>NC_141695.1:146813031-149715531 GCF_964263255.1 Lissotriton vulgaris | reverse complement strand
CTTCTTCGGCCCGGCTTGCTTGAATCCTGATGGAGCAGTGAGAAAGGGACTCATGTCTGAGTATACCCTGCCACACCTATAGTGGCCAAAAATGATTTACAAAAGGGGGTGGTGATGAACAGAGTGTCTGAGTTAAACAGACCACTCTTACCCAGTCCAAAGATCAGGGCTTGATCCATCACCGTTATTTATCTCACTGCCCCATCCCAGCTCAGAACCTGGCTATATGCAAATCAGTCTGTCCCTGGCCCAGTGCATCATGGGAACAGGGCAGACTAAACTACCAAGCCAATTCTTCACCAGAAAGGAGACAAGCTACCGGGGACCGGTTTCTGGCATTTCAGCCTTCTTCGGCCCGGCTTGCTTGAATCCTGATGGAGCAGTGAGAAAGGGACTCATGTCTGAGTATACCCTGCCACACCTATAGTGGCCAAAAATGATTTACAAAAGGGGGTGGTGATGAACAGAGTGTCTGAGTTAAACAGACCACTCTTACCCAGTCCAAAGATCAGGGCTTGATCCATCACCGTTATTTATCTCACTGCCCCATCCCAGCTCAGAACCTGGCTATATGCAAATCAGTCTGTCCCTGGCCCAGTGCATCATGGGAACAGGGCAGACTAAACTACCAAGCCAATTCTTCACCAGAAAGGAGACAAGCTACCGGGGACCGGTTTCTGGCATTTCAGCCTTCTTCGGCCCGGCTTGCTTGAATCCTGATGGAGCAGTGAGAAAGGGACTCATGTCTGAGTATACCCTGCCACACCTATAGTGGCCAAAAATGATTTACAAAAGGGGGTGGTGATGAACAGAGTGTCTGAGTTAAACAGACCACTCTTACCCAGTCCAAAGATCAGGGATTGATCCATCACCGTTATTTATCTCACTGCCCCATCCCAGCTCAGAACCTGGCTATATGCAAATCAGTCTGTCCCTGGCCCAGTGCATCATGGGAACAGGGCAGACTAAACTACCAAGCCAATTCTTCACCAGAAAGGAGACAAGCTACCGGGGACCGGTTTCTGGCATTTCAGCCTTCTTCGGCCCGGCTTGCTTGAATCCTGATGGAGCAGTGAGAAAGGGACTCATGTCTGAGTATACCCTGCCACACCTATAGTGGCCAAAAATGATTTACAAAAGGGGGTGGTGATGAACAGAGTGTCTGAGTTAAACAGACCACTCTTACCCAGTCCAAAGATCAGGGCTTGATCCATCACCGTTATTTATCTCACTGCCCCATCCCAGCTCAGAACCTGGCTATATGCAAATCAGTCTGTCCCTGGCCCAGTGCATCATGGGAACAGGGCAGACTAAACTACCAAGCCAATTCTTCACCAGAAAGGAGACAAGCTACCGGGGACCGGTTTCTGGCATTTCAGCCTTCTTCGGCCCGGCTTGCTTGAATCCTGATGGAGCAGTGAGAAAGGGACTCATGTCTGAGTATACCCTGCCACACCTATAGTGGCCAAAAATGATTTACAAAAGGGGGTGGTGATGAACAGAGTGTCTGAGTTAAACAGACCACTCTTACCCAGTCCAAAGATCAGGGCTTGATCCATCACCGTTATTTATCTCACTGCCCCATCCCAGCTCAGAACCTGGCTATATGCAAATCAGTCTGTCCCTGGCCCAGTGCATCATGGGAACAGGGCAGACTAAACTACCAAGCCAATTCTTCACCAGAAAGGAGACAAGCTACCGGGGACCGGTTTCCGGCATTTCAGCCTTCTTCGGCCCGGCTTGCTTGAATCCTGATGGAGCAGTGAGAAAGGGACTCATGTCTGAGTATACCCTGCCACACCTATAGTGGCCAAAAATGATTTACAAAAGGGGGTGGTGATGAACAGAGTGTCTGAGTTAAACAGACCACTCTTACCCAGTCCAAAGATCAGGGCTTGATCCATCACCATTATTTATCTCACTGCCCCATCCCAGCTCTGTAATTACAAACGTGAGTCATTGTCCCACTTACTATTCTGCTGCCCTGCCCTACGTGCACCCCGCACCCTTTACCTCAGACCCATCCTTAGGGACGTGGGGTCACGCACAGCTAAGGAGGCAATCCATGAATTATACTCCTTGAGCATAGCAAAACAGATGGCCTCGTTCGGAAAGTTTATACAACAGACCCGGTCTGAGCTGATGGCAGCCAAGGGCGCACAGGAATAGAGACTTTGCTGCGGGACACTGGGTGGCCATTCCAGGTCTCCGACTGTGTGTGCCCTTTTGAACTCTGGGAACTTTTCATAAATGCTTGCCTGCAGAAACATTTTCGGTTTTAACTTTTGTAATTTTATACTTTGGTCTTAATGTAATGGTTTTAAGTAACCACACAATAAAGTTATTCATTCATTCATTCATTAGACTGCTGGCCTGCATGCCACTGGGAGGCCGAAGGTAGTAGTCACTTCCGGGGCGCAGTCAAGTTTTTATTCTTCCCTCCACAACAATCTGCAAAGCAGTGGTGGACCGGGGAAGGGTTTTAAAAGGTGAGAATAAGCGTGAATGAATAAAATGAGGTTAAAACATAAGATGGGTTTTAAACAGAGTAAAAGATGCAGCGCGATAAATGTCCCTCAAAGAAGATTTAGCAGGAGCCCTTTACCAGGTGCTTCCGGTTTTACCAGAGCTTACTTCAATTTTTACCTTCTGGCAGGTCCAAGGTGCTTAGGAAAGTGATTCTATTTGTTGCTTTGGCTGCGCAGAGTAACTAGACTGCTGACCTTCGTGCCACTGGGAGGCCAAAAAAAGTTTCTTTTCAGGGTCCAAAAACCCTAGAATTAAGAATACAAGCAATAATAATGTCCTGCTATAGTGCATGGGGAATACATTCAAGTAGTGGGTAATGGGTTGGAGTAATTTCATGTACAAGGCATTTCTTCCAGTAGACTACATGGCTTCTGTGTGAAAATGAGGGGTAAAGTAGAAAAATAGTATTTCACCTAACTCATTGCTTTCCAACATTTTACATGGATGTTTTTTAAAAGACGGGTATTTCCAATATTAATGCATCTGAACTAACTGAATGTTTTCCAATTTTTCAGATTTTTTCCACCTATTTACAGAAAGAAAGGATTTTCTCTGTTTGTATACATCTATAAAAAATGGCAAACGTGGAAACTAAGCTTTTAAAATGCTAGCTTCTGGGCCTTGCAGTGGTTATAAAGTTTCACTGAATGGAAAACATGGAACGATGACATCTAGTTGTCAGGCAGATGCCTAAGGTCATCAGTCAAAGGTTGTTTCTATCACTTTAGACATAATTACCATTTCACTTAAGTCAGATGTTCATCCGTGCCCAACTATATGGCAAACCTTTCGCAGTGTTTGACTATTTCTCCTCAGGCTGTTGGGGCTTTGGGTGCTTTAGAAAGAACTAAAAATGAACAATAAATGATGCATTGTAAATGGTACCTTAATTAAAGAAAATGCCTTGCAAGTAGACTTGTGCAATTGTACATGACAGGACAAATAAATATTTAAAAATACATCTTCTATTTCTTGCAGAGAACAAAAAATAAATGTGGATGAATTCATTGAAAATAGTAAAAAATAAATGCAAGTGGTATGTTCTGAAATAAAAAAAAAATTATTGGGAGTCTAATCAGATTGAAAGAGGACATATAATGTAGTTTGACCCTGGATTGTCAGACTGCAATTTGCACAGTACATTTAGGCGAAAATGAGACCTAAAGCAGACAGTATGCGGTAATGGCCTTAACTCTGGTCTGAAGGTGACTGTAGAATGTGGGTGCTCAACGTCTGAAGGTGACTGTGGAATATGGGAGCTCAACGTCTGTAGGTGATTGTAGATTGTGGGTGACCAGAGCCTGAAGGTGACTGTAGAATTGAGTGCTCAAAGTCTGAAGGTGATTGTGCAAAGTGGGAGGCCTCTTCGAAAAGGACTGCTCTAGTCCTCAGCACCACTAATGGCTAATTATGAATGTAGGTGCTATTTATCACACCTGACAAATAACGATACTATGGGGCACGTTATAAATATATGGTGCAAAAAAATAACACCTTTTACTATATGGGGTTGGGAATAACTTATAGATTTTGGTGTTTAACTCACCAAAATCCACATATGCATAGTGTTGACTGCCACATACAAAGGAGTGGTGTGGCGCTAGGGGGGAGATGAGAGCGGGAGGTTAGATTTAAAAAAATATATACTTATCTGCTGCTGTCTGCGTCTTAGTGCCGGGACTGCTTTGTCCCAGCAGACACTGTGACTATGTGCAGCATGGGGATTGGCCTGAGCGGGCTGGAAAGACGCTCCGCCGCTCAGGTAGTCCTCCTGCGGCTGCCAGCCATACACATATGCGCACTTAGGGAGTGCACATAGCAGTCCTCTTCACCCCTCCCATGCCCCAGCCCGCCACTCCCTGCACATGCTGTCTGAGCGAGCCACTTATAAATACGTGCTACTGGCTCTGTGCCAGTGGGGCGACTATACAGTTAATATTGTATGCTTTCACCCTCTTAAATTTTGGCAGGTTTGACCAGCCAAAAATGTAACAAATGTTGAGGTATTTAACACATTTAATATATATCAAATGCACTAAACACCTACCAACTCGTAATTGCAAACCATGCTTCTACGACTCTTCAAGTTCTGGAGACAGCCCCCAATTTCAGACCTCTTATCATCGATAGTGTTGATTGACTTTGATAAAGAAGTCAATACTATTAGCTGGACAAATTCATTTGTACTATTTTACAGAAGAAGCTAAAAATGGAGGTATGCCGCAGCAGAGGGCCAAGTGTTGCAGCACCAATGAGTAAATTATGCAGCAAATTAAGCCAAGCCAAGTTATGCAGCATAGTGAAGCACATTTTGTAGTAGAATTACTTCATTATTTTGCCATTTCTAAACTTTGTAACACTCTCTGGGCATTAGTTGCAGCTCATTAGTACAGGTGTAACACCCAAATATAGTAATAAGAAACTGCCTTTCACTGTGCTGCAAGGAGTGCCATTGCATTTTTAGTAATGTTTGAACCATTTGCGCTAGACACAAATCTTTTTTTGTTAACACCTGCGGAATATGTGGCAGATGAAGGATTGTGTAGCAAATACTGGCAATTTTTAATTATTCGAAAATTGTTGTGGCCGCACAATCGCATAATTCCAGTGGCAATCCTAAAACAAGAGTATACATGGAATACATAAAATCAAAATTGTTGGAAGATGGGCTTTAGGTGTATAGCCATCACAAGTAATAGGTCCATGATTGTCCTCACCTCATTGTAGCGCTTGACGCTTACAGGGTAGCAAAGCGGAGCAGTCTACTCAAGGGAGGTGTGTGGGCTACTAGTCACAAATCACTGGCACACAATAATTTATTTATTTATTTTATTTATTTATTTATTTATTTTATTTATTTATGAGATTTTTATTGCGCAAACAAATACCCTGGGGTGTCTCGGCGCATGTGTGAGCTAGCAGGACCATAATAATAGAGTAACACTGAAAAAATCATTGTCCCGTCAGTACTTTTTCATGAGAAAAATGAGAAGTACATTTATTACACATACACACTACTAATTACTATGCAGTAATTAACAAATATATACATTGGCCGTTGGAACATACAATAGATGACATTGTGTAACCACTGGTGGTCACCAAGCATACCAAGTGAGTTTAATCATTTTTCATAATAAATCACAATAAGATACCTTTAGCAGTAAACATTGTCTTTATTGCAATGATCAACAAAGCATTATGGATAATTATAGTGAACCTATACAATATGTGCAATCCCTATGCTGATCCGATAAAGCATTTATGAGAATTAAACCCTCTGTTTGTGTCATTCTTCAGCATTTGATACCGGTGTACAGTCATAATATCGATTAAAAAATATCAATTGTTCAAACTATCAAGTAAAAAATATAGAATAGACACAATATCGAATGGACACAATATAGGTTACAAAAATGTAGAATAAAATAGCAAAACATTGAAAAGAATAGCATTAATATCGAATCCAAAATATAGAATGAACAAAATATCGAATGGACAGAATATAGACAACAAATATATCGAATTTGAGGTAAGTAAGTTAATATGAATTTTTTAAAGTGTTTTTCATGTTACTATATGTGTGAAAATTGTATATTTATTTTATCATTCATTTTAATTAATTAATTTAATTGTATTTAATTTTTGCGTAGTATAATTCTGTAGCGGGTTGTGGGTTTATAGGGGAATTGGGTGGGAAGTAATTTAAATATAATTAATTAAATATGTTAATTTATTTATTGGTATTTATTTTGAATGAATTGTTACTTAATTATGAATTGGTAATTAATTAAAATATAATTGGTCAATAGCTTTAATTAATTGATTAATGATAATTATGTTAATTTTATTAATTTCTTTTCAGTAGTGGGTTGTGCGTTTATAGGGGAATAGTGTTGGAAGTAATTGAATTATAAATAATCATTTTTTTTATTTATTTATTGCTTATTTTTGCTGTAATATTTAATTTTTTATTAATTGTTATTTAATTTAGTGTTAATTGGTACATAATTTGTATTACTAGGTAATTTGTTTTAATTAAATTTCATTTGTATTTTTAAATGAATAATTTATATATTATGTAAAATTGTTAATTATTGTATATTATTTGTAATTGGTATTAATATTTAATTTAATTGAATTCATATATGAAGTATTTACTTTCACTACTGTTGCACTCACTGGAGTGGGAATAGTAATTTTGACCCCTACCTATCCAACGCTTTCCCTAATGTTGCACTCTCTGGAGTGGGAATAGTAATTTTTACCCTCTCGCTAGCCAACGCTTTCCCTACTGTTGCACTCACTGGAGTGGGAATAGTAATGTTTACCCCTAGGCTATCCAACGCTTTCCCTACTGTTGCACTCTCTGGAGTGGGAATAGTAATTTTACCCCTACGTTATCCAACGCTTTCCCTACTGTTGCACTCTCTGGAGTGGGAATAGTAATTTTTACCTCTACGCTATACAACGCTTTCCCTAATGTTGCATTCATTGAAGTGGGAATAGTAATTTTTGCCCCTACGCTATCCAACGCTTTCCCTACTGTTACACTCACTGGAGTGGGAATAGTAATGTTTACCTCTACGCTATCCAAGGCTTTCCCTACTGTTGCACTCTCTGTAGTGGGAATAGGAATATTTACCCCCACGCTATCCAATGTTTTCTAACTGTTGCACTCACTGGAGTGGTAATAGTAAATTTAACCCTCTCGCTATCCTGCGTTGAAAATATTGTATATGTTTTGTTAATTATATATATATATATATATATATATATATATATATATATATATATATATATATATATATATATATATATACATATATATATATATATATATATATATATATATATTATTTTTATTTTTATTTTTATTTTTTTTACCACCAAGAAATTATACTCACACTCGTCCAGGAAATGAATTTAGCCAGTTTTATTTTATCATTGTGCCATTACAGCACACAGCACTTCAACCTACGTGTTTCGATCTCACGATCTTGCTCACGGTTACAAACATTTGTCCTTCTTTACTTTCAGTCTTTTATACCAGTTAGTCATGTCCGCACTGTTATGGTGCATTATGGGTCTGGTAGTTATATATTTACGCTCAAAATTAATGCTTTTCTAATACACAGTGTCAGTTATTTTCTCGTGACATTTTCATGTGCATAAATTAACAATATATAGTCACTGGCTTGATTTCCGAGGACGTGCAATTGCCATAATCCTATTTGATTTTATCAACAACTTATTTTGTTGTGATCGGAACGCTTGATTCTCCACATTTAATTAGTCTCTTAGTGAGTCGAGTGGAAGTTCATTAATTTACATATCTTGTACCATCATTTGTATCATCGCATATTTGAACCCACTCTTTAGTTTGAGGACCTTCTACTTTGATCTACCCTTATTTTGATGTAGTCAACTTTTGCGTGTTTGTTTTTTGTTTTGTGTTTTCGTTTGAGGACTTAGTGCCCAGGATATATGGTAGTTATTTGTTGGTGAGTTATTTGTTCTCTGTTGGTCGATATAAGCCAGGTTTGGCAATATGGAAGGTAGATATTCTCAAAGGTGCACATTAAGTTCCTCATCCCCATTCAATCCATACGGGATCTTTGTTTTAAAACGAATGATTAATCTCGATTCCAGACAACGTAGTGTCATTAGTCTGTTACCAATTCTCTCTTTTAATGGCACTGTTGCCATCCCACTGTAGGTTATATTTTTCCATGTCTTTTTTTTATGGGTTAACATGTGTTTGGCCACTGCATAACTTTGGTCTCGATTTTCTATTGCTCTTTTGTGTTCCAGTATTCGTTTGTTCAATGAGCAAATCGTACTTCCGATGTATCTTTTTCCACAGAAGCATTGTAATAAGTACACCACATGCGTTATTTTGCAGGTGATCGTGCTTTCCACATTGAAAATCTTTCCTTTGGGATCCTTTAATTTTGTTAGATTGCGTCCCACTTGACATGCCTTACATTGGCTGCATTTTGAGAAACGATTCTGTCTTTCCTGTAGCCAATTGTTAGATTTTTTCTTTTTCTCAAAATGGCTCTTAACCAGTTTGTCTGCCAAAGATGGCGCTTTCCTTAATGTCATCTGTGGATGTTGACCAAGTTCTTTACCAATATCTGGGTCCTTTTGTAAGATATGCCAATATTTTTCTAATATCATGCATATTTTGTGGCTCTCTTTACTGTATGTCAGTATCATTCTAATTGGTTCCCTTATGGTTGATTCTTGTGGTGATTCTGTTTTTGGGATCAATGTTTCATTTTGACTTTTTTCTCTCGCTCTCTTTTCACCTCGTTGAATGTCACTTTGTTTATATCCTCTTTTGCTGAACCTGGCAGCTGTTTCTTTGAATTTGATATTCATTTCTCCTTGATTTGAACAATTTATTTTCATCCTGATGAATTCACCATAATGTATGTTCTTTTCAGTACTTCAGGATGAAAACTCTTTCCATGAAGGATACTATTAGTAGCAGTAGCTTTTCTGTGGACTGTTGTTTCTAACTGACCATTGTTCACATAGACTTTCGTGTCCAGGAATATTATCTCACTGGTGCTTATAGAATATGTAAATTTCAATCCCACATCATTGTTACTGAGGATTTCCATATACTCCAGGAACTCAGCTTTTGATACGTTCCATATGATGAATAGATCGTCTATAAAACTTATCCAGAGGACCACTCTGGCTACGTAATGGTCGTTTCGTTCTCTCCAAGCTACCATTTTCTCCCACCAACCCATCACTAGGTTGGCGTAGCTTGGAGAGAAGGAAACTCCCATTGCTGTACCACAGCTTTGAGAATAGTGCACTTTGTTAAAGAGAAATAAATTATTTCTAAGGCACATCTCTATCATTTCAACTAGCATACTGCAGTGCTTCAATTGTTCAATGGGTTTTTGTTTCAGGAAATATTGTATAGCTGTCAATCCCAGCTCATGATTTATTGAGGTGTAAAGAGATATTACATCGATGGTCACCAGCCGGTAACCATCCATCCATGCAATGTCCATTAATTGTCTGAGGAAGTCCTTTAAGTACGAGGGTAGGGTAGGTACAATTGGGGCTAGGAAGTAGTCCACATAATTTGGGCCATTCTCATAAAGAGACCCACAGCTAGAAATAATGGGTCTCCCTGGAGGTTTTTTCAATGTCTTATGGACTTTCGGGAGAAAGTATAACGTTGGAGTAATGGGGTTTTGGTTGCTGAGAAACTGTACTTCATTGTCATTTAATAGACCTGATTCTTGCCATTTTTGGAGACGATTATCAAGATCTAGTATCATATCATTGATTGGATTTTTACTCAACTTTTTGTATTTGTTGGTATCATTTAACTGACGCATCGCTTTCCTTATATAATCTTCTTTGTCCTGGATCACTATATTCCCGCCTTTATCAGCGGGTTTTATTTCCAGATTTTCATTTGCCATCAGTGTATCCAGTGCTTTGCGTTCATCTATCGTCAAACTTTCCTTCTTCCTTGTGTTGATGTTATTTAATCAGTCTAATTCCTTATTCACCAGATCATAAAATATATCAATCTTGTTCCCTGAGTGCAATACAGGACAAAACTTTGAGTCTCTTCTGCTCTGGTTAGTACGTGTTTAGACAAATTTATGATCAAGTATGGTTCTTTTTCTTCAGGACATGTTAAGCATTCTGTTTCTCAGATTGTATCCCTTGTTTTTTTCATTGGCTTCTTCTGGTTTTGCGCCTGATGCTCCTGTTGTTTGGGATCCACTCCCTCTTCCACGTCCTCTTGAGTATCCCCTTCCTCTGCCTTTGCCTCTGCCTTTTGGTAGTTGCTGGTCGAAGTATGCCAATTTCATTTAGTCTAAAAAAGGTGGTTTTTGTCCTTGTGGTCCTGAACCTTCATTTTCACTGAAGTCGGTATCTGACTCACTTGGGGTTGTATTCATTGATGAAATTAATGACTTCTTATTTGCTTATAATTGTTGTTTCAATGTTATGAAGCGTTTAGCAATTGTAAGGATTGTACCTGAGGCGTAATCATGCTCATCTCTTCTATATTTTCTTTCCTTCCTTTCTTCCACCTCTTTCTCATGTTTATCAATATTGGTTTCCATTGTTTTCCGTAAATTTTTCACTTCTTCATCCTTAATCAGTTCCTGTATTTTAACCTCTATCTCTTCTACTTTTTTCTGTATTTCATCAATGTCTATTTTGGCGTACTTTAAAATAATCATCATCATATTGTACGAGCATTACATATTGTTATAGTCGATCAGCATTTCCGATCTGGTATCCGGATGGTTTGGGAGGGTAAATATTCTCAACCCCCTTGGTACGATTTTCCGTTCTATATATTTCTCCAGTGTTAGAATCTCCCAGCTTTTTGTAATTTATTTTTTCAATAGTCTCTCCATCTGAAAGAATAACTGTTTTAATGTATTCTCTCCTGTTACATTTGGTATTTCTGTGTTGCCTTTGACAGTTTCATTTGGAATAGTCTTTTGAAACATAGCTTCAGCTCTCTGGGCACATTTGAGGCCTCTCTCCTCCATAATTAAATCTTGATTGCACTATTTTTTGCCATGTGACTGTGTATTGTCCCTTTGGAGATAAATGGAATGTTGAAGTAAGCGCTTTCCGAAACGTGGTCAATACTCCACAGTTTAGCCTGCTTTTCCTGGATAGTAAATTGTTCAATGGGCATATAAGCGCAGGGTAGCGCTTACAGCAGCGCTGACAGTCATTTCTCGAGGCCAAGGCCTGTCTCCAAAGGATATGATAAACAAGTGGGATATGATAAACATTCAGGCTCCAGTTGTATATAGATTCCCAGGTCACAGATCTTACTATGTGCGTGAGACTTAAATTGGGGATCCATTGGGTATATGCTGCCATTGCCCCCCATTAGGGGCGGCGGTCGCATCAGGCCGCAACAGATACTTCCGCGTTTATGAGGTATTGGGGTGGGGGCCTATTTGGGAAATGTGTGGGCTTTGTTTGTGTTTTACTAGTGCCACTGCGCTCCACTGCATATGTGTTTACTGGATTGCCATAGCCATTCAAGTTTTAATATTGGTCCATATGTCTCAATGTCAGCTGTAAGGATGGGCTTGATGGGGGCTAGAGGTCGGGAACTTCGACTCATCAGCTTGCCTTATTCAATAAGATTAAGGGGAGCCGTGTTGCGGCAGGCAAAACGGTACAAAGCTGACATTATATTCCTCCAAGAGACCCACCTAATGGGCATCAAGACACCATGCCTGGCCAGGTTTGGTTATGCTCAAGTTTATCATGCAGAGTTTGCTAGAGGTTCCCGCGGAGTAGCAATCCTCATATACCACAATGTCTCTTTCGTCATTGTAAGACATGGTCGGACTCTTTGGGTAGATTTATGGTGGTCTTTAGAATATTGTATGAGTAACCCCTTGTGTTTGGGAGCAGTTATGCTCCCCCCTTGCATGGAACATGGTGGAGCTCTTGACAGCTCTCTGTACTGAAATTCCACATTGCCTGCTAATCGTGGGGGGAGACTGGAATGACGTGTTATGCCTGGTTAGAGACAGATGGGTCGCAACTGAGGGGACAAAAGTAGTCCCAGACTCTAGATTACTGCCATTGATTCAAGCAATGGGGTGGGTTGAGCCCTGGATGGCACTGCACCCCATAAACAATGAACACACATATTTCTCAGGAGTGCATGAGTCCTTATCTTGCATTGATTCTATCTTCCTTTCCACCGATCATACACCCAGGTTAGTGTCCATGGGAATTTTGCGCCAAGGATTATCGGGCCACTCACCAGTTTCCTTGTAATTGTCCTCAGATTCTATACGTGCCCAGCTCTGGTGGCGATTGTCCCCATGGCTGCTGCAGGAGGTACAATACAGGTCACACATTCACACGCCCCTATCAGATTATTTTTCACATAACACGGGCACAGTAGATCCCCTTGTAATTTTATGGGAAGCAATGAGACCCACTCTTAGGGGGGCAGACATTGCCTTTTGCATTGCGAGATGCCGTCAGCATCGCAAGAAGTTACTGCAGATTGAAACCTAATTGCTTAAATTAGAGCGTTCTAGCAGGGAGGAGAATGGAAGCGATGCACGCAGGACGTTATCGAGTATGCAGCTACTGGATGAAGCTCGACTTTCCTGGCTCGCTACTTGCAGCCAGATTTATCAGTGGGGGGATAAGTCCAGTGCTTTGTTACATTGCCTGCGTCAACAGACTCCATGCGTCCATGCAATCTCCCTAGCATACGTGGCCCAAATGGGGAAATTTATACAGACCCGTCGCCCATTGTGGATTGTTTTGACAAGTATTTTGCAGATTTATGTGCTCTCTGCAAGATTTTTCCTGCAGAACTCCTTCAGAAGTTCATTGACGATCTACCCCCGCGGACCCTCTCTGATGATGTGCATGCAACACTGGACACCCCACTGTCCGTAGAAGAATTACACACTGCATTCTTGGATATGCATGCAGGAAGGTCACCTACTCCCAACGGTTTCCCATGTGAGTTGTTTCAGAAATATCACTCTCAGTTGATGAATCCTTATCTTGTGGCTCTCAAAGCAGCCGTTCATAACGGCAGACTACTGTCGGGATGGAGACACGCCAAAATAGTTGTTTTCCAAAAGCCAGGTTGACCCCGGGAACATTACTCGTCATATCGCCCGATATCTCTCCATAACGTGGAGGCTGAACTACTGGCCAAGGTAATTGCCAATCGCTTGGTTCCCCATATCATGGACTTGCTCCATCTAGACCAGGCTGGCTTCATGCCTGGCCATGCTACACGGCGTAATATCCGGCATGCACACAATGCCATAGCTGCCATTGACTGACTTGAGGGACCGGTGCTCTCCTTCTCGCTGACATCGACAAGGCTTTCGACTCCCCCAGCTGGACCTACCTTTTTGCCTTGCTTGGCCGCCTAAATATCGGTCCGCCTACTGTATCTCATACGTATATTGTACTCTGACATAACAGCCTCGGTCTGAGTGGCTGACTCCCTCTCTAGAGGTTTCATTATCGGACGAAGTACATGCCAGGGATGTCCCCTCTCTCCATATCTCTTCTCGTTGGCCATGGAGTTGTTGGTGGCCTGGGTCAGAATAGATGCTCAGGTCCGTGGTTTTGAATGGGCAGGTGGGATCTTGGACCTTATAGCACTACATGAGGATAATGTATTGTTCTTCCTCACACGTCCCGATAAAACTGGCCCGCTCCTTCTCAGAATCATGCAAATATTTGGTGAAATGTCTGGGTTGTACATGAATTGAGGCAAGTCTTATCTGTGGCTGTTGCAGGGTGATGACCAACTGGGCGAATGGTTGTGGGAGGTGGAGGTGGCCCATGATGGCTTCAAATGTTTGGGGGTGTTTCTCTTGGCATCACAGACTATCGCATCGGAAAGAAATCTGGCCCCATTGTGGACACAGATGGGTGCTCTGACCAGAGTGCAGTCCTATCTGCCGTTGTCCCTGTTTGGCAGATCTGCTATTTTTAAAATGTTCTCCCTGCCCTGGCTCCTACATCAGCTCCGAAATCAGCCATATTTCATACTAGCTTACCCGTTGCGCGTTGCTGCGATCTCAGAAGAAAGGAAATTTAAGGAAACATGTTATGATAACATTCAATTTACATTGTGTCATTTTTATTGAAACTTATTCATTTTAATATGAAAACATTTTAAAGTGTTGTTTTAATTCTGTTTATTTATTCGAGTGCCTGTGGATACACTGTATTTTTTGTTTTTCCATCTGGTGCGTACACAAATAAATCAGAAGGTTTACTGACGTGTGAGCTGGCCACATACAGTTGTCCATGTGAGAAGCACGGATTCTCCAAATGTAGTTCACCCACTTTAAGCGATTGTCCTTGTGCTTTGTTGATCATCATTGCAAAAGCGAGTCGCATCGTAGACTGTAAACGTTCAGTATTGGAAAGATTATGAGGGCCCTGGGGGGCCAAGGGGACGATATTTAACACATTTTTCTTTATTTATTTTTTGCCAGAAACCTTTGCGGGAGTGTACTCAACAACTTTTAACACATTTTTCATGGTGATCGGATAAATGGTGTAGTAATGCATAAAGGACAAACAGACATACTTTTGTTTTTATATATATATATATATATATAGATAGACTAGCAGCCCGTCCCGACGTTGTCCGGGTGTGAATTGCTGCTGGCCAGTAGTGTATTGTTTTGTAGGATTTCGTTTTGATAGCATTTCTTATCTGTGACAGGCCTGTGAAACGCTCCGATTCACAGTGCACTGCTGATGCACTTAAGAGTGCGCGTTCAGTAGTGTGTGAACTCAAGTTTCCCTACTTTATTTTTCCTTGCAATATTATATAGCGTAAACTCGACAACATGGCATGAGCACAATTTGTATTACAGAAGAACACATTCATTTGTGGTAGGCACGGGGAGACAAAGTGATTTGCCTGGAATCACAGGATGTTAAGCTGATGCCGAGATTTGAATGTAGCTCCCGAGCTCTAAAGTTCACAATTCTAGAACTTGTGGCGGGAGGTGTGTCTAAAAGTGTATGTCAGTGCTGGCCATCAGTGAGACAGACCTGTGCATTTTTTCAAATGGGTGGTGAAAAAATATGAGTATGTTGCTGGAGATGTGGGCTGCCGTGCCACCAATGTACTTACCGGGGGAGGGTAACACCCATTATTCCACAACTTACTTTCCCCATACCATCACTCCGCATACTTTCAATACGAAAGTACCATGACTCCGCAATACTATTATAACGCATGGCATTACATTTTATATGCTTTTACCACGCATACATTTACAACAAAATTCGTTGTAAATGCAAGAATGTTGACGCATGTTTTTTGAATTTTTTTTAGATAAGGTAAGTATGGGTATAGGGGTATATGTTTTGGGGTGTTAAGTTCAAGTTCAAAAATTTGTATAGCGCACTACTCACCCAGAGGATCTTAAGGCGCTAGTGGGAGGGGGGTACTTTACTTATCGAATATCCAAGTTTTAAGTTGCTTTCTGAAGGAGAGGTGCTTCTGTTTAAGGCGGAGGTGGGTGGGGAGAGAATTCCAGGTTTTGGCCGCTAAGTAGGAGAAGGATCTTACCCCCATGGTGGATCTATGGATGCGTGGAATTGCGGCGAGGGCTTGATTGGATGATCGTAGTTGGCGGATGGGGGTGTTAAAGGACAGGCGCGTGTTGAGGCATTCGGGTCCTAGGTCGTAGAGGGCTTTGTGTGCGTGGGTGAGGAGTCGGAACGTTATCCTCTTGTTGACGGGGAGCCAGTGGAGGTCTTTCAGGTGACCGGAAATGTGAGCTTGGCAGGGGATGTCTAGTATGAGTCTGGCTAAGGCGTTTTGGATGAGTTGGAGTTTTTTCTGTAGTTTGGCTGTGGTTCTGGCGTAAAGGGTGTTTCCGTAATCCAGTCGGCTTGTGACCAGTGCGTGGGTGACCGTTTTTCTTGTTTCGGTGGGGATCCAACAGAATATTTTTTTGAGCATGCGTAGGATGTTGAAGCATGATGATGAGACGGCGTTGACTTGTCTGGTCATCGAGAGGGAGGAGTCCAGGATGAAGCCCAGGTTACGTGCGTGGTCCGTTGGTATGGGTGCTGTTCCCAGGGCCGGTGGCCACCATGAGTCGTCCCAAGCGGAGGGGGATGAGCCTAAGATTAGGACTTCCATTTTGTCCGAGTTCAGTTTTAACCGGCTGTTCTTCATCCACTCGGCTACATCTTTCATTCCTTCGTGTAAGTTGGTTTTGGTGGTGTTTGGGTCTTTTGTGAGGGAGAGGATCAGCTGGGTGTCGTCTGCGTAGGAGATGATGTTGAGGTTGTGTTGGCGCGCGATGGATGCGAGGGTCCTCATGTATACATTGAAGAGGGTGGGACTGAGTGAAGTACGCTGCAGATGACTTCAGTGGGCTCCGATCTGAAAGGGGGGAGGCGGACTCTCTGGGTTCTTCCGGTGAGGAACCAGATGATCCAGTCCAGTGCTTTTCCTTGTACTTCGACGTTGCTGAGGCGTTGTATGAGGGTGCTATGACAGACTGTGTCAAAGGCTGCGGAGAGGTCAAGTAGGATGAGGGCAACTGTTTCTCCGTTGTCCAGTAGTGTTCGAATGTCGTCTGGTGCTGCGATTGAGGGCGGTTTCGGTGCTGTGTTTGGCTAGGGAAGCCGGACTGTGAGGGGTCGACGGATTTGTTGGATTCGAGGAAGGCGGCGAGCTGACTGTTGACGGCTTTCTCAATAACTTTGGCAGGGAATGGGAGGAGCGAGATGGGGCGGTAGTTCTTAAGTTCAGTGGGGTCTGCTATGAGTTTCTTCAGGAGGGCACTGAGTTCAGCATGTTTCCAGCTTTCCGGGAAGGTAGCGGAGTTGAGGGAGCAGTTGATGGCGTCTCGGAGATGGGGTGCGATGATGGAGTCTGCTTTGTTGAAAATGTGGTGGGGGCATGGGTCGGTTGGCGATCCTGAGTGGATGGAATCATCAGGCGGATGGTGTCTTCAGTGGTGATTGGGTTTCAGGCGCAAAAGTTGTTAGAGGGGGGTATTGGTTCAGAGGGGGGTAGAGTGGACTGGTCTCCAGACTGGTTTTCAAAGCTGTTATGTATGTCGGCGATTTTGTTGTGTAAGAAAGAGGCTAGGGAGTCACAGAGGTCTTGGGATGGAGTAGTGTCGTTGGTGCCGGCGGTGGGGTTGGTAAATTCTTTGACGATGTTGAATAGTTCCTTGCTGTTGTGGGCGTTGTTGTCAAGTTGATCCTTGAATGCTGATTTCTTGGTGGATCGGATCAGTTGGTGGTGTTTGCGGGTGGCGTTCTTGAAGGTGGTCAGTGTTTGGGTTTTTTCTCCAGGCTTTCTCGAGGGTACGACATAACTTCTTGAATGTCTTAATGTCATCGTTGAACCAGGGGGCTTTTTTGCTACTTTGCTTGATTTGATGGTTTTTCAAGGGTTCTAGTTCGTCGGTGCTGTGGGTGATCCATCGTGTGAGGTTGGTGGCTGCTTGGTTTGGGTCCGATGATTTGGCAGGAGGGTTTTAATGAAGCGAAGTGAAAAGCTGGTCGGTGGTATTTTTGTTCAAGTTTCTTCGGGGGATTGGTTGTGGGAGGTTGTGGGTCGTGGTCTTTTTGTAGTTGAAGTGAACGCAGCTGTGGTCCGTCCAGTGGAGAGCTGTGGTGTGGTTGAAGGAGATGTGCTTACTAGAGGTGAATATTGGGTCGAGCGTGTGTCCGGCATAGTGGGTGGGGATATCAACAAGTTGTTTGAGTCCGAGATTGGCCAGGTTGTCCAGAAGGGTGGTGGTGTTGCCGTCGCTTTTCTTTTCCAGGTGGAAGTTGAGGTCTCCCAGTAGAATGTAGTCCTCGAAGGGGAGGGCGTGTGGGCTTATGAAGTCAGTGATGTCTTCGCTGAATTGTGTGCGGGGTCCTGGTGGTCTGTAGATGAGGGTGCCTCTGAGTGTGGTCTTGGGGTCGGTGTGGATCTGGAAGTGAAGGTGTTCGGCGGCTGCGAAGTTATCGTCTGAGCTGGTCGTGATGCGGATGGAGTTCTTATGGACAATGGGTTTAGGGATAGGTATGGGTTTTGGGGTACAGGGGTATTTTTAGGGTTCAGGGCTAGGTTTGGGTTTTGGGGTATAGGGGTATTTTTAGGGTTCAGGGGTAGGTTTTGGTTTTGGAGTATAGGGGTATTTTAAGGGTTCAGGGCTAAGTTTATATTATGGGGTACAGGGGTATTTTTAGGGTTCAGGGCTAGGTGTGGGTTTTGGGGTACAGGTGTATTTTAGGGTTCAGGGGTAGGTTTGGGTTCTGGGGTACAGGGTTATATTTAGGGTTCAGGGCTATGTTTGGCTTTTGTGGTACAGGGGTATTTTTAGGGTTCAGGGTTAGGTTTGCGTTTTGGGGTACAGGGGTATTTTAAGGGTTCAGGGCTAGGTTTGGGTTTTGGGGTACATGGGTATTTTAGGGTTCAGGGGTAGGTTTGAGTTTTGGGGTACAGTGGTATTTTTAGGGTTCAGGGCAAGGTTTGGGTTTTGGGGTAGAGGGGTATTTTTAGGGTTCAGGGGTAGGTTTGGGTTTTGAGGTACAGGGGTATTTATAGGGTTCAGGGCTAGGTTTGGGCTTTGGGGTACAGGGGTATTTTTAGTGTTTAGGGATAGGTTTGGGTTTTGGGGTACAGGGTATATTTGGGTTAGTGTTTAAGGGTGTTGGGGTATTTTAAGGAGTGAGGGTGGGTTATGATTATGGGGTGCAAGGGTATTTAAAGGGAGCAGGGTGGGATTCGTTTTTAGGGTGCAAAGGGTAATAAAATAAAATATTAAATAAAAATAATATAAATATTGCAGTTTAAAAGAATAAATGTTTTAATTAAATACAAAAATGTGTATATATATATATATATTGTCGCTCCAAGGTTGTCCACCTTTGAGTAGCACACGAGCAGCAGCTTGATTTATGTGTAGGTGAGGACGGGGATCCGCTTGTAGATGCTGCTACGTAATGGATCTGCCCGATGCGTTTCGAAGCTCCATATGATTCTCTTCAGGGGCTTTAATGGAAGTGGTGTGCGCAACCGCTAACCCACCTCTCCATTTTCCATATGACACACCCACCAATGGGAGGCTCAAATGACACTGTGTATTATGGGAAGTGTGGTGCGGAAAGAACACAATCAAATCCTGTATGGACCCCGCAAGTGGGTCCATCCTCAATCCCGTGTACGGCTGCTGTTTCACTTCCGTGACCCCCAAGGATGACGGGGTGGTGCATACTCCGCGGCTGGACGGCCGCGTATAAATTGTCGCTCCAAGGTTGTCCACCTTTGAGTAGCACACGATCAGCAGCTTGATTTATGTGTAGGTGAGGACGGGGATCCGCTTGTAGATGCTGCACCGTAAGTCTGCACCACCCCGTAATTCTTGGCGGTCACGGTAGTGAAACAGCAGCCGTATACAGGATCGAGGATGGCCCATCTTCAGGGTCCATACAGGACTTGATTATGTGCTCTCCGCACTACATTTCCCATAATACACAGTCTCATTTGAGCCTCCCATTGTTGGGTGTGTCATATGCAAAATGGTGAAGTGGGTCAGCGGTTGCGCGCACCGCCTCGGTTAAAGCCTCTGAAGAGAAGCATATGGAGCTTCGAAACGCGTCAGGCAGATCCATTACGGAGTGGCATCTGCAAGCGGATCCCAGTCCTTACCTACACATAAATACATGTGCGTGGCACGAGGCCTGTGCGCAACAGAAGTGGAAAATCTGCAGTGTACGCTTCAGGCGTTACCGGAAGTTAAGACAAGATTACATTTCCTGCACTCTTTCCGGCCCTTGGGAATAGTGCCATGCCTGACCTCCATACAGTAAAGCAGGTGCACGTCACTGGGAGCGCAGGGAGAGCACACCCGGAGCTGGAATGTACAGAACCTGGGAAGAAAAAACAATGAAATATTGGGCACAATGCTCGCTTATTTTTCCGTAATCCCGTGCCCCGCACACGCCCACACCGCCAGAACATGCCCACAGCACATGATATGATACATGGCATGAAGGGCCGAACATACCACACGCACCCAGCATTTGTCACACCCCCAGCACACGCCCACAGCACAATGCAGACACGCCCACAAGGGACTACTTTGCTGGCACGTTTTTTTTACCTTTTAAATGTGTATGGTGGGCGTCTGCATAACCTGTGTCCTTCTGCTGCAACTGCCCTTTCCAACGCTGTATTGGATGTTGTGATTGGTGCTGTGGTTCCTGAGATTACCCACCTCAAAAGTTTGGGCTCTCTCTTTATTATATTTGTATAGAAGATATAGATGACAGACCTAGGTTTGTCAGCTTAATGCGGTTCCTTTGGGGAGATGGTGAGGCACTAGTAGCACTGAGGACTTGCTTTTAATCCACATACTGTGGTGGCATCGGCCACCCCAGATGTGCGGGCATACCACGCTGCTGAGCACCTTCTTGTCCTTAATGATTGGTGGTATGATGCTCGTTATGACCCGGCACAAGCAGTTGAGCGTTGGCTGTTGGGCGACAACACATTACAAATGACACTCTATTCTGCATCAAGGACAATATTCATGATCTGGAAATATGCACTCCATTCTATGGGTTGGTGGGAGAGGCTTACGAGAGAAATGCCTTTATGGCACAACAGAAAGTTACCTCAACTGTCACAACTGACTGGTTTTCGAGGTAGGGAGGCCATCCGCATAGATATGGTGGCAGCAGTTATGCATGGTCAAAATCTGAATACGCTATGCCTTGCGCACAATTCTATAGATACCTCCAGTTTAGACATGCCTTTTCCCCCTATTTATGACTACAGGCAGATATACCTGATTTGTAACCCCATAGAGGCAAAGGTCTTCATGGGCTAGCTGAGAGACCATAACATCCCCAAAATATCCCACACCATTCTTACCAATACACCTACAACACTACACACAACTAGAGATAAGTGGCAGCAAGACCTGGGTCCCCTGGATGAAGATGATTGGGTAGAGGCATTGGGGTCCCCAAGCGGTGAGGCGACTACTGCCTGTCTGCGACTCATCTCATTCATATATTTACATAGGGCTTACTACATCTGACACAGACTATGGCGCGCCTGCCTAATCATATTTCCACACTGCCAGCAATGTGGGACATAAGGGGGCACCTTTCCGCACCTGGTGTGGCTGTGTACGTCACTGTCGAGGTTTTTGGAGAGGAGATCACATGTTTTTCAGCGGTTTTTGGGTGAGATATACTACTTCCTCCACAACTGGCTTTGTTGCGTATCACTGAGGGCCTGGGCATCAACAGATAAAAACGCCACCTTTTATTACTCAGACATGAGTCCCTTTCTCACTGCACCATCAGGATTCAAGCAAGCCGGGCCGACGACGGCTGAAATGCCAGAAACCTGTCCCCGGTAGCTTGTCTCCTTTCTGGTGAAGAATTGGCTTGGTAGTTTAGTCTGCCCTGTTCCCATGATGCACTGGGTCAGGGACAGACTGATTTGCATATAGCCAGGTTCTGAACTGGGATGGTGCAGTGAGATAAATAACGGTGATGGATCAAGCCCCGATCTTTGGACTGGGTAAGAGTGGTCTGCTTAATTCAGACACTCTGTTCATCACCACCCCCTTTTCTGAATCGTTTTTGGCCACTATAGGTGTGGCAGGGTATACTCAGACATGAGTCCCTTTCTCACTGCACCATCAGGATTCAAGCAAGCCGGGCCGACGACGGCTGAAATACCAGAAACCGGTCCCCGGTAGCTTGTCTCCTTTCTGGTGAAGAATTGGCTTGGTAGTTTAGTCTGCCCTGTTCCCATGATGCACTGGGCCAGGGACAGACTGATTTGCATATAGCCAGGTTCTGAACTGGGATGGTGCAGTGAGATAAATAACGGTGATGGATCAAGCCCCGATCTTTGGACTGGGTAAGAGTGGTCTGCTTAATTCAGACACTCTGTTCATCACCACCCCCTTTTCTGAATCGTTTTTGGCCACTATAGGTGTGGCAGGGTATACTCAGACATGAGTCCCTTTCTCACTGCACCATCAGGATTCAAGCAAGCCGGGCCGACGACGGCTGAAATGCCAGAAACCGGTCCCCGGTAGCTTGTCTCCTTTCTGGTGAAGAATTGGCTTGGTAGTTTAGTCTGCCCTGTTCCCATGATGCACTGGGCCAGGGACAGACTGATTTGCATATAGCCAGGTTCTGAACTGGGATGGTGCAGTGAGATAAATAACGGTGATGGATCAAGCCCCGATCTTTGGACTGGGTAAGAGTGGTCTGCTTAATTCAGACACTCTGTTCATCACCACCCCCTTTTCTGAATCGTTTTTGGCCACTATAGGTGTGGCAGGGTATACTCAGACATGAGTCCCTTTCTCACTGCACCATCAGGATTCAAGCAAGCCGGGCCGACGACGGCTGAAATGCCAGAAACCGGTCCCCGGTAGCTTGTCTCCTTTCTGGTGAAGAATTGGCTTGGTAGTTTAGTCTGCCCTGTTCCAATGATGCACTGGGCCAGGGACAGACTGATTTGCATATAGCCAGGTTCTGAACTGGGATGGTGCAGTGAGATAAATAACGGTGATGGATCAAGCCCCGATCTTTGGACTGGGTAAGAGTGGTCTGCTTAATTCAGACACTCTCTTCATCACCACCCCCCTTTTCTGAATCGTTTTTGGCCACTATAGGTGTGGCAGGGTATACTCAGACATGAGTCCCTTTCTCACTGCACCATCAGGATTCAAGCAAGCCGGGCCGACGACGGCTGAAATGCCAGAAACCGGTCCTCGGTAGCTTGTCTCCTTTCTGGTGAAGAATTGGCTTGGTAGTTTAGTCTGCCCTGTTCCCATGATGGACTGGGCCAGGGACAGACTGATTTGCATATAGCCAGGTTCTGAACTGGGATGGTGCAGTGAGATAAATAATGGTGATGGATCAAGCCCCGATCTTTGGACTGGGTAAGAGTGGTCTGCTTAATTCAGACACTCTGTTCATCACCACCCCCTTTTCTGAACCCCCCTTTTCTGAATCAAACCTTTTATTCCTTGGCCTCACCCTGTCTTTAGGGCAAGAGGGTGCCCCCAGAAACATGTTAAAATCTGGAAGAGAGTGAAGGATTACAGAGGGTTATATTTGGAGCCCCAAGGGTAAGTAAGCAGAGTCAGCAAATAGAAAGCAGTAATTAGAGAAACAAGTGAGTTAGTTGTGCATTTCCTGCGGCCATGCCAGTTCCTTGCCAGCGATGGATTCATTGGTAAAAAAAAAGTACTGTATGGGTGCGATGTCTCCAGTTCCTTTCAATGTGCTTCAATGTCTTGCATGGTAAATACAACCTGTTGCTCATACTGGAGTGCATTAAACATATTTACCAAGGGATATAGTATTGATTTAAAGGTTCTCCAGATTGCACTGGCAGTTCAACGTGCATGGTAGTGTATAATTGATGTTCGAGTGCTTGTCTGTTCCCAGGCAGGGTGAAGTCCTCAGCCAGAGTTTGCAAAGACACAAGCTAAGTAAACCGAGTCAACACATAGAAAGCAATTTCAAGACTGAAAAGATAGAGCATCAGCTGTGCATTTCTCTAGTACATTTGAAAAAGTGGGGCCCCTTCATACAAGGTGAACGTGACAAATGCAGGAAATATATAACAAATAAGAAAGAACCTAGGCAAGTGTCACAAGTTACATATGTGCGGGCCAAACAGAATGATACCATACTGTTTGGGGTACAGTGCATCAAGATATCATACTTTACTGTTTTGTTGTTTATCACAAAAACATATTTTTATTATTTATTTTTCATTATAAACTATCACAAATGAGAAAATAATAAATAGTTTGCAGTATGAAACCAGTAATATAATTGTATACAATGTCCTACATTGAGGTATGTATGTAGAATAGTGCACTTAAGATTAGGCACTTATGAACATTCTTTTTCTTTTGATTTTTCCTTGTGAATTTAAATACACATTACAATCATTAATCAGACCATAGCATAATTGGAGAAAGGGTCCACAATGTGAACGGCTGAGATGAGCAAAAAGGCTGGCAGTATGTTGACACACTGCACGCGTTTCGGCCGAGATGCCTTTGTCAGGAGAGCACAAAACATTCAAAACGTAGCACCCAAAGGAAAGAGTAAATACTAATTAGGTTTACCAACAGTTGTTATATTATGCTAACGTCTTTCTAGAAGATCGTTTTAGATGTACAAGTATAGAAGGGAGGCTGGGACCCTCGTGTTGTGAGGAAAGAAAAAAGATGAAGGGCCAGTGTCAGGAACAACCCGCGTGTCATTCACCGAAAGAGGGGGATGTGCAGCACCAGAACATAAAACATCCACAACGGAGGTGTAAAGATTTAACAATAGTCTGATACATTTGCAATGGGAAGGCAATAAGGTGCCGTTTATTTATGCATCATTCATGCATCCAAACCATAGAGGAGTGGTTAAAAATGGCAAATCCCGGGATAAAAGGCCCATAAAGATCCAAAAAACCGTTGTGCTGCTGGGGATTACCTAACAATAGATGCATCATCAATCTCCAAGCTCTTGATACTATAGCCAGTCCTGCTGAGTTCCTAGATTTAAAGGAGGGTGAACAAAAGGAGCGCTGTTGTCGCATGTGCATGCTTTGTTATTCTCCTGCGTATAATCATGCGCATGGCCGAAATTGGCCGAAGTGTGTGATGCTCTTTTGGGCTGGAGGATGGAAACTATCATAATGTAACAGGGTATTGGGTGCTGTGGGCTTAGTGTATAGATCCACTGCTAATATACCTGTCACATGTTTAATAATGATGTCCAGAAACTCAACTTGAGTTAGATGTACAATGGATATTATTGCCACATAAATTCAACCATGTTAGAAACGC
Source organism: Lissotriton vulgaris (assembly GCF_964263255.1). Lineage (NCBI taxonomy): Eukaryota > Metazoa > Chordata > Amphibia > Caudata > Salamandridae > Lissotriton > Lissotriton vulgaris. The sequence goes on along the minus strand of NC_141695.1, from coordinate 149,690,602 downwards.
TGACTAAGATACTGAGTCCATCCATATAAAGAAAATGCCATGTATATAACGTGTCCATTTTGTCACTGACTTAAAAAATGGAGCCACTTCATTGTAGACATATTTCCTCTCAAACTGGGCCATAATGAATTTAGCTACCATTGGTGCGAAAGATGCTCCCATACTCACACCCTGCATTGGTTTGTACAATTGTCCATTGAATTCGAACACATTCTCTTGGAGCACTATTTTGAGGCAGTCAAGAGTCAAGGTGCTGGCACAGTTGATGTTTATGTCTAGAAAGAACCTGTTTGCTGCTTGTAGGGCTCCTTGTACAGGCGTATTGCTATACAGGGCTTCTATATCCAATGTTACCAACCATTGTGATTCTAGATTGAAGGTAATGCCTTCTACTAGATTGATTGTGTGTCTAGTATCTTGGACAAATGCTGGCATCTGAGGTACATGGGGTCGAAGTATGGCATCAGAGTATTTTGACAGTGGCTCAGTGATTGAGCCTATAATTATTACAATAGGCCTGTATGGTGGAACAGTTTGGCTTTTATGTACTTTAGGCACTCCATATATGCTCGCCATCTTTGGGTGCTGTACATTCAGATATGCATGTTCCTCAATCGCATATGAGGCCTTCCCTGAGTGCCTTATTAGTGAGTTGATTTTTGTTTCGCGTCTTGTTGGTAGGGTCAATACTGATCCTGTTATATAAAGTTGTGTCTCCTAGGATTTCTACCATTTTGGATATATAGGTTGTGGTATCTAGTACCACAATACCTCCTCCTTTACACAATTCTTGATTGTGATTTATTGGGTTTGTTTCAGGTTCAACAGGACTTTATATTCTTCTTGGTGAAGATTGTGCAGTGTTTTTGGTACGTACTAAGTAGCTGAAATAAGCTTCTGGTAGATTACCTGTTCAAAAACTGCAACTTCTGGTGGTATTTAATCTGTTGTGGGTGTAAAAGTAGATGTTAGGGCCAGACCAGAGTGATTGCTTAAAGTAGTTATAGTATCTTGATGGGGAAAAATGATCTAAGGCAGATTTTCCAGAAAAATGCCATTAAATCTACAAGCAACTCAAATATAATGATGCCAGAGTGGGGAACAAGTGAAAGCCCTCTGGATAGTAAAGAGTAAGCAGACGGAGTTGGGTTGGAGGTACTAAGATTGAATATAGGGACATTTGTCACTCTCTCCTATAGTGGGCATTGTGAGTCACCAGATATTGATTGTAATCGGTCTGTTGATTGCCCCAATATCTGGGTTGATATTGCTGCCACCAATTGTCTCTCTTCATATTGCACCTGGCTAAAAAACTTTGGCTATTTTCTTGTATTCTTGAAATGCATCGATTACTTCTGGAATCAAACTGGTTAGATGGACCATCATTGTCGAAGTCTGAAGTATCTAAGAAAGTGGTTACTTTATGATTGTAAATTGGTTAATTACGATTGTGTTTCCTCTAATTGTATTGTTCATTTTGTGCAGTGTCTTTTTCACTGTAGTAGTTCTTCGACAAGTAGGGATATGTACTTTCTTTACTTGAGAAGCAAATGTCTTTTTTTTATTTTATCTACCTTTCTTTCAGTTAGGTAGTCTGTATAGGAGTTCCTATGTCTAACAATGTCCATTAACTTTTTCTTGTTCGAGATTACGGGGATTGATTCAATTAAGGAACCTAGAGGCTGCAATCCAATACCCATTAAAAATAGTGGGTTGCCTCTAGTACCATGGATTCATGATCTTATTTCAAAAGCAGGGCAAAACTGTTCCCTACTTTGAGGTTCAGTTAATGGACTGGATTACTTATGGACTTTCTATTTGGAGGGTCAGTAAGCAAATATAAAATCCATCTGTTTTCAACAATACTCAATATATACTCCAAACCTTCATTTAGAAATAGATTTTTACTTCATGATTATTTCATTTTTCTTTTTGTTATATATTCGACAAACACAATGCACACAATTGGCTTCTGCATACTAGTACATCAATACACAATAGTGAAATAATTATATACAGTGCATAAATCAAAAAAGATTGAAACAATAATAAGACGTCTAAGTGTCAAATGGTCCTACTACATTATACTCATGTACCGGGATATTCCCTACTTAACCTCAATACTTTTTCTTCTATGTGGTCCAGAAAAGTGGGGGGGGATATTTAGGTCAGAGAACGCTATACAAATGACTTCTCTGGGTTCTTACCACTGTCCGTTGGTTGACCTGATTGTCTCTTAGTATTTTCGTTGCTTCAAATGTAGCGATACTCTTGGCCTTGTGCTGTGGGTAGGTGACTGAAGGGTGTGCCGACGCGTTTTGACCTTCGTGTTTGGCCCTAAGTGTTTTAAAGAATGTCTTCCTCAGGGCTGGTGTGGTTTTCTTGTTGTAGGACACTACAAGGGGAATACAACAAGAAAATTGAGTTGTGTGTTTATTCTTTTGATGTTTGACTTCGACAACAGCCATAGATTTTGCTCTTTACCTTCTGCCGATTTTAGTCTATAGACTGCGAGGCTGTTCCAAGACATAATATTCAAAGACTCATGGGTTTGTATACTCAGTATGCCTTCCTCCAGATCATCAGGGGGGCTATTAGGGCTATCAACCATAGTGTTATCCACAAGATCACATCTGGCCTCCCTTGCAGGTTGTACACAGGCACCCCCATCCAACTTATTAGTGTTAAGATTACACTCCAAATGGTTTAAAAAAAAACTGCCAACTTCCTCATTGAGTCAGTCAGTCTTGCTACAGCTTCTGAGCAACTCATACCTGTTATAAGTGGGGAAACGTGGAATTTCTTTATACATGCTAGGAAGGTTTACATTTCTGTAACTTGGCCTGCAGTTAGTGATCGTCCATTTTACAATTTATCACTGTTGCATTATTTAATATTACCGCCAGCAAATTCCTCAACAACTCCCTGCTACGGAAGTTCACCACTACACAATCTCCTGAACAATATTTCTTATAGCTACCCACCCAGTTCACTCTCTTCAGCATTATTTGATTGTGTTGTGGTACATTAGTATCAATATAAGTTGTTAAAGCAATCCAATGTATCACTTGCTTTTTTAATGTTTCATATGTTTCACTACTCTTGTCTTCCAGGCATGTACATTTTTAAGAATTATAACATATGGTGTCACTTCAGGGTGGGGGATGCAGGGTCTGTTCACAAATATTGCTACGTTGCGAAGTTCTACTCAAATGATCTTACTTATTAAATCCTGCTGGTACTGTAAGGGAAGGTTTTAGTTCCTTGTCCGGTCGTTGGTGTTGGATCACGGGTTTGTGCTATCCCTCAATATTATCACATCCCAAACCCTCTTGTGGCATTGTTGTCAAATTGTCGCTCACAATTGGCTTTCTTGTCTTTTTTTAAAGGTGTTAGTCCCGACACCAATTCCTTTAGGGAGCTCACGTCTTTTTAACCGGCTGTATCTCTGCGTTACATGTCGCTCAATACTGTCCATTTTTGAATGAAGTTTGTTTAATAGAGTTTTGAGCTTTTGAGTCCCTTGTACACTAGCTATTGGATTACTTTCCCCCTTTGAAGCCCTAGCAGGTTGACATCCTTTTTTTAGCTTTTGCTTTACTTTAGACCTCACGGTCTTCTTTTCCTTGAAACATGAGATTGTGACCTCCCTCTGATAGTGATTCCTTCAAAGCGGCATCTAATGCTATTTTAGTGGCTATCAGTTTTTCCTCCACCAGGACACTCTCGCTATCAATCATGCCCACAGCTGATTTTAAATGTTTTGTAATAGGCGTGTTATGTGTATGTGGATTCCCCACAGCTGTCGGTAGCTTCCTTTTGCCCCTTTTTTCTCACAGACGGATGAATAAGTAAGTGTCACTGTGGGTGCAAAATGAGACGAAGGGACACCTTACCACTCTGGATGATGAAATCCTTCAAGGAAAGGATCAAAGGGAATGGCCCAGCCCAGGCTTGTTGACCGATGACAGGTGCAGATGGGCCCACCCTTGGCCCCAGCTTTGCCTGGGCACAGACGGCAAGAATGGCAAACTGTGGCAGGTTTCAGGCATCAGCAAGTAAGTATGGCCAGTCAAAATATATTTGTTGCCTCTGGTTCAGAAGAAAATGCAAACTTCTGGTACAGGTTGTGCGCACGTCGGATTATTGTATGGTACAGGCGTGTTCTCACTGGAAAATTAACAGAAATGACTGAAAAAACGAATTGTAAACACTGATGAAATGTTTGACTTCAACTTGATGCCAGATCCTAGAAATCCTGACCCCCATGGGACTGATGGAGGGGTCTGTGGAGGACTCCTCATGGGCAAGAAATTAGTCCAAAATGTTGTTTTCTGTGTTCTAGGATTCGCAGAATCACAATGGTTCTCGGCACTGCCCACCGTATGAATCTATGGCAGATCCACGGATTCAAATCCTAATTTATACAAAAACTACACCCACTCACAGACCCACTTACACACTTTCTCACATCCACTTACGTACCCACACACTCACTCACACATCCATACAGGCATTCCCACACCCACTCAGAGAGACAGAATACCACTAACACACCCATACAGCCACTCACACTCACTCTGAGACCCAGATAATTTCTCACTCACTCATCCACTCACAGACCCACATGGGCATATATAGATAGAATAATCTCAAGGAACTATAAGACATGCCCTAATGTAACTAGAACCTAGGCCCTCGCCATGTACTGCTAATATACTCACATATTACTCATGAAGTCTTTTATGACATCATCGATAGTATCGCTGCAACTTTTGCAGTGAAAATATTGGTGTGGAAGCAGTGCATGGCTGGGTCATGAGTTCTAGTTGAATTAAGCAAGCGTTATAGTTACTTTTGTTAACTATAATTACTGAATTTCTATGGTTTTGTGTGTGTAAAATCTGAAAGCTAACGGGGTTCACCATGGGGGAGAGTGTTCAGATATTACTATTGACACCTGAAAAGAAACTCCTAGCCCCTTGGCAAGGTCCTTATCAGGTACTAGCATAAGAGACCCCAGTGACCTACAGGATATCCCACACAGAAGGTTGGTGGGACAAACATATCACGTAAATCTTTTGAATGCATGAGAGGAGCCACCTCCCACTCAAATGGCCCCAGTAGTCTCAGTAAGCTATGGGAACACCAATAGCCCCCTAGATATTCACATTTAACCATTTTTGGACATCAATGATGAGTGAGTTAAAATGGGGAATATTTTAACTACCAAGCAAAAACAACAGCTAGCTACATTTTTAGACCATCATTTCGGGCGTCCCTAGTGTCCCACAACATCATCACAGATGGGACCTGTATGGTTACACTTAAACCATACCACAAACCAGCTGAGAGATGACAGGCAGTGAAACAGAGTGCTTTGTGTTCACCAATGATTTTGGTGGCGAGAGGAAGCAGGAGTCTTCATTTCTGTATTAACTTCTGCAAAATTGAATGCCATCTCATGGTTCAATACCTATTCCATGTCCCAGGTAGATGAACTGGTAGCAAGACTGGGAGTAGTGGGTGTCATGTCCATGACTGACCTCACAAAGGGATATTGGCAAATGCCCCTTATGTCTGAAGCATGACGGAAGGCAGCCTTTGCGACCCATTCATGGATATGTCACTTCAAGGTTCTACCATTGGGCCTTCATGGGGCCCCTGCTACTTTCCAGAGACTTATGGTAATATTGTTGAGGGCTCATCAGGCCTAGGCAGGGGCATACGTAGACTGTATAATGGTAAATAATCCTTACTGGGGAACAAACCTGCTACACCTAAAACAGGTTTTTCAAACCCTGAATCAAGCAGGCACAGTATGAAACTGAAGAAGGCCAACTTTACCACAGAACACATTGAGTATTTAGGGTTCATCATACATGCAGGGGTCATCTGACCACAGCTAAACAAACTCAAGGCTATTCAAAGGATTCCATAACCCATAAACAAAAAAGGAGCTAAGCTCCTTTTTGGGACTTGTGGGATACTAATGCAGGTGTATTCCATAGTTTTCTGAAATCACTGACCTTCTACCTCAAAAGTACATAGGAAAACATGTGCAATGAACTGAGGTTCAGTAGCATAGCTTCCAACAATTGAAGTTGGCATTATATCCCTTGCGTCTTAACGTTGACAGGACTTTTGTGCTCAAGGCTTGGGTGTTGTTTTATCAACGAGCAGTGTGGCCTGCGCCCAATCTAGTATGACTGCCACAATTTGTTTCCCAGGGAAGTACATTATGGCACAAAATACTAGGTATGTCTTGTCATCAGGTGGGCTATGGAAGCCCTACAGTATTACCTAATGGGTCATACATTTATTCTTTTGACAGATCATGCCCCCCTCATCTGGCCGGCACTGCATAAAGTTCAAACCCTAAAGTGCTACAGTTGGTCCCTGACCCTGTTTTATTTCAGGCCTTCCATGTTTCAGGGAAGCTGCAAATAATCTAGATTTCGTGTCTCATTGCCCTGTCACTGAAAGGCCCACACGTCCATTCCTGCTGGAAAGGCAGAGTAGTCAGATGGCTTCCACGCCCGGGACTTCCAAGATGGCCAGCACCATCAACACAAGATAAGGGAGCAGCAGTGCTCCTGTGGCTCATGAGATATCAAGTTAGTGATTGAGTAAGTGAGTCGAACCATAAAATAAGGACCGCAGTAGTTCAGGGAGAACAGCAGTATAACACAAGAGGAAAACCTTAGGGTGTGAGCAGGAAGAAAGGTGATGTGAGACAGATGTTGTCTGTATGTAAGCAAGGGAGGAGACTCCGAGGACCATCAGGAAGGGGACGCGGAGGAAGGGGAACCCAAGTCAAAAGCAGCAAACCCAGGGAATAGGACGGCCATTGTACCAGGTTCCAGACCTGAATACTCAATAGCACAGAGGGAGGAGAGGAAAATACATACTTGGGAAGCTTTTAGGAAAATTGCAAAAAAAAAAGCCCATCTCCATACTTCTATAATATAGAATTAAATCATATCTACAGCCGGGCGTGTCCATCAGAGGGAATAGTGTGAAAGGACTGGACCCATTATTTCTAGACCTTTTCTAGAGACACACTCCGATGGTTACTTTTCTCAGCATGAAAACATAAAGAGGAGAAAAGTAGTTAATCAGCAGTTAATTAGCCAATGATACACTTAATATATAATAACCTACTGACAATTACATAAGGTTAGTTGGTTTATTACAAAGCCAAAAATAACTGAACATAAAGACATCTCAGCACAAGGTTTTAGAAACACAAAGGAATTAGCATGAAGCCAAATCTACGCATCCAATTTAGATGGTGCAGCATGAACAAAACTATTAACCTATGATGTAGAATATAGAACACCAGGAAGCATGATTCCAAATTTCTCTGCATCAAGGGTTGCTGAGTGAAAATAATTAGATCCATCCCTTTTCTAGCACTAAGGTGACATCCATACATAATCATTTTCAAAAGAAAGGTGTCAGTATGTTGAGACTTCCTAAGAAGTCTTTCCACCATCCTTGAGTCAAGTAGCATAAAACTACTATCACAATGTAAGAGTTTGTTCTGAGATGGTAGAATTCCCAGACTACACCTTGCACATGCCATCCACTCTGGTAGGCCTGAGCATACTTTTCCACAGCACTGTCCATGTGCAACCTTAGCAACATTTCCTCCTTGGCTCCCAGGACTTCTCCTGTGTGAATCCTAAAGTTCTTCCTTTATCGACCCAAGTCACATGATTGTAACTTCTCTCCTTGCCTACCTACTAAAACATAGACATTATTCTGCCTAAAAATAAATGCATCTTCATCTGCAATACAAAACTTGTGAAAGAAGAAATTCCACAGCGCACATGACATTCAAGCTAATAAGTTGTAAGGGACTTGCCTTTCTGACCTACAATTTCAGTGAACAGAAAAACGTCTCAATTTAAGTATTATAGATTGGCATAACCTTATTGCATATTAACTAACACATTTACCAAATTATAGAAATATCATAGTTAAAGACTTTCAGTTTATGAGTGGCATTAACTTCAATACACACGTTCTTAATGTTAACGACTTCTGCTAGTTATATCCACTTCCTAAGTTAATTCTCCATGCTCCTTTTCAATGATCTAAAACACTTAATGTACTTCTGTTAATACATTCTCACGTTTTCATAGTTATAAGATTATATGCGTGTGCATGCTACACCTTGTTATGGTGCACCCATACTATGAAAAGGGATTTCTGCTCCATCAGGGGTGACCACAGTCACCTAAATTAAATCTTTACAATTACAGATCATTGCAACAGCACTGTCAAGTGGGCGCTTGTTTTCTATATATCAAACATAAAGCAACATGGTGCAGTGCACCAAATGCCAATAGAAGTTTATCAAGTTTTAACACATAAATAATGTAAACAGCTGATAAGAAATTCTGGGCCAGATGTATCAAACAGTTTTACCCGCTCTGTGTCTATGGGAAAATGTCTTCATACAACTGGCCCTCTATAAATACATTGAGTGCAAAGGTGCTATTAATGAAAGTTGTTTGTACGAATTACGTTTGTCAAGTGCTGATTGTGCAAAGAAAGTCCATCTCACTAATGTAAGCACAAAACATATAAAAATTTAAATTGCAGATGGGGGCGTGGCTTGGCCGGCTGCAAGATGGCCGCACCTTCGTCTAAATCCGACCGCATCCTACAGACATCGACCCATCTTGCACTCTGCTCTGCAGCGCACCTTCTCCTCTGGGTGTCCTTCACTTACCTGGCCGGGCCTGGTGTTCCTGGGCGCCTCCTCGGTGCGGTTCTCTGCCTCGAGGTGGGGACGGTGTCCCCGGGCCTCAAACTGCTTGCTTCGCTGCTGGGCCCGTCGCTGTGTGGAAGACGATCCTGTGCTGGGCGCCTTCTGCGGACGTCGCCGCTGGACCCCTGGCCGACCCGGTGAGTCGCGCCGTCGCCTGGGGGGCCTGCGGGCTGCCAGCTGTGCCGCCTGGTGTTGTGGTGCCGGCTCCGCACAAGCTGCGGTGCTATTGGCGCTAGGCTTGGGGAGCAGTAGACCCCCCTTGCCTCCTCCGCTAGGTGCCTGCCCCGTGGCCGGTGTCGGCCCCGGCGCTTTGGGTCCTCCGAGCCCACCTCCCATCTTTGCTGGGCCTTCTGGATCTCCTTCCCTGGGACGCCTGCTGGTGCCTGCCTCCCCGCTCCTGGTCCGGCTCGCGCTGTGGAGAGAGGCGTCATCTGCTGTGCTGCGGTCCCTATGTGCTGGGGGATCCGGCTGCCTCCGAGTGCCCGACGGCTGTAGCCGACCGACTGCAGGTCCCTCTGTGGTCTGTGGCCCTCTGCTGAGGTCCGTCCTTGCCCTGCTGCGGCGGCCGCCCCTGCCTGTGCCTCTGCTCTCTTCGGGCCCCCTCCTGGGGTGCTCTGCCATCGCATCCTACCCTGGGCTTGGGGTGCTCCTCCTACCTCGCTCTGGGGTTCACATCTCGGACCGACGTTTCGCCTGCACCTGCACCGCTGCAGCCCGCATTGGCCCCTGCCTGTCTACCTGTGTGCTGCCTTGAAGTTTCAGCTGTGGCTGGTGGGGGCCACCATCCAGCCCTGCCTCTCGAGTTGGAATTGGGGTGTTTCCTGGTCCTACCATCGGTCCCTCCCTCCTGACCGGCGTGGCAGTGGCCGCCGTTGTCCTCTGGGCTGCACGGGGGTGTGCTTTGATTAACTGGTGGTGCTGCTGGGCCCTCGACCTGCTAATAGGCGCTTCCTGTTTGATCCCTTCTGGCTGGCGCACAGGACGGTTCTACTCTGGTGTAAGCCGTGGCTGACCCGGTGGCGCCGGCTGCGCTTGATCCGCCTCTGACGCCCCCTTGGATTGGGTGCCTGGTGGTGCCCCTCTTACCTGGTCGTTGGTGTTTGGGGCTGTCCCTCAACTGGTGCCCCCTTGGGCATCTGGACTGCTGCGAGCTCATCATTGCATTGCACAATGGGGAAGAGTGACCCTAAACAGCCCAAGATAGCCTTCGAGTTGCCCAGATCTTCCCGGCAGGAGGTCGCGGGCACGGAGGGTGCAGACTCTGCTGCGGGGGCCCTGGAGTCCCCGCCATCCCGCGAAGATGACCTCAAAGCCATCTTGCTGGACGTCAAGTCCACTGTTACTGGAATCGCTGCTCAGCTGGACCAGCTATCGGCCCGCCTCGACCAAGTGAAGTCCCGTGTGGATTCTCATGACAACGGCCTGCTCCACCTGGAGTCCCGGGTCTCCAAAGTAGAGAACCACCCAGGACTGGCATAAATTGTTACAGATGGACAAGCTCCTTGCCATAATCAGGGAAAAGAACGAGGATTTGGAGGAAATGCAACTTGCGTATTAAGGGCCTCCCGGAGTCCACGAACATTGCGAAGATAGAGGACTTTGTGGAGAAGTTGATCAGGGAGCTGTTTGGTGAAGTATTATCCCCTGTCTTCATTGTCGAGAGGGCGCATCGCTCGCTGGGGCCCGCCCGCGCCGGGGCCTTCCCCCACGTCCTATCATAGCAAAGATTCCGAGACCGGGATGCCATCCTGCGGGCTGCACGTGAGAAGGGAACCATCAATCACTAGGGCAACACCCTTTCTTCTACCCTGACTACACCCTCTCCGTGCAGGCCGCCCGGAGAGAATTCCTCCCTGCGAAACAAATTCTTCTCAAGCATGAGGTTTCTTATTCGTTGGCCTACCCGGCAGAACTACGAATTCGCCAGGTTCTTTCCAGATCCCAGGGATGCCCTGGCGTCTGCTAAAAACCTGGACAGGGACACCCGCTCTGCTTCTTCCAGATCTCAGCCTGATGGGTCCTGGCACCTCAGCGACATTGAATGAGTAGTGCTGTTTTCACTGTCTGCTTGCTTAATATTCTCTTTGATTGATGTCTGTCCCTCTTCGGCTTGGCCACCCTGCTTCTTTGCAGGGGCGTATGCTGGGTTCTGCCATGCCCCCACGGGATGATTCCCAATTCTACCATCTTGTCTTCCATTCCCGGTTGTGGGTCCCAGGGGCGGTGCGGGTGGTATGCTCAGCCTCATTGGGGGTTGGAGTGGATGGGGGGTGGTTTGAGGCTGTGTTCTTGAGTTCCAATTCTGGTTCTGTTGAGAGGGGTAGCGGCGGGGCTCTCAGCCTGATTGGGGGGTTGGAGTGGGTGGGGGAGGCAGGGGACAGTGGGTTGGTCTGTTTTTAATACTCTGTGCAAGACTCGCCATGTGGGTTTTGGGGGGTGGGTGGGTGGTGTTGTTTCTCTAGCGAGGTGGTGGTTTGGGTTTTCTTGTCATTTTGATGCTTCATTTTGACACTGCATGTTCCAATGTAGACATTGTACTATATTAATGGTCAGACTTTCCTGTATCTGATGTAAGATGCCTTGTTCTTTGCTATGTCTTCGGTGCAACACCATGACTGTATTTAACTCCCAGGTTCTGTCTCTGACACAGTGGCTTATTCCCGGCTCCTTCCATCCTCCTCCCCTCGCTTTTGGACTGGTGTCCCCCCTGAGGTGGTCTCCCCCGCTCCGGGCTCCTGCCGCTCTGGCGCTCCCCCACTGTTCATTGACCCCCATTATTGCTGCTCTGGCCTAGTTTGATGCAACTAGGCCTTATGCTCCTCACCCTGTATCTTGTTCGCCCCCTTCTCCTGTCCTATGGCTAATCTGACTTGCTGGTCATGGAACGTCGCAGCCTGAACAATCACCGCAAGGCCCGTTTGACACACGCCCATCTACAGCGTCATAAGGTTGACGTTTGCCTTCTCCAGGAGACGCACCTACTACCCGACTCGATCTCCAGACTCGGCGCACACTATTGGGGGGAATCCCACTCTTCTATTTATTCCTCCTATGCTAGGGATGACTCGATCCTGCTGCGCCGTGGCCTTCCTTGGCAGACTTCTTGCGTCCTTGTCGACCCGGAGGGTAGATACGTCATTCTGCACGGGGTGCTGCTCGCCCAGCCCGTTACCATAGCCGTGGTGTATGGCCCGAATTCTTACGACCCTGAATTATTTTATAATGTCTGGCATCTGATCTCCTCCTGTGACCCTGCGGCTGTGATTTGATGTGGCAATTTTAATGTTACTCTCTCCGTGGACTTGGACAGGTCGGGCTCTTACCGGTCTCACTCGCGTTTGGCCACCGCTCTGTCTTCTATATTGATTGACAACTCGCGTATCGATGTTTGGCGTCATCTCCGTCCCGATGCCCGGGAGGGTACTTGGTTACAGGTGCTAGGGGCTGTTGGTCACGCATTGACCTCTGGCTGGTGTCGCCGGATGTCCTTTCCTGGACTATGGACGCGGCCCATATGGCTTGCACTCTCTCTGACCATGCATTGGTCCGACTTCTTCTCCGACCTCCCGATTCTCTGCACCGTGCCTTCACCTGATGTCTTCCTCCCAATGCCCTTCAGGATTCGTTTTTTTGTGATGAGATCCAAACCGCCATTACTAACTATTTCAAACTCAATGTAGGCTCTGTCGATTCGACCTCTACGCTTTAGGAGGGTTTTAAAGTATTTATTCGGGGGAGTGTATATCCAAGTAGGCGGGAGTCCTCTGTGCCATCCGATCTACATTAGCTAGGCTGGAGGGAGAGATCCAAGGCCTTGATGTCTCCATTGTGAATGGCGCTGGCCCGACGCATTGGCGCTTCTGCGTCAAAAGCATTCTGAATTTTCGGATGAGGCTGGATGCGAGTTGCCCTTCCTGGGGAAGGAGGGTCGTGCTCGCCGCTTCGGAGAGGGTGACCGCCTGGGACGCACCCTTGCCAACTTGCTGCGCCCGCCGCGCGCTGCTTCCTACATAACGGCCCTCAGTGATGGGGGACTGGACCGCACTACCTCTTCAGAAGAGGTAGTGCATTTTATAAAAGGAGGCAGGGAGGCGGTCCAGTTAGGGCGCCTTATCGCACACAGTCCTTCTTCCTCGCCTTCTATTCCCGGCTTTACTCTGCCGGCTCCACCCCTTCTTCAGAAGACTTCGATCAGTTTTTCGAGTCCATCACCCTTGTTTGGGTTGCGGACTATCACCGCAAATTCCTTGATGAACCTTTCTCAAAGGAGGAAATACTGGCGGCTATAAGCAACCTGCCGTGCGATAAGGCGCCCTACCTGGACGGCCTCCCTGCCTCCTTTTATAAAATGTTTGCCTCCATTCTGATTCCACACTTGGCTGCCATGTTCAATGAGTCCTTTGACACTGGTACGCTCCCACCGTCTCTCCGCGAGGCCTCGCTGACACTGCTCCTCAAACCGGACAAACCCGCTGATCAGTGTGACTCCTACCGCCCCCTCTCCCTCGTTAATATAGATAACAAAATCTTCGCCAAGCTAATCGCCTCCCCTCCTTTTAATGCCCACCATCGCCCTACCCGACCAATCTGGCTTTATCCCCGGCAGGGCAACCTCCCATAATCTTCGAACAATTTTTTTCAGTCCTGCATCAAATTAACCCTGACCTTCCTGCTGTGGCTGCTCTGCTCGACGCCACGAAGGCGTTTGACACGCTGGAGTGGCCCTTCCTTTTTTATGTCCTATCGCGCATGGGGTTTAGTCCCACTGTTTGCAAAATATGAATTTGCTATATACTGACCCCGCCACCCAGCTGCGCCTTAATGGCCAGGTCACGGACCCCATCCGCATTTTACGTGGCACTAGGCAGGGTTGCCCATTGTCGCCCCTGCTTTTCGCCATTGCTATGGAGCCCCTGGCAGCCTTCAGCAGCACCACACCCATAGGGGTATCGGTTTTTCGTCCCGCTCCCTCATGGTCTCCATGTATGTGGACGACGTCACTATTTACGTCCGCCACCCCCAGGAAAATCTCAGCCCCCTGGTGAGTGAAGTTCTTCGGTTCGGTGAGCTCTCGGGGGTGCAGATCAATTGGAGTAAATCTGTACTCTTCCCCTTGACGGATGCCACTCTTCCGTTCGTGCCCGATTTTCCCTTTGAGTGAGCGTATGGTCCCACGCGCTATCTTGGTGTTTGGTTGAGCAGGGACCCGGACGAACTCTGGAGGTTCAATTTCGGCGGCGCTGTGGACTGGTTTGAATCTAGGATCCCGCAGTGGAGTCGGTTGCTACTTTCCCTAGCCGGACACGTTGCCATTGCCAAGATGGTGGTCCTCCCCAAATGTCTTTATCTCTTCTCTAACATACCCATCCCCCTTTACCACTTACTTTTTTCGTAGGTTGCGTTCGCTCGTTGTGTCCTTGATCTGGGCGGGGTGACAGCCCAAGGTTGCCTATGAAATCCTACCCCTTACCGATGTCAGCCGGTGGGCTGGGTGCGCCTGATTTCCATCCCTACGCCCTTTGTTCTCCAGCCAGCTTCCTTCACTTCTGGCAACATCCCACCTTTCCGCAGCCCCCACCCACTTTCCTCGCCCTGGAATTTTTATATACCTCAGCATCCCCACATAAACTAGTCACCAGATTGTATGCCTCTGCCTTGGTATCCTCTCCCATCTCCTCGACGCGGGCGTGCAAGGCTTGGAGCGCGGACCTGGGAGTGGATATTTCGGACGCCGACTGGCTTTATTGCTGTAACTAAACTACAAAACTCTCCCTAAACTATCGACTCCTTTGATCCATTTCAAATTTCTGCACAGGTTCTACCGAACTCCACGGCAGCTTCACCGCCTAGGACTGATTCCTGAGGATTGCAGTGTGCGGTGCTCCGCTCCTTCTGCGGATTTCACCCATTTGGCTGGGCTTTGTCTTCGGGTGCAGGTGTTCTGGCTGGAAGTCTGCTCTGCAATCTCTGAAATCACTGGCACTGCTATCAATCCAGACCCCCTTCTCTGTCTCCTCGGATTTGTTAAGCCCTATCCGGATGTGTCACGCCGGTTGATCTCGATGCTCCTGGTGCTGGCCCAGCGCAGGGTGGCTATGTCTTTGGGGCCGCTAGCCTGCCCCCGTGGTGTTGGCCTGGCTGGAAGACGCTCCCCATTGTCAAACATTGCAATCAGAATTTTGGGACCAGTTGGCAGCTAGATCTTGCCTGGTTGATATTTGAGGTCCATTGGTCGCCTATCTCCTTTCCCATTCCTCTTCTAGCGAGCTTGTCTCCCCCGCGCTCCCTGCCGGCCCTGAGGCGGCCGTGGAGTTGGTCAGTGTGTATCTCCCCTCTCCGCGTTCCCGATGACCCGGCTTTAATAGAGAGCCATAGGGAGTCCAGCCACCACCCCATTTCCCTTCCGTTCCTGCCGCCGCCTCTCCCGCGCCCCCACCGGCCCTTGTTCCGCGGTGGCCACCAGTGCCGGTCGGTGGCAGACCCCTTCCCAGTGATACCCCTGGTTCCTCCCAAACTTGCTATCCCCTCGGGCGTTTCCTATTCATGTCTGCTCCCCTGGGAGAAAGTGTTTTTGGTGAAGCCGCCAACCTGATTATAGTTTGTTGTGCAATGCCAACGACAACGTTCTGCTGATGATGGAATAAGATGTACTTTTGATGGATTACACCTTGCTACTCTGTGCTGTGTCTTTGCATGGAACTTCTCTGTTTTACTGTATTGTTGTACTGCAACTTCTTTAATAAAAACGTTCAAAATCCAAAAAATTGCAGATGCTTTCAAACCTTAATAGAGATCTCACATTTTTAAACAGCTAGATTGTGCACAGTAAATGCACCCCCACTTGTTTAGGCACAGCCTTTAAACTTTCAAAAGCTGAGCAGGACCTAATTTAATGTAACAGTTTGCCATTTAGTCCTCACTATTTCCAACAATGCCCAAGTTGAGGTTTAAAGATCCTCCCCTACTCTATTCTATATTGAGTACACTGTCCTGTTTTAGGTAATCCGGGTTAGCGAGGACTGCATCACCAGCTGTGTTTTCTTGGCTAATGACATGAACTATAAACATCTTTCACTGAGTACTAAGTGATCTCCTTGAATGGAGGCTATTTTTAAAAAAATGATACTTTAATAGCCGTTTACGTTCTTCTATCAATGCTGGGTATATGCATACATTTTTAATAGTTCCTCCCTCATACAATCGCAAATGCAACAAGAAGTCTTGATAGATGGTCTTCTCTAAGGAAGGGAGATATTTAAAATATTAAAGCAGTCCAATCTATACCCCTTCAGTTTTAGATTAGCTGTAAGGTCAAAGGTTTCCGTAAATAGCTCTGTGGGTTCAGGTTTCTATATGGACCAAACGCCCTCTGTGAGTGGGATCTTTTAGAAAGCAAATTCTTGTCCATCAACATGGAGGATTTTTAAACCCCTGAATTCACTGCTTTGTTAAAAGCACCATAACTGACAGTACTGTGTGGTTCAATCTGTGGCCTTTGCATGACTAAGATCAGGCTTTCACTTGCATGGGTTTTGCCTGCACTGGGTATTGCCTTCCATCAGGTGTTGTTTAGTGTGCCTTCCTTGTTCTTTTCACTTTACAACACACTTCAAGTAAGCAACCAAGCGTGCCATGTCTTGTCTTCATAGTCTGATTACTAGTCTTAGTTGTACAATGGATGTATGGCACAGCAACTAGAACATTCATCGGGGAACAGCCTTTACAACGCGGGTATTACCACACGCTACCATTACAACGCTGCTATTACAACTGACTTGCGCTGGAGGGTGCTGTTGGATAGGGAGTTTTGTTTTCTATTCCAACACCTTCCCTACTGTAATGTGAGCTGGAGTTGGAATAGAAAACTAAACTATTCCTCTATCCAGCGCTTACAGTGCAAGTCGTTGTTACGACTTGCGTTGTAGAAACAGCGTTGTAATGACACGCGTGGTAAAAGCCCGCGTTGTAATGCCATACAACCCATTCATCAGTAGATTTCTATAATCTATTTTTCAATGACTCCAACTACCTTCCCCCTTGAGGGCTTGCGAACCTTATACTAGGGTGGGGTCTAGTTTCGCAGTGTTGCCCTCACCCAGAAGTTAAAGAGATAGGCCATTTAAAGAGTTCCCTAATCTGTGGAGCGCAGTTAACAGGATATTGCTCCTTTTTGCTATTAACCCCTTCCATGCTGTGCGGTAAACAAAAGAACAGGGCGGGGCCGTGACGAACTCCAGCCGTCATCAGCACACGAGCGCCGCAGAGCGTGACGGCTGGGGTTCGTCACCAGCATGGAAGGGGTTAAACATTGGCGCTGCAAATGTCCCTCTTGCATCAAACATTATCCCCAAAAGAATGTATTAGCTTCTGGAGGCCCACGTTTGTGTGGCCTAACAAAACAACGTTATGAGCAAACATGAAGCTTTAAAGCCTGCACCCTTTGGGGAGTGAAAGATTACTTAGTTAAGTCTTGATGTGAGTTCTGCCAGATATAAATTTAAAAGGAACGTTGCTAGGATGCAGCATTTTTTTCAAGCCATTGCTCATGTGTATTTTCAGTGAGAGTGTTGTTCCAGTCCCAATCCTAAATTTTATCCATGTGTTGGAATATAAGAGCTGAATAGCATTTAGAAATGCCTGTGCAATATCACATTGCTGGAGTTTGTGCCTGAATAAATTACGCTGGACTGCATCAAATGCAGAACGAAAGTCCACAAAACATAAATATAAGTTCTGGCGCTGGAGACTTGCCTAGTTAACTATTTGGGAAAGCATTAAGGGGGATCGCAAACACTGAAAATCGCAGAATTTCAGCGTTTGCGATCACAATTTGGCTGTGAGCAATGTAGGTAGGAAAATACCTGCACGCAAAATAAGGAATCGCAAAAATTGGGTTTCTTATTTTGCGCAAGCATTTAGAGAATCGCAATTTGCGATTCCCTAAATGCTATGCTGGTAGGCATAGCAAATTGTCATTTTGCCTTAACCCCTCCCACGCTCAGCCATGGTTCTTGTGTGCTCATGACAAGCTGAGCACGTTAGAACGCCCACACGCGGGGCTAATTCTCCTGCTGTGATGGGCGTTCTAAGGAACGGGTGTGGTCATGACGAGCTCAGCTCGTCATGAGCACACAAGAACACTGTGGACACCCCCTCCCCCTCAGCACAGCGGGGGAATTGGCCCCGCAGGGAAGGGGTTAAGAAATGGCAAAATACCACCAGCTTCGAATTGGTCGTATTTTGTGATTTCATTTCAAAAAGCACTTTTTGGCTTTTTACAGAGTGCCATGTGGTGCACATACGCACATGCACATTTCAGGAGTGCAACAGGGTGTCCTTTTGGAACCCTTGCACCCTTGAAATTGGGCCCGCCATTTGCGTGTGCCTCTTGGTTACTCGCAAATTGCGGGCACAAATCTTATTAATTCCTAAGGCCTTCTTGGCCCATAGAAATGAATGGGATGGTATTCCTTGATTGCGAATCTAATTTTGCGATTCGCAATTAAGTAATATTAAGGAATCGCAAATATTTTTGCGATTACTACCTACATTAAATTTTGTGAGTCCTTAATAGCGATTCGGTAAAAATGGCTATTAAGCACTCGCTACATTGAGTTCACCTACACCTGGCCCTAAGCTATTAGTTGAAGTTCCTGTAACCCTGAATAAGCAAGCTTGGTTCAGAGGCACTAGGGAGTTTTTTCTTCGACCAGTGAGCTTAGCAAATAGCACTGATGCAAAATATTATGTCCCCCCATCCACCAATCAAACAGCCTTTAATTTGATGGTATGGACTTGTTCCCAGCTTTGTAAATTGAGGTCATTATCGAAACCCGCCAGCTGTCGGGGATTGCTTGATGGAAAAGAACATGATAAAAGAGCAAACACAGATATTTTGCAGAGTATTGCGGATCTTCTTCAAAGATGGCTGTTGGCTCAGGAGCCACGTCTAGGTGCCCTGACATGATTGCTTTTGTGACAGCTTTCAGGGTGATAGGTTGCTGAGCAGAAGAGATTTCAGGGCCTGAGGGGCAATTGACATGTTTGTGACCCCCATGCCTGGTTTTAGAAATGGCACCTTCACATCACTACACTTTTCCTGCAGGTAGACCACCTACACTTTATCAGCTATGTTGGATGATGCATAAGGCAATCTGAGTTCCACAGTCTTGTTCATGAGTCTCTAGAACTCATGTGCATTTTTCCTTCTTGTGGCTTCCAATGGTTCCTGCCAGTTTGGATCTCTCTCTTTCTCGTAGTTTTCATTTATTGTTTTCTTCTCAGCTTGCGCAAGCTAGGTATATGAGTCAGTGGTATGTGCATCCTCTAGGATATTGTCAGGGTATGATTAAGTATCTTTTTGCTGCTGCAATCTCAGTTGATCTTTTCTCAGGGCGGGCATATGGGCGAAGATTTTAGCCTCTGTGATTGCATATTTTTGCAAGCAGTAGTGTAGCTGGAAGTTGGGTTCATTGTGCTATCGTATCTATTTTGACCATAATTATATTTTCCCATATAGTACTTGCATAAGCTTAAGTGTGAGTAATTGAGTTTGGTGTTCATTTGAGGTTTCTGTAGTATAACGTTGTGACCCTGACGATTATCGAACGTGCTTTGGCATGGTGCTAATAGCTTAAGTTAAGGTTTATCCCTTTTGGGGGCGGTGATCACTTTCAAGGCAAGTTTTAATCTTAAAACCTGTTACCATTTGGTAGAGAAGTAAGCCAACCAAAGTGTAATCAAGGGTTCAATGCTCCTTCCCCGGATGGAAAGTGTATTCTGCTGGCATGTCACTTCTTATTGCCAGATTAGAGTACTCAGGTTCCATAAAGGTCAGGTCCCACTTGTCCTTCATTGGAAGCTGAGGTTTTAAAGGTGGTATTTGCCAAATTTGGTTTGAGATTTGCAACGCTAGATCAACTGGATTCCTAGGACAGGTTCCTTTTGAAATCCCGTCAAGAGGAAGTATGATGTAGGCCTATTTGCCGTATGTCCAATGATAAAGACGTTCAAGGTTTCGTTTGTTGGTATTTTCTTTTTGGAGGATAGGTGAATATAAGTGTTTATTATTAGCAGTGGGTTAACATTGTCTTGAAAACACTCTGACAGCTGCCTATTGTGGAAATTTGGATGATCAATTTGCATTTCTGCTACTTTTCTGTTAATACCAGCTGATATGTAGACTGCTAGGCCACCAGTGGGCAGCCCAGTGTGTGAGTTTTTACTGCCAGCTTGTTAAATCCTATGTATGCCTGTTATGTGAAGGAGTTAGTGCCATGTTTTCTGCAGTGCTACTAAATGAAAGGCATTTAGGTAATACAGGAACTATCAATCTTCAATTTTAGTCTGTATTCCCTCTACATTCCATGAGCATTTTTTTTATTTTTCCTGTGACTGGGAAACAGGAATTATGTTCTCTGGTCAGTGGCTTGTACTGTAGTTGGAGCTAAAGTGTAACACCCTCGGGAGCCATGCTCAATCCACTGGATACACAATTAGTTGCACTTGCTGTTGCTGTCCGGAGTTATTTTATTTATTTATTTATTTTAGGAGTTTAATATAGCAATAATCAGACCCAAGGGTTTTGGAGCGCTTTGCACATTTATAGTACAGGAATCACAAATAATCATCAGTTGGAAACTGTTTTCAGCTGATGACAAAACTGAGCAGCTTATTGCACCTTTGAGCAGGGATATTGTAGGAACCCCTTTCTCCATTGGCTTTGGGACAGATTTCTCATAAGTGCCAACTTCTACCAGCGGCAAGGCAACATTATGTCTTTAGTAACCAATAACATGCATCAACGGCAGACTAAAGAGACCATACTTCACTAAATGTTCTAAGAAAGACGCCTTAGTACTACATTACTTTTCTTGAGTTACTAAGAACCACGCATTAGATAATGGGAGTGAGCTTATTATTTTGCATGTTTGAGCCCCCCTCTATACACATATGATTCTATGGGCCCTTTGAACTTTATAATTTTGTAATAATTTTGTAATAATTTTGTAATGTGATAATGTTTGTTCGTTATTTTGTAATTCTGATTTTCTAAAGTTAGAATCATTTCGAAATTATTTTCATGTTTTATTTGTGTTGATATATAATTATTTTGTATTATGTTTTGATATATGTATGGTACTGAACGTATCTTTTGTTCCCTTAAGAATTGTCTTACTCTTGTTTTCTGTATATTACTTACTGTCCTGCTGAAGTTCAAAATCCTGTTTGAGCGAAACACGTTGGCTGGATGTCCTTTGTATGATTAAAAAATTTCTATGGATATAAACTAAAGACATAATAAAACATACTTTGAAAGGTATACGTGATCTTTATGGGCTGCAATATTTCCAGGTGCGCCTTTCCATTTATAATTCTAATCTATCTCTGCTGGACAGTGGTACTGAACTATGACGGGTACCAGAAGAAAAGTGCACAGGTCACTATTTGTTGGAACTTTGAGTGAGGTGCGATCTCTTTAGTCCACTGTTGAGACATGTGTTTGGTTACTAAAGTTTTGGACCTGACAGCGCTCACTATCTGTGACCAAACTTATATGATGCTAAGAGTCAATGACAAGAGAGGGGAACAGGCACAGGACCGTTTACCTCATCACCATCAGTGCCTAGGGATCCATAGAATGTAGGATTGCGATCTTGTTTTTTTGCACTTAGAAAGTTTAAAAAAATTGAAACTTGAATAATGGTGGGATGAGGTCACCCTACAACAGTATGTAGAGAAATAAAAAATCCCAAGAGGGTTGTGCATTCCAATATTGCCTACTTTTGAAGATCTTAGTGAGGAACTGTTGGCAGAAGGGGAGAGTAACTTAGAGGGGGCGTCATACACTATGATGCAGATCTTAATTAAACATGCTAGTGAAAAGGGGGCAAAACTGCAATCTGAAATATAATTCTACGAAAAGAGATTGAGACAATTAAATGTAAAGAGATAATTGAGAAAAAATATAATGTCTTGAACAAGGTGATAGAAAATCAGCAACAATATCTAAAAGACAAAGAAATGAGAAAAATTAAGCGAGATGACCGTGACTATAGAGAGGGCCGCATATATACCTTTGCAAAAAAAGTGCGATAATGTTAATACAATGGAGGATAGAAAGTGGGTGAGAGAGGAAAGCAAGGAAACCAAGTCAGTATGTAATATTTCCTTTGCGCCTATGAGTAGTACCACCTTCAGTAATCTAATATCAAACAACCCTTTAAGAGAAGGAACCTCTGACTTTCAAAAAGAGTTGGAGAGGCTGTGTATAAGCAACAGACAATGCAAGAAGGAAATAAAAAAAACAGGAGGGGCGGAAGGAAGTAGTAAGGGAAAACAGGTAGAAATAAAGGGTGTCCAGACCCACTCGAAGAAGAACCACCTTGTATGATCCCTGGTAATGCTATTGCTTGCAATACTGAGTTTCTCATCTTAACTTCAAACACTCTGAATGATACTAGCACACACAAGGGTTTAGAAAATATACATTTCTAAAATAGATTTCTTGACAAGAATGAAATTAATGTTTTGAAAATGTTTTACTTTTTTTCCCACACAAGAGGGGGATTTGGTTGATGTGCAAAACTTCTCAAATTCACAAGAGCTTTGAAATTAAAA
The DNA here is from genome assembly GCF_964263255.1 of Lissotriton vulgaris. Taxonomy (NCBI): domain Eukaryota; kingdom Metazoa; phylum Chordata; class Amphibia; order Caudata; family Salamandridae; genus Lissotriton; species Lissotriton vulgaris. The sequence continues at coordinate 149,668,200 of NC_141695.1, read as the reverse complement.
GAATTATTTTCTAAGCAATCACATACATCTGATGTTTGTGATTCTGATCCGATTCCCACAGCACATACAATTTCATATATACATAATCTGCAGTGTTTTCTGTCTATTAAAAAAGTCAAGGATATTAAATCATTACTCTGCAATCATGATATAACAGAGACTTTAGCTTTGAAAAGTGGGTTGAGGCCTAAATCTAAATTTCTTCCCTCAACAGCATACCATCATAACATTGATGAATTCAATGAAAGAGTGACCTGTGAAATTCATCTTTTGAACACCCCTACTAAGTTTGGTCCACAACCTCAATATCATCTTTCATATGAGGAGAGAAAAGCGCTTCTCGGATTACAGAATGATACCAATATAGTAACCAGGGAGGCCGACAAAGACAGAAATGTGGTTGTCATGAATAAGATTGACTACATGAAAGAGATCACCAGCCAAATAAATGATTATCAGTGTTATGAATGTATCAAAACAAATTCAGGAGGGGACTCACATTAAGGGTTTCTCTGTGCCTGAGTTACATTATCTCAACACAACAACAAGGTACTTGGTTGCCATCCAAACCATGTATGTATGTATGTATGAACATTTATAAAGCGCACTGTAACCTTACAGGCATCCTGGCGCTGTGACACCTAAATTACTGCCTAGGTATGCTATAAATCATCTTGAGGAGATTATACTCTGGAAAAAAGCCAGGTCTTGATTTTTTTACAAAACAGCATTAGGTCCTGTGTCTGTCTTAATTCAAGGGGGAGGCTGTTCCAAAGGTGAGCAGCTACCACGACAAACGCTCTACCCCCCAAAGTTACTTTATTTGTTTTGGGTATGATCACAAGATTGGCTGCTGAGGAGCGGATGCTACGTGAAGGGAACATACCATCCAAACCTCTTCTGTATCTGTTTGGGCCCAAGTCCATGTAGTGTCTTGAACACAATACAAAGGGACTTAAACTGTACCCTTTGAGCCACTGGGAGCCTGTGCAACTCTGCCAAAGCATGAGATGAAGACGACCGACGTGTTCTCATAAGTGCAAGTGTTGCTGCTGCAGCCTGATTTCTCTGGAGTCCCTCAAGCAGATATTTTGAGGACTCCAGTAGCAAGGCATTGCAATAATCCAGGCGGCTCATGATGAAACTCCTGACCACTAAAGCTCTGGCCTGAGTTGGTAGTACTGCCAGCAACTTCCGCAGTTCTCTAATGAGAGAATAGCAGCTCCCCACCAGCTTGTTAACATGAGACTCTAGGTTCAGCTTATCGTTAAAGCTGACCCCCAGATTTTTCACCTTTCACCACAAGTAACTTATTTATTTATTGCATGATTGATTAAAATCTTACAATTCAAGAATCACCAATATTCAATAACTAAAACATATCTATACACAAGAGATCATACAATACATTAAATACTCAAGTTCAATTCATCATTCTTACAACACAGGTGTCAAAGGAACCTCCGTGGGAATAGGGTAGAAGTTGGTAGGAAGAACTCTACCCACTCCACAATTCAGAATCTCAGTTTTGTCATGATTGCAGGGAGTTATCTCTCAACCAGTTTACCATTTCCCGCATTCAGGCATGGACATTTTCCAGAGCACCATCAGGGCCACCTTCCAAAGATAGAATCAGCTGGGTGTCATCAGCATAATCACCGACCTAATGCCAAATGACTTGATGATGCCTATCAGCGGCCGCACATAGGCATTGAATAGAATAGGGTTGACTGAGGATGCCTGAGGTACCCCATGCTTGATGTCAACAAAGCAGGCAATGGTGATCCCCCTCCTCAAGAAGCCTGGGCCTGGACCCTGAGGCGTTGGCCAATTATAGGCCAATCTCTCTCCTTCCTGCGCTGGCTAAAATTGTGGAGAAGCACTTGAATACCGTGCTCTCTGGCTTTTTGGAAACCAACGATCTGCTTCATCCCACTCAATCTGGCTTCCGCCCCAATTTAAGCACTGAGACGGCGCTTTTGTAGGTGTCTGAAGCCATTAAGGAGGTACTGGATTCAGGAGGTAAAGCTATGCTTGTCATGCTTGATTTGTCGGTGGCCTTTGACACCGTCCCCCACGAGGGTCTCCTCGTCAGACTTCATGAGATCGGTCTGAGGGGGACGGTGTTCAGCTGGTTTAGATGATTCTTAGTGGGCCGTCGACAAACTGTTTGGGCCTCCTCAAGCTCTGCCGTGATGCCGCCTTTGGGATTCGGAGTCCCGCAGGGCTCTGTGCTGAGTCCGACTCTTTTTAACATCTTTATGACTCCATTGGCGGCACTGGCGGAGTCCTTGGGGGCCCAGATCGTATCGTATGCCAATGATACCCAGCTCCTCCTTACGTGTGGGAAAGGAGAGGAGTTTGACGGAGAGAGTATTCGTGAGTGCCTTGGGGCTGTTTTCAAATGGTTCCAGCTGAACAGCCTCAAATGCAACTCAAATAAGTCTGAGGTACTCTTCTTCGGTTGTACTTCTGATCCTGATTGGCAGGAATGGTGGCCGATTAATATGTTTCCTCCTGCACATTCCTCCCAGCAGGCAAAAAATCTGGGAATTAAGATCTACAATGGTCTGACGTTGAGATCTCATATCCTCGGTCTTACGGGAACATATTTTGGCCTCCTCAAGATGCACCGGAAGTTTCTTCCTTTGCTTTCAGAAGAGCACAGGAGGATCACTGTGCAGGCCTTAATTGGCTCCAGATTGGACTATTCCAACGTCCTATATCTGGGCCTACCGGAGTATCTACTACAGCGCCTTCAGATGGTGCAGAATTCGGCTGCTCGGGCTATCTTCCGCCTTCACAGGCGAGCCAGAGTGTCCGGCCTTTTGCAGTCGCTTCATTGGCTTCCTATCCGGAAGCGGATAGTTTTCAAGGCGTTGACGCTGGCTCAAAAGGCTCTTTATGCCTCGGGCGCGAAATATCTGCAATGGAGGCTTACCTTTTATAGCCGGCCCGATCTCTGCGATCCGAATCTCTCTTCCTTGCGGTGGTCCCTCGAGTAAAGAGGGCCCGCGTAGGGGGCCGCTCCTTCAAGCTGAAGGCATCGCAACTTTGGAATGCTTTGCCATTGGCTCTACGTAGCACTTATAATTTGCTGACCTTTAGGAAGGGCCTTAAAACTTGGCTCTTTGCCCCTTAGCATGCTCCCTCCTTTGTTTTGTTGTTTTTCTTTTATCCCACTGTTATGTTTTTATGCTTACAAGCTGCCAATAAAAAGCGCCGGGACACTCCAATGGAGTAGCCGTGCGCTATAGAAATCAAAAATAACATAACATAACATAACATACCAAAGTCTGATTGGAAGGGTGGGAGGGCCACTGCCGGCTTTCTATCAGCTAGATATGACTGAACCCATCTCAAGGCCACCCCTACAATCCCCATTTCTTCCAGCCTAGCTAGGAGGATCGCATGATTAACCATATTGAATTCAGCAGACAGGTCTAGCAAGATTAAAATAGCTTATTGACCCCTGTCTGCACCTATTCGGAGTTCGTCCAAGACAGTTATCAGAGCAGTTTCCATCCCATGTCCTGGGCGGAACCCAACTTGCTCCTCCTTGAGCTTGTTGTTAGCCTCCCGGAATTGGGAAATAGACCTGTTAACTGGCGCTCCGTGATCTTCACTGGGTGTGGGAGTAGAGAGATGGGTCTGTAGTTTTTTGGGCATTTAGGGTCTGAAGTTGTTTTTTTCAAAAGGGAGGTTACTATTGCCTGCTTCCAACAAGATGGAACGAACCCGCTGCCAAAGGATTGGTTGCACAACTGGTAAAGGACCGGAAAGAATTGAGAACAAAGTTCCCTCCATATTTTATGAGGTAGGGGTTCCATGGGCAAGCCAGTTGAAACTCCTGAAGCCACACTGATAAATTCCTCATCTGAGGGCAGAACAAAATGGTCCAGGTTAGCATCCTGCTTTAATGGCATTGTCCCCCTGTCCCTAACCTTTGATATTTGTCTGTCCTCCTGCGTTATAATGCTTGATGAGTTCTCTCCCTTCAGCCCTTCGACAATCTTGCGTATCTTCTCCAAAAAGAAGAAAGCCAAGCCATCACATAACTCTGGTGTAGGTAAGATCTTGTTTTTTACACATTCAGGGCTGACCATGTCTTTTACTATTCTAAAGATACTTTTAGTACTGTTAGTTGACTTTGAAATTATATTGTAGAAGTATTCTGCTTTGGCCGTAACAATTGCTTTTTTATTAAAGGCTATTTCCTCCTTCCAGATCGCTTTTTTATCCTCTGCTTATTGCTTCCTCCATTTTCTCTCTTCGTGTTTACAGGCCAATTTATGGTTCCTTAAATTTTCATTGTAATATAAGGTGGATGGTCTTCCCAATAATCTAATATTTTTAAGAGGAGCAGTCTGATCTAGCTTCCTGTTTAAGAATCCACAAACGGCTGTATAGCTCTTGTCCACCTGTTTACTCAGATCAAAAGAGTTCTCCACATGAGAAACCCTTCCCCAGATAGCTTCTATCTCTCTTGGGCGCATGCCTATTCATCCTGGTAGATATCACTCTGAATTGAACCAGGTGGTGGTCCGACCGTCCATTATGATCGAGTCTTCCCCAGGAAAGACTAGATCCAATACATGCCCTCCTTCATGGGTTGGTTCAGTAACCCATTGCAGAAGGTTCAGATTAGCACATGATTGAAGGATATTGTTGTAACCTGCATCCATTTTCCCATTAGTCCAAAGATTGAAGTATCCTAAGATCAATAGTTGTGTATGGGTAAGTTCCATATTGTTAAGCACATCAATCAATCCTTGTTGAAATTGTCCGCTGAATATCCCCGGTGGTCTATAGCAGACCATGCCTGTCAACACATGACCTGCAGGATCTTTTATGGAGAAGCCCAGTATTTCCATGCCAACCACCTCATCAATGTCAATGAGTGTAATATCCCAGAGTTCCTTGGAGATAACCCCAACCCCTCCACCTCTGCCACTGGACCTAGGTTTATGAAGCTTGTTCTGAAACTCCCCCGCAGGTCCTCGGCCTCTGCAGCCCTCAACGCCCTCCACTGGCTGCCCCTCCATAAGAGAATCCTTTTCAAGCTCTTAGTCACTGTATTCAAAGCTAACAGGGGCACGGGTCCATCCTACCTGATGAAGCGCTTCCAGCGCTACAATCCTACTCGCTGTTTGAGGTCATCGGGTGCCAACTTCATCTCTGAACCCTGTATAAAATTAAAATCCAAGGGTGGAAAGACCTTTTCTTTTCTGGCGGCCAAGGCATGGAACCGCCTCCCCCCCAGCCTTAGGCACGCCCCCTCCGAAAGCCTATTTAGGAAATCCTTGAAAACCTGGCTTTATGCACAGTCCGACTCTTCAGTTCTCGCAGCTCTTTGATCCATGCCCCCCATAGACGACCTTCTGTGTGCTCAGCGCCAAGATGCTCCCTCCGGAGCGAAAGTCTGCGCTTTACAAATGACAATAAATATCAAATATCAAATGAAACGCGTTATACCCTACCGAGCATATCAGACCCAGCTCCAGATCTGACCATACATCCGTCCAAGTCTCTGTCATTATTATTATTATTAGGTTTTTGTAAAGCACGTAGTAACCCGTAAGCATCCCAGCACTGAGATCAGGACAGTCCAGAGGTTAACATAAGGGGGAAGGGGGGAGAAAAGGAGATCAGGGAAACAGGTGAGTTTTCAGCAGTTTTCTGAATCGGAGGTAATCTGGTTCCATCCTTGTCATAAACAAAGCATCCAATTTATGTATATCTAGCAAAATTTGTGTCTCAATGGAATGCTTTGGAAGTGATCTCACATTCAGGAGGCCATAATTCAACACATCCTGCTTTAAAAAGTCTGAAACCGGCCCTGCTGTTTTCTCCAGTGTGAATTTACCAACTTTGTTCTCATGCTCACCTAAAGCCCGTAGTTGCTTCCCAGAGTACCTGAGGTCAGATTTCGGGCCGCAGTAGTATTTAAACTGCCATCATGGCTGACCCTGTGCTTGGCCGGTGCACAGACGGGCTTGCCTTTGGCGCGCCTACAGCGCGTATGTCCCGGCATGTAATTTTATACAGCGGTAAGCTAGACTGCTAACCTCCCATCTGGATTCGGTGGGAAGTGGTTGAGCCTCACTTCCGGTTTGTGGCGCCTCCCTCCAGACAACCGGAAAAATACGTGCCAGACCGGGGAGGACGGTGGTAAAAGATGCAAGGGTGAGTTTATTCAAGTGAATTGAGACTGTTTTTAAGGGAGACAGCCATGACAACGCGGGCTTTACACCGCACTGTCATTACAACGCTGCCATTACACGCAAGTCGTTACAACGACTTGAGCTGGATGGCGCTAGAGACTAAGGAATAGTAGATTCACTATTCCAACACCTTCCCTACTGTTGCATAGGCTGGAGTTGTTATAGTAAATCATACTATTCCAAAATCCAGCGCCTACAGCACAAGTTGTTGTAACAACTTGCGTTGTAATGGATGCGTCGTAATGGCAGCGCGGTGTAAAAGCCCGCATTCATGACGTACATCCGTTTTTAAAAAATACTATGTGCAATAAAACAAGTTAAAAGTGAAGAGTATAAAATATGACCAAACAAAGATGTGAGAGCCCTTTCGAAGGTGCTCTTCTAATACAGTTTAACAGCAGAGCTTTGTGCAATTTTTAAAACAATTTAGGAGCTACTTAAAGGATCCCTTTTCCAGGCACTCCCCAGTTATATGCAATGTTACAAATCACCTTGTCAGCCTTAAGCGCGCCCATGTGGTTTTCAATGCCTGTAATGTATGACCATTAGGCAAAAACAAAACAAAAGAGTTTATGTCCAAACATCACAAGAACACAGTTTAAACTATTTCACCAATTGTAACACATGCTTGTAGTATATGTAATTGGCTACAAATGCAATATGATGTATGTATAAAGTACAGCCTGTAATCCTAAAGCATGCTTACAAGAACACCACAGAGCACTACGGAATGGAGATAGCAGCTTTCCCATGACTGACCATTACAGAGTGACTCTTTCAAACAATTCAAGCTTTTGGTTCTTTGGAATGGACCCAGGTAGGGAAGAGGGAATTGCTTTTAAGAAAAATAGAGGCCAAATGGTTATATAATTTGAGAGCTATCACTGATGGCCATAACACTGACAATGAATGTCATCACTTCTTGGGTTAGGATCATGACCATATATAACATCAGTCTATGTGACTTTATGACAGGCTTACTCAGACACTTTCAATTCATATGGTATGAGGGGTACATTGAAGAGCTCCATATATAGATGGATGGTGCCTGAACTGACCTCCAGTGCCTCATCTAATTTTAAACTTAAATTTTTTGTACGGTAGAATATGTCAGGTTTTCTTTCCCACCACAATAGTATTGTGACTTTGAATTTTAATTTTAAGTTTCCTTTCTCTTGATCATTATGCCTGTCTATCCCTCCATAATTAAACAACAGGGGGTGGTGATGGACAGAGTTTCTGAATTAAGCAGAATACTCTCACCCAGTCAAGGGATCAGGGCTTAATCCAACACCGTTTTTTAGCTCACTGCACCATCCCAGCTCAGAACCTGGCTATATGCAAATTAGTCTGTCCCTGGCCCAGTGTATCATGGGAACAGCTCAAACCAAACTACCAAGCCAATTCTTTCACTGGGAAGGAAACAAGCTACCGGGGACCGGTTTCTGGCATTTCAGCCATCTTCGGCCCGGCTTGCTTGAATCCTGATGGTGCAATGAGCAAGGGACTCACGTCTGAGTATACCCTTCCACGCTTATGGTGGACACAATAATTAAACAACAGGGGGTGGTGATGGACAGAGTTTCTGAATTAAGCATAATACTATCACCCAGTCAAGGTATCAGGGCTTAATCCAACACCGTTTTTTAGCTCACTGCACCATCCCAGCTCAGAACCTGGCTATATGCAAATTAGTCTTTTCCCGGCCCAGTGTATCATGGGAACAGGGCAAACCAAACTACCAAGCCAATTCTTTCACTGGGAAGGAAACAAGCTACCGGAGACCGGTTTCTGGCATTTCAGCCGTCTTCGGCCCGGCTTGCTTAAATCCTGATGGTGCAATGAGCTAGGGACTCACGTCTGAGTATACCCTTCCACGCTTATGGTGGACAAAATAATTAAACAAAAGGGGGGTGGTAATGGACAGAGTTTCTGAATTAAGCAGAATACTCTCACCCAGTCAAGGGATCAGGGCTTAATCCAACACCGTTTTTTAGCTCACTGCACCATCTCAGCTCAGAACCTGGCTATATGCAAATTAGTCTGTCCCTGGCCCAGTGTATCATGGGAACAGGGCAAACCAAACTACCAAGCCAATTCTTTCACTGGGAAGGAAACAAGCTACCGGGACCGGTTTCTGGCATTTCAGCCGTCTTCGGCCCGGCTTGCTTGAATCCTGATGGTGCAATGAGCTAGGGACTCACGTCTGAGTATTCTCTTCCACGCTTATGGTGGACAAAATAATTAAACAACAGGGGGTTGTGATGGACAGAGTTTCTGAATTAAGCAGAATACTCTCACCCAGTCAAGGGATCAGGGCTTAGTCCAACACCGTTTTTTAGCTCACTGCACCATCCCAGCTCAGAACCTGGCTATATGCAAATTAGTCTGTCCATGGCCCAGTGTATCTTTTGGAACAGGGCAAACCAAACTACCAAGCCAATTCTTTCACTGGGAAGGAAACAAGCTACCGGGGACCGGTTTCTGGCATTTCAGCCATCTTCGGCCCGGCTTGCTTAAATCCTGATGGTGCAATGAGCAAGGGACTCACGTCTGAGTATACCCTTCCACGCTTATGGTGGACACAATAATTAAACAACAGGGGGTGGTGATGGACAGAGTTTCTGAATTAAGCATAATACTCTCACCCAGTCAAGGTATCAGGGCTTAATCCAACTCCGTTTTTTAGCTCACTGCACCATCCCAGCTCAGAACCTGGCTATATGCAAATTAGTCTTTTCCCGGCCCAGTGTATCATGGGAACAGGGCAAACCAAACTACCAAGCCAATTCTTTCACTGGGAAGGAAACAAGCTACCGGGGACCGGTTTCTGGCATTTCAGCCGTCTTCGGCCCGGCTTGCTTGAATCCTGATGGTGCAATGAGCTAGGGACTCACGTCTGAGTATACCCTTCCACGCTTATGGTGGACAAAATAATTAAACAAAAGGGTGGTGGTAATGGACAGAGTTTCTGAATTAAGCAGAATACTCTCACCCAGTCAAGGGATCAGGGCTTAATCCAACACCGATTTTTAGCTCACTGCACCATCTCAGCTCAGAACCTGGCTATATGCAAATTAGTCTGTCCCTGGCCGAGTGTATCATGGGAACAGGGCAAACCAAACTACCAAGCCAATTCTTTCACTGGGAAGGAAACAAGCTACCGGGGACCGGTTTCTGGCATTTCAGCCGTCTTCGGCCCGGCTTGCTTGAATCCTGATGCTGCAATGAGCTAGGGACTCACGTCTGAGTATTCCCTTCCACGCTTATGGTGGACAAAATAATTAAACAACAGGGGGTTGTGATGGACAGAGTTTCTGAATTAAGCAGAATACTCTCACCCAGTCAAGGGATCAGGGCTTAGTCCAACACCGTTTTTTAGCTCACTGCACCATCCCAGCTCAGAACCTGGCTATATGCAAATTAGTCTGTCCATGGCCCAGTGTATCTTTTGGAACAGGGCAAACCAAACTACCAAGCCAATTCTTTCACTGGGAAGGAAACAAGCTACCGGGGACCGGTTTCTGGCATTTCAGCCGTCTTCGGCCCGGCTTGCTTGAATCCTGATGGTGCAATGAGCTAGGTACTCACGTCTGAGTATACCCTTCCACGCTTATGGTGGACAAAATAATTAAACAACAGGGGGTGGTGATGGACAGAGTTTCTGAATTAAGCAGAATACTCTCACCCAGTCAAGGGATCAGGGCTTAAACTAACACAGTTTTTTAGCTCACTGCACCATCCCAGCTCAGAACCTGGCTATATGCAAATTAGTCTGTCCCTGGCCCAGTGTATCATGGGAACAGGGCAAACCAAACTACCAAGCCAATTCTTTCACTGGGAAGGAAACAAGCTACCGGGGACCGGTTTCTGGCATTTCAGCCGTCTTCGGCCCGGCTTGCTTGAATCCTGATGGTGCAATGAGCTAGGGACTCACGTCTGAGTATACCCTTCCACGCATATGTTGGACAAAATAATTAAACAACAGGGGGTGGTGATGGACAGAGTTTCTGAATTAAGCAGAATACTCTCACCCAGTCAAGGGATCAGGGCTTAGTCCAACACCGTTTTTTAGCTCACTTCACCATCCCAGCTCAGAACCTGGCTATATGCAAATTAGTCTGTCCCTGGCCCAGTGTATCCTGGGAACAGGGCAAACCAAACTACCAAGCCAATTCTTTCACTGTCTATCCCTCCATGGCACACTTTTGACATAGCTATTATTCTGAGTCTTCAGTCTTCTGACATTTCATTTTTTTGTTACAGCATTGTCTATTTTATACTGTATTTGTAATAATGTGGGTGTAATCCCACTTATTGCATTCTACCTTTTTATCACAATTTATTTGATACACTGCTTAATGACAATGTAAATGAATCATCTGGATTGGTTATAGCTTTTTACCTCATCCTAATGATCCTCATTTATAAATGAATGGCCTCTAGAAGGACCTCCAGTGTTGCATCATATTTTAAAATGTCATAATTAAGGGCTTCTCCATTAGCATAATAGTATTCAGTGACTTTAATTCGTAATATTTGTTCTCTTGGCCACTACACCCTTCCAGTATCACCTCAATTGGATATTGGCACTTTGCTTGTTTATATCGTGGAACATGTCTAAGGACCTTAATTCTTAATGTTTGTTCTATTGGTCATTATGCCCTTCCAGTATCACCTTAATTAAAAATTTGCAAACATTTGTGACAAGAAATTTCAATACTAATAATTCACTATATAAACAACCATAGAGGGTATGACTTCCTCTTTCTTTGTCCAGTTAGGTTAATCAGTCAAAAGTCAATTCAAGTGGTACCGAAGAACAGCCAGGAGGAAAACTATCCAAAGGCAACAGGAATAGCGACCAGCAGAAGACGTCCCAATGAACCAAGGACCAGGAGACTGGAGCAGGAGAACTCAACATATCCAGAATCTGAACTTCTGGAAACCGATGCAGGAGCGTACTGAAGAAAACCTCACTTCTGTTCAAAACCTGAAAGAAAATCAGAGCCGTAATACACCATCCCGGTACCATGGAAGGTAAAAGTACAAAGGGTAGGGTAGTGCAAGAAAACATTCTAGAGCGATGCCATAGCAATAATAAACATACATGAGAAATGCAGTAAAATACATTTGGGTGGGATAATCCTCGCCTCCGTGTCCTTAATAGAATTGAAAATTCTTGTCATGAATGTTTGCAAATTTTTAATTCTATGGCAGGACAGGAGGCTCAGATTATGCTTGTTCAAAGCTGAGCCACCACAACAGAAGCAATATCCACAATAGGCTTGAAATAAAACGTTTTGAACACAGAATCGGAAGACCAATCAGCGGCCTTCATGATGTCCTTCAGACTCACCCCAACAGTAAAGCCTTAGAAGCCATGGCTCCCCGAGCGGAATGGGCTCCAAAAATGGAGACATCAATTCCAGCCTCAGACATAAGCCAACGCACCCAGCGCGCCAGGGTAGCTAGCGCCACAGGCTTAAAAGGCTTTTGCAAAGCAATAAGCAATTGACCAGATAAGTTTTGTCAAAAAGGAGCAGTACTTACCTCATAATCCTTTATGCATTGGACCACACATAACTGTGGATTTTGTGGAAAAGATACGTCACAGAAGACATATTACATTTGGTGCGCCGGGAAATGGTAAAAGTGACCCCGTCCGGAGAGAACGAACGCCCTGCGAGATCTAACGCCCGCACATCCGAAATGCGTTTGCAAGACACCAAACAAAATAACATTGTCAACTTTGCTGAAAGCTGCTTACAAGACAAAGAGGAGTTGGGAGGCCAAGCCTCCAGAAAACGTAAAACAATGGAGACATCCCAAAGAGCAACATACTTTGGACAAGGCGGTTTTACCAGCCGAATGCCACAAAGTAATTTAGAAATCAAGGGATGTTCCCCAACAGGCTTCCCGTCAACAAAGTCATGGCCTGCAGAGACCGCAGAGCGAAAGGAATTGACCATCCTATAAGCAGAACCAGAAAAAGCTATGGAAGCTAAAATATTAACCACTAAAATAACATCCGCTGAAGCGGGATCCAGATACCGTTCAGAACACCAACCACACCATCATCGCCAAGCTGATGCATAACGCTTGTGCGTGTTGGGGGCCCAAGCTTAACCGATAAATCGTGCAGCGTCTCCAGATAAGCCTGGGACTTTCCAGCGTTCCCCGAAATTCGCCACACAACCAACCGGAGCTGACCCGACTGAATCAGAGGATGCAGGTTGAGCAGAGGGTCCAACAACAAGTTCCACTTCTGGGGAAGAAGGAACGGCGTCGAGCAGTCCTTCGCAATTTCGGCCAAGAGCTTCAACCTCGTCCCTCCCAGTTTGTTCACATACCGAACCGCAGAGATGTTGTCCATGCGGAGGAGTATGCAACACTTGGTAGCCTGAGGAGCAAGACTGCGGATCACAAACGAACCCGCCAGGAGCTCCAAACAATTGATGTGAAGACTCAGTTCGTCCCGCGACCAATGGCCACCCGTCGTCAAAGACCCGCACCGGGCTCCCTAACCCCAAAGACTTGCATCTGATTCCAGCACTACATCCGGGGCAGATCCGAACAGGGCTTTCCCATTCCAAGCCTCCATGTGGTTGAGCCACGACATCATCTCCGACCTGGCATCCGTCGACAGAGGAACAAGATCGGAATAGCGGAAACCTTTCTGTAAGTGTCTGATTTTGAGACGTCGAAGGGCCCGGAAAGATCGCTTGAATGGACGAAGCCAACAGGCCGACAATCCGAGCGATCGATCTCAAAGACACACTCTGTTTGGATAACAGTAATGTCAACTCCCGCTTGATAGACCTGATCTTCTGGGAAGGCAAGAGCAGCTGGCAAGAGATCGAGTTGACTGGAAACCCAAGAACTTTATCGACTGAGAGGGATGCAAAAGAGATTTTTGAGGATTCACTAGAAATACTAGAGATTGCAATAGCTCGATCGTCCAGGCCAAATGGGTTTGTAATCGGACAGGACACTGAACCATCAATAGCATGTCGTCGAGGTACACTATCAGACGAACCCCACGTGCCCTCAGCGACTCCACTACCGACCACAGAAGCTTCGTGAAGCACCACGGAGCAGACGAGTGGCCGAACGGGAGAACCGTGTACACGAACCACGTCCCCAACCATTGGAATTGGAGGAAACGGCGATGAGGCTGGAAGATCGGGACCGACAAATAAGCGTCCTTCAAATCCAGGCAAACCATCCAGTCGCTTTCGCGAAGGAGATCCCTGAGAAGATGGATGCCCTCCATCTTGAAGTGGGGATAAACCACTCCGTTGTTGAATTCCCTGAGGTAGGGCACTAAGCGAGAGCCTCCCTCTTTCTTCTCCACCAGGAAGACATTGCTGATGAAACCCTGAGGATGCAGGGAAGTCCGCACAATGGCCCCCTGGACCAGAAGGGATTCGAATTCTTTGGAGATTACGCCCTGATCTAGTTGGGAAAAAACAAGGGGTGAAGGGACGTGACTTTAAGGGGAGGATGGTAAAACTCTATCCGATAACCTTGAACAGTCTGTAACACCCATGCATCGCTGGAGATTGTACACCAATTCTGAAGAAAAAATTGCACTCTGCCCCCCAGGACAACATCTTCGTAGGGAATCAAACACACCTGTTGTGGAGAAATCCTGACGTCCTCCCTGGTTTCCGCCATAGCCTCCTTTGGCGGCCTGTGCACGGCCTTTGCGGGAGGGGTGGAAATTTTACTTGGAGCCAGAATAGGATGAATGTTGACCTCCTCCCAGCTGGGACTGATTGCCACGCTGCTGGCCAGAGCCACGGCCGGACGAACGTCCCCTGGAACGTCTGGCCCTGCCAAAAACTGGGCAGAACGCCCTACAGAGAGAAGACTGCGCCTTATCCAGGCCACTAAATGTTGCGACAAATTTTGTCAACTCCTTAAGGAAGGGTTGACCAAAGAGCAGAACCTGAGCAAGGGCCCGACTTCGACTAAGCTAATTCCGTCAATCTGGAGTCCCTTTTCAACAGAATGGAACGTCGTCGCTCTGTGGAAAGAGCACAATTTGCGTTCCCCAACTGGCATATAGCACGCTGGGCCCAACCAATCAGCTCATCGGGATCGATGCCAGAAGCGCACCCTTGAGCCTGGTAACCCAAATCCAGAATCTTGGTAAGCGGGCCAAGGAGATCCAACAATTTATCCTGGCACAGGCGCCAAGACCTATCATTGCCCTTCTTAGGGTCTTTTGTGATTTTTTTAAGATAGGTGAGAATAGTGGGATCCACCTCTGGAGTATCCGAGAGTTTGTCTTCTAAATCAGGACGAGGACACTCGGAGCGAAGACGAGAACGTACTTCCTGATCAAAAGGCTCACAAATGTGTGCTTGAACGTACTCCGCGACCTCAGGAGGAGGGAGCCAGGATTTAGAGTAAGGGTGAACTATGTCGGAAGGCTCAAAGGTAAGTACCGGAGGATGTGAAGAAGCGTCAACAAAATGCTTCTTCCTAGACTTTTTAGCAGGGGGAGGACCAGATGGACCAGAAGAAGAGGACGAAGAGGACGTATCATCAGTGTCAGGTGGAGGTGGACGAGACTTCTTAGAAACACTGGAGGAAGACAGGGACTTAGCCAATTTGATTGTTGGTGTGCATAATCAGTTAAATGACGTTTTAATGGTCCAATGGCGCGGACAAGCGCGGTATTGACAGAGTGTTGCACCCCCTGGTCAAGGGCGTCAACTAAATCACATTCAAAGGACTCCTCAGGTTCCTCATCATAATAATAATCTTCAGACTCATCGTAACCAGCCATGCTTGAATATATGGCAGAACAGTAAGAAAGAAAAGGCCCACAGAGGAATAATCCAAAGGCCAGACACTAAGGAAGTGACCCAGTCAGGGGGAGTGACAACCCTAAGCAAGCCAGGCAGGCAGGCAGAGCAACACTCCACCCTAAACCAGTAAATCAAATGTGGAGGGACAGGCTTGCAAAAGAAAGCCACTCTAGGCAACGCCTCTATTAATTATCCACCCCAAACCCTAGATAGAGGAAAGGGCGTATAATGGGGACTCTCCGGCAGGCAGTGGGCACAGGCTATTCGAAACGCCGCCTCTTGCGTGTGGAAAATCCGTGAGAGACACGGAGCGTCAATAGGGCTAATGCGCATGCGCAGAAGCCCGCCGAGAATCCGGAAGTGGAGCGACACGCGACCGCAGCGCGCGACCTCTCGAGTCCCAGGTCCCACTCCACAGTACAAAGAGAGGCTACCCGCGCTCTCTGAGAATGAAAAACCGGCAACCCGTGCAGCCGCAACAACAGGGACAACAAAGTCCAAATAAGCACAGTAATACCAGGCAAGACGCCGGAAACGGTCAAAGATAAGCGGCGTAACAACGCTATTGTAAGTAAACAGCACAAGGCACTGAAAACATGCAACAACAATAGTATGAAATATCGGTAAATGACTTAACTGGCTGCGAAGCAGCAAAGAAAGAGGAATTCATACCCTCTATGGTTGTTTATATAGGGATGTAGTCTCTATGGTTGCCGAAGTGTTCATGGGAATGGTAGTTTTTCTTTTCCTTTACTGTGTTCCTACTGGCTGCTGTTTGTAGTAAAGAAATCGAGAAAGCATAATCTGAGCCTCCTGTCCTGCCATAGAATTGGATATTGAAAACGTGATTTTTATATCGTGCAACATGTCTTAAGAGTATATTACATTAAGATTAAACAATTATGATATTGCAGTAATTTTAATTGCACCTTGACTCTCCAGGGATCTGTGATAACCATCTATATGGTTATGGTTTGATAAGCATACATGCTCTTGTCTGCCACACTAAGATGGCCGCTGCCTTTGCGTTAGGGTTGTATTGAGAATTCCTGCTGAGGGTCATATTCTGGCTAGTGTTTCCATGTGAAGGACAACATGAAAAGGAAGGAATTCCAAAACAGCAAACAACTGGAGGTTGAACTGGCAACTTTGGACATCGAAGGTGGCTTTCAGATCAACTTCTTCTTTAGCACATTGGTCTTTATTCTCTTCTTGAGGCTGTTTTGAATGTAAGGTGCACACTGCTAAACGATGCTGCACTTCACCTGCGAATATTGAGGCAGAAGCCAAGCGTTCAGAGAACTCAGTTGAGTTAGTTAGTTAAGGTAGGATTCGTCTGGGGCGTCATTTAGCTCCTTCGGTATCAGTGCTTATATCTGTCTCGTTTCCACGCAAAACCCTTGCAAGAGAGATTAGTGTCTCTTTCTCAAGTCTCTGCTTGACCCTCCTTGTAACAGTCAGAGGTTCTCTCCTTTCTGACAGCGGTAATTGAGGAACACTCAAGAGAGCAGTGTCTCAGCTTTCTCTCTCTATGATGTAGGGGTCTGAATAGATTCCAGAGGATATTAGAATTTATGAACAACATATAATCTGAAGACCCTCAGTCAAAATCATAAATCATAAGATTCTACAGTATAGATTTTCTATGAAGAAACAGTGAAGACTTGTAACATAGATATTGGCACAAGTGTTACATGAATGCTTTTGTTTTTCTATTTGTTCTTTCAAGTGAATTTGTTTTCTACAAGATATTCTTGATTCAATGGTGAAGCCCTCCAGACACGCAAGTAGGAACCTGAAAGAAAGAAAAGAATTACAGTGTTAAGCAAAGTATTAATGTTAAGAAAAGGTTTACTTGAAGAAAATAGTATTAGGAAGCTAGTCAATTACTACCTAAAAAGAAGAGGAGCAATAGCACAAAGCAGTGGCGTTATGTAAAGTGTTAGAAGTAAATAATAGTAATAGAACGAGACATTGATGGAGAGAGAGAAGGATAACCATGTTTAACAGTCTTTTACAGTTTATACATTAACAAAGGAAATTATCGAACAAGAAGAAAATAAGAAATTCCTTCCTGATGAACCACTAAGTGGCAGTCTCTTCTTTTCTCTTCCCCATCCCCTTTCCCCCATTTGAACATAGCTGCACCTAGAATATCAAAACTCTTGGCAGTGAGTTCTCGGATAGGACTTAGGAACATACGTCCTTCTTCATTGTGGTCGAGTTTTCAAAAACTTTGAAGGAAGTGTTTAATCTGGTGAACTTTAGCCTCACTGTATATGAGTAAGTGAGGTCCAGAGGGTTTATTGTTCATGATTGGTTGCTTGTCATATTGCAGTTCGAGGTATTTTGGTACACCACAAATGGCGATTTATGCGCATTATGTGCTATTGTACACAAACACTAATTGCACTTAGGTTGAACATACTATTGGGAGATTTACCCATACATTACTGTATTTTGTGTGTCTTGACAGATTGGGGATTTGATTAAGTACCCAATTTGGGTTGCCATGTGAGGTTTTCATATTAGAGATTTTGTGCTCTTTACCCTTATAATCCTTCTGATATTTAGCATGTTATTTGCAGGATATTGATGACTTATTTTTGTGTTTAATCATTTATATAACATTCATACCGTTCATATCAGTATCATCTCTGGAGGGATTCCTCTCAGAATATTTTCTGATAGCATTAATGTGTTTTTCTAGATGGATCTCAAACATGAATATGAGAGCTGTTTCTCACATTAGACCTTTATCCAACACACTTTGAAATATTTCACAAAGGTGGGAAAAAATGTTCCGTACTAGGAGTATAAAGTCAACAAATGTTTATGACTGGGTATTCAGAGTTCATTATAAAATATCCAGGTACTGTTTGTATAAGATGCATTAATAGTGCATTACTTTGCTTGAGTTACTAAGAGCTAAGCAATAGATGATGGGAGTGAGCGTATTATTTTTGCATGTTTGAGTCCCCCTCAATGCACATGTGTTTCTATAGGCCCATTGACCTTTATATTTTGTGATCATTGTTTGATGATATGTTGTGTATTCTTGTTTCGAAGTATTGTCATGTTTTATTTGTGTTCATATATAATTGTTTTGTATTATGTATTGACATACGTATAGCAGTGAACAAACGTCCTATGCTAATTCCCTTCATGTACTTGTACAAGGTGTTGTAAGTTACCTACAGCCCTGACGAAGTTCAAAATACAGTTTGAACGAAACACATTGACTGGATGTTCTATGTATGGGAGAAATGTGTTTATGGACATATAGTAAACAAAGAATAAAACATGTCATTTGAAACATATATGTTACCTTTATAGACAACAATATTTCTGAGTGCACCTTTCCATTTGTTGCCTTTGACTTGGAGCTAAAAATGATGAATATGCAAGTTCCCTGTGTTGTGCAAATTCTCAAATGATGTTTTCTCCTTCCATACCTGCTGTGCAATTTGTGAATTTGCCGAAGTAATAATGATAGATTCTTCTGCGTTAATCTGCGTTGGTCGCCGGAAATGCAACTGTTAAGATGTCAGTGGTAGTGATGTGCTGTAGAGAAGGGTTTTACTAGGTCATATGTAACATTGAGCCTTTATCAATTTCATCATGCTGTCCCCAGGGCTTGTATTTAGGGACTGGAATTAAATCCAATCTTCAAAGTAGGCAGTAGATCAAACCCAGTGAGGTTCTTTAATTTTGACTCAATCTTACATTTGCTGCCATTTTGTGTTGCCTTTACACAGGCTGCTCGATGAACGAAGTGTCTCTGCCCTTTTGGACTGCAACGTGTCAAAACCCCCCCTCCGTCCTTGTTTTGAAACCAATCTCAGACACCAGCCGGCCTAAATATTCCTTGTCTGGACTACCTAATCCCTGTATCAACTAGCTGTTACCCTTTAGTATTCTTCTCTTGCCGTATCCTATCTTTTGGCCTTCGCTATTCTCTCCATGTTTTCCCATTTCACAACCTTTCTTTTGAAGCATACAGACATGTTCTGCCATTGCAACACTGAACTATGGGTACCAGTATTGATTAACTCTGGGGGGCAGGATAACACAACATGTAAGCAGAGAGCATTCTGGTTGCACAACACCTTGTTTTCAAACACGTCTGATTGGCTTAAACTTTGTGCATTGGGTGTATGTTTGAACAGATGTATTTTGGCTGTAAAAGCTTGTGAGCCACAAAGTAAAGTGGCAGTCTCCTGAGAACCTACTTGATATACTTCTTGGACAACTGTGCTTAGCTGCAGCTAATAAAACGTGGTTTTCCACGCCAATGGAGTATTCCGCATCTCTGTGCAACAAGGCAGGTGAACACAAAGATTTCAGGCGTGCCCTGCGCCGCCAGGCCCAAAGGCCCGGTTCTTCACCAGTGAACTACTGACTGATCATGCCTATTGACGTTGAAGCCAAATTGTATTCCTCCAATCTACTATTAGACCTTGAGGCTTGAGCTGCAGCCATCAACATTATTCCAATTTCCTAAACGGGATTTAGAACTGGCATGAGCACAATAAGCAACCTTCTTGCCCTTTTATCTTCTTGTCAAAAAAGCTATTCAAAAGACCTCTAAATTATACACCTGCTTCGTTGACCTCAAAGCACCCTTTGACATGGTCATGGGACAGCGCCTTTGGGCAAAGATGGCCAGATGAGACACACCACCAAAGCTACTGGGGTCAAAGTCAACTTATACTCACAGACATGGGTTTGAGTCAAACTAGGCAAGGATGACAGGACAACAGGGAAGATTCCCACACACACCGACCTAAAACAAGTGTTTTGCATCTTTAACATTTTCATGGCGGGCCTAGATAAATGGTTAAACCAAATTAGCAAAGAGCCCAGTGAGGTGCCTACAATACGTGGATGGCTGTTTTCCAAACAATGGTTCAAGAGCTAAAGTAACAAACTGTAAACCAATAAGTGTAAAAAAGGAGAAAGGCTGTGCAAAAAGGAAAGAAACATATGCTAATATAATTTTGAAATAACCATGTACATAAATAATCACAAAAATCAAGTTTAATACAAATTAAATATAATACAGAAGAAAACCACAATTGGAATGGAATGGGCACTCAGACAGTTACACTGACACCAATACAATTGTAAACATTGACAAGTGTGGACTAAAGAAACAGTGGCAGAGATAAAACATATACATCAATTGACACAGTACACAATATAACAATAGTGTCCTCTCTTACAGAGGCCACGTTTTTTAATCATCGACGACGTTTCGACCCATGAGTAAAAAGCTGTGTATTAAAAGGCTGGGGGTCGCGTAGCTACTTAGAAAATGGTGGCCAGTTTGAAAAGGTCAATTAAGAAAAGAAAAGTCAGAACAAAGTTAAGAGAAAGGAACAGAACCCGTTTCCCAAGATCTCCTAATTCAAATATATACACACTCAGTTATGCGATACAATGTATCCGTGCTATTACACACTGAGTTATCAAAGATTACATTTGCATTTGTACTTTAAGCATTAACATATAGCGCAATAATTCAGTTTTATGAAACTGGTGTTATCACAACGGAGCCAGAATATACAATTCGTACTCAACAATTTTATGTTGTACCTGTTCTGTCTGTTCTCAATCGTGCAGGTCGCAATTGGGTGTATTGTTTTAATTGTCTTTTAGACTAGGGATCTAGATCAGTCAGCCCTACTATTGTGTTTTTTTAAATTTATTCACAATAAATAAATGTTTTACTTCCAATATCTTTTTGTTGTATGCACTTGTGACTTTGTAAGGTTTGGTATTGCAAATCTGTGCTTAGTTCTGTCTCAGGGGAACTTTCATACTTTGGTTGGATAACCCCATTTCCCTTGGTTTACTCAAGGGGTACCTCTCCACTTTACACACATATATCCCCATCAATCCAACATTTTTGCATCTAATCAGCTTGGGAGTCTTCCCATCAAAAGAACAGGTTGCAGTTGCACCTTAGTTTAGTTTATGCGGCAGTTACGAGGAGACGGTATTACATTTTTTGTGCACTTGCCCAGCCATTAGCAAGCCGAGATTGAGACTGCTACGAACAGCCCTCCCAAACTTCCACATAAGATCTTGCCACCCTTCTGTGATGACCCCTGCGGGGGTGGGAGGAAGGAGTGCTGGGAGGCTGGAGCGGGGTGGCGAATGGGAGCTCAGGGGGGACGGGGCCACAGGGAAGCAGCGTCGGGAAAGCGGGTGAGGGACGGCGGGGGAAGCGAGGGAGAGACAAGGCACAAGACCATCCTGACGAGTTCAGAAGCGGTCGCTCCCTTTGCCCTGATCCTGTGCGGTATCGTTACCATTATATTTATTGATCTGCATTGTGTTTTTGAATTGCCTAACTACTCTGCATAGCACTGCAGCGCGAGTGCCACTATGACATAATTGGGACATTTAAAAAAGCTTCTGGGGAACTGCTGACACGGCGCTCCAAGGTCTGTACATTGGAACACGTTGGGGGCATTATATTTATGGCGCTTTATCTTGTAACGCTGATTTAAATAGCGCGATTCTGTAGCAAGCGTAGTCAATTACCTGAGCCCTAGCCTACCTTCAGTTTCGTTTTTCCCTACGCTGCCGCCATCTTAAGTTTGTTGTTGTTGGTGCCTCAGAGCCGGGCCCCCACAGCCCGCCCCGCCTCCCTGCTGACCCTCCATCGCCCCTCCCCCTCCTCCATCCATATATGACAAATGCATTCTCGCTCAGCGTTCACGCGCAGCGGTCGCGCCCTATGCGCGCCGAAGGTGCGCCAAAGGTAAGCCCGCCACGGCCCATTCACCTGCCTCTCCTGCAAGTTCAATTGCTTCTGTACCCTCACCAAACCCACTTCCTCCACACACACCTCCGAACCCAACCGCCTGAAATGCATCCTACTGAACACCCCCTCGGTCCACAGACATGCTACAGAACTCTGGGACCTAATCGACACTGCGTCACCTGACATCGCCTTCCTGACTGAAACATGGATGAACGCATCTTCTGCTCCCGACTTCGCCATAGCCATACCGGACACTTACAAGATTATTCGAAAAGACCGCACCAATCAAACTGAAGGAGGCATCGCCATCGTCCACAGAAACACCATCACAATCACAACCAGCTCCGACAACAATCTTGCAACCGCCGAACACCTCCACTTCCAGATCCACACCGACCCCAGGACCACCCTTAGAGGCAGCCTCATTTACAGGCCTCCAGGCACCCGCACTCAATTCAGCGATGACATCACAGACTTCGTCAGCCCGCACGCCCTCGCCTCCGAGAACTACATTCTTCTAGGAGACCTCAACTACCACCTTGAAAACATACTCGACAGCAACACCACCACGCTTCTGGACAACATGGCCAATTTTGGATTCAAACAACTTGTTGACACCCCCACTCACACAGCCGGACACACGCTCGACCCTATCTTCACCTCCAGCAAGCACATCTCTTTCGATCGCACTACAGCTGTCCACTGGACAGATCACAGCTGTGTTCACTTCAGCTATATATCTACCCTTACCCACAACCGCCCACAACCCATTCCCCGGAGAAACTGGAGCAAAATCACCACCGGCCAACTGCTCACATCACTCAACCATAACCCTCCCACCCCCTCAATGGACCCAGACCAAGCGGCCACCAACCTCAGGCAATGGATTACCCACAGTGCAGACGAATTAGCACCCCTGAAAAAGCACCAGCTGAAATCAGCCAGCAAAAAGGCCCCTTGGTTCAATGATGAACTTAAAAAATCCAAGAAGCTATGCCGCACCATGGAGAAGAATTGGAAAAAAAAACCAACCTCAGACAACATGGCCTCCCTCAAGACAGCCACCCGCAATCACCACCAACTGATTCGATCCGCCAAGAAATCAGCATTCAAGGACCGTTTCAACAACAATTCTCATAACAGCAAGGAACTCTTCAATATCGTCAAAGAATTCACTAACCCCACAGCAGCATCCAACGACATCACTCCCTCCCAAGACCTCTGCGACGCACTATCCTCCTTCTTCAACAACAAAATTGCAGACATCCACAACAGCTTCAAGAATACTCCCAGTGATCAACTCGCCCCACCCCCTTCAGATTCCACTCCTCCAACTAACAACCTCAGTGCCTGGAACCCAATAACCACTGAAGACACCATTCGCCTCATGAACTCAATCCACTCTGGCTCGCCTTCTGACCCCTGCCCCCACCACATCTTCAACAAAGCTAACTCCATCATCACCCCAACTCCGCGATGTCATCAACTGCTCTTTCAACTCTGCCACCTTCCCAGAAATCTGGAAACACGCCGAACTCAGCGCCCTTCTGAAAAAACCCACAGCAGACCCCTCAGAACTGAAAAACTACCGTCTCATATCCCTCCTCCCTTTCCCGGCCAAAGTCATCGAGAAAGCCATCAACAGCCAGCTCGCCGCCTTTTTTGAATCCAACAATTCCCTTGATCCATCTCAATCCGGATTTAGAGCCAAACACAGCACCGAAACCGCCCTCATTGCAGCGACCAACGACATCCGAGCACTCCTGGACAACGGAGAAACAGTGGCCCTCATCCTACTCGACCTTTCCGCCGCTTTCGACACAGTCTGCCACAGCACCCTTATACAATGCCTCAGCAACATTGGCATACAAGGAAAAGCCTTGAACTGGATCATCTCGTTCCTAGCTGGAAGAACTCAGAGAGTCCGACTTCCCCCATTCTACTCAAAGACCACCGAAGTCATCTGCGGCGTACCTTAAGGATCCTCACTCAGTCCCACCCTCTTCAACGTCTACATGAGTCCTCTCGCCTCTATCGCGCGTCAACACAACCTCAACATTATCTCTTACGCCGGCGACACCCAGCTAATCCTTTCCCTCACCAAAGACCCCAACACCGCCAAAACCAATCTACACGAAGGCATGAAAGAAGTAGCCGAATGGATGAAACACAGCCGCCTAAAACTCAACTCAGACAAAACGGAGGTGCTCATCCTAGGATCCTCCCCCTCAGCTTGGGACGACTCCTGGTGGCCTTCCGCTCTAGGCACAGCACCCACACCCACAGACCATGCACGTAACCTTGGCTTCATTCTAGACTCCTCCCTCTCAATGTCCAGACAAGTCAACGCTGTCTCGTCCTCCTGCTTCAACGTCCTTCGCACTCTCAAAAAGATCTTCCGCTGGATCCCCCTCGAGACAAGAAAGACTGTCACCCATGCACTGATCACGAGTCATCTGGATTATGGCAACACACTTTACGCCGGAATGACAACAGAATTACAGAAAAAACTCCAGCGCATCCAAAACGCGTCAGCGAGACTCATTTTAGACATCCCGCGCCAACATCACATCACCGGACACCAAAAAGACCTCCACTGGCTTCCCGTCAACAAAAGAATTACTTTCCGCCTTCTCACCCACGCACACAAGGCCCTTCATAACCTAGGACCCGAATGCCTCAACACTCGACTGTCCTCCTACAAACCCACCCGCCAACTAAGATCAGCCAATCAAGCCCTCGCCGCAGTCCCGCGCATCCGAAAATCCACCATGGGTGGCAGATGCTTCTCCTTCCTGGCTGCCAAGACCTGGAACTCACTCTCCACCCACCTCCGCCTTACTCAGAACCACATCTACTTCAGAAAAGAACTGAAAACCTGGCTTTTCGACAAATAATGAACCCCTCCCTCTAGCACCTTGAGACCCTCAGGGTGAGTAGTGCGCTATATAAATGCTCGAACTTGAACTTGAACAGAAGAAGGCAAACGTTTAGGCACACAGGGAGAGAATCAAAATTAGGCACCCCGGGGGAGAACCAACTTTAGGTGCACAGGAGAGTCTGCGGAAAGAGCAAACTACAGTACAAGCAGCAATCACAGTCTGACAGAGCTCTGCAGCAGCGTGGGGAGCGACCTGCCTGCTAAATGTATCCTGCGATCTCAGCTTTGCTTGATAGGACAGTTTGACTGCAGCAGGTAAAAATAAGGGCCCCTCCTCCAGCTGTACCATATGCCCTGGACCTTATGGAATGCTGTTACTTTTATCACCAAGTGTGCATCTCTGCGTTCAGCGCTACCAGTGTTTTCCTTGACCCCATTCAACCCCACCTGGTGGCTTAGGTTTGACCACACCAAGCACTTTTTAGCCAGCTCAACCCTCTATAAGAGCACTAAAGCTCTCACCCATGCTCCATGGTACCTAACTGTGCAAGGAGTACTATCGCTTACCTCTGCCATCTCACTTCATGTGGCTAGTCAGGATCTAGTCTCCAGCCGCTGACACTGTTGCTGTTAGGCTGCATGTCCAGCCATGCCGCCTCTCTGCCTCGCACTGCTTCTTCTTCCTTTGCCTTGGCACTGATGTTGTCCTTTAGGTGGTTTTCCATCCTGTGGGATTCTAGTTACCTCCTAGGGAGGTCCCGAAACGTCAAAGCACTGGGGCATGGAGGCGGCCTTGATCATGAAGTAGTGCTTGCAGTGACGCTGCTGTGAGGGTGCCGGCAGCAGCTCAAGGGGGTGGGACAGTGTTGCCACAACATTTCTGGCATTTCCTGCATGTCAGCAATCTATCAATCTGACTCTAATATGCTTATTATGAAAGGTATGACAAAGGCAGTAAGCCTGACTAATGTATTGTGAAAAGTGTTGGTCAATGCCAATGGGCATTTAAGTGTAATCAAACGGTGCAGTCACCCCTTTGGACAACACTTGCAGTTGAAGATTTGTATTGTGATACTGTGACTGTTGGTGATGATTGCTGGCCTATGTGCAAGACAGGAGGCCTCAGTTTGTCATGGTTATACTTCAATAATGAAGACTATAGTCTTGATTTGTTCATTGGGAAGCGCTATGTCAGATACCACAGGTCTGAGATTTTTATTATTAAATGTTACAAAGGGAGTAGGCCTCGACTGCTGATTGGAAAATACATTTGTTAAAGCCAATAGACCTTTATAGGTGGGTTTTTTGACACTGGATTGAAGGCTGTTGACTCATATTTATTTTGTCACATGGGATCTCACAGATACTTCGGATAACCCTTTGAGTACTGGCATAATAGTAATCCTTGTGTGGCCATCTTAAGTGGGGTGGTGTCTGTCAGGTGTTTGTAAAAAAAACTTTTCTTACATATATACATAAAGGGCATTTTGGCCTGGACTCTTCTATCTGTTCAAGTGTTTTTCCCATTTCTGCTATTGGCTGTGAGCAGCAGCTTTTGTCCTGAGCGTATGTGCACATCCATCTAAAAAAATAGGGCACTTCTTTGTCTGGCCTAGTGACCAATCCATTAGTTTTCCATGTTTTCATTTCATAGGTCAGCTTTTATTTCTTTCATTCTTTTTCATGAGCTTTCTGCAGCTCATACGCACTTCTACCGGAAGCTTGCATTTGCTGCATCTTCTGTGGTCACTATTTCTAAACTAGTTGTCCGTCTTGAAATTATATTTTTCATAGTGTATCATTGTTTTATAGTTCCAAGATGTATGGGCCCGATTCACAGAACCAACTTAATACAAAATCCTAAACTTACTACAATTTTGGTATTCACAGAAGGCACTTACTCATTTCGGTATTCACAGAAGTTAGGAGTCCTAACTTTAGGACTCCTGAATGCCTTCTGTGAATACCGAAAGTCTTAAAATTAGGATTTTTCTCAGGTTAGGAGTAGTAAAGTTGGGACTCCTAACTTTAGGGCTCCTAAATGCCTTCTGTGAATACCGAGAGTCTTAAAGTTATGATTTTTCTCAGTTTATGAGTAGTAAAGTTAGGACTCTTATCTTTAGGATTCATAAACTGAGAAAAATCCTAACTTTAAGACTTTCGATATTCACAAAAGCCAATTAGGGGTACAAAAGTTAGGACTCCTAACTTCTGTGAATACTGAAATTGGTAAGTGCATTCTGTGAATACTAAAATGAGTAAGTGTCTTCTGAGAATACTAAATGGTAGTAAGTTTAGGATTTTGTTTAAAGTTAGTTCTGTGAATCGGACACTATATTTAGAAGTCTTATGTCGGTCACCATGGCTTAATACAAAATTGATGCACTATACACCTTAGTATTCTAAGATCGTATTGTGCACATGGCGTCATTGCTTTTACCAGTGTCCAGCCTGCAGCCCACGCACCACCCATCACAAGGCCCAGCAGTACTTGCGGCTGGTGCCACGTTCGTCACCTGAAAGCACCTGGAGGCGCCACTAAATCCAGTGCAAAGCCCGGACCAAGGCCTGGCCCATCTACGCCCATCAGAGGCAGAAGGAGGCCGGTCTAGGCCACACCCTTGTCACTTTATGATCCCAGGACGATAATTACTGTTCTCAACTTAAGGTACTGTGTAATAACTACAATACTTGATCCAGTGTCTGCATATTGGGTGGTTTGAAAATGAATATGCCTACATCTGCATCTGGGCAGGGATTTATAGGAACATTGGATGCCTTTCTATTGAGGGCTAAGTCGGCACTCATCCACAAGATCGAACTTTCAGAGCGCAGACTATCCCTATAGCCCCAAAGTCCCCAAAATCGATCTGTATCTGCTGTTACTATGTTACAAACTAACCCTGAAGTCAAATAATCATGTTGCACTCTTTGATATAGGACCTTCATACTACTAATGTTTCTGAAATAATTGATAAACCTACAAGGCCAAATGTATTCACCAGGGGCCAGAAAGCTAAGATAACTCATGGGAATAGCCTCGCACCACCACCTAAGAAAAGGAAGGGAAGGGGAAGGGTACTCACAAAGTTATCTCCTGCCAAAGCCATTAGGACGCAAGATTATTCCTATCAACGATGAGCTTAATCAGGGGCTGACTTTGGCACTAGAGGAGGTAGTCATTACTGGATTACCATCAAATCAGGGCCAGGTAGATTTTTGGGAAATCCTAGAGTCAATGCTATCAGCTCTTCTGAACGTGTTAATGGAAAAGTTAACTTAATTGGAATTCTGTGATTAGCACTACCTCAACCTTTACTGAAAAATGTCAAAGTAGGGCTGTGGACACTTCCTCTAATAACTTACCTGAGACGCAAGGTATGAATGGGGGTGTGTACCATTCTAAACCCCATATGAGACCTCATAACCCTACATCTAAACCCAGCAACATGGCTAACAACGACCTGACATCCAACTTACTGAATAACATCATAACCCCACACCTGATAGGGGGTACGGGCACTAGGCACACTCAAAACTCTCACATTTCAAACATGGCCTTTCCTGCTTAAAAATGTCATACTGAATCTGAGAGAGCCCAGACAACAAGTATTGTAAGTGGCCAGACTTTTGACCATATGGTCTGGCCCAGTTTACATTTACCCCCCGAAGCAACTCTCTATACCAGTGGTGTTGGCTAATGTTCCTACCTTGTTGTCCAGTGACAAAGAGCACTGGTCAACTTTGAGGAATAAATCCATACATTTCCTGAGTGGAAGAATGGGTATAACTAACATGCAGTTCTAAGAATTTAAGATGACCTGTGTTGGAAAGTTTAATAAATCATTGCCTGGAGATTGCGTTGTACTAACAATTAGGTCCCCTGGTCTCGTACAGACAATACTAGAAAGGGATGGTAACTGGCCTGAAAGGTCAAATGAGATTATTATTCATCTCCTGGGGTTTTTCTACCAACCACCTAGACATCTATGGCATATCGCAGAAGAGGAGAGATTCACACTGGCAAACCAGTTAAATTACGCAGTCCCATTCAGTAACCACATTGACATTCTGACCACTTTAGAAGACATTAACTGACTGACTGACCCCCCAGAGCTACTGTCGAAAATCCGCTGGTAGAAGACATGGGTAGTCTGGAGATAAGGGTTTAAGGCAGGAAAACACAGATCAAGTTAACATTGAGATAGAAGACTGTGTTTCCTCCCCAGCCTCTACTGAGGAAAAAGCCCAAGATTTTGGTTTTACTTCCCAGAACCAGGCTTCTATCCTCAAAACGCTTCATCTTCAGTCTCTGGCCCAAGTTTCCACTGGTGTTGATGACCCTAGCTCCTATAAACAAGTAACTGTCAGAACCTCATCTACTTTTGCCAATTCTGGCTGTAGTCTTATCTACTGGAATTTATCAGGCCTGCGTTCTAAGATTAGTAACCCCCAATGGAGTGATTTTATATCAAATTTTAAGAACCAATACATATAAACGGATACAAAACCTTGGTAGAGCTAAAGGTGGGCTCTGCACTTATATATCTAATAAATTAACAATAAATATGATTGAGGCTTACCTTGGGAAAACTTATTATCAAATAATTATTCAGCATCTGAGTGTAACCCACTGTATTTTATTGGCAAACCTGTACAACACTGTCCCACCAGACAAACTTTTTAATGTGATTTAAATTCTGGGTAATGAACTGAAAGTATAGTGAAATGATAATGCTAAAGATAGGATGCAAATAATGGCAGGTGATTTGAATTGCGCTTTGTGCCCCTATGAGAATGGTAAAATATGTGGTTTTAGTGATGATGATGATGATATAAGTAATACTCATTTTTTCCACTCCAGCTCAGGGGAGCTGTTTAATTATTTTTTATTTAGCCAGGACCTGGGTTTTGCAAACGAACTATGTGTTAGACCCAATTCTATGACCCAGACTTTCAATAGCAGAGGCCTATTCTCAACAATAGACTATATATTGCTGTCTAATATCAACGCACCCAGGCTGCATTCAGTTATTGTTGATGATAACTCGTTGAGTGATCATTTTCCCCTGTGCATATCGGTTTTTCTACCTACTAGCAAACAGGGAAGGGATGATCTGCTCAACCAGGCATTAGCTAATGTTAAAATCGATAAAACGAATGGTCACACTCTACGTTGATCCATTGTGGAACCCACAGTGGTCACAAAACAATTGGTAACCAAATGTAGACTGGCTCTTGAGATCTACCTGAGTTAGTCAGCTACTCCTGATAGTATTGTATCTTCCTGGGGGGCGGAGCTAGCTCGCGAACAAGATGGCTGCATGAGTCCAGTGCTCCGCTGTGTTGTTTCAATATCCTGATGTTTTCCAACAGTATTTGCGTACCCTTACTCTCCTCGTCCATGAACTAACTATTGGAAGGGAAGCGGGAGCGCTGGAGCCGTCTGGACTGAAAATCCGACATGCACAATAGCGGATACCGAGAGATACAATGGAGCGGCTGGCAGGCCGAAAATCCCCGAGCTCAATTGCCGGCGGAAGCAGAGCTGCCTCACTCGACGTGCGGTGTGCGCTGACGACTCACGGTGTGCACCGCTAGGAGTGGAGGTGCTTGGGGATCAAGCTTTAACATAAGCAGGCTCACTGACTGGGGAGCATTGTGGGGTTGGCAGCAGCTGTCCAGCGAGACTCTAACACGCAGGTGGGACCGGAGGCGCAGTGTGCCCGAGAAAGCCTAAGCAGAGTCAATGCGCCACAGAACTCCCATAGAACGGAGACTACGCTGACCGGGCGGAGGCTGTGCAGCGTAGACCAGCGAGCCCTGGTGCAGGAACGGCACTAGGCTAGGTGCGCTTTCATACTGCGAACACCCTAAAACGAGCCTTGAGATGACCTGGGAGGTCTGGTGAGCCCGGGCGAGTGCGGCGTGGGCGGCGACAGACACCGGGGATGGGAGCTGCCATCAGCGCTGTAGAAGGTGAAAGAAGACAATATTGGAGTGCACGCGGGTTCTGAGCTCAGATCACAGTGATGAAGGTACAAGAGATGCGTGGCAGGATTTGAGGCAGAGAACAGAGCATGTGCCACTGAAAAAGACTGGACAGAGGTCCCCCCACAAACAATCACAGAGCACAAGGGTGTCTATCACACTGGGCAGGGCAGCAGGGTGCTTTAACGCGACTGCAGAGACGGGAGACCTCCATCGTGGAGAGGGGTGTAGTGGGGGCAGAGCCTATGGTTGGTTCACTCCGGGGTCGAAGTAATGCATGTAACCTCCAAACCTGAACATCATTAGCCCCAGACGAGAAAGGTGGACTGGGACCAGTAGCATTATACCCCTCGGCAGAAGGGACACGCCATCTCAGCAGGCCCCCACCACAGAGAACAGGTGTGGCAACGGTAGAGGCCTTTCCCCATCGGACTGTGCACTGAAAGCTTGCGAACACAGGTTACCAGCAGGTGGAGGGGAAGCAATCGTTGGCCCCCCCCTGGGGGAGAGGCTACATCACCGCAACACATCACTTGGGACAAAAATGGACGCCCTTTCATAAAGAATGGATAGAAAGGCGGACAGTCTTTACAAGCATGCGGAACGACTGGACATGTCTGAAAGGCGACTAACGGAGGTAGAGGAAGCGCACACCTCCTTAGATGTGGACCATAAACAACTGGGGAAGGTGCTGCGTACGCTGCAGGACAAAACCGAAGATTTGGAGGGGCATTCCCGTCAATGTTACCTACGAATTACGGGTCTACAAGAGACCACGCCCACAGGGAATATGGAGCATTTCGTGGAGAAGCTATTGGTGCCACTATTGGGTGAGGGTGTGTTCTCCACAATGTTTGTGGTGGAGAGGGCGCACCACTCCCTGGGCCCCAAGCCACCAGTGGGCGCCCCTACATGGCCGATAATTTCGAAATTGCTTAACTACCGGGACCGGGATACAGCGCTCCGCATAGCCTGAGAGAAGAAAATCTTGAGATACGAGGGTTCCGAATTGTCGCTATATCCTGACTTCACTATTCGTGTTCAGGAGGCTTGCAGACTTTTTGTTCCTTTTAAGAAACAGCTTTGAGACCTAGGTGTCGACTACGCTATGCTGTAGCCTGCAAAACTTAGAGTGAATAGACAAGGACGCTCGCACATTTATGCCGACCCCAAAGCATTACAGCAGGCAATCAAAAGCTGGTCAAAGGAGCAGCGTTAAAGTCTGGAGTGACGGCTACTGGATGAAGCAGCCGGAGGCTCGTTTTAGGATCAGGACTGCTACAGGGACACTGTGACTCCCAGATGATTAAGATGGAAGGGAGGGGTGAGTGAGGGTGAGGGGATGGGGGTTTGGGGAATTACCAGGAAACATGCAGTGGATACAGCAGCAATAGTAAGTCCGGAAAGTTCCGGGTTCTTATAACAGGAACTAGTGAAAAGTGTTTTTTCTGACTGCACTAGTAGCAAGACTGGAATGGTACCTCGACTGGCGATACTGGGGGGCAGGGACAGTCAGGATAGTCAGGACAGCGAGAATAGAGTAACAATGCACATACAGATGAGGTCTGTACAACGGTAAATACTGTACACTGTTATTGATGACATATGTGGGACAGGTCTGGGGATAGAGAATGTTGGTTGGTGATAGTGCTTGGCATCTGGAGCTACCTCCGCCCACGAATGCCTTGCACAACTGT
Organism: Lissotriton vulgaris; assembly: GCF_964263255.1. Taxonomy (NCBI): domain Eukaryota; kingdom Metazoa; phylum Chordata; class Amphibia; order Caudata; family Salamandridae; genus Lissotriton; species Lissotriton vulgaris. Next base: position 149,635,810 of record NC_141695.1, on the reverse strand, counting down.
TGAAACTGGGGAGGGTATTTGAGTGAGGGGAATGGGAAAGGGGGAGTATGCAGCGTTCACATGCAACCAAGTTAGGGGAAGTCTGCTATGGGAGGGGTTAGGGAGGGCGGGAGGGAGGTTCTTGATTAAGGGTCGTTGGGGTGGTTGTTTTTTGTTTTTACCTACGGTACACTATGCACAAGCACACAACACACTAGGACTCAAGATGAGAATAGACAACAGTGATGATGACACATGATGCTACCAACACTAGATGCCCGGTAGATGCCATGCGGGCTGTGTCGTGGAATGTTAGTGGGCTTAATGACCATTGTAAGCTTAGGGAAGTGCTCAGCTACCTAAATAGACAAAACTTGGATATCGCCATGCTACAGGAAACACATTTACCATAATTGAGCCCTATGCTGCGTAGTAAGTGATTGCTGGGAAATTCTAATTCAGCAGGATTTACAATGCATGCCAGGGGGGTGCTGACTTGGATTAACCCAAGATCACCTTTCAAAATTACACCGCTGCATGCAGATGTAGAAGGTCGGTACACAATATCTAACTGTCAAGGGCGAGGCTTGGACTTAATCATAGTAAATGTGTATGGCCCCAATTATGACAGTCCTGAGTTTTTCATAGCGTTAGCTAATGTGACAGAGAATTAATCAGAATGACAAGTTTCTGTGGGGGTGGTGACTTCAATTTGATACATAACCCAGACCTAGACCGATCGGCAGGCCGTACTAGAAGACCGGTGGCAGCGGCGGGAATGTTGGATAGCATAATGATCCGCATGGATCTCTGTGATGTGTGGCGAGTACGCAACAATGACAAAGGTGGTTTCACACACTACTCAGCTTACCACAATATACACATGCGTATAGATTATTGGCTGGCCTCCTCTTCATTAATTGATCAGATCTGCCATTGTGTAATACTTCCGCGCACGCTCTCTGAACACTCCCCATTATTGCTGATATTGACCACTCCGAAGAAGACTCTGCCGACGTTTTTGTGGCGATTCTCCCCTTACTCTCCACTGGACCCGATATTTAAGAAGGAACTAGCAGAAGCCATAGGAACGTTTTTTGCCAAAAACATTGGCTCAGTAGACAACTTTCAGACAATATGGGAAGCATTTAAAAACATAAGAGGCATCGCAATGTCTAAACATTCAGGAGTGCTTAGGGCCATAGGGAAGAGGTTAACAGACCTAGAACAAAAGCTGAAAGACCTGGAGCAACAACAGATTGCCGGGGGGCGTCGACCTGGGAACAGAGATTAAAACACTGTTAGATGAATACCACGATGCTGCAGATAGCGAAGTGAAACACATGGGCTAGTATGCCACGGCCCGTTCATATGGGGAGGGTGAAAGGCGCAGCGAGGTAAGACGGAGATCCCTGAGATCCGATCAGAGGAAGGTGCCTTATTAACAGATGAAACAGAAATTGCAGAGCGCTTAAAACGATTTTACTCAGATTTGTACACTTTCTGTTCAGAGGGAGCAGACGAGCAAAGTAAGAATTATTTGGAACACATTAAATTACCATTTCTTTCAGATATGCATAGAAAGTTCCTGAAGCTCCCTATTGAGAAAGACGAAATCACGGAGGCCTTAGCGGGAATGCGAACCAAGAGTGCACAGGGGACAGATGGTCTTACCGTCGCCTTCCATAAAGCCTTTATGGACTTACTGCTCCCATACCTAGCTACATTATTTGATGATATGTGCTTCACGGACACCATGCCTATGATGATGAGGGAAGCCCTTCTGGTTGCCATTCCCAAGCCGGGGAAACTTCCTGAGGAGTGCGGCTCGTACCGCCCCCTCTCACTGCTTAACGTAGATACCAAGATATTCACTAAAATATTAGCTAACAGACTCGCCCCCTTGTCTGCTATCTAAGTTGCACGGAACAGCCTGGATTTATACCGACTAGGAACCTTACTTATAAAATCCGTACCGTGTTCGGTACCATGCAGCATGTGAAACAAGATGCTAAAGCGATAGCAGTATTTCTGGATATGGAGAAGGCTTTTGACTCGGTGGAGTGGGCCTTCATGAGGCAAGTGCTGACGAGAATGGGACTGGGATCGGTCTTCTTACAATTAATTGGTATTTTATACTACAGACCTATGGCACGTATTCGCCTGGGCTACTTGGTCACTGACCCAGTATTCATCTCCAGGGGGACTAGGCAGGGCTGCCCTCTATAGCCACTGCTATATGCCCTGATGGCCAAACCGTTGCCATGTGCGTTGCATGAGTACCATGGAAACAAGGGAATTGGGTTCCCAACATACAGAATAGTGGGATCAACCTACGCGGATGATATGCTGCTGTATGTACGTGATCCTGAAAATAACTTGTCATCAGGGAGGTCTTACACTTCGGAGCGCTGTTAGGGCCCTGAAAGTAAATTGGGCAAAGTCGATTGTGTTCCCTCTCACCCCGGCCTCGGCGGAATTTGACATGGAGTACCCCTTACCATGGTCTACTGACTCTACTAGATATTTAGGTATAAGACTGCATACGGATTCAGAAATAGTGTTTAGGGAAAACTACGGCACAGCCATAGATAAACTTGAGGACAATGTGGAGTTGTGGTCCCGCCTTCCTTTGTCGCTGATGGGACGAATCTCAAAGATGGTTGTTCTGCCCAGGATTTTGTTCTTATTCACGAACATCCCAATAGTCTTGCTGCGTACCTTCTTCCATAGGGTTAACCAGTCAATGATAAAATTGGCATTGGCTGGGAAACAGGCGAGGACGCGGTGGAATGTCCTTACACTACCGTATCATATTGGGGTCTAAGGGCGCCGGATTTTGAATTACATTATAGAGCAGCGCATGGAGCCCAAGTGCACGCCTGGATTCACAGAGAGGCGGATATTCCGTTCCTTCATATGGAAAGATTGTTTGCTGATCCGATTCCGCTACCGCCCACGATATTTTAGCCTATTGACCACAGAACTGGCATATTAGACTCCATTAATTCTACTTGTCACACCTGGCACAGCATTCTGCACCTACAGGCGGGAGCGGTACTATATTCCCCGGATATGCCGATTGAATGGACACTATGGTTGGGGCCATGCTGGGACAAAGGAGTGATTCAGTCTCTTCGTGCATTAGCTATAGAAGTGACCGGGGATCTTTTTCAAGATGGGGTGGTTAAGACCTGGGAACAAGTTGAGGAAGCTGCAGAGGCTACCACTCTGCTGAGCAGATTTCAGTATTACAGGGTGCGTAGAGCATTGCGTGAACTGTTGGGAGATGACTTAACAGAACCCCCAGAAGTGCGGGAGTTATCCCATGTGCTTAAAACCAAATCACTGCGTAAGATGGTTACCGCCATATATAAATTACTATTTCACACAGGGAAAATAAATATACTGTGGTGAGGCTAGCCTGGCAAAGTGATTTACAGACACAGATAGATGACGCAATGTGAGCCTACTGCTGTATGAACATTAGAAAGATCTCGCTTCATGACAGGCACAGGCTCATACATTATCTATCTTCTTGTGTGCCCATGTGGACTGGCATATGTGGGGGAGACGGGTAGAGAGGCCCGTGTAAGATTCCAGGAACATAGGTCAGCAATAAAAACAAAGAAGGTGACGGCTCCCCTAGTCCCACATTATTTGGAGGAGAATCATGGTGAAAATGAGTTGAAGTGGTTTATTCTGGAGAGATTCAAGATTGGAAAAAGGGGGTAATATCCAAACCACACACAAGCACCAAGAACAATGGTACATTTCCTATCTGAATACGGTTAGGAAGGGCCTCAATTCAAAGAGGAGTGGGAACGAATTATAGGAGCAATTTAAATTGTTTATTAATGTAACCATAGGAAGGGTTCCAACTATTATAAGAACCGTATAATCTCCCACCCGATTAATGTAAGTTCTTGAACACACCCTTTCTGTACAGTATGTATCTTTTCTGTATCGGGACTCTTTTGGTTAACAACTAAAAGATAAGTAAATGCTTTTGAGACACGATTTGAAAGTCTGAATAAATGCCTCATATATGTGGGTTTACACACGGGGGCAAATGTATAGCAGATATCTCTGTAAGTAAATGTTTTGGGTCCTTTGTATACCGCAGTAGCAAATTAAGCTTCTCTGTATTTTTAAGGTTAATAGCAGTGGCTCTGCGAGTGAATGTCCCACCTTGTGGTGTGGCTCGATCAGTTAGCGCACATCCTATTGGGATTAGCCATTTCAGTAGAGACATAGTGAGAACGTATATCGACGGATGCGGGATATACATATATATTCTTTATGTCTCATTCCATAAAGTCTCGGGTGAAATAATTTTTAAGAAAAAACCTCTTCAATTACTGTAGGAGAAAATATGTCCATTACTCAACTATGGGGTTTAAACTTTGCGATACAGGACGTTGTTGAGTCATTACCGCACAATATTGGCTGGGTCTTTTTTCAAAAGTTCATGTATCCACGGCACAAGGGTTAGCGTCCTAGTGTTTTCAGAGAAACATGTATCCCGGAAATAAAGTGGAAGGTCTATGCACCTGCGCGCTGGTGTATATAACGCGGTCTAATTTTGAATGGCGTCTTTCCCATTTAAGACCGACCTGTGAAGACGCAACACGTATCGTCCAACGAAAAACAATTCTAGGTAAGAGGCATAGGAACAGAAGGGTAGGGGCTGCGAACAACCTTAATATCTCGATACATAGTGGGAATGTCCGTTAACTGTTTTCCTGCATCTATTTTTAACTTATTCTACAGATACGGGCGTGTGATGACCTTTACGGCATTGACATTGCTCAGTATACGGTTTTTAAGACTTTCTCCAGCATACCTATGAAGGATGTATAAGAGTTATTGAGGTGAATATACGTAATCTCTCTTTGGAGATACTCCCTTCGTTTTGTCTTGTTTGCCGCTATGCCGGGCCCCGGGGAAAGCAGAGTCGCAGACTAGTCTTTCCCCGGGGTCTTTCGCGCAGGGGATAGTCCAGGCAGGGGAAGGGGAGGAGCTAGGGGGTGGGTACTTAAGCGCGGGGGAGGAAGGGATCTTCCTCTTTTCCGCGCCTGGCACCATCGGGAGGGAGCTCGAAAAGAGTTGTAGTTAGTGCGTAGTTTGAGGCCTAGTGCTACTTTTAGGAATTGTTCTCGGAGCTGTTCTTTCGACAGCTGGGTTTTGTACTTCTTTCTCTTGCTTTTGTTGCTGATTTGGCCGGTATGTCTGGGGTGTCTGCGGAACAGGTCCGTGAGGCCTTGTTACTGCTCGCTAGGGCCGGCCGCGATGACTTGATTAGGCCCGGGGTCATGGACCAGGCCTGGGTGGGGGCCACCAGAGGCACGAGGGCTGCCTTGGCGGGGGTGCAGGCGGCGGTTTTTGCCTGCCTGGAGGACGACCAGGTTCAGGAGGGTGGCTCGGGGGCCAGGAGGGGGGCGGGTGTCCCTAAGGATACTGCGCGGGGCGGGAAGCGTCGGACGACTTCCACACGCCCCTTCCCCCAATTGGAGTTTTTGCCTGGGGCCTCGGGGGCGGCCGTGCGGGCCGTGCCCGAGGAGCTTCCGCTCCAGGGTCCTCTGTTGGCGCCGGACGGTGCTGCGCAGGGGGTGGAGCTAGGTGACGCCCGGGCTGGGCCCGCGCTGGGCCTGGTCGGGTCGGAGGGTGACGGCGGGGCCCCCGGGGCCTTGGTTCGTTTGGATGGGGCTTCTTTTAGTGGGGATGGGCCTGGGCTGGACCTGCGGGTGTCTGGGGGCGGCCCGATTGACTTGTCCCGGGGCTCCAGGGCGGGCACCCCGGCCGTGGTTCGGCCGCTGGTGCCTGGGTTTGCGGTGGGCAGGAGTGCTTCCCCCTCCCTGGTTCCAATTGGCGGCCCGGGTTGGGTCCAAGGTTTCCACCAGGTGGGGTTCTTCCCACGGGGGGGCGAATTTTTTGGCCACGGCCAGCCGCTCCCCCCTCCGATTTGGGGTTCTGTCTCCTGGGAGGAGAGGGCCAGGGGAGAGCGTATCTTGGAACAGATTCAGGAGGTCAGGTGGGCTGAGGAGACGAGGGCCCGGGTTGGTTCTGTGTGGGGCCCCGACATTGAGGGGCCCCCCACCCCTACCTCGGAGGAGGAGAGGGAGGCGGAGAGGCAGGAGTAGGAGATCCGGCAGGCGAGGTTAAAGAGGTCAGGCCTGGCCGCCCACTCTACTGGGGGCGCGGCCGGGGTAGGGACGGCCAGCACGGCTTTGAGGCCCGATGGTGCCGGGGCCCTGCCAGGTTCGAGCGACCTGGGGGGCGGGAGGGGATCCAAGTCGGCAGTTGTCGGCAGAGCCAAGGGGGGCCTAGCGGGGCGCAACACGGCTCCAAGACGCAGGTCGGAAGCTGTAGGGCCGTCCGCGGCGGCTGTCCCTCCCCCGCGGGATCGGGCAACGAGTTCTGGTGGCGCCACCGTACAGCGTGGCCGCGAGTGTGGAGCCAAGGGTGTGAAGCGTGCAGTGAAGTGTGTCTCGACTGAAGGTGTGGATCAGGAACCGGTGCTTGAACTGGATTACAGTGCTGAGAGCGAGGAGTTGGAAGAGGGGGAGGTGCGGGATGACCTGGAAGGCGTAGGCCGCGCAGCGGGGGGTGACGACCTTGGTGTCTTGCAGGTCGACCCCGGATCTCGGAAGAAGACTGGACCGGTGAAGGCCCGTGGAAAGGAGTCCAGAGGATGGCCCCGGGAGCGGACAGAGGCACTAACAGGTGAGAGTGCCTGGTGGGCGGTTTGGGATGACGCACCCCGGGGTGGGGAGGGGAGGAAGCGGGCCTGCCGGTCGGTGGGAGTGGGGGATGGGTCTGTGAGGGAGGGGGGGGCGCCTTCGGGCGGTCCACCTGAGGATGGTAAGAAGGTGGATGGTAAGTCGGTAACTTTGGGGGTGCAGACTGACAAGAGTGATGGGAAAGATGAAAAGGGGGTGAAGGTCCCGAAGAAAATGCCGTACATGGGGCTGGCAATGCCGTTGGGGTCACATTTGTCCGAGAAAATGAGGGAGAAGATTTGGAGACATGAGTTTGTGGATGTTTTTAAGTTACTGCACCGGGAGGTTCAGGCGAAGGAGGGTTCCAAGGAAGAGGAGTGGGAATTGACGAGGCGGCCTAGAGTGCCTATCACCATGGAGAATTGGACTTCGGCTTTTCTGATCTGTGCTAGCATCTATTGTGTGAAGTATCTCGATCGGGCGATTGCGTTGTTCAAATACATGGACATTATCCGCAAGGCTCAGATGCAGTTTGGGGGGTTTGCTTGGCTGAGCTATGACGAGGAGTTCCGGGCCAGGGTCAGCGCCGATCCGGAGAAAAGCTGGTGGGAGGTGGATCAGGAACTTTGGATGCAGTGGATGGCGTTGTCGCACTCGTCGGCCTCTATGCATACGGCCAGCGGTTTGCCGGTGTTGTATCGGTCTTTTCCGACGCGTCCCGCCCAGGGCGGGGCGGGGGGCGGAACTGTGCCCAGCACCATCGTGTCCGGACAGCCGCCCAAACCGGGGGGGGCCACCACAGGAGTGTGTTGGAGCTACAGTCGGGGTTTCTGCTCCAGGTACCCGTGCAAGTTTAAACATGAGTGTTCTAAGTGCGGAGGGAAGCACCCCATCACTCAGTGCCTCTCGCTCGCCACCCCTTCTGAACAGTGGCGGAACGCCAGGGGGCGAGGACAGCCTGGCCCGAAGGGCGCCTACTCCGGTTAAGGTGGAGGCTATGGCCCCGTGGCTCGCGTGCTACCCTGACCGCGAGGCCGCGGCGCGGCTCTTTTGGGGTTTCACCGAAGGCTTTCGGGTGGGTTATCAGGGCCCCAGGGAGCGGCGGTGGGCAGAGAATTTGAAGTCAGCGAAGGAGTTGCCGGGTGTGGTGGGTGCAAAGTTGAGGAAGGAGGTGGCGGAGGGGCGGGTTGCGGGGCCGTTCCTGGATTGGCCGCTGCCGGACCTGATTGTATCGCCACTGGGGGTTGTGCCGAAGAAGGAGGTAGGGGAGTTCAGGATGATTCACCACTTGTCATGGCCGGAGGGGAGGTCTGTGAATGACTTCATTGCGGAAGAGGACTCGAGGGTGCTGTATGCGTCGGTGGACGATGCGGTCCGGATGGTGCGTTCTTGTGGTCCCGGGGCTGAGCTGGCGAAGTGCGACATCAAGTCGGCTTTCCGGCTCTTGCCGATTCACCCAGCGGATTTCGGGCTCTTGGGCATGCAGTTCGGGGGTGCCATCTATGTCGACAAGGTCCTTCCCATGGGTTGTGCCATTTCCTGTGCTTTGTTTGAATTGTTTAGCACGTTTCTGCAGTGGGTCATGGTGAGGGTAAGCGGGTGCCGCGAGGTCACTCACTACCTGGACGATTTCCTCTTCCTGGGCAGGGCGGGGTCGGGGGATTGTGGCAGGGCTCTGTCGCGTTTCCAGGCCTTGGCGGTGCAGTTCGGGGTGCCTCTTGCGCCGGAGAAGACGGCTGGTCCCAGCTGTTGCCTCACGTTCCTGGGGATCGAGTTGGACTCGGTTGCATGGTTGGCGCGTCTGCCTGCGGCTAAGGTGAAGGAGATTTTGGAGTGTCTGGAGTGGGCTGTGGGGGAGAGGAGGATCCCTTTGCGGGCGGTTCAGAGGCTGCTGGGTTTCCTTAACTTTGCTTGCCGGGTTGTGCGGGAGGGGCGCACGTTCTGTCGGCGGCTCGGCATGGCCATGTCGGGGGCAGTGCTTCCGCATCACCGGGTGAGGATCTCGCTGGGGGTGCGGTCGGATCTACGGACTTGGATCGCTTTTTTGCAGGAGTTTCATGGAGTGCCCTTGGAGTTTGATGAGGAGAGGGCGGTGTGGCAATGCCAGATCTTTTCTGACGCGGCTGGGTCAGCGGGGTTTGGAGTCTTTTGGGATGGGCGGTGGTGCGCGGAGAGCTGGCCAGCCTCCTGGATGAAGCAGGGCAGGAGTATTGCTTTTCTCGAGTTCTTCCCTTTGCTGGTGGCCCTGGTGGTGTGGGGGGATGACTTTCGGGACAGGACGGTGCTCTTCCACGTAGACAACATGACGGTTGTGGACCTTGTGAATAACCAAAGGGCGAGGGACCTGCGAGTGTTGAAGCTGTTGCGAAGGTTCATGCTGGCGTGTCTGCAATTGAATGTGGTGTTTCGGGCCAAGCATGTCCCTGGGGCGAATAATGACATTGCGGATGCTTTGTCTCGTTCGCAGTGGCAGCGGTTCCGACATCTGGCGCCGGGAGCAGACGCCTGCAAGACCGAGCTGCCGGCCGGCATCTGGGCATTGGGGGAGTGAGGATGATTGGTCTGGTGGAGGGTTCGTTGGCACCGTCCACAAGGAGGACATATCGGTTGGCATGGTCTGAATTTAGTTCTTTTATGGGCTGGATGGTGGATGGTGTGATGAGTGGGGAGTCGGAGGTGCTGGGTGGTGTGAGGGGCTGTGTGCTCTCCTGCATGGACCGGGGCCTGACTGCTGCAACGATTTCTGGAAAGTTGGCTGGCATTTCCTTTTACTGTATTCTGTTTCTGGGTTTCGACCCCACCAAGGATGTGGTACTGGCTCGCATGTTGCGGGGGTGGGGCCGGGAGAGGGGTGTCGGGGGGAGGCGCCTGCGGGAGGCGGTGACGTTTGACCTGTTGGTGCGTCTGGTGGGGGTGTTGCCTGAGTGTTGCTATGACGGGGCCGAGGTGGGCTTGTTTCGCCTGTGCATGGTGTGGATGTTTTTCGGGGCGTTTCGCGTGTCTGAGTTGCTGGGCACGAGGCGGGGGCCCGGGCGGTTGTACGAGGATGTGCGGGTGGATGCGGGGCGTTTGGGGATTTGGCTGGGCCGCTCGAAGACTGATCAGATGGGCCGTGGTACGTGGGTGTGGCTGAACGAGTCTGGTGGGGCGGTTTGCCCGGTGCGAGAGTGGCGCTCCTTCTGCGGGGCTGGGGGCCCGCCGGGAGGTGAAATTTTCCAGCATACTTCGGGTGCGAGGTTGTCGGCGGGCCAGCTGTTGGCGGGGTTGAGGATGGCTTTGGGTCGACTGGGGATGAATGGTGCGGGGTTTGGTACTCATTCTTTCCGTATTGGGGCTGCCACTGCAGCGGCTCGTTTGGGTTGGTCCTGGGACCGGATCCGGAGTATTGGTCGTTGGAAGTCTCGCTGCTGCGAGCGGTATGTGAGAAAGTAGGTGGGGTCCCAGGCAGTTTGTTGGTTTGTGTTTTCTGTTTTGCCCGTTTCTAACATCTTTTTTCTTCGTAGGTTGCGTGGGTGGCCCGGGTGGTAAGACGGTGACGTGGATCGTTGGGCACTCCTTTGTGCACTGGGCATCCAAGTACGCTGACCAGCAGGTTTACGGACGTAACCTGGGACTGAGAGGACAATTGCACGAGGTGAAATGGTGGGGAAAGAGCGGAATGCGATGGGGGGCACTACTGCCCTGGCTCGCGAAGATGGTCCCACAAAGGGGGTGCCCGGATCTGTTGATCATCCATCTGGGCGAGAACGACCTGGTGCAATTGTCTGGACTGGCTCTGTTGCAATTGATGCAGAGGGACTTGGATGTGCTTAAATCAAGGATGTCCAGGGCCTGCATTGCCTGGACGGAGCTGGTCCCCCGTAAAGTTTGGAGAGGGGCCATGAAACACGGGGCCATTGGAAAGGCCCGGAGAAAGTTGAATCGGGCAATGAGACTCTACTGTGTTGATAGGGGGGTGAAAGTTATCTCACATCCTGGACTTCGCCTGGAGGAGCCTTTAGCCTTTAGGGAGGACGGTGTGCATCTGTCTCGCCTGGGGAATGCATGGTATATGATGGAACTGAGGGATGTGGTGAGCAAGTTGTGGAACGAGTCGATCTGGTGTCGGAGGGAGTGACTTTGCGCGGACGGACGGACGGCCCCTTGGTGGGGGGGGGTGGGGCAGTGTACCGCCCTACAGGGGGTCCACTGGGTGGCAGGTTCCGAAGGGATAGGGGGTCAAGAGCGGGCATACCCATCCCTTGGGGGGGAGACTTGGGCAGGACGGATCGAAGTTGGTTTGAAGTTGGCAATGGCTGGGGGCTGGAAGGGTGATTGACGGCAAGTGGAGGGTGTTTGAAGCCGCTAGGGCTCAGTATTGACATGAATGATTGAAACGAATGGGGGGGATGGATGAGTGGGGTGTTTTCTGTTATTGTTTACTGTTCTATTGTTATGCGCAGTTCTGGTCTAATAAATGGCCTTTTACGCCTATAACTGCGTGGTCTGTTTATTGCGCGATGCCGGGCCCCGGGGAAAGCAGAGTCGCAGACTAGTCTTTCCCCGGGGTCTTTCGCGCAGGGGATAGTCCAGGCAGGGGAAGGGGAGGAGCTAGGGGGTGGGTACTTAAGCGCGGGGGAGGAAGGGATCTTCCTCTTTTCCGCGCCTGGCACCATCGGGAGGGAGCTCGAAAAGACCGCCCACCCACCCGGCAGTTAGAGGTGGTTCTTGGGTTGGCTTTGTTGCGTTGCCAGTTTAGGCCAGAGCTGCGGTAGGCAGGTTCCGAAGGGATAGGGGGTCAAGAGCGGGCATACCCATCCCTTGGGGGGGAGACTTGGGCAGGACGGATCGAAGTTGGTTTGAAGTTGGCAATGGCTGGGGGCTGGAAGGGTGATTGACGGCAAGTGGAGGGTGTTTGGAGCCGCTAGGGCTCAGTATTGACATGAATGATTGAAACGAATGGGGGGGATGGATGAGTGGGGTGTTTTCTGTTATTGTTTACTGTTCTATTGTTATGCGCAGTTCTGGTCTAATAAATGGCCTTTTACGCCTATAACTGCGTGGTCTGTTTATTGCGCGAATGTCGTTTCCGTTGTTTTCTCCGTGTATACCATAGATTGTGTAGCAGGGGAGTTGTCATACAGGATTTGAATCGGACCGGGAGACGTGTTCCCCGTTGTTGGCCTACAAAATATGAAGAAATATCTGTGTGGAAATATACTTTCTTGGAGGTATGTGTTAGGAACCATAATCCAATTGAGAATCCAATTTTTAATAATATGTGCCGTCTATGAATATATTTACAGCGGCGATACCCTATGTGTAATGGAAGCACCTTTTGTTTTTCCTACGCTATAGGTCGAACGTGACTTCATTAAGCCATCAGAGTTTTTTCTATCATATGAAGTGGAAGATTGGTTCCCTAAGTGAAAAACGTGTGAACACATTAGTAATTAAGTGACCACTATATTTGTTCCCACGCGTGACCCCCAATCTCTTAGCTAAACGTAACTATCTACAAGTGTGTATAGAAAAAGGTTTTTTCAGGCATATTGTTTTCCCAGAAATATGCATTACACTTTTTGGAACTGTTACACAGCTAAATGACTTTTAGAATTAGGAGTAATAGTTCCGTGGGATTCCGTTTCTCTGTTTGGAGGCATATGCCCATGCATTACAACCTGTTTATAACTCTCCATACATGGTTTTCTTCTCCAGTATAAACCACTATTTGCTGATCTGAATGGGCCACATTATTAAAAAAAATGGTAAGAGATCCCTCTCTAATGAATGGGTAGCCAAAAAGAATGAAATGGGATATATAAACTGGGGTATATCAATGTGAATGTAATATGAATGTATCTATACATCATCCTCGATACAATGAAAATGCATCTTGGTTGGGGGGCGGATATCTACAATGCAATGATTGCCTACCAAATGGAAATCATGAATATCAACTTTCGATTTGTATTAGAAAAATGGCTTTATGACCTGTAGAGAATTGTAATGTTGTTATATAGCCCTAGTGGTCCATATTTATGGGCGATGTTATATATGTTATATATGTTGTGTATATTTCTTGTATGTTTTGTATTAGTATTGAGGCCTTGTTACAATGATATGTATTGTGTGACATCTAAAACAGTGTTGATTGAAACTAATTTTTTTTTAAATTGCAGATTTTATGGGATGGTTATAATGTTTTCCTGAAGAAGGTGGCTTTATCATAGTTATTCGCCGAAATGCGTCGATGCTTTAACAGAAAGGAGAAATACTTTAAGTTTTGAGAGACAACAATTCTGATGCTAAACTGAATTGATCTAATCATTTTCTGTATCTCCTTGTTTACTAATAGGAATTTACTTTTACTTTTTTGTGTATGTCCCTTAGAGCATTTATTTTAACAGTAAATGTGTTTTTAATCTATTGTGAAAGAATTTGGTATTTATTAACCATATTGGTTATTTGTATTTACTTGAAATAAATTATGAAGTACATCTAAGTGTATTAGATTTGTTGCAATGCCTCCGTATTTCTTATATGTGTATTAATGTGACTGTGGTCTGTGAATATCTGTAAGTGTTTTTCACTAGAGTTAATAAGCCCCAGGGGAAGCCTATTTACTGACATTTGTCCTTTTGGTACCCATTCCCTTTGGTACTTGGGTCCCTCTCTTTTATTAGAGATCATACATTTTAAGTACATCAACAGGACCTATTACACACCAGAGAGGCTGTGCAGGTATGAAGCGATATGCGAGAGATGTCACACTCCGACAGTGGATTTTATGCATTTAGCATGGCAAGGTCCGGGAATACATGCCTACTGGATTGATATCTTTGGAGAGCCGGGGGGAGTGGTAGAAATGGAACTCAAGCCAGATCCTGCAGTGGCGCTACTGGGGTACTCCAAGAAATTACCCAAGGGTATACGCCGGATAGTGGATATGGGGCTTCTCATGGCCAAGCGTAGGGTGGCCCTGTGTTTGATGAGAGGTCCAGTGCCAACACTTCAGCAATGGTCACATGATATGCTATACTGAAGCATGCAATCAGAGAATTACAGTGAATTGCTCCCAACTAGGAGCCCAGCAAAACATTTTTGGGGACTATGTACCACGTATAAGCTTAGCGCCACTTGCGGGTCGGAGAGTGGGGAGAGTGAGTCACCCCTGGAGGTGGGATTTTGCTCAACTGATAACACAAGTGGAGTAGAGGTTCAGGCTAGAAAAGAAGTGTAATGGTTACATACAGAGAAGCTGTTATATATATAGGGACAGGTGGGGGGGGGTGGGAGTGGGACATTGAGGGAACTTCAGGGGTGCAGAAGAGAGCATGCAGTATTGTTTCTGAACACTGAAATTAGTGACAAACTCTTGAACTGTGAAAATCTAGGAACATGATACTGTAGGTAGCCCCAGGAATGCCAAGTCGAAGATCGAGAAAGATAGTCACTAGGTTTTACGACATAATCCGCCACTTGCCCAATTTGGGTTGTTGGCATATGGGCTGTGTAATAGATTTGCTCTGAGTGTTTTGTAGGCCCGGAGGCCGTGAGCGTGCACTGAAGTACCATGGTATGTCTTTGTGTTTCAATGGAATAAAATTCAATTAAAAAAAAGTATTGTATCTTCCTTCCAAGCCATAGCAGGTATGATAAGGCAAGTATAACATGTACAAAATCGAAAAAAGCGGGTCCTCAGGGTTGAATTGACACAAAGTGTACACAAGCTTACACTAACTTAAAGCTCTAGTTACACAGTTTACCAAGAAACATCATTAACATTAGGCAGGCCAGAGGAATTGTAAGCTGGCCCTCATATAAAGAAAGAATGCCCTGAGGAAATAAGCATGGGAATCCCTCCACACTGTCTCACAATTAAAAAACAGTGCTGCATTCTGGAAGGCAGTTAAAGCCCCTTTTTTATCACCGGTAAGGGGGCCCTCTTTAGAAATTGCTATATCAGAGTATCTTTGGATCCAACATCGCAATATTTAAGATGAAACCTCTAATAACGAGGACCTCCATTTTACCTTGGAGAGTGTAAACAATGTACTCTCAGCAAGTGTCAACTTAAACAAGCCCAGTGGACTTGTTTGAGTTAAATATTGATCTCTGGGGCCCAATTATAACAACAGTAATACATGCCAGTTGCCAGACCTCATTTCCATCTACATGGGTGGAATACATCATAGTTCCTATTTTTTAAAAAGGGGACCATCAAGATACGGCCTGTTATAGGCCCATTTCTTTATCGGATTCCCTGGCCAAAGTTGTGGGGGAAATTATTTTGGAATGCCTACATACCTAGGCCAAAGTCAACCAGATCCTATCTGATTTTCAATACGGTTTCCATGAGGGGCTAGGGACAATAGAGCAGAGCTTAAATTTGAACATCTTCCTGGGAAAGTATATTAGGGTGAAGAAGGGCAGATTGTTTTCAGCTTTTGTGGACCTCACCGCGGCCTTCCACTCTGTGAGGCACGGTAAACTTTGGGAGGATCATGAGACTATGGGGGTTAGGGCAGGCACTCCTCAAGGATGGTCGAGATTTTCCACAAATAGGTGGCCGTCCCATACCTGCTCTTCTTTATGTGGATGATGCTGTACTAATGACCCGCATGCTGATTGGTCTCCAGAAGGTATCTACCAATTTTTCTAATTATATGAACAATTTGGCCTTAGTATTAGCACAACTAAGACCTTTATAATGAGATGTGGACGTGGGAGCCAGAGCTCCATGGACATGTTTGTGGATGGGCACAAAATAGCCCCGCCAAGAGTTTTTCATACCTTGGCATCATATTTAATCAGAACGATACATGGACCAAGCTGTTACTGCTAAAAAGCTGGTGTTTATTAGAACAACAACTGAAATTGGGTAGGAAAATGCCAGGAGAACTTATACAAATTTACAAAGCTAAATGCATCTCTACAGAAATGTATGGAGCGGGGGTCTGGGGTTTTGCTGATACACATCCGATACAATTAGTGGAGAATACCTTTTTTAGGTATATCTTGTCAGTCCCAGCTGGTACCTCCACATATGCTTGTTATGCTGAGCTGGGCCTCCCATATATCTCTGACCTTATAAAATAGGAACCTATTCTCCACTGGCATCGGATCTGGTCAAAAGAACAGACCAAGCTAAACAGGTAGATTCTACAGGACAGTTTGCACCTGGAAGGGGCCTAAGAGATCTCATGGGTTAAGTTTGTGCAAGAATTTATGAGAGATTTAGGCTATCCAGAATATTTCCCTAACCCAAGCACCATCCAGTCAATTTCTAGAAAGAAGGGTCTCCAGATGCTGCACATGTCAAGATTTTCTGAGTAGACTTTGAAGCCCTGCTTTCAGCAGCATCAGATGGTTTTAACTACTTTTAGTATGCAGCCATATTTAGCATTTGTACCTAGAGGATATGACAGGCTGCTACTAAGCAGGTTTAGACATGACTGATTGGTTTTGAGAATTACAAATATGTCCTTGTGATAATCACTCGGTCCAATCTAGTATCCATATAGTTTGATTTTGTACATTTTACACAGAGTTAAGAAAGGTGTGGCTGGTTCCTATTTTAAAAGTTCTGGGGGTGAGGCAATCTCGCCCAGCACTAATTAAGCTTCAGTTTTTAGAAAATAAGCATATAGCCTGGAGGACGTGCATGTTTCTGAAGAAAGTGCTTTGTCAAAGGAAGAGTATAGTGATATAAACAGCGGGATAGTTTGGGCCCGCTGTCACTTCAACATTGTTTGTTTTTAATCATGCTGCTTTTTACACTGATTTTTAAGATGTTTCTAATGCTTATTTTATTTTTATCTTTTTGTACATTGAAAGCTTTGCTTTTAATGTGCTTTTATGCAATTGAATGAAGCTTACTTTGACTTTGACTTAGTGAGTGCCTTAAATACATCAATGACAGAAGAGGAACTTTCAGTTATAAGCCAAACTTATTAGCAATACCAGTATGTGTCTCTTTTTAGCAATTTCCTTCTCACACCAATTCTTATCTTGCTTAAAATATAGAAAATGTTTCACCAGCATGTGGTTCAGCATATATTACTGTACATAGACCCCTTATTGGACAATAGACTCAAAAATAGATGTTTAGGTGCTGATTAATCAAATACCAATATATATTCTACAATATGTATTACAGTAGAAGCAGCATGTACCTTTGAAAACATTCTCGGAGACAACACGTAACATAAATATAATTTTCCGACAAACATGATAGGTCCAGTATCAAAAAAGTTGCATAATGGGAAATCTAACAATAGACAAAATCTGACAATATAAACATTCTTTTCTTTTTAGGGAGTTCCCGCATTTGTGAGCAGTGCTTCAGCATGGACAGCGACAGTTGCTCTGGCAAGTTTGACATTTGCCCCAAAGGAGTCACTCACTGTGTCACGGGCCTGGAGAATAAAACAGTAGGTATGTGTCCATGGATACATGGATGAATTGTCCGACCTAGGCCCTTATTGTACATTGTGCCCAGGGGTTGCATCAGGCATGTGCACCCACTTTGAGCTCTCCCAGGGCACAACAGTACTACAGAAGGAGCCTCTGATGCTTGTGCGTCCCATTCTGTAATACATATAGTGCTTGTGCACATGCACCAGTGCTATCATGAGAGGGCATTCCACATTTGCATGGGGGCTTGGCTCCTTGCAAATGAGAAAATCACTTTTCCTCTGCGCCCGTGCCGTATTACTGATGTGGGTGCAGACGCAAACATGCCTTTAAGAAGTGCACTGGAAGTGTGCAACAAAAAGGTAGCTCAATTTCTGTGTGCCTTCTAACAGCAGCCCTCTCAGGGACCTCCACCGACAACCCCCTGCATGCGGATGCAGTCACTGACTGCACCTGATTCCAAGGGAATCCCTAATCTCCCGTAAAAGTGCAGATGGGTTGCCGCCTGCACTGTGAAACGTTAAGCAGCTAGCTCAGCTCGTCATCAGCCACGGGTGACGTGTGCGGATGACGAGCTGAGCTCGTCATGTATCGCGGTAAATCGAAAACAGCTGCACAGCGCAAAAATCACTGCAGCAGCGATGCGGTCAGCTGATCGGTATTTCACTTGAATGCGCTGCTTTGGCAGCTGCTCTAGGATAGCACATTTATTCTAATATGGCAGACTTTCCTTATTTGCTCAGGGCACAGGTCAGCACAGCGTGTGAAAAGTAAGACCATGCTAATTTTAAGGAAAGCTTGTGTAATGTACATCATTTTCCATCATGCAAACTTTGCCAAATGTCAGAGGTTACGCCAGATGTTCAAACGTAAAAGGTCTTATGGGAGACAGAGTCTAGCAAAAAATGTGCCATAAGGAAATCTGAACTATTCCCCTTGTTGGCGACATTTGAATGTTAGGAATGCACCTGCATTAAGTTTTCACGAGAGAGAAGAGCGCTTGTGTAATGTTTCACAATTTTCTGACATTTCACATAATTTCAGTATAACAGTTATGAGATTTCGTACTCCTTTGTGTGTAGAATATATGGAAGATTTAAATTTGGTGCCATATTGGTAGAGTACTGGAACATGGTTAAGACAGTCAGTCCAATTAAACTTACATGCAGTCAAACTTGGTTTAAAGAGCATAGATGAGAAGATATTCTGGAAATTAGGTTATAAAGACAATTTGCAAAATGCTGTAAGAAGTTGGTAAACAGTACAGAAGGAGACCAGTTAAGGGTCTTGAAGTTTTCTACAAATGTGTTGGGATTTATGGGAGAGAGAAGTGTGTGTTACCCACACACGACTAGCTCAATATATAAATGTAATTGTATGTCCCTTCGTTTGAATTGCATATCAATCAGTTGTGCCCTCTTACACTTAATATGACATCATTTTATTCTCTGGAACATTTATAGAACTGTTTTGCCATGCCAGAAGCACATTTTTCACATTTTCTGCTGTACAACTCAGAAAAGTAGGTGTTGGTCTCAACAACACATATTGAACTGAGAGAAGAAAGTTCATAATGTAGTGAGGAGCTAGAAAAAGGAATTAAATTCTAAAAACTGTCTAAAATGGCACAAGCTGCCACAGTGTCATTCGGAGATAGAGTGCCTGTGTTTGTGTAGGTGTTAGATATTAGGCTGTGTGTTTCTGCTGTTCCCTTTTCAATTAACTAGAAAATGTGTTATTTTTAAGGAGGGCCCATCCCCGCCTTATCTGTGTTCAAGGGTTGTGTGGAGCCGGCCACCTGTGGAAAAGAAGTTGGGTTCACAAGCAATACAGGTTCCGTGCGGATCACACGGAAGTGCTGCAACTCAGACAAATGTAACAGTCAAAAAATCAATGGTAAGGAACACGCCTGATCTGGCCATCCAAAATGTGAACAGGCTTCTAAAAATGAAAATGGTTTAAAATGTTTAAAAGGGGACCTCAATGTGTAGAACTTGTAAATTCACCATAGTAGCATTACCCATACATACTTTTAGATCTAAGACGGCTGACTTCTGGAAGCCCACGTAAAGCAAAGCCTTACCATCACCACAGAATCCAGAAGGGAGTTCAATCCATAGACTCATTATCAGATGAATTTGCAGTTATTTGGTAAATCTTAATAGGACTTTCAAAGAAGAACTGCACGTGCACCAATTAAAGGACAGGTGATCAACTAAAAGCAGCTTGCACAGAATGCTTCCAACATATGCAGGGTTGCATAAGGCAGATAGATTGTTGTGAGGTAATGGGATGCCCTCAGTGTGACTAGTGATATAGCGCTTGCTCCTTGAAAATTCTGGTAGAAATTCAGTTTCAGAAAGCACTCTTTGATGAATCTTTTGTTCAGACTGAGGCTGGCATCAAATATCAATGCAATTCAATACCCTGAAGAACATTTGGTTCCACAAGGAAAACAGAAGGTGATTAAGTTTCAAAACCGTGAAGGTTTATCAAAGGATTAGCAATGTTTTAAAATCAAATCATCAAATTAGTTTAAAATAATCAATACCCAATACATGAAGGTGTTAGTCAACATATTCAAAGTAAATCAAAGATCATGAACATACACTATTATAAACTTGTCTCAAAGGTAAGATAAGCAAGATCAGTTCTACCATAAGGAGACCACCCTACTATAGGATGCCAGGAAAAAGAGTTCTACTGTAAAGGCAAGTGAAAGGGCATCTGCTGTAAATGCACCTGAATCTCTGTCTACCTTGCATTACAGTATATCACACCATTCTAACTTGTGATACACCTACCCATGATTCCTACACAAAGGTTCAATTGCTTTAAGGTACATGAAGATAACGCAAACTTATTGTTTTCGAAGGCTACTGCACAATGAAACATGGCTGAAACCCCACTCGGTCCCTGCTATAACGTTAGGAATCCCGACTGGGTATAAAATAGTCAGACTAGGTCGCCTCACCAAGACAGGGGGTGGGATAGCAATTGTATACAAACAGGAAATAGATATCTCCATCCTAGACGAACTCTGTACCCCAGGACTAGAATTACTAATTTTTAAAATTAACATCGCATACCAAAGGTAGCCGGAAAGGAGCTTTGGTATATCGCCCCCCTGGGCCTTGTGCCAATTTCTCCATCACACTAGTGGAAGCACAGGCCCCCTATATGAATAAAGACAGCGATTTCCTACTTTTGGGGGATTTCAATGTACATAGTGAATTAAATTTGCTTCCTGAGCACTCTCAGTTCATAAAGTTCAGTATCCAAAATAGTAAAGTTCCACTGGATTCATCCAAAGCAGTCCCAGGTGGGTAATCCAAAATAATATATCAACAAGGTCCTTCAAATCATGGATTTTTATTTTATTTTCTCCAAATTCAAATCCTCCACAATCCACATACAGAAGTCATTGGATTATTCAGCCAACACGTGTTTCGTCTTGTAAATTATTTACACAGCGACTTCATTAGGGCTGAAATCATAATACAAAATAAACATCACTATAATTCATATGAGCTAACATATAATTGTGACAGTTTCCAGTCTCCTGTGATGAGCAGAGAAGAACCCGGCGAGAAATTACCAAAAGAACATACACCCCATATGTGCACGTCTCTAGCAAGCCACCACCAAGTCATATACATCAATTTCAAACCTACATTTAAAGAATCATATATAACATAGAATCCTCCTACCTATAGTGAGAAACGCATATGTCCATTAAATAATGCCCCATTGGGGATCCGTTATCTAATATATCTATATCATAGATGTTCGGCCCCATCTCGGGTAATTTCTAGTCAAAAGTTACTAAATCTCACGTTCTACTAATTTTAATTTTATAGAGTATTTATAAACTCTTCGTCACTCCCCAAAGCAAAAGTCAATTGCAGTGACTAAACACTATTTAAAAAAATTATTAAAAAAGGGTTCTTTACCGTAATCCAAATATTTTGAAAAGTTTTCAGTTGAAAATAATCAATCTCTTCGTCACTTCAAATTGTGAAGTACAAGACCCTGTAATTTAAACAACCCCAAGGATTAAATTAGAAAAATATCTTCCGTTATTTGTGGAGCAACCTATATTATAGGTGAATCCATAGTACACTTACCCTACTTCTTTAAATCTATTTCTGCGGTCAGGAGTCTTAAGATATCTTCAAAAGTAGTCAGTAATTCACGATCTGTAATAATGATCGAGTATAAGATCAAATAGTTCTTTTATAATTACAACTTAGAAACTAGTTATTTCTAACTCACATATTTTGACCCTTCAAGACGCTATTCATACATACCTCTATCTCATGTCGTGTTCGTCTATCCACGAACGCGTTTCCCTATCTGGCGTTCTGCACCAGCGCCATATTGGAGTTCCTATTTATATCCTCCCAAAACCATGCGCCATCTTGTAGTGGCTCAATAGTTTAGTACGCAAACCGGATTTCAAATCGGCGTCCTATTCGGGCATCCTATTGAACTCCTAAAAGTTCAATCATTTCTAAAGCACCTCCATTTGATGGATTCATTTTCATGTTATGACAATCATTATTAAGCATTATAGAGTTATCTTGTAGTTTCTAAGTGGGTTATTACGTAAACTTTCATTTCTACTAGGTGTCCTATTCGGGTGCCATATTGGACTCCTGAGAGTTCACTTTTTTTTAAACGCTTTCATAAAGTAGGTCATTTCTCACATTATGTTAAATTAAGTACTAAGTATTTAAATCAATCTATTATAATAATTAAGGTTCTCATCTTGGGTTTGTGTTAGTTACATAGTCTCATTGATTCTACAGTAAAGTAGTAGATGGAAATGAGAAAATTGGAGTTTAGGTGAAACAATAATAGCATCCTCAAGTTTTAACTTCTCTTGATTCATATGAAACAGTTCATACATTAGTCTTAACCGTAAACAAAGACCTTCATACATTATTCAAATACATGTAGATTCACGAGATGGAAAATTCCACAATTCAACAATTGCTCATCCAATCAATACATATCATACAATATTCATGATTCATAGTAATTTACCATTTGTCACAGCCAAATTCAGTTAGTAATAATATCATGACAATTAACGTCTCAGTCATCTCCCAAGTAATACTGGAGCTCATGGTCATTATTTAAACCTAGTTCCACAGCCTTAAGTCTCATCAACCACATAACCTCATTCCTTCTCAGTTTTAGTTGCCTATTTCCTCCTCTTGGGTGTGGGCTAATGTGTTCACTCCCATGATAACTGAAATTATGTCCTTCCCTGTCATCACAATTTTGAACTGCATGTGCTGCAATGGGATATCGAGTATCACCATTTTTCCACGCCCTTATGTGTTCCATTATCCTGTCTCGTAGCCTCCGGATTGTGCTGCCCACATAGATCTTTCCACATGAGCAGACTATCACATGCACTACATATGTAGTGTCACAGTTTATAAAACTCACAATATCATATTTCCCAGAGCCATTGTAATTGAAATTCAGTACCTTCTTCTGTGCCCACCTGCAAGAGCTGCAACGTCCACATTTGTGGAAACATTTTGTCTTGTTAGTTAACCAATTATCTGGTCTCATATTTGGATAACTCGGACTGACTGAATTGGCCAGGGTTTTTCCCTTTCTGTAGGTGATGCTCGGTCTCTCTCCTATATAGGGCAATAAATCTTTATCTGTCTTCAGCAAATGCCAATATCCATTAAATAGCTAATTTGTTTTGTAGACCTACTGGATAGGTTGTGTGGGGTGTTGGTGACCGCACCCTTCCTTAGGAGCACCAATATACACTTGGACATTCGTACCATTCCCTTACTTGCAGAGCGCCCTTCTAACCTGGGTCACCGATCGTTTGTTTTGTACATAGTGAATTAAAAGAGTGTAATGAGGCACAGTCCTTACTGACGGATCTGTCCTTATTGGGCCTAATACGAGCAAATACTGGTCCAACACATTTAGCTGGACATACATTGGATCTACTATTATCTAATTCCCCCTTGATTAATTGCATACCTCCAATACAAGTAAACTGGACTGATCACTTCATTGTGGAATTTTATACTCCCAACATCAGCACACCTCCCTCATGTCCAGCGGCCCTGCCTAGTAAACGGAGACAATGGCATAAAATGACCCAAGAAGCTTTCTGTGAGAGGTTTGTGGAACCCTCCTTCACTCACACAGAGGGCATTGAGGCGGCTTTGACCAAATTTGAAGTGGCTGTTTTAACAGCATTGGAAGCTATTGCCCCCTTGAAGGTGTTCAAACCACGCCCTGCAGATAAGCAGTAAGTCTGGTTTTTAGAACATTTAAGGTCCTTAAAGCAAGCCGCCAGAAAACTTGAAAAGAAATCGAGATCCTCCCATCTGACTGATGATAAGAACCATTATTGGGAAGCCCTCACTACATACCATAAAGCAATTTGTACGGCCGGCAAGAATCATATTGTGTCCCAACTTACAGCTGCTGGAAATGCGCCGAGAGTCCTTTAGCAAATTCTGCAATCATTTGTTAAACCTGTGGCTTGTGAGAGCTCTGAGTTCACGTCACAACGATTATGTGATGAAATCTCACAGTTCTTTACCAAGAAAATAGATGGGATTTACGAAATGATCATCAGCTCCAACCTGTTCTTCAGCGGAGATAAATCACGACCACAAATTGAGGAAGAAACTCACTCCACCAGCCATACCTTATGTATATTTCCCCTTATTTCTTTAGAAGAGGTAACATCTCTAACTAGTCAAATCAAAAGTGGGTGTCCAACCGATACCATTTCAGCAAGAATAATGTCTATGCTTGCCAAAGAATTCGGTCCTGGGATCCAGAGACTTGCAAATCTCTCCCTGACCGAAGGTGAGGTCCCCAGGGAGTGGAAAAAGGCTCTGGTAAGACCAATTAGAAAAAACTCTGCAATTGCGTGGACAGACTTGTCTAATCTCAGACCAATTTCACTGCTACCGTTCTTAGGTAAACTTATAGAAAAGCATGTAAACCGACAACTATCTAATTACATCGAACAAGCAGGAGGCCAGGATTACTCTCAATACGGCTTTAGGCCAAAGCACAGTACAGAATAAACCCTACTGTCAGTTACGGACGATCTGCATATGTATCAGGACAGGGGCTACTCCGTTGTCCTGATATTATTAGACCTGTCTGCAGCGTTCGACACTGTGTCACATAACATCTTGACAGGTCGGCTGGCAAACATCGGTATTGAGGGTAAGGCTCTGGCCTGGCTAAGGAGCTTTTAATCCAACCACACCGAATGTGTGGTTGGGTGAATATCGCTTGGAGGAGGTAGAGATTTCTGAGGGGGTGCCACAGGGCTCCTGTCTGAGCCCAACTCGTTTTAACATCTATGTGGCACCCCTGGCTGGAATTATGCGAGCCTTTAGTTTCATCCCAGTATCTTATGCGGATGACACGCAGCTCCTCTTTCCCTTTAAATCTCTCACCACCGAGGTTAAAACCTCCTTCTCTCAGGGCATGAAAGCTGTGGCTCAGTGGATGGCATCAAACTGCTTGCAGTGCAATATAGGGAAGACCGAAGTCATGCTGTTTGGAGAGGCTAAAATCCTATGGACTCTGGACTGGTGGCCACAAGATCTCGGGACAGCTCCTGACCCCAAACATGTTGTGAAAAACGTAGGAGTTCGACTAGATCATGAGCTCTCGCTGAAGTAGCACAGCAACTACATTGTGGGCTCATGTTTTCATGTGATAGGCCTTCTACGCAAAGTGTTCCCCCTACTCCCTGACTGCATCAGGAAAACATTGGTACAGTCTCTTGTCCTTAGCCGTATCGATTACTGCAATGGCCTGCTGATATCTTCAAATGAGGGAGTATTAGCCAAACTCCAAGTTGTACAGAACACTGCAGCCCGGTTGGTCTTGAACGCCCCTCCTAGATCTGCGTCCAAACCTCTTCTGGACACACTACATTGGCTGTTGGTCCGGCAAAGAATCAAGTTTAAGACATGCTGCCTTATTCACAAGAGCTTAACCAGATTAGGTCCCGCATACCTAAAAAACAAATTCACTCCTTACTCTCCTGTGCGCTCCCTTAGATCCAGCAACCAGGTTCTACTATGTGTGCCCCGTGCAAAGAGGGCCAGACATGGAGGTAAATCTCTATCTGTTGTGGGGCCCTCATTATGGAACAGGCTCCCATTAGCTCTCAGACAATGTCCAGAACATCTGGTGTTTAGGAAGCGGCTTAAAACTTTTCTGTTTCAGAATTAATGCTCTTAAGTTCCCCCTGAATGTGCTTGTGGTGTTCCTAGGGCGCAGACATACTCCTCCGGGAGTCGATTTGAGCGCGATATAAACCCACAAATAAATAAATAAATAAATGACCCCACTCTAAACGTACTTTGAACTTACAGTTAACTGCAACATAATGAGATACACTTGGCCCAAGAAGGTCTCTGCAGTTGCTCGTTAGAGTGTTCTAAATGGATTATGTAAATACAACTTTTCACATAGGGACAGAAAACAAAAGTGACACCATTTGAGATTGCTGGTTCAGGTTATCCTGAAATAAAGAAAGATACACAACATGGATTAAGATGGCAGCCAGACACTAACAATTTTAAAATGTGGCCTATATTAGCTGTGGTTTATCGAAACGTGAAAAGTACACAGCTAGTATAATTGTGGGTTATATAGTAACATCAGTATGAATTTCAAAACATTTATTAGTGAAAATATTGCCACTACAGAAACAGAAGTTGTTATAGTACTCTCTGATACTGACCCTCCAACTTTGCTATTCATGTACCCCTGGTGTCCCCCACTGGGTATATACCTAATCCAGCAGCAGTACTTTCCTCGATAGATAGAGTTGCACACTTTGAAAGCTAAAAGGGAAGGTGCAAGTTCAAAGATGGGAATGAGATATAGAGTTTCAAAGAAATAAGCAAAGGCTTGCTAGTGAAAAAGAAATAAAGCCACTTAGAATAAAACAGAATTAAAGAGACAGAGAGGAATAAATCCAGCAGAAAGAGAA
The DNA here is from genome assembly GCF_964263255.1 of Lissotriton vulgaris. NCBI lineage: Eukaryota > Metazoa > Chordata > Amphibia > Caudata > Salamandridae > Lissotriton > Lissotriton vulgaris. Next base: position 149,609,689 of record NC_141695.1, on the reverse strand, counting down.
AGATACATGAGATGAAACTTGCTAAAGCCCTAGAATAGAGACAGTATGATCTTCCAACTGTAGCACCTTACGGGGAGAGATGCATCTTTGACTGGTACCCCTCCATGTCCAGTAAGTTTATGGGTGAAAGATTTTTAATTGGCACCTAACCTGTTTCTTTTATGTGTAGATGAGAATATAGCTGCTTTACTAAGCACTTTCCTTAGCAGGCAGCGTGGCTCCAATGGAGCGTAGTAGAACCACCTGAAGATTTCTATGATTTTTGATTTTGGGTGGAACATTAATACAGCCTTAGAACCATTGCAGAGGACTTTACCCTGCCATTAAAGCCTGCTCCAGCTTTAAAGGCCTGAGCCAAAGGTGAGGGCCTTTAACAAGGGAGTAGGCCTTCAATGGCTGGTAGAGCCCGTTATGAAGGGCTCTAAGGCTATGAGAACGTACCACTCCAGAGCACAATGTTCTCATTTGAAAATCAAAGGCTTTTTGGAGACTGAAGGATTTGAAATCCCCTCCTTTTCTGTGAGGTCTTTGTTAAACATTGGAATGTTGGAGGTCCAAGCATCTACCTGCTATTAGAAGCCCGGAGCACTCCATTGTTTTTATTGGAGCTCCCAACATTCCAATGTTCTAATCAGTATTAAAATAATTTAAAGGTCCTAAGAATATGCTGAATGTGAATTGGAAAACTTTTATTGATGGCAATCTTTCAGGGGTTGTTTAACCCGTTGCGTGCTGCCGTCGGCCGTTGGCCGTTGAGAGCAGTACCTTCGTAGTGCTGCACACATCCAACGGCCGATGCGGCCCGTCCCGCACAAGGAAACGCCCGCACCGCGGCGGTAACGGGTTTATCTGCATAAATCAATTTTGCTAATTCTGCTCAGAAAATCTTTGTCATGATTCATTTATAGAGCAGTGGCATTACGTCATGTATATCACATTCTAATAAGTGAGTTGTGAACAGGGAGGCCAGTAGAAGCAACCATGGTGACTAGAAAATGAGGCAAATAGCTGAAATGCCTAGAATGCAAACAGTAATTCCCTTTTTTGTGTCCCCAAAATGTGCATGGCTGAGGTAGGAAGGAGTTACCTCAGATCAACATGGATAGGTGTTATTGCTATGTGGCACAGGATCACTTGAAGTGTAATTTCCCAAATAGTACCCGAGATAAACAGATTTCAGTCTTGCTGTTTCATCTGAGTTGCTACAATCTCCCATGGAGGTATTAGAGCTGGCTGTGGATGTCCGGGGTAGGAGGTAAGGTACCAAACCTCAAACCCCAGCCAACAGCCAGGAATACCTGGAGCCTGTGTTTGTAAATGGCATCAGGTTGACTCACTTGTAACACCACCACTCCCTGTTCAAATATGTCTCATGCATACACAGTCAGCCAGCCAAAGACTTTCCAAAGAATCCCTTGGCACATAATCATTGCAACAATTACCCTAAAAGAAGGTCTAATACCTGGTGGGCAAGGGGATGACTGCTGGAAAAGTGCATGTATCATGCACATCAAAGAAATTTATTGTATGAGCATAGCTCAGTGGGTTACTGCTCTTCTCACAGAGATTGTTTTGTTACTGTACAGTTTGTAAATTGCAATCATAATCTAGCACAGTGAACTATGAACTGCCATGAAAGAGCTGCACATAAGCTGCAGGTACAGGTTAGAAAGTTATGTTTTTCCCAGACTAACCTCATCCTGATGTTGCTAAAAAAGGTCTGTTTAGCTAGAAATAAATTCTTATTAGTAAAGTCAACCCCAACCACTTTGTTATGTTTTGAATCATAAATCTGTGCTTCTCCAGACCAAGCATTCTCAAAACGTGCCTACCAGTATGGATGGTGTGAATCCTACACCTTGGGGTCCCTATGTCTTATGAAACATTTTCTATACTCTGATTTAAACATGTATAATGCATTGACTCTGTATGTGTTTGTGATGTAAAGTGCTCCAACACCCGACAGCAGTATGAGAGGTGCTGTAAATTAAATAAAATACATGTGAGTCAGGCTGCGGAGCGATGAGAGGCACTGATAGAGGGTAATAGTGATGGAATCATTAAAGAGCCCCAATAAAGATTGTTGTATCCTGGTGCGCTGTCAGGTTATCATTTATTATAATTTAAAAGCGTATACAAATATATTATGACAAATATATTGTATGAAGCACCAATGTTTCCCACATTTTCTCAGGGCGAGAACCCCTCCCCCTCAAAACCCTTTTTTTTTATAGTGGTCAGGCTTGCTCGCAGCACATTATATGCACCATAGGGGAGCTGGTCTGACAAACTTTGCCAGGGTTGCTTTGGATTCCCAGTCCAGCCCTGGGAGGATGCCTCAATTAATAGAGCCCATCCTAGAGCCATGAAGCTCCACATCCAAGAACGCAAAGACAAAGACTAGATGGTGGAACTTATAGAGATGATACTATTTTTCTTTGTGATGGATATCCATCCTAAAGTCCTGTTCCAATTGGGACTGGTGTTCCTTGCAAGTAGAAGATTTTGGTTGTGACTAGAAGTGTGGCAAACATCATCCATAATCAATGGAGGATTTCACAGTGAGTATTGATCTACTATCATATCCCTCAGTTGATATAAACTGACAGCCAGTTACAGCCTTCATAGGTTTTGAACAGCGTTCTGACTAAACACTGAGTAGCTGAAGCTTCTACCAGCAGACTAATCCTCTTGGGCCATAGCACTTAGAACAGAGTCTGAAATATCATAAGATTGTTGTAATAATGTACCATTGCATCACTTGTAGCAAGTCCCAAAGATTCCTCAAGCATAGCCATTGGGACACTAATGTTATCGTAACCGAGTGCATGAACACTATATGAGTGCAAAAAGTTGTTCCTCAACCCAAGAAGGCGTTGGGACTTTTCAGGGTTCTCTATGTATTGTGTTTAATTTATTCTTTTTTACACCTGTCAATAAAAGCCCTTTCCATCTTCAGTTTGTGTGTTGTTCACTTTATTGTGCTATATCTTAGTCTCTTTAAATACTTCTCCAATAAGCCTTCATGGCATGGCTTCAATACCCCAGTAGAGAGTGAAAAGGCCTCACAGTCCACATGATACGAAGTCTATAGGGTTGACTCAAAAGTGTATTCTGTGGATTCCACGAGCCACAGTGTTGTGATCAGAGGTTTGGGGGAAACAAAGATGCCGCGACAGCTGGCATTGCAGGTGAGACTGACACGACTTGGGTGCTGCATGTCCCCAGTAGATGAGATGTACAGATAGACTTGCTTATCCCCTATCTGGACACTGTATGTTTGTCCAGGAGTGCGCACTGGGCCTCTCTTTCTATGGGAGATTTGAGAAAAGAGTAGCTACGTTGGGGAGGTGGCAAACTGGGACAGTCTTACTGGGAGTGATGTGGTCCATGTAAGGACAGGTCCTTGTATCTTGTCGAAGTTGGATCAGGCATCATCACCTTTGTGACATTTTGTATTCCTCAAATGATGTAAAGGAATAACCTTTAAACTGTATTTTCTTGTTCCTTTAGTGCCTCCTATAGATGTGACGGAGAACGGTTACAAGTGTCCAGCTTGCTACACGGACAAATCGACTGATGGATGCACATCTACGGGGGACATTCTCTGTGTAGGCAAGGAGGTCCAGTGTGCCTCCATCACTGCATCAGTAGCCAACCGAGGTACCCTCATGGATGATGCATCACACATGACTCTCATGGTGGCTTTGAAAATGTATTTCATTTCTTAGGGTGCCCATATCACCAGATTGCAGAAACTCATAAAAAAGCCCACGCTTCGACGAAGGTGAATACAATTGGAAAAAATGCAAATTATCTGAATTGCAAACTATGGAACACTGCTTCCCCGCAAAAAAAATCTCTTAATAATCATTCATCCAATTTAATTGTGAAAGCCACCGTCTAAGTTTCCTTTTAATAATTATTATAATGTAATGAAAATGTAATCATACGTGGTTACAGTAACTTCATTTTGGCATAAATCTTAAAATGCAGCAAACTCTTCTAAAGTGACTGGCATATTTGGGATTCATCATATGTGTCCCACTGGGACATGACTAACTGAAATAAACCCGTAGGGAGTATGTGTGTTGCAGTAGTGGGGAATGTAAGAACGGTGTTGGTGCCAAACAATGATATTGTCACACTGAGGCAGCATTTGCATGTCCTTACGAGCACGCATAGAGAAACCAGCTACAGTAGTACACAGTAGTAGTAATGCAATAGTAGGGCATGCATGTTTTCGAGTGAACACATACAGGCCGGGGGGAGTGCAGTAATACTAGGTGGCCTTCCTGCTGTTGTCCAGCCACACTTTTTGGCCATGTTAAAAACACTTTTTAGGGGTCAATAAAGTTTTACCGACTCCTAAAATGGGATCAAAACTGGGTACTGGTTTGATGTTTAATAGTGCTGTGTTTTGGTGTCCCATTTAGATACTAATATTCAGGTTACAAACCATTGAAAAGCTACTGACTCTCAATTGGGGTTGGTAACTTCTTTGGACAGAGGAGGGGTTCTCTTTGATCCCTTTCCCCCTTGTGAATTGGGGTAAAAGTTTCATGGAGAGTAAGCAGTGCTCCAAGAGATCATTGCCAACTCTCAGTCAACTTTTTTGAGAAAGAAGCAACCCCATTTCGTTCAGGCAATCAGGCTGTGTAAAAACGAGAACATACTCGTACTAAAACTCAATCACAGGCATCCCAATATATAGGTAGAAAAATAACTTTTTATTCTAAAAATTCTTTATAAATTTATTGAGTTAAGAAAGTCCAGCCAAAGCGTTTCATTCCCTTATAGGGAACTTCCTCAGGGCAAACAATACGTCACATGTTGTGGACACTTCGAAAAGGAAGGCAATGACAAAATGTCAATGGTCAATGGTCGATGTTTGGAAATCAGTCGCTATTCACATGGAGCACTATACTCAAATGTACTGCTGTATTAAACATGAAAGCATCTCCCACTGGAATTCCTGGAAGAGAGGCTCCAAATGTGGTAAAACGGCCCCGTATGACAAGTATCAGTAACCAGGTATATGCTGTTGAGGTCACCCAGGACACTCCCAGGGTGGATGATGACTGTAGTCAGTATGACAAAAATCACATATCTTAACAGACACCAATGTACACCTGGTAAGAGGTTTATAAAATGCCTCTATAGTTGTGTTGCAGCAAAACGAGATATCCCAACATAAATCATTAGAGGGCACCGTGACTCATATGTCAACTAAGTGAAAACAAGGGATTCCTCCATGTCGCCAGTCAATCTGTCCTTCCTCTTCGTTGTCAGCCTCGTATGTTCAAATTGACTGGCGACGTGGAGGAATCCCAGACTACAGTCATCATCCACCCTGGGAGTCAACCTGGTAACTTGAAAAAGAAAGTAATTTAGTCATGCCCGGTGGTGTCTCGCTACGTCTGGTATTAGTCAGTGCAATTTCTCATGAAGCCCTTCATGTATCTTACGCATATCTGGGGGGTGAGATGGTGTGTCGTTTGCAGTGCACTAGTTATATTTATTATCTGTATCCGTTTTCCTGTTAATGGTCTAGAAGATATATCACTAGTCCTTTCTGTGCCCTCATTAATTTCTCCATGCTCATCAGTATGTTACTCTCTTCCACCCATCCAGGCTCTCATTACCTAGTGCTTAAGAGTTCCAAGTTTAGGTCCTTCAGCCATTGGGCCAGCCATTGCAGCTGGGCCGCAAGGTAATAGAGCTCAAACTCTGGGGCCCCCAACCCTCCTTCTTCTGGGGTCCTTTGTAGTACTGAAAATAAGAAAAGTAAGGGGTGGTCTAAAGGGGTCAGTTTACCGACCCTGACATCTCAAAACCCCAACTCAAATGTAATAACAAAAGAAAAGATGTCCGGTCAAATAAATGTGTGTCCTGTACTAGAAGCTAAAGACAAGGTGGGATCATATAGCAAACAAACGAAATGACACAGGGCTGAGAAACTCCCATCAGCCCACCCTTATGGCGGAATATCATCATGTGGGATACAGATAGTAAATCCAAACCTCGCCCAACCCATCAATCGATGGTGCAGAGATGGATTTCTGAGGTGGAACTCTAGCCACAGTGTTATTCAAATGATGCTGATGATGTGCAGTGCTGTGAGGATGTGTGTGAAATGTTGAAATTGGCTACGAGGGCAAAAAGTCAAGTTTAATAAGGATTGTCCTAGTGTCAGAATTAAAATAACGCCTAATAGTCTGAAAGTATAACTATGTTCTGGTGCTGTACAGTGAGGTCAACATGTTTCAGCCGAGCGGAACAAACTGTCCGGCTTTCTTCAGGACCCAGAATGGATAGCTACTGCAAAAGGTGCAAGTGAGAAAAATCTGAAAAATATTACTGAGCAACAAATGTTCAATTACTCCAACCAGGAACTTGGGTCCCCAATGTAATCTGGTGGGATTGAATTAGTTGTCCTTTCCTAAAAGAAAAAAAGGAAAACTGCACAAAGTATCTAATAAGGTTGTATACATATATCCCAAAATGACATAAATAGACAGTACAGATAACACACAAAAAACGAAGAGAAACGTCTCTTTGTTAAACAGAAGGCTGTAGTCCTTCTGTATGTCAAATTCTATTTGATTAATAGTTTTGTTTGATATCTTACTCACCCAACATTATGTGGGAAATAACCTCACCTCGCCCAGCAACTGCTCGGGAAAATGAGGCCCCGCTCTGTTATGTAAAAATGAAAATGAGGGCACAGTCGATGTCTTATTTGTTGTGTCCAGCTAGATTGCTATATCATTTTTACTTTAAAAAGAACCCAGTTGTTACTTAAAGACCTTCCCTCTATGAACAAAAAGGCTGAAACTTTGCAGTAAGATTGCTAGTGGCATGAGATGGTCTACCTCTTTAACGATCAATAATTCACTTATGGCAAAAAGCATATAAGTGAAACAAAATAGGGATACATTAAAGATGGTGAAAATCCCCAGGTCTCTGTGCTCGTAAAATAAGGGGAGGATTGTTCAAAGAGTAGCTGGTTTGAAAGCTTGGAGCTCTCTTAGTGTAGATCAACATTCTCGAAGAAAAACCCGGGACCTACCTAACCGTCGGTATCCCTCTCTGGCGTCCGAGAGGAAGTGGAGGTACCGGAGGGTGCGTCATCGCACTCTTTATAGCGTGCTTAATTGAAATTAGCTCCAATTAGGTAGTCAATTACTGGCAAAGGACTGCCGAATAGCTCCCGCTGCAGTCGTGTGGAAAGCGGGCCACTATTCTACTCACGCATGCGCTGTAGCAAAGTCCAATAACGCATGCGCGAAGGTATGGTAAAGGTGCGCTCGTCTCGCGCTGATGCGCTGTAGCAAAGTTCGATAGCACATGTGCAAATATTGTGTTGAATGTGCGCTCGTCTTGCGCCGATGGGCGTGAACTTTAAATTATTAACACACGTAGCTGTTGAAAAAGCGCTTTATACAGCATCTACAAAATAACCGTGCCTTTTATTTGCTAATCACTCGAGGGTATATATGAATCTCGTGTGAAAAAGAGACACTATTTTGGTATTTCATTTGCCAGGAAACCGTAGGGGCACAGCAAAGCTTTGATTTTATGTCTCATTCTTTCGTTTATTACGACGTGACCAAAAATATGGCACCGGTGCTGGCATATATCATAAGTTAAAGAGAGATATGCTTAACAAAGTGAAACCTGTTAGTAAATTGAAGGTGTATCCTTGTTAAATAACAAGACAATATATGCCTACCCAGTATATTAGATAAAATACTGTAAAATCTAGAGACTTGTAAAAACTACACTTTTTAATTCTTTTGGAAGTAATAGTGGTATAGATAGTTGATCCTACATCAAGGGGCCAATGAGAAAGTCAATAGAAATCCCTTTGATGTGAGATTATAAAGAGATCTGATGTCTAAGCATGACTTGCGCGCTGATATTTGACTGTATGATTCAGATATATGAGTATTTGAAAGGGGCTAACAGATGCCATCATACCAAAGGGAAGGTCTAATTACATGACCCTAGAATGTTTGTGGTGTGGTATTGAGGCAAACCTGTAGGTGGAATGTGACTACAATGATATCCACGATATGTCATCATTCAGGCCCTTACTGTCACTCCTTAGCTTAAAAATCCATTTCTGCTCCTTAAAAAACAGGAATCTAGACACGTCACTGATATGTGGTGGGATAAACGGGTGTTCAAGGATCACCCACCTCATATCTTCTGCCGTATGTTTGAGGGACAAAAAGTGATTGGTCAACCGTGTGGCATCGGATAGTGCTTTTATGTTCACTAATCCTCAATTAAATTTTGCGGGTGGTATGTCCAATATATCTGAGTGAACAGGGGCAGGTTATCATGTAGATAACTCTCTCTGAGTTACAATTTGTATGTTTTTTGAGAAGCCAAGGTTTTCCCATTCCTAGATCCACTCTTTCTGTTTTGTACGTTTGTGGGCAGACACTACAACAGCCACAAGGATAGGATAGTGGCCCTGGACCGGTGGCAGATACCAAAGTGTGGTGGTACTGTCCATGATTTGTGCTCTTGGTCTTGTATGGGCCAGGCTGTCACGTAAACTGGGTGCTCTCTTGAAGGAAAATAGGGGATATGGTACATTAGTGTCCGCTACGTTTAAGATTCCCCAATGTCTACGTACTGTTTTTTGGATTTTATTGGAGAGCACACTAAATGTACTGACAAATGTGAGTCTATCCAGTGGAGGTTTCTCAGGCCGCCTGTCCAGAAGAGCCTCCCGGTTGTTATTGGATGCGCGTTTCCACGCTTTCTTGACCAGATGTTTAGGGAATTGTCGTTCCTGTAGCTGCAGAGAAAGGCTTTTCGCGTGTTTGACAAACAGTCCTCTAGAAGAACAGTTTCTTCTGAGCCGAAGGAACCGACCAACGGAAAGGTTCTCCCGTAACGCTCGTGGATGGTGACTATTAAACACAAGTAAAGAGTTTCTTGCCATTGGTTTGGTGTAAAGTTCACATTGTAGTCTGCCTCCTTCTGGAAAGATTAGAATATCCAGGAAGGGGAGATGCTCACGGCTGAATTCAACAGTGAACCTCAGATATTGGTTTCGTTCATTGGGCCATTTATGGAATGATTGAATCTCTGAGGGGTAGCCTCGCCAAACCAACAGGATATCACCTATGTATCTCTTCAATAGCACCATTCGATGGAAATAAGGGTTGCTATGGTTGAGAACATGGTCCTGTTCAAATTGATGGACATACAGGTTGGCGAGGCTAGGGGCAAAAAAATTCCCCATAGATGTTCCGGGGATTTGAAGAAAAAACTGATCTTCAAATTTGAAGAAGTTTTCCGTCAATGCTAATCAAGCACATTCCATAATGACGTTGACAGGGGTAATGCTGTCTAAGTCACGCAAGGAGAGGAGATGTCGAATTGTCTCAAGGGTCTCCTCCTGCGGAATGCAGGTATGAAGGGATTCTACGTCGAAACTGACCAACAGGTCAGTCTCGACATTAAACTCTGTCAGGGAGGAGTCTGAGAACATCTGCTGTATCCTGTAAATAGGTAGACATCTATTTGACAAGGGTATTAGGAAAAAGTCCACAAATGTGGAAAGTGGTTTCAAAAGGGAACCAATCCCTGAGATAATAGGGCATCCCGGTGGTGGTCTAGTAGCTTTATGTATATTCGGTAGGAAGTAGAAGTCAGGGGTGACCGGATTGGATGTCACCAAAAATCTGGCTTCTTGAGGTGTTATCCATCTTCTGTACTGCCCTCATTTATCAAAGTCTGAATTTCTGTAAGCAATCATGGTGTAGGATCGCTGGGCAACAGATGATAAGCTTGGCAATTGTTCAGTTGTCTGAGGCATTCCTCACGATACATGACCATGTCCAAAATCACTTTTGCACCTCCCTTATCCGCCGGTTTTATGATGATAGATGGATCATTGGATAAACTCGTAAGGGCATTTGTTTCTCTATTTGAGAGATTTTGGAAACTTTGGAGATTGGTGTCGTATAAGGCCATAATGTTGTCTGTTACAGCTTGTTCAAACGTGGTCACCTGTGATGGAACTTGATGACTGAGAGGGGTGAATGTCGATTTAGGACATAGCCCTGTGTTAATTAGGCTATCGTCTTTTGTCATTTCATTTTCATCTTTGTTCTTAAAAAAGAAATGGAGGCGTACCTTCCTAAAGAATTTTTCAAGCTCTATTCTCGTCTCAAAGGGATCACCTTTGTTTGTGGGAACGAAACCTAGTCCTTTTTCCAAAACATCTTGTTCATCCGGTGTCAAAGTGCAGGATCTGAGGTTAACCGTTAGGTTCCGGTCGCTCCTGTGCTGGTAGTCTGTTGCGCTGCCTTCCTGCTCCGCGTTTTGGGGAATGTGGTATCTGTCTCCCAATGTTTCCTCTTTTTCTTCCACTACTTTGGCCTTGGCCTCGCCCTAAAAAAGACGGGTCTGCAAAGAACTGAGGGTGTTGTGAGTAGGGGTGCATTTGTTGTGCAAAAGGTGGCGGTTGAAAACCCCAGGGTCCTGGGGGCCACCATGGGCCTGGATTTTTATAGTTACCTAGCATCCCTCCTCTCTGCGTCCTGGAGGACCAAGGACATTCCATGTACTTGGTCCTCCAGCCAGAACAACTCCGCCAATGGCTCCATGGCTAAAGCAAACAGGAGTGTGCATAATGGGAACCCCTGTCTAGTGCCTCTGAATATGAGCGAGATATCACTCCCCCTGCTTTCACTTGTTCCATAGGGTGGGAATAGAGCAGCTTGTTTCATTGTATTCACCCGGTTCCCAACCACATAGTGAACATCGTGGCACACAAAAAATCCTATCTAATCGAGTCGAACACTTACTCAAAAGCAACTGACATTATGAGTGCATATGGGTATCTTTGACTTTACCTGTCCTGGGGCTGCGCTCTGGACGCCGCGCACCCCTCGCGGCCACTTCACCCCCCTTGGCTCACGCTGCCAGAGCGCCCCACGCTGAGCGTTCTCCCCCCTCTGACGGGCCGGTCACTGGGGCGGGGACGGGCCTTGCTTCCATCTCGGGCTGCTCTGGGGTTGGCGGTGTAGCTCCTCTGTCCCTCCCCCCCTGGCTAATTCTTCCGGACTTTGCGAGTCCCGCCCCAGCTCTTCCTGTAACACAGACCTCCCGAGGCTTCGCCGGGAGCAACAACGCTACCTGCTGTGGCGCAACCTTGCATTTTTAAAACGCTTTTAAGACTTTGACTTTACCTGTCCTGGGGCTGCACTATGGACGCCGTGCACCCCTCGCCGCCACTTCACCCCCCTTGGCTCACGCTGCCAGAGTGCCCCACGCTGAGCGTTCTCCCCCCTCTGACAGGCAGGTCACTGGGGCGGGGACGGGCGTAGCTTCCATCTCCGGCTGCTCTGGGGTTGGCGGTGTAGCTCCTCTGTCCCTCCACCCCCTGCCACGCCCCTTCCACTTCCTGCGGCTTACTTTATGGCACTTCTATCCCGGCCGCGTAGCGGAAGAGAGCAGCAGGTGCGACGAAGGCGCGCCGATGTTGCGCCTAAGTTAAGCCCGTCTGCGCCCGTCCGCGACAGGCCGGGACCTGGGGCCTCACACCCTGCCCCTCCGCACGCATATTCATCTGTGCAACTCCTCTCCTGCTCGGCTGATGTGCCTCTTCCTCTTTCCCTAACACAGCACCTCACTTCCTTAGGTATTTACGCCCCCCATCCTGGCCGTGCTGCTTTCCTGCAGTCTATCCCTTCCTCGCACTCCCAGGATTCCACGCCATCTATCACTACTTCTCCTCCTTCTCATATTGCCTCTGCCTGTCTTCTCAACACTCGTTCGGCAGGCAAGCACCAACTGCAATTATTCAACCTTCTTACCTCAGATTCTCCTGATATTCTGTTTTTAACAGAAACTTGGTTTTCTGAGGCTTAACTTCCTGATATCCTGGCCATCCTCCCCGATTCCTATTATGCCCTCCGGGCTGATCGCACTGACGGCAGGTTCGGAGGGGTGTTCGGGCCAGTCTTCAATTCCAGCTTCTCTCTCAACCTTCTATAGCTGAGGTGGACTTTCTGGTTGCCCGTTCCACTAACCTCCCCGTCCCTCTGACAGTCGTCCTTGTGTACCGCCCCCCCCTGAGTATGCCCTTATTTGTGGCCTCCCTGCAGGAACTCCTTGCTACGCTTGTAGTTAATAACTCCTCGGTTCTCCTGCTGGGAGACTTCAATTACTGGCCTGGAGACCCCAGGGAGGATTTAGCGTCCAAGGACTTCACGGCCACTCTCTTGTGCCTTAACCTCCAGTCCCATGTTTCTGCTCCCACCACAACCTTGGCCATACACTAGATCAAGTCTGGTCTTCTCAGGACATAGTCTCTCCCCCTAGCATTCCTCCCTGCACATGGTATGACCATTCTCATCTTTTTCACCATTAATCTTGGCTCCCTTCACAAACCCCTTCGCCCTAGGAACATCTTTGCCCGCAGCTGGAACCGTGCGGATCTGCATTCTCTCTCTCTTTCTCTTGCATCTTCTCCCCCTGACCTTAATGGCCTTCCTCTTGATGCCCAGGCCGCTGCAGTTAGCAACTGGCTATCTTCTTCCTGCGACCAAGTTGCCCCTCTCAAGATCGTTAAGTCTATTCGCCCACATGAGGCCCACAGATGGTTCAATTCAGAACTCAAGGTTCTTAAACTGGAACTCAGACGCTCTGAGCGTCTTTGGCGCCGTAATTACTGCCCCGACCTCAGGGCTAAATACAAACGCCTGCTGAACGACTACAAGAAAGCCATCCTTGCGTCTAAGACCAAGTACTTCTCTGAGCAGATCGCATTGTCTGCTAATAAATCTAAAGAGATTTTTTCTCTGGTCAACAACTTGGCCACCTCTGATCGTGTATGCCCCAAGCTCATTCCTTCCCAGGCCATCTGCTCCTCCTTAAACGACATCTTTATCGAGAAGATCTTTAAAATAAAATCTAACATTCCTACCACACCCTTCCCCTCCCATCATCCTGCCCCCCCTGCTCCTAATTCTTCCTTCGATTCCTTCCCGTCCATTTCCTTGGAATATTTTCTTGCCTTGCTCATCAAAACCAAGTCCGGCTCTCCAGCCGATTGTGCTCCTGCCCGCGTGCTGAGAACTCTCTTTACCTCTTGCCCTACCACTCCCCTTTCTCTTCTTAATGCCTCTCTTTCTACTGGCTTGGTCCCCTCCTCATTTAAATCTGCGATCGTCTTTCCTATTCTTAAAAAACCTGGTCTGGATTCTTCTCTCCTTTCTAACTTCAGACCCATCTCTCGCCTACCCTATCTCGCCAAAATTCTTGAAAGTTACGTCACCTCTTGCCTTTCCTCTTACGTTGAGCAGAACCATCTTCTCGCTTCCCATCAAGCGGGCTTCCGCTCGGGCCACTCTACGGAGTCAGTGGTGCTTGCGGTTCTTGATGAGCTGAAAGCCAAGGACAATACCAACTCTCCTCAAGCTCTGGTTCTCCTCGATCTGTCCGCTGCGTTCGACACGGTTGATCATACCATCTTACTTGACTGTGTCGGCGCAGCGGGCATTCGGGGCTCTGCTCTCTCCTGGATCACGTCCTTTCTTACAGGACGTTCACTCAATCAATCATCGTATATATATAGTACACTACTTACCCAGAGGGTCTCAAGGCGCTGGGGGGGGGATCCGCTACTGCTCAAAGAACCAGGTCTTGAGTTGCTTCCTGAAGGCGAGGTGGTCCTGGGTCAGGCGGAGGTGGGTGGGGAGGGAGTTCCATGTCTTGGCGGCGAGGTAGGAGAAGGACCGTCCCCCTGTGGTGGCTCTGCGGATGCAGGGGACGGCGGCGAGGGCGTGGCTGGTCGAACGAAGCTGGCGTTTGGGAGCGTAGAAGTTGAGGCGGCTGTTGAGGTATCCTGGGCCTTGGCTGTGTAGGGCTTTGTGTGTGGGTGAGGAGACGGAAGCTGATGCTCTTGTTGACCGGGAGCCAATGCAGTTCTCTCAGGTGTCCGGAGATGTGGCTGCGACGGGGGATGTCCAGGATGAGTCGTGCTGAGGCGTTCTGGATCCGCTGGAGTCTCTTCTGGAGTTTGGCGGTGGTTCCGGCGTAGATGGTGTTGCTGTAGTCCAGACGGCTGGTGACGAGGGCCTGGGTGACCGTCTTCCTGGTCTCGGTGGGGACCCACCGGAAGATCTTACGTAGCATGCGCAGGATATTGAAGCACGACGAGGAGACGGCATTGACTTGTCTGGTCATGGAGAGGGAGGAGTCCAGGATGAAGCCCAGGTTGCGTGCGTGGTTTGGGTGCGCTGCCTAGGGCGGGGGACCACCAGGAGTCGTCCCAGGCGGAGGGTGAGGAACCCAGGATGAGGACTTCCGTCTTGTCCGAGTTCAGTTTCAGGCGGCTGTTCTTCATCCATTCGGCTACCTCTTTCATCCCTTTGTGAAGGTTGGCTCTGGCGGTGGCTGGGTCGTTGGTAAGGGAGAGGATCAGCTGGGTGTCGTCGGCGTAGGAGATGATGTTGAGGTTGTGCTGGCGTGCGATGTCTGCGAGGGGGCTCATGTAGATGTTGAAGAGGGTTGGACTGAGTGAGGAGCCTTGAGGGACGCCGCAGATGACTTCAGTGGCTTCAGATCTGAACGGGGGGAGGCGGACTCTCTGTGTTCTTCCGGAGAGGAAGGAGATGATCCACTCCAGTGCCTTCTCCTGGACTCCGATGTTGCTGAGGCGTTGTGCTAGGGTATGATGGCAAACAGTGTCGAAGGCCGCGGAGAGGTCAAGGAGGATGAGGGCCACTGTTTCTCCGTTGTCGAGCAGCGCTCGGATGTCATCTGTGACTGCGATCAGGGCGGTCTCGATGCTGTGGTTGGCCCGGAAGCCAGACTGCGAGGGGTCGAGGGATCCGTTCGTCTCGAGGAAGGTGGCCAGCTGCTTGTTGACGGTCTTCTCGATGACTTTTGCAGGAAACGGGAGCAGCGAGATGGGGCGGTAGTTCTTGAAGTCGGTGGGGTCAGCCGATGGCTTCTTGAGTAGAGCGCTGAGTTCGGCGTGCTTCCAGCTCTCCGGGAAGGTAGCGGTGTCGAAGGAGGTGTTGATGATGTCCCGCAGGTGGGGTGCGATGATAGCGTTGGCCTTGTTGAAGACGTGGTGAGGGCAGGGGTCGGTCGGAGATCCGGAGTGGATGGAGTTCATTGTGCGGATGGTGTCTTCAGTGCTGATCGGAGTCCAGGCGCGGAGGGTGGTGGTGGGGGGCGGTGGTTCGGTCGTGGTGCTCGTCGGTTGAGTGCTGAAGCTGTTGTGTATGTCCGCGATCTTGTTGTGGAAGTAGGAGGCGAGGGAGTTGCAGAGGTCTTGCGAAGGGGTGATGTTGTTGTTTCCGGCGTTGGGGTTGGAGAGCTCTTTGACGATGTTGAAGAGTTCTTTGCTGTTGTGTGCGTTGTTGTCCAGTCGTTCCTTGAATGCAGTTTTCTTGGTGGCGCGGATGAGTTGGTGGTGTTTCCGGGTGGCGAGCTTAAGGGCAGTCATGTTGTCCGGTGTTGGGTCTCTGGGCCAGGTTCTCTCGAGGGCTCGGCAGTTCTTCTTGGAGCTCTTGAGTTCGTCGGTGAACCATGGGGCTTTCTTGCTGTCGGGTCTGCTGGGCGGGGTCCTTAGGGGGGCGAGCTCGTCTGCGCAATCGTTGATCCACTTCGTGAGGTTGGTGGCCGCCTGGCTGGGGTTCGTTGTGCTGGTGGGAGGGTTTGTGCTCAGGGAGGACGCGAGCTGGTCTACTGTGACCTTGTTCCTGTTCCTGCGTGCAGCCTGTTGCTGGTGGTGGTGGATCGTGGTCCTTGCGAAGCTGAAGTGGACGCAGCTGTGGTCCGTCCAGTGGAGTCCGGTGGCGTGGCTGAAGGGGATGTCCTTGCTGGATGAGAAGACGGGGCCGAGTGTGTGTCCGGCCTAGTGGGTGGGGGTGGTCACCAGTTGCTTGAGTCCCAGGTTGGCAAGGTTGTCCAGCAGGGTGGTGGTGTTGCGGTCGTTGTTGTTCTCCAGGTGGAAGTTGAGGTCCCCTAGCAGGATGTAGTCAGCGGAGCAGAGGGCGTGCGGGCTGATGAAGTCGGCGATGTCTTCGCTGAATTGTGTGCGTTGTCCAGGGGGTCGGTAGATGAGGGTGCCTCTGAGGGTGGTCTTGGGGTTGATGTGAACTTGGAAGTGCAGGTGCTCGGCGGTAGAGAGGGTGTCATCGGTGTTGGTCGTGATGCGGATGGTGTTCCTGTGGACGATGGCGATGCCTCCTCCGGTGTGGTTGATGCGGTCCCTACGGATGATCTTGTAGCCGTCTGGGATGGCGATGGCGATGTCAGGTGCGGAGGAGGCGTTCATCCAGGTTTCCGTGAAGAAGGCGACGTCTGGGGCTGTGGTGTCGAGCAGGTTCCAGATCTCGATGGCGTGCCTGTGGACGGAGCGGGTGTTGAGCAGGATGCATCTCAGGTGGCTGCTGCTGTTGCTCGTTGAGGTCTTGGGCACTGCTGGAGTGGTGCAGGTCCGGATGCAGGTGAACTTGCAGGCGTTGCAGCAGAAGGGTCCGTGGGTGCGTCTCGGGGTGGCTCGGTAGCAGCCCGGGACTCGGCCGGCATTGAGTGCGTTGAGGGTGGCGGCGTCGTACGTCCGGCGGGTGGGCAGGGGTCTGCGGGGGCCAGGGGTTCCGGCACTGGGCGCGGTCCAGGGGCGGACGGGCGCAGACGGGCTTACCTTTGGCGCGCCTTCGGCGCACAATCGGCGCTCCCGCTGCGCGTGACCGCTGCGCATTCGCGCGATGGAGGGCGGAGCAGCTGGGAGGCGGGAGCGGGGAGGGCACAGAAAGAAAGGGGGCGTGGTTAGCGGCGGAGGCGGGAAGCGGGGAGCGAGAACAGGGGGACAGTCGATAGAAAAATACAACAAAAGCAAAAGACAATCTCACTAACAGCAAAGGGGCACACAGCAAGGAAAAACGGGGCACAGGACCCTAAAATCACAGCGAACACAGCACTAGACCGCAGGAGACCACGCCGCTCGGTGGCAGGGGGCGTGGTCGGACGGCTGCGGCAGGGTCAGCGAGGCAGGCGGGTGGCGGGAGGCACACACAGCAGCTGGAGGCCGTGCGGCGCGGGGGTGTCCTAAGCTAGGTCACACTCACCTGCGTCGCACGGTCGCCATATATGGCCAAGTGCGAGGGAGGGCGGAGCAGCTGGGAGGCGGGAGCGGGGAGGGCACAGAAAGAAAGGGGGCGTGGTTAGCGGTGGAGGCGGGAAGCGGGGAGCGAGAACAGGGGGACAGGCGATAGAAAAATACAACAAAAGCAAAAGACAATCTCACTAACAGCAAAGGGGCACACAGCAGGGAAAAACGGGGCACAGGACCTTAAAATCACAGCGAACACAGCACTAGACCGCAGGAGACCACGCCGCTCGGTGGTAGGGGGCGTGGTCAGACGGCGGCGGTAGGGTCAGCGAGGCAGGCGGGTGGCGGGAGGCACACGCAGCAGCTGGTGGCCGTGCGGCGCGGGGGTGTCCTAAGCTAGGTCACCTTTCTGGTTTTTCCGCCTCTCCCCTCCCGGTGTCCTGTGAGGTCCCTCAAGGCTCTTCTCTCTCTCCTCTTCTTTTTAACCTCTATATTCGTCCCCTTATTGTTTCTCTTCTTGATCTGGGGGTCTCTGTGTATAATTACGCAGATGACCTCCAGCTCGTCTTTGATCTTTCCTCCTCTTCTCAATCCTTATCATTTTTTCGTTCCACTCTGGTTTTTATTTCTGGATGGATGAGTGCCAATCATCTCAAGCTCAACCCAGACAAGACTGAGCTTGTCTTGACTGGTGGCTCATCCAGTCCTTGGTCCTCTGCTTTCTGGCCCCCCATCTTTGGCCCCCATCCTACCCCGGTTTCCTCTGTCAAAACGCTGGGCATCAAGGTCAGCCAGGTCAATGCAATGGCCAGGTCAGCTCTGTAGTGTCTTCTTGTTTTCTTTCCCTCCGTCTGATTCGAAAAATCTCCCGCTTTTTTTCCCTGGATTCCCTTAAAATTATCATTTCGGCCCTCATCACCTCCCGCCTTGATTATGGAAACAGCTTGTTCGTGGGCATCCCCGCCTACGAAACCCCCGTCTTCAAGCAATCCAGAACCAGGCTGCCCGTCTTATCTTTCATCTTCCCAAAACTCACCATATCACTCCTGTCCTCAAATCAGTTCACTGGTTACCTGTTTTGCAGAGATCCCTATTTAAACTAGGGTGCCTAGTTTTCCGGGCTGTTGATCGCTCTGCTCCGGCGTTCATCAATACCCTGATCTCCACTCACCATCCCTGCCCGTACCCTCCGCTCTTCTACTTCTGCCCTCCTTACTGTTCCCCGCTATCGCAAATCCCGCACTGGTTGTACTAGATTCTCTGTTCTTGCCCCCCGATTCTGGAACTCCCTTCCTCTATCTATGCGTTCAATCCCCATTTTCTCACACTTCCGCAAAGTGCTTAAAACCTTTTTGTTTGCTCAGGCCTACTCCTGTTAACCTCCTCAGCCCCGTTCTGTTCTGTCCAGTAGAGCTCTCAGCGCCAGGAAGCCGCTCTGCCACCGTGCGCTCAACAAATACCTTATTCATTCATTCATTCATTCATTCATCTACTCTCTTCCGGGTGGTGCATAATGTACAAAAGTCTACGAATAAGATGTGGACCGCGTTGGATGTGGACCTCGTTGGTATAAAACCATTCAGGTCGCAATTAACCAGATGCACCATATATGGTAAAAGGAGTGCAGCCAAAACCTTGCTCAATATTTTACAGTCCACATTCAGCATGGACAGCGGGTGGTTCATGTTTAGGGGCAAGAGTATGCACTAGTGCAACATGGGCCTGGCATTTTCCCTGGTATTTTCCAAGTGGCTATTTCCCTTGCTGCCTCTTTTATTTTCTGCGCCGTTAATAGACCTCCCAAATCTGTTTGTGCCTGTGGCTCTTACGTTCTCAGTGGTAATAGCACCAAAAATTCTCATATAGTCTTTTCCACCTGAACAACTGGGGCCTTGTATACCTTCTCGTAGTACATACTCAATGCTTCATTAATCACTGTTGGTCAGTATAACCTCACCTCCTCTGTTGTTTTGATATGAGTAAAGGGTGTCCCTCTTGAGTGCGACCATGCTAATAATCTACCCACTTTACGGCCCTCCTCGTTCACTCTAGAGAGATATTCACATAAGTGCAAAGTCCTCAGCCTCTCCAATACCCTGTTATAAACCTTCCTTGTGATGTCCATTTGCTTGTGTGACTGCTCATCTCCTGCTAGTTGCAAAGCATAGTCGTATAAATCAGCTTCAAACTTGGTGATGTCTGCCGATAACTTTGATCACAGACCCACCGTTTGGCCCAGGCAGTATTCATGCACCACCACTTTAAATGCCTCCCATTCCATAGCCCTAGTGTCCGTTGATTCATTATTGTGTTGAAAGTATTCGGTGACTAGCTCAACTAATGAGTAACAGCATTCTTTATCTGTTAGGAGGGCAGACTTTAGTTGCAAGGTAGAAGTGATAGCTTCAGTGGGGTAGAAACCAACCATCAGTGAATTATGACCTGAGAATGTGCGCCCTAAATATTCAGTGCGTCTGTACATCATGTTGTATAAATATAAGGCCTGCTGATACGCTGTGGCTAAGAGCACTAGACATGAATGCTAAAACAAAATAAACATTTTTTTATTCAACAAAATTATATATGTGTTTATTTCAATGCAGCAGCAATCAACATTCTGGAAAAAAGTGTTGTACATTAAAGAAAGAATACATTTAGAACAAGGGACTGAAAACGGGTGGAGTGGAACAGAAAACAACAAGGCCAGAGATATGTATCACACTGTTGTTTGGGAGCAGCAAAACCAGTGAGAATAAATAGACATCTGAGTGACCTAAAACCTGAAACTTGTACAACAGGTCAGTGTAAAGGGCAAATGACTGCCTGCTTGAGGCACACAGGCCCAACCGACATAGCTTTATCTTAGGAAGAACTGCATGCAGAGCTCAAATGGGATAACAGGTGGGGGGGGGGGGATCTCTGAAAGGGGTGTGGCCTTTACAAATGTAGCTGTGACTTAAGCACAAACAGTTTTCTGTGTGTGTATGTGTGTGTGTTGTGTGCCACCAAACCAGTATTTTGGTTTCTCTCTGAGATTATTGTCATTGTACCCAAAAATAATAACATAGCAACATAAACACACCTCAAACTAGACATGACTTTGTCAATGGTTGTTTGTGTGGAGAAAAGACATGGATAGGTTGACCATGTATTCTGAGCATCCCATTGACACGCATAGTGAGAAACTCGCACTGCCTATATTCTAGCGCTCTCAGTCGCGGCTGTTATAAGCACCAGAACATGCCTTATTCCAAAGCATAAACTATACAAGAGTAATGTGCTACAAACAAATACAGAAAAGAAACATCCTGGAAATAGTTAACACTCTAATGGAGGGCATCATTCGGGGAAAGATGTGAAATATAAACCAGAACTGAATCACTGACTTGGATTACCTAAAACTCTATCACATTTATTGTTCCCCATGAAAGTCAAGGGCGTGAATATAGGCCCTGAAAGTGACCCGTTTCAATGACCTCACTAAAATACAACTGTGACTTACAGCTGGAGGGACCCAATCCATTTAATGCCCTGGCTGTATAAACATTTAAGCACATGGCCTTTGAACTCGTGTCCTGTTGGGCTGGCCCTGTTAGCCCGCGGAAGAGTGTTCCACTGTTTGGGTCCTAGAAGGACTGGACCTAGAGGTGCATGTTAGGAGTCTAGCTGCGGTTAAGAAGCAATGATGAGCTGCTATTGCTATTGTGGAGAAGTGTGGCTCAATGTGGAGAAGTGTGGCTCAATGGTTAGAGCAGCAGACCCTGATGCAGATGTCTGGCCTGGACCAGGGATCAATTCCCGCCTTGGCGGGTCTTGGGCTCAATTTCCCCGGACCTGATAATTCTTGCCTCTGTGCCTATTCTAAGCATGGGTCCCACTCTGCAACTCTGGGCAATAGCTTGCTTAATCTCCACAACGGCCCCAAAAGCACAGGGATGCCTGGCTTCACCTTGGGGGTGCCCAGGAGTGGGCACTTCACAAGGAAAGGCCAGGAAGGGTTCCACAGCGGTACGTGTACAGAGCCTTGAGACCCCTTGCATGAATACGTGCATATATAAGCACTACAGTTACATTTATTGCTTGAAGAGATATGTTGGCGTCAGAAAATAAATTTTGGGATTAGCATGAATGGCTTTGAAGACTATTTCTAGTAGTTTGTAGAGGGAAGGTCCTGTCCTTAACCAAGAGCCAGTCAGCTTGGCAATAGTGTGAAGGTAGAGGTGCCAGATTCACAAATATGTTAGTATGATTACACTTTTCACACTCCTTAATTCCAGGAGAATTCCAGGAGTATTCCTGGTTCACTTGTGAAATGTATGAGTAAGCTAGGGGTACTACAATAGTAAGTCACTCATACTTACACATCAATGTTTCTGATACCAGTCTGGGATTTTCAGCTCAGAGGGCATACTACTCTAGTGATGATAAGTGATATGGAAGGCCCATTAAACTGGTGAAGCGGGCTATCGCCATGCACTGGAGAGCCCCTTCGGACCCCCCGGAAGCTGCCTGGATCGGAGCGGTGGGCAAATGGGGGGCAGGAGAGGAGGACATTCTACGGGAATAGGAAGTGAAGGGAACGCGCAAGAACCCCATCTCCCTGGAATGGGCACACTTGCTCATACAATTTAGACAAGAGACAACCCCGGACGACACACCAAGACCTTCCCCATCTCACGCCCAAGTTTCCCCACAACACCCCAACCTGGTCAAATGCCTGGTGCCTGAGGTCCACGCCAACTAGACGAGACAGAATGAGCATCGATCCCTCTTGGAGACACAGCCCGCCACCCCTGGCAAGACAATCCCCTCGATCCCGAGAGCCCTCATGATCCCAACCCCCTAGACCACAGACCCTAGCGCCCCCTGCCCACCATGTCCATTGACCCTAGCCAGCCCGCTGTGCGCTCTCCTACCGCCCATGGATCTAGGAAAAGTTTTCCCCGTAGTTCCACACTTAGTTTCAGTCGGTAGATTTGAAACCGGCACACACTTCACTTAACCGCAACTACCATTTTGGAAAAGTTTCACAAATACACACGGGGATGACATTCACACCTACCCCCGCCAGCACGCAGCCCTAGGAATGAGCCGTAATACGACATACCATGATACACTTAGATCTCAAGCCTCCAGTGCTACTATGTGAGTTGAGGGGACAGCTGGAGTGACAGTGTTCAGATAACTGAATTGCAGTGCGTAGAGAGGTGTAAGTGAGAAAGCGGTGATATGTATAAAATTGGAGAGGTGAGAGGAAAAGGAATTTTAATAGTGCCTCCCAGGCTTCCAATGTTTAAAATCAGTGCGAAAAAATGGCAGATTTAACAAATAACTACTTTCTAAAATTTGTAGGTCAACATGTTTCAGCAGTAAGTGGATATTTACCTGTCCACTGCTTTCTTCAGGACCAAATAATCACTACTGCAAGATAAAAAAAATTGAAAAATGCTTTTATTACAACTATGTATCCTAGGTGCACATGGTAATTCCTCCAGGGTACTAGATGGTATCCAGAGGTCGAGAGTAGTTATGCCAGAATGCAGGAAGCAAGGAAAGAAAAACTGGAAGTTGGTGTCAACATTATTATATACAGCCAATGAATGCTACAAATGCTAATGAACCATATGTGTCATGTGTACACATATGGAGCCCATATATGACCTGTGAATCTGCTTACCTATTGGATAGGAGGATAGGGCATCACCTCACCTGGCTGCGTCTCAGCTAAGTAGAGCATCGCCCTGATAAGAACAAAAACAAGAACAAAAATGAATGGAAACCAGGGATGTAAATCATGTTCTCCTGACTCTCCTTATTAGCTGAAGAAACCAATGGCACGTAATTCTTTACTGTGTTACGATAGCTGTCATCCTAAGGCCTTGAAAAACAATTTGCCACAGGGACAGTTCTTACGGATCCAACGAAACTGCTCGACAAAAGAAACCTTTTACGAACATGCACATACATTGGAGAAACAGTTAAGAACAAGAAAGTATCCTAAGAAACTTGTATGTCAATCCTTAAAACGAGCTGCGAATAACAATCGAGAATCCCTTCTTGAACCGGGAGTCCCCAATGAAAAAAACCAGAGAATAACATTTGTCAATACATTTAGTACAATGTCGAACAATGTATGGAAAATAATTAGGAAACATTGGTCCATTCTCAACACTGGCTCTGACAATCAGCCACCTCCTTTGTTTGCTTTTAAATGTGGTCCCAACCTCAAAGACAAGCTGGTGCATACGAGACCAAAGAGTAAGATCCCATGTGCAGTTGGCACACTCTGGGATCTACCGGCAGTTGAAGGACATCATCCTTGTGGCACGTGTGCCGCATGCCCCCAGACCTCTAAATCAGTGAGTATAGACATCGAGACTAACCGTCAGTGGCAACAAAGGAAATTTACCAATTGCAATAGCCAAAACCTGATATACCTGATAACATGCCCTTGTCAGCTCAAGTATGTTGGTATGGCGACAAGGAAAATTAGAATCTGCATCTCTGAGCATGAAAGCACGATTCGATGCAAAAAACAAATAACTCTCCTTACGAGTCATTTTTTAGAAGATTTTGTCCACACTAAGTGTGGATCATGCCCTGATCTCTTGACTGGGTAAGAGTATTCTGCATCATTCAGAAACTCTGTCCATCACCACCCCCTTTTCCAAAATCGATTTTGTCCACACTAAGTGTGGGAGGGTATACTCAGACGTGAGTCCCTTGCTCATTGCACCATCAGGGTTCAAGCAAACCTGGCCGACGACGGCTGAAATGCCAGAAACCGGTCCCCGGAAGCTTGTTTCCTTTCCAGTATAAGAATTGGCTTTGTAGTTTGGTTTGCCCTGTTCCCTTCATGCACTGGGACAGGAACAGACTAATTTGTATGTAGCCAGGTTCTGAGCTGGGATGGTGCAGTGAGCTAAAAGCGGTGATGGATCATGCCCTGATCTCTTGACTGGGTAAGAGAATTCTGCATCATTCAGAAACTCTGTCCATCACCACCCCCTTTTCCAAAATCGATTTTGTCCACACTAAGTGTGGGAGGGTATACTCAGACGTGAGTCCCTTGCTCATTGCACCATCAGGATTCAAGCAAGCCGGGCCGACGACGGCTGCAATGCCAGAAACCGGTCCCCAGAAGCTTGTTTCCTTCCCAGTATAAGAATTGGCTTGGTAGTTTGGTTTGCCCTATTCCCATCATGCACTGGGACAGGAACAGACTCATTTGCATGTAGCCAGGTTCTGAGCTGGGATGGTGCAGTGAGCTAAAACACGGTGATGGATCATGCCCTGGTCTCTTGACTGGGTAAGAGTATTCTGCATCATTCAGAAACTCTGTCCATCACCACCCCCTTTTCCAAAATCGATTTTGTCCACACTAAGTGTGGGAGGGTATACTCAGACGTGAGTCCCTTGCTCATTGCACCATCAGGATTCAAGCAAGCCGGGCTGACGACGGCTGAAATGCCAGAAACCGGTCCCCGGAAGCTTGTTTCCTTCCCAGTATAAGAATTGGCTTGGTAGTTTGGTTTGCCCTGTTCCCATCATGCACTGGGACAGGAACAGACTAATTTGCATGTAGCCAGGTTCTGAGCTGGGATGGTGCAGTGAGCTAAAAAACGGTGATGGATCATGCCCTGATCTCTTGACTAGGTAAGAGTATTCTGCATCATTCAGAAACTCTGTCCATCACCACCCCCTTTTCCAAAATCGTTTTTGTCCACACTAAGTGTGGGAGGGTATACTCAGACGTGAGTCCCTTGCTCATTGCACCATAGGATTCAAGCAAGCCGGGCCGACGACTGCTGAAATGCCAGAAACCGGTACCCGGAAGCTTGTTTCCTTCCCAGTATAAGAATTGGCTTGGTAGTTTGGTTTGCCCTCTTCCCATCATGCACTGGGACAGGAACAGACTAATTTGCATGTAGCCAGGTTCTGAGCTGGGATGGTGCAGTGAGCTAAAGAACGGTGATGGATCATGCCCTGATCTCTTGACTGGGTAAGAGTATTCTGCATCATTCAGAAACTCTGTCCATCACCACCCCCTTTTCCAAAATCGATTTTGTCCACAGTAAGTGTGGAAGGGTATACTCAGACGTGAGTCCCTTGCTCATTGCACCATCAGGATTCAAGCAAGACGGGCCGACGACAGCTGAAATGCCAGAAACCGGTCTTCGGAAGCTTGTTTCCTTCCCAGTATAAGAATTGGCTTGGTAGTTTGGTTTGCCCTTTTCCCATCATGCACTGGGACAGGAACAGACTAATTTGCATGTAGCCAGGTTCTGAGCTGGGATGGTGCAGTGAGCTAAAAAACGGTGATGGATCATGCCCTGATCTCTTGACTGGGTAAGAGTATTCTGCATCATTCAAAAACTCTGTCCATCACCACCCCCTTTTCCAAAATCGATTTTGTCCACACTAAGTGTGGGAGGGTATACTCAGACGTGAGTCCCTTGCTCACTGCACCATCAGGATTCAAGCAAGCCGGGCCGACGATGGTTGAAATGCCAGAAACTGGTCCCTGGAAACTTGTTTCCTTCCCAGTATAAGAATTGGCTTGGTAGTTTGGTTTGCACTGTTCCCATCATGCACTGGGACAGGAACAGACTAATTTGCATGTAGCCAAGTTCTGAGCTGGGATGGTGCAGTGAGCTAAAAAACGGTGATGGATCATGCCCTTATCTCTTGACTGGGTAAGAGTATTCTGCATCATTCAGAAACTCTATCCATCACCACCCCCTTTTCCAAAATCGATTTTTTAGAAGTAGGCCATGGACCCACAGAATTTACATGGACTGTGATAGAACAACCCTCCATCCCTGACCATGTAGCTGACATCAGTAAATACTTATTCACGAAGGAACAAAAGTGGCTGACTTTATGATATACACTCTAAGTTTCCACGCTTTTTGAGGTCATCATTCAGGAATTACGGGAGATAGAGACGCATACTATACTTAATTGTGATGTGGTTTCCTACCTATAAACATATAAACATATCAACATGCCAATATCATAGTTGGGTTAACTACCATATATTCATATTACTAGATGAGTAATACCCATGCTGTTTGGCACTGACATCGTTCTATCTCCTTACATTCTCTCTGGGTGCGATTAATATGCACACTTTCCTTACCACATTAACATCTATAACAATCAAGAGCTACTTAGCGCGTTGGTGGCCTTTTCGTCAAACTTGTGGCTGTCAAATGATGAATATTCCGTTTGAATTCATAAGTCAGAATCTTCATCTGAAGCCACATTATATGTGTACCATGTATATTTGTGATGAGGTTTGCAGACTCGGGCAGACTGAGTGCCAGATTGTTTTTCTGGAAAAACGTAAACTGTTGGCCGCAATTTCACCGTATCGACTGACATCTATACGCATACATTGGAGTATGCTGAAAACATCATCCAGACGGAAGCTATATGACAAGAGTTAAGATTCCTCTTCCCACAGTCCTTTTGAAACACATTCGTACAATGTACAGACGTCACTATTAAGATGGCGCCTTTTGAAAAAAGCTTTGAAAAAAAGCTTCGCAATTCGGTTTGGCAGATATCAGTGTGAATGCCACAGTGTGAGGTTTCTGAATAATAGTAACACTGTTGTCTGCAATTGAATTGATTTGACAGTTATTTACAAATATTTAACAGACCGTTCGTAGTATGACTAATTGTAGCATAACTTAGAGTTAGGACTACGTTTCCCACGGTCCTCTATCAAAACTTACGTACCACGCATGTACGTCACTATCGAGATGAGGTTTTCCTAAATAAAAAATGGCGCCATGGACCATGTGATTACTTCCCCGAATCGGATTGAAGGGACGCCCGGAGTACCGACGGTCAGGTAAGCACCCATGGGTCTTGTTTTCTCCACTCTTTTTCGGGCCCAGAGTGCCTTTACTTGTTTAGCTCAGGGTTTGGGAGAAAACGCCAAAACGCGATCGTCTCACTCAATTTTGGCACTGTTTACAACTTTGTTTCTTCTCGACATGGCCCTGGGTTTTGTTGAGCATGAGAGAATATTAAACCTCTACATAATACGAGAATCTTTAAGTTGGGGTTTTCTAAGCTTTCACTTACCGTACCTTACTAATGCTTTTTCATGACATGTACTAAATCGTAGCATGTGCTAAGTGGACACGACATTAGGCGAATGTCCGTGGAATTTTTCGCTCTCTTAAAGAGGCGGATCCCGTTTTTCTGGCATCTACGACAAACACTAAGTGTCCATATGTCTCGAGGATCTTCTGACAGCAACAGTAACACGTTTGTTAGAAGCGCTTTTATACGAGCACAAGCGCTTATAAGGATAGAGACCGTCTGAGAAAGAAAGGTTTTTAGTGTATAACTCATTGTATATTTTCTGCAATAGAGGATATGCCCACAAGTGACATTTATTTGTATTTATGAATACTTGATAAAGGCACTACTCGGTACACTACTCTTCAGCTGATAAGGAGAGTCAGGAGAACATGATCTACATCCCTGGTTTCCATTCATTTTTGTTCTTGTTTTTGTTATTATCAGGGCGGTGCTTAACTTACCTGAGCCGCAGCCAGGTGAGGTGATGCCCTATCCTCCTACCCAATAGGTAAGCAGATTCACAGCTCATATATGGGCTCCATATGTGTACAAATGACACATATGGTTCATTAGCATTTGTAGCATTAATTGGCAGTATATATTAATGTTGACACCAATTTCCTGTTTTTCTTTCCTTGCTTCCTGCATTCTGGCCTAACTACTCTCGACCTCTGGATACCATCTAGTACCCCGGAGAAATTACCGTGTGCACCTAGGATACTCAGGTGACATAGTTGGAAAAAAAAGCATTTTTCAATTTTTTTTATCTTGCAGTAGCGATTATTTGGTCCTGAAGAAAGCAGCGGAGAGTTAAATGTCCACTTACTGCTGAAACATGTTGCCCTACTAATTTTAGATAGTAGTTATTTGTTAAATCTGCTATTTTTTTGCACTGATTTTAAACATTGGAAGCCTGAGAGGCACTCTTAAAATTCCTTTTCCTCTCACCTCTCCAATTTTATACATATCACCACTTTCTCACTTACACCTCTCTACACACTGCAATTCAGTTATCTGAACACTGTCACTCCAGATATCCACTCAACTCATGTAGTAACACTGGAGCATCCACTTTAAACATCAAGTGGCAGCAGGATTCTTCTCCTTGGTGTGAGGAGACCCAGATGATGAAAAGGGCGGTATCAGATGATAACTGATGGGTACTTTTATACCCTGGTAGTATCACATATAGGATTAGTTTCTTTTTCATGAGTAGTTTTTGCTAGTTAAAGGACGTTAAGTTGATTTTCCAGACCCCTAGACACCCTTTGTTTCTATGATTGACTGTGTGTGGGGGCTGTGTCTATGTGTTGGTCTATAAATATGCCCTAGGACTCTCCGTTTACCGGTTGTTGTTGGACAGCTTGTCTCAGCTCTAAGGGCTCTGGCATTTATGTCAATAATGCCCTTGTCCAGCTTCACTGTGGAGTACTCCAGAAAACAGAACTACTACAATATAGAAAGAAAGAATAAAAATAATATTGAAATGGGGCCTGCTCAAAGTACCCTTCATGTAGCTCAATCACAACACCTGATCAGTTCGTGAAAGTATCAATCTTTTCTCCACAGTATTTTACAGAATTATCCCTGAAGGATCAGAGTGCATTTGAATTTTCTGTGGATCATTGTCAGCTCCTGATTCACATGGGATGGAAATAACACTTGAATAGGATCTACCAAACAATACACCCAAAAAAAACAAAAAGTTAACCCAAGCCAGCATAATTTGCTATCATTTACCTAAATGTATGTACCTGTTTCCTAAAGTTTTCACTAGGACATCTGCTGAAGACTAGAGTTAATCTCATTATTGTCTTCGACATTCATTTAGAAACTTCTCTTGTTCAAATTCATTACTGTTGCTCTAGATAACATAACCTATACAAACAGATAAAAGAAATAATAAAAGCAAAATCATGCAAAATTGAGCAACATACATAAAACCTGATTCTTGTAGTATATGAGGTATTCTACATAATCATTTGCAGTTTCTAGTTAAACTCTTCACTGGGTTATCTCCAAAGAATAGAGTGATGTTTGGTGAAAGGAGCAGCTTTGAAGTCAATGTGCCATATCTTATCATATATTCTTGTAATATATTCTTGTAATTCTTCTCTTGAATTCACAAATGAGGAAAAGGCAGTCTGGGGTGTAAAGAATACTGGAAAAATGTATCCATACAATCCAGTAGCAAATGTGTTCCACAGGCAACACTTGATGTTCATATACAAATAAACACTGTTTTATTCATATCTGTTGCTGCCTTCACGTTTGGTCATTGGGGAAACTGAGGATTAATCAATCAAGAGTTCATGCAGCAATCCAATTTTTTTTGCAACTACGTCAATACTGTCATTGCTTTTCAACGGAGACTGCACCATCCATTCAGCTGACATGAGCATAAAGGCTTCAAGGTTTTCCTGACCATTTGGCTTCTTAGGTGGGTTTTAATGCACTTTGGTTTCGAGAAACATCTTTCACAGGCTACTTGTGAACAGGATATGGTCAAGACATATTTGTATGTCAAATGCAAATGCTGGTAGGCACTGCTGAAAAGAAGGTATTTTTTAAAGCTAGAGTAACAACAAACAGCACAGTCACAGCAATTATTGCACTTTGTTGGCCCAGCCTCAGGTTCTTGGTCAAATTCTTCTACTTGCAGTGATTAGTCTTCATTAGTCTGGTCTTCTCTATCATACTCTTCAGGTAGGGTCCTTTTTAAATTTGCCCATTTAGAAGCAAAATCATTAGTTTCTTCCTGCAAATTCTGCACAGTTATGGAGCTGTCAATGTTTTGTAGCAAGGAGCAAAGAAATCACAAGAGCATTGCCTGATTGAAATTCTTTGGGTCCAGGCATGCTATAACTTGCGGCCAAAGTTAAGTGTGTCTTGAGAAGAGTGTCCATTACTGTATTATAGACCCCTATACAAATCGATCATTGGCTAGTGTTATACTCTCATCCTTTGTGATCATCCCAGGCATCTTGTTAAAGGACACTCGCCTTTCAGGGAGTTCCATTTCTACTTCTTGGTCACAGTTCCTTTCTTCTCAACTTTTGTTGGCCTACTCTGCAAATTCTGTGGCGGCAGAATACATAGCATCTAAATTGCAGTGGCAAGGAGTTTTATAGTGTCTAACACCATTCTCTGTCCTTGCAGGATATCCTTTACACTTGTTTGGAATTACTTAGACAGTGGTGTGGCTGAGGCAAAAATGTAAAGATGCAATTGGTCTGTTAGGACAGCTTGAAATTTGCATAGCCCCTCAGCAAATTATAAGTACATTTGGAATAAATCGAAGATTGTCAGAAGAAATATTATGAAGGACTTTGATCAAATCAATAAATATAGCATTTGCAGGTCTATTGAAAGAGTCAAACACATTGTGAAGAGCAGCATATTTTGCTCACCACCTAGTTTCTCCAATGATCTGGACTGTCTGACCATCTTTTGCCAGCGCATGCCACAAATCTGTCCTTTTATATGACTCCCGGAGAAAGAATGCATGTACCAGTCCAAAGAGAAGGTGGAAGCTGTATATGGTTGGGTCACATCAGTAAGCACAAGGTTTAAGACATGTGCATAATATCGGACATGTATATGACTAGGAGATTCATCACTTTGTGCTGAGTTCATTGTACTATCTTTGAATGTTGGAAACACGATCATTCGAATTTCCAATGCACTATACCAAGACCATTTTTTAGAATTGCAGTTTGTACCAACTCAAACAATCCTTTTTCCCGTTGACAAAGTGCAATTTCTGATTGCTTTTCAGCATTCATGTACATTGTTTGTGACATACTGGATGATAACTGAGCACTGGTCAGTAATACTTATGTCTTGAGTTGAGTCTTTCTGGTTTGAGTACATACTTGCTTTGTTTATTTCTTTAGAATTGTGTCTTTTTATCAGTTTGGAAATGTTTCTATTACATAGCCATAGTGGTTTTTGACATGAATTTCACAGATGCACCACAGTCACCTTTCTGTTTTGCATTGGAAGGGAGAGACTCAATGTGTTGTTTAAGAGGTTGGCCATATTATGACAGAAGAAGGATGTGTTCAAGAAAGTTTCCATGGTCCATCAAATCGTTATCCAACTCA
Source organism: Lissotriton vulgaris (assembly GCF_964263255.1). NCBI lineage: Eukaryota > Metazoa > Chordata > Amphibia > Caudata > Salamandridae > Lissotriton > Lissotriton vulgaris. The sequence continues at coordinate 149,578,381 of NC_141695.1, read as the reverse complement.
AAAACAGACTCTGAATTCTCCGATAGCGGAGCCCTCTTTTACCAATCCCTTTAATAACTTCAACCACACACTCCAAAATTTCACCACTCTTTCTGACTTGTACTGCACGATTTGTTGTCTGGCGAGGGAAGAGGAGAGTGGGTATGTCCACTCCAAAAATTGTCATCTTACGCGAATCAGAGCATCTTTTGTGGAATTGGGATGCCTCATGCTCTGTAGTACGCATGTACAAGTGCCTAAAGTTTTTCAGTCTTCTAATAAAGGGACTACTTTCTTCACATTTGCTAAATGCAAAGCAAGCCAAATAAAGCTTTTTTGGGTTTCTGAAAAGCTTAACCAGTGTTGTGTTCTCCCATCTTTACTCATAAATGCCAAATGCCCATTAAACTGTTGACTTTTGGAAGGTTGAATCAGGTGATAGTGAAATAATGCAGAAAGCTTGTCATGCTTTAACCATTGAAAGTGAAAGGTCAACTATCTGTGCCTAGTCCATTCCTTGTGTCGCTGTCATATCTTGGAACCCAACTTATGGTACATTCAATAAGATGGATGCAGATCTCTCTGACACAGTGGATCCAGTTGTTTCATCTACTGGAGTGGAGTTTGCACTGGATTCTGTTGCTTCCTCCACATATGTTCCAAGTGTTGCAAAAGTACTGATTTGTAATTCCTTACCTCTAGTGACACCTTTAGTTGGATCAATAGACAGGACTCCAGCTTCCTCTGAATTTATATCTGCCATTCTTTCAGAATGATTTTGTTCTATCATTTGCATGCAAGTGGAGTCTTCTGTCAAAGTAGTGGCCAAAACATTTGCACCTGAAGATAGAGGACCCAGTACTGTAGACCAGGTATTTTGACACCTGTTTTTGGTCTGCATTATAAATAAGGCTCCCGGTTTTCTGTTTAAACGGATTTTTACATATAAATACAGACGGAAAAATATTTTTTTCCATCTGTATTTATACATAGAAACGGAATATTACGACCAAATTGGATTCTGAGAATTGTTCGATCTGTGCTGCAGCCCAGGGTTGCCTCCCCACGCCCCTTGTCCTGATTGCCCTGTATGCCTGCCCAATTTAACACCTGCTGGGGCCATTAATCTTTGTTAGGCGCGGGAAAACATTTCCTAGGAGCTCTTGCCTCTGACCTACCCCCACAGCCCTGATGACGTGCCTGTTACATTCTTTTAGCAAATCAGCTGATCATTCATCAGCTCTGCAGCTCCAGCTCTGTAGTGAGCGCTGCGCCAGCACAGCAGTCAGTTTTAAGTCACAGTGAAGTGAAAAGGTGGGGGTGGAGGTGAACTTGTATTTCACGGTTTGCACCTCTACCCAGTTCAACTTTAAGGAGGCGGGGGATGGTGTTAGCAGCGCGAGTACTTCGCGCAAATGTAGGACTGGCAGAAATGAATGTGACCCAAAAAGGTCAGAAAGTCCGGTGGCATTAACACATTAGGGAAATTAGGCAGCATTGCTTCGGGATACCTTCAGGCCTTAATTGAAATGTATTTCTGAAATGAGAGCTCCCTGCTTCAGAGGAGGTAGTTTACTCTCTCAGCTGTGGATAGTCAGCCCGCACCAAAGAGAGAAGCATGGAACTGACAATAAGGAGAACAAGGCATTTAATATCTGTAATATATGAAGAACGTAGACAGCTCTTTCATGCAATCTTTGGCCAGGTCACTGAAAGTGCACATGTGCACTTATCTAAATTCTAAATGTGTTTATTATGGCCTGCAAGAGTGTTTTTAATATTGTAACACAGCAGCAGCTGACACTAATATTACTGCAAGTAATCTCTGCAACACCTTCCCATTTCACATATGAAGGTCCTGTTTGTGAAAGTTGTATGAAACATACACAACATTGGTCTTCCAAATGTCTATGTTAGACTCTCACACATTGTATTGTGTTTAATTTGGAGCTTATATACATATAGCTAAACCTATAAAAAAAACTGTGTGCACAGCCTATTTAAATAAATGTGGAGAAATACTAGTTGCATTGTCCTTTTTTGTTTGCGACAAAAATAAATGCGGATATATACAGATAAAATGACAAAAAAATAAATATGGATAAATACAGACGGAAATGTTAAAAAAATAAATACCATAAAACCGGGAGCCCTAATTATAAATATGTCGACATTTTTCTTGTTATCTGTCACTTCTACTTCAAGTCGTCTCCTCTTCTTCTCTCATAATGTTTCAGCACTCCCTTTTCTTTTTTTCTGTTCCATTTCTTTCCCTAGACGATAAAAAACATCCTGTTATTTGTGTCATTTATTTAGGTTTAGTGAGAACAACCAGAAAAAAAACTACTAACGAATACATCTTCCTGGACTTCTACTGCTGTGTGGTTATTTGCTAATCATAATTTGTCATTTTATTTTTTTTTGTAAAAGTTTTATTTTGCAGTATATCAGTGGAAACGGAAAAGGGGGGGGGTAATAGGAAGAAGGGAACCAGAAGGGGGGAAAGACAGCGACATACCGCTACTCAGCCCCACACAGGGGGTGCAAAAAGGGGAGGGAGGGCGCATTCAAATAAGGAAGGGCGAGAGAGCTCCACAGTTCAGAGGCACAACAATGGGGGAGACCCCACCCAGTGCGGCTTTCAGTCCAGAACAGGTGTCCGCAGAGCCCATGCTCCGCCCATAGTCCAGCAACCCTCCCTAGACATAGCCAGTCGCAGCAAGAGAGAGAAGAAAGAAAGGAAGAACACTAGATAAGTACCCCAACTATCCCCCCACCCACAGCCCTCCCCAACATTCACCCTCCCCCAGGTGGCGGCAACCAACAGGCACACAATACAATGTAGGTATTCTCGTAATCAAATTTGGAAAAGATGAAGAGACCGCAGCGTTGGCGGGCAGACAGCCGAAGGCAAGCCTCGGGACAGAAATCTCACAAGTGAGCCCCAGTTGTACATAAAATTTTTAAATTGCCCCAAGAAGATGTCGGAAAGGCGTTCCATGCTCAACAGACGCCACAATCGGGCATGCCACAAGGAAAGAGCTGGGGCGGTCGGGGACTTCCACGCAGCCGCCAGAGTCATCTTGGCCGCACCCAAACATAACCACAAAACACGTTTGTCCGCTCTAGTCTGATGTTCAAGCAGTGGGTCCCTAAGCCCTAAGAGAACAAAGGCCATGGTGTCAGGGATCGGGTAACCCAGGATATCTTTCACGTGGGAGAGAATTTCAGCCCAGAATGGTCTGATGGCGGGACAATCCCACCATATATGGCTAAAGTCTCCAAGCATCCCACAGCCCCGCCAACACCTATCCGAAGCAGTAGGGAATATGTGGTGCAATTTAGAGGGATACAGATACCAGTCAAAAACAAGCTTCATGTGCGCTTCTCTAAGGTCAGTAGAGTGATTATGCGTCGACACATCTCTCCATAGGGCCTGCCATTCAGTCACAGATATGTCCCTCCCCAGTGTGGATTCCCAATGGTCCTGATAGCGCGGTCGTGGTGCCACGATAGAGTCTAACAACAGTTTGTACAGGAAGGAGATCGTTCCCTTCATGGTGGAGGTGTGAAGAATGAAAGACTCGAATTTCGACAAGGGTCTAGTAGCCGCGTCTACTACTGCGGGCGATGTTGCCCAATGTAGGAGTTGGAGATGTCTGTAGCGTTCTGTCGGAAGGACGCCATAGTCCCTCATGCAGTTGTGGAAAGTGAGGGGCTCGGCGCCATGGAATAAATGGGTGAGGGATCTACATCCTCCCTCCCTCCAAGCGTCAAAGGGACCCTCCTCCAGGGCCGGGGCAAAAGCCGGATTGAAGTGGATCGGGGTGAACGGGGACGGGAATGTGGTCCAGCGGTCGTCACCGCTCACCGTGTCCCAGACCTTCAATACCGTACTCGTGGGGGTGCTAATGTAGGCATTTTTGGGCCGGTCTGCTTTAGGCTTCCAGGCTAAATCCCAGATGGATCGACCCGCTACGCTCCGATCCATGTGGAGCCAGTGCTTTTCCGACAGTTGTTGTGACCACTCCACGATGACCCTCAGTTGGGCGGCTTTGTAGTACAAGTGCATGTCCGGAAAGCCAACCCCTCCCTCCAAGCGCGGGCGCCGTAGGACCGAGAACGGAAGCCTGGCACGGCCGCCCTGCCAAACGAATTTCAGCATAATAGTCTTCAGTTTGCGGAAGTAATCTAGCCCCATCGGAATAGGCAGCGCCTGAAAGAGGTATAACAGTTTGGGGAGGAGCACCATTTTAAGAGCGTGTATCCTGCCTAGCCACGAGATGAATTTAGGCTTCCACCGCTCCAGCTCCGCCCTAATAGAGGAGAACATCAAAGGGAAGTTAGCCTGGAACAGGGCATTCACAGAGGGGGTCAACCGCACGCCCAGGTAAAGCAAGGACTCCGACGCCCAAGCGAGCTTGGTGAGCGACCGGGTCAGCTGAACCTCTCCTGCCGATAGGGTCAGATTCAGGATGTAGGATTTGTCGAAGTTGACCTTGAAGCCCGCCACCTCTTCGTAGGCGGTGAGTACCGAGTGGACATGTGGGAGCGATAGCGCCGGCTCCCCGAGAGATAACAGGACGTCGTCCGCAAAGAGCGAGATCTTGTGCTGTTCGCCCGTAAAGGGAAGACCCAAAATCCTCTCATTGTCCCGTACCGCCACAGCCAACGGCTCAATACTGAGAGCAAATAGTAGGGGCGAGAGGGGACATCCCTGACGCGTCCCACGGGAGTGACGGAAATTCAAGGATCTATGGCCGTTGATCAGCACTCGAGATGAAGGGCCGCTGTAGTTGGCCTCAATCATCCTCACGAAAGAGGGCGAGAAACCGAAGGCCAGCAGTGTCTTGTGCAAAAACCCCCAGTCGACGCGGTCGAAGGCCTTCTCTGCATCAAGCCCCACCAGTACCGCAGGTATGCGAAAACGTTCCGCCTTTTCAATGAGGTGTATGACGCGACGCAGGTTATCATGGGTCTGCCTGCCCTTAATAAACCCCGATTGATCGGGATGGATCAGAGCAGGCATCAAGTCTTGCATTCTACTCGCCAGGATGGAGGAATATAGCTTGGCGTCCAAGTTGAGAAGCGCGATCGGCCGGTAGGATGTACAAAGAGTAGGATCCTTCCCCGGCTTGGGAATAACAGTGATTAGCGCTTCCGCCATAGAACCCGTGGTTCTGCCATCACATGCCATCGCGTTGAAAAGGGAGACTAGGTAGTCACACACCTCCGAGGCGAACGTTTTATAGAAGAGGGCCGTGTAGCCGTCTGGCCCTGGGGCCTTGTGCAGCTTCAGGCCAGCAATGGCGGCTAAGACCTCCTCCCGGGTGATGGGGGAGGACAGTGAATCATTCCAGTCCGCAGAGACTTTCGGGAGAGATAGACCCTCCAGGAATTTGGACTGTGCGTCCGAGTCAAGGGCGTCCCTCGAGTAGAGTGCCGTATAAAAGCGCCCGAATATGGCCGCTTTGTCCGCATCTCTGTGCTGAACAGAGCCCATGTGGTCGCGAATGCCCCCTACATACTCTTTCTCGCGCTTATCTCTGAGTTGTCGGGCAAGATGGCGCCCGATCTTGTTGCCCTGGGAATAGGAGGTGCGCCTAAGACGCAGAAGAGTAAACTCCGCCCTGTTATTGTAGTGGGCCCTCAGTTTCCCTCGCACCGCCGTCAGGGGGCGCAGAGTCACTCTGGAAGGGTTTGCCTTGTGAGCCTGCTCTAAGGAGGCTAGCTCCAATTCCAGAGCTTCCCGTTCCTTGCGCCTCAGCTTATTCAAACTAGCATTGAGGGCGATGCACGTGCCCCGTATAGAGGCCTTACATGCGTCCCATGTGGTATACACCGACGTGTCTGCAGGTGGGTTGAGTAGGAAGAAGTCACCAATCGCCTTGCGCAGAGCTTTACACGACACCTCGTCGCGCACTAGAGCTGCCGGAAAATACCACTTTCGCCAACCATCCCCCCCGGTGGCCCAATGCAGCCCCAGAACCACGAGGCTGTGGTCCGAGAGAGAGAGCGGAAGAATGTCAGCTAACTGTATATCCCCCCGGAGGGCCTGACTAACCAAAACATAGTCAATGCGGGAATACGAGTGATGTACGTTGGAAAAGAAGGTGTAGTCCCTGGCCTGAGAGTGGAGAGAGCGCCAACTATCAATCAGTCCCATGTCCCCTATCTGACGTTTAGTGTCATCTGAAAAAACTCCAGTGTCTGCTCTGCGGCCCCCAGAACTATCCAAACCCCTGTCCCAGACCATATTGAAATCCCCCAATAAGAGTAAGTGGCCCTCCACAAAGTCCCCCATCCTGTCCAGCAAAGTCATTTTATTTTTAAAGGATAGTGATACCAAAAGAACAGACATTCTAGCCCATTGATAGTCAAAGTACAGCGCCGGGGCCGGATGTGTCCCCCGGGAAACAACCTTTACAACGCAACTTTTACACCGCACTACCATTACAACAAAACTTTTACAACGCAACATCCATTACAACGCATGCATTTACAACGCAACCATTACAACGCATGACACTACAACACACACCACTACAAGGCATGCCATTACAACGCAGTCATTACAACGCATACCATTACAACGCATAGCATTACAACACATAGTACCCTTACACTATCCAACACTTACCCTACTGTTGCACCCCCTGGAGTTAGAATAGTAATTTTTATAACTACACTATCCAACACTTACCCTACTGTTGCACCCCCTGGAGTTAGAATAGTAATTTTTACCCCTACACTATCCAATACTTACCTTACATGCAATGTAATGTTATGGGTTGAAATGGTATGTGTTGTAGTGGAATGCGTTGTAAAGGTAGTTTCAAAGAATTTGTTGTAATGGCATGCGTTGTAATGGTATGCGTTGTAATGGATGTTGCGGTGTAAAAATTGTGTTGTAAAGGTAGGATTTTTAAAAGTATGCGTTGTAACGTCATACATCCGTGGCCCCCATCACCTTAACTTGCTGACCCCCTGGTCATAAGCAGCATTGGGCTTCTGCTTCCTAAACTCAAGACTAACATTAGAAGATGCTAAATAAACAGGCAAGCATTTAATTAAAGGCTAATGGAAGTTAAAGAAAGGAAGTAGCTAGGGTATCCTACACCACTCCACTTTAAATACACCTTCATTTTTAAAGACATTTTGCAACAAAAGATTAAAAGTAGACTTAAGTCTGTTCAAAATTCAAGTAGTGTATTTCATTAACATGCAGATCTGTTTCACCTTAGTACCTCAAATTATATCAGTGCATTGAGAAATATTTTTTTCAGAAGTGATAGATTTTAAACATGGATTCAAAAACATTCATTTTTCACCCACTTCTACAACAATGCCAGTAGTGTACTAAGAGGCAAGTCAGTTGTTATGCATACTCTTTGGCTGACCTGGGTGTCTATTATACATGAGCAATATTATTGTTTATTAAATCAAACACAGGAGAAGGTTTTGTACAGTGTAATAATGAAGAAATGGGTCAGAAAGTGAAATTACACAATTGCCTATGATCACATGATCTGATTAAGTTATGAAGCCGGTATTAATTCCAAGTTTTAGTTTCACTTTGTTCAACTCAGACACTAGATGTACATGTCTTGCTTTGCTTAGACTTACTTTACCCCCAACTTCCAATCTGCTGGTATCAACACAGCCCTTGGTCTCAACACAGACCAAATGTGGTGGCTCCTGTAAAAATGTTGTGAGCACCCATGTTCAAGCCTATATCATAACATAATACAATCTGGAATAATACTCCAAAAACATTTCTTGAGTGAACTGATTTGGTTTATGTTTATTGAGCCAGCACATAATATCATCTATCGCAAGTGGAGAAGTGTGGCTCAATGGTTAGAGCGGCAGACCTTGATGCAGAGATCTAGCCCGGGACCAGGGTTCAATTCCCCGCCTCGGCGGGTCTTGGGCTCAAAATTCCACTGACCTGATAATTCTCGCCTCGGTGCCTATTCCAATCATGGAGTCCCACTCTGCAACTCTAGGCAATAGCTTGCTTAATCTCCACAACGGCCCCCACAACATTAAGGATGCCTGGCCTCCACCTTGGGGGTGCCCAGGAGTGGACGCCTCACAGGGAAAGCCAGGATGGGTTCCACTGCGGTATTCGTACAAGCGCCTTGAGACCCTTGCGGGTGAGTAGTACGCTATACAAGTATCAATTTACATTTAATATCACAGTAAACTAAATGGGCATTGAGTTTGCAATTGTAGCTTTAGTTATGTTTACTAATGACATTCTTACAGCAACAATGAAAACCAATGCACTGTTCTGAGGATTTTCACCATTCCATCGGATGAAATCTAATATTTCCTCCTTATTCCTCGTCTCCGCCTTGTCCCTCTTCCCCGCCTTGTCCCACCAACCATCTTTCTTTGTGTGCCCTACTCTGGCTATACAGTGATCCCCAGTTCTGCTGAGTAGTACCAACTTAAAAGCTGGGGGAAATAAGAGGTGAATAGAGAGGTAAAGAGACAGTATAACAAGAGAGGTGAAGTAGAACAGGAAATGAAGTAGTGATAGGTGTGATGGGGAGAGACCAATGGTAAAGACGGAAAGATCGGATACCCGGAAGCATTGCTATAGAAATAGAAAGAGGTAGGTGGAGATATAGGTAATACTTTATGGTCATAAAAAACACTTTCAAAACTGCAAAGTGAACCTTCTTCACTTCTCCAAAGAGAATATGTATCAAATGTCACTAGGAATTCAGAAGAAGCAATAAACACCTTCTGTTCTCAGCATCATGTTTCAAGTGACTTGCAGACAACTAGTGATATTCCATCTGTGTAATAATCTGTCACAATTCTTGACATACCTCACATGTGTAGGACACAATCTGTACCACCAAATCTGAAACACATTCTGTGTGGCCACATGCATGATAACAAAACACAGAAAAGGTTGTGCATATGCCAATGGCCCTCCTCTTGCAGGCAAAATAGAGCCACATGTTAGGCATAACAGGGACTAAGCCATGACACAGACCCAAGGCAATTATCTTTCAGGAAAGCACCTGTATGAATGGAAATAACCGTGAAAATTATAAGGACGTATAACCTTAACATGTTAGAAAAAGCAATCCTGCTGCACAGAGATTGAAGCGCCAAATTTGCAGATTTCGCTTTGACCTCAAGCAGGGCCTAGCTTAGAATGAGGGTCAAACAGTTCTCTTTTGAGAACGCACATTGCACACAGTCTTAAACATAACCTGAAATCAACACACACACACATGTTGGCACATTCTAGCCCAGGACCTAAAACATAGCCTAGTCAGAATGACCTACAAGCTACAGCCAGAAACAAACCAAAAGTTACTAATTAATATTCCTGGCATGTATAGAAATAAGTTTGTTGTCTGCATTCTCCATTAAGCCTTTAAAGTAGAGCTAAAAGGTTGATTGGCACACAAATGAATCAGTTCATTGTGCAAAAAAGTTTTAGAAAATCCCTACAAACGATTCTAATCTGTTTCTTCTTGCTTCAGAGAAAGTGATCGTTAAGCAACACACTGCCTTTCTGGGAGCTGGATGTGATAAATCATTAAAGCTTCGGGGCAGACCTACTGCACTGAGCCTAGTGCAGTATTTTGTGGATGTGGTGGAACCGCGATTGAGGTGCACTAGATGTAGCTTTGAGTACTACTTTGGTCAGCCATGTAGAGAGAGGGTCAGGACTGTCTTCTGCCTAAGTCTCAGGAGTTGAATTGGGCTACTGAAGGCCTAAGCATGGATTCTTTCCTCCGGAACAGGGAAGGAAAAGGTTGGGGCCTAAAGAGCTGAAGATGTAGGCTGAAGCGGCACCCTGTTGACGCAGGTCTTCCGGGCACCAGAGGACTGGGCCGGTCTTCGCTTTGACCTCCTGCTGTGATCTGGAAAAGATCCTCCTGGTGATGGGCGCTGTATAGTTCAACTTGAAATTGTCTGATGCAAGTGGCTGGGCAGATGCTTTCATGTCGCTAACATGGGTGTGGTAATCAGGAGGTGGGATGGAAATCTATAAATTCTTATCCCCAGTGACTCAAACCTGATTCTTCATCTCTGCAACTCTTGTCTTCAGGCCACATATGCCTATACACACACAAGATAAAAGTGGGAGGATGTTGTTCTTGGGAAGGACACAGGGGTCATGGTGACAGTGGCCTATAAGCTGAACAGCCGAAAAACAGTGAGGCCCCTTCTATTACAAAATTAATCCCCAGTCCTCGATTGCCAGAGCAACCGAACAGCAAGGCCCCTTCTATTACTAAATTACTCAGTCCTCCCCAGCCCTTCACTGCCTCAGGGCAATGGCCTGGCAGGGGAGGAGATTAAGCATAAAACACAGCTTTTGTGCCATCCACGGCGCCTGGGGAGAAGCTGAGGTGAAGATGGACTAGGTTTACAGCACTACGTGCCCCCAACAGTGAGGCCGAAGCATAAACCTATTCTTCCTCTCCCACCATGCCCTGAATGAGAAGAGCTGTGGGAGAGGTGTCAAATATCAAATGCAGCGAGGCTGCTTTACTCTCACTGCCCAGTGCCCTCTGTGGACCAGGAAAGAAAAAAATGGCCCACAGAGGGCACTGAGACACCGGCCTTTCGGCCAATGCCCGGGTGCCTTCAAGACCAATCCGTCCCTGCGTGTGGGTTATGCCCAGGCAAAGCCCGAGCCAAGGGCAAGCCCATCCATGCCTGACAGAGCCCAGAGGAGGTTTTGCTGGGCCCCCACTTGTTTTTTTAAACTTGGCCCATCTAAGTTCCTGAACCCACTGGACCCTCTGGAGCAGATGCAGGTACTGTGACTACAGTGCCCTGTGTGTTTTGTAGCCCCAGCATTGTTTACTTGCTCGAGTATCCTTGGTAATTGTTAGCGTGCTCTTGTGTGCATGAGCACAGGAATGCATGTCCATCTACTAAATACCATTAGCTTATCAAGGAACTATAAGTTTTAAGGAAGCCGCTGGGTTGGGGGTTTGCTACTGCCTCCAGATTACGCTGCTCATCCATTTACCTTTTCCACAACTATGTAGACACAGGCTGATGGGCGTTGGACATAACTGTTAAACTTGCTATCTCTGCACCGGTTTGGGGGTGGGGATGCTTTCCTCAGGCATTGACAGTGTCCGGCGTGGGTACTGGAGCAGGAGAGGTGACTTGCCCCTCCAAGCATCCTATAAATGGTTGTCAGCTCCAGTGCGCTTAGCACCAACCTTTCACTCCTATCCCACATTTTCTTGTGGTCTTGAAGAGCAGAGAAAGAATCATGGGCAAAAGTTTTCAAGTGACAGAGTCATTACTGCTGCCAATACCTCAGGAGGTACAACACTGGACTCTATTTTTGATTCATGGTATCAATGTAGTTTCACAGGACATAACACTGGCCGAAAGACGTCTCTCTCGATTTTGAAGTTGCCTCTGGCTGTCCTCTTGCTTCCCTGGTAGGTCCATCCAGTCCCTCCTTGCTCCCCTGGATTAATGTGGGATATGGCTACAGTCCAGATGGCTGCTCTGCCTACTTCTACATCTTTCTCCAATTCAAATATTATTGCAAGTCAGTAACAGTGAACCTAGCTCCAAAAGGAAGCATAAAACGAAGCAAGGGGGACATGTTAAATTACAACACAGTTTCAGTCATAGTACAGCTCACAAGGTGTCTGCAGACCCCCTCTTTGCTGCTGTCTGGGCAGGATTCAATTAAACCCTAAAGCTGAGGATTGTGTCCCACCTCCTATCTACTGGGATGGCATTTTGGACAGATGTTCGTCTGCATGTATTTCTCCCTTGTTGGATAAGATCTGTTACCATGAACATACTGTTAGCCAGTTGATTTCTTTTTTAAACTTTGTCTCAGGTCGGCAGGTTTTGGCGTAGCTGCAGTTGACTAGCATTGATGGTAATAGTGCTCCTTCAGAGATCCCCTCAAGGTTACAGGATAACATAGGTCCTGACCAGTCCTCCCAATTTCGGGGTAATTTGTGCCCCCCACAGTCAGGGGCAAGAGGGGTAGATGATTCAGGTGTACAAACATTAGGATTGAGTGCCCTCGACAGGGCACATCAATAAGGGCCTCACTAACAGACTCAGTTGCCTTCTCCCATTGTCTGGTCTGCCTGAACTCTCCCCTGCCTGCTGTCCCTATGTGGCCATTCTAACTGGAGTTCCCCTACCCTTGAGATCCCGTGAGGACTTTTATGGGCACTTTAAAAATAAGGTATGTCATTGGTCGATGAATCATACATATTTCTAAATCCCTGAATATGACAACAACCTATTGGTAAGGCTGGTTGGTTGAGTTGGGTTGGGTGGTCCCATCACCCAAAAACAATAGAGGGCATTGTGTTGCTATTAATTGTAGGAACCCTGGTCTGGCTCAGTAGTTGGTCAAGAGTGGGGCTAGGGTCTGCTTAGTGAAAAATTACATGAACTTTTTACCCCGCGCATTTTTAGGTAGTACCTCAGTCAGTGCGCATGCGCTTCTCAACAAGACGGCTCGAGTTGAGTATGGAAGAGAACTAAGAAGCCCTGCTCACTCTCCGCCCATATTTTTCATTGGCTTCTCATTACTCAATAGGCTTGTTTGTCCCCCCTTGGTACCGCCTTGTCTTCATTTATAACCTCCCATGGCTTCTAGCCCCTTTACTTCGGTTGTTACATGGTACGAATATTTAGTCTTGTAAGCACTATTTTGGTTATTGAGTTTCTCTTACTGCAGGCACAACCCATTTTGCTTACATTTGTCAATATTCAAGTGCGCAGATGTAGTTCAGTGATGCTCCTGAGTCCAGGACAAACTTTGCTGGGTGGTCTCCTATCACGATATCTAGTTTGGGGTATCGTTTCAAATGGTCAGGGTCTGATACCATGCAGATATATTCGTCACTGTCTTGCGACACAGGCGTGTGTGGTGATGAGTCACTGGACGTGGGTCTGCGTGATCGATATGAATCTACTGTTTGGTGTCGGGAGCGGTAGGTGCTCGTGGATCGGCCTCGTGATTGATATGGGCTTGTTGATTGATTGCTGGATTTTGAGGAGCTGGATGAGCGTCCTTCTCTCCCCTTTATGGCACGTGCGTGGTGTCGTGTCGCGAGATCGATGACCTGCGCGTTGACTGTTTGGCCTGGCACGCTACCTCGAAGTGATTGTCTCTCCCACAGCGGTGACATCGCTGACCAATTGCTGGACATTGCCCTGAGTGTGGGTAGTCTTGTCCACACCTGTAGCATGCGGGTGCTGATTTGATGGACTTGTGATGTCGCGATTCTCGTCTGGAAGATGTTTTCCGAGAGGTGTAGGTTGGCTTACTCGATCTGTGGGAGTTTGTCGCGGGTCTGGTGACTTTGTGTGCCTGCATCCGGAGAGCGTGTTCTTTCCGGTCGGGCTTGTGAGTTTCCATCCATTTAGCATGTTCTTCTGCCTGGTCGTTGAGTCTTGTTAGTTCCTCGATTTCTTCCAGGGTGTATTGTTTCTTCAGGAGTCGCCGATGTAGTGATTCGGATTGGCATCCATCAATAATGCGGAGTCGCAGTGCGTCCTCTGTCTTGAAATTGTCAAACCCACAGTAACATGCCATCCTTTTGATACGCATGATGAAGTCACTCATGCACTCTTCTTTTTCTTGGGTGGCCATTTAAACGTGTACCATTTGTAGTCCACGTTGCGCTTGTGGAGGAATCGTCTGTCAAGGGCACTTTTTACCTCCTCATATGTAGCAGTCGCCGCATCTGGCAGTTCTTTTATGATCTGTGCTATTTCTTGGCCTATTAGGTTTCTTAAGGCTACGAGTTTTTGTTTGGGGTCTTTACCAAAGACCCGACCATGTAGTCATCGAAGTCTTTGCTCCAGCTTTTCCACGCAGGCCCCATGCTGTTGCCTGGCGTCAGCGCCAGCGGCTGTGGCTGTCGCATAAAGGGTGCCCCCTTGGCGCGTGAGGCATCATGGCTGCGTTGGCTTGTGTTGCTGGACCTGCTACGACGTTTCCCCCAGAAGTGCTGTTGGGTTCAGTGTCGGACATTTGGGAGCCGTGGCTTGGTTTAGCTGTATGCGAGCTCTCCCGCTCTTTTATTGTTGCAGGGACTTAATTTCGGCTGAATAGGAGCTTTCCCGCTCTTTTTCTGTTAAAGTTTGTGAATCGTTGTGGAGGGCGCCTGACTTCAAGATGGCCGCCGTATTTAGATCGTGGGTTATCCAATGGGCAGCGCCTGACCTTAAGATGGCCGCCGTGTGGGACACTGTATCTTCGGGCCTTGGCGGCTCTCTACCCACTTGCTTGCTTGCACTCCGAATGGTTGCCACAGTCACGCTCTCTCTCTCTCTGTTGCTGGAGCGGGACTCACCCCTGCTTTCATCGGGTTCTTCGCGCCTCCGCGGGTGGACAGGTCTCTCAAGTCCACAGTAGCGCTGCTCGGTGTCTGGGGCTCCCTTGTGATCGTCTGCACAGCGGAGCACAAGCTTCTTGCCTGCTCTGCGGTTCTCGAGCAAGCGGCGCGGTATCCTCTGACAGGCCTGCTCTTGGCAGTTCCCGACGCCGGTCTTTGTTTCGCGCTCTTCCCGCGCTGCCGGTGGGATAAACTGCAGACTCGCTGGTCGGGCCGGGTGTAGACGGCTGGGCTGCGTGACTTTACTTGTGGGAGCATATTGATCCCACCCTCGTCGCCAATGTCACATTCGCCCCTAGCAATCAGACACTGGAGTCGGAGCTAGTATGTGTACATCTTTCTTTATTCCCTGCCAGACTTCAACTGGCTTACAGACTACGTGTCATTCCGGTTCCTGTTTCCTGTCCCGCCCCTTCCTGTTCGCCTGCTCTTTCTCGGGACAGAGGTCAGGCATAGCGACATGACAACATTCAGCTCGCCCTCCATGCTCTCTTTCGCTTTCAAGCAGCCTGGACAAAGGCGGCCACTTATATCCAATGCCATATGTCTTGCATTTGAATGCGGGACCTATTGCATTGCACATTTTTTTGTTTAATTTACCTTGGAACTGGGCCTGCTTTCTGATTGCCTTGAACAAACTAAAAAAGCAATGGAGATTTTGGAGTTAGTGAGATTTATTACCAAGACATATGAATTAAAATGGAGACTACGTAGCTGTATCTGGAGTGGTGTAATTGTTCACGGTCTGCATACTTAATTTCCAGCGTGACTTATGTATTGTGGTTCTGATATTTTAATTGCCGAGTTGAGTCTGTCACATTGACCCATATGATTGATGATGAGTTATAGCCGGCAAAAATAGTCTGGCGCCGTTGGTACATTCCTTTCTGGAGATTTATATTCCAGTATTTTCGATGGGTATTGTTGTTTGCTGTGCAGTACATTTCTTAATTATTCTGAGATAGCTTTGTGCTTCGTCAAAAACAAATAGATTCAAGGCAGATAACCTGGAAATCCGTCTACCTCTTTGATGTTTTTTTCCCACGATTTCAGAGAAGTGATCATTTTCAGGTAAAGGTTCGACTCTCATAGCCGTCCCGTGAATCATTCGCCAAGCCTGCTGCGCCAGTGACCCTTCCCAGAAGCGTAGTTTATTACCTGTTGCTGATTTCATAGACATGATAAATGGCTTTCAACTATGATGGATATTTGCGAAGCGTTTCATTATATTTCAGATGCAACTCTGTGATTGGTTGTTGAAGACATAAACAGGAAGCAGCCGTGCTAATGGAGTCGTGGTTGTGCTTACATCAGGAACAGGCAGTAGCTACGTCTCCTCTCTTAAATAATTTGCACATCATGTCTAGGTACCACCACAGGTTCCTCCTTGAAAGATTCCAAAGCAACAGACCTGAGCAGATTTCACTTCCCAAGCACGCTTAAGGGAATGAACGCAAGGGCAGCTTTTCAGTGCATAATTCAGTTTGATAGATCATTAAAAAAGTTATGTCATTCCATTTTTTGAGCTCGGATGCACATTTAAGGTAAGAAGGCAGCCCCTGTTCCACGAGCACTGATTGTCTCAGGTGGCTCATGGCAGAGACTGTAGACGATATGACGTGGATGATTGTGCTCAAGTTTCAGACTTGTTTCACTGTGTATTGATTGAGCGCGTAGAAGAGATCGTAATACAAGCAAATTAATATAGTAAGCAACAGACAAAACGCTGGATAGTTTGGAGACTAATTGCTGCAAGGACCCCAGTTTAGATTGAGCTTTTTTTAGGTTTTTTAGCTGCATTAAGTCGTTAAAAAACGTAGGCTGGAGAGAGTACTTGCTGTGTGATAAATGAAAAATCGTCTACCTTATTTCGGAATGACCCCATGAAACCCGTCTGTTCTCCCGTAGTCTGTTCTCCCGTAGTCGTCCCTGGTTGAACAGTTGCTTCACCCACACCTCTTTGTGCTGTTGTCCTTGGCCCTACAAGAGCACATCTGTGTTCTATAGTAGATGCCTTTCAGGAAGCTGTCTGTTATATACGTATTTTTTCCTGTTTTCTTTTTTTTTTAAAGTCATTTTTATTACATTTTAAAGAAATGAACAAATACATAATGGTGATACACTAATAATGATAAAAATAATGGTGAGATGACAACCAGAAACGAAAATGAGAGTGCTGACAAATCATAAGAAGTATAAAGTAACTAGAAGACGAATAGAAAGCAACGAGTTACTCAAGTGGCTTGCCATGTTGATCACAGTGGAGCCGTAGTAGCAAGCATAGTTGTCATATGGATAGTAATAAACAACTATACAGTACGTTTAAACCTATATGTAACCATCTGTGTTCTATAGTAAAATCCTATAGGAACCTGTCTGTTCTGCAGTAGGTGCCTAAGTCGTACCTGCCGGTATTCGATTGTTGTTTGCACATGAGCTTATGTGTTTTTTGTTTTTCAGTGTAATTGCCCTACAAGAACCCATCTGTTCTTTAGTGGTTGCCCTGTGAAGTTTTGCCCAGAGACAGATAGGACGATTAGCCACTCTTCAAATTTAGCTTTGAGTGTTTGTTAAAGAAGATCCCATATGCATACAATTTAAGTGGGAGGTAAAGACTCAAGGTGGCTCTATGTAGTACTTTCTCCAATGAACAATGCTCTCAAAGCAGCTTCATTACAGGCAAACTAGTCACATCAGTAAAATTCTGTTCCCTTCAAAGTGGCTCATCTGTATCCCCATTTTCTTGAGCAGGAAGGCATAGCTTTTGGGGGAAAAGACTGCCCATAGGCTGAACTATGCTCTGTACCTGAACTCATGATTGAAATTGTTGGATTTGTTTTCACAAAGATGAAATGCTGAGCATTGTGTAGTAGGTGCCAACTTTGGGTGGTGCCTTTGACTTGGCCCCTTTGTTGTAATTTGGCAGCGATTAGGTTAGTATTAGCAGAAGCATCTGCATTTAGAGACTATCTTGTCCGTTTTGTGGAATCCATTTTGTATTATTGTCAGCCCTTTTGTTTGACATGTGCTACCATGTGCTCGCCATGTGCTCTGTCCTACCTTTCTGTTAACTGCTCTTGAAATCTGCCTAGAGACTAACTATATTTAGCATCTTCCACCTTCGCACTTGCTCACTTGAGCTTGCATCTGTCCATGCAGCTGCTGTTAGTCTGTAACTGTCAGGATGTGTTCACCAGAATTAGCAAATGTTGGCTCCTCCCACTTATTGACTGCATTTCTGTATGACCTTATATGTACCTACAACCAGCATTTTGTACTTGTACCGCCTTCATTTGAGCCCCTGTGGGGGAATAAAAGGACCAAGCTCCTTCCATTCAGTGTGCTACTTCATACATTACCGAAGATTGTTGTGTGAATGTAGTTCCACCTCATGAGGTTTGATAAATCTTGTATTTTCTATTCCAGTTTCTGTGCCAACTTCTATTCTATGGTCTGAGGACTCTGTGCAGAGAAGGGAGAACCCCTAGTACTGGTAGGCCTTGCTGAGGCCCACCACCACATCTTGTCCTTGCCGGCTGCGAACCTCATGGCTTACACCAATCAGCCGCCACTAGCAGAATTTGGGCTTTGACCTGTTAGAGCTCACCTGGCACATCTGTAAATAGATTTGAGAAGGCTTAGGCAGCAGCCTGAGGCGAGTAAGACCAATTAAGGAGTGCAGGGGGTTGGTATGCTGTTCTATGAAATCTTCAAATTTGCCAACCGTGGACTTTTTGCACTTTTGTAACCTTCATCTGTGCTATTAGCGGTTGGTGTGCTGATGATGAGGGCGTTCTTGATGAATGGTTTTCAAAGCTTGATGAACACACTTCCTAGACTGATTTGAAGATTGAAAATAAAAACTGCAGAAAAAAACACTATGGGGAGGGGCGAAAGACAGGGGATCAGCGTTTAAGCACACAGAGGGGTTCAAGTGAGGAGAAGAGTTGGCCTAACGGCTAGGACGGTCGACCTCGAATTTGGGGAATTGGGTTCGAGTTTTGAAAATGACGCTCAACATCCCGTGATTCTGGGCAAATCACTTGATCTCCCAGTGCCTAAAAAAAAGAATGTGTGTCCTCACGTAACGTAACTGGTGCTATGTAAAGCCCTCTGATAACCGATTCGGGTCAAGTTTGCGCAATATAAAACTCTGCAAAAAAAAAAAAATTAAAAGCTGAGGAGAGATGGGAATAATGGGGGTAGGACAGACAGGAGAGCAACAGAGTAGTTGGGTATATTGCAAAAGATCAAAAAAAAGAAAAAAGAAGGCCTGTGTGCACAGATAAAATTGTTGGTAGACATTTGCTGTAATATGCTATGTGCTTCAGTACTAAAATCATTAGACTTACTTAGTGGCATAGTGGAAGTTATATATCATGTTTCATTGCAAAGCTTTATTGTGTGAGGTGCCACTGACTGCAGGCAAATGTAAGCATGGGCCACTGAAATTGTACAAAATGTGATAGGAGGTCTGCTTGCATGAATTTCAACAATGCCAATTGCTCAGGACAGTATTTTAACTGTTGTTCTTTTTTCCCACCATGCTACCTCAGTTTGGGCACCCCACACCATACCACATAATTTCACACAACGCCACACACTTCCAAGCCACACAATTCAACTCTACACATTTCTTTTCCACACCACATAGTTTGACTACAAACCACATATTTCAACTCAACAACACAATTACACAACACACCACAGGCATCCAATTCACACCACAGAATTCCACACCATGCCACAAAATTCAACAACACACCACATAATTAAACTCCACATCATACCATTCCACAACGCAAAATGTGGTTCTACATAATTCCACTCTATAACGCACAATCTCACATAATTACTATCCACATATTTCCACTGCACACCATGCCACATAATTTCACTACACAAATCAGCTTCACACAATTTCACCACACAAAATTCCACAACTAACAATTCCAATCCAACCCACATAATTCCACTCCACACCACATACACCCACTACACTGCAATCCAAAACACATGTGTAAAAGACATTGTCATTTACATTTCCAATACATCTGACTCTCTCAAATGCGGGACCAATTTACATTGCAAATGCTTGTTTTATAAGCATTTGGCACCCAAGGAAACGATGGGATCCAGGCACTTGCCCTCCAGGGTTGCTGCTGGGGATGGGGTTTCAGTCTCGACCTCCAACAGATATCTTCCTATCTCTGACCGGGATAGTTTAGACTGATAACCTGGTCTGTCTACTAGCAATAGCGATATTCTATCCAAATTACTTCCCACCAAGTTGGAGCCATCCCCCACTAATCCCCCTGATCTGCCCCTACCCCTTCTGGAGTGTGTATGCCCTCCATTAGTTCTGTCGAGCCTCCTCTTGTATCCCCCATAGCCTTAGAGTCTCACGTTTTGAGCCACATTGCGCTGCACCTGCACTCCCATAGTTAGATGGTCTCTTGGAATGTTGATGGCTTGGTGTCAAAACATGAGTACCCTGTTTGATGTCTTTGCACAGATTCATTTGATGTCTGCTAGATCCAAGAGACTTAGGGCCAGATGTACCAATTTCTCATGCAGCGCAGTGCAGTAGCCGCAAATTCTGCGCTGAGTGAGATGAAACAAGCAGGAGAGTGCCAAATTTGCTGACATGTGACACTCTCCTTCCCTCTCCCTAGTGCTGGCCCTAAAATTAGCTGCTGTGCCCCAAACTATTTTGTGGGGCCGATTGCAATCGAATTGCCTGTTCGGCCCTCAGGTGACTGAGTCGGCTGAGCATGTTATATTTTTCTGTCCAACATAGCAAAGCATCAGAAGGAAGTACATTTGCTACAACATGATGTTACCAGACAATGCATTGTGTTCTCTTTCTCACAATTTGTTATGTACAGGTGGAGGCGCTTTCTATGTCTGCTGTGGAATGCATCACACATGGAAAAGCATAAAGGAGGAGGAATAAAAGTATTTCTCCTCGCTTTGCTGTTCTAATGCCTGCTCTTTTATGGCAATAGTTTTTGGTGCTGCCTCAGATTCACATATCCTTGTCAATCTGGGGCAGTGTCAAAAGCGATGGGTGTTGAGTGGAACGATCACAGGTAGAATCATGGCATGCCCCTTTCAGGCTAAGGGACCCATGTAAAGAGGCCTTATTTACAAGGTGGCGTTGAGCCTTACACCATTACTTAATGGCATTTTGTAAATATGGAGAAGGGCATATCACCACTAGAATATTGCTAAAAGTGACGTACGGGCGGAAAAATACCCTTCTAAATATGTCCCTCAGTGTTTAGAGGACTGAAAGGGTGGGACGGTGCTCAAGAAGGGTGAGCAGACATTGATAACTGGGATAGTGTTCGATGAAGCAGCAAAGTACTTAGTGTAGCACAGGGTGGAGGAGTGTCGGTGGGAAAGTTATTAGGTGTATAGAGAGGGTATGTCTAATTATGGTGGATTTATAAAGATTGTGCCTGAAGTTTGTAGATGTGGTGGAAGTGAGGTAATGAGAATGTGTAAGTAGAGTATTGGGCCTGAATGCTAATGTATGTGACATATTCTGTATACAAGTCATGAGCACTGTATCACATTTAATATAAGTCACTTGGGTGCAAACACATATGATGCTTTACATATAATTGAAAGAGAATGATAGAGATGTCCAATTGTAGTGTTGGACAGTGCACTGCCACTTGAATTATAGGTTACTGCTATTTTCCGTGCTCCTAGGTATCACCCACTACTCTTGAGTGACTGTATAATAATCCGGTCTGCAGAACATTAAATTTAGCTCTGTCTCCTAGGGTATCAGGATGTGCTGATTAACCAGCTAGAGTTACATACAAATTATATTTATAACGAGATGTGACTACAACATCTAAACACAAAGTGGAATTATTGAATAATAAATTAATTCACACAAGTGACAAGACTCATGTTTCAAATATAATTTGTATGCAACTCTAGCTGGTTAATCAGCACATCCTGATGCCCTAGGAGACAGAGCTAAATTTAATGTTCTGCAGACCGGAGAATGATAGAGATGTGACATTTTGTGATAAATTAATAAAAAATACCTGGTCAAGTTTAACACTACAGCACTTACAGCCAATTGAAATAAAAACAATTGTTTCCACAAAATCATCTGAAATTGTGACGAATACTCTGTCTTCACTAAAAATTCAGTATTTGTATCTCTCCAGGATCCATTTGACTATATTGCATAGGTGGGGGATTACTGGACTGGTGATTTGTTTTGAGGCTCTACCAAATTATTGTCCATAGGCACGTTTTGTCTAATAATTCTTTATGTTATTTTTGATTACAAACTCTTTCATGGAACAAATTGAGAAGCTTACCACCTGCTTCTTTATGCTTAAAGTAATCGGGAAAATTACTCAGTTCTTGGGGAGATGTTCCAGAAAAAACCTATTTCAGGCCCTCATCATCGCAAGGTTGGAGTATTGAAATCCTCTTTTCTGGTATTGTCTGCTATCTCCCCTAAAAACTGTGATTTAACTAGAGTGCAGCCACTCGTCTTATTCTGTGGCTGAGCAGGAAAACTAGCATTTCTGTCCATCATCCTCTCCGTTACTGGATGTCTATGAGTAAGTGTTGCTTATTAAACATCTTCTTTTTTGGGCCATATACAACCTCACCATTGACAATTACTTGGCTTCTCTTTTCTGAACCTATTCTGCAACTAGATACCTACAATCCAGATCTTTACATCATGCTTCCCTACAAGACAGAAATGTATATGTAACTTAGTGTGGTGCTCTTGTAGAACCCTCCTTGTGAACCAAGATCAGAATGTATAAAACTGCAAGCAAAAAAATACACCCGAAGAGCAGACTACAAAAAGGCAAAAAATGCAGGTTTTGCACCCAAACACAGAAAACGACTAGTAGCCAGATCAAAATGGTCTTACCTTTATGAAATATTTTCTAATTGGTTGAAAGCATGCCCAATCAGAATTGTTGAATGAGTATGTTATTGAATATCATATTGACAAAGCATTCTCCCAATCAGAACAAGGCCCTGCAGTTGTATTATTTTCAAACCAGTAGGAACTGCTGTGGCATGGACTACCTGGGCTGGAAAACATGTTGTCATCTGTAGACTGGTGTTAGATGCCTAGGTGTTAGGCTCAACAACTAGCACTAGAATATTAACACAAACCTCTGTATCACTCTCATTCTACCATCTTAAGACAGCTCTGGATACTCTCCACCGCCTTCCAAAAAGGAAACCTGTCCCATCATACCTAGACACTATGCCTTCTACCACGACAGACCACACCTTCCCCCTTATGCAAACCACTCAACCACACAGCCCAAACTCCTTCTCGATCAGCTTCCCGCCTAACCTTTCACCCAAAGCGAATAAAAAAATGTGAGCAAAAACTGATCAAATAACATCCAGAATCAACGTTCGCAGACACCTGCCATTGCTCCTTCAAAGGTCAGGTAAAAATGGATCTCATCTTCCACACTAAAAGACCTGAAATATTGAACTCCATTCTCAGATCTCAGCTCACAATTCCCAAAACTACCAGCACCACACACAGCTGCAAGCTGACACTATCCACTCCAAACCGCCAAGACGTACTGGAAATACCACTGTGACCATATACTCCAATGGCACAGTCCTGATACAAGCCAATAACAACAATCTAGAGTCCTTTGACAACCTTTTCCCCTCTCTCCGGACTACCCACTCTCATGTACTCCCCCACTTCCTGCCCATAGTCCTCCCCCTGAAGAACCAAGCCCACGCTCAGAACTCATCCAGCTTTCCAGTGCTCCCTAGCTACCACACACACCCTTCGCCAGGCGACATCACCTGCACCACCCCTAGAGAGAACAAGACCTACATACGTCCCCCGACGGCTCTCACGCCACCCGCCACCCACCATCTTCCTCCCTAATTCACCCCGAACAACCCTAACTCACAATCGCTGACTCCCATCTTCCTCTAAACCCAACTACAATAAAACACCAACACCCCAACACGACCCTGGCCACCCTGCACTCACTGCCAGCCCAAAACCCACACGGGCAACCACAACCACAAGAAGGCAACACAACAACACAAGTCTTTCCCCCCAGGTCTAGCATATCCACCCAGGACCCTCACAGATACCCCACCAACTTAGAGACTAGGCAGCAACTCACCTTACCGGAAACCCAGATAGCAACCATAATCCAGGGTTTTAGTGAAATCCTATACAAACTTGCCGTGCCCCTTTAGTCTCTGCACACCAGCTCCTTCCCCACCTTTACAAACTAAAGCCTCCCAAAACCCCCACCAGAGTTGGATCTCTACCCCCCTCTCCTATCCGACATACAGACCCAAAAGAACTAGAGATGCAATTTCTGAGAGTGAAGCGGCAGACCTTGCCTCCTCGTACGATAATCCTACCCCTATCACCCCACAATCCAAAATCCAGGTTATCACCGGATTAGGAAGAGACCAGGCCCCTCTGAAATCCCCCAGACCTCCGGCCACCTGCACTATCATATCAATAGCTCCCGGAACGAAGAATTCCAAAACAGAGATGACCCTCACCAACTGCAGATCAGCCACCAAACATGCCACTGAGCTAGCAGAATCCATCCTCACCCATGACAGAGACTTAGCATTTATCACCGAAACTTGGCTAAATGATTATTCCCTACCACTTCTGGACACTGTCGTCTCCCAGGCTTTGCAATCACTAACAAAGATAGAATAGACCAAAGAGGAGGAGGCATAGCAATCATCCACAGAGACAATATCTCAGTGACGGAAACAGACTCTTTCAACTACAACTCCTTTGAATGCCTCACCATCAACATTAACATTAGCAACAACAAAACAATAACCTGCCACCTGATCTACCACCCCAGGCAACTCCTCCACATTCACTGAACACCTGTCTGATCTGATTGCTCACTGCTCTCTCCGAGATGCAAATAACCTAATTCGGGTGACCTCAGCCTACACTGGAAAGAAGAAAACAACCTGCTAATCCAGAACCTGAATGAGCTGTTACACAACAACATCCTTACCCAACTCTGCACAGAGGAAACCAACAACAAAGGAGCAATACTGGATGCCATTATCGCCAAACGTGACACAGTCCCGATAAATCACACCCTGCCAGTAGGTGGTCAGATCATCAACTCATCATCTTCCACCTAACCCAACCGATCACTCTCCAACCCCTCACCAAAGACCACGCTGAATGGACCAGAAACCTCTCTCAGATCAACATGACTGACCTAGAGAAAAGGGTAACTCCCTCCTCACTACTTCCACGGATGATGTATCCACTACAGAACTCACTGCCCATTACAACACTACCTTGACATCCATTCTAGTCCAAGTAGCCCCCCTGAAACAAAAAAAAACAGTAACATTCCATCTAGATCCTGGTTCAACATGGACATTAACAACAAACACAGGCAACTAAGAGCTACAGAAAGTCTTTGGAGAAGCAACCCCTCCACTAACCTACTCAAACAACTCAAAGCAGCTCAAAGAAAGTTCAAAAAACACATCTGCAGTGAAAAATCCACCTTTTTCTGCTCCGCTATGGACAACGGAAAGAGCAGACCCAACAAACTGTTTAGACTCATCAAGCAACACACCTCCAACCCCCCTGAATCCTCTATGAAGGCCTCCAAGGAAGCATACTTGACTGCCTCAAAGTCGGCCAAATCACGCCACTACTAAAAATAACAAGCCTTCACTCCAAGGACCTGAATAACTTCAGACCCATCTCCAATCTCCCTCTCTTATCCAAAATCCTCAAGAAATATGTCCTCTCACAATTGACTCAACACATGGACAACATCAACCTTTGGGATCTTCACCAATCTGGGTTTAGAAAAGGATACAGTACCGAGACCGCGATCCTCAACATCACAGACGACATCCATAAATCCCTCGATTCCGACCAATGTTGCCTACTCATTCTCCTATCGGGTGATCACCAACTACTCATCAAAGCCCTACAAGAAAGGGTAGGTGCTGAGGAGGTGGTCTTACTCTGGTTCTCCTCCTTCCTACACAACCGTTCGAAAAGGATGAAAATCAAACACTCTTCCTCCGACCTACACCCTGTCAGCAGGGGAGTCCAACAAGGTTCAGTGCTCCCACCATAACTGTTCAACATATACATGGAACCCCTCACCACCATACTTAAAAATGCTAACATACCCTTCCACCTTTATGCTGATGACACCCAAATATATCCAGAACTCTCCTCCTTAGATGAAATCATCAAACTAAACAACAGTCTAAAAGAAATCCAACACTGGCTGTCTCTAAATCGCCTAAAACGTAATCAAGAAAAAGTGGAAATCCTCCTCATCTCCAACAAAGAAGAGAACCCTTAAATTGCAGAATGGCTAAATGCTTTGGATGCCCTCAACGGTAATCTCACTCTGGCAAACTCCGTAAAATCACTAGGAATCACCCTCAACCCAAAACTCGACATTGCAAATCACATTACAAACTCAGCAGAGAGTGCCTTCCTCAATCTGAACCTACTCAATAAAATGAAACCATTCATCCACACAAAAGATCTGAAACAAGCCACCCAATCACTGGTACTATCCAGACTCGACTATGGTAACGCAACCCTCACTGGTACAGCAAAATCCCACCTAGCTCCCCTAAAAACTCCCCTCAACGCAGCAGCCAGAATGGTAACTAGAATTAGGAAATACGATCACATTTCACCAGCACTTATGGAACTAATATGGCTCACAATCAAACAGTGTGCTAGTTTCAGAACTGCCTGCCTCACGCACAAAGCCCTACACACAGGAAAGCTGGAGTATCTGGCCGCCATAGTCAAGAGGGCTGGCCAGACCAGAAACCTCAGGATCTCCATCTCCCTACTTCTCATCCCTATGAAAACACGCAAACAAAAATAAAGGTGCACGGTCTTTCGCCGGAAACGCGCCCAAAATCGGGAACTCTATCTCAGCTGATTACCGAACTATCTCATACTTTGCAAATTCAAAAAACACCTTAAAGTCCTCTTCCTCAACTGTTCCCTCCCAAATGGATATCAGCTGCCGTAAAGCAAGCTATTGCTCTCTATCTGTGTATTCACAAGGACCTACCTCAGTTCAACCCAAGACAATGTGCAATCATTGAGGTTACCTCAGGACTCACGTACTACCTCAACATTGCACAGAGCTCTTGGACTTTCCGAACATCTGTGCTTAACACTACTCTATTTTTATTTCTTTTGTGAAAAATTGTTGGAAAGCGCTGCAATATTCCTGGGTCGGGCCAGAGCTATATAAAACTCCTTAAATAAAAATAAAATAAATAAGATGCTCTTCCTATTATGTTTTATTGCATGGTAAGCCAAAGTAGATCCCCCCAAGATTTGCTTCATTCTATGAACTAAAAAAGATTAAAAGTGGTTGAGCCCCATATGTACAATGGTTTAGTAAATGCTAGCATGAACAACCACAGCAGCTATGATATTACAACACATTTATAAAACATTATGCTGTGATAGCCACATAACAAGTGATTATCCCTCTAAGTGCACTTGCTGTCTGTTCACTAAAGTATACATCAGTGGTATCCGTATATCTCATTGTACTGGCTGCTTGGCGGTTGGGCACCAGTCCTCACTTATTGCAGTGGAGTGTTAAGCTCTTAAAATGTATTGTTAATCAAGCACATGCTGCCCTAATTCCACTAATATACTTACTGCATACCTGAGAAAATGTAAGAGGAACTTGAGGTTCTTTATTTGTTTCAACTTTTGGTTTCATGTTTTATTGCTCAATTCAGCCTTCAGGCAGCTTATTAGATCAATACAAACACCAAGCGAAACATGTGTCGGCTTAAAGATTTTAAGAATGTAGAATGCAGTACAATGAACAAGTAACAAGCACATAATATAATATTGAAGTGACTTATGGCAGCAAAAGTGTTCATTCTAGAAATTTGTTATTTTTGCTCTGTGCAATTTACCCATCTGGGTATGAGGTTCCCACCAAGTGCAGTCAATAGCACATTATGGGGCACATGCATCAAAGTATGCATTTCTGAGTTCTAAATTGTGAATATTATGAAATCGTAATTTAGGAATCGCAAATGCTTATGCATGAAAGAATCGCAAAAAATGTGCGATTCCTACACATTCCTCATTTGCGACTTGCAAATTGCAAAACACAAATAAGGAAATGCTTCCCATTCATTCCTATGGGCCTAGAGGCCCATAGGAATCAATGGGAATTGCATATGCAATTTTTGAGTAGAAAATAGGTACTCGGAAATTGCACATACAATTTCAAGGGTGCAAGTGTCCCAAAAGGACACTATGATGTACCCCTGAAATTGCAATTTCGCATACATGCCCAAAGGGCATGTGTGTGTGCAACATAGAACTTTGAAAAATGCACTTTTGTGCATTTTTCAAAGTTTTCACCAATTAATTTTTTTTTATTGTTGCATTGCATTTAGGGAATCACAATTTGCAATTCCCTAAATGCAATTACAATTTAAGTAATCGCAAATTTAGCAATTAACTAAATAGCGATTATTGCATTTGGGGTGATGCAAAAAGTGCGGCCCCGCCACTGCAATTTACAATGATGCATGTGCCACTATGTTCTCTTATTACGTTCTTAGCATAATAACTGAACAGAAATAAGGCCATTGTTTGATGCCTCTGTGTAGAAAAAAGACTCAGTTCTATCATGAAACATGCAAGTTATGTGATGTACAGCTTTTCATACTCACACAATCTTCCACCCAGACAAACAATGAATATTATGCAGAGTTATACAGTTTTACCAATTTACAAAGTACACTAGAGGATGGGAAACTGAAGTGTGCTGTGTTTGTGTTTCAGGTGGGTCGCAGAAAATGTACAGCATGAAAGGGTGTGCTACCAAGGATACCTGTGACTCCGGAATTTTCAGCAAAATGTCACCTCAAGGATATCGTGTTAAAGTAAATTGTGTTACTCCCAATAAAGTTTGAAATGACCCTAGAGGTCTACAATCCCTCCTTGTTAATCATTGGTAGCATCATCAATAATTTACTGTGGCCACTTGACTCGAACCATCTGATGCTGAGAGTTAGGTTTTACAAACAGGACCACAATTTGAACTAACTACATCCTGGCTACAAATATTTCGCCCAAAGTGAGGCACTCTATAAAACAGCATGCTGTGTGTCGGCTAATCCCACCTCCATAGGGCCAGCTTTGCCTTTAGGTTGGGTTACACCTGTAGTCACATTGTTGCTTTGAGTAGGTAGTATATGTATGTGTACATGTACGTCACTTATTGAGAGGAAATGGAGTGATGTGGATGGTAGAGTTTGACAGTACTGAGAGAGCAGAAAAAGAGTAGATGGAATTTTTGGAGCAGTGAAACATTCCTGAGTGGTGAACTTTGAAGAGCAATAAGGAGACAGATACCTTGAGCATTTATATAATTAGTCAAAACTTACTAAGTTATTTTAGTATTGCACGACACCCTCTGCATCCTCCGCAAGACCTTCAAATGGATCCCCCCCCCCCGAGTCAAGGAAAACAGTCAACCACGCACTCATCACCAGCAGACTCGACAATGGAAACGCACTCTACGCCGGCATAAACAAGTCGCTACTCCACAAACTGCAGACAAGACAGAACACAGCTACCTGACACGTCCTTTGCATCCCCCAGCATGCACACATCAGCAAACACCTGCGAAGGCTCCACTGGCTCTCTGTGGAGAAAAGAGTCACTTTCAAAATTCTCACCCACACCTACAAATGCCAACACAACAACGGACCCAAATACCTCAACGACAGAATCAACTTCCACAAACCCAAAAGAAACCTTCGATCCTCCAACCTCGTACTGGCTGAAAACCTGCACATCCACAGAGCAAGAGCAGGTGTAAGATCCTTCTCTCACATTGCAGCTAAGACCTGGAACGAGCTACCGGCAGACATCAGATGCGCCCCTCCCTGACCATCTTCAGGAAGACCTTCAAGACTTGGCTCTTTGTCTAACATACCTCTGAACACCTCCTCCCCTCAGTGCCTTGTGACCCTCAGGGGTGAGTAGCGAGGTTACAATTCCCTGATTGATTGATTATTGATTGATTTGTGATCTCCTTGGTCCGAGAGGTCTCAGTAGTAGTGGCTGGGTGCATGGGGCAGGTTTGACCAATGAACCAGGCTTCAAAGGGGTTTAACTTCCTCCTGGCATTGTGTCTGAGACAAATGTGCCATTGAAAGAGGGATAGCATGGCTGATCCTGATTAGCTTGTCTTATTAACCTTGAAATGTACTGCAGGCTGCATGACTAGTTAACTGCATTCCCTTCTTTGTAGTATCATCTGAATCTTGAGCAGCTTCTTCACAGGAATAGGTCGACTCACCTCTGAGAGAGGACTCCAAAAAGTGAAGATTATCAAGCTCTGTAGCTGATAATCCCCATTTTCCTCTCCACCTCTGGCCAATGTCTCCCCACAATGAATATTTACAGTTCTACAACACAGAATGCACTAACATTTGTGCGACTTTCCTATGCGTTATAATATTGATCCTTCTCTGCCACATCCCTTTTTTTGGGTGCTAACAAGTAAACACAGAGAAAGCTGTCTGAGGCAAACAAATCAGTCATCAAATTGGCTATGATACTTGTCATACTTTAGCTACTGTGGTGATGGCAGTATGACACATTTTTGGTTTGGAAATTACAAGGGGCTATCTTCATGTATCTTTAAGCCTTCATGACTGTTGGTAATGACCATCTTTTATGTGGTATTCTCGTAGATTTTTTCTCTGTTTCCTTTATCAGTTTTTGCTGGCCATAGGACTGTGTACACCTTACTACTGCTAACAGTGATAGCGTGCTTGTGATCTGCTCTTTAAACAGGTTAGACCTGACATACCTCTAAGTGGCACATTTGATTTATTTTTAAATCCCTAGTAGATAGCACCACATGTATCCAGTTTCATCACAATGGCCTTGACCCAGGAGGGATGAGGCATTCTATTGTGGGTGTAGTGAAATACATCAATAAGGTGAGTCACTGGTCTACTTCCTTCATTACTGTGATGTAGACACACAGACTCCGCAGACTGGTAGATTGTTGTGTGTGATGGGAAAGGAGTTAAGTGTTTCTGGAAAGACAATAACGTTTCAGTTTTAATGATCAGTCAGTTTGATATTTGGAAGTGTTTGCCCTGCTGAGGTGCAAGGGAAGAAGACTTATGCTTCTAAGTGAATGCCTGCTTCATACTTGGCAGAGCGAGCTTCCAGGGTATGTCCCTAGAACATCATCATCAGAATATTGACTGACATAAATATTGTATCTTGAACGTCATTTACAAAATATTGCCCCATTTTAGTTAAATATAGAAAATCTACACCCATTGAGCTCTATTTGTGTAAACATTATCAGGAAATGCTTTTTCTTTTAGACAATACTTTTAAAAATTATATTCTAACAAAAAACTGTTTCAAACACAAGAAGATGATGGATGGAGTGCTGAAACTTTTCAGACACTCACCCCAAGTCACAGATCTGGGTTCAATCCATCATCGTTCTTTAGCTCACTTCACCCCCGCAGTTCAGACCCAGCCATATGCAAATCAATGTTGACCCTGTTTCTTATGGGAAGAGTCCTGCCTCAACTGCCAAGCCAGGTCTTCACTGGACCAGAAACACGCATCCTGGGACAGGTTTTGGGTAACACCCCTCATCAGCCAAGCTAGCTTGAATTCGGTGGAAAAGTGAGCAAAGAACCCACGTCTCAGCATACCCTACCAAATTAGAGTGAACAAAGCAAACACTAGTGGATGATGGATAGAGCACTGAAACTTTTTAGACATTCACCCCCAGCCACAGATCTGGATTAAATCCATCATCGTTCTTTAACTCACTTCACCATCCCAGTTCAGACCCAGCCATATGCAAATCAGTTCTGACCATGTTCCTTGCGGGATCAGCCCGAACAGCAAAGCCAGGTCTTCACTGGACCGGAAACAAGCATCCTGGAACCGTTTTCAGGGTAGCACCCCACAGCAGGTTCAATCTAGTGGCAAAGTGAGCACAAGACCCACGTCTTGGCATACCCTGCCAACTTAGAGCGCACAAAACAAACACAAGGGTATGATGGACGGAGCGCTATGGAGCACATGCATCAAAGGTAGGAATTGCGAGTCCTCAATAGCGATTATTAAGGAATCACTATCTGAGAATTGTGACTAAGCCTTTCCACCGCTGGCTCCTGATCTTGTGTCGTTTTAATCTAATCCATTTCATGCTTGGCGACCTCCCGGGTGGTGTAAAGCAGAGGATGCAGCCCAGTGCCAGTGTGATAATCATTCTTCACAGGACACACTGCATTGTATGATGCTTTGTGGTTATCATAATGAAATTTGCAGGAAGATTTTAGTCCCTTTATTGAAGGACAAAGGCTTTTTACAGGTTAGACCAGCACTGCTTTACATTCAAATATTTAATAACACCTGGGACATTTTTAATTTTGCCAGTTTCTTGTTGCTGCTGTACGTCTTAGGAAAAGGAAAAACCTTATGATGAATCATGTATAAATCCCCTATTTTTGTATTTCAAGGAAACTCTATGTAATTTGACATATTATGTTTTAACACTGATGAATTATAGTAATGATGCTGTTGTTTTTATTCTTTTATTATTGCTCACATGTATTTATCGTTAACTTGACAGTGGTTTTTGTATATTGTGCTCTGTACTTTTTAAATAATCGAATAAAGTGGATTGACTGACTGACTAATGCTATTAAGGAGTCGCAATTACCTATGCAAGTAGGTTTCACAAAAAAATACGATTCCTACATATTCCTTAATAGCAAATCCCAAATTGTGATTCCCTATTAAGGAATGGCTTCCCATTCATTCCTAAGGGTCTCGAGGCCCATGAGAATGAATGAGATTGCATTCTCAATTTGCGAATACCAAATAGGTACTCGCAAATTGTGCATGGAATTTCAAGGATGCAATGGGCCAAAAGGCCACCCTGATACACCGCAAAAAAGGTAAGTATGCACATTTGGTGCACACACATGCTCTATGGGCATGTGTATGCACCACAATGCACTTTGAAAAATGCTTTTTTTAGCATTTTTCAATGAAATTGCAAATTACCATCAACTTGAAGTTGATGGTAATTTGAGATTCCAAATTGCGAAAACGCAATTTGCAAATGCATAATGCATCGCATTTAGGGAATCACAATTTGCGATCCCCTAACTGCATTCACAAAATAGGTAATCGCAAAATTTGTGAGTACTTATTTTGCAAATTGCTTTTGGGTTGATGCATCCCAAATGGCAAAATACTGGTCGCAAAGAGGCCGGTTATGCAAATCAGCCCGTTTGTGACTGGTATTTTGCTTTATGAATGTGGCCTTAAAACTTTTCAGACACTCACCCCAGTCACAGATCTGGGTTGAATCCATCATTGTCCTTTAGCTTACTTCCCCACCCCAGTTCATACACAGCCATATGCAAATTAGTCTACACCCTGGTCCTTATGGAACAGTCCTGCCCGAACTGCCACGCCAGGTCTTCACTTGACCGCAAACAAGCATTCTGGGACCGGTTTTGGGATAACACCCCACATCAGCCAGGATAGCTTGAATCCAGTGGCAAAGTGAGTAAGAGACACACGTTTGGCCATACCCTGCCAACTTAGGGCAAAGAAAGCAAACACAAGGAGATGATGGACGGAGCGCTGTTTGCTTTGTTTGCAATAAGTTTGCAGGGTATGCCCAGACATGGGTTGCTTGCTCACTTTGCCACTGGATTCAAGCTAGCCAACTGATGTGGGTGATACCCTGAAACCAGTCCCAGGATGCTTGTTTCTGGTCAAGGGAAGACATGGCTTGGCAGTTTGGGCTGGACTGTTTCCACGAGGCACATGGTCAAGACTTATGTACATTTAGCTGTGTCTGAACTGGGGTGGCGACGTGAGCTGAAGAACGATGATGGATTCAACCCAGATCTGTAACTGGGGGTGAGTGTCTGAAAATGATTCACCCCTCTGTCCATCATCTCCTTGTGTTTGCTTTGTTCTCCCTATGTTGGCATGGTATGCCCAGACGTGGGTCCCTTGCTCACTTTGCACTGGATTCAAACTAGGCTAGCTGATGTGGTTGAAACCCTGAAACCAGTTCCAGGATGCTTGTTTCTGGTCCAGGGAAGCCATGGCTTAGCAGTTTGGGCTGAACTGTTCCCACGAGGCACAGGGTCAAGGCTGATTTGCATTTAGCTGTGTCTGGACTGGGGTGGCACATGAGCTAAAGAATGATGACTTTAACAAATGCATGTGCTCCTTGATCTTATAGTCCACATCCAACCTAACAATTTAACAGATGCACATATATGTAAAGGACGTGGGCCATACATAAGTATTTTTAGACCACAAATGCTACTTCTTGTTCCCAATATCTTACTTAGGGGTTGTAATTATTTGTTACATGGCTCTGCATATGCTGGGCACACAAACATAATATGAAAATATGGATTCCATTTTGTCAATACAGATGGGGCATTTATCATCCGTTTCACAGCTCCAGTTACTTACAAACACTTTTACAGGAAGAGATCCAACCCAAAATTAGAAGTGAAGTGTCCTGTGAAAGGGAACCGATATAATGTCCCAATAAGGACAAGGGAAAGATTTAAATTCTAAAAGCTTCCCCATTAAGGTTGAACTCTCAGTCGCACTGGATCTGTCATTATATTGGTCAATAATGTTCTTTCATTTTTTCTTTCAAGGGAAACTGCCCATCAAAAGGATTATCCCATCATGTCGTCAATCCTATGTTGGCCAATGATCATTTAATGTTTCGAATCCAGTTAATCTTCTGGAAACAATCGACTCCCAAAACATCCCTCAGGGTTTCAGCATAGTTTATCAGCAAAAGCGTAGACCGAATCCTATGGTATTATAACATTAGGTGAAGTCTTACTTTGTTCCCTAGGGCCTTTCTGCCTAAATCTAATAGTAATGGTTTAAGAGGCATGATTTGCAGGAGATGTGTCATGCTTCGATGGGAACTTTTTCTATACGCTGGTAAGTGTGGCTATCAATGTTCAAGGAACCCTATATTCCTGAAACATAGATAATTGAGCACAGAACCTTGGTGCCATAATCTGGAGGACTGGGCTCATTGGCTTTGAAAAGGCGCCTTTGTGTTCCTTGACTAATGAACCCACAATCTGACGATGTTTAAGAGCCATCAAATCCACTTGGGGTTTGAATTACATGTTTGAGGCCAGAGCAACTCCAATATAACTAAAGACTACAGTTTGCTCAAGCAGCTTATCGGCCAACTTCACACTGTCTCTGAAGGAATTATGTCGGTTGAAAGTCATAAATTTAGTTTGACAGAATTGATACCAAACCCATGAATCCTACAGAATTCCTCAAAATGAAGAAACGCATGCTGTAGC
This sequence comes from Lissotriton vulgaris, assembly GCF_964263255.1. Taxonomy (NCBI): domain Eukaryota; kingdom Metazoa; phylum Chordata; class Amphibia; order Caudata; family Salamandridae; genus Lissotriton; species Lissotriton vulgaris. The sequence continues at coordinate 149,543,561 of NC_141695.1, read as the reverse complement.
CCACTATAGGCTTTAGACAAATAAAAGCATGTCACCCAAGAACATTTAAATAGGGATATTTGATCCCGCCAGGGCCGACGCATCAGTGGGAAGAATAATGGGCTTGATAATATGCCTTTGCAAATTCCCAAAGAAGCCCATGTCCCGGTGTGCACCTGGGCTTCTATGGGAATTCACAAGGGCATACTATCAAGCCTATTATCGCCGCTTTAGCAGCAGTTTCCTGCCACTAGAGCGTTGATAATTTTAACACCGTTCTGGATAATATGCCCCTATGTCGATGGTGCTCACTCGTTCATGGAATCCTGCTTGGAGGGGAGAGAGAATTTCATTTTCTGATATCCATTCCTTTATCTTAGCTAATACTAGGTGAGCCACGTTTTTTTTATTGAAGCTATTAGGCTGATTGGCCTATAGTTTCCTAGTTAGGTTCTATCACCTTTTTTTGAATAATGGAATTAAATCAGCACCTTTCTAGGAGTCTGGTACCTGATCCCCACAGGCTATGGCATTAGCTAGTAGTAATACATAGTGTGACCATATAGCCCAATCATGTACGAACAGATCGGCAGGTATGCTATCTGGACCAGGTTCTCTGTTCCTTGTAACTGCATCTAAGGCGACTTTAACATCAGCTAACCCAAAGTTCAATTCAGTTGAAATCAGGAGGATAATAACCATCTGGTCATGTTCGTCTTCCGACTCAGAGTATAATTCTGAAGCATTAACATTTTGGGGAGCCGGTTGGTGTCTCCTTCTGCCCCATTTTACTACTAAATGGCAAAAGGTTGTGGAGTCTTAGCAGCACATGCCATCTTCAGGTCATTCCATCTGTTATTGTCCCATTGCATTTGTGCTCTGGCCTGGGTAGAGCTGTATAGCTTTCTGGATTGATGAATGCTAACTGGAATGTTTGCTTTTATGACGGCTATGAGAGACTTATATGGTTGTCTGCATTATTTAAACCAGGTCTGAGTGTGGGAGGGTATCTTTGCTCAGCACTAAAAGAGACCAAAAGAAAAGTTTCTATTTAATCAAACAACTTATGCTTTGAGAGCACACGTCCATCACCACGAGTGTGGAAGATACATCCTCTTATATGGAAGATAAAAAATCCTGGCTTCCAACTACCTTAGACCATTTGAAATGCTGCATATCGTTGGAAGGCAGCAGGCCTCTGGTTATGGTCAGGGGAGCAGGGTTGGCTATCGCTTCTACACCAGACAGTTGCATTGTTAGACACAATGGGTTGTGGTTACTCTCCACTGTTTCAGTAACAATCATGTCAATTGAAGAAGACCACAGCTTTAAATCCAATAAGAAGTAATCAATACGGCTAGATTGACAGCTTTACAATACAAAAGAGAGAGCGTTACAATATAAAAGGGATAGCATTACAATACAAGAGAGCTTTGCAACATAAAATAGATAGCTTCACATTATAAAAGAGATAGTCAAGCACCTATTCCTAGATGCGCTCGCCTTTCATCTCGCCCACATCCTCCTGGAGCCAACCAGCAGTGGGCAACAGCCTCCTAGTTAAGCACCCTCCCCCAAATTCCTGAAAACGACCACCAGCACACATCAGCTTGCCAGGTTTGTGTCAGGGAGGGGGAGATCCAGAGCAACCTGCACTCCCTCCTCCTGTGCACTACAGTATCTAATTTACCACTATGAACAGGGCCCTCGCTCTGAACCCTGTCACTGTTTTACACCAGAACAAGTCTGGCGTCCTACTCTCTTCCCTGGTCAGTGTGGAAACAAGTGCGCCTGCATGACTAACCCAGCTCTACCGGTCCTCAAGGCCCAAACCTCCATTTTGTACATTCAACTTGCTCACTCACAGAAGATAGCACCCCATATCTCAGAAGTGCAACTAATACTAAAACAGTGCAAGAACAACCGAGCAAAAGCGGCAGCCATCTTTGACTGCTCATAACAATTAGAAAGGGAAAGAAGGGGGAAGTGAAATGGTTAAAAAATGATAAAGTAAGAGAAAGAAGAAAAGGGAAGGGAAAAAGAAGAAAGGGGGAATACGAAGGATGAGAAAAAAGAAAAAACATTATTATAAAAAAGGAAGGAGAAGGAAGAGAGAGGAGAAGTGAAAACTTATCTCTACCTCTTTTCTTCTCTCTTTCTAGCTTATCTCTCCCTTTTCTTTCTCTCGTTCCTCCTGGAGGGAGTATATTGTCTCCTCAGAGGGGCCACCTTTCGTCACATAATGGACACAAAGCTATAACCCCCTGTTCTCCATACCTTCACCATTAATTACCCTCCTAATCCATAAAAAAAATGCAAATAAGAAAGCAGTGAACAATAAGAGTCCACATCCCCCCTCAAATCACCATGGTTACCATGATGGCACTCTCACTACACACCAAACGTCCTGGGTGACTATAACATCACTCAGCCTACCATACCTCAAGCAAACTCTACCACACCCACTATCCTGACTTAGCAACGCCAGAGCCCTTATCCGCAGCAGGGTCAATGAACCAAATGGTTAGTTGCCTTACACTTACTTACATAAACTCCACACCCTCTATGCGGGCAAATTATGAGTCCCCCACCTTAAACCTTCTCCTGCTCATTTGCTCTATCTCCCTCCAATGTAACTATCATGCACAGCTATCACAAGCATGGCTTTAGTTCCTCCTGATGCCAGGAAGCTACCAACTTCAGAACCTATATCCCCAACTTGATCAACCTCTTATGGCCCACATCATACTCGCAGTCCATATGCCTTCCTACCCTCCCTCCCACCCCAGCTCCCTTCTCCACACAAGCAGGCCCTCTAAAAGACCTCCCTGACTCACTTAGACCCCATGACTGTAATAATACTTCTTCAGTTCAACCAGATCACCCACGTGGGCTCTCCCCGTACCGGAACTCACACTACAACCCTTAACCAACTGTCATCACATAGACTTGGCAGCATGCGTTGATAAAATCTCCTTCTGCATGAGCCAACTCATGAACAAAGTCCAGCGATTGACAGGCATCACTATCGAGCTTCTACCCATACATAAACCTACTAGTACCCTGGGGAACCAGTCCAGTTCCCAAATAGCCTTATATCTTGCTCAAGGCCAGCACACCTTTCACCTTAACTCAAAAACTATACCCTTCCCCAATGAATCCTCTCGTCCTAAGAGACTTAAGGCCTATTTATCTGACAGCATCATCCCCGACTTACTCCTCTCTTATAGCAGCCTAATAGACACTAACAACACCTACTGGGGTCAAATCCAAGCTGTTCAAGCAAACCCACCAACAATCATAGATGTATAAATAGCGATAACCTCAAGTGCATTAACATCCCTCGGACTGCCACCAGCCATACTATTAGCCAACTGAAATGCGTACTTCTCAATAGCAAATCAGCTGGTAAAAATCCACCCAATATCTATGATTTCATCCTAACAAAAGAGCTTTATATTGTTATCCTCACGGAAACATGGCTAAACTGCTCCTCTACTCCTATCCATGACTTACTAGTCCCTCACAGCCACAAGATAATTTGACTCAACAAAACTATGAAACCGGGTGGTGGTATACAGAAAAACACTCTGTGAACCAATCAGAAACTGTCCCCTTACTCACCAGTGAATATCTCAGATCAACATCACGAGCAATAACAGCCTCATTTGCAAACTACACACAATCTACCACCCCCGGGAGACAATCTGTCATTTATTGAACAAATCATGGAATTTATCACATCCAACCATGACCACCAAGTGACCCAAATCTTCCTTGGAATCTTCAACCACCACTTGAATAACCAGAGCGACCATGCAGTGAACTGTCTGAAAACCCACCCGCAACCGGTATACAGAAAAACACTCTGTGAACCAATCAGAAACTGTCCCCTTACTCACCAGTGAATATCTCAGATCAACATCACGAGCAATAACAGCCTCATTTGCAAACTACACACAATCTACCACCCCCGGGAGACAATCTGTCATTTATTGAACAAATCATGGAATTTATCACATCCAACCATGACCACCAAGTGACCCAAATCTTCCTTGGAATCTTCAACCACCACTTGAATAACCAGAGCGACCATGCAGTGAACTGTCTGAAAACCAACCCGCAACGTGGTAGAAACACTGGACCTTATATCTAAAATGACAAACATCACACTGTGATTAGTCTGACCACTACAGCATCATTTTCTTTAGCAACGTGGAGGTGATACCGAAAAGAGACCAACCTAAGAAAACAAAACAATGCAAAAGGAATCCCTGAAACATTAATCCCAAAGTCTTTGCAACCAGATGTAACAATGCATTGACCCACCCCAAGCAGGCATGATAGATGTGCATGACCTCACAGAGTTCTATAATTTCTCTATTTCTGACATCCTTGATTCTATTGCCCCTACAACAACAAAAAATTCCACTAAAATCTCCAAATCGTGGTTCAATTACAATCTAAACTCTGAACGATGCTAGAAAAGATCAGCCAAGAGAACCTAGAGATACGTACCCTCCACCAAACACCTGAAACACCTTAGCTCATTAAGGAACTCATACAACAGAAAAATCAAAGATGCAAAAGCTGACTTCTTTAGAACTCAGCTTAACAAAGCTAAAAAATCATCCCCAAAAACGTTTTTGAAACGTTAGGCAACAATCACTCAACGCACCAAACCAGCCAGCCCAATATGATATTACTACCCCAAATTTTGAGGAACTGGCCTAATTCTTCTTGGAGAAAATGAAAAACATTGAAAATGACCTATAATCAAGGAGAGAACGTCTTCCAACTACAGGGATTGCTTCCCCACTTACCTTTCCGGGCTCAAACCGGTTTGGTCCCCCTGGGGATGTCCCTAAAAACAATGCCTCCTGGCACACTTTCACTCCCCTTAATGAAAGTAATATCTATAACATTCTTCTAGCGGCCAACCCATCTAACCACTTCAGTGACCCACTACCACCTCCAATCTTCAGAGAAATAAAAGCTTCTATTCTCCCCTTATGATCTAAGATTGTTAACGTCTCATTACTGCAAGGCACTATCCCGGACATCCTAAAAGTAGGGCAGGTAACCCCCATTCTAAAAAACCTAATAATGACTGCACCGATGCTACCAACTTCTGCCCTATCTCTAACATCCCCACTCTGGTGAAAAGTCTATAAAAATGTGTGCAAATTCACATCTGCAACCACATAGAGAACTTCCAACTCCTGGATCAACATCAATCCAGATTTCACCAAGAACAGAGCACAGAATCTGCACTCACTCACATCATGGATGACACATTGAGGTTTTCTCCTCAGGAAAACAGCAGGCTGGAGATCAAAAGTAGTTAAAGAATCAGCATAGGTTTATTGTACATCTCATACAAGGGGCCTCAGCCACCAACAGTCCAAGTCGAATGACAAAAGCTTTCCAATATTGACATTCTCTCTCAAGGGGGAGAGTTCCACAATAGAACACAACCTAGCATCCTCAGAAAAGGAGATTGGCAATACAAGGCACAGAAAGGAGAGACATGCAAGCAGAATACCACGTACCCTCCACCTTGTAGCATAAAAATGAAGCAATACAGAGTAAGAAAAACAAACAAACAAAAAAATATTGAAATACATAGCGAACGCAATCTTATAAGCGACGAGGAGTGGTCCTCAAAGAGAAGAATACCTCCTGGGCACTTGAGAAGTAGAGCAAGCAGCACGAACCCCAGTACCAAAGGAAACACAAGGAGGACACTTGGCAACCCTATCCAGGTTCCAGATCCTATGGTCATTGGTCTTGACAGCATTGTTGAAAAATGTAATATTTGCAAGGGATTACCAAACTTTGAGGCAGCAGCAGCTTTTCTTGGTAGTTTCACTCTGACCCAGTCACCAATAACTACAAATGTTTTCTTAGCAGCCTTCCTCACATCAAACAAATCCTTCTTCCTCTGCATACACCCCAACTCCTTTTCCCTCCAACCAGCTATATCTTCAGACTCACAGTTCAACATTTTCCTGCAGGAGGCCACAAAAGATGGAATTATATCAGTCAAGGCTCACGCACCCCTAAATAATCTAAAGGGAGCAACTCCAGTGTATTAATGAGGTGTAAACCTATATTCACAAACCTTTCTTTTTATGGCCAACTCCAAATTATCACCATAAACAACTTCTAGCTGCATGGCATCTTTCAACACTTTGACAAACCTTTCCACTGTGCCATTACAATCTGGGTGATATAACGCAGCCTTTTTATGTTTTATAACCCTCTCCTCCAAAAATTCCTCAAAGAAATGTGAAGTAAACTGAACTCCGTTGTCAGACAATAAAGACATTGGAAACCCTTCACGCTTAAAGAACTCTTCCAAAAATTCCACAAAAATCTGCGATTCAACAGAATTGACAATTTTAATTTCAGGCCACCTAGAATATAAGTCCATATAAACCAAAACAAATCGATCCTGAGACCTTAACTTCACAGGTCCCAAAATATCAAGTGCAAGATCAACCCAAAGAACAGAAGACTGTTACCGGATGATCATTGGTTGTGTCCTGCACTTCAGCACCTTGTTAGCACACTGGGGGCAATTGTAAACAACTTTTTCTATGAAAACATATATTGTTGGCCACCAGTAAGTCTCTCTAACCCTTTATTTTGTTTTTGCTATTTCCATGTAACTCACATGGGCATTGTCCACCGGCTTATCTTTCAAAGCGTCAGGAAGTACCAATTTTCTACCTCGCACCAAGGTACCACTCACCAAGGTTAACTCATCTTTGACATTCTAAAAGCCTTGAAGGTTTTCATCACAGTCATGCTTGTTGCCCCATCCATCACACACTTTCACCAACACAAGTTTCAAGACATTTTCTTGAGCAACAATTTCTCTCCACACTTTCTCTGAAAAGAAACCCTTAGTGATTACACAAACATTCACCTCTTCTTCAAACTCCTCACCATAAAAGAACTCAGACTCCTCTGGCATGTCAGCAATATGATTTTGGCTACAAAGCCTGGAGACAGTCTACCAAAATGTTTTTAGAGCCGGGAAGATAAGAAACATCAAATTAAAACTCTTGCAAGGCAACAACCTACTTCTTAATCCTGTGCGAGACAAAGTCAACCCTTTTCTTGCAGAAAACACATCTAAGAGGTTTGTGATCAGTAACAACATTAAATGATTTTCCCCACAAAAACTTATTTCGCTTGTGAATGGCCGAGTAGACTCCCAGAGCTTCTTTCTCCACTACAGAATAATTATACTTGGTACCTTCTCAAGGGTCTGGAAATGAAAAGAATGGTATTTTCAGAACCACCAGCTTTCTGTACTAAAACAGCAACCAAACATTTTGAACTAGCATCCATCATGAGATATGACTCTAACAAGGGATCAAAGCTAGATAAGTAATGGGCATCATTCAAATACTGTTAGATGATACCAAACACTTCAATATGGGCATGACTCCACACAAACACACAACAAGTTACACAAAACTTTAGTTTTTTGTTAAAAAGTTGGAACAAACTTAACATAAAATTCTAGCATACCCAGAAACTTTACCAATTTATCTTTTATCTTTGTCCATGGGGAATTCCAAGTTAGAAATGGCTTGAACCAATGAGGGTTTAGGTTTAATACCAGAACCAAAGATTAAACGACCCAGCTACTCAATTTCCTCAAAATTTAATTAGCATTTTTCAGACTTCATAGTGAGACCAGCAGAAAAGAGATTTCTAAAACCAGAGTTAACCTTTTGTTATGTTCTTCAAGGTTAACACCATGGAAAAGGATGTTGTCTTGAAATACGTAGTTCCCAGCAATACCGCGGAGAACTCTCCCCATCACCCTCTGAAAAACAGAGGACGCTGAGATAAGTCCAACAGACATCCTGAGACACTTGAAGTTACCTAAAGGCGTGATGAAGGTGGTGAGATCTTCTGAAGTTTGGTCAAGCTTGACCTGATGGTACGCTGTTGAAAGGTCCAATTTGGAAAAGTGTCTGTCTCCAGCCAAAGAGGACAACATTTCAGTTATATTGGGGTTGAGGAAAATGATCCATGATGACTTTTTTAGTCAACTCCCTCAAATCTATGCATAATCTAGTCTCCCTATTGCCCTTGCGAGCCATAATGACTGGAGAAATCCACGTAGTCGCCTCTACCTCTTGAATGATTTCATTTTTGATAAGCTTATCTAATTCATTTGGCATGCTATCTTTCACTAGTAAAGGGAGACCTCTGAAGTTTGCTACTTTGGGTACAGCTCCCGGTTTGATCTTTATGCGCGGGGACACACTAGCTAGTGTAACCATGCGCTTTATAAGCTTCATATAAATAAATACATTATGTGGTGAATATAGTTCTTGAGGCAGCCTAATTCCTTGCTAAAGACTTTTGGATATTAAGCAATCCAGACATCAGCCCCATCATTTACACCTTTAACAGCTGGCATATCCCTCAAACACACCGAGAGCGTTTTATTTGGATCTAGGTACACATAAGGATCCCGCTGGTGGAACCTACTAATCAAAGAATCTCTTCTCATAGAGATATACATTTTCCCCGAAACAATCCTGCGTTTTTATTCAATAGTGCCCCAGAAATACCCTAAAAGATCAATAACTTCTCCTTCATAACCTCTGGCTTGACTAATTTGACCTTGTTAGATAGCCGTTCATCATAAAACTCTTAGGAATAAGCCAGAGTTTGGCACCAGAGTCAAATAGCATTTTTACAGACTGATCATTCATCAATACATTCTCAAAAGTCCCCTCATTCCTTCAATCAATAACTTGACAAATCTCAACAACCTCCCTAACTTTCTTCTGCCCATTCTTGGATCTACAGAAACATGAAAAATGGCCTTTCTTGCCACAATTGGAACAGGAAATCTTCCACCCAGGACAGTCTTTAAAGTTGGCCATGTACCCAGGTTTGGTGCACCTAAAACATTTACCTTGAAACAATGTGTTACCAGAAGGTGAAAAACTTATAGAAGGTTTGGCTCTTAGAGGGAGGTTTGATACTAACCTCTTTAACATCTTTTTCATCTTTCTCAACAGCACCATTTTTTGAACATTCCTTTCTAATGGTTCCAACACAAGCTTTAGAATGCTCATGTAACTTCAAAATAGTAATAACTTCTTGTAAGGAGGGATTATTTATCTTTTTGCCATAAACTGTCTTTGGCTTTATCAACTGAACAACCAAGCATAAGTTGATCTCTCAACCCCTCCTCCAAAGTTGCACCAAAACAACAAGCAGAACCAAGATTTCTTAAAATGGTAATATATTGCTCTACAGTTTCCTCTTGTCTTTGCATTCTCTTCCCAAAATGATAACGCTCAAGAACCATTCAGGCAAGGTTAGGCAAACGTAGGCCTGCTCCGACAGGCCTCAAGACCTCCAGGCAAAACAGGCAAACGTATGCCTCCAGGCAAAACAGGCAAGCGTAGGCCTCCAGGCTAGGTCAGACAAATGTAGGACTCCGGGCAGAGACAGGTGTGCGCAGGCCTTCAGCAATGAAGACGTTAGTTGAGGGCAGCACAACTGATGAGCCTCATGATTTAGGGTAAAAGCAAACGTATATCTTCAAGCATGGATTAAATCTTCAGAAGTGGCTGAGTTGGATAGTTAAGCTGAGTTGTGTTGAGGTCCTTGTTAGATGAAAGTAGTTTCACTTGTTGCCAAAATGAGGTGTTCTCGTCAGGATAAATAGCAGACAGGAGACCAAAAGTAGTTGAAGAAACAGCATAAGTGAATTGCCAACCTCATGCAAGGGACCTCCGCCACCAACAGTCCAAGCCAACTGACAAAAGCTTTCCAATAATGACATTCTCTCTCAGGGGGGAGAGTTCCAAAATAGAACATAACCCAGCAAACTAAGAAAAGAAGATTGCATAATACAAGGCACCGAAAGGAGAGACATAAAAGCAGAATACAACACATATTAAAAATGCTAGACCAAATTGAATCATGTCTTCTGATACACCTTGACTTATCCTCTGCCTTCAACACTGTTAAACATGACAGTTTACTGCACCTACTGGAACGAAGGATGGGCCTATCAGGTCCATTGCTGCTATGGTTTACGTCAATTCTCCACAACCGAACCCAAATAGTTAAGGTGAAGCAATCCCTCTCTCAACACTCTGTGGTCAATCTGGGGTTATCGGAGGAGCCCACCCTTTCACCCATTCTTGTGAACTTATTCCTGAAATCTCTTGCAAATGCACTGAACTCTTTAAACATTCTTTATCACATGTTGATGATGATACTCAATTGAATTTGAAATATCTCCTCCCCAGTAGACTTCATTTCCCTCTGCTCTACCCCACAGAACACTCAAAACTAACTCACTGGTAACCATCTCAAACTCAACACTTCCACAACGGGATTCCTCCTCATCACTCCTCCTAATCATACTCCCAAGATTCGACGCCTGGATGAAGCATCTAACAGCCTTTAACTGTTCTCCTCACATTATTGATTCCGCTAAATCCCTTGGAAGTACACTAGACAAACACTTGCATATGCAGAATCATATTAGTAATGCCACCAAAGGAGCTATTACCAGATGGGTATCCTAATGAAACTTAAACCCTTGCTACAACTGGATGACTTGAGGCTGGGGGTACAAGCTCTTGTGTTGCCTAGATTGGACTATGGAAGCTCCACTATGTGCAGTCTTCATGAATATAATCTGGCCCCACTAAGGGCCTCCCTTAATCCTGCGGATAGATTGATAACTGGTGTAAAAAGAAATAATCACATATCTCCAGCCCTAAAACCTCTGAACTGGCTGCTGTATGAAGCAAGAATACAGCTATAGATTGCTTTCATGACTCATAAAGCCCTTCATTTCAGGACCGCCAGATGTCTGGCACAACATCTAGAGTTATAGGGGGATGCAGATCTTCATGAAGTGCAAGCTTACTGCTACTGAAACCACAGATTTTCCACAAAATGCTAACAAGCCACAGAGTCTTCCCAGGTATCCCCCCGAAGATATTGAACTCTCTGCCACTGGATGTCCTGAAACTCGTGAACTCCTTGTTCAAAAACAAAGTGAAAACTCTTCTAATGAACACATTTTTGCCCTAAGATAATCACCTTATGTTCTTTCGAGAGAACATCATGTCCTATTGCAGCGCTTTCCAAACTGTGTGTCCTGACACAGTACTGTGTTGCCTGCAAATGGTGGGTGTGACGCAGGCACTTAGCACATAACTGCTGCTAATTAAGAGTCATCCCTGGACACTCGGCTCTATGGTCTTTTAACACCTTGGCTGCTAGCAATATTTTCCTTCTGTGCTGCATTCCCAGATTTACCATTGTTCATGACGAGCTCAGCTCGTCATCAGCACAGCTCAACTGTGCCTCACGACGAGCTGAGCTCGTCATGAGCATCGAAGGGGTTAAAGACCCGTGAAGTGCTCGGGTGCAGCTGTGTGTGTGCCCAGGAAGCTGGGGTGAGGTGACAGACGATGACAGACCAAGGGAGACGGAGGAAGGAAGACAGAGGGAAGAAGACAGAGGGAGGGAGACAGAGGGGGAGAGACTGAGGGCGGAGGGCGACAGAAGGAGAGAAACAGACAGAGGGAGGGAGACAGACAGAGGGATGGAGCAGACAGAGGGAGACAGAGGGAGGGAGACAGATAGAGGGAGGGAGACAGATAGAGGGAGGGAGATAGAGGGAGGGAGACAGAGAGAGAGGGTAACGGTGGGGAAAACGGAGGTAATGTGTTTTGGACAAGCGGCAACATATTGGTCATCTGACTGGTGGCCTGTGGAGCTTGGCCCTGTCCCCACCCCCAAGAGTTCTGTTAGGAACCTGGGAGTGCTTTTCGATCAGCAACTCACCTTCAAGGGACATGTCAATCAGGTGGCCGGTACCTGCTTCCGGGCTATCGGGATGCTGAGACGAGTCTTCCCCTATTTACCAGACCATCATAGGAAAACGCTCGTGCAGGCTCTGGTCATCAGCAGGGTAGATTACTGCAATGGGCTGCTCCTCGGAGCAAACGAGGAGCAGCTCAGCAAATTGCAAGTAATCCAAAACACAGCAGCAAGGATTGTCCTGAATGTTCCAGCTAGGACCCCCTCTAGCCCCCTGCTGAAGAGACTCCACTGGCTTCCAGTGAGGAAGCGAGTCCAATTTAAGACTCTATGCACAATTCATAAGAGCAGGATAGGGGAGGGCCCGAAGTATATGACCAAGATCTTTCAGCCCTACATCCTGGGGCGTTCCCTGCGCTCCAGTCATCAGCAGCTCCTACAGATACCAAGAGTAAATAAAACCAGACAGGGTGGCCGTGCATTAGCTTATGCCGGCCCAATACTCTGGAATTCCTTGCCTCCAGAACTTAGATCAATTTCCAGTCATCTGTGTTTCCGGAAAAATTTAAAGACCTACCTATATCCCGACACATAAATTACTCTCCAGTTTCCGCACTCTTTATCACTCATGCTCGCGTAACTAGCACAGTTTCATGGTACAGTAATAGCGCAGAGATACCCCTTCGGGAGTCTAGTCTGGCGCTCTACAAGAATATAAAATAAATAAATAAATAAATAAAACCATGGGAGACGAAGAGAGAGAGAGACAGGGGGAGGGAGTCCAGGATAGACAGAGGAAGGGAGAGGGAGGCAGATAGAGGGAGACATAGGCAGAGAGACAGAGGTAGGGAGACAGAGGAAAGGAGACAGAGAGAGGAGGGCGACAGAGGGAGGAAGGTGACAGAGGGAGGGAGACAGACAGAGGGAGGGAGACAGAAAGAGGGAGGGAGACAGAGGGAGGGATGAAGACAGAGGGAGGGAGGGAGACAGAGAGAGAGGGAAACCATGGGAGACAGAGGGATGGAGTCCGGGATAGACAGAGGGAGGGAGAGGGAGAAGATAGAGGGAGACAGAGGGAGGGAGACAGAGAGAGAGGGAGACAGGCAGAGAGGGAGACAGGCAGAGAGGGAGACAAAAAGAGGGAGACAGAGAGAGAGGGAGACAAAGGTAGACAGACAGAGGGAGACAGAGGGATGGAGACTGAGGGACGCAGACAGAGGAACAGAGACAGAGGGAGGGCGACAGACAGAGGGAGGAGACAAATGGAGGGAGACAGAGGGAGGGAGACAGACAAGAGGGAGTCAGGCAAGAGGGAGACAGACAAGAGGGAGACAGACAAGAGGGAGACAGACAAGAGGAAGGGAGACAGAGGAAGAGAGAGGGAGGGAGACAGAGAGAGGGAGACAGACAGAGTGAGTGAGACTGAGGGAGACAGAGAGAGAGCTGGGGGAGAGAAAGAGAGAGGGAGAGAGAGGGAGACAGAGGGACAGAGAGAGATAGGGAGATATATAGGGACTGAGGGAGACAGAGAGAGAGAGGGAGGGAGACAGCGCGAGACAGGGAGAGAGAGAGGGAGACAGAGAGAGAGACAGAGAGAGAGACAGAGAGGGAGAAGGAGACATAGACAGACAGAGATAGAGACAGAGACAGACAGAGACAGGGACATACAGAGACAGATAAAGGCAGAGACAGGGACAGGGGCAGACAGATAGAGGCAGAGACAGACAGTGACAGAGAGACGGAGGGGGAGACAGAGGGAGGGAGACAGGGACAGGCAGACAGATAGAGGCAGAGACAGGGACAGATAGATAGAGGCAGAGACTGAGACAGACAGGACAGAGAGGCAGAGAGGGAGAGGGAGACAGAGGGAGACAGAGGGAGAGGGAGGGATACAAAGGTAGAGAGAGACAGAGCGAGGGAGACAGGGACAGACAGGCAGATAGAGGCAGAGACAGGGACAGACAGATAGAGGCATAGACTGAGAAAAGCTGAGACAGAGAGGCAGAGAGACAGAGAGGGAGAGGGAGAGAGAGAGGGGGAGACAGAGGGAGACAGAGGGAGGCAGAGTGAGACAGAGGGAGGGAGTCAGGGGGAGACAGAGGGAAGGTGAGGGAGACAGACAGAGGGAGGGAGACAGAGGGAGGAAGACAGAGGGAGGGAGATAGAGAGAGAGATACAGAGGGAGACAGAGGGAGAGGGAGAGGGAGACAGAGAACGAGGGAGACAGAGAAGGAGGGAGACAGAGGTAGGGTGACAGAGGGAGGGAGGCAGAGAGAGGGAAACAGAGGGACCGAGACAGAGGGACTGAGACAGAGGGAGAGGGACAGAGAGAGGAAGACAGGGGGTGACAGACAGAGGGAGACAGTCAGAGGGAGGAAGACAGAGAGAGGGAGACAGACAGAGGGAGGAGGGCGACAGAGGGATGGAGACAGAGGGAGGGAGACAGACAGAGGGAGACCATTTGCCCACTCATATTTCAAAATGTTTTTCTGGGTGGAGAAACCCTCCCCTCCCGAACTCCTCTTAGGTGGTTCGGGCTCACTCGCTCGCTACACTGCCTTACTGTGTCACAAAATGATGCATCTCCAAAAAGTGTGTCACCAACATGAAAAGTTTTGAAAGCTGTGTCCTATTTTATATATACCGGCTGCTAGAAATAGGATTTCTGGTTGGCTAGGGCGTGCGCCTAAGCCAGGCAGAAACCACCACTCTAGTCTGGGCAAGGGAGTTACACGCTGAAGATAACCCCTGCTCACCCCCTTGGTAGCTTGGCTTGAGCAAACTGGCTTATCCCAGAGGCAATGTGTAAAGCATTTGCACAACACACACGCACAGCAGTAACACACTAGGCACACTACAAAAGAAACTCCACACAAGGTTATATTAAAGATAGCCTTAGTCTTATCCAAAACACAGAATCCTAATCACACCTATACACTGTGCCAACTGGCACTAGACAATATTTACAGGGGATTATATACACCTGACAGGGCCCATCGGGCCACTTCAGAACCTTTAGACAACACATTATATCCAGCAACATAAACGTATTATGACTGCATCACAGTAGGCATAAAACACATTAGGAATAAACCACATTAGACATAAACATATTATGCCTAAAACATGAGAACTCTATCCCAGGACAACTGGCCTTCTCTGGGACCCAAATGCCCGCTGTCCCAAATGTCAGGGCTCGTAGCGGCCAATGCAGCGAAATTACTGTGTGCAATGTGCTGAGGGTGTGGGGTGCATCTCACCCCTTCCTGGCATGGAAACTTATATACCCCGTCAGTGCAGCTGTCTGCGCTCTCGCAATGCAGCTGAGGTAAAAGGGGCACTGGCACCAACTGTGCCTGGTGAGCTCCACTCTGGGACTCTGAAACACAAACTTGTCCCCACGGTGCAGCTGCCCACAACTGCGGTGTAGCTGAGGAAATTTGCTTTGGCACCAATGTGCCTTGGGAGCTCCCATATGGGACTACTACTGGTGCCCTCGGTTGGTACCAAAAATGCGCAAATTGAAGCCAAACTCACCGGGCTGTTCCGATGCTGCTTGACTGGCACCAACAATGCTGAAAAGACTTCAGCCCCACTCACCGGTGCTTCCGACACGTAGGTTCCAGGCACCAACATGGTGTCTCATTAGGCCCTCCTCACGAGGCCTCTCCTCACTTCAACTGGTCCCTTCCGGTGACACAGGACTTCAATAGAGAGCCCGATAGGCACCGGTCCTCCTCCTTTTGAGCCTGCGAGGCTCCAAATTCGTGCTTGCGATGCGGGGTAGGCTCCCACCCACCATCAGGCACAACTCTGCCTGCGTTGCGCTGCCTCTTTTTCTGCCGGCTGTCCACTTCTATTTGCTGGCCCTGCCCACAGTCAGGCGTAACTCTGCCTGGCTTCCGGGTCGCTTGTGGTGGCGGCGGCTTCTCCAGGCACATCAATTGCGGGGTAGGCTCCCGCTCCAAAGAGAATACTTGCAGAGTGGGCTCCTGCCCAAAAGTGGCACTTAAATGCAGAGTAGGCTCCCTCTTGAACTCTCAGTGGCACGGGGGAGTCCCCATGCCTGGATTCCCCCTAATTGTTTCGCAGCCCAGTACTGCAGAACCCTTGCGCTCCTTTTCTCCGGGCAAATGCCCACCTCCTGTCCGGGCAAGGCTGGAGTCCCCCCTCTCTGGAGCTCCAGCTATAAAAGTATAGCGTTCATGAGGCACTAGAGTTCAGGAACTTCAGCGGGGCACAGCTAGGCTCAGGCAGACCAGCTCACAGGGCCATCCAGCAGAGAGGCAGTCCCTCTTGGCGGTTCCTACTGGGGCCCAGCAGCAGTACCCCAAACTGGCACAAAGAAGTACAACACTACCTGGGGTCACAGTCCCAATATTTATACAACCTTTTCCTTTTTCTGCCCGTGGCACAGGGCTTTTGGGAACCAGCCTGAACAGGTTCTGTTTTTTTTGGAGCACACTGTTTACAGGGCTCCTCTTCTCCATTATCAGGTAGGGGCTTGATCATCAGACCACCACAGGAGGTGGAGCCAACATTCACCCAGGCAGGCACAGACTTATTCAGGCTCAGGGGACTACCCCCCCACTACTCCAAATGCAGATCTTCCATTCACCCTAGCATTGACTCACCCTGCCATCCCTGGAGCCACACACACCTCACCAGCCACTGTCACTCCAATGCCAGACATGCAATCCACATCAGACCAGCATACACATAGCACACAGAAATGGCAACTTCTAAAAGTAGAATTTCTAAAATAGTGATAATAAATCTGCACACACCATGGTGCAGCATTTGTTATTACTATTACATGCCTGGATTCCCCCTAATTGTTTCGCAGCCCAGTACTGCAGAACCCTTGCGCTCCTTTTCTCCGGGCAAATGCCCACCTCCTGTCCGGGCAAGGCTGGAGTCCCCCCTCTCTGGAGCTCCAGCTATAAAAGTATAGCGTTCATGAGGCGCTAGAGTTAAGGAACTTCAGCGGGGCACAGCTAGGCTCAGGCAGACCAGCTCACAGGGCCATCCAGCAGAGAGGCAGTCCCTCTTGGCGGTTCCTACTGGGGCCCAGCAGCAGTACCCCAAACTGGCACAAAGAAGTACAACACTACCTGGGGTCACAGCCCCAATATTTACACAACCTTTTCCTTTTTCTGCCCGTGGCACAGGGCTTTTGGGAACCAGCCTGAACAGGTTCTGTTTTTTTTGGAGCACACTGTTTACAGGGCTCCTCTTCTCCATTATCAGGTAGGGGCTTGATCATCAGACCACCACAGGAGGTGGAGCCAACATTCACCCAGGCAGGCACAGACTTATTCAGGCTCAGGGGACTACCCCCCCACTACTCCAAATGCAGATCTTCCATTCACCCTAGCATTGACTCACCCTGCCATCCCTGGAGCCACACACACCTCACCAGCCACTGTCACTCCAATGCCAGACATGCAATCCACTGTAGCAGGGTTTCCGTTCTCCCACAGAACTGTGCATAGAGATCTAGAACCTTAGTGAGTTAGGATGATCCAAAAACTCATCTCAGTGTCAGAAATCTAGTTACCTAGCTAGCTACAGTGTCTCATGGATCATTATGGAATGATACATGTATTAGACAAACCAGAACATGATCTTTAGAATACCTCAGGAGTCGTGGAACACATGAACACTCTTTCGTTCTATAATCATTTCAAACCAAAACTGAGAGTCAAAGAACACAAGTGCAAGTTTGAAATATTTATTATTCAATGCAAAGTTCTCAAACGCAGTATCTTGTATAATACCAAAATGCAGATTATAAAAATCAGAGTCAGCAGCATAGTCACTAATCCATAGTAAGCAAAAGGTGCTAGCATGTTACAATGCAATTTCTATAGAAATCTATATCACCTATATTTCGCGCACCCTATCTAGCATATTATATTATATCTAAGAAGGTCTCATTCGGGCTTTAGCAGGGCGACCCCATACCTCTCAATGTCAGTAGGAGCAGTTCACATCAGCATCTACCAGTTCTCTTCATGCGCAGCACCAAGTGTCTGCGTTCATTCCGTGTAACTCTATCTTAAACCCGCGTAGAGCCCAAAATGTTGGCATCAACATTATTTGTGTTATGTCTAATGTCTAATGTGGTGCGAGGATCAGACTTCCCAGCAACCTTGTGTTAGGTTAATCTTAGAGTGTGCAGCTCTCAGTGTGCAGACAGTTGTACCAAGTGTACAAGGCAAAGCTGATAGCTTAGGAATAACATATTATTCTCAAATAAAACACCTCACCACTTCTAGGCTGAAAGCTACAACAACAAGTACGTGTCGTGTGCAAAACTGAAGCCTGAAGGAAAAACGGCTGTTTAAACATGTAATACACTCATGCTAACTTAACGCAATATATGTAATGAAGTATCCATATGACACCCCCCCATTGGTCCGAGCACCGCCAATCATAAGGGAAAAGGCAATACTAAATCAGATACACAATTTGAAAGCAAAATTCAATAGTTTTGAGCCAAAATAAGCTAAAAATATGTATGAATGAATATGTATGAATGAATATGTATGAATGCCTACAGTGGCCTCAAATCTAAAAAATATCAAAAGTCTTGAACCAAAAGTCTTCCGCCCGGTTCAAAAAATTATGAAATGTATGACCAGGTCGCATCCATTCAAATGTTTGTAAGAGAAAAAACCAAGGCACTCATCCGATATCCAAAGTCATGTGCCACTTAGACGTTATCTCCAGCAACCTCACGTGAGCGAACTCTCCATCAGCTGAACATAGTCCATCCCTCCAATTCAGCGAGGGGAAAGTCATATTTCACAACAAAGCATTCCTTCCAGGCATCTCACGATTGGAAAGTATATGCAAAGAAAGTTGCAACAGCCTCCAGTATGAAATCACTGCCATCATCCGAAAATAGTTCAGCCATCCAATTTAGCAATGGGAAAGAACATACGTGCTCCTCCAGCATCGGATCCTCTTGCAACGTCAGAGGACAACTCGGTGGGTTCACCAGAACGCTGTGTGTCAGAAAGGCATTCGCCGCTGCAGAGATCTCCCATTGGCCCAGAACTCCATTTATCGCTGCCAAGGCCATAACTCTCTCGCCAGAACAGATCAGCTCGTGAGCCACAACGGGACGCATTAGCTGATCAAAATCGACGTCAGGAGCAGCCCTCAAGCATAGGCACAAATCAATGGCCCAATCGAACTCGCAGTTTAGGCAGTGAAACACAGGTTGGACACACGTGAAGTCGGTGAACCGAAATGACAATCTATAGGCCGTGCTTAATGCTGCAAGCGGCAAAGTTCCATAGTAATTGAGCATCCGATTACGGCACAGTGTCAGGAGGCGTTGAACGGCGTCTTGCGCAGGATGGGCATCCATGTTTTATGAAGTAAAACACCAACAGAAAGCCTGCGGCCACAGCCAGCAACACAGGTATTCCACCAAACAAACTCCCAAAAATAGTGTGGAAAAACGTGGGAATGATACCAAAAACTTTTTCAAACGTAGTCACGAGTCCACTGCTTACTAGTTTAAAAAAATGCGCCAGCCCAGTCGTTGAAGAAGCATTAAAAATCTGGTGTACCAGCTCGCAGAAATGAAATGGCAAATCAGTGTTTAAAAGCGCCTGCACCTCTGTGCGGGTGTTAGCTATGTGAAGGACATAAGTTTCCCGGGCCGAACTCAGGGTCACTTGTTTTTGAGACAAAAGAGCCCTTATTCTGCTTAAACCATTGAATTTCGCTTCCAAGGTTGGGATCCGAGGCCAGATGGAGACATCTGAAGAGCCATGCGTGGGTGGGTATAGAACGTTCTTGCAGCACACTACACGCTCTGATACAGTAACTATATAAGCCACACCAATTAATAAACCACAACATAATTCATTGTTTAAAAGCAAATAACTACCATTAGCTAATAATGTAAATGTGGGCACTACTGCTGGAACTGGCGTGCCTTTTAAAACACATGCTAAATTTGGGCGGTCCTGATTACAAGAACCGTGTAACTGAATGTGTCTGCATATTAATGAATGGTCAGGTGACTGTGTGCATTCCTCACCATTAAGATTCACTTCTTTTCCATCTTTCAGACATCTGTATGTGTATGGTAATGACCAAGCCTCATGTAGGAATGCATTGCCTAGTGGCTCATATCGTCCTATAGCAATATACCGCATACAGTTAGTAAATTTATATAAGGGAAATGGTAATGTAATTAAACCATGAATAAGCCACGTGGCAGTGGTGGTTTCAGCAACAGAAAAAGGTAAGGATTCTAGCCTCTCAATATGTAACATAGAAAACGATGCATCACGCATTGAAAGCATGCGTTGTTTATCAGTAAGATTAAAAGGGGCAAAAAGTGATGAAACGTTCAATGAGGTCCAGGGAACTCGACCAGCCTTAATTGTCTGTAGAGTCCAGGCAAACTGCATTACAGAACGTAATTGATTTTGACCATGGTATAACGTGGACACTTCATCATGTACAATATCAACAACAGAAGAAACAATATTATCCAATGTGTAAATTCTGGAAGAAAGCGTGTTAATACTATTATCAACTACTGCAAGCACTTTTTCCAAATTGGCTTGATCAATAGCCCTCAGGCGTTTAGCTGCTTCGACTCTTGAAAATTTCCAAATTTCATTGTAAATAGCATAAATAAAGCGTTTAGACCTACCCATAGTTGGGCCTTTTATAAAATCATTTAACTCTATGTTTTCATTCAACTGGGACAAATGCAGTTTAACTGCAGCTAAAGTGGAATGTTGTAACCAGTTCTGACACAATTTGCCTACTGAATAAGTTGTAACAGTGTGATCTTGGTCAAACCTGGGATCTGGCCTGATGTGTGTAAAACCCTCAGACAAACCCAAAAAACGACTTTGGCAAGAATCAGAGCTTCTTTGCCATAAAAGCCACCCATCCGGATCAAAACTGGAAATATTAAAGGAGGAATTTTGCAAAAGAGCTTGTATCTGATTTATGGACAAGGTAGTGAAATTACTCCAACCCGAATATTCTTCCAAATCAGGGATAGTAGGGGTATTTAATTTTTTAGATGTAGCCAATCCAAAACACGTTGTTTGGGAAATAGTCGAATTTAAAAACAACATGTGATTTGGGATGAGACATGCACGATGCAAAGCCTCAGTGCCTTGTACCTGCCAATCTTTGGTACCCCAAACCGATTTAAGGTCAATAACATCCTTCCATAACTCATAGCCATCCACAGATAACCTTTCTAGAAAGGACTTTGAATACAACAATTTTGTGTCAGTCAGTCTAACTTTTGGCATTGATTTCTGTTTCACCTTGAAGTAAAACGACTCAGGATTTGATTGATTAAAATCTGTAAAGTAAGAGTATTTTCCCAAAAAAGTACTTGAGCTCCCCTGTAAAGGAGCAGGGCAATGTTCCCACTGAGTGTAATTCACAGGAACCCGCCTGGAACTTGTCTTGTGCAAGAAATGATTTCCATAATGTTGGTAACAAAATAAATCACCATAATTGACAGAATCTAAATATAAATCCTCATCATCAAAAGCCGCATAATATTTTAAATCAGAGAATAATGCTTCTACTGCCTGAAGATCCCAATCATCAGAACGAATATTTTGCTTAATCACATCTCCCATGTTTACTCTAAGCACATTAGGAACATTAATAACTTCTGTGGGGCCATGTATCTGAAACCTAACCGCATCCCACACAATCCCATCAAGGACAGGCCAAGCAGTAATTTGTACTGAATGTAAGTCTCTCTTTAGTCTGTGTGCTGAATGCGAGGAGGAGTGAGGGGCCAATGTTCCATTAAGGTACCGAATTCCTGTTCTTTCTTTCACATAATGGCCATCAATCAGGCGGAAAAAATAAAACACAAAACCAATTGACATAAAAAGATAAAACGAAAATAGTATCAGCCAAACGTATGTCCAAGGCGGAATTAAAAAATGTTTTTTAAACAACGTGGCATATTTTGCAATAGTTGATGGTTTTTTTGAAAGTTCCGAAACAGAGTCAAAAGAGAATCTGGACTGGTTAGCCAAACGTGCATGTAAATCGGACATGGATAAATCAGCAGGATCTGCATAGGTCACCTCATCAATGTTAGTAACAGGAATAGTATTTAATAAAGGACTTGTCATGGCAGGCATCTCGAGGGACACCTCCTGATTTGCACCGGATGTAATAGCCAGCACAGAGTGCCTCACCACGGAAGGACAGGATACAGCCGGTGTCATGCTATGAAGAATCGGCCACCCTGTGTGTCTTGACATTGTCAATAGAAATAAATCTGTTTTCTTTACGACCTGGAAGTGGTGGTAAAATGACTGTTCTTGTGCCCTTCACTCCAAGGACCCGAACTGGCGCTCGATATGAGGGACCAAATTCCTTTTTGTTATCGATCTTCTCTCGAACCAGTTCTCCAACTTGGGGTAGCCAGCCAACTACCGGGATCTGCAACGCATCATCCGACGTGGAGGGCAAGTGTTCCTTTGCAAGACTGTCTCTGGTCTTTTGTAGATCCTGTAAAACATTGCAATGTTCATCTACGTCAAAGGCCGCGGCCTGGGCCTGGCAGTCTGCACCATCAAGGTCAGGGACGTACATCTTGATACCAAAGAGCATTTCGTATGGGGTCCGCCCACCCAGAGACCTTCTAGGGAGATTATTAAGCGCACGCTGCACGCCATAGAGGTGGGACAGCCAGTTTCTACCAGTGCCTATAACTCGGGCTGTCAAAGATTGCTTTAAGTCGCGGTTCATTCTTTCTACCACAGAATTGCCCTCAGGCCTGTAGGGGCTTGAAAACTTCACCTGTACTCCCAACGAAACCATAGCATCCTTATACGCCTTAGAGGCGAAAGCCGGACCCTGGTCCGAATGGAAAGCACCACAAGCAAAGATTCCCACAAAGACACGCAAATCCTTAATGACAGTCCGTGAATCAGCGCTGCGATGCGGCCATAACCACACAAAGCGTGTGCATGAGTCAACTGCTACTAAGATGTATTTATACGTAGTATCAGAAGAGAAAGGACCGCAGTGATCCAAATAAACACAACCAAGCGGTTTATTAGAAATGTACAACTTTGTCTGAGGCGGACGCGCAGCAGTAGAAGGCTTAATCTGCTGACAAATGTCACACATAAGGACATAATCGCGCGTCTGTTTGTACAGTCCCCGCCACCAGAACCTCTGTTGTAGCTGTGATACAGTGGCTGAGACGCCCGCATGCGCAGACGCCACACCTTCATGAGCCACTGTAATCAGAGAAGCTCTGCGATCCGAGTTGGGAATCAGACGCTCTCCAACTTCAGGAATTTTCACATAAGGAACCTTATCGGGACTTAAGTGGTATGTGTATTTCGAAGGGAACCCCGCAGGATATTTACCTCCCTTCGCCGTGGCAGCAACAGCCGCCAAGATGTCGTCATCTATTTTGCTCTTGGACCTCGTGACCGCTGCAACTAAGTATTTTGATACCGCAGACTTCGCTGCCTCATCAGCAAGCGAATTGCCAACAGCGTGGACTCCCACGCGCTGGTGGCCGAGAGTATGAATTACAAACACGAGCGGCAGCTTTTCTTTAAGTTCCGCCACTCGGACCCAGATCATTTTATGTTTTATTGTGCCACCTTTGGAATCACGAAAATCATTCTGAATCCAAAAGAACAAGTTCTCATTGTAAGACTGGACACAGTAGTAAGAATCACTTACGATTAAAGTTGTCACACTAGGATCTGCGTACTCCAATGCAAGCATAAGAGCACGGAGCTCTGCTAATTGTGCGGTGCAGTCTCCAAGTGTCTGCGTGTGCACGACACTGGACTTGAACTCATCGTTCACCATGGCACCGACCACAATGGCGCAAGCGGAAACGTAGGCATGTTTAGAGCCATGCGCAACCTGCGCCGAACCATCCGTGTAAATGATACAGTGGAAATCCTCCAACGGCCGCATTGCTAAAGGAGCAGGATGAACAAATTCATACTGTAAATACTCCTGCGACCGTAAAGCGGCGTCAAAAATAAACGTGACATCCTGAGATGTCAAGGAAGTAGCCCACTGAATCCACCGAGGGTGCAAAGCTTTAGAATTAGGTACACTGGCTTTCGTGACCGCCTCCAAGGCAGGACACGGGGTAACAACCAACATGCGCTTTCCCTGCGACAGGGCACGTTCCTTAAGAATTGCCATCTGCACAGCCGTTAACACTTTCTCCACAGTGGAAAAACGCAGTTCAGCCGAAGTGTACAAGTGTGATTTGTAAGCAATAGGTACAGTATCCCCCTCATTAAAAGTCAGGTACGTGAAACCCACCGTCCCAGGGATTATTCTTATCACCAGGTTGGTCCGGTTATCACGGGTCTGTAAGTAGTCAGAAGTGAGCAAATCAGCCTGCAAAGACTGCAGAATGGCTGAATGCTCAGGCAGCCAGCATGATTTGGAAAAAGATGGTTGTACCAAGGCATATAAAGGCTTGATACGCTGGGCATATTCCGGAATGTATGTCCTCCCGAAATTTAAAAAACCCAGTAAAGACTGTAATTTTTTCAGTGTTGTCGGAGAGCGCAACTGCGCGCACTTCTCCAGGAAGTGAGGAGCCAATCCTTTTCCTTCATGGTTAAGTTCATAACCTAGAAACAACACTGTGTACTCTGCAATGTGTGATTTAGCAAAGTTAAACTTGTAACCCATGTCTGCAAAGTTACAAATTATGCTGTTTACTCGACACAGATGCACCCAAAGCTCGTCGTCTGTGAGATAAATGTCATCCACATACGAACATGCAACTGGGTCGAAACTCTCCAAAAGAGAGACAATGCGAGCGGAAAACACTCCAGGACTATTTTTGTATCCCATTGGGAGTCGTTTAAACTTTTTTTGTACGCCGCCGCATGTAAAACTGGTCCATTGGGAACTTAGACCATCTAATCTATGTGCATAAAAACCATTGGAAATGTCAAGCGTGGTTTTGAACCGTTTACGCTCAAGACTATTCACTAGGGCAGAGCCGTGAGTATTCTGTACTGCACAGTTACGGCAATGCGAGTTCAAATGCCGGTAATCCAAAACTAGACGATATGAGCCGTCCGGCTTGTTAACAGTAAAAAGGGGATTATTCATTGGTGACACACACGTTTCAATTACACCTTGATATTCCAATTGTTCAAGGATAGCCGCGACCGAAGCTTTAGCTTCACGCCGTATGGGGTACTGGGGTTGTGGCTGAGGCTGTGACCGTAATGGAATCTCATGGCTAGGGGACAATTTATCCCAGCCACATTGATTTCGGTACACAGCCGGCGCAAGCGCCAGAGCCCACTCTTCTGCAAAATGCAGCGCTTCCGCTCTCGGTACAGTGTGCGCGAAACTGGGGAGGATTACCTCCTCCCCTCGCGGAGCTTCGAGAACAAAAGGTGGGGGCCAGTCAGCCTCCGAAAGCAAAATGTCATACGTATCCGAAAGATTTTCCCAAAATACCCCTTTTACAGTTCGCTGCATGTCACCTTCAATTAACAGGACAATTTCAAAAAGCCTTTCAGGGGGAGCAACATGTGTATCAGCTGTTTCGATTACAACATAAGTGTCAGTCGCTGTCACCTTCAACAGTGGACGGAGGGCCTCTCTCACTATGGTAATCTCCGCCGCGCTGTCCAGCAAGGTCAGAGCCCACGTCAGATTCCGAAGCCGCGTTCTCACTATCTGGGGCATATCGATGCGCCGTTAAGGCAGCGACTTTCTTCTTGGCAAACTGCGGTCTCTTTGGCGTAGAGTCGTCCCGCTTGTCCCCTTCACTTCGCGTGCGGGGCTGGCCACGTCCTTGCTGACCACCCCTGCCCCTGCCGCCCCCTCCACCACCGGATGATGGAGCCGATGAGTCCTGAAAGGAACGAGGAGAGCGTTGGTCAGTTGCCTGATATCTGTCAGGCGATTTAATCGTAGCGCGATCGCGCAATTCATAAACTCGCTCAGACTGCGCAGGTGGCGAAGGTGTCGGACCAGAGACCTGTGTCTGTTGTTGCTGTTGTTTACCCCTATTCTGCTTTTTCGGCCAAGTTTGTTTTTTGGACTTGGGCTGTCCACCTGTTTCCGAAGACTGCCCCTGGGGTTGCTTCTTTTCTTTTTCCAGAAAAACCTTCGCACCCCTTGAATTGCGGCCAACCGTTTTATAAGCCGCCACAATAATTTTTGCCAGCTGACGGGGTTTCTCGGCATCGGGTACTAACGCCAGACCATTGGCCACCTGAAAGTTCATTGCATCCCCTTTTACATTGGCAAGGATAATACCGCAAACTGTCTCAAATGAACCGTTCAGGCGCATACCCAACTCAACCGCCGACTCAGGTCCGTGATCATCCTGAACACGCTTGAGGATCGCAGACAGGTTCGAAACTGACGGTGTGCCAAAGCACCTCGAGTAAACCGCTGCAAAAGTCTTACCCCATGTCTCACAGTCAGCAAGGTCCGGGGCTATTTCCTTCGGTAAACTAAGCGTAAGAATCCGGTGTTTTTCACTCGGAGTCGTATTAGGAAACACAGCCTCTAACTGGTCGAATTTCTCGGCTAGCCAGTAAGGAAATTCATCCGTACTATCTGGCTTTCTGCCCATAACGGAATTCACCAAGACAGGACTGATTTTCAAACCAGCCTGTTCTGCTCGAAGCTGCGCACCTGCGGGGGCTGCGCCTTGAATATTACGACTAATGTAATGAACAAGCGCTCTAATCACTTCAACCGAGACCTCATGTAGACGTCTCAGGTCGGCTACGTTACACGTGGCGCGATTAGGATGAGGAGTAAATCCACCCAAGGCGGGCCAATTTGTGCCCGGAATGGACAAAGGACCTAACCTCGTAGCGTTCAAAGAATGGGGTAGGGCGCCACCAAACCAAACACCGTGCTGCCAAGCGTCAATAGGTACTTCCAGTGCCCTGTACGGAGCATAAGCTGCCGGTACTGCTGAGGCAGTGTATGTGTGATAGACACCCGAATTAGCGTCTACTTCCGGAAATGTCACCCAGGAATAAAACAATTCGTACGGGTACGCATGTTCCGCACTCACAACTAGAACCACAGCTAAGCCTTCAGCGGGTACATTATATCCCCGCAAGTGATCGCGAACCGCGACGCGGCTATGCTGCGCTATTTCCACTGCCATGTTAGCACAGGAAGATGAAAGACCAGACAAAGAACTGAGTGTAGCACAACTGGGTAGTAATTCAAAGAAACCGTTTTTTAGAAGAATTCAAGCTTGAAAACACCTATCACATAAATAGGTAGGTTTTTCCGACACCACCGTTTTCCGGAAACGGGAATGAAGGTGTCAAGGTCTGAATGATATACTACTCGAGTGTCATGAAATACGGCCAACCAATCCGTTGGGCGCCATGTAGCAGGGTTTCCGTTCTCCCACAGAACTGTGCATAGAGATCTAGAACCTTAGTGAGTTAGGATGATCCAAAAACTCATCTCAGTGTCAGAAATCTAGTTACCTAGCTAGCTACAGTGTCTCATGGATCATTATGGAATGATACATGTATTAGACAAACCAGAACATGATCTTTAGAATACCTCAGGAGTCGTGGAACACATGAACACTCTTTCGTTCTATAATCATTTCAAACCAAAACTGAGAGTCAAAGAACACAAGTGCAAGTTTGAAATATTTATTATTCAATGCAAAGTTCTCAAACGCAGTATCTTGTATAATACCAAAATGCAGATTATAAAAATCAGAGTCAGCAGCATAGTCACTAATCCATAGTAAGCAAAAGGTGCTAGCATGTTACAATGCAATTTCTATAGAAATCTATATCACCTATATTTCGCGCACCCTATCTAGCATATTATATTATATCTAAGAAGGTCTCATTCGGGCTTTAGCAGGGCGACCCCATACCTCTCAATGTCAGTAGGAGCAGTTCACATCAGCATCTACCAGTTCTCTTCATGCGCAGCACCAAGTGTCTGCGTTCATTCCGTGTAACTCTATCTTAAACCCGCGTAGAGCCCAAAATGTTGGCATCAACATTATTTGTGTTATGTCTAATGTCTAATGTGGTGCGAGGATCAGACTTCCCAGCAACCTTGTGTTAGGTTAATCTTAGAGTGTGCAGCTCTCAGTGTGCAGACAGTTGTACCAAGTGTACAAGGCAAAGCTGATAGCTTAGGAATAACATATTATTCTCAAATAAAACACCTCACCACTTCTAGGCTGAAAGCTACAACAACAAGTACGTGTCGTGTGCAAAACTGAAGCCTGAAGGAAAAACGGCTGTTTAAACATGTAATACACTCATGCTAACTTAACGCAATATATGTAATGAAGTATCCATATGACACCACATCAGACCAGCATACACATAGCACACAGAAATGGCAACTTCTAAAAGTAGAATTTCTAAAATAGTGATAATAAATCTGCACACACCATGGTGCAGCATTTGTTATTACTATTACAAACATACCAAACGTTTTTATTTATTTATTTATTTATCAGATTTATAGTGCGCATGGCTGCCCCAGCGACGGGGCGTTCCACCGCAGGCCACAGACTCCAGGACAAGAACTAAAGAAGAAAAGCTTTAAGCCAGAAAAAGTCATGTCTTTATGGCCTTCCGGAACGCAAGATGATTCTGGATCACTCTGATGGACACAGGAAGTGAGTTCCAAAGTTGCGCGGCCAAGCTGCGAAAGGAACGGCCACCCACTCTGGCTTTCCAGACACACGGGGTGCACGCCAGAGCTAAGGCGGCAGATCTTAAAGAACGTCGTGGCGCATAGAACTCTAGCAGCCCCGTCAGTCCCACTGGTGCCTGAGGTGATAAGATCTTATGTGCCAAACAAAGCGCCTTGAATTGAATGCGCTTTTCTACCGGCAACCAGTGGAGTTTCTGAAGTACATGGGAAACAGAGCTAGTGTGCAGAAGGGCCATCAGCATGTGGGCAGCTGCATTCTGAGCCCTTTGAAGACGCTTGACGCTAGCCTTGTTCGTGCCCAAGTATAGGCAGTATCCGTAATCCAGTCTAGACAAAATTGTCAACTGTAGGATGATTTGGCGAACGTTTGGAGGGAAAAAGCCCAACAATGGTTTCAGGCCCCTCAGAAGCCCAAACCAAGCCCCAGCCACGGCTTTGGTTTTGGCGTCAAATGTTAGGCTATTGTCAAACCAAATGCCTAGGTTTTTCACTGTCTCCTTGGGCAAGGGGGCGGGTTTCAGGCGGTCCGGCCAATAAATCTCGGACCACAACCCCTGGTCTTTCACAAACAGCAAGATCTCGGACTTTCTGGCGTTAAGCTGTAAGCAGTTCATCGCCATCCAGTCCGCAATCACTGAGAGGTCCTCTTTGAACTTGATCAAGTTGGTACAGCTTTTCTTGGAAAAAGCGATCACTAGCTGAGTGTCATCAGGCGTATGATACCAGTGACATGTCGTAAATATATAATTTACTCTCTTAATTTCTATGCAGGTAAGTACTTAATCATTAATAACTCAAATCGGAAAGAAAGAGCCAGAGTCCGTGGTGTTAGAGTTCTTAGGGGTTTTATTCCTCATAAAGGAATGGTCAAGACCATAATATCATGTTCTTCCTACCGCAGGGGTAGAAGAAGGGATAGAGCGCGCTCCATTTTATTGACAGTACATAGCTTATATACTTAATTCATATCATAAGAGACATTATAGTAGGCGTAACAGCTGAGAGAAGACAAGATAACAGTATACACGTGATGCTAGTACGTAATCAGAAGGCGTGAACTAGAGGTGTGTGCTAGAAACGTCACGGATGGGTGTCACAAAGGGGTGGCACTAACAGAAATGTTGCAATGTCAGCAGAAATCGGAAGCTCGGATGCGCGCGCAGCTGCATGACGTGTGATTGACGTGAAGCTGGAGGGTGCAGGGGACTTGACATTTACACTTGACGGAAAGAGACAGAAGTCTGGCATGTCAGATCAACTTGTACTTCTATCATATCTGATATCTAATGTTTAGGAACCATATTATCTGGATAGAAAGGTCTCTAGGGCAGAAGCTATTCTATGCTAACTGTGGATGCGTGTATAAGCGCCTAAGTGTCTGCATGAGGAGCGTGGGGGCAAGGGGCCTTCCA
This sequence comes from Lissotriton vulgaris, assembly GCF_964263255.1. Lineage (NCBI taxonomy): Eukaryota > Metazoa > Chordata > Amphibia > Caudata > Salamandridae > Lissotriton > Lissotriton vulgaris. The sequence continues at coordinate 149,513,619 of NC_141695.1, read as the reverse complement.
TGGAAGCATGGCAACAGAGGCTATGAATTTCTTGCACTGAGACAGGTCGGCCCTTTGGCTCTGCAGCTGGGGAGGATGTTTACTGAAGCTAGTAGGCAGGAATGCATTCTCGAGGAGCGGAACAGATAACTCGAAGGTTATAGTCAGTCTTGGCAGAAAGCAGGCTGAGCTGAGCGCGAGGGGCCGCGCTAGAAGTAAGTCAGAGTTCACGGGTACAGAAGCAGCCTGGGCTGAGGCTGTCAGAGTCAGAAGCCAAAAAAAGAGGCTCGATGGCAGAAATTCAGGGCCTACTTTGCCAGAGCAGGAAAACATGTAAAGTACACTACAAAAAGACATTGGCATAGCATACTTAAGAACGGGCTATTTAATCCATTCAGGGTGGATCTGAAAGAGGACAAGTTAACGTTGGACGCAAATGCATTTGCGTCCTCATAACTGACACAGGAGGGAAGTTACATGCACTTTAAGCTGGTACATGGAGTCGGTGGGGTACGCGTTAGGGAACACAACTTGACCATAAAATTTATATTTCCTCATTCCCTCCTTGTTCCCTACGGACCCTTCATGATATATCGATCCTCATGAATCGATCAGTTTGTTCTTGTAACATCATTTGTTCTTCTTTCTTTCGTTTACGTTTTGAGAGAAAACTGGAATGTTCAATACAAGAGGTGGCACACAGTCCACAAATCGCTGGCCCGCACTGCAGGCACAGGCAGCAACTGAATACTAGGACTAGGCCAATGCCTAGGAAGGATAGGATCTTCCATCCCCAAGCGGTTAACGTTGTCCAGAACCAACCGGACCAAGTCCAGGTACCTGGATTCTGATGTATCTGATTTGCAATTTTATGGAGACGTGTAATAGCTTGATATACAGATGGTGCGTTTTGTGGTATAAAAACACAGCAACTTGACCCGATGACCTTACAAGCTCCACCTCTATCTGCCAAGATGACGTCAATAACAAGACGATTCTGAAGGACAACAACCCGTATGGCGGACTGCTCTTCTGTTAAGTTACCTAAGGCGGAGGCAGTTTCATTCACTACTGCTTCAAGTGTTCTAGTTAATCTGCGTATTAATTTACTATTCTGAACAGGTCCTAAAAAGAAAAAGAATCCTTTATTAAAATCGGTGTACTGTTCCCATGCCGTTTCTGTGTAGTCGACAAGTGGGATATCTCTTCTGGGTCTATTCTTTACTAGATTTGTATTTCTGTGGTAATCAGGGGGAGCTAGGAAAACAGGGGGCAGAAGGAATGCTATATAACAGGTACCATCCCAATCTGGAGGCAGGCGTATGTATGCGGTATGACCACAAACAAAATAGGAATGACTGATAGCTTTAAAGGACGATTTTCCATGATCACTGAATTCGACCACAGTAGTACATTTACTATGACCTAAGTGTACTGAACCTTTCTTCCTGATACATAATTCACCAGTGACTGGCAATACTGACATAGTGGGTATAACAGGTGCGGCTTCGGATTCAACAGTAAGAATCATAAGGCTAATTGTATAATTACCTAATCCATACACTTCATTTTCTAGATCAGTTCCTATTCTAGTGGGGAGTCCCTCCTTATCAGGGTAACAAACGTCGAGCAGGACTAAGTTCAGGTTTCCCCAAACCCAGCCCCCATCGAAAACAGCAATATCAGGATCTAAGGAGTTAATTATTTTAAACCATGCACCGCAAGAGCCATTGTGAGTGAACGGGTACGGAAAGAGGGGCAGAGCTCCCTTGTAATTCTGGTAGGGAGGAAGTCGGCCACATATCCAGCAATCTGTAGCATTGTTAGTTTGATGAGAATGGTGTAGCATACTAATGAATGTATTGTTGCGCAGCGCAAGTCTGTAGGAGAGTTCGTGTGGAGGTAACTCACTAAAAGTGTGTTCAGCAGATACATTGTAGACAGATTGTTCACGCTTGAAAATAGGGTAGTAGATAGGTAGTAAGATGCTAGCAATAATAATTAGAATACTCAGAATAAACATGATTAATAGTGTCACTATACAGTGACTACGAAGTGATTTACAATATGTACGTTTCTTGTACTCTCTCTCTCTATCTCGATCTAGCGGATACATGTCAGAAACTATTTAACCGATTCACCTAGGGGAGGACTTAAACAATTAAACTGTCTGACTTGCTAGATCGGAGTTTCATACGGTACTCCTCTTGGGGAGTTTTTTCTTGTTCAGATACTGTAAAGTCTTTTTGCTCAACACAGTCTTTGGTGGGGGTGGACGAGTCTCGATCAGGTTTCAGTTCAAAAAATTTTTTCACATGACTCGTGTGAACCCACCCCTTTCTTCCTTCGATCTTCACGGCGGTCCTCGTGGTGAGAAGGACGGTCTTCGGCGATTTCCAGCGGGGCTCCAACGGACTCTTTCTATCAAAGTTGCGCACTAATACGAGGTCCCCAGGACGGACATCATGTGGCTTTACATCAGTGTTATCAGGGAAGGCTGCGGCAACCTGTGAACGACATGATTGGAGTGCAGACATCAAGGAGGCAAGGTAATCTGTCAACATATTACAATCAACATCAGTAATCTTTTTCGGAATGGGCGTCCCCCACATATTCGGTGGTCTGCCAAAGACCACCTCGTACGGGGATAGCCCTGATCTCGAATGGGCAACCATTCTCATATAGAATAGTGCCACTGGCAGGGCGACTATCCAGTCGACCCCTTTCTCCTGACATATTTTTGCAAGGCGTATCTTTAGTGTCTGGTTATGCCTCTCTACAAGGCCTGCGGCTTCAGGATGTCGGACACAATGGAATTTCCACTGGTATCCTAGCAATAAAGAAACTTCTTTCATTAATGCAGATGAGAATGGCTGACCGTTATCTGAGTACACGACACGAGGCAAGCCGTATCGTGGGAAGAATTCACGAACCAGCTGCTTGGCAGTGGTCGGAGCAGTGTAATCTGGGACTGGGTATGCTTCGGTCCACCGGGACAGAGCACAAACAACTACGAGAACGTATTTAAATCCTCGACAACGGTCCATCTGGATATAATCCATCTGGAGGACTTCAAAAGGGTGATCGGGAGGATGAAATCCACCTTGCTGTACAGGGACGCTTTTACCTGGATTGAACTGACAACAGATCATGCAAGTATGCACTTTCTGTTTCGCTGCTGCTCGTAAGTGTTTATTGTTCCAAAGATTTTGTAGACTGTCTAACATCGCTTTCTCCCCTAGATGTGCTGGGCTATGTGCTGTATTTATCATGACTTGAACCATAGAATCAGGGAGAAACCATGTAGATTTTCCCTTCGTTACCCAACCTTGATCTGTCTGGATCCCTCCTAGTTCAATCCATTTCTTTATTTCTTCTGGGGTAGCATGTGTCTGAATATCGATAACATCTAGTGTGGGATCCCTGACTGTCATACAGTGTGTCGGTCCTGTTGTCTTTGTCATATCAGTTGTCTGAGTGTGAGTCAATGCTGTATGTTTTGCTGTCTGGTCTGCCAGGTCGTTACCCTGGGAAACGGAATCTGTGACCTTAGTATGTGCTTTACACTTCATGACCGATATTCCTGAAGGCAGATGTATTGCTTCTAACAGTGCTTGAATGAGGGGACCATGTTGGATCTTGGCACCATGAGAGGTCAGGAAACCTCGTTCTTGCCATAACATGCCGAAGTCGTGTACGACTCCGAACGCATAACGGGAATCAGTGTATATGTTGACATTTCTGTTCTTGGCTAGAATACAAGCTCGGGTCAGAGCAATAAGCTCTGCCGCTTGAGCAGACAGTGTATCAATGCGATGTGTTTCTTTAACTTCAGTTTCAGTGGTCACGGCATACGCGGCCACTAATTCTCCTGTACTTGTTCTCATACATGAACCATCCACATAAAGTGTCAGGTCTGGATTTGTCAATGGAACATCTGTTAAGTCTCGTCGGGGCTTTGTTACTGCATTAATGATCTCTATGCAATCATGTGGGGCTGGATCTGTCATACTTGTAGGTAACAGTGTTGCGGGGTTCAGGATGATGCAGCGTCTGATTTCTATGTGTGGCTGGAATAGCGTTAATTCGTAACCTGTCAGTCGTGCTATGGTCAAGTGTTGAGTCTGGGTTCTGGTTAACAGAACCTCTACAGAGTGTGGAACTTGTACTGTTAACTGATGGCCTAGAACGATTGAATCGCTCTGTCTAATTGCTAGTGCTGTTGCTGCTACTGACTTTAAGCATGCAGGGAGTGCCTGAGCTACTGAATCCAATGTACTTGAGAAATAAGCGCAAGGCTTATGTGACCCTGCTTGATCTTGAGTGAGGACAGACAACGCTGTACCATCACGTTCTGTAACAAAAAGTGTAAACGGTTTGCTGTAACATGGTGTCGCTAAAACTGGTGCTTGGCATAATGCTTTCTTTAATTCCTCAAAGGCTTGTGTGTGTTCCTGAGTCCAAGGGAGGGCAGTCGAAGTTGCTGCCTCCTGCGTCGTTAACTGGATGAGTGGTTTAGCTAGAAATGCATATTGAGGAATCCATTGTCTGCAGTACGAGGTGAGGCCTATGAAGGCCCGCACTTCCTTTTGTGTCTGGGGTCGTGGCATGTTTACAATTAACTGGATGCGATCGGGAGTGAGCTGTCTCCCCACTTTGGACAGCAAGTGACCCAAGTACACAACTTGCTGAACACAGAATTGCAGTTTCGAAGGAGACACCTTGTGTCCCTTGTCGGCCAGGAAATGTAAAACTGTCAGTGATGCTTGTTCACATTCGGGCTCACTTCGTGCGGTGATCAGTAGATCATCGACGTATTGCAGTAAAGCGGTGTTAACTGGCATTTGAATACAATCTAGTTGTCTTTTCAGTGCTTGACTATAGATGCTGGGGCTTTCCGTGAATCCTTGAGGTGCGCGGGAAAATTTGAAACTTCGTCCATTTAAACTGAATCCGAAGAGATATTGGCTCTCCGGATCAATAGGTACACTGAAGAAAGCGTTCTTGAGATCAATTACAGTAAAGAACGTTGCTTCTGAATCAATAGCTGTCAATAGGGAAGAGATATCAGGGACCACAGGGTACTGTGGTACAATACATTTATTCAATTCTCTCAAATCAATCACCAGCCGATATACTGGCGGTGCATTGGGATCAGTACGTTTAAGAATCGGAATGATGGGTGAATTACAGATATTGGAGTCGGTCTCTACGACCACTCCTTGGGCATCAAGCTCTTCAATGATTTTCAGTAAAGCCATTACAGCATCGGGTGGTAACTTGTATTGTCTGATTCTGGGTAGAACAACTCCTGTCTTGAGTGTAACACGGTATGGAGTGATATGCATACAACCTACGTCAGCTGGGCCTTTTGCCCATAGGTGATCTGGTACATTTTTCAATCTGACATCAAATTCTCGCAACACATAATGACCCTTGAAATCCCGTAGAAAGAGTCTAACTCCCTCCGGGGAACAGCAGATTATAGCTCCTAGAGCCTTCAATGTTTTGATTCCTAACAGATTTTCTGGGCATGAGTTCGTAAGTAACAAATCTGTAACTCGTGATAATGGACCCACAGCCAAGGGTACTGGTTCCGATACTTCATTTACAATAGGCTGTCCTGAAACCAAGGGAAACATTCTGTGAGCCTGAGAGGGGGGCCCCTGGGACTTCATTATGACTGATTGTGGTGCGGCTTGCCCCTGTGTCAATTAAAAACTTTCTGTCTTTTCCCAATACTTGACTATGTACATAAGGACCTTCTTGATCTACAGGAATTTCAATAAGAGGCAAGCCAAATTCCCTCTCTAGGCTGTTTCATGTATATCGGGGGTAATCTGGATATGCAGATTGGGCATACTGGTACATCTGTTGTGAAACTTGCTGAGTCGCGGCAATGGGCTTTGGTACTGCTACTGTCTGTGCTGTATGAGATGGAGCATGCATAGGCTGTGTATTCTGCATGGGCGGTGCATTCTGTGAGGTCTGTTGCTGGACCTGATCTTGTCTAGGTGGATGCGGTCTTTCTTTAGTTTTCCCTGTTGCTATGTTATGTTTCAGGACTGGACATTCATGAACGTAGTGACCTGGCTGTTTGCAATAATTGCACGTTCCCTTAACGGGAGCTGTAGTGTGACTTGTCTGGGCCCCACCCTTTCTTTGACCGTCAGCTGGGACCGTCTGAGCTACTAACATTTTCATTTTCGTGTCTTTCATGCGCTTCTGTTCCTGATCTTGTTCTTCTCTAATTCTGTTCTGGTGATATTGCAGCATCTGTAACATCTGGGATGGCGTATTTGCCTGCCAAGTACTTTCAACTTTGTACACTCTGTTTTTAACTAATGGTAGGGAGTTCTCGACTAGTTTTGATACAAAAAGGTGTGGATATGATTCGCTACTTGGTTTTAGGCCACTATTAATAATGAAACATTTCTCGAATCTTGAATAGAAGTCACTAGTATCTTCATCATGCTTCTGTTTACAGGACGAGATAGCGTCCCAATCTTCCTTTCTAGTTGTCAATAATCTTGGCAGAACCTGTACTATTAAACCTGGTAATGCTTTAGTTCTGTCCCCAAGGCCTACCCCTGGGACACGTTTGCTTTCTTCGTCTTCTATTTCTGCCCATACAATCTTTTTCTCTCCCACCTCCCATTCTTTTTCCTTTAATTTCTCGTAAATGCCCGTGGGCAGCAGCACCTTTAACATTTTCATAATATCATCATACGTGTAATCCCCCATCAGCAACATATCTTTAAGCTCTCTATGAAAACCTGCAGGGTCTTTATCATGGCTCGGGACTAGTTTCTTCATTTCTAACAGTTCTAACTTAGTCAGTGGCGTGTGTACGTATACACGTTTCAAGACATGATCCGCACCCATAACTGGGTGTACTTCTCGTAAAGGGTTCTGACTTTCAATGCCACTTCCGCATTGCATGTGGTACGTTTTTCTTTCTGGAGGCGGGGCGGGAACATATTCAGAGCTTATGAAAGTGTTATATTTATGTCGTTGTTCTAGAATTATTTGTATTAACTTGGTACTGAAACCTCTCCATCTATCCATGAGTAATGCTTCTAATGTTTCGTGTAACGGACTTGGATCGGAATGTTCGTTTCTGTATTTCGTGAGGAGGTGCTGTATCATGTATACACCTGCTAATTTCTGTTCGTCTGGGGAAAGGTTCAGAAACGTCTGTGCTAATGTGTCATCATTGTATATATCTGGATTCTCGGCCCATAATATGGCTGACCGGGCTAGTTCTTGTTCATCCATCGAATTGAGTACATGGTACCCCATTCTTTCTCGTAGTCTTTTATCAGTCTCCTGGAACTGATGTTCAGAAGAATTCGGGTTGGTTAAAGCAGAGAGGAAAACTCTCTTGCTTTCTGGACGGATGCCTTTCCTAAGGTAAGTTCCCTTACCTACATACGCTATAGTATCTGCAGTCCTTTCTGGTTCTTCAAGTTCTTCTTCCTCCTCGGAGGAAGCTTTGTCTTTCTGGTGTACTGTTATCACTGCTTTTCTAATTTTCTTGTACATACTGGCTATGCAAGCCCCCTTGTCATGTTTTCCTTCGGCTATATTTTGACCCCACTTGTTCAGTGCATCTAATTCACTCTGATCTGTTCCAGGCCTGTCTCGTTCTCTTATTAAACAATTTATGAAAAATCGTAGTATCTGTGCTTGAATGTCAACTTTCTGTTTCTCCATTGCATCCTTGATACTGTCAGGGTCTTTCCCTGTCTGGACAAACTCGTATATTCTATCTAGACGGTCCTTCATTCCTACATAGCATAGCAAGATATCAGTAGCAGATCTCAACCGTAGCGATGCCAATATCATTAGATCGTCTTTACCGGGTACTGGATCATATCTGCAAACGGAAATGTTTTCTCTGAGTGCGTCAAGGCGAGGAGACTTGAACGTGAGAGGACTCTGCGTATCCCTGAGATTGAATCTGCGTGTTAATGGCGGGGTCCGGAGACCCGCGGTCGCACCTCCTGAAGCGGATGCTTGGGCATTATCTCCCTGCGGAGTCTGTATCTGAACTTGAATTTGTCGTTTAATAGGATCAGGTAGACTTTGTTTCGGTAGGTCAATTTTGGGTGCGGGAAGTGGGGGGGCTGGCGGAGCGGGGGAGGTCTGTCGCGGTACCGGCGGGGCATGATCTGGGGGCGGAGTGCCACCCCCGTCCCTGTCAGTAGGCAGGGCACGAACAGGCAGATTGGCGTAAGCGTAAGCTGGTGCTACATCCTCTAGATAAGAATTTAGGAATATGTCTTTAGTAGTCTTATGCATTACTTTAGTTGGAACTAATGGTGACGGTAGGTTTTTCGGTATTTCTGATAGGGCCTCAGGTGTACCCTCGGCCGCGAGATACATACCGTTTACGAGATTGTTTTGGGCACGGTCTATTTGTTCTGTTTTTACTCGGATCCCTTCAGTAACTAATTCGTTTTCTTGGGCTTTTTCTGATTCTTTAAGTCTGTCTTCTCTACGGAGTGCTTTCTCAGCACGCTTATGTGATTCCTTACGCCAAAATTCTATGGCGTCTTTCTGGGATTGTCTAGCTTTCTTTTTCCATAATACTTCTTCTACCTTCATGATGCACTCGGCATCCCAGGTTCCGGTAACAGGCCATCTGTGTCTTTCGTCTAGATGCTTGGTATAGTCGGCCCATAATTCTAGATACAATATGGCATCTATGCCATGTTTATGATACATAAAGTTACCTGGAGTGTCCCTAGGGGGGATAGGGATTTCTTCCTCTAGTATCCCTTTCCTAGTTCCTATCTGCTTTAGCTTGTTGAAAAACGGCATCTTGTTTACTTATTACTGAATGCTCAATCCTTACTACCTAATACTGGATACAACTAGTTTATACAAGAAACACAATAATGCACATTAAAAAACGGTCACATTCATACCACGACATTGATCACATGAAAAGACATTTGAGACATGTTAGAACTGACATAGATGACTACCCCCTATACTGGATGTACTGCTAAACAGTACAGATACACTGGTGTAGCAGTGCAGAAATTCAGAATACTAGATATACTGCTAAACAGTACAGATACACTGCCTAAAAACAGTGCAGACCGGACTTGTGTACCCAAACCCGTCTAGATACGTCCCAGCAATGGTACTCACCGGGAAGCACGGAAACAGAAGGCCTCGGAAAACTCGACTGGACTGGACTCGACTCGGCTCGACTTCGGAAAACTTCGGAAAACTTCGGAAAACTTCGGAAAACTGGTGGGCCTCTTGACACCTCGGACCTTGCTTCTTTCGGCTAGGCTCTGGCCGGGATCCTCCGCACTCCTCACCGCCTCGTCTGGGCACTGATTGCAGTCTTCGTCACCTCCGTGGGTCAGAGGGAGATGCAGGAAATCCTGCCGGTACGCGTAGGTTCCATCTAACTGATGGCAGGGGACACAGTTTGCAATGCGCCAACCGGCGCGTGAGGTGGGGAGGGGTCCCTGTTCGGGCGCCAAAATGTCGTAAATATATAATTTACTCTCTTAATTTCTATGCAGGTAAGTACTTAATCATTAATAACTCAAATCGGAAAGAAAGAGCCAGAGTCCGTGGTGTTAGAGTTCTTAGGGGTTTTATTCCTCATAAAGGAATGGTCAAGACCATAATATCATGTTCTTCCTACCGCAGGGGTAGAAGAAGGGATAGAGCGCGCTCCATTTTATTGACAGTACATAGCTTATATACTTAATTCATATCATAAGAGACATTATAGTAGGCGTAACAGCTGAGAGAAGACAAGATAACAGTATACACGTGATGCTAGTACGTAATCAGAAGGCGTGAACTAGAGGTGTGTGCTAGAAACGTCACGGATGGGTGTCACAAAGGGGTGGCACTAACAGAAATGTTGCAATGTCAGCAGAAATCGGAAGCTCGGATGCGCGCGCAGCTGCATGACGTGTGATTGACGTGAAGCTGGAGGGTGCAGGGGACTTGACATTTACACTTGACGGAAAGAGACAGAAGTCTGGCATGTCAGATCAACTTGTACTTCTATCATATCTGATATCTAATGTTTAGGAACCATATTATCTGGATAGAAAGGTCTCTAGGGCAGAAGCTATTCTATGCTAACTGTGGATGCGTGTATAAGCGCCTAAGTGTCTGCATGAGGAGCGTGTGGGCAAGGGGCCTTCCATGGAAGCATGGCAACAGAGGCTATGAATTTCTTGCACTGAGACAGGTCGGCCCTTTGGCTCTGCAGCTGGGGAGGATGTTTACTGAAGCTAGTAGGCAGGAATGCATTCTCGAGGAGCGGAACAGATAACTCGAAGGTTATAGTCAGTCTTGGCAGAAAGCAGGCTGAGCTGAGCGCGAGGGGCCGCGCTAGAAGTAAGTCAGAGTTCACGGGTACAGAAGCAGCCTGGGCTGAGGCTGTCAGAGTCAGAAGCCAAAAAAAGAGGCTCAATGGCAGAAATTCAGGGCCTACTTTGCCAGAGCAGGAAAACATGTAAAGTACACTACAAAAAGACATTGGCATAGCATACTTAAGAACGGGCTATTTAATCCATTCAGGGTGGATCTGAAAGAGGACAAGTTAACGTTGGACGCAAATGCATTTGCGTCTTCATAACTGACACAGGAGGGAAGTTACATGCACTTTAAGCTGGTACATGGAGTCGGTGGGGTACGCGTTAGGGAACACAACTTGACCATAAAATTTATATTTCCTCAGACAGACCCCTTCCCTTCGCCACACAGCCAAAGGTTGGACGTAGATGTTGAACAATACGGGGCTTAACACTGAACCCTGCGGTACACCCTGGTGTAAGGCGAGCTCTTGAGAATGGAAAGGGGGGACTTGAACTTGGAAGGACCTTCCCTCCAGAAAAGACCGGAGCCACTCCAGAGCCATGTCCCTGATGCCCTTTTTACTCAGGCGGTTAAGAGTATCCCATGGGAGACGGTGCCAAAAGCGGCACTTAGGTCCAAAAGGACCAAGGCCGCTGAGTCTCCGACATCCAAGTTCGCCTGAATGGCCTCCGTGACTACCAGTAGAGCAGACTCAGTGCTAAGGCGGGCACGGAAGCCATGTTGGGATGGGTCAAAGATGGCATTCTGCTCCGAAAACTTGGATAGAATGGAATTCACATGCGATTCTGCTACCTTTTCCAAGAACTTGACCACCCGCTCCTCTCATATCAGGAATTTCCACTGAAACACTTATCAGGGAATCCCCAATGCATTCCTATAGGAGGGCACCCTCACAGCAGTGAGAAACCAAAATGTTGGTTTGTTACTACCAGGTCATGTCACACAATTAAGGTACATGTCCTTCCTTTTACCTAAAATGCACCCTGCCCTTAGGACTAGCTGGGGCCTACTTTAGGGGTGACTGACATGTAGTAAAAGGGGGATAAGAGACATGGCACACACTTTAGGTGCCAGGTCACAGCGGCAGTAACACTGCGCACACAGGCCCTGAAATGGCAGAGGCCTGAGACAGGTTTGAAAGGCTTCTTTGGTGGGTGGCGCAATCAGCACTGCAAGCCCACCAGTAGCCTTAAATTTACCAGCCCCAGGTATATGAGATACCATTTTACAAGAGACTGACAGGTTAATTCAACAAGCCAAAAAGGGGTAGACCAATTTTTACCATATTTACCACAGAGAGCACAAGCACTTTACACCGGACAGCATTGCTAAAGTCCCCAGAGTCCTAAAACCACCAACACGATGTCAGAAAAAAGGCTAGGAGGAAGGCAAAAAGTTCAAGGATAACCATGCAAAAAAGACCAAGTCCAACACCTGCCTAATATTCAGATACCTTGTGTGACTACCTCATTTATGTGCAACTATAGATCAGTTTTACCATGCTACCGTCATATATGTGACAAGTGTTTGTTATTACAACTCCATCCTGTCTACCCTGTAATCTAAAGCACTCTGATGCCCTCTAGGGCCATGTTCGCCTACACTATATAATAAAATAAGATGCAATAATAGTGTTATGATATATACACAGTAAACCTAAGAAATTATATCTTAGTCCTGGTCGGTGGTCTTCCGTTTTTTTAGGTAGCTTTAACAGTAGTCTATTTGACCCCTGGAAAACTGAGATCTAAACTCTATTGTCAAGTTTCTGTGTTTTAGTAAATTGTGGTCAGCTTTGTTTGTCCCATACTTGGTCGGCTACTGTTGCTTGTAGGCCTCTTGCTTTTTAAATACATGTAATTTTTGTAAAGTTAAGTCTCTTTAGTCGCTGGGGCATGGAACAAGATAATGGGCACTGGTTCTAGCCCATCTCATCCCTCTAATAAGCTTGGGACAATCAGAATGTTATCAATATTGGCCACTAAATGTTGATGGTCTACCTTTATTACTACAGATGTGTCTGGTGGCTCCGGGCCTAATGCATCCACTATAGTGATCAGCATGTGACCCCATGGCCACAGATTCAACTTATACTGATCCAATCAGCTGTTCATCCTCCTGAGTTTGATTATGAGTACCATCTAGCAATAGTGCTCATACACCACCTCATTGGTGCCTTCTACATATATACAATCATTAGCGTTATGTGTCAGGGATCAGCACCTTAGGTATATGCACAAACTCATTTTCTGCCCATGCCCCAGCTTCCTTACCCAGAGGTAATGTGGCCCGGTGCCCAAAGCTGTTAAATTTGGAACATGCAGAATCAAATCCGGGCTTAGGAGCAGCTCCTTGTGATTCTAGGCATATCATGTTATCTTCTGTGCCGACAACAAGAACAATGTTTAATTTAGGCGGGATTTACCTTCAACAAAAATGATGTTTAAAGCAGGAGTGGCCAGTTGTAAATCGCTGTAGTGCCCTTTTGGCAGTTTTCTGCTATTAAAAAGACTGTCGCCATGAACAATCCGGTAAGCCACCCTACTTCTTACTATTGTGTTCACAGGCCAGCAGTATGCACATATGCATTACATACATTAAAGAAAGGGAGCCCACTCACTTGTATGTATGCACTCAGTACTGCTGCCCTTTCGTCTTTATTTCTCTTTCCTCTACGTCACGGCCCATACCATCTAGACCGGACGTGAAGGGGCCTGGTCACCAACACCCCTCCCATTTTCACAGCGTTGGTGTAACCTACCAATGCAAGCATAACACTTACAGTGTGCATGTGAAGAATCATCTACTAAACTGATGGTCCATGTTCAGGCCCGCACCATAGGTGAGGATTCTGTGGTGGCAGGAAAGTTGTGCGACTCCGCCCACTATGTAACTGGAAGTGATACATGCATTCTCGTGGAGTAAGTCTTTTTATTTGCAGAGTCCTTCCTGTTCACCCGTGCTGCTATGTATACATAGCAGAACCGACAGCGTGTTGCTCTGCTGTGCCATGCCACTAACTCCTGCTCCTTGTCAAATAATCAAAAGTGCAGCTGCTAGGAGGTGCTAGATCTTCTCTTGCTCTAGACGCATTATTGTTCTTAACCAAAAGGTAGCGCTGCAAATGGTGGAAAGGTAAACCTGCACTGGGTATAGCTAAGTCTCTGAAATAATTGTACAGAAAGTGCACATTTTATTCTGCCCATCAGGCGACGTTCTCCCATGTAGATATGAGCTGCCTGACTGGTGTTTTAAAGGAAGCAGTTCATAGTAGAGCTCCATGGCCCAGCCCGTCTGCCGGCAATTACCTGGGCTGCTTCCCTTGGCACTCCCAGGCAGTGCCAGCTAACTACAAACGGAGAAAACTGAAGCTCTCAAACCAAGAAATGAATGAAATTAAATGAAGATAAAATGTATATAGCGCAATAGCTACCCTCAGGCCTCCTAGAGCTGTGGATTACAGCATAATAACAGGAGAGGAGCGGCTTAGATGTATTCTTTGAAAAGAACAGTTTTTAGAAGCTTTCGGAAGGAGAGCAGGTTTTGTTCTTTCCACAGTTGAAGTGGGAGGGAGTTACATAAATTAGCAGCGTTATGGGAGAAGGAACACCTGCCCCATCTAGCCTTCCTTATTCTGTGTGAGATGACTAGGAAGGAGGACATAGAGTGCAGGTCTCTGGGAGGTTGAAAGGGAGTGATTATGGATTGGATTGAGACTGGGCCCTTCTTCCAGAAGGCCATATGAGTCAGGCACATGGCTTTAAACTGGATCTTTGCCTTAATTGGTAGCCAATGAAGGCTCCTCAGTGCAGGTTTCTCCGATTGGCGACAGGGGCCTGCAAGAGTATGCGAGCAGCCCAGTTCCTAATGACCTGGAGCTTATGGATGGTGGTTTGAGGGGTTCCCAGGTAGCGAGATTTCCCATAATCCAGGCGAGAGAGGATGAGGACCTGAACCATGATCCTTCTCGCCTGAAAAGGGAGGAGGGGGAGGATCTTGTGAAGCATCGTCAGGAGGCCTTAGAAAGTGGCTGAAATTTTGACGGACGGTATGTGGCTTGACGGGAGTGATCAAGCCACACACCAGGCTCTTGATCTGGGTCTTCAGATCTGGTGCGGGACCGAGGCAGTTCGGCCAGAGCAAAACCGGGTCAAATGATGGTGAGTTGTCCAGAAGCATGAGCTCGTTGCCCATTCAGCTTGAGGCATGAGTATTCCATCCACCTGGCAACTTCCTCTAGGCACGGGCTTAGGGTGCTAGACGACCTCTCGGGGTGGTTCAATGACACCACGAGCTGCGTGTCGTCTGCATAAGTGATGATTTTAATGCCAACTGGATGGACAATCTCAGCCATTGGTCTCATATAGATGTTAAACAGCAGGGGGCTCAGGGAGGAGGCCTGAGGAACCCCACAGCTGAGAGACAGCCAGTTGGAGACAACATTACCCTCAAAGATCTAAAAGAACCAATTGCTGAGAAAGGATTGTAGCCAAGTTATGGCTGAAAAATGTCAGCAGGGCTACGAATTAGTAATCGGAAAACTTGATCCAGATAAAATAAAGGAAACTTTGAAGAACGATTCAATGAGTGTTCAAAGTTAGTCTCAAATAAACTAATCCTTCAAGGGATACACATGGAAAATGAAACCTAGGACTAGGCTGCTCACCCTACTCCATGCCATGGTGGGCACTGTTACCAAACCAGGGCTGTAACCTGTCGAATCATTGTTATAAGGTGTACTAGTCCCCTTTAATTCATTTGACAATTGCTTGTCTGCAATGACACAGACAGCATCTTTACTTCATCTGCATTTACAGAGTTACACCATCACTTTGCTCACAGTGACAGGATAGTGACATTTTATGATAAAAAGTTGATTGCTTTTTTGCAGGAAGGCAAAAGTAAAAACAACAGTTGGACTGGAAACGAGCCTCCTAAGACCGGTTTCCAGTGGCATGGAGAGCACGGGACGCAGGTCTGAGCGGACTCATGTCTGAGCATACCCGTCCCACTCAGGGTGACAAATGCAAAAACAACAGTTGATTTACTGAATGCAGAACAATGTCATACATTCACTCAGTACAGAGATCTGGGCCTAAATCCATTGCTTCCGACCGGTTTCGAAACTCCGAAACCAGCCCTAGGATGCTTGTTTCCGTTCCAGGGAGGACCTGGCTTAGCAGTTCGGGTTGGACTGTTCCCATGAGGCACAAGGTCAAGACTGATTTGCATATGGCCAGGTCTAAACTGAGGTGGCATGGTGAGCAAAATAATGATGGATTTAACCCAGATCTCTTGTTTTGATTTAACCCAGATCTCTTGTTTTGGTTTGTTCTGCATTCCGTATATCAACTGTGTGTCTTTTGCTTCCTCGCCCTTTGTGTAGGAAGGGACACCATTGTGCACAGTAACAATCAACTGAGGCTTGATCCTCTTTCTAAATGTGATGCAGAATGCATAAAAAGAGGAAAAAGCAAGGAAAAATAAAGATATTTCTCCCCATTACGCTTCCCTTTGGAAGCTGCAGTATTTTGATGCATTCGGAGGTCCACCACTCTTGGTAAATCTGGGAATGCACAAAAATCCCTGGATGGATGCGTGGGAACACCCACACATCCCCCCATGGAACACACACTTGGGGCAGAGTAATGCAAGGCAATGTATTGTGCTGCCTTACATCACTCCAGAATTACCAAGTACCACAAAGCCAAGCAAGGTGGCCTTGCATGGCTTGGTAAATCTGACCAATGTGTTGTAGTTTACCTCAATAACATGCTGATATTTTTCAAGGAAGCTTGATTACTTCATGAACATGTCTTTTATGTGTTAACTAGATTGAGACAAAATCAATTGATATGTAAACTGGAGAAAAGCGAATTTGACTGCTCTGTAGTGGACTGTTTAGGCTTTCGCTTAAGCAAGATTAAACAAAATGAGAGGAGGCCCTCAGCCGAAGGGACAGAGCTCCATATAAGACTGTGAAGTCACAATCTTTTCCTTTTTCAAACCACTGTTCAACACACTTCTCTGCCTGTTAGTGTTCAATCATAAATGCATTTACAAAATCCCAATCATCTACCATTTATTGCCCTGGCCTGAGTAAGTCTAGTCCCACAATGGTTTACATACAGTTTCCAATTCTTCATTACACTTTGCATTCAAAGGATTCTTCAAATACAAAAAAAATATATATATATATATACTGCTCCGGTAGTGACAAGCTGGGTTTAGAGCCCACCACAGCACGGAACTGGTGACATTGTTTGTCCTGGATGATCTCAGAAT
This sequence comes from Lissotriton vulgaris, assembly GCF_964263255.1. Classification (NCBI taxonomy): domain Eukaryota; kingdom Metazoa; phylum Chordata; class Amphibia; order Caudata; family Salamandridae; genus Lissotriton; species Lissotriton vulgaris. Next base: position 149,496,990 of record NC_141695.1, on the reverse strand, counting down.
CATGAAAGATAACAAAAAAACTGAGAGCCCTGATTTTATTAGATCTATCAGCAGCATTTGATACGGTCAACCACACCTGGCTGTTGGACCGAATAGCGGAGCTGGGCATTCAAGGGCCGGCACACCAGTGGCTAGCCTCCTTCCTGACAGAGTGGTGTCAGAGGATCCAACTCCTGGAGTGGGTATCAGATAGAGGTACCCTCTCCTGCGGCGTCCCACAAGGCTCCGCACTGTCCCCGCTCTTCTTTAAAATCTATCTTCAGCCTTTGGTGGCAGCCCTTGCCCACATGGACTGCTGTGTTTTTAACTACACAGATGACACCCAGCTCATCCTCCAGATTAATAATTTCAGCTATGCCCAGGGCTTGGCACAAAAAAGTCTTACATTCACAGTGAACTGGATGACTGCCAACTCGCTGAAAATCAATCCCGATAAAACAGAAGTACTTGTCATCCCCACAAAAGACAACCCCTGGAGCGACCGTTTATGGACCCAAGGACTGGGTCACACCCCCACACCAGTACACCAGTACATGCCATAAAAAGCCTGGGCATAAAAATCGATTTAAAGCTCTCCATGGTCAACCAAGTCACCACAGTGGTCGGAACATGTATGAGACAATTAAGAAAATGTGTCCCCCTCCTTTCAACTGCCTTGCTGCAAATGATCGTATCAGCTACGATTGTATCCAGATAGGATTACGGCAACGCCCTATATGTAGGTCTCCCTCAGAAGTTGACTAATAAATTACATGTGTTGCTGAATGACGCAGCCAGACTGATCTTTAGGTTGCCAATATGGTCCCACGCCTCCTCCATGCTCCGCAAACTGCACTGGCTCCCAATCAGAGAGCTAGATTTAAGAGCCTCTGTATCGCCCACAAGGCAATCCATGGTAAAGACCTGGCCTATATTAAAGAACGCCTGAAAAACTATGTTCCAGGCCGCACACTGCATTCATCTGAGACCTGCTGCCTCGTCAATCCAGGTGCAAAACTACATCCAACGGGGATCGAGCATTCTCCAACCACCTCCCACAACTTTAGAATCAACTGCCCGAGTGCCTGCGTAAGGAACCGGCACTCAACCCTTTCAGGAAACAGCCTAAGATGTTTCTGCTCAAAGAGGCACTTGACACGGCTTAATGGGCCTACTATACAGCCATGGAGCCGGGACTCATGACGACCTCTGGTAACTCTCTCTCAAGAGCTTAGAGACCTGCCACTGATTAGCTCTATATAAAAATCAGTTACCATTAACATATATATATATTTTTGCTGTTTGCCAAATAAACCCACAAAAATCTTGTCTTAAATTTGTCTTAAGTCTGTCTTAAGTCTGTCGTAAGTTTGTCTTAAGCCTGTCTTAAGTCGGTCTTCAGTCTGTCCTAAGTCTGTCTTAAGTTTGTCTTAAGTCTGTCCTACTACTTTTGGTATTCACAGAAGGCATTTAGTAGTAGTAAAGTTAGGATTTTGTCTAAGTGTGACTTAAGACAGACTTAAGACAGACTTAAGACAGTCTTAAGACAAACTTAAGACAAACTTAGAACAGACTTAAGACAGACTTAACACAGACTTAAGACAGACTTAAGACAAACTTAGGACAGACTTGAGACAGACTTAAGACAAAATCCTAACTTTACTACTACTAAATGCCTTCTGTGAATACCAAAAGTAGTATGTTAAATATTGGACAGATTTGTTAGCATGAGCTGAAAGCCATTTTGTATTTCTGGCCTCCATTTTGTTTGCCATGTGCTCTGTCCTACCTTTCTGTTAACTGGTCTTGTAGCCTGCCTAGAGACAAACTATGTTTAGCATCCTCTACTTCACACATGCCCAGAAGGGCCTAGCTATCAGAATGCACCTGCTTCTCTACTTTCCGACTGCTCACCCACGCACACAAATCACTTTACGACATCGGACCAGATTGCCTCAACTCTCGACTGTCCTTCTACACCCCCTCCCGCCAACTACGTTCTTCCGACCAAGCCCTCGCCACTGTACCTCGCATCAACAAGACCACCATGGGAGGCAGATCCTTTTCATACCTGGCTGCTAAAACATGGAACTCACTCCCCGCTTACCTTCGCCTCACCCAGAACCACCTAGCGTTCAGAAAGCAGCTTAAAACGTGGATATTTGACAAATAATCCTCCTCCCCTTCCTAAGCGCCTTGAAACCCTCTGGGTATGTAGTGCGCTATACAAATTTTATGACTTGACTTGACTTGACTCTAGTATAACTGTCAGGCTATTTTTGCTGCTGTATGGAGAAGTAACTCGCCTCCCACTTTGTTGAGCAAGTAGATCTTGTATGCCTAACTTAGTCATTTTGCATGCTTACATGAGCCAGGACTGCCCCTTAGTCTTATGCTGAGTATGTAACCCTTAGCATATAAAAGCCTCTTTTTCCTGCAGTCCTCAGACTGCCTCATTCAGTTGCTAAGGCTTCTGTGTGACGTAGTCTCAACTCATTTGAGTTTAATAAAAATGCTCTTTTATATTTCAGCTTCTGTGCCAATTTCTTCTTTGTTGGTTTAAATGGACTAAGTATCAGTGGAACCCCTGAGAAGTGGATTTTTGATTACTACAAGTACGTTTAGGATTTTGTCTTAAGTTAGTTCTGTGAATCGGGCCCATAGTTAGTAGGCATAATGGCAAACCTAAGAAAACCTCTAAAGGCATGCTGTAGTAGATACTGCATACTGTATGTACAGTAATGGCCTTTCAGAAGTGTCCACTGTGGTGCTACTGCTTGATGGTAAGAGAAAGGTTTCAGCAGAAGGAATATTGGGAAGGAGTCACCTAGGGACCATATAGAGCACCATGCAGAATGTAATGCAAAGTGCTGATTTTTTTTTGTGGGCAACTTATCTCAGCAATTTCATCTGGAATTTTTTTTGATTTTTTTTTAACAATGGCAGAAGCCCGGTGTGTACTAATGTCAACAATAACAGTTGTACTTAATAAAAAAACTACCAGGGTTAGAAGAATGAATGTGAGGTCTGAAAGCTCAAAGCTCCCTGCAATCTAACACACACTGCAATCAAATATAATAAAAGTCTCTCAGGGTTATTGGAGGGATTAGGCCATGAGAAAACAGGAAGTGAGTCAAAGAAGGTGAGAGGAGAACACAATGAAGTGAAGAGGAACATATCAGGACCCGTATCATAGAGAGAACGGGTATAGGGCACAGGTATCAATAAAATATTTGAAAAGCATGTTTAGAGGCTCTGGAGACTGGTCCTAATCAAGTAGGCAAACAGGAAGTAACGCGGCAAAAAGAATGCAGAAAAGCACAGACAATCCATAACAACCAGAATGAAGAATTTCAGGAACCAAACCTGTATATGATCAGCTAGAATACAAAGTCTGTAGCAGGGACCATGTTTTTATACTATCTGTGCTCCCTGGGGCCCAGAAGTTCTTACTATTGCCTTTTAGATGGGGATAGTGCTGTCTGGACTACACATGTAGTCTTATTAACAGCAGCCATTTTGAATAGGACAGACATCTTGAATCAAAGCAGAACACTATGTGACTCCCCATTCCCCAGAATCCAGTGCTGTACTCTCCATCCCTCCTCCCTTCACCTCTCAACCTGAGGTAGCAGGTTGCTGAACCATCAATCGTGCACGGTGCACTATGATGGATAAGAACTGCAGTCAGCGGACTTCCTGTCAAAGGACCGCCCAGAACCCCAAATCCCCTGTTAGGCCTGGACTGTGCTACCACCCTTAGAAACCCTTCCCAGCTTAGTGGGAAAATGACTGTGAAACACACAAATTGAGGTTCCAAGCACCATAGTGTTTCATTTCAAAGAGATTCTTCCATTAACCACAAAGTAAACATGAGTCCAGAAAGCCTCCACCTCATATTTCAGAGCATCACACTTCAGGAGAGGTGAAGAAGGTGCTACTGTATATAATGGCACACAGGTTGAGGGTTTCAAATAGGTTTTTTGGAAAACGAGATGTATTCGCCAGTGCGATGTCAAGATCAAGAAAAGAACAGGACTTATCACAGACAAAATACAAAAAGTTCCCCCAAAAACATTTAGGGTGGAAACTCATACGATCTAAACAGCCTGCTGACAAGCAGACTAAACAACGTTTTAAGACCGTGCATAGTTACAACTAGCATTTGAAAATCTCCTATTTGCACTCTTCGCATTCAGGACATATGAAACATCCTTACTCTGCAGAGATTCAACAAGGGTAAAGACTAAAGGGGCCATACATGAGAGAAATCAGTCAGTGGCATGCTAGGATGAAAAAAATCCAAGACTAGAAAGAACTGTGTAAGAGTTATTGTAGACAAACTCAGTTTCAAAGGCCTATCTAATCTTGTTTTAAGAAAGCGAGAGATGGAAAGAAGAATACTATCCATCTGGCATGCTGATAATTCTCACAATCCATAAAATGAAAATTCCCAGATTTTGTGATCTCCAAACTACTACTTCATGGCTGGATCACTCCGAAGATTGTTGCTAGAGGAAAGTTGCCTAGTAACCCCATTTTGTAGAAGATAAAGTGCTGCTCAGTGATTGTAAGATGCCTTGAGTAGGAAGCTAGAGGATGAGGGGCCTCAGTGTTTGGATCTCACTTAGATAATGTGGTGCCAATGACAGTTCCTGAAGCATCCCTTTCTAGTCCTATGATACAGAAATCCCAGATTTTCCACTCTCTACATACTACTAGTGGAGAAGTGTGGCTCACTGGTTAGAGGAGGCAGACCTGGAAGCAGAGGTCAGCCTGGGACCAGGGTTCAATTCCTGGCTTGGCGGGGTCTTGAGTCCTAAAATGTCCATGGACTCGACTATTCTCACTCTGGTGCCTACTCGATTCACGGGTTCACACTCTGCGACTCTGGGCAATAGCTTGCTTAATCTCCACAACGGCCCCTTGCGGTGGGATGCCTGGCTTTCACCTTGCAGATAACCTGCCGGGGTTATCTCACAGGGGAATACCAGGACGGGTTCCCTAAGCAAGCGCTTAGAGACCGGTTGGTGATTTGCGCTATATAAATTCCTGTGCATTTACATTTACATTTACTATTTCATGACTGGATCACTCCAAAGATTGTCGCTAGTGCAAAGTTGCCTAGTAACTCCAAGGTGTAGATGGTAAAATGCTCAGTAATTGTAAAATTTCTTGAGTAGAAAGCAAGATGTTGAAAGTGTTCAGTGTTCGGATGTCACTGAGATAATACGGCTACAATGACAGTTGCTGAAGCATCTCTTTCTGCTACAAAGGGTAGAAATACTTTTGAATGATGTAAAATCGGAGCAAAGGTAATCTATTTCTTGGGAGGGATAAAGGCTTGTTCTTATTTCTCCCTCTTACCCCTGTATGATCGGCTCTCATTGCTCAGTCAAGGGGTTAATTGTATAATTTTGTCAATATTGGGGAAAACATTTTTACATTGTGTTTAGTAAATCCTCTGAATTGGTGAAAGCATCTGACATTTTTCAGAGAGTGCTATTACAGAACAGCTTTAACTTCTCTGGAGTCCTTGCTGATGATCTGTGAAGAGAAATAGAAATTAAAGTAGAGCCGGTCCTAACCATAAACGTACGCTTTTCTAGTTTTGCTTATGAGTGGTGTCACAGATGAGACAGTACCACTCAAACATGCTGCAAGTGTTTAAATAGAGAGAGTGAACACTAAGATGTCATTTAAATAGCCCAGTACATATTCTTCCCATAAAGTCATTTATACTGTCATTGAGCAGGGGCTGAAAAGTTGTAGAAGCACGGCAGTACTAGATATTAATAACTGATCCACCATGATTGAGATGATGGGATCAAAGGTAGGCATTCCACACAATGAGTGTATTTAACTTCATATGATTAATTCACAGCATATGTTGACCATGAGGTTTGGGATGGGTGTTCTGGCTGCCAATGTGAGTGATGTATAAACTCTTTGATGGATTGTCTTTGAAGTACTGCTTTAGTTCTGCCTCTTCCCTTTAAGTTAGCACATAAACTCACATCATTGGAGACTTACCTACAGGAACCAGATCAGCAGCACAATCATATGGGCAGTGCGGTGGTAGCCTTCAGCACTTTTCTCACAAAACACATCCTGATAACTTAGATAATGGACTGGGACATTTACAGAAGACTATCATACTACTGTTTCAGTTTAAGTGGCCATAGTTATCACAGACACCAAATGACTTAACAGCAAAATTGTTTTTTTGTGGCAGGAAATAGAAGAAACACTTGCTTGTTAAACCAGGATACTAATTTAAAAGAAAAGACCTGAACATTGAAACGATAAAATGGGAACTTTTCAATATGCCTTATAATTAAGACCAACGATACAGTTAAAGGTCTATCATCTACTCCTCATATGTGTTGAAATTTGTTTTCTGAGAAAATGGAAAGTGATGAATTCTGGTGAACCAAGCATCACTCTAGGTTCCTGGGGACTCAACATCTAGTTGTGCTTAAACCAATAATGAAAAAGAACAATTGATGGAAAGAATGCTGATCATACATTCACCCCAGTGCAGAGATCTGGGTCTAAATCCATCCTTTTTTCGCTCCTCATGCCATTCCAGTTTAGACTCAGCCAAACGCAAATCAGTCCTGACCCTGTTCCCAGCCCGAACTGTAACACCAGTACCTCCCTGGACTGGAAACAAGCCTCCTAGAACCTGTTTCGGTGTATCACCTCTCATCAGCCAAGCTAGCTTGACTCCAGTGGCATGGAGAGCATGGGAACCATGTCTGAGCATATCCATACCACTCGGGTTGACTAATAAAAGAAGAAAAATTGATGGACAGAATACTGAACAATGTCATACATTCACCCCAGTACAGAGATCTGTGCCTAAATCCATTGTTTTGTTGCTCCCCATGCCATTCCAGTTTAGACCCAGCCATAAGCCAGTCAGTTGTGACCCTGTTCCCCATGGGAACAGACCAGCTCGAACTGCCAGGCTAGGTCCTCCCTGGACTGGAAACAAGCATCCTAGGACAGGTTTTGGGGTATCACCCTTCATCAGCCAGGCAAGCTTGACTCAAGCGGCATGGAGAGCACGGGACCGACGTCTGGGCATACCCGCCCCACTCTGAGTGACAAATGCAAAAAGAACAATTGACGACCGAATGCTGAACACTGTCATATATTCACCCAGAACAGAGGTCTGGGCCTAATTGTTGTATGCTCCTCATGCCATTCCAGTTGAAACCCAGCCCTATGTAAGCCAGTCTTGACCCCGTTCCCCATGAGAACAGTCAAGCAGAACGCCAGTCCAGGTCCTCCCTGGACTGGAAACAAGCATTGTAGGACCAGTTTCGGGGTATCATCCCTTATCAGCCAAGAACTTTGACTCCAGTGGCATGGACAGCACAGGGCCTATGTCTGGGCATACCTGCCCCATTCGGAGGGACACATGCAAAAAGAACAATTGGTGACAGAATGCTGATCAATGTCATATTTAGGTGGAAAGAAGCTTAAAGACTTTGATTTAAGGTGAGCAAATTTGAAAGAGTGTCGCTGGTGTTGACAGTGCTCTGTACTGGAGCTGCTTTCCACCTAAATTTTAGAACTGCCCAGAGGTCTCTGCTTCTTTTTTTGAATAATGTATGCCTCACTCTATGCCTGAAAGTGTTTTGTTTTGACTTATACTTGGTGCTTCCTTGTGTCTGGACAACGCTATACCACTCGGAACAGCTCTAATGAGAGTGAAACATGTGTCAGAGGGTGCTTTTATTCATTTCAGGCTGGCTTGGATGGCATTTTACCAAACCAAAGTTGCAATATTGTGCCTGGAGTGGTAAAAGGCTTTGACCATTTTACAGCTCAGCATGGACAGCACTGTAATGATCCTATGCTTAAAGACTTTGCTGTAGAAATGGTAAAAGAGTTTGTTCCTTTCTATCTCGGCGTGGATGGCATTGTGCTAATCCTACACTTAAAGACTTTGATAGAAAGACAGACATTTGAGGTGAGCAAATTTAGAGTGTCACTTTTATTGAGCGTTCTCTATACTAGAGCTACTTTCCATGTAAACTTGAGAACTACCCAGAGTTCTCTGCTTCTTTTTTTGCATAATTAATGTGTCAATCTATGTCTGAAAAGGTTTTGTTTTGACTTATACTGGGTGCTGCCTTGTGTCTGGACAAAGCTATACCACTCTGAAGAGCTGTAATGAGAGCAAAACATGTGTCAGGGGTTGCTTTTATTTATTTCAGGTTTGCTTGGATGGTATTTTACCAATCCAAAGCTGTTATATTGTGCCAAAACCCAACCATTTATAGATTCACCCAGGCACTCTCCTTTCAGTACTCTAATCATTCAGTCAGTACCAAAGTACTCATGCAGTGACCCAGGCCTTAACACATGCACTGCTGCAAACCCTTGTCCACTACGCATGCAGTCCTCTAATAGCCTACACACTTGTCTTTCACACATTCAGTTACTCAGGCGGTATCCATACACTACAGCAAACACCCTGTCACTCCCCATGCATTCCTCCAATCAGCCACCCAGCACCATTTACTAATCCTTATTAGCGGAGTGCAGGGGGAGTGACAGAGTGATTGCTGGAGTCAATAGGTACTGCATTGCAGCCCTGTGGCGCTAACCTGAGGTACCTGATGGGCTAGTTGGACCCCAGGGACCCTCAGTATTGATGGGGACTTTATCCCTCAACTTCAAACACACCACAGGGTGTATTTACACAGTGGTGAAGGGAGGGGGTGGGGCCTGAGGTGACATGTGTGCAAACACGCCCTGCGGCGCATGTTAAGTTGGGTAAATAATTTCCCTTCAATCCTGAGGGCTCCTGGGGGCCAACTAGGCCACTAAGTACGTCCAGTAAGCACCACAGGCCTGCGTTGCAGAGAGATGGTCCAGGTACTTCCCTTTTTACACCTCTCTGCAAAGCAGCTCTTTGGTGCTTGTGGAGGCACCTAGTGGGCCACTTGGAACCCAGGGACCCGCAGAATTCAAGGGGACTTAATCCCCCAAATTAAAACATGCCACTGGGCGCATTTTCATAGTGGTGATGGGAGGGGGCAGGGCCTGAGGTGACATGAGTGCAAACATGCCCTGTGGCGCGTTTAAAGTTGGGGTAATAATTCCCATTCAATCCTGAGGGCCCCTGGGCGCCAACTAGCCCAGTAGGTGCTTTTAGTAAGTGCTACTGCACTGCATTGAAGAGAGGTGGTCCAGGACTGCAACGCAGCTCTGTGGCACTTACTGGAGGTACCTGGTGGGATAGTTGGACCCCAGGGACCCTCAGGATTCAAGAGGACTTAATCCCCCAACTTACAACGCATCAGGGGGCGTGTTTGCAGAGTGGTGGAGAAAGGGGGCATGGCCTTTGTCTACCTCTCACCAATCCCACTACGTTGGGCTTACTGGTGGTAAAAGATAGGCTAGTTGGCCCCTAAAAGACCCAGAGCAGTGATGGGGATTATAATCCCCCTCCAATAGCATGCCAGGGAGCGTGTTTGTAGAGTGGTGGGCAAAGTGGGCGTAGCCTGGTACGAGTACTTAACAATGCTGCTGTGTGGGACTGACTGGAGGTAATAGTTTGGGAAGTTGGCCCCCAAGGATGTCCTTTGATAAGGGTGTAATCCATCATCATTCTTTAGCTCACTCCACCACCCCAGTTCCCCTTTGGTTTTGCTTTGGTCACCCTAAGTTGGCAGGGTATGCCCAGACGTGGGTCCCTTGCTCACTTTGACATTGGCTTCATGATAGCTTGGCTGATGAGGGTTATGAACCCAAACCCGGTCTCAGGATGCTTGTTTCCGGGCCAGGGAAGACATGACTTGGCAGTTCGGGTTGGACTGTTCCCATGAGACACGGAGTCAGACTGATTTGCATATGGCCATGTCTGAACTGGGGTGGTGGAGTGAGCTAAAGAATGATGATAGGTTAAACCCAGATCAGTTGACTGGTGGTGAGTGTTTGCATTGTTCAACACTCCTTCCATCATCCTCTTTCATTTTGCTTTCCTCCTGGGACATGGCAAGCGGCCAGAGGACAACATTTCCCCCTTGTCTTCCTGTCTTACCACTATATCAGGGATGGATTTCAGCTTTTGGTCTAAACTCATGTAGTTTCTTTTGTATTGGTCAGATTTTACACCTCCCTCACAGTGTGTGTAGAGTTCCTTGAGGTCTTGTACTACTAGACCAGTGAATGTGTCAATAGAATCTTTCAATACCACAGGTAAGAAAATTGACCTATGCTTGAATGGAGTAATCTGTCTACCATACAAATAGAAATCGTGTTGCCTAGCCAAGACATCATCCATTAATTCAATTACATCATCCCTATATAAACCAAATCTGAAACTTCCAAACCACTACCACCTATTGGTGCTTCTTGCTGCACCCGGCCCATTTTCTTGTTGTTAGAATACACTTTAGCGAACCTTAATTTGTGTGTGAATCTGAAACAGTTGATTCTTCTTTCTACATAATCCATATTGTCCAACACTCAAAAAGAAAATGCAGATGATAGAATTGTGTTTTCTTCAGTATTTAATGGCAGATCTATTAGATTTATTAAAGTGCAATCAGGAGTGTCCAACATCATGTGATCTTCTTCTGTTCTCCCTTGTTGGATACCTGCCCTTCCTGACCGCCGGTTCTTCCTCTGCCTCTTCAGCCTCCTAGATATGTTCTCTCCTGGCTTGCCAAAGGTCTGAGGTTTATACTTCTGCCCCATGAAAAAAAATGGAGCTCATTCTCCACTGTGAGTATTTTGTTAGTTTGCTGTCTCCCCTCCTCATTATCTGTGTCTATTTCAGAACTTAATTCTGAACCAGTTTTTTCAGTGTTAGGGAATTTATTCACTTGCACCCTTTGCGATTAATTCCGTTGCCTAATCCCATCAAATCTCTTTGAGGTCGTGAAAATTTGCCCACGCTGGTAATACAGCTTATCACGTCTGAATTTAGTGGCTTTTCTTTCTTAATGACCTGTTCATATTTCTTGACCCTTTTGCACAGTTCAGCATGCATCTTTTCAATTGCCTCTTGTTCCGGTAGTTTCTTGAGTTCCTCATTGAGGAGAACAGTTTTCTGCCCATCTATATCCACATATTATGTCAGGATATTCAGTATCCGTTTAGAGAAGTTGGCATTATTCTCCACCCACTCCTTCAACATCTCTGGGTGCGGATTCTCGTAGTTGGGAGCTATTAGTATGCGCAACCCCCTCGGCACCCAGCCCACTTCCAGGTACCGGGATAGCGATCTGCTTTTCCACCATTTTGAAGTATTGCGCTTGGATAGCTTCTCTAATGTTTAAAATATCTCCTTGAATCCTTTTGGTGCTGTACAGCCACCCGCTGCACCGAGCTTCTTGGTTCCTCACTGATAGCAGCAAAGCTGAAAAGCCTTTCAGCGACTCACTCTCTTTCCCTGATCCAGTCCATGCTTTTCTTCCAACACTGTTATATGTATATATATATGTATGCCTAAAAGGGTATTTCTTTTACTTATATTGGGTGCTCCCTTGTGTCTGGGCAAAGCTATACTGCTCTGAAGAGCTCTAATTAGAGCGAAACACTGTGTCAGGGATTGTTTTTAATCATTTCAGGTTGGCTTGGTTGGTATTTTATCAATTCAAAGCTGTAATATTGTGCCTAGAGTGATACATGGCTTTTGTCATTTTACAGCTCGGCAAGGACAGCATTGTGCTAGTCCTGTGCTTAAAAACTTTGCTGTTGAAATGGCAAAAGACATTGTCCATTTCTATCTCGGCGTGGATAGCACTGTGCTAATCCTATGCTTAAAGACTTTGATAGAAAAGCAGACATTTGAGGTGAGTGTCGCTGGTGTTGAGAGTGCTCTATACAGGAGCTGCTTCCCACCTAAACTTGAGAACTACCTAGAGTTCTCTGCTTCTTTTTTTGCATAATTTATTCGTCACTCTATGCCTGAAAGGGTATTTTTTTCATATATATATATATATATATATATATATATATATATATATATATATATATATATATATTCACTGAAAAAACCATAGGTTTGACACCAGTTATAGTTAGCTGGAAATTTTACTGACATAAAACCATTGAAATTCCCACGTTATAGTTAGTTGGACTCACTATAACTTGCGCGTTTAATGCACTGCTGATGACATCACATATTACATCACTCATGACATGGTCAGTGACATTACTCATGACATCACTGATGAAACCATCCAGTGAATGTGTGTCTTTCTGAAAAATAAATATGTTTTATATATGTATATGTAAGGTCGATGGAAGATGAAATGTTTAAATAAGTGTCTTAATGGATGTTTTTTAAAAAAAAAATGATTGGTTAACTGGCTTATTAAGTGTATTTTAGTGAATACATATATTAGCGAGTATTGTTTAAATATTTAAATGTTTGTATCAGTGTTTCACTTTGTGTATAAGAGGCTGCATGGTTTCGTGAGTAGCTACATGTGTGTGTATATGGGATATTAGATGTTTTTTTTAGTATCAGTATGAGTGTCTGTATGGTCTGGTGGGGGTATTACTTAGTACATAGATGCATCAATGACTGACTCACTGTGTGTATGTGTTTGGAAGACAGCATATGTGCAGGACTGTATGGATGGATGAGTGTGTATATGTGTGTGTTAGTAAGTGAATGACTGTCTCACTAGTGTCTTTATCAGTAACTACATATGTTTTAATCTAGTATATGTGAGTATTGATGTATATAAGTGGAGAAGTGTGGCTCAGGGGTTAGAGGCGGCAGACCTGGAGCTTGAGTTCGGCCCGGGACCAGGGTTCAATTCCCCGCCTCGGCGGGTCTTGGGCTCAAAAATTCCACGGATTTGTTAATTCTCGCTCCGGTGCCTTCTTGACTCATGGGTTCACACTCTGCGACTCTGGGCAATAGCTTGCTTAATCTCCACAACGGCCCCTTGCGGTGGGATGCCTGACTTTCACCTTGTGGATACCCTGCCAGGGTTATCTCACAGGGGAATACCAGGACGGGTTCCCTAAGCAAGCGCTGAGATGCCCCAGGGTAAGTTGTGCGCTATATAAGTCTCATTCATTTCATTTCATATGTGAGAGTGAGAGATTGAAAGAGTTCTTGTTTAAATAAGTATGTGTTTCTATAAGTGATTGTTTAAGAGAGTAAGTATGTGTAAGTTTCCTTAGAAGTAAGGTGGTAGTGTGTGTATAGCTGTATATGCAAATAAATGGATGTTCAATAGTTTATTTGCATGTGTGAGTATGTGTGTGAGCAACTTTTGGAAGACTGTTGGTGTGTTACAGGATGTATAGGTGTATCACTACATATGATGAGTGAGTATATGTATGAGTGACTATATAGAACTGTTGGTGAATGAGTGGATGTGTATATAAATGGTGGAATTACTGAATTGGTTGTTGTAACTGGTATGGGTATCTCCACTTTTTTGAAAATGTTAGTTTCTATTTTTGAATATGTGTTTCAAGGGTTACTTTACAATGAAAGGAGGTCTGTCACTCTGTCACAAGGATGGTGTCATCAGTGATGTCATGAGTGATGTCACTGACCATGTCATGAGTGATGTAATATGTGATGTCATCAGCAGTGCAGTACACGCGCAGGTTATAGTGAGTCCAACTAACTATAACGTGGGAATTTCAATGGTTTTATGTCAGTAAAATTTCCAGCTAACTATAACTGGTGTCAAACCAATGGTTTTTTCAGTGAATTTAATAGGTTTTTCAAATGCTAATTCCTAACTATAACTGGTGTGAAACCTATGTTTTTTTCAGTGAATTTCAATGGGTTTTTAATAGCATTTCTCTATAGGTATAAAAAGTAAAAATTTTCATAACGAATTTTATATGGTATAATTATGTAATATATATTTTTTTAAAGTTTTTTGCCCCGGGGTGCTCCCGGGGCGCGTACCGGTGAACGCACGGGTAAGCGCAGTGCTTTGGCGCGCCCCGGGGCGCGTACCGTTGAGCATCCCGTTAGCGCTATTCTCGCGTACGAAAACAACATCGTGACGTTTCGCGTAACCGCGTGATGCATCATATGACGCACTGCGTACGCGCACCTGGGAGCACGTGAGCGCATACGATCGCACAAGGTCCTGACGCGCTTACGCTACGCGCCCCCGGGGCGTGCTCCGGGGCGCGACTATGGGCGTAAGCGCGTCGGGTCATGTGACCTGAAAATAAAACTTTTTATTGGTTCATTTCACTTTTGGTTTCCTAATGATATAAGGCCAGGTCATGTGACCTAAAAATACCACTTTTCATTGGTTCAGAACAGTTTTCTTTTCCAAATGATGAAAGACCCCACCTGTTTTCCTCATTCTACCTTTGTGCTTTGAGAGAGGTAGACCTGCAGTTATTTCAGTAGAAAATGGCTACATTAGCTGCAGCTGCTGGATCTTCTGGACCACCACCACCACCACCACCACAAGGACCACCACAACTTCACAGTGGTGGAGATCAAGAAGAGGAGGAGGATGAGGAGGAGGAGGAGAGGAGATTCGTCCAAGAGGACAATATTACCTACAAACCTAAAGAGCACATCATCTGGCAGTTTTTTTCAATCCCCAACGACAAAAAAAAAGTAAATGCGCCAAAGGCAACCTGCTTAATATGTCATCAGGAGCTGTCAAGGGGGAATCCCAACAAAAAATACTCCTTTGGCAACCACACCATGATCAGACATATGCAACGGAAGCATCCAAATACCTATGCTAGGGCAGAGGTCAGGGAACTGGCCAGAAACCCTGTCCAATCTTCTGCCAGCACCTCCCAAACTAATGTTTCCACCCCATCGGGACCGGAAGTTAGGGAGATGTGCTCCACCATACAAACAAGTGCCCAAGAAGTGCCCAAGAAAACATTAATTTTTTCCGCTTATTTTTTGCTCCTGTTGAGCCCTTTAGAATTCCCTGTTTTTTGTTTCTCCCCTTAAAAAATACAAAAAAAATATAAAACTGTTCAGAAAAGTCAAAAAAAGTAAAAAATGTACAAAAAAACAATAAAAAAATATAAAACAACAAAAAGAATAAAAATAACAGTTCTTTTTAGAACTACCTCTAATGTATAAATAAAGCAAAATTTTGGGGAAACTCTGTCATGCTTTTTTCTCCTCGGTACGCTCCCCGGTACGCGTACCGGGGCACGTACTGGTCGCTCCCTCGCAAAAATCGAGATTTTTTTATTTTTTATTTTCAGCACCGGGGCCCTTTTATGTCCCCCACATCAAACCTAGGGGTTCAGGGAGGGTCTACCCTGCCCCCTTTTGGTTATTTCCCCCTTTGTTTTTGGCCCCTCTTGCGTCTCTATCCTACCGAGACACAAGATGGCGGCCGCTCCGGACTGTTTCGAATGTTTACAGACACCCGAGAGCCAATCAGCTTTCCGTGCGCAGATCACGTGGAGCGCCCGGTGCGCTCCCAGGTGCGCGTACCGGGGCGCAGCCATAGATATATATATTTTTGTCAACCTAAATTACTCAAAATTCACTGGAGCACATATCTTGAGACATAGCAAAGGCACATCGGGCTACCAGTCTCTACAATTTTGCCAAGATTGGTGGAAATCCATTCAGCCGTTCGGGCTAAAAGTGAGGTTGACCGCCCCATGGAAATTAACATGGGGCAAACACGTTTTGGGACCCCCCTTTTATCTCGGCCCCTGCTTGATAAATCCCCCCCAAACTTTTAGGGAAGGACCGGGGCGCCGCGAGGCACATTTGAGGACATTTTCAGGCAGATTCCTCAACCGGCGCAAAGTTATTCACAATAGAATGTTGAGATTTTGCATTGAAAATAATCCTAACTATAACTACCTACCAACAAGTTTCTGAAGAGAAGAAGGTGAGCCGCACACATTAGGTGAAACGAAATCTATTTATTCAGATGAACTGCGCTGGCGCTGGCGTTTTAATTCCTGATGCATTTTGGTCAGCATTGACCTTTCTCAAAGGAAGCCAGAAGTATCCAAACACTGAAGGGTAGATTGTCCCCATTGTTGTTTTTAAGTTGTTTGCCCCCTGGTGGATGCCACGATTGGCATGAGTGAGGTATGCTGGTATGTGGAGTTCCCTTCAGTCCCACAGTTCTTTTCCTTAGGTGGGTGATGCTTTTATTATTTCAGCCTTAAAGAGCAACACCTAATCCCCATGCATTCTGTCTTTAGAGTTGCTAGGGGGCCAATCTAAGGTCCAGTCCCTGGCGGCTGTCCCTGCCCTATTTGCTCACGCAAAACAAAACAAAGAGGTCCCTTTTCGGGCAGTAGTTGGCGCTCCTTTTGTTGGTGGTGCAGGCTCACGGCAGGACCCGCCGTAAAACATAGCAACAAGCTTCTGAAGAGAAGAAGGTGAGTTGCGCACATTAGGTGAAACTAAATCAATTTATTCAGATGAAATGCACTGGCGTTTTTATTCCTGATGCCTTTCGGTCAGCATTGACCTTTCTCAAAGGAAGCCAGAGGCATCTAAACACTGAAGGGTAGATTGTCCCCATTGTTGTTTTAAAGTTGTTTGCCCCCTGGTGGATGCCACGATAGGCGTGAGTGAGGCATGCTTGTATGTGGCGTTCCCTTCAGTCCTGCAGTTCTTTTCCTTCGGTGGGTGAAACGCGCCCTGTGGTGTGACTTTGATAGAAAAGCAGACATTTGAGGTGAGCAGATTTAGAGTGTTGCTGGTGTTGAGAGTGCTCTATACAGGAGCTGCTTTCCGCCTAAACTTGAGAACTACCCAGAGTTCTCTGCTTCTTTTTAGCATAATGTATTGGTCACCTTATGCCTGAAAGGGTATTTTTTTCATATATATAATATATATATATATATATATATATATATATATATATATATATATACCCTGAATGTGATCAAGGGCTCTGGCAGCCCGAAACACGTCGTTGCAGGCTGTGATGTGATGTGAATAAAAACAAAACTTCGCCTGAAGAGCTGTGGTGGTCTGAGTTTCCTTCTTCGCCGCAAACCGGAAGTGGTTGGAATTTCGTGGTGCATATATATATTCGGCAGAAAGACGTCATGCAGCAATCACGCAGTATCAAAGGACGAGGCAAACCCAGATAATAGTGCTCAGTGATTTATTTCGCTCTTCACCACACCGCCACTACGCGTTTCGGTCAAACAAGACCTTGATCACATATACAAACGATATTGAACCATCACAAAGTCGCAAAACCTCGGTTCCAGCCGCAAAAGATGCTAAAATTTTACTTACACTTTGTGATCTGGGCGATTGGCACAAATCTACAAGAAACATTGACAATACGGAACTCCCCAGTACACAGCAGGAATTACAAAACATTGCCATACAACAGAAAGGAGCAGGAGACAGTCCATTCAAACCATCAAGCACATTTATGCCTGTTATGCCTGAAGATGCTGTGGACATGTACCACGAATGTATAGTGGAAGATTTAAAGAAACTCAATCGGCAAGTGAGGGGACAGAGGCAAATCCAGTCTTTTAAACATAATCAATACACAACGTTGATGAACAAACTTATTCAAAACCAGGAAGTAGTAACAAAGAAGTCCGATAAAGGCGAAAATATTGTTTTATGGCAAAAAAAGGACTACATCATTGAAGCCATGAGACAATTAAATGACTCTAATTGCTATATAAGATCCAATGGCCTAGCCTACAAAAAAGCAAGAGAAGGACTGAATTTTTTTTATCATCTTACAAAATATTGAACTCCATAACATCCACTGATTTTGACTTTTTGCACGTGGAACACCCTATGATACCGATATTGTATTTAATTCCGAAAGTGCATAAGATGAAGACACCGACTCCAGGCAGACCAATAATATCAGCCATCAATAGCATTAGTGAAAACATTTCTCGCTATATTGATTTTTTTCTTCAGGACCTGGTCAGGAATCTGCCAAGTTATTTGAAAGACACAGGAGACTTTTTGAATAAGTTAAATCAAATTCAATGGCAAAAGGATTGGTGATACGTGACTCTAGACATCGAGTCGTTATACACCTGCATTGATCACTCCAAAGGTGTCGAAGCTGTCAAACATTATCTTGGACAGAGAACGTGTGAGTATTATGGCCACAATAAGATGTTGTGTGAACTGGTGAATTGGTGCCTCCATAATAATTTTTTAATGTTTAGAAAAGACATTTGGAAACAGGTTAGGGGTGTGGCGATGGGATCCTGCTTCTCCCCCAGCTATGCGTGTTTACACGTAGGCTGGTGGGAGGGGCGGAATCTTGTCGTCACACCCGGTTTTAATCATGTGAAATATTGGATGCGCTTCATAGATGACGTGTTTTGTGTATGGGAAGGTGACGAATCTAGTGCCCAAGAGTTCGTCAATGCATTAAATCAAAATCAAGACAATTTGTTTTTTACCTCCAGCATAAGCAAACTCAAGTCTGAATTCCTTGATGTAGATATTTCAGTGAAGGACAACACCATAGTCACATCACTGTTCCGTAAAACCACTGCTGACAATAGCATTCTGCATGCCAGCAGTGGACACCCCAAACATGTAATTGAAAATATCCCCTATGGGGAACTGCTGCATTTAAAAAGAATCAGCAGCACTCCTGAAATTTTCGAAAGAGCAGCTCAATCAATGTTGGCAAGATTAAAAGCTAGGGAATATAGCAATGCAACATTACAAAAGGCCCTAGCTAAAAGTCAAGAAAGATCTAGGGAATCCCTTTTGCAATCTGAGGTCCTGAAGGAATCAGATGATCATGAAGCTCCGCATCCGATCCAATCTTTCAGCAGGCAGGAACGAAAGATCAAATCCATTGTCAAAAACACTGGACAATTCTAATGACAGATGGGATCCTTAATGATAGACACCCTGAGACTCCAACTAGAACGTATAGAAAAGCCGGAAGTATGCACAATTGTATAGTCAAATCGAGCCATGAGCTAGGTGGTGGCAGCACCTGGCTCAAACTTAAATATGTTTTTTTCAAGTGCTCGACGTGTCGGGCGTGTACATTTGGTATCAACACCACACATTGTAATACCCCCTTCAACAAGGTCAGTATAGCTATTAGAGGCAATTACAATTGTCACAGTGAATATGCAATTTATGTCCTGACGTGCACCTCTGGCCTGCGGTATGTAGGCAGCACTAAACTACAGGTGCACGTCAGGATATTACAACATCTAAGGGCAATAGTGAACAATGACAGTGCATATCTCGTAGCTGGCCACTTCAGATCCACACACAATAATGATCTGACATGTCTCTCCAATTATGTGATTGACGCAGTGGCGCCCCCCAGAAGAGGAGGAGATAGAGAGAAGACCCTAGGAAGGAGGGAGACCCAATATATAGTGGAGCTTGATAGTAAATATCCTAACGGGCTCAATACAACGGAAGATCTACACAATTTTCTGTAGAATCAAATGCCTACCTGCATAACTTTCTGCCATTTTGTTGATTGAAGCTCCGTATTGACTGTAAAGGGGAGTTCCATACAGAAGTAAATCAGTGAATTATGAGGACTGCTGTGTGATCTAGTGCTATGCTGGAAAGCGGTTATACATAAGTAACAACAAAGAGAAAAAGCTGAATTTATTTAGCCCGAAATTACATATCAGACCGCACAATGTAAATATTGATGAAAAATGAAATTTTCTGTTTTTGTATTGTCAGTTGTCATCCACATTTGTAAATATGTATGTACACCACAGTTGTAAATGAGTTTTTTTGGGGGATAAAAAAACGGGTCTGAAACGTTGTAAGGGGTGAAACAAACTTCTTACAAGGTATAGATCAACCTTCCTTTAGCCTCGGAGTGGAGGGCATCACATTTGAAGTCACCAATTTTTATGTAACACAGGTCTTGTAAGGTCCAACAAACAACAGTAAAAACATGGAACACAACATATCCATATGCCAAGCATAAAGAGGTAACATGTTTCAGTGGTGGTATACATAGTAGTATCCCATGAGGTGCAGGATAGCAGGCATGTAACATTTGAAAAAACCAATAGGTGATCGAGTAATTGGTTCCAGTGGAACCAAATGCATTTAAGCAGCAATATGTAAATAATTTGTAAATCATGTACAATTATTATATATATATGGGATTCATAGAACATATTCTATGTTTTATATGTATTTATTATGATTTTTTGATCACGTTAATGAAATGCCCTTCATAGTGCACCTTAGATGCAATGTTTAATCCATATCTGCTGATTATCAGGCATCGTTAATGCATTCATGCAGGAATTATTTTGTTTCTTCAAAGCCAGTTGATAAGATAAGGCATCATGTTCATTTTCCATAATGTGAATATGTAATTTGTAAATAGGACCCTTTTGTAAACTAAAGTATTTTGTTTATGTTTACTACTGACCTTGTGACTCACTTAAGAGGTGGAGCAACACTAAAAAAAGTATATAAAATCAAAGCTGACCGGGTGTACGGTGTGTGAACAAGAGCACCTGATGCTCGAAACGCGTCGCCCATTGAGAGGTACAAATTAATATGGCTGAGATACCCGCCACCCCCTCTCGACGCAATCCCCAAGGATGGAAAAACGGAAACGGTTCTGAACTTTTGGAAGGCGGGAGGGAGTGACCCTCCCAGCCGTATTTATTAAAATATGAAACAAAATTCAAAACATTAAAATAACAGTTTCATATTATGTACAATTTCATTTCCACATTACGATGTTTGGCTAACCTTAACATATTTCTAATACAAAGGTTCTCCTAGCCGAACTAACATCCTGCAAAACATTTAACTTGAAATTGTACATCCTAACGTTAAGGGCCAACGGCAAGGTCGTAACCGGTGTCAGATCCCTAAACCCTAATTACCCCCCACACTTGGGAGGGGCGACCGCACGGAGGCTGTACCTCAAATGCATCTACCAATTTCCCTTGACTTGACGGGGGCCCCTATGAACTCGACGCCATTTAAAGGTCGTCCGAGGACTCGTGTGAGGTGTCTAGAAGGTAGCGTAAACCCCCTCCCCACCCCACACAACTTACCACATCTGCCGTCGCAGGTGTCCTGGCCCCGGGAAATTCCCCAGGAGGGGCCCGTAGCCCCTCCTATCAAGGAAGGGGCCTTGACCGCCTTTCCTTTTCTTTCGGCGGCCCATCCTTAGAAGGGACCGCCTCCCCGTTGAGGGGCCAATGGCCACCTCCCCCGGGCGCTCCCATCCGTAATGGGTGACGCCCCCACCATAGGGATCTTCCAATTACTGCTCACCGATCATGACCTTACCGCCCGACCAAAATAAATACGACAATTAACTAAATTACTAAATTAAAGACAACCATAACTACTTCACGTATGATTACTGATCGATACTAGTGCAAAACTTTATTTGAAAAAACATTCTCTAGATGATCATCCTCTTTATTGCATACACAAATAACACGTCCATCATCGCAACCTGTAAGAAATAGAGTTACCACATCAAAACTTTATTTAAAAACCACTTGCTGTCTTCAGGGGCTGGTGGGTGGGTCAAAATTGGCTCTTCGTTCCGTCTCGAGCTCACGTGCAGCGGGGAGGTGCAGCTTCAGAGCACAGGAACAAGAGGATGCTTTCTTGGCTTGTTGCTCCTTTTATCCGTCTTCGGGCGGGCGTAAACCCGCCTCCGCCTGCCCCCCGGGGGCGTGGTCGGCGGCGTCAGCGTCTAGGACAACCCACTCCAGGGCGGGAAAAGGCGCGCCCCGGCTACGCCGCTTCGGGCATACCAGCCGAGACCCGCCTCCCGCCCAAGATGGCCTCCCGGGGGGATCGGGGTACTCCACCATACGTTCGGGGGAACCGAGTGGTCGCCCCTTTCCATATGGCTGAGATACCCGCCACCCCCTCTCGACTCAATCCCCAAGGATGGGAAAACGGAAACGGTTCTGAACTTTTGGAAGGCGGGAGGGAGTGACCCTCCCGGCCGTATTTATTAAAATATGAAACAAAATTCAAAACATTAAAATAACAGTTTCATATTATGTACAATTTCATTTCCACATTACGATGTTTGGCTAACCTTAACATATTTCTAATACAAAGGTTCTCCTAGCCGAACTAACATCCTGCAAAACATTTAACTTGAAATTGTACATCCTAACGTTAAGGGCCAACGGCAAGGTCGTAACCGGTGTCAGATCCCTAAACCCTAATTACCCCCCCCCACTTGGGAGGGGCGACCGCACAGAGGCTGTACCTCAAATGCATCTACCAATTTCCCTTGACTTGACGGGGGCCCCAATGAACTCGACGCCATTTAAAGGTCGTCCGAGGACTCGTGTGAGGTGTCTAGAAGGTAGCGTAAACCCCCTCCCCACCCCACACAACTTACCACATCTGCCGTCGCAGGTGTCCTGGCCCCGGGAAATTCCCCAGGAGGGGCCCGTAGCCCCTCCTATCAAGGAAGGGGCCTTGACCGCCTTTCCTTTTCTTTCGGCGGCCCATCCTTAGAAGGGACCGCCTCCCCGTTGAGGGGCCAATGGCCACCTCCCCCGGGCGTTCCATCCGTAATGGGTGACGCCCCCACCATAGGGATCTTCCAATTACTGCTCACCGATCATGACCTTACCGCCACAGGCCGGATAGTTGATCGGCTATCCGGACCCCCCACAACTCCTGCCTAAAGGTCATGTTCTAAACTCTTTAGCCAAGCTATGAGGTCTCCTATGAGTAACTCATTCCCCACCCGGGACAAATGGACCCCATCTCCCAAATACATACTGTCCCCCTTGATACAACCATGCGGAATAGAATGCAGTGTACTTGAACGAAACAATCTACCCAACTTGTTATTTACTTTCTTCACTGAGTGATTCAGAGCAGAAACCGAAATCGCCCCCCGCCACACTTTTCGTGGAATCATATGGGACCATGCAATTGTGCACCCTGGAACTCTTCTCGCCAACCAACTTACAGTGGAAAGCATTGCCTCGAGAAGCAGTCGTCTACCAGTGGTCACCAAATCATTACCCCCAAGATGGACTATGATTATAGACGGCGGTGACCTTGTCCGCCCTAACAAACCCTCCATAAAATTTTGAAACTGGTCAATACAGAGCCCGCCCCTTCCGTAGAAGGTCACACTGTACCCGTATTCCCCAGCCACGTGAATCATGTCACCTGCTTTGAATACGTCCACGGCACGCCTCACGTATGAGTGGCCCACGACCCACACCACTTTTTCCGCAGCCGGTGATGTTTGACCGCTGGTTCCCAGGTGTCGGGTCAACTGCACAGTCCGCCCCGCCTCGTAAGCTTGCGAAACTGTAAACCAAACAAAAACAAGAAGCGTGAGTACATGATAGCAGCTTCACAACATGTGCAACCGCACATACCTTTTGTAACAACTCGAGGACCAACGCCCCAAACGTTTCACTTTTTCTATACTCAGACCCCTGGCTGTAGCCTCAGTAGCAGCCCCTATCCGAAAGGAATGGGTCCCAAACTCGCCGGGGTTCAAGCCCGCGGCCGAAAGCGCCATGCAAGCACCCGCTGGAACTGAAACCTCGTCAGTGGGGTGGCGTCAGCGTGTCTCAGCATGGTCCCCCCCCATGATGACGCCCTCTGCGCTAAATATTCCTCTAAGCAAACAACAGGGCACATGGGAGATCCGGGAATCCGATGTATTACTACACAATCCCCTATCGCACCCTGATCGGCCTTGGACCTGACAAACGAGACAGTCATTGTCTCCCTCTTTACCTGAATGTGCTCTCGGCACAGTCCCCCCGCCGTATCCCGCTTGTTCTTTGCCACCAGTTCGCTTACCCGCATTGCCCCATGGAATGCTAACGCAAAGGCGGCCCGGAATAACACTGTTTCATACCGGGATGAACATGTCGCAGGGAGTACGGATAATAACAGGGCCAACCTATCCAGACCTATCGGGTGCCTCTCATCTACTCTGCGACCCTCAAGGCGTTGCCACCCCCGTAGCGCTTTCTGTACCACAAAAGACGCTGTCGGGTCCTGGATTCCATGAGCCCTTGCCATAAAGGAAATGGCGGCCCGATGCCTCTGGGCCGTAGCTACTGATTTGCCTGCCTGATGTAAAGACAGCAAGAATTTTACAACAAGCTCTTCCTGGCCCCAAAGCTCCCCCCTAGCAGAACCTAAAAAGGACCAATAGGAACGGAACGCCCCTTCATATGCCTTCCTTGTCCTGGGTGCTAAACTCTCTCCCACGAGGTTTTGTAGTTCGGGGCACCGAGAGACCAGAGAGCTTCGGGAAAGGGTGCCGCCACCGGGTCCGCTGTGGGCAGAAAACCCCAGAAGGCCTGCATATGGAAACGAGAAAGCGCATCAGCCGCTTGGTTCTGCACCCCTGGGACATGTCGCGCCCTAAAGATCACATTCAACTGCATACACAACAATACAATTTCTTTAAGCAGTCTCAGAATCCATTTGCAACGTGCTGCCTGACTATTGATACACTCAACCACGGTCATGTTATCAGACCAGAACACCACAGAGTGATCTCGGAACCCCTCAGGCCATGTTTTCAGGGCCACCAAAATAAGGAAGAGTTCGAGGAAAGCAATGTTACTTGTTAGCCCGCACTCGTGCCACCATGTCGGCCATTTCCGAGCCGACCATTGCGTACCGAATATGGCGCCAAAACCTATACTCCCCGCCGAATCAGTCCACAGCCCCAGCTCCTCGGAGGACACCACCGGCTTGTTCCAGACAATTCGACCATTGAAATCTGCCAGGAATGCCAACCAAATGCGCATGTCCTGGCGAATCTCTGCCGAGAGCCTCGTGCGGTGATGTCCCTCCTTAAGGCCGATCATGGCTTGTGCAATCAAGCGGGAAAAGGGGCGGGCCATTGGGATTACTCTAAGGGCAAAATTCAACTGGCCCACCGTTTGTTGCAATTGATGCAGGTTCACCCTAGTCTCTAGAATACATGTTTCAAGGGATGCCCTGAATTTCAACACCTTCTCTTTGGGCAACCGGAAACAACCTTCCTCCGAGTCGAGCTCGATCCCCAGGAACTCGAGTGAAGTCGAGGGACCCACAGTCTTACCTGGTGCCAATGGCACGCCGAAGTGATTCATTAAGACACAAAACTCTGTTAAAGCCTGTCCACATTCTGGATCCCCGGCTGCCCCCAGGAACAGAAAGTCATCGAGATAATGCATCACATGCTGAAAACCCGTCTTTCTTGTGAATACCCATTGCAGAAAACAACTGAACTTCTCAAAATAAGCACAAGATATGGAGCAACCCATTGGCATACATTTATCCATGTAATAGCGACCCTGAAACGTGAAACCAAGGAGACGCTGATCGTCTGGGTGTACCGGGAGCAACCGGAACGCTGACTCGATGTCTGATTTGGCCATCAGCGCTCTGGGCCCCAGGCGATTCAACATGGCGACGGCCTCATCGAAAGATGCGTACCGCACCGAACACACTTCCGGGTCTATCGCATCATTCACGGAAAGACCTCGTGGAGCTGACAAATTATGTATTAGCCTAAACTCCCCCGGGTCCTTCTTGGGGACCACCCCTAAGGGGGAACAAACAAAGTTAGCAACCGGCGGTAAATCGAATGGACCGGCAACCCGCCCTCGAGTCACCTCTTTCCCAATCTTTACCTGTACCACCGCCGTATGCTGCAGGACCGACAGTTGGTTCTTACAACTTGTTTTACCCTGAAAATCCCCCACTGGAATGCGGAAACCATACGAAAACCCGTCTCGCAACACCCCAGCGGAGACATGATCCGGGTATTCATTGAGCCAAGGAATCATTGCCATGGTATCAACCGGGGTAGGTAAAGGCGCCCCTCGGACTATTTCAGACCTGTTTGGCGCTTCCCCTACCACCGTTATCACCCGTTTTGGCTCTGCACATGGTCTCGGGATGAGAGGACTGTCCACAACCCCCACATTCGTGTCTAAACTTGCATGACCCCTGAGGCCTTGTACATTTTCCCCTGTTAAAATTCCAACAAATCCCCCTTTTCCCTGCGTTGCCACTCGTCTTCGAGTGATGCTCGTAACCTGCATCCGTCCGAAAGGGTGTCCCAGAGGTTTGGCGGGAAGACTCACCCCCGCTACCCCCCAACAATGGTACCTTTAACATGCCTGAGTTCTCCATTTTTTGCCAAGAAATGGAGTCATAACAATCCCAAGTTAGAGCTGGGTCGTGCTCCTTAGCCTTCCTAAAAATATTGTCATAACAAAACCACTGATTGCCCTCGTACGCTAGAGAATACTCCATAATCCGTGTCTGATAAATAGGCAATTCCGTCAACAACTCAGGCCTTCGCTCACCCATAATGGAGGTGAAAATGCCAAATGCTCTGCCCCAAGTACCTATGTTCTCGTCGACCTTAAAGGCGGCCATTTTTGCGCGCCAAACACTCGGATGCATAAGCTCTTTTTGGGCCTTCACATGCTCGATCTCGTAATGGTCAGTAAGCAAAGAAAACATGTTCACATACTTATTAGCCCAAATCTTTTCCTTAATTTCGAGTGGAACATGCTGGGCCACTTTCTCCCTTCGCGAGGGTACAGACCCCTCCCCCGCAATCGGCAGTAGCCGCTTACCTGAACTAGGTGCTGTACTTGCTGCCGAACTTGCGCCTGCTGCGATCTCAGCCACCGGAACCTGCGGGGGAACAGAAGATGGTGCCTTCGCAGCCTGTCTAGATTCCTGCAATTGCCTCATTACTGCCCTGGCGTCGTCCACCGTGGCGCCCTCGCTATCCTTTCCCAACCACGCTGCCAGTTGTGCAGCCAACTCGGGAGGCATATCTTCTCCGTTCGCGGGGGTGACTACCACGGGGATCGGATGCCCCTCCTTCGGAACCAGGATTGGCTCCTCTATCGGTGTATCGGGAACCGGGGCCTCCCCCCCAGGTGCCCCCCTCTTGGACCTCTTGCCTCTCCCGCTAGGGACTACTCCCGGCAATGCTGGTCCGACGATTCGCTTCGGGCCTCCCTCCCCGTTCTTTACCGCCATCTGTTTCTTCAACTCGGCGACCTCCTTTATGAGCATGCGGAGCATCTGATCGGTACCGACCCGCTTTCCGACCTTCTTGCCCGGCATTCTCCAACGAAGATATCTGTAAAAACAAGAACAGAATTACAACGCTCAAAATTGGCTCTTCGTTCCGTCTCGAGCTCACGTGCAGCGGAGAGGTGCAGCTTCAGAGCACAGGAACAAGAGGATGCTTTCTTGGCTTGTTGCTCCTTTTATCCGTCTTCGGGCGGGCGTAAACCCGCCTCCGCCTGCCCCCCGGGGGCGTGGTCGGCGGCGTCAACGTCTAGGACAACCCACTCCAGGGCGGGAAAAGGCGCGCCCCGGCTACGCCGCTTCGGGCATACCAGCCGAGACTCGCCTCCCGCCCAAGATGGCCTCCCGGGGGGATCGGGGTACTCCACCATACGTCCGGGGGGACCGAGTGGTCGCCCCTTTCCAATCTTACCTTGCCAACAGCCTGGGATCCGTCTTTTCATTTCGCTGCAGCTGCGGAGGTGGTGAAGATTGCTGGTTCATATATACATATATTTACACACAAATACGGTGCAGCTTTGAGGGAACCAGACCATACATACAAAATTGTATTTTCAAACAAGGATGCTGCACTCCCAGAGGCTTTTAATCTGCTTTTAATCAAACAGCACTTGACCATCAAGGCAAACCACTACGCATTTTGACTGCTTCGTCTTTATCACATGGGGATCATTGGTTGATTCAATTAACCTGTGTGCACAAAAAGAGGGTATCCCCGACTAGAGTTCCTAATTCGGGATAAATCAAACAGTTGAAAATACGAAAAATTAGGAACAGGTTAAGATTATGGACTACGACTGACATTACACTGTAACCTATAGCCATGTTTTAATATGTACTGCAAAGCACTTTAAAAATCCACAAATTGGAATCTACAGTATTCAATACATGTAGAAAGTTCTTCACATGTAATTCTCCCTTTTTAAATCCATTATCTATACTACTATTATAAAGAGAGAACTGTGTCCTTTGAGCCAGGTAAACTCGAAAAGTACACCACCAATTCAAACACCCAAGACATCTTTGAAAACCTCAGGGCAAGCAAAAGGACATAGGCTATATAAAAAGAAAAAATATACGTCCTTTAAAAAATTTAGGAATAAAAAAAAAGTAGTCCCTTGCAAGTAGCACCGGCCGCAACGTGCGTGATGACATCCGGAGCGCGGGGAGGAGTGGCGTTCAGGAGCAAGAGGAAGAGCAGCGGACATGAGCGCGGGGAGGAGCTGCGGACAGGCGGGGAGGAGTGGCGAGCGGCGGACAAGCGGTGAGGAGCGGCGAGAAGCAGAGGAGCAGTAGAGCGGTAAACTGAGGTAAGTGAAGCAGCCGCGGGTGCGCACCGAGGGAGGGGCGGAGGGACGGGCGGGGGCCATGAGTGCTCACAAGCCTTTTACTCAAAGTCGGGACGTCAGGGGAAACAGTAGACAAGAGCCGCGAGTGCGCACCGAGGGAAGGGCAGAGGGACGGGGGGAGCCATGAGTGCTCGGAAGCCTTTACCTCAAAGTCGGGACGTCGGGGGAAACAGCGGACACGAGGGTGGGCAGAAGTGGCCAGGACCAGCATAACCGGAGCAAGGAAACACTGTAAGTACGCTCCTCTGCTCCCTGCCACTCTGCTGCGCCTCTCCTGCTGCGATGCTGCCCCTGCCCCCTTCTGCCCCGGGCAACGCCGGGGCGGGCTGCTAGTGATTTAATAAAGAACGAATATTTTTGTATCCAAACTTTGGTTCAGACATAATGGTTGTTGTCTAATGTCAGTCGTAGTCCATAATCTTAACCTGTTCCTAATTTTTCGTATTTTCAACTGTTTGATTCAATTAACCTGTCTTGAGTACCTCTCTGAAAGCATTGTGGGATTTGTAGTGTTGTTATAGTTAACATTTTGTGCTCAGTGCAGATAAAATTTGACAGTCTTCGTAATCACTTATGCACAATGCATCAGTTTTTACTTTCATCTGTATTGTTTGATGCTCACCTCCAGACCCATTCTGCACAAACTCGGGCCTCATCGTTGTCTTTCCACATAGAAGGGGACATCTGCTCACCATTGTGATGAGCGTGTCCCTTTTCTGGGAGCCGCGCATGGCGCATTAGAAGTTGACAGAAAGTCCTCTGTGTTCTAGGGTAAGTACCCACGCAAGTGCATAGCATTCCTTCACCAACTCCACACGGTGTTCAAACAACAGGCACTGCCACTTTTTATTAATTATCCAAACAAACTGGGCTAGTTGTGGCGTGCACTGACTGCCAGTGAAGCGTTGAGGGAAACAGACCACATATCCAAAATTGTATTTCAAACAAGGATGCTGTACTCCCTGAGACTTTTAATCTGCATTTAATCAAACAGCAATTGACTGGTAAGGCACACCAAGATTCGTTTCAACAGCTTCCTCTTTATCAAGTGGTGATCATTGGTTGATTCAATTAACCAGTCTTAAATACCTCTCTGAAAGCATTGTGAAGTTTGTTGTGTTGTTATGGATTGGTGTCACTACAACGCATGCTTTTACATCGCATGCCTTTACAACGCGGTTTTTACCACGCAGTCCATTACAACGCATAATGCTTTTAGGCGCTGGATAGTGAATTATTTAATTTACTATTCCAACTCCAGTCGCCGTGGATAGCAGGGAAGGTGTTGGATAGTAAATTAAATATATTCCCTATCCTAGAGCGCCCCCCAGCGCAATGCGTTGTAATGGTTTGCGTTGTAATGGTTGCGATGCAATGGTAGTGCGTTGTAAAAAATGCGTTGTAAGTGATGTTCCCCGTTGTTATAGTTAACGTTTTGTGCTCAGTGCAGATTACATTTGACAGTCTTCGTAGTCACATATGCACAATGGACATGTACTTACTTTCATCAGTATTGTGTGATGCTCAACTCCTGACCCATTCTGCACAAACTCGACTGCATCGTTGTCTTCAAATATAGAAGGGGACATCTGCTTACCATTGTGATGAGTGTGTCCCTTTTCTGGGAGCTGTGCATGGTGCATTAGAAGTTGACAGAAAGTTCTCCATTCTCTAGGGTAAGTATCCACGCAAGGGCATAGCATCCCTTCACCAACTCCACACTGTCCTCAAACAACAGGCACCGCCGCTTTTGAATGATTGTTCAAACGAAAGTGGTGTAGTAGTGGCGCGTGCTGACTTGGTGCAGCTTTGAGGGAAAAAGACCACATACCCAAAATTGTATTTTCATACAAGGACGCTGTACAGAGGCTTTTTATCTGCATTTAATCAAACCATTGACCAGTAAGGCACACCATGACGTGTTTCGACAGCTTCCTCCTTATCAAGTGGTGATCATTGGTTGATTCAATTA
Source organism: Lissotriton vulgaris (assembly GCF_964263255.1). Taxonomy (NCBI): domain Eukaryota; kingdom Metazoa; phylum Chordata; class Amphibia; order Caudata; family Salamandridae; genus Lissotriton; species Lissotriton vulgaris. Next base: position 149,466,677 of record NC_141695.1, on the reverse strand, counting down.
ACCAGTCTTAAATACCTCTCTGAAAGCATTGTGAGGTTTGTTGTGTTGTTATAGTTAACGTTTTGTGCTCAGTGCAGATTACATTTGAAAGTTTTCGTAGTCACATATGCACAATGGACATGTACTTACTTTCATGAGTATTGTGTGATGCTCAACTCCTGACCCATTCTGCACAAACTCGACCGCATCGTTGTCTTCAAATATAGAAGGGGACATCTGCTTACCATTGTGATGAGTGAGTCCCTTTTCTGGGAGCTGCGCATGGCGCATTAGAAGTTGACAGAAAGTTCTCCATTCTCTAGGGTAAGTATCCATGCAAGGGCATACCATCCCTTCATCAACTCCACACTGTCCTCAAACAACGGGCACCGCCGCTTTTGAATAATTGTTCAAACAAAAGTGGTCTAGTAGTAGCGCGAGCTAACTGTTGGTGCAGCTTTGAGGGAAATAGACCACATATCCAAAATTGTATTTTCATACAAGGACACTGAACAGAGGCTTTAATTCTGCATTTAATCAAACAGCACTTGACCAGTAAGGCACACCATGAAGCGTTTCGACATCTTTGTCTTTATCAAGTGGTGATCATTGGTTGATTCCAATAACCAGTCTTAAGAAGCTCTCTGAAAGAATTGTGGGATTTGTAGTGCTGTTATAGTTAGAATTTTGTGCTCAGTGCACATTAGATTTGACAGTCTTCGTAGTCTCATATCCACAATGCACCAGCCATTTACTTTCATTTGTATTGTGTGATGCTCAATTCCAGAACCATTACGAACAAACTCGGTCTATGTCTTTAAACATAGAAGGGGACATCTGCTCACCATTGTGACAAGCGTGTTCCTTTTTTGGGAGTCACGCATGGCGCAATAGAAGTTGACAGAAAGTCCTCTTTCTTCTAGGGTAAGTACTGACGCAAGAGCATAGTATGCCTTCACCAACTCCACACTGTCTTCAAACAATGGACGCCTCTGCTTCAGAATATTTGTTCAAACGAAAATGGTCTAAGAGGTGTGTACTGAATGCCAGTGCAGCATTGAGGGTAACAGACCAAATATCCAAAATTGTTTTTTCAAACAAGAAAGCTGCACTCCCAGAGACTTTTAATCTGCATTCAATCAAATGGCCCTTGATCACAACGTGTTTCGACAGCTTCGTCTTAATCAAAGGGTGATCATTTGAGATGTCATCAGTGATGGTATCAATGATGTCCCTGACCATGTTATGAGTGATGTAATTTGTGATGTCATCAGCAGTGCATTGCCGGGGCGCAAGGTATACTTAGCTTAACTAACTATAATGGCCGGATTTCTCTGGTTTTGTGTGTGAGAAATGTCTAACTAACTAAAACGTTCCTGAAACCTGTGTTTTTTTCAGTGAATTCCTATGGTTTTTCTAAATGCTAATTTTGAGCTATATCGCCCCTGGAACCTATGGTTTTTTCAGTGAATATTTATGGTTTTTTAAATGATAATTTCTAACTATAACATCCCTGAAACCTATGTTTTTCCCAGTGAATTTCTATGTTTTTTTTAAATGCTAAATTCTAACTATGCCTGCATTGGTAGGACGTGCAGAAAGAGGAAGAAAGGTGCAGAAAGAAGCAACAGAAGTGCAGAAACAGGCAACAGAAGTCCAGAAAGAGGAAGAAAGGTGAATAAAGAAGCAAGAGATGTGTGGAAAAAAACAAAAGAGGTGCAGAAAGAGACCTACTTTGACTGTACCTTAAAACAGATTCATACAAAGTACCCTAATCACTAATCCTTCTCCGCAGATGTCTTAAAACTCACTTTTCTCTTGAAGGTTCACTATTAATGAACTGCTCAGAATGTTAGGCCTACTAAATATAAAACAGCAATCCTAAGCATAGTGCTGTTGTAAGTCTGACCAAGTTTGTGAAGGTATGCATCTATGTCTATGCTGTTACCTAGTGAGGCACCCTGCAAATGTATGTAAAAAAGGTGTATGTAGTTCTTTCTGCTCACAATACAGGATACATGGGTATTCAATAGTATATTTAAGGGGCTCTATAACACATATATACATTAGACAAGTCTGCCTGTGCAACTAAATGACAGAGCAGAACTAACAAGATTTTACCACCTATAAGAGAAGTGACCCGTTTTTTTTAAGCTACCATCTTCATATGCATAACACATGTGAGAATACATGTGCAAGTAGACATATACTTCAGACACCAGAGCATGCATACCTTTGAACTTGACAGCTTGCACTTCCCATATGAATATAGAAACAGGCAAGAGAAGTACAGAAAGGAGCAAGAGAATTGCAGAAAAAAACAAGACAGGTACAGAAAGAGGGAACAGGGGTGCAGAAAGAGGCAAGAGGTGCAGAAAGAAGGAAGAAGGGTGCATAACGAAGGAACAGGGGTACTGAAAGAAGCAAGATGGGTGCAGAAACAAGCAAGAGAAGTGTAGAAATAAGCAACAAAGGTGCAGAAAGAGGCACAAGGGGTGAAGAAAGAGGCACTAGATGTGCAGAAAGATGCAACAGAGGTACAGGAAGTAAGAAAAGAAGTGCAGAAAGAAGGAACAGAGGTACAGAAAGAAGTAAGAGAGTTGCAGAAACAGGCAAGAGAGTTGTAGAAAAAGGCAAGAATGTTGCAGAAATAGGCAAGAGAGGTGCAAAAAAAAGAACAGGGGTGCAACAGAGGCTAGAGAATTACAGAAAGAGGGCAGAGGGGAACAGAAAGAGGCAAGAGAGGTAGAGAAAAAAGCAAGGGCAGGGCAGAAAGAAGCAAAATATGTGCAGAAAACGGTAAGAGAGGTGCAGAAAGAGGCTAGGGATATGCAGAAAAAGGGAAGAAGGATGCGGAAAGAAACTGGAGAAGTGCAGAAATGGGCCAGTGAGGTGCAGAAGGAGGCAAGAGAACTGCAGAAAGAGACAAGAGAATTGGAGAAACAGGCAAAAGGGGTGTATAAAGAGGGAACATGTGTGCAGACAGAAGCAAGAGAGGTGCAGAAAGAGGGAAGAGGGATACAGAAATGTGCAAAAGAAGTGCAGAAAAAAGCAAGAGAAGTGCAGAAAGAACTTACAGAGGTGCAGATAGATGCAAGAGGGGTACAGAAAGAGGCAAGAAAAGTGCAGAAAGAAGCAAAAGCGCAGAAAATAGAGGCAAAGGAACTGCAGAAAAAGGCAGGGGAGGTGCAAAAAGAGGCAGGAAAGGTACTCAAACAGACAAAAGGGGTACAGAAAGAGGCAGGAGGGGTGCAGAGAGATGCCAGAGAATTGCAGAAAGAATTAACAGAGGTGCCAAAACAGGCAAGAAAGGTGCAGAAACAGGCAGGAAAGGTACAGAAATTGGGAACAGGGGTGGAGAGAGATGTAAGAGGGATACAGAAATCATGAGGGGTGTAGAAAGAAACAAGAATAGTATAGAATGAAGCTAGAGAAGTACAGAAAGACACAAGAGTGGTGGAGAAATAGGGAAGATGGGTGCAGAAAGAGGCAAAAGGGATGCAGAAATTTGCAAAGAGGTGCAGAAAGAAGCAAGAGCACTGCAAAAAAACCAACGGAGGTGCAAAAAGTGGCAAGAGGACTGCACAAAGGGGCAAGAAAGTTAAAGAAACAGACAAAAGTGGCGCAGAAAGAGGTATCAGGAGTGCACACAGAGGCAAGAGAATTGCAGAAAGAGGGAAGAGGGGTACAGAAAGAGGCAAGAGAGGTGCAGAAAGAAGCAAGAACAGTGCAGAAAGATGAAACAGAGGTGCAGAACGAGGAAAGAGGGGTGCAGAAAAATGAAAGAGAAGTACAGAAAGAAGAAAAAGATGTTCAGAAAGAGGCAAGCGAGGCATAGAAAGAGGAAAGAGTGCAGAAACAACCAAGAGATGTACAGAAAGAGGCAAGAGGGCTGCAGAAAAAGTTAATAAGGGTGCAAAAAGAAACAAGAGAAGTACAGGAAGAGGCAAGTAAGGTGCAGAAGGATGCTAGAGAACTGCAGAAAGAGGCAAGAGATTTGCAAAAATAGGCAAAAGGGGTATAGAAAGAGGGAACAGGTGTGCAGACAGACGGGAGAGAGGTGCAGAAAGAGGCAAGAGGGATGCAGAAATTTGTAACAGAGGTGCAGAAAGAAGCAACAGCCATGTAGAAAGAACCAAAAGATTTGCAGAAAGAGGCAAGAAACGTGAAGAAAGAAGCAAAAGAGGTGCAGAAAGAGGCAAGAGAACAGCAGAAAAAGGCACAGTAGGTGCAGAAAGAGGCAGGAGAGATGTACAAAGAGGCAACAGGGGTACAGTGCAGAAAGAAGAAACAGTGGTGTGATAGCACTGTTTGGTAGTAGGTGCCCTTAGCTACACTAGCACCCTGATATACTTAAATCCAATTACTATCCACGATTTCACTTGCTATTTGTAACACAGTTTCTTTTGATGTGCGTTTTTTTCCCTTGAGGGAACAGTACTACCAACTTTTCGATTGTTATTTAAGGACATATGCAGTAGCCTGGAGGAACGTCTCTCAGCATTGGTACAGCAGGTGGATGAGCTGGAGAATAATATGGGAGAGCTGAGGTCAGATGTGAAAGATAATACCCAGGAAGTGGTCATGCTCAAACAGAGGTAGAGGGATTTATCAGACAGGTTAGAAAGGCTGGAAAGCAACTCTAGAAGCAATAAGATCAGGATTCTGGACATAAAGGAGGGGTTGGAAGGGGATTACATCAAACCTTTCTTCATAGATATCCTGACTAAAGCCTTCCCGCAGGTTGCTTCCTCTTAAGTTCGGAAAGCAGAAATCCAGTGGGTGCTTCCAGGACCCTTTCAAACATAATCCTGGCCAGGAGAAATCCAGGAAAAATTCTTGTAAAGATAAAGTCATTTGCCCTTAAGGAACAACAACGGGGCAGCCCTTAAACAAAAGACTATACAGATGCATGACATATCATTCAAAATAAGGTTGGACATTTCACGTGTGACAGAGGACAGAGGGTGGGAGCTGAGTACCTGGAAATAGATGTCCAAGTGTAGCTAAAGTTTCCGGCTTTTCTCAAAGGGATGTGGGTTAACAAGATGTACAATTTTCATTCTCCAGTGGAGGTAGACAATTTTCCGGCGGGTACTAAGCCTTCAGCCAGCTAAAACATTTACTCTATCATACGGTGGGTGCTCAGTATTTCATGGTATGAGACTAGTTGATGGGTTGGCGGATAGCAGCTTGAATTGGCATCTGCCAAAAGGTAGTTGGGGAGGATTCCCAGGGGATGTGATGTTGATGGAGGGTTGGGGGGGAGTGGTGATGGAGAACATTGGCGAAAAATAAAAAAAAGTGTCCTAATTTTATATAACCTTTTTTTATGGATGCAGTTTGACCTGGGAACAAGACGCCCGGGGATAGAGTAGTTCTTATGTGAAGGGACTGTTTAGAAATCTTATGTTGGAATGTGAATGGCCTAGGCGTCAAAAGAAGACAGCGATTGGTTCTTGAAGGACAGCCCAACTAGGTTTTAGATGCTGTAGGAGACGCATCTGTTACGATCTGAATGTATGGTACTGTTTGATAGCCAAAGTTGGATGGATAAAGTTGTAGCCATAGACCAACAATGCTGCTAAGCAATTTAACCTTTTGTGATGTATAGCAGAAGAAAAAGGGTGACGCCAGGGCCTATTTTTTTTTTTAGTTAAAAAAAGGCCACTACTCAAGGATCGTTTATAATTTTATGGAGCTCTCAGAAATAGAGAATGTAAGGAATATAGAGTATTTGCCCATTCATCTTTCTGACTATGGTGCTATAGCTTTAAATATAGAGCTCCACTCAAGATCTACACCCAGAGGGTGGGGCTTGAAAAGGAGGCTTCTTCTGCAACCACATATTTCAGACAAGATAAATGGCAGTTTTTTTCAATCACTATTGACTCTGCACCTCAACATGTAGTCTGGGACTCTTTCAAGACCTGGTTGAGTGGGATTCTGAAGGGAGTAATTGCAGACTAGGCCAGATCAGAAAAAAGAGAGATTGCAGCATTAGAAGAGCAGTTAATAGTGGGCAAAGCATCCTTAAAGGCCTGGCATACTTGGGGTGTGGAAAAAGAAAGCTTAGTGGGGAAGGATGAAGACCTGCAGCAGGAATTTAGAATCAAAACTGAAGAAAAGATGCTGCAGAAATTGGAAGTCAGCAAAATTAGGAACTTTGATCAGGGAGAGAATTGAGGCAAATTACTTGCAATGAAGAGAAGAATAGATAGATCCCATAACTACATCAGTAGGATCAACCAGGTAATGGCGGCCAGTATGTTGAGGATAAAGACGACATTGAGCTGGCTTTTGCCAAATTCTTCCAGGACTTGTACTGGGAGGATTTAATGGTTGACGAAGGCGCCCTAGATCAGTGGCGCGCAGGGAAACAGCTACCAGAGCTGAGTTTAGATAGTCTAGCATTGCTCACCCATAATATAACAGGGAGAAAAATCCTCAGTGCCCTTGAAAACATCAAGAAAGGGAACGCTGCTGGTCCAGATGTGATCCCTAATGAGATCTATGTTTTACGTTATCCCTATCTGGTTGAAGCTGTTTGATGAAATTTTGAGAGGCACCTCCCCTTTACCAGACTAGTGGAGTGAGGCTGTCATTGCCCTAATCTTAAAGCCCGGGAAGGATCCTGCACAACATCAGTCTTATAGGCCAATGTCACTATTGAACAGTGACAAAAAGATCTTCTCTGGGGTACTAAATGCCCATATTTTGTAAGATCGTGGGACTGATAAGTTATGAAGACCAGAATGGCTTACTCCCATGGAGGCAGATGAAGGATCTGGTTATCACTTTAATTGGATCAATAGACCTGGCAATGGTGCTCCGCTTTAAATTATCACCCTAGATGCAGCAAATGTCTTCCACAAGTTAACTGCCGTTACCCGATCAGGGTATTGATGGCTTTTGGTTTCAATGAGACCTTTGGAGAGGTCCTTAATAAAATCTACAAATCTCCTCTGGCTTAGATTGTGGTTAATGGCAACCTCACAGCACCTGTGTTATTAGAGCGTGGCACAAGACAAGGGTGCCCTCTGTCGCCTCCTCACTTTGTCTTATACATTGAGCCTTTGACTCAATGTATGATGCAAGTTAAAATGATCTATCCTTTTGTCATAAATGGTTACAGAAGGAAGTTAGCCCTGTATACCAACGATTTGATTATATTATTGTCTAATTTCAACCAAACTTTATCAGAAAAATTTACTGAAGTACAGACTTTCGGGTTAATATTGACAAGACCGAAGTTATGCCTTGGAACGTGGCAGTTCAGGGGGTAAGGCTATCTAAGGAGATAAGATATCTGGGTGAAACCATAAAACAGGAGCTAAGAGAAATCCCTAAAGTAAACCTAGTTAGTGTCTCCAAGGAGGTTGATGCACTTCTGAAAAGATGGCAGAACCTCCCGCTTACACATTTTAGGTGGATTAGAATGTGCATCCTTCCCAAGTTTGCCTACTTATTTAATAATATCCCATTGGCGTTTGATAAAGGCCTTTTAGCTAAACTCCAGGGAAGGATCTCTGCTTTTATATGGGTGGGCAAGGGGATCAGGCTGTCTTGGAAGAAGCTAAGGCGTAATCTTTTATATGGCGGCCTGTGCCTGCCTGACCTCCAGCTGTACTGTTTGACATATCAAATGAAGAACTGCAGGATGTTACTTCTCAGGCCAGATATCACATTGTTTGGCCGCATGTTTAAGGCTATGCTAATGGACAGCCCTCAGGAGGGTTTTATGTATAAATTTGGTGCCCCCAAGTACTTTAAAAAAGTCAGGCTGGAGGTTTTATATGATGCTGTCAAGCTGTGGTTTGACTGGCGCTCTAACTTAGTTGTATCCTACTATAGTGAATTGGCCCCCATGTGGGACTCCCCAGGAACACCTGAGTGCCGCTTTAGTTTAGCTATTAAAAGATGTGGGTGTAGCACGTTGGATGGAAATAGTAGATGGAGACAAATGTCTGCCATGGGATACCTGGAACAACTTCAATAACAGCACTCTATCCAGATTCAAATATTACGAAATTTCAATGTGGTGCAAGAACTAACTGCAGCATACCCTTGTGGATAACTCGATGGAGGATGACATGTCAGATTAAAATCCGAAGAAGAAGGAAGGGGCACTTTGGTACAACTATCTCCTTTCTGCAGCAGACAGGAAGTTGGAGCATCCTTACCTGGTTTGGGGGAAATACTTGCCTCATGAGAAGCTGAAAAATATATGGCAAGTATCTTTAGACATGCTTTACCCGTTTATTAAATCGGATGCACTAAGGAGAAACTACTTTTCACACTGGCACAGGAAAAACTGGTGTCACCTCCAATTGTGCAAAATAAGGGGCGGCGGAGAAGCCAAGTCTACGAGATGTGGTGCCCAGAAGTTGGACGATATCCACATGTTTGCCACCAGCCCCCTGTTAAAGGAGTTCTGGGGCAATGTGGGTAAGACCTTGTTGGCCGTTTTGGGCAAACATGTAGAGGTAAACTCCTCTGTAATTCTCTTTAGTATTGTCTTGTTGCCTGATGGGGTAAAAGGCCTTTCAGGTTTGCAGAACAAACTAGTGTTTTACTTATTTCTCTTAGCAAGAACGGAAATCTATGAGAATTGGAGCCAGTCAGCATGGAGAGGCTGGTGTTATTCAGTAAGATATTTTAGGGATTTAGATCAAAAGATCAATGCTTATAGGGAAAGAAACAATCTTGGGCAATTTTGGAAGCTCTTAGATCTTGAATAGTGGTGTTTGGTGGGAAATATGCGTCCAATGATTCTACCTCTTCGTCAGCTCATGATGTGCTCTGCGGGTTGGCTCTCGTAAGAACATCAGCTGAAATTAGACCCACAAGTTATGAGCAGCAGGGGCGGATTCGACTGAGAAGTTGCTTATTCTCTGGAGGTTATATGAGGACAGAATTTTATTTTAATAAAAAAAAGACTAAACCTGAAGTTACCACTCCACAACACTGACTATAATACCAGAAAATTGCTCTCCATGACACATATTCCCACTCTACATAATTCCTATAGACTAACTACCACATACTTTCTATCCACATTATTTCACTGCACAACATACCACATAATTTCACTATACACAGCCTATATCCACTCCTCTCCAAGAAACATTAATAAAACACATTTACATTTACAATGCCAATACCTCTAACTCTCGCAAATGCAAAACCTATTACATTGCAAATGCTTCTAAACTGGTAGTCACGTTTGCAGAGTGGTGGAGAAAGGGGTCTGGGCCTCCAACCAACGCTCAGGTATTCCACTGCATAGGACTTACAGGAGGCACCAGGAGGGCTTCTCAGCGCCCAAAGTCCCTCTGGAGTAAAGTGGACTTCATCCCCCAACCCGTAGTGTTCCCAGAGGCGCATGGCCTCCGAAGACCTCCTAGCAATCCCACTGTGTGGGACTTACTGGAGGTAACAGGAGGGGTAGTAGCTGGCCCCCAAGGACAACCTTGCAGGCCAACTGGAAAATCCACTCCCTGGTGCACTCTTCGATGGGGACTAAAGTCCCCTCGCTGCTGGGGGTCCTCAGGGGCCCACCAGACTACCTGATACCTCATGTAAACCCCAGATAATGGGCTTGCTGAGAGGTGGACACAGGCTACACCTCCTTTCTCTACCACTCTGAAAACGCACCTCCTGGCATGCTCTTGGTTAGGGGATGAAGTCCCCTTGCCTCCTGACGATCCCTGGGAGCCAACTAGGCCTCCTGTTATCTCTAGCATTTCCCACACAGCTGAATAGCTGAGAGTGGTCCGAGGCCACGGCCCCTTTTTACATCACTCTGCAAATGCACCTCCTGGCGCACTGCTGCTTGGGGATGAAGTCCAGTTTACTCCTGAGGTCCTTAGGACACAAGAGGACTTCATCACCCCACCAGCAGTGGTCCAAAAGCCACATTTGCAGAGTGGTGTAAAAAGGGGCATGGCCTCAGACCACCTCATAGCAGTCCCACAGTGTGGGGCTTATTGGAGGTACCCGATGGGCTAGTTGGGCCCCAGGGACCCTCAAGATTCAAGTGGACTTACTGCCCCAACTTAGAATGTGCCTTAGAGTAGTGAAGGGAGTGGGCGGGAACTCCAGAGAGATGTCGTCTTTTCTTTTTTAAATTTTTTAGAAGGGGGCCGTGTTGCCCCTCTTCATTTAGTAAGTTTTGGGCCCTGGGGACCACATCCCCCAGGGCCTGAGCCTCTCTTAAAATGGGAAAGGGGGCAAGTGGCCCCCTCTGGAAGCCAATTTTGGGCCCACAGACCCCATCCCCTTGGGCACAGACTAATTAAAAAAATAGAAAATGACGTATAAGGGGTGGGGCTGTGTGACTCCAGTTCCTGGGCCCCTCTCGGCCCTGGGAACCCCATTCTCGGGCCTGGTCAGACCTTATAAATTACATTTTTTGCAAGGGTGGTGCGTGACCCCCATCCTGAGGGCAATTATGACCCGGGGACCCCATCCCTAGGGCCTGGCCAGCCTTGATTTTTTTTAGGAGGAGTGATCACATGGCCCTCTTATGAGGCCATTCATGGCCCCGGGGACCCCATCCCCTGGGCCCTGGCCTTAAGTTGGGGACAACGGGGGAGCCCCAATGCCCCTGTGGTCCCAGCCAGCTCCCTGCCTCCTGCGGGAGCCAGCATGGCTTTTGGAGAAGGGGTGCTACTAACATGCAGCTCCCCTTGTCCAAAAGTAATTCTGCTTTTGTTGTTGTTGCATGCATGGGCATCCCGGTACATTGCTGGAGCCGGCGCTGGTTGGTGGCGGTCCCCAGGGCCATAGAGGACTCCTTCAAGTACAAAGTCCACCAGCTTCCTGGGAGTAGGGGGGCCCACGTGGCCCCCTTTGAATATGAAGAAAGCCCTGGGGAGGTGGCGGTCCCCAGGGCATGGGGGCAGCAAGGCCCCCCACTAATTAATAAAGCCCGAAGGAGGTGGTAGTGCCCGAGGCTGTTGGGGGCCGCGTGCCCCCGTGCATAATAAGTTAAGCCCCAGGGATGTGGCAGTACCCAGGGCTGCAGGGGCCCGCAAGGCCCCCGCACATTAATAAAACATTGCCTCTGGGACCTCACCCACCCGGAGGCTCAAAGAAACGAAGCACGGTAGCCCACGGGATTCCGCACCCAGCGTGTATACGGGCGAATTTTTTGAAAAAATGCTTTTTTGGCCCAGAGCAGGCCTAGGGGGTCAGGATGATTCTACCCTGCCCCCTTTTCTTGTTTTTTACTGTTTTCTTGTGTCTTGGTTTTACTGAGTCACAAGATGGCTACCAACACTTCCTGGTTTGGAATGTTGGCAGCCAATAACAATGAAGCTCGTGCTCAGGAGGATTCGCGAACCCTCCTCAACCCTCAGATATATACATTTAATTTTTTTTAATTTCTCAAGTACTATGGAAATTAACATGGGGGAAACGAGTTTTAGGACCCCTCCTTTTTCTCGGGCCCCACTTGCCGAATCACCCTGGAACTTTCAAGACAGGAGCTGACTTGAGTGAACCATTAGTTTGGAAAATTCGAGAAGATTTGTCAAACAGTGCCAATGATATTGGCAAAAGAAAAAACGCTTTTTGAATAGAAACAAGGTCCTAACTATAACTACCTACTTGCAATCGCCGGTGGGTTGAAAGCAGGCGCTGGGAGGCAACACACAAGTCGAACATTCACATTTGATGTTTAGTTGGGCCCCCGGGGAAGCAGCAGTTATTTATCCTGTCCCTATGTCTTGTGGAAAATTTATTTGAATCAGAGTTTTTCAATAACTTTGCGACCAGAATTTAAGTGGAAATGAACATCTGTTTTCATGGAAGAGGTCAGAGGCCACATGCTGGCGGTTCCGTTATCAGTATTTATGGACATCTTGAATTAGAATTTGCTGTGAACTGACTAATTAAGGGGAAAATATTAGCAGCATGAGTTCTTTTAAAGTACGCAGAACATTTTTGCTTTTTTTAATCATACAGGCAAAACGCAATGGGGGTTTGACGGCACACATGCATATGTACATTTATTTTTTTGATCTGAGAGGATTGCCTGAATTTTGTATATTTCTTTACATTCAATAAGATAACAATATATTGTGTTAGGTTATGAGTTGCACTATGCAGTCCAGACACTACTATATGTTGTTTACCAACCATATTGTGCATACTTATGTATAGTAAATATGTATACTTTTCACTGGGTCACTTTTTATTTACATGCATGATAGTATGTCTTTTATGCCCATGAATGATTCTAGTGGGATGGGCTATATATACTGATCTTGCTATGGCCCCAAACAGATTGACCAGTGCTTCCAGCAAGCCAAAAGTGTCTCTTGTGTAACTTTGGGATTGAGGATGACTTGATCAAATAAAACAGATACTGTATCCTGACTACCTCAAGTCGGTGCCTTCTTCCATGGTTTACCCTGTGGGAGCTGTTTGCTTATGTTCATATATATATAGATCCTGTCCGTTGCATTTGCGCTTTTTGCTTAATAAAAGTCACTGTTGGCAGCAGTGAGAGAAAGTCAGTCCTGAGTCTGTGTTTCTCTACGTGGTGGATGTAAACACCGGAGCGATAATTGGATATATATATATCCCACTTCAAAGAAACGGACTAACACATGCTCAGAGGCAGAAGCTGGATTTATTTGCAAAAGGCTTCTGGTCAAACAGTCCTGTTGTTGTGGTGAAACGCTGGGCAGACGCGTTTCAGCCTTGCGGCTATCCTCAGTGCCCGCTTCACTTTGGTAATGTTCTGCCTGGGGCGTGATGTTTAAAAATAAGTTGGTCTTCCCTCATTGGAGCAAAGTCCTCTCAGCCCCTCCTCTGTATGCCTTTGACTCTGCCACTCTTGCTCTGTTCCATGTTCGATTTTTCATGCCCCACGCTGTGATTGAAGATACAGTGATCTGCTTTGTCATACACCCAGTGGTGTCCCATCACTGGCTGCGTGTGGCACTCCTCTTCCGGCAGTACAGGCAGGGTACACATATGACATATCAAACTTCTGCCACCTTAAAGCAGCGTGCTGCTGCTTCTTCTCTCCCCATGCGGTCTATATATATATATATATATATATATATATATATATATATATATATATATATATATATATATATATACAGCTCCAAAATCCCCACTCATAGCCAAGTGAAGAGTCCACACTCAGTTAAGGGTGAAAACTCTGTGTATAATTTACCGGGTTAAGCAAACAGGACGCATTTCGTATTTGATCCTTACTCCAAACAGGAAACAAAGACCGAGGCACCGCCATAAATTTACATAGTCATGAAGAAAGTACTTCCCGAGGAAAATGAACAATCAACATAGTATATGGACTCTTTGGAGCCTATTCCAATGTCGGACGGACTCAGGTCCGTCCGACATCGGTCAGGAACAGTAACCCACTGACCTGCTGTTGTTGGTTACGGCCCTGCTAATACAATGAAACCGAACAGGGTTCGGTCGCACTCGTATACTTCACAATGCAGGCATGCATTTCGAGCAGAATGCATGCCTGCATTGAGAAAAGAAGTGTGGTGGTGAGCCTCAGCAAGGCATACCAGTGCAAGGGACACGCCCTTCTCTGCACAGGGTCCTTAGACCAATAGGAAGAAGTTGGCACAGAAACTGGAATAGAAAAGACAAAATTTATTAAACCTCATGAGGTGGAGCTACATTCACACAACACCCTTCGGTAGTGTATGAAGTAGCACACTGACTGGAAGGAGCTTGGTCCTTTTATACCCACACAGGCGCTCAAAAGAAGCCGGTACAAGGTATAGAATACTGGTTTCAAATACATACAAGGTCATACAGAGAGTGTGCTAGCAACAAGTGGGAAGGGCTGGCAGTAAGCTAATTCTGGTGGACACATCCTGACAGTTACAAGTTAGGGACAGTTGTAAGCTTTACTGGGCATGTGCAAAGTAGAGGAGGATAAATATATCTCGTCTCTAGGCAGATTTCAAGAGCAGTGGACAGGAAGGTAGGACAGGGCACATGGTGAGCACATGGCAAATAAAATGGCTGCCAGAAATACAAAATGGATTCCATAAATCGGACAAGATAGTCTCTAAATACAGGATATCTTCTGGTAATGCTTAATCTAATCGCTGCTAAATTACAACAGATGACCCTTTCAGCATTAGCTGAAGACATTTGTTTATCTAGGGTAATCTAGATCTGCATCTTGTACATTGATGTTCATCATCTCAGTAATTTCTTTAACATTTTCTGTGTCTTTATATCTGCAATATTTCTTTTGGCAGGTATACAAGCAGTGATGCACATGGAGCAAAGCATAGGACCACATTGTATACAAGTACAACATGTAAACAGTATCACCAGTAGTATACATAGAATAGTCAGTAGTTTCCAGCCCCAAGTAACAAAGAGTGTCTATATCTAGTTTGAAAATGTCCATGTACCAGTCTCTGGGTGAATGTCTGCAGCAATCTTATGCAGTTTAGAGATTGCATCATAAACTGAAGGTGAGTGGTCAGGTATAAATACGCAGGAACTGCTACCGATGATGCGACATACGCCTCCTCGATCAGCCAAAATCACGTCTAGCACCATCCTATTTTGGAGTGCTACAATCCTTGCAATTTGCAGTTCCTCTGTAATGTTCCTAAGTGCCATAGCTGTCTGATTGGTGACAGCTTCCACAACACGAGTTAATCGCCTTATCTTTTTGCTATTCAATGCAGCACCCCCAAAAAAGAACAAACCCAAATTGAAATCGACATATTGTTGCAAAGTAGTGTCTGTCTGGTCGACCTCATCTGTACTTATTGTTCGTTTGTATCTATTCTTAGAAATATCATTGTACAATTTCAGGTAAAGGTGATATGATGCAGGTGCTAAAAACACAGGGGGTAACAAAAATGATATGTAACATACCCCTGACCACCCAACAGGTAATTAATAATACCTTTTATTACCACATGCAAAATAGGTGTTGTGCGACGATGTAAAACTACTGTTATTAGCACCTTCAATGTTTAGAGTAGAAGTACATTCACTCGTCCTACGGGAATTCTCCCTACACTGCCAATACATAAATCTGCTTTAGCTCTTGTTACAGATATCAAAAAGTGTCCATTACTTTTAATAGCCCTCACATTTGTGAAGACATATGGTGTTGAAATATTGTCCGGTTGGTACTCTACCCATTCCCATTTAGTCCCTTTAGCTTGAGGATAACCTTCTTTGTCTTGGTAGCATTCTTTATTCAACCGAAAAATGATTCCACCAACTGAGGGCTTTCCAAAAGCAAACAAAATGGTATACCAAGCTTGACATGAACCATTATGAGAAAACGGTAGAGGAATAAAAGGTGTTCCTCCTTTCTTTTGGTGTGCAGGTATCATCCCACACACCAAACAATTGGTGGTATATGTGGCATTGTGTGTATGATGCAACATCTGGATGAATTTGTTATTTAGGTAGGATTGTTAAGAGCCTCTGCTCTAGTTGTGTTCCACTGGAACTGGCGAAGTGGCAACAAAAAGCTGTCGAACAGGAGCCACTTTCTCAACAAACCAGGTGATTATCGCCATAACCACCAGAGCAACAACAAACCCTACAGCACAAATGATTCACTTGTTGAGCATTTTAGCAACAGTGATAATTTAATCTTTCTGCAAACTCGCTGAAATAATCATTGGAGCTCTTATCTCTTTGGGCAGCTGCTGATTTCTTCACTGAAGATCAAGACGGGTGTCACTACACTATGCAGGGCTGATCCCCCCCTTGTCATATCGGCATTCCGTTTTCGCTAACCCAGGGCGGTAGCTCAACCAGTCTTTTCAAAACTGCAGATTCTTTCCTTGGTCTCAAGTGGTATCGCGATGCTCCAGGAATCGTGTGGTCCGGGAAGGCTTCCGCAGATTCATCAGGTGAGATAGCTTGACCTTTCTCCGTCTCCAGACTCTCTCGATGGTCGGTCAACGCAGCAGGCTCCACCAAGGTAGGCGACACATGTCGGCAGCGTGTGCCGTGGACCCAGTTCTTTCTATTCATTCAATCAATCAATCAATCAATCAATCAATAAATCATAACACTTGTATAGCGCACTACTCACCCGGCAGGGTCTCAAGGCGCTTGGGGAAGGGGTCCGCTATTGCTCGAACAGCCAGGTCTTGAGTTGTCTCCTGAAGGCGAGATGGTCCTGGGCCAGCCGAAGATGGATTGGGAGGGAGTTCCATGTCTTGGCCGCCAGGTATGAGAAGGATCTGCCACCGGCGGTGGCTCTTCGGACGCGTGGTACGGCGGCGAGGGCAAGGCTTGAAGAATGTAGCTGGCGGGTGGGCGTGTAGAAGGTCAGGCAGTCGTTGAGGTACTTGGGGCCCAGGTCGTGGAGAGACTTGTGTGCGTGGGTGAGGAGCCTGAACGTGATCCTCTTGCTGACGGGGAGCCAGTGCAGGTCCTTCAGGTGGCCGGAGATGTGGCTGCGTCAGGGGATGTCCAGGATGAGTCGGGCGGAGGCGTTCTGGATGCGTTGGAGTCTTTTCTGTAGCTTGGTTGTGGTTCCGGCATAGAGGGTGTTTCCGTAGTCCAGTCGGCTGGTGACGAGTGCCTGGGTGACCATTTTCCTGGTTTCGGTTGGGATCCATTGGAAGATCTTGCGGAGCGTGCGTAGGGTGTTGAAGCATGATGAGGAGACAGCATTGACTTGTCTGGTCATCGAGAGGGAAGGAGTCCAAGATGAAGTCCTATTAGCCCTATTAGTCACTCAAACTGCTGTCCTCATTGCTAGGAGGACTTGCTCTGGTCCTCGCCACTACGGCTCCAAGCTGTTATATTGGTCAAAGACCTTGACCATCACATGGTCTCCAGGCCGGAGATCATGAGCCTCACCTGCAGATCTGTCAGGAAGAGCTTCTCGAACCTGTTGAGGAATGGAAATTAAACTGTCGGTTAACTGTGCCAAATAATCATTCAACAGAACACAAGGTACATCGTGTATGGGGCGTGGCTTAGGAACTTCCCAAATATTCATCAGTCTTCCAAGTACCGCCTCGTAAGGTGTGAGCCCAGATTGCGAGTGTGGCACCGATCTTATGGACAGCAATGCCAGAGGTAACGCATCTGGCCACTTTAAGAATGTGGAAGCCAGGATTTTCGCTAACTTTAGTTGCAGAGTAGCATTGTACCTCTCCACTAATCCTGCTGATTGTGGGTGGAAGACTGCATGGAACTTCTGTTTGATCCCTAATCCTTTCAGGACATGCTCAGCAACTTGCCCAATAAAATGAGGTCTGTTGTTGTCACTCCACAAAAGTTTACAAACACCATATCTCGTGAAAAACTCCTTTAAAAGCATCTTGGCTGTAGTGAGCGCTGTATTATCCTTCGTAGGGTATGACTGTATCCATTTACTGAAGGCATATACCACCACTAGGACATACTTTAGATTGCCCCCACCTGGATGGCACCCGGCTGTGATGTTGACGCCGGGTTTGCCTGCCCAGTGGGGTTTAAAATGTGTCACAAGCCTAGGATGAGTAGGAGAGGGGGCGGGGTGGGTGTGATTTTTAAAGATTCTATTAGTTTGAACGTTATTAATTTGGAAGAGTGTAATGGCTGTGAGGTATTTGGCTTTTCTATGAAGATTTCGCAGAGGCCTGCTGTGACTGGTATTATCTGCTATAGGCCTCCAGGAGTCTTTACGCTGGCCCAGCAGCAGGCGCTGCTGGAATTATTTTCAACGCTGGCTGTTAGTCATACGCACTTGATGATTCTGGGGGATTTCAATTTCTGGCTGAATGGTACCTTGAACACAGGTTTTTTCAACTTAATCCATTCATGTGGGGCTCTTGGCCTCTCCCAGCGTATTCTACAAGCTACTCACACATGAGGTCACCGGTTGGATTTGATCTTTTCCGAGATCAATCTTCTCACGGTTGGGGATGTGTTACCTATGGCTTGGACTGATCATTCCCTGATTAAGTTCTTTATAAAGTCAGAGGTGTTCACAGTAGGGCCGGTTGGCCAAGTAAGGGAATATGTGAGTAGGGACTGGAAGGCCCTTGCTCAGAAGAAGGACGCATCACCGACATTTATGGTTGAGGAAGGCTTCTCTCCTGCCTTACAGGCAGAGGTGAATTATGCGGCCCTCTGCACAAAGATCACTGCAGTATTGGATACCTCTGCTCCCTTTAAACATCGTTTGAGCAGGGGCAGACCCTCAGCAGTTTGGTTTACAGACAGCCTTAAAAAATTGCAGCAGGAATGTAGACAGGCAGAGAGAAAGTGAAGGCATGCATACTTGGATAGGGATAAGCTGAACTGGAAAATCAAGCGAGGGGAATACAAGAAGGAGATTCACAGAGCTAAGGTGGATCATTTCTCGAGGATGATCCTTGAGGCCTCAAATAGCTCCCGTAGTATCTTTAATATCCTGAACAATCTTATCAGTCCAGAGTGTGTGAAGAACTATTTCCCCCCTTCACAGGAGCTCTGCGAGAATCTAGCTAGATTCTTTCAGGATAAAATCAAATTGATTATTGATGATTTGGGAGTGAGGCCTGAACCATCACTGGTAACAACTGACGGTGGCAGCCTGCTGACGTCCGATACTTTGTCTGCATTGGGAGGAGTTGAGCCCCTTGCAGAATTTGCACAGATGTCAGCGGAAGAGTTTAGGGAAGTCTCCCTTGGTATACCATCTGGGTCCCCACTGGACCCGCTCCCATAAAAAATCTGGAAGGAGTACGAGCTGGAGCTCTTCCCGATGCTCAGGCGAGTTTGTAACCAGTCTCTTACTAGAGGTAGAGTTCCATCGCAATGGAAACAAGCAATAGTGATCCCTTTACTAAAAAAGCCCTCCCTTGATCCGGACTCTCTTTAAAGAACTTTAGGCCGATTTCGCTTCTAACCTATCCAGCTAAGATTGTGGAGTGGGTGGTGGCAGGTACCCTCTCTAAACATCTCGAACGGCACAAGCTCTTGGACGATGCGCAATTTGGCTTTCGTCCAGCTCATGGCACCGAGATGGCCCTGGTGACCGTACTGGACGAGCTTCGTTGGCGGGCAGACAGGGGACAGGCAGGGGTTTTGATCCTGCTTGACCTGTCTGCCGCCTTCGACACGGTGAACCATGATATTCTGCTGGGCAGGCTGGGAGATGTTGGAGTTGTGGGGAATGCCCTATGATGGTTTGAGTCCTTTCTTCAAGGCAGGGAACAGGCTGTATCCCTTCCACCCTTTCAATCGGCCTTCTCCAATGTCTCGCATGGCGTTCCACAGGGCTTGGCAGTTTTCCCAGTTCTCTTCAACATCTATATGAATCCCTTAATAGCGGTCATCAAACATTTTAAGATCAAAATTGTCAACTATGCTGATGACACACAACTGATTCTATCCTTGGAGGGGAATGATCTTACCCCCTTGGAGGAATTCCACAGCTGCATGCCACTGCAGAATGGCTGGTAGCCAATTCGCTGCAATTTAACTCTGGGAAGACTGAGGTGCTTTATTGCCCTCGGCCTAGGATAAGTTCATCCTTAATTGACAACTTTTGGCCGAAGGACTTCACCTCATTGGCTCAGCCGTTGAGGGCAGTTCGGAACCTGGGGGCCATGATCAATAGTGATCTTTCCTTGGAGGCGCAGGTCTCTAAGGTGGTAGCCAGCTGTATGGCAATTATTCGCCCTCTGAGAAAAATCCTACCCTTGTTACCACCTACGGCACGGATAGAGGTGGTACATTGCACTGTGTTAAGCAGGTTAGATTACTGCAACGCCCTTCTGCTGGAGTCCCAGAGCTATCTTTTGGACAGGCTTCAGAGACTTCAGTCTGCAGCTGCCAAACTGGCCTTGGACTGGCATCTGAGATCCTCTTCTGCTATGGCTTTGGCGCAGCTACATTGGCTCCCAGTGAGGGAGAGGGTGACCTTTAAGTCCTTGTGTCTGACCTTCAAAGCCCTTCATGGGTTGGGTCCGGCTTGCCTCCAACGGATGTTTTCATGGTATGTGCCGGCCCGTAATCTGCGCTCCTCCCTGGCCAGGGTGGTGGCAGTACCCAAGTTTAAAAGATCTAGAGCTGGAGGCAGATCATTTAGGGTGGCTGCGGCTAAGCTGTGGAATTCTTTGCCCATGGAACTTAGGGATATTAATGATCTACCTGCTTTGAGAAGGCAGCTAAAAATGTGGCTTTTTCCGCGCTTGCCTTAATCTTCAACCGCCTCATTAATCTTCAGCCGCCTCCAACTGCCCTTCCTCTCTGTTTTTTGCTACTGCCAGCGCCAGGATGCCTCTTGAGGTGATAGCGCGCTCTACAAGTACAATAAATAAAATAAATAAATAAAAATTGGTACAGCGTTGAAGTTGGATGTAATCCATCTGCAAAACTTCAAAAGATGCAGTCGGTATAGCAAACCCTCCTGTAGGAGTCTGTGTCCCTTTACCAGGATTATACTGCCAACAGATCAAACAGGACTGTACTACTATCTTAGCTGTGCTGGCAATCTCAGGATGCTCCCAAACTCTTGTAAGTACTTTTGTTATCGCTAGAGCTCCAACATGTGCCAGCCCATGTGCCCTTTGAACCGTAGGTTGTAAATAGGCGACAGATAATTTCCCCTTTACCATGTCTTTGTTGCGCCAACAACCCTCACCGTCCAATATTCTTTCTTTGGACCATTGCTCAAGTTCTGCTACAGAGGCAGATCTCTGTACATCTAGTACTTCCTCTCTAACATCATGCCATTGCTCAGCTTGGGATTTCACTATGTAGATGGAAGTAGTGCTTCGTTGCATTGCAGTTTCACGAGCTACGCGATCAGCAAAAGCATTGCCTTGCCCTATCTTATCAGTCACTTTCTTGTGTGCGCTACACTTCACAATCACTATCTTTTTTGGATATGTCAGTGCAGTCAAAAGCTTATGTACTAGTTCTCCATGCATTATCTGCATCCCGTGGGATGTGAGAAAGCCTCTTTCCTTCCAGAGTAGGCCAAAATCATGGGCCACTCCAAAAGCATAGCGGCTGTCTGTGTAAATGTTCACACACAAGTCAGTGCTAAGTTCACACTCTCGTTTCAAAGCTATTAGTTCAGCTGCATGAGCCGACTTCTGAGGTATGCGAGCTGTTTCCACTACTGTCTCAAGCGTGGTGATTGCAAGGGCGCCTGAGGTCGTGCCATCTGATAACTTCAAACAAGACCCATCAACCCACAGTTCCCCATCTACATCTGGAAGGGGCATATCTTGCCAATCAATGTGACCCTTTGTCTGTTCCTCAGTAAGGAATATACAATCATGAGGCTCCTTTGACTGGGACTGAGTCGCAGGATATGGCAACAAAGTGGCTGGGTTTAGTGTGGCGCATCTCTTCAGGGTAATATGGGGTGCTAACAGTGTCAATTCATATCCTGTCAGGCGAGCACTAGTTAGGGGTTGCGTTCTGGTCTGATTCAAAAGGGCATCTACTGCATGGGGTACTAGCACCAACAGTTTGTGTGACAAAATTATCCCTTCAGTATGCATGGGGTACTAGCACCAACAGTTTGTGTGACAAAACAATCCCTTTACTCTGACGTATATACACAGCTGTCGCTGCAACTGAACGAAAACATCCAGGCAACGCACGAGCAACAGGATCAATAACTGCAGAAAAATATGCACAGGGACGCTGCTTGTCACTGTGTGTCTGTACTAAAACTGACAATGCACATCTATCTTTCTCGTGTACATAGAGTGTAAAAGCTTTCATGTAGTCTGGTGTGCCTAACACTGGTGCAGAGCAAAGAGCTTGTCCTAACTGACAAAAAGCATTTTGGCATTCTTCTGTCCATGGAAGGGGGATCAGAGTGTTCTTAGTCAAAAGCGCTAGCAGGGGTTTAACAATATGTGAAAAGCCCAATATCCATTAGCTACAAAACGAAGTCAAAACAATGAA
This sequence comes from Lissotriton vulgaris, assembly GCF_964263255.1. Lineage (NCBI taxonomy): Eukaryota > Metazoa > Chordata > Amphibia > Caudata > Salamandridae > Lissotriton > Lissotriton vulgaris. Next base: position 149,444,795 of record NC_141695.1, on the reverse strand, counting down.
TGCACGGACATCTTTCTGTGTGAAACGTACTGGGGTGTCTAAAATTGCTTGAATGCAATCTGGTGTCAATGCACGTCCCTCCTTATTCAGAAGTTGATCTAAATAGGTCACCTTCGGTCTACAATATTGCAATTTCTTCCGTGATACTTTATGGTTGTGTGTAGAAAGGAAAAAAAGTAAAGACAAAATCATTTTTTCACACTGCTCAGGCGTATCGGCTGCCAACAATATGTCATCGACGGATGCATGACGTTACAACGCATGCTTTTACCACGCATGCCTTTACAACGCGGTTTTTAAAACGCATGCCTTTACAACGCATAGTGCTTTGGGGCGCTGGATAGTGAATAGTTTAATTTACTATTCCAACTCCAGTCCCCGTGGATAGTAGGGAAGGTGTTGGATAGTACATTAAACCTATTCCCTATCCTAGAGCGCCCCCCAGCACAATGCGTTGTAATGGTTTGCATTGTAAAAGTTGCGTCGTAAAGGCACTGCGTGGTAAAAGTTGCGTTGTAAAGGATGTTCCCCGTCATCCACATATTGTATAAGAATCAATCCTTCAGACAAAGTAAAGGAATCAAGTTGTCGTTTTAAGGCTTGACCATAAATACTAGGACTCTCAGTATAGCCTTGAGGAACTCTACAAAATCTGTACGATCGATTATTCAAAGTGAAACCGAACAAATATCGCCTATCAGGATGAATAGGGATCAAAAAGAAAGCGTTCTTCAAGTCTATAACAGAGAATGTAGTCGCTGTTGGAAGAACCAAAGTAAGTAGTGTCGTTATGTCAGAAACCACAGGGTACTGTGGTACTACAATCTTATTTACTTCTCTCAAATCTATGATAAATCAATAGATCCTAGTGTCAGTATCTTTTTTCAAAATGGAAAGAATCGGACTATTGCAAACATTGTAAGGAACTTCTTCCACAACCCCCACTTTAATCGAATCATGAACAATGTGTGTAAGTGCTTCTTCTCCTTCACGAGAAATGTTATACTGAGGCAGTCTTGGTAATGAAGCAACCTCCTTGACACTAATATGCACTGGCGGAATAACCATTTGTCCTAGATCGGTGTCTGAAGTAGCCCACAAAGTACTAGGGAGTGAGGCTAGTGCGATGTCCTCTTTAACAATACAAGATCTCTCAATCAGAGTTAGTTGTCATTCAAAAGAACCCGTACTCCTTCGTATCGTAGCCCTGAAATATTTGAGCATATCAAGGCCCACAATATTGTCTGGTGTTTTTGGAGAAAGCAAAATCGGACATGGAGCAGTAAACTTATCAACATGGAATGCATGTGGTTGTGACAATGGGCTAAGGGAAGGTGTTCCATCGAAACCTATCAAAGTAATGGTTAAGCCAGACAGGGGAGCCTTAGGAATAAAGTGTTTATAAAAGGCACTATGAGTAGCTCCTGTATCAACCAGAAACTGATCAGTAGAACCCAAAACATGTGCTGTAGCACAGGGACCCTTCTGATCTACTGGAACTTCAACTGATTCCTTACCCCATCCTAGGCAATCCTATGCATAAGCAGAATCTTACAAATCAGATGGCTCATAGTCCGACATTTGATATTGGTTCCGTCTGTCAAAAGTATTAGACTCCTCCTGTCCACGTGTATTAGTATCAAACCTAGCCCAATCATTTGTGCTTCATTTAGGCCCTGAATATCCAGAACGATTCCTCATTTGTCCACGACCACGTGAACCCTGCTGAGCACACAGCACTGGACTGTTAGAAATCCAATGTCCAAACTGCCTGCTGTACGCACACTGGTCAATAGACACATTTGAACGATCAAAAGACGAAGCATAAGATCCACGTCTACCTCTGTCATTACCTCTGTCATTTCCTCTAAAAGGCGGACCATAGGCCTGAGCCAACATAACCTTTGTTTTTAAATCTTTCGTCTTTTTATCCTCATTACCCTGTGCTTCTAGCTCCTGACGTTTGTAGTATTGAGCCATAGTCAAAAGAGAAACCGGAGAAGAAGTTGTCCATGAGCTCTCACTGGCCTTTAGGTGACTAGCTATTCCTGGCAACAAGTTGGCGATATATCTATCTACGAACAGATGTCTGCCCGTGTCATCCATTAATGACTGGCCACTAAAATCGTGGAATGTTTCCTCAAAGCGCGTAAAGAAATCTGACACTGACTCATCTGCCTTCTGCTTACACGATGCTAACACGGTCCAATCTATCTTTTTAGGGGGAGTAATCGTCTTTAATTTAACTAATATAGCAGCAGGGAGATCTAATATTAATTTACACGGTTTCTGTACAGGCTCCCGTTCTACATCCATTTGTTCTAACTCTGTCCATAACGCCCCAAAAGTTGCACGATCATCAACTTTACGCACAGTTCTCCACATATCAGGGGGTAATATCAATCCGAAAAACATATCAATATCTGGCAAAGTCATAGTACAAGAGCTAATGGCGCCTTCAACTTCCTCATAAAAACCTGCTAGATTTTTTCGCGGATCAGGCAATGCATTTTTAAGGGCCATGACATCTGCTCTATTCCAAGGAGTGTAAACCCAATTATAAATAAAGTACCCTTTCACGTCGGTAGAAGTCATATCATCATTTGTACTCGATCCCTTAGGAGGAACATATAAAGGCGCGGATACCCGCATGGGTTTCACATTAGTTACAACATTCCTATCTGTTTCAGGAGTAGAAGTTCGTGCCATGCTGACGTGGGATGTTTGTGCAGCTGCGTCTGCTGCCTTTTTCTCCTCCCGCAAATGGACTGCTTCATCACGTAGTTTAACCAAGCGTCTGATCGTGTCAGTCACCTGGGAGAAGACAAAAGAACTTTCACGTAATTGCTTACAATCAGCTGCTATATCATCTAGCTCTACTTCCACCGAATATTTCCAAAATCGATCAATAACCTCTGCAGCCAATATCTCGGTAAAATATTTTTGCTCGCGCTGTACTGTAGCGCTTAAAGTACTCTGCGTATGTTGCGCCATTCAACTAATCAAAGTAGAGAAAAGTCTCCTCTTTACCTGCCTATATGAATTGCAATGCATATGTGTACTAAGACATCAATCATCAAAAGTTGGCCAACACATACTTAGATACTAAGGGCTAGATGTAGGTAATTCCCATTTACAGACTCTTAAATACCGAATTTTACTGATTCGGTATTTAAGAGTCTGTAAATGGGAAGGGGGCAGATGTAGGTAATTTTAAAATCTGAATTACTGAATCTGTAAAATTCAGTATTTACCGATTCTGTAAATACAGATCCGGTATTTCCCATTGATTCCTTTGGGCTTTGAAGCCAATAGGAATCAATGGAAAATACCGATTCTGTATTCACAGAATCGGTAAATACCGAATCCTGCAAGGGTGCAGGGGGTGTCACTTTGACACCCTCTAGCACCACAAGTACAGGCTTGTGTGCAATGTGGCACACATACATGCCCTAAGGGCATGTCTGTGTGTCACATTGCACAGGTGTGCATGCACAGATGTGCATGCACACCTGAATTCGGTATTTTACCACACAATAGGATTGTGTGGTAAAATACCGACTCTTAAGGGCCTGTGGCACTGTAAACTGTGCCACCTACACTTGTAATTACAGAATCGGTATATTTACCGATTCGGTAATTTACCGATTTGGTAATTTCACCGAATCGGTAAATATACAGATTCTGCATTTTTCCGCCCCCTACATCTGAAAACCCTAATACCGGTCGGAAACGGCCGAAATCGGGTGTTTCCGACCGGTATTAGGGCTCCTACATCTTGCCCATTGCCTCAGTAAGCGTTACTAAACTACCCTACCAGTTCAAGGCATCATTATAACCCGACAGCAACTGCTGCATCAAACAACTCTTACCAATCCTTTGGGTCCAGATTCCAACTGCCAAGTTCTCAAATCGACCAAATGGTCACTGCACGGCGAATCAACAGAAGAGATCTCAGCCGAGGACCGGCGCCACCTGAATGATCATATCAGAAAGAAAGGAAAAACGGTGTGGGTGCGAAGACTCGGTTCTCCTCCAGCAGTGATCACGTCCAAAGCGAGATTCCAATCCTTGGTCGCGACCAGTCCGTCGGGCATCCGAGTCGACGATGAGCCCCGCGCTGGAAGCACCAATTTGTGTTGGTGAGCCTCAGCAAGGCCTACCAGTGCAAGGGATTCGCCCTTCTCTGCACAGAGTCCTTAGACCAATAGGAAGAAGTTGGCACAGAAACTGGAAAAGAAAAGACATGGGGCTAGATGTAGGTAATTGCCATTTACAGACTCTTAAATACCAAATTTTACCGATTCGGTATTTAAGAGTCTGTAAATGGGAAGGGGGCAGATGTAGGTAATTTTAAAATCTGAATTACCGAATCTGTAAAATTCGGTATTTACCGATCCTGTAAATACAGAATCGGTATTTCCCATTGATTCCTATGGGCTTAGAATACCGAATCCTGCAAGGGTGCAGGGGATGTAACTTTGACACCCTCTAGCACCCCAAGTACAGGCTTGTGTGCAATGTGACACACAGACCTGCCCTAAGGGCATGTCTGTGTGTCACATTGCACAGGTGTGCATGCACAGATGTGCATGCACACCTGAATTCGGTATTTTATCACACAATAGAATTGTGTGGTAAAATACTGACTCTTAAGGGCCTGTGGCACTGTAAACTGTGCCACCTACACTTGTAATTACAGAATCGGTATATTTACCGATTCAGTAATTTGTCGATTCGGTAATCTTACCGAATCTGTAAATATACTGATTCTGTATTTTTCCGCCCCCTACATCTGAAAACCCTAATACCGGTCGGAAACAGCCGAAATCGGCCAGTTCCGAACGGTATTTGGGCTCCTACATCTGGCCCAAAGTTTATTAATCTTCATGAGGTGGAACTACATTCACACAACACCCTTCGGTAGTGTATGAAGTAGCACACTGACTGAAGGAGCTTGGTCCTTTTATACCCACACAGGGGCTCAAAAGAAGGCGGCTACAAGGTATAGAATACTGGTTTCAAAAACATACAAGGTCATACAGAGAGTGTGCTAGTAACAAGTGGGAAGGGCTGTCAGTAAGTTAATTCTGGTGGAAATATCCAGACAGTTACAAGTTAGGGACAGCTGTAAGCTTTACTGGGCATGTGCAAAGCAGAGGAGGATAAATAAATAAATATATCACGTCTCTAGGCAGATTTCAAGAGCAGTGGACAGGAAGGTAGGACAGAGCACATGGTGAGCACATGGCAAACAAAATGGGTGCCAGAAATAAAAAATGGATTCAATAAAACGGACAAGATAATCTCTAAATACAGGATGTCTTCTACTAATGCTTAATCTAATCGCTGCTAAATTACGACAGCAGGGGCGCAGTTCATCCCTGCACCCTGTGGCTGGCACCCCAAGGTGCCTGCCACCGGGTGCAGGGATCTACAGAGGGGCACCATAGGTGCCCCCAGGCTGCCATTTGGCAGGCTTGCACCCAAGGGGGCCCCCAAAGGCAGTTTCTGACTGCCTTTTTGTGCCGGACAGACCAGCACAAAAAGGCAGTGATAAATTGCCATCGTACTCCCTTGGTCATAAAGAGGCGACTGGGGGAGTACTAAAGGATTTCCGGATGGCAGACGGGCTCTGCGAGCTCGTTGTAGGCCATCCGGAAATCCGAGTCGGATTACATTCTGACCATCTGAATGGCTCTGTCGGAATGGAATTCGGCCGGCACTGACCGATTCGGTCGGAAGGGCTCTGAACATGGTTCGGAGCACCTCCGACCCAAATCGGAATCGGCCCCTAAGTGTGTTCTTTGTCGGCCATCTTGGAATGCTATGCAGTTCACATTCGTATATATAATTCACATGTGATAAACATTTAAGCAGCTAATTAAAGCTCTTATAACTGGCCTAGATTCATGTATATTAAGTGGAGTGGTGTGGCTCACTGGTTAGAGGCGGCAGACCCAGAAGCAGAGGACGGCCTGGGACCAGGGTTCAATGCCCGGGACCAGGGTTCAATTCCCGACGAGGCAGGGCCGTGAACCAGGGTCAGCGGACTCGATAATTCTCGCCTCGGTGCCTACTCTAACCAGGGATCACACTCGGCAACTCTGGGCATTAGTTTGCCTCATCTCCACAACCGCCCCCCACAAACGCCAGGGATGCCTGGTTTCACCTTGGAGATACCCAGGAGGGAACATCTCAAAGGGAAAGCCAGGTTCCCCAGCGGTCTATAGCGCCAGGAGGCCTCCGCGTAGCAGTGCGCTTTACAAGACACACACATTTCCATTTACACATTAAAACAAACAATATCTCGCCCTGAATGGGCGTGCAGTTCAGAATACATTTCTGCCAATATTCCATAATTCAATTGGTTTGAATACTTGCAGATCATGATTTGTTTGCCAATACGTTACCGTAATATTTGCTAATATAATTACGTCATGCTAAATAAGAAATAACAAAGAATATCTTGCCCTGAATGGGCACTCGTCCCAGGATGCATTTATGCAAATTTCATAGATTTCAGTAATCTGGATACTCACTGATTATGATTCAAAGAACAATCGAAATATGAGCCTATATGGCTATCAATTCTTTCATTAAAGCCGCTATGAATATATGAAGCATTAGCCAGAGGCAATCTATACCTGAAGAAGGGACTCCTTTTGGAAGGACAAGGAATATGAAAGAGGGTTTCTGTCCTTTGGTGCATATGGAAATCAGTACCCCTTTAGTGGCTACTGCTGACCCTTCCGTAGTATGGATTAGTTTCATCATTATGAGGTCTATACCTATGGTAAGGGCCAGTTCAGATCTGTGAATGTTGGGAAACTCCTGTGAGAGGACCGAGTGGCACGCCTCTAGAAGCAAGCATAAGTCAGTGAACATCTGAGAACCAGCATGTCTTTGACATCGCAAACTTGGATTGAAGGATCCTCATAACAGCAAGGAGAGCCAGAATAGTATGTATTTTTACTCATGTTGTAGATTGGTATGAGAATAACAAACAAAAGAGTGTTCTTGATTCCCACCATACCTGAGTCACATGTTCTGGGTTGTGTAATCATTGGTTCATTTGCTATAGGACAAAGAGCTAATATGACACTGATGCTAGTCGGTTAGGGGTAGGTGGTACTGAGGTGAGTTTTTGGTCCACCACAATTCACTGAGGTCCTGGGTCTCTGTGCACAGCTCTGTGTATGAGCAGAATCCCTGCAACAGTAGCAGTGAAGGTGAAGATAAAAGATGTAAGAATGAAGGCAGAACTGGAGGAGACAATCAGTGGGAATCTACCTTTAAACAGAATAGAGACATATGAGGCTGATGAATTGTTTTTCATGGCACAAGATGTCCCTTGGAGGGCATGACAGACCCATGAGAAGCTGTCAGGTTTGGCTCAGAGGTAAGGAATAGCTCTATCTTGAATTACAGTGTTACAGGGGAATCACAGGCTTGCCTACAGTTTTTAAGAGTTAGAGGAAAAGAGATTGACTGGACTGAGACACCCATATGGGAACTAGTAACGGGAATGAGGGTATGGAACATGTTGGATAAGTGGGAAGAGACGTGGTCAAAGAAGAGGAGCGCAAGAAAGGTGACAGGAGAGACCCCTCCTCCGTAAGAGGGAGCACAGGTAAAATAGGCATATCCGTTGAGGAAAGTGCCTAGTCTAGGGTACATGCATGTTCCCCGGAGTTGGAGTGATCTTGCTGCATTCACACATGATTTTCCCAGATTGCGTGAGAAACCTGCAAAGTAATTGACTTCTGCCAGACATTCTTTTCTATCCCATTGAATGAGGAAAGCCAACTATTGTTTGATTTCCATCTGGAAAATTGTGTCTTGCCATGGTGTTGTATCCCTCATGGTTATACTGAAAGTCCATTTGATTTCCAACCAGATCTTGAAAAAGAACCTTGAAGGTCCGACATTGCCTAGAGACTCAGCATTGGTTCAGTACATCGATGGCCTTCTCATTGCGTCTGAGATGCATGATGCTTGCAGGGATGATACCAATGCTTTACTGAATCACTTGTCTGACAGTGGGCACAAGGTGTTTCTGAGTAAGCTTCAGGACTGTTTGAATGAAGTACAGTACTTGGGCCATGAGGAAAGTGTCACCAGAAAGAGTGAAGGGGATCATTAATATGAATCCGCCTAGTACTCAAAAAGAGGTCCGAATTTTTTGGGGAATGGTTGGCTATTGTCGACAGAAGGTTACCAACTTTTCTCTGATGGCGAAGCCTCTGCAGATGTTGACCCATAAGGATGTGTGTCATTTGGTGCCATGGGATAAAGACTGCTTACTTGCCTTCCTGGAACTGAGAGAATGCCTGTGTTCCGCTCAGGCTTTAGGAATGCCTGATTACAGCAAAACATTTTTGCGATTCTGCCATGAGAGAGAAAGTTGTGCTCTATCTGTACTCACATGAAGGTGCCCGGAGACCAATATCCTTTTTCTCAGCTGCCTAGATCATTCACCTTCAGCATTGCCTGGATGTCACAATTTTGTTGCTGGAACGGGTGTCATTATTGAACGATATGAGAGCATTGTGATGGGTCCTACTCTTACAGTATACGTGCCATACTAAGTCTAGCTATTGATGACGAGAACGAAGACAGCATTTGACTAATAACAGGTCGACAAGATATGAGCTGGTGCTTCTTACAGGGGAAAATGTAATGGTGAAAAATGCCCTCTGTTGAATCCTGCTACCTTGTTACCCATTCCAAGTGCTGAAGAGAAGAATGTGAAGGCCATGAATGTCTGGATAACTTTGAACTGTGTGAGTAACAAAGGTCTGACATTGTTGATGATAAGTTATCTGATCCTGATCAAGTCCTTTTCATTGATGGTTCATGCCTAAGAGACAATGAAGGGAATCTGAGAGCAACGTTTTTCTGTCTGTACCATCTCTAGGGTGGTGAAAGCTACTTAGTTACATGGAGTACACTCCACACAAATGGCCCAAATCATTGCCCTGACACATGCATGCTGCTTCTCTGAACCAATGTAGGTCACAATTTATATCAATAGCCAATACAGTTTCCTTTTAGTTCATGATTTCATACAGCTATGCTCCCGGACAGGGTTTCTAACATCACCTGGTTCCCTCATAAGAAACGGAGAGTATGTGAGATAACTGTTGGAAGCATTGCAATTGCCCATAGCAGTGGCTGTCATTAGGTGCACGGCCCATGGAAAGGGAAATGATTTTGTGACTATTAGAAACAGGTATGTTGTTGAAGTCACACTCTACTGTGCTTTTAATTGCATGTGTCTTTAATGGGGAGTATTCTGGGGGGCGTTGGGCAATTGCCAAATTAAAGATCGGGCTCACGCTGTGTGTAATCTATAGATCTAATCAAAATGACCCGGAAATATTCAATAATTTGGAAATAGATTTAGCGTATTGGGCTTCTCCTCTCATTTGCTGCGGAGATTTTATTATCTCTGCTGATCTCTGTGTGGAGGGGGGGCGGGTCAAGTATGTATAAGGGTAGCAAGCCCTGGGTCTATAAAGCTCTGTGTTCCCTGATTGCGTCGTATAGTTTAATAGATGTCTAGGGTTACAAAGAGCAACATGACCCAGGGTATACATATTTCTCACACCCGCATAAGAAATATTCTAAACTAGATTATTTTCTAATCTCATCATCAGAATTGAAAGGGGCATGGATTAAAAAAAAATCCAAAACTTATTTCGGACCACAACCCAATGGTCTTAATCTACGATGTTGAGAAAGCACCAAAAATTAGATCCAGATGGACATTTGAGAGAAGACTTTTGGCCAATCCCAAATTCATAGAGCACTTGAAAGAATGGGTTCAGAGTTCTTTGATGAAAATAGGTTTAATGCCTCACGCAATTGCATCTGGGACTCCTTTAAATCAGGTCTCAGGGGGGAAACATTTAGCTTTTCTTCTAGGCAGAGAAAAGCTGATCATGAAGAAAATGAGGAATTGGTCGGGCAGCTGAGGAGCAACATATTAGTGAAATTATATGTGGAAATGAGACCACTCAAAGTGTTCATAAAACTGTGACTATTAAGGCCGACCTGCTCAGAAAAATGCAGACACTTATCATGTGCATAGGGGTGAAATGTATGAAACAGGAGAGCAGGCTGGGAAGCTTCTGGCATTGAAAAGCAAGCAGGGAAGCAGTAGGAATGTTATCTTAAAAATACAGGAGGACGATCGGGAGTTTGTAGAACCAGCTTATATCTGCAGGGTTTTTAAAAACTTCTATCAGCATTTGTATACCGAGAAGGATAGGCCTGCATTGGGTGGAGGGGATGGACTGACAAAACGAGGGAAGATGATTTTGGCCTTAAACTATTAGAACAAGATAAACTGATGCTCAAGTCTGACATGACTATGAGCGAAGTGGAAGAAGCTTTGCAAGATTTGGTGGCAGGGAAGGCTACAGGGCCAGATAATATTCCCATTGAGGTATACAAGTGCCTGCAGGATGTTTTGGCAACATTAATGTTGGATCTATTCAATGGGGTAATCTGCTCTGGAGTTGTGCCAAGCTCCTGGAAAAGCACAAATATTGTTGTTTTTCATAAAAAGGTCAAGGTCAAGGAAGACCCAGGTTCCTATCACCCAATATCCCTCATAAATGCAGACACTAAAATGTATTCAAAGGGTTTGGCCAAGAGGTTGGGGGGGATCATCAGCGGTCTAGTCTCGCCTTGGCAGCATGGGTTTGTACTGGGTCGCAACACCGCTGATCACATCAGGCAGGCAATCGCGTTATTCGACACCCAGGCTGTCGTGGGGGGTTGGATTGCCATGATCCTCCTAGAAGCGGACAAGGCCTTCGATCGGGTCACCTGAGGCTATTTGTTGGGGATATTGGAGCGGTGGGGCTTCAGACTCAATATCTTGAGGGCTATAAGGGCCATGTATGTCAATCCAGTAGCAAGAGTCCAATTAATGGGAGACAGCTCAGAAGAGTTTATCATATCGCGGGGGACATGACAGGGATGTCCCTGCTCCCCAATCCTATTTGCCTTTGTACATAGACCCGCTGGTTAGGATGATTTTAGGCTGTGAGCATATAAATCCTGTGTTGTGCAAGGGGTTTGAAACCAAGCTTATGGCGTATGCAGATGTTCTTGCAATAACAACGCCAGAACCGGAGCAGGCTATGGCGGCCCTTGTAGAGATTACCTCGGATTTTGGTCAATATTCAAGATACCATCTCAATCAATCGAAAACCCAGATAATCTGTTCGAACAATATTCAAAAGAAGGATGGCAGATATATGGAATCAGCAGTTTATTTGGGGGTTAGGATAAACTCCAAGGTAGATTCAATTGTTAATGATAACTACTTGCCAGTACTTAAGACCATCACGGCAGAGCTAAAAAGAATCAACTGTGTACATCTATCTTTAATAGGTAGAGTTAACGTCATTGAGATACCATGTTCCCCAAGCTACTTTACCTCTTTCGTACCATTCCTTTGTTTGTCAGTGAGGAAGTGCTAAGGTCTTTAGAAGCAGCCTTTGTGAATTTCATCTGGCAATACGGCAAAATTAGACGGTCTATGAAATATCTCTCACTACCACTGGACAAGGGGGAGCTAGCGTCTCCTAATATAAGATTGTATATGTTGAGTTTTCTCTTCAGCCAGATGGCTATTTTATTAGATGGCAGTCAAAATTCATCTGTCCTTCCATTAGGGGTAAAATACCCACCCTCCATTTTTGAGTTGCTATCAGGCAAGGAAACCACTGGTGTACTTTTATACGAAACGGAGAAGCGGTATTATAAAAATAAACAATATAAGTTATTGGAAAGTGCTTGGCAGGTTTGGAAGGGTAACCAGAAGTTTCTGGGAATTCCGAAAATCAATTATTATACCGCACTTTTAAATTCTAGCCGGTTTCCGTATTTGAGTGTTGATAGTCTTTGGTGTTTGTGGGAGGGACAAGGCATCAGAAGAGTGGGGGACTTGTACTTTGGCAATAGGTTGCTGAGCTTTAATGAAATTCAGAGGAAATATCAAATCCGCCCCTCACAAGGATTTACATTTCTGCAATTGCAACAAACACTATCTAGGAGTAGGCCACCCATCTCTCCAGGGGGTAAAAACATCGTGGTGGAATGTATTATAGGTGGGGGGGGCCAAAATTAATCCTATCTATAAAGTCCTATTCTTAACCCTCCGGAATGATATTGATAAAATGGAAACAGCTTGGATGGACAAACTAGGTGGTCGGGTGGTTGATATAGTAAAGGCACTGGATTTAGCCGGGAAATGGTTCCGTTCTACAATTTGAGAGCCCAGCATTATAAGATGATATTCAACCTATATTTTACCCCTGCTAAGCTATTTGGGTGGGGTAAGAGGGAAGATGATACATGTCCTAGATGTACTGAGGAAGCAGCTGATTTAGCCTTTATGTTTTATTTCTGTCATAAGCTATCAGAGATCCGTATTAATATCCAGAAATTTTGGGAGGGGTTGCTAGGTATAGAGATCAGCCTTTCCCGTACCCTAATGATTCTTGGGTATTACAGCAATTTAAATCTGAATAAGGACGAGGAAGCGTTTGTTTTTATCTCTGTGTCTATCCTCCGGATTATTCTGGGAGCAGCTTGGAAGGATATTGCGGCTCTGTCCTTCCAGATGTGGCTTTCTCGCCTGTTAGGGATTCATAATATTGAGTATGCCCTTTATAGGGGAAGGGGCAGGAGAACTAGAGAACTAGGTTTAAAACTATGGGCCTGCTAAAAACCTGGAGAGACTCTCAATTATAGCCCTATTGCTATCCTATCTGTAACTCTTGAAATATGATATTATCCATATCTGTTTTTAACTACATCTGTAATTTTGTAACGATTTGACACATGTCGAGTGGTTTTATGCTTATTGTATACTGTATTTAATGATATGTACCAGGTACTTAATAAAATGCACTAAAATATTAAAAAAATAAAATTAAAAAATATTAAATATCTGAAGCTTGTTTTCTTGTTAATTAAAAATAATTTGAAAAAAACAGGCAGCCTGGTTGGTCTTTCATCAGCATAGACATCGCCACTCCAAGTCCTTCATTTAAAAGCTACATTGGCTCCCAGTAGCTTAGAGGACTATTTCTAAAACAGGATGTATTATTTTTAAATCTTTCCATGGCTAAAAGTCCGGCATTTATGTCCACTAGAATTCAGTGTTACACCCCTAATCGTCATCTCAAATCAGCCTACCTGGACCTAACAGTTTGAATCCCTACACTCTTATTTGCAGACAACACTCTTCTAATATCACAAACTCCAAGTGGCTTGCAGCAATTATTGAACTTCTTCACTGTGTATTGCAAAAAACATCTTCAAAGCTCTCGCAGAATAATCCCCTGCCTTCACCTCTTCCCGGATTCAACGTTACGCTCCACCACGTGAGCTCCGTTCCTCTCATCTCCAATTGCTCACCATTCCCACCTTTAGACAGAAAAAACACGGAGGTCTGAGATTCTCCTTATTAGCCCCCAGCTTCTGGAACTCCCTTCCTAACGAGCTCAGACTGGTCACTATCTACATCAAATTCAGAACTTTCCTGAAAACTCTTCTATTCTCTCAAGCGTATAAATAGTACTTTACAATTCAACTCTTCTTCTCTTGGTGTAAGCGCGCTTAAGAAATAATTTTAACATAACATAACATTTAACAAGTGCTGGATAGTGTAGGGGTTAACATTACTATTCTAACTCCAGAGGGGTGTAATAGTAGGGTAAGTGCTGGATAGGGTAGGGGTAAAAATTACTATTCTAACTCCAATGGGTGTAAAAGTAGGGTAAGTGCTGGATAGTGTAGGGGTTAAAATTACTATTCTAACTACAGGGGGGTGTAAAGTAGGGTAAGTGCTGGATAGTGTAGGGGTTAAAATTACTATTCTAACTCAAGGGGGTTTAATTAAAATAAATGCGATTTTAATTAATTAATTTAAATAAATTTAAATTGAAATATTAAAATGTATTATAATAAATTAAATTTTAATTATTTTAAGAAAATTAATTTAAAAATAAAATAATATTATTTTAATTAAAATCTTACACCATACTATCTTTGTAATGTAATGCGTTGCAATAGCATCTGCGTTGTAATGGCATGCGTTGTAATGGCATGCATTGTAATGGATCTTGCGTTGTAAAAGTTTCGTTGTGATGGTATGCAATGTGAATGTATGCGTTGTAACGTCATACATTCATCAAATGTGAACATTGTTCTCCCAGGAGCAGATTTAAGTCTTCCTTATAAGATAACATTCAGCAGCTTTTTTATAACCTCCTTTTACCCTAAAAAAAACCTCTGTTCTGTTGCCATATTATTGTAGACTCTAACTTGATGAGACTCTTTCACCTAAGTTGTGGATGTCTTTCTTTACCTCGTTGAGGGTCTTGACGGAGCTCAGTCCAGAGTGAGGCTTAATTTTCTTTCAAACCCTAGTGCAACTACACCATAAACATCCTCGTAACTAAAGACATGCTCCCAGCTGTGCAGGCCCAACTTTACCTTTTGGAGGGGTATCCCACTGTTCTGGGGGAGCCTTGGCATTCAGCTGCTGATTTAGGAGGTAGTGTAGAGCATAAACAGTTCACTCACTCATTCTTTCTTCTTCTAACTATTGCTTTTGCCATCTGTTAAGCTTCAGCTACTGGAGTGCAGTAATGGTAAATGTGGGCTGTGCTACCATCATTTGCTGGTCTGTGCTATAAATACGTTGGGGAACAATGGTAGTCGATGGCATTACATCTAGCTTGGTTACTTCAGTGCCCTTCTTCTTGGCACTCTCCTCAGCAAAGGGCTCAGTAATGATATTCAAAGCCATTCACTGGGTGCCTAGGTTTCCTTCTTCCAACGAAAGGGCATCCATCAACTTAGTCCCTCCCAAAGTCACTGTATCCAGATGGCAATGTCTTACCACGGTCTACCTTATTCTTTTGAGAGTCATGCCTGCCAGAGTGGGTCCTCCGATGGTCCCTTTCACAGCTGCAGGGCCCGACACTGCTGCACTCTATTCACCCTGGGATCCAGGTAGGCCAACACTACTTCTTCGGCTGCCTCTTTCTTATTTCCCCATTGTCATGAGGAAAAGTGGATGGGGACCAACAGCAGATCCTATGGATGAGAAACAGCTATATAATTATAGATTATCAGTAGCTTCTTCACCACAGTGAGAGTATTCGGAGGAAGAAAGCCTAGATCGCCAAGATCTTGCAATGCCACTTCTTACTTTCACGCTCTTTTGGCGTTCTATGTCTTTGATGGGGCAGCAGCTGCGCCCACCACCACCCACAGGTTGTTCCCAAGCCATCAGAGGGTCCACCTCACTGGCGTCCTTGAACTTCCAGGCCAGGGCCAGCACTCTCCCCAGAATCTCAACCTGATCGGCCGCCTGCGGCCCCGTGCTCCGTCCCGGCCTGGTTCGAGCCGGCTGCTGTGACCTCGCCGCAGGTCCTCCAGCTTCTGTGGTCCCTCCCTCATTGTTGATACTTCTGCTCTTAACCGTTTTTCTTTCTCCAGCATTATCTCTTTTGCTACTTGTGCCACTGTCTGCATTAAATTCCTGTGCCCGTGTTAATTTGTTTTCACTCTGCGCCACTGTTTGTGTTCCATTCCTGTGCCCCGTGTTATTTCCCTTTCACTTGTGCCACTATTGTTTTCTACTCCTGTGCCCCCAGTCCGCGCCTGAACTGTGCCTAGTGCCAGACCCCTGGCCCCCGCACGCACCACGGCACCAGACGCCAACACCACCATGCACTCAATGCCAGCCCATCCCCCACCTGCCTCCAGGCCACCCTAAAGCTCACACACAGACCCTTCACCGGCCAAAACTGCAGCTACACCGAAGCCAAACACAACCACCTCAGTTGCATAATGCTCAACACCTGCTCAGTCCACAGGCACACCGTCAAACTCTGGGACCTACTCGACTCATCCTCCCAAGACATCGCCTTCCTGACTGAGACCTGGATGAACCCCTCATTGGCACCCCACGATGCCATATCTATCCCGGAGAGCTACAAGATCACCCGCAGGGACCGCACCAACAGACTGGGAGGAGGAATTGCCGCCATCCACCGAAAATCCCTCAGCATCTTGACCAACACCGAAGACACCCTCAGCACCGCCGAACACCTGCCCTACCAAATTCACACTGATCCCAACACCACCCTCAGAGGAACCCTTGTGTACAGACCTCCCAGACCCCGGACATAGTTTTTTGACACAATCAGATATGCCCTCATGCCCTGGATTACATCCTCTTCCGAGACCTGACCTTCCACCTCAAGATCACCAACGACAGCAACTCCACCACACTAATGGACAACCTCGCCAACCTCGGCCTCAAACAGCTCATCACAACCCCCACCCACGCCGCAGGACACACGCTTGACTTTTTCTCCGCCAGCAGCATCGTCTCCATCAGCCATACCTCTGAATTCCACTGGACCGTCCACCGATGCATCCACTTCCACTTCAAGAAAAACACCACACACAACCACCAGTAAAAAATTGCCACACCGCAGCTGGAGCAAGGTGACCGAAGATCAGCTAATCACCACCGTCGCCCAAGACAATGTCTACATGAGCCCCCTTGCGGCCCTCGCACGCCAACACAACCTGAACATCATCTCCTACGCCGATGATACCCAGCTGATCCTCTCCCTGACCAACGACCCCGCCACCGCCAGAGCCAACCTACACGAAGGGATGAAAGACGTGGCCGAGTGGATGACGACCAGCCGCCTGAAACTGAACACCGAGACCAGGAAGACGGTCACCCAGGCCCTCGTCACCAGCCGTCTGGACTACGGCAACGCCCTCTACGCCAGAACCACCGCCAAGCTCCAGAAGAGACTCCAGCGTATCCAGAACGCCTCGGCGAGACTCATCCTCGACGTCCCCAGACGAAGCCACATCTCCAGACACCTGAGAGACCTGCACTGGCTCCCGATCAACAAAAGAATCACCTTCTGGCTCCTCACCCACGCACACAAAGCCCTACACAACCAAGGCCCGACTTACCTCAACAGCCGCCTCAACTTCTACGCTCCCAAACGCCATCTCCGCTCGACCAGTCATGCCCTCGCCTCCGTCCCCCGCATCCCCAGAGCGACAACAGGAGGAAGGTCCTTCTCCCACCTGGCCGCCAAGACTTGGAACTCCCTCCCGACCGACCTACGCCTGACCCAAGACCACTTCTCCTTCAGGAAGAAGCTCAAGACCTGGCTGTTCGAGCAGTGCGGACCCCCCTCCCCAAGCGCCTTGAGACCCTCCGGGTGAGTAGTGCGCGGTATAAATGCCTATGATTGATTGATTGAAGACCCACCAACCGACCACATCGACACATCCGCCCGCATCTTCACGCAATGGTTAGAGGACTGCGCCAACACTCTCGGCCGGATCAAGAAAGCTACAAACAGATGCACCAACAGAAGAGCTGCCTGGTTCACCACCAACCTCCAGACATCCAAGCAGACCTGCCGGAAACTAGAGAAGAAATGGCACCATGAGCAAACTCCGGACAACCATTAAGCCCTCAAGAACGCAAGCCGTAGGCACCACCAACTCATTCGAATGGCCAAAATGTCCTCCTTCAAGGAACGCATCAACAACAACGCACACAATAGCAAGGAACTCTTCAACATTGTGAAGGAACTTGCCAACCACAGCTCCAGCTCCAGCTTCGACAATGCCCCTCTGTCACAGGAACTCTACTTCTCTCTAGCTACCTTCTTCCACCGCAAAATTTCAGACATTCATGACAGCTTCAACACTGAGACCCCCTCGATAGCCGCAGACACCCCAGACTCACTGCCCCCAGGCACCCTGACCACCTGACCTACTGGAACAACGTCAGTGACAAATATACCATCAAGACCATGAACACCATCCACTCTGGCTCACCATCAGACCACTGCCCCCACCACACCTTCAACAAAAGCAAACTCCATTATCGCACCCCAATCTGTAAGATCTTGAACTCCTCATTCAAGACCGCCACCTTTGAGGAAAGCTCAAAACACGCAGAGATCAACGCCCTACTCAAGAAACCCAGGTCAGACCCAAAGGACCTCAAGAACTTCCGGACGATCTCTTTGCTCCCATTCCGGGTGAAAATCATTGAGAATATCGTCAACAGACAACTGACCCAATTTCTCAAAGAGAACAACACCATGGACTCGTCCCAATCCGGATTCCGCAGCAACCACAGCACCGAAACCGCCCTCATCGACACCACAGACGACATCAGGACCCTGCTGGACAACAGCGAAACAATAGACCTCATCCTCCTGGACCTCTTGGCTGCCTTCGACACCGTCGGCCACCAAACCCTGCACACATGCCTCTACAACTCGGGGATCCGTGACAAAACCCTGGATTGGATCACATCTTTCCTCACCAACACAACTCAGAGAGTCCGCCTCCCTCCATTTCGATCGTAAGCCACCTGCCCAAGGATCATCGCTCAGCCCTACCCTCTTCAACGACTACATGACAACGCTTAACAACATCATCTGATCACACAACCTCAACATAAACTTATACAAACGACACCCAGCTGATCATCTCCCTCACCCAAGACACTGTCATCGCCAAATCCAACTTCCACGCAGGGATGAAAGCAGTCGCTGAATGGATGAAGAACAGTAGCCTAAAACTGAACAAAATGGAGGTCCTCATCCACGGCTCCACCCCTTCTGCCTGGGACGCCTCCTGGTGGCCGACCGCACTAGGAACTGCACCAGCACCCACTGACCTCGTGCCCAACCTGGGGTTCATCATGAACTCTTCTCTGTCAATGACCAACAAATCAACGCCGTCTCCTCCTCCTGCTTCAACACCCTCCGTATGCTTCACAAGATCTACAGATGGATACCCACGGAAACCAGAAGAATGGTCTCCCAGGCTCTCATCACCTGCAGGCTGGACTATGCCAACGCCCTCTTCGGGAGAAGCACGGTCAAACTCCAGAAGAAACTCCAACGCTTTTAAAACACCTCCGCACGCCTCATTCTTGACATCCCCAGCCACTGCCACATTACCACCCTCCTGATGGACATGCACTGGCTTCCCATCAACAATACGATCACCTTCAAGCTCCTCACTCATGCTCATAAAGCACTCCACGATTCTGGACCAGCATACCTCAACAAACGACTCACCTTCTATACCCCCAACCACCAGCCCTGTTCCAAGGATCTTGCCCTCGCCACTATACCATGCATCCACTGGAAAACCTCCGGCGGCAGATCCTTCTCCCACCTCGCCGCCAAGACATGGAACACCCTCCTCTTCCATCCGTGATAGACCGATGACCTCCTAACCTTCAGGAGGCTCCTCAAGACCTGGCTGCTTAATCAGTAGTTGCCCACCCCCCATCGCCTTGAGTACCTCACGGGTGAGTGCTTTAAAAATGTCTGATTGATTGATTGACTAGCCCAGAGGTCCAGGTTGTTCCGTCACCACCAGTTAACTGCTGCGAGCTTCTCAAGGTGTCTACCTAACCCAGTTCTAGACTCATCATACTTCATGCCAGCGAATGTCTTGCTGCTTAAGCTCTTGGCCACGACCATTTCACTCCTCTCACTACTTGTCAAGAATGGCTCCCAATCAGCAGTCTGATAACTGCCATTGGCCCCTGTTCCTTTATGGCACCAGCTAAACTGCGTGGAGCCAATAGGTGAGTGAAAAGGGATCTTGGAATGTTAGGCTACGGCCAAGGAGGCATAACGCATGTCTCATCGTAACCACGCCTCCGGATCGCCTCCTTAAAGACTTTTCTCAATTCATCCAAATGAGTCAGTTCACATCACTAACTGAAAGCAGCACAAGAAGAATCCCACAAATATATTCCAATGCCCCTTCACGTTCCCACCAAAAAGATATTGCTAATCAGTCTAATATACATGTTTGCATTGATTGACATACCACAAGTATAAAATTTGCATCCAAAATAACACCTGGCCAAATAATTAACTAGACAGCTCACAATGATTGCACCTTGCCTCGCCCATTTTCAATTTTGGACGAATGCTAACAACTAGGCTTGCAGTGACCCTAAATCTCGTTTTCTACCAACAAGCCTCAAGGTAAAACAATCAGTCCCCTTACAACTCTCCCCAGAAACTAGGCGAGTCACATTTTGCCACTAAAAAGTCTGAGTCATCTTCAGCCACAACTTGTCATTCATTGCTAAAAAAAATAAAAATAATTAATCAAAAGTACTCTTTACAAACTTGCAAAAGCAAAGGGTATAATTCATCCTCACTTTTTGACCAGATACCGTATATTCCAGAGCTATAATAAATAAAAAATAAATGAGAACTTGTCCAGCACCACCCCACTTTAACCACTCACCAATCATAATATCGACACATATTGGTACAAAGGCTTTACATTAGCATTCCAGAGGATAAGCAAATGTCTCAAAGATAAAATAAGGCACATTTGGAGAACACTGACGTACAATGGAGAAACTCTGGAGAACTTCATTTGAAAGGGACTGACCCCTGTAAGTTATACTGGTTTGTACAACTGCCCAGGCTGATGTGAATGCACATGAAACTGGTATACAGAGTTTTGGCTGTCCCTGTTTACCCACATGAAGAGGCTTAGACCTGCCATGGTAAAGCCAATGTCCAGAATCTATACTGCGACTTGAAGAACTCAAAGAGTATGCCCTCTTTATTGACATGGACTACTGCCCATGCCCTGAAAGGTCCAGGAAGAGGGATACAGTCTTTCAAATGTCTCCCTCTCTCACTCGGTTTGCTGATTACAAGAATGGGCTAAGCAAATGGAGGATTACATTTCCAAGGGATAGCAGCCTTCACCTGTGGGCTTCTTCCTATGTTCCATATCCCAGGTTGCCTATTTCAAAGTGGAATACTCTGTTAAAACTGTTCCATTGTTTTAAAGTTGAAAATGGATGATTGTGAGTAAAATAAAGTGCTGCAAAAATGCTGCTAAATTTCCATATTTCGGCCGCTAAATTTCCATATTTGTGCCGCTAAATTTGCGAATCCATGCTGAAATATCCAGGGGGGGTCTGGCCAATGTTCTTTTTAATACAGAAACACATCTAGTCCACTATTGTTTTTCTCCTTTTTCTCCTTCTTATTGGTGAGCAGCCTTTACAACGCGGGTATTACCATGCACTGCCATTACTACGCTGCTTTTACAACGCAAGTTGTTACAACAACTTGCGCTGGAGGGCGCTGTTGGATAGGGAATAGTTTAATGTTCTAATCCATCACCTTCCCTACTGTAACGTGGGCTGGAGTAAAATTAAACTATTCCACTATCCAGCGCTTACAGTGCAAGTCGTTGTAACGACTTGCATTGTAAAAACAGCGTTGTAATGGCACGCGTGGTAATAGCCCGCGTTGTAGGGACATATAACCCTTCTTATTATGACTATTATTATAATGTGCTGTATGGATTTTGTGTTTTTAACTGTATGTTTTTAAGGAATGTTATTTCCAGAATAAACACTGTTGAGATACAAGTCTTCAGATGACATATTACAAAATATGGGTTGAGTTTGCCATTTACTGTACTGTGTCTGAAAAAGGAGAAGTACATTAGGCTGCTTTTGCCTCGGGCACCTTTTTGCCACTTGCTGTCCATACCTTGCAATCCTTCTGATGCACCAGATTGAGATTTGAAACAACACAAACCACCTGGAAGCAAAAAATTAAAGCCTCATAACTTGGTGATGTAGAATATTTTTTATAAACAGGTTTATACAAGCATCTAAAAAAGGAATGGGCAATGAATAAGTATATGACAGAGAAAAATATTTGTCTATAAAACACATAAACAGATACCATTATTTTTCTGTAGTTTCTTTTCAAATTAAGGTCGTGAAAAATTGGGTTACAATCTATCCCGATCTTCAAGATTTCCATCCGCGAAATCAGTTAAACCAGTTAATTATGGGAAGTGAATCCTATGACCCAATGCATTACGAAAAAATGAAACTGAGGATTTGTCAAACATAGGAGTATATTTACACTGGCATTGACGGAGCACGGCGTTATAATTCTTGGTTTAACGTTGTGTTCCGCCACTTCTGAAATGCAGGGTTGCACCATATTAACAATAATAAAGTGCAGCCCTGCATTTCCCCCTGCCCTGACGCTACATTTAGCTGCCTAGCACCAACACAGCCACCCTTGCACCACAGTGCAAGGGTGCCTACCATGCAGGGGAAGATTGTTTATTTGCAGTCTTGCAATCTTTAAATGGCTTCCATGTGACCAGCTTAGTGCAGCACACATAGAAGTTGCATAACGTCATTTGTTTATGATTGTTTATATGCAGGAAGGAACACCTTTCTGTACATATACAATCAATTGTGGTTTGCTGTTTCTATGTGTGCTGCACAACGCAGCACACATGGAAAAAGCAAAAAGAAGGAGAAATCAATCATTTGTCATCATTTTGAAAGGGTAAGACCCTGGTCTTAATTTTGGCACTAACCCATATTTATGCCACCCTTGTAAATATGAGTCGGCATCAAAATCAATGGGTTTTGCAGTAGAACGCCTTCTGTTACACACATTGCCCCCCCTTTCACGCTGAGTATATCATTAAAGGGTGCCTTATTTACAGGTTAAGTGGCTTAATGCTGCCTTGTTAATAAAGAGTATCCCCTGTTGCCACCACAGCGTCCAAACAAGAGACTTTGTGGGCAGGATACGGACTTGTAAATATGCCTCATAGTTTCTATCAAGGCTGTGGAAAACATGCAGGGAAGATTCTTCCAAACTAAGGGTCTTAATTTCAAGCCGCTTGTGCTGCTGGTATGTAATTTTTACCCATTTTAGGTAGCTCACCAGCAGAACAAGGGCTTGCAAATAAGCCCCTAAATGTGTTTGGTATCGGTTCCCAGATTTCTACAATGCCATGCTGGCTATATAAGGTTTTAATGTTGTTTATTTTTTTAGTTGATGTTATGGCCCATTTCTGATCAGTATTAAGAATTTCCTCCCAGCATAGCTTAGATATGTGTAACTAAGGCGCACTTAAAGATAATTTATTTTAAAATCTTAGCAGCCGTGATCTGGCTGTTAGGTACCAAGTTGTAAGATTTAGTTCACAGCATATGCTTTTACTCGTGGTACTTTTTGGTAGATTGAGTAAGCGACCAACACAGTGCTCTCAACTTGCTCCCAGACATTATGCTGCTCTAAAAATAGAGCGTCTGCACCATATAGTGCCATGCGGGTAGATGCATGTAGATGGCTCCTTAAGTGGGGCCATTGAGAACCCCCTATACATGTGACTGAATTTTTCAAGAGACCCTGTTTGGGGTAGAACTTCTTAGAATTTTCCCATAGTTCTAAATATTTAAAACAATTTAGTCGGTCAACCATTTTGTTATCCAGTGCCCAATTCAATTTAGGGAATTTTTCCCAAAACATCATAGTCCTAATTTTTTCTGGATGTATTTTTAAAAGGATTGCCTTACAGTATACAGTAAAACATCCAGCTCCCTTTGTAGGCCCATTACTATGTAGTCAGGTCATTCAGATAAAGGAGACAGGGAATGTGAGTAGACCCATTTTAGGAAAAAAACGTGCATGATTTTAAAACCACAAGCAAATCTGCCAAATATTAACTAAAAAACTTGCCACAGGCTATTCAGTATTGGGATTTTCCTTCAAAGGCGAGCTGAGAGATTTAATTCTACCTTTACCCAATTGCAAGGATACAGGGCTTGTATTAAAGATAGAAGTTCACAGGGTACATTTCATCCTTTCAATTTTCCCCACAGATGACCCATTCTACTGTACCGAAGGCTGTGCGGAAGTCAATGAAACAGCTGCACAGCCTTCAATTCAGCACTAATGACTATGTTACAAAAGCCCATAATGCAAAGCAGTGATCAACAATTGAGTGGTGAAGGAGATTAAGGGACTCATTACGTTGGAGAGTAGACATGACTCCGCACGCCATTGTTGCAGTGGTTGGGCCAGTAATGCGGGGGTCCCACCACACATTTTACGATGCGCCCGCCAGTATGGCAGGCGCATCGTGGGCCTTTAACATTGCGGACGGTGCTGCTGGCTGCAGCACCATTCGCAATGTTAAAATGGCATGCACTGCAATTCCCACGTGGTGCCTGCCACGCAGTGCAGGGAAATGCAGGGGGTACCATGGGTAACCCCAAGTGCAGCAACACCTACCCCGAGAGCAAGGGGGCCCACAACGGGCCCCCAAACCTCATCCCCACCAGCTTACTGCGAGAGAGAACTTCCTTAAAATATTGCTGGGCCTCAACTATCCAATTAACACTTTCCCATTCTCTAAAGTCTTTCAAAAAAATAAATTGCCATACAAAAATAAAAAATATAATCTATAGGTCAACACTAAATTGCCATACAAAAATAAAAATATAATCTATAGGTCAGAAGTGATAGCCAAACTCAAAAGCTCGAGCAGCTGATGTATCCTTGGTAAATCCGCCATTCAATTACATCAAATCATTTTTGACCACCCAATTGCCAACAAAGACAGTTTTTTTTTATTTGGTACCAGTATGAAAATCAGCTGCTGGTTTATTGTAATGTTCTAATAGATACTGCAATAGAATATATATATATATGCACTGGAAGCATATATCAATCACTTGTCATAACAAAGAGCAACTGTGTATATCTACCTAACACATTATTAAGGGGAAGTACTACTTCTTCAATCCTTTTATTTAACCACCAAACATCCTCTTTGTGTACATACATGGTTTTCAAGATTAGCCTTTAATGTCATTCTTATTTGCTTGTATATCCACACTAGATATTTGAGCCCCATTTAATCTCATAGGGATTTCAATGACCCACTCTTCATCGCAGCGTCATGGTTCACTCCCACATCCTCACACATCTGAGACAACCTTTTTTACTTCATGCTACCGTATCTATGATGTGGATCGTGCACACAAAATGACAGAGGACTCACATTGGTGACTCACTGCTATCCATTAGTCCTCCTGGTCCTGCAGCTGAAGCAAGGAAGTCCATATAGCTGCTGACATGCCATTTCCAGTGTCTGCAACACAGACCAGCACCTTCTAGCTCATCTATAGACCTTCTTTGTGAATGCTCAGATCTCCTGACCACCTAATCCATCCAACTTGCCCACACCACTCTTCTAGTGGACCTCAACTTCCCAGACAAAACAAGCTCTAAATCAAAAAGACATACTCTTTTCATTGACTCACCAGCATGTCACACAACCAATATACTCCAAAGGCCAAATTCTCAAGTGTAACAGAAGTGTTTGGTGCTTAGTATGTAGATGTGCAGGTCATGGTCACAGCAGCTCACCGTTCGTGGCGCATGGCTGGAAGAAAGGAGTGAGTGAGGTGTGCATAGTGTGTGTGAAGCAGCATGAGGGAAGCGGAGCAGGGTGGCAGTGGACATCACAGTACCAGTGCAGGATCAGCTGCGGTGGCTGGACTGGACTTGGCTGTCACTTCTTGTTTCCCAGTTGTCTCACGGTAACCGGGTCAGTGGAGAACAGGTACCTGGGTTTGATCTGGACTCAGGTGCCTGCTCCTGCTCCCACACCGGCAACCTACTACCCGCAATCCACACCTGTACCTGTGATCAAATGCACTAACAATCACCTCTCTATTATTATTATTATTTTATTTTTCCCGGGCTGCAGCATTTTCTAAAGGTCTAAGTAATCATGTTGGGAAAAGGTGTGTGACTGGCTCTAGGCAGTGGTCCCTCTGGCAGTGGCGCGGAAGCAGCTGGTGGTAGGCTAGTGCGGCTTGCTCCAAGGCTAGGGGGTAATGTAAACGCAGCTGGCTTCGCTCTTTTTGTTTTTGCTGTGAAATGAAAAACCATGTTTATTCAAATTTTCTCAGCTGCTCTACCAACGAATTGGGGCATATCTGGTGTGTTTGTGCCTCCTGTAACTTGTCTTATGCTATAGGGTATGTGCAGGTAGGCAGCATTAGGGCTCAAGGAATATGGATTAAGAAAACACTCAACTCCATTATATAAATGCCATTTAATTGACTGTGAGGTGTGAGGGGTGAGGTCTAGGGTCTGCTTAAGGCTTTGTGGTTCTTGCCGGTGAACTTGTGCCTCCTCAGAGATGTTTGTGCTTTGCTCTGTGTTGGAAGAGACAGCACTTGCTTTGTACAACGTTCATTGCTAGTTCCTTAGAACTCCAGGTTACCTTGGTTGTTTTGTTGTTCTTGCCAGGCCTAGGAGCAATGAATTCAATGCATGTGATCTCTTGCGATGTGATATCTTCGAGCGTGCCCATCGCTCTAATTAATTTAAGTATATTACCACGATTTAGCAGATCAAATTGACCTATAGACATATTCAGCTGAGTGGGTGTACGGGACTCCTCTTACTCATCTTGATGTGCTAGTGTCATACTGTAGGGTACTTGCATGATCGATTTCCACAGTGTAGGTTTTTTGATGCTTAGTAGTGCCATTAACGTTGAGTTGCTGGTTGTTTGACCAGATGCTTGGACCCCCCACGGTGTGCTCAAGACTGAGCTGGGCCAGTATCGCCTAGCAAATATTCAGAGTGTTTTACGGGCATCCATGTTCTTTGTCGTGGCTGGGTTCACAAGATCTTGTGGGGTTGCTTGCTGTGGCGGATACAATGATGTTAGTCCTTTGAGTCAGAAGGGTAGGTTCAGATGTTTGGCCTACACTTTCAGGCACCACTTCCAGGCAGCTGGTCTGATTCTGATCTTTGAGCTGGAGAGTAAGAGCTGATCATT
This sequence comes from Lissotriton vulgaris, assembly GCF_964263255.1. Classification (NCBI taxonomy): domain Eukaryota; kingdom Metazoa; phylum Chordata; class Amphibia; order Caudata; family Salamandridae; genus Lissotriton; species Lissotriton vulgaris. The sequence continues at coordinate 149,418,014 of NC_141695.1, read as the reverse complement.
TCCTGGTTTTGAACAAAGGGTAGGGCACTATGTTATTATTCAGGATTACATTTTTATTGCGAGCCTTCCTTCTTTTTGATCGTTTATGTTTGGCTTCTCCTTCATCTTCGGTGTGTGCCCTGTACACCCTGCAGACGTTGGGCACTCATTGCTCCGCATAGGAAAGCGTAATTCCTGAATTCCGCCATTCAGGTGTGAAGCAGACTTTTTTCGTTATGCGCTCAAATTTCTTTTGGCGCTCAACCACAAGGGCCAAGATTCACAAACTGCTTGCAAGCGAGTGCAAGACTTCTCACACTGTTAGTGAGCCCCTAAGGAGTACTCAATACTTACACTTATACAGGGGTCCTTAGTTCCCAGGGCTTGCAGAAATATTGTTATGATCTAATCATAAGTTCAGTGAGTCCTACTGTCATGCTGGTAATGGAAATCCAGACAGTGTGCTCATTTAAATGCCAAATGTACGCTGCATTGTTCTACCAGCATCCTGGTCCAGATCACAGCCTACACTGAAATCAGAAGAATAAACATAGGACTCTCTAAACTTATGATTAGATCATTAGATCATAATAATTTTTCTACAAGCCCTGGGAACTAAGGACCCCTGTATAAGTATTGAGTTCTCCTAATCTGGCCAGCTATAACCCATAGAGTTTTTTGTTTTGTGATTGCTGCTGTGGAGGTTGCATGCTTGATGCATCTTCTAATATGAGGACTTCCTCTTGAGGATACAGATATTTTATTCATATCCAGTGGACGGTCTCATGTCTGATGTTGATCCTTTAATTAATTACGGGTCAAAACATCGTTGACGATAACATGTGGCTTCTAAATGCAGAGGATATATTTGTTGTTGTGTGTCTCAGTTTTGTTATGAACCATGTTTTTGTAGTTTCCCTAAGCCACATTTTGTTTTTTTACACATGTCATTGTTTATAATTGTAACACTGTTTGTGTAACCTTGTGACCGCCATTATTGTTTTGTGAATTACGTTTTGATAATAAATCTTACAAATCTAAAGTGAATATTTGTGCAGGGGTTTTGTGTTTTTACTAGTAGGTCAACACTAGGTTTTTGTCTTTCCTTTCCATTTCCTTTTCAACTAAATGTCTAAGGATTTATTCCTTATGTTTCAAATCCTTTTTCACTTTTAATGCTGTGCTTGAAACACTGTTTGGATTCCAGTATTATTTGGCCCCTGGTTCAGGTTCTAGGGTTGCCCCTGTTTTTCATAACTATGGGGCATATGTAGGTAAACTATTTTTTGCAATTTGGAAAGTGTGATTTTCTGTGAATCGCATTTTCTGATTCACAAAACGTGATGTAGGTAAAAAATCTCTAAAAAATTGTGATTACCAAAAATTCACAGGATTTAAATAGCGATCACACAAATAGCGATTCCTTAATAGCCAGATCGCTAATAAGGAATCGCAAAAACGGAAAATAGCAATTCAGGTGCAGAACGATGACATCACAACCATGAAGTGTGACTGCCCATGCTGCACCTGATTGCCAGCACCTGTGTCTGAGTCAGTTGCTGCCTGAGAGACTGTGAGGATGGAGTGTGCTTTTTACTATGCATCTGCAAGAAGCTGAAATAGATTCTCAGGGGGATGAGAAGCAGCCAGAGGAACCCAGCAGAAAAAGGAAACTAAAGTTCTCTGAGAGGAAGCTTGAGGTGCTAACAGAGGAGGTAGTGAGGTAACATGACCTCCTTTTTGGAAAGAGCTCACTCCGTGTTCCAGATGCAAGGAAGAGGAGAATCTGAAATGACATCCAAGAGAAAGATAACACGATTGGCGTAACCCACCGCTCAATTGATGATTTACGCAAGCAGTGGAATGACATGAGGCAAAGATCCAAGGAGAGGGTGGCCACCGAATTAGCTGAGGCAAAAGCGACTGGAGGTGGGACCTCAACTGCACCAGAGCAAACGCCCCTGGAGTAGATGGTGGAGGGCACACTTATGCCTGAGTCTGTGACTGGCAGGGCTGATCTGGACAGCTCTGAAAATACAGACACCAGACAAGGTAAGATGCATGCCAATATCCCCAAAACATACCCATCCCACTCACAGCCCCAAACACCCATGCCTGAGTACAAATCCAGTACATGTCTACAAGCTCACCTAAAATTGCATTATGGGAAATCTAGTTCCATGCACTGATACTTGGTCCTGTGACACATGCAAAGGGTACCTAGGGTAGAGTCATACTTGCAATGTGTAAAACAGACAAGTAGTACTCGTGATTAGTTGTTCAAAAACTTTAATGCAGAAAAAAAAACATGACACACAACTAATGTGTGCTTTTAATTTTACAGGTCCACCAACAACACAGGATCCAGTGGATGAAGGGGTGGAGACAGCTACAAATGCGGATGCGGCAGGGCAGGAGGAGCAGGGTGCATCAAGACAAACACAACCAGCCCACCCAAGCGGCACAACATTGTTCCACCACTGATACAGAGTCAACAGATGCCAATGAGGAGTCACAGACAGGTCCAAGCCAAATACCAAGGCAGATCACACCACAGTCCAGTGCACAAACAGCAAACGGCAGTGGTCCAAGACGCAGGGCACGGGCAACCACCAGCAATGCCTCCTCCGAAACAGACACAGTGTTTGCAGGGCTGGAGGGCAGCATGTTACCAGCAAAGCGCCTGCAAGACAAAGGCATTTTATCAATACAACGCCAACTAGCCACACACAACCGTCATATGTCAGAGTTGCGGCTCAGTCTGAATACCATGTCTGGAGCTTTGGAGGCTCTTTGTAGGGAGATCAGGAGAGACAGGTTAGCCAGGCACAGGGAACAACACCGCCTACACACCCGGCTGGACCTCTTCACTAAGGCTGTGAACCGCCAATCCACTGCCATCTCCCTGCTAGCTAGGAGATGCGTTAGCATGCAACACAAAATGGCACACTGCTGCCAGGATGTGGGTAGGGGCCTGGTGCAGGCCACGCATGAAGTTGACCAAATGCGTGCGGTAGGCACTGGTTGCATTGGGACACTGGGCAGCTTGGACACTGATCACCAGTCAAGCAGAAGCACCCCAACTCCTTCAATTCCTGCTGAAAGACGCCGGAGTGGGCATCAGGGCAGAGCAGGGAAAGACACCAGTGAGGCCAGTGCGCAGAAGGAGGGGCAACAGGGTGTGCACGCAGGAGATGAAGGGGCAGCATGCACTTATGGCAATTTGTGAGGCAACACATGCCATATGGACTAAGTGACTCTGAACAATGATAGCACTGTGACATCAACATGTGCAACCAACAACATTACAGTCACTCTGTGTGACATAATTAATCCTGCTGTTAAGGGAATAAACATCTTTTTTGAGCATCATCATTTGGCATTGTGTCCTCATTTCTCACCTAGAAGTAGTTCTGTGTGATATCATCATGTCTCAGGCACCCGGCAGCTTCCCCGGCTTCACCTGCACGTCTGCGTTGGGGAGCTGGTTCCTCCTCATCTGATGTGTCTGCATCTGTCAGATCCACTGGGGTGCCCTTCTTGGTAGCGATGTGGTGTAGCAATGTGCAGGCCACCACAATTTTGCAACACGTCTCAGGGCTGTACTGTAGGGTACCTGCCCTCTTATGGAGGCACCAGAAATGGCTTTTTAGGATTCCGAAAGTCCTCTCAATGGTGCATCTTGTTGCTCTGTGGGCACTGTTGTACCTCAGCTTTGCTGCTGTGGCTGGATTGAGGTAGGGTGTGAGGAAGTAGTCACATACAGCATATGCACCTGCAGGGCAAAAGTAGGTCGATGTTAAGTACTGTCCTGCCAGTTCATACCTTTCCTACTTGTTAGTTTTTGTGCCATGCAATTACCTAGCAGGTATCCTTCTCCAAACTCGCCATTTGTGAGTCTGCAATGTAAACCACAGAGTCAGAAAATGAAGCAATCGTGTTTGCTTCCTGGGAATTTTTCTACAATATCTGATTACATGTTTAGCATTGCAGACTACCTGGATGTTTAAGGAATGAGAGGATTTTCTGTTTCTAAACACATGCTCATTGTCTGATGGGGTTGACAGTGCAACATGGGTTCCGTCTACGCAGCCAATCACGCGGGGGAATTGTGCTATTCGGTAAAATTCTTGTTTGGTCTCGTCAAGTGCCTGCTGTGTCTTTGGTAATTGGATGTGGTGATGCATCCTCTGAATCATTGCATCAAGGAAAGTTTGGAAGAAACGCGAAAGTGCACTCTGGGAGACCCCTCCTGCTGCGGCTATTATCCCCTGGAAACTCCCTGATGATAGGAGGTGCAGTGAGCACAAAACCTGTATGTAGGTGAGAATGGTGTGTGCCCTGTATGTGGGGTGCTCAAGTATGGGTGTGTCAGGGTTGTCAGATCATCCCTTATAAAACGGGACCATGAAAACACAATTGCTCCCAAGTCAAAGGTTGTGAATAGGGAGAGCAAATCCGCGGCACTTACCCACACCAAGATGGCGTCCGGAAATCCGAGATCAGAGCAGCAGGTTAGCAGAGTCAAACTGCAATTCTCCTGATCCAGGTGTTGTGCCGGAGCTGTGGCTCACCTCACTGAATTTCAGAGAACAGAAGGTCGTGTTGGAGCGAGCGTCGCAAAGTTTAGATTAGGGAAACTTCGTTGCGCTCAAGTTTCGGCAATTCTTGATTTACGGAGGTCAGAGGCTGGAGTAGGAGAACGATTGAGCAGACAAAACAAGTAAGATTGTTGCAAAATATTTCTTGGAGCATGCACATACTCTGACAGAGAAAAGTTCCGTCTTTTAGGCATCCGCAGTCTGTTGTAAATATATTTAGTAGAGCGCTCTCACGAGTGCTGACACAAGTTACCAGCTCTAACAAGAGTCAGCACAAGTCAGTTTTCACTGAATATAATTAAACAAAAGAAACATTTAAATACGGAGGAATTCTCAGAGTTAGTGTCTGGGAACCTAGTAATAATTGTAGTTGGAGTGAGGTAACTTCAGCAGCATTTTACAGTTGAGTTCCCAGAAAGGAAAAAGGCAGCAATTATTCATAGAGAGACTATAAATTCAACAAAAAGAATTTGGTGAAGCAATCGTTTTTTTCCCGTGTTCTACTTACCACTTAGGATTCGGAAAATAACTACAGCTGTGCATTACTAATGGTGAGGAACCTGTAAACATTAAAAAGAGAGTAATTAAGGAGGCGCTAGGATAAAATATTAATTCTTGAACATTTAGTTCACAGCTTACAGAGGAAAACCAACAACTATCCAAATAGAAGAGAAGCATAGGCCACAGTAACAAAGGGTAAGAGAACAAGAGGTAATAACATGTATTAGAGAATACAAGAGCATAAAGCAACTATATTTTGGTATGAGATTTTTTTACAGATTTACTTACCAACCTGTTAAGCAGTAAATAAAAAAAGAAGAAGTTTAAAAGAAGACTTCAGAGGCTGTGAGAAAGAACATACGCAGTGTGGCTGTGTCTTCTCTGTCCAATCCCCTTTCCCCCGTGGGGTTTCATTGGCCACTCGCTGCCAATTGCATGTGGCTGAGGAATCTTAGTGGGGCATTGGGAACTTGCGGCATTCTGCTACTGTGCCTTTTGAGAGTGTTCTGATTCTGACAGAGTGTCAGCTCCTCTATCAACTCCAGGATACTGTCTGGGTGCTGCCTGTAGTGCACCTGGAAGTCCTCCTGGGCCCGCTGGAAAAGGGTGATGCGTGCTCTGTAAATCCTCTCCTGGCTTCTCTTTCTCTGTTCAGCCTCTCGGATACGCAGCCTCCTGGCTCTCACATATAGGCCAGCATTTGTGAGAAGCCCCAGTGGCATTGTGGGCCTGTTTAAATAAGTTACACCTAGTTACCACCTGGTCAGAGTAGGTAGTATTAGAAAAGCACAAAATAGCGAATTTCGTAAAATCGGTAATTGCGAATTTTTGCTACATCTCAAATTCGCAATTTGCGTGAACAATATTTGCGATTTTCGCAAATATTGAGACTCACCTTGCGAATTCACAATTTTATTCGCAGATTCCTTGCCATGCAAAATTGCTAATCGCTAAGTTTGCGATTCGCATTTTTGCGAGGCGAAATACTTACCTACATCGGAAGACTTACTTTTGCGATCGCATACACCAGAGATTCTGCGAATTGCAGTTTTTGAGATCGCAAAACACCTACCTACATATGCCCCTATGTCTGTAGAATTGAAACATAATTTGGGCCCTGAATGGCATTGGATTAAAATACAAAATGTGCTTTTTGTGGAATATCAGTTTTTTTCCCCTGCAAACAGTGTTTAGGCGAGGGAATGCCTTTGGAGGATGTGTGTTGTTGTGAACATTTTTAGCCCTCTTAATTTTTGTTATTGGGATTGTTAAATTAATGCTGTGTTCTCTATGTTACCAAGCCTCTTTTGTATGGCCAGTGTGTCTGTGTGTGTGTGTGTGTAAGTGTATTTGGCATAGGCCACCATTTGGCTTTGTTGTTCATTATGCTATGTGGTAGGGGCTATTTAGTATAGTCCTTCTCCACCCTAGGCCTCCATGTGTTCTTTGTTTTCCAGGGCTCCTTCTTGTTGTTGTTCTTATTGTGCTGCAGGGACCATTTTGTGTAGCCATCCAGGGTGCTTTCCCATAGGCCTACATGTCTTCCTTGTTTGTGGCCATGCCTTCTTGTGTTTGTTGTTGTGGCCATGTTGCTGGTGGCCAGTTTAGGTACCCAGCCAGTGTACTTTTCGCATAGGCCTACATATCTTCACTGTTTGTGACCATGCCTCCTTGCTGGTTGTTGTTCTGACCATGTGGCTGATGGCCATTTTGTGTAGCAAGCCAGTGTGCCTTTGCTATAGGCCTGCATGTCTTCTCTGTTTGTTAGTGAAAATGCCTCCTTGCTGGTTGTTGTTCTTCTGACTAGGTGGCTGGTGACTATTTTGTGTAACCAGCCAGTTTGCTTTTGCCATAGGCCTACACATCTTCTCTTTGTTCCCCATGTTTCCTTGCTTGCTGTTTGACAATGTGGCAGTTGGCCATTTTGTGTAGACATCCAGTGTACTTTTGCCATAAGCTTGCATGTGTTGTTCTATCACTAAGTTGCGGCCATGCCTCCTTGCTTGCTGGTTCACCATGTGGTCAGTCATAGCCATTGTTTGTAGGTAGCCAGTGTGCTTTTGCAATAGGCTTGCATGTCTTCTCTTTGCTCCAAATGCCTTGTTGTTCCGTTTTGTTGTTGTTGACCATGCGGGAATGGCAGGCAGACATTTTGTGTGTCCAGCCAGTGTGGCTTTGCCATATGTTTGCATGGTTGGTTGAGCTATGAGATATTAGTATAATACATTATAATGATATGCTTGAGGATAATGGTACTTATTCATAAATGGGTTTTTTTCTGTTCAAATTTAGTATTTAATTCAAAAATATTCTTTCCTTTTTAATATTTAATTTCTATTTATTTTTTATTTATTTTAATGTATTACTTTTTTTTAATTTATTTTTTTAACATTTTCATAACTTCTGACATCCTGGAATCCCCCCCATGTATACTATAGGTGCAGAACAGCATTCATTGTGTATGGATTATTCTATTGTCATTTGTCAGTTGTACCTCCCTAAGGCTCACATTCCATAGGATGCACATAAAGCAAAAAGTTACCGCTGTATATTTTTTTGTAGTTGTTTTTGCTCTTTCTTATCCTTCCTGAGTGTGCACCATTAAAGAGTATGTTGGTGTGCTTGTATGTTTAACAAATGAGCATTGTAATGTTCATTATTTATAATAACTGATGTAATCAAACTAAATGATATTGTTTGTTTATGCTACTACTTGAACTGCAACAATGCCATGTTTCACTGATGTTTTTCTTGCTTGTTTGCTTTTAGGTGCAAAAGAGAAGAGATATCACCCACAGTACTGTTAGACAGAAGGCCTGTGCACATCGCGACGGGTGACTTACTATGCAACACAGTCATCTCTTCAGCTTATTGTGAAGCTAAGTGCCACTGCCAACTGACAGCTTCAAGATGGTGCCAAAACAAGATGCTGCCAAGAAAGTGGCTAGTTGGGAGCAGAAAAAGCAAATCTCCACCACTGGCGTCCCGACCGCAACCTTTTTCAGAAAAGTTGTGCCTGCTGCACAGGCCTTCGGCAAGCAAGCTGAGAGCAGCACTCCTGCATCAACAGCAACTCCCCACCAACTTAAGCCCAGGACCACGTCTGTCAGTGGGGCAACCAGTGCAGTCATGCCAACGTTGACAAGTAGTGATGTTGAATTGAATTTGTCCCTTTTGAAAAGTAGTACACAATAATTTCAGGAAACACAGCAAAGTGGACAGAAGCCGCAGCCAGCAATGGTAAATTTGTCTGATGTTGGAGCAGAACAGGAGGCTGAGCGTCCTTCAGAGCAAGAAGTTGAATTTCCTCTTTTAGAATCATTGGCTCCCAGATCTCCAGCAAGGAAAAGAAAGAGTACACAACACCACCTTCTCCAAGCACCACTTCTGATAAGGACGATAGGGATATGGAATGGACCCGACAGAGACCAGGAGACAAAAGGAGAGGCAAGGCAAAAGAAAACTTCCAGAAAAAGTTAGATTTATGGAAGGGGATGAAGAGGAGGATGATGAGGCAACCATGGATGAAGATGACTAGAGCAATCTGACATTGCTATTTAACCAGCTCCAAGGGATGTTGCACAGGTAGTATTGCCACCAGCTCCTTTATTTGCAAAGCTCCAGCTGAGACCTGCATCAACCCCTGCCTCAGGAGAATCAGAGAGACTAACGTTTTGGAATCTTCCACAGTTAGCAAAGAGGGGACGCATTGCAGTATACACCATTTGCCACACAATCGAGGTAAGCCTGGTACATATTATAGTACTGGAGGTTAGATGACCTATGTGAAAAAAGATCACAAAATCAAGTGGGAGGAGCACTTCAAAGGAATTGCTGAATGTGTTGATGAGGAGAGATGGTGAATATCAGCTACACTTCCAATCACAGTGGAAGGTGATGATGATGAGGAAGAAGAGGATGACATCTTCATACAAAGCAGCCCTGTCCCCACCAGTTTGCCAGCAGATTCACACTCCTCAGGGACTTCACAAGGGCACAGAGAATTCAGAGTGAGATGATGGAGACACAGCAGCATACATTGATTGCCCCACCACCACGACACACATTCAGTCTACCACTAGCATCTACTTCTCAAAAGAGGAGTATCTAGGAAAGTAGGATCTGCTTTTATGGTTACCCCCACTTTTTACCTGGTGCTATGCTGTTATTGACTAGTCTGACTGAGATCCTGCTAATCAGGACCCCAGTCTCTCTGCTTTCTCCCTTAAATTTTTATGTTCAGTATTTAGGTGCATTTCAGATTGGATACTGGGGTACCCTTATCAGTCCCTACTACATGGTACTAAGGTACGCAGTGCACAGGTACCCCAGAGGCCCCCCATGGGCCTAAGTATGCATTATGCTACCCTTGGAAGACTATTCAAAATTGAACAGGCCTGCCATTGTAGCCTGTCAAAACTGCTGCTAGCACCACTTACTAAAGATATAGGTTTACTACATCTAAACCCTATAAGTCACGCCTATAGCAGGTCTTTGCCATCCTGAAGACAGGGTGTTTGGTTCTAAGTATGAGGGTGGCCTTGCATAAGCAGGACACCCCTACAGCCATTCTCCCGGGTTATAAATAAGGCAACCATATACCATATAGAGGGGCACCGCGTAATTTGCAATTACCATCTTAAAATTGGCTGCAACACATCCTACCATGTTTGTTATCAAACATATTGGAATCATAAACCCACGCTGTACACCATGCTGAAGCACTGGAAAGGCCCTCCGTTAGGCAGTGTTCTCAGTGCTGGTCTTCTATACCTGGACAGCAAAAAAATGGATGGTGCTGACCAGAGACAGGATTCTGCCTTCCCGGTGCTGAGCCAAGCTTGAGCAGGGGAAGGCAGAACAATAGTTATCCTATCACAAGGAGGTGTGACCACTTCCCAGACAGGATTTAGTGTATTGGGTCCAGCCGGGTGCACTTGCCACCACCACTAAGTCTGCATGAGTGGCACATTTGGTGCCTCTGTGCATAGTCCAGTTCAAACCAGCCACACTGGCATGAAACTGGATAAAGGACATGGGAGTAACCTCCCCCCTGTCCAGGCCCTCCCCTGGTAGGATCTCCTGCATCGTCCTAACCCTTTCTTTAGAGTACTTACAGGCTTACCTGGGTGAAGGTCTCTAGATTTGTCACAGGACATGATTCAATTCAGACACCACTTCTACTTCACTCTGAACTTCGCCTTTTAGTCTGCTACATCGTCTGTGTCTATACACTATACAGGAGTCTTCGAAAGATCGTAGATATTCAAGATACTTGAAGTAATCTCCCTTCAAGTGAAAGAGTCACTTCCCTGCATTTGGAGGCACTGACTCTAAGCTGACCGGTCTGCTGATCCTGAGCTCCTAACAACTCCAAAAGGTTCTGCAACACAGGCAGTGTTTGTCCACAGCTCTCAAGGACTGCCATGCCCTCTCACCAAGTTTAAGGTCAGTATCCATTGTGGGAGCTGCAGGAAACGGACCCTGTGCATCGCGTTGACTTGCAGTTTCAAAGGCTTGTTGGCTTTCCTTCCACGAAGATCCAAGTAGGCCCTAACCTTAAGCATCCCCAGTGATGAAAGTGTTCATCCACATTGCATCGTTTGGACTGTGGCCTGCATCTTTTGGTAAACTGCTCGAGGTCCTCTTGCGACTCCAGTACTTCCGGCCTGTAGGTCCTATTGAGGGTCACCTTTGTTTCTTTTGGGCTCCCCTGATTGCACAGGACATGACCTGACTCCTCTGCTTACTCCCTTTTGAAGTTTGTGCATGAGAAGTTAGCAAGGAGGACAGTATGATGGGCCAAGCTATCCCGATGTTGCACCTACTACAAGACTAGGTAAAGGAGGCATCTGTAAGGTTCACTCTTGCAGGTGTGAATGAAAACACAGAAGCACATGCCTTGGTTAATACCTTAGTCTTGATCTTTGCTTATAATATAAGGCTGCAAAATGACATAATTGAGTCTAAAGTGTACATATGTACCACACCACATGATCACAGTACAAACATCTGCCCACTTTCATTCCTTTTTATGAAGAAGATGTTTTAAAATACAAGCTGTGGATTGTAGAGCAAGCCGGAAACTTTTAAGAAGAACAGCTGTAACTTCGAGTCTTATCCCGCAGTTCTGAAGTGCCGCCTTCAACTTTCAGAGAGGGCAGTATTGTCTCACAGCAGCTAACACTGCCATAAACCAGATCAGTGGCAAAAACAGAAAAACAATGACCAGACCCAACCTTTGCTTTGTATTGGTTTCAATTAGCAGGGCTCAAGTCCAGTGCAGAGTTGTTTGCAAATCAGGTTGAGCAAGTGCCATCATCACTTACCCTCCACAGGATGTTCCAAGAGTATCTGGATGATACAAAATAGGTCTATGTGGATCAAAATCCATTTGTATGGGAAGATGTGCCAATGACCAGAGATCAGCCGGCTGGCAATAAAGTATCTGGCTTGTCCTATGGCCAGTTTGTCTGCTGAACTTGTGTTCAGTGCAGCTGGTGTGGTTATCACAGTGAGAAGGACCAATCTTGCCTTAAAAGATGGAGTGATTGACTATGATCAAAATCAACCAACATTTTATACCACATCATAATTGTTCCTGAAACAGAAGCACAGGAGAAGGAAGAGGGTGATTGGTACACATTTGTATCAAATGTGTTAGCTGACCAACTTCTTGGTGAACCACCTGAGTTTGAGAATGAATTCTACTTCCCAGACTAAGTATACCAGTGCCCCCATAGTCTCTGAGAAAGGAGATAGTCTGGTGCTCAAGCCACCACAACACTTTCCGGCACGATGAGGTACTGCAGCTCACCAGGTAAGGGAATTCATATTTATATTATAACATTGTTTTTCTGCCCTAGCGCTTTCTTATGCATCATTTTCATTGTCATTATCGATCATTTCAGGGGGTGAGGAGTAGGGCACAGAAGCAACTTTCTCCCGGCGGTCAGTCAGCCACCATCTTGCCCCCACCCTCCTACAGTTTGATTCTTATCTGATTATAATATTGAATGTCTACCTAGTTGCGATGAAAAGTAATAAAAAGACTCAGTTGACATGGGACATAGTAAAAATGGTAGCACTTTGATACCCAATTGCCGCTTTAATCCTCTTTGGTCAAGTAATAGTCCCGCTAAGAAGTGTTGTTATAATTGACCGCAGTTTGGCTTAATTATGCTAAATGAATCATCTGTGTACATTAAGGGAAGTTTTAACTTTCAAACAGTCAAACTTTGGATCAATTATCAAATACATTTTTATATCAGACATTTGGGTCCTAACATTGATGACTTTAAGGTGATCCCAGGAGTAGAAAGTGATCATAACCTCCAGATATGCATCTTCCAATAAGCTGTAATTATAAAGCTAATGTTCTTCAACATACAGCCCATTTGACAGTCTGTCTTAAGTCTGTCTTAAGTCTGTCTGAAGTTTGCCTTAAGTCTGTCTTAAGTTTGTCTTAAGTCAAACTTAAGACAAAATCCTAACTTTACTACTACTAAATGATTTCTGTGAATACCAAAAGTAGTAAGTTTAGGATTTTGTCTTAAGTTAGTTCTGTGAATCGGGACCCTGGACAGTGATTAATTCTTATCAGACTCTGCAAATTCAGCCCGACTTGACTATCTATTTTCCAGCATATATGAGGGATATATTTTTTAAATTATGACTATGTGGGTACCCCTCAATGGATGGCATACCGAATTAGCTCCAACACTGGTCAATCAGCCAATGTAGACCATATAGGTGGACACATTAAACCTTATTGCATATTGTAATTTCCTGCCCTAATCTGCTTAATCTACTTCACATATTGTTAAAACCCTCATTCCTTAAAGCAGATGCGAGATCTGTTCACCAGGCCCTCTTTTTATGTTTATCTAGTGCTCCTACTTCATTAGTTTGTCAGATGATGAAGTTTCTAACAACTGCCTAATAATGCTTGTATTTGTAGTTTACCTTCGTTTGCTTATGTACTTTTCTGGAGTTTTTTTTCTATTATAGGTTCAGACAATAGTTGGTTATTTGTTTCTAAGCACTAGGCATTTTGATATTGCAAGTGGTCTTTTGCTGGTTGCTCAATTTTAATGCATTGACTGTTTTTTTTAATTAGTGATTTTAACTTAATATGTGAATGTTTCTGTCACAAGTAATGCACTTTTATTGAATCTCTTTGAATTTGTGTATGGGAATATATTTCATGTAAATGTGGTTTCTTATATGATTTGTACAGTGCTGTTTTCTGTTGATTTTTATTAATTTGACAATAACATGACTTACTTAAGTTTAACTTTTCAACAATACAAAACATCGAAATGTAATCCACAAATCCCCTTTGAGTGAGCCAACCACTTTGCCATCCCCATCTCTCGTCTCATTATTCCACCAACAAAAAACATCTAAGTCCCGGAGTGGAAGGTTCCAGTGCTGTGGAGTTACTGCGTCCTGACGGTTAAAAGTGGGCCGCGTCGGGACCTAGTTTGTGGGCCACAGCGTTATACACTAAGTCACCGGCGATGAATGAATTAATAAATAAAAGGATCTGGTTTAGCGCACAGCTACTCAAACAAGACCCTGAGTCATGACTAGTTCTTAACACCTTCTGTGCGGCGCCGATTCCCCCCGGTGCTGAGCTCTAATAGAAACGGCCGTGGTCATGATGGAACGGTTCCATCATAAGCACAGCTCGACCGATGCTCATGATGGAACCGTTCCGTCATGAGCATGGAAGGGGTTAAAGAGACAGCTTTTTTAGATGTTTCTTGAAAGCTGTTAGGTCAGTTGTAGCTGCCATGGTGGCAGGTAGTTTGCTCCACACTTGAACGCCCAGATACCCAAAAGATCTACCATGCTTGCCGAGCACACTTTGAGGGTGGGGACAAAACCAGAGGAGAAGGATCTAAAGGACTTAGCTGGGTATGGCAGTTAGCGAGCTTATTGAGATACCTGGCTCCTTTACCATAAAGGGCCTTGAAGAATATCACAGGGGCTTTGAACTTCATACTTTCCTTCATTGGCAGCCAGTGTAGGGCCTTAAGGTGAGGGTCCATGTGCAACCTGGGCTTAGGTCTGAGGATCTCCCTGGCTACGGAGTTTTATACCACTTGGGGGTGCTGTAAGAGGTAACCAGGTAGGTCCAGGTACAAGATATTGGCATAGTCCAGTCTAGAAATCACAAAAGCCTGGACCATAAGTTTCCTGGTGTCTGATTTTAGGAGAAGGAGGAACCTTTTTAGCATAAGAAGCATACCAAAACAGGTGCCTACAAGTGCCAGGACCTGGGACCTCATGAAAAGGGCGCTATCTATGAAAATACCAAGATTTTTAACTGTCGTTTGGGCAGAGAGGTGGGACAGCTCCTCCGGCCACCATAGACTCCAATTGCTCACTAAGGGCCAGAGGAAAAAGACAATCCCAGATTTGTCAGGATTGCATTTCAGTTGATTTACCATGAGCTACTAACCACATTTGTGAGACAAGATCTAATTCTATCTCCATCAAAGTCCACTCCCTTTTCTCAGGTGAAGGTCAACTGAGTATCATCCGTGTATGATATGATCTTAGCACCATTGACCTCTGCTAAGGGTGCAAGGGTGGACATGTACAAGTTAAAGAGGACAGGGCTAAGAATGTAGCCCTGGGGTACTTCTACATTCATGTTAGGCATAGGGATGAAAAAGAGGGAATCCATATTTCCTAAGATCTGTCATTCAGGGATGAAGTAACCCAAGCCAATGCCATTGCAATGCCCAGGTTTCTCAGTCTATCAAGAAGTATCTCATTTGGAACCGTGTTGAATGCCACCGACAGGTCAAGTAATGTAAGGACGGCCCCTCAGTCAAGTTTTTCCTTTTAGTGCTCTGTCACTTCCAACAGGGCAGATTCTGAGCCTTAATTAGCCCTAAAGCAGGTTGTGACTTTCTGCATGATCCAAAATCGCTCTGTTGACATGCTTCTCTAGAACTTTAGAGAGAGCTGGGAGGAGGGAGATAGGCCTGTAGTTTGCTTAATCTTGTGGGTAGGTGGTCTTTTAAGAAGCGGTAAGATTTTTACCTGCTTTCAAATGTGCAACACTTTGCCGGTGAAAAGAGATGAGTTAAGTTCATTATTAACTGTAGGGTTGATAGTAAGGGCTAGAGATGCTAATAATTTAGCTGGGTAGGTATCTATTTGAGAGCCCAACTTGAGGTCTTTGAGGTATGTGAGCGATTTGTCCATTTGTATAACAGGGGGCTCTAGTAATGCTAGGGACTGCAAGGAACCATGCTTTTCATTCAGGGATTTAAGTAAGGCCTGGCCCTCCCCTGTATCCCTGTATAATGTGAAAAATGGCCTTTTACTTATGGTGAGCAGTGTCAATCTTAGCATGCAGATAGTTCTTTTTAGCCTCTTTCACCTGTAGGTAATAGGATGTTAAGGCAGCCGTAAAGGTCTTCTTAACGTCTGGTGTGTAGAGTTTGCGCCATTTCCTTTCCTTACAATCACTTTAATTGTCTCTTAGAGATTCATTGGTTAATGAAGCAGAAGGACTTGTCCTCTTTGTGGTACGGGAGGTCAAAGGGGCTACCGCATCTATGTTGGACCTGAGCCAGGATTTCGGGTGCAGGGGCATCGATTTTGGGGTTATCGAGTAGTCTCAGCAGTTAAAATCTTGGGCAGAGTCATTTTGCGGAGGTTAACATCTTCGTTGGAAGGCAGGGGAATCTTATCTAATGCACAATATGGTTTTAGGCCTAAAAGAAGCACACTGTATCAGTGCCTTAATTTGCATTTGATTATCAGCAAATATACAATAGTTAAAAAAGTGGCCTTATATATGGCATTTATGGATCTCTCCTCAGCCTTTGACCTGGTTAACAGATCAAGGCTGTGGGGGGACCTTTTGGAAATGGGCATAGAAAGATCATTAGTGGGCTTCCTGGCTGACTTGCATCAAGGTTTGGAGGCATCGGTTAGAGTAACCAAGGATGGTAGATGCACCAAACCTTTTAACTCGGAGAGAGGAGTGAGGCAAGGATGTAACCTTATCCCTCTCGTCTTCACACTGTATATAAATTCACTCGAGTCAGTGCTCTCTACCCTGTAGGCCGACGTTCTGCGTGCAGGAGAGATTAACATCCCGGTCCTCCTGTACGTGGACAATGCGGTCCTCTTGGCACTAACAGGTGTTGCCGGTAACAAGTTATTGGCCTCGTTTGGGGACTTTATGACCTCCTTAGATTTAAAAATAAATACGCAAAAATTGCATGTTATGATTACGGGACTCAGTGGTAGGAAAAAGAAACCCATAACTCTTGTTTGTACAGGAAAGGAGGTACACAGGGTCCCTTCTTTTAATTACTTGGGGGTTTTATTTGATGATAAAGGTACTTGGGGTGCTCAACATAAGGCCAAATCAAATGCAGTGAGTAGATCTGCTGGAGCCCTCTTGAATTTTGCCAAGAAATTGGGGTCACGACCAACGACTGCTATTCTCAAAGTGTATAACGCAAAAAGCATGGCAATCGCCACCTATGGGGCCTCAATATGGGGATATACAAATCCAGTCCTCATTCAGAGGGCGGAAAACAAGTTTTTTAGATCATTACTCTCTGTCCCCCAGTCTACCCCTACATTTACTATCCATTCAGAGCTGGGTACTGGGTATGTTTCTGACATTATAAAATCCGCCCCTGTTATTTCTTGGCTAAAAACTTGGCTAAACGAGGAAATTTCATTAAATCATAAAATCCTCGAAGACTGTTTAAGTATGGATGGAGCTTTAAAGATCCCGTGGTTGTCGTACATAAAAACTATGTTAGCCAAGGTGGGACGTATTGATCTTTTTAACTCCCCAGAAGGGCATCCGAAAGGAGGATGTCAAGACGATAAAGACATCACTGATAAATCTCTTTACAGCAGAGCGGGAGGAAATAGAATTAAACAAGATAACGGTTAGAAGAAATTTTGCTCTTAAAACTGTTCCAGGCCCAGAACCATACCTGGTTTTTGTTAATAAACCATTTCCCTGCTTTCTTCTCATTAGATTTCGTTTGAATTTAATACATTTTCTGTTGGGCACATATCACAGATGGGATACACCTGATAATAATAAGCCATGCGATTGTGACCATTTTTCAACTCAGGACACATTACATTTTATTATGTTTTGTGATCACTATGCTAAAATCAGAAGAAAATATCTTGTACCCATCCTTAAAGGCTTTGTACAGGTTAGGCCAGCGCTCCTATTTTTGCAACTTTTGCACAATGTACAAATTACCTTTCATGTTGCTAACTTCTTAGTAGCAGGAGTTCGTATTAATAAAATGCGTAGTAAAGGTGCCAATGGACTAATTATAAACGAAATACTCTAAATGCATCTATAATGGATACCATGATGTTTTAAAATGTTTTAATACCTCTTTTTAAATAATTGGAATGTATTCTTTAATATACTGTTTGTGTACATGTTATTTTAAAATACTTTCTGATGATTTGATATATGATTTATCATGTAGATATTATATGTAGATATTTTTATACTGTCTTTTTTACCTTGTGTATTTCATGAACTGTATCCTGTGTCTTTTTATGATTCTCAAAAATCGAATAAAAGTGATTGACTGACTGACTGACTGAGTAGTGTCGGGACAGAAGATTCTAGAGCCTCCATCAACACAGGAAGGATATTTTGTGGAAGGCTCTGTAGTTGGGTTCCACACTGGTTGCTTTGGGTGGGATAACCATACCTGAGCTGGCTATTTTGAAATTAATAAGGAGATGGTCCCACCAGGTGATGGGGGACGGATAATTCCATTTGGCAAAATATCTGGTCAAGAATATGGCCCATGTTATGTATGGGAGATGTAAGGGGCCAGGCTGCATGCAGACATTGTTTCAGACAGAGAAATTACATAGGGATCCAGGGGTTTATCCATATGTAGATTGAAGTCTCCCAAAACAAAGAGCTGGTTATATCTGAAGGCAAGAGGGGTAATGACTTCATTAAGGGAGTTAATGAAATTGCCAGGCACACCCGGGGGCCTGTAAATCAAGATCCCTGTGTAGTGATGGCATGTTCCTTTAATTGGAATGTTATATATGTAATTGGAATGTTTGGATGCTGGGCAACAGTAACTGGTGGATCTTGTGCATTCTTGATGTACCTTTACTGGAGCTGCATGCATTTCTTCTCTCTCTTGATTAAATACTTGTTCCTGCCTTCAACTACTCTCTGTTTCCTGTTTCCACGTCATATTGAGGTCACTACAATTTTGGCGACAAGGATGGCGACATGAATGACTAAAAGACCTATTTTGGATGAAATTTTCGTTGGGACTTTAGTGTGGCTTTTCTAGTTTTTAATCATCTTGTGGATTCATTTAATCATAATTGTGGAAATTCGATTTAAAAGAAGACTAGCAAGGCGGACTACATGATTTGGGGAGCTTTTGCGCTGCTTGGGAGCTTTTGCGCTGGCAAAGTGTATAGAGTGCGGATTGGTGGGTCATTTCTCAAGGGTTTACAACCGGAAAAATAAGACGTTTTCTAAGAAAAAAGTCACTTATGTTCAGTATGAAGATGATTCATCTGTTTCTAAGTCTGATGTTAGTCATCTTCAAGTTAATTGTGTTCGGAATTTGGAAAGGGGGGATGGTTGGGGTGAGTTCACATGTTCTGTTCTCACATGTTCTGTTCTGTTCACTTAGGAAGATGCGGAATTTACTAAATAATTTTAGTGTGTAAATTGTTGGGTTCAGAGTGTTATGAATTCTTTATAGTTTATTAATGATTTTTATGTTCTTTTTGTTTCTTTTGTTAAGAAGGAGGATGTGTAGTGATGGCATGTTCCTTTAATTGGAATGTTATATATGTAATTGAAATGTTTGGATGCTGGGCAACAGTAACTGGTGGATCTTGTGCATTCTTGATGTACCTTTACTGGAGCTGCATGCATTTCTTCTCTCTCTTGATTAAATACTTGTTCCTGCCTTCAACTACTCTCTGTTTCCTGTTTCCACGTCATATTGAGGTCACTACACCCTGCTATGCATTGTCGGTGGAAAGGGTGCAACGAAAACCTTAGCATTCCGCTTCCTCAATAGGGTCCAGCGTGATAGAGATTGAGTCTAGCTCCTGTTTGGAAATTATTGCGATATGCCCTCCTTTTCCTCTCAAACAGTATTTGATCAGAATGTTATATCCTGAGGGGATGGCTGAGGCAATAGTAGGATTGGAAGACTCATACCACCATGTTTCTGTGAGGAATATGAGATCCGGGTGATCACCTAACAGGAGTTCATGCATTTGTGCGTCATGTTTCTGGAGGGAGCGTGTGTTGAGCAGCATTGCTCTTTAATGCTTCCCATATCTTTCTAAGTTGTTATCCCTTTTGCTTAATGGGGACATCTTAGAAGGATCGCCTGTGATCCTGGGACGGGTCCAATTGCAAGATGGGCAATAAAGGTTGACCCAATTGTCTACACTGGCCACTATGCCCCAGCTGGATTGAAGTCTGCCTAGGTTGAGCAGTTCATCTCACTCATATCGGAGAGTGTGGGTTGTACCTGAGGGCAAATGGCAGCGTTACCAGTGCCGGTCGCTTCCAGGACACTGACAGGCACAGACGGGCTTTCCTTTGGTGTGCCTTTGGTGTGCCAGCGGCGCGCCCGCTGCACACGTCCGCTCGAGAATGAGCTTAAGTAGGCAGCAATGGGGAGAAAGACTACACAGCACAATGCCCTGGAAGAGACCAGGGCGGAAGTGATGCCTGAAACCCAGCAATGCCCTCTGCACCAACGGCACTGCAGCCACGGCGGAACAGGGTGAGCAGAAATCAAGAGCAGCAAACACAGAATTAAAACATGAGATAAGAAAAATTAAGTACACTGAGAATTTGTAAAAGATTTCAAAAAAGGATGCCCACCAGCGAAGAGCTAGGGTTATCAGAGCGGCATCAATAGACCCTGACATTTGCCCGTATTTGGTAAGGAAGTCAGCCAGGCTGCATGGAGACCTGTGTGAGAAGACCTCCTCGTGCCCCTTGGAGCTCTGATCAATAGAGGCTCTCCTGCGCACAGACATCGGGAGATCTGCATTGCATAACACGTGCCACCACTACATCGGGGTGCACGTAGGAGATTGCCAATGGTGGGCCACACCTCTCTGCATCATAGGCCAGAGGAGGTGGTGCTGCCCGCACACTGTGGAGGGTGAGGCTCCTGAGCTGCACCGAACTTTTGAGGCGGGAGTGCCACCACTTTGCACCTAAAAGGACCCTGTTGCATCACCTGCACTGGGAGGTTCCCCAGTGGACTCGGCGCTGACTGCTGTACCCAGGCTTGTGAAATCTTCCCTTGCTGCATCTCCTGCGGCTGAATCACAGATTTGGAGAGAGCATGGCATCTTGAGCCCTGGTGTCTTTTTTCAGGGGAGGAGAAGGTGTGACAGGAAGCCGAGAAGGCCCGGGGGTCATTGGGCCCAGACCTAGTGCCTGCGCAGGCCATGCCCTGAGCAATCACTGCCTGCGGCAGAGCCACACCACAGAGGACACTGCACAAGACTCGTGGAGAAGTTGCCTGGGACCCAAGGACACAGCAACGGTTTTTGGACGAGGATGGAGTCGTGGTCGAAAACTCCAGAAGCAGACACCTGCCCAGAGGGGGTGTGACTAGTCTGAGTCAGTCTGAGTCAGTCTAAAGCAGTCCTGCTGTAGATGCAGTTAGACAGGGGTCTTAGTGGGAACTAGGCAGGAGAAAGGAAGGAGCATCTTAGAACGAGCTCAGTAACTTTGGCTACTCACTTGGAAAAGTGAATGTGCTTCTTAGGGAGCCTTCACAGCTGACACCTTTTTCTCTTGCCTGGGATGTATTTTACGTAGGGATGTCAACTTAGAGTTAGTGTAGGGACAGACTAATCTTTTCTTTCCCTTTGGAGCAGATGCAGTTGAGACTTCAAGTGGGAACAATTATTGCTTGCTTAAACATACTTTACTCTTTATCTTGAGTCGTCTGAGACTCTTGCGTAGGATTATGTTTGTATTAGTGCCCGTCTATTTTCTAAACCTCTTGCTGCAGGTGTTTGTATGTTCTGGTGTTTTTGGCTTCGTAATACATTTTTAAACTTCACTTCGTAGGCAGTGGTCCTTTGGATTAGGATGTATTTGATCTTTGAAAATTGTCATGAGTATGAAATTAGAGAAATTCCTTTACACTTCTTAGCAGACAAAAAGGTTCAGTCGGCCAGGGATTCCAAGGATTGGTAAAGTAAAAATCTATTTGAGAATCCTAGCATCATCAAAGGCCACATGAAGCCACTTTATCTGGCTTTTCATTGCCTTTTAAATATGTGCCTCTTTCACTCATAAAACTGTGTGAAAGGGGTGTTGTACTTTGTACACGAGGAGGACACTGGTAGCCAGGTTGTAAGTTCTTAAAGTCTTCTTTATGAATCCATGTCTTGTAGTATCAAACAAGGATCAGCCATGTAACAGCTCCTAACCCAGCTCCATATCTCCTACACCAGCTCCACCAGGAGCAGCCTGCCTAGCTGCTCAGCCCATCTCCAACTGACACCCACTCATCCATACAGGCACCCAGGCATTCCATTCATCACAGGCACACCAACATTCCATCACCATCTCTCACTCTGGCTGAGCAACTAGGAGGACCTAGGCTGATTTACATATGAATGCAAACCTTAGAATATAACAAGGGGCGTTCCATGGGTGTTGCTGAGGGTGTTACCAGCCAAACCCCATGGAGAAACCGTAAACCTGGAAACGTGTCAGAATCTAACTCCACGCCAATGGGCCGGTTGGGAGGAGAAATGTGGATAAATGTTTTTATTTCTCCACTTGTTTTCCTTTTTCTATGTGTGCAGGTTTCTGCAGTAAACATAGAAATCAGATTAATTGATTTTGTGCAGGAAACCGACCCTTCCTGCACAGCTTCAATCAGCTCCCCAAAGCAGGCACCCATGCCCTATGGAGCAAGGATGCCTGCATTGATGCATGGCAACCACTGTGTGCCACTGTAGTAGAAAAAGATAGGAATGCACCCTATCCTATTCCTTGCAGCACTGTCCTGCACCAAAACCTCCTAAATTAGGTACCATGTGTGTTTGCACCGTTTTTAAGACCATCTAATTTCTGACATTAAAAAACTGCCTCTAATGGGACATAGCTGCAGTTTTTCTTTTTTGCGACATACAAGGATTTCCTTGTAAATATCGCTTTGTGTGTTTTGCTGGAGTTTTTAAGCGGGAACGCCTACCTTGGATGTCATTTTCAGTCAGTCATGCTACCAGAAGTGCTGCTGTTAAAAAAAAATTATATTAACCCTGAAAAAACTCAGAAAAAATGCTGCTAACTAGACTTTGCAGCAACTTGTAAATATAGCAATAAAAAAAGCTGTATATCGTCGAAAAATTGACGCTATGGCGACGTTAAATCCTTGTAAATATGCCCCATTCTATGGTGATGGAAAACAAAGTATAGCTTAATATAAAGCCTATATTATGACAAGGGAGAAGTTGTCATTCAACATCCAATTAGATATAAGGACAAAAGTAAGGACAGTAACTACAGCAAACAATACAATGAGATACATTGAATTCCCAGTAAACACAGAGGTTTATTACGTTTGGATCCAGTCTTAGATCACAAACTAAGCCAGTGGCAGTTTCTCTTTGAGGGCGTCGGGGCTCCGCTCCCTTTACTTTAGCTGGCACTGGTCTGCCAATATAAAAGCAAAGTGTTGTGCTTTACTGTTTTATTTTCACACAGCCTAAACATGAAAAATACTCATACATTTTTCTTTTCAGGACCGACCGGGGCTGCTAAACACTGCCTGCTACTTACGATGCGATGTTACTGCAGTCTGCAGTGAGGCTAACGCTGAGTGACAAGGTCTGCAGCTTTTGCCCGGCTGACAATCTCGCAGCTTTGGGGCCTGTGATGTCATCAGCTCGGCAAAAGCATTGAATTGCAGACCAGTCTCCACCCCCTAATGCCGTGGAGATAGAATCAGCCCTGGGCGTTTTACAGTGAAGCCCTGTAGCGCTGGGGCTTCACGTCAATCAGGGAGTGGAGAATTGGTCACCCCGCCCTTTCCCAACTCGTCACTGTGACGAGTTGGGAAAGGGTGCGGTAGAGGCTGCAAACAGTCTGGAAGCCGAGAAATCGAGTCAGCGCAGACTCGAGATGGCTGCCTGCTTTCCTCTTTGAAACTACAGTGCGTCACATGTGGGTTCATTTCAGAGCAGCCTGAAACCAACTCGTGGTCGGACCCAGGCCATGTCTCTAGAGCCCTGATGAACAGGCAAGTTTTTTGTTTCAGGAGTTCCGAGTTCGTATGATCATTCTTTTTTTTTTTAAGTTGATTTCATTGTGGTAGCATGGGGCACTGGCTTTGGCTGTACGATGGTTTCATGGATTTTAGCAGCGTACAAAAGTTACTCTCTCTGTTTTCTTTATGTGAAACTCTCACATAAAGACAAATGGGAGTTCAAATCAGTAAAGGAGACCTCTGCTCTCTGCAGGAACTGTGTTCAGCTGACTTGAGAGTCCCTTCAAATAAGTGTTTTAAAAGGGCACTGCACTGCAGGCAGCAGGGAACGGTGTGGACGTAAAAGTTCCTCCATAAAAATGCCAACAAAAGAACGTTGCATTAGATCACATTTCAAATGCTGATTACCAGGAGTGCAGCAGATGGCAGACTGTAGATTTTTGATTAAAAAAAAGAGAACACATTTATAACAGAATCAATCAGCTTGCCTTTTAGCACAATCTCACTTTTAGCATTCCATAATCCTGGACTTGTGCTAGGCTTTCCACATAGTGAAACGGCATCAAAAATTCAATAACGTTCTTTCATTTCTTTCAATTACTTTCATTAGAGAGGAAAGTCGAAGTAATCACGTTAGAGGAGAGACACAGCCTAGCCTGGTGGCTTAGTGGACTAATGCATCCACTGTAGGGGCTCTGTGTTTGACCACAGGTTCATATCCCGATGGGTCCACCTCCTTCTGAGGTCGACAAAATGGTCTGTGTAACAAATCAGAAAATGAAGCAATGCATCCACCAATAACGACGTCTGTGTGACTCAATGACTGCAGAGGTTGTGTAGCATGGAATCATAAATTGACTCTCTCTGCAGAGACAGCTTGGATATTGGCCCTTTCTACAAAAACCCCCCTCCTCCCTGGAGTTTGAGAAGCAAAGTGTGATAGTATGGATGAGACACTGGCCTAGTCTTTCAGTCAGAACGCGTTTAATTTGGTATTGAGCTGGTAAACGTAAACATAAGACCACATAGCATATCTGCACCAAATTCATGGAATGTTGGTAGGCCTTAATGCTCGTGAAACATTGACCTTCAGTCCACTGCCTTCTTCCTTCCGAGCTGTGGGTAGGCCTTAGCAGTGTAGCTACACAGGCATGTATCAATGGCAACAATGTCCTGCATTCCAGGGCGGAAAAGTTTTTAGAGTTTGCATTTTGTGCATTGACTAATAATGATTTCTATGAAATGTATATGGATTTGCATATGTAGAGAGATATTAACATAATCGCAAATTAAATGAACTTTCTATGATGCAAAAAAGGGTTTTTATTAATGTGCTTGAATTAAGCCACATTTCTGTGCAAAATGCCATTGTTGTGATGGTTGTGAGTAAAATGGCAAGTGCCCCATCTGAGATTGCAATGACTGGGATTGTCGAGTACCAGCAAAGACACCACAGGTGTTGTTCAAGTTCAAACTGATTCTCCTGTTAAGGCAGCTGTGGTTGAAGAGCCCCCAAAAGAGAGAACTATTGATGTGGGGTTATCAAACGCTGACCTTTTCAGACCAGCCCTTCAGGCACAGCTTGATTGCCCAGCAGGCCAGTCGACCCTTTTAGTTAGTATGAGGCACCAGTTCTTGGGGAAAAGAGATCAGATGAAGAACAGGAACGGAACACCAGGGGTCTTAGTAATCCAGGGACGAGAGGAAGAGCTGCAGATAAAGTGGAACCAAGCCCAAGAGAAACAAGTCCTTCTGAGTTGAAATGTACTTATGTGTTTATTTTTATTAATTACAGAGTGGACACTACAGACATCAGTCTCATACGTTTGCTTTTTAAATGGATGTATGTTTTTCATTATTATTATGAAATGTAAGAATCGAGTATCACTTCTTGCTTTTTTGTATTTCATTGTCCAGAACCTCTGATAGTCTGCAACTGGTATGGGTCACTGATGTGCCTAATCGTAGTGAAATCGTTTTGGGGCAAATGCATTTAGTATTTTCTCAGTAGATAACAGGTTCCAGTGCCACCTACCTTGCCCATGCATGGCAGGACACTTAGTGTGAACTATCAGCAGAGGCCTAGATTTAAAAGGTAGAGCCAAATGGCTGGCTCATTGGAGGTACTCTTAGTACCTCAATCTCAAAACGAGCCGATCCTTCTCATGATTTTTGCTTTCCTGCCCGCCCTCTTACCTCATTGTTGAAGCATACCCACTCCGAAGGGAAAATGTATTAAGAAGAACGCTTTCTCAGTGCAGGCACTGTCATGTAAGATTAATGACTGAATTGTGCAGTGTTAATTCAGGAAACCTGTGATCAATGTCAGCAACCTCACCTCAGTTGAACAAACTGTGTGATGCTAGGTAATTATTTTATTTTACTCTGACAATTTTTCTGTCATCAGCACATTTAACAGCACCTTGTGCTACATCCGTTCTGGATATGCTCTGTATATAATCCTTGCTTTCAAGTGAGCTACATATAGGAGGCAATGGCCTTCTGAATTGCCAGTTGGTTCTATACTGACATAATCGTTAGGGCAAGGCAGGAGGTAGCATTCATGTTTCTAAACTCATCTTAAGCAATTATCACTACTAGCAAATGACTATCAGTTCATCTGTATAAAAAAACTAACGTACTAGATTGAAACACTCCCACCTTACAAAGAAAACTTTTTGAAATGTGAAACTTTTCATTCTGCGCTTACAAGATGATTGTTGCACAATTTACTTAACAAATGTTTTGCTGGCTTTGCTTGTGCTTGGTCTCTTTGAGCCCAGACTGACCCCTGGCTCGACTCTAGGTTGGCTCTTCCTGTTAATTTGTTGGTTCATCCACCTCTATTTACCATAAATAAAAATTTTAAAAATTAAATAGGTAACATATGGAAAACATAAAAAACTGTAGACATGTATTTGTAAAATACCCCAAACGCCTCACCAAGACCCACCTCAAATCTTGAGCACCCCAAGACTCCACCACTTTGGAGTGTCCGATTTCGATCTTGCAGTTCAGTAAACCAGGGTGGATTCAGGGAATTTCTCATCTTTCGGGTAAGCCAGAGGTTGTGTAACTGCAAGCAACCAAGGTTCTGTCATTTTGGAGGATAAAAGTTATGTGTACGTAGAAATGGATGGGCCAAGGAGAAGGAAGATGGCAGCTGGTGTACCGCTTGCGTCTCTTGTGGAGTTCCTGGGACCTATGTGCCTTCTGCTGGTATTCACTTCTGATGCAGACGCCATGGAATCCAGCTCTTGACTTCCGCCACATTTGCACCTTCCTTTATCAATCCAGTCACACCCAGGCACTTATCCATACCTAATTAGCCATACATGTATGATCCCACTCTAAGGCATCCATTGACGCATCGTTACAGACACTGGTGCATTAATACAATCACCAGTGTGTGTCCGTGCACCGTCTGTGGCCCCATTGTGTTGTGACCATACTTTCCTCAATGCATCAGACTTTCACTCAAAACAAAATTGCATAATGTTATGGGACTTGAAATTTGGCTTACCCTGGTCCCAGCATAGCCATGCCAATGCAACCTCTCCCCAGATGTCTCTGTTTCAAGGAGCTGGGGAAGCATTTGTTTTCTCTGCCCTCAAAATGGGGACATAACGGCAGGCATCCATCTTTTCAAACATTCATCTTTTCATCCATAAACACATGCTTTCAACTTTCCAGCTATGCACTCGCTCACACGCATGCATTTGCACCCTCTACTTTCAGCCGGCCAAACCCTTAGTAGCCCAATAGTCCCATTCCCTCAATGCAAGGAACAAGGCATTTGCATTTAATCTGCTATTTTTAGATCTTGCCTACAGGCGCCTTTTAGCTACCTGTGCTTTAAAGACATTCTGTGAACCATGTCAAAAACTCCCAGTGGACTTTGTGCCAGCCCATTGCTAATCATTGGTTGCCTATCTAGTCGCTTGTTTCTTACTTAATGTCTTTTTTTTCCTCTCATGTTTGTTATTCCCCTGGAAAATAGCTTCTGTACAATCCCTTTGACTGGATGACATCTATCCTTCCACTGCTCACATTCATATAATTACTTTTTTTTACGCCTCAGCCTACCAAACCCTGTAGCTGTCTGGTTTGCTAAAGAGATTGGAGACATTCAGAAAATTGACCCAGGAATGCATTCCGCCCGTTGCTTTCCATTAGCTGTGTGGTTTGTAACTCACATTTTCTGGTTGCTGGCTTTGTTTTAGGCTGTCTGGTCGGCCCTTCCATTGCCAAAATCTTGTATACTGTCTTTTTCCACAAACTTGCTTTCTGTAAACAAGCTTTTAAATCTTGTTCTTATCTTGTCACATTTGCTGTGCAATCAAAGACAGGTCAAATGTTAGGCTTTGTCTTCCAGGGAGCTTGGTGTTTATTTTTCTGATTTATGAGTGAGTAACCTGTGCGTCCCAGTTTCCCAGGGCTCTCACGAAAAGTGTAAGAAAGTATTTGTGCAGCGCTTTAAGTGTGATGAAAAAACTGGGAGGGGGTCTCTCGTAGGGGCAGCCAATGTAATTATGAGCGTGTCTTAAAAATGTTAAGCAAAAAATCTGTACTTAGCATAGTGTGCTGCCCCACTGGTATTGTGCTTCAGATCGGGACTCGGAAATCAAACAAAATCGTGCAGTCCGTATTCAAGAAAAAACTAAATATGTGCCCCTTCGGGTACCTCAAGAAGAATAATATACAAATAGGAAATAAACAAATAGGAAATAAACATCAGTCTTCGAAATATAACTCAAATATCATCGGCGACTTCCGGGTCGCAAGACGATCCTTGAATGATTGGAAAGTATAAAAATCAAAACTTTTACTAAATTATATAGCTAAGAACCCTATACACGGTAAGGGGCAAATAGAGCAATACAATCAAAAAAAAAAATATAAAGCTTAGGAAAATGATAATAATTACTAAACATCTACTTCGGGGTCACGAATGGAAGAGTCAGCATAAATGCTGGTTCCGAATTTCGGTTACTATTTCCCCGGAGGACTCGAACACGGAGGAGCAGGGAGGCCGAATCAATCTACAAAGGTATGTGAGCCCTAACTAGACAGGAGCATCTTGACGCCGTAATACTAATGTCAGGTCGAGTTCTGTCTTTGCGCTAAATTATAGTTAGGGTAATTTGCATAGAAATAGCGAGATTCACTTTAGAAGCTCGACCGCATTGATAAGTATTGCCGTAATTATCCTGCATGGCCTAGAATACGCGGTAAACATCTGTAGAATTCTCACTAGTAGTTACTGCGTCAATCTCTAGAGCCTACCCCCTAGAAAGGGACCGCAAAGTATGGTCAATAACATCACCAGTAACTGACCTCATGGCGATCAACTGTGTCTCGCGTTCTAAAAAATCTAAAAAGTTAAGAAAGGCATGGACTCTAATGTGTTTAAATACGTCCCATACTTCATAAGTTATAACTGCCAATCTACGAAAATGAATGCTGACCGAGCCTTTTTTTTAAACAAGCTTCTGGATATTCACAGTAATATGTGCCAGCAAAAACATATTAAATAACTATTAGAACTAGCACATTCATCACTGTGTATTCTATTCACTTTAACAGGCTTAAGAAAAACAAGAAGCATTTTTAAAATTCAAGGCACCAGACAAGTGATCAATTAATCACATCGGCCGCATAAAAATGAATACATAAACTCGGTAAGTGGGGGATTTATAATATAATTTAGACTCTACAATGATGGCTTAATCCCAGGAAGAGACTATTATACAATGTGTCCTATTCTATATACAGCGATTCCGAATTGACGAAGGGATCCTGAGCCCTTTTGAAACTGACCCGAGAGTAAATTACGGTGGCTCCTCCGTGTCTAACTACTTTACATAGTTGCCTTATCACAAGGAAAAACAATCATGAATGAAATATAGTATAAATCACCGGATACCTTGGTATACCAGATAGATAACTGTGGAAATTCTTCTCCCCTTATCAAGGTACCACATGATCATAAGAAACAGATGTATACAAGTTTCCAGTTGTTCTAGAAGTCTTTTAAATTTAAATAAAAGCTTCAAAAATTCAGGTATTTGTTTATAAAACTTTTCTTAATTTTGAAGACATAGTCTTCAATCCAACTAACCCCTGTTTATTTATCCAATTAATAAAAAATAGGTTTCATGATAAGCACACAAAAGTGTATAAGGGAGGGCACTAAGGGTGGTCCCCACAGAGGAACAGGTCGAGGAGTCCATAGGGCAAAATGAACACTAAAAAGAAAAAGAAACACTATGTATGTATTTCTGTATATCTGCCTAATTACAAGATACCTAAAACACTGTCTTTTAATTTTTTAGATTACAAATCAAATGTCAAAATGTCCTGATGAAGGTGTGACTATTGTAAACGAACACCGAAATGCCGCGTCGACTCTTTCTTTTGACTTTTATATCACAGATTTTTCACTATGTGGAAGATTTATTTTAATGCATTTTAATAATTTAGATTGTAACCCTTAAGGGAGGTATCATAATAAACTGTGTTTTTTACATAAATTTCTTATATCTTTGGTGAATTTGTTTATTTTATAATGTTTGGGTATACAGTAAGAAAAGTGTTCTATATATTCATTTGCCACTACAATTTAATTGACAAATTAGGACTTCCCACAGACCAACTCGCCCCCATACGTCTTGTTTTAGTCAGTATTTCTGATCTCATTTAGTAATAACAAACCACAGGGTCTCTTATTTTGCATTGTGCTTCTTCTGTCATTGCCTCCAGATATATAATGCGAGTGACACTAAACCTACAACCAGCCCGGACTATAGACTTTGTCAATGGTTGTAAGTTGCATAAGATAAATAGGAACAAACTGCAGCATTTTCATTATTATATACAATGAAAACCAGGTGGTTAACAGATGTGTTACAGGTCGGAAATGCTTAGAGGACCTGTTTCCGTTGGTTTATGTGCTTGGCTTGGTGGTCATTTTGCAAGCAGATCAGTTTGAGGATTGGGCCCATTTTTGATTTGATTCTAATGTTTTCTTCACACTTGTGCTTCAAAATGCTATATTTGGATCCCCCTTTTTTCACCAATTTGCAGTAAATATGTGGTGTAAAACCCACCATTTTAATCAATTTTTTTCAAAATTTTCCTGCGGGGGGAGAACCCCGCCGCACCCTCCTTTTGCAATTCAGGATTGCTCGCTTTGCTCGCTCACTTATTACATTGGGGTACAACTTTCCACCTCACCACTTTCAAAATCCCCCAGCCGCCACTGAACTAAGCAAAACATAGAAAAGATCAGAGTCCATTATTAGTAAACTAACAGCAAAGCATCTCTCTAGTGAAACAAAAAGAAAAATGATATGTCTGGGTAAAAAAGGATGAGTTTTCAAAGTGTTGAAAATAAGTAATCTGAGATATGCAACAAGGACTTTCTTCTGTTACTAACAGGTAAAAAAAATGTTAACATGTAGAAGTAACTACTCTGTGTAAGTTCTGATTTGTCCCTGTCAGAAAGCACATACAGGAAGGAAAATCTTCCCCCTTCAAAAAAATAATTCTAGAGCATATGAAACAAAGCTCTCCATTTCAATAAAATGCACCATGGTGACAGTAATTAATTGAAATATTATGTGATTGATCGTATGATGACTAATCTAAGAGGATGAAACAGAGAGCAAGATTTGCATTGATTGGAATCTTGATAAACAATAGAGGTAAATACAGTAGAGCCTAATGGATTAAACATGTTGACCAACTAGCAGTACATTTGGGGGATTGAGGGAGGGAAGTATAACTGAAGCGTGATGGTATCTCTGCCATGAAAGCCTGTATTTGCAGAAATTGTTCTTTAGAAAAAAACATGTTCCATAGTTCCTTTTAAATGATTGTCTTGAATTTTATTTGATCATAGGTGTTGGTGTGGAAAAAAGATAAAACATAGGACATACTAAGACCTAGAACTAGAATTGAATTTAAATGTACATACTCAAGATGTTGCACAATACTCTGAAGTAATTCAATTACACAAAACATTTGAATAATTTGAAGATAAACCATAATTCATATGGAAGTGATTAAAATGTGCCATAATGGCCAGAGTATTTTGAATCAGTAAATGACTAAAACCACACAATGAATATCAAGAGAACTATGTGAACTGGTTCAATACTAGGATGACCTCGGTATCATTGTGTGTCTGGACTGCTCACTAGGCCATGAATATTATGTTATACCAAAGCTGAGTCTTTTTTCACTTTCCAGAATGATTGATGACAGAAAGGTGTCGCCCATTTGATTGTTGGCACAGAAAACCATTGACTGAATAGAACTATTACACAGTGATGGCTTTTCAGTGGCAACACTGCAGTTTACTCAATATTCTTGGATGACACACTTGTTCACACACACACGCACAAGAACCCACACACATACATCAAGGTGCTTTATTTCTCATGGTGTGAAGAGCTCACTCAGGCCTTTACTAACTGATTTTTCTGAAGAATCAGTAGAGACCCAAGAGATACACATCAACATGTTTCTGCTAAGCCCATCATTCCCATATGAATCAAAGACTCCCAGGTATTCATTTAGAATGAGCTTTATTCATCTACATAGATGCATCACAGACAATAAAACAAGGCTTTTGTTGCCCTACATTGCAAAGTTCGCAAGCATGACTGGTTGGGTTTGGGGCACCCATCACATTGCTCACCATTCCCGTTGAACTCAACAGGCCTGAGTAATTCAACATAAAAATGGGGGTGAAGGGGTTTGTAATATTCCAAGTCATGGACTGTGATAGGCCACCTGAGTTCTGAAGGATGTGGTAGAAGAGAACAGAACAGCTTATGCCATACACAGAGCCACTTCATGATATTCCTTTACAGCAACATCTCAGAGACTGGCTTTGATTCAAGTGCGGAGCAAACTTTGTTAGATTAGGTGACTTTCTCCAACTTTATGTGCAAACTTGTGTGACAAAAAAAATAACTGGGCCTTAGCACTGGTGGATGTTAGGAGGAACCAAATGGTATGAAATCCTTTGATCCTTGGAACTGCAAAGCTGCAATAATATGCCCGCTCTGGGTGAAACCAAGTGGCAGTGTGCACACTAACCAGATTATCTGTAACATACTACCTCTAGGGTGGATAAATGAAGTCCACCCTGGAGGTAGTATTTTACAGACAATCTATGAGTTAAGACATTTGAGTAGTATCTTACAGATAATCTATGGGAATGAACACATTTTTTGTTGTCTCCATTTACCAGGTCAGCCCACATGATTCTGCCAGCTACCAGCTAGTTGGCACCTGATGGCAAGTCAGACGGATATTTGAGCAGACGCATCTGGTGGATAGAATTTCATTTTTCGGATGGAATCTCCACACATTTATCCACTTTTCCTACTTAAACTTACAGACCGGGTGATTAACAGTTCCAACTCGAATTTACCCGTGGAGTGAGCAAGTGCTAATTGTGACTCAGGGCAACAGTGAGAGGACGAGTAATAGGGGAAGATGGCTGATAGAGGTGTAAGATGCCTGGAAAGTGTAATCATTAGGGCCTAGATGTATCATCGTTCCTATTTGCGATTTCTTAATAGCGATTTTTACCGAATCGCTATTAAGAAATCGCAAAATGGGATGTATGTTTTAATTCGCAATTTTTTTGCGATTCCTTATTATTCCTAATTTGCGAATTCGCAAGTTGCGAATTCGCAAATAAGGAATAATTTCCCATTCATTCCTATGGGCCAGGAGGCCCATAGGAATGATTGCGAAATAATTCTCTAATTGCGAATTCGCAATTTGCTAATCACAATTTGAGAATTATTGCAAGGGTGCAGGGGTGTCTCATGGACACCCTGCTGCACCCCTGAAACTTACATGTGTGTGCATATGGCGCACATACATGCCCTATGGGCATGTATGTGCCACATGCCACCCTCAAAATTGCCAAATTTTGGTTTTCGAAAGGATTTCGCAAATTAACACGAACCTCAAGTTGGTGTTAATTTGTGATTCCTTAACCTGAATTCGCAAATTAAAAAAGCTTCATACATGGCATTTAAGGAATCGGAAAATTGCGATTCCTTAAATGCTTAAGCAAAATAAGGAATCGCAAATTTTTGCGATTCCTTATTTTGCTAATTTAACATACATCCCAAAAGATGCAAAATGTCCGTTTGCGATTCGTTAAGGCTGAAATTCTGCGACTTTTGGCCTTAACAAATCGCAAAATGCTTGATACATCTAGGCCTAGATGTTTCTCCCTTGCCACAGAAGGTGATGGAGGAGGCAACAGCGCACTTATAATTGAACTGAGTATATTGTCACCCAGCTCGTTACTGGGGCCAGAAATGCATACAGCAAGACTGTGACTGTGATCAAGCTAAATACATACATAAAGCAGGGCTTTGCCTTACACTTGGTGTGTGTGCCTTCCACTTTCTGGGTGTGCAGAAAGCATTATGGCAGGTATGTAGACCTTCAAAACAAGAGCTATGTAACCTCCAGACCATGATGTAAAATGTAATGTCTGTAAGCAAAGGTGCAGTTTGATTTGCATGTTTCCTATTAGCAATAGGGTGGGTTTGCATATTAAACTTTATCGGCTGGTTTGCAACTAAACTCAGCTTCAGGTTTGGTCACTATTGTTCCTGGCAAGACCTCCATGAGAGAACAAGCATTGGGTGTTGCACATCCTTTAAAGGAATAGTATGTCGCCGCCAGTTCTACAAAAAAGAACAGAAAGACATTTATTCTCACCTAAGTATAATATAGTTAGAACTTTCCATCATTGTGTAACACACTGCTGGTGGGATGACTCATTTTATGTGATTCTGTGCTTCAATATTTGGGTGGAAGTGCAATATTTGGAGAATTAACCAAAGTATATTATACATGATAAAGTTACAGTTGAAATTTTTACTGTTAGAATTTGAACAAATAAATATTATCATTACAAAACATGGGCCTGACGTAGAGCTTGGCAAAAAGAATAGTGTATTGTAGGAAGCTGGGTTTTTGTTGCCGTAGCACCCCCATACCAAGTTTTGCCCCTGTTATTTGATGCAACTTTAAATGGAGTGTAC
Source organism: Lissotriton vulgaris (assembly GCF_964263255.1). NCBI lineage: Eukaryota > Metazoa > Chordata > Amphibia > Caudata > Salamandridae > Lissotriton > Lissotriton vulgaris. The sequence goes on along the minus strand of NC_141695.1, from coordinate 149,383,571 downwards.
TGGGTTCCTGCTAACCAGGTCCCCAGTGCCAGTGTTCTTTCCGTACAAACTATATAATTGTTTATCAATTGGCAAAACATTTAGCATCGTCTGTAAGTCCCTAGTAAACGATACCCTGGTACCTAGGGTCTGAGATTCTAAAGGGGCTCTCTAAGGGCTGTAGCACGAATTGTGCCACCCAAAGGGACCCCTTCCAAGCACATGCACGGCTGCCATTGCAGGCTGCATGTCTTCGTGCAGACAAAAGTGAAAACACGACATGTCATACATGCCTGTGTGACATGTACCCTACCACTGCATATGGTATTTCTAGGTCAGCTCTACAGCAGGCCTCACAGCCTGTGCTGATCAGCCCTATTGGCTTCGAGGTCAGATGACCAGGGAATCCATCTTAAACCCTGAATTAAACACTGGTGAAAACGAGTTCCCCTAGCTACATGATGGCTTCACTGAAAATAGGGATGTTTGATACCAAACATCTTGTCTTGATAAACCCACACTGATGTCAGTGTTTGGAGTTATCAATACATGCACCAAGTGTGCACCTTAGAGGTTACCCATGAAAGCCAGCAGTCTCTGGTGTGCTTGATGAATGGATTCTGCCAGACTGCTACCAGAGACATTGTTATGACCTCCTAGGGTGAGAGCTTTAGTCTCAGGAGATCCATCACTAAAGCCTGTCCGGGAAGAGGGTGTAACAACTCCTCCCACAGGATGACCTGATGATGAGCCTCCAAGCTTCTAAGGAGCCGTTGCCTTTGGAATGCAAATCTGGCTCTTATCAGAGGAATGGAAGCCACCCTCAAGGTCCAGAGCCCACTTGGCACCTGGACAGGTGGGAACATTGGCTAGTCAGGTAGGCGTGCCACCCCAGGCTAGTACCCCCCAAAGATGGGCTAACTTCAAAGTGGATATGTTTTTTCAGAGTTAGCCATCTTTGTGATGGCATACCTAGGAATTATGGGGCAGGGTTATGCTCACTTCCCCCGGAAGTTGCGTTCAGCTAGAGTGCCACCCCTCTACTCCCAAGATGGCATCTCCACGCTCTCAAGAGTGGTCCAGCACTCCCTCTGCACAAACGGGACTTCCCGCGGCGGACCGAGGAATGAGGGTCAAAACAGGTAATGGCACTGTTTGTCTGGCAGCGCTCAAGTTAAAAACTGTTAAAAACTAGTTAAAAATGTAAAATGACCCAACCTGTGCAAAATGAAAAATACAATAGCAGCAATTCAAATAGCAGCAGTTCCTGTAAGCGTGGCTGTGGTATCTGTCCAGCGCCCTAATCATTTCCTAATGTGGTCATTTAGGGGGTGTAGTGACCCCAAGGATCAGTATCCCATTGGTATCTACCCTACACTCCCCTAACTCCCATAAGTTCAGTATGTAGGCGAGCCCTGTCACCAGAGAAGCAGATCCTGATGACCTAAGAAGAGAGTGGAATCCGAAGAGTCATGAAAGAAGAGAAGAACACTTGACTTGACTCCAACCCTGCCAGCCTGTTTGCTGCCCTCATGGAAAACTGCGCCAAAGTCAACTAGTACTGCAGCTGCCACTCAAGAAACTCAGAAGGACTGCCTGCTTTGAAAAAAAACTCAAGACCTACTGTGAACAGCCGAACTGTTCAGAAGAAACTCTAATGAAGAGAACCTGAGGCTTCAAACTGCCAAAACCCAACAGCTGAAGCAACCACTGCTCCCTCCTAGACTCCTGTACATTGTTTGCAGCCTCTGCACACAGCCTCTGCTTGAATGCGACTGCTGCTCAGGTAAGGAAAAAACTTGACTCCTAAAGGTACCTCTGCACCCGTCGCCCCTAGGCCTTGGAGAAGAGGATCAAAGGTGCCCCCCCGAGCTCTGCAAGGCCTGAGCTTGTTGGATAAACCCAACTGCAGTCCTAGCCAGCACTTACCTGAACAATTTGTCTCTGATGCCAAATCATATATAATGGTACTATGTATTCTCATAATTTGGTGTGGATCTCCTTCTTGAGTTGTGTTGCTATTCATTTATCATTATATATATTTTGCAAATGTCTTATGCTTGTGTTAAGGCTAAGGCCTCTCGACCACACTACCCTCTAGGTGAGCCCTTTGGTATTGAACAGCAAGCCCTGTTTACTAGTCCAGGAACTCCTGGACTCCTTACACAGTATATCAGACTATTGCTATACTACATAAAGAGACAGATTTTACACCTATTGTAAGAAAATAAATCATTCTTTTGGAAGGGTGGTTGCTCACCGCAAGAAATATTGTCACCAAGACCAGATTAACCAGTATCTCATGCAGCAAAGTGCAGCAGCTGCAAATGTACAGAAATGTGGTATTTTTCTCCCCTTCCCTTGTGTCGGCTCTGAAATCAGCTGCTGTGTTCCACAGAGACACATTTGCACCATAGTGCAAAGGTATCTCTGTGAGTCTAGCATAGGTTGTGTACTAGAAGAATAACCTTCCAGTCCAAAATACTATCCTTAGGGCTAATTATAAACATTTCCCACTTTATATGTGTGATGTACATTGCAGCACACATGCAAAGTAGGAAAATAAAGGAGAAAAAAACATTTCTCCTTCATAGCGTCTGATTCAAGTGTGCACTATTTTCTGATGCTAAACTGTGTCTACTTTTTTAAGTAACTTGGGTTTAGCAACAGAAACCTTGGGTGGTTGCAAGGGAATGCCCATTCACCATCTATGGCACAGAGTAATGCAAAGCAGCGCTATACGCTGCTTTGCATTACTTTCACATTATTTCCAGCATATATAAATTGGAAAAGATAATATTGCGAACATTTGTGCCACTTTCACGACACATACATGGCGTAACAATCTTAATAAATGCTACAGAGCAGACAGGCTTTACTTGGGCAATGTGTAAAGTATTTATGCAGTACCAAATCTGTAAGCAAAATACAAAATAGTAATTAGAAAAAAATAATTTTCTAATTATTAAAATACAATTATTTTAATGAACAAAATGATAGCAACACAACAAAAATCCATTTACAATTCTAAGTAAAAATGATGCTATGAGCACTAAGTACCAATGAAAGTCTAAGGAAATGGTGGACAGGAACCTGGGTATTATTTCAGGCTAACTTCAATGAAGTGCTGGTAAGATACACCAAGCAGGTTCCTCCCGGTGAAAGATTTCACCTTCTGACTTTGTCTTTCGTAAGAAGCTCATAATCCACTAGGGAGGAAATCTTGCAGCTGTATAAAAGGTAGTAACATCAAAATCCTACACCTTAGAGATTAATTCTCCTTGGTGGCTCTGAAAGTATTGAAAGTGCAAAAAGTTACAACTTTTCAGGGTTTCTGGAGCAGCTCCTCTTGAACGCTTTTAAGGCTCCCAGGACCCAAGGTCAGCACCTGGAGGCAGGATTGATTCTAGCAGAGGTCACCGAGAAGGTGCTGTCCAGGTGTAAATATTATTGATCACCTGGTCACATTACAAATACGGCTTCTTGATGCTTGTTGTATCCCTTCAACAACACAGGAAGTCACCTAACCACCCCCATTTCTTTGTACTGGCTAGACTAGAAGAGGGAGCAGGTCAAGTCCTTCAGGTTTCTCTCAAGTCATGAACAGCAGGTCCAGTATTTTCTAATGACCTTCTACAGCACCAGAAAGTGTTTTGCGAAGGGTGCCTTGAAGTGTCACATTTATGGTTGACACCAGATATTGGGTATGGATAACTTCTGTTCCTCCCTAACCACCAGGAGAAAGTTTCATGGGGCAACCATACCAACTCATGCAGCAGTTCCTGTTTGCCCTCCTGCCAACATTCCCACAGTGTTATTTATTACAAAAATTCAAGATAGAGAAACCCCACCTTCCTTGTGCAGAGTCTTGGTTCCCACCAAGAGTGTTATGGGGTCACATTATGCATGAGTAGGAACTTCACCATTTTACAAGTTCACATTTTAAAGTTGACATAATTCTTGTACGTTGACATTTGGGACACATTTGTCTGTGTGCAGTAGGCATATTATTGAGAGCCTTGGACATTCTGTACAAGGGCTAAGGGCACTGTCACTTGTTATTGTCTGTTCAGCTCAGCAATAGAGCTATCACAAAAGAATCAACAATGGCAACCTGACTGTGGATTCGGCATGGTTACATGGATGAAGTTTGTTATATAAACAACATTACTGCTTTGCTTAGACAGATGAGCATTTTATTGACACTCTCAAGGTCATCCCATGCCGGAATTCCTGCAGAGCTGAAACCTGTTTACCTCCTGAGAAGGATGATGTCCCACTCTACACCAAGAAGGGTTTTCAGGGGGGGGCGCTACAGGGCACGAAGCAAGATGGCCGCACTTGTGTAAGGTTCTTGCGGTTCGGGTTAAGATCCGTCCATCATCCTTGTCATCTCGCCAATTCAAGGCTCAAAAAGCAAAGATTTATGCATCGGAACAACGCTGCTTCCATTCAAGAACGAAGACATACCTGCCTGCTGTGCTCCAGAAATAGTCACCTGGGTGGAGATCCCTGCTGAACTCTGGGTGGAGGAATTCATGCGGTGCCCCCTCTTGGCTCCTAGGAAGCTTGGTTCCGGTCCAGGGAAGGCATGGCTTGGCAGTTCGGGCTGGACTGTTCCCATGAGGCACAGTGTCAGACTGATTTGCATATGGCCATGTCTGAACTGGGGTGGCAGAGTGGGCTAAAGAACGGTGATGGATTAAACCCAGATCTGTGACTGGGTGTGAGTGTTTGATTGGTTCAGATGCTCCGTCCATCACCACCCCCTTTCGTACCGCCCTCTTGGCTCCAAGCTTGTGGTCCTGAGGCCGGACCGCTGCGACTTCCGGGCCTCCGCGGAGGGGGGTGGCCATTGTGAGGACAGGCTGGGGACCTGGAGGCACTGGTGAGATGACAAGCGGTGAGTGTCTGATATCCCCCGGGGCTGGCTGGCCTTCCTGAGTGGTGGCAGCCATGTGAGCGCCTATCGCCGCTTTGCCGAGATTGAACCGTGCCTTGATTGGCGGCCCAGCTGTGCTCCTTTGCCCTGCTGCCCCACCTGCACAAGTAATCCACGTCGGATAGGGGCTTGATAACTGGTACGGCATAGGTGCAGATCACCGGAGGAAACTCCTGGTGATGCACTGAGACTGTGTCCAGAAAATTAGAATTTGCGACAAGCACAAGAGCGAGGGCCTGCCCTGCAGACCGGATCCGGCGCTACCTGCGAGACACCCTGCGGCTCCCCCTGAAGGGGTAAATTGCACCATAGTCTTATCGGGCGCGCATTGGGAACGCCGACGGAGGAGAGATACGGTCTACAACTCTTAGATCCTTTGTGCCCCCCCGGGCCCTCTGTTAAGCATTGAACTTGGGGTGTGCACATGCATGCCTGGCCCTCTCTGGACTTGGGAAGATCTGGTTGACCAGTATTACTGCTCACCCCTGGGGTTCCAGCAATTGCACCCTGCGGGCTGCCCTAAACACTGAGTGATGCCTACTGGAGACACTGACAGGGGCATCGCTGAGAGTGTATACCCCAACACTGAGATGCTCCCCAGGCATTTTCATGAGCCCTGGCACGTTCCACGGGTGGTGTGCACAAGATGCGGCCGCTGGTCCGACCCTATTCTCGGCTTACTCATCCTATTTGGCATACTCTCTGGGGTCAACGTGAACTTGGGGAAATCTCAGATATTCCGTCTTACAGATTCCACAATACAGTTTGAACCTGACTACCCCCTTGCGTGGTGTGCGGATACAATCACATACCTTGGCATCCATGTCTCCCACTCCCAGGAGGAGCTTATACACTCCAATTATGGACGTACACTAGACCTACTAACTGACATGATCAGCAGGTGGATCGCACAGCCCCTCTCCATGGCTCTGATCAAAATGGTAATATTGCCCAAACTGCTCGACCTCTTTACCAATATTCCTCATGCTCCTAGTCAACACTTTTTAAAAAGCATTAAAACCCAGCTAATCTGTTTGTTGTGGGGTGGAAAACAACCCAGGCTGGCATGAGATGTCCTCACGCGCCCCATTGATGCCGGAGGATTCGAAGTCCCAGATATGCAGCCCTATTTCATCAGTGCCCAGGCTCACTTCGCAGCCTACTGGATGCAACCCCCCTTACATGCCTCACCTACCAATCGAAGATGGATACATGGCCCCCACAACTTGCACAGATTACCTAAGCAGTTCCGCAGTCCCCAGACACCTAGCTTCCACCACTGTACAATGCACCACCATTGCCTGGCGTGATCTGGTCCATAGACTCCAATGCTCTGTACTCTATTCGCCACTAGTGCCATTACAGGGGGGTAAACACGATCTACCAGTCACGTGGGAGGGAGGATGACGCCGCATGCTACGCAAATTGTCCTGCCTCACTTGGGGCCAATTGTACACACACTGGAAGTTCTGCACCAGTGAAGAATTCTTTGGCACCACATCCCCCACTCCCTTGGAGCGATTCTATTATGTGAGGCTTACTCAATGTTTCCCGCTAGAACCTCCTGTTATGCGTCCTCTTCACACTCAGACCCCCTTGAGCATGTAGTGTCACGACTCTATCGCACAACTCAAGGGGAATGGGAGGGGGACCCTGCTCCAGCCAAGGGCAAATGGGAGGAGTAACTGGGATATTCCTACACTACTGAGCAGTGGTCCTTTTGCAGCTGCCAGACTGGAGAATAGTAGACTAGGCCTTATACATTACAAATATATTCACTGACTATATTACACGCCGGCTCGGCTACACCGCTTGCACTTGCGAAACACTGATCGCTGCAACAGATGTGGAGTGATGGGCGCTGACTTCGGGCACTTGGCCTGGGAATGCCCCCCGACAAAAAGAGGACATTATACGAGACGTGGAGGGGCAGTGCAAGGCAGAGGGTTCCCTAAGGATGGGGGCGCATTGACTGTACTGCTTTGTTGGTTTTTTTGTGACTATACACTCTGGAATAATAAACTTGGGTGGCGAACAATAGTTAAAAACGGAATCTGCAATACTTGGGCACTGCAGGTGAATTCTGGCATTATTATTGTGGCTAAGTGACCTTGATGTTTAAAGGTACTTGCTTGAGACCTGTGTTGATAGCTGACCATAATGTTTGCCCACCTGACGTGGCCGGCCAGATGTGGTTGTAGGCGGCTTGCTCTGTTCCTTTCCCCAACGCATTCGGCAAAGAATATATCATATTGCAATGCCAGCCCGCTGAGATGTAGGAACTTTGCTGTGTCAGATCTGAACAGTGTCAATGAAGGTCTTTTTGGGAAGAAAAAGAAAATAAAAGGCGGGCTTTCAGATTATACATGCCCATAGGTACACTGGGAGTTAGGTCACCCTACATTGATTCTGGCAGATCTACCCACCTAAGGTATATTAGGATAAGGAGTACTAGGTAGGAGCATAACTATAACTATTCTCATGTGTAAGCATCTTAATCTATGTAACAGCACAATGGCTGAATTGTTCTTTTGCTTTACCATTCTTGTGCTGCTGATTAATTTGTTTGATTCTACTGGTAATTGTAGCTCATGTATTTTATACAAGAATCATATTGCTTCAATAAATATTGTAATGCCAATTCGAGTATTTTTTGTGTCTCTCTTTGGACAAGCATGAGTACCAAGCAAAAAGGTTGTAGATCTTTTACCATGATTTCCTTGGGCAGTCAGGATTGTCATGTTCTGAGGTTGCACATACAACCTGTTACCTTTATAGTTTAGGGTTACAGATGGTGCACTGTCAGTTAGCCAGGACTAAGGACAACATACTTCGATGGTGTGCATGAACATGCACAGTTTTGATGTTTATGTTGTCCAGCAAATGCACCGTTTTACTGAGAAAGTATACGCTGTAAGACAAGAGGTGGCACCAGAAAGATGAGTAGAATCTCTTTTGTGATCATTCTAGACTGGTTACTTCAGCAGCTATCCTTCCACTGGCTAGAGGGTATGAAGGCTTTTCTTCTTCTTGTCTTACCTTACATTTACTTGTGTAAGGGCAAGACCCTTTACAAGTTAAAAAAGTTTCTGGGTTCATCCCAACTGGTCTTTTTGAATGGGTAAAAAAAACGATGTTTGCTTCTACACCAGGAGCAGATTACCAGGGCCAACTACTGACTTTGAAGCAGCCAACGAGTTAAAGATTGGACTTTAGGAGCTTTAGGCAGGAAAAAGATAACTATCCGAAAGTTACTCTTCCTAAATATTTATTGAAAATCTAACTTCATCAATGAATTGAACATAGAGTAAATGGAATTTATTTGTATTTTATTTGAAGAGTTTTACATAGAGCCAAGAAGACCATCACGGGTATCAGAGCGCTTTAAAATTATTAGAGAGAATATAGTTATGCAATGAAATAAATTGAAAACTAGGCAGAAGTAGAGCATTACAAGATACAGCAGCATCAGAAAAGACAATACCAAAATAATCAAGTATTAAAAATGGTGGTATAAACTAGAACTGTACAGTCGAAACAACACCCCGGCTGAGGGTGGTATCCTCTCAGTGATAGGAAAATTAGATCAGGCAAGACAAAAAACTTAAAAGGAGGCAGTGATCATAATATCACAATATAGTACATGATTCAACAGGCAGCATTCCCAATAATGGAGTGGTCTACTCATTGTTGACACAGAGAACTCATAGGGAAAATAGTGAAACAGTAATCTTCAGGTGTGGTTGATAAGTATAAACTGCTTGGAGAGGGAGTTACTAGGGTATAGGAGAGACATTTGCTCATGAGTAATAGTTTAACTCCTTTCTTGAAGGGTTCATCATTAGATCTGAGGGGAGGGAGTTCCAATATCTTGGTGCGATACCCAGGAAAGCTCTGTTTATAGATTTTCTTTTTAAAGAGTCTCTGAGGTGTCAGTAGTAAAGTGTTGGAGCTTCTGTAGAATCTAGGATCTCCCGAATGTTCAAGCTTCTGAGGGAGAAAGTTAGGAGTATAGAAGTGTATAGTTTTATGAGCAATTCAACAATTTTCAGTTGAATTCTTGCCTCATAGGGGAGCCAGTTGAGGGCTTTCAAATGAGGAGTGATGTGATTGTTTCTTTTTGAACCTGTGAGGAGCCTTGCAGCAAACTTGAGGGCTGTTTTAGATTTGGGCAGACCGCAGAGGGTCGCACTTCCATAGCCTAACCTGGGTATCACTGGGGCTTGGACAGCACACACTAGGTCATCACAGGGTAGGAAGGGTTAATCATTTCCTTAGAATGCTCATTTGATGGTTTGCTCCTTTAGTGGCAGCACTGATGTGTTTCTGCATATAATGGTTCTTATGAAGGATTATTCCCAGTGATCTTAGTAAGTCAGTAACTTGCAGTAGGTATTTGAAGGATGATAATTTCTGATGGGAGACAATATTGGGTGGGTTGATTAGGAGGTATTCAGTTTTGAGTATGTCTAGTTTGAGGGATAAAGTTGGATATCATTGACGTACATGTAAGAGTGAATGTTAGATGAACTTACCATTTCTGTTAGTGGCTGTTAGTGGCTCCATGCACAAGTTAAAGAGAGTCAGTGGGAGGGAGGAGCCCTGAGGAACACCTATTGCACCCGGAGCAGTCTTAGACAAGGACTGATTTACCTTGACTTTTTGTGTTCTGTTATGGTGAAACAAGGTGAACTATTTTAAGATGGTACCTGAGATTCCCATCCTGCATTCCAATAGTTCTAGTAGGTAGTCAAGCTTAACAGTATTGCATGTGGAAATAGGCCAAGGAGTGTTAAGAGTGAAGATTTATTTCGATCTATCTTTTTTAGCGCATCATCCACTTTGTGTGTAAGGGCCAATTCTGTGCTATGCCCCGGGAGGAAAACTGATTGGAATTGGTCAAGATGACGGAATCGGTCAATGTGGTTACATATTTGCACATGTGTACTTTGTTCAAGGAGCTTCACAAGAGTTGGGATGTTGGAGATGAGGCAGAAGTTATTTAGGTCAGTTAAGTCTGTCATTGTTTTTTTCAGGATAGGCGTGACCCTCTTAATGCTTTCTTGGCATTCAGGAAGGAGGCACATTGGGCCTGTACTTTCACCGTAAGATCTGATAGTTACCATGTCTGTCCCCCCCGGCTATTGTACTTTCCATGATCTCCGGCAGATGGCAAGGCACATGTCTTGAGGGCTCCGTATTTGAGGCCTATCATACCCATCACACCTCCACTGCTGTACGAATCCTCTACTTTCTTTTTACTTTTTACCCTATGCTCCTCACCCTGTGTACCCTGCACATACCCCCAGATGCCCCCCACCAAGGAGAACCCAACCCAACATCTCCTTGGACTTGATGTCAGTCCTGATTTCTACCTCTTCAGACCACCCCCCACCAACATTTAGACTATCACATGTTACCTAAAAGCTGCACAAAGAACTCCTTGAAAGCTATAGCAAATCAGGCCTAGACCTTTTTCTCTTTCAGGTCAGGTTGTGTAGTAATAGGTTTGAGTTATACAGTAAGGTGCTTACGTGACAACTTACACATTTGAATTCTGTGTCTTTCAGATCTCCCTCCCAGCTGTCTCCTTCATTTGCTTCCCTTCCCTAGATTGATCCTCTCAATTGACTACGCTATTACAGCATTCAGCAGTTAGGCATATGAAAAGGTGGACCCACTTGAGCATCGCATTGATCCAGAGGAGTTCGTCCAGTTGACAGAAGAACAAGCCCACAAATTATTCTCCTCTTGGTCAAGGCAATTTCAATATGGCTCTCTTGATGATGTCCTTAAAACTTTGTCCATGGTCCAACAGGACGTGGTGGCTTCTGGAGCTGAGGCAACATCCTTGCAGTATCGAGTAGATTGCTTGCAACTAAATACTTATGAGGCATGAACGTCCTGTTTTGCAGGTAGTCATACTTGGCCTCTGGGTAGTACTACAACTCCAGCAGTGGTTCCTCCTGTTTCTGTGGAAGTACCAACCGCAATTCCATTGGCAGTACAGGAAAGGTACATGGGAGATGTTAATACATTCGAGGTGTTTTTCACCCAAGTATTGGTATACTTCAAATGTTGGTCCAGAGATTTCCCCACGACCCAATCTATGGTGGCATTCTTGATCTCCTATATTGGAGGAGATGCTCATCAATGGGCAGTTTCTTTAGTTAGATGAGGTAATGCCATCTTCAGGATGACTTTAGAACCTAATTTAAGAAGACGTTTCATCAGCAAGCTATGTCCTTTTTGGCTGACCTAGAAAGGCAGGCAGGGCAGTAATGTTTTAGTGATATGCCGTAGTGTGTTCCAATGTCTGACAGATGAAACCGATTGGCCAGAGTTGAGGAGAAAGGACAACACTGACATATGACAGAGGAAATTCTATCTTATATTCTTCATAAGTACATGTTAAATCCATAGAAATAGTTACAGTGTGTGCCTCCTTAACCAAGGAGTAGAGGGAACACAGAAGGAAAATTGTCTATGTTTGTATTATGAGCATAAAGTCAATTTTTCCAAGAAATGCATAGTGAAACCCAAAGGGAAAAATGTGTCACCAAAAGTAGCCATCCTTGATAGGGAAAAGGACTCCCCTCAGGAAAACTAGGTGGCTCAAAGCCATAGAAGGGAAGCCTTTGAGCATCCATTCAGTCCCTTCTTTGAGTGTTGACAACAAATTGCTGGTTGAATATTTCAAATTGCCTTTCCAGCAGCCACGGTCCATGCAGGTGACAGTGGTGGGGCTAGTTAAGGGGACGATTTTGAGGGATTCGTTATTTATTAAATTTTCCCTCAACATCGTTCCTCAAAATCCCCACTTACCTGCCCCCTCTGCCCCACCACTGTTACCTGCAAGCCTGCGGCTGCTCTCCAGGTGTATGTTAATGACATGTGGCTTCCAATACAGGCAATGATGAATGCAGGAGCAACTGAGAATTTCATGGATAGCAACATAGCAGAAACGTTACATATCCCTTTGTTGCATAAATCCCATAATGCATTGTACATCTCCCTTATGGGTCGCTATTCAGAAATACCACTTTAAACCATTGCAATTCAATGTTATAAATGGCCCACAGTGTGGCATCATCATTTTGGGCAATCAATGGTTCAATAAGGGGAACCCCACTATTGGTTGGTCAACTGGAAAGGTAAGGTTAGAGTCAGAATTCTGCCTGAGAGAGTGTATAGAGTCTAAAGAGACAGAAGTAAAAGTCTAAAGATAGCGACTGCAGCTGAAAAAGAAACTGCACACATATATATATGTGTGCATGTCAGGATCTTGCAACATCTCAGAGCCATCCTTCATAGTGACCCCACTTACCCGGTAGCGCATCACTTCAAGAGTAAACACAATAACGACGAAGCGTGCCTTACTTACTATGTTGTGGGGTCCATTCCTAAACTTCGAAGGGGTGGCAATAGGGAACAGAAATTAAGGCAGTTGGAGACCACAATGATTTTAGAATTTGACAGCAAATGGCAGAACGGTCTGAACGATTCGGAGGATATGTACACATTCCCCTGATGTGTTTCCTTTTGCTGCCAGTCTCCGCTCTCTTTTAATCTAGTGCGTTATGGTCTTTCCGCAAGCGTTCTGTCTCATCTGTCCAAGTGTCCTACGCAGATGTCAGCGCACAGATAGTCAGGTTCCCTGTTACCTAGTTCATTTCGAATTCTAATTGTTTTTCATATCAAATTTTCAATCGGAGTGTTGGTATCTTCCCAGGAGGTAGTCAGTTTCCCTGTTGCCTCCCATAACAGCTTCATTTCTGTGTAAATATTATGAAATTGTATCCTCTCTTCTTCATTCCTTCACCTGATATAGAGTGCACACGTTTTTCTATTTAAAATGTTGTATGACATTTTAAGACTTGTGTAAATTATGTGATTTTAGCAATGATTTTAGGCAATGATGGTCCATTTAATTGTTACTCATATTTTTACACATGCTCCATATCGGCACATCATGCACGTGGCACTTTAGTGATTAATATCTTGTTTTTTGCACACGTAGTTTGCACAGCAGTTTTTGCACAGGCGACATAAGTGTTACGGGTTTTTTAACAAAATTATTTTTGTAAATATATTGATGTTTGAAATGTTTTATGCACCTTTTTTTGTGTCTAAATGTCCCCCTGGCCAGCTTTTTTGTATGTCCTTTTAAAAGAATATGCAATGCTTTTTATGGATGGAATTATCAAGGATGTAGCCTGATAGATAAGCATTTATGCACTTTATTTTGCAAGAGACACGTGTTTTACACTGTAGTTACAACGCAAGTGTTTCTACTATGTTTATGGTCATGTGACCAAGTAGGTATGGTCAAACAGGGGGAGTGGCCATTATTTCACAGCATATAAAAATCTAAAAAGTATGTAACCAATTTGTATGTGATCAAGGGCCTACGGGCCCGAAACGTGTCATTGCTGTTGCTGCTCACCTGCGCCATTAAATACATCTGAGGCCAGATCCAGTGGTCCGTCTCCTTTGTTTGCTTCGCCGATCTATCGGATTGGAGGTTGCTTGGGGAGTTCTTTTTTGCAAATATATATATATATATATATATTTATCGTGTAGGAAAACTCTTTTTAGCCTCCGAGGTCAAGACCTGGCCGCTTGGCTTGTTGTTTGTTCTGCCCAGAAACAAAGGAGGGGTTCCGCTTAAACCGAGAGAGTCACTCGGTAATGTAAGAACAGGAAAGTCGACACCTTGAGGGATTGGAAGGACGACAGCAGACCCAAAAGTCGAAGGTGCAAATATTTTATTCATGCATATAACCCTGCACCTTAGCCATGACGCGTTTCGGGCCCCCTTGGCCCTTGATCACTAGCTCCAAAGATGTATTAACTATGGGAGTTAATACATCTTTGGAGCTAGTGATCAAGGTGTCGACTTTCCTGTTCGTGTATATATATATATATATATATATATATATATATATATATATATATATACACATATATACAAACATATATTTGATGTTTTACTAATGTACTTTTACAATGTGTATGACTTTATCACACATGCATTTGCGGTATAATGGGGTGCGTGATAAAGTCATATGCGTTGTAAAAGTTTTAGAAATTATGTCTTTGAGGAGTAATAGTCCCGCGTTATAAAAATTGCGGAGTGTTGGTATGAGGGATGTTGATTTGCGGAACATCATCACATATTCCCGGGGGGAGGGATAGTCCCTTTCTTGCTATTTCCATGGAGGCGGGCCTTGTGTCCGGATGTGCGTGGCGCAAGGCCTGTGCGCAACAGAAGTGGAAAATATCCATTGTGCGCTTCAGGCATCACCGGAAGTTAAGGCGAGATTACATTTCCTGCACAATGGCCCCTGTTTGCGCTCCTTCCGGCCCTTGGGAATAGCTCCATGCCTGACCTCCATACAGTAAAGCAGGTGCACGTCACTGGGAGCGTGGGGCAAGCACACCCGGAGCTGGAATGTACAGAACTTGGGAAGAAAAAACAATGAAATATTGGGCACAACTCTCGCTTTTTTTTTCCCGTAGTCCCGCGCCCTGCACATGCCCACGCCCCCAGCACACGCCCACAGCACACGATATGAGACATGGCATGAAGGGCGGAACATACCACACGCCCCCAGCGCAACGCAGACACGTCCACAAGGGACTACTATGCTGGCACGGTTCTTTTACCTTTTAAATTTATATGGTGGGCGTCTGCATAGCCTATGTCCTTCTGCTGCAACTGCCCTTTCCAACGCTGTATTGGGTGTTGTGATTGGTGCTGTGGTTCCTGAGATTACCCATCTCAAAGGTTTGGGCTCTCTCTTTATTATATTAGTATAGATATAGATTGTAAAATGTCTTACAAAAATGTTACATAGTAGTCAGGTAGTAAGTTTATTTCGATTCAAATGAACCATAAAAGTGCACAGTGTTAAAATATACAATTCATAAAAGACTTTAACAAACATAATGACATTCCATATCAATATAAATATCATAATCCCACACTACAAAATGTGATAAGGCCCAAAAACTACCACAAAACTGCCTTGCCAAAAGCCTCAAAAAGAAGCACCAGGAAGGGTTCATAAAAGATCCACCAGGTCACCCCAGTTAATATTCTGATTTTGGCCCAGACTGGGTCTGGGAAAATGTTGAGATGAATAAAAAGAATGAATAAATATGATGATACACATGGTTCACATTAAGCAACTTTTAGAACATGAATAATTTTCAAACGGCTAGATAAGTCAGTATGAATGCATTAGAGGTAGTTGGTATGTTTGTGGTGTTTCTCTACCTGGGGATCATGATGCTGAAATATGAAAAATGATTTCAAATTGTAAAGATAAGTGTTTATGCTGAGAAATGGTATCTTGACATGTTTAAATGATGAAAAATGTTATTAAATAATTTTGATAAAAAAAAGAAAATGAATAAACAGTTAAATTACTATAAATGTGTACATGTTCATGGACTTTCTTTTGGTTTATCTTATTATCATCCCGTATTCGAATTTATAATTGAATCATTGAAAAAGAAATAGAGGTCACAAGGGAGTTTCTCTTGGTGTGTTGTTGTTCTCCCCTCTTCTCCATTACCTAAACAAATATACTTTTTAGAGAAGGGTCCCCCAGTTCTTTGCATAGGACCCTTAACAAGCAACATTTAGTATTTCCACTCCAATACAACTAATATCAGAGAAGGTGCTGGACAGTTAAAACTAAATTAATTATTCCCATTCCAAACACAAATTATTTGAAGTCAAGTGCTGGACAGAAAAAAGAAAAATGTACTATCCCCACTCTAAATATAAATTAATTCAGGGTAGCTGCTGGACAGTAACCTAACAGAATAAATAATCCCACACCAAACATTAAATAATTCAAAAATATATTTAAGTGTAAACATAAAAAAATGTAACATCCAAAATAAATTAATAAAATAAAATAACTAAACAATCAACACAGCCTGTCAGACGGGCCCGTCTACCCTAGGGTGGTGGGCAGGCAAAAGTCTGCCTGACGTCCTCATCAGGTATTTTGTTATGGTCAGCCGAGGGAGCTTATAATAGTGCTCAACATGCTTCCATTTATTTCATGCCCTTTTCCAACAATAACAGATTTCACCCATGTTTCATCCTTTTGTATCATGCACCCCAAAAGGACAAATTCCCTAATATCCAACATCGAATAAGACATATCGAAGGCACCTCTCAGAAAGCAAAAGGTCAATTACATAGTGCTAATGAAATTAACAAAATCCAGGCGGACAAACACAGACAATAAAGTGTGTCATGTAACAAAAGTGACAGAGTCTGGCTGTCCACTCTACATTTGCAGTTTAAAAAGCTTAGTCCCTTTCCTTCATGATTCATTGGGCCATAAAAAGTGGTGTAGCAAGTGAACCTGGTAGCAGTTCTACTGGCATTACCTCACCCATTATGAATACACACAGTCTTTCACACCTCTTTACTAAAACCAGCTTGAGGAATCAAGAATGAATTGCCGATTAAGATATTGGTTGGACGAGCGTCCGACCTGCATTGTAGTAGAAATGGAACCGCCTGACAAGAATTAGTTTGGTGCCCAATCTCATAATATGATGTGACTGCCTCCACAGCGGTCGGAAGGTGTATGTTTTCTATTGTGGCTTGTACTGCTGGCTGCAGCACAAGCCTCAATAGAACAAAATGTCCTATTACTTTAGGTAATCTTCATTACTCCGGGTCCCGTAGTCCTCGACACCTTCATTCACCTAATGAGATATTATTTATAAACTATCTCTCTGACAGAAAAAAGAAAGAAAGGAATGCTGGACCTACCCTCCCCCTCCCGCCGGGAGTACATAAGGATACAGGTCCCAGCATTCCATCTGAAATAGCAAGCCAAGGATGAATGACGGTAGCACAGGAGGGAGGGAGGGAACCCATGAAGGTGTTGAGGACTACGGGTAATGAGGATTACCTAAAGTAATAGGACATTACCCCCAGGTCCCTCCGTCCTCGACACCCTCATTCACCCAATGAGACATACCAAAGCAACCACAGCAATCATCCCAAAAAAAAGATATACAACAAACCACCAGAACCAGCAAGGAAATCTAGTAATTTATTGAAATAACAGAATTCAAGGGTGAACACAACCCAACACCCCCAAAGCAAAACCGCCCTCATCACCCAGCAGAGTGAGAAGGCGATAATGCCTGATGAAAGTATTGGAAGAAGCCCATGTGGCCACCCTACAAAACTCAGAGAGAGGCACACCCCGAACCTCAGCCCAAGAGGCCGCCACCCCCCTCGTAGAACGAGCCTGAACCCCAACCGGAGGAGGGGACCCAGAAAGCGAATAGGCCAAGGAAATTACCTGCTTCAACCAGAGACCAATAGAGAAAGAGGAAGCCCTACGCCCACGAGAAGCAGCCCCAAAGGAGACAAACTGGGAATCAGACACACGAAAGGGAGCCGTGCGGTCCAGATAAACACGCAGAGCCCTGCACACATCCAATGAGGACCAACAGGGACCCCCCGGGAATCCAGAACAGAGCCCATCGCAGAATGAAGACCGAAGGGCAAAACCTGAAATTGATAGTGACACCCCCGAACACAAAATCTCAGGAAGCGACAGGACCTGGGATGCACCGGGACATGGTAATATGCGTCCTGAAGATCCAGGCTACACATGAAGTGACCCGGAAGCACCAAGGGAATCACCCTCTGCAAGGTATCCATGCGAAAGGGAACCCGCAACACCCAACGGTTCATCATCTTTAAATCAAGAACCAAGCGGAAACCCCCCGTATTCTTTGGGACCAGAAAGATCAGGGAATAGAAGCCCGACCCCACTTTCGAAGGAGGAACCTCCTGAATTGCACCCTTCAGAAGAAGATCCGCCACCCCTTGAGACAGGTGGGCCCTCCTGGAATGGCAAGCAGGCCAGGGAGTCGGGCGGAGGCCGGAATCTGGAGGGGGAACAGAAAACTCCACCACGTAGCCCTCCCGAAGAACATCTAACACCCAAGCGTCTGAACAGGACTGAACCCAGGCATCCAGGAAGAAGTGCAGCCGCCCTCTTACCAACAACCCAGGAACCACAGCCAAAGAGTCAGGAGCAAGGCTTCACGGGAGGAGGGGACCTGGCCTTACGATCCCGACCCCGACCAGAACCAAATCTCCCCTGGCCTCTCCCAGACTGCCTACGATAGGAAGGGCGAAATAAATATTTAGCCTTAGAAGGGACAGAAGCAACAGCGGCAGCAGAACCCTTAAAAGAAGAAGAGTGCTTCTTTTCTTTAAACAGTTTATGCAATTTGGTCTCCAACTCCCCCCAAACAGCATAGAACCCTGAAAGGGCAAACGCAAGGCACATGCCTTCTGCGCCGAGTCCGTCTTCCAGTCCTTAAGCACAAGACTGCGACGAGCTGCCACACAAGCTCTGCCTGAGATGGCAGCCGCCCGCACAACGTCAAAAGACAAATCGGAAAGAAGCTCCACTTGACGTTCAATGTGCTCAAGAAGACCCGAACAGTCCGTGGCATCATCCATCGACTGATAGAGCGACTTAATGTCCGACAGCAGAGACTGCGACAAATAAGTCCCATAAACGCCGGCCCTCAACGCCAGATGGGAGCCCGAATAAACCTTCCTGAGGGCCACATCTGCCTTTTTATCAACCATCCAGTATCTGGGTGTAACCCTACATGAGAACCTATCCTGGGAGCCACAAATAGCAAGATCCCGGCTCAAGCTTAGTCAATTGTCCGGTGCAATTTTGAAGGTTGCAAATACTTCTACTTATAAACCCATTAGCCCGACAATAGAAATGTACAAAACTCAAGCCATAGCGGCCGCTTCTTATGGTAGCGAGTTATGGGGGTACAAAGCTAGGGCAGAACTTCTCAGTGTAGAAAACAATTTCCTTAGACGCCTCTTAGCCCTCCCCCGTGGCACACCCCTGCTCCCCTTGAGACTTGATGTGGGTCTTCCCTCTATAGCTGAGGATCTCGAATTAAAGCCTTTGAGATTCTGGTACAGGCTTTGGACCACTAGCGAGCTTGCTCATTACAGGCAAGACCTCATACGTGTAATGAACTTGAATAAGCGTGACAGAATTCCTTGGTTGGTTTTCATTAAGAAAGAACTGTATCGCCTGAGACTCCAGGAGTTATGGGATGTTCCTGAACAAGGCTGCCAAAGGGTCTCTCGTAAAAGACTGGTGGAGATACATAAGGAAAAAAGTTTATCTACTCAGGTATCTGCACCCAATAACGGCACCTTAACAGATCGATTTTTGGTTTCAAAAAATTATTATGATTTTGAAGGTTTTATGGACATCATTTTCCCCATTTTAGCACGGAAACTGTTCATCCAATGGAGGTTAGACACCCTGCCTATCAAAACTTTTACCTGTAAATGGACAAAGAGTGATGATAATCTGTCCGGGGTGCGCTGATCGTGATGAGGAGGAAATTCATGTTCTGTTCTTCTGCCCAGCCTACAATAGACCTAGGAAATATTGGCTTGTGCCACTTTGCAGGAATTGGGGCAGAAGGAGCCATTTGCATTCTTATAGAATACTGAAAACGAGCACTCTGCCTCACATAGTCTTTGCAGTTGCCAAATACATACTGGCCATGTGGCAGATAAGAAATAAACTCCTAAAAGTCTGACCACTGATGTGAACTGTAAAGTACTCCATCTCATGAACAGATTTCCAAGGAATTCAATTTTCATGTAATGTTTTTTATACTCGGGAATGTTCTTTTTAAATGTCGAACGTTTTAAATGTTGAATGTTTTTATTGTATCTTTTATGGTCAAAGGCCCACATGCATCAATATCGGCTTTTGCGATTTCTAAATTGCGAAAAATAGTGAGTCGCAATTTAGAAATCGCAAAAGCCTATGCATGATTATTTTTTAATTTTTTATGCAATTCGGTAAAAATCGCTATTTTTACCGAATCGCATAAAAAATGCGATTTTCAAATTGCGAATTCGCAATTCCCATTCATTCCTATGGGCCAAAATGCCCATAGGAATGAATGGGAATTGCGAATTCGCAATTTGAAATTGCAATTCATCAATCCATTTCAAGGGTGGAGAGGGGGGTCTAAATGACCCCCCCCCTGCACCCATGAAATGTACTTTTCAGTAGAAGTTACATACACACATGTCCTAAGGACATGTGTGTCTGTAACTTAACAGTTTAAAAAATGCATTTTTGTGCATTTTTAAACAATTTCGCAAATTACCATGAGGTTGAACTTTGTGGTAATTTGCACTTCCAATTTGAAAAGTCGCACATTTTTTGGAAATGATGCATAGCATTTAAGAAATCGCAAAATTGCGATTTCTTATATGCTATCGCAATTTTAGAAATCGCAAAAAAGTTGTGATTTCTAAAATAGCATGATGCATCCCAAACAGCACTTTTGGAATCGCAAACGGCCGATTTTAAGGAATCGCACCGTTTGCGACTCCAAAAATGCTTGATGCATGTGGGCCTAAATGACCGAAATAAAGAATTTTTGGATTGGATTTGACATCGGAAAGAAGCTCCACTTGACGTTCAATGTGCTCAAGAAGACCAGAACAGTCCGTGGCATGTCAAGTCAGTCAAGTCAAGAAATTTATATAGCGCGCTACATACCCAGAGGGTCTCAAGGCGCTTGAGGAGGGGTGGGGAATTACTTCTCGAATTTCCAGGTTTTAAGTTGCTTTCTGAATGCTAGGTGGTTTTGAGTGAGGCGAAGGTGCAAGGGAAGTGAGTTCCAGGTTTTGGCCACTAGGTAGGAGAATGATCTTCCTCCCATGGTGGTTTTGTTGACGCGGGGAACAGCGGCGAAGGCTTGGTTGGAAGAGCGCAGCTGGCGGGAGGGGGTGTAGAAGGAAAGACGTGTATTGAGGCAATCGGGTCCAAGTTCGTAGAGAGCTTTGTGTGCGTGGGTGAGGAGGCGGAAAGTTATCCTCTTATTGACGGGGAGCCAGTGGAGGTTTTTCAGGTGAGCAGAAATGTGTTCTTTGCGCGGGATGTCTAGTATGAGTCTGGCTGATGAGTTCTGGATGCGTTGGAGTTTTTTCTGAAGTTTTGCGGTGGTACCAGCGTAAAGGGTGTTTCCGTAGTCCAGGCGGCTTGTGACCAGTGCGTGGGTGACCGTTATTCTAGTTTCGGTGGGGATCCAGCGAAATGTTTTTTTGAGCATGCGAAGAATGTTGAAGCAAGATGAAGAGACGGCGTTGACTTGTCTGGTCATCGAGAGTGAGGAATCCAGGATGACGCCTAGGTTCCGTGCGTGATCCGTCGGGATGGGTGCTTTTCCAAGGGCTTCTGGCCACCAAGAGTCGTCCCAGGTGGAGGGGGAGGTGCCTAAGATAAGGACTTCTGTTTTGTCTGAATTCAGTTTCAGACGGCTATGCTTCATCCATTCGGCTACCTCTTTCATTCCTTCATGAAGGTTGGTTTTGGCGGTGTTTGGGTTTTTGGTGAGTGAGAGGATCAGTTGAGTGTCATCGGCGTAGGAGATGATGTTGAGGTTGTGTTGGCGTGCGATGGTCGCGAGGGGGCTCATGTATACGTTGAAGAGGGTGGGGCTGAGTGAAGATCCTTGTGGCACGCCGCAGATGACTTCAGTGGCCTCTGACTTGAATGGTGGGAGGCGTACTCTCTGAGTTCTTCCGGTAAGGAATGAGGTGATCCATTCCAGTGCTATTCCTTGGATTCCGATGTTTCTGAGTCGTTGTAACAGGTTGTTATGACAGACTGTGTCGAAGGCTGCAGAGAGGTCGAGGAGGATGAGGGCGACTGTGTCTCCATTGTCCAGTAGAGTTCGGATGTCGTCTGTTGCTGCGATGAGTGCGGTCTCAGTACTGTGTTTGGCTCGGAAGCCGGACTGTGAGGAGTCGAGGGATTTGTTGGCTTCGAGGAAGGCGGCGAGTTGGTTGTTGACAGCTTTCTCGATGACTTTGGCCGGGAATAGAAGGAGCGAGATGGGTCCGTAGTTTTTGAGTTCAGAGGGGTCAGCTGTGGGTTTTTTCAGAAGGGCGCTGAGTTCGGCGTGTTTCCAGCTTGGTGGGAAGGGGCCGGAGTTGAGGGAGCAGTTGATGACGTCTCGGAGGTGTGGTGCTATGATGGAGTCTGCTTTGTTGAAGATGTGGTGAGGGCATGGGTCTGTGGGGGATCCTGAGTGGATGGAGTTCATCAGGCGGATGGTGTCTTCAATGGAGATTGGGTTCCAGTCATTGAGGATGTTCAAGGGGGGTGAAGGTGCGGCTGAGGGTTGGGTGGGTTGGTCTTCGGGTTGGTTGCCAAAGCTGTTGTGGATGTCAGCGATGTTGTCGTGGAAGAACGAAGCTAGGGAGTCGCAAAGGGTTTGAGAGGGGGTGATGTCGTTGGAGTTGGCAGTGGGGTTGGTAAACTCTTTGACGATGTTGAATAATTCCTTGCTGTTTTGGGCGTTTTTGTCTAGTCGGTCTTTGAATGCGGTTTTCTTGGCAGTCCGGATCAATTGGTGGTGTATGCGGGTGGCGTTTTTGAAGGCGTCCCTGGTGTTGGTGTTAGGGTCTTTTTTCCCGGCCTTCTCAAGGGAGCGACAGAGTTTCTTGGATTTCTTAAGATCCTCGTTGAACCAGGGGGCGTTTTTGCTGCCTAGTTTGATTTGACGTTTTTTCAAAGGTGCTAGGTTGTCGGCGGTGTTGGTTAGCCATTGAGTGAGGTTAATGGCTGCTTGGTTGGGGTTCGATGAATGGGCAGGGGGGTTATGAAGAAGCGATGTGGAGATCTGGTCGATGGTGATTTTGTTCCAGTTTCTTCGCAGAGCAGGTTGAGGGTGGTTGTGGGTTATGGTCTTATTGTAAACAAAGTGAATGCAGCTGTGGTCCGTCCGTTGGAGAACTGTGGTGTGACTGAAGGAAATATGTTTGCTGGAGGTGAAGATAGGGTCGAGGGTGTGTCCTGCGTGGTGTGTGGGGGTATTAACAAGTTGTTTGAGTCCGAGGTTGGCGAGATTGTCCAGAAGGGTGGTGGTGTTGTTGTCGTTGCTCTTTTCCAGGTGAAAATTGAGGTCTCCCAATAGAATGTAGTCCTCGGAGGAGAGGGCGTGTTGGGTGATAAAATCAGTGATGTCTTCAGTGAATTGTGCACGGGGTCCTGGTGGCCTGTAGAGGAGGGTGCCTCTGAGTGTGGTCTTGGGGTCGGTGTGGATCTGGAAGTGAAGGTGTTCGGCGCTAGAGAGGTTGCATCCATCGACTGAGAGAGCGACTTAATGTCCGACAGCAGAGACTGCGACAAATAAGTCCCATAAACGCCGGCCCTCAACGCCAGATGGGAGCCCGAATAAACCTTCCTGAGGGCCACGTCCGCCTTTTTATCAACCGGATCCTTCAGCACGGCGTCCTCCGACAAGGAAGTGCGACCCACCAGACTAGCCCCACAAGAGTCGGGCAGCTCCGCAGCCTTATCCTGCAGGGCTTAAAGGCGGGTCATAAAACGTGGAAACAGAATGCGATCCAGGTCAGCCCACTCCCTCTTCAGGACATCTTTAATAAAAGGATGCACCGGAACATCAACAGCGGCAGAAGTCTGGAACTGGCGCAGCAAAGAACCCCCGGAAGTACTGGGAGCAGCGTCATCCGAGAAACCCATGTTCTCCTTCACATGCTTCAAGATGCCCGGCAAAGCGTCCTTGTCAATGTACTTCCCTTTCAGCTCCGAGTCCCCAGCCCAAGCAGACTCATCATCAGAAGAAGCAGAGGAAACAGGAGCAGCAGCCGGCCCCTTGCGTCGGGCCCCACCATCACCCATCTCACACAGGGTCTCTCTTATCAAGCTCTTCAAGCGCGCATCCCCACCCCCACCACGGCGTCTGGACCGGGCAGGAGACGGAGAACGCGAAACATCAGAAGAAGAAGAGGAAGAGGATCTCTCCCTGTGATGCCTCTTCCTTGAACTTTTCCCCATGCCTGAAAAGAGCCAAAAACGAAGGCAAAGCAAAGCGCCACAGTAAGGACCAAAGAACAGCAAAAACCTCTACGCGGTACTCACCCACTGCCCCGGTTTTTAAACAGCACCAAAAAATGCCTGGACAGAAGCGCCTGATCCTGCCCAAAACGGAAGTCAGGCAGCGTCCCCACCGGAAGGCGTCATCACCAAGAACCAATCCGGAGACGCGAAGGAGGGCGCGCCCCCCAGTAAGCCCGGCAGACCGGGAGGGGCGGCCATCGGGCAGACACCGAGCACACACGATCCGAAATCCACGCGTGGCTCCAAGAAAGCGACCAGGACAGCCCACGCCACTCCCCCCAAGCCCGGCAGGGAGGGAGAGGCAATCCAACCAACCGAGGACATGCATCCTCAGAAGTAAATACAGCGCAGGAGCACCAAGCACCTCGCGCCACAGCATATCCTGTCAGAATGACAGAAAAAAGAAACAGATGGAATGCTGGGACCTGTACCCTTATGTACTTCCGGTGGCAGGGGGATGGTAGGTCCAGCATTCCTTTCTTTCTTTTTTCTGTCAGAGAGATAGTTTATAAATAATATCTCATTAGGTGAATGAGGGTGTCGAGGACGGAGGGACCTGGGGGTAATCACTTTTAAGACATCCATACCCCGTGTGGCAGGCACTGCATGTAGCATTGATTTTTTTGTGCCCCCCCTGACCTAATGGTAGAGGCCGCTGAGGGACAGGGGCCTTGCTAGGGGCCCCAAAGCCATTTTCTGACTGCCTTTCCAAGTCAGAAAGGCCGATATAAAGAGGGTGTTGGAAGTGGACATCACAATCTTGATGGCTGTGCCTGAGCAGGCACCATGCCATTTGGGGATTATCTGTCTGACCGACGCCTTTTGTGGGCGTCAGTCTTTCCTTCAGCATGCAGCGGTCTGACCGGCTGCATCCTATTGCGGATGTCGGACACCTGCTTCCGAGGTCTGGCGGACTGCCACCGACAGCCTTTCAGTGCAGATCTGGCCGACATCGTAATGGGCCCCATATAATCAAAACCCATCCGTATAAATGGGGAGCAGGAATATGAAGTCAATTCGATCCTTGACTCAAAATTGAAAGGCACCCAACTGTGGTGTTTAATATTCTGGAAAGGTTTTGCCCCATAAGAACTCATAAGGATTCATGCATCCTGATTACAAAAACGTTTCTATAAAAGGTTCCTTTCCAAACCTGGGCCTGTCAGCGTTCTTCAAAAGGGGGGTGTACTGCCAGGCCTTCGCCTCCAGCATCAAACCAACTTAACGCACTTTGCCCCTCTGATGAGGTGTTCTTAGGATGCACTTACAGTGTTCTTTCAAACGTTTTTTTTAGTTGCATATCAAATAATCCTCACAGTACAGACTGGGCAGCTCAGCTGAGTGCATTAGAACGTTGCATTGAAATGTGTTATGCCCAAGGTTTGCCGTTGTTGGAACTACAATACCCATGTGCCTGTGCTGTCCAACGACAAGTATAGCAACAGACAGCCATATAAATGCAGTCTAGCCGGGCAGCATGTTAGAAGTCCCGCATGTATGGAGTCAGCCGCATCGGAGGGGCACCGCGTCCCGAGAATCAAGACAACAAGCCAGCCGAGGCAGGACAGGTTGAATTCATCAGAATGGTAGGGGTGCGCCACCTGCACCTCATGTAGGGCTACTTCACGCTACTTCACGGATGACGTCCGGGTTAAACATCTGTAGCCAAACTTATCAGAGCAGCGAAGTGCTGTCTTTTGGGTCACGTGGGGTGGGATCCGCTATCCTGGCTATACTTGAAGACGTTTCTTGATCAGTAGAAACAAGCGAGTGGGCTCTATAACTAGTTTATTTGAATCTATTACTTGGGCATATTTGATATGTATTTCTGGACATCGGTACCGAGTGAGCGGGCTCCGCGTACTGTTTCCCTCAACACTCTTTGCAAGTCCTGACTAAGGCAGGAAGGACCCCCAATTAGGAGATTGAAACAGAATACAAACTGCACCCAGTGCTACATCAATGCCAGAACCCTTTCCTATTGTCTTTTAACAGAGAAATTGATGCCAAAAAGTTTCCTGTGAGGGACAAGCAACAATGAGTAAAGGGCGGATACGGTCTGTATGGCATGTCAATAGTTGTCTTGTTAAAGGTGATTGGCATGAGACAGTGATGCTGTATATGCACTTCTTAGGTTAGGATCAGCCACTTATAAAAGTCTTTAAGAGCTATAAAGAATCAAGTCCAGCCCTTTTTCTCTTTCAGGTAAGGTTGTGTAGTAATAGGTTTGAGCTGTCCCCTTCCTCTCCTCTCAATTGACTGTGCTATCATAACAATCAGCAGTTGGGGCTTGGAAGAGGGGGGCCCACCTGAGCATAGCACTGATTCTCAGGCGTTTGCCCTGCTAACAGGTTACCAGGAAAAACAGAGTTGAAGAATAAAAAGCCAGATTTGTTTTAACTTTTAAAGTACAGCTTCAATGATGCTCTGTGGCCTGCTGTTTCCCTTGGCTGGTGGCTCTGGCAGCAGTCACTGTGACATCAGAACTCATCTATAATAAGTAACTAGAGCTGAGCTGCCACGTTACTTCTTCATTCAAGACAACAAGGGGTGTCTCAAGTACAGCCAGCAATAAGGAAATAAATAAAGCCTCTGGGAGAAAGACAGGAGGTTCTGGTGATTAAAGTGGCATGAGTAGATCGTACACAAGAAAGGATTTATTTTTAGTCTCACAAGTGGTCTCTCGAATAGACCATCATCAAATAAGCCGTTGTTAAAGACAGAAACAATAGGCAGACAATGTAAAATATATGTGCCAGATTGCTGAGAGTCCCTGCAAAACCCCACACCAGAGGGACATTGTATGGGTTAGTGGCTAATCTGCTAACCTCTGATTCGTAAAACCTAGGAGCTACTTCAGACTTGACCAAATTTAAAACAGTAGGATCTCCGGCAACTCCGTTAACCTCCCCTGTGCTTCATTTTCTAATTATGTGCAATGAGGTGGTGTAAAGTGCAGTTGTGTAAAGTGAGAAATGTGTAAAGCAGCACTGTAAAACCACACTTATGCAAGATATTAAATTCCCTCCAGTCCACCCTGATCCAGCATTGAATCCCAGTGCTCTGATGCTCCCTGTGTACAACCTTCAAGGTTCGTGGAGGAAGTTATACAGAGCACTGCTCATGGAAATTACCCTTACAATGCTAGCATCACAATATGGTGGGCAGTCCACGTGTTGCTATTTCTCAGGTTTAGCACTGCCTCCACAAAGGACATTGTCTAAACCGGGCCACTTGTCTCAACGTAACGGAGGCTCTTCAGTCTGAAAGTTCAAGACACCTCAGTTCCTCCTTTCTTCAAATCAAACTAATAGACCTTTGGGGTCCAGACCAGACCTAAAATGGGCACCATCTGTCTCAGAGCATTTGAAGTGTGATTCCCATGGCTGGGATCCAAACCTCCACCACCAAGCAGCCTCGACCAATCTTTTCTGATATCAGCATGCAAATATGAGCCATGCACTTACGTGGCCGACTGGCTTTCCCATAAAACGTCAAGCAGTGTGTTTCCCGTCCCGTGCATTCCATTACTGTATCAGTTTTACATTCCTCTTTGGAGCCTTCGATGAAGCAGTCTGGACACTTGTATCCATTGCGGGTCAAATTCAGTGGAGGAACTGAAACCGACAGAAGAAAAGAATTAGACAGCTAGACTGTATCCGACATCCCTATCTGCACCTACACCATTGCATAGGAACAACAGAAGGCACAATATGATCCCAGACTGTGATGATGCTGGCATTTAAAAGTGGTATGGTGCATGGAGCAATGCTTAGCATTAAAGATCACATCTTGGACACATCTGTGGATCCCATCAACTTAATGAGAAGAAAGGTCATGGGCCATAGAGGTCTTCACTTTCTTCCAAGATCTTGGCTTTGAATACATTCAAAATCTATGAGTGACAGTGCAAAATTTGAATTTACGGGTGAATTGTACCCAGAATTACTGATCGGGGTGGTAATTTGTCATTTCTCAGAGGACTCTCTCACCCAACACCTAAGAGCAACATTTTGCTCTTCATGTGTTATGTGCCAGTCGTAATGAGGGCCGTGGTGACTGTCGAACTCTGGAGTGTATGTTCTTGCTAACTTTATAAGCTAAATAGATAGAAGATGGCGGCACTCGGGGTGTGTAATGTTCATCAAGTTGGTAAAGTAAACCAATGGTAAGTATTTTTGGGTGCCAGGAAATGGTCCCTTCCGGCCGGTAGGGACTGGAACTTGAACAGAATGCGAAGGAGTGCAAGGGGGGCTTGCACTGTTTCCGGGGGCACTCCGGTTGGAGAAAATCTCCTAAATTATGATTTCATCAGTGCATATCATGTAGTTCAAACAAGTGTAATCGTGGTAATCTTTTTTGAAGGGTCGTTTATTTAGTGGGTCACATATTAAATCTTCATAGTAACTCCTTTGTGAAACGAGACGTTAAGGAAAATGATTGACAACATCCATAGATCTATGCTGCATCCCTATGCATTTCGGGCGGAGCCCTTCGTCAGGGGATAGCAAAGAATCTGTAAGTAAATAAATCGATATCAGGAAGGGGAGCACGCAACCACAGGTTAACTAAAACGTTCTAGGTGGGTGAAATGGAAACATACAAGTGTTAATTAATGGCTACGAAAAAAGAGAAAGGTGCAAAAAATAAATCAATGTCGACCATACCGTGCTGTCGAAAATAGAAAGAAACCTCAGAGGGGTAGAAGTAAATCACCGTGTCATGGAAGAAGACGGAGAAAGACCTGACAGAACCGAAACCCATTGTGTGCTCGTGGAACTGGTAACAAAGGGGAACGCTGAGATCCAGAAGGTGAAGTCTTAGCGAGGCACCAGTTAAAGAAATGGCCATGCGGGTGGGGGAGAAACGGGAAAAAGCTTACCGATGGGTCGAAGTAGCAACGCGCCAAACGGCGTGTTGCCGAGGGTTGGTGTGCAGGCGGGGGTAATGCGGAAGTAAATAAGCGGCAGTGAAAGTAAAAAACGGACTGGCGGATGTGAGGATGGGTGAAAATATCGTATCAGAAAATACTCTATCGTGTTAAACACCTCACGGAGTACACAGGAAAATATAGTGAAACATTGAAAAACAAGCGTTACAAGTAAAGAAAAACTGAATATTTGCGTGAGCTTACTAGACACTCGAACGCGAGAGTGGCGGCCATCTTAGAGTGGACTCAGATGGTATAGATACACAGTGGTAGCATTACTGATATAACGATAAAAGAATGAAAAAGGTACAGGAGGTAGGAATAAAAGGTAAATGGAGAGAGAAAAAAATGGGAAACTAGCTTAAATAAATATCAAAGACCGGAGGTTAGGGAAAATGATAAAATTAGGAAAATAGTACCAGAGAGATAATAGACAGGGAGAGAATGAAGTGTGAAAGAACCAGTTAAAAGGCGAAGCAAAAAATTACAGCTGGAAAACCACGTGAACAGAAAAGAAGAAAGACTAGGGATGGTGGAGACTAGGAACAACAAAATAAACCCATGTAGCATCAAAAGAAATTCAAGAGAATGTATATATGTTGGGACAACAATTCTCTATAAGAAACAACTATATTCCAGTCTGTCAATAAGCCCCTTGGGCTGGCAGGCATCCAGTCTCTTGATCCACACTGTTTCCCTTTGGAGTAGTAGTTTCTTGTTATCAACGCCTGCTTTCAGTGGGACAACCTCCAAGACAAGGAACTTCAGTTGGCTCACGTTGTGGTGGTGTGTAATGAAGTGAGCAGCCAAAGGTGCTTTTGTTGATCTGTTCCTGATAGTGCTTTTGTGTTCGGTTAAGCGAACTTTGATCTTTCGTTCGGTTTTGCCTACATAAGGCAGTCCACAGGGACATTTGAGTAGATACACTAGATTCATAGAGTCACAAGTAGCATTGGTTCTCAATTTGATGGCTTTTCCTGATGATGGGTGGTTGAAGGTGTTGCCCGGAATTATATTGTGACAATGACTGCAATTATGGCACGGTTTGGTGCCACTGTAGTTGGTAGAAATGTCAATGGGTTCGGTCTCAAGAATGTTCTTCAAGTTTTTGGCTCTCTGGTATGCAAAGAGTGGTCGGGTGTTGAAAATGCCCTGAAAGTCTGGTTCAAAGCGAATCATGTCCCAACTCTTAAGGATGATATTTTTGATGGCCTTGCTTCTAGATGAGTATTTAGAGACGAAAACCGGTCTCTGTTCGTCAGTTAATTTGATGTTAGTTCTTAGAAGTTCTGCCCGGGTTTTAGTGGCCACTCGGATTTTTGCTGCTTGTAATGTGACCTCAGGATATTTTCTGTCTCTGTACTTCTGTAGTATTTTATCTTCAGATCTTTCATAGGCTTCTGATTCTGAACAGATTCTTTTAGCCCTTAGAAGCTGAGAGTATGGCAAATGTGTTTTAAGAGGTGTTGGATGACAACTGGTGAACATTAAAGCATTGTTCCTGTCCGTGGCTTTAACGAATAGATTGGTTGACAGTTTGTTGTCGTGTAATGTAACCAGGACATCTAGAAATGGCAAACTTTGTGGACTGATGGTATGAGTGAACTTTATATGGTCATCCAAAGAGTTTATGTATTTCAGAAATTCCAAAATTTCATCAGGTTGGCCAATTCAGATGAGGAAAATGTCGTCTATGTACCTCCATAGGGTAAGAATGTTGTTGATCCATTTATTGTGACTCAAGATGTGATCTAGTTCCATCCTGTGCATGAACAGGTTGGCATAGCTGGGAGCAGCACAATTTCCCATTGATGTTCCAACGAGTTGAAGATAGTATTCGTTGTTGTAAGAAAAGTAACTGTGGTACAACGTGAACTGTAAAAGTTCAAGTATCAGAACTTTCAAAGTGTCTTCGATGGGATGGTGAAGTAAAAAGGATTCTATGGCTTCCAAGCCCCTATTGTGCGGAATCAATGTATACAGAGCACATACATCTATGGTTACCAAAGTGTGTACTTTATCCGGTACAATGGTGACCTGTTGGAGGCGCTTCAGAAAGTCAGTTGTGTCACGCAGGTATGTAGACATGGATGTGACGATGTCTTGTAGATAAAGGTCAATGAATTTGCCAGTCGGCTCATGGATAGAATTTTTCGTTGAAACTATGGGACGAAAAGGTGGCTTGTGTAGATCCTTGTGGATTTTCGGGAGCATATGAATGCTAGGGCATTTGGGATGAGATTGTGTAAGGTATTTGTGGTCCTTGTCTGTGATCGTTCCCATAGTGAGAGCCTTATCCAGAATGACTTTGAGCGTGTTGGCGAAAACTCCAGTGGGATCATTGGGTAATTTCATGTATAGATTCTTATCATTGACATGTTCACTTACACTGGTATGGTAAAAGTCACTGTCCATGACAACAAGTGCGCCGCCTTTATCAGCTTTACAGCACGTAATTCCAGAATTGTTAACAATTTGGTTGAGTGCTCTGGATTCCTTGAGATTGAAGTTGTTATGTTTGGAGTGTGGTTTTTTGAAGTTCTCCCTGATGGAGTTCAAAGTGATGGTTTCAAAAGAGTCAAATATTTTGTGACTAACAGGAGCCACAAATGTGCTTTTACTTCTTAATTCTTTGCACGCATGTCGTATGGGTGTGCTAGTAGGAGGGCACACATTAGAAAAAAAGTGACGGAGTCTCAAGGTTCTCATGAATTTATATAGACTTATCTCAGTTTCCAATTCGGTGGAATTATATGTAGGGACAAAAGAAGTCCCACGTTCCAGGGTGGACAATTGTAATTGGGATAAGTTCGTTTTAGAGATGTTGATTACGAGGGTTTTTTGCTCCTGGTTGCTTGAGCGATTGGAGTTGTCTTTTCTCTTAGAGTTTCTGCCCCTCCTGGTTCGACGTTGACGGTTTGGTCTGTTTCTAAAAAAGAGACACCAGAAGTTGAAGCTGCGGTTTGGGGGACATTATCAGATGGTTTCGGAGGTACAGTGCTCCTAGGTGGTCTACCATAGTTAGTGTTCCCTCTTTGAGAAGTCGAACCATCTGTAGAACTCCCTTCGTCCGAGGACGGATTGTTGTACGGTCTTTGTTGTCTGCATTGGGCATAAACTTCTGCCCAACTATAGACCTCACCCAGTTTATAGTCCATGGTGTCACGTCTATATTTTCTAATTTTTCTATCATTGATCTCTTTCGTGTACTTATCCAATTGTATATTGATGTCGGCGAGAGATTTGTCGAGATCTTCTTTGGACATGTTGTTCTCTAGGTTGCGTGAGATCTGTGTGATTTCTTTGTCTAAATCATCGATGACCTTTGAAAGTTCTTCAACTATGAGAAGAATCAAGTCTAATAAACAACGATTGAGGATGGCGTACCATCGTTCCGTGAATTTCGGGTTGTTCCGACAGAGGGTAGGCTTCAAAGCGATTCTTAATCCTCTAGGGATGCGTTGATCTTTGTGATATCTAATAAGAGTTCCAGCGTGTAGGTGTTGGTTGATAATTCTTTTAGAGGTATATAAAAGTTGTCTCAACATGCTAGGGTTAGAGAAGGCACTTGTGGATGAGGGGTCTGCTTCCTGAATCAAAGCGTAGATGCGGGTAGTTTCATCTTGGGAAAACCCAAAAGTTTCAGCCTGATTGGCTGTGGTGCTTGCAATTTCCTCATAAGACATGGTTCAACGATCGGTGCCCGCCAAACGTGGCCAGAGGTACGTTGATAAGCTAAATAGATAGAAGATGGCGGCACTCGGGGTGTGTAATGTTCATCAAGTTGGTAAAGTAAACCAATGGTAAGTATTTTTGGGTGCCAGGAAATGGTCCCTTCCGGCCGGTAGGGACTGGAACTTGAACAGAATGCGAAGGAGTGCAAGTTAACGTTTTAGTTAACCTGTGGTTGCGTGCTCCCCTTCCTGATATCGATTTATTTACTTACAGATTCTTTGCTATCCCCTGACGAAGGGCTCCGCCCGAAATGCATAGGGATGCAGCATAGATCTATGGATGTTGTCAATCATTTTCCTTAACGTCTCGTTTCACAAAGGAGTTACTATGAAGATTTAATATGTGACCCACTAAATAAACGACCCTTCAAAAAAGATTACCACGATTACACTTGTTTGAACTACATGATATGCACTGATGAAATCATAATTTAGGAGTTTTTCTCCAACCGGAGTGCCCCCGGAAACAGTGCAAGCCCCCCTTGCACTCCTTCGCATTCTGTTCAAGTTCCAGTCCCTACCGGCCGAAAGGGACCATTTCCTGGCACCCAAAAATACTTACCATTGGTTTACTTTACCAACTTGATGAACATTACACACCCCGAGTGCCGCCATCTTCTATCTATTTAGCTTATCAACGTACCTCTGGCCACGTTTGGCGGGCACCGATCGTTGAACCATGTCTTATGAGGAAATTGCAAGCACCACAGCCAATCGGGCTGAAACTTTTGGGTTTTCCCAAGATGAAACTACCCGCATCTACGCTTTGATTCAGGAAGCAGACCCCTCATCCACAAGTGCCTTCTCTAACCCTAGCATGTTGAGACAACTTTTATATACCTCTAAAAGAATTATCAACCAACGCCTACACGCTGGAACTCTTATTAGATATCACAAAGATCAACGCATCCCTAGAGGATTAAGAATCGCTTTGAAGCCTACCCTCTGTCGGAACAACCCGAA
This sequence comes from Lissotriton vulgaris, assembly GCF_964263255.1. Lineage (NCBI taxonomy): Eukaryota > Metazoa > Chordata > Amphibia > Caudata > Salamandridae > Lissotriton > Lissotriton vulgaris. The sequence goes on along the minus strand of NC_141695.1, from coordinate 149,350,025 downwards.
ATTCACGGAACGATGGTACGCCATCCTCAATCGTTGTTCATTAGACTTGATTCTTCTCATAGTTGAAGAACTTTCAAAGGTCATCGATGATTTAGACAAAGAAATCACACAGATCTCACGCAACCTAGAGAACAACATGTCCAAAGAAGATCTCGACAAATCTCTCGCCGACATCAATATACAATTGGATAAGTACACGAAAGAGATCAATGATAGAAAAATTAGAAAATATAGACGTGACACCATGGACTATAAACTGGGTGAGGTCTATAGTTGGGCAGAAGTTTATGCCCAACGCAGACAACAAAGACCGTACAACAATCCGTCCTCGGACGAAGGGAGTTCTACAGATGGTTCGACTTCTCAAAGAGGGAACACTAACTATGGTAGACCACCTAGGAGCACTGTACCTCCGAAACCATCTGATAATGTCCCCCAAACCGCAGCTTCAACTTCTGGTGTCTCTTTTTTAGAAACAGGCCAAACCGTCAATGTCGAACCAGGCGGGGCAGAAACTCTAAGAGAAAAGACAACTCCAATCGCTCAAGCAACCAGGAGCAAAAAACCCTCGTAATCAACATCTCTAAAACGAACTTATCCCAATTACAATTGTCCACCCTGGAACGTGGGACTTCTTTTGTCCCTACATATAATTCCACCGAATTGGAAACTGAGAAGTCTATATAAATTCATGAGAACCTTGAGACTCCGTCACTTTTTTTCTAATGTGTGCCCTCCTACTAGCACACCCATACGACATGCGTGCAAAGAATTAAGAAGTAAAAGCACATTTGTGGCTCCTGTTGTCACAAAATATTTGACTCTTTTGAAACCATCACTTTGAACTCCATCAGGGAGAACTTCAAAAAACCACACTCCAAACATAACAACTTCAATCTTAAGGAATCCAGAGCACTCAACCAAATTGTTAACAATTCTGGAATTACGTGCTGTAAAGCTGATAAAGGCGGCGCACTTGTTGTCATGGACAGTGACTTTTACCATACCAGTGTAAGTGAACATGTCAATGATAAGAATCTATACATGAAATTACCCAATGATCCCACTGGAGTTTTCGCCAACACGCTCAAAGTCATTCTGGATAAGGCTCTCACTATGGGAACGATCACAGACAAGGACGACAAATACCTTACACAATCTCATCCCAAATGCCCTAGCATTCATATGCTCCCGGAAATCCACAAGGATCTACACAAGCCACCTTTTCGTCCCATAGTTTCAACGAAAAATTCTATCCATGAGCCGACTGGCAAATTCATTGACCTTTATCTACAAGACATCGTCACATCCATGTCTACATACCTGCGTGACACAACTGACTTTCTGAAGCGCCTCCAACAGGTCACCATTGTACCGGATAAAGTACACACTTTGGTAACCATAGATGTATGTGCTCTGTATACATCGATTCCGCACAATAGGGGCTTGGAAGCCATAGAATCCTTTTTACTTCACCATCCCATCGAAGACACTTTGAAAGTTCTGATACTTGAACTTTTACAGTTCACGTTGTACCACAGTTACTTTTCTTACAACAACGAATACTATCTTCAACTCGTTGGAACATCAATGGGAAATTGTGCTGCTCCCAGCTATGCCAACCTGTTCATGCACCGGATGGAACTAGATCACATCTTGAGTCACAATAAATGGATCAACAACATTCTTACCCTATGGAGGTACATAGACGACATTTTCCTCATCTGGATTGGCCAACCTGATGAAATTTTGGAATTTCTGAAATACATAAACTCTTTGGATGACCATATAAAGTTCACTCATACCATCAGTCCACAAAGTTTGCCATTTCTAGATGTCCTGGTTACATTACACGACAACAAACTGTCAACCAATCTATTCGTTAAAGCCACGGACAGGAACAATGCTTTAATGTTCACCAGTTGTCATCCAACACCTCTTAAAACACATTTGCCATACTCTCAGCTTCTAAGGGCTAAAAGAATCTGTTCAGAATCAGAAGCCTATGAAAGATCTGAAGATAAAATACTACAGAAGTACAGAGACAGAAAATATCCTGAGGTCACATTACAAGCAGCAAAAATCTGAGTGGCCACTAAAACCCGGGCAGAACTTCTAAGAACTAACATCAAATTAACTGACGAACAGAGACCGGTTTTCGTCTCTAAATACTCATCTAGAAGCAAAGCCATCAAAAATATCATCCTTAAGAGTTGGGACATGATTCGCTTTGAACCAGACTTTCAGGGCATTTTCAACACCCGACCACTCTTTGCATACCAGAGAGCCAAAAACTTGAAGAACATTCTTGAGACCGAACCCATTGACATTTCTACCAAATACAGTGGCACCAAACCGTGCCATAATTGCAGTCATTGTCACAATATAATTCCGGGCAACACCTTCAACCACCCATCATCAGGAAAAGCCATCAAATCGAGAACCAATGCTACTTGTGACTCTATGAATCTAGTGTATCTACTCAAATGTCCCTGTGGACTGCCTTATGTAGGCAAAACCGAACGAAAGATCAAAGTTTGCTTAACCGAACACAAAAGCACTATCAGGAACAGATCAACAAAAGCACCTTTGGCTGCTCACTTCATTACACACCAGCACAACGTGAGCCAACTGAAGTTCCATGTCTTGGAGGTTGTCCCACTGAAAGCAGGCATTGATAACAAGAAACTACTACTCCAAAGGGAAACAGTGTGGATCAAGAGACTGGATGCCTGCCAGCCCAAGGGGCTTAATGACAGACTGGAATATAGTTGTTTCTTATAGAGAATTGTTGTCCCAACATATATACATTCTCTTGAATTTCTTTTGATGCTACATGGGTTTATTTTGTTGTTCCTAGTCTCCACCATCCCTACTCTTTCTTCTTTTTCTGTTCACGTGGTTTTCCAGCTGTAATTTTTTGCTTCGCCTTTTAACTGGTTCTTTCACACTTCATTCTCTCCCTGTCTATTATCTCTCTGGTACTATTTTCCTAATTTTATCATTTTCCCTAACCTCCGGTCTTTGATATTTATTTAAGCTAGTTTCCCATTTTTTTCTCTCTCCATTTACCTTTTATTCCTACCTCCTGTACGTTTTTCATTCTTTTATCGTTATATCAGTAATGCTACCACTGTGTATCTATACCATCTGAGTCCACTCTAAGATGGCCGCCACTCTCGCGTTCGAGTGTCTAGTAAGCTCACGCAAATATTCAGTTTTTCTTTACTTGTAACGCTTGTTTTTCAATGTTTCACTATATTTTCCTGTGTACTCCGTGAGGTGTTTAACACGATAGAGTATTTTCTGATACGATATTTTCACCCATCCTCACATCCGCCAGTCCGTTTTTTACTTTCACTGCCGCTTATTTACTTCCGCATTACCCCCGCCTGCACACCAACCCTCGGCAACACAGCGTTTGGCGCGTTGCTACTTCGACCCATCGGTAAGCTTTTTCCCGTTTCTCCCCCACCCGCATGGCCATTTCTTTAACTGGTGCCTCGCTAAGACTTCACCTTCTGGATCTCAGCGTTCCCCTTTGTTACCAGTTCCACGAGCACACAATGGGTTTCGGTTCTATCAGGTCTTTCTCCGTCTTCTTCCATGACACGGTGATTTACTTCTACCCCTCTGAGGTTTCTTTCTATTTTCGACAGCACGGTATGGTCGACATTGATTTATTTTTTGCACCTTTCTCTTTTTTCGTAGCCATTAATTAACTCTTGCATGTTTCCATTTCACCCACCTAGATCGTTTTAGTTAACCTGTGGTTGCGTGCTCCCCTTCCTGATATCGATTTATTTACTTACAGATTCTTTGCTATCCCCTGTTGAAGGGCTCCGCCCGAAATGCATAGGGATGCAGCATAGATCTATGGATGTTGTCAATCATTTTCCTTAACGTCTCGTTTCACAAAGGAGTTACTATGAAGATTTAATATGTGACCCACTAAATAAACGACCCTTCAAAAAAGATTACCACGATTACACTTGTTTGAACTACATGATATGCACTGATGAAATCATAATTTAGGAGTTTTTCTCCAACCGGAGTGCCCCCGGAAACAGTGCAAGCCCCCCTTGCACTCCTTCGCATTCTTGCTAACTTTATGGCATGCAGGCCGAAATAAAATGAATACCACCACCACCAGCATATTCTTGGAGGACAATATTAAAAACGTGATAATGTTCCATTTATGTGTATATATTTCCACAAAACGTGTAAACCTACACATTTAAGTGTGGTTAAAATATGTATTTGCACATGTCCTTTTTTTCCACTCTGCAGCCCCAACAAGTTTGGAACTGTTGTCTTTTTCTTTACACTTAAAATACAAAGGAGAGTATTTACTAACATGTTGTCTGGGTGTTGACAGGCGCTAAGGGACATGGCTTTGATTCACTTACCATAAAAAGCCACTCACGAGCAGCACAAGATAGCACAGCGTCATGCGAAAGCCTGTGCCATCCTTGGTAACTCTAGGCCCTAGTGATTGCAAAATGCGGGATAATGTTTGTATCTCCATGACACATCCTCTTTCCTATCTCAAACATTTAATGACGCTAAGTGTCCAGTCATGCCCATTTTGACTGCACACATTTTTTTTCAGTAATTACTCTGTATACATAACAAGATGACTTATAAAGTTGCACTTCGCGATGGTTATTTTATGTGTGATCGAAATCTCACTTATAGGCCTGGCTTAGAGACAGCTTCAGCTGCCTTGCCAGCCTCATGTTTTCTAAAAAAAATGCATAATGATTTGTAATGTGACCTACAGAAAATAATGTGCGGCTCAGCCCCCTTCAGTCATTGGTCAGAAACGGTGTCAGTCACATGTTGTTTAGTCCCCAGATCAGCACACATACATCTGGGCAGCGGTAGTCCCCTGTGACTTTGTTTCTAATCTTTGAGTCAGCCCAGTGGACAGACATTGGTGTTTTGGATGTCAGGCAGCATCAGTGATGCCATTTAGCCTGGTTACCCTTTGCTCCTCTGGATTCAGAGCTGTCTGGCCTCAGGAGGCTCTGTTCAGTGCATGAGCAGCAGCTCCCAGCAGCTGCAGAGGAGTTCTAACTTGAGGAATGATAACAGAGGAAGGCCCCTGGCTCAGTTGTTATGGAGGGCAGTGGTAGCCCGGCTTGCTTTTGAATGAGCCACAGGCCCCGAACGGATAGCTGCTTTGAGAAGGACCAGCCTTTACAACGCAGTCTTTACCACACACGACCTTAAACCAAGCAGCCATAAACACAGGTAAGTACCACACAGGTAAGTCCAAGGTGTAGGTTTCTCATCTTTATAACATGTTGTTTACCATGCAATACTTTACCATGAAGGCTTTTTTTAAAATAAGATAATTTATATGTTCTTTTACCACATGGAGTGAAGGTATTAGTAAGGGTAAACAGAGGGATGGGTTGTTTTAGGGGTGGGAAGAGGTGAATGGCAGCTAGAGTAATTTTAGGGATTTATAGATGGATAGCGGTAAAGGGTGGGAAAGGTTCATTTAGGTTTGTAGGGTAGGTAGTAATAAAGAGATGTTAAGGTGATTTTAGGGTTTATGGGTGGGAAGAGATAAAGGGAGGTAAAGGTAATGTTACGGTTTAGATGTGGCTAATAGTAAAGGAAGGTGAGGGTAATGTTCGGGTTTTAGGGTTGTGTGGAGGTACAGGGATGTAAGGTGAATGTAATGGTGTGAGGCTGGCTAGATGTCAAGGGAGGTAGGAGTAATTGTAGGGTTCAGGAGCAGGAAGAGGTAAAAGGAGGTTAGGATGCCCTAGGGGGAGGAAGGAGAGACATCTTCAAAGATATTACTCAAAGAAATGGATGTAGGTGTGCTTTGCCTTAGAGGTTTGAGAAGTACTACAATTACTTGGGGATTTCCATACTTCTTCCCTCCCTATAGATATGCCTATAGATTTACTCCAATAAAGGGCTCAGGTAAGTTCCATTCCACGATGGATATGACAGCTGCCCACCCATCCCCACTCACTGATTTGTCTGGGATGTAGGACAAGAGCTTTCTCCACAAGGCAAACTGTTTCATCCACTGAGAAAAAAAAAGCATTTACACAGGAGGCTCCATTCCCCCAGTGCAAAGTTAGCAAAATTCAGAACTCTGGGTGATGGGAGCTCCTGGCACCTGTTCCATGACTTTTTCAGCGATTCGCCTTGAAACGTGCGCCTGGTACAGTTTGCTAGGTATACTCAAATTCAAAAGTATGTTTTGTAAATAAGGCACAGAGTGTTTCATGTATGTATGCACATATGTGTGTGTGTACATTTATACAGCACAAACCTAGCCTAGGGCACTAAAGAGCAGTCGAAGGCCATAGGTAAGGAATACAATCAGTATTTTTAGGGTGGAATAGAGGTGAAATATTAAGGGCATCATTAGGATGGGCGAGGGACCGCCCACAACCATCATACTAGGGATATCTGGCTTCTGGACGAGTGGCGTTCAGAAACATCGACTGCCGCGGTCCCGACTGGTGGTCTTTATCCGACCAACTGTCGGATCTCCCTGTAGTCCCAGAAAGGTGTCAGTGCTGATCAGGCAGGCACCGCCGTAGGGATTACAATATCCCTTTCTCCCAGTCATTTTGGAGCGGTAAAACCGCATTCAGGCAGACATGGATTTGGGGGCCCGTAGTGGACGACCCCAACATCCTGGCCAGGGACATGGGCGATGGGGGGCATCTATGGTGCCCCCTACATATCTCTGCACCATGTGGTAGGTACCGCATGGTGCCTGCCATGTAGTGCAGGAATATGTGTGGGGTGTCTGTTTTATCTTGTGGCGGATGCTGCAGAGCGCAGCACCCACCCCAAAACAAAACATGGGCAATGTGACCCCCCTCGGTGGCGGTCGCATCCTATTAAAAATCTAAATTTTCCGGAGGAAGATTAATAGTAAGAGACCCAGTGGCAGCTATTACCAGTCTTATTGGAATATTCAGATATGCAGGCACAATGACTTTGTTACTTTCGCCTGGAGATTTTCACTGCTGAAATCTCAGATTAAAAGTAGGGGAAAGGGAGGAACTATTAGATGAATTGAACACAAATTACTAACTCTCTGGTAACTCCCCATTTCTTCGTGGTCCACCTTGTAATTATCCAGATTTTGCAATCACAAAATATTGACAATAACTTTCATAATCAAAAGTAGAAATAGAATGTCCCTTTCATCCCAACCCCCCTCCATATGCAATTCAGAAAAGGTTGCAAAAGCCCTTTTACGAGTCAGAAAGATGTTTTACTTTGTAAGGAAACTCCACTAGTTTACCAAACGCACTCCAATGTGTTTAAAGTATAACCAGTATTGAAAACTATAATCTAATTTTTTTCAATTAATCACACAGAAAGGTACTTCTTATTCGAAAGACCATGTATTTTTATCATTATTGCATTTGAACATTACAGTTTCAACATTTCCATCTCAGACTAAATAATGCAAAATTTGAAAACATAAACTTCATGTCACAAAAACGTAATGTTACTATTGTGATTACAATACAAAGACGTTTTTAAATGCAATTAAAAACCATAGTTGAGGAAAAGGCCCAATGCATTTAGGGGGGTTCCCTTCTTCAGGGGCACTGAAAGAATAAAACAATGTATGAACATTGTGTTACACATCGGTAATACATCAACAGAAATACAATTTACATTCTCTTATTTGCGGAGGCAGTTCATGATACTAACAACATCTAATACACATATTAGTTATGGAAGCTGAAGTATATGGACTTCTTATTAAGGTCAAAACGAAAAGAATGAAAAAACAGGCATAAAATTGAAAATGAACAAAGAAAACACCACCACCACAGGTGAATAATGTTACTGTGAAATTTGTACAGATTGAAAAAAAGGTTGCAAAAGTATATCACCATGTCAGGCTAGTTATGACTACCATAGTAAAGAAACTGCCCCACCGCACTGTGACTGTCAAAAAAAAAAGGGGTTGTAACCATGTACTCACTTCTCAACTATTCAGTGATATATCGTGAACTAACTGGAGTTCCAACCGGAAAAGACTATCTAGTGCAAATGCTTCAGCTAAAGAAACAAACAACAAAAATTATATCCATCAAAGACATGAGGTGGGACCAATGCACTCAATTACCAGGTGAACAGTGTGCTGCTTTGAATACTTACTCGCTTGTTACTAATGTAACTGCAGCCAATTAACTACTGAACAGGATGTTGCTAATATGTAGCCATCTATCTAATGACTGTGTTCAATCATATAGAAACGATAATTCCATCCGTTTTGTCACTACTCGAACGTAGACCAACAATAGCGGGAAAAACTCTTATATCTCCACTGCCTGTGAATGAATGAAAGTAATGTCATGAGAAGATTTCCATTCACTGTAGATTCTGTCTTTGCTTATAACATACTCTCTGATTGGACATAGTTTTGAATCGTACTGTCATGTAGTTAATAAGAAGCAGACCATATTCATGAAACTAAATGAAAACTAGCAAAAAAATCTTGAATCTATGATAAATTTATTATCAAGACACTAGACAAAACTAATGTTGGATAAAATAGCCCGCCGTATAACAGTTGAGATTCATGTGTTCACTGCCTCAGTAAACTAGGTCACCTCTGAAAACCACGTTCCTGAACAATATACCGAAAAGCTAACTATTTCTTCAAAGAGCTCTTATCACCAAAACAATTTTAACTCACCGATACTCTGTAATCCTCTCAGGTTCTGACCAAGACTCATACTCTCAATCTACAAGATAAATATATCAGTAAACTAGGTCACCTCTGAAAACCACGTTCCTGAACATTATACCGAAAAGCTAACTATTTCTTCAAAGAGCTCTTATCACCAAAACAATTTTAACTCACCGATACTCTGTAATCCTCGCAGGTTCTGACCAAGACTCGTACTCTCAATCTACAAGATAAGTATATCTGTTTCAGAACCTGATTCTCTAATCTCTACGGTGGTACTAAACTAAGCGGGTTAACTGCTCACCTCAAACCGCACAAATCCACGACGACACTTCTTCCAAACTCCGCCACGCGCAAATCTACAACTAACGAGCGTCAGCTTTATGCGCCCGCGTTGGCCTAATGGACAGTGAAGTAGGACTAAACTATCGCATCCATCTTTGAATGGTGGAATGTCGATTATCAACATGTTCAACATGGAAAGCTTATAAAATCGTGACGATACGTATAAACAACATCCAAAAAGGATCCCAAAGGTAAAACAGCGTAAAACATGAATAAACGTGGTAATTATTATTATCGGTTGCTGTGAACTGTGGGAACAGTCAAACACCGTCTAAAAAAATCGCGAAGTACAAGAATATGTAAAACGGGGACTGGGATCCGATCAATGACCGTAAATCTGGTACAAATTAACAAAACCTAAATTACTAGAAAAAGAATGGAAAGGGGCGACCACTCGGTCCCCCCGAACGTATGGCAGAGTGCCTCGATCCCCCCGGGAAGCCATTTTGGGGCGGGAGGCGCGTCACGGCTGGTATGCCCGAAGCGGCGTAGCCGGGGCGCGCCTTTTCCCGCCCTAGAGTGGGCTGGCCTAGACACCGACGTAGCCAGCCCCGCCCTAGGGGCAGGCAGGGGCGGGTTCTCGCCCGCCCTGAAGACGGATAAAAAGAGACGCAAGACCAGAAGACGTCCTCTTGTTCTTGTGCTCCGAAGCTGCACCTCCTCGCTACTCGTGAGCTCGGGACAGAACGAAGAGCCAGTTTTGAGCGTTTTGATCTTTTCTCTTTGTCTTTTAGATACTTCGTCGGAGAGATGCCCAAGAAAGGCGCAAAGAGAATGACGACCGACCAGATGGTGCGGGCTCTTTGCAAAGAGGTGTCCGACATAAAGAAACGGTTGTCGGAGCGAGACGGGGAGGAGGGTTCGGGCTCTGCGCCGGCTGAAGGTAGACCAAAGAGGCCGAGAAAGGTTCCAGCCGGTGGAGACGTCCCGGTTCCCTCTGCCCCGCTCGAGGCGCCGTCCCCGGTACCGAGGGAGGGGAATCCAATCCCCGTTGTCGTCACCCCGACATCCAAGGAAGACATGCCCCCCGAGCTGGCAGCACAGCTAGCAGCTTGGTTGGGGGATAGTAGTGATGGCGCCACGGCCGCCGAAGCACAGGCACTGATAAAAGGGCTTCGTGAAAAGAGAGATGCAACTAAAGTGGCTGCGCCATTGACAGAGGCTGCGTCCGGTGCAGGTAAGCGGCCATTGCCGATTGCAAGGGACGAGTCAGCACCCTCTCGTAGAGAGAGATTGGGTCAACATGTGCCTTTAGCTATGAAGGAAAAGATTTGGGCTGGGGAATACGTGAATATTTTCGCCTTGCTTGTTGATCATTATGAGGTGGAGAATGTTAGAAGTCAAAAGGACCTAATGCATCCGAGTGTTTGGCGCGCAAAAATGGCCGCCTTTAAGATAAATGAGAATATTGGCAACTGGGGCAATGCGTGGGGAATTTTTACATCAATTCTGGGGGAACGTAGGCCCGAGTTGCTTCCTGAGTTTCCCATTTATCAATCAAGAATTATGGGTTACTCGACAGCGTATCAAGGTAACCATTGGTTTTGTTATGACAATCTGTTCAGAAAAGAAAAGGAACATAACAAAGGTTTGACTTGGGATTGTTACGATTCGGTAACGTGGGATAAGATGAAAGAATCAGGAATGTTAAGGATGCCATTGGTAGGGAGCAATATTGTAGATTACTCCCGCCAAAATGTGGGGACGCCCTTTCGACCAAGTACGAGCACCGACGATCAGTCGAGGCCCGCAGGTAATACAGGGAGGAAGGGTTTCTGCTTTAATTTCAACAAAGGAAAATGTACCAGACCTCCGGGAACGTGTAAATTCAAACATGAGTGTAGTACGTGTGGGTCGTCCCATCCTGAGTCAGCGTGCAGAGCCAGAACGGGTGAGAACGGGGGTAAGGGAGGCGCCAAACAGGTCTAAACTAGTCCGAGGGGCGCCTTTACCAACCCCGATTGATACCTTGGCAATGATTCCCTGGCTCAGTGAATACCCGGATCGTACTTCTGCTGGGGTGCTGCGGAACGGTTTTTCACATGGTTTCCGCATCCCGGTAGGGGACTTTCAGGGTGTAGGGTTTTGCAAAAATCAACTTTCTGTGTTACAACATACGTCTGTGGTGCAAGAAAAAATTCTGAAAGAGGTTAGCCGGGGACGGGTCGCTGGCCCGTTTAGTGTACCCCCGGTACCGAATTTTGTATGTTCTCCGTTAGGGGTGGTCCCCAAGAAGGACCCAGGTGAGTTTCGTTTGATCCATAACTTGTCGGCTCCACACGGCCTTTCGGTGAATGACGCAATTGATCCAGAGGTTTGTTCGGTGCGATACGCATCATTTGATGAGGCAGTAGCCATCTTGAATCGCCTGGGGCCCGGGACGTTGATGGCGAAATCAGATATCGAGTCAGCGTTCCGGTTGCTCCCGGTACACCCAGACGATCAGCGTCTTTTGGGATTCGGGTTCCAGGGGTCAATTTACATGGATAGGTGTATGCCAATGGGATGCTCTATATCATGTGCTTATTTTGAACAATTCAGTACTTTCCTGCAATGGGTGTTCACGAAGAAAACGGGTTTCCGAAATGTAATGCACTACCTCGACGACTTTTTGTTCCTTGGTCCCGCCGGGAGTCCCGAATGTGCTCAGGCCTTAGCAGAATTCTGTGTGTTGATGGGTCATTTTGGCGTGCCATTGGCACCGGGTAAAACTATGGGTCCCACGACTTGCCTCGAGTTTTTGGGGATCGAGTTGGACTCAAGGGAGGGGTGTTTCCGTTTGCCAGATAGCAAAGTGTTGAAATTCAGGGCAACCCTCCAAGTATGTTTGAATGCATCTAAGGTTACACTGCATCAGTTGCAACAATTAGTGGGAAAGTTGAACTTTGCCTTGAGGGTGATCCCAATGGCTCGCCCTTTTTCCCGCTCAATTGCCCAGGCGATGGTTGGCCTAAAAGAGGGTCATCATCGCACGAGATTATCGGCTGAGGTCCGCCAGGACATGCGGATTTGGTTAGCATTTTTGGCGGACTTCAATGGCCGAGTCGTCTGGAACAAGCCAGCCGTGTCCTCAGAAGAGCTTGGGCTATGGACAGATTCAGCGGGAAGCATAGGCTTTGGCGCCATCTTCGGCACAAAGTGGTCTGCTCAAAGGTGGCCCCTATGGTGGCACGAGAAGGGGCTGACGAGTAATATTGCTTTCCTTGAATTATTTCCCATTCTGGTGGCCCTGAGAACCTGGCCAGAAGGGTTCAGAGATCATTCTGTCGTGTTCTGGTCCGACAATATGACCGTAGTAGAATGCATCAATAGTCAGGCAGCCCATTGCAAATTGATTTTGAGACTGCTCAAAGAAATTGTCCTACTGTGTATGCAACTGAACGTGGTATTCAGAGCAAGACATGTCCCAGGGGTGAAAAATCAGGCTGCTGATGCACTGTCTCGTTTTCACATGCAGGCTTTCTCGGGTTTCCTTCCGTCAGCGGACCCGGAGCCGGCACCCTTCCCCGAAGCTCTCTGGTCTCTCGGTGCCCCGAACTTCGTCACCTCGTGGGAGAGAGTCTAGCACCCAGGACAAGGAAGGCATATGAAGGGGCGTTCCAGGCCTATTTAGCCTTTTTGGGGGCAGAGAGAGGGGGACTTTGGGGGCAGGAAGAGTGGGTTGTACTTTTTCTGTTGTCCTTACGTAAGGCTGGGAAGTCGGTGGCTACCGCCCAAAGGCATCGTGCCGCCATTTCTTTTGTTGCCAGGGCCCATGGCATCCTGGACCCCACAGCGTCTTTTACAGTTCAGAAAGCGCTGCGTGGGTGGCAACGCCTGGAGGGTCGCAGAGTAGACGTACGACGACCGATAGGTTTAGACAGATTGTCCCAGTTACTGGCCACACTCCCTAACACGTGCTCGTCCCCTTTCGAAACCTGTTTGTTCCGGACTGCATTTACGCTGGCATTTCACGGGGCTATGAGAGTTAGTGAGCTAGTTGCAAGGAACAAACGGGATGTGACGGGGGGCTTGTGCAGGGAACATGTTCAGATCAGGGGTGATGCGATGATTGTCTCCTTTCTCAGGTCCAAGACCGACCAAGATGGGAGAGGGGACTGCACGATCATTCGCAGAAACCCCGAGTCATCCATGTGTCCGGTACAGTGCTTAGAAGATTATCTAGCACGAAGGGTGGCATCATGGGGGGGGACATTGTTGAGGCATGCAGACGCTACCCCACTGACGAGGTTTCAGTTTCAGCGGGTGCTTGCAATGGCCATTGCCGCAGCGGGCTTGGACCCGGGCGAATTTGGGACCCATTCCTTTCGAATAGGGGCTGCCACTGAAGCTACAGCCAGGGGTCTTAATATAGAACAAGTGAAACGTGTGGGGCGTTGGTCCTCCAATTGTTATAAGAGGTACGTGCGATTGCACATGTTGTGAAGCTGTAATCATGTACTCACGCTTCTTGTCTTTTGTTTGTTTGCAGTTGCGCAAGCCTACGCGGCAGGGCGAACTGTGCAGTCGACCCTACACCAGGCCAGCGGTCGCACGTCACCGGCTGTGAAGAAGGAGGTGTGGGTCGTGGGCCACTCATACGTGAGACGGGCCGCAGACGTATTCAAAGCAGGTGACATGATTCACGTACCTGGGGAATACGGGTACAGAGTGTCCTTCTACGGAAGGGGCGGTCTCTGTATTGACCAGTTTCAGGAATTTTTTGAGGGTTTGTTAGAGCGGATGAGGTCACCGCCGTCCATAGTCATAGTGCATTTAGGGGGCAATGATTTGGTCACCACCGGTAGACGACTTCTCCTGGAGGCTATGCTTTCCACAGTAAGTTGGTTAGCGAGGAAAGTTCCGGGGTGCATAATTGCGTGGTCTCACATGATCCCACGAAAAGTGTGGCGGGGGGCTATCTCGATCCCTGCTTTGAATCATTCTGTTAGAAAATTGAATAATAAAGTGAGTAGGTTATTCCGTTCCAAGACATTGCATTCGATCTCGCATAGTTGTATTAATGATGACAGTATGTATCTGGGGGATGGTGTGCATTTGTCAAGGGTGGGGAATGAGTTACTCATAGGTGACTTCTTAGCTTGGTTAAAATCGTTAAAACATGACCTTTAGGTAGGAGTTTTTTGTGGGGGGTCCGGATAGCCGGTCAACTATCCGGACCTGTGGCGGTAAGGTCATGATCGGTGAGCACTAATTGGTAGATCCCTATGAGTGGGCGTCACCCAACACGGATGGGAGCGCTCGGGAGAGGTGGCCATTGGCCCCTCAGTGGGGAGGCGGTCCCGTCTAAGGGCGGGTCGCCGGAAGTAAAGGAAAGGCGGTCAAGGCCCCTTCCTTTGTAGGAGGGGTTACAGTCCCCTCCTGGGGGAATTTCCCGGGGCCAGTGTCATCTGCGACGGCAGATGCGGTAAGTGTGTGGGGTGGGGGGAGGTCCACGATACCTTCTAGATACCACACACAAGTCTTCGAACGACCTTTAAATGGCGTCGAGTCTTAAGTGCCCCCGTCAAGTCAAGGGAAATTGTTTGTAGTTGCACTTGAGGTAAGCCTCTGTGCTGTCGCCCCTCCCAAGTGGGAGGGGTAAGTCTGGTTAGGGATCTTGACACCGGTTATGACCTTGCCGTTGGCCCTTAAACGTTAGGATGTACAATTTCAGTGTTTTAGAGAATGTTTTTTGTAGGATGCTAGTTCGGCTAGGAGAACCTCTGTATTAGAGAATATGTTAAGGTTAGCCAAACATCGCAATGTGATAATGAAATTGTACATAACATGAAACGTTTAATGTTTTAATTTTTTGTTTTAATAAATACGGCCGCGGGAGGGTCACTCCCTCCCACATCCAAAAACTTTAAGAACTGTTTCCGGTTTCCCTCCTTTCGGGGATTGTGTTGAGAGGGGGTGGCGGGTATCTCGGCCATATGGAAAGGGGCGACCACTCGGTCCCCCCGAACGTATGGCAGAGTGCCTCGATCCCCCCGGGAAGCCATTTTGGGGCGGGAGGCGCGTCACGGCTGGTATGCCCGAAGCGGCGTAGCCGGGGCGCGCCTTTTCCCGCCCTAGAGTGGGCTGGCCTAGACACCGACGTAGCCAGCCCCGCCCTAGGGGCAGGCAGGGGCGGGTTCTCGCCCGCCCTGAAGACGGATAAAAAGAGACGCAAGACCAGAAGACGTCCTCTTGTTCTTGTGCTCCGAAGCTGCACCTCCTCGCTACTCGTGAGCTCGGGACAGAACGAAGAGCCAGTTTTGACCCACCCACCAGCCCCTGAGGACAGCAAGTCATCGTGCAATAAAGTGAATTTTATAAATTTGTTCTCGTTTCGTTACAGGCTGTGAAAGTATCAGTTTGTTGTTGTTCCTAATAAAGTATGGTGAATATTGTGTAAGTTGATACGATTAAAATGATTTGAGGTAGTGTTGCAATTTTAAGCATGTTCTTTCGGTCGTAGCGACCAATGTTTTCTTAGGTTTGAGTAAGAATTGTCGTATTTATTTTTTGGTAGGCGGTAAGGTCATGATCGGTGAGCACTAATTGGTAGATCCCTATGAGTGGGCGTCACCCAACACGGATGGGAGCGCTCGGGAGAGGTGGCCATTGGCCCCTCAGTGGGGAGGCGGTCCCGTCTAAGGGCGGGTCGCCGGAAGTAAAGGAAAGGCGGTCAAGGCCCCTTCCTTTGTAGGAGGGGTTACAGTCCCCTCCTGGGGGAATTTCCCGGGGCCAGTGTCATCTGCGACGGCAGATGCGGTAAGTGTGTGGGGTGGGGGGAGGTCCACAATACCTTCTAGATACCACACACAAGTCTTCGAACGACCTTTAAATGGCGTCGAGTCTTAAGTGCCCCCGTCAAGTCAAGGGAAATTGTTTGTAGTTGCACTTGAGGTAAGCCTCTGTGCTGTCGCCCCTCCCAAGTGGGAGGGGTAAGTCTGGTTAGGGATCTTGACACCGGTTATGACCTTGCCGTTGGCCCTTAAACGTTAGGATGTACAATTTCAGTGTTTTAGAGAATGTTTTTTGTAGGATGCTAGTTCGGCTAGGAGAACCTCTGTATTAGAGAATATGTTAAGGTTAGCCAAACATCGCAATGTGATAATGAAATTGTACATAACATGAAACGTTTAATGTTTTAATTTTTTGTTTTAATAAATACGGCCGCGGGAGGGTCACTCCCTCCCACATCCAAAAACTTTAAGAACTGTTTCCGGTTTCCCTCCTTTCGGGGATTGTGTTGAGAGGGGGTGGCGGGTATCTCGGCCATATTGTGAAGAAGACTTAATGTTAACAGTGTGTAAACTGTAAAAAGGAAGAAAAAAGGAAAAAAGACTAGCCAGTTGATCAGCCCAGTTCAAAAAGTGTGAGTAACAAGAAATGCAAGGACATCCATGAAAATATATCTTTTGTTTGACCTAAATCAGAGCCCATTTACAAAAACATGTTAAAGAAGTAACAACTAACGTGTACTAGGAAATTCACATTGAAAAATGGCATGAGCAATGGCATATGTACCGTCAGACATTATTTATAAAAAGAACATTACAAAAAACACTGCAATTCAATTCTGTCATTGAGCCCACTCGGCACCAAAGTTTGCAGAAATTTTGTCCACCAAGCTTCTCTCTGAGCTAAATGAATTGTATGATTGTGATCGGGTTTCACTACAACTATTTAAAGAATAGTGAACCTAAGCTGAGCATTAGTGTGTTGGTGTTCTAACCAATGTGTAGCAAAAAAAGACTTAGTGGACTTTGTTCTGAATGTGCTTTTGTGTTCAGATATGCGCACCTTAATTTTTCTTGAGGTTTTGCCTACATAAAGTAACCCGCACGGGCATCTGATGGTGTAAATTACATTAGAGCTGTTGCAATCCCTGTTGTATTTTAATGAAATACTTTTCCCTGATTGTGGGTGATGGATGACGTTCCCTATCATTACATTATTGCAATGTACGCAATTGTAACATTTGCGCATTCCATTAAATTGTTGTTGATCTTCAAACACTTTAGTAGTCAAAATCTCCTTAAGGTTCTTGCTTCTTGTGTATGCAAACAAGGGCTCTTCGTCATATAGGCCTTTAAAATCAGGCTCTTGTTTCAGTAGTTCCCATCTAGATTTGATGATGTGTTTGATTGCTTGGGATCTTGATGAGTATTTAGAAACAAACACATGTCTGCTTGACCTCTCTTTTGGTTTGGTGGTAAGTAACACCTCACGTTGTTTGGAATCAGTCTTAGTCAAAGCTGTAGCCAAAACTTCCGCAGGATACCCTCTTTGTTTAAATCTCTCTTGCTGTTGTTTTAGAGCATCTTGTAAGTCTGCTGAATTAAAGGTTATCCGCTTCACCCTTAACAATTGTGAGTACGGAAGGTTGTTTTTCAATGAAGGAGGGTGAAAACTTGAATACAGAAGCAGGTTATTTCTATCAGTGGGTTTTGTATACACTGATGTTTCCAGCTTGTTAGCTGTTTGAGTGATCAAGACATCTAAATAGTGGATTTGCTGTTGACTTATCTCATGGGTGAATTTGATTCTTACATGTTTATTGTTGAGTTCATCAATCAACTGTTCTAACAAGTTTTGGGAACTTTTCCATACAAGGAAAATGTCATCAATGAATCTAATGTAGAAAGCTAGATTCGTAGCCCAAATTTCTTGCTTGAAGATGTGTATGTCCTCAAATTGAGCCATGAAGGTGTTGGCGTACGCTGGTGCGCCTGAAAAACCCATGGAGGTTCCACTTACTTGGAGAAAGAATTTGTCTTGCCACGACAAGTAGCTGTGTTGGAGACAGAATATCAATAATTCCAGAATGAAAATTTTGTTGACTTCCAAATCAGGTAATTGTAGAAGCGCCCATTCAATAGCTTCTACGCCATCTTTTAGAGGGATGTGTACAATGAAGTCACATCGATAGTGCACATCAGCCAGTCTGGGTTGTATTCTTTCTGTACTTCTTGAAACAAGTTCAAGAAATGGGTAGTGTCCTTTACATAACTATGCCAAGATTGAACAAATTTTTGTAAAAAATGGTCAATTAACTGGCCCAATGGTGAAAAAATGGAGTCACAACCTGACACTATTGGTCGGAATGGTGGATTGTTTAAACTTTTGTGCACTTTCGGGAGCATATACAACCTTGGTCTTCTTGGATACTGTACTGTCAAGAACTTTCGCAATGTAGGTGTAATCCATTCCATTTCTTCTGCTTTATCTAGAATTTGACAAAGTGTTGACATAAAGCTAGAAGTAGGGTCCTCTTCTAGTGGTATGTAGGTTGTTTGGTCTTCTAGATGTTCATTGACCTTCTGTACGTAAAAACTCGTGTCCATTACAACAAGGGCACCACCTTTATCTGCCATTTGAAGAGTGATTTGATCATCTGTGCTCAATCTCCGGAGGATATCCAACTCATCTTTTCTTAAATTGGACCGCATTCTTGGATGTAGATTCAATTTGTTGAGATCGTGGCGTATCAGTGATTCAAAAGTATCCAGAATTTTATGTGTCACCGGAGACATGAACGTGCTTTTAGGTCTAAAAAGCCTCATTTCTGAATCTTCACTTTCCTGATCCGGTGGTTGTATGTCTGCTGTCGGTACTACATTTGTAAAAAAAGTGTTTTAACCTCAAGTTTCAAAGAAACCGAAAGACTGACACTTCAAGTTCTAATTTATTGGTGTGGTAAATTGGTACAAAAGAAGTCCCTTTGTTAAGTACCAGTTCTTGGGCACTAGTCAATTGTCTAGACGAAATATTAATTACGAGGGTTTGCCCTTGCTCCTCAGGCTTTGGGCTTCCGCTTCGCTTTCCTTGGCTTCTTTCTCCTTTTCCTTTGTTTCCTTTTCCTTGTCTTTGGCTCCTCCTTGATTTTTTTGAACGTCTGGAGGTCTCCCTCCTCCTTGTACCTTGTCTAAAAAAGGCAAAGCTGCAGATGCACTGGCTTCATTTCTTGTCCCTGATGTTGTTGGTTCTTGCCCCATTGCTAATGGCTGTCTTGATGGGTCCAAATCATTGTCCGAGACTATTGATTCTTGTGACGAGGTGGCAGGTTTTTGATAGGGACGCCTTTTGGCATCTACCTCTGCCCAGGTGTAAACCTCGTTTAATTTATAATCAATAGTGTCTCTCCCAAATTTTCGTAATTTTCTTTCTTGGATTTCCTTACCATAAGTATCCAATTTAGAATTAAGGTCTTCCAACGTGAGTCTCCAAAAGTCTGCCTCACAGCAATTAGACAAGTCTGATTTGATGATGTTAATCTCTTCTTCTAACTCCTTGATGGTTTTGGAGAGTTCTTTTATTAATAACAAAATTAAATCCAGTGAACATTTGTTTAACACTGCCTGCCACTTTTCCATGAATCTTTTATTGTATTGGAATTTGTATAACAAAGGCTTGATAGGCAATCGTAATCCTCGTGGTATTCTTTGTACCTTATGGTACTGTATAAGTGTCGAGGCATGCAATCGTTGACTCAGTGCTCTTTTAGCTATAAACTCCAATTGTTTGAGTTGTTGAGGAATAGAGCTGCCTTGCGCATTGAATAAAGGTGTTTCTTCAATGAGTGAATAAATACTTTGGACTTGTGTATCTGTATAAGTTCTCGTGTCTGCTCTATTTTCAGTTAGGTTAGATATACTGTCAAAAGACATTTTCAAGTAAGAGTGTTTACGGGGTGCTGCGGGTAAATGTGATTGGCAACAAGGTTAAGAAAAAGGTATTTTGCCTGCGCAATCCCTTATCTGATGCAAGTACTCAATTATTCAAAAAGCTGTTTGTACAATGTATGTGTGCTGTTTGGTTGAAAGGCAGCCAGCCCAAAGTAACAATCAATCGCTGGTGGAAACTCCACTAGTTTACCAAACGCACTCCAATGTGTTTAAAGTATAACCAGTATTGAAAACTATAATCTAATTTTTTTCAATTAATCACACAGAAAGGTACTTCTTATTCGAAAGACCATGTTTTTTTTATCATTATTGCATTTGAACATTACAGTTTCAACATTTCCATCTCAGACTAAATAATGCAAAATTTGAAAACATAAACTTCATGTCACAAAAACGTAATGTTACTATTGTGATTACAATACAAAGACGTTTTTAAATGCAATTAAAAACCATAGTTGAGGAAAAGGCCCAATGCATTTCGGGGGGTTCCCTTCTTCAGGGGCACTGAAAGAATAAAACAATGTATGAACATTGTGTTACACATCGGTAATACATCAACAGAAATACAATTTACATTCTCTTATTTGCGGAGGCAGTTCATGATACTAACAACATCTAATACACATATTAGTTATGGAAGCTGAAGTATATGGACTTCTTATTAAGGTCAAAACGAAAAGAATGAAAAAACAGGCATACAATTGAAAATGAACAAAGAAGACACCACCACCACAGGTGAATAATGTTACTGTGAAATTTGTACAGATTGAAAAAAAGGTTGCAAAAGTATATCACCATGTCAGGCTAGTTATGACTACCATAGTAAAGAAACTGCCCCACCGCACTGTGACTGTCAAAAAAAAAGGGGTTTTAACCATGTACTCACTTCTCAACTATTCAGTGATATATCGTGATCTAACTGGAGTTCCAACCGGAAAAGACTATCTAGTGCAAATGCTTCAGCTAAAGAAACAAACGACAAAAATTATATCCATCAAAGACATGAGGTGGGACCAATGCACTCAATTACCAGGTGAACAGTGTGCTGCTTTGAATACTTACTCGCTTGTTACTAATGTAACTGCAGCCAATTAACTACTGAACAGGATGTTGCTAATATGTAGCCATCTATCTAATGACTGTGTTCAATCATATAGAAACGATAATTCCATCCGTTTTGTCACTACTCGAATGTAGACCAACAATAGCGGGAAAAACTCTTATATCTCCACTGCCTGTGAATGAATGAAAGTAATGTCATGAGAAGATTTCCATTCACTGTAGATTCTGTCTTTGCTGATAACATACTCTCTGATTGGACATAGTTTTGAATCGTACTGTCATGCAGTTAATAAGAAACAGACCATATTCATGAAACTTAATGAAAACTAGCAAAAAAATCGTGAATCTATGATAACTTTATTATCAAGACACTAGACAAAACTAATGTTGGATAAAATAGCCCGCCGTATAACAGTTGAGATTCATGAGTTCACTGCCTCAGTAAACTAGGTCACCTCTGAAAACCACGTTCCTGAACATTATACCGAAAAGCTAACTATTTCTTCAAAGAGCTCTTATCACCAAAACAATTTTAACTCACCGATACTCTGTAATCCTCGCAGGTTCTGACCAAGACTCGTACTCTCAATCTACAAGATAAATATATCTGTTTCAGAACCTAATTCTCTAATCTCTACGGTGGTACTAAACTAAGCGGGTTAACTGCTCACCTCAAACCGCACAAATCCGCGACGACACTTCTTCCAAACTCCGCCATGCGCAAATCTACAACTAACGTGCATCAGCTTTATGCGCCCGCGTTGGCCTAATGGACAGTGAAGTAGGACTAAACTATCGCATCCATCTTTGAATGGTGGAATGTCGATTATCAACATGTTCAACATGGAAAGCTTATGAAATCGTGACGATACGTATAAACAACATCCAAAAGGGATCCCAAAGGTAAAACAGCGTAAAACATGAATAAACATGGTAATTATTATTATCGGTTGCTGTGAACTGTGGGAACAGTCAAACACCGTCTAAAAAAATTGCGAAGTACAACAATATGTAAAATGGGGACTGGGATCCGATCAATGACCGTATATCTGGTACAAATTAACAAAACCTAAATTACTAGAAAAAGAATTGTGAAGAAGACTTAATGTTAACAGTGTGTAAACTATAAAAAGGAAGAAAAAAGGAAAAAAGACTAGCCAGTTGATCAGCCCAGTTCAAAAAGTGTGAGTAACAAGAAATGCAAGGACATCCATGAAAATATATCTTTTGTTTGACCTAAATCAGAGCCCATTTACAAAAACATGTTAAAGAAGTAACAACTAACGTGTACTAGGAAATTCACATTGAAAAATGGCATGAGCAATGGCATATGTACCGTCAGACATTATTTATAAAAAGAACATTACAAAAAACACTGCAATTCAATTCTGTCATTGAGCCCACTCGGCACCAAAGTTTGCAGAAATTTTGTCCACCAAGCTTCTCTCTGAGCTAAATGAATTGTATGATTGTGATCGGGTTTCACTGCAACTATTTCAAGAATAGTGAACCTAAGCTGAGCATTAGTGTGTTGGTGTTCTAACCAATGTGTAGCAAAAAAAGACTTAGTGGACTTTGTTCTGAATGTGCTTTTGTGTTCAGATATGCGCACCTTAATTTTTCTTGAGGTTTTGCCTACATAAAGTAACCCGCACGGGCATCTGATGGTGTAAATTACATTAGAGCTGTTGCAATCCCCGTTGTATTTTCGTATTGACCTTAATAAGAAGTCCATATACTTCAGCTTCCATAACTAATATGTGTATTAGATGTTGTTAGTATCATGAACTGCCTCCGCAAATAAGAGAATGTAAATTGTATTTCTGTTGATGTATTACCGATGTGTAACACAATGTTCATACATTGTTTTATTCTTTCAGTGCCCCTGAAGAAGGGAACCCCCCGAAATGCATTGGGCCTTTTCCTCAACTATGGTTTTTAATTGCATTTAAAAACGTCATTGTATTGTAATCACAATAGTAACATTACGTTTTTGTGACATGAAGTTTATGTTTTCAAATTTTGCATTATTTAGTCTGAGATGGAAATGTTGAAACTGTAATGTTCAAATGCAATAATGATAAAAATACATGGTCTTTCGAATAAGAAGTACCTTTCTGTGTGATTAATTGAAAAAAATTAGATTATAGTTTTCAATACTGGTTATACTTTAAACACATTGGAGTGCGTTTGGTAAACTAGTGGAGTTTCCACCAGCGGTTGATTGTTATTTTGGGCTGGCTGCCTTTCAACCAAACAGCACACATACATTGTACAAACAGCTTTTTGAATAATTGAGTACTTGCATCAGATAAGGGAGTGCGCAGGCAAAATACCTTTTTCTTAACCTTGTTGCCAATCACATTTACCCGCAGCACCCCGTAAACACTCTTACTTGAAAATGTCTTTTGACAGTATATCTAACCTAACTGAAAATAGAGCAGGCACGAGAACTTATACAGATACACAAGTCCAAAGTATTTATTCACTCATTGAAGAAACACCTTTATTCAATGCGCAAGGCAGCTCTATTCCTCAACAACTCAAACAATTGGAGTTTATAGCTAAAAGAGCACTGAGTCAACGATTGCATGCCTCGACACTTATACAGTACCATAAGGTACAAAGAATACCACGAGGATTACGATTGCCTATCAAGCCTTTGTTATACAATTCCAATACAATAAAAGATTCATGGAAAAGTGGCAGGCAGTGTTAAACAAATGTTCACTGGATTTAATTTTGTTATTAATAGAAGAACTCTCCAAAACCATCAAGGAGTTAGAAGAAGAGATTAACATCATCAAATCAGACTTGTCTAATCGGTGTGAGGCAGACTTTTGGAGACTCACGTTGGAAGACCTTAATTCTAAATTGGATACTTATGGTAAGGAAATCCAAGAAAGAAAATTACGAAAATTTCGGAGAGACACTATTGATTATAAATTAAACAAGGTTTACACCTGGGCAGAGGTGTATGCCAAAAGGCATCCCTATCAAAAACCTGCCACCTCGTCACAAGAATCAATAGTCTCGGACAATGATTTGGACCCATCAGGACAGCCATTAGCAATGGGGCAAGAACCAACAACATCAGGGACAAGAAATGAAGCTAGTGCATCTGCAGCTTCGCCTTTTTTAGACAAGGTACAAGGAGGAGGGAGACCTCCAGACGTTAAAAAAAACAAGGAGGAGCCAAAGACAAGGAAAAGGAAACAAAGGAAAAGGAGAAAGAAGCCAAGGAACGCGAAGCGGAAGCCCGGAGCCTGAGGAGCAAGGGCAAACCCTCGTAATTAACATTTCGTCTAGACAATTGACTAGTGCCCAAGAACTGGTACTTAACAAAGGGACTTCTTTTGTACCAATTTACCACACCAATAAATTAGAACTTGAAGTGTTAGTCTTTCGGTTTCTTCGAAACTTGAGGTTAAAACATTTTTTTACAAATGTAGTACCGACAGCAGACATACAACCACCGGATCAGGAAAGTGAAGATTCAGAAATGAGGCTTTTTAGACCTAAAAGCACGTTCATGTCTCCGGTGACACATAAAATTCTGGATACTTTTGAATCACTGATACGCCACGATCTCAACAAATTGAATCTACATCCAAGAATGCGGTCCAATTTAAGAAAAGATGAGTTGGATATCCTCCGGAGATTGAGCACAGATGATCAAATCACTCTTCAAATGGCAGATAAAGGTGGTTCCCTTGTTGTAATGGACACGAGTTTTTACGTACAGAAGGTCAATGAACATCTAGAAGAGCACACAACCTACATACCACTAGAAGAGGACCCTACTTCTAACTTTATGTCAACACTTTGTCAAATTCTAGATAAAGCAGAAGAAATGGAATGGATTACACCTACATTGCGAAAGTTCTTGACAGTACAGTATCCAAGAAGACCAAGGTTGTATATGCTCCCGAAAGTGCACAAAAGTTTAAACAATCCACCATTCCGACCAATAGTGTCAGGTTGTGACTCCATTTTTTCACCATTGGGCCAGGTAATTGACCATTTTTTACAAAAATGTGTTCAATCTTGGCATAGTTATGTAAAGGACACTACCCATTTCTTGAACTTGTTTCAAGAAGTACAGAAAGAATACAACCCAGACTGGCTGATGTGCACTATCGATGTGACTTCATTGTACACGCCCATCCCTCTAAAAGATCGCGTAGAAGCTAGTGAATGGGCGCTTCTACAATTACCTGATTTGGAAGTCAACAAAATTTTCATTCTGGAATTATTGATATTCTGTCTCCAACACAGCTACTTGTCGTGGCAAGACAAATTCTTTCTCCAAGTAAGTGGAACCTCCATGGGTTTTTCAGGCGCACCAGCGTACGCCAACACCTTCATGGCTCAATTTGAGGACATACACATCTTCAAGCAAGAAATTTGGGCTACGAATCTAGCTTTCTACATCAGATTCATTGATGACATTTTCCTTGTATGGAAAAGTTCCCAAAAATTTGTTAGAACAGTTGATTGATGAACTCAACAATAAACATGAAAGAATCAAATTCACCCATGGGATAAGTCAACAGCAAATCCACTATTTAGATGTCTTGATCACTCAAACAGCTAACAAGCTGGAAACATCAGTGTATACAAAACCCACTGATAGAAATAACCTGCTTCTGTATTCAAGTTTTCACCCTCCTTCATTGAAAAACAACCTTCCGTACTCACAATTGTTAAGGGTGAAGCGGATAACCTCTAATTCAGCAGACTTACAAGATGCTCTAAAACAACAGCAAGAGAGATTTAAACAAAGAGGGTATCCTGCGGAAGTTTTGGCTACAGCTTTGACTAAGACTGATTCCAAACAACGTGAGGTGTTACTTACCACCAAACCAAAAGAGAGGTCAAGCAGACATGTGTTTGTTTCTAAATACTCATCAAGATCCCAAGCAATCAAACACATCATCAAATCTAGATGGGAACTACTGAAACAAGAGCCTGATGTTAAAGGCCTATATGACGAAGAGCCCTTGTTTGCATACACAAGAAGCAAGAACCTTAAGGAGATTTTGACTACTAAAGTGTTTGAAGATCAACAACAATTTAATGGAATGCGCAAATGTTACAATTGCGTACATTGCAATAATGTAATGATAGGGAACGTCATCCATCACCCACAATCAGGGAAAAGTATTTCATTAAAATACAACGCGGATTGCAACAGCTCTAATGTAATTTACACCATCAGATGCCCGTGCGGGTTACTTTATGTAGGCAAAACCTCAAGAAAAATTAAGGTGCGCATATCTGAACACAAAAGCACATTCAGAACAAAGTCCACTAAGTCTTTTTTTGCTACACATTGGTTAGAACACCAACACACTAATGCTCAGCTTAGGTTCACTATTCTTGAAATAGTTGCAGTGAAGCCCGATCACAATCATACAATTCATTTAGCTCAGAGAGAAGCTTGGTGGACAAAATGTCTTCAAACTTTGGTGCCGAGTGGGCTCAATGACAGAATTGAATTGCAGTGTTTTTTGCAATGTTCTTTTTATAAATAATGTCTGACGGTACATATGCCATTGCTCATGCCATTTTTCAATGTGAATTTCCTAGTACACGTTAGTTGTTACTTCTTTAACATGTTTTTGTAAATGGGCTCTGATTTAGGTCAAACAAAAGATATATTTTCATGGATGTCCTTGCATTTCTTGTTACTCACACTTTTTGAACTGGGCTGATCAACTGGCTAGTCTTTTTTCTTCCTTTTTATAGTTTACACACTGTTAACATTAAGTCTTCTTCACAATTCTTTTTCTAGTAATTTAGGTTTTGTTAATTTGTACCAGATTTACGGTCATTGATCGGATCCCAGTCCCCGTTTTACATATTCTTGTACTTCACGATTTTTTTAAACGGTGTTTGACTGTTCCCATAGTTCACAGCAACCGATAATAATAATTACCACGTTTATTCATGTTTTACGCTGTTTTACCTTTGGGATCCTTTTTGGATGTTGTTTATACGTATCGTCACGATTTCATAAGCTTTCCATGTTGAACATGTTGATAATCGACATTCCACCATTCAAAGATGGATGCGATAGTTTAGTCCTACTTCACTGTCCATTAGGCCAACGCGGGCGCATAAAGCTGACGCACGTTAGTTGTAGATTTGCGCGTGGCGGAGTTTGGAAGAAGTGTCGTCGCGGATTTGTGCGGTTTGAGGTGAGCAGTTAACCCGCTTAGTTTAGTACCACCGTAGAGATTAGAGAATCAGGTTCTGAAACAGATATATTTATCTTGTAGATTGAGAGTACGAGTCTTGGTCAGAACCTGCGAGGATTACAGAGTATCGGTGAGTTAAAATTGTTTTGGTGATAAGAGCTCTTTGAAGAAATAGTTCGCTTTTCGGTATAATGTTCAGGAACGTGGTTTTCAGAGGTGACCTAGTTTACTGAGGCAGTGAACACATGAATCTCAACTGTTATACGGCGGGCTATTTTATCCAACATTAGTTTTGTCTAGTGTCTTGATAATAAAGTTATCATAGATTCAAGATTTTTTTGCTAGTTTTCATTTAGTTTCATGAATATGGTCTGTTTCTTATTAACTACATGACAGTACGATTCAAAACTATGTCCAATCAGAGAGTATGTTATCAGCAAAGACAGAATCTACAGTGAATGGAAATCTTCTCATGACATTACTTTCATTCATTCACAGGCAGTGGAGATATAAGAGTTTTTCCCGCTATTGTTGGTCTACATTCGAGTAGTGACAAAACGGATGGAATTATCGTTTCTATATGATTGAACACAGTCATTAGATAGATGGCTACATATTAGCAACATCCTGTTCAGTAGTTAATTGGCTGCAGTTTCATTAGTAACAAGCGAGTAAGTATTCAAAGCAGCACACTGTTCACCTGGTAATTGAGTGCATTGGTCCCACCTCATGTCTTTGATGGATATAATTTTTGTCGTTTGTTTCTTTAGCTGAAGCATTTGCACTAGATAGTCTTTTCCGGTTGGAACTCCAGTTAGATCACGATATATCACTGAATAGTTGAGAAGTGAGTACATGGTTACAACCCCTTTTTTTTGACAGTCACAGTGCGGTGGGGCAGTTTCTTTACTATGGTAGTCATAACTAGCCTGACATGGTGATATACTTTTGCAACCTTTTTTTCAATCTGTAAAAATTTCACAGTAACATTATTCACCTGTGGTGGTGGTGTCTTCTTTGTTCATTTTCAATTTTATGCCTGTTTTTTCATTCTTTTCGTTTTGACCTTAATAAGAAGTCCATATACTTCAGCTTCCATAACTAATATGTGTATTAGATGTTGTTAGTATCATGAACTGCCTCCGCAAATAAGAGAATGTAAATTGTATTTCTGTTGATGTATTACCGATGTGTAACACAATGTTCATACATTGTTTTATTCTTTCAGTGCCCCTGAAGAAGGGAACCCCCCGAAATGCATTGGGCCTTTTCCTCAACTATGGTTTTTAATTGCATTTAAAAACGTCTTTGTATTGTAATCACAATAGTAACATTACGTTTTTGTGACATGAAGTTTATGTTTTCAAATTTTGCATTATTTAGTCTGAGATGGAAATGTTGAAACTGTAATGTTCAAATGCAATAATGATAAAAAAACATGGTCTTTCGAATAAGAAGTACCTTTCTGTGTGATTAATTGAAAAAAATTAGATTATAGTTTTCAATACTGGTTATACTTTAAACAGTGCGTTTGGTAAACTAGTGGAGTTTCCACCAGCGGTTGATTGTTATTTTGGGCTGGCTGCCTTTCAACCAAACAGCACACATACATTGTACAAACAGCTTTTTGAATAATTGAGTACTTGCATCAGATAAGGGAGTGCGCAGGCAAAATACCTTTTTCTTACTTTGTAAGGACCCATTCTGCGGTAATAGACCAAGGGCCATATGTATGAAGCAAATTCGCATTTGCAAAGGCCGAAATTGGCAGAATTTCAGCCTTTGCGAATGCGAATTAGCAAAATGATATGTATGAAGTAAAATCTAGTGCAAAAAAAAGGAATCGCAAAATTTGCGATTCCTTATTTTGCAATTGTATTTAAGGAATCGCAAATTTTGCGATTCCTTAAATGCAATGTATGAAGCCAAAAAAAATGCAAAATGCCCTTAAGGAATCACAAATTACCACCAACTTCTAGTTGGTGGTAAGTTGCGATTTCCTTGAAAAATTCACATTTTAGCATTTTTCAAAGTGCCATGTGACGCACATACATGCCATTAGGGCATGTATGTGCACCACATGTGCACCCATGCATATGTCAGGGGTGCAACAGGGTGTCCTTTGGACACCCCTGCACCCTTGACATTTTTCTCAATTTGCCATTTTCAAATTGTGAATCGCAAAATTGAGAATGCCTTCCCATTCATTCCTATGGGCCTCCTGGCCCATAGAAATGAATGGGAAAGTATTCTTTATTTGCTATTCACAATTTGCGAATCGCAATTAAGGAATACAAAGAAATTCGCTAAAAAAACGAATTTGTACATACATACTAATTTGCGATTCTGAAATAGCAATTTCTTAAAAATCGCTATTTCAGAATCGCAAATCAGTACCTTCATACATATGGCCCCAAGTGATTTACCGAATCGCAGGGTTTGCCACTGCAGAAGGGCTTTATACCTCAGCTACAGTTTAGCTTAATAAAGTTGCTGCCACTGATAGTTACATAGTGCTATATCGTGCTTAAGCGCCTGATTTAGATCCTGGCGGGCAAGTTACTCCATCACAACGGTGACGGGTATCTGCATTCTGCTGACATTTGAATTCCATAGGATATAATGGGATTTAAATGTCGGTGCAGTAACCTGTCCAACACGATTTCAATCAGGCCCTACCTTATCTGGGGGCAGGGTGGAGGTGGACATGTGCAGACACTGACATCATCTTTCACTCAATCAGTACTCACAGTTGTCCAGAGGGGCCCGGGCCTCTTGTGGCTGCTCAGGCATAGAGGCATTGGCACAAACCAGCGTCCTGCAAACATTTCCGATAAAATAGTTCTCAGAAATCCCTGAAAAGTCTATCTGTGAAGAAGACATGTGCCTCGACTTTCATCGTGAGCTTGGGTATTCAGGCTGACACACAACCCCATTGCATCACAAGGGCATCAAGAACCCCCCAACCTTGGACAGGACGTACCTTTCAATGGACCCATCTCTTGGCCACACTCCGAAAGTAAACGCATTTTTAGTTTGGAACACGCGAAGGAGTGTTCAGGAAATTCACAGGCAGTTGAGGGCATCTTAGGAGAGTGACAAGTCTTGACAGCTGTTAGACGCACATCATCATCTGTTGCGAAAAAAAGTTTGATGAGAGGGCTGCAGCGACACTGGATTTGAGCATACAAGTTACATACTAACTTATATTTATATAATCATAATCTGATGGTACATAGCATATCTGTTGCTAGGCGGAGCAAGGAAGCTGCATATTAGGTATGCCTATGTCTTTAATGGCTCTGAACGCATTTTAATAAGAGGATTTGTGAAAATTATAAATGTAGCTTGAAAAAGTATGGACACATGATATGATAAATCAGTGGTTTTAATTAACTGCAAATAACATGTTTCAAATAATAAATCTGCCACTTCTATGCCCAGAAAATACCAGATGCTGCTTTTAGACAGAAAATGAGTGACAACAGCTTGTGAATTGCCATTAATTTATTATCCCTAACAAATAGCTTGCTGCTTATTGCCTTCATCCATACTCCTCTGTACCCCCCACATTTCAGAATGGAATCCCAGACTCAAAAGATGCTTGGCTGCACGCTGGCAGCATTTGTTCACACTTGACATCTTCCCCCACTTTTGAAAGAAAAGAAAATTAATACATTAAATTAATAAATAATGTTAAACACGTATTCAATTATTGAGTAACTATCATTCACATGTCTTCCATTGGTCCTTTGGTCGGCCCCTGTTCTTAAAAAGAAGTTGTTGTTCTTACCATTTTCCTCTCTGCTTCGCTTTTGAATTTCTTCATCATTCAGACTATATTTATTATTGTTGTTTTGTATGTCGCCCGTGTAGGACTTTCTTAGTTCCTCAGTGATGGACATATTTGGAGATGCTAAAGAAATCATATTTCCTTTTACCAGGGTAGCTTGCAAAGGCTCTTTTGAAACAAAGGATCTGTTTTCCCTTCTTTAATTTGTTTTACGATGCCCCAATCAACCAAAGAAATATCCGACCTTTTAGCATGCCTTCTAGGATCTGCATCCTGCTTCATTTTGGACTTGGAAAGGTGATCTCTCTGTGAAATGCTGTCATGTCCTTTTACTACAGCCATCAGCATCTGTGGAAGCCTAGGCCGTCATGTCTTTCTAAACCATAACTTTGTAGTTACCTCCTCCCTATTGAACTAAGGGGAGATCCTCTGTAACCTCTAATGATTGATTTCTTGAAATTTGCAACACTTGTTCATGGGATTGGTTTCTTTATGTTGCTCATAAATCTTTCCACCATTCAATTTTCTTGTAGCCACATTTGAGTACTTCTCAAAAGTTTATTCCTAAGTATTGCATGACCCATTTAAATTATTTCCCAAATAAACAAAGGTCTACTATTCAACTTGAGTGTGGTGGATATATCCCACGCTGGAAATACCTCATGTATCACAGGAAGTACAGACATTGAATCATTTGAAAAATGTGAATACTCGTGTATCACAAGTAGATATTGTCCAGGGTCCATCGGACCATAATACGTAAGAGCTACGGAGTCCAATACAGCATTAGAAACCTCAGACACAACTAGTTGTTATGGAGATGGGTGTTTCCCAGTACACTAGCACAGGTGACATGATTAAACAAAGTTTTCCACAATCACATATAAACGAGGAAACCCAACTTTATCCCTTAAACATGTTTTTGTTTTTAGTACACCCGAGTGGCTTTCAGGTGCTTTCTCAACAATGTGTTCCATAGAAATTGTGGGACTATAATTTGAGTACCTCTAGCCAGTAGAGCACCTTCAGATTCCGATAGTTCATTTTGGATCTATTTAAATGTTAATATAATATATCTTTTGCAATAAAATGTTTTTTTTAATTTGGTAGCATTAATGCCATGCTTTTATTTGTTGTTTGTTATTATATGAATATTTTCCTTCAGTGTGTTGTCTTCCATCCATTGGTGGCTTAGGCGGGAAGCGTCACCCTCCTGCTTTTAAACAGTGTCACTAAATGAAAAATAAAATTATAATAACTCAACGTTATTATCATTTTATTTGTTCCTGCTCATTTGCAGCCGGGGCGGGCGGGGCTGATCTGCTCTAAGAGCAGGGCAGGGGAGGAGTGGTTTGCCCACTCCAAGTGCTGATAAATGTTTGGCCGACTCTCTGAACAAATACTAATGCTCGCTTTGCATGTTCTCCATGCTGGTTGCATTACAGCCTTGGTAATGAACATGCCCAGGTCCCCAGTCCCCGTCTGAGAGCCGAACCACAGCTCTCAGACCAATCACAATGCTGCACTGCAGCTTTGTGATTGGAAGGGGAGCCTGCGTGCTTCCTGCTTCCAATTCTGGCCTGAGTCTGATGCAGAGGCGAGACATAGAGATGCCGCAATAAGGTACGTTTTTTTATTTTAAAACTCCCACCCCCGATTCGTGCAGGCCACCACTGCCTTCATTATTGTTTTTACAAGTTCAGTTTGCAAGATTCTGTTTGGAGTCGAGCGCTCAAATATAAAGTTGATATGTTCTTTTACCATTGTTATGTTGTTTCTTGATGTTGGAAGTTGATGTTGAAATATATACCCAGCTGGGTTATGGTCTTTCCTGGCTTGTCTACTATTTTGCCATCATATTCAATAAGATGGATTCCCCATCTTTCTATCCTTGAAGGTATCTTTGTCTTAGGGTTCCCAAACATAGTCAAGAGAGCTTGATAGTCTGAGACTATTGTGAATGGTTTTCCAAATAGAAACAAATGATAGTGTTCAGAGGCCCACCCAATAACAAGGCTTTCTTTTCTGGTTGACCATTTGCTTGGTCAATTTCAGTTAGGCTTTGACAGGCATAAGACTCCACGTCTTAATTAACTTTTTCCATGTTTATGTTGTGCTAAATTTGATCCTAATCCAACTGGGCTCTCATCTACAGTCAATTCATTTCATAAAGTTGAATTAAAATAGGGCATGTTTTTTTGCTGATGTCACCTTTTCTTTAATTTTTGTCAAAGCATCTTCCCATTCTTGTGACCACCTAAGGCTTTGTCCTGTTTTAGTTAGTTCACTTAAGGGTGCACTAATTGTTTGATGTTGAGGTGTATAACCTAAAAAGGTTATAGGCTTGTGTGGAAAATGAAAAGAGCACCAGCTGGTTCCAATCACGCCCTATTTCCTGCTGATAGCATGCCCCCTGATGGGCTGCTCTGGATGAGTCCTGCGCTGTGCATTAAGGTTAGTGTCGTACCAATCCTTCCACAGTGCTCATTACAAAATGTTCTGTTGGTTAAAAAGACCTGCAGATAGGTCTCGGCAGCAGACGCTTCCTGAATCCAAAGAATGTGCTCCAGTCCACAGAAAAACGCTCATAGCACTCCAGAAGGGATGCTGGTCGATTAGCGGCAGTGGAGCCACATAATATGTTAGGCTACAAAAACTCCACAAAGTGAAGAGACCGCACTCAGTTGAAAAGAGATTCCGATTTATTTACCGTGTCGCGAAACAAATAGGACGCATTTTGGCAAGCGCCTTTTTCAACTGATCCGTTTTTTTGCCAATACACATATATATATATATATATATATATATATATATATATATATATATATGGCGTATATATATATATATATATATATATATATATATATATATATACGCCAGAAAATACGGTATATATCTGCTCTTTTTTGCTTGGATATATATTTATATATGTGTATATATATATATATATATATACATATATATACACATATATAAATATATATCCAAGCAAAAAAGAGCAGATATATACCGTCTTTTCTGGCGTATGAGACGACTGGGCCTATAAGACGACCCCCTACTTTTCCTTTTAAAATATAGGGTTTGGGCTATATTCGCTTGCTTATAAAATGACCCCGGCGTATAAGACGACCCCCAACTTTTGAAAAGATTTTCAAGGGTTAAAAAGTCGTCTTATACGGCAGAAAATACATATATATATTTTCGTTGCTTTCTGTTGTGAAGTTGAGGTGTCTGTTATTTGTATTCTGTTGCAGTCTCTGACATGACGGCTTATTTTACTTCTGCTTCATTGCTGTCATTAATGTCATTTCATCTTCTCTTCTCCGCTCGCTGATAATGTAACAAATTAAGAGCTTTTTCTGGTTTTCCATTAATTGATTATCTCTAACAGATGGCTAGCTGCTCTTTTTCTTCACAATTCTCCTTCGTACCCCTCACAATCCATAATGGAGTCTCAGACTCAGAAGCAACAGCATTTTTTACAGACAGCATTACATACCCATTTTAATTATAGTCAATTTACTAATCTTCAAAGATGATAAACTGAGACAGCGGGTTTGAGATTTTGGAGGTGAAGTTCGAATCTATGTCCTTCCATTTATCACATGATTTTGTTCAAACATCAGACATGCTCCTACATGATTCAGAGGCAAATGCATGCCATACAAAGAGATAACTGCTACTCTTCTCTGAGCGCCGTCCAGTGGCTGTGGAGGAACCCTTTGATAAGCACTAGTGGACTAAATACCTGCAGTGGTTTCAAAGGAGACATGGGCCCAAGAACATGGACCATGTTGAGAGAAGTGAAACAGGATTCACAAGTCACGGGTTAACTACCAGCTGCTTCGATTTGCCTCCGGAATCGAGTCCTCAAGACAAATCCCAATTTACACCATTGTGTGTTTGTGTCGCTTGTCTTCCCCTGGGGCATTTTGGCATTACAGAAGTGACCACAGATGCTTGTGCGGTCCCTTCAGTAATACTAAAAGCACTGGTGCACATACAGCACCAGCGCTTTTTCAAGTGGTTGCTCCCCAATCCCTTTGCCTCTGCTCCTATTCCTTATTACAGGTGTGGGGGCAGAAGCAAAGAAGCTGTCGGGGTGCACTGACAGTGTGTAAGTGCGCCCCCTGATAGCAGCCCTCTAGAGGGAGGAAAGACATAGCCTTGCAGGTGGGTGCAGTCACTCCCTGCACCTGCCAGCAAGGGGACCTCTAATCCCCTTTAACCCCTTCCGTGCGGGTGTAATTCCCCCGCTGTGCTGGGGGCGGGGGCCGCGCGCAGCATCCCCACATGCTCATGAGGAGCTCAGCTCGTCATGAGGCACAGCGCTTGTGTGCTCATGACGAGCTGAGCTCGTCATGAGCCCACCCATTCCTGTGGAACGCTCAGCATAGCCGGGGAATTATCCCCGCATGCGAGCGTTCCATGGCTCATGACGAGCTGAGCTCGTCATGACCACCAGAGCGCCGTGCCTCATGATGAGCTCAGCTCGTCATGGGCATGGATGGTGTTATAAGTTCAGGCGGTCCGTATTTCACTTGAATGCGAAGCCCCCAGGGCAGCACGAGTTTGCTGCTGCACTAGGAGCAGCGCATTCTTTGTCATAGAGTGCACTCTCTCTTACAAACAGGGAAAGGCTGTCCAAACATAATAGGGCTCCATATGTCATACAGAGCCATTTGATTTGATTTTAATTTATACAGCACAACAACTGGCTGTAGTCGTCAAGGCACTGTAGTTACAGCAGTCCACTTCAGTCTCCTGGCAAATCAAACACTTATAATGCTAACACAGGGTCTGTCTATATAGTGTACAACCAGGATTTGAATGCCTTTCTGAAAGGCAGGTGCCCTTTATTGGAAGTCAAAGACTGGGTGAGTGAGTTCCAAAGTCCGGCTACAGCGACTGAGAAGGCTCTGTCCCCTCACCCCTCTTCCTATTGATTCTAGGCAAGGTAACCTAGTTGCGATAGACTGGGTGGAGAGTTGTACCTGTCATGCCTCCTTAATCCAGGCTGCACTAGCTTGATAGAGAGCCTTATGTAAAATACAGATAGCCTTATATATAATCCGCTTTCTCATAGGGAGCCAGTGCAGCTCAAGCAACCCTGCAGAAGCTGATTGATGCTAAGGGGATGCCAAGAATCGCCCTAGCCAGAGCACTCTGTGCTACCTGTCATTTTCCTGGGTAGTGATGTTAGCGTCCAGATAAAGAGCGTTAAAATAATAAATTCTGGACCTAACCAGCGCCAGAGCAACTTGCTTCCAGACTGAGAAGGAAATGAAGGGGAACATTTTGTTTCATCTTCTTATGAGCTGGAAACAGGTTGCAACTGTGCAATTAGCATGTCCATTAAGAGAGAGTTCACCAGCTTGAATCACCCCCAGATTGTGGGTCCTTCTCAGCTGGAACAGGCAGGGTGCCTAAGGTGTCTGGCCACCTGTTATCATTCCAAATTGAGGCATGTGTTCCAAAGAGCAACACTTCTGTTTTCTCACCAGTGACTTTCAGGAAGTCCCTTCCCACCCATTCTGCTACCACAGACAAATTAGCTGCAGTAGTTGCAGAGTATTTAAGGATCGACGCAATGACCTGGGTGTTGTCATCGTATGATATTGCATGTAGCCCATGAAGCCCATAGGAGTGAATAATGGTGGCAAGTGGAGAAACGTAGAGATTAAATGACTTAGACTATCAATGAGGAGCCATGCTGTATTCTACATGGCAAGGAAAAGACATCAAAGTGGTACTGGTTAAGCATAACCCTCTGAGAGTGATCTTTGAGGAAGGAGGACAACAGTGCCAGGGCTCTTTCTGCTATGCCCATTTCTTGTAGGCGTTCAATCAGAGATGGTATCGAAGGCGGCGGACAGATCCAACAAGATTAGAGCATTGCCTTTCATCCAACAGCCGCCTAATACAATCCGTGGCCTACAACAATGCAGTTTCAGTTCTGTGATGTTGCCAGAAACTCAATTGAGAAACGTCCAACCATGCCTGCTCTTCCACAAACTCCTGTAGGTGGCAGTTCAGGTGTCTCTCAAGAATCTTAGCTGGTAGTGGAAGTAGCGAGATTGGATGAAAGATTTTACAATCTTCACTGTCAAGATTGGGCTTTTTAAGAAGAGGCCTGACCTCCACCTCCTTCTATAGCCGTGGATAGCAGTCAGAAGAGATGCCTTTCAAACTCCCAGCCTCTAGTAGTAAAACAATTAACATAACATAATGAGCTTTTAAGATTAAAGGAAGGTAATGTGTCAGATGGCGCACAATGAGTTAAGGACAGAGTGCCAAACATGACAGCGTGTGCACAGTGGCAGAAACAGTGCCCATTCAGTTTGGCAACCGATGTAGACATTGGAAATGTCCTTAATCCCTGTTGTCTCCACTCTTAGACTCCTTCATATCAGCTGTTGATGCTACTGTTAGGCAGCAGGAGGTGAGTTATCATTGTGTTCATATTTGAATGTGTTCCCCTTTTACATCCATTTGTTCAGGATTGTCACTCACCAAGGGTGTTGTTCTCAAGTGCCTGGATGCACGTGTCACTACCTTCAATGCACTTATCTTTGGAGCCTTGACAGCTGTATGCACCATATTCCAAGCACATGTCACAGCTCGTAGAGTGTCCTAGAAAGGAAAGAAAGATCGTATTTGTAAAGCTCTGAAGTCAGACACGTTCTTCAACAATACAGTATCCTTCACTCCAAATGTAAGCATGTGAAACATACACTGCACACATACTCAATGCAGAATCATAGACCCCATAACCCACATCTCAAGCTATGCAAATTGTTCTCTACATACATTATGATGTGTACTAAACACACTATTAATCAAGCACTCAACGCTCAACTAGGTTATAAGTCAGACGTGGGACCTGTGACACTGTGCCACTGGAAACAAGCTTTATCTGACTAATGAGCCCTAATAAGGCTGACACCAATTTTCCAGTTCAGGGAGGATCTGGCCTAGTAGGCCAGGGTGGACTAGGGTCAACACTGATTTACATATGGCTAGGTCTCAACCGAGGTGGCGATGGAATGCAAAACAACAATGGATTTGGATGTGGTCTGAGTAACTACTTTTTGTATACTTCAGTGAGACATCCTGCCTCCTATATCAATCCCTCACTCCTCACATGCTTTATTTATTTATTTATTTCTGACATTTATTGAGCGCAAACGAATACCCGTAGGCGTCTCGGCGCTAGACTAATCAGATGTCTTTCCCCAGATATTAAAAACGTAGGCAGATCGCCGGGCCGTGTCACTGGTTAAACAGCCAGTTTTTTAATCTCTTCAGAAACTGCAAAAGTGAGGGGCTGGTTCTGATGTGTTGTGGCAGGGTATTCCATATCTTAGGAGCCACAAGTGAGAAGCGGCGGTCTCCCCAGGAGACTGTTTTAGGAAGTGGAACCACTAATTGGTTGAGAGTTATGGATCGGAGCTGTCTGACCGGTTTATAGGGAATAAGCTGGTCCTTGAGGGGGCGTGGCCCTTGATCGTGAAGTGTCTTATAGACTATACAGAGTGATTTAAACTTGATCCTGTTTTGGATCGTCAACCAGTGGTATGTCCTTATAGTATCAGAAATGGGTGCGAACGTAGGTATTCTAGACAGCAGACGTGCTGCTGCATTCTGTATTGTCTGCAGCTTTTTAGTTACCCTGGCTTGTGAATTTAGAAAAAGTGCATTGCAATAATCTAAGGATGATAAAACTAAGGAACTGACCAGTGTTTTAGCAGCAGCATCCGGAAGAAAAGGGAGGATTTTCCTTATCATTCTAAGTTTATGATGGGCAGTGGCCGCTACTTTGTTCGCATGTGCCATGAAATTGAGATGATCATCAAAGGTTACTCCCAAATTCCTAACCTTAGGGGTCGGGCTAGGAGGGGTGCCGAGGCCTGGTGGCCACCAGGTTGCAGACCAAATTGGGGAGAGGGGTCCAAAAATGACCAGCTCCGATTTATCGGAGTTGAGCTTCAGGCAGTTACCTGCCATCCACTCTCCAGTAGCCGCCATTCCATTTTGGAAGCGTTCGTTGGCACCCTCCCTAAGTTGTGCTACACCAGTTAAAACTATTGTGTGCCGGGTTGCTTCAGGGGGTAGGTCTGTGCGAGGGTGAGCCCGCTTGCTAGGTTTCCCTAAGGGGGTGGTAGAGTTCATGCTCCCTTTAGCTGCCTGCCCTGGGGTAGACTGAGACGATGTACTAGGAGCACCCTTTGCACGGTCTTGCGGCCGTAACGCCGGTGTTCGTTGGGGATTAGATTTGGAGGTGGCCTTCTTTGGCACCTGCAACAAAGAGCCTAAAACCGGAGTACAATCCTTAACCCTAGAGGATCCCCCCGCCACTGAATATTTATTTGTTTTAGGGTCAGGATAATTTAATGCTAAACCAGTTGTCACGGAGGTTACTGTTTTATCAGTTAATGCAATTTTCTGGCCCTTTGTGTTGATCGTAGAGGAACAAGGATTCCCCATGACATTTTTGGGGCTAGCAAACTTATGTAGTAAACCAGTATTAGTATTTACAATGGACTCAAGTACATCCAATTTAGAGGTCATCAGCCTACAGGAAGTAAAAGAGTTTTAATCATGGCCTCCATTTTTACCAATAAGCTTTCATCGCTACTAAAACAGGTTGGGCATGGGTCAGAGGAACCAAAGGGGATATGGGAGGGGCGTAATGGATCTATTGGTACCAGGGCAGGACAAAGGGTAGGAAGGGCCTCGGGGTTTGGGGCACTAGTGTGGGACAGATCAATAATCTTTGGTATCTTGTAAGCTCCCCCCCCCCCCCTGGTGGCCCAAGCGCCTTTTCCTTTTGCGAGGTGCAATTCTCAACAGGTCCTCGTCACCTGGTGAGTCCGACTCAGAATTGCTGGCCAAGAGCACACTTTCGTTTTCATTTTCATTTCCCCAGCTATCTTGGTTATCATCCAGATATGAATCAGTTTCCCCCACGGAGGGTGGGATGCCCTCCCCTTCCCCCGCGCGGTGCACAACCACCTCTGCTGTAACCAAATGTAGACTGCTACTCGGGGCTTGTGCAACGGGACTGGGTATTATTGCCAACCTACCCATAGAGGAACGCTTCCCACTAACTAGGTCAATAGAGAGCCTTTTCTCGGCCATCGCTATCTCTTTCTCTAAGATCCCAGTAGCTCGAGTAATGAATGCGTCTAATGGACCGGAGACCACCCCCTTAGCAGTCTGCAATTGTACTGTACGTTCCTTGCCGGAGCTTAGAGGCATTGCAGTTTTAATTAGTACTATAACAATAGCAAAATTATACTAACACCAACAATAATGTATACAAAATTAACCAGGGGGAATGGCCCAACCCAACCTCGCCCGACCACGGACGGCCACAGACGGTCCCGCCCTTATCCCGGGCTTCTCCCTGGACGCTCCCGCGCAGCGGAAGTAGACACCACTATTATAGGTTAGGTGTGATGCACAGGGGGCGGGGCTAACAGGGAGAGCGGGCCAGGTGATCTAAATTTGCCAGGCAGGGATTCCTGGGAGTTGTAGTCCCTGCAGAACGCTCGCAGCCCTGAGCAGATGCCCCAACACTCCTCTGTCAACACAACAGCTCCACAGATTCCCCGGCGGCTTCCGGCTTCCGGCTTCCCCTGCGAAGCGGGACCCGCGAAGCGGGTCCGGCGAGCAGTGGTGTAGACCGGTAGCTTGTTTCCGGTCCAGGGAAGGCATGGCTTGGCAGTTCGGGCTGGACTGTTCCCATGAGGCACAGGGTCAGACTGATTTGCATATGGCCATGTCTGAACTGGGGTGGCGGAGTGGGCTAAAGAACGGTGATGGACTAAACCCAGATCAGTTGACTGGGGGTGAGTGCTTGTATTGTTAACGCTCCGTCCATCATTTCCTTTGGTTTTTCTTTGTTCACCATAAGTTGGCAGGGTATGCTTAGACCTGAGTCCCTTGCTCACTTTGCCACTGGATTCAAGCAAGCTGGGCCGAAGAAGGCTGAAATTCCAGAAACCGGTCCTCGGTAGCTTGTTTCCGGTCCAGGGAAGGCATGGCTTGGCAGTTCGGGCTGGACTGTTCCCATGATGCACAGGGTCAGACTGATTTGCATATGGCCATGTCTGAACTGGGGTGGCAGAGTGCGCTAAAGAACGGTGATGGATTAAACCAAGATCAGTTGACTGGGGGTGAGTGCTTGTATTGTCAACGCTCCGTCCATCATTTCTTTTGGTTTTTCTTTGTTCGCCATAAGTTGGCAGGGTATGCTCAGACATGAGTCCCTTGCTCACTTTGCCACTGGATTCAAGCAAGCTGGGCTGAAAAAGGCTGAAATGCCAGAAAACGGTCCTCGGTAGCTTGTTTCCGGTCCAGGGAAGGCATGGCTTGGCAGTTCGGGCTGGACTGTTCCCATGAGGCACAGGGGCAGACTGATTTGCATATGGCCATGTCTGAACTGGGGTGGCAGAGTGGGCTAAAGAACGGTGATGGATTAAACCCAGATCAGTTGACTGGGGGTGAGTGCTTGTATTGTCAATGCTCCGTCCATCATTTCCTTTGGTTTTTCTTTGTTCACCATAAGTTGGCAGGGTATGCTCAGACATGAGTCCCTTGCTCACTTTGCCACTGGATTCAAGCAAGCTGGGGTGAAGAAGGCTAAAATGCCAGAAACCGGTCCTCGGTAGCTTGTTTCCGGTCCAGGGAAGGCATGGCTTGGCAGTTCGGGCTGGACTGTTCCCATGAGGCACAGGGTCAGACTGATTTGCATATGGCCATGTCTGAACTGGGGTGGCAGAGTGGGCTAAAGAACGGTGATGGATTAAACCCAGATCAGTTGACTGGTGGTGAGTGCTTGTATTGTCAACGCTCTGTCCATCATTTCCTTTGGTTTTTCTTTTTTCTTTGTTCGCCATAAGTTGGCTGTGTATGCTCAGACGTGAGTCCCTTGCTCACTTTGCCACTGGATTCAAGCAAGCTGGGCTGAAGAAGGCTGAAATGCCAGAAACCGGTCCTCGGTAGCTTGTTTCCAGTCCAGGGAAGGCATGGCTTGGCAGTTCAGGCTGGAATGTTCCAATGAGGCACAGGGTCAGACTGATTTGCATATGGCCATGTCTGAACTGGGGTGGCAGAGTGGGCTAAAGAATGGTGAAGGATTAAACCCAGATCAGTTGACTGGGGGTGAGTGCTTGTATTGTCAACGCTCCGTCCATCATTTCCTTTGGTTTTTCTGTGATCAAGCATTACAAAACCTCAGCGCATGGTTACTATAGATAAGCAGAATCAGCACACACTACTGGGGGGGGGGGCAACGAAACATCGTGCTGGGCCAATGTTGTCTCCCACACCAACTTGCTTACAAGTGTACCCCAGTTCTTAACTTCCTTTCATTAGAGCATCATCACACTTGGCGTCCTTTACGTAACACACAAACAGAATGGCATACATATCTTCACTGTGGGCAGGTGAAAGTTCAGATTTGTGATATCGCGTACTGACTCAGTCTGCAATGGCGGCTGTGTGGACCAGGGCTCTGGCTCTATCTGAGATATTGGTAGTGGTGTATGAGCAGAGTGTAAGTTCACCCTAAAGAATCTCTTGGTGCAGATTAGCAAAGTATATGGCTCTCCTTTTCATTGTTTACCTGACCAGCATTGTAAGCGGATTCCATGGTTCTCAAAACTATATTCAAACACACTCATGCCTAGGAGGCAATATTCCACTGAGCAGCCAGATGAAGCAAGTTACCCATCGGCCTTATTTTTGGGAGACTTTGGGTACACTTTGTATCTATT
Source organism: Lissotriton vulgaris (assembly GCF_964263255.1). Classification (NCBI taxonomy): domain Eukaryota; kingdom Metazoa; phylum Chordata; class Amphibia; order Caudata; family Salamandridae; genus Lissotriton; species Lissotriton vulgaris. The sequence continues at coordinate 149,307,480 of NC_141695.1, read as the reverse complement.
CTAAATGGAAACAGAGGCACAAGCAGAAGGGCCCTCAAGGGGTTCAATGAAGGCTCATGAGCGGTCACAGGGTGGGGGGAGGGTGCAGAATGATAGACTTGCACTGACTGAGGCAAATATTACGCACCAGGAGACATAGCACAGATTGGGATAGGTAGAAGATATAGACATAGATGACACCAGTTAGCCCTCACAGGAACCTTATTACCATCCCTGGGCACTGCTTAACTTCAGCACAATGTAAATCCATGGGGTGACCATGTGATCTAGGACCACATATACCATCCCATAATATAACATAATATTACATAGCACAGAACCCAAAGGAAGGAACACCCAAGTGCTAGGTTCACTTCTCTCTCTGGAACCTCTAGCAATTTAAAATGCCCCCTAACCCCCTCCACTCCTCTGCTCCCTCATCAAACTTCAAACATCTGTCATGTGAATGCTGGATTTAATTTTTAATTCTTGTTAGAAAATTGTATCACATATAAAATATATTAATTTACTTCCTAGGAATTCAGCTCCTAGTGTGGAAGCGATTTAAATAATCAATGCTAATAGAAATACATTTTGAAGTAGACTATTGAATAAAACTGCATAATGTTTTATTGTGAAACAAATTAAAGGTAGGCCCAGGGAATAATGCTAAACAACATATTATTGTGATTAATATCATTATTATGATTATTAATAATCACAATAATAATAGGTATACATTTTAACAGTAAATGTTGGAAGGACAGGGGGAGTGGCTGGAAAATAGGGAATCCTTACAAATAAAGGGGAGAGTATTAAGGAGGTAAAGGAGGAGCGTGCACCAATACGGATTTGAGTACGCCTATTGCTATTCATAAACTGTAGTACTAAAGTTACTATAGCCAAACAGGAAATAAAAACAGTACAAAATGACTCAAGGTCAGACCTGCAGTAATCCCAGCACCACACAGGTTCAACCAGGGGTACTGCAACCCTCTTCTGCAGAACGTAAGGGAGGTAGGTACTTAAGATCAATTAATACATTTTTAGGTAAAATTTTATTATGCATTAATTTTTTATATTTATTTAAAATGCAGAACCAAAGAAAAATAATGCTATAGTATTATTCAATTAATTTTGAATGAAATGTTTAATTGATTTAAATATATTAAATGTAAGGTATTTTGCTGATGTCGAAATGAAAAACTAAATTCCAAACTAAATGAAAATATGTCTACTGTTATGATATACAAAGGCTGAAGTGAGGTGCATGACAAAGGGCACACTCTCACTCTGGCTACTCGCGTGTGCACGCGTGAGTGAATCTGATTATCGCCAAAATAACGCTGTGTAAAATCTGCCGGCTCCTCCAGCGTAGCTCTCGAAACTGATTATGAGTCTCACTCCAGCATTTTAAAATTGTATTTGTGTCATTTGTTCTGTTTTAAAAACTGATTGCTAGTTGTTAACCTCCTAGCATATTTTTAATACCACTCACCTGCTTACATGAAGGGCACTCTCCCCGGTCCACCACGAGAATTCTCGTTTGTGTGGAGGGAGTCCTGGTCCGACACACTTCCGGTGGAATGTGAGTTGGCGGTCTAGTGCCCAACTCACATCCACATAAATACAGATGCCTTTTCAACCGAGCAGCACTTTAAAGGCAAGCCTGTCTGCGATCGTCCACACCCAAATGGGCCCAGGGGCCAGAACCCCTGCTCCCGCAGTTCACTACTGGTATAAGTACTCCAGTACGTTGCTGAAAACGATTATTAAACTGCCAGAGTAACAATGCTCACACACTATATCAGTCCAAAGCTCCCAAAACAGATGCCCACACTGTCATTATGAGATTCCCTCTCCTCTGGCCCCTCATCCCCGGTGTAACACAATTTACAAACTATTCCTGCTCTACTGCAGATCCCTACCAAAACACAGAACGGAAATCTCAATGCTGCTAAGCGAAGAGGACCCTAAAGTACTCTTTCTTACAGAAGTGTGGCTGAACACCTGTTTAGACCCAGACATAGTCCAAGCCATACCTCCAGGCTACTCCATCCAAAGAGTAGATCGAGAGTCAGGAAAGGGGGAAGGAATTGCCATCATACATAAAGATCACCTAACCTGTCGTCTGATTGACATCCCGCTATCGGACTGTGAAAACACCCATTTTGTGATTAATTTTACCCCCTCCCTCACACTTACAGGCATTCGTGTCTATCGTCCCCCGGAACTCCAGGACAGTTTGCAAAGTCACTAATAGAAACTGTCGGTACCCTCGTGAGTTGTACGGCAAACTTCACCCTTCTAGGGGATTTTAACCTACATTTTAATGACCCAGCAGCCTCACTCACCACAGAACTAGTCCAGGACCTAGCATCCTTCCAACTTTTCCAAAAGGTCTTACTCCCACCCATGGAAAAGGCCACCTTCTCGACCCAATCTTTTCTAACCTCTGAAATCTGGTTGGCACAAGCCCTCCCCCTTCCATGGACCAACCATTTCCTAATCCCTCTCCTCTGGACACACCCCCATACCACACCCTGCCCCCGCTGCACTCTTTAATTCGACCCTGGTCCAAATTACCTGTAGAGAAATGGATACAAGAACTGAACAGAACACACCTCTGGCCCTACGATTAACAATGAAAACTTTACCACACAACTGGATCGAGGGCTCTCTCAACCTGGTGCTTCCTAAAGTCTCAGCCCAAAGGAAAACGGGCTCCCCCCTGTAACTAATGACTCCTTCCTCACCCTACTATCCTCATTAAAAAGCGGCTCACCCCTAGACCCAGCTCCCCCCAATATCCTGTCACTGGCTGGATCCACCATTGGCCCTATGGCCACTGAACTTATTAATACCTCCCTCAACTCCGGTACAGTTCCCACTGAGTGGAAAAAAGCAATGGTCTGCGCCCTCCTGATAAAACCTAATCTGGAACCTACAGATCTGGCCAACTTCCGGCCCATCTCTCTACTGCCATGCATCAGTAAAATAACAGAAAAGCACACCAATTGCGCCCTTTCAGCATTCCCCGAAAATAAGGGTGCCCTCCATCCCTCTCAAACTGGTTTCTGCCCCAGCCATGGGACAGAAACCGCTATTTTGTCAGTGGTGGAGGAAACAAGGAAAATCCTGGACGCAGGAGGCACAGCCACAATCATCCTCCTAGACCTTAGCGCGGCATTCGACACGGTCAATCACCCCCTCCTAGTTCACCGCCTCAAGAGGGCAGGAGTGTCCGGGACAGCGCTACAATGGCTGCAGTCCTTCCTTGAAGGCAGGTCCTTCCAGGTCTTCCAAGACAACCACACCTCGCAAAATTTGCCATTAGGGTGTGGAGTGCCACAGGGTTCCTCACTCAGCCCCACCCTTTTTAATGTATATATGGCCCCCCTGGCAGAGATAGTGTCCTCATTCGAAATCCACGTGGTGAACTTTGCTGACGACACACAATTGGTCGTAGCCCTGAACCACCCTGGCCAACAAGTCAAGGACCTCCAATCTTGCCTGAGGGAAGTAGTAAAATGGATGAGTCTTGTAGTACATGTGAGTTGTTATTCTAGTCTTTCTCAGGAATGCTTAATGCCTACCTTCTCTATTCCACATTCTATGTCCCATCCTCGTCGCCAAAAAACTGTAGTAAATAAGGTGCAGAGGCAGCAGGAGGTTCTTGTAGGTTTCTTTATTCAGATGAAGAGACAGCGTAAGAGCAGACCACCCACAGCAGCAACAACCGGTCAACTGCCACAGGGTAGAACATACAAGGCAGAGTGGAACATAGAATGTGGAATAGAGAAGGTAGGCATTAAGCATTCCTGAGAAAGACTAGAATAACAACTCACATACGCTGTCTCTTCATCTGAATAAAGAAACCTACAAGAACCTCCTGCTGCCTCTGCACCTTATTTACTACAAGTCTCACCCATCTGAGACTTAACGGAGAGAAGACCAAACGTATGATATTAGGCGACTGTTCGAGCATCGATCTAAACACGCTCTGGCCACTCCCAATGGGATCACCACCAAGACAGAAATCAAAAGCCTAGGAATATGGCTAGATAAGAACCTCACCTTCAAAACCCAGGCTAGAAAGTCAGCCGCCTCATGTTATGGCCTGGTCAGAATTATTAGGAAAATCATCCTCCTCCTCCCCCCGCTCGCAAAAAGACTAGTCACTCAGGCCCTCATTCTGTCCAGATTGGATTATGGCAATGCCCTATATTCAGTTGCCCCAAAAGAAGTCATTTCCAAGCTACAGATTATATAGAACTGGGCTGCAAGGCTGCTCACCAATACCCCTGCTCACTGTTCAGCAAAGACAGCCCAACACTCTGCATTGGCTACCAGTCAAGCAGAGAATAAACTTCAAATCACTCTGCATTGCACACAAATCTCTAAATAAACACAGACCCCTAATCATCAGGGATACGATTATCTCAACGGAATCAGACGCATTTGAACTAAAATTGACATTCGTGCCGGAATATGCAACCAAGGGAAGGCAAGACATTTTGAACCGAGGTAACCTGCTAAAGCTGTTTAAAGCAGTCCCAGAATTAAACGGAATTACCTCGCAAGATTTAACAGCTCTCGAATTTCACCAACAAGGGTCAAACCCTGATACAGAACACTCAGTGACAACATGGCCTTCAAAGGAAATAGTAGACAAGATATTCGCAGTAAAAACAAGATTCGGAGCCTGGGGAATCACATTAATGCTGCATAAATGTCCAAGATACCCTTATACCCTCCTAGACAGTTCAAAACACAAAAAAAAGGAGGACTCACTCGGGAAACACCAGGACACATGCATACGAGGAGCACGATCTACTACACCAGTCATAGCATTTACAGAGAAGGGGCCTTCAACATCAGCAAACGCGCCCGAGAAGAGAAGCAGAAAATCGGACAGGTTGGACTGGTCATGGCTGCCAATGGTACTAAATAATAAACATACCTAACCAAGAGGCAACACTAAACGTAAGAGAAGAGAAGCTGGTTGTTATCATGGAGGAAACAAAGCATGACAAACTTTCGATCTGTTTCTGGAACGTTCATGGGTTCAAAGATATGGACCAGGACCACGAAACACTAGTTTTTTATCAACAATTAGATATAATCATGCTTCAGGAAACCTGGAACCTGACTCCAGTTGCAATTCCAGGATTCAAGGAACATCATATCCTCGCTGAAAGATTTTCAAACTTTGGGCACCTGCGAGGAGGCCTGTCACTATACACCTCACAAAAGTATAATTGGTTAACCAAAGAAATGGACGTGGGTGCCAACTGGGTACAGGTGATACAAATCTCTGGAATATCTACTTCAAATAACCCAAGAGGGAACTCCTACTAATGAACGTTTATGTACACCCTGAGAGAAAAACCCAGCAAGAAAGATACTCCATTTTAATGGCCCTGATCAAAACTTTGCAAAACTGCCCTATGTTCATCTCTGGAGACTTTAACAACAATCTCATAAGTAAAGACCAAATAAAAGGAAAGAGGTTAGGGAACCAGGGAGGCCGAACATTAAGGAAAAAGATAAAAGATCTGGGACTGTCCATCCTGAATGGAAAAGCAACGGGGGATACACCAGCGGCAATAACGTATTTGAGTGGTAACGTTCGATCAAAAATAGACTTTACCATCGTCAGTAATGAGTTACTCACTTGCATTGACTCCTTTTGCATCACCGAGGGCACAGAAAGCGATCATTTTCCTCAAATAACAATAATGTCTAATTCCATCACATGGGCCAAAAAAATTAACTCCATTATACAACCCTCCGAAAGGTTTAACTTGCGGAAATTGAAATGGCGAGGGGGAAACCTGAAAATTATACAAGAGACGGTAAGGGAGCTTGTGAGCGAATTGGGGTCACAATTAGACGAAGAACGTGTAAAAAACTGGGAACATTTGGCCCACGCAATTACCAGAAAATTTCCAGCACCATCTGGCAGTCAAAGAAGATCTAATTCCAGGAGGGATCCCTGATTCAGTAACGACCTGGGAGATCAAAAGAGTAGGATCTCAAGAGAGGTACGAATTCAAACCCAAGTGACAAAACTAGGCAATAAACTAATTAAAAGTAAATTGAAAGAACTAAGGAGTCATTATAAGAAAACATTGAGGCACGCTAAAATGGCTTACAAGGAATCGATTTGGACAAACCTACTGTATGCAAGTAAATTGCCAAATAGCAGGGACTTTTGGGGTATCATAAATAACCTGAATAAGGAAGCAAGACTCCGACAAGAACCCGGAATTGGAGCCAAAGCGTGGATTGAGCATGTGGGGGTTATGTATACCAGTCAAGCAATAGGGCCCATTGAAGGGTCGCAAGCATCAACTTTGGTAATGGAAGAAAGGAAAGTAAAATCTAAGCGGGAAAACCTGGTTTTGCAAAACCCATTACAGGCAGGAGATGGCAGGGATCAAAACACCCTGACGACCACAAAACAATTACGCGATGTTATACTAGGCTCAAAACCGAAGGAGCGGCAGGTCCAAATGGTCTCCCCAATGCATTCTTTAAGGACGACCCAGATTATTGGTCGATGAACCTAACTCCACTCTTCAACCGCATCTTTATACACAGCGAAGTCCCCGACTCATTGCAAGGGACCATAATACATCCTATATTTAAACAAGGTGACCGTCGAAATCCAGGTAATTACAGGCTCATATCCCTAATTGATGTTGAGGCCAAGCTCTACGCCTCCTGCCTCCTCACCCAGCTGCAGGAGTGGACGGACGACAACAATATAATTCCAAATTTTCAAACAGGTTTTAGACAAGGGATGGGCACTATAACAAACCTGGCAATCTTTGCAATTCTAACTGAAAAGGCACAAAAAAGGAGAACACGATTGTACGCATGTTTTATTGACATAAAATCTGCCTTCGATAGAGTAAACAGAGGGAGACTCTGGAAAAAGCTAAAGGCATGGGGTCTACCGAATCAGTTATTAAATGCGATTACTGCCCTACACACCGACACCTGGGCGAGAGTAAAATTGGGCGAAGGACACAGTACGACAGCGAGCATTGACACGCAGCAAGGATTAAAACAAGGCTGCGTGTTAGCACCAATCCTATTTAATTTGTTCCTCTCAGACCTTGGTAAAAACATGGAAGTAGCTGACTGCCACCCACCGATAATGGCCAATAAGCAGATTTCCATTTTACAGTATGCGGATGATATTGTTTTATTAAGTAAAACTCCCATCGGCCTTCAAAGAGCTATCAACAACTTAGTATCCTACCTGGACCAAGAAAATCTGGAACTTAACAAAGAAAAAACAAAGGTTGTCCGTTTGGTGGATTCACAGAAAATTAAGTTCAAATGGACAGTAAAAGGGACGAAGGTTGAAGAGCAAGGTTCATAAAAATACCTTGGTATCACAATAGGGCAGGGTACAACCTATAAGGAGCATAAACTTGTTACTTAAGCAAAAGCACAGTCACTAATCTTTGCTTACCAGCCACTAAAAACTAAATTGAACTGCCCAAATAATAATCACCTTCTAAAAGTAATGTCAGCATAAAGTATGCCTACTTTGTCAAACGGCTTAGTCACTTGGTGTGGTAAAGAGGTGGAGCTTCTCAATGTCCTCCAGACAAGGATCTATAAAGCTGTTGTTAATTTGCCAAAGTCAGCCTCTTCATCTCAAGTCCGGCTAGAATTCGGCCTTCTAAATCAAAAATTTTGAAGCATGAGCGGGTTCCTAAAGCTCTGCCACAAATTCCGATCTACAGAACCAGATTCAATGGACAGACTATGTTGGGAGGAAATTAAGCCCCAGACGGGTCAAGAACCATCAAACTTATGGGGAAGTTACCTGAGAACCTGCCTGGCTGTCCTTGAAATACAAGCAGATTGGGGAAAAAGCCAAGAAAAAACAACTTTTAGTAAGGTGATAAACGACGCAGCAAAAAAAAAAATCCTTTCTGGAGGACAAAATTATAACATCTAAACGTAGGCACGGGTGGACAATTATTTCTTCCTACAAATTATTGAAACCTCAAGCTTACCTAACATCCCACTTTAGCTGGCACCTAAACAAGTCTTACATAAACTACAGGATGGGTCTGCACGTTTCGAAAGATCTACGGCCATCTTGGAAACAACGCAAACAAATACCTCAGTGTCGCCTGTGCGGCTACCAAAATGAATCCCTAACTCACCTTTTTTGCGTTTGTCCAGCAGTTACGGCTTGGAGGAGATACTACCTAAGACTTATCTTTATTGAACTCCAAATTTGCACATGCAGGCAAGCCGTTATACGCTGGATGGACGGCTCTTACATTATCCTGGCCTGCCGAGGAGTGAAATACCTGGCAGAAATTAAAAAACTATTACTCAAAGCTCATCAGGAGGGGATCAGAGAGGTCTGAGCAACTGGACATAGTCTTATTTGGAATAAGTTGTGCAATAAAAGGACTAAAAATTAGACCTCCTTAGAAAAGCAGGACTAAACTTTAACTGTAATTTAGACCTACTCAGAAATGCTGGACTAAATTTTATCTATTGTACTTTTTTTTATTTTTATTTTTTTTAAATATTTTATGTGTTGGTAGAATCCTCTCATTTTAATTGATAGGATATAGCATTAATGTAGCATGGTTTTAACTGTGGACGTTTTAGATATTTGTAACGATTTTAATTAATAATACAATAAACTTGAAACACACTCGTACTCGCACTGATTATCTCTTACAGAGCCAACTGGTGACTTCGCTCCAACGAGCTCCACCTTGCAACAATTCCCAGAAAAAAAAGGCCAGAAGCGGAGGTCGGCTTTCCTCACTCAACGTCTCCAAACTCTGGAACACCCTCCCACTACGGAGTGAGCATGATCATCTGAAGTTCTGCAAACTACTGAAGTCCTGTCTATTCATGGAGACTTTCCCCCATTTCGCTCTTCGTATTCCTTCAGCGCTGGGACGCCTACGGGTAGCTACGCGCTCTACAAATGCCAAAAATATAAATACAAATTGTGCATAAATAATAATTAAAAATGAAGTAATAAACTTTTGAATAACTTTCTATTCAGATTGTGTATACAGTTATAAGTAATAGTCACTTAAAAGTGTATGAATACACTTCTACATATAAATTACTTACAAGAATAACTTACCTTTTTGAACATCTTCAAAGCATTAAGAAAGTGAAAGTTCAGTTGAAATTGCACTTGCTTCAAGGATATCTTGCACACCCTGTTGTTTTGGTCTCTGCTTTAAATATTTTTCAAGACTTATTGGAAGCAGCCAACCCTTTACACAATGCAAATATATATTATACAAAGGATAATCTTGCATTGAGTATAGGGTTAAAAAAAAATCTAACGTTTATAGTATTTTTATGTTCACGCTGTATGTGGTGTTATTTAGCATCGAGATATTCCTGGCTTTACCCCATGTAAATTTAGGGCAGACTTGCTAAGTATTCATGCAACACAGAGTAGAAACCAAAGTTGCTACGTTGATTGAAATAGCATAACACTGCCATTTAGGGCCAGATGTAGGTGGCCATTTACCGGCCGGTAACGGCCGATTTCGGCCGTTACCGACCGGTAAATGCAAATTGAGATGTAGGGCCCTGTATTTTACAGAATCGGTAAATGTACCGATCGGTAAATTTACCGATTCTGTAAAATACCGAATCGGAATTTTTACAGATTCGGTAATAATGAGATGTAGGTGGGACTCTTCTGAGTCCCACAAGCCTTACAGAATCGGTATTTTACCATCAAATACTATTTGATGGTAAAATACCGATTGTGGTGTGCATGCACATATGTGCATGCACACCTGTGCCATATGACAGGCAGACCTGCCCTTAGGGCAGGTATGCCTGCCACATGGCCCCCGAACCTTTTTTGGGGGTGCTAGAGGGTGTCAAAGTGACACCCCCTGCAATCTTGTCAGAATCGGTATTTACCGATTCGGTAAATACCGACCTGTAATGCCCCATTCATTCCTATGGGCTTCAAAGCCCATAGGAATGAATGGGGCATTACCGGTCGGTATTTACCGAATCGGTAAATACCGATATTTACCGATTCGGTAAAAGGAACATCTGGATGTTCCTACATATCCACCCCTGAGATTTACCGATTTTTAATTACCGAATCGGTAAAATTCGGTAATTAAAAATCGGTAAATCTCATTTACCTACATCTGGCCCTTAGTGTTTAGTAATTAGGGACTGCGTGCCTTCCTGCAATTTGACGGTTTAAGCTTAAGCGCCAGGACACCCCAGGGTAACCGTTGCGCTCTACCAATGCATATAAAATAGCATGTCTTCTAACGTATGAAACGCTTTTTCCTTATCCCAGTGCTGCCATGTAAAAATGCATATATCCCTATACCACAAAGTCTCTGAAGTCTGGAATTGGTTTTGCACTGAAATGCAACCTTTGCAATACAAAAAGCTATGCTCTATTAACTTTTTGACTATGTATTATGTATCTTGTAATATATCTATGCTGTGCATGCAATACATATGCAAGGTTGGAAAAATGTTAACATTTTTAAAAGTTTTTCACTGTTGCACCCACCTTGAGGAGGCATAATTATTGCCTGTATATTAGCATATATGCATTTGCTTCAGTATAGTTGCATGGGAAGGCAGAGTAGCGCAATTTGATGTTACTCTAGGTATCTTTTATCACAAACAGGGGCCAGACTGGGAACCAAAACCAGCCTGGTGAAGTGCTCGGCCTCCCCCCTGGGGGGGTTGTGGGTGCCACAGAGCTCTGTGCCAGGGACTGTTTTCGGCCGATTTTGTTAGCGGGCCGATTTTGCAGCAATGCTGCAAAAATTGCCCTGTAACAAAAACGGCCCCCAGGGTCCCAAAACCGGCCCCCCACCCGTGCGGCGCACCGGGGGATTACCTGGTGCCTGCACCGTCAGTCCGGCCCTTATCACAAATCAAGATTTGCTTTGGAAAGTAAATACCACCACAACATGAAGAACTTTTTTGATGAAAACCCTGTGCAAAATGTTAGTATGAGAGGCATTAATTTGGAGGGTTGTTTTACTATTGATATCAATGTCCCAGCGATGAGAAGTGATCATTCGTTGCCTTTGTATTTGAGACGTAGTTTTTATTAGAAATTATTCTGTTTCACTGTGTCTCCATAGTTATTCATTTAAGACACTATCAGCAGTTTAAAATAGGAATCATAAATGAAGCTTTACAAATCTCTAGTTCTGCCCTTTTGAGGAGCTGTTCAGGTCCTGCGTGAATCCAAAGAAAAAGGTGAGAAGGGCAACATTAATTTGAAAACAGAACACATTCCATAAACACAGAGCACATTTCATAAAAACAAGTACATTCCATAAACCCAGAGCACATTTCATAAAAACAAGTACATTCCATAAACACAGAGCACATTTCATAAACTCAAGCACATTTTATAAGCACATAACACATTTGATAAACACAAGCACAATTTATAAGCACAGAACCCATTTCATGAACACAAGAACCTTTATAAACACAAGCACATATCGTAAATCGACAAATCATTACAAACATGCTGTTTTTTGTTTCAATGAGTTGTAAGTTTCTTACACTTCAGCACATTTTGAAATGACTTTTTATTTTTACACACTGCAATGTTTCATGTAGTTGTAGTAGAGTGAAGAGGGTGGAATGAACATACAATAAACCATGCACTCTAACGGTAAAGCTATGACAAATACTGAATTAATGGAGTATAAAGGTATGGTGATCATATCTCACCCTCATACAAGACCGCAGCAAGAATACCGAAGACTGCCAGAAGTGACATCATGAAGCTGTAGGAAGACGCTGGGTAATGACAAGAGTCTTGGCCTGTGCCTGTCTCCTGCTCTTCTGCGAATCACACCTCTGGGGATCTTGCATTTATCCCCCAGAGAGGAGCAAACATCCTGGCTACACCTCCGCAACCTGGCATCCAACAGGATGTGGCACCTGCTATGTGGGCCGGAAAGTCATATGACTGCTGCTTCAGACCAGCCTTCATTCCCGGTACACAGAGTCATTCTGTTATTTGCCTGAATATCTTACATGCCTCGCATGTGGGTTTCCAAAGCTTGTGTTGAGGATAACGCCAAAGAGCCACCATCTGTGGTCAACCACTTTCCTTGTTGTCTAAATTGTTCGGTCTTAGCGAGGCCTACCGGGTACTTTAATGTCATTGGGGCAGATTTACAAGCCCCTTGCAACACTTTTGCGCAGCTGTTGCGTCAATTTTGTGATGCAGCAGTGGCGTAAAAAATGCAGCCAATTTTCAAAGTGACGCATCTAGGGAGATGTGTCACATTGTAAAGCCCTGCGTCACATTATACCTGCGTCAGGTATTATGTATGCAGGGTGGGCATTCCCACGAAAGAAAGCCTCATAAAAGTGATGCAGGGAATTTCACTTCTAGGACACCACTGCATCAAAACCTTACGCCTGCTTGAAGTAGGCGTAAGGAGTGACAACAGTGTAGTGGGAAGAGGCCCTCAAAATGCATTACTGGAGTTGCGTCGTGCTTGGAACACGACTCCAGCAATGCATGACTTTTGCCTCAACAGTTGTGTCAGAATTTCTGACATATCTGTCACTCCAGGCAGGTCGCAACCTTCGCCGCCACACAGCTCCACCTATGTGCCCTGAGCCTGCTGCTGTTGCTAGCCTTGGTATGTGCCCCGCATTCTCCCCACCTCCTGCATTCTGCTGCGTCACTGTTTAGTTTTTTGTCACTTTGCTCACTGCTGTATTGTAGCACTGTTATCTTTCCTGTTTTTTGTTTCTCATTGCCCCTGTTGTCCTTGCCCTCTGTGCCCTATACTTTTGCCTTCAGTAACACCCGCACCCCTACATTCCCATTCACCGCTCTGCTCCCACCTCCCAGCTGCTCCTCCCTCCCACATGCCCTCATATGGAGGCCGTGCAGTGGTGAAGAAAGCGACCCTTGACCCTGTCATCAGGCAGGTCGCCCCCTTTTCCGCCACACCACTCCACGAGTGTGCCCTGAGCCCACTGTCGCAGATCACCCTAGTACGTGCCCTGCATTCCCCCTACTGCCTGCATTCTGCTGTGCCACTGTTCATTTTTTGTTACTTTGTTCACTGCTGTATTGTAGCACTGTTTTCTGTTATCTTGCCCGTTTTTCATTTCTCATTGCTGCTATTGTCCTTCCCCTCTGTGCCCTCTAATTTTGCCTTCTATAACCCCCTCCCCACTACACTCCCATTCACGGCCCGCTCCCGCCTCCCAGCTGCTCCTCCCTCCCACATCCCCTCATAATTGAGTCCGTGCCGTAGGCAAGCCTGTCTGCGCCCATCCGTGCCTGGACTGCGCCCAGTGCCAGGACCCTTGCCCCCGCATATGCCACGACGCCTGCCTCTGCTATGACTCCAGTACCCTCCCAGCACTCAATGCCAGACGACCACGCACCTGCCGCCTGGCCGCACGAAACGCACTCAAGGACCCTTCTCCTGCTGGAACTGCAGCTTCACCAGCATCCGGCCCGCCAACCCACCTACCAAAGATCCCAACTACCTCAGATGCATCCTTCTCAACACCTGCTCCCCACGCAAACACGCCGTGGAACTCTGGGACCTACTGGACTCCAACACCCCAGACGTTGCCTTCCTGACGGAGACCTGGCTGAACCCCTCCTCGGCACCCGACATCACCAAAGCCATGCCGAAATGCTATAAGATCACCCACAGGGACCGCACCAAGGGAGTGAGAGGAGGAATCGCCATCGTCTACAGGAACACTTTCAACCAACACTGACAACACCCTCAGCACCTCCTAACACCTGCACTTCTGGATTCACACCGATCCCAACACCATCCTCAGAGGAACCCTAATCTACAGACCGCCCCAGACCGAGCACAGTTCAGCGACTCCATCACTGACCTAGTCAGCTCACACCCCCTCGCCTCCATGGACTACATCCTCCTCGGGGACCTGAACTTCCACCTCGAGAACAACAATGACACCGACTCCACCACCTTGATCGACAACCTCGGACTCAGACACCTCATCACTACACCCACCCACTCCACCAGCCACACGCTTGACACCATCTTCTCCGCAAGCTCCCCATCTCCTTCAACCACACACTGAGCTCCACTGGACCGATCACCGTTGCATTAACTTCACCTTCCGGTGCCCACCTGCAGACCCGAGTCACCCCGACACCGCCGCTCGCAACCTCAGACATTGAATTAACAATTGCCCCAACACCCTTGCCCCGCTCAAGAAGCCCTCCAACACACACACCAGCAAAAAAGCCAGCTGGTTCTCCGAAGACCTCCAGGCCTCCAAGCGAACTTACAGCAAACTCGAAAAAAACTGGATCCAAGAACGGACCACGAAAGCTAGACAGCCCTCAAGAACGCCACCCGCAGACACCACCACCTCATCAGATCCACCAAAAGGACCTTCTTCAAAGACCCCCTAGATAACAACACACACAACAGCAAAGAGCTCTTCAACATCGTGAAGGTACTCTCCAACCCTAGCTCCAACACTAACGACGTCCCACCTTCAAAAGACCTGTGCGACTCGCTGGCCACCTTCTTCCATCACATGATTGCTGACATCCATAACAGCTTCAACGCCATCACCACCCCGGCGACCACTGAGACCCTCGCTCCCACGACCACCACCCACACCAACTGCCTACTCACCTGGACCAACATCAACAACGAGGACACCATCAAGATCATGAACACTGTCCACTCTGGATCCCCCGAAGACCCCTGCTTACACCACATCTTCAACAAAGCCAGCAGCACCATTGCACCCCATCTCCGGAAAACCATCAACATCTCCTTTGAGACAGCGACCTTCCCCGAGAGCTGGAAGCACACAGAGATACAAAGCTTACTCAAGAAACCCAAGGCAGACACCAATTCCGACCCATCTCCCTGCTCCTGGTTCCGGCGAAGGTCATCAAAAAGACCGGCAACAAACAACTTACCAGCTGCCTCGAGGAGAACAGCATCCTAGTCTGGGTTTCGCAGCAACCACAGCACCAAAACTGCCCTCATCGCCGCCACTGATGACATCAGGACCCTGCTAGACAATGGAGAAACCGCTGCCCTAATCCTCCTGGACCTGTCAGCCGCCTTCGACACGGTCTGCCACCTCACACTACGAACACGCCTCTCCGATGCCGGAATCCAAGAGAAGGCCCTGGACTGGACCTCCTCTTTCCTCTCCGGCAGAACACAGAGCGTCTGCCTCCCCCATTCTGCTCCGAAGCCCCCGAGATTATCTGTGCAGTACCCAAAGGCTCATCCCTCAGCCCAACGTTGTTCAACGTCTACATGGCACCACTCGCCCACGTCGCACGATGGCACGACCTCAACATCATATCCTACTCCGATGATACCCAGCTGATCCTCTCACTCACCAAGGACCCCCACACCGCCAAAACCAACCTCCACAAAGGAATGAAGGCCATCGCCAAGTGGATGAAGAACAGCCGACTGAAGCTAAACTCGGACACGAAGGAGGTCCTCATCCTCGTATCCACCCCCTTGGCCTGGGACAACTCCAGGTGGCCGACAGCACTAGGAACACTCTCTACACCCACCAACCACGCACACAACCTAGGGGTCGTCCTCGACTCTACCCTCTTCATGACGAAGCAGGTCAATGCTGTCTCCTCCTCCTGCTTCAACACCCTCTGCATGCTTCGCAGGATCTTCAAGTGAATCCCCACTGAAACAAGAAGGACAGTCACCCAGGCCCTCGTCAGCAGTAGACTGGACTATGGAAACACACTCTACGCAGGAGCCCCGGCCAATCTCCTGAAACAGCTCCAACGCATCCAGAACACCTCAGCACGTCTGATCCTCGACATCCCTCAACGCTGCCACATCACACTCCACCTGTCAACAGGAGGATAAGCTTCAAACTCCTCACCCACGCACACAAGGCACTCCACAACACCGGACCAGTGCACCTCAACAGCCGACTCAGCCTCTACACCCCCACTAGCCAGCTCTGCTTTGCTGGTGGCAGATCATTCTCCCACCTCGCCGCCAAGACATGGAACGCCCTCCCCATCCGTCTACGTCAGACCGAAGACCTTCTGACTATCAGAAGACTTCTCAAGACCTGGCTCTTCGAACAGTAGGAGCTCCCCTCCCCCCAGCGCCTTGAGACCCTCACGGGTATGTTGTGCGCTTTACAAATGCTATGATTGATCGATTGATTGATTGAATCCTTGTGCCATGGTACTCTGTATTGTAAATACGAAAAATTCATGGTGGAGTAAAGGTCTCTCAGGGTGGTGCTGGGAAGGTGTTGCGTATCTACAGATGCATCACTTTCCTGTAAATTTACCCCATTGTGTACTTGTAGTTTTCATACTTGCCGCTGTAGTACCTCTGCATGTGTGCCCGCTCACTGGAACATGGCTACCATATATCAAAAACCTATGTGTACTTTTCCAAACCCTCAAACTTAACACAAAACTAAAGTTGGGCAGTGATCCTTGGTAAATATGCCTGGTATATGTCAATAAATGCTGCTGTTTTATGTTTTGCTTGTAAACATTTCCGAAAGACTATCTGCCGGAGGGAGGGTGCTTAATGTGCAGGACGAGGAGAAAAGGAACATGTCTCCTCTTGTCAAACACCACATTATTATCACCTTCAGCTCACCGGCTGCAGAGACATAAATCAGGCTGTGAGAGCCTTCACACAGATCCCACTGTCCTCAGAGAACAAAGGGGGCTGCTTCACTTCATACAGGGCCAAGACATACAACTGACGATTCATTGTCAAGGGATCAAATTCATACCCCTGTGTTATCGCCTCACTCACTAGTGCAAAACATTTTGTACAAAACAAATACATTGTTAACTTTAAACTTTTCGTACATTATTGAACAAATCTACCACCCCTGCTTGAGTCTTTGGGTCCCCGCACTAAGACAAATCCCTCTATAACTCCAAATGAATCTCATTCAATAAGCCTAAGGTTTGGCAGCTGGTGTATTGCCCACTTGACTGTCTACTGACCTGCTGGTATTGTCCTCTCCAGGCCTTACTGGTCTTCTCGAAAACCTGTCTCATTTTTTCCTACTTTCTCTTGGTGTGTTTAAATGTCCTCCTCATTAAGTAACAATTAAGAAAACCAAACATAGCCTAAATACAATCTGTTTCCGAAAAGAAAAAAAAATACATACACACACATATATTACCTACTGGCGGTCAACAGTAGGTAGCTACAGTCAGAACCTCACTTCTATTCATAAACCGTTTTTACTTTTCTCAATAACTTTAACGCCTGTTGAGGAATCTTCCGGAAATTTTCTAAACTAGCAGGCCTGCTCGGGTAAGCTCCTGTCTTGAAAATTTCGGAGTGATTGCACAAGTGGGGCCAAGAAAAAAAGGGGTCCCAAACCACTTTTTCCCCATGTTAATTTCCATAGGAAACTTTAGACAAAGCTACAGCCCAACTGCTGAGCGAAATTAAACCAAATTTGGCAGAAAGGTAGGTCTTGGTTCAGAAAGAGACCTTTTTCAAATTTGTGTAAATCCATTCAGTAGTTACTGACAAATTAGAAAAAGAAAAAATGTATATATCTGTGGGTGTGGTGGGTTCCCAAACCCTTCTGAACACAAGCTTCATTCTCATTGCCAACACTCCAAACCAGGAACTGTTGGCAGCCATCTTGTGACTCCGTAGAACCCAGTCACAAGAAAACAGTAAAACAAAGACAAAAAAGAGAAAGGGGGCATGGTCTAAACATCCTGACCCTCTAGGTCTGCTCAGGAGGTTCCACAAGGACCACTAAGGCTCAAAAAAGCATTTTATGAAAATATTATTTTGGCGGAAATCCCGCCGACATGATAAAAAAAATGAATTGCGGTCTTCCGGGTGAGCCTGGACCGGGGGCATTGTCAAAAAATATTAGTGGGCCCCCACAGCCCCGGGGATCGCCACCTCCCGGGGGCTATGCTGATTATGTGCAGGGTCCTCCCTGGGGCTTTTATAAAAAATAATGCGTGGGGGTCCCAACCCTCCATGTTGCTCTGGGGACCATCACCTCCCCAGGGCTTCATTAAATAAGGGCAGGGGGCCTCGCGGTCCCCTGCAGCCCCAGGGACCATCACCTCCATTGGGCTTTTTAAAAAATAATGCTTGGGGGGGTCCCAAACTCCCACACTGTCCCGGGGACCACCACCTCCCCAGGGCTTTAAACATTGGAAGGGGGGCCCCCTCCTGGAACCCTTGATTGCCCTGCGGACCACCACCCCCCCGGGCCGGCTCCTGCAGTGTCGCGGGGTGCCCACCCCGGGACACTGTTGTTTGCTATGGCAGGGCGGGAGCCGTGTGGCTCCCGCAATGCCATACCAAACTCTGCCTTGCTTAATTGAAGCGAGAACAGGAAAACCTGAATGAAGCAAAGCATGATTGCTTTCCCCAAGTGGGAAAGCAATGCCGGCTCCCACAAGAGGCGGGGAACTGGCATGACTGTGGGGGCTTTGGGGCTCACCCCAAGGTCCCCAACGGAGGAGCTAGGCCCCGGGGATGGGGTCCCTGGGGCCTGAAGTGGCCGGGAGGGAGGACACGCGGCCCCCGCCTCAATATAATTTAAAAAAATTGTTTTTTAAGAGGCACAGCCCCGGGGATAGGTTCATCTGGACTAATAGAGGCCTCAGGAGGGGGGCCACGAGCCCTCCCTCCTTAAAAAATATTTTAATAAAAATAAATAAATATGCGGCCATGCCCCAGTGGCCCGAAATTGGCCTCGGGAAGGGGGGTCTCGCTGCCCCCTTTCAGTTTTTTTTTTATTTTGAAAAAATTGTGGTCAGGCCCTGGGGGATGGGATCTCCAGGGCCCCAAAAATGTGCAAAATGTGCAAAGAAAGGGGCCACACAGCCCTCTTTCTAAAAAAAAAAGCTGTCATCGCGCCGGAGGCCCCGCCCCCTCCCTGCAGCACTCTGCAAACACAACCCCTGGTGCGTTGTAAGTTGGGGAATTAATTCCCCTTGAATACTGAGGTTCCCTAGGGGCCAACTAGCCCACCAGGCGCCTCCAGCATGCACCAGGGAGCTGCGTTGCAGAGAGGTTTTCCAAGGTCACTCACCCTTTTTTTACCACTCTGCAACGCAGCTCTGTGGCGCTTACTGGAGATAGCGGCTGGGCTAGTTGTCCCAGGGACCCTCAAGACTGAAGGGGGCTTAATCCCCCAATTTACAACATGCCAGGGGGCGGGGCCTGATGTCACAAGTGTTCAAACGCATCCTGTGGCACTTTTTCAGTTGGGGGATTACGTCCCCTTTAATCCTGAGGGTCCCTGGGACCAACTAGCCCACTAGGTATGCCCAGTAAGTGCCACAGAGTTGTATTGCAGAGAGGTGTAAAAAGCGATGTGGCATTAGAACACCTCTCTGCAACGTAGCTCTGTGGTGCTTACTGGAGGTACTTGATGGGCTAGTTGGCCCCCAGGGGCCCTCAGAATTCAAGTGGACCCACTCACAGGACGTGTTTGCACACTTGTGACATCAGGCCCCAACCTGAAAGGCGATGGCGATGTCCGGTCCCGAGGTGGTGTTGGTCCAGGTATCGGTGAAGAACGCTACGTCTTGGGCGGTGCTGTTGTGGAGGTCGCAGATTTCTGTGGCATATCTGTGGAGGGAGGCAGGGTCTTCGGTTCGGTTGTGTTCTTGCGGTCGGGTTGTGCTGGGTCTGAGTTCCTGGCGGTGCTGCAGCTTTGATGGCAGCGGCAGCAGCTCGAGGGTCCATGGGTGTCAGCCAGCAAAGCTAGCTTGCTGTTGTTGTTGAGGCCTAAGTTGAGTTTGTGGAGTGCTGTGGGGCTGTAGCGTTGGTGGTGCAGTGGTCCAGGGTTCCTGGCGCTGGTCGTGGTCGGGTCGTGGATGGGCGCAGACAGGCTTGCCTTAGACCCACCAGCGGCACATCCGTTGTGCATGGCCAGCATTAAGTAGGGGAGTGGGGAGGGACTAGCAGCTGGGTGGCGGGAGTGGGGGAGGTCAATGGCAGTGGTGGTGGCGGGAACAGGTACAACACGGGACAAGGCCAATTAAGTGAAAACTACAGTGGGGACAAATAAAGAAGATGGCAACAGTGGGGCACAAAGGCACAAAAACCCAATCAGCAATGGGCACAACATCAGTTAAGGAAACAAAACAACAGTGGGCTCAATAAGGAAGACAGCAACAGTGGGGGTCAATAGGAAAACGGCAGCAATGGGACACAAAAAGCTGCAACAGTGGGGCACAAGCACAAAAAACAGTGGGCACGGAGAATTGAGGAGTGAGCAGGGGCTAAGAGGAATACCCACAGAGGGCAGGCGCAGTCAGGGAGGTCTCAAACCCTGCCTGATCAGTGGAGGAGACACCAGAGCTGAGCTGCTGGGGAAAGAGTGGTCCCATACTGGGGGTCAGAGGACTTGCTCGTGCCCCTCTACAGTGGCCAGGTTTGCATTACAGCATGAACCAATCACAGACAGGCTGAGCACATAAAAATGGAACTTTCACAACTAAACTCAAACTAGCTTTCAATATGTTGTGGAATGTGTTTGTGGTTTTGTCCTCTATTTTAAGGAGTAATGTTTGAGAAGGAGTACAGAGAGAATTTGTAGGTAAAGGGTCAACATTTTCTGAATGCCAGAGTAGCTGTCATTTCCAGATGTTGCCTCCCATCTGGTGTCCTCTTGGACATGGTTACTGAGTGAGAGCAGGGGTTGGATTCACCTTTAAGCTACTCCTGCACTTTACCTGCCTATGTGAAATTAGTAGCTGTACTAGATTTATTAACTGGTGGATCGTTCCAGAGGGTGTCCTGTGACACTATTAGTATCTCAAAGACACGCCTGTCCCTATGCTTACATCCGGCCCTGAGAAGCATCTACAGAAGAATGTACCAGTTTATGGCCATGTCACAGTCACTTGCTGAAAAGCAAAGGATAGCTCAGCAGTTTTATTTGGTTTCCCACTTCCCTCGTGTGTTTGGTGCCGTAAGCAGCACCCAAGTGGCACTTCAGCCACCTCACTTCATAGCACACCATTTCCATAATACACACTGCTGAATCTCTGTCAATATTCAGACTGTCTGTGATGTTGTGGGCTGCATCACAGATGTGTATACTTCCTTTCTTGGCAGCTGACACAATAGATGTATTTTCAGTTAGTCACCTCTTGTGTGTTGTATGGTTCCTGCTTATTTCTTTTTTTATATATAACTTTTTATTGAGCAGAGCAGAAGACAATAAAAAGAATACAGAAGAATATATTTGCACAAAAAACCCTACTCCAGGGATCTTTGTAAACATTAGAGCAAAATCGACTAAAATCCAGTAATTCATAACATTCAGCAATAAACCTGTATATACATTAATTCATTAAGCTATAAATACCAAGAACCGAATGCATTCATTTACCAATCACAGTTTAATAGTTTAGCAGGTTGACTAATTAAAATACAGGTAGTGCAAATTGTAGTAGTCCAGTCGAACCTATTTATACAAGGTATATATGAGTGTGTGCCCGTGATTGTCCTGAGATGAAAAGCCGGGACCTGTGTGCGTGTGCTCACTTCAGATTGCGTTTTTTAAAATATTTGCACTTCTCTCCATTTGCACAGACCCTGTTTTTAAATATTTTGTAAATCGTTAACACTGTTAAGAATTAAAGCGCAGCACTAACCTGCCTACTTTCGACCTGATACTCGGTCTTTTACCCCATTGCAATCGATCAGGTGCTGCCTGGGGGCTTGTTCTTTAGCGGCCACCATCTTGGGTGAGGACTAGGGCAAGCAGACTAGTGCTCGGCCCCTCCCGCCCTTGTAGGATATAAAATGGATCCCCCACCTAGGAAGCGCAGCGGGCGCGCCGAAGGCGCGCCAAAGGCGAGCTCGTCTGCGCCCGTCCGCGACCGTTCGGGACCAGGGGCAACAACACCTGTATCTTCCCTGCGACAGATAAGGTATTACAGTTCTGAGTCCCTCCTTAGTATGAGGACTATTGGGAAAATAGGCTATTTACACTCATTCCAAGCGTTAGAATTGCCAGTGTTCTGTCTTATGTGCAAACAGAAGCTGAATACTACCCAGCAACATGATAGGAAGCAGGACTACAACATGCTACTCCTAAACTGCAGATCCCTACCCAAACACAGGACGGAAATTGCTCTTATGCTGGAGGAGCATATGCCAGACGTAGTCTTTTTAACAGAAACCTGGCTGACGCCAGACTCTGATCCAGACATTTTATCAGGCATGCCCCCGGGCTTCCAAATTATGTGGAAGGACCGGGCTGTAGGGAGAGGAGGTGGCCTGGCAATAATATATAAAGAACAGTATCCTTGTCGATGAACCTCTGAATCAATCCCAGACTGCGAAAGCCTCGCATTCAGCATTGAATTCTCCCCCAATAATTGTTTCTCAGGCACTCTTATATATTAGCCGCCGGGCCCCCCAAAGCAGTTTCACAAGGCCCTCCCACCGACTCTGCCCGAGTCGGTCACAACTTCCTCCAACTATACACTGCTAGGCGATCTTAATTTTCATTTTGATGCCGCCTACGACCATACCACCACTGAATTGGCGGATGACTTAGCAGCTCTACAATTGGACCAGTTAGTCGATTCACCTACCCACATTAAGGGCCATCTTTTGGACCCAGTATTTAGCAACTGTATTGAGCTCAAGGCTGGGCAACCTATTTGTCTTCCTTGGACCGACCATTTACTTGTCCCCCTCACATGGTCTACACACAGGCCACCCCATTCAAACCCCATTGTGAGGAACGGTAGAAATTGGGCTAGACTCCCAGGGGAATCCTGTTCCAATAGCCTCATTGCTTCCCGTCCCCCCTGTAATGGGGATCCTTGTGTAGCCAATCAGGACTATGAAGAGTGGATCTCGAAGTCTCTTGAGGCCACCCTTCCCCTCCGTAAAATCACTACGAAGTGCTCACAAAAAACTGCCCCATGGTTTTCAGAGGAACTCAGGGAAAAAAAGGCATTGCAGGAAACTCGAAAGACGGTGGCGCTTGGATTACTCCTTGGATGTTAAAACCCAATATAGAGAGGAGATTAGAGCCTACACAGATGAGGTAAAAATTGCCCAATGAACCTATTTCGCTACACAAATCATGCGGGCAAAATCTAAACCTAAAGAAATCTTTCAGATAGAAAAAAGCCTCACTAAACCTCCCCTACCCTCTACGCCTCCGTGTAAAACAATAGCCCACTGTAATGACTTGGCAGAATTCTTTCATCAAAAAGTTCACCAAATCTACTCCTCCTTTCCTGCCAGGGATCTCGACCCCGCTGCTCAGGCATGGTCAAGTCCGGTGGAAGCTCCCCCTCAACCCCCTGCAACTTTGGAATACTTTCCGTTATTGGAACAGGAATCCCTGGAATCTCTAGCTCGGCAAATAAAATCAAGGTCACCATGCGATCCAGCTCCACCAGAGGCAATGATCTCGGTAATTCAGGCCGTCCTCCCCACTTTCATGAACCTCCTCAATGACTCTATCACCTCCTGCATTGTCCCGCCCCCCTGGAAACAGGCTATGGTACGTGCACTACTGAAGAAACGAGACTCTGGACCCTGGCGACTTTAGCAGCTACCGCCCCATCTCCCTGCTTCCCTGGGTGAGCAAAATTCTTGAGAAGCACATCAATATACATCTGATGGACTTTCTCGAGAATAACCAACTGCTGGATGCCACCCAAACGGGCTTTCGACCTAGACATGGGACGGAGACCGCCTTATTAGCAGTCACAGAGGAAACCAGAGGTATTTTAGATCTAGGGGGATCAGTGGCAGTGGTCCTCCTCGATTTGAGCGCAGCATTTGACACGGTTAGTCACGATATGCTGCTGCGCCGCCTTTCCGATGTTGGAATCTCAGGTAGGGCAATACTCTGGCTCAAATCCTTTTTGAGCAACAGGTCTTTTCAGATCTTTGAGGGAGATACGGTCTCCTCCAGAAAACATCTGAGCTGCGGCGTACCGCAGGGCTCCTCCTTAAGCCCTGCGTTATTTAACATCCATATGAGACCATTGGCTGAGGTCGTCCGTCCGTTTGGTATTAAGATCATTTCATACATGGACGACACTCAGCTAGTGGTCTCCCTGGCGCAGGACGACGGCCAATCAGCACAAATCGGGTTAATGAAATGCTTGGAGGAAGTAAAAAGCTGGATGACGACATCCTCCCTTAAGCTTAATGGGGATAAAACTGAGCTGATGCTCCTGGGCCCTGCCGTTCTAACACACTTTGACTCCCTCTGGCCTCCATGCCTAGGCATTTCCCCTGTACCCAAGGACAACATAAAAAGCTTGGGGGTATGGCTGGATAAAGCCTTTACCTTTAACACCCAGGCCACGAAGCTTTCTGCAACGTGTTTTGGCCTCCTTAGGATGCTGAAAAAAGTACTCCCACTTCTACCTATGGAGGCCAAGCAAGATGCCGTCCAAGGCCTGATCCAGTCTCGGCTGGACTTTAGCAACGTCCTGTATCTCGGTGCACCCGACTACACACTGCGCAAGTTGCAGATTTTCCAAAACTGCGCGGCTCGCACATTGCTCCAGTTGCCACGCAGACTGTCAGCCAAACCTGGGCTGAGTAGCCCTCATTGGCTCCCGGTCCGGCAAAGAATTGCCTTTAAGGCAATGTGCATATCCCATCAAGCCTTTTGGCACAAAGGACCGGCAATTAGCCACCAACTAATCACACATTACCACCCTAGAAAACACCTTCGCTCTAGCCAGGCCTTCTTAGCCACAGTTCCCAGAATCAAGAGAACGAGAGCTGGTGGCAGGATGTTCTCCTATAATGTCGCCAAACTGTGGAACTCCCTTCCCCTCCAACTTAGGTCCAAACCTGATCTGTCCTCTTTCTGCAAGCAATTAAAGACCTTTCTTTTTAACGCTTATAACTAATCCTCTAGCTGATCGCCTCTGACAAGTGGCTCCACTCTCTAGTCAGAGCTTGGACGCCTCAGGGCAGCAATCGCGCTCTATAAGTCTACGTTTAATTTAATTTCATTTCATTTCAGGTCCCAACACAGGAGGAGTGGTAACCTACCTGACCTAGACTATGATCCTAATAAAGTGTCATGTTTTAAAGGGCTCAAGTGATAAAGTGCTAAAGTGCAAATATTCTAAGGTGCTATAGTGCTATGCTACAGTGCTGTTTATTCGGAAAATAGTGCTCCATTCTTTACTTCGTACCACTTGTATTCTTAATATATTACCTTTTAAAGTGCTATGTGGTAGTAATGGACTCACTATTAATAAAATATTTCCAATTTTTTGTAAATTTTAGCATTGTCCCTACTCTTTTGGCATAAGCCTCTTCAAAATGTTTCATCCGTCTCATTTTGTTTACCCATTTATTGTAAGATGGTACTTCCTCTGACCTCTAGTTTTGGAGGATTAGAGAACGGACGACTAGAGTGCACACTGCAATATAAGTTTTTTCTGCAGTGGACAGAACCTTTCTCTTTGTTGAGATGCTGAACAAGGCGATTTTGGCTTCAGGTTTAATTACTTTGTTTATGGCCTGACTTATTGAAGAAAAGATCTTACACCAAAAATCCTGCAATTAAGAGCATGTATAAAAAATACGCACCCCCCTCATGCAGCTGACATCTAAAGCATTTGATTTCTACTCCCGAAAAACGTTTACTTAATGCTTTGGGAGAAAGATAAGACAGCCAACGGGATAAAAATGACATCCTTTTAAAATTGGCCGCTCTGAGAGACTTACTTCCTACCTCAGTGATCCGCTCCCACTCCTGCCTCGAAAAGGAACAATTGGTTTCCTGAGATATTTTGGCCAAAATTCCATCAACTAAAGGAGAATCTTCACCCTTTCTGAGAGATTTATCCCAATTCACTTTATCAGGGCAGTAGCCAGGGGCATTACCCCTGCTGACAAGTTATATTTATGTATAGTTTATGATTTGTATACATTCCAAAAACCTAGTTTTTAATTCATTATTGTACCTAGCCAGTACCTCTTGCCAAGTAGTAAGCTTCCCTGAAGTAAAAAAAGAACCTAGATCTCCAAAACCTGCATCCATCAATTTTTTGGAGTTTACTCAAATGGATTTGAAGCCCCAAGCTCCTACGCTCCTCTAATTTCAAGTAGTGCATGCTACCACCCACTTCCTGTTTAAACAGTGACTGTAATCTGTATGAAAAATCTCAAATAGTCTTACACCTAGTCTTCTTTGGTAATTTTGCTGTTTTTGAAAATATCAAAACTTGCGAGCCTGCCTCGCACACCATTTTTTCGTAGGAAAATATGTTGAGCTGTCTATTAGGCTCCAATAAATGTGCTGTGAGATCCATGATTGCTGCCATATAATATGAACCTATATTCAGTAGAGCTAGGCCCCCTTGATCTTTAATTGGATGTTTAAAAAAAGAAAAACCAGCAAAGGACATTTTGATAAATTTGACCCGCTCAATCAAAGTTAAAGGCAATAGAGTCCATCTCTCCAATAGAGTTATGATTTTATTTCGCATTGTTAGATAATTTAAGCTAAATAACTGATCAAATTTATTGGAGACATAAATACCTAGGTATCTGATCGGTTCTTTTTTTAATGCTTGTGATCCTAAATTTGGTGGTAAAAAGTTACAGTCAGAATTTAGTACCAGTACCTCGGTTTTATTCTGATTAATTTTATATCCACCAATCAATTCAAATTGAAATGTAATTAATCTGGATGAAGGTATAAGATAATTTCATCGACGAATAGTTTAACTTTTGACATTCCTTCTGTGGGTGGCTAAATTTCAGGATTACCGCGTATTCTTATTGCTAGTGGCTCAATGAAAAAGGTAAACAGGATAGGAGACATTGGGCAACTTTGCCTGGTACCAAGATTGATGTTAATTTCCCCTATCGAATTGGCATTGACTACCACCTTTGCCTGCGCATCCTGATATATGTTTTTCAACATACTAATTATCTGTGCCGGAAAGCCACATTTTTGCAAGCCAATAAAAAGTGCATTCCAATTCACCAGGTCGAAACCTTTTTCAGCGTCGACCATTGAAATTAAAGTTGGAACTTTGTTGATTGAAAAAAAAATCTAACACCTGGATTAAAAACCCAGTGTTTGAGGACATAGACCTTCCCGAGAGGAAACCTGACTGATCAGAGTGAATGAATGCCTGGGCAATTGGTGAGAAACACTGGGCACATATTATCATTAGGATCTATTGCCCAGATGCATCAAGCATTTTTGGAGTCGCAAACGGTGCAATTCCTTGAAATCGGCCGTTTGCGATTCCAAAAATGCTTTTTGAGATGCATCATTTGTTTTTGTAGTCAAGTCAAGTCAAGTCAAAAACCACTTTATTCGATTTAGTTAAAAATCATAAAAGCATACTAAAATCAAATGGGCAATTTAATATCATAAAAATTACAAACACAGTTATCATTTATATACACAGTTTAAAAACAGCTAAAAGAGAGAAGGTAATTAATATTGTTTTTGTAGAAAATCGCTAATTTTGCGATTTTCTAAAATGCGATTGCATTTAAGGAATCGCAATTTTGCGATTCCTTAAATGCAATGCATCATTTTTTTTTAATTTGCGAATTTACAAATTGGAAGTGCAAATTACCACGAGGTTGAACCTCGTGGTAATTTGCAAAATTGTTTAAAAATGCACAAAAATGCATTTTTTAAACTGTTAAGTTACAGACACACATGTCCTTAGGACATGTGGGTATGTAACTTATAGGTAAAAGTGCATTTCATGGGTGCAGGGGGGGTCATTTGGACCCCCCTCTCCACCCTTGAAATGCTTTGTTGAATTGCGATTTTCAAATTGCGAATTCGCAATTCCCATTCATTCCTATGGGCATTTCAGCCCATAGGAATGAATGGGAATTGCGAATTTGCAATTTGAAAATCGCATTTTTTATGAGATTCGGTAAAAATTGCGATTTTTACTGAATCGCAAAAAAAATGCGAGAAAAATGATGCATACCATTTTGCGATTCCTAATTTGCGATTCGGTAATTTTCGCAAATTAGGAATCGCAAAAAAGTACTTTGATGCATCTGGGCATATATGAGTTGACATCCTTCTCATTTTCCCCGTTTTAACAAAACTAACAATAATAGACTCTTTAAAACTCGAAGGAACAGCTGCTCCCAATCCAACAAAATGAAATAATTTAACAAAGAAAGGAGTCAATTCTTTAATAAAAGTTTTATAGAATTCGATTGGGAGCCCATCTATGCCACATGCTTTTGCCCCAGCAATTACTTTCACTATATCTAAAACTTCCAAAGCTGAAATTTCACTCTCTAATTGATCAGATGAAGGACCAGGTAAGACAGGAAGATTAACTTCTTCAAAATATTAATAGATACAATCTGTCCCTAACTCATATGTCATTGAATACAGCTGAGAGTAATGCTCCAAAAATACTTCAGCTATATCATTTTTATCTCTAACAATATTATGCGTTTTAGGATCGATGATCTTAACTATTGTGGCTTTCTCCTGGTTTGATTTTAGTTTGCACTGCTAGGATTTTTCCCCCATCATTTGTCTCTCCTCATAAACTCTCTGTTGATACGTTTTAGAGCTTTTTTTATTTCTTCAATTGCAAAAAATGTCTTTAAGGCTGCCTTTGCCCTTCCCAGTTGCAAAGCCGCATCCTCCCTCCCCAATTCACAAAAAATTATAGCGTTAGACACATTCTGTTGAAGTTTATTTTCTTATCCCGCCTCTCTCTCCTCTGAGTGGCTGTGCGCTCAATCATATGGCCTCTGATAGCTGCTTTGAACGCTCTTCAGACTGAGAAGATTTCTGCGGTACCTTCATTTAGATTGAAAAACTCACCCAGTTGTTATCTTGCAGGAGTAAACGATCATCTGCCACCTGGATTGGGCCTTGCCTGCCCCTTCAATCACAAACTCAAGTGTCATTACAGAATGGTCTGAGAAGGAATTAATCCCTATGGTAGTGTCTGACACCATCAGGGATCGTAAATTAAGAAAAAAATCAATCCTTGAGGCCGTATGGAATTGGTTAGAATAACATGTAAACTCAGCCGCTGTAGGATTACTGTTTCGCCATTGATCAACTAATTGATGTTCCTGCATTGATGTTCCTGCATTAGTGCTTCCAAGACTTTCCTAGTTTGGCGTTTCAACTCTTTATTGTTTTTATTTGAAGTATCTTTTTTAAAATATTGAATAAAATTGAAATCCCCACCAAAAACTATTTTTCCCGGGTACCCTCTGAGTAGCTCGGTAATCCTAAACAATGGCATAGTATCATAAATTATCGGACCATAGTAGTTTATAAAATGTTAAATTATCCTGTTTATCCTGGTTAACTTGGCCTCTATCCAAATCCATCGCCCCAGCGGGTCTCTCCTAATTTGTCCAAATTCCCAGGGAAGACTGCAACAAAAATATATAGCGACTCCTCTTTTGGCTATCCCAGCCGCGGCAAAAAACGCATGAGAAAAACACCTGGAAAGATATAATTTAGGAACATTTGTTTTCAGGTGGGTTTCCTGAAAAAATAAAATGTGTGGTGAACAGAAAGCCAGCAATCTCATTAAAGCTCCATATTTGGATTTATTTAAAATCCCATTAACATTTATAGATAAAGTACGACACAGGTTGTTCATTTTTCGTCCTGATTTTCAAACATCTCTATAACTGTACTCCACCAATTTTTCACTGTTCTTGCTCCAATGTTCCTACAGCAGCTCTTTTTACTGCTTGACATACACCACCATTTCTTGAATTCTTTTACTCCAACCCCCCTGCTACTGTTCCTTTCACTGCTAATCATTTTAGCCCCCCCTAACCCTTCCCCTACCCTCTCCAACCATCCCACCAAGAGGTGAATCACCCAATTCTCCACACACTTCACCTCTTACCCCCCTCAACTAATTTGAATGGTGACATGGATCTGCACCCAGGTTGACCCTCACCCCTGTGGTATATATATATATATATATATATATATTTTAAACAAAAAAAGACAACCTTTCATTCATATTTGGTTCTTATTTACATCGCCAACCAAAATTCTTTAAATAAAAAGGAGAAAAAGACCCCTTCAAACCATTCAGCGCCAGGAAACAGCCTTATTGAGGCCCTGACATCTCCGTGAGAAGCTCCTGTGCATCCTCTATATTAGTAAACATATGGAATTTCCCCTTAAGACGGACACGTAATTTAGACTGTTGGGCAATTGATGCCTGCGCACCTTGTGCCTTAAACAGAAAAAGCAGTTAAAAAAATTCCTTTCGCCCCCGGGCTGCAGCAGCAGACATATCTGGAAAGAATTTACAGTTAGAAGTGTTGTTCACTGGGAACTGCCTTTGTTGTATGGCCTTGGCCAGGATCTTCTCCTTAATCCGATAGTCTGAAAAGTGGACCACTTGAACTTGGCAAAGGATAAAAAGGAACTCTATGGGCCCTGGTGATTGTCAAATCCCCACTGAACTCTGTGAGAATTTTTTCCTTAATGTCTTAATGAAGGACTCCACCCATTGGGGCGCTTGAGCCCCCTCCACCTCTCTGGTACTCCCAGTATGCACAGATTTGAGTGACGTGAGTGGTTTTCCAACTCCTCAAGTTTATTTTCTAGTGAGACTTTGTCCTTGGTTACTGCACGCACTTTAATAAGCTGCCCAGACATCTGGTCCTCCAGCAGGGAGATCCTCATCTCAGCTTCCTGTATTTTACCTGGAAGACATGTGACTGCCTCCTCTATTTTGTCTAATCTTGAATGAAGAGAAGCAATCTCGTTCTCCTGCGATCTCTTCATGTCTCTCATCTCCTCAAGTATAAGGTTGAGCAGTGTTTTAATTTCCAACTGTTTGGTAGTAACAGTGACTGCTGGATCCTCTATTAGAGCATTTAGAGATTCTAGATAGGGCTCTGAGGCTGGCACTTGCTGTTTTTGCTTGCCCTGTGGCCCCAGGGAAGATGTTGCTCCCACTTGAGATCTGATCTTGGTTTGACTGGATTGACTGAGCTGATGGCTGAGCAGATGGCTGCAGTACAGAGTCTGTGCAGGGTGGAAGGGCCGAGTTTGGCATATTCGATTTCAATTCTTGGAGCAGAGAGGTTGAGGGAGAACCTAGAGGATTCTGGATAAGAAAAACAGCTGGACTCTCCAGGGAATTGCCCGGTGATAATGAAGAGCGTAAGCCCAATGGAAGCTGGCAGGGGGAGGCAAGAACTAAAACCGCACTCTGGGATAGATTAGGCTGGGGAGGGATAGGCTGCGCTGATTTTTTCACAAAAAGTGGAAACTTCTTCATATTCTTTTCCTCCTTTTTACCAGTTTTGCCTCTTTCAGGTGTTCCGGCCTGGCTAGCCGTATCACCTGGACTCGAAGATGCTGCTGGGGAGGTTTTAGCTCCACGGAGTGTCCCAGAAGATTCAGCTGTTGGTTCTGGCACTGGCTCTTCTTCACCGCTCTCAAAGCTGAAATTTAGCTCCTGATGAGTCCCCAATAATCCTGCTCTGACTCCTCCCCCAGATGAATTTTATTCTGTGCCAGAGGCAAGCGAGTTTTTGCTTTTAGGCCGGTGGCAGTCTCCACTCCGGTCGCTGGCTGGTTCAGTCTGTTATGCCTCCCCATATTAGCCTCAGCCAAAGGATATCGATATAATGAGAAAGTATAGGCAAGTGAGCAATAATGCTACTCCAATCCAGACGACCTCTGCCCCCCAAAAAATAAAAATTACTTGATGGTGCTGCTTAATCCGTCATATCTCCATTATCAGCGCTTTATTATTTTAAGGTCCTTAACACACGCTGCCTCTCCTCACCTCTCCTGCCCTTCCTCACCTCTCTCTCGCTTCTCTGCGCGTTTCCACTCCAGATGTACCGAACATCCTCGGCGGCGCCTGGGTTCCAACCTCCCCCTGAAATCACTCCTCCTCCCTCGGACGGGGATGTTGAAAGCAGGCAAACACCGCTCAATTCAGCCGGGCTAAACAGCCACTCTTCAGTACTTCCGTACTCGCAGCACTTTCCCCCGAGAACCGGGATGTTCACAAACGCGGCTGTCGATGCACGCCAGGTGTGTCAGGGATGGTCGCCATTACCACGGGGGCGTGGTCACCTTTGGCTATCCGGAGGTGTGGTTCTCCGGCATAGCCTCGGTTCCTGCTTATTTCACTGACATGGAATATCTCCCCATAAAGGGCAAGCCTTATTGGGTGACTCCACACAATCAACACACCTGACTCTGACACACACAACTTGTCGTTAGGGATGCATAATGTACTTACAATAGAATAGAGTGGCCTTTAAATAATACGTTTGTTGGTTATGCTCACTCTCCCTATCTCTTCATACCCTTCCATCGTCCAACCTCAGTTTCTCATAGTAGGTACAACAAGGCATGCATACATACACAAGCAATTAACAATTATTGAACCTTCTTTTGGAGTCCTGGAGTCACGATTCAGATGTCTTGACCGCACAGAACAGGGGGACAGGGGGCGAGTCATGTACTCACTTTAATTTCTGTTCAAGATTATTGTAGCATGTTTCATGTTGTAGAACATTACCACATGATGGGGCTTACAATTAGAGTTAACCCTTACATAGGTTCACATCCATGGAATTGGGTTGTTTCATGGAACATGCAAGTGAATAATTGCTGTTCAACTCTTTTTTTGCTTGAGCTGCAAGTTGGTTTACTGCCTTTATGTGAATGGGCAGTCTTTTGGTAAGGATGAATGTTCAACATATGAAAAAATGTCCATGAATAAAATCCTGAGTTAACTCTGTCCACTTTGATTAATGTATGTTATGTAAAAGACATGTTCATTCATAAAAACACTTGACCACAGTTCTCCAGAAACTGTATTTATCTTTGTACCTACCTGCAATGCTTTGTTATATAGTAATATTTTTGTCTTTGGGGGGGGAAATTTCACCTACCATTATTAAGTAAGAAATAACATCAAGAAATAGGTAGTCAGCCATTTGGAAATCATTCTGAGCTATCCTTAGCCCAGAGAAGAATCCTCCCCCATCCTGTTGCTTCTTGCACAAATCTTGCCCCCTAAAATGCGTAAAGGACTTGAGGATAAGGCCCACATTTTTATAGAATCCAAAAGAAATATCATCAGTGAGGGTCATACCCTCAGCTTTATGAGTGCCCAGTTCCAGCACATGCCCACATATGTAGGGACACCGCCACACCCTCAGTGGTGGCACCTCTGCTAAGGCGGAGGTATGTCGCCTCACTGCTTTGCATCAGTGAAATAAAGGGAAAATAAAATGATAATAGCTCAAGGTTAGTTCCTTTTTATTTTTTCCCTGCTGCAGCAGCTTTGCAGGTGGGGAGGGGCTGCTGTGCTGACAGAGCAGGGGAGAAGTGGTTGGGCTGGCCAAACAGTCAGGCACGCTTTGCACGTTCTCCACCCAGGCTGCATTACAGCTTGAGTGGAGAACATGCCCAGCCTCCCATTCCCTTGACTGAGCACCAAACCACGGTGCTCAGACAAATCACACTGCTACATTGTAGCGTTGTGATTGTTTCAGGTGAGCCTTAGCCTGGGTGCCTCCTACTCCTGGAACACCGGCCAGCAAAGATAACAGCGGGGGGATGGAGGCGAGGCCCATTGAGGGGGTACGTTTTTTTCTGTTTTTTACACTCCCTTACCACCCCCAACCCCAACACTGCAACTATCGCCCGCCACCCCTGATCTATGCCAGCCACTCTTGCACACCCATCAATGTACTGGGTTTCCTCAACTAACCGGCAAAGCTGTGCTGGAAGTGCTGGGAGGATCTGTGTCTCTGGGTGCATATTATTTTTAAGCACGTAATGTGCTTGTCCTCCCAGCCACATAAACAGCACACTTGCATGGCACCACTGTGCCATAGAGTACTGAAAGCTGCCTGTCCAACTTTCCATGCTCAGCTGCAAGATTTTGAGCAGTTGAGATAGGTACATTATCGTTTGTGACATAGGTATATGTGGGTTTGGAGTGATATCTCTGGAGAGATATTCTGATATATTAGATCATTGCTCCACATGGTGCTCATGAATTGAGTTTACAGAGACGTCTGGTATTTATTGGCCAAATTGAAGATCATCGGGAAGGTACTATGTGTAGGGTATGCACCCATGGGCCTGAAGCGTGCCTTTTTTCTACAGCTCAACTGAGTATTGACAGAAATAGACAAAGCTAATATAATGAACGGAGGGGACTGGAACCTGGCATGGGATGTGGTCTTGGACCACACTGGTTCTATTAACGCACTCAATAATACAGACAGAACACTGCTGTTGTACATTAGGGAAGACCAAGGCCTTTGCATTGTGTGGCATCTCTCACACCAGACAGACTAAGAATACACCTACGTTTCCCTGGTTCATGGCACACAATTGTGAATAGACTTTTTCCTGATGGAAAACCCCTTTCTCTGTCTTTTTTTTGAGACATCCATAATGGAGGGTACAATCACAGACCACTCCTCAATTACCTTACAAGCCTACCTGGGTCTGTCATGGCCAATTCAAAAACCCTGGTGCCTCAGCTTGCTGCGTTAGAACCACCCGACTGGCAAGGATATACTCCAAGTGCATACTTCCTGTAGTCATAA
Organism: Lissotriton vulgaris; assembly: GCF_964263255.1. NCBI lineage: Eukaryota > Metazoa > Chordata > Amphibia > Caudata > Salamandridae > Lissotriton > Lissotriton vulgaris. Next base: position 149,272,870 of record NC_141695.1, on the reverse strand, counting down.
TGAAGGTTCGGTCGGCTCATCCCTGACCCTGTGGGTGTTGGCAAAGGAATCCATCAGGGGTGAGCTTATGAGGGATGTTGCCCTGGCCAACAGACAGAGAGAAGAGCAGCAGAGGATACTGGAAGAGGATATAGCCTGCCCCAAACTTGCCTACACATCCCATTCTTCTGATGCCGCCAGGCTCAGCCTTGAGAGAGAACACATGGACTTCAATACCCTATTTCCCTTGAAAGCTGAATATGCACTCCAGAAACCAAGGTACCAGCACTATGAACGAGAGGAGAAAGCGGAAAGCTTCTGGCTGTGCAGCTCAGACAAAGAGAGACAGAGATGTCTATACCTGCAATCACCATAGACTCAGGGACCCTGGTCACCAAACCACAGGATATGGCATAAACATTACCTTCCTGTTATAAGGTCCACTACCTACCAGAAATGATCCGAGGTGTGACACAGATGGCTGGCTTTCTGGATGGTGTCCATTTACCCTGCCTTACAGATTGTAGCAGAGAGCTTCTCTGCGGTGCAATCACCAAGGAGATTGCTTGCACTGGCAATATACAACAGATGCGCGTCACGGAAACCATCTCCCTACTGTACTGTACAAGTTTATAAACAAATAACGTGCATCTGTTGTATATCCACTGAAACACATTTTTTTACAGTTTTTTAATCAGTAATTATGTCAATGATTTATTTCATGACACTTTTTATCAAATCTATTAAATTGTATTTTCTGTGCTAATTTAGTGCTTCATTATTTATTATTTATTTTGTCATTTGAACTTCGCCAGTGTTTGTGTGTTGCCTCGGTATATTACTTTCTACAAATTACTTGCCCTGACCCAGGAACGTTATCCTCATCAGGGGTCCTTGTTGTCTACATATTGACTTCTTCAAACCAGTTAGGCCCAGTGATGTACTTTTTTGCATTGGTGTCTCTCCCAGATTCTTAGTGTGCCTCATACATGTTGCTGGGGTAGAGGGTGTGGGCGCTACCACTGCAGTGCTGCTACCAGAGGTACTGTGTGTACCAGAAAAAATGTTGGTCGGTTTTTGACTTCCCCCCTGCACAATCAGCCCTTTGTCAACATCAGATGAAATGTGAATGGATATATTTGGATCAGGTCTACTTTGGGCTTCCCGGATGTTCCTTAAGAGCGCATCCCACTGGATAGTGTGGTGTTTTTTGAGATGACCTCTCTTGTCTTCGGTACCATAGTTGGTACCAAGCTCACCCCGCCTTACTGTACAAATCGAACAAATGACCATGTTTTCCGCCTTTTCGCTAACAGTAAAGAAGTCCCAAACTGGGGACTGGTGATGTCTGCTGGTGGTGGGGGTGCTACTTTGACTTTCAATGCCAGATGAAGTGGAGGATGGGCGTGGCTAAATTAATATCTGTTGTTCACTTACAGCACCACTACTTGAGGTCGAGCTGGATGGAGGTCCCCGCCGGCCCTTCTGACTAAAATATATGGAAGCTGTAGGTCGTGTTGGTGTTGTTGTTAACTGCGTTGGTGATGGTACCAGTGCCACCCCGCCCACATTCCACTCAGCAGCCATTCGGGATAGGGTCAAAATGTCTGTCTGCTGCATGCCCGCTGGGGCTGGAGTGACAACTGTGATGACTGGGTCATCGTCAGACTGTTCATCAGCAGCAGAAGACACCACTTCTTGTTTGTCGTCATCACCCATAAGTCGAAGCCTTGCGGGAACCTTCCTTTTAGGCTTAGCTACCTTTGTCGGCTCATGGAGTGACTCACTCTCAGACTGCATTGCTGGGTTCCAATCAAGATGAAGATCATCAGAATGAAGGGGGCTTGAAGAAGAACTTGTATTAGTAGTAGTAGCCCTCCTTGACCTTTTTCTTGCTGGGGATCTGGAAGACAATGGATCATCATAAGGAGGAGTGGATTGCTCGGATGATAACACTTGAATATCAATTTCCTGATGTGCCCCTACTTCTGGAGGAACAAGCGTTGTAGGCAGTTGTGCCGCTCCATGAACCTCTAGTTGCACCTCTCCATGCGCCTCTCAATATGCCTCTACTTGCACCTCTCCTTGCGCCTATACTTGCGCCTCTCCTTGCCCATGTACTTGCGCTTGTACTAGTTGCACCTGTAGTTGTCGTTGTGGCTGTAGTTGTTGAACACTCGTCAGCTGAGTTACAACTGGCGTTGATTGGATGGTACTTTCTTGTGATGAGCCAACATCATTGGTCGATGGTGATTGAGAAAGTAAAGTGGCTGCCTCAGCTGCACTCATCGTCTTGGACCTAACTTGGCATGGTGGCACTGAGCCCAAAGAAGTGGAGGTGCTGCTTCCAGCTTGGTCCCCGGCGGACATCGCTGCTGCTGCAGGCGTAGTTTTTTTCCCCTAAAAAGGTGTCGGTGGGCACACCAGTCTCCTTGGAAGGTGGAGCCACTTGCTTCTTCTGCTCCTTCTTACTGGCAGTGGCACTGGCAACTTTTTTCGCTGAGGCGCTACGGCCACCTTTCTTTGGGCTCATCTTCTTCAGATGTCAGAACAGCAGGCCGCAGTTGCACGAGTTGCAGAGTTGTCTTGTCTGTGGCCACACGTGAGGTCACGTGATGTTGTGCTGCACACACCGCTGCAGGACTTCTTCCTGGCACTGGTGGTTCTTTTGTGCACCAAAAAGCAATGGAAGCCAGAGGAACATCAGTTAAACACCCCAAAACACAAAAATCTCCACAATCCAATGCCATCCATGCCCTCAATGATGTTTAAATTCAAGACACCCCACAGAAAGACTTGGTCCATGCACCACTGAATACCCCTGGGCCTATGGAAGAAAGCAAGGCAAACTGGGTGCAGGCCTGAGCACACTGCCTGGGTTCAAAATGGGCCCTTCACCCCCAGCCACATGGCCAGGCCCTGCCTGGACCAGGCCTCAAAATGGCCCCCACCCACATGGCCAGGCCCCAACAACACCCCAAAAAGTCGAAACAAACACAAAAATCACCACAATCCAATGCCATCCATGCCCTCAATGATGTTTAAATTCAAGACACCCAACAGAAAGACTTGGTCCATGCACCACTGAGTACAACTGGGCCTAATGGAAGAAAGCAAGGCAAACTGGGTGCAGGCCTGAGCACACTGCCTGGCTTCAAAATGGTCCCTTGACCCCCAGCCACATGGCCAGGCTCTGCCTGGACCAGGCCTCCAAATGGCCGCCACCCACATGGCCAGGCCCCAACAACACCCCAAAAAGTCAAAAAACACACAAAAATCACTATAATCCAATGTCATCCATGCCCTCAATGATGTTTAAATTCAAGACACCCCACAGAAAGACTTGGTCCATGCACAGAATCACGGTAAGTCAACGCCGCGCGGGCAATATTGTATTTTTCAAGCGTGACCAAGCAAAATAATTGGCAGCTTGCGAATTTGCGGATTTTTGGGAAAATTCGCGCGATTCGCGGACCGCGAATTTGCCAAAAATCCGCAAATTCCGCAAACGAAACGGATTTTACGCCCACGCTTAATTACCATGATACTGATTCCAGGGAAGAATGACCGTCATAGTTATCTGGGCATCTTGGTTAATAGAGGCCTGGAGTGCACAGTGTTCCCAACTAAACCTCTCTCTGTGGGGCCGGACTCAAGTGGTGAAAATGGTTACCCTCCCATGTTTCAGATATGTGCTGACTTTGCTTTCCCAACTGAGACCCCTGTTAGCACTCTGTCAAGTGAACAAGGCCTTCATCTGGGGACCATCGAGGCCATGCCTGGCAGTCCATAGATACTCTGGGGGCTTAAACCTAGCATCCACAGAGCGTTACAGCATGGACCTACATCTAGCACAAATGGCATATGTGCACACCCGGGTCCATTACCGTCTGCTCTCGGTAATGATTGAGAACAGACTCATGGAGGGCTTGTCAGGGCAGCTAACCCTCTGCCTTCCCAGCCCTTCCTACAGTGAGACTCCGAACCACATGCTGTGGGCCATGTATGCAACCTGGATGTTGGCCCATAAGCTCCTGCTGGTGGAAGCACTCCTGCATGATAAATAACCCATTAGGAACAACAATGGTATACACATAGGCGGGGGCATGCTTGAGTGGGGCCCCTGGCACACAGCAAGGTTTAAACCCTCACATATCTGCTCTCCCGCAGTGAACTCAAACCCTTTGTGGTGCTGCAGGAAGAATTCACCCAATCACTTAGCCAACAGTGGCTCTACACACAATTACATCCCTGCTTGATGAGCAAGCTTGGCCTACCACCCTGAACTATACCCCCCTCTCCAATGCTTGCTTAACTTAAAACCTGAGGTCATTTGAAGGGCTTGATATCCAGATTCTACAATCTCCTGATCCACCACCTCTACTTTCAACCACATATGGCAAGCTTCAGGGCTACCTATAAAGCTTGTCTACATGTGGAGTATGATGAGGACGACTGGGCAGAGCTCCTAGAGGGCCTGGGCTGTAGAGTCTGGGAAGTCCAGAAGAAATGCAGCCTTTTTAAGATCCTCCAAAGCTGATACTGGATCCCGACGCAGCTTCAGGGCGCAAGAATGGTGCTTCATTCTGCATGCTGGTGGTGAAATTGCACACCCTGTGATATTTTCCATATCTTAGTGGAATAGGCCACCTTCCACCCCTTCTGGGCCTCGCTATTGGGTCCACACTATGGAAAACCATGGATGTACCAACGTCACTCCAGGGACCATTGGCTCTTCACCATGACCTGGAGGACTTGCTCCAGCTGACCCACCATTCCCTCCAATTACTTCCCACTGTCCTCTCACTTGCCAAGATCTGTATCTTTTGACACTGGATCTCCCCAAGACTACTAACACACAAGAAATAGCTTATGGCCATGTACAAAACTGCATCCTATTAAAATGTCATCCCTAACCTGATGGACATATCCGACTGTTTACTTCTTACATGGTCTCTGTAGGAAGCTGACTCCGTATGTGATTTATCAATAATCTCATATACTGTGTAAATTGTCCCAGGTTTCACTTACTAGTGGACAGGGCTTGCTATGCAATCCAAAAGTGCTCTTTTATGGGGTAATGTGGTCGAGCAGAAATAGGCTTAAAGAGAGGCTTAACAGAGAAGACATTCTCGAAGTATACACAATGATTGATAACTCAAGAAGGAAATATACACCGATTTGTAAAAATAGCAAGTATATTTTTATATGTTTAGGCATCAGAGAAATTTTTGTCAGGTAAGTACGTTTTTTAATATAAATTCTTTTCATTTTAAAAATTGGACACAGTGCAATTTCTGAGTTCTACAATGTTATCCTACAGAAGGAGGAACAAGATGGGCACATAGGTACAGTACATTAACTTAATAGGATCAATCTCCATGAGTCATGGTGAGTGGTGCACAAGGTCCAAGACAGCACCGACAGTACACTACAAGTGTATAGTGAGGAGGTTCAGAGTGGCATAAGGGCGACTGGGTGCAGGGAGCAAATTCCCGTTGGGAGCCCAATGCTTTTCAATGGGGATCGGTCTCTATAAAAAGAGGCCACAGGTTCTGGATAAGAAGCCAGTCAGGATGAACCACCAAGTTGGCTCAGGCCTTTTCATGCTCAGGTAGGGGGACACCTTTGGTCAATGTAGGACTTGGCCCTTTTTACAGGGTCATCCCTGACTTTTTTGCCTTCCTCCTGTATTTTGTCTGACCTGTTTTGTTGGTTTAATGACTATGGGCACTTTACCACTGCTGATCAGTGCTAAAGTGCATATGCTCTCCTTATTATAAATTAATGTATAAATTAGTGATCCCATGATTGGCTGGTTTGGTTTACCTGTCAAACCCTAGTACAGTGCACCAGGAGTACCCAGGGCTGGTAATCCAAATGCTGCTAGTGGGCTTGAAGCACTGGTTGTGCCATCCACAGAAACAGCCTTTAAAAGTGTGTCTAAGGCCACCAATTGCAGAGCCTGTGTGCAGTCTAGTACTGCCATGCTGACTGGGCAAGTACACCCACTTGCCAGTCCTTAAACCTTCACTTTGCTTAATATCAGACACCCTTATGGTAGGCCGAAGGGCAGATTGCATTGTACGAATAAGGCAGGACATGCCCTGGTGTGTGTGGCATGTCCTAATAGTGAATTACAGCCATGTTTATTTTTCACATTGCAAGGCTACCTGTTCTCTATAGGCCAGAATGACTCAGGGAACATGGTATAAATTTGTGTTTAGTATGCCTGAACTCAGAATGATAAAATGAATCTTTTAGTGAAGTTGGTTTTAACATTCTGTGTTTGAAAATACCACTTTTAGAAAGTAGGTATTTTCTTGTCTAACTACCCAAGCCTCCCTTTGCAAGGTTGTGTATGCCTTGTCTGGAGTTTGAGTGACAGGGCTAGAGGATTCCAGGAGACAGAGTGAGTCCGCCCAGTGGTGAATAGAGAGATCTGCATCTAAATGGGCGGGAGGAGTTGCACCTGGGACCTGAATAGGACTGTGCCTGTCCCCCACAGTGCTGGCCCCCGCCTTGTGGTGCGTCTGATGTCTCTGCCCTGCACTGTGAATGGAGAGAAGGAATCATGTCAACAAAGTGCTCCAGGGCTGTGCTTTCCCTCCACAATGCTGACTCCACCTCCTGTGGGGCGTCTGATAAATCTGCCCTGTGAAAGGAAAGAAGGAGTCATGTCAACAGAGTGGTCCAGAACTGTTTTAGACTGGACAAAGGCCCCTCTGCCCTCAGAGGACAAAGGATTTTTGGGTATAAATATTGGGACCCTAATCCCAAGAAATTAGATCACTTTTCGACTACAATAAGAAACCTTTGCTGAGGAGAGGAACCTGAAGAAACTGAGGAGAGACTATCCTTAAGCTGAAGTGCCACTTGGGGGATTGGCCTGGAGTGGTTCCCTGACTGCCAAAGAAAGGAGAGAGGAACCTTGTGTGTACTTTCATCAATTTGTGTAAGGATCTCCAAGGGCATGGAACAGAGCTTGCCTCCTGCTGAAGTCTCCGGCACAACAGACATCACCCACCAGCTCCTCAAGAGATCTCCTGAAGTGCCTACAGTTGTGTTGGACTTTTTGGAGACTTGCGTGTCGCAAGGAGCCGGTTTTGTAGGGATTCTGCCCCTACACAGAACTGTGCACAGAGACCCAGGACCTCAGGTAATTGTGGTGGACCAATATACTAACCTTGGTACCTAGAACCCTAAGCAGTTAGCATCAGCTTCACATTAGCTCTTAGTCCTATAGCAAAGAAACTAATGATTAGACAACCCAGAACATGCAACTTAGGTCATGCTCAGGAATGGTGGGAAGCAAGAATACTCTTTCATTATACTCTCATACCAGTCCAAAACAGGAGTAAAAAGAGACACGGGAAAGGTGAAAATACTTATTTTAACAACGTGCTCTAAGATGCAGTATCTTTGCTAACATTAGCATACATATGATTAGAAATAATATAATCAGCATTTTTAAAATCCCATAAAACAGAAAAGGAGAAATCATATTACAATGATGGTGAAAACAGGTCTTATAGTGCCTAGTATAACACCCTCCCTAGCTAGGAACTATGTTTTGTAAAATACAGAAGGTCACTTAGGCTTGAGTGGGGGACCCCATACCTCCAAGATCAGCAGGTGTGAATCACATTAGGATCTGCAAAAGCTCTCTGTCTCTCTGGAAAAACTGGATTCTTCCAAATTCCTGAAATCATGCTTACAGTGCAATATTAAATGCACCAGAATCGCGTTGGCTGCAGCTGCATGTATGTTATGGCTAAAATGTGAGCCGATCAGACCGAACAACAGCTACCTTGTTATGATAACCTTGGAGGCTTTAGCACTGACTGTGCAGACAGGGTCGCAATGTAAGTCTAGGGATGCAAAAACAAGCCATTCTCATGTGAAGCATTTCACGCAGCCTAACTTACAACAACAGCTATAAGGGTTGTCGTGTGCAAAAGCAGCAAAAATGTAAAATGGCGTTTAAACTTCTAATAAGCCTATGCTAACATAGCAATGTGCAACAAGGCCCAGCTCTCACTATACCCTTCCTTGATCAGAGAACGCACAAGAAGTGGGGGCAATTTTCATAAAGCAGAGTTCAAGTTCGAATGAGACGGAACCAAGTTCAAAATTTCGCCAAACTGGTTAATTGGGAGTAAAATCCGAATTAGTAACCATAACATTTTCAAACACAACAGGGGTGTTTAGTGTCAAAACACATGTAATTCGTGAAAAAAAAATGAAGTTTAAGAAAAAGATTCACCAGTCCTGTACGTGGCACAGTATGTTGCAACCGCCTCCAATAGGAAGTCATCGCTTTCATCAGCGAACATTTCAGCCATCCAATTTAATAATGGGAAAGAACACACATGTTCCTCAACAGCCGGAGCCTCTAGCACCATCAGAGGACAACTTGGGTGTTCTCCGAGAAAACTGCATTCCAGAAAGTCATGGGCTGCAGTCCATATATTCCAATTGCCCAGGACTCCATGCGCTGCTGCGGAGCTCATGATCCCGACACCAGAACAGTCTAGTTCATGAGCAACTAAGGGACTCATTAGTAGATCATAATCCGGGTTAGGAGACACCTTATTGCCGACACATAAATCCAGAGCCCACTCCAAACCGCAATCCAGGCAGTAGAAAACTGGCTGCAAGCATGTAAGGTATGAAACCAGAAAGATAAACCATACGCCACACTCAGAGTAGCCAGAGGTAGTGATCCATGGTATTCAAGCATCCGGTTATGAAGTTGGAGCTGCCGGGGCAGACCGTCGTTGGGCACAGAATGTGCAACTATTTTGTTGCAAGCAAATTAACAGCAGTATACCGGCAGCCAAGGTGAGAATTAACAATAAAACCACCAAAGACGCTGGAAAAAAATAGAATGAAAAACTGACGGTATCACACCAAATATAATTTGGAATGAAGTCACGAGGCCATAACTTACTACTTTAAAAAAGTGTGCCAAGCATGTGGTCGAAGAGGCATTGGAGATAGTGTGAATGAACGCTCCAAAATGGAGGGGGAGATGTGTGTAGGGCATGTACCTCAGTACGAGTATTAGCCACGTGAAGGACGAATGTTTCACGTGCAGATGTAAGGGCAACTTCTTTTTGAGACAAAGAGCACTCATTTGACTCCTCTTGTTGAACTCTGCTTTCAAGGTCGGAATGGAAGGCCAGATGGATATATCGAGCTTCCCATGTGGAGGAGGAAACAGTACATTTTTACAACAGACTACACGTTGGGAAACGGTCACTATGTACAGTATCCCGGCCAGCATACCACAGAAATCTTACTTATTTAATAATAAATAACTACCGTTTGCTAACAATGTGAAAGTAGGTGTAATAGCCGGGGCTGGTGTACCTTTTAAAATGCAGGCCAAATTCGGTGCCAAGCAATTGTATATTCCTACGGAGCAATGAGTGATCAGGTGTGGAAGTGCAATCTTTACCTTTCAAGGAACTTCTTTACCCTCCCTCAGACACCTATAGGTGAACAGAAGAGCCCAAACCTCATGGAGATATGCGCTACCCAATGGTTCATATCTGCCTATGGCATAGTGTTTCATACATGCTTCGAATTTAAACAGTGGGAAAGGTAGTGTTATTAACCCATGAATAAGCCAAACTGCAGAATTTGTCTCAGCCACACAAAACAGTAAAGGTTCTAACTTTTCAATATGCAAAAGTGAAAATGTAGCATCTTTCATTGACATAAATTGTTGTTTAACAGTCAGATTACATTGTAAAAACAGCAAAGAAGTGTTTATATAGTCCTAAGGCACTTTCCCAGCCTACAACGTTTGTAAATTCCATGCAAACTGCATAATAGAAAGCAATTGATTTGGACCATGGTACAAAACTGGGACTACTTCTTGCACAATATCAACAACAAAAGAAACAATATTATCAAATGCGTCAAAACGGAAAGAAAGTGTTTTAATGCTATTATCTACAACTGTAAGCATTTTTTCTAAATTAGCTTGATCAATAGGTCTTAACCTAGAAGCAGCTTCAATTTGGGACAGTTTCCAAACTTCGTTGTAAGCAGCATGAATTCATCTTTTGGATCTGCCTGTTGCTGGACCTTTCCCAAAGTCATTTAAGTCAACGGCATCAGTCAATTTAGACAAATGGAGTTTAACTGACGCTAAGGTGGAGTGTTTGAGCCAGGTCTATCATAGTTTGCCTACAAAATAGGTAGTGGCAGAATGGTTGCTCTCAAAACGGGGATCTTGTGTGTAGCCAGGGCTAAACCAGAAAACGATGCTGGCATGAATCTGCACTTTTTTGCCATAATAGCCAGCCTTGGGGATTCAAACTGGAAATGTTAAAGGACAAATTGTGTAGCAGAGTCTGTAAATCACTAAGGGACCTACTGATGTGAATTTTCCATTTGGAGTATTCTCCCAAATCAGGAATAGAAGGAGCATTTAATGTTTTAGACGTTACTAATCCAAAGCAGGTGGTTTGTGAAATAGGCGAATTCAGAACCAACATATAGTTTGAGATGAGACATACACGATGCAAAGCCTCAGTGCCTTGCACTTGCCAATTTTTAGAACACCGATCAGATTTAATATCAATCGTATCTTTCCACAGCTCATGGTGGTTGATAAAGGACTTTGAATATGATAATTTAGTGTGGGTAAGTCTAACTTTGGAAGAGGACTTCTCAGTCATCTTAAAATAACAAGCATCAGGATTGGATTGATTAAAATCAGAAAAGTAAGAAAACTTTTTCAAAAGAGTTTGGGAACTGCCTTCAACAGGAGCGGGACAATGTTCCCATTGTGTATAATTAACCACATTCCTAAATGTGTTTGCTTTGTGCAGAAAATGATTGGTTGGTAACAAAAAAAATCAGCATAATTTGCAGGGTCTAAATACAAATCTTCAGCATCAAAGGCAGCATAATATTTCAAAACAGAAAACAGAGCCTCTACAGCTTGGACGTCCCAATCATCAGAGCATATAGTCTGTTTAACCTCATCCCCCATTGAAACACGAAGTACATTAGGGACATTAATAACCTCTGTGGGACTGTGAATATGAAATTTGATAGCATCCCATACAATTCCATCTAAGACAGGCCACGCAGTGATATTCACAAAATTCTGATCTCTCTTCATGATGTGTGATGAGGAGTGGGGTGCTAAAGTACCATCAATTATTCTTATTGTAGATCTTTCTTTAACAAAGTATCCATTACAAGTCGGAAGAAATACACCACAAATCCTATGGACATGAATAAAAAAGTTGAAAAAAGCACCAGCCAAAAGTAAGTCCAAGGGGGAATAAAAAAATGTTTTTTAATCGAAACAGCAAAAATTGAAACTTTTGATGGTGGCTTTGATGTGTTAGAGTCAGTGTGAAATGAAAAACGTGACTGATAAGCCACACAGGTGTGCAAATCAGGCATCGATAAATCTGTGGGGTAAGTGTACTCAGTATCATCAAGAGGATCAACAGCCGGGGGATTCAATAAAGGATTCGTAACTGTATTCATCTCAATGGCAACATCAGGCCTGGTGGTAGATGCCGAGGCCAAAACAGAGTTTCGCAGAATTGCTGGACAAGAGACCCACAGGTGTCATACTGAGAAGTATCAGCCACTTTGTGTAGTTTGACATTGTATGTTTTCCTTAAGACCAGGAAGTGGAGGTAAAATGACTGTTCTTGTGCCCTGCACTCCAAGTACAGGACTGGAGCACAATTTGAGGGGCCAAACTCCTTCTTGTTCTCGACCTTCTCTCGGACCAGTTCACCAACTCGGGGTAGCCAGCCAACTACCGGAATCTGCAACACAGCATCAGATGTGGAGGGCAAATGTTCCTTTACAAGACTAACTTGGGTCTTTTGTAGATTCTGGAAAACAGCACAATGTTCATCTACGTCAAAGGGAGTGGCAGACGCTGCAGGTCTAGACCCTCAAGGTCCGGAAGAAACATTTTGATAACAAAGAACATTTTGTAAGGGGTCCGCCCACCCCGAGACCTTCTAGGGAGATTATTAAGTGCATGCTAAATGCTATAGAGGTGGGCTAGACAGTTCTGACCTGTACCTAAAACCCTAGCTGTAAAGGATTGCTTTAAGTCACGGTTCATTCGCTCCACAACTCTATTGCCCTCAGGACGGTATGGAGACGAAAATTTGACTTGGACCCCCAATGAACGCATGGCATCTCTCTATTCCTTAGAGGAGAAGTCCGGACCCTGGTCCGAGTGGAAGGTACCACATGCTAAAATTCCCACAAAGACACGCAAATCCCTTATGACAGTACGAGAATCAGCACTCCTTTGGGGCCACACCCACACAAAGCGTGTGCAAGAATCAACTGCAACTAAGATGTACTTATACACAGTATCAGAGGAGAAAGGACCGCTGTGATCTAAATAAACACAACCCAGTGGATTATTAGATATGTACAAATGTGTCTGGGGCGACCGTGCAACACTTGAAGGTTAAACTGCTGGCAAATGTCACAATGAAGGACATAATCATGCGTTTGTTTGTACAATCTGCACCACCAGTATTGCTGTTGCAAAAGTGATACAGTCGCGGAAACACCAGCATGGGTGGATGCCATACCTTCGTGAGCGGCCTTAATCAGTGTGGATCAGAGGTTCGCGTTGGGAATCAATTTGTCACCATCCTCGTTAATTCTCTCATAAGTAACTTTATCAGGACCTCAGTGATAAGAGTATTTGGAAGGGAAACCCCTAGGGTAAATACTTCCCTTCTCTGTTGCAGCAATATCTGCCAAGATATCATGATCAATCTTACTTTTGGAACGTGTAACTGCTGCAACCAAATATGTTGCTACTGCTGTCTTTGCCACTTCATCAGCGAACCTGTTACCAACAGCGTGAACTCCAAAATGCTGGTGACCAAGAGTATGAATCACAAACATGAGTGGCAGCCGTTCTTTAAGCTCAGCCACTCGAACCCAGATCATTTTATGTTTTATTGTGCTACCTTTTGAATCACAATAGTCATTTTGAGTCAAAAATAACAAATTGTCATTGTGAAACAGTACACAGTAAAAAGAGTCACTTACAATAGGAGTAGTCGCACTAGGATCAGCCTACTCCAAAGCAAGCAGTAGAGCACGGAGCTCTACCAGTTGGGTGGTACATTCCTATAGTTTCTGTGTATGCACGACATCAAACTTGAATTCTCCATTCACCATAGTACCAACCACTATTGCGCAGGCCAAAGAATATGCGTGCTTTGAATCCGTGTCCGGTTGCGCCGAAATGTCAGTGTAAATGATACAATGGAAATCCTCCAGCCGGCGCGAGGTCAGAGGAGCTGGATGAATGAATTCAAACTGCAAATACTCCTGAGTCTGCAAATAGGAGTTGAAAATGAACGTGACATCTGGATATGTCAAGGATGTAGCCCATTGTATCCATCAAGGGTGCAAACCTTTTGAATTTGGTACACTGGCTTTCCTCACTGCCTCCAGGGCAAGATACGGGTTCACAACCAAAATGCGTTTTCCCTGCAACAGTGCATGTTCTTTCAGAATCACCATTTGCAGTGCAGTCAAAACCTTTTCCAGAGTGGCAACCGCAGCTCAGCCGAAGTGTACAATTGTGACTTGTAAGTGATAGGGCCTGTGTCACCCTCATTAAAAGTCTGATATGTGAAACCTACCGCCCCAGGTACGATTCTTTACACCATTTTGGTGTGGTTATCACAAGTCAAAAAGAATTTAGATTCTAGAAGATCAGCCTGCAAAGATTGCAAGATGGCGGAATGAGCAGGCAGCCAGCACGATTTGTTGAAAGTAGGTTGTACCAACGCATATAGAGGCTTGATACACTGGGCATGTTCAGAAATGTACGTTTATTTATTTAACATTTATATGGCGCAGTGACTCATCCCCAGTGGGATCTCTCGCCGCACAAAATTGAAAGGGCCCGATTCACAGAACTAACTTAAGACAAAATCCTAAACTTACTACCATTTTGGTATTCACAGAAGCACTGACCCATTTTGGTATTCACAGAAGGCACTTACTCATTTTGGTATTCACAGAAATTAGGAGTCCTAACTTTAGGACTCCTAAATGCCTTCTGTGAATACCTAAAGACTTATAGAATTTTTCTCAGGTTAGGAGTAGTAAAGTTAGGACTCCTAATTTTAGGACTCCTAAATGCCTTTTGTGAATACCAAAAGTCTTAAAGTTAGGATTTTTCTCATTTTAGGAGTCCTAAAGAAATTTACTACTCCTAAATTTAGGACTCCTAAATGCCTTCTGTGAAAACCGAAAGTCTTAAAGTTAGGATTTTTCTCAGTTTAGGAGTCCTATAGAAATTGACTACTCCTAAACTGAGAAAAATCCTAACTTTAAGACTTTCGGTATTCACAGAAGGCATTTAGGAGTCCTAAAGTTAGGACTCCTAACTTCTGTGAATTACCGAAATGAGCAATTGCCTTCTGTGAATACCAAAATGAGTAAGTGCCTTCTGTGAATACCAAAATGGTAGTAAGTTTAGGATTTTGTCTTAATTTAGTTCTGTGATTCGGGCCCAAAAAGCCCAGTAAAGATTGCAGCTTCTTCAGCGTTGAAGGAGTGTTGTAATATGATTTCTACTTTTTTGTTTTATGGGATTGTAACAATTATTCTTTCTAATCATATGTCTGCTAATGTTAGGAAAGATACTGCATCTTAAAGCACGTCGTTAAAATAAATATTTTAACCTTTCCCGTGTCTCTATTTACTCCTGTTGTTGACTGGTATGAGAGTATAACGAAAGTGTTCTTACTCCCACCAGTCCTGAGCATAACCTAAGTCGCATGTTGTGGGTTGTCTAATCAAGATCAAGAAGCCTGTCGCAGAACTGCTTCTACCGCTTCGCAGCACGAAGCGCCTCACATCGCCGAAAGAAAGGATAGACGTCGCGGCAGATGCCGCCGCATCGCCGGGAAGCGTGTCGCACGACCTGCCGTGGCTCATCGCCGGAGAAGAGGATAGGCGTTGCCGCAGACGCCGCCACATCACCGGGAAGCGTGTTGCAGGGCCTGTTGCAGCTTGCATCGTGTCAAGCATCTCGCATCACCGGAGAAGAGGATTGACGTCGCCGCAGACGCCGCCACCTCAACAGGAAGCATGTCACATCAAGGAGAAAGATACACCGGATCTAAGCCACATTGCCATCGTTGCAACACTTTTGTTTCCCTGCGTGTTGCATCTTAAGGTACATTGACTCAAAGTTTCGCATTTCAAGAACTAAAGAGAACTACGCTAAAACTACCGTCTTAAGTATAGTATTAGGGATTTTTGTAGTTTGTGGTCTTGTGATAAGTCTATATAAATAATACTTATTTTTTATATAAAACCTGTGGGGTGTCCATCTGTAGTGTTGTCACTTGATTACTGTATGTGTTAACAAATGCTTTACACACCACTTTCTCAGAGATAAGCCTGTCTTCTCGTGCCAAGCTACCAAGGTTGTGAGCAGGTGTTATTTTAGGAGTGTACCCCCTTACCCTGACTAAAGGCAAGGGTCCCTATTTGTCACAAGTATCTACCTGTGCCAACTAGAGACCCCCAAATCTAACATTGGTGGTGAGCGGTGATAATTCTGGACTTGCATGTGTGACTTATGTACAGTGATTGGTGAACACTACTAGTGAGTGCACACCAAAACAACCACATACTTTTGGTAGATTTCTTTTTGGGATTTTGTGTTTTTTCCAAGTTTAACCGCCATGAGTAAAACAGCATCCATAGCATCTGTTGATTGTGATTGGGAGGGGAGGAGAGTACCCTACCCAGCAGTGTCACTACCAGAGGCCTGTCCCCTGAGGAGCTGGCTGACAGGATAGAAAACAGGAAGCATAAATTGGAGCGAATTGGATCTGGCCAAGCTCAAGTTAAGTGGGCAAGTAGAATTTGAGATGCAAAGTAGGGAATTGGCCCTAGAGGAAAAGAGGATACAGTTTCAGCATAAGTTGATAATGAGGGAGCTTGATGTGGAGCTCGAGAGGTTGAGGACATGAGTGTCCCAGCCCAGAAAAAAGAAAAGTGGGTAGCTCAGAGTGAGCTTTGCTGAGTTGGGGATGGAATCCAGCTCAGATGGTAGCACCAACATAGAGTTATCTAGTGCTGAGGGAGCAGTACATACACCCTGTGAGACCTGGGGTCACCAGCTCTCAAGGGGGTAGCATGGCGCGAGAAGCAAGGCAGCCAGGGGCTTGTGATTAAAGCAGCTACTTAACGCACATATCCAATGTAAGACACAGTGGTGCAATAATGGAGACCACACCAGTAGTTGTATTTGAAAGAATCAAGATCTGTTATACTTTTATATAGGCTTTCAAATAGAGCGTTGCATTATTAACTCTTCAGAATTTCATTGAGACATTTCATGAATCGCATTCAGGTTACATTTCCCATAAATGGGTAAACATTTCATTAAAATCATAACCAGCTCATCTAGCAGTGAAACACTAGTTGTCCCCGCCTGTCGTATCAACCTTTCTGACAGGCAACGGGGTAACTGTAGTAACCTGGAGGATCCTACAAGAAGCGACTATAGTAATGCGTGTAAATATCACATCAAACCTCTCATGGATGCTTTTCCCTCAAGGTAATAAAACATATCGGCAAGTACTTATCAGTCCAACATGGAACTCCAAAGAACACAACCCTTAGTGATTTGTGAACAGCTTTCCATCTTGTGAATTCCGGTTGGCTTGCAAACTAGATCAGATCATCAGAATACTAAGGAAGCCCACCTCTGCAAGAAAATTCAGTACATTGAAGTGAATCTCCCTCTCATTTCAGGCTTGTACATACGGTGCACCATGAACATTTCAGCTTGTAAATATGGTACACTAGAAACATTTCAGGCTTGTTCAACCCTCCAACCTTCAAACTCAGGAGGCACATTCAGAAAGGGACCAACGGGGCCCAGTCTCAGTCCACCCCGGGGGAGGGGCGACCTCGGGCCACACTCGGCCTACCGCCCTCCTCCCCGGGGGTTACCTGGTACCTTCAGCCCTCCGGGGCCCTTGCGTCGGCTGAAGTTGATGGGAGAAGCTTCCGCCGGCTGGGGGGACCTCTCGCCGCCTAGCGCGGTGCTCAGGGGATGCAGGCACCAGCACTGGGGCAAGGCAGTTCAGTGATGCGGGACAAACGGGAGGGGGCTCTCAGGCTCCACGGCCCCCCTCCGCGACGTTCCCGGGCTTCCCCGATTGAAACAGAGACACAGGACGGCAGCCAATTTCTGTGCGGCTCAGGCGGGGGCGCGGCAGATGTCGCGGCTCGCGTCCCCCATCATGTGATGAGGGGAGGCTGGCTTCGGGCCTAGCGCGGCCTGGTGAACTCGGTGCAGCGGTGAGTTGGCCTGGGAAATTAGCGCTTCTAGCCACAGCACGATGACAGCGGGCAGCGCTTCACAGGGTCAATTACTTTGCAGCAATTCACAGAGTCAATTTCTTCACAGCGCTTTACGGGGGCAATTACCTCACAGCGCTTCGCAGGGTCAAGTACTTCACAGCGCTTGGCAGAGTCAATTACTGCACAGCGCTTGACAAGGGCAATTACTACACAGCGCTTGACAAGGGCAATTACTTCACAGCGCTTGGCAGAGTCAATTACTTCACAGCGCTTGACAAGGACAATTACTTCACAGCGCTTGGCAGAGTCAATTACTTCACAGCGCTTGGCCCACAGTACGGTCAGGGACATACAAGATGGCCCAATTGTAGGCAGGGGATGCGCAGGGCAGCACAGTCCAGTACCTGGTCCCAGAAAGCAGTCTTCTTGGCGCTTGGATGGCTCTGCCCCCTTGGTTGCTCGTTTCTTGAAGTTACTGGGGGGGGGGTGATGAGTTGAAGGCCTGAAGAATTTCTCTTCAGTCACTGCAGATGGTCTCTGGGGTTCCCTACCACTGGGCCAGATCAGGGGGGCTAGCTTAGGACACCTCACCCAGCTTAAGAGGCAGCACCTAAATCCTGTCACTACCAGTAGCATAGGTTCCTCACTAGGCCCTCCCTCCTTAACTCCTGTGTGGGTTCCCCAGGTCAGTGATGCCCCAACTGACTAGAATGTTTCCCTCCTTTTCCTTATATAGTGTCAGTTGGCAGTTGGCAGTGGCAGTTGGTGCCTCCCCTATTCTGGAAGGTTCCCGGAGCTTCCCTCATTCTAGCTGTGGGAAGGCTGGCAGGCTGGTATGGCAACATTGTTTAAGGGTTCCAGCCAGCTCCTGGCTACTAGAGTGCGCCTAATCAGACCACGCTGCAGTAGCAGGGGTCCGTGGCAGCCATGTTGGGGGAAGAGAGCACCTGCACCCTGGCATTGATTAGCAATGGGAGGGTGCCCAGAGTCCTAAAGCCAACAAAAAGTAGGTGTGAAAAATGAGGCAAGGGTAAAAAATACAGGGAAAGACCACCCTAGGGCTGACAGGTCTAACACACCCAGAAATGTGGTGCCTGGCTCCGAGGAGGTTAACATATACACCAGGAGGTTCAAGTACATGATGTAGCTCCAGTAGTGTGCAGTATCCCTGGGGAGAATGGGGAACTAACACAGGGGTTCATGGTCCTAGTGGTGGGAGGGACACTTTACTGACTCTAGATGAGAGGTGCAGGGAGAGGGCTTCCCCCAAGGTTGAAGTCCTGGTATGTGAGTGTGAAGACCGCCCAGAAGAGTGTGGGTTGAATGACAGAGACAGCCAGATACTATCTTGCCAATCTCAGGAGAGTGGTATGGAGTACATGTGCGAGGCACTGGATGGTGAGGTGAAGGAAAGTTTGGTTACACCTTGTAGGGGGCTGTGTGATCAAATTGTGGGAAAGCATATTGTAGGTCCTTGTTTTCCAGAGCTATGCCAACACCTGCTGGAGAGTGAGTTCTCTGACCACAGGGAGCTCATATTGGAGGCCACATTTTGGTTGATTCCAGATGGTTGGAAGAGGCATTGAGGAATGACCCTGTGGGGAGCGGCTCTGGTATCTTCCAACCCAGAGTGGTGGAAGTGGTTCAGTGTAGCCCGGCTAGGTTCCAGTGTGGTGGAGGCATCACCAGCTATGCTCCGCCAACCTCTCACTTGCCACTGTCCTGCGCATCCGAAGAACAACCACCGGTGGGAGTTCCTTCTCCCACCTCACCGCCAAGACATGAAACATACTCCCACTGAGCCTACGACAGACCCAGACCTGCTGACCTTCAGGAGGCTACTCCAGACCTGGCTGTTCGATCAGTAGCGCCCCCCCCAGCGCCTTGAGACACTTGAGGGTATGTAGCGCGCTTTACAAATGAGTGATTGATTGATTGATTGTAGGGACTCACGTCCTGTCTCAGTGGAGAAGGAGTGAGTGTGGGGCTGGATGTGTCAAGGTGCCCGAAACCCAGTCTCAGGGCCTGGGTAGTTCTTTAGGCGAATTCCAGGTGGGGAGCCCATTGAGGGGGATCCCCTAGTGTCTGGTGAACTGGGGGTGTCTGTAAGCAGGCCTCCATCAGTTCCAGTATCTGGCAGTGCTGCTCTAGTTGGGAGGATACAGAGGTCCAGACTGAGGAATAAGAGGGGGGAAAGAGTCCAGAGTGGAGGAACCAGTGGGTCAGGGGCCAGCCAGAAGGGCTGCGTCACCAGTGAATGACCATGGTGACACCACTTCTGTCCTGGGGATCTTCGCGCACTGTCAGATGGACAGGGGTTGGGAGATCTGCACCAGGCAGACTGTCACACGACACATGAGTTATGTGTCACCCTTGGGGGAGCATATGTGCTCCCATGGAAGTCCTGGGTTGCCAGGCAAGTGTTCAATTGCAGTGTTTTGTCCCTGGGTTGGGAAGTCAGGATCAGAGGTTGTCTGACCTGGAGGAAGGGGCAACTGTAACCAGTGTCCTGAATGAGATAGCTTCTAGGGGTACCCCTCCAGTTGGGAGGGTGCAGTGCTCTGGAAGGGGGTACAGAGGGAGGGAGTCCTTGCCTTTGACACCTGTGCAGCCTGAATGTTTAGACCCTAGGTTGGAGGGCAAGGTTCAGGGTGTCCCTCCTGACCTGGAAACCCAGTTGCAGGATAGAACCCCTGAACTAGTGGGCAAATTGTACAGGACACCTCCTACAGGCACCCTGACAATTCCGGAAGGGAGTACCACTTCAGGTGGGAGGGTAAAGAGCCCCAAGGAGGAGGGCTGGGTGTGAGAGAGCCTACCCCAGTCTCTGGTCCAGCTGTGGGGTACAGGCCTGGGGCTGGTGGGTCAGTGTCAGGATGTCATACCTGCCCTGACAAGAGGGAGAGTGGACAAAGGGTGCCAAGCACCTGGGGCTACTGCCCCCTCCTCTCGGATGCCACAGAGGTTTTCGAGCCCTGAGAGGCATAAGGCCTGGGACACATCACTGACTACTGTCAGTGGCCAATGTGGCTTGCTGTCTGTCTCTTGGTACACACCTGTGAGCAAGTTAAGTTTAGATGCTGCCCAGTTGGTGTCCACAGGTGAGGAGAAGGGATCCCCATGGATTAGCTTGGTGGGCCCTGAGAATATGGACAGAGGAATTGAAATGGGTTCAGATTGGCGTAGAACTGGAATATGCCCCTGCTGTTGCGGGGCGGGTCCAGGTTCTATCACCCGAAGCAGGGTAGCCCATCAAGGTAGTGATTGGTCTCCCCTGTAGTTTGGCTGGAAGTGGGTTGTGTTGGACTTGGCCCTTTTTGCAGGGTCATACCTGAACCTTTCGCCTTCCTCCTGTATTTTGTCTGACCTGTTGTTGGTTTTATGACTCTGGGCACTTTACCAATGCTGACAAGTGCTAAAGTGCATATGCTCTCCCTAATATAAATTAATGTATGAATTAGTGACAGGTTTGGTTTACCTGTCAGACCCTAGTACTGTGCACCAGGAGTGCCCAGGGCTGGTAATCCAAAGGCTGCTAGTGGGTTTGCAGCACTGGTTGTGCCACCCACAGAAGCAGCCTGTAAAAGTGTGTCTAAGGCCTGCCATTGCAGAGCATGTGTGCAGTTTGGTACTGCCATGCTGACTGGGCAAGTACACCCACTTGCCAGTCCCTAACCATCCCTTTTCTTCATAACAGACACCCCTATGGTAGGCCCAATGGCAGGGTGCATTGTAAGTATAAGGTAGGACATGCCCTGGTGTGTGTGGCATGTCCTAATAGTGAATTACAGCCATTTTCATTTTTCACTATTGAAAGGCTACCTGTTGTCCATAGACCGGAATGGGCTGTTAGAATATTACACCTTATAATCCTATCTGACTCAGGGAACATGGTAGAAATTCGAGTTTAGTATGCCTGAGAAAATGCAACGTTTAGTGAAGTTGGTTTTAACATTCTGTGTTTGAAAATACCACTTTTAGAAAGTCGGTATCTTCTTGTCTAACTACCCAAGCCTTCCTCTGCTAGGTTGTGTATTCCTTGTCTGGAGGTTGAGTGACAGGGCTGGGGGATTCCAGAATACAGGGTGAGGCTGCCCAGTGGAGAATAGAGAGATCTGCATCTAGATGGGAGGGAGGAGTTGCACCTGGGGCCTGAATAGGACTGTGCCTTCCCCCCACAGTGCTGGCTCCACCCCCTGTGGTACGTCTGATGTCTCTGCCCTGCACTGTGAAAGGAGAAAAGGAATCATGAAAAGTGCTCCAAGGCTGTGCTTTCCCTCCACAATGCTGGTTCCACCTCCTGTGGGGCGCCTGATGTTTCTGCCCTGCCCTGTGAAAGGAAAGAAGGAGTCATGTCAAAAGAGTGCTCCAGAACTGGTTTGGATAGGGCAAAGGCCCCTCTGCCCTCAGAGGACAAAGGATTTTGGGGTATAAATATTGGGACCCTGATCCTAAGAAAGTAGATCACTTTTGGACTACAAGAAGAATCCTTTGCTGAGGAAAGGAACCTGAAGAAACTGAAGAGAGACTATCCCTAAGATGAAGTGCTGCTTTGGGGATTAGCCTGCAGTGGTTGCCTGACTGCCAAAGAAAGGAGAGAGGAACTTTGTGTGTACTTTCATCAACTTGTGTAAGGATCTCCAAGGGCTTAGAACAGAGCTTGCCTCCTGCTGAAGTCTCAGGGACAACAGACTACACCTACAAGCTCCTCAAGAGATCTCTTGAAGTGCCTCCAGTTGAGTTGGACTTTTCGGGGACTTGTGTGTCGCAAGTAGCCGGAGCAGATGCAGCTGCATCACCGGGAAGCGTGTTGCAAGATTAGAGGATCGACGTTGCATCAGATGCCGCCGCATCTCCGAGAAGCGTGTCGCAGAGCCTGTCGCTGCTCATCGCCGGAGAAGAGAATCGACGTCACCGCAGATGCCGCTGCATCACTGGGAAGAGTTTCTCAGGGCCTGTCACAGCTCGCATCGTTGTGGAAGTAACTCGCATCGCCAAGACTTACAGGTCTCTATAACAGTGCTGACTGAAGAAACAAGATTTTACTCTCTTTTACAATATTTTTGATAAGTATTTAGGTACTTATGCATTAACAGTGTAGTTCATTTTAGTTATAACTTTGAAGTTGTGGTCCTGACACAGGAATACCAGGATCTGGCCCAAATGTTTGATGAGAAAGGCGCCAACACATTACCACCGCATCGGAGCTTCAACTGCAGAATCAACATTATCCCAGGATCCACGCTTCCGTGCAGTTGTGTTTACTCCCTTACCGAAAAGGAAAATGAACATCTTCGTAGCTATCTCAATGATTACCTACAGAACGGGTTCATCCGTCATTCCAGGGCTCTGGTCTCTTCCCCTCTTTTCTTCGTGGCAAAGAATGAAGGGGATTTGCGAACGTCCATCGATTTTAGGTCCATAAACGCCATAACGATAAAAAAAGTTCCCCTCTACTGCTGATCTCAGACCTGTTGGACCAAGTGAAAGAAGCAGCTGTATATAACAAACAGGATTTGCGCGGGGCCTACCATCTAGTCAGGGTCCGAGAGGGGGACAAGTGGAAGATCGCTTTCAGAACAAGGTACAGCTTGTTTGAATACCGCATCATGCCTTTCGGGCTCTGCAATGCCCTTGCTGCTTTCCAGTTTTTTATTGATGAGGCGTTAAGGGAGTACATCGACAGGATCAGTATCGTATACATCGAACATATATTGATTATTCAGCGAACATGGCAGAACAGGTACAGCATGTATGTACCATTCTGCAACAATTGCACCAACATGGTCTATATGTCAAGCTGGAAAAGAGCATCTTCCATACCACCACAGTGGAATTCTAGGGACACATCCTAACACCAACCAGCGTAGCGATGGACTACAAGAAGGTGGAAATCATAATACAGTGGCCATCCCCTGGTTCCGTAAAGAAAGTTCAGAGGTTTCTGGCGTTTGCGAACTACTATCGCCACTTCATTGCCAGATTCTCCAAGATAGTCACCCCCATCACTTGCTTACTACGCAAAAGCACCCGTTACCTGTGGGACGATAAGGCTGAAAAAGCATTCCAGGAGCTCAAGCCAAGATTCACCACAGTACCTGTGTTAAAACACCCCGATCCCAACTAACCCTTCGTAGTAGAGGCCAATGCCTCTTCTGCACCCAGTGGCCTACTACTCCAGGAAGCTGCAGACAGAAGAATTCAACTACAGCATTGCAGACAAGGAACTCTTAGCCATCAAGGCAACGTTTGAAAAATGGCACCACTATTTAAAAGAAGCCAAACACACAGTGACAATCTTTACCGACCACAGAAACCTGCAGTTTCTTCATTCTGCCAGGGCTCCTATGGCTAGGCGACTACGGTGGACCCCATTCTTCAACAAATATGACTTTCGGATAACCTACCGACCCGGAAGAGAGAACGCCAAGGCCGATGCCTTATCCAGGTTGGAAGAACCAGTACCCATCATCCTGGATCGATGTTTCCGGGGAGCTGTGGTCACCTCCTCCTTTTTGTCCCAGTTCCACGATGATCCGGAACAGAAGGAACTGAACGACTGGATGGGAGCCATTCAAGGGTGGACCGAACTGGATGGATTTCTGTTCAAAGAAAAGAGGTATTACTTACCATTATTAAGACATCAACAACAGGCACTGTTCATGTGCCATGACTGTTGTATAATTTGGCAGCAATTAGGTTAAGCATTAGCAGAAGACATCCTGTATTTAGAGACTATCTGGTCCGTTTTGTGGAATCCATTTTGTATTTCTGTCAGCCATTTTGTTTGCCTTGTGCTACCATGTGCTCGCCATGTGCTCTGTCCTACCTTCCTGTTAACTACTCTTGAAATCTGCCTAGAGACGAGATATATTTAGCCTTTTCTGCTTCGCACATGCTCAGTTGAGCTTGCAGCTGTCCATGCAGCTGTCCCCAGTCTTTAACTGTCAGGATGTGTTCACCAGAATTAGCAACTGTTAGCTCCTCCCACTTGTTGACTGTGCATTTCTGTTTGACCTTATATGTACCTAAAACCAGCATTTTTTACTTGTACCGCCTTCATTTGAGCCCCTGTGTGGGTATAAAAGGACCAAGCTCCTTCAAGTCGGGGTGCTACTTCATACATTACCGAAGGATGCTGAGTGAATGTAGTTCCACCTCATGGGGTTTAATAAACTCTGTCTTTTCTATTCCAGTTTCTGTGCCAATTTCTTCATATTGGTCTGAGGACTCTGTGCAGAGAAGGGCGAATTCCTTGCACTCGTAGGCCTGGCTGAGGCTCACCACCACAAATTGGCGCTCCAACGCGGGGCTTATCGGCGACTCGGATGCCCGAAGGACTGGTCGAAACGAAGGATTGGAATCTCGCTTTGGACGCGATCGCTGCCTGAGGAGACCCGAGTCTTGGCAACCACAGCGTTTTTCCTTTCTTTATGATCTGACCATCCAGGTGGTGCCGGTCTTCGACTGAGATCTCTTCTGTTGATTCGCCGCGCAGTGACCATTTGGTCGATTTGAGAACTTAGCAGTTGGAACCTGGACACCAGTCGTTCTGCGGCACTTTCTGTTGTTTTTTTTATGCCTTGGATTGGTAAGGTAGTTTAGTAACACTTACTGCGGCTTATGATTTGTATGACTGGCCAGTATTCGTATTTGATTGAATGTGATATATATGAATTGCAATTTATATAGGCAGGTAATGAGGAGATTTTTCTCTATTTGAATTTGTTTGAACGGCGCAACGTACGAAGAGTACCTTAAGCGCTACTTTGATTGTAATACTGCATATTTTGCACTATTTTTGGCATGCCTTTTTCAAGCACACTTCGTAGGATGTGTTGCTTTTGTGGAGGTACCAGTTTAAGACTCGATAAAGCACAACCGGCCCCCCGGAGGGGACGCCTAATAGGGATATGTATATTAAGTATGGTATTTCTTCTATAATGTACAGCACGTTATGGAATAAATACACTCGTAAGGATCCTGAGTTGCGATGGCCTATGCATGGGTCATTTGATTTGCGAACAATTCAGTATGTGGAACAACGAATGTTTAAGCGAAAGGCTAGTCAGGATATGTTTGACTGTGTGCGAATGTGGGAGAAAGAAGTGCGTGAACGAATGAAGCGTGAGCAAGCCTTGATTGAAAAAGAACAGCAAAAGAACATTTATGCGAAAGCATTAGAGTTAAAAAACAAGGAAATAAAAGAATTAAAAGAGAGAGAGGATAGGGAGCGCCATTTACAGGTAACTGGCCAATTTGCTGTTAGGTAACCCCTTTATCCTATCCTTAATAAACCGCAAGATGATTTCTTGTTATTAGACCGTTCTCCACCTCTGTATATTTTTTCTTCTGCTCCTTATGAGTCAAATGAGGATTCTCCTACAGAGCAAGAGAAAGTGCGAGAAACTCGTTCTATGCTGCCCGCCCAGCGTTTGTCTGAGCCTAGATCTGCTGCCGAAAAGCCATTTGCAGTACCGCCCCTGCTTCTGAGCTTTTAGAGGAGTTGAAAAATTGTCAGGAAAGGGAGCAAATATATTTTACCGAGGTATATGCCGCAGAGGTCGCTGAGCGGTTTAGGAACCATTCTGATGAATTGGAGCCCGATGATGTCGCACAGGATTGTAAACAAATACGTGATGGTCTTTTTGTCTTTTCTCAGGTGGCAGATACAATCAGGTGTTTGGTTAAATTACATGTTGAGGCAGTCCGTTTACGAGAGGAGAAAAAGGTAGCAGACGCAGCTACACAAACATGTCAGACCGGCGTGGCACAAGCTTCTATCTTCGGAACAGATAAGACTATGATAGTTCATGTGAAACCTATGCGGAAAGTCGCACCTTTTGAATGTTCCTCCTAAAGGAGCAGGTACGCGTGATGATAAGACTTCTATTGATGCAAAGGGTTACTTTATTTATAATTGGGTTTACACTCCTTGGAATAGAGCGAATGTTATGGCCCTTAAAAATGCATTGCCTGATCCACGCAAAAATCCAGCAGCTTTTTATGAGGAAGTTGAGGGTGCTATTTGCTCTTGTACCATGACTTTACCTGATATTGATTTGTTTTTCAGATTGATATTGCTGCCTGACATGTGGAGAACTGTGCGTAAAGTTGATGATCGTGCAACTTTTGGGGCATTATGAAAAGAGTTAGAACAAATGGATGTAGAGCGGGAGCCTGCACAGAAACCGTGTATATTGGTTTTAGATCTCCCTACAGCTAAATTAGTTAAGTTAAAAGACGATTATTCCCCCTAAAAAGATAGATTGGACTGTATTAGCATTGCGTAAGCAAAGGGCAGATGAATTAGTTTTAGATTTTTTTACACGCTTTGAGGAGGCATTCCACGATTTTAGTGGCCAGTCATTGACAGATGACACGGGTAGGCATCTGTTTGTCGATAAATATTTTGCAAACCTTTTGCCAGGAATAGCTAGTCGCCTAAAGACCAGTGAGAGTTCATGGACTACCTCTTCTCCGGTTTCTGTTTTGACTTTGGCTCAGCATTATGAATGCCAGGAGTTAGAAGCGAAGGGTAATGAGGATAAAAAGACTAAAGAGTTGAAAACAAAGGTTATGTTGGCTCAGGCTTATGGTCCGCATTCTAGAGGTAATGATAGAGGTGGACATGGCTCTTATGGTTCGTCCTTTCCTTCCTATACTCGTTCGAGTTTGTCTGTTGATCAGTGTGCGTATGCAAGAAATTTGGACATTGGATTTCTGATCGTCCAGTGCTGCAAGCTCAGCAGTGTTCACGTGGTCGGGGACAAATGAGAAGTCATTCAGGATATTTAGGGCCTAGAGGAAGCATGAAGGATCGCGCTAGGTTTGATGCTAATACACGTGGGCAGGATGGGTTTAACACTTTTGATAGTAGGAACTAATATCAAATGTCCGACTATGTGCAGTCTGATTTTCAAGATTCTGCTTATGCATAGGACTGCCTAGGATGGGGTAAGGAATCAGTTGAAGTTCCAGTAGATCAGAGGGGTCCCTGTGTTACAGCACATGTTTTAGGTTCTACTGATCAGTTTCTGGTTGATACAGGAGCTACTGATAGCGCCTTATCTAAACAATTGGTTATAAGGGCTCCCTTGTCTGGCTTAACCATTACATAAATAGGGTTCGATGGTACGCCTTCCCTTAGCCCACTGTCACAAACAGTTGTATTCAATGTTGATAAAGTTACTGCTCCATGTCTATTTTTTCTCTCTCCGAACACACCAGATAATATTGTGGGTCTTGATATGCTCAAGTATTTCAGTTCTACGATACGATGTTCTCCTGAAGGAGTGCGTTCTATAATGAATGATACTACCCCATGACTGAGAGATCTTGTTTGGTTAAAGAAGATACTGCATTAGCTTCACTCCCTAGTGCTTTGTGGGCTACTTCAGACACTGATGTATGACAAATGGTTATTCCACCAGTGCATATTAATGTCAAGGAGGGCACTTCATTGCCGTGCTTGCCTCAATATAACATTTCTCAGGAAGGCGAAGAAGCACTCATTCGCATTGTCCATCATTTGTTAAAGTGGGGGTTGTGGAGGAAGTCCCTTACAATGTTTGTAATAGTTCTGTTCTGCCCATTTTTAAAAAGGATACTGATACTAAAATTTACAGATTCATTATTGATTTGCGCGAAGTTATTAAGATTGTAGTACCACAATACCCAGTGGTTTCTGACATAACTACAATACTTACTTTGGTTCCTTCGACAGCAACTACATTCTCTGTGATAGACTTGAAGATTGCTTTCTTCTCGATTCCTATTCATCCTGATAGCTGATATTTGTTCGGTTTCACTTTGAATAATCGATCGTATAGATTTTGTAGAGTTCCTCAAGGCTATACTGAGAGTGCAAGTATTTACAGTCAAGCATTGAAGAGACAGCTTCATTGTTTCATTTTTCCTAAAGGAGTGGCTCTCATACAATATGATGATGACTTCTTGTTGGCAGCCGATACGCCTAAACTGTGTGAAGAGTACACTTTGTCTTTGCTTTCTTTTCTTGCTACACACCATCGTAAAGTGTCACAAAAGAAATTGCAATATTGTAGACCGAAGGTAACCTACTTAGGTCACCTTCTGTCTAAGGAGGGCTGTGCACTGACACCAGATCGCATTCAAGACACACCAGTACCTTCCACTCCGAAAGATGTCCATGCCTTCATTGGTTTGACTTCATTTTGTAGGCAATGGATATTAGTGTTTTCTCACATTGTCAACCATTGCTAGCACTTTTGACGAAATATACTCCAATGCTCCTTCCATGGACAGATGAATGCCAACATGCTTTTCGTCAGTTAAGACAAGCTCTTTGTTCTGCACCAGTGTTAGGCACTCCAGATTACACAAAGCCTTTTACACTCTATATACACGAAAAAGATGGATGTGCATTGTCAGTTCTAGTACAAACACACGGTGACAAGCAGCGCTCCTGAGCATATTTTTCGGCAGGTCTTGACCCTGTTGCTCGTGCATTGCCAGGGTGCTTCCGTTCGGTTACAGCAACAGCTGTGTCCAAATTTTAGAGTGAAGGAATAGTTTTGTCAAACAAACTGTTGGTGCTAGTACCCCATGCAGCAGATGCCCTTTTGAATCAGACCAAGACACAACACTTGATTAGTGCCCGTTTGACAGGATACGAATTGACACTGTTAGCACCTCATATTACCTTGAAGAGGTGTGCGACACCGAATCCAGCCACTTTGTTGCCATATCCTGTGAATGAATCTCAATCAAAATTGCCTCATGATTGTATATTCCTTACTGATGAACAGACAAAGGGTCGCGTCGATTTACAAGATACGCCCCTTCCAGATGTAGATGGGGAACTATGGGCTGATGGGTCCTGTTTGAAGTTACCAGATGGCACGACCTCAGCTGCACATGCAATCACGACACTTGAGACAGTAGTGGAAACAGCTTGCATACCACAGAAGTCGGCTCAAGCAGTTGAACTAATAGCTTTGACACGAGCGTATGAACTTAGCACTAACTTGTGTGTGAACATCTACACGGATAGCCGCTATGATTTTGGAGTGGTTCATGATTTTGGCCGACTCTGGAAGGATAGAGGTTTTCATACCCAAGGGATGCAGATAATGCACAGTCATTTAGTGCATAATCTCTTGACTGCACTTACATACCCCAAAAGAATTGCTATTATGAAGTGAAGCGCGCACAAGAAAATCATTGACAAAATAGGACAAGTTAATGCCCATGCAGACCACGTAGCCCGTGAGACTGCGATGCACCGAAGCACTACATCCATGTACGTAGTGAAATCACAAGCTAAGCATTGGCATGATGCTAAAGAGGAAGTATTGGATATACAGAGATCTGCCTCTGTGAAAGAACTTGAGCAATGGTCTAAAGAAGGAATATTGGACGATGAGGGTTGTTGGTGCAACAAAGACATGGATAAATAGAAATTACCTGCAGCGTATTTACAAACTATGGTTCAAATGGCACATGGGCTGGCACATGTTGGAGCTCTAGCAATAACGAAATTGCTTACACAAGTTTGGGAGCATCCTGAAATTGCCAGCACAGCTAAAAGAGTAGTACAGTCCTGTTTGATCTTTTGGCAGTATAATCCTGGAAAAGGGACACTGACTCCTACAGGAGGGTTTGCTACACCAACCGCACCTTTTGAAGTTTTACAGACGGATTACATCCAACTTGAACGCTGCAATAATCTCAAATATGTCCTAGTGGTGGTATGTGCCTTAAGTAAATGGATAGAGGCATACCCTACAAAGGATAATACTGCTCTCACCACAGCAAAGGTGCTTTAAAGGAGTTTTTCCCTAGATATGGTGTTTGTAAGCTTTTATGGAGTGACAATGGACCTCATTTTATTGGGCAAGTTGTTGAGCATGTCCTGAAAGGATTAGGGATCGAACAGACATTCCATGCAGTTTTCCTCCCGCAATCAGCAGGATTAGTGGAGAGGTACAACACTACTTTGAAATAGAAATTAGTGAAAATACTTGCATCCACGTCTTTGAAGTGGCCAGATGCACTACCCTTGGCATTGTTATCCATAAGATCGGTGCCACATTCACGATCTGGCCTTACCCCATATGAAATTGTATTTGGGAGACTAATGAACATTTGGGGAGTTCCTAAGCCACGCCCCATGCATGATGTTCCATGTGCTCTGATGAATGATGATTTGGCACAGTTAACTGACAGTTTGATCTCTATTCATCAACAGGTTCAAGAAGCACTTCGTGACAGATCTACAGGTGAGGCCCACAAACTCCGTCCTGGTGACCACGTGATGGTCAAGGTCTTCGACAGATGAACAGTTTGGAACTGAGGTGGCGAGGACCGGAGCAGGTGCTCCTAGCAACAAGGACAGCAGTTCGAGTGACGAACAAGAAGAACCGGGTCCACAGCACACTCTGCAAGCGTGTGTCGCCTGCCTTAATGGAACCTGCTGTGTTGACCGACCATCGAGAGATTCTGGAGATGGAGAAAGGTCAAGCTATCTCACCTGAAGAATCTGCGGAAGGCTTCCCGGACCATACCATCGCTATCCCGATATCAGTTGAGACCAAGGAAAGAATCTGCTTTTCCGAAAAAGACTGGTTGAACTACTGCCCTGGGTTAGTGAAAGGGAGAGCTGATGTGGCAAGGGGGGGGATCAGTCCTGCATAGTGTAGTGACACCCGTCTTGGCCCATGGTGAAGAAATCAACGGCTGCCCAGGGATTAGAGTTCAAACAATTGTTTCGACGAGTTTGTAGAAAGATCAATTATCGCTGTTGCTAAAATGCATAACAAAAGAATCATTTGTGCTGTAGGGCTTGTTGTTGCTCTGGTGATTATGGCAATAATCACCTGGTTTATTGAGGAAGTGGCTCCTGTTTGACAGCTTTTCGTTGTCACTACTCCAGTGCCAGTGGAGCATCATTACTTCACGCTTCCCTACCATAAGCAGACGCATCGACAATCCAACCTAAATAATACAAACATCCAGATGCTGCATCATACTCACAATGCCACGAATACCACCAACTGTTGGGTGTGTGGGATGATACCTGCACATCAAAAGAAAGAGCAAACACCTTTTATTCCTCTGCCGTTTTCCTATAATGGTTCATGTCAAGCTTGGTAGGCACTTTTGTTTGCTTCCGGAAAACCTTCAGTAGGAGGGATTAACTTGCGTGTGAATAAAGTATGCTATCAAGATAAAGATGGTTATCCTCAAGCTAAAGGGACTAAATGGGAATGGGAAGAGTATTAACCTGACAATATTTCGACACCATATGTCTTCACGGATATGATGACTATGAAAAACAATGGACCTTTTGTAATTTCTGAGACCAGAGCTAAAGCAGATTTATGTATTAGTAGTGTTGGGAGAATTCCAGTTGGACGGAGTGAATGTATTTTGACACTGACTATTGAAGGAGCTAATAATAGTTCCAAGAACAGAAATAAGAGGACAATAAGTACTGATGAAATGGATCAAACTGACACTGCTCTACAACAATATGTTGATTTTAACTTACGATTGTTCTTCTTTGTGGGTGCTGCATTGAATAGCAGAAATATGAGGCGATTGACTCGTGTTGTGGAAGCTGTCACCAATCAAACAG
Source organism: Lissotriton vulgaris (assembly GCF_964263255.1). Lineage (NCBI taxonomy): Eukaryota > Metazoa > Chordata > Amphibia > Caudata > Salamandridae > Lissotriton > Lissotriton vulgaris. Next base: position 149,240,904 of record NC_141695.1, on the reverse strand, counting down.
CTATGGCACTTGGGAACATTACAGAGGAACTGCAAAGTGCAAGGATTGTAGCACTCCAAAACAAAATGGTGCTTGATGTGACTTTGGCTGATCGAGGTGGTGCATGTCGCATCATCGGTAGCAGCTGCTGTGTGTTTATTCCAGACCACTCACCTTCAGTATACGACGCAATATCAAAAATGCATAAGATTGCTGCAGATTCACCCAGAGACTGGTACATGGACTTTTTCGACCTGGTTTTGGACACTATTTGCTTCATGGGGCTGGAAATTACTGACTATTTTATGTAAACTGTTGGTGATATTATTTACATGCTGTGCTTGTATACAATGTGGTCCTATGATTTGCTCCATGTGCATCACTGCTTGTACACCTGCCAAGAGAAATATTGCAGAAATGAAAGCACAACACATGCAAAATAAAGAGATCACTGAGATTATGAGCATCAATGTACTGGATGCATATCTAGATTACCCCAGATGAACAAATGTCTTCCGTTAATGCTGAAAGGGTCGTCTGTTGTAATTTGGCAGCAATTACGTTAAGCATTAGCAGAAGACATCCTGTATTTAGAGACTATCTTGTCCGTTTTGTGGAATCCATTTTGTATTTCTTTCAGCCATTTTGTTTTGCCATGTGCTACCATGTGCTTGCCATGTGCTCTGTCCTACCTTCCTGTTAAGTGCTCTTGAAATCTGCCTAGAGACGAGATATATTTAGTCTTTTCTGCTTCGCACATGCTCAGTTGAGCTTGCAGCTGTCCTTGCAGCTGTCCCCAGTCTGTAACTGTCAGGATGTGTTCACCAGAATTAGCAACTGTTAGCTCCTTCCACTTGTTGACTGTGCATTTTCTGTATGACCTTTAAGTACCTAAAACCAGCATTTTTTACTTGTACCGCCTTCATTTGAGCCCCTGTGTGGGTATAAAGGGACCAAGCTCCTTCAATTCGGGGTGCTACTTCATACATTACCAAAGGGTGCTGTGTGAATCTAGTTCCACCTCATGAGGTTTAATAAACTCTGTCTTTTCTATTCCAGTTTCTGTGCCAACTTCTTCCTATTGATCTGAGGACTCTGTGCAGAGAAGGGTGAAACCCTTGCACTGGTAGACCTTGCTGAGGCTCAGCACCAAATGACCACCCTTTGTCTGGTCACCGTGGGTACCAAAAAACCAAGGACCTAATACAGAGGCTATTCTGGTGGCCCACTCTAGCCTCCGACACAGAAACCTACATCGCCCATTGTGCCGTCTGTGCGCAAGAAAAAACCTCATCACATCCTATGGTGGGATTGCTGCACCCGATTCCTGTTCCCCTTGCCCATGGCACACAGGCTCGATGGACTTCATCTTAGAACTTCCCAGAACCAAAACAGGGTGCACCACCATCCTCACCATCGTGGACCACCTCACCAAAATCGGGCACTTCTTGCCTTTAAAGAAACTCGCTACCGCAGGCGAGCTAGCAGCCCTCTTTATGCAAAACTTGATCCGATTACATGGCATTCCTTCCGTCCTAATTACAGACAGTAGAACCCAGTTCATATCTCGGTTTTGGAACGAGGTCTGTAACATCCTAGACTTGGAGGTTCGGTTGTCCTCTGCCTACCACCCCAAAACCAACGGGCCGGCGGAAAGGACCAATCAATCCATAGAACAATACCTCCATTGCTTGTTGCTCACCACAGAAAAGGAATGGTCAGAAGTACTATGGATGGCGGAATATGCGTACAATACCAACAAACACGCTGCCACCGGGGTCTCACCGTTTTTCTGACTTCAAGGTCATCATCCCAGAACATCTCCTTGGGAAGAGACCAGCACCAGCGACATGTCCACCGTGCAGACATATCACTCCTTGCTTCACACCATATGGCAAAAAAGCCCGTTGCGAGCTAGCCAAGGCCAAAGAGAACTACAAACAAAGCGCAAACAGACATCGGCAAGCAGAACCCAGATACAAAGTGAGGGACAAGGTGTAGGTGTCCATCAAAAACCTCAACACACATGGGCCCAAAAAACTGTTGCCGCGTTATTTAGGACCCCATTCTATAGCACGGGTAATCAACAGGGTATCCATGAGACTAACATTGCCTTCCCAGATGAGAGTGCACTCTGTCTTTCACGTTTCCCTCTTATGACTCGCTCACCCTGACTGCCTAGTAGCACCACCCCCACCTCCCGTTCTCATAGACAATCATGAAGAGTACGAAGTCCAGGCCATCCTTGATTCACATAGAACTAGAGCAAGACTTTTTTACCTGGTGGACTGGAGGGGGTATGGTCCGGAGGAGCGGTCCTGGAAGCCCCTGTCCCATGTCTTTCATGCACCCCGCCTGGTCCAGGCATTGCATGCCGGGCACCCTTAGAAACTACGTCCTGCAACCCTGATTTAGCCGCTTGGGTGGGTCTGTTTTAAGGCTGGGTAGTGTCATGTTCCCTGGTTCTGGGATGGCTGGTGCGTGAGGTGTTGTGTGTATGCACGCGCCACCCCCTTTTCTTCCTTTCGAGGTCGGCTGAGCAGGTCGACGGTCTAGTTGTTCTAGACAGAACTAGCAGTAAGCCAACAGCTGACCCGCACATCCGGGGAGGACCTTTAAATGTAATGAAGGTACCGTAAACGGCGTTTTGTATTGCCACATTGATCTCCGCAGGAGCGAAGGATCTTCCTGCAGACAGAATTCCTCCGGACCACGCAAGGGCGCCTTCTCAATCCTAGCAAGTCCCCCAGCACAGGAGCGCCTGTCCTGACTACCCGCAACCCATGTAGAGTTCGCGTTTATTTGTTACTCCAGTGCAGAAGCGCCTGCATCATCTTCCCGTGACCGTGTATGAACAGACAGGGTCGGATTACTTTTGTTACCGCAGAGCAGGAGCGCCTGCATAATCTTCCAGCGACCCTTGTATGAACACACGGGGTCGTGTTTACTTTATTACCCTAGCGCAGGAGCGCCTGCATAATCTTCCTGTGACCCGTGTATGAACAGACAGGGTCGGATTACTTTTGTTACCGCAGTGCAGGAGCGCCTGCATAACTTTCCGTGCCCTCCGTGTAAGAACACACGGGGTCGCGTTTACTTTGTTTGCACAAGTAAGCGCTGGAGCGCTCATCAGCACTCGCGACCCATACAAAGGCACGGGGTCGCATTCTTTTCACCCTTCCTTCTGCCAGCGCAGGAGCGCTTTTCTTGGGTTTCCTTTATTTTTCCCACAGAGCACAGGAGCAGTTCTGTTCACTTTTACCCAAGCAACCACAGCTGTTCTTTCCTGAACACACTCCCCAGCACAGGAGCGAATACCCTTCTTTTGTTTCCACTGCAACCCTTGTAAAGGGTAGGAGTATGCCATTGGACTACTTCTGGACAAGGGATTAGTTGCAACGCTGCCACTATGAGGATCTAGAAACCTGCTGACTGGTCTTCCTGCTCTTATGTGCTGCATCTCAGGTGACTACACCTTTTTCTTCTATTTTGTGTAGTTTCTCTTTCACTGCCAATGTCTGGTGTGTGTGTTACCGCTCTGTTCTATCCCTTTAGGCGGTGTCCACCACAAGGCCCCTAGAGGATCTGAGGGCAGATCATTCCCAGCATCCTAATACGCTGTTCACACCTTATCCTGGTTGCCACCCCAAGTCCCCCCTTCACCCTGGTTAGTATTTTAGTCCTTTCTATGAGACAGAGGGAGCCGGATTTGGTTGTCCACGTCATCCCTGCGGGATCACCCACAAGCAGACGATGAGTGTTGTGGGGTCCTGACAGTCTGCTCGTGCCAAGCTACCAAGGGGGTGAACAGGGTTTTTTTAGGAGTGTACCCCTTACCCTGACTAGAGGCAAGGGTCCCTATTTGTCACAAGTACCTACCTGTGCCCAATAGAGACCCCCAAATCTAACAGTTATCTCCTCCAAGGCCCAAGGGATTCGGTGCATAGGTGACCTTAGACATCGGGTTTTTCCTAGCGCATCAGTTACAGTCAAGAGGAGATGCACTCAGAGGCTGCAGTCGCCGGAGAGTACAGGAAGGATGAAATAATGATTGACTCAGGCTCTGGAGAGCTGGGGAACTGTATTGGCACTGCTGGCCCACTTCAGCTCAGGCCGCAGGGGGCAGGTGCAGTAGCCCTCAGAGACTTTTCTTTGGAGATTCTTCTTGAACAGGTCTGCTGTTCATGGGAGGACTTGAGTCTTTCTTGAAGGCAGTCAGTCCTCCCAGGATTTAGATGCACAACAGCTGCAGGAAAATACGTCTTTGGTGCAGTTTCAACAAGGAAAATCGGGCAGGCCGGCAGAGTTGGGGCCATGTCAGTTGATCTTATCAGTTTTCTGATTTTGCGGCTCTCCGTGTCTTTCTTCTGGATAGGTCATCAGGGACTGCTTCTCTGGTTCCAGGTGCTCCCCTAAATACTGAATTCAGTGGAGTGTAGCGTAGTAGTCAATGGGCTACTGACCATTGGGGTCACTACATCGACAAAATGACCTCTTGCTGTGGGAAGTGGGCATAACCATGACCCAAAATTCCTAGGTAAGCCATCACAAAGTTGACTACCTTTGAAAATGTGTGTTCACCTCCCAGTATCCCACTTTATGGGTGGTACTAGTCTGGAGGTGGCATGGCTACCACACTAGCTGATTTTTCTGCCTGCTCAGGAGCCAAGGGGGCTCTGGAAAGTGGGGGTGAATTTCTCTGCTGTGAGGGTAGCCATATTTTTTATTCCAAAGGTAGCCCTTATTTTGAAGGTTGCGAGCCCAAGAAGGCTAATCAGCAGGTCATTTAAGATAGCCCAGCATACTTTATACACACAATACAGCAATTTATATAGTCAAGCGATGCAGAATTATTTCAGAGACGAGTCGATATTATGTTCCAGTTCATCCTTTATTTTTCATCATAAAAACTTTTGAAACCGCCAACGGGTTTCGTCCCATCCAGGGACTTCTTCTGGCTACAAAAGTACACATAAAAAAGACTATTTACAATTTGTACACGTACATTTTAAAACAGAGTTCCAAACATCGACTTTAACAATTATAAACTTATTTTACTTGGCCAAATCTGTATATTAATTTCAAAAGTTATCTTTTTTTCGCTCATTATTCCAACTTATTTGTTAATTATTTGCAAAGTTTGTATCAGAAAGACCCAGACCATATCAAGAGATTTGCACACATTGGAGAAGGAAGGAACAACTCCATGTATCAACACTTGACATAGACACTGCGTTTACTATAAAAGTGCATACCTTGTAGTGAGTATAGAGAGAAGTCTGGTATGACAGTTCCTCATGTATTAGGATTGGGTATTTCTGTAATAGAATAGTGAGCGTTTTGATCAAGATTGGACACATGAAACCTATAGTAAGTATACTAAAATCAATCAAGCTAGTTACAAGCCACTTACTCCATTCGAGTCAATTTGCACACTTCCCCATAATTTGATCTTCCAAGTGGTTTTGATAAATGTTTTTTTTCTCTTCTTTCTCTTTTAGTGGAAACAATGTCCCATAAATAAGACATATTTAGATCACTCTATAGTACAGGTTAGACCATATCGAGAGCATATCACATGATCACTTATGAACACTCAATTAGGCATTTCAAAGATACGTACAACTTCCATTTAGAAAGAGATAACTTCATAATACCTATGCATAAAACCAAGTCAGATATATACTCAGCCGCTTTCCTTAACAGGCGAGTTTCAAGCAAACATCAAAGACACTGGTGATGTTTAGTAGTCAGAGTTTATTTGCCAATGTATTATACTTCTGTAATAAGTGTGTTAAATGAGAAGTCACATGAACGTGATTCCAGTGGGTCACTGGGACCATCCCTTTGGGAACACTCTTTCTCCTCTTCTGACATCAGAGGATTCCACACAATTTTGTCCATGGTTTGAATTATTTATTTTTTGGATTTTTCAAAAAAGAAGATTAATTTAAAGGTTTAAAGTTCATTTACATGATTTCATTATTCATCAATGAGGCATCATCATTACAAATTGAATCCAATGCATTTCGGGCTGACTTGGAGACCTTCATCAGGGATTAACACTGTTAGGAAAAAGTAAATACCACTTATTTGTAAGCATAAGCAATGCGAATACAAGACACATAGTAACACATTCAGCTCGAAATGATTAGAGCATATATGTTTGTTTACCATATCTATTATTTGTTGGTACTGTCCAGGTACATAAATGAAAACAAGATTACACGGAAACATGATTAAGTGAAAACAACTTACATGCCTGTCTTTGTTCGTTCTGCGTTGAGACGCTAAACATAAGTAAAAGAGAAAATCAGCGTTTGCTAACTCTGGCTTAGCCGTCAGATAATAGACTTAACAACTTGTGTTGAGTTCATTGACCTGGAGTTTATGCTCAAAGATCTTAGTTACCGCAACGCGGGTTCCTTCAATTTCAGAACACCATTGGCAAGAATGTTGCCGTCCTGTTTGTATACTCGCTATCGGTTGCGATCACATGATCTACAGTAACTGAAAAAAGACTGATACGTAACCGGCTGTGTTATAGTGTGTCATATCCTGAAACATCAGGTATTAACTAATACAAGTGTCGGTTGGTATATAACCTATGAAAAGTAAATATTCAGAAATAAAAAATTACAAGGTGACAAGTAGATAATAAAAATTTTAAAAAAAGAGAAAAGAGCATCCTTGAACCTTGGCTAGGAAGAGTGTGACTTAGTGTGATAAGCTATATCAGGATCACATTGTGAGTTCTAGTGGGTATATACACAACAGTATAAGTATTCACAGTTGTACCAAGTGGCAACATTGGAGCAAGTTCACAAGTAACATGAAAATTCTATTCTATCGTTGAGTCCGTTCGGTTTCTGAGTACATAATTTGTGTATCCATAAATTTTCTCTTTGCAGTAGGTATTTGGTATTGTCTCTGCCTTCTGCCTTTTTGATGCTTTCCAAGATTAGAAATTTTAATTGTGCAATATTGTGTTTTTCTTCCATGAAATGCATGGCAACTGTAGATTTCACATTCTTATGGCGCATGTTGGACTTATGCTCTGTAATTCTGACTTTGATGCATCGTTCAGTCTTTCCAATATATAACTTACCACAAGGGCATTTTTGTGCATATATAACATTGGATGTATCGCACGTTGCATTTACTCTGAGCTTGATTTCTTGTCCCTTCATAGGGTGATTGATTTTATTACCCCTTAGAATGTTATTACAATGTCCACAGTTGTGGCATGGTTTAGTGCCTTTGAAAATTTCAGTTGTTGCCATTTGTGGTTGAATCATTTCTCCTATGTTTCTAGTTCTAGAGAAAGCGAAAAAAGGGGGTTATTTGACACAGTTGTTAAAGTCGGGTTCCAGAGTAAGCAATCACCAATGTTTGAGTATTGTTTTTTAAAATGTATTACTGGATGTTGAGAATTCAGATATTGCAACTATCCTAGTTTGCTCTTTTCTCTTGCTTGGTTGTAGTAGTGTTCTTCTGTTGATTTGTGCGAGCTTACATTTGGATTCCTCCATGATTTGTGATGGATACCCTCTTTGTCTGAACTTGTTTTCTATTTCCGGTATTCTTTTTTCCATTGTAGTTGGTTCCGATGAGATTCTTTTTATTCTAGCCATTTGGAAAAAAGGTAAGAATCTCTTGAGGTTATGTTCATGAAAACTGCTATAGTGCAACATGTTATTTCTGTCTGTACTTTTGACATATAGGTCAGTTTCCAGTCCTCTGTTCGTAAGGTTCACTCTGACATCCAAAAATGTGATGGTTGTGTTTGATATTTCCCACGTTAGTTGGATTCTCTCGTCAATTTCATTGAATTCTGTTAGGGCTTTGTGTAGTTCTTCTTTAGAGCTTGACCAAATTATGAAAATGTCATCGATATATCGGATGAAAAGTTTTAAGTTTTCTCGCCATGCGGTTTTGGAAAGTATATGCCTTTCTTCGTAGTACTTCATAAAGAGATTCGCGTATACCGGAGCTGCCGAATTGCCCATGGCGGTGCCAACCAGTTGTAGATACCATTTGTCATTATGTTTAAAATAACTTTGATATAAGGAGAAAAGCATGAGTTCCATTAAAAATGATTGAAAAGCAACATCCAGGTCCGTATTCACTAAAGCTCTTTCTATAGCCTCGAAACCCAAAGAGTGGGGTATACTGGTATATATGTGGAGAAGTGTGGCTCACTGGTTAGAGCAGGCAGACCCTGAAGCAGAGGTCAGACCCGGGACCAGGGTTCAATTCCCGACGAGGCAGGGTGTTGAGCTCAAATGTCCACGGATTCGATAATTCTCGCTTCGGTGCCTGACCTAATCTGGGTTCACACTCTGCAACTCTGGGCATTAAGCTTGCTTAATCTCCACAACAGCCCCCCGCGGTGGGATGCCTGGCTTTCACCTTGGGGATGCCCTGTAGGGGCTATCTCACAGGGAAAAACCAGGACGGGTTCCCAAGGCAAGCGCGGAGATACCCCTTCAGGGGTCGATTCTGGCACTATATAAGAATGTAATAATAATAATAAATATATAGAGAACGTAGGACGGCTGTACTTAATGTTAGTTGTTCCTCTGGTTCAATGTTGATGGTTTCTAGTTTTAGTACGAAATCGGTAGTGTCCTTTACGTAAGTTTCCCTATTTTTAACCGAAGGTTGAAGGCATTTGTCTAACAATTGTCCTATGGGTTCATGCAAGCTACCCCTGGTAGATACAATTGGTCGTAGTGGTGGATCAGTTACGTTTTTGTGGATTTTAGGGACCATGTGTAGCATTGGACTCTTAGGGTTGTCTTTAGAAAGAAATGTTTTTGTTTTGTCATTTATCACACCCATTTCATATGCCTTTTCAATGATCATTTTAAAGGTTTGTGTGAATTCCATGGTGGGGTTTTGATCGAATCTCATGTCTGTATTGGTGTCATTGATATGTTCCAGTACTTTTTGCTCGTACATGTCTCGATCCATTATGACAATTGCACCTCCCTTATCTGCTTTGGTGCAGATAATTCTTTCATTAGTGGATAGTTTTCTTAGGGTATCCAAATCCTTTTGAGTGATGTTTTTATTACCATGTCGATAGGGTTTTATTTTGGTGAGGTCCTGTTTAACCATTTTTTCAAAAATGTCTATTGTTTTGTGGCTGATAGGTGCCTGAAAAGAACTTGGAGGTCGTAAACCCTGTAATTGGTCTGCTTCTTGTGTTGTGGGTTTTGGTAAGATGTTATCAAAAAAAAGTCGAAAACGAAGTTTTTGCATTAGCTTAAAAAAACTGATTTCTAATTCTAGATTGTCTGTTGTGTGAGTGGGTACAAATGATGTTCCTTTTTGTAGTAGTTGTTTTTCATGATTGTTTAATGGATAATTACTTATGTTGATGACTAGTTGGTCTTCGGTGTTTTCTTCTTCTCCTTGTTGGCACCTGATACGCTCCTCGTGGTTGGTGCTTCTTTCTCCTTCTCCTTTTCTTTTTCTTTTATTCTGTCCTCGCCTGGGTCGCCTTTTTGTGATTGACCCTTTTTCAAAAAATTACTTTGTTGAGTTTGGGCCAGGACCGTTGGTTGGTCTGTTTGTTCTGGGTCGATTCTTGTGTGCGGTTGTAATCCACTGGTTGTTGGTCGTTCGCTTTGTTTGGTTACTTGTGTTGTTTGTCTGGTTCTCTGTGTTGAGTTCAGACAAAGAGGGTATCCATCACAAATCATGGAGAAATCCAAATGTAAGCTCGCACAAATCAACAGAAGAACACTACTACAACCAAGCAAGAGAAAAGAGCAAACTAGGATAGTTGCAATATCCAAATTCTCAACATCCAGTAATACATTTAAAAAAACTATACTCAAACATTGGCGAAAGCTTACTCTGGAACCCGACTTTAACAACTGTTTCAAAGAACCCCCTTTATTTGCTTTCACTAGAACTAGAAACATAAGAGAAATGATTCAACCACAAATGGCAACAACTGAAATTTTCAAAGGCACTAAACCATGCCACAACTGTGGACATTGTAATAACATTCTAAGGGGTAATAAAATCAATCACCCTATGAAGGGACAAGAAATCAAGCTCAGAGTAAATGCAACGTGCGATACATCCAATGTTATATATGCACTAAAATGCCCTTGTGGTAAGTTATATATTGGAAAGACTGAACGACGCATCAAAGTCAGAATTACAGAGCATAAGTCCAACATCCGCCTTAAGAAAGTGAAATTTACAGTTGCAATGCATTTCATGGAAGAAAAACACAATATTGCACAATTAAAATTTCTAATCTTGGAAAGCATCAAAAAGACAGAAGGCAGAGACAATACCAAATACCTACTGCAAAGAGAAAATTTATGAATACACAAATTATGTACTCAGAAACCGAACTGACTCAACGATAGAATAGAATTTTCATGTTACTTGTGAACTTGCTCCAATGTTGCCACTTGGTACAACTGTGAATACTTATACTGTTGTGTATATACCCACTAGAACTCACAATGTGATCCTGATATAGCTTATCGCACTAAGTCACACATTTCTTTCTAGCCAAGGTTCGAGGCTGCTCTTTTCTCTTTTTTTTTATTTTCATTATCTACTTGTCACCTTGTAATTTTTTATTTCTGAATATTTACTTTTCATAGGTTATATACCAACCGACACTTGTATTAGTTAATACCTGATATTTCTAACTAAGATCTTTGAGCATAAACTCCAGGTCAGTGAACTCAACACAAGCTGTTAAGTCTATTATCTGACGGCTAAGCCAGAGTTAGCAAACGCTGATTTTCTCTTTTACTTATGTTTAGCGTCTCAACGCAGAACGAACAAAGACAGGCATGTAAGTTGTTTTCACGTAATCATGTTTCCGTGCAATCTTGTTTTCATTTATGTACCTGGACAGTACCAACACAACAATAGATTTGGTAAACAAACATATATGCACTAATCATTTCGAGCTGAATGTGTTACTATGTGTCTGATATTCGCATGGCTTATCCTTACAAATAAGTGGTATTTACTTTTTCCTAACATTGTTATTCCCTGATGAAGGGCTCCAAGTCAGCCCGAAATGCATTGGCTTCAATTTGTAATGATGTTGCCTCATTGATGAATAATGAAATCATGTAAATGAACTTTAAACCTTTAAATTAATCTTCTTTTTTGAAAAATCCAAAAAATAAACTAATTCAAACCATGGACAAAATTGTGTGGAATCCTCTGATGTCATGAGAGGAGAAAGAGTGTTCCCAAAGGGATGGTCCCAGTGAACCACTGGAATCACGTTCATGTTAGTTACTAAGAGGCGTTTTTAGGGGTAACAACGCCACCCGCGGTGAACCTAAGAAAAGACAAATCCTCATAACTCAAACAGCTGTGCATCCACCCAAAGTATTTTGCTCGCAAATCATTAAATGAGAAGTCACCACGGAGATTGTTTGTTCACTTAAAAGACTCTTAGATCTTATAACCAATGCAAATTATCACAGGCTCGCTGGTATAGCAGTAAATATGTGCAGTATCCCCTATCCTTAAGTTTATAGTATAAAACCAACATTAAAAGTTAAAGCTATAAGTAAGAAAACAATGGCAGAAATTGACTCCTTATAAAAATAAACAGAAAGTCAGATGCAGAATGTAGACATAGACTGATGTGTCGACGTTTCGGTCTCACAAGTTTTATCCAAAGACCATCATCAGGACGATAGGTTTTAAATGCAGTACGAATGACCCTTATAGTAAAACAGAGAAAGCACAGTGAATATTCTGAAGTGCAATTCAACTTGTGAATTTGTACCCTCAGGGATTCAACAACTTATCCCTTTGTTTGCGATCCACGTGGTGATCCAAGTATGAGAATAAATTCTTTGTTTTAGGGTCCAGATGCGTTGTGAAGACAACAGACGCACAGGCTCGTCAGTATCGGGTCAAAGGCGATCGCCTTATACCCGAAATCTATTTGATTTACAGACTGGACTGTTTTTCTTATGTATTGATACATTGATTTTGTCGTTTCTTTATACCTAAGATTTTTGTGCATCTATTTTGATCATGAACCCTTGCAAAATTTTAATTTGATTTGAAGACATAAATTCTAAGTTTCTTTATGAATAATTTCCTGTGTTGCTTCTTATTACTCTTTGAACTTCATTTGTTGAACAGACTCACCACTTATTTTGGTGTATTTCCTCAGTGCTAGTGTGGTAGCTTCTATGAGGTCTTAAGTAAAAATATCAATAATTACAACAGTGACTGATTGCTTTAGTCGAAAAGTCTCAAGTAATAAAGACTTTATCATACTGTTTTTACAAAAACTTTTAAATAAATCCCTTGCTGGAAGTTTTCCTTAACTACATATTCCATCAGGGCCCTCAGCTGCACCCCCTGCATCTCCTTCTCCTTCCATGTCCCGTCTGTGAGAACAGGAGTTAAGGGACCAGTTGGACCCCAAAACCCCACACCCCTCTTGTGCTAACAAATCTGTACAGAGTGAATATGTCACTGTGGCTGCTCTTAGGGATGTGGTGACATCCATTTTAGGACCTCAGGATGCCATCCCTTTCACTTGTGGTGCTTAATGGAGGAACCATCACCACCTTGACTGCAGTCATTCTGTCTTGCCTACCCTTCAGCTCACCCCAGCTTCTGTTGTAACATCTCGCATATTGTCTCTGCTCACTGGTACCCCTGCTACCACTCATGTCCTTTCTTTCCATCAAGTGTCTGGACGTGCTAGGGCCAGCGACTTACCGGCCATGTCAAAGGAGGATTTAAATATCATAGTAAAAAGAGAGATTGAAGTTGCCCAGTGAATTCTCCATGGATTTAGACTATTCACGTGCTGTGGACATCAGACTTCCTTGTTTACTTTGACAGTGAACTCTTTTTTTGAACTATGGCCATTTTAGTTATTCTATTTGTATAGACTGGTTTCCATTATCATTCCTGACTTGATATTCTATGTCGCTCAGTGACCTATAAGTTAGCTTCCTCATTCTGGCTAGAGATTGCTTTTTTTCCCTTTCTCCCATTCCAAAGGCTAGCCTTTCATTTGTATTAATATATCTGTTTTTATGTCATTGTGTAAGAATGTTTTATGATTTTATGAGAATGTGTGTAGTATGCAAATAAAATTATTTGCCAACTATTTGCCAACTCATTACCATATGTTGATTCTCTGGCTTTCTAAATTGAGAAAGCTGAAAACATGGAAATATATGTGGGACAACAAAAAATAACAAACACAAACAGTACAAACTGAACACAGATTTGAGCTGTAAAAAGAGCACATATTTGTATTAGTACATCGTGGAGTAAACATTAGGTCTACAAACTTGTTACAGTAGATTTTCCAAATAACTCAGTCAGCACAGTGGTAGTGGTAACATACATTTTATTTGACTAAATGAGTATTGGGCGATTGTGCAGGTAGCAGTGCAGCTGGGCAGGAAACCTGAAATTGCCTTCAGTCTATTAGTTGTTGGGGTAACAATGCCCTCCTTTTCGTTCATTTCCTCTTCCTCCAACAGCTTCTGCTCATCATCCTTCTCCTACTCCTCTTCTTCTCCTTCTCTTCTTAAGCAGAGCTCAGTCACAGCTACCAGCTCTGAGGACTGGGGGAGGGCACGTAAACTTCGGAGTAGAGAGGGGGAGAGATTGAAGTAGACTGCAGGAAAACAAAAAGAAAAAAACACTTGCCTGGCTTGTATTTCCTCACTCTTCGCGATCTTATTCTCCACTCCAGCAAAGCCCCAGCCAACTCCATTAACCAATCCGGTGCTGCTATGAGAGCGGCTCCATGATTGGATCGATCGGGCTGGCTGAACGCTCCTTCAGACTCTTTACAGTGGGCAATGGCGGTGCTTCCCTGCCTAAGTGAAGAAACTGCTGGCAGTGTTGGCTGTAGATTTACAGCCAGATTCATCAATCTCCCGTTTTGAGAGGCCCTAATAGCGAATTATAGCGATTCGCTATTATGGACTCGCAAAACGGGATTCATGTAGGATTAGCAAAATTTATTGCGATTCCTACTGATTCCTTATTTGCGATTAGCAATTTGCTAATCGCAAATAAGATTGCGATTTGAAGGGTGCCAGGGTTGTCCAAAGTGATTTCTGCATTTGGGATGATGAATCCCAAATGCAAAAATCGCACTCGCAAATGGCCAGATTCTCAGAATCTGGCCATTTGCGAGCGCAATTCAGGTTGATGAATATGGCTGCTTGTTGTTTGAAGAAGGGTCAAATTCTCTCCTGGGATTGCACACCATTCTTAGCTTGTAGATGGTTCTGCATCATCGTCCTGCTCAATATCCTCAGTGCCTGGAGGAAGACTGCAAAAAATGTATATACCCCCTTTCACGCATGAAAGGGGCATTCCAAGGGTTTTCTGTGGGAGTTCTCATGCCGCATCCATGGAACTTGATGCATTCCCAGGTTTATTCCCACGCCTCCCCCAGGAGGCACGATGAGGAGTAATACCTTTATTTCTCTTCGCTTCTCCTTAATCTATGTGTGCTGAATGCTGCATCGAACATAGAAAGAGCAAGACATCTCTTGTGGTTGTTTTTGTGCAGGAAAGTGTCCCTTCCTGGTAGAAAATAATCACTCCTAAAATGCAGACAACCTTGGACCTTGGCGCAAGAGTGCCTGCATTAGCTCATGGCAGTCCATTGTGCACAGTGCATGGGAAAAGAACAGGAATACGCTGTATCTTGTAGATACAGCACATTCCTGACTTTTTCTTTTGACTCACTGCAGCTCCACAGGAATGCTTGCTGCACTGCTTTGTGTCAAAATAGTGTAAATGAGGCCCTAGATAAGTAACGAATGATTGAACCATGGATTATACATTAGATGATATAAATAGAAATTGAACAGCTTCAGAAACACAGGTGAGGGTTTTAGAGTGCCACCATGATGTCAGCTGCTGAACTAGGGTACACAATGTTCTGATCGACCGATAAAGTCTTGATCTGCAGCTACAAATAATGGTCAATTCAAGTTATATTTTGCATGATAATAAGTCATCCTAAACAAAAAAACAACTAAAACATAGATAACGTTTGGAGTGCTAATATTTGTTTGTATAGCAACAAAAATATGCCCTTCTAAACGGTTTAGAATATGGAACTGGAAAAACACATACAGTCCCTCCTTCAAGCAACATGGTACGTCATGCCTTACACCTGCTTCAAGCAGGAGCAAGGTTTTGACGCAGCAGCATCCGAAAAGTGACTGAGTGAAATCTTGTCGATTTCACTCAGGCACTTTTCCGAGGCATTCCTGCGACGGAACGCCCAACTTTGCGCCGGAGCGCCCACATGAAACCTAACGCAGGTTTCATGTGGTGCAAGGCTTTACAACGTGATGCATCTTCCTAGATGTCGCAGGTTGTAAATAGGGTGCATCGTGGTGCGTGGTTTACGCCACCACTGCATCACAGAAGCGACACAACAGCAGCGCAAATGTGGCGCACGAGGCTTGTAAATCTGCCCCGAAATGTATTTTTTTTTTATAAAAGGAAAAGTGGAGTAGTCACAATATAGATATGGACTGCCTTACATACTCACAATTGCAATATACAATAATTTTGTCAAGTTACAGTATGAGGTGTGCTGTGTAAAGTCTTATTTGGCACCACAGGTGTCATTAGTCATGGCTGCAACAGCAGGGGCGGTTCCTCTATTAGGGCGCCAGGGCGTTCCCTCTATAGTTGTTGCTCCTTCAGCCCCCTTATCTAAATATGTAAAATCTAAGGGGCACATTTATGAGGCCCCTTGTGCCATCGGAACGTCACTTTTTGTAACATTCTGTGGTGCAGAAGCCTGCGTGATATTTATCAGGCAGCACTAAGCCACTTTTTTTGGCTTAATGCTGCCGGATAAATATCAGTCCCTTTAACGCAGTGTTCTGCGTTAAAGGGGCATGCAATGGGTGTAGCTGGGGGCCTTTTGACACTGCCCCAGATTTATGAGAAATCGTAAATCTGAGGCAGTACCAAAAGCTTACACCTTCCCAGGGGAGGCGTAAGGGAGGTGCAACAGGGAAAACTATCTTTATTTCTCCTTGTTTTTCTTTTTCTATGTGCGTTGCATTCTGCAGCACACGTAGAAAGAGGAAAAGCCTCGCTATTGGAATGGCTGTTATGCGGGGCAAGATGGCCGCCGTGAGGTTGTGGTGAGAAGTCGCTCCAGACCTCTCTCCCCAGGTCACCCTGATGGTCGTGGAATAAGGCTACATACCCCCTTATGGATTTGAAGATTTGGATGCAGTCAGGTCTGTTCAGGGCTCGCACAAAATACCCTGCAACTAAAGCACAATTCAGCCGGATATTGCTAAAATTATCCGAATGGAGAGTAGAGCTTTGGGCGCAACTGGTGAGGATGCCGGCACGTTTAACCAAGACAGACAAAGATAAAGAAAAGGAAAAAACAAAAACGCAACAGGATACCCCAGCAAACATGCAAGGAGCGAGTGGCAGAGGTGTCCAGCCAAGTGCAAAAAGGAGCGGCAATGATGTACCCCCGGGACTACAACAGCGGTGACCTGGCGCCATACGAAAAGTAATACCCCCGGCTCAAAAGGGGAAGAGAATTGAGAAAGCAGAAAAAGCGGAGAAAACTGAGAAGGCGGGGGTGCGCACTAAACCCGATACAGCGTCAGCATCAGAAAAAAGTGATCATCTCCGGCCTGGGCAAGATTCGGATCACCCCATCGAAGACGCTGCTACAAACGCAAAACAGGGCTCAATCAAGGGAAAAGAAGCGGCACTACAGCAGCCTACCTTGATGGAATCATTCACCTCCAGGAGAAGCTCTCAGCCGGACACGGATCTAACTACGAGCAGGAACGTCCTCGAGGACGCAACAGCAGACGCACCCGGCGCGGAGGCAGCAGTTGCTAGGCAACCCTGAGTCCCGGCAGAAACTCTTACCAGTTGCAGCGGCGGAGGCGAAGGTAACGCTGAACCCACTGCCTCAGCACTCAAGGTAATTCAGAGCAATAACAGCGGAGTGAAGGAGGCTGAAGGGGCAAGCAATAACTTTTTTACTTCAGACACAGTTGGAGGGCCATATAGACTCGAGTCAGCGGGAAGCGCAGACATGATGGAGGCGCTAATTCAATTAGAAGCTGAGATGAGCAGTAGTAAAAAAAGATAAAGAAATGAATAATGAAACCAGCAAATCATATACAGCGGGAAAGAGCGTCTCACTGACTGCAGATAAAAATTTTGGTCTGGAGAAAAAAGAGGGGGCCTCATTAGAAGGGGAATGCTTCTTCTCTGTAAATGAAGGAACCGATACTACCCAGTCAAGTGATGTCACGTTAGATGAGGGGGAGGTAGAAGGAGAGACAAGCTCTGGATCAAGCTCATCAACGAAAGAAACCACACAGAAAAAGAGAAGGGTAAAGGGTAGAAGGCATGGAGGAGCATTGGAATCACCCTCAGCAGGAGGGAAGAAGTTAGACTGGGACTACTCTGCAACATCGCAGACCTACCTAGAGGAAGGTAACTCACAGACCTTAGGCAATACCCCCATGTCAGCGCAGACCAGGCCCCCTTTGACATGATATGCTCCACGCTCAAACAGATGCAAGGAGAAGCAAGGACTGAAAGTCGAAGGGCTAGGCAAGCCACAAAAAAGATCCAAAATACCCTCAGGAAGGTTAACAAGCTGTATGAAGGTGTCGTTGAGAGAGTGACTGAGGTCGAGGAGAGAACCGGGAAGCTAGAGGATGATGTTAGGGGGTGGCAGGACTTTAAACTGGAGCAGGAAAAATTGTCGAGTGATCTGCAATGGAGGCTGGTGGATTTTGAGAACCGCCAGAGGCGGAATAATGTTCGCATTTTGGGCGTGGCGGAAGGAGCAGAGGGGGACGACATTATGCACTTTGTTGTTAACTTGCTAAGAGGAGCATTTCTTGAATCACAGTGGGAGTGGGAAAGAGAGATTCAACGAGCCCACAGATTCCCCTTTACCATCAGAAAAGATCGTGGGGGCGAGGGGCAGGCAGCTCTACATGCATTGCCTAGAGCCATCTTGATCTATGTCGGGAATTACCTACTCAGGGAAGAAATAATGGACAAGGCTAGACCTGATAAGAAAAGATCCTTTGAGAGAGTCACCTTCTTCGCCAGGCCAGACTTTTGCCATGTAACGGTGGAGAGAAGATGGAGGCTTAGGCAGCTTATTAAACCCTTCCAGGCCTTAGGCTCCGAGGCATTTCTGTTATTTCCCGCAAGGTTAAAAGTGGTTACAAGGGGCAGAACAAATATCTTCCTGTCCGAGATTAAGGCCCAACAATTCTTGGAGGAGATTAAGTCACAGAAAGGGGGCTGAGAAGTATAGAACTGTTAAAACCCAGGGATCTGGAGGGAGCACATGCGGGGGGTAAGTATGGCTAGAGGAAGATGCTAGGCCCAGATATACCGCTGTATTAAATTATGGTTAAGGGGCAGCACACGCAAAAATAGCGAAATACATAAGTGGAATACACAGAGGGGGGGTATACATTATTCAGGGTGATGGGTGAAGGGGGGGGGGAGAGGAGCGATCCCCACAGGCTACTGCGGCTACACATAGGTCTTATGGACCTATTTGCCAGTAAAGGGAGGGAGGGGGAGGGAGCCAGAGGGTGGGTAGGGTGGGAGCAGGGGGAAAGGGGGGTAAAGAGAGGGTTAAAAATGCAAAAAAAAGTGTGAGAGAACGTAAGAAGCAGCACAAGAAAGCACAATTCAGAGCACAGGGAATTCACATCTTTCAGTATGTACTAGCCAGAAGGATGAGGATATACGATACCTATCGGATTCATTATCAAAGCAAAGTGTTAGATCAGGTATGATACACAGAGTTGGACAAAACTTATGATATTTTTTAATGACTTGTAGGATTGCAACTATTAACATCTGCAGCCTCAATGACTCGGGTAAAAGATTGAGAGTGGCGGCACTGCTTAGGACATTTAAGTTGGATTTGGTTTGCCTCCAAGAAACACATGTTGAAGCTTCTAAGGGTTATCTTATGGACCAATTAGGGTTCTCTGTACTGGCAAATACGAAGCAAGGGACGAAGCATAGAGGGGTGGTGGTGCTAGGAAGACCCAATGACGTAGAGGTAATAAGGAAATCAGAGGACCAATGGGGAAGGTGGGTAATATTGGAAATAAAATTTAAGGGAGAAAAATGTACCATAGTTTCTGTGTATGGCTCAACAGAACATAAACCAGATCTTTTCCAATTTTTAGATACGGAGCTGGCATTATGGCCCGAGCCAATTATATGCTGCGGAGACTTTAATATTCATGATCCCAGTAGCTCATTTGTACAAACGGTGCGGGTATATACAGGGAGGAAAAAGAGAACCCATAGGGCACTGACAGATATGGTATCAAACAATTCCTTAGTGGATCCATGGGTTAAGCTGAACCCAGGTATTGATGGTAGTACATTCTATTCGGCCCGCACAAAGTACTTGTTAGACTGGACTATTTCTTGATCTCATCTCCCTTGTTATCAGAGGCACAAATAGAAAAACAACCTCGAATTGTTTCGGATCATAGTCCTCTGATTTTAACCATTAGATTGGGCCAGGCACGGCGGAAAGATATGCAGTGGACATTCGATAGAGCCCTGTTGAAGGATGAAGGTTACAGGACCCACATGACAGAATGGATTAGGGCCTACTGGGAAATTAATAAAGGTACGGCCCCTGTGTGAGTGGTGTGGGATGCCTTTAAGGCAGGGGTACGGGCAGAGACAATGAGTTATGTGTTTTCAGCCCAGAAAAGGACACGACTTAAAATCATCGTAGTTTATCAAAAGCTGATAGGGGTGGAGGAGGAATTGGCGCAGGATTTAAAAAACAGGGCACCAATAGAAGAACACCTGCTAAAAATAGTGGCTCTTAGGGCGGAGGCGGCGGAAAGTATCTCAAAAAAAGCAGTAGAGAATTATTTAACTAAGAGGGAAGCCGCTTTTGAGTTAAGCGAGAAGGTAGGCCACTCACTAGCAGTACGCACCAGACAGAGGCTAGCAGCATCAGACATTGTGGAGATTATGAATGAGAATGGAATCATGGTCACGGAAACAACTGGAGTAAGAGAAGTATTTAGGCAGTTTTATGAAGAATTATATACTAGAGACAGTGTAGGAACAGCTAGTGAGGTGGAAAGCTATCTAAGCGATATTACTCCACCGGTTATATCTGATGAAGAAAAAGATAGGTTGGACTCCCCTTTTACTTTGGAGGAATTTCTCACGGCATTAAGCGCGCTATCTTCAGGTAAAGCAGCCAGCTTTACCTGAAGATACCAGACCAGCTCCCGGCGGAGTTTTATAAAGTATTTTATCAAGCTGTGGGAATTGAAATGTTTATTGTCATGCTGGAGGCACAGAAGGGGGATAAGATACCTGAGTCATGGGGGGAAGCAGACATAATTGTTATCTTAATAAAAGGGAAAAATTCGACACTCCCAGGGTCATATAGGCCTATTACATTGATGAATGCAGATACTAAGGTGTATTCCAAGGTTTTAGCAACAAGGTTGGCAGAGGTAATAGAGGGATTGGTAAGCAACACTCAGCATGGGTTTATCCCTGGAAAAGGCACCACGCAACACATCAGGCAGGTGATTACAACGTTTGATGCGGCGAATGTCTTGGGGGACTCTATCGAGGCACTTTTTTTGGATGCTGAAAAGGCGTTCGATAGAGTCTCCTGGGAATACTTATGGCAAACATTAAAATGGAATGGATTGGGGAACAGCTTTATAACCGCAATGCAGACTCTCTATAAGAACCCGTCAGGAAGGATTAGAGTAAATAGAGGTAAATCGGCAGCAGTTAGGATCGAGAGAGGGACTAGACAGGGCTGCCCATCCTCCCCATTACTATTCGCTCTTTATCTGGACCCATTGATAAGAAGAATGGAAAGCAATGTAAGGATTCCTCCAATAAGGTTGAATGGATGTGAGATAAAGACTCTCGCCTACGCCGACGACGTGGCTATCTTAACACCTTATCCCAGCATGGCCATAGGGGAAATTGAGTCTGAAGCACAAAGATTTGGGCAAATATCTGGGTATAGCCTAAACAGTTCCAAAACTCAAATAGTATGTAACCAACATATTGTGTTCAATGATCAAAGAGTTGTGGACTCAGCGGTATATCTGGGGGTTGCAATCACAGCTGATTTAGACTTGTTGGTACAGAATAATCTAGCGCCCCTGATGTCAAAGGTTAAGTCGGATCTGGATCGTATGAACAATCTGCATTTGTCGCTAGTAGGATGCACTAATGTTATAAAAATGTTAATATTGCCAACATTTCTGTACTTTTATAGGACAATACCGTTATTTTTTTAGATAAAATGGTTTAATGATCTGGAAAAAATCCTGAACAGATTTATTTGGGCCCATGGTAAGACCCATAGGGCATATCGCTTTATGTCTCTGCCTAGAGAGAGGGGTGGCTGGGGGGTGCCCGATTTTAGATTATACTACTGGGCATCTGCACTGCAATATATGCGGGGACTGACGTTAGAACAGCTAATGATTCATCCAGGATATACTCCATTGTGTTAGGACAGGAGGTAGAGAATTCCTTTCTCAAATGTATTGATTTCGCATACTTTAAAAGAACTAGATTCAAGACAGTCCAAGCCGCAATTAAGATTTAGAATGCAGTGATGAAGAGAATTGGTCTGGGCCGATATAATTGGTATACAAGGATATATAAAAACGTGTCCCTCCCAATGCAGATTTTTGGTGATAATACAATGGCGGGCTGGTTGGAGAAGCGGATAGTGCAGATTGGGGATGTGAGGCAGTTTTTACGCTTTGCATAGCCAGGGCTTGGCTGGACAAAAAACCCCCAGCAATGCAAGTTTGGCTGTCTAATCTTTTATCAACTTATAATTTGGAAAAAAATATCTATGCCCGGAAAGGTAGGAAAGGGAGGAGATTGGGGTTAAGGATATGGGACCCCATTATGAGATGGAGAGAGGGTCTGGGATTGAGGGACTAGGCTAGGATATGTGACATTTGTTGCATTAATTTGAGTAGATATATGTAGGATGCTTTGATGAACTCTGTGTATGATGTAATACGTTATATGAATTTAAATGTATCTTTGGAGAATATGCAATGAATTGTGCGAATTGTGCAATGGTGTAAATAAAAATATTTAAAAAAAAAAAAGAAAGAGGAAAAGCCTCTCGTGATTATTTTTGTACAGAAAGGTTTCCCTTCCTACACAAAAATAATCATCCCCGCAAAGCAGGCACCCTTGCACCATTGTGCAAAGGTGCCTGCATTGGCAAAGGCAGCCCATTGTGCGCCCGTGGAGGGGAAAAGGACAGGAATGTGCTGTATCTTATAGATACGGCGCATTCCTGCCCTTTTCTTTTGCCGTAGAGAAGCGCAGCAGGAAGACCTGCTGCACTTCCCTACAGCAAAACCTCATAAATGAGGCCCTCAATTTTTCTCCAGCCCCATGGAAAGGCAGTGATTGTGTTGTAAAGCTGCAGTGGTGGGATGTGGACTTGTATTTTTCTGTCATGTAAATTCAGTACAAATTCGTCCCCATTTTCCAAATGAGATGTGTCTGGAAACGCAGAATGGAGTCGTCCGGATGCCCTTCCAAGTCAGAACGGCCAAGTACTACCATCCTTTGACAGTGCCCCCCAAGTATCCGCCACCACTCTCTCTCTCTCTCTTGCAATTTCTTTTGTTTTATAGCGCCACTCATGCCATCCATATTGTCTTACTCAAGTTTTGTGATGCTCAAAGAAGGATGAGGCCTATGCAATCATTTCGGGTCTTCACAACAAAGATTTATGAACTTTGATAACCTCTTGTATGTTCAAATCAAAATGCTTGAAATGCAGTGATGCAGGGTTAGCTCAACAGACAGCACTTGTTATTATTATAGCTTGCTAGCTCAGCAAATACATACTATTTTTATAAGGGGCACCTGTTATTTGCAATTGTGTTTCTAATTCCCATAAATACCTAACTGTCACAAGTTAAGGCTCCTAGGTCTCCAATTAAGGGCCCGATTCTGATGTCGTCAGGAAGGCCTTCCCAGAGCCGTCCGGAGTCAGACCGTCCAACCGACTCGTATTGGGAGCCGGTTCCTACAAACGGTACGATGCCCAAATACCTTTTCTTAGTGAACAACTCATTCAGTACAAATTCGTCCCCATTTTCCAAATGAGATGTGTCCGGAAATGCAGAATGGAGCCGTCCGGAGGCCCTTCCAAGTCAGAACGGCCAAGTACTACCATCCCTTGACAGTGCCCCCCAAGTATCCGCAACCACTCTCTCTCTCTTGCAATTTCTTTTGTTTTATAGCGCCAATCATGCCAGTATTAGGTATCAGAACACTTTACATCACATACACATTACACAGAGACAATGACTCGTAAGTGTGTACATCAGTGTACAGGAAATTTTACATCAGACAGAGGGGTACAAGGTGTCACGAGTCTTCTATACTGGTAGGCAGTGTGGTGGGACTGATCTCACCGCCCTAGAGCCAGCTATACTCTACCTCTATGAACACTAGTATAACCCCAACCAATGCGGTCACCATAGAAGGTCAGTCCAACAACTACCCCCACACAAAAAAAACCACTCCACCACAAAAGCCAGCATAAAATAAAGCAGGGCCAAAACTACAGTCACACATGGGGTCGGTGGCAACACTTGCAGCAATGTAGAGGCAATGGGTGTGGGGGCAATAGTCACAGCAAATCAGACACAAAGGGGTTTCTGGGGGTCAAACACTCCCAGCAATGCATAGGCAATATGTGAGTTGTGGGGCAATTAGTTATAGATATATTCAGCCAATCTGGGGGTTGGGGGCAAATATCCCCAGCAAGACATAGGCAATATATATGTGTTGTGGGGTAAATAGTCACAGATATGTTCAGCCAATCAGCTGGTTGGGAGGCAAATACCGCCAGCAATGCACAGGCAATATGTGTGTTGTTGGGAAAATAGTCACAGATATTTTCAGCCAATCGTGGGGTTGGGGGTCAAGTACCCCAAGTAATGAATAGCCAATATGTGTGTTGTGGGGTAAATAGCAACAGATAGGTTTAGATAATCTGTGGGTTGGGGGGCAAATACCCCCAGCAATGCATAGGCAGTACGAGGGTTGTGGGGCAAATAGTCGCAGATATGTTCAGACAATCTGGAGGATAGGGGCTAAATACCCCCAGAAACACATAGGCAATATTTGTCAATCTGAGGTTTGGGGCAAATACCCCCAGCAATGCATAGACAATATGTGTGTTGTGGAACTAATAGTCACAGAGATGTTCAGTCAATCTGGGGTTTGGGGGGAAAATACCCCCAGCAATGCATAGGCAATATGTGTCAATCTGGGGGTTTGGGGGCAAACACCCCCAGAAATGCATAGGCAATATGTATGTTGTGGGGAAAATAGTCACAGATATGTTCAGATAACTTAGGGTTGTGGGGCAAATACCCCCTTAAAAGTAGATGCAAATCTGGGTTTGAGAGCAAAGACTACCTTAAAAATAGATGCAAATCTGGGTTTGAGAGCAAAGACTACCTTAAAAATAGATGCAAATCTGGGATTTGGGGGTAAATGCCCGTTTAAAAGTAGATGCACATCTGTGCTTAGGGGGCGAATATCTCCTTAAAAGTAGATGCAAATCTTGGGTTTGGAGGCAAATAACCCCTTAAAAGTAGATGCACATCTGGGGTTTGGGGGAAGAAATACCCCCAGCAATGTGTACGTGAACAATGTAACTTGTGCACATGCAGAGTCACCAACACCCACAGTTAGAGTACATGCGGCAGGAATGTGTAAATGAACAAACACAAACGTAATTTACCATGAAATGCATTCCCATACTATTGCAGCAAAAGTAACAGGGCAATTTGAGGAAGGCGCTGTGCGTAGACGCAAGTGCTCTAGTGTCGTAATTGGCATGGCCGTGTTAGCGATTAGCTGAAACTACACGTTTTCCTCCTTAACTTGGCCATATATGAAAACGCCATTTTGAATGTTACGGCAGCCATCTTAGACCATAAGCGGCCTCGTGGCCGGCGTGCCCTTTAGTCCGTTGTCCGTACCACTGACCACTTCAGTCTGCCCAGCAACAGGCTATTTTTAGTACTGGTCAAGCTTGCACATGCGCAGTCCCAACTGACCAGTTACCCTTCAGGAATGTGTGCCAAACTGATCAGCGGAGTTGTGCCCCCTCCAATGAGCTGGCTGTGTTCCAAAACATGACCATATATGTGCATGAATGTGTTCTAAACTGTGCCGCCTATCTTTTATTGCCCCAAAACTGTACATAACTCGGGGTCACACCGGTGTTCGGTGTGATACCTCTTGCATTACCAAAGGGTGCTGTATGAGTGTACCACCACCCCATGGGGTCCTAATAAACTTGTTCTTTGCCTTTTACAGTTTCCGTGCCAACAGTTCTTGAGTGTAAGTGGGTTATCTTTGGAGCATGTAGGCCTTGGGAACCCTGATTACTTCAAATTGGCGACCACGAAGGGACTCATCGGCGACTCGGATGCCCGAAGGAGAGGTCGTGACGAAGGCTTGGAAACTCGCCATGGACGCGCGCTGCCACTGAGTGACCCGAGTCTTGGCTCCCATGGTGTTTCTTCCTTTCCTTCCGATCTGACCTTCCAGGTGGCGCCGGTCTCCGACTGAGTACTCGATCGTCTGCGTTGCTGGATGAGTGCCGTTTGGCTGATTCGATTAAAAGACCTTGGCAGTTGGAATCTGGATATTTGAGAATTTGGGTAAGATTTGTGTTCGGTAAGGTAGTCTTCGGACGCTTACTGAAGTTCTATGATTTGTGTTCGGTAAGGTAGTCTTCGGACGCTTACTGAAGTTCTATGATTTGTGATCGGTAAGGTAGTCCTCGGACGCTTGCCGAAGTCCTACGATCTATGATTTGATTTGAGTTAGCTAACGTTTGTGAATTTGTGATCTTTGAACTTATATGTGTAGTGCACTTCACATAGGCAGGCATGTAGAGATGTTTCTCTAACTTTGTTTTTTTCCTCTGAGCGGCACATTTGTGTGAAGTACTGTAAGTGCCATTTTATACGGTGTCACGCTTTCGTGATACTTTTTGAACATGCCTGTTTTAAGCACATTCCGAGGGATGTGCTGTCTTGGAAACGGTACCACAATTAGGTTAGCAGAAGCACAGCCGGCTCCCCCAGAAGGAACACCAAACTGTGAGATGTATATTAAATTTGGCCTTCCCCCTATTATGTGCAGCAAATTATGGCATAAATACACGAAAACAGATCCTGAATTGCAATGGCCTCTACATGGGTCGTTCGATTTACGTAAAGTACAGTTTGTGGAGCAATGTTTGTTTCAACGCAGGTCTAGACAAAACATGTTTGATTGTGTGCGAATGTGGGAGAAAGCGGTGCGCGAGCGAATGAAACG
Organism: Lissotriton vulgaris; assembly: GCF_964263255.1. Taxonomy (NCBI): domain Eukaryota; kingdom Metazoa; phylum Chordata; class Amphibia; order Caudata; family Salamandridae; genus Lissotriton; species Lissotriton vulgaris. The sequence goes on along the minus strand of NC_141695.1, from coordinate 149,214,471 downwards.
TGAAGTTGCCTTGGCGGACAAAGAGCAGCGCAAGGCTGCTCGGGATAAGGCTTTACAGCTTGAGGAGAAAGAGGCTCAGGAGAAAAGAGAGAGGGAGGAACGGGAACGTGAATTGCAAACGACTGGTCAATTTCCTATTCGCCGACCGCTTTATCCTGTCCTTAATAATGAAATTGATGATTTTTCATTGCTAGATCGGTCACCGCCTCCGTACGTTTCGCCAACGGCTCCAGCTGAAGATTCGGGAGATGATGGGCAGGATAAGTCGGAAAAGAAGGGTGTATCCGCTCTCAGGTTTACTACGGAGAGGTCCGCACATTTACGTAGTTGGGCTCGTAAAGTGAATAGGAAATGTGTTTCTCAGGATGAGGTGATTGCAGAGAGGAGTAAATGGTCGGATCTTGAATTAATGTATTTTTTGTCTAGTTTGGCGGATGAAGTTGTTGCCGCGTATCGTGACCTTTCAGATACGTTAGAACCTAAAGCTTTGTCAGTGCATCGTGAGAATTTGGATAAAGGTTTATTTGATCTTGCAGATGTTGACGGCCTATTCAAGCAACTGATCCAGCTGCGAGATGAGACAACCAGATTGCGGGAGGAGCGGAAAAGGAAGCAAAAGGAGTCCGAATCGGAGAATAGCGAGCAGATTAAGGAGTGTTCTCTCCGGGGTTCAGATAAGAGTTCTGCATTGCATGTTATGCCTATGCGTGAAGCCGCGCCCTTGTATGTTCCACCTAAAGGGGAAGGTACAGATGATAATAAATTGTCAGAGGATGCAAAAGGATATTTTGTATATAACTGGGTATATACGCCTTGGAATAGAGCAGATGTTATGGCATTGAAAAATTCTCTACCTGATCTTCGAAAAAATCCGGCGGCATTCTATGAAGGGGTGGAAGGGGCTATTTCGTCTTGTGTGATGACTCTTGTTGACATAGATTTATTTTTTGGGCTAATTCTTCCACCTGATATGTGGAGGCAAATTCGTAAAAATAATGATGAAACAATACTGGGCGGGACGTGGAAGGAAATAAATGCTGCCGATTTAGATAGGGAACCGGCATTTAAGCCTTGTCAGTTGATTTTAGACCTTCCGGCGGCTATCTTGATCAAATTAAAAACGCTTGTTCCTCCTAAAAAGATTGATTGGACTATGTTAACTTCGTGCAAACAAAAGCCCGATGAAACAGTTTCAGATTTCTTTACACGCTTCGAGGAGGCATTCCATGATTACAGTGGTCAATCTTTAACAGACGATACGGGCCGGCATTTGTTCGTAGATAAGTATGTGGCTAATCTCCTACCGGAGATTGCAAAACGATTGAAGTTGAGTGAAAGTTCCTGGGCCACGGCGACCCCTGCGTCTTTGTTAACTATGGCTCAGTATTATGAGCGGCAGGAATTGGAGGCTAAAGAAAGTGTTGATAAAAAGGCGAAAGAATTGAAAACGAAGGTGATGTTGGCGCAGGTTCGGGGACCACAGGGTAGAGGGAATGATAGAGGTAGACGAGGTGGAGGGAATACGTCGTATGGTCGTACGGATATAGCGGAGGATCATTGTGCCTACTGTAAGGGGTTTGGGCATTGGGCTGAAGATTGTCCGGTACTTCGTGAGCAGCGTAGCCAGCGTGGTCGAGGAGGTGGTAGGTCGAGAGGAGGTTATACGGGAGTGAGAGGTGGCGGAAGTGATCGTGGAAGGGTTGAGGACAGGGGCCGTGGCCAGGATGAACGAAATATGTTTGATAGACGGAATCAATATCAGATTTCGGAGGGTGAGAATGTGGAGCACCAGGATTATGTGCATGCATAGGACTGCGTAGGATGGGGTAAGGAATCAATTGAAGTGCCGGTAGATCAGCAGGGTCCATATGTAACAGCGGGTATTCTGGGTTCTACTGATCAATTTCTAGTCGACACAGGAGCTACTCGTAGTGCTTTGTCGAAAAACTTGGTTCCGAGGGCTCCCCTGTCTGGCGAAATGATTACATGTGTAGGGTTCGATGGCACACCCTCCCCTAGCCCATTGTCAAAGCCCCTTGCACTATGTTTTGACAAATCTTTCAGTTTTGGTCAATTTTTGTTGTCACCCCATACACCAGATAATATCTTGGGCATTGATTTGCTTAAATATTTTAGAGCAACGATACGGTGCGCTCCTGAGGGAGTGCGGGTTATCCTGAATGACAATTATCCTGACCCAGATCAGTTTTATACTATCTTAGACATTCCAGCTTTGGCCTCTCTACCGCACACGTTATGGGCGACCTCAGATACGGATGTGGGAGAGATGCGTATTCCACCAATACACATTACTGTTAAGGAGGGGGCCCCTCTACCGCGAGTGCCACAGTATAAGATTTCGAGAGAAGGTGAAATTGCATTGACACATATTGTTCAGGATTTGATTTCGGCAGGAGTAGTGGAGGAGGTCCCTTATAATGTTTGCAACAGTCCTATTCTTCCGATCCTTAAGAGAGATACTGACGACAAAGTCTATCGCTTTATTATTGACTTGCGAGAGATCAACAAAATTGTCATTCCCCAATACCCGGTGGTGTCCGATATTACGACCTTGCTTACATTGGTACCACCGACGGCCACAACATTTAGTGTTATTGATTTGAAAAACTCGTTCTTTTCCATCCCTGTCCATTCTGATAGCAGATATTTGTTTGGCTTCACGTTAAATAATAAATCGTATAGATTTTGTCGTGTTCCCCAAGGTTATACTGAAAGCCCTAGCATCTACAGTCAGGCTTTGAAAAGACAGTTAGATTCCTTTGAGTTGCAGACTGGCGTTGTCCTCATCCAGTATGTGGATGACCTTCTGCTTGCCGCAGACTCTTATGCACAATGTGAAGAAAGTACAATTGCGTTGCTTTCCTTTTTGGCGCAAAACAATCGAAAGGTTTCGAAGAAAAAGCTCCAATACTGTAGACCCCAGGTGACCTACCTCGGTCATCTGTTGTCTAAGGAGGGGCGTGCATTAACATCTGATCGAATTCAAGCAATTTTAGACACACCCGTCCCCCGCACGCAGAGAGATGTACGTGCCTTCATAGGGTTGACGTCCTTTTGTAGACAATGGATCATGGGTTTTTCGCATATTATAAAACCTTTGTTAGCGTTATTGTCCAAAGCTACATCAATGCCCCTTGAGTGGACGGATGAATGTCAGAAGGCTTTTGAACAGTTGAGACAGGCCCTTTGTTCTGCACCCGTATTAGGCACACCAGACTACACGAAACTCTTCACATTGTACGTACACGAGAATGATGGGTGCGCGTTGTCAGTGTTAGTACAAGTACATGGGGACAAGCAGAGACCATGTGCATACTTCTCTGCCATTCTTGATCCTGTAGCCGAGGGTTGCCTGGGTGTTTTCGAGCGGTAGCAGCAACAGCAGTAGCCATACGGCAGAGTGAGGGAATAGTGTTATCACATAAACTGCTGGTGTTAGTTCCTCACGCAGTAGATGCTCTGCTAAATCAAACAAAGACCCAATACCTTACGAGTGCGCGACTAACGGGATATGAGCTGACACTTTTGGCGCCACATATTACACTGAAAAGATGCGCTACCCTGAACCCCGCCACTTTATTGCCCTATCCGGTTGAGGAGGGTCGGGAAGAAAAACATCACGACTGTGTTTTCCTGACCGAGGAACAGACAAAGGGTCGTGTTGACTTACAGGATGTGCCACTTCCAGATGTGGATGGGGAACTGTGGGTTGATGGATCGTGTTTAAGGCTGCCAGATGGTACGACTTCCGCAGCCTATGCGATCACGACACTTAAGACAGTGGTAGAAACAGCTAGGATACCACAGAAATCGGCTCAGGCAGCAGAGCTGATAGCCTTAACAAGAGCCTGCGAATTGAGTGCTGGCCTATGTGTGAATATATACACAGACAGCCGGTTCGCCTTCGGAGTAGCACATGACTTCGGGCTACTCTGGAGAGAGCGTGGGTTTCTGACGTCTCATGGAGAACACATTATGCACGGAGAACTAGTGCGTGATCTCCTAAACGCGTTGCTTGGCCCAAAGAAAGTAGCGATAGTAAAATGCAGTGCCCACAAAAAGATCACGGATAAAGTGGGCCAAGGAAATGCTTTCGCAGACAGCATAGCGAGACAAACGGCTATGTCCCGGACTAGCTCCCCTATGTATGTGACACAATCGCAGGCTGAGCGATGGAGTGATACTAGAGCAGAAATAGTGGATATTCAAAAATCAGCTACTGAATCAGAACTTGCGGCATGGGCAACAGATGGGGTACTAGATGATGAGGGCTGTTGGAGGAGCAAAGATATGGAGAAATGGAAATTGCCTGCGGCTTACTTGCAGGCGATGGTCCAGATGACACATGGACTGGCGCATGTCGGAGTTCTGGCAATAACTCGACTGTTAACACGAGTCTGGGAACATCCCGAGATTGGTAATACAGCTAAGAGAGTAGTGCAGACCTGCCTGATCTGTTTACAACACAATCCTGGAAAGGGGACCCATACTCCGAAAGGAGGGTTCGTTCCACCCTCTGCACCATTTGAGGTACTCCAAATGGATTACATCCAACTCGAGCGCTGCAACAACCTGAAGTACGTCCTAGTGGTGGTATGCGCCTTTAGCAAATGGGTTGAGGCCTTCCCCACGAAAGACAATACAGCTCTAACAACGGCTAAGGTGAATTCTTTCCTCGCTTTGGAGTTTGCAAATTTCTGTGGAGCGATAATGGGCCTCATTTTGTTGGGAAGGTTGTGGAGTATGTATTGAAGGGGTTAGGGATTCAGCAGAAGTTCCACGCTGTGTTCCCCCCTCAGTCGGCAGGTCTGGTTGAGCGGTACAATGCTACGTTGAAACTTAAACTGGCCAAAATTGTGGCATCCACGTCGTTGAAGTGGCCAGATGCTTTGCTGCTAGCACTGCTCTCTCTTAGATCAGTACCCCACTCACGAACTGGCCTTACACCATATGAGGTGGTGTTTGGGCGCCCCATGAATATCTGGGGGGTGCCCAAGCCGCGATTAATACATGATGTGCCTTGTGTTATGATGAACGACTATTTGGCACGATTAACAAATGATTTGCTTTCTATTCATCAACAGGTTCGAGAAGCGCTCCCTGACAACTCTACTGGAGAGGGCCATGATCTTCGCCCTGGCGATCATGTGATGATCCGATCGTTTGAGAGAGCGAGCAGTTTGGAGCCAAGGTGGAAGGGCCCCGAACAGGTCCTCCTTGCGACCCGGACCGCTGTACGAGTGACCAACAGAAAGCGGTGGGTGCACTCGACACACTGCCGCCGTGTCTCTCCGGATCTGGTGACTCCTGCTGTGCTGACTGACTACAAAGAGATTCTGGAGAAAGAAAAGAGCCCAGCTGTGACGTCGGCCGAAGTTGAGGGAGCCTTCCCGGACCACGCTGTTGCCGGACGAGAGCACTACAACCTGCGTCCCCGATAAGAAGATTTTGTTTTTTTTTTGTATATGACTGGTTGGTTACCGCTCCCGATTTGTGAAACGGAAACCGGGAATTCCAAGGGGGGGGATCAGTTCTGCCAGTGTAGCGACACCCGTCTTGGCCCGGAGAAGAAAACAACGGCTACCTCGGAGTTCAGCACCGTATTTTTCTTTTTTTTAGGTATACACGCATGTGTATTTGAAGACTTTGTGAACAATTTGAACTATTTGAGACTCTGTAAGAACTTTTCTGAACTATGGCATCATCAGCGTCAAGAGATAAGCGAATCTTGGGTGCCATTCTCTTTGTTCTGACTATTGTGGTGATAGCTTGTAGTACCTGCACGTGAACATTTGCTGACGACTACCCCGGCTCCGTTTGAACATTTTCACTTTACCTTACCCTACCATGAAGAACGGCATCGGCAAACTTATCTGAATAACAGTTTTATTCAGATTCTTCATCACACGCATAATATGACCAATACTTCTAATTGCTGGGTGTGTGGGATGTTGCCGGGGCACCAGAAGAGAGGGGGCACCCCACTCATTCCACTCCCGTTTTCGCATAATGGATCCTGCAATGCCTGGTACACCCTCCTCTTTACTTTGAGATGGCCAACAAAAGGGGGGGTGCTTTTCCGTTTCAATAAAATATGCTCCCATGACAAGGATGGGTTTCCACGGGCTGAGGGTACTCGATTTGAATGGGAAGAGTACAGGCCCGACAACGTATCTGCCCCGCGTGTGTACAGCAATCAAAGAAATATCAATGTATCCAGCTCACATGTCATTAATGTCATTGCTACTAAAGCCGATTTGTGTATTAGAAATAAGGGTTCGATTGCGGTAGGGAAAAGTGAATGCAATACCACACTTACTTTTGATAGCCCGAATGGCATCTCATTTGTAGCATCTCGAAACACGTATTTTATCTGTGGAACGAAGGGTTATCATCAGCTTCCATCGGGATGGTTGGGCACGTGCTATGTATCGTTTGTGCTACCTCCTGTATTCATTGCCCCACCAATGTATCACAATGACTATATCCTGTACCACGACTTTGTCCTGAATAGAGTCAAGCGGACTGTTGTTCTGGATGACATAGATCAGACTGATACTGCCTTACAACAGTATGTGGATTTCAATTTGGGACTATTTTCCTTCGTGGGGGCCGCTTTGAACAGCCGGAAAATAAGATGATTGACACGTGTTGTCGAGGCTGTCGCGAATGACACTGCCATTGCTCTAGGAAACATCACTGAGGAACTACAGATTTCTAGAATAGTTACGCTCCAAAATAGGATGGTGTTGGATGTAGTTCTAGCTGATCGTGGGGGGGCATGTAGAATTATCGGAAGTAGCTGCTGTGTATACATACCTGACAATTCTCCATCTGTTTATGATGCCATATCAAAGCTCCATAAAATCGCAGCTGAGATGCATCCGGACAATGGAACTTGGACACTTTCAGGATGGTTCTGGTCAATGCTTACTACTTGGGGCTGGAAACTGTTAACGATTCTATGTATAATGGTGGGGGCACTGTTTTTTGTATGCCTATGTATTCAATGTGGCCCAGCCTTATGTTCCATGTGCCTATCAGCTTGCATACCATCAAGACGATCTCTTGCCCATGACAAAATGATGCTTCATAAAGAAGTAACACAAATAATGTTAATAGACATCGAGGACGAACATCCTGATTATGTTCACTATGAGGTAGATTCAGCTAAACGCTAAAAGGGTCGTCTGTCGTAATTGGCATGGCCGTGTTAGCGATTAGCTGAAACTACACGTTTTCCTCCTTAACTTGGCCATATATGAAAACGCCATTTTGAATGTTACGGCGGCCATCTTAGACCATAAGCGGCCTCGTGGCCGGCGTGCTCTTTAGTCCGTTGTCCGTACCACTGACCACTTCAGTCTGCCCAGCAACAGGCTATTTTTAGTACTGGTCAAGCTTGCACATGCGCAGTCCCAACTGACCAGTTACCCTTCAGGAATGTGTGCCAAACTGATCAGAGGAGTTGTGCCCCCTCCAATGAGCTGGCTGTGTTCCAAAACATGACCATATATGTACATGAATGTGTTCTAAACTGTGCCGCCTATCTTTTATTGCCCCAAAACTGTATATAACTCGGGGTCACACCGGTGTTCGGTGTGATACCTCTTGCATTACCGAAGGGTGCTGTATGAGTGTACCACCACCCCATGGGGTCCTAATAAACTTGTTCTTTGCCTTTTACAGTTTCCGTGCCAACAGTTCTTGAGTGTAAGTGGGTTATCTTTGGAGCATGTAGGCCTTGGGAACCCTGATTACTTCAGGAACTGTTAAAAAACAAACAAAGTCTCATCATACAATAATTAGTCCCTCAAAAACCTGTGAAATACTGTAGGTGTGAGGGGCAAACAAGAAAGATCTGCCACCTACAGCAGCTCAAGGACTGTATGTATGTGCGTCAAAGCTGTCTCAATCTGGGCTGGCACACATGATGGGCAGACAAATACCATAAAGTCCTCTGGGTATTGAATCCAATCCGAAAGTATGCAGCATATCCTTGGATTGGCCCTGCTGGTAATTTGGCATTGTTTTATGGGCTGGTGCACCAGGGTCCCCTGTAGCTCACTGTTTTGGGGACTTTGTATATCACATCTATATCATGACTCACTTTCCCATTTCCCCCCAGGCTACAGCATTATTGGCACCAGTATTTTGTCCGCAGACCTGCTGTGCTGCAAATTGAGGATGAGGGCCAGGCTTTGGAGCATACTCACCTAGGGGCCCTGCGTCACATGCCCTGCAAGAAGCAGTGTCATCTTTCCTACCCATACAAAAGTATCAGGGTACGGCAGGTGCAGTGAGTTTGCATTGGATGTAGGGGCCTTGCAGGGAGGCAGGTCACATTTGGCCATTTCAAAATACACTGGCGGCCCTTGATCAGCAGCAATGTACATCATTAAAACCTTCCTTGACAGGTGAAATCGCAGAGGCTACTATGAAAGCGGGGATCACAGATTGTGTGCCAATTACTTTCAGAGTGCCCATGCATCATTGTGTTCTCAAACTTCACCAAGGTGAGTCATACTTAATCAATTTTGTGCTGCCCTTCTCACTTCCACACCTACACTTGCAGCACCACTATTCATCATTATGTACACAACAGCTCTCACATACATGACATGCACACAATGTAATGTACTCATCATCACAGCCCAATCTAATATGCACACTTAACACATCACCACATCTCACAAGACTCTCACATAGCTCAATGTATATGTAATCAGTCATTCGCACATTACTATACGCCCACCAAATTCAGCTCAAGTTCTACAGCTTGTCGCTCATAAAAAGTGTGTCCACAGACCCACACATGACATCAACTATACAACACCTCACATTTTACCATTCAGCACTCTCAATTACACTACTAGTGTAACTACCTTCACATACACTTATACACATCGTCACATGTGACTAGTTTAACCTTGTCTCAATGTAGGCCAGTGACATCTACACATGGCTTCCCTGCCCAATGACCTCATGGACTCATGCACAGTAACAACTAACCTCACTCATCCAAAATGCACTGTTACAGTTATATCTCACAATAGTGCCACAGACTACAGTTCTCTTCACCTGCCATAATCCAAACTTGTCTATCTGAATATACCCATATCACATCTACCGATTCCTCCCATACATTGCACAGGAGGAAAGCAGTTTAACAAGCTTGCATACTCAAAATCATCCCCGCATTTAACGCACTCACATTGGGACAGTGTAGACACTCCACATCTCATAGGCAAGAAGTGCCTATGAACCAAATTCATACCTCACACTCTCAGACAACCTCCATATTCATCCAGCCTCCATCGCGTAGGAGTCTCCACTATGTAACAAAGTTTGAACGGTCTCTCTCACCTCTAAACTTGTGCACGCCAACACTTAACACGCAGTATTAATCTTGCTAAACAAACCTGCAATTAGGCCTCACAATCAAAAATACACATATTGCCCTGTGTCAAGTCAAGTCAAGTCAAAACATTTATATAGCGCACTACATACCCAGAGGGTTTCAAGGCGCTAAGGAAGGGGGGGGATTATTTGTCAAATATCCACGTTTTAAGCTGCTTTCTGAACGCTAGGTGATTCTGGGTGAGGCGAAGGTAAGCGGGGAGGGAGTTCCATGTTTTGGCAGCTAGGTATGAGAAGGATCTGCCCCCCATGGTGGACTTGTTGATGCGAGGTACAGTGGCGAGGGCTTGGCTGGAAGATCGAAGTTGGCGGGAGGGGGTGTAGAAGGACAGTCGAGAGTTGAGGCAATCTGGTCCGATGTCGTAGAGTGATTTGTGTGCGTGGGTAAGCAGTCGGAAGGTAATCCTCTTATTGACTGGTAGCCAGTGGAGGTCTTTAAGGTGACCAGAGATGTGTTCGTTGCGTGGGATGTCTAATATGAGCCTGGCTGAGGCGTTTTGGATTCGTTGTAGTTTTTTCTGGAGTTTAGCGGTGGTACCTGCATAGAGGGTGTTTCCGTAGTCCAGTCGTCTCGTGACTAGAGCGTGGGTGACTGTTTTCCTTGTTTCGGAGGGGATCCATCGAAATGTTTTTTTGAGCATGCGAAGGATGTTAAAGCAGGAAGAGGATACAGCGCTGACTTGTCTGTTCATTGAGAGTGAGGAATCCAGGATGACGCCAAGGTTCCGTGCGTGGTCTGTCGGGATGGGTGCATTTCCGAGGGCTTCCGGCCACCAGGAGTTGTCCCATGCAGAGGGGGATTTACCTAAGATGAGGACTTCTGTTTTGTCTGAGTTCAGTTTCAGACGGCTTTGTTTCATCCATTCGGCGACTTCTTTCATTCCTTCGTGTAGGTTAGTTTTGGCGGTGCTGGGGTCCTTGGTGAGAGATAGGATCAGTTGAGTGTCATCCGCGTAAGAGATGATGTTGAGGTTGTGTTGGCGGGCGATGGCCGCGAGGGGGCTCATGTATACGTTGAAGAGGGTGGGACTGAGTGAGGAACCTTGTGGTACGCCGCAGATGATATCAGAGGCCTCGGACTTGAATGGAGGGAGGCGGACTCTCTGGGTCCTTCCGGTGAGGAAGGAGGTGATCCATTCCAGTGCCTTTCCTTGGATTCCGATGTTTCTGAGGCGTTGTAAAAGGGTGCTGTGGCAGACTGTGTCGAAGGCTGCAGAGAGGTCGAGGAGGATGAGGGCGACTGTGTCTCCATTGTCCAGTAGAGTTCGAATGTCGTCTGTTGCTGCGATTAGGGCGGTCTCAGTGCTGTGTTTGGCTCGGAAGCCAGATTGAGAGGGGTCGAGTGATTTGTTGGCTTCGAGGAAGGCGGCGAGCTGGTTGTTGACAGCTTTCTCGATGACTTTGGCCGGGAATGGAAGAAGCGAGATGGGGCGGTAGTTTTTGAGTTCGGTGGGGTCTGCTGTTGGTTTTTTCAGAAGGGCGGTGAGTTCAGCGTGTTTCCAGTCTTCTGGGAAGGTAGCGGAATTGAGGGAGCGGTTGATGACGTCTCGGAGGTGCGGAGCTATGACGGAGTCAGCTTTGTTGAAGATGTGGTGAGGGCATGGGTCTGTGTGGGATCCTGAGTGGATGGAATTCATCAGGCGGATGGTGTCCTCAATGGAGATTGGGTTCCAGGCGTTAAGGGTGTTAACGGGGGGAAGGTGGTCAGCAGATGGTAGGGTGGGTTGGCTTCCGGGCTGGTTGTCAAAGCTGTTGTGGATGTCGGCAATCTTGTTGTGGAAAAAAGAGGCTAGTGAGTCGCAGAGGGTTTGAGAGGGGGTGATGTCGTTCGAGTTGGCCGAGGGGTTGGAAAATTCCTTGACAATGTTGAAAAGTTCCTTGCTGTTGTGGGCATTGTTGTCAAGTCGATCCTTGAATGCTGCTTTCTTGGCTTTTCGGATCAGTTGGTGGTGTGTACGGGTGGCGCTTTTGAAGGCGTCCTTGTTGCTGGTGGATGGGTCTTTTTTCCAGGCCTTTTCAAGGGAGCGGCACAGTTTCTTGGACTTCCTGAGATCATCGTTGAACCATGAGGCCTTCTTGTTGCCGAGTTTGTGTTGACGTTTTTTCAATGGTGCTAAGGTGTCGGCGGTTTTGGAAAGCCAAAGGGTGAGGTTGGAGGCGGCTTCGTTGGCGTTTGAAGAGAGGGCTGGGGAGGTTTGAAGGAGCGATGTGGAGATCTGCTCTGTGGTGATTTTGTTCCAGTTTCTTTGTAGAGTTGGTTGGAGGTGGGTGGTGGGTTTTGGTTTGTTGTAGGTGAAGTGAACGCAGCTGTGGTCAGTCCAGAGGAGATCCGTAGTGTGGCTGAATGAGACATGATTGCTGGAGGTGAAGATGGGGTCGAGAGTGTGGCCTGCGATGTGGGTGGGGGAAGTGACCAGTTGTTTAAGTCCGAGGTTGGCGAGGTTGTCCAAAAGGGTGGCGGTGTTGCGGTCGTTGATCTTTTCAAGGTGGAAGTTGAGGTCTCCCAGAAGGATGTAGTCTTTGGAGGGGAGCGCGTGTGGGGTGATGAAGTCCGTGAAGTCTTCACTGAATTTTGCGCGTGGTCCTGGTGGTCTGTAGAGGAGGGTACCTCTGAGAGTGGTCTTGGGGTCGGTGTGGATCTGGAAGTGAAGGTGTTCGGAGTTAGCGAGGTTGGCGTCAGAGCTGGTTGAGATGCGGATTGATTTCTTATGGACGATAGCGATTCCTCCTCCTGTATGGTCGGTGCGGTCCTTGCGTGTGATCTTATAGTCATCCGGGATAGCGATGGCGATGTCAGGGGCTGAGGAAGCGTTCATCCATGTTTCTGTTAGGAAGGCGACGTCAGGAGAGATGGTGTCTAGTAGGTTCCAAAGGTCAATGGCGTGCCTGTGGACCGAGCGGGTGTTGAGAAGGATGCATTTTAGGTGGTTGGGGTCGGGGATCTGTGTTGTGGTCGTAGCGGGGATGATGTAGGTGCCGCAAAATTTGCAGGAGAAGCAGGAGAATGGTCCATGGGTGCGACCAGGAGCGGCTTGGACGCAGTTGGGAGCGCGACCGGGGTTAAGGGCTAGGAGGGTGGCAGCATCGTACGTAATGCGGGGGGGCTGGGAGGCGCGAGGGGCAGGGGGTCTGGCGCTGGGCGCGGTCCAGGCGGATGGATGTGACACTTGCTCCAGTGGCATCTGCTCAGCATTAGGACACATCACACTTCTGTGCACCCACTTTCCACTCATCTTACCACTTGTAGCACAGAGCAATCCAACAAACATCACAGCACTCTTATGTCAGCTCCGTGTGACCTGGCACAGCATCACACATAGCTCAAAAGGACACCATTACCAGCCATGCACAAATGACTATCTACACACAAATCTTATGCTCAGCTACGAATGATGTATAGCTGTAAACATGAAATTCTATCTTGGACAGACCAAACACAACATCAACATGATGAAGTGAGACAGAAATGTCTGGCACGACTCGCAAGACCACAGCAACTTGCCAAACAGGGCCATCTGCAGAGACTTAACTCTTTGGAGGCAACATGGTGTGAATACAGTGAAAGTGAAGCTCAGCTGACACTCACCATGGGCTCAGGAAATGTATCTGATGCACCCACAGCCATGATTGGAAATTGCTTACAGTGTAATGCCACCTGTGTCAAGCTTGTCATGGCCACTGGTCTACCACTCAAGGCTTGCTCTCCTCCACCGGCCGGTGCTGATGCTGTGAACAGAAATTCAAAGGATTCACGTAAGCCATCTGTATGTACCTGACACATATGTAACTTTGGAAAACCTCACAATGCAACCAACAACATAATTCTTACTCATGCTATCAACTTGACATATATTTACATAAATGGCACTTGTCAACCTGCAAGTTAACCATTGCTCCCTCACACATATAGTAATCCGCAACATTGGTTTCATCAACATCAATTGACACAACCCCCTTAGCAAATAATTCACTATGTAGCAGGTGATGTTGATGAAACCAATGTTGCGGATTACCACATGTGTGAGGGAGCAATGTTCTCCTGCAAGGGAGTATAGAGCTGACAATAGGATAATGATTCACACAATTTAAGTGAGACATGGCATCCATTCTGCACTCCCTAGTCAACAAATTGGGGAACTTTGGCTCAATTGTCACAGGTCAAATGACATTCTTGTCCAACTTTAAACTTGTGAATTCATTGCATGACTCATGTCACACAGATAACAGTGATTGGGCTCATTTGTATAGAAATTAGACAGTCTACTGTCAGATCACACATCTGACTCATGTCATGTGAATGGAATGAATGGAACCTTCCACACAATCATGTGACAGGCCAGTGTGACAGAAGTCCATTTTCATAGCTGGAATTGGCTGGAACCTAACAATGGCACAATGAGCAAGCACAATTCACAAAGGCCTCAATCTTTATGTCACCTGCTGCAGGGATGCATAGCATGGCCCACTCTCACTTGTTTGCAAAGTACCAACAAGCCTTACACATTTGTGGAAACCACACTGAGAACAGGTAATGCATTAGTCAATGTGCCAGTACACGTTGTGCATTTGCATGACTCCAGAAGCTTACCTCCATGCAGATGTTTCTGTGCTTTGTGGTGATCACATTTGCATGGCACTGTGGTCACTTCCCTGAATATGACTGACTCACATCTCCCTGATGAAAGGGGGATAGCTGAACATTAATCCATCAATGTGCATATGCATTTTACAAGACAGATCTGTGGGTTTGGCTGACTTATAACCAGTAAAAGGGTCAGCAGGCTAAGGTACTGTAACATGCATGTCTAACATAGGTGTGCAAAAAGACACATACTCACCCCCTCCTTGCTGCTGTTTTGCATTCAACTGCCCATCCAGGTTAGGGAAGAACACTGCTAAGATATGGAGCATGTGGTGGGGGGGCACTTTTCGGCACCTCTCCCTCTCGTGAGGACGAGACAGGCCCGGCTGGACCTCTGGATTCCTGTTGGTGGTCCTCTAAATCCTGGCTGTCTCATCGGGATAGACCTGTAGGGATGACATGGTGACAGAACATTAGTGCACATGCAACGATTTTCTGAGTCAGACACCTGTATGCACAGTTCATGCTCAGTTTGGCAACAATGGCTAAGGTCTAGCAGTTGTCCTGGGTTCAATGATGACTCTGTCCTATGAGAACAGTAATAATATGTAATAATATGTTTTGCCAGTACACACACTCCTACAGCAGTGTACCTGCTCACACCAGTTATCTACACACTTTTAAAGTCACAGATCGCATTTCACATGCTTGTAAATAAGATTCCTAATGGTAGTATAGCATGGTGATGTGCACATATCCAATGAAAATGCAGTGTTGTCAGCACTCACCTACCCCTTTAGGTTGCCATACGTCTGGATGTGCAGAGGCAGGAGGGTCCAACAGGGTATGGTTCTTCTCCTTGCTGAAAGCTGGGGCCCTCTCCACTGTACATCACGTGGTAGGTAGCTCCCAGAGGATGTAGAAACAGCAACAGAGAGATGGGGAGATGCAGGAATGATGCAAGTAGTGCAGGCAAGTGAAGTCTCTAAGGAACAGACAGATTAATATCTAAACAGCAGAGACAGTCTCAAATCCATGCTGCAAAAGTGATAGGTTTGTATCTGTCGCATTATCCAAATCAGTCTGATGCATTACATTGCCAGCAAACAACCCGCCTTCCGTGACATTCAAAAACTCATCATTGTACCGCAAGTGATTTCAATACATTTTTGATGGGAGGTTACAAAGTCGGTTTCCATGCGGTGACGAATGGAATTGAAATGCGTGTCAGTTACCATAATGACCAACATCCAATGGCTGTGACCACATTTTTTCAGATGCAGATACTGTGTCTTTTGAATACTAACCCACGTCAGTCACCATAACAACCAACATCCAATGGTTGTGACCAAATCATTTCGGATGTGGCTACAGTATCCTTTGAATACTCAACCACATCGGTCACCATAACAACCAACATCCAATGGCTGTGGCTGAATTATTTTGGTTCCCACGTCCACAATGGATACCGCGTCCTTTGATTACTCACCTTCGTCAGTCACCATAACAACCAACATCTAATGGCTGTGACCGAATCAGTTCGGTTGCAGATACCACGTCCTTTGAATTTTCATTTTGCAGGGCAGAGACTACTGTGATAGTTGTAATGTTTTAGCAATTCATCTGTATATTCATGTTTTTTCTAACTAAAATGGACCTTTATATGCATAGCTCTCACACCCTTGAAGAGCCAAATTTGAGGGGCACATGAAACACTGTAATTTTGGCTACTACCAACAATTTTTGTATGTTTGGAAATGTTCATTTCTTAGCTTTGTCCCAATGCCAATGACTCCATGGGCATGTACAAGTTCATAATGTGAGATTATCATGGCATTAGGTGTGCCTCTAACCCAGTGTGCAATCTGTGGGATTCATGACTATGAAGCGTAGGCCAAGCATTTACATTTGAATGATTATACCATGACAAGATGCACCCAAACAAATGGTGTGTGTTGGTTGTTTTACCAGTGTATCTTTATTGTCCCTGATTCAAGTGTATGAAGGAATCATATATGCAAATTCAAATAACAATAATGGTCTGTGTATGTAATTGGATGTGTTATGCTGGCCTGACAATATGACAGTGTTTATCTGGGACAGGAGTGTGCATAATTTGCAGAGTGGGACAATGTATGTATGTGGTGTCCCACATATCTGTCAAATCATAATCCTTATGTATGTACAGTTTAAGCATGTAATTGCTGTCACCGTCCTCTATCACAGCTTATATTGTGTTGCTTAGTTTCTTATGTAATGCCTGATTTACTAGACTTTTGATGGGCAGTAATGACAACATACTGTGTGACCATACTGTGATAATAGATCTGGCAAGGGTCATAATGCTGTGATATGTATCTAAGGTTAACTATACTCTTTTATGCATGTGTTACAGATGTTGCAACCAATGTTTTGTAGACATTTTCATGTTCTGTTTGTATAGATTCATGTTATCTTGTACCTTTGTATCTAACAACAAATGTGTTTACACTCTACACATAGGTATTGCAGATGACCACCAGCCTTTTGGCCCTTCCCAGACCTGCAGACCATGGAGGAACGTGACCAAATCCGCAAATATCGTTTCACCGGGGCAAAAATAGAACAGTTGGCTAATCAGTTGACACCAGATGTAATGTCTAGTTGCACATATCCGGCTGCGCTGACCCCCAAGGTCAAGGTCATGGCCGCCTTACATTTCTTTGCTATTGGTTCTTGCCAGTATATTGTGGCAACATCTGGTGGCTTGTCACAGACTATGTTCAGCCGTGTCCTGCGTTATGTGTTAGAGGCATTGCTCAGTTGCCTGGACCGATAATTCAAGTTCCCCACACTAGGAGAGTTAGCTGACATCAAGTGCGAGTTCTAAGCCTTCGGACATATTCAGTGGGCTGAAAGATGTAGCACTGAGGTCTCTCCTGATAACAGGTGAGTAAATCGGAATTAGTAGTTCGGCAGATTTTAGAAGAATATTTTAAAGTTATAAAACTCCACACTTAAAAGAATTTCCAAGTGAAACGAGTCAATGTTAGCATATAGAAGGAAATTCAAGTTACTGTAAGTATGGTTTGAATTATTTTTCAGGATCAGTACTGGGCTATTTGGCCCTCAGGGACCATCAGTATTGAAAGAAAATTAATTCCCCAACTTAAAACATGCCACGGGGCGCGTTTCTACAGTGGTGAAGGAAAGGGGCGTGACCTGAAGTGACATGTCTGCAAACACACCCTGTGCTGCGTTATAAGTTGGGAAATTAATTCTTTCTCAATCCTGAGGGTCCCCGGGGGCCAACTAGCCCACCAGGTACCTCCGGTGTACGCCAGGGGGCTGTGTTGCAGAGAGGTATTCAGAGCTCACCCCCCTTTTTACAACACTTTGCAATGCAGCTCCGTGGCGCTTACTGGAGGTACCTGGTACATATATATATGTATATATATATATATATATATATGCTGTCATTTTGATGGAAAGTTACTGGACATGTGACATATTTATCCATAACTACAGAGAAATGGCTATGTACTCAATATTTTATTGGACACTTCATGTAACGCCTAGTTGCGCCCTTCTGCAGTTTGTAAGAATAAAACATTGTAACTGACTGTATTTTGCACATTTGTGGAAACAATTGAGCAGCCAATTGACATGGCACATTAAATAAACCTTTATCTCTGTGCATGTTTTGATGTTTTTTTGTCTTTGATTCAATTTAGGCTACTACATTTTTGGTGGAGAATGCCTGGCCTTGAAATCAGCTGCTGCTGCCTTTCACTGCTTGATTGCCCTGGTGCCTCTGGTGCACCTAATTGTTGCGCCGAGTGCTGCCATCAATACATAGCTAACACAAGGAGATGATGGATGGAGCGCTGAAACATTTCATACACTCACCCCAGTCACAGATCTGGGTTGAATCCATTATCGTTCTTTATCTCACTTTGCCACCCCAGTTCAGACCCAGCTATATGCAAATCAGTCTTGACCCTGTGCCTCATGGAAACAGTCCAGCCTGAACTGCCAAGCCAGGTCTTCCATGGATGGGAAACAAGCATCCTGGGACCGGTTTCGGGGTAACATCCCTCATCAGCCAGGCAAGCATGAATCCAGTGGCAAAGTGAGTAGGTACCGATGTCTGGGCATACCCAACTTAGGGCAAACACAAGGACATGATGGACGGAGTGCTGAAACGTTTCAGACACTCTTCCCCAGTCACAGATCTTGATTGAATCCATCATCTACCGAACTGCCATGCTAGGTCTTCCCTGGACCTTCCTCCGCCTGGTTTTTGCTGGGTCTCGTACACCTAGTACATATTTGGGCCTCCGGTTGTCCCTAGGGACTGGGTGCCCTGTGGACAAGAGGTGGGTACTTTATGGTACAGTGACATGTGGTGTTTCAGATGTATTCTTTACATTTTTTTTTAATTATGCCTCAGGGCTCCTCTATATTCATGGTGAGGCCTTTCAATTAAGGGGTATGTTTGATACTTTTACTGAACTGACACCATTATCCTGCTATTTTTACCATGAAACTGTCCGTACTATTGTGGCTTAACTGACTTTTGTTATTTTTTGTTTTTCATGATGTTGTATTACCCACAACTTCCCTTATTTTCATCATTCTGACTGCGATTACCATCATGCTCCTCCTTCCATTACTCTGTTCCAGGGAAAAGGACTCTAGGGAAGAGTTGGGTACTGATTATGTAAGTCACCCACCTATTTGTACTTTGTGTGTATGAATCTGTCACTATATGTAGAGTTCACCTATCTTCACAAATCTGTGTGTAATGCTGTTAGTGGATTCTGTCAGTTTCATTTGCAGTCAGCTGCAAACTCTCCTCAGGGGCAGGATTACAAGGGGTTGCAAATATGTTGTACTTATTCTCACTTTCCTCTCCCCTCATATATCCAACTGAAAGGACCCTGGTTCCCTGGGCGACCCCGAGGGTTGCTCATTTGCAACGCTACCAGCACCTACCATCTATTTTTTGCCCCCACTTGTGAGCGCATGCGCTGAACTTGAAGCAAATGAAATGCCGGGTGAATGTTGCACTGCACAATCTGCTTCAAATAACAAAAGAAGCTGCTGTTTGATGAAATACTTGAGATGCTTCTGACCATGATATTCTGTTTGTTTGTTCTCCTTTGAGTACCTGGGGAATGAGCAGTAAGGTACTTTACTGGCTCCTCTTGTGTCAGTGTGTTCAATACAACTGATCTGTTTGTAAAAACATTAGGACAAGCCTCTCATATGCCACCCAATGAGTAATCACTAAGTAAAGTTGACTTATATAGCAGTCACTCCTACCCATCCAAAGATTCCCACGCCTTTCAAGTAGCCTCTCGCCAAGGCCTCAGTGCGAGTTTACAGGGCAGTTTACTGATGTCTATAGATAGACTTCATATACATACTTCCTGTCTACAATTTCAGGTATGTGTTGGTTACAGGGTGCATGTTTAGCAAATGGATTGAGGCCTACCCAGCAAGAACTATGATGCACAGACTGTCACCAAGTGTCTTTTAAAGGAACTTATACCACGTTTTGGGGACCCAATGCTCCTAAGTTCTGACAATGGACCAGCGTTCATCTCCTAAGTCATTGGGGGAATATTCAGTGGGTTAGGGGGCCACACAGAAGTTTCATACCACCCACCAGCACTGCAGCAACAGAAGATGGATGGAATTCTGAGTAAATCAAACATTCACCCTCAGTCAAGAGAGCTGGGTTAAATCCATTGTCCTTTTGCTCACTAATCCACCCCAGTTTGGACCCTGCCATATGCAAATCAGTCTTGATCCTTCTCCATATGGGATCTGGAAGTGTGTGGCATGCTAAATAACAATGGATGCTTCCTTTCATCATCTGTTCTTTTTACATTTCTCGCCCTAGGTGGAAATGGCATGCCCAGATGTGGGGCCTATACTCCCTACGCCATCAGATTCAAGCTAGCCTTACTGATGAGGGGCAAAACCCCGAAACTGGTCCCAGGATGCTTGTTTGTCGTCCAGGGAGGAGCTGGCCTGGCAGTTCTGGCTGGACTGTTCCCATGGGAAGCAGGGTCAAGACAGATTTTCATATGGCTTGGTCTAAACTGGAATGGCGTGGCTTTCTACTGAGGCGAATGTTTGATTGGTTCTGCATTCTGTCCATGATCTGTTATTTTTGCATTTGTAGCCCTAAGTGGGAAGGTTAAACGTAGATGTGGGTCTTGTGCTTGCTACACCCCCAGATTCAAGCTAACCTGGCTGATAAGGAGTGAAAGCCTGAAACAAGTTCCAGGATGCTTGTTTCTGGTACAGGGAGGACCTGGCATGGCAGTGTGGGATGGGCTGTCATTGGTCATAACAAACTCCCAATGTTTAGACAAACCAGAACATGAACTTAGAATACCTCAGGTATCGTGGAACACATGAGCACTCTTTCGCTATATAATCATTTCAAACCAGAACGTGGAGTAAATGAGGACACGTGCATATTTGAAATATTTATTAACTAATGCAGGGTTCTCAAACGCAGTATCTTATATAATACAAGCAAACATATTATTAGAAACAAGGTTATCAGCATAGTTATTAGTCCATAAAAAGCGAACGGTGACAGCATACTAAGATGCTGAAATGAATAGGAATTAACAACACCTATTTCTCACCCTCCCTAATTAGCATAGTATATTATATCTATGAAGTGTTCTTTGGGGTTTTAGAAGGGCGGGCCCATACCTTAAAATCTCAGTGGCAGAGGATCACATCATCTTCCACCTGCTCTCTGCATGCGAAGCACCATCAAGTGTGTTACGTGTGTTTTCAGCAAAGCAATATAAAACCCGCTTAGAGCCAGATTTTGGCAGCAGCTGCATTTGTGTTATGTCTAGGAAGGTGCGAAGATCAGACCTCACAACAACACTGTGTCGAGTTATCCTTGGAGGCTTCAACACTCACTGTGCAGACAGTGTACCAAGCAAAGCTGATATCAGAGCAATAACATATTATTTCTCAAGTAAATCACAACGCTCTTCTAGGTTGAAAGCTAAAATAACAATTATGTGTCGTGTGCAAAATGAAGCAAAAGGAAAAATGGCATTTAAACATTTAATAAGCTCATGCTAACTTAACACAGAATATAGAAAAGAAGTAGCCATATGACAGATCCCTTGGGGAGTAAGGTCAAGACTGAGTTTCCTAAGGCTGGGTCTTAACTGGAATGGCTTGGCGTACAAAAAAATATTGGTCTTATTTACAAACCCCTTGCGCCAGTGGTGCTTCCCTTTTTTGTTCACACTGGCGGTGCATCCCTTTTTGGGACACACCAACAGCGCATCTTGCTGCACCATATTTACAAGGACACGTAAAGCCACCCTGCGTGGCTTTTCATGTCCTTGTCAATACAGCCTCTTTACAAGCAGCACTTTGAGTGAAAAGGGGTTTCAATGCCTGTTGCTGTGGGTGTTGCCACACAACTCCCATGGGGTCGGCTGCATTTCCAGATTGATGAGAAATAGTAAAACCTGGCATCAGAATGCCAGGCCTCCCCAGGGGACACATAGGGAGGCACAACAAGGAGAAAATCTTTAATTCCTCCTGATTGTTTCCACTTTCAATGCATGCTGGATTCTGCAGCAGGCATAGAAAGAGGAAATCCCCTCTCATGATTGTTTTTGTGCAGGAAGGTGTCCCTTCCTGCACGAAACCAATCTCCTACACTGAAGGCACCCTTGGACCATGGTGCAAGGGTTCCTGTGTTGGTGCATGGCAGCGAATTGTGTGCCAGCGCAGGGGGGAGCACGGGGATCCGTCATATTGTTGTAGATATGACGCATCCTTGTGCTTTGTAAGTGACTCTGTGCAGCAAAATGGCTCACAGCATCGGACTGAGTCACTTTGTTGCAAATAAGGCCTGATGGATTGGGCTGTGACGGGGTTAAATGTTTGATTAGTTCAGCATTCAGTCCATAATTTTTTCTTTTTGCATTTGTCACTCTAAGTGGGAAGGGTATGCCCAGACATGGGTCCCGTGCTCGCTAAGCCACCAGAATCAAGCTAGCCTGGCTGATGATGGGCGAAACCCTAAAAACAGTAGCAGGATGCTTGTTCCAGTCCAGGGAGTGTCATGTAGTTCACACTAATCTGTAGAACCTGCGTGTTTGTTGGACCACATAAACATTAGGTGAGGTGCCTAGACTGATTCTGGGCAACCCCGCAGGATAAGTTGCCCTAGAGACCAGCTAGCTCACAGTGCCATCATAAACCCAGTAACCTTGTCAGAGAGTGAATGGTTCCTGGCAACTGATGAACATGACCACCCTCACCCCACAGGGATCGTGGAAACAGATCAGAGCCTTTCGCTCAGTCACTCGTGCATATTTGTGCTCAGAGAAATATACAGAATACACACTGGGACGTTTTCAATACATTTATTGAAGCAACATTTTCAATATATTTATTAAACCAATGTTATCCTTGTATAGAAAAAATACATCTGCTTTGATAATCAGTAGACGGAAGCAAATGAAAGTGCATACAAGCACCAAAAGCGTAAATAGTAGATACAGTTCTACCGAGGGGCTAAAACAGTGTATCTAGGAAGCCATATAAACAATGGCAGTAATCAGGAATCATCCTACTATGAAAACCACACTCTGAGTTTATCTAGAGTGTGTGTGGGTGTGAAGCCAAGAATCCCCCAAGGGACGAACCATCCCCAGTTCCTGATGACAGAGAACGAAGGACCCCGTCTTGATCACGAACTGGAGACCCCAAACTTGATGTCAGAACGCTGTGTGGTGAAGTCTCAGCATGCAGGGACCCTCTGTGTCAGCTGTTAATCTATTGGGATGCTCTTTATTGCATATAGGTTAGTGAGGTTATGGATATGTAGATAGCCTTGTCACCCTGTTGATGAAGCTAGGATGACATTTGTTCATAGTGTGTAGTAGGGCTTTGTATATGATGTTGGAGGCATCGTGATAATGCTGTGAGAAGCTGGGTGTGTAAACAAAGCAGTTTTAAAGAAACTACACCAAAAAATATTTGCAAATGGTTACAGCAGAAATGTTATTGTGAAAAAAGTACAATGTAAGAAATATGCATATGACCATATCTGAACTGGGGTGGCTGAGTGAGCTAAAGAATGGTGATGGATTAAACCCAGATCAGTTGACTGGGGGTGAGTGTTCGATTTGCTCAAACGGTCTGTCCATCATCCCCTTTTGTATTTATGCCAACCACACTTGCCAATGTCTGGAACAATGCCACGTAGGATAAAAGAGACAGGCTCAATGCTGCCTTGGGTGCTACTTTCACTAGACACCCCGATTCCTGGCATATGTTATGTTAAAAAGTTTTCTAGAGCACATAGCTGCCCCAGCAAAGGGGCGTCCCGGCGCTGTCAGACCTGAAACAGGACAGTTCAGAGAGATTACAGCACAGGCGATCAAGTCCATGTCCTATACTGAAGGAAACAGAAAAGTTTTACTGGCTTTCCGGAATGCCAACAGGTCCTCCAGAGCCGCCCGGATATGTAGTGCAAATAATTCCACAGCTTGGCGGCTAGGTACCGAAACGAAGACCCTCCCGCCTGATAACGTGTGACCCGTGGGACATTCGCCATGTACTGTCCACAGGAACGCAACTGTCGGTGTGGGACATACGGGCTCAGAAGACCGCACAGGAGCATTGGGCTATTTGACTTTAAGATCTTAAATGATAAGCACAAGGCTTTAAACTGGAGCCGTTATCAATCCGCAGCCAGTGTAGCCCTTGTATTGTAGCCCCGGCCGAGCAGTAGCAGGGGAGACCCACCCGCGCTCTGGCTGCGGAGTTCTGAAATTGTTGTAATCACCGTATCTCTGCTTTATTAACCCCTAAAAGCAGAGATCTGGTGTAATCTAAGCGAGACAATACCGTCAACTGCACAATAAGCTGACGCACAGCAGGGTCGAAAAATTTCAGAAGAGGTTTGAGGCCCCTTAGTAGTCCAACGCAGGTGACAGCAACTCTCTTAGTATGGCTCTGGAAGCTAAGCGTGGAGTCCATCTAGACCCCGAGATTTTTTACCACTGATTAAGGCAATGGCATAGGACCAAGGGGCGCTGGCCACCAGTGCTCGTTCCAAAGAGCAGCCTTCTTTCCTACCAATAGTACCTCAGTTTTATTCGCATTGAGTTGTAGACAGTTTTCTGTCATCCATTGTGCCACTACTGTCATCCCCTCTCTGAATCTGGTGGCTGCTACTGATGGTCCCTCATCCAAGGCGATAACCAGCTGGGTATCGTCCGCATAGGACACCATCGTAAGATCCCATCTTTTAGCAACAGCAGCCAAAGGCTGTCCATACAGATTAAATAGAGTGGGGCTCAATGCTGAGCCCTTTGGGACCCCCTGTCTGATGGAATAAGGTTGCGAAAGGAACGGAGGGGCCGACACACGGAAGGATCTCAATGACCTAAACCATGCCAGTGCCATACCGGTAACCCCTGCTGTCTCCAAACGATGAAGAAGGATGTCGTGTGACACCGTGTCAAAGGCAGCGCTGAGATCTAACAAGATCAGCGCTGCACTTTCATCGGCATCAAGGACATTCCGCAGATGTTCAGTGGTGGCTAGCAGGACCGTTTCCATGCTATGGCCAGGCCAAAAGCCGTTCTGAGATGGGTCCAGAATATTATGGGAGCTCAGGAATTGAGATAGGGTGTTAACATGGGCTTCTGCGATCTTGGCCACCCAGCGAGCAAGATTGGTCTAAAATTCTTAGGTTTTAAGGGGTCTAACGTAGGCTTCTTAATATTAGGAGACACCCAAGCCTCTTTCCAAGCAGCTGGAACAATGGCCCTCCGAAAGGATAGGTTCACAACTTGGCATAGCGGCTGCTGCAGCAACGCAAAAGATTCAATAAATTGAGGCGGCCTCATAGGGTCAGCCGAGGAGCCAGATTTTATTTTGCCACCCAGTCTGATATGGTCCTTTCCAGAAATTTCAGGAATAGCAGATAGCGTTGGGCATGACTAATCTCTAACAAATGTGGAGATGATGTCAGGGATCACATGTGGAAAGGATTGATAGATTTTTTGGACTTTTTCCACAAAGTCGCAAGCTCTTCACAATGTTGCAAGGATGTAACACTGGCTGGAGTTGCTTTGCTACTCCTGAACTCTTTAAAGATTTTAAATATGATTTTAAATATGCATTTAGTTGGGTTGGAGCTAAGCTTTATTTCCTTTGCATAGAAAGCCGCACATGCAGCACTGATCGCTTTGTGGTAAAGCTTGATTTTAGACATATAAATTACTTTACCTTCATCCATATAGTCTTTTCTCCACTCGCGCTCAGCTTTCTTGCACGCTTTTCTAAGTGCTCTCAAGGATTTATTATACCAAGGGCTCGAGTTAGAGATACGCCCCTTGGTCCATTTAGCAGGGATAAAGGTATCTAAACCCTTTAGTATCCAATCGCAGAAGGCGGTGTAAGCCATCTCAGGATCTGTCATATCTGCTAAGGGGTTAGACATAAGAAAGGCATGAAACTCATCCAGTCTGAGTTTATGCCATGGGCGTCTAAAGGCCTTCTTCTCATTATCACGTTTGTACAAATCAGAAATAGGTAGCCTTATCTGGATCAAAAAGTGGTCAGTCCACCCCATAGGCTCAGGCGTAACTAAGCTCAAGTCTGGGATATTGGAAAAGACCAGGTCTAACGTGTGTCCGGTCATATGAGTAGCACCGGACACTAATTGTTCCAGCTGCAGCGCACCTAAATCCTCAACCAAAGTGCGTATAACACTAGCCTGCAGCATATCAAAATGAAGATAAATGTTACCCAAGATAGTGAAATTGGCGGACCCCACAACTAGGTCGCTTGCCATATCCAGAAATGACTCAATAAACGTACTAGCTGGCCCTGGGGGCGGTAGATAAACAGACCCTACCCTAAAGCGGGCACTTTCACACTTCTTAATACTCTCCTTGGTAAAAGAGCAGGGGTACACAGATTTATAAATTATCGCGATACCCCCCGCCCTAGAGTTCCTATTGATAGTGCTGATCGAGTAACCCCTGGGGAGAGTGAGATTAGGTATTGCTGTCATATCGCCTCTAAGCCAGGTTTCGCAGACAAACAGAATATCCGGAGTCTCCTCAGAGATGACATCATAAATTTCCATGTAATGCTTTACAAGTGATCTTACATTAAGTGGGGATATATGTTAAGATGGGGTAGCTGAGTTCTCTTCACTGCCCTTCGAACGAGCTCCGGGGACGATGTCCGAAACTTGCATTTAGGGCATGACAGTTCAGTATCCCCCAGCTGAGAGGAGCATTTACTACAATCCCCTGCACCAGGATTCAGTGACAAAAGGGAGTCTCGTCCATAGCAAAAAGGATCGTTAGGTTCTGGGCCAACGGTTTTGGCGAGAGGCGAAGTCCTGGCGCGGCCTTTGGCGCGCCATCGGCGCGCCCGCTGCGCCATCTCGCTGCGCGAAATGATAGTGTTTGACATATATAGGCAGGAAAGGGGCAGGGCTGGCCAACAACTAGTCCGCACCGAGAAATCCTCCCGCAATGGCGTCTTAGCCCTGCCTCAGTCCCGCGATATTGGTAATAGTATGTGCAGATCACCTGCACATATCTTTCCTAGATGGACCAGAGGCAGTTATAAACAAATCAGAAAAACCACTGTACCAAGAACAATCAGTAAACTTATCAATGATAAATAAGACAGGAGGAATGGTGGAGATGGAAAGGGAGGAAAGGGTAATGTGGAGAGAATATATAGAAGCATTTAAGTACAATACAAGGTATACATGTATGCAATGCCTGCACACATCTTCCAACACATTCACAAGAGATTATGAGCTATACAACGATTCCAGTGGGTAAATATGTGGGGAACAATGTGATTTTACACACGCAACATAACATGTCTCTGAAATCCGCAAGAGCTGAACATTCACAGGGAGGCCTGCTGTGTACACATATTAAACCAAAACAGGGAGATCAGTCATTGGTAGTCCACTTTAGGTACAACAAGCAACAAGGTCTGGGTAAGGGAAAAGACCCAGAAGCTTGGCATTTCCTAGGAGGCAAGAAGGCAGAGGATCTAGGTGTCCAACACTTAAAGATTCACAAAACGGTAACTGTTCCTGGTATATACTGTACGCAAACGATAAAGGCTTAGGCGACGCAAGTCAGGGAGAGAAGGTAACTAGACATAATATCGAATCCAAAATATAGAATAGCCATAATATCAAATTCAAAATATAGAATGGACAAAATATCGAACGGACAGAATATAGTGTTGAAAAATATCGAATTGAAGGCAAGTAATATAATATCGATTTTCAAAATATATAAAGTCAAAATATCGAAGTATATAATATAGGTATTAAAATATATCAAATTGTTAATAACATCACATTTTTAAAAGTGTTTTGTATGTTAGTAGGGGTTTATAGGGGAAGAGGGTGGGAAGTAATTTAATTATATTAAATATACATGTTTAGAAATTACTAATTATTTTTAATTTAATTTTGCGTTTTAGTTGTGGGTTTATCGGGGAATAGGGTGGGAAGTAATTTAATTGCAATTAATTAAATATTTCTATTTATTTATTGGTATTTATTTTGAATTAATTTTGAATTATTTTTAATAGGTAATTAATTTTTAAGAATTGATCAATTGATAATTATGTAAATTGTATTAATTCATTTCTCGTAGCGGGAGTGGGTTTATAGGGGAATAGGATGGGAAGTAATTTAATTGTAATTAGGTACATACTTTGTATTTATTTATTGTATTGAATTTATTGTTAATTAATTGTTAATTTGTAATTAATTTTTATTAGTTGGCAATTAATTAGTATTAAATCATAAATTGATAATTACAATAATTGTATTAATTTATTTTCTGTAGAGGATTGTGGGTTTATAGGGGAATAAGGTGGAGAGTAATTTAATTGTACTTAATTACATATTAAAAATACTTTGTGTATTGATAATTATTTACTGTTAATTAATTATTAATTGGTAATAATTGTTATTAATAATTCGTTTTTGTTATTGAAAATTAATTCGTTGTTAAGTAATTATGGATAGGTAATTTTAATAAGTAATATTCATTTGTATTTTTAATCGATTAATTATTACATAATATTAAATTGGTGATTAATTTTATGTTTTTTTATTGGAATTGATATTTAATTTCTTTTTATTAATATATTAAATCATTACTTTCCCTACTGTTAAACTCACTAGAGTGGGAATAGTATTTGTTACCCCTACGCTATCCAACGCTTTCCCTACTGTTGCACTCTCTGGAGTGGAAATAGTAATTTTTACCCCTACGCTATCCAACGCTTTCCCTACTGTTGCACTCTCTGGAGTGGGAATAGTAATTTTTACCCTCCCGTTATCCAACGCTTTCCCTATTGTTGCACTCTCTGGAGTGGGAATCGTAATTGTTACCCTCCCCAATACAGCATGTTCACTACTGTTGCACCCACTGGAGTGGGAAAAGTAAATTTTACCCTCCCGCTATCCAACTCTTTTCCTACTGTTGCACTCACTGGAGTGGGAATAGTATTTTTTACCCTCCCGCTATCCAATGCTTTCCCTACTGTTGCACTCACTGGAGTGGGAATAGTATTTTTTTCCCCTACGCTATATAACGCTTTCCCTACTGTTGCACTCACTGGAGTGGGAATAGTAATTTGTACCCCTACGCTATCCAATGTTTTCCCTACTGTTGCACTCACTGGAGTGGTAATAGTAAATTTTACAGTCTCGCTATCCTACGGTAAAAATATTGTATATTTTTTATTAATATTACGTTAATATGTTTATATATATGTATTAAACAATAAAATTGTAAGTTTGTTTATAACTTAAATTAAGTATTTAATAGTTTTAAGGTTATTTAAGTATTTTTAAGCATGTTTTAGTTAATTATACTTAATAGTACATTAATTTTATTTTTTACACAATATTTTTGATTCAATATTTTTGTACTTACCTGTTTGTAGATAGGAATTCGATATTTTTGCATTCTATATTTTTGTATTCGATATTATGTCAGTGATCTGTTCTGAATATACCCCACGCTGAGGACCTCGCCACCCAAGATATTGCCTGCAAAAGCCACCTTGAGCCACAAGGCTACATTCTGTGCTCCACTAATGCAAATTCTTAGTAGAAGAAGGCAGAAGTGAGGCAGATGCAGGGGCATATTCTCAAGGAGCTATCGCCGAGTTAACAGCTGTGTATCGCAGCCAAAGTTGCGATAAATGTATCGCCCCATTCTCAAGTTGGAGCTAACAGCCCAAAGCACCAGTTTACCTGTGATACAGCCGCAAAAAAACATCGCCACAGATGACCCCTGCAACTATCGCTAATGAGTTGCAGAGTAGGCATTCCTGAGCAAAAATCCAGAACAACATCACTCCGCAACATTCTCAACGACCAGCCAGATCAGCAACAAGATCCCAAAACATGCAATAAGGCACGTTAGCAGCAGGAAACTAACACCTGCTCTGACTTGGTGTAAAGTCAGACCACAGCCTGCACCACAAACAGGAGCCAAGGCCAGAGCCACACCTGAAGAACATCAGATGTCATAAAGCAACTGATCATGTGGACGGACACCCAAGAGGGCCAGAGAGGGGGAGAGAGAGATAGATGGACAGAGAGGGGGCGAGAGAGATAGATGGAAAGAGAGGGAGAGAGAGAGATAGACGGACAGAGAGGGAGAGAGAGACACAGAGAAATGAAGAGAGGGACAGGGAGAGAGAGTGCTGACACTGCGCACCCAAGCCACACGGCCCACCTGCTCCCATCTTTGTGTCTCCAATCACGTGCCCCTATGTAGTGCAGTTCACCAGGTCCCAAATCTAAGACAGACCTGTCATCTGAAACAGAGTCCAGATACAAAAATGGGAAAGTACATACAATTGCAAGCAACATCATCGCCTCTCTGCCCCTGCGCACCCAGGCAGATGCCCCCAGCCCCTCCCACCGCCCAGCGGTGCATGCCCGCCCCTGCTCACGCAGGCAGATGCACCCCAGCCCCTCCCGCCACCCAGCGGTGCATGTCTGCCCCTGCGCACACAATCCTCACTGCTCACCTTCTCCCACTGGCATGTAGAAAAGAGGGCCCACCACGTGCTGCTGCAAGCCACAAGACCGGGGCCCGCGGACATGGCACCCTCCACATCATGCAACCCCACCCTACAGGCCTCCAGGTCTAACATTTGGGGCTGGGACTTGATTTCTCAATGGAAGAGGACATACCAGTGCACCCAGCATCATCGCAGGCTGCACACCTGCTCAGCCTTATAGGTGCCACTAACTCTGTGATCCAGGAGACAATGCAATGTGGCGGTGGGCCAGCGCTGACCGCTGGCTCAGGCCTACACTGCGGTTCAGCAGGGCACACGACACCTAAGCCGTCTGGACCACAGGGACGGGGCATCATCACAGGATGCACGACGCTTAGCACTTTAGGTGCCCCTACCTCAGTGCCCTGAAAGTCACTGTCCTGTGGCGGTGTGCCTGTGCCGGCCACAGTGTATCTGGTGCCACCAAGTCTGTGCCCCGCTAGACATGG
This sequence comes from Lissotriton vulgaris, assembly GCF_964263255.1. NCBI lineage: Eukaryota > Metazoa > Chordata > Amphibia > Caudata > Salamandridae > Lissotriton > Lissotriton vulgaris. Next base: position 149,183,859 of record NC_141695.1, on the reverse strand, counting down.
ACTCTCTATGATTGGGTATCGTGGTGTGGACAACCATCATGTCACCTGAAGGCCTGCGGAATGTGATGTTGCAGGCCCCTGGGCCCCATGCCTACTTTCACACCACACGGATACACCATGAAAGAGGTTGGAAATGGCGTTGTGCACGTGTGCCAGGCCCATTATATTGTCAGGTTCACATGTGATGTGATACGTGTGCTGGATGGATGTGGTGTGGGTATAAACCAGTCATGAGGAGTGGCTGTGGCATGCTGACAACTAGAACTGTGAGCATCAGATTACTACAGGGAAGTCCTGACACATGTAGCATTGTTTTCCCCCCCTGGAGCGTAAGTGTAGAGGGCTGACCTGGCGTATGCCAGTCCAGCGTAAGGGTTTGAACAATGACCCTGGGGCTCTGGGAGTGGTTCTGTACGGGGCTGGACAAGGGAGTAACTAATGCTTGTGTCGCTGTTGTTGCGATCGCGCCACCTGGACAACATTCGCCAATGTGTTACACTGTGACCAAAGTCCAACTACATGAGCCCCATGGATGAAGGGGGAATTCACTGACCCTACATTCATCTGTACTTCCACACATGAAATACCATAGATACAACACATCTGTGTGATTTGGAATGTTTAATGCACATTCAGTGGAGTGTGGCATCTGGAGCAGTAAAGGGCCATGCAAATCCCACTTCACAATGTTGGCCTGTGGTGGGCCAGCAAGAGTCCTCCTGGGAATGACAACTCCAAAGGAAGAGGAAGAGTTCAGTCCGCAGTCTGTTTTCTGTGTCATTGGTGATCAAGCAGAATATGGTAGTCTATTGCGAGGTCCAAGGTGAGTGTCGCAGAGTGTATCGGGGGACAGTGGAAGGTGATGATGCAGAGGACAGAACCAATCTGAAACCGGCCACATGGCGGAGATGAATTCTACTGTATCCTTCTTACCACGATGGCGCATTCATGCACCTCTTCGTCCTTTGCTGTTCCATGTGCCTCATGTGTGGGTTGTGCTGGCCTTTCTCCAGCACTCTGTGGCAGTGACACCTCAGGGGCCGGAGGTGGAATGTCTGCCGCATTGTGTGGCACTGACACTTCAGGGGGGGAGATGTGGATGTAGTGGTAGCAGCAGCAGGCATCAGCGCCAGGCCTTGTGGCAGCAATGCCATGAGGATAGTTTTCAGGTCATTGAGGAACCCACCAACCACTCGCTGGTGTGCAGCCGTGGCAGCCACTCTTTCCGCATTGGCCCGCTCCATGATCTCCATGAGCCTCCGCATGTTTCACATGGACCGGCTGAGCTCGATGGAGCCACTTTGACTAGTCAGTCATTCTTGTCTCGGAGTCAGGAATCTGGTAATGTCAGCCATGATTCGTTAGAGAGCTTGGAGTGTACTGTGGTTGTCCGTTAGGGACTGTGAGTGGTCCCTGATTGGACTTAGACACCCATGTATTGCATCTAGTTTGTCTGCCATGCGGTCATACCCCACCTGCACCTGTTCAGCCAGCTGCTCCTGGTATCCCAACACACAGCATTGGAAGGCTATGTGTTCTTCGGGGGGTCCTGGGAGGCAGCCTTGGTGGTGCGTGCCACCTCCTGTGTGGTCTGTGCAGGGGTTGGGGTGTCCTCAGTGGAGTTGGGCCGCCTTGCTCCTGGAGGAGGGCTGCGGAGGCTGTCAATGAACTCTTGGAGGGTGCCGGAGTTGAAGCTGTGGTGGTCCTCTATGTCATCAGAGAAGAGAGGGTTGGGCTGCTCTGCAGGAGGTGTTAATTGTCCTTCTGCAATGTGAAGGGGAGATGCAGTTTAACAATGTGTTCACATGTGTGTTGTTGCATTGTACATGTTTACATACAGACTGCATGACTGTGTACATATAGCTGTTTGGGAGGAGCTGCCTATTTGATGGGGACAGTGGACATTTTGAGAACAGGCATGTGTGTGTTTGTACTTGTACATAGTCATCACACATTTCCGTGCAATGCCACTTGTGATTGGCCAGTGTCTACACCCAGCGGGGGCCCCAGTTGTGTCCTGTGTTCTGTTGTGGACATGTTGCAGTGTGTGCCACATTGTTTTCAGTGTTGCTGTTCTCTGCATTTTATGTTATGATATGTTATGTTATGTTATGTTATGTTATGTTATGTTGTGATGCATTTATAGCGTGCACGGATACTCAAGAGTTTTCCAGCACGGTGTGCTATTGTCGGAAGCAGAGGAGACTAAGCATACCTAGGCTTAATCAAAAAGCAGGGTTATGAGATGCTTCTTGAACAGCCTAATATCTTGAATGTTACACAGTTCCAGAGGGAGAAAATTCCAAGCTTCAGCCACCTTAAAAGATAGGGATTTATCCACATACGAGTAAGGTAGAATAGAGGGATGAATGCCAGGCGCTGTGCAGCAGAACGCAGACGCCTTCGAGGAACATGGAAGGTGAAGCGTCTCCTAAGGTAAAGTGGCCCCAATCCATGTAGAACTCCATGCACCAAAGTAAGGGCTTTAAACGGGGCATGGCGGGCCAGGGGAAGCCAATGGAGATCCCGTATGTGTTGATTCATGCCTGATCTTCCTGGGATACCGAGCAAAACCCTAGCAGCCGCATTCTGTATTGTTTGCAATTTTTTTAGATGGTAGCCAGACAAACCAATGTACAAAGCATTGGCATAGTCAATGTGTGACAGGATTAGAGCATGAGTCACCATTTCCTTAGCTGGCCGAGGTAACGGGAAAAAACTTTCAGAGTGATTTCAGCTTGCCAAAGCACACTCCTGCAAGTTTCTGTATCTGCATGGAGAACCGGAGGTCTTCACTGAACCAGACCCCCAAGTTCTTAGCAGGGTTGCTGACAGAATTAGGTGGGGGGTAATTCAGTGGGCCAAGAAGCCTCCCTAAAATGCGGGGTAAAGGATCCATACAGAAGTACCTCTGACTTGTCGTCGTTGCACTTCAGCTGTGCCAGTTCAATCCATTTAAAAACAGCAAAGAGACAGCGTTTCGCTTTGTCCGGGGACAGGTAATTTTTCTTTCAGGTGAAGAGGAGCTGGGTATCATCAGCATAGATAATGATCTTCGTTCCCAGTTCCTCTTCTAAGTAAATCAGTGGAGTAACATAAATATTGAAAAGCAGGGAGCTCGGAGTGGAGCCCTGAGGAACTCCTAGTAACCTTTCTAGGAGCTGAGAAGAACGGACGCTTCCAAACCTGCTGGGTTCTGTCCTCTAAGAAAGATTTAAGCCAGTCCCAAGCCCGTCTAGAAACCCCCAATACTTGAGAGGCGAGCAAGCATGTTATGTGTGTGTTCTGCTTTTTGGGGGTGTGGCCTTTGCTGGTCTGTTTTTCTGCCCCTTATCCCTTTTCTGTGATGTGCCTTTGCCTTCTGTGCTTATGCAGTGCTGCAATGTTGCATACTTGGGTACACTGGTCTCTTGGTGGGAGTTGGGGTATGAGGCATGTTTTGTCTGCAGATGTGCTCAGCTCATTGTGCATGTGTGCCTGAGTGCCCATCTTCCCCGTCCCCCCAGTCCCTGGTCATTACTCACCCTGTTGCTGTTGTGTCCGGTCATGTTGAGCAATGTCAGGTCTCCGACTCCAGTCACCGTCTCCCTACTGATGACTGTGGACACCATTTCCTCCATGTTGTTCAGCTCCTCCGGTGGCACATGACTTCCACCTCCAGTCTGCATTGCTGCCTTCCAGGTGTTGGTGACTTTTAGCTTGGTTTTGCGCTTGACTTCATTCCAGCGCCTCTTGACCTCTTCCATTGTCCTCTTCAGCACTCTCTCTGCATTCAACTTGTCGACGATGGACTGCCATAGTCCATTTTTGGTTGCCAATGACACAGTGGAGGTGACAAACAGTTGTTGAAGGTGTTCCACCACCTCCGTTATCAGGATCCTGTTTTCCTGTGGACTGAAGCGCTTCTTCCAACTCTTCTTCTCCTCGGCCTTCCCTGACCCCCAGGTCCCAGGCAGGTCCTCCGGGGGCTTGTGGGGTTATTCTTCTCCTACGTACTTGCTCTGGCAACATCCATTTTGCTTCGCTGTTGTTTGGCATTTGTTTGTCAGTTTTTTTCTACTTTTATGGTGATTTTTCCCGGCTGACGCATGTGGATTGCAGGCCTGTTGCTGGTTTTCACTGATTTTAGTATAGCGATTGGCCTCATCACAGCTTTTTTTGCCTTCGCATTTTTGCAGCTTGGCATTTCTTTTCACGCAGTCAGTTGACTCATTGTTTGGAGACTATTGCATGGTACCGCTGTGTTGAGAATGCTTGATTAACACACTGTAATTTTCCCGCAATCAATTTGATGTTGGAAGTTGTGTTAAGTAACTTTTGCGATGGTTATCACTTGTTCTTGAGAATATGCCCCCCCCAATATTTTGTTTGTAGTTTCTCACCACAAACTCCATTACAAGGGCTGTCTTCTCCAGACTTACAATTCTTTCTCCTCTGGATAGGCAGCATCATTGTTTGATTTAATTGATTTGGTTTTAATTTGTATAGCACAGAGTTTGCCCTAAGGCTTCCGAGACGGATAAAGGGTGAAATTATGATATTACATTAAGAGAGTCAAAAGCCAGGTTTTGAGAAGCTTTCTGAAAGCAAGAAAGTTGGAAGTATTCCTCAAGGAGTCTGGTATTTGATTCCAGAGGCGAGTAGTAACATGAGAAACCTGTCTACCACCGCAAGAAGCTTTGTAAATGCGAAAGACAGGCAACTTCTTCGAGGAAGCAGAACTTAGAGACCTGTTCGGGTATACCATGAAATTGTGTCCTCAATGATTCTGGGCCCTGGAGATGCAATGCTTTATAAGCAATACAGAGTACGTTAAAGGCTACAATTGTCTTTGACTGGTAACCAATTGAGTTCATCCACAGCTTTGGTCACTGATTTTTTTCAGAACCCAGTATTTTTTATCCTCTGGAGCCTGCTAAGGTCATACTGTTGGGCTCCAACCGGAATGTGTTGCAATAATCTAATTTAGATGATAGCAGTGAGGTGATAACTCTCTTGTGTAACTCTAGTGGTAAAAAAGTAAGACTTTTCCTTAAAATTGTAAATTTATAAAAATAAGAAGTGAGGTGATTAGTTTGATCCCTAAAAGAAAGCTTTGTATCAAAAATGATTCCTAGATTGTTGGATTTGAACACTGGGACAGGGAGCCAAGAGCATCTGGCCACCAGGATTTTTTCCAAATGGAGGTATCCCACTCAAAGATGATGACTTCAGTCTTTCCTGAATTTAGTTTTAAGCAATAGCTTCCCATCAAATGCACTCATGAATTTAATAAAGCGAGAAGCCACCTCTTCAGTGTATTTGTTTATGGGAGCAATAATTTGAATATCGTCCGCATAGGAAAATGTGGAGAAACAAAAGACCTTATCAGTCCCATGAGAGGGGCCATGTACATGTATTAACATACGGCGGGGCTTAACAAAGAGCCCTGCTTGACTCCACATGGTAAGGAAAAGTATTTTGACCCAAAATCTCATATGGTAAAAGTTTGTTCTCTTCCATCCAAAAAAGCAAATAGAAACTTAAAAGCCATACCTTTAACCCTATGTCTAGCAGATGCTGTTTCAGAATGTTATGGCTTACTGTAAAAAAGGCTGTGGATACACAGCTCTATCTCGATGGTTGAGAATTTCTGTGACCTCATCGGATACTGTAACTAGAGCTGTCTCCGTGCTATGGGCTTTCCTGAAACGAAATTGGTATTTATCCAAGATGTCATATTGGTCCAGAAACCTATTGAGACAGATGTTAAGATGTCTTCAAGCACTTTACTAGAAAAGGAAGTTTCAATATAGGGCAGTAGTTCTGTTCATCAGTCGGGTTATGGGATTGTTTCTGTAGGAGAGGCAGAATGGGGGCTCTTTTCCATTCTGTAAGAAAAATCACGGATTTTAAGATGTTATTAAACATTGAAGAGTGTGGGAGTGCAATAATATAAACTATTTTGTGCAGCACATTAGTAGGGCAAGGGTCAGAGGAAGCTCAGTCTTAAAATCAGGAACAATTAATGGAAATACATAAAAAATTGTGGCTTTGATCAACGTGAGTGATGAAGTGGCAAGTGGTTAGTTTTGGTATTAAGAATAAGGTCCTTATGAACTGCCTCTAATTTATTGCAAAACCTCTGCAAAGGAGTCAGTGTAGGTTAGACAGATAGGGGAGAGAGGCTAGATACCGCCTAGAACAGCTCCTTGGATGAATTCTTTTCAAATCTGATTTTGTCAGTGAAAAAAATATTTTTGTCAGCGATAATCAGATTCTTATATTCCTGGATGTGTTGTTTGTATCTCTGTTTTTCCTATGGAGCATAATTACTACTCCTGGGGCCGTATATTACCAAGGGTCATTTTGCCGCTTTTTTGGCTTTAAAAGCCAAAAAAGCGTCGAAAATAACATCACCCTATTTACTAGGCGGCGCTAACATGCACTAGCGCATGTTAGCATCTGGATTCCTAACGCCTCGCATCTCCAATGACATGCAAAGTAGGCATTCTCAGAGGTAAAGTAGGCGTTCCTATGAAAATACAACATGGAAGAAGACGCCACCACAACAGTGCTGTATTTACAAGGCTGAGAGAAATGGGCAACCCAAACTACCCTTGAGGGCTCGGGCAAAGTAAGAGGGATGGGTAAATATGCATTCAAGGGATTTATTCAATTGAATGATTAGTTTATTTTAAGATAACAGTTGGGAGCAACATGGAAGTAATGCTTGCTAATTGATTTCTTTCAGCTCGTCAATTCTTTTAGGCAATTTCTTGTAAACGGGAACAACTCTGTTCAAGAGCGAACAATTATTTCGAGTAAATCTCAAAAAGGTGTATAGAACAGACAAAAAAAGGTGTATATAAGAAAGTATCGCATTTTATTTTAGAATTTTTCAGGGGACTTCTATACAGTACATGCAATGAAACAAGAAGGTAATTATTATGCACATGAAAACCTTCACTGAAACAATTGTGACACTTTTTCTTAAAATAAACCGCAAATCAATATCAAAGAAAAAAGTGTATAAGGCGACGTTTCGGTCTCTAGTTTTGCAGTAGTGAGACCATCTTCAGGACTGTATAGTATTGAGGTTTTAGACCCCTTTTATAACGTAGAACAAAAGAAAATTACTGCTTGTTCTAATACATACATATAAAAGACAATGTTTTCATAACACCCATGTAAGTGTAACACCATTATACAATTATTCCATTGGAAAAAACAAACATACATGAATAAACAATATGCATTAAAGAGCATTTGCAATTCGTAGGATATCTTCATTTCACTTAATTTGTGATGTAGATGCACATATCTGGGGCAGATATGAATAATCATACAGAATTGCGGTAGCCGTTCATGTCCTGGTGGATGTCTACAATACCAGCTGAATGCCAATCCTAGCATCATAGTTCATCGTTTGTTATTATTGTACGAGATGAGAGATTTTTAACTGGAGAACCTTCATAGAGTAATGCCATGATGGCTTTTGAATATAAACATTGATGGTATTTAACCCACATATCAGACAATAACCTCATTGGGTCCCTATATCTGTACTTGGATGTTATTCAATAACTTGATACTAAAAATTCAAGCATACCTAGAGACAATCAGACCAACTTGACTCAATTTCTTCAAAATTGTGGCGCTGAAGATGTGCAACTCTATCTCATAAAAAGCAAAGAAAAAGGAATATTTTTCAACTTATTTTATATTCCAGGAATCAAATGAAAACGTGAGCGCCTGAAGCGCGCATTGTTACCTTAGTGGCCCTCAGGGCAGTGTGTTCAGATTGTATTGCGTGTCTGTGAAAACTTCCTCGAGCTGGAGAAAAATCGCAGGGTTCATACGAGTGTAGAACTAGAGATGGACTTATCTATCTATTGTGGAGTGAGAGAAGGGGGATTTGTAATTCATTTTCTCTTCAGAAAGAGTCAGTGTAATGTAACCTCATAGCGTATTTTTGTTACCTTAATTACGCTGGAGCAAGCGTATTTGAACTTTATGGCGTTTTAGTTCCAACTTCGAGCTGGCACAAGGTATCACGTATTGAAATCATGGATGCCCCAGTTATTTTGCAGTCTGAAGAGAATTAGATTTTATTCAGACAGATTTAAGTTCAAGGATTTATATTTACATAGTGTTGCTCAAGGTGTAAGGAAGATAAATTACACATCATGTCTCACCTTACTGCACTTTACAGCACTTCACTGTGGACATCAGAGATAAGAAATTCAAGACTGCACTCCAAAATACTATTATTGAAATGAAGTTCTTGACAGATAGATCAAATCAATTCTGTAATTCTGTAAAGTAAAAAAAAATTAAATAAGGTTTAAGCTAAATTTAATTGGAGGCATGAATCTAACTTTTAGAAAGATCTCTGCTGGTGAATAGGTGTACATACCTCCAGTCAAATCAATGGTGATCAACAGTACAGCAGGGCAAAAAGAAAACCGCATCAAGTTGGGCATGTCAGTCAAATTGGGTTTTAAATGTTTGGAGATGGAAAGAGGACTGCTAAAGACATTACTAGAATCGGAGCGGCCATTTTGGACTGCAAACTTGTGTGTCGGCCATCTATAAAGGTGGTTCTTCTAGCTAACCCCCTATGCACTGATGGTATTTACGATATATATTTAGCCTCGAAGGTGATTTATTTATTTAGTTTATGGCAATGATTACATTGTACAGGTATTACCATATAAGAAGTATTAATGGTGTCAACATTCCTCTATCGGGTTGGAAGATGGCGGCCAACTTTGCATGTTGTTGTTGGGACAATCGCGGCTGGAATGAGGAAAGAATAAATATATTCGAAAATATTCTCGCGCTAATTGGGTGTTCAGTAGAATATGTCCCTAATGCTTAATATGAATGCTATTTTACTCTGGTATACGTGTTTGCTGGTTATTACCATCCATCAAAGGAAATTAATACATTAAACACAGTTACTATAACATATGTGTATATATGACATCTAAATACATAACACTTACAGTATAAAGTTGTCATCACAGTTTTCTTATAAATAAGGTAATCTTGCTACCAACCACAAAAAGGGAGATAAATACACACTGTTGCTGTCCAATAAGTGTATATATGACATCTAAATACATGACACTGATCTTGAGAATTGTCACAATATATATTCTGAATACAGTAATCTTACAAGAAGAGAGGATATACATCGTAACTATGACTATCTGGATAATGTATTTTTTTTTTTAGGTTTAAAGTATTTTATTAGAAAGGTACAGCAGCAAAGGAAAACAATCTTATAAAGAGTCAGTGCTTACGCAAGGGGGCGTCCCAGGAACAAAGTTCAAGTGTCCCAGCCCCGAAAGGCCGCCCTAGTATCCGACGCCATGCGTGGAGATGTGCAAGAGAGTCCAAAGTGCAACTCCCCAACTGTTCCGTACCCTTCTTGAAGTAAACAATTCCCCCCCAACAACTCCCCCCCCCCCCTTCCCACCCTGTCCAGTGCTGTGTAATATCAATCCTCGGTATCATCTCGGCCCTCCTCTCCCTCTCCCATATCCCCCGCAGGGTCACACTCAGATCCCCCTCAATCGGATAGGGCGTTACGATGGTGGCGTAAGCCTCATAAGTCTCAAGTATCTTGGGCATGTAATTTCTTTGAATTCCGTGGCTAGTAGTGTATGAAAAGTCTGCCACAACTCCTCGAAGCTATCCACTTCCCCAGCCAGTGTGAGTGAGAGCTTTTCCATTCCCAGAACATGCCACAGACTGTGCAGCCAACCTGTAAGGGAAGGAGTGGTCGGCGTGCGCCAGTGTATTAGGATATTCTGAACAGCTGAGCCCAGCATGATTGCAATCTGCCTCCCCCTTCCAGATTTCAGCGGGTACATTAAGCCATTGGGGAGACCTAGCAGGACGTACGCTGGAAAACGGGGCAGTTCAATACCAAAGCATGTATCTATCTCATCGATCACCCCCGACCAGTATGCCTGTATTATCGGACAGTCCCATAGAACGTGTGTCAATAAGCCTACCTGCCCACAATAGCATCTGTCATCTATGAGTCGGTTCATTTCGTGCAGGCATTCCGGGGTATGATACCAATAAGTGGAGACATTGGTGAAGGTTTCAGTGAGGCCTACATGGTAAGCTGAATATCGTGCCCGGTACGAGATTTGTTCCCATTCCTTGTGACTAAGTGTTCTCCCTAATTCTTTGTTCCAGCGTTCCCTCCCAGGGATATAGAGATGGGAGGGCGGGGGCTGTAGCATCTTATAGAGGTCGGTTATGAGTTTTGTGTCTGAAGTGCGTGTCACTAGCCACCGTTCATACGGTGACAGTTTCCTGTCTGCCGTTTCCCTAACCTGTGGTTGTAGAGCCCAGTGTCGTACCTGCCAGTATCTCATGCGGTCGGTTTCTCCCATCTGATAAATGTCTTTAAAGTTCTTAAAGGGGATAATCCCTTCTTCTGTGTACATGTGAAAAAGAGCTCTGCAGCCCTGTACTCCCCAGTGTCTCCAGTGTGAGAAGGCCCCAGGTTCCGTCCCCGGTGTGAAATCTGGATTGTCTACAATAGGCGTGAACGGAGATGGGAAAGTGGTGAGATCGAATGTTCGATTAGTAGCGTCCCACAATCTAAGTGGTACCCTCGTTATATAGGAGGCATAGAGATTCGGGGGGCTGTGCGACCGGCGGAGAAATGGTATTTCATGTAAGGGGCGCCCAGCTACCGCTTGATCTTGGAAGAGCCAGTGTTTGTCTGACTCCCACCTACTCCATTCTACCAAGTACCTCAATTGGGACGCCTGGAAGTATTTGCGCAGGTCGGGGACCCCGAGGCCCCCCGATTCCGGCGCCAAAGTCGTAAGGGCACGGCGCATACGGGGTTTGCGACCCTGCCACACAAAGCGGGACACTTCAGTTTGCATCCGCTGAATCCATCCCCTCGGGGGCTGTAAGGGCAGTGCTCGGAATAAGTACAGAATTTGGGGTAAGATTGTCATTTTAACAGCTGCAACCCTGCCAAGCCAGGAGATTGTCCCTTTGTTCCACCTCCCCATTTCTTCCTTAACCTTCTTACTCATCCCCTAATAGTTGACGGAGACCATCGCCTGCAATGTTGGTGCTAGCGCGATCCCCAAGTATTGCACCTGTTCTCGCGACCACCGGAGAGGGAAAAGCCCTTGTAAATCGCGTCTCGTTGTGGGTGTTAAGGAGACATCCAGGGCTGTGGATTTCGCCACGTTCATTCTAAATCCTGCAACACCCTCCAAGGCCTTGAGTTCAGCCAAACTTGCGGGCAAAGCTCGCCCAGGGTTCTCCAGCGAGAAAATGACATCGTCCGCGTAGAGGCTGATTGTGTGGGTGTAACCTCCCATTCGCACTCCAGTCACTTCAGGGTTCTGTCGTACCCGTTGAGCAAAGGGCTCCATGTAGAGCGCGAAGAGGAGAGGGGAGAGGGGGCACCCCTGTCTTGCACCGCGTTCAATACTAAACCGCTGCGAACCGCAGCCGTTCACTCGCACCACCGCAGATGGGAATTTATAGCAGTTAAACACCATGTGCCGAAATTTCTCCCCCATTCCCAGCCGTGCCATCATTCGCTCGAGGTAGGGCCAATGCACTTGGTCAAACGCTTTCTCAGCATCGACCGACAGCAACATCCTCTCCCCTGGAATGCGGGAAGCTGTTTCCAAAACGTGCACAATTCTTTTCGTATTGTCCACAGTTTGCCTCCCCGGCACAAAGCCAGATTGGTCTGGCTCAATTAAGCCAGGGAGGTACCGCGCCAGTCTCGCTGCCAGGATCCCTGTGTAAATCTTTAGATCCACGTTCAGGAGGGAGATTGGTCGATAAGAGCCGCACTGGGTCCTGTCCTTCCCTGGCTTGGGTATTACTGACACCGTCGCCTGCAAGAGGTCAGGAGGGATAGCCCCAGGATCGGAGAAGGAGTTAAACAGCCTAGTCAAAATTGGCGCTAGCTCCGAGCAAAACGTTCTGTAGAAAAGGGTAGTGTAACCGTCCGGGCCTGGGGCCTTTCCGCGTTTGAGTCTGGAAATTGCCGCAACCACTTCCTCAATCCTTATCTCTCTCTCCAAGTAGTCTGCCTGTTCCGGGGTCAGGGACGAGAGAGGCACTGAGTCCAAGTAAGCTTCCGGGTCCTCCATCTGCGCATCCTCCGCTGCATATAGGTCAGCATAGAACAGGCGGAAGGTCTCAGCTATGTCAGTGTCATCCGTAAGCCGTCGCCCCGCTTCCCCCTCCATTTCTTTCACCTGACGACTCTGATGCACCGCTCTCAGTTTGGCTGCCAGTAGGCGGCCACATCGATCCCCCCCTGTATAATAGGCGTGTTTTAAACGCAACACGGCATATTCAGCCCTGTCTAAGTCTAGTGATGACAAGAGTTTCCTGGCCGCCTTCAGCTGCTTCCAAACCCTGGGAGCCCCAGTGCGGCGGTGTTCCAATTCCCTGACCTTCTGCGTGAGCTCGTCCCGTTTAAGTTTCCTATCCCTATTGTCCGCCGCCGAAATCGCTATGAATTCTCCCCGTAACACTGCCTTAAGAGCACACCATTGAGTCGACAACAGGGTATCAGAGTTAGAGTTATGCAGCTGAAAGTCTTTCACCGAGTCAGTTATACGCTGCACAACCGTTTTTTTATGCAGGAGTGTATCCCGCAGCCGCCAAACTCCACGCCGAGCACCATGCGATGGAAGAAGAAAGGTACCCGAGACTGGCGCGTGGTCTGAAAGAGAGATGACCCCTATTTCTGATGCGGTGGCCATGTCTCGAACCGGTCCGGAGACCAGCAAGTGGTCCAGTCTGGCATATGTCTTGTGTGCGTGCGAGTAATAAGAGAAATCGGTATCCTGCGGGTGAAGCCCTCGCCAAAGGTTGTGCATGTCCAAGTCAGTTAACTGAGTTTTCAGTGCGTGTGACAGTTCCCCGGTTTGTGGGTGTCTCTGCGCTGACCTGTCTGCGGAGGAGTCAAAGACCATGTTAATGTCCCCCCCAGTATTATGTGCCTATCAGGTGACGCTGTAACGTCCTCCAGTGCTGTGCGGAGGAATCTATCTTGCTGCTCGTTCGGACCATAGATCGTCCCTACCGTGAACAGCAGGGTGCCCAGTTTAAGTCGGTAGGCTAGCAGTCTGCCTCTCTGCTCTGCATATTTGTGCAACACCTCCCCTTTAAAGGATTTGGACAAAAGGATAGCCACCCTGGCCGTTTTGGTCGTGTTAGATGAAAAGAACTGTGTAGGGAAATGGCGGGACCGCAATCTGTGACAGTCACCAGCCAGTAGGTGGGTTTCTTGAAGCAGACAGATGTCGGCTTGTGAGCCTTCTAACAGAGACAGGATTGCCCTCCTCTTTGTAGGATTATTCAACCCCTTGACATTCAGGGTCATCACCCTCAATTCCGCCATAGTATGTCGAGATCACCTTCCTCATGCGTTAAACCTGAAGAGTGGTAACCAGATGATATTCAAGTTAGCTCGTATGCTGAGACAGTCATGAGCGAAAGCTCTGAAAGCACTGGACAGGGTAACCCCAAACTCCCTCCCCCCAACACACCCCTTCCCAACTCCCCAACTCCTCCCCCCCCTCCATTCTCTCAGCACACGCCCCCACCTCCCAGCCCCCCCCTTCCAAACCCTCCAACAATTACTGAAAGTAGTCCCGGGCAAGTCTTAGCAGACCAGCCCGTGGTGTGTTACCTTAGTGGACGTCCAGCCACCCGTGTCAGCGCCGTCGCCCCCTCCCCCCCACCCCAAGCCAGCAGTTGCAATGGTGCTAAGACGAACTCCCCCCGGAGCACTTTTAAGTGGTCAAGGCCACCTCCTCAGTACTTCCCAGCTCCCCGGAATCTGTTCGGACAGCGTCCTCCATTCCCGCCCTGATGGTAGGTGACCCTGGCCTACGAGACACCCCATGCGTCCTTCTCCGTGCGACTCTTTGCCATCCTCCATCGGTCGCACGTCTTCTCCGCGGCGTGGTGGATTCTTCCTCCTCCGTGGTGATGCCCAGTACTTCGCAGGTATCCTGCAGGGATCGCAACTGGTGGGTCTCCCCATGCCACTTAAAGATAATACGGAAGGGGTGACCCCACGAGTAGGGCGTTTCATGCTGCCTGAGGAAGTCAGTCACTATCTTAAATGCCTTACGCTTTTGGAGCGTGATTGTGGAGAGGTCTTGGTACAGTGCCACGGGGTGCCCATGAAAGGTGAGGGAGCGCTCCTTCCGTGCCTCCGTCATTATTCTTTCCTTCAGCGGGAAGTCCGGGAGGAATGCCAAAATGTCCGGTGGGGGGGCATTCGCCCGTCTGGCAGGCCCCACCCTGTGTGCTCTGTCAATCCTGATGGGAAAATCAGTCCCTTCCCCCAGAACAGCTCGAAAGAGTTCCTGTAGGTACTTGACTATGTCCGGGTTCTCCTCCGAGGATGGCACTCCCCGGACCCTTATGTTGTTCCTTCGCGACCTGTTTTCCAAGTCCTTGTTATGCAATTGGAGGTCTAGTTGTTATTCCCTGAGAGTCAACACCTCCTGCTGTAGAAAAGTGATTTCCTCATCCTGTCTTTGTGTGGAGCTCTCAACTGTGGCCACCCGCTCGCCCAGGCCGTCCACTTCCCTGCGTATTTCTCGCACCTCACCTGCAACTTCCTGTTTCAGGGCCTGGAAGTCCTCCCTCAGCGTGCCAAAGAGAGATTCAAGAAATGATCTGGTGACCGGGGGCTCAGCCGCAGCACCAGAGTGTGAACCTCCGGCCGCTCCCGGTGAGGAGGGTGCTTTGTCCCCTTTACTTTGAGATCTACTGAGCATCTCCGGTAGCGTACCGCCGGTACGTTTACCGCCCCTCTGACCGGCCATGGTGCAGGCTTACTACAGATTTGCGTGTCTTACGCCACTTTGGGCCCCCCTGAACGGCGCCTCTCTAGGCCTCTGCCCCCGGTCCCGGGTGAAAGCTGGTCCGTGTCACCCCCAAAGGCTGTTGATGAGTCAGCTCGCTCTCCGCCCCACAGCTCGAGGCCGGAGCTCCACTTCCCCGGTTCTGTACGGGCCCCAAGCGCCACGCCTCTAGGGCGGCCAGTAGTGCAAAGCCCTCGATGCAGACCCGGCTTCTGGGTCTAGTCTCTGGCAAAGTCCCAGGGTCCCGGCGGGAACTTCCCCAGTAGGCAACTCCGCTGCGCTCCGCGCCGATTCCTCCGTGGGCCCCCAGCCGTTCCCCCGCTCCGGTCAGTGTCAGGTACCTCCTGCGAGTGCGCTGGAGTGAGGGCCGCAGCGCGGGGCAGCGCGACCCCCCCTCTTCGACCGCTCCGATGTGCTCGTGGTAGGGAGGGTAGCGGCTGAGGGGCGTCCTCCACACTGCCTCTGGCCCCGGTCTGACTTGCGTGCGGCCTGGTCTTCCGGTGCCCCGCTGGTGGGGCCGTGCTGGATGTGGCTGGTGCTGGGGACAACGGGCACCACTTGTCGGCCAGGCCCAGAGAGTCCCCCGGTTCCAACCGGTGCGTTGGTGGTCCGCGGCGCCCTGGCTTGCCGCTCCCGGTCGCCAGCCAGTAGTAGGCCCCCAAGCCAGGCGCTCGCGTAGTTCCGAGTCCGGCCAAGCCAGCGCCCCAGAGCAAAGCAGACTCCAGTCTCCCGCAGCCGGACCCTTTGCTTCAGGCTCCCCGCCCTCTCCTCCGCTCAGCGCCCTGACCTGTCGCCGAAGATCGGCCGCTCCAGTCCACTTCTCGGTCACCTGGGAAGGCACCCTCCGCAAAGCCGGCTCAGCTCGCCGCCATCTTGTTCTTCGGGGGGTGGGGTAGGAGCTCCACGGGCATCGCCCGGCGCTGGGTACCTGTAGCTGGCTTCCCGGCCCGCCGACGCCGACCTGCACCATCTCCCTCAGCCGGCTGATCCCTCGCTTTCCCGCAGCTCCGCTGATTACCACCTCTGCGAGGATAAGGAGTCGCTCCGGCTCCCGCTGGTGCCGATCAAACGCCTAGCCCTCCGGCTTCCGCAAGTACGTGTACTGCTGGGCTCTTCTGGTTCGGTCGAAAGATCACCGCTTCCCCCGCAGTCTCAGCTCTACTTTGTAGCTCCGGGGGGGGAGAAATTAGCTGAAAATAAGGCTTGGGGCCCTGGCGGGGAACAGGAGCTCCGGAACACACGTCCTCCTACTCCGCCATCTTGGCCACGCCCCCTATTTTTTTTTTTTAAAGTTCAAACATGTCACAACAAAAAAAGTTGTTGTATATCAGGACTTAAACCACATTGAATAAATCGGTTCAGAGCACATTTTTGTAAAAATTCTAGTTTTTCATTTATATGTGTTATAAACGTATGCCTGTATGGCTTTGATAGATTACAAACTCACCAATTTAACCGATCAATATCGTAGATGGCACTCTTTGAGGTCAAAGTTTAAAACAGTGTCTGGCATTACTTTAGTATAGAATTATAATTCTAGTTTTTCCAGAAACAACACATAATCCTGGACATGAGCAAAATGATTATATCATCAAACCAAATACAGTTACCTGACATATATATTCAAATATAAGAACCAAGGTGTTCCTATTTTGCATCCTGAAATGTGAACCATATGTAGCAGTGTGTCACAAAAGGCATAGGTGTAATGAGTCAAACTTTCAGCAAAAGACTACGCTTAATTGAACAAGAGTTCAGTACAGACATGCAAGGGCATGCCACTCTGTTGCAGAATTAAGCCTTTGCCTTACTGTATCAGCTTGGCAGATCATTCTACCTTCTTTAATCATGATGACTTTATCGATATTGTTCTGTCTTTTCGTGGACTTGATGACATCACCCACCAACGCATATCATGTTCCGTATGTTCCGTATGGCCGTATTGTTGGTAGTGTTCGACAAAAGGAGCATTTTCCTTCTTGCATCTGATGCGAGACTGGTGTTGAAGGATACGTTTTTTAATAGGCTGGATAGTTTTGCCTATGTAAAGTAAGCCACAAGGACATTGTATGCAGTATACTACATTGGAAGTGTTGCAGTTGGAAAAGGATGTCATTACGAAAGTTACGTCATTGATTTTGCAGGACTGCATAGTTTGAGTTGTATTACAAGCCAAACACATGTTACACTTGTGATGGCCAAACAAAGGCAGCAACTGTTTCATATTGTCAAAAATATCTCTGGTTGTGTTTTCCTCATAGGCATGTACTAGTCGGTCTTGTATGTTAGTGCCTCTTTTGAAGGAAAACATAGTTTTTTGTGAAAATTCAGGAAAACCTTTTAAAAGGTTCCACTGTTTAGAAATGATCTTTTTGATGGCATTAGTGTGTGTTCCAAAAGTGGAAACACATACCAGGTTGGATTTTCTCGGGCAATCCCTAATTGTCAATAAAGCATTGTGATCGTTATACCAGGCACGTTTCATTGATCTTCTTAATAACTTAGAGGGATAACCACATATTTTCAATTTGTCCTTCAGTTTCCTAGTTTCTGTGAAAAAAACCTCTTTAAAGGTACAATTCCTGCGCAATTGCAGGAATTAAACAAAGGGTAACCCATCTTTTAATGCTTGTGGGTGATGGCTTCCATAGTTTAGGAGATTGTTCCTCGCTGTGGGTTTGTTATAATAATAATAATAATAATACTGGATTTTATACAGCGCGAACAGCTACCTCTCGAGGAGGTGTCCCGGCGCTAATAGAACACAAGTAACCTGAGGCAAAAGAATGGGAGAGTTAGCGTGGCTGAGTAAAAAGCCACGTCTTTAGCAGTTTCTTAAAGCAGGGTTCGGAGGGGGCCTGTTGTATTGCTTGTGGCAGGGAGTTCCACAGAGCAGCGACGTTGGCTGAGAAGGTCCGACCTCCTAGCCGTGCCTTTTTTGCCCGCGGAACGATCAGTTGGACACGGTCATTGGACCGTAGTACACGGCTTTGGGCATATCTTGGAAGGCGGTTTTTCAGGTATTGTGGGCAGAAGCCATACAGAGACCTGAACGCAAGCGTCAGAGCTTTGAATTTTATTCTGTTGGCGACTGATAGCCAAGGCAGGGTTCGGTTATAGAGTGTTGTATAGAGATTGTTGTTAATGTCATTTTTAATAGTGAGTCTAGGAAGTTCATTTCCTGAGTATCATGTTCCATGGTGAATTGCAGATGTGGACTTCTAGAATTCAAACATACATGGAAAGACTGTAGTAATTCACAATTAAGGAATATGTATGATTCTCAAAATTATTTGGAAATCCTACAAACATAGCGTTTTGCGAATCTCAAATAGCGATTCTCTAAAAATCGCTAAACCAAAGTTTCATACATATGGCCCTTTATGTCGGGGTTGTGAGCTGTTATGAGCTTCTAAGAACTCATATAGCTCATACTCATGTTTAATCATCGATCAAGCGTTTAGTAATGTACATTTTATTAACAGTGGAATGGCAGGAGACTTAAAATTAACGTCCTTTTCTGACAAAATAATTTTGAACTGACATTTGTTGCAGACATACCTTGCTTTTGAGACCTCCAAAACAAAAAGTGTTTACAGTCCGAATGCAGACCTAAATCTTTGCATTGAATAAGACAAACATTTAAATACTTACAAAAACCGCAAGGGGTTCCTGGAGCTTGGCGCAGTCCGGCCACGGCTGCAACCGCATAAAGATCCCAATGCACTTCAGGCATCCTGCTGTTCAAAGAGAGACTGTTCTGCTTCCAGTGAAAGATTAAGCTGCCATTTCAAACCGCAGCCTTACTTTTCTGTATTGACCTTTTCTTAGTGCAGGTGCACACTTCTACAGTTTGTGGCTGTGCTGAGGACAATTCTTTTTAGATTGAATGCACTGTCTCAATCTGAAAGGATCAGTCGAGGCAGGTCGGTGGGTGAAGATCATGTTTTATTCTTAGTAAGAAGATCCCATCCATGAACCAGCAGCTGGATCCATCAACAGTCTCCAAGTTATTCAAAAGCAAATATTCTGACCCAACAGTAACAAAGATACCAATCCAGTAACTACATTCCATGGTGTCATGACCCGCAGCACCGCATTACTCCATTATAACGCAAGGTACAGATGCCACTCACTTTCATTTAAAAACAAAACTTTAAAAAAACACAACATCAGGGGGAACAATTACAACAAAATAGAATGCAAAACCCTAATGTACAAAGGGGCAGATTTACAAGGACTGGCGCATCTCTTCATATTAGCAGGGATGTGCCAGTAAAGATGCAACACGCAAAAATACCATTGCGCCACCACAATGTGACATGCAGTGGCACAAGGCTAGACAGATGCGAATATAGCACTTTACAATGCGTGCTTTTTCTATGTGGTATTTCAGAATGCGGTCCTTACCACAACTGCGTTGTTACCTCTCAATGCCATTACTACGCAAGTCATTACATCGATTTCCAGTAGATGGTGCAGTAACAGTATATTTGTATATTCTACTATTCCAACTCCAGCCTACATAACAGTAGGGAAGGTGTTGGAATAGTAAACTATAATATTCCTTATGTTAAAGCACTATCTACTGCAAGTCTTGTAATGAGTTGCGTAGTAATGGCACTGCGCTGTAACAACGCTGTTGTTGTAAGGACCGTGTTGTGATTGCATCTCGGTGTTAAATCTGCGATGTAAAGGTTGTTTCTCATATTTTGTCTTAAGGGCAGCACATTGCTGGAGTCGGGATACAATCAATCATTATATTTTAAAAAGAGCCTCTATTTAAAATATTGAAATATGAAAAAGAATGCATTCCCTGTAGACTGATTTTTTAAGGTTTATTTTAGCTTTTATAAATGTTTTTATTTGTTTCTGAAAAAAGCCTTGGTGTAAAATGTGTCATTTGCGTAGACATACAAGACAATCTGGATCTTATGGTACGGGTATTAGTGAGGTACGATGTGTCATGCCATGTCTCAAGGCTCTAAGCCAAAGGATGGTTTACCCTAGTTAAACATCCCGATTCTTTATTCATATTATTTGAGTCTCAGACTAAAGGTAACACTACCCTGTCAATCTTAATGTTGCTACAGAAATTATGTGGAACCCATCAGTCTCCTTTCCATTGGCAGTGCTGAACATGTTCAAGATTATGCTTAATCATGATGGTGAAATGGGGATTGGTATATGAGAGAAAGTACACACGACACCAAGAGTGGCAGCCTTAATCATAAACAGAATACACTACAACTGTTACTCTTTTCTCTTACATCTCTTTCAAATGCAAGCAGGTTTTTATTTTGCACCAAGGGTCCAAAGTCTTACAAACATCCATCCATCCTGTTCTTGATGCTAACTCCATCCACACAGTGTGGCACTGTTTTTATCGAAAGGGTTTTTATGATTCTTGTTGATCGATAAATATTCTTTAACTTTCCCTGCACAAACTTGGAAAAACGTTTTTAATTTGCAGAGCATTGTAGGCATTTAAGGTAGTTCGCTTCAGACACGCTAGAATGTCTATGGTTGGTAGGTTCTTTTGGATGCCGACGCATGTAGGGCCTAAATACCGCAGCCACTCATTCCGCCATAAAGTTTGACATTTCAAGGGAAAATCTTGGTGTTTCCAAGTTATAGCTGGAACCTCTCCATTTGGATTTGATTAACCTAGCCCCAAATGTTTCAGAAATGTGAGAACAATCTGTAATTTTATCTAAAGTTTGATGTTTACATGGCATTGTTGAAAGAAAAAGTGATGTGATCCATATAAGCGTGATCACCTTTGGCATTCTAGGTCTAGTTTTCAGAAATGTCTCGGATTGGTAGGTTTTTCTGTTTGTCTGTTCGCCCAGAGCAAAAATATTGCAGTTAGCCACATTGCCAGAAAGACTGAAATTCAAAGGAATAAACTTGAAGGTTTCATGTTTTACCTAGATCCTTTACTGTGTCTAGTGATTGTCCAAGCTACAAATGTGGGATTCATTTTGTATTCGATGACGTGTGGGAACGCTGGGTGGCAACAGGTCTATCTTTCTATGGGCCGAGTCTCCACAGTCGTAAGCTTGTTAATAATTTGCTGTTTGTGAATACCAAACCAAAGCAGTTAAACATTTTTAGGTTTGCCATTGTAAATCAGGCCGTGTGTGTTTTGGGACCGCCACCAAACACTATATATCCCTGCAACTGGAAGAGTCTGATGAACGTATTGGTATGTTGCTTATGTAAAAAGACCATTTGGGGGAAAAGATACAGATGAAAATAGTGTAATCTATTATGTTTGTTCTAATATTTAGCTAGACAGCAATATTAGCACCGCAATGCTTTTGCTTAGCTGATGGCCTTTATGTAAGGTACACCCCATTATTTCAAAATACCCCAAAAAACATATATGCTATATTTTGGTTATTTTTGTGGCTTCCTCCTGTTTTTCCCAGGGTGCCTTTTGAATTTAAAAGAAATAGGGAAAAAGGATTCATATTGGACGTGGAAAAACGTTTGTAAAAGACATGTTATGAAGGCTTAAGTATTAACTGCTACAACATCAAAAAATTACTCTGTGGGGAAGTTTAATGGTGAACAGGCTTAATAAGAAAAAAGGCTCTTAAGGCAATGTTTCTCAAACCCCACAAGAAATAACTTTTATTTGATTAGAATAAGTTCTTCGGGCCTCATTTACAAGGCTCAGAGCGGCACTTATTTAACGCTCTGTTGGCGCAATGTGCCTCAGCATATTTACATGGTCACTCAATGCCATTTTAAGAGGCTTTTCATGGTCTTGTAAAGATGTGCCCCTTTCACGCAGAACAGTGCATGAAATGGGTGTTCCATGGGTTTTGCTGTGGGTTTTCCCAAGCAACACCTATGGAATCTTAAGGATTCCCAGATTTACGAGGAATTGTAAACCTGGGAATGAGTGAGATTCTAACTGCACCCCAGGAACAACAAGGAGAAATATCCTTATTTCTCCCAGGATTCTTCCTCTTTCTATGTGTGCTGCATTCTTCAGAATAGATAGAAAGAGGAAAATACCTCTCATGGTTGTCTTTGTACAGGAAGGTGTCCCTTCCTGCACAAAACCAATCACCCCTACAACGCAGACATACTTACACAATTGCACAAGGGTGCCGGCATTGGTGCATGGCAGCCTACTGTACACCAGCACAAGAGAAAAGGACAAGAATGTTGAATGTATCATGGATATGGCGCATTCCTGCCCATTTCTTTTGACACAGTAAAGCATAGCAATTTTCCTTGCCGCAGTACTGTGCAGCAAAATCTTTTAAATGAGGCCCTTTATAAGTTACTGTAATAGAATGCAGACTTATTTTAGGTCTGGATGGTTTCTGGCTTCCAGTTCCGCATCTGGTTGCACCATCTGGCAGGGAGGGTTCCCAGAGATGGAAAAGAAGATCCCTAAAAGTGAAAGAGACATACTGTAGAAGCAAGGGATGTGAGATACGTGGGTGGGAACACACATGGAAACAATAATAAGATGAGGAAAACCAAGTGGAGGACCGTCGCCCCATTGCTTTGCTGTGAAATAAAGGGAAAATAAAATGATAATAAGAAATATTACCTAAAGGTTAATATCATTTTACTTTTCCCTGCTGCTGCAGCTTTGCAGGCTAGGCAGGGCTGTTCTGATGACAGAGCAGGGGAGGAGAGGTTTGCACTCCCTAATTATGCATGAATGTTTGGTCGGCCGTCTCGGGTCAGCCAAACAGTAAATGTAAATGTATAGGCATTTATATAGCGCACTACTTACCCGTAGGGTCCCAAGGCGCTTCGACCGCTGCGAAACCCTTCCTGGCTTCCCTGAGAGATGGTCCCTTAATGGGTATCTCTAGGGTGAGACCAGGCATCCCCGGCGGTCTGGTGGGGCCGTTAGTGAAGATGAGGCAAGCTAATGCCCAGAGTTGCCGAGTGGGATCGCTGATCAGAGTGGGCACCGAGGCGAGAGAATTATCGAGTCTGCTGACCCTGGTCCAGAAACCTGCCGCGCCGGGAATCGAACCCTGGTCCCGGGCCGTCCTCTGCTCTCGGGTCTGCCGCCTCTAACCAGTGAGCCACACTACTTCACACTAAACAGTCATGCACACTTTACATCAGGGGTCTCCAAACAGGTCCTGGAGGGCCGGATCCATGCCAGATGTTTTGGATATCCCCATTGAGATACATGTAGTAATTTAAAAAATCTGGCATGGATCCGGCCCTCCAGGAGCGGTTTGGAGACCCCTGCTTTACATGTTCTCCACACAGGCTGTATTACAACCTGGTTGGAGAACATGCCCAGGCTCCCATGCGCTGACTGAGCACTGAACCACAGTGATCAGACCAATCAAAACGCATCATTGCAGTGTTGTGATCGGCTCAGGAGAGCCTCAGCCTGGGCACTTCCTAATCCTGGAGCACCGGCTGCAAGAGACGACGGCGGGGCGACAGAGTAGAGGCACGGCAAAGGGGTATTTTTTTTGTTCTTTTTTACACCCCTTAAATCGCCCCCTGCCTGATACCCCTGATCTGTACCGGCCACTCCTGCACACCGATCAGTGCAGTGGGTGTCCACAACCAGCAATTAAGGCTGTGATGGAAGTACTAAGAGGATGTTTGTCTCTGGGTGAATATTATTTTTCAACCCATTTTGGGCTTGTTCTCCCAACCACATAAACAGCACCCCTACACGCCACCACTGTGCCAGAGAATACTTAAAGCTGCCTGACCAACGTTCCATGCTCAGCTGGAAGAGTGTGAACAGTAGAGATAGGTACATTATCATTTGTGACATAGGTATACGTGGGTTTGGAGTGATATCTTTGGAGTGCTATTCTGATACGAAGACCATATTCTCCACATGGTGCTCATGACTTGAGTCGACACAGAGGTTTGGAATGCCTTGGCCTATTGAAGATCGTTGGGAAGATACTATGCATGGGGTATGCACCCAAGGGACCGAAGCAAGACTTATTTTTCCAGTTCACCCGAGTATTGACAGAGATGGACATGGCTAACATTATGATGGGAGGGGAGGGGGACTGGAACCTGCCATGGGATATGGTCTTGAAGCCCACTGGCTCTATTGACACACTTAATAATATTGACAGAACCCTGCTGGGGTACATTAGGGAAGACTATGGCCTCCGCTTTGTGTGGCATCTCTCACAGCCGGCAGACTAAAAATACACCTACCGGTCATCACACGCAATTGTTGTAGTAAAGTGGGCTGGGTATGCTCAGACGTGAGTCCCAGGCTCTCCACTTTTTGCCTGGTGCTAAGCTGCTATTGACTAGACTGACTATGATCCTGCTAATTAGGACCCCAGTCTCCCTGCTTTATCCTCTAAATTGTTCTGCTCAATATTTAGGTACATCCCAGATTGAATACTGAGGTACCCTTATCAGTCCCTAGTATTTGGTACTAATGTACCCATGGCATAGGTACCCCAGAGGTCCCCCAGGAACTGAAGCATGTATTATGCCACCCGTGGGAGACCATTCAAACTGTAACTACAAGCCTGTCATTGCCGCCTGTATAAGCTGGTGGTGCCACTACTTTTGAAAGATTAGAGTTTCCTATATCTAGGGTCACTGCACTTAAAACCTATAAGTCACCCCTATAGCAGGCCTTTACAATCCTGAGAGCGGGGTGCTTGGTTTTAAGTGTGAGGGTGCCCATGTATGAGCAGGACACCCCTACAGCCTATGGAGTCAGTCATATACCATATAGAGGGGAACTGCATAATTACACGATGACATCTCGAAATCGGCTGGAACAAATCCTATCATGTTTGGTCTCAAACATGTAGGAATCATACCACCACACAGTACATGGTGTGGTAGGTATTATTCCAAGCACTGGAAGAGGCCTCTGCAAGGCTCTCAGTGCCCCCTGGTACAAGTCTTCTACACCCGGACAGCACAACATGGCTGCTGCCAACCAGAGACACGATTCTGCCCTCCTGCTGCTGAGACAAGCTCAAGCAGGGGAAGGCAAAACAATAGGTATCCTGTCACAGGGAGGTGTGACCACCCCCCAGGGAGGATTTAGTGTATTGGGGCAAGTTAGGTGCACTTGCCAGCGCCACTCAGTCTGCATGAGGGGCACATTTGGTGTCTTCTTGCATAGTCTAGTTCAAACTAGCTCTGGGAGCTGTTGGCTCCCGCTCTGGGGCAAATCTGGACAAACCTGAATCGTCCCAGCCCTGCCCCTAGGGTACTTATGGGCTTACCTGGGTGTAGGTCCCTAGATTCGTCATGGGACACGATTCAATTCAGACACTACTTTGTTTGGTCTTGACTTCATGTCCCTTCCAGTCTGCTGCATCGTCAGACACCTGAAGGAATCTCCCTTGCAGCGAAGGAGTCACTGCAGGAAACCCCAACAAAGTTGACTGGTCTACTGATCCTGAGCTCCCACAGATTCCGAAAGGCTCAGCAACACAGGTGGTGGTTCTCGGTAGCTCTCAAGGCCTTCCCTGCCCTCTCACCAAGTTTGAAGCCAGTATCCCTCGTAGGAGCTGCAGGAACTGAACCCTTGTGCACCGCGTTGACTTGCCGTTGCAAAAGCTTGTTGGCTTCCTACCACCAAGATCTTTGGGCTCCAAGTAGCCTTAACGTCAAGAATCGCCAGTGAGCAGAATCTTCATCCACACCACATCCCTTGCACTGCGGCCTGGTTCTTTTGGTGAACTGCTCGAGTTCCTCTTGCGACTCCAGTGCCTCCGGCCTGTGGGTCCTGTTGAGGGTCACCTTGGTTTCTTTTGGGCTCCCCTGATTGTTGGGGCCTGCCCTGACTCCCCTGCTTCTGATGAGTCCCCTCGATCTTGCTGGTCCCGACATTGCACCTTCTTCAGCATCCACATTGGGCATGTGCTGACCCTGTGGGTGGTGGCGAAGGCATGCATCAGGGGCGAGCTTATGAGGGATACTGCCCTGCCCAACAGAGAGAATAGTGGCAGAGGATACTGGAAGAGACTATAGTCTGTCTCACACATGCCTACTAGCACACCATTCTGATGCCCCCAGGTGCAGCCTTGAGAGAGCACACATGGATATCACTACCCTCTTTACCTCGAAAGCTGAATATGCACCCAAGAAACTGAGGTACCAGTACTATGAACGAGGGGAGAAAGCAGAAAGACTTCTCAGGGCACAGCTCAGACAAAAGGGAGGCTGAGGTTTCTATACCCGCAATCATCATCGAATCGGGGACCTGGGGCACCAAACCACAGAAAATTGCAGATATGTTCACTTCATGTTATAAGATATACTCACTAGAAATGTATCCAGGTGTGACACAGATGGACGAATTTCTTGGTGGCATCCATTTATCCTCCCTTACAGATTATAACAGGGATCAGCTCTGCTGTGCAATCACCAAGGAGGAGATTGTTTAGGCCATCTCAAACCTGCTCTATCCCAAGGTCCTAGTAAGGATGACTTCCCGGCAAAGTTCTACAAGTGGACCAAACCAGAGGTGGTAAACCTCCTCCGTGAGGCCTTTGCTGGGGCTGACTTATCAGCCTCCTTATGTCTGATATCCAACAGGGTGCTGATATTGGTTGTACCAAATAAGGGAAGGGCCGCCCCCTCTGCAGCAGCTACTGTACCACCACCCTGCTCAAAGGAGATGTTAAAATACTGGCCAGCATATTGGCTGACAAACTCACATGTGTTCTCTCTTCTCTTATCCACCAACCACAGGTAGGTTCGTCCCAGGCCGCTCTTTGCACAACCTCCTCCAAATGCTAGTTAACGCAGTCTGGGTGGTGATAGACCTTCCGGAAGAGGCCTTGGCTCTGTTGTTGAATGCCGACAAGGCCTTCAACTGGATAGAATGGGACTACCTGTTTGCCGTGCTTTGAAAATTTGGCCTAGGTGAAGATTTATTCTCCAGAGTGCTTTGGCTCTATAACTCCCCCTTGGAGCAGGTTAACTGAGGGTGCATTCTTTCTGATTCCTTACCTGATCGCAGGAGTACCCGCCATGGATGTATGCTCTCCCCTCTGCCATTTCTCCACGCTATGGAGCCTCTTGTGGTGTCCTTGACCAGTCGGTTTGTGGGTATAGCCACCACCGGAGGTCCTTTTTGATGCTGTATCAGTATGCGGATGACATCTTGCTCACTATTGACCCAGTCCTCCTCCACCTCTGTGGTGCTGGTGGTCAAGAGCACCTTTATGGCTATATCTGTCAATTAAAAAACAGTTGATGGACAGAATGTAGAATAATGTCATACATTAACCCCAGTACAAGGATCTGGGCCTAAATATATCGTTTTTTTGCACTCCACACCACCCTGGGTTAGACACTGGATATATGCAAATCAGCTCTGACCCTGTGCCCCATGGGAACAGTCCAGTCGAACTACCAAGCCATGTCTTTCCCAGACCGGAATCAAGCATCCAAGGACCGGTTTCTGGCTATCAGCCTTCATCAGCCTGGATAGCTTGACTCCAGTGGTGTGGAGAGCCTGGGACTCACGTCTGAGAATACCCAGCACACTCGGGTGAAAATGGCAAAAAACCCAGTTGATGGACAGAATGTAGAACAATGTCATACATTCACCCCAGTACAAGGATCTGGGCCTAAATCCATCGTTTTTTTGCACTCTACACCACCCTGGGTTAGACACTGGCTATATGCAAATCAGCTCTGACCCTGTGCCCCATGGGAACAGTCCAGTCCGAACTACCAAGCCACGTCTTTTCCAGACTGGAATCAAGCATCCAAGGACTGGTTTCTGGCTATCAGCCTTCATCAGCCTGGATAGCTTGACTCCAGTGGTGTGGAGAGCCTGGGACTCACGTCTGAGTATACCCAGCACACTCGGTGTGAAAATTGCAAAAAACACAGTTGATGGACAGAATGTAGAACAATGTCATACATTCACCCCAGTACAAGGATCTGGGCCTAAATCCATCGTTTTTTGCACTCCACACCACCCTGGGTTAGACACTGGCTATATGCAAATCAACTCTGACCCTGTGCCCCATGGGAACAGTCCAGTCTGAACTACCAAGCCATGTCTTTCCCAGACCGGAATCAAGCATCCAAGGACCGGTTTATGGCTATCAGCCTTCATCAGCCTGGATAGCTTGACTCCAGTGGTGTGGAGAGCCTGGGAATAACGTCTGAGTATACCCAGCACACTCGGCGTGAAAATTGCAAAAAACAAAGTTGATGGACAGAATGTAGAACAATGTCATACATTCATCCCAGTATAAGGATCTGGGCCTAAATCCATCATTTTTTTTGCACTCCACACCACCCTGGGTTAGACACTGGCTATATGTAAATCAGCTCTGACCCTGTGCCCCATGGGAACAGTCCAGTCCGAGCTACCAAGCCATGTCTTTCCCAGACCGGAATCAAGCATCCAAGGACCGGTTTCTGGCTATCAGCCTTCATCAGCCTGGATAGCTTGACTCCAGTGGTGTGGAGAGCCTGGGACTCACGTCTGAGTATACCCAGCACACTCGGGGTGAAAATTGCAAAAAACACAGGTGATGGACAGAATGTAGAACAGTGTCATACATTCACCCCAGTACAAGGATCTGGGCCTAAATCCATCGTTTTTTTGCACTCCACACCACCCTGGGTTAGACACTGGCTATATGCAAATCAGCTCTGACCCTGTGCCCCCTGGGAACAGTCCAGTCCGAACTACCAAGCCATGTCTTTCCCAGACCAGAATCAAGCATCCAAGGACCGGTTTCTGGCTATCAGCCTTCATCAGCCTGGATAGCTTCACTCCAGTGGTGTGGAGAGCCTGGGACTCACGTCTGAGTATACCCAGCACACTCGGGGTGAAAATTGCAAAAAACACAGTTGATGGACAGAATGTAGAACAATGTCATACATTCACCCCAGTACAAGGATCTGGGCCTAAATCCATCGTTTTTTGCACTCCACACCACCCTGGGTTAGACACTGGCTATATAGCAAATCAGCTCTGACCCTGTGCCCCATGGGAACAGTCCAGTCCGAACTACCAAGCCATGTCTTTCCCAGACCGGAATTAAGCATCCAAGGACCGGTTTCTGGCTATCAGCCTTCATCAGCCTGGATAGCTTGACTCCAGTGGTGGGAGAGCCTGGGACTCACGTCTGAGTATGCCCAGCACACTCGGGGTGAAAATTGCAAAAAACACAGTTGATGGACAGAATGTAGAACAATGTCATACATTCACCCCAGTACAAGGATCTGGGCCTAAATCCATCGTTTTTTTGCACTCCACACCACCCTGGGTTAGACACTGGATATATGCAAATCAACTCTGACCCTGTGCCCCCTGGGAACAGTCCAGTCCGAACTACCAAGCCATGTCTTTCCCAGACCAGAATCAAGCATCCAAGGACCGGTTTCTGGCTATCAGCCTTCATCAGCCTGGATAGCTTCACTCCAGTGGTGTGGAGAGCCTGGGACTCACGTCTGAGTATACCCAGCACACTCGGGGTGAAAATTGCAAAAAACACAGTTGATGGACAGAATGTAGAACAATGTCATACATTCACCCCAGTACAAGGATCTGGGCCTAAATCCATCGTTTTTTGCACTCCACACCACCCTGGGTTAGACACTGGCTATATGCAAATAAGCTCTGACCCTGTGCCCCATGGGAACAGTCCAGTCCGAACTACCAAGCCATGTCTTTCCCAGACCGGAATTAAGCATCCAAGGACCGGTTTCTGGCTATCAGCCTTCATCAGCCTGGATAGCTTGACTCCAGTGGTGGGAGAGCCTGGGACTCACGTCTGAGTATGCCCAGCACACTCGGGGTGAAAATTGCAAAAAACACAGTTGATGGACAGAATGTAGAACAATGTCATACATTCACCCCAGTACAAGGATCTGGGCCTAAATCCATCGTTTTTTTGCACTCCACACCACCCTGGGTTAGACACTGGATATATGCAAATCAACTCTGACCCTGTGCCCCATGGGAACAGTCCAGTCTGAACTACCAAGCCATGTCTTTCCCAGACCGGAATCAAGCATCCAAGGACCGGTTTATGGCTATCAGCCTTCATCAGCCTGGATAGCTTGACTCCAGTGGTGTGGAGAGCCTGGGATTTACGTCTGAGTATACCCAGCACACTCGGAGTGAAAATTGCAAAAAACACAGTTGATGGACAAAATGTAGAACAATGTCATACATTCACCCCAGTACAAGGATCTGGGCCTAAATCCATCGTTTTTTTGCACTCCACACCACCCTGGGTTGGACTGTTCCCATGAGGCACAGGGTCAAGGCTGATTTGCATATAGCCATAGTCTGACCTAGGGTGGTGTGGAGTGCAAAAAAACAATGGATTTCGGCCCAGATCTTTGTACTGGGGTGAATGTAAGACATTGTTCTACATTCTGTCAACCAACTGTGTTTTTTGCAATTTTCACCCGGAGTGGGCTGGGTATGCTCAGACGTGAGTCCCAGGCTCTCCACATCACTTGAGTCAAGCTATCCAAGCTGAAGAAGGCTGATAGCCAGAAACCGGTCCTTGGATGCTTGATTCCGGTCTAGGAAAGACATGGCTTGGTAGTTCGGGCTGGACTGTTCCCATGAGGCACAGGATCAAGGCTGATTTGCATATAGCCATTGTCTGACCTAGGGTGGTGTGGAGAGCAAAAAAACGATGGATTTAGGCCCAGATCTTTGTACTGGGGTGAATGTAAGACATTGTTCTGCATTCTGTCCATCAACTGTGTTTTTTGCAATGTTTTTTGCATATCTGTCAATTAGGTCAATCGGGGAAAGAGTGAGGCTCTTCCTCTATCGAGGATTACTACACGCTCCACCATTGCGGATACACAATTTCTGTGGAAGAATGCCAGTCTCAGATATCTGGGCGTGTTGGTTAAACAAGGCCTGGTGCGCATGGTGGCGGACAATCTAGATCTCCCCATAGAGTGTATGAAAAGTGGTCCCATCTAAACCTCTCTTTATGCAGCAAGACTCAGGAGGTGAAAATGGTTATGGTTACCTTCCGACGATTTAAATATGTGTTGGGCATGCTCCCTAAGACCTAACACCCTTCTCTGCACTCTGTCAAGTGGTCAAGGCCTTCATATGGGGACCGGAAAGGCATCTATGGCAGGCGAAAATATATCACCCATGGATCCCCAGGGTTGAAACATAGGATCAGTGAAGCATTACAGCATGGCCCTGTACCTAGTGCAAATGTCATACATGCACACCTGGGTTCATTACCCTCCACTAGGAGTCATGACTGAGAACAGAACCTGACTCCTGGAGGGTCCATAGGGCTGCTAATTCTCTACCTTCCCAACCCTTCCAACAACAGAACTCCAAACCACATCCTACTGACCATGTATGCACCCTGGATGTGAGCCCACAAGCTCCTGCCTGTGGACGTACACCTGCATGATAAAGAACCCATCAGGAACAAAAATGGTATCCTCATAGGTTGGGGCATGCTTGACTGGGGCCCCTGGCACAGTGCAGGAAACCAAACCCTCACACATCTGCTCTCCCACAGTGTACTCACACCCTTTGTGGAGCTGCAGGAAGAATCTGGCCTACCACTTAACCAACAGTGACTCTATGCAATGATATCCTTGCTTGATCAGCAAGCTTGGTCTGCAACCCCGAACCAAACCCCACTCTCCGATGCTCGCACATCCTAACACCTGGGGTCAGTTTAAGGATGTGATGACCAGATTCTACAATATCCTGATTCGCCAATTAGGCTCTCACTCACATTCGCCAAACCTCAGGGTTACCTGGAAAGCTTGTCTACACAAGGAGTATGATGGGGAGGACTGGGCAGAGCTCCTAGAGGCCCTGGGCTGTAGAGGTTGGGAACTCCAGAAGAAGTTCAGCCTTTTTAAGATCATCCAGAGCCGACACTGGATCCGGTGCAGCTTAGGGGCACAGGACTGCTGCTTCATTCTACATGCCGGTGGTGAGATTGTGAACCCTGTGATATTATCCATATCTTAATGGAATGGCCAGCCCTCCAATTGGGATTCAGTCTCTATAAAAAGAGGCTGCAGGTGCTAGCCAGTAAGGCCGAACCACCAAGTGGGCTCAGTTCTTGTAATGCTCAGATACAGGGGGACACATTTGGTCCTCTACTCCAAGGCCCGGGGGCTTTCGATGCAGAGGTGGCCTCAGACATCAGGTTTTTCTAAGCGCATTAGTTGCTGCTGAGGGGGATGTGCTCAGAGGCTGCAAACTTCGCTGGGGAGTCCAGGAGGGGTGAAACCACTTTTTTGGCACTGTTGGCCCACTTCAGCTCAGGCCAGAGGCGGCGGTGAAGTGATTGCTTCAGGTGCCCAATTTTGGTGATTCCAGAGGTCTCACAGTCTTCTTTGGAGCTTCTTGTTGAACATGTATGCTGTTCATGGGAGACCTTGAGTCTTTCTTGAAGGCAGGCAGCCCTATTTGGAGGCACAACAGCTGCAGGACAAGACGTCTTTGGTGCCGTTTCAACGAGGAAAAGCAGATAGGTCGGCAGGGTTGGGCCCAAGTCAGTTGATCTCTTCAGTCCTATGCTTTCATTGCTCTGAAATTAGGAGTGTTAAGCAAGTGTAGGGTAGTAGCCAATGAGCTACTGCCCATTGGGGTCACTACACCCCTCAAATTTGCATACTCCGGACCCACAATTCCAAGGTATGCCATCACAATGATGGCTACCTCCGAAAATTTGTGTTCATAGTAGCCCACCTTATGGGTGGTACCAGTCTGGAAGGTGGCTTGTCTACCTCACTAGCTAATTTGCCCACCTATTCAGGTGCCACGAGGGCTCTGGAAAGTGTGGGTAGCTTCCTCTCCTGTGATGGGGGCCAGATTTGCATTCCAAAGGCAGTGATTCTTTTGAATCTCGCCAACCCAAGGAGGTTAATAAGCAGGTCATGCTGTGGGAGAAGGCGGTACGCACTCTTCCCGTACATACCATTGTTCGGGGCCTCCTAAGAGCAACGTCCCTAGGAAGTTAAAACCGTGTCTCTTGTGGCAAGCTTGCATAATCAAGTCAGCAAGCACACCAGAGGCCGGTAGGTTTTTTGGGGAACCTCTGAGGTGCTCTATGTGTGCATGTCTTGATAAATCCAACACTAGCATAATTGTGGGTTTACCAGTTCGAGATGTTTAGTACCAAACATCCCTATTTTCAGTGAAGCCATCATCATGTACCTTGGAAACTTGGTATCCCCAGTGTCCAGCACATGTCTTAATATGGCTTTCCTGGTCACTTGTACTGGCAGTAATAGGACAGAACAGTACAGGAGCATATCTGCTCATGCAGGGTGGCAGAGCTTGCCTGAACTTAAGATGGCCGACTAAATTGAGTGTTCTTTTCAGCTATCCACACATTCATAAAAAATCCTGCGTTGGAACAAACTCTTTTCCTGCAGGTTTACAGCCCCCTGCTGCATCTCTTGACTCCATCTGTTATTGCGGAGGTGCCCTGTGTCTGGATGTCACAAACGAGGCAGGATGACTAACCTTGATAGTCAGATGCAGCAGGAGCGATGTTGTTGCCTATTTCCTTCCTCCCTAGGAACAGTTCCCCCGACGAGCCATAAGTATAATACTCCTCTAAGATAACCACTCCCAGGGAAGGGGAAAAAATTGAGAAAATAAAGAAAACAGGCTGGCAGCCAGAAACCATCTACAGCTGGCGAAGACAGGCTAGAAGTTCTTTCTTCGTTTGCTAAAGTAGTTAGTCTGCAGGGATACACAAAAAGACACGTGTAAATACACACCCCCTCCCCTATATGAAACCAATATAAATAGGGTTAGAGATACACAATGAATACTCACTTGTCTAAACTGCCTCAATCATCCAAGATAGACAGTGGTAAAAAGAAGAAAAAGAAAACGAATCCATAGGGTTTTCAGCTCCAGAGAGGAAGCAGAATCCTTAGTTTTAAATGCACATCTCCTTAGCTAATGTGCTTTCTCTGCTGAAGTCTCGTAAATCTAATAGCCTGTCAATGATCTCCGTGGCAAATGCTTATTCAGAAAGTACTTAATTATGCCAGTTCACAGGAACGAACGTCCTGACTCGACAACAGTCACACGCTGTCAAGAAAAATAAATGGTGCTCAAGAAACACAGTCCATAGAACTCCAAAACGTAATGAAGAGTAGAAGTAGCCGCTTCTACAAAGGTACGGATAAGAAGCTCTGAACAGTTAACGTTCAATAACTATTTCTATTGTTGGAACGCCTTGCAGAGCTCACATACCCAACAGTTCCACAAACGCCGACTCGGCTTTTCCACCACGGCTTCAGCTTTCCAGCGCGGCTTCTCCTAAGCCTTCAGCGCGGCTCCAGGTCAAAGGGCAGAATCACGCCGTGCAGCGGAACAGGCTGCAGCACGGCTTCGCTCGGTCTCCGCTCCTCCGAGCAACTAATAATCCGCAAGGAAATGGCAAGGGGCCCCGTAAGGCTTCAGCAATCCTCGGATCTCAGATAGGCAGGCATCAAAAGTGACAAGCACCGGAAGGAGGGGGAAAAGGACAGATATAGAAAACGGAGTGAATCACACACAACACAAACAAAAGACTAAGCCACAGGCACTCTGGGAGATGCAGTTCTCTCAGTAAAGGCCTGAACCGTGACACCTAAGATACACGGGGAGGACTCTGGAGGTGGAGGCTGTGTGGCCAGGCCTACGGGATGGAGTCGTAGACGCGCTGCCCGGGGATGCAGATACGGAGCTTCTGGAGCGTGAACTGCTGAAAGCTGAGATGGCTGCGGGTGCCTGTGGCAGCGTTCGCAGAGGTACCAGATAGTACGCATGTAGCGCTTAGGCCTGGCCCCCTAATTCGGTATGTGCTTGCGGCGGCCCCTCGGGCACTCCGGCCGGGCTGACCAGAACACGCCTGCTGAGATTGCGGCAGAGCAGTCCGGACACCAGAGACACTGTGGTCGGCCTGAGCAGAGGCACTGGAGGAGTAATAAAAGCTGAGGCCCTCGATTCCTCAGGACGTGAATTTAAAACATTTGTAGAATTTAAAACATTTGTAGAGCGCAACATTCACCGTATGGTTTCTTGGCGCTAGTGGGGGGTCCAGCAACTGAGGTGAAGTGAACCAGTCGCAGAGCAAGGAGGGGCCCAGTTACACGGAGAAAGCCTGTTTAAACAGGAACGTTTTTAGTTCTTTGCGGAAGGAGACATATTGGGTGGCAGAACGAAGGTGGTCGGGGAGAGAGTTCCAGAATGTGGGAGCCAAGGTAGAGAAATTGGCTCCACCCCACTTTTTACGTTTGAAACGTGGGATTTGCAGGAGAGACTTGGAAGAGGAGCGAAGCTCTCTGATCGGGACGTATTCATTTATCAGAGAGGAAATGAAGGCGGGGGCAGTGCCCTGGCGGGCCTGAAAAACCATACAGCCGGTTTTAAAGAGGGAGCGTTCCTTGACAGGAAGCCAGTGGAGCTCCTTGAGGAGGGGTGTGGAGTGGTGGAAACGTGGGAGACCATAGACCAACCGGGCCGCCTGGTTCCGGACCATCTGGAGCCTCCGCAGGCTGTATGCCGGGATGCCGTTGTACAGGGCATTGGCATAATCCAGCCGCGAGATCACCAGCGCGGCCATGATCAGCTTAAGTGCCTGGGGGGAGAAGAAACGGGAGACAGTGCGGATGGTTCGAAGGGTGAGGAAACAGGAAGAGACTACGGAGCTAATTTGTGAGTGGAGGGTGAGTTGGTTGTTCATTTTGACACCCAGTGTTTTAACTGTAGTTAAAGGAGTGGGGGAGGGACCAAAAGAGGAGGGCCAGAAGAGAGAGTTCCAGGGACTGGAAGAACCACCGGTGAGAACCAACTCAGTTTTATCCGGGTTCAGCTTGAGATGGTTGTAGTTCATCCAGTCCCTGATGAAAATCATAATAGCCTGGAAGTTTGAGGCAGAAAGGGGAGAAGAGGAAAGGTCAAAGATGAGCTGGAGGTCATCCGCATAGTTGTACACGGTGACCTCCAGCTGCTGAAGTGCGAAGATAAGAGGAGAGATGTAAAGGTTGAACAGTAGGGGGGAAAGAGAGGAACCCTGGGGAACACCACAGGTGACTTGAAGTGGGGTGGTCGTGAAGTCTCCCAGCCGAACCGCCTGGGTGCGGTCCCTCAGGAAGGAGGATAGCCAGACCAGGGCCGATCCCTCAATTCCAGCCGCCTTGACACGGGACAGTAAGATGGTGTGGTCCACCGTGTCAAAGGCGGCGGAGAGATCGAGGAGCACCAGCGCCTGGTGTTTGTTGTAATCCATACCCTTCCTGAGGTTGTCTAGGACCGACACCACGACTGATTCGGTGGAGTGCCTGGAGCGGAAGCCGGCCTGGCGGGAAGCCAGACCCCCATTTGCTTCTACGTGGGCGCTGAGTACCGAGGTGACATGGCGCTCAAGCACCTTGCCCAAGTAGGGCAGCAGGGAAATGGGGCGGTAGTTGGCTGAGATGGACGGGTCAGCGCCAGGCTTCTTTAGAATGGGCACTATGGTGGCTGATTTGAGCACGGGGATTACCACTCCCTGCGTAAGGGAACTATTGAGGAAAGTAATGGGGGGTTCGGGACAAGAGGAGTAAATCTGTTGCAGGATTCGTGCCGGACAGATGTCTGCCGCAGAACCCGATTTTACTTTGGGGAGTATCTCCAAGAATACTTCCTCAGTAAGGGGAGGAATGGAGGTGAGAAGGCATTGAACAGTGGGAGGGGAAGGATCAACAAAGGCAGACGAGGGGAGGGGTATGTTGGCCTTAATGGTTGCGATCTTATCCAGAAAGTAGGAGTTTAATAGGTCACACAGGGGCTGGGATGGAGGGATTTGGGGTGAGGCTCTGTTGGAGAAGGCTAGGTCGTTCACTATACCGAAAATCTCCCTAGGTTTGTTTTCTGCTGTCGTAATTTTAGTGGAGAAGTAGATGGTTTTGGCAGCTAGAATTGCTTTTTTATACTCGGTAAGTAATATGAGATAATGAGTTTTTAATGAGAGGCAGTAGTTTTTCCTCCATTGCCTCTCTGCTTGTCGTACGGTCAGTTTTAGCTCTTTTAGGTGGTCGTTGAACCACCTGTTGGAGTCCTTGGGTCGTCGGATGGAAATACGACGCAAAGGAGCCACTGAGTCACAACCTCCAGCCGGCCAGGTGTTGATAGCAATGGCTTGAGAGTTGGATGAAAGACCAGAGAGGGTCGGGGTGGAGTTCCGA
The DNA here is from genome assembly GCF_964263255.1 of Lissotriton vulgaris. NCBI lineage: Eukaryota > Metazoa > Chordata > Amphibia > Caudata > Salamandridae > Lissotriton > Lissotriton vulgaris. Next base: position 149,146,810 of record NC_141695.1, on the reverse strand, counting down.
AGCAGGGAGGTCAAGGAGGGAAGATCAACTCTGTTCCAATTCCGCTCCCAGGTGTTTTTGGCGTGTGGGACCTTAGATACCGGGTTAAGAGAAATGGAGAAAGAGATAAGGGCATGGTCGGACCAGGGACAGGGAGATACAGACACCGGGGAAACAGGAAGGTTGAGGGACCAAACCTGGTCGAGTATGTGACCGTGAGAGTGTGTGGGGACGGATATGTGCGGAGCAAAGTTCAAAGAGAGAAGAGATTCAGTGAATTCTTTCGAAGCGGCACATTCCGAAGGGTCCGAGGGCCAGTAATTAAAATCGCCTAGCACCAAGACCGAGGCGTAGTTGACCACCAGGGTGGCCAGAAGGTCTTGAAATGCAGGTAAGAACAGAGACGAAGGCTGGGGTGGGCGATACATCAGGAGGCATGTGATGGGAGGGGAGAAGGAGAGGGAGCGGACAACAAGGAATTCAGTGGGCCAGGGAAGGGCTTGAAAGTTCAATTCCGACCGAGCAATTATTGCCACACCACCGCCTATCCTACCCGCCGGGCGGTCGGCGCGCAAGGCACGGTAGGAAGGGGGGAGGGTAGCCAAAAGAGCGGGGAGGGAAGAATCACAAAACCAGGTTTCGGTCAAGAGCAGTAAGTCAGGCTTCTCGGAGTCGAGCAAGACAAATAGCTCATGATGGTGTTTGACCGCTGACCTGGTGTTGAGCAGAAGAACAGATAATGAAGGAGTAGGAGGGGGGGTCAAGCGTGGGAGAGCGTAGCGACGGTGAGGCCGGTAGAGGCGGCGGTGATATTTGAGTAGAAGAGGGGGCAAGCCCTAATGAGGTAATGTGCCTGCGGACGGATTCTGAGAGAGGCCAGTGGCCTTGGAGGGAGGTAATCTCCTCAGAAGAATACAATGTAAATTTGGCATGGAGTCGTGCCCCTAGCCCCGTCCGGCCGCGGACGGGCGCAGACGGGCTTGCCTTAGGCGCGCCTTCGTCGCACAAACGGCGCGCCCGCTGCGCACGTCCGCAGCGCGTTCTGAAGTTGCACATTGATATAGGTTGTCTTAAGGGCGGGAAGGGGCGTGGCCTACAGGTGGGCGTGGCCAGCGGCGATGGAAGCCGGTAGAAGGGGGTCACGTGAGCGCTAGGTCCGCTGCCCGGCGCCCTCACAGTGCAAAGTGCTATAACAGGAGGTAATAGTTTTAAAATCACATAAATCACAATAAAAGCAGCTACTCCCGGCTTTCCGCCTCAGGAGACTGGAACCAACTGAGCGCTCGCGTTTCAGCGCTTAAGAAGGGCGGGAAGGTGGCGTGGCCTACAGGTGGGCGTGGCGCGCGGCGATAGAAGCCGGTAGAAGGGGGTCACGTGAGCGCTAGGTCCGCTGCACGACGCCCTCAAAGGGCAAAGTGCTATAACAGGAGGTAATAGTTTTAAAATCACATAAATCACAATAAAAGCAGCTACTCCCGGCTTTCCACCTCAGGAGACTGGAACCAACTGAGCGCTCGCGTTTCAGCGCTTAAGAAGGGCGGGAAGGGGGCGTGGCCTACAGGTGGGCGTGGCCAGCGGCGATGGAAGCCAGTAGAAGGGGTCACGTGAGCGCTAGGTTCGCTGCACGGCGCCCTCACAGTGCAAAGTGCTATAACAGGAGGTAATAGTTTTAAAATCACATAAATCACAATAAAAGCAGCTACTCCCGGCTTTCCGCCTCAGGAGACTGGAACCAGTGCCTGAAGACATCCTGATTCCCAGGTATGGCCGCTCTTGGGGGCATAGAGCAGTTGCGACGAGGGTTGGGCACCCATAGCCCTGGTACAGTGCACCCATCCCTTTCTCTATGGGGGGCACCAAGGCATACTGAGGCGGTCAGCTAATGGTGGTGCTTCCCAAGGGCTCAGCACCCCACAGAAGATTTCGGGCCACTAAAGTGTCTCTGATGGGAATACAGTTTGACTGTGATTCCTGTACCCTAACCGATGGGCTCCCAATGAACAGTGAGTGTTCCAGTGTGCAGCCGAGGACCACCTACTTCTCTGTCTGGATACCTGGGGCCAGAATTTGACCTGCTGTGGAGTAAATCAGCTGGGCCCAGAGTCACTAACGATCTGGGGCGGTGCCTCGGGATAGCCTCCACACAAGTTCCCGCACCTGCACTGGAGCTGACTCCGACTGGGAAACGCGCCACCCTCATTATGTGATGACTGCACTGAGGGGACAGCAGCTCCTTTGAGGCGACTACTCCACAGCGGAGAACAAAATATTGACTATGCTACATTGTACCGGGTGAGGTTGCAGGTGAACAGGCAGGGGAAATCCAGGATCTTCACAGAACCCAAAGCGCAGCAAAAACCCCTGAAGGAGTGGTCAAAGGAGCCGGACGCTTTGGAGGGTGCCACTGGACACTGGAGGCACCCTGGATGACCAGGAGTAGCATGTGACTGATCCAGACTACCAGATAAGATGTGGACATTCGGAGGGTGGTCTAGGTATGAATAAGATGTAGCATGCTCCGCTGTGGCGCCTATGATGAGAACTAAACTACTGCTTATGGGAGGATTAGGGCACTTCTCCTGCGCTGTGCCTGTTGTCAGATTGTAGACTGTGAACTCGGAGGGTGGAATGCCTTAAACAAGAGCTATGGGGCATAATTAAGATGGTTCTATAAAGTTTCTCATGCACCACATAGACTTGATGGCAGACGGCAATTGGCAGAGAGCCCACCAAGTTGAGTTACAGTTGGGGTAGGCAACATCCGCCAACGAGTGTGTACCACAACCTGAATCTCACCTAATTTATTGTTGACACAACACTGTTTGATGTAATTTTGTTATGCTATCTGGGGTTTAAATGGGGGTTATCCCCACTGCACAGTTGGGGATTGCTTGGCATGGGTGGGAAGAGAACTGAGACTGACACACTGCAGGGTCTTAGAGTTGCTACGCTTAGGAGGGAAATGGGTTGCCTCGATTATGGCTCCACATCGCAGTCTAGCATCCACCTGATTCCACAGAAGTTGTGATGTCGACTCATAGTATGCGCGACACAGCAATACACAGTACACTCCGGGTCTTGACTTGTAACGTTTGGGGCCTCAATGACTATAGGAAAGTAAGAAAGGTAATGGCATTCCTTCAGGAGCATAAGGTAGACTTTGCATTATTACAGGAGTCGCACTTGCCCTAAAATAGTAGCATGTTTTGCAGCAGTGGTCTCTTGAGGACAACACATGGGGCGGGCTTCATAAAACATGCAAGGGGGTGATTACTTGGGTGAACCATGAATCCCATCTTATAGTGGAGCCATTTGCCACTGATCAGGAGGGCAGATTTGTTATATCTTGCTGCAAGGGGAAGGAGTTTAGACTTAATTCTGGTTAATGTCCATGGCCCTAATTAGGATAATCAATAATTCGATGCCTCACTCACTGGAACAATGCAATGCTATACAGGAAGGGCTCAACTTTGGGGGGGCGACTTTCATTGTGTTCTGAACCCACGATTCGACAGATCAGGAGGGCCGGAACGGCGCATCACTGCGTCGATCCGGGCTATTGCAGATGCGGTGACGCAATAAGAACTGAATGACGTTTGGCAACCACGAAACTCACATGGGGGCGGGTATACCCATTACTTTGCATTCCACGACTTGCACACTAGGAGAGATTACTGGCTAGCCTCATAGGATATTTATATACGAATACGCGACTGTATGGTACTCCTCACACCTACTCGGACCACTCCCCTAAAATTTTAGTGGTAGACACTCCACAGAAGCATATACCTCCTTTTACTTGGCGCTTTCCCCTATATTCATTGTTAACACAGCCTTTAAGTCGGAAATAGCTGAGGCTTTAGACACCTTCTTTACTTGTAATGTTAGCTCGGTGGACTCTTTCGCAACTATCTGGGAAACATTTAAGGTTTATATTCGGGGGATTGCGATGTCTAAACACTCTGGGGTGCTTCGGTTGCTCTGAACGAAACTATCTGATTTGGAGGGTTCAATTGAAGTGCTAGAACACCAATTGTTAGACGGAGCGAATGAAACTGTTGCAACAATGTTTAAAACACAATTAGAAGAATATCATGATACAATTCAATTCAATTCAATAAATATTTATTCAATATAAAATGTCCATAAAAGCTCAGAGCAAGATACCAGCAAAATTGTGCATTTAAAAATATACCACAGTTTAAAACAGTAGGCACACAGGGACCTGTGAATTGTAACATGCACAGCAATAATCATAATATCATGATAAAGAAGACACTGAGCTTAAGCATTTAGGTAAAAATGCGACATGTATGGGGAAGGTGAGTGCCCGGCCTCGGTCCTGACCTCAATCCTGAAAAAGCACTGAGAATCTACAGTGGTGTCTGGGATCAAGGGCACTGGGGGAGGTCATAACGGAAGATACTGAGATAGCTGCGCTGTTTCAGCAGTATTACTCAACATTATATGACTCACGAAATGCATGTGTGGAGACTGAAATGCTAGACTATCTTACTCATGTAAAGTTGCCATGGCTAACCAATAAACATTGTGAGTGTTTAATACGTCCACTGGAAAAGGAGGAAATAGTCTCTGCGTTAGCGGGTATGAAATCATGAAGTGCGCCCAAGGAAGATGGCCCTACGGTCAATTTTTATAAAGAATTTGAGGACCTGCTCGTTCTGCACCTAGCTACGCTGTTCGAGGAGATGGTTGTAGATGGCGTTATGACACCTTCGATGAGAGAGGTGGTCATTGTGGCAATATGGAGGCCGAACAAGCCCCCATCTGACTGCTCCTCATACCAAAAAATCAATTGGGGAAGTGTAGAGGAGATGATAGAATCACCCTCCTGAACTAGACTTGTAAGCAATGGGATTCTATCAATGTGAGTGGTGACTAGTTTTATATGATTTTGTATATTCTCTAAACTCGTGGATACACTGCAATTTGAAAATCAGGCCTCTCTGCGGGTGGCAGAATGACGGCACTGTGTGTTTTTAAAATACCCCTCACACACTATGAATCCCATAGTGTCATTCTCCCATCATTGGGGTCTTCCCGTCCCTCTACGGGGCGGGGCGTGCTTCGACCTACGAGTGACACGGGAGCACTTATATTTTTGACAATAGGCTATGTGATGTGATGAGGATAGTGATATGTGTTAGGGAGTGTAGGGACCTATTTACGAGAATGGTAGTGTAAAAAAGGGTAAAATTCCCTGGCTAGTCGAAAAAATTTACTTTAATGGCTTCGCAAGCTGGGAACATTAAAAAGGGGGTTAGTAGGTAGAATTACAAGTGTGGTCTACTTTATCGGCATGACATGTTTCATAGGCAGACCCCTCCTGCCTACTCATCAGGACCTCTGTTGATCCCTACAAAAATACTCAATTCTAAACTAAATGTTAAATGCCTATGGTCCTAAAACTTAACAGCAAAAATCAGCTGCTAGGTTTAGCCTCGGGGCTTGAGTTGGCCCTTAGTGAGGCATTATCATGAAAAATGACCTCGTTCATCCTTGGTAATGTTTTGGAAAACCTTCCTTTCCTTTGGGTTATACCCTTTGGCCACGATGGCGAATGGCAGTTCATCGGGTCATATACATAATTAATGTTGAGAATACTTTGGGATACTAAGCCACATTGTGACTCACGCAAAAATGAGCCATGTATGAATTGTGCTTTACATATTGTAATTCTACAACCATATACCCCTTTTTTCTCCTTTTCTTTCCGCAGAGACCATATTAGGTCATTTTTCATGATAATGCCTCACTAAGGGCCAACTCAAGGCCCGAGGCTAAACCTAGCAGCCGATTTTTGCTGTTAAGTTTTAGGACCATAGGCATTTAACATTTAGTTTAGAATTGAGTATTTTTGTAGGGATCAACAGAGGTCCTGATGAGTGGGCAGGAGGGGTCTGCCTATGAAACATGTCATGCCGATAAAGTAGACCACACTCGTAATTCTACCTACTAACCCCCTTTTTAATGTTCCCAGCTTGCGAAGCCATTAAAGTTAATTTTTTCGACTAGCCAGGGAATTTTTACCCTTTTTTTACACTACCATTCACGTAAATAGGTCCCTACACTCCCTAACACATATCACTATCCTCATCACATCAAATTGCCTATTGTCAAAAATATAAGTGCTCCCGCGTCACTCGTAGGTCGAAGCACGCCCCGCCCCGTAGAGGGACGGGAAGACCCCAATGAAGGGAGAATGCCACTATGGGATTCATAGTGTGTGAGGGGTATTTTAAAAACACACAGTGCCCTCATTCTGCCACCCACAGAGAGGCCTGATTTTCAAATTGCAGTGTATCCACGAGTTTAGAGAATATACAAAATCATATAAAACTAGTCACCACTCACATTGATAGAATCCCATTGTTTACAAGTCTGCTCCTCATGCCAACCTTTGTCGCTATTAAATGTTGACACCAAGCTTTATGCCAAGATACTGGCAACCCGACTGCACCACTGGTTCAGTTTCTAGTGGCACCAGAGCAGGCAGTATTCGTACCCGGCAGAAACCTGACTTATAACCTGAGAACGGTATTTGGGGCAATACAACACACTAGACAGGATGTACAGGCAGTGGCTGTATTCCTAGATATGGAGATCGGTTAACTGGCTGTTCATGAGCCACGTTTTGACGAGGATGGGACTGGGTGAGATAGTCTTACAAATGATGGGGGTATTGTACAACTCTCTATCTTCAGAGATGTTGGATTATTTTGTTTAATTAAAGTAGAAATACGTTAAGACACAACGTTTCAAGCAAAAGTGCACACATCCAAGGGACTGGTTTTCCTGCCCCAGGGAGTAGTACCACTCTCCATCTGCCAGAAAAAAAATTGACAATTTAGTCACTGACACAATATGTATTACCAGAGGTACGTTGGAAGGATGCCCCTTATCTCCAATATTATATGCGTTTGTGGCGAAGCCGTTAACTTGTGCATTGCGGGAATACCATAGTAGAAAGGGAATAAGATTCCCAGGGTACGATAAAGTCAGACACTCTAACCCACATTGTGTCAAAAATCTATAAATCAGTACTGGGGCACCGGGAAAACTTTTACAGCAAGGCGAGGCTTGGTTGGCAAACTGATATAGAGAAAGAATTAGATGATGCAACTTGGAAATATTAATATTAATTGCTAGGCGCAGAGTGGCCATATGCTGGTTGAAAGGCCCGGTTCCTACATTTGTGAACTGGACCAGGGACATGGTGTATTGCAGCACGCAAACAGAGCTAAATAGAGAACTTCTTCCATCGCTCAATCATCCTAAAAACATCTGGTTGTTGTATAAGATACATTTGCTGACAAAAGATAATGTGACTGTAAGGGCTAATACTGCTGCAGGTAATGATGAGGAGACCTAGACGTGCCTACACTGAGAAGTCATTGAATAAGATCTGTTGGGTTGTGCTGCTAAATGGTTGGGCACTGCTGAGTCATCAGACGGGGTGAATTTCTGAGGGCCCTGTGTTACGATGGAGGTGGACTGCTCTGTGCATTAGATCGAAATACTGTTGCTGTGTCTGGCGTTCTTTGCCGATAAAGTATATGATAAAATACTAACTGATAAGACTGACTTGAGACGATATGCTGTGATTGTTTTTTCGATGTACATTCCTGCCATTAAGATGTATGGTGTCATGTCTCGCTGTTACTTAGAAAATGTTAATAAAGTATTTAAAATATATATATATATATATATATCTGCCCATGCAGGGATGCCCACGCATATCATTTTAGGCACCCTGCATTAGGGTGCCAGGCCTGCTGTAGGGGTAACTTACAAGTATCATATGCAGTGGTAGGGTACATGGCACACAGGGTTGTGCTTTCACTTTTGTCTGCACCAAGACATGACGCCTGCAATGGCATCCTTGCATGTGCTTATTGACGAGTCCCTTAGAGGGGGCAGAATTTGTGCTGCAGCCCACAGAGACCCTCTTTAGGACTTCAGGCCCCAGGTAACAGGGAACCACTTATTAGGATCTTGGACAGAGTGCTATAGATTTTACCAATTAGGGGAACAATAGTACATCTAGAGGGGGCAGAAAACTTACCGCCAGCGGAGCACCCAGTTTCCAGGAGGCCGTGAGGGTAACGGCTGTGCTTCCAGCGCACTTTCCCAGCCGTGAGGGCAACGGCCAGCGACTACATCTCCCGGCTGCCCCGGGACCACGGGCGCACTTGTGACGCTCCCGCCGCACACGGAGGCGCTAGAAGAGCGCGGAGCACCGATCGTGCTGTGGGGGTAGGAAACTTACCAGAAGTGGAGTACCCAGTGTCCAGGGGGCTGTGAGGGCAACGGCTGTGCTTCCAGCGCACTTTCCCAGCCGTGAGGGCAACGGCCAGCGACTACATCTCCCGGCTGCCCCGGGACCACTGGCGCACTTGTGACGCTCCCGCCGCGCCCGGAGGCCCTAGAAGAGTGCGGAGCACCGAGCGTGCTGTGGGGGTAGAAAACTTACCAAAAGTGGAGTACCCAGTGTCCAGGAGGCTGTGAGAGTAAAGGCTGTGCTTCCACTTTCCCAGCCGCGAGGGCAACGGCCAGCAACTACATCTTCCGGCTTCCCGGGACCAACGGCGCACTTGTGATGATCCCGCTGCAACCGGAGGCGCTAGAAGAGCGCGGAACACCTCCCACCTCCCGGGACGCGCACGGGCAGGGCACCGGACTAAGCCCGGGCAAAGAGCGGACTGTCTGTGGCAGTCCGGGACCGTTTGGGGCCGGGCTGGGCCGGGCTGGGCCACCCCCTTAACAACCAGAGCAAAAATCATAATTGTACCCTGCAGTGGTGAGTGGTGCGTTTTATTTCTGATATTTTTGGATGTTTGAGGGGTTCTGTCATTATGGGAAAACACATAGCCACTACCCGTGCAGGCAAAATCACATCCATAGATACTATGTTGAAGCAGGCAATGAATTTGGTCAGCACCGCGATCGAGCTGACGGAGAGAAGAATATCCATGGGCCCTACAATACCCCAATGTGTAGCACAAACTGACACTATAGATATAAGCGATACAGAGGCATCAACACATAGAGTCACTGAACATTCGCCACAAACCCCCACTGGAGAGAATACTCTGGGTATGGAAGTGCTCGGCTCAATAGGAACAACTGCTGACCCTGAATTTGGGCATAGTCCAATTACATCAGTGACCACAGCTAATCTGGACATAACCCCTAACCTAGAAGTATGTGGAACAAGAAAGCAGAGGAAGGTGGTGAAATCAGCCTGCCCTAAAAGGAAACAGCCCCCACGTTTGAACTCACAACGTACAACTTTAAACACGTGGATTAAGGGTCCCATGGCCTCCGTAGACCCATGCCCTACTAGCGACCCAATTGAGTCAGTGCGGATATTTAAAGTAATTCCACTCAGATGAAGTTCACACAGAAGTGTGGCTCAATTGTTAGAGCGGGGTACAGAAAAGGGGTCAACCCGGTAGTCGTAGGGACCTGGGTAATCGTGTGCTATACAGAAAGTGGTCCCTGACCAGTTATGAGTGAATTCAACATTTTTAAGAAAAATATTAATTAACCGTTCACTTGATAAAACACTATTGTTTATTCAGATTGTGCTGATACGTTGAATACTGTATTTTTTCATTTACAAACATATAATATACATTTTTAACAGTGCCCACTGTATAGGGAAAGGGGGGGAGTGTAGTGCTCAGGGGTGGTGTGGGTGGGTGAAGTGACAATTCAATTGTATATCACTTTCAACAACTGATGATGGCTTCCTGGAGGAGCCTTACCAGAATTAATCATCGATTAAGTATACCATTCAATAAGACATCATAAATAACAGGTGTACAAAATAACACACTGATTATGTGCAACAGTTGGTAGTCGACGTTTTGACCCTCGTGGTAGGGATGATAACCCTTACTCGGCGGGTCTTCCTCAGGACAGTGCAAAGGGGAGGTGTGGGCAGTTCCTATAGGGAAAGGACATTGGAAAACAGTTACTAAATTTTCACTAAATGAGATTATTTATTTATTTGCACAGGGGTACATATACACGCGTCATATCTCATGAGAACCTATACTCGATCCAGAAAGGACCAAGGTCAAGGTGTCAGGCTGGTTTCTGTCAAGGGTGTTTATACAGTAGGAGTTGGCTAATTTTTTAGGGAGGAACCTCCAATTCATCAGGTAGTTAAACAGCATTGGAGGGATCATATATTTTCGGTCTCATTGTCATTACCTCGTAGGCAGTACACCACTTAGAGCCTTCCCAGGAAGAGTAATTGTTAGTACGTAATGGATACTATTGTTTACACAATCAGCCTGGTCTGAGGTCATACTAGAAAGGTCAAACAGTTATGAGGAGGTGCCTTGTTACCTTGTGCATAGATATCACTGCGACTCTTCAGTTGGACATAAATGACTCATGTGCGCAAATAATCCTAGGAAAAGGGGATAACTATTTAATTTAAACATCCAAGTTGTATAAGGTACAACACTTTAAATAGCGAAAGGGTCATTATACCTTCTCAAGACACCTGAAAGCGGTCGTGTTCATTTTATATGGTGAAGTCTAGCATTGGAGGCGAAGTAGCTGCATATATCAACGCATTCCTACGTGGATGGATAAAGGAAGATTTAGTGTTCTACTGGCAGTAAGCACTCTAAGGGGGTCACATACACATGCTCACGATTTTACCTGGGTAGGGGTTACGTGTATCCTAAAAGGAGTGATCCGTATTCATTGATGGTCCGTTGTTTAATGCATATGGATTGGCCCATCTGTTGGTCCCCGTTCTAGGGAAAAATAGCGTATAGTTAAATCAATGTACTTGTATTTGGATAGAAGCATTTAGGTAAATGCTGATAGGGCCAGCTCGTACCTGAGTGATTGAGGGGTACCGGTCACGGCTCGCGTCCTAATCGAATGCCGACCTGTACGCTGAAACAGTAAAATGGATATTACGGATCTATCAGGCTCATTGTCTTAGGTTGCTCAATCGGCTATGTAGTATGGGCAAATGACAGCGGGCCCTCTTACCTAAGTGAGCAGGTCTGGCAACGTCGTCCCCGGCATAATGCACATCAGCCGCGAAAGTGGGAAGTGTTTAAGGAATTACCGTCAAAGTTAGCCTCAAATCACTTCCGCATCACGTGACGTGACTAAGTTAGAACTAAAAATAAAAAAAGTAGGGCTAGTATATGGAACTGTTCCATCACCAGCACAGCCCATTTGAGGATCGTGACGGAACGGTTCCATCACAAGCGTGGGAGGGGTTAAAGGGCTTGTGGATACAAGTTTTGATAAGCTATGGAAGCGATTAGACCGCCGCGAATCCCTAACCACTAGGGTAACACCATCTTGCAGGGAACACAATGAGGCACCTCGACAGGATAGCATCCCGGAAAGTTCTCCTCATAATGTGCAACCGGCACGACAAGCGCCCCAAACTGTAAAGTCGTTGCCTTTTTCCTCTGATTTTAATAATAAAACAAGAACCCCCCTAGTTTTTAAGTTATATACAGGACCTGCAAATACCCAAACTTTAAACTCTGCCAATGTCCAAGCTGGCCTGACAGTTAGCACAAGCACTGCTGATATTGGCACCATGGGACATGCAGAGCTAAAGAAGGATGTTTTAACTTTCCCCCTGCATCCTGCCCTTTTGTGTTAACTCTTGTAGGGGTACCCCCACTAGAGAAAAACAAATTAGAGTCATGGGAACAACTGCGGAACAAGTGTGTAGATTGGATGGCTAAACACAAATGGTATAAGAGGTCTGATATGCATGAAATCTTAATGACACGAAGGGTAGGCTGGGTGGGACCCGCAGCGTAAACCATCAGGGGTGATTGCATTGTTATTAATTTCTCTCGACCTAGGACCGTTGGATCCATATTAGCAGTCAAAGAGACCAACTGCCTTTTTTCTACAAATATCTGTGCATTACCCCTTGGTATTTTCTATAAACCACCACTTACACAGTGCCCACTTCTCAGCCCTTCTTATCAGTCAGCAAATAGATTTTCGGCTAACTCTGACTTAGACACCATCGATTGACCTTTATCCAAAACTAATTCCACCGGATTGGTCCATATGGAAGTCAAGGAGACTTCTATCATCAGCCCGGGGTGGAAACTACCCAATTAATTGACTGTTCTGACTCAATATTGAAGGTGCTGAGTTGGAATGTGGAAGGTTTGGCCTCAAAATTAAATATAGAAGATTGGGCAAATATGATAAATAAAGATGACATCCTTATGTTTCAAGAAACCTGGGCAACCAAAGAGTTATATTTTGAAGGGTACGAGTGTTTTAAAATTATTCCCCCTAATCCTAAACATGGCAGACCTTCGGGCGGTTTATCAAAATGGGTCAGTATCGCTTCAGGTGGTAGAGTAAAACTAATCCCCACAGAGAATGTTAATTTTCAAGCTCTGATCTACACACGGGGAGCCTCTATTTGCTTTATTAATTTTTATAATAATGATTTTTTAACTTCACCAGATGTTAATTTGTTTCACCTTTTTAACTTTGTTCGGGACTTGGATAATTCACTGGGAAAGTACAAACTGGCAGGGATATGCCTGGGGGGTGATTTAAACGCAAAGATAGAAGGAGGAATTACTGGGAGTCCTTCCCAGTCTATTTCACACAACCCATGCAAGAGAGGACATGAGCTATTAGATCACTTATCAAACAGCAGTTTTCTAAATGTGATGGATATTGCAGCTGTAAACACTAATGATAATTCACTACCCACCTATAGAGGCTTAGGACGAGCCTCAACAATAGATATTGGGCCCGATTCACAGAATGAACTTACTACTTTTGGCATTCACAGAATGCACTTACTCATTTCGGTATTCACAGAAGTTAGGACTACTAACTTTAGGACTCCTAAATGCCTTCTGTGAATACCGAAAGTCTTAAAATTAGGATTTTTCTCAATTTAGTAGTAGTAAAGTTAGTAGTCCTAACTTTACTACTACTAAATAGAGAAAAATCCTAATTTTAAGACTTTCTGTATTCACAGAAGGCATTTAGGCATCCTAAAGTTAGGAGTCCTAACTTTACTACTACTAAATTGAGAAAAATCCAAATTTTAAGACTTTCGGTATTCACAGAAGGCATTTAGGAGTCCTAAAGTTAGTAGTCCTAACTTCTGTGAATACCGAAATGAGTAAGTTCATTCTGTGAATACCAAAAGTAGTAAGTGCATTCTGTGAATGCCAAAAGTAGTAAGTTCATTCTGTGAATCGGGCCCTATGTCTTCTATTGTAAGCAGGAATACGCAGACAGGGTTGCTTGTTCAATCTTCTTCTTTATTTGACAGTATCAGGTAGTACAGCAACATGAACACCGGACCTCCTCCGCCTCTCCCTCCAGCAACTGCCTCCCACCTGCATTCCACAAACGACCTACCACGCACTCCACACTCACACTCCATGCACGCTCTACACTAGCATGCCATACACGCGCCACACACACACACGCGCCACACACACACGATACATACACGAATACCACACACCCTCCTCCTTGAAAAGCTAAGGAACCACCTTTAAGTTCACCCTAACTTGAAATCCAAAAACTTAGCTGGCATCTTCCTTACCCTATCGCCACGGCGGAGACATTCACCACTAATGTCAACATCAGAGCGAACTGGTACAACACCCTCAGCATCTATAACATTCCTAGCACTAGGAGAACCAATATCACGAGCGTCAACAACATCCCTAGGCTCACACGTACCTGCATTACCGGTCACCCTCAAATCCTTAGCCAAACCAAAATCATCACCTAACAAATAACCACTATCGGAATGTACACCAACCACACCCCTCCTCTCATTACAAAAACTCAATTGACGAAAATTCCACCTTTTGCCATCTTCCAACTCAACAGCACTACCAAAAACCTTAATCACTTTTAAAGGTTTGGACCACACACTTTCACCCTTCAATACCTTCCTAGGGTTCTTTACCCTAACCATCTGACCTATCTTAACTAGAGGCCAGTTACATCTGTTCCCATGATACTGCTGACTGCGGTTTTGATACTTTTCAACTTCAGATCTGACTTCTTCATCAACATTCTTGGAGTTACATTGCATCTTATTATTTCTCTTTCTCAACCACCAGGGAACCAATCCCGTAAATGGCTTCCTGCCTCTTAAAATTTCGAAAGGTGTCTTCCCAGTAGCTGAGTGGGGAGTTACACGATAGGCAGTTAACCTCTCTTGCAAGGCTTTCCTCCAGGGTAACCCTGCACTTAATGCCAATTCAATCACTTCCTTGACCACCCTGTTGAAGCGCTCAACTTGGCCATTTCCCTCTGGGTGGTACAGGGATGACTTAATATGCTTAATGCCCATTACCAATAAAAACTCATCCATTTTTTGTGAAACAAATTGGGGCCCATTATCCGAGACCAACATTTCAGGTACACCCTCTCTCGAAAATACATCCTCTAAAAACTCAATGACAACATCCGTAGTCATCCCATTCACCATTCTTACCTCGGGCCATTTCGAATAATAATCCACTAATACAATGGCATAACAATCTGCAGAAGACAAGGCTGAAAATGGTCCCATAAAGTCAATAGCTACTTTCTGCCACGGATACTCAGGAAGCTCCACCATGGTCAATGGTACACTCAACGGCTTAGCTACTTTATCACTGTTATTACAAATTTTGCAATCCCTAACTAGTTTGTCCACCATAGAGTCCACACCTGGCCACCAAAACCACTCCTTAACCCTTCTCTTTGAACTAGACATGCCCCCATGTCCCAAATGGCTTCTCTCAGCAATGTCCTTCCTTAACCCAACTGGAGGTACAATTCTGTCACCCCTTAAGATGAGATCATTAACAATGCACAACTCATCCTTAATCTTGGAAAAGGCAATAGATTCACCGCGTAAATATGACTCTCTAGGCCATCCTTCAACTATGAACCGTTTAACTTCTTTCAGGACCACATCCTTCTCCATCTCACTCACCCAAGATGCTTCAGAAATATTGCTAACAGCATTCTCAGCGTCAATAAGAAATACATCCTTAGTGGTAAACGCCACTTCACAATCAGTGTTGGTCTTGACATCAGACACACCTGCATTGGGTAATCTAGATAGACCATCAGCAACAACATTGTCCTTGCCAGGAATATATTCAATATCAAAACTAAACATTTGCAGCTTTGAAGCCAAACGAGCTAATCTTGGCGTTAAATTCTTCCCGCCCTCAGGCCTCAAAATGTTCACTAATGGTTTGTGGTCAGTACAGATTTTAAACTTCCTTCCCCATATATACATTCGAAATCTTTCAGCTGCCCATGAAGCAGCTAACAATTCCTTTTCTATAACGGAGTAGTTCCGTTCTGCTTTGGTTAGGGTACGTGAAGCATACGCTACTACCCATTTTTCAGACCTAGACCGTTGGGAAAACACAGCACCAATGCCATACCCAGACGCATCCACAGATAGAACACATTCTGCCATTGGTAAAAAGGGTTTCAAACAAGGCGTGGAAACTATTTCCTTCTTCACTTTCTCAAAACACATTCTCTGTTGGTCACCCCATGAAAATGTAACACCTCTCTTTAGTAGGGATCTTAGCGATTCAACTTTTGAAGCATAGTTCTCAATAAATCGTGAATAAAATTCTGTCAGTCCCAGAAATGACATTAATTGTTCTTTGCTTGTAGGTTCTGGAACAGCTAAAATAGCATCAACATGGCTAATTTTGGGTCGAATACCATCCTTAGATATGACATGACCTAAGTATTCCACCTCAGATTTCCCAAATACACATTTCTCATTCTTAATAGTCAGTCCACTCCTTCTTAATGCTTCCAAAACTGCAAACAAGCCTTTATCGTGACATTCTTTGTTCTTCCCAAATATTAAAATGTCATCCTGAAACACTTTAGCATTTTCGATCCCCTGTAAAACTCTACACATTTCCCTTTGGAACACTGCAGATGCACTAGCGAGCCCAAAAGGCATGCGCTTAAACCTAAACATCCCTTCTGTGGTGATAAAGGCAGTGCAGTGTTTAGAATCATCCTCTAACACGATTTGATGGTATGCACTAGTTAGGTCTATCTTGGAAAACCAAGAAGAACCACCCACAGATGATGTCAATTCTTGCAAGTTTGGAAGAGGAAATGTGTCAACCCAAATAGCCTCGTTTAAACATCTTAGGTCTACACACAGGCGCAAATCGCCATTGGATTTAAGCGAAATAACCACTGGTGAAACCCAATCTGAACTTTCAACCGGTTCAATAATACCATCACTACACAGTTTTTTAAGTATCTCGCCCAATTTTTCTCTGTAACTGATCGGAACATTTCTAAGTTTTTGCCGAATAGGATATGCACCTTCCCTTAGAATTATTCTGTGCTTGAATCCCACCATTTTACCAATTCCACTTGAGAATACATCAGGAAATTTTTCTGGAAGATTTGAGTAAGCATCTTTTTCAATACACTCATCCTGAATAGAATAAACTGGGAATTCCCGTCTAGGGTCAATTTTCATGCCTAAATCATAAATGTGTGGCCATCCCAAAATTGTTGCACCCTTATTGGCCACATAAATTTTTCCCTGACAAGAGTTACATCCAAAACTTATTTTGGCTATTATAAACCCTTCTAACGGTATTCTGTGTCCAGTGTAACTTCCAGGATGTATATCAGGACCTAATAATGGCCTGCTGGGCCATAAGGATTTAAATGAATCCATACCCATAATAGTATACCAGGCACAAGAATCTACCATGACCTTTACTTCTAGCCCATCGATATTAACGGAACAAGATGGTAACTTTTTAACTCTGCATGCCCCTTTAGCTATTTCATCGTGAATACTGCATATGTCACCCACAACATGAAAAACATCGTCTTGATTCCCATCTTGGACACAATTAATGTCATCCTGCTCGATATCTTGTAAATAATTAACTTTAGCTTTGAAATTCCGACATACTCTGGTAAAATGTCCTTTCTTTTTATAGTTGGTACAAATTTTATCAAGGGCAGGACACCATTTGTAATTAGCTAAATGAGTAGAAGACCCACATCTAAAACATGCAAATTTTTTCGGGTCATTATTTCTTTCAAAACTTTTTTCATTTCCTTTCTTATAGGGATAAGATGAGAAATTTGTTACCTTATTATCACTCTTGAATTTGGACATGTCACCCTTATTTACAGCATTAATGGAATTAGAATCAGAATCATTCTTTTCATTCCTGACCTCACGAATGCATTGATCAGAAATTTCTACACCCCTAGCTACTTCAATAGCATTTTTTAAAGAAGTGCTTCCAGATGACCATAGTTTCTCTTGGATTTTCTTTGATTTGGTCTTCATGAGAATCTGATCACGCAACACTTGGTCATACGTCATGCTTTCAAATTCACATGTGACAGCCAAACCTCTTAGAGCTGATACATATTGGTCAATAGATTCGTCACTTTTCTGAGCCCTTGAATAAAACTTGAACCTTTCCATCACTACGTTAATTTTCCTCCCAAATCTTTCTTGCATCTGTTTGACAGCACATTGGTAAACCCCCATGTCACCAGCATTCTCAATTTTAGGAAGATTTTTAAACTCTCTTAATCCTACAGCACCTAATCTATGTTTAAGCAATGACACTTTCCTTTCTTGTGAAGACTCTTCTTCAGCTAAAACTTCTACATAGGCTTCAAACATATCTAACCATAAGTCCCATGCAATAGGAGGTTCACCAGATTCTGCTAAAAAAAATGGTGGTGGATGAATTGAAGACATCTCAATAAGGTACAAGTTATACCATACAAAGAAAAAAAATTCCTTTGTAGATACTTGCGCAAAAAGTTCACCAGAGTTCAAAATGGTATGTTAATACTCAACTTCTTCTAATCATGTTGCTCACACAATTGCTAAAGCTTGCGCAAATAGTTCACCAAAGTTCAAAAATTAAGAGTGATACTTAACCTCTTATGGTTATGTTGCTCAACAGTTCGCCGGTTAAATGATGTTACAAATGGTAATTTGCAGTTAAAACATCAACCGGCGTTGAAATTAACATTCAAGAATTAATGTTAATTGGATTCTTTTCAAGCCGCGTTGTTTCCTTAGCACGTCTTGTACTTGACGCGTTGCTCCGTTAACGCGTTGCTATGCAACGAGGACAACAGAAATGGCCGCTGTGCGTAAAGATCAGCATGAGCGTGATGACAATACGACGGAATCACGTGATGACGCTCAACGTAGTAATGACGTTGTGGAGTTCCTCGCTTGGAAACAGCTTGCGCGTGCCGATGCTGGTACAGAGAGCAACTTGAAAGATGCACTATATAAAATAGTGTGTTAAAAGGTAAAATTAAATTTTTAAAAGCATACCAGTTCGTCGAGGAGATCGCCGCTTAGCTTAGTTTGGATCGTTACCGTTTTGAAGGTAGTTGAGCAACAGTTAATGAAATAACAATAAAGTTAAAAATGCAAAAAAAATTCGTGCTCAATGTTGCTGTAAATCCCGCTCGTCGCCATGTATTGTAAGCAGGAATACGCAGACAGGGTTGCTTGTTCAATCTTCTTCTTTATTTGACAGTATCAGGTAGTACAGCAACATGAACACCGGACCTCCTCCGCCTCTCCCTCCAGCAACTGCCTCCCACCTGCATTCCACAAACGACCTACCACGCACTCCACACTCACACTCCATGCACGCTCTACACTAGCATGCCATACACGCGCCACACACACACACGCGCCACACACACACGATACATACACGAATACCACATCTTCATATCCCCATCATTAGAAGACTAGTTGAGGCAGAGGTCAGGGCATCGACTTTTGGAGACTATACTCCCTTTTTGGTCTCGTTAAGGGTAGCCCCGCGACCAAATATCAGAAGGGAACCGTGAGCGGGAAACTTAGAACTCTCTGCTGATAGATTAAGAGTCAAAACGTTGGGCATGGATTATAGGCATGTCTTCCAAGGGATCATAAAAATGTATCCAGCTCTCTGTGAGACCTGTCTTACTTTGGCAGATCCCAACCCAGAGGCAGTCCCTGCTTTTACTCTAATATGTGCAGGCATTAAAGAACTGATCTCTAGACCAGCAGCCCCACACAAATCTGATTCTAGGTGGTTCGATAATACCTGCTCTAGGGCTAATAGGGATCTTAGAGCAGCTTTATCAGTTTCCCCTAGAGATCCTACCCTTATCAGAACTTTAAGGTACAATTATAAAAGAGTAATAAAATTAAGGCGAGACGTGGTCTTAAAAGAGTATTGGAATAACCTGGCCTGTGCTGCTAAACTTAATAATACAAATAACTTCTGGTCTGCCACTAAGTCCTTGAGAGGTTTTGGGAATACATCCACCCCCCTAAGCTGTAACATCACTAGTGAAGTGTGGGTCGCTTATTTCTCGAAAATATATGCTTCCTCACCCCAATGCGAAGACACTCCGGTAAATTCTATGCCTACCCAAATCCAAATTTCTCTGATGGAGGTTGAGGAGGCAATACTGCAGAGTGCAGGAAATAAAGCCCCAGGCCCGGACGGGCTGCCCATTGATCTTATAAAATCTAGGCCAGAGTTCTGGTCTCCTTTGCTACTTAACGTTTTTAATAATCTGATCACAACAAAAATTCCAAATACATGGTCCACATCCGTAATTTCCCCATTTTTAAAAAAGGAGCTAGATCTAATCCAAGTTGTTACAGACCCATTTCCCTAATCGTCAACAACCTTAAAATATTGGGGAGAGTTCTATTTAACAAAATCAGAACTTGGGCAGAGGATGAAAATATAATAAATAAATGTCAGTTGAGCTTTCGTAGTCACCTTGGTACTGTGGAACAGTGTTTGCATCTTTATTTAATTATAGGGAAATATACCATCACCTGACACAGACCTCTCTACCTGGCATTTATGGACCTCTCGTCCGTTTTTGATTTTGTTAATAGATCCAGGCTCTGGCAATGCCTTTTATACTATGGATTAAATAAGGATTTGGTGTACTTTTCAGCATATCTGCATAGGGACTTAAGGGCCCGGGTAAGGATAAGCATGGATGGAGCAGTGTCAGGAGACATAGTGGTAGGGAGAGGCGTTAGACAAGGGTGCATTCTCGCCCCACTTTTATTTATTTTATATATTAACGAACGTCACAATGTCTTGTGTAACCAAACCACCAATGTCCCTATAATTAATGGTAACAAACTGCCCGCCTTGCTATGTGCAGATGATGCTGTTTTAATGGGTAAAACACCTAATGCTTTGAGAATTTTAGTTAGGGGATTTGTAGTTTTTATTAATAGCTTGGACCTCTGTACAAATGTAAAAAAAAATGTTTTAATGTGTTGTGGCCCTAAGAACCGTACTATTAATACTAATATTTTGGGCCCTGATTCTTTGATATGCACTCACACCTTCCCTTATTTGGGCCTACAATTCTCCGATAATGGGTCCTGGTCACCACATCTGGCCTATGGACAGACAAAATTCTCAGGAGTCTTAAACTCAGTAATAAATCTCCCCCAACCGAAAAGAATTGAGGTGGTACTGTCCCTACTTAAAATTTATAGGACACAATGTGTACCAATTATGACCTATGGGGCAGAAATTCGAAAAACTGCCCAGGCCGAAGAAAACAGATTTTGCAGGAGACTTTTGGGTCTACCAATTTCATCGTCCACCTTTGTATGTCATAATGAGTTAAGAATGCCATACTTGGAGGATTACATTAGGTCCCGCCCTGTTCTGTTTTGGCTGAAGGTCTGGAAAAATCCAGCAGCCGTTTTAACAAGGGAGTGAGGTTCCGTGACGATTTGAACCCGTGTTTTCAACATTGTCGTAAACTCATAATTTTGGTACCAGTGAACCGCAAATGATCCATTTAGTATATCCTGGTGTTTTCGCTATGCTACGAGCAAGAGCACTCCTGTTATAGCCACATTTCTGATGCACCCATGGCATCCATTTTAGATTATGGCATCCATTTTAGATTATGGCATCCATCTTGTATTCTTGCCCTCACATAGTCAATGGACACACAGTGACCTCTGATCAATTCATTTCACTTAAGGACACGTAGGCTTTAACCGGCGATTCACCTTGCTAGTGACACGTGCACCTTAGGACAGAAACGCTGTGGCCGCATGACTCGGCAAAAGCTGCCTCCTCTGCCCGAGGCCAGCCCTGCTATACTGGTTCTCGTGTTCGTTGGCTTGATCATGATTAGGCGGCCGAAGCTGGTAGCCTTGCCCATTTACGATCCACAAACATCTCTTATCCTGTTTTTCTATCTTCTGCACCTGGCTCTGCTCCTTTCCTTCTGGGCCTTTATTGGGGGGAGGTAACGAAATTTACGATGAGGCGGTCCGGCTCTTGAATGAAAAAACGACATGGGATTATGATTGAACAGTGGGAACCTCTCGTTTGTAATGTTTTGACATCAGATATTGTTGACGATTCCTGTGCAACGCCAAATATTTATTGTTTAGGACATAAAGTTAAGAAACATACTAGTATGTGGAGAATATTGCCCCCAGCTAAATAATTTGTATTTAAGGAGCAACCCACTTTGTGCAAATTGAACAGGCTCCTAGATTCTGCCCGTGTGTAGTTTCTGTGACTTCTGTGTCCCTGCAGTAATAAACCTTTGGTCTTTGACGCCACCATCGAGAAGCCCGTGTTTCTGTTTATTAGTGCACCAAGACAGGTAGAACTCAGGGGTCTTCGGGTGTTGTCCCTGACACCTCTGGACAGTAATTAAAAGTCCAGAACTCCAATTGGCGCCCAACGTGCGGCGACGTCATTCGATACCGGTCCAAAAGCCTGAAGAGTTCGAGAAGCTTCGTGTGAAGATTCCAGAGGGAGGCGCCCCACTTCATCGATCCCGGCATATCGCAAAAGTGGCCCAACGTTCTCTTCCACGAGGGTTCCCGTTCGGACGGCTGCAGTGGTCCGCTGCCTTGACTGTCGCCCTGTCTTGGACCCGAGGTGCAGACCTTAGTACGGCGAGACGAGACGGGTTTCTCCTTGGTGACGTCTTCAGTGCCTCAGTTAAGTATTAAGTGGTTGCTAGTTGTTTGGTTACTTCGTAAGGGTTTGCTCCTGTTTGGATAATCCTTTTAGTTCTTTGGTTCGGTTTGGTTTTGTAAGATTATCACTGGTTGTTCTACTTGCGATAATCGTTTGGTTTAGTTTGGGTATCGATACATTTGTTCGCTTTGGTAGGCCTAAGTTCTTAGTTCAAGTGCGCACCTTTGTTTGTGTTTGTTCTGTGTTCCGGTTTAAAAAAAAAATGGTAAGTCGGAAAAACTGTATGTTGTCATGTTTTGGTTGCAACAGGGATTCCCGGTTGGAGGACTCATGTCTGGTTCCTCCGATTGGAACTCCTCTTTATGATCTTTATTGCAAGCATGGAGTGGGTCCTATATCTTATAATGAGGTATGGATCCGTTACACGGAGAAAGATGGTGTCCTTAGTTGGCCACTACATGGTAGTTTTGAACCCGAAATTCTCGATAATTTAGAAATAAAATTGTTTAAGAAGAAAGCCAGGCCGGCAATGTTTGATTCTTTCCGTTGTTGGCAAAAATAATCCAAACAGAGAGAGACTAAAAAGTTGAAGAAAGAACAAAAAGAGCAAGAGTTGACTTTAGAACAGTCTGCCAAGCAGCTGCAACTCAATGAATCGGAGAAAGCGATAGAGATAGCCAATAGAGAGCGTAACTTAGCGATAGACAAGTGCTACCCTGCCTTGCCATCGAGTACAGCTAAGACAGTAGAGGACCCTGAAAAGGATCCCTTGTTGTCTTACTTGTTGAGGTCACCTCCACTGTATGCACAGGGTGCTACGGCTCCACCTTTGCCGAATGCTTTGTTACCGGTTGCTGGTCAGCCTGGTGTACCTGCTCCTGCTCCCCTGAATCAAGCTCCTGCACTCCCTGTGATTAATAATATTCCTCCGGCACCCCCTCTTCCAGCTCCTCTGCCTGTGCCCGTACCACTAATACCTATTGTTTCGCAAGCTACCTTGCTTGCTACCCCTACTGTTGCTGTTTCTTCCGTCCCGACTACTACTCTACTTCAAACTTCTGCAAGCTATGTGACTCCGCTTTCTGTTCGTCGGAGAATCACTGATTCTGTTACTAATATTCTATCTCCCTTTTACAAAACTCTGATTAGGAGTCCTGCCTCTGAATCTGTTCAGAGACGTAGTCAGCTTCCTAGTATTGAAGAACGAGGAATATTAGATTCTACTGCCCTTAGGTGGATTTCGAAAGTTGGAAGGTATAATGTACGAGATGTATTGGATACATTTATGCAATGGAATGAACCAACCCAGCGCTATGTGTTTGATGTTATGTGTTCCCTTTTACGTGAAGAGTGGGAGGAGAACGATTCTGAACAAATCCCGGATGAATTAATTCATGTTCAACAAAAATTCGCTGCAGGTATGATAGTCGGTCAGGAGATAAAAGAAGCAATGGAGCTGATTTTAGATTTCAGAGTTGATCCTTCCCTCCATTCCCCAAGAGATTTAGAAAAACGTAGCGCAAGGCAAGGTCGCCAATATCCCATGAGAGAAGTTCCGCCAATATGGCGCGAAGCTATACAAGCTGATGCGGCCAATGGTATTGTAGCTGCTCCGGCCCAATTCCAAAGAGTGTGGATACACATTCCGTGGAAACGAGCCGAAGTGTTAGCAGTAAAACAGGCCTTGCCAGATCCACGTAAAAATCCCGCCGGATATTACAAAGAGTTGGCCCAGACGGTTGAAGCTTGCGTAATGAATTTAGCGGACATTGACATGTTATTTGGCATTGTAGTACCACAACCAATTTGGGCTAAAATTCGTAAAGAAAATCATCCAGTTGCTTTAGGTGGTGATTGGGCAGCTATAATAGCGGCAGATGGTCAACAAATTGGTGGTTCTAAACCCGAACCTTTAATTGCTAATTTGCCTGGTAGAATAATCGAATTAATGAAAACTCTGATGCCAGCATTGCGCGTTAACTGGGACAAATTGTCCGCATGCAGGCAGAAGAAGGACGAAAGCGTCTCCGACTTTTTCACCAGATTTAAAGAAACTTTCATAGATCATAGTGGTCAGGATATGAGCACGGAAAGAGGACAGAGATTATTTGTTGATAAATTTGTGCACAATCTGTTACCAGAGCTCAGTAATAAATTAAAAGATTCTGAAAGTGCGTGGGCTGTCTCTACGACTGCGCAAATACTTGCAACTGCCCAGTACTATGAAAATAGGGATAAAGAAGAGAAAGAAAAGTCAGAAAAGAAAACAAAAGATTTAAAAACTAAAGTCCTTTTGCAGCAGGCATATCCGCCCCGCACGAATCAGACAAATACACAGCAAGGGCCATACCAAAGGACCGACTATGGTTCTCAGAGACCGCAATACCAATGGAATCAATGTGCTTACTGCAAAAAGGAAGGTCATTATAAGAATGAGTGTCCAGTACTAGCGCAAAATAATGCTGCTGCAGCTCAGAGAGGTCGTGGTGGTTCTACGCAAAATTCTAGAGGTCGAGGACGAGGTGCTATGCCTCCGCAAACGAATGATCGTCCTTCTAATTATTTTGATCAGCGAAATGGGCAATCTGCACAACCAACTAGATCTCAACAGTATCATGTTGAGGATTACTGTGAAGTTAGTGAGGAATTTCAGCAAAATGAGTGCTAGGACAGCCATGGACAAAGAGAGGGAGTAGTATCAGTTCCAGTAGATCAGAGTGGACCTTATGTCGCAGTAGCCACATCAGGTGTAGTCGAACCGTTTCTGTTGGATACTGGTGCAGCAAAAAGTTCTATCATACATGCGAAACTCCCTGGAGCACCTTTGTCCGGCTTAACAAATGTTTCAGTAGGTTTTTCAGGCGCCCCTGTTCACAACCCCGTTTCTGGTCCTTTGACTATTTCTGTTGGGCCTCGTCAATTGAAAGCACCCCTCATTTTGACGACCGGTTGTAATGAAAATCTGCTTGGTTTAGACTTGTTAAAACGCCTATATGCGACATTGTACTGCTCTCCGTCAGGAGTACAGCTTACATTGGGTAAGAGAATCATCTCCCCGATGTACTTGTCAATGGATGCACTCCCACTGGAGCTGCGTTCTCTCCCTGATACTCTTTGGGCGACTGGTCCTAATGATGTAGGTCTTTTGAAAATCCCATCCTATGTAGTAACTTTAAAAGCAAATGTCAAATTTCCACGAATCCCACAATACAAGATCTCTAGTGAAGGTGAACGTGCACTTTTATTGATAGTGCAAGATTTGATCAAGAAAGATGTAGTAGAGGAAACTAGAGGAAATGTCTGTAACAGCCCTGTACTGCCAATTCTAAAACGCACTGATCCTTCAAAACCTCCAGTCTATAGATTTGTAATTGGCCTTAGAGAGGTTAACAAAATTGTGATTCCACAGTTTCCTGTGGTTCCAGACATTACTGCATTGTTAACGCTGATTCCTGCTACAGCCACATGGTTCTCCGTTATCGACTTAAAGAATGCCTTTTTCAGCATTCCGATAGCCGAAGAAAGCAGAGATATTTTCGGCTTCTCCCTAGGAGGCCGAAGCTTCAGGTTTAAACGTGCTCCACAAGGCTATTGTGAAAGTCCGTCTATTTACAGCCAAGCATTAAAAAGTCAGTTAGATTCTTTTGTACTTCCTCCAGGTTCTGCTTTAGTGCAATATGTCGATGATCTTCTAGTGGCTGCCGATGACAAGGAAACCTGCAAAGCAGCTACAATTTCCCTATTGCATCATTTGTCTGACTTAAATCACAAGGTGTCACCTTCAAAAATGCAATACTGTTGTCAAGAAGTGACCATTCTAGGTCATCTCTTGTCAAAGGAGGGAAGAAGGTTGACCCCAGAGAGAATAAAAGCAATTACGCAGATGAATGTTCCTAGCACACAGAGAGAAGTGCGTGCGTTTTTAGGCATTACCTCATACTGCAGGCAATGGATCCCAAATTTTTCTCTTTTGGCAAAACCATTGGTGGCCTTGACTGGAAAAGGTGTTCCGAGTCCGGTGCCATGGTCTGCCGAATGTCAGCAAAGTTTCTCTGAGTTACGAAATGCACTGTGTTCAGCTCCTGTGTTGGGAACACCCGACTACAACAAGCCATTTACACTCTATGTTCACGAGAGAGAAGGTTGCGCGTTGAGTGTTCTGACGCAACGATTTGGTGATAAACAACGCCCTTGTGCGTATTTTTTATCAACATTAGACCCGGTAGCCAGAGCGTTGCCTAGCTGCTTGAGAGCTACAGCAGCAGCTGCAGCGTCCATTCGACAATCTGCTGGTTTGGTCATGAACAACATGCTAGTGGTCATGGTTCCACATGCCGTGGACACACTCATGAACCGAACCAAGACACAGCACCTTACCAGTGCTAGATTATCAGGCTATGAGCTGACACTGCTAGCAAGTCATATTCAGATCAAAAGATGCAATGTCTTGAATCCAGCAACATTGTTGCCGACTAATCAGGAGTCGAGTGATTCTGAACCACATGACTGTTGTTTCAGAACTGAGGAGGAGACAAAAGGACGAATTGATCTCAAAGACACTCCATTGTCAGATCCAGATGGCACGTTGTATGTTGACGGGTCTTGTTTTAAATTGGAGAATGGTGATGTGACAGCTGCCTACGCAGTAACGACTTTGAGTACGATTGTGGAGACTGCAAGAGTGAGTCAGAATTCTGCCCAAGCTGCAGAATTAATTGCATTGACTAGAGCGTGTGTTTTAGCTAAGGGAAAGAGAGTGAATGTGTTCACAGATAGTCAGTACGCGTTCGGTGTAGCGCATAGTTTTGGTCGATTGTGGAAGGAAAGAGGTTTTATTACGTCCCATGGGACTAAGATCCAGCATGGTCAGCTAGTCAATGACTTGTTGTAATCTCTGACCTTACCAATGGAAGTTGCGATTGTAAAGTGCAGTGCTCATCGAGCAATCACGGATGATGTTGGTCGTGGAAATGCCTTTGCTAATGAGACAGCTAAACAGACAGCTAGGAATACCATGAGTGGGATGTAAGTTGCAACGTCTGCAAGATGGGTCACTGAATTGGGAATGTGGACACAGTGGAAAGTGTGAAAGCAATTCAGGATGAAGCGACTGAAGAGGAAAAGCTTGCATGGAGAGAGAATACGGGTAAATTGGACTCGAGTGGCTGTTGGATTTATTTGTCGGAACAGCAGCGTTGGATTTTGCCTGATGCGTATGTGCTTGCAGTGGTAACGATGGCGCATGGAGCAGCGCACATCAGTTCTAAAGGGATTTGTAAGATGTTGGCTCCAGTCTGGAAGAATGATGGAATTAGTAAGTGTGCAGAAAAAGTGGTGAGAAATTGCATGATATGCCTGATGCATATTCCTGGCAAGGGAATCCCCACACCCGCTGGTCACTTCGCTCCTCCTTCTTGCCCCTTCGAAGTGATTCAGTTGGATTTCATTCACATGGATCGATGTAACAACCTTAAGTACGTCCTAGTGGTAGTCTGTGCTTTTTCAAGGTGGATCGAAGCATATCCACTCAAAGACAATAATGCCTTATCCACAGCTAAAATCCTCCTAAAAGAATACTTCCCTAGGTATGGTATGCCACGGGTTGTATGGTCAGATAATGGGAGTGAATTCGTAGGGAAAGTTATGCAGAGTGTGTGTGCAGGCTTGAGTATCAAGCAAAAGTTTCACAGTGCGAACCACCCCCAGTCAGCAGGTTTAGTTGAAGCGTACAATGGCACCCTTAAACTAAAACTGGCTAAAATACAAGCCTCAACGGGCTTGTCCTGGCCAGATGCATTACCTTTGGCCCTGTTATCCACAAGAGCGACTGTGCATTCCCGAGTAGGGCTCAGTCCCTATGAGATTGTGTTCGGTCGGCCCGCTAATGTTTGTGGGGTACCAAGACCTAGGGAGTTTAAGCAACTGGAATACCCAATGCTAATTGATTACCTTTTTGACTTGACTGCTAAATTGAGTCTCATTCACCAACAGGTTTTCGATGCATTACCAAAGCCTCCGGAAAGTCCAGGTCATCAGCTGAAACCCGGCGACTACATTGTCATCAGGAACTTTGGACGGACCAGAAATCTTCAACCCAGATTCGTCGGCCCGTTCCAAGTACTGTTGGCAACAAGGACTGCTGTACGTGTGGCTGGAAGAAAGAACTGGGTCCACGCGACGCATACCAAGCGTGTACTCCTTCCACTCCCTTATGACAATTGGGTTAGACAAGGAATTGGTGCCTCTGATTCAGAACCAGTTCCTAGATATGTGCCTTTCAGTGATGCAGAACTGATAACTGATCAACCAAACTCTGACTGCCCTTCTGAAGCTGCTCCTTTGGTCACTGAACAGAACACTGCATCAAACGAACCTTTGTCTTCTGCGAACTCGAACATTGTTACTTCTGCCGAAAACAGACTATTTCCGGATCAAACTTCTCCAGGAAAATTGAGATACAACTTACGTTCTCACTCAAAGGGCAAATAAAGCAGGAAACTGCATTTTTTTCATTTGATCCATCACATTACCTCCAGCCAGGAAGCTTGCTATTCATGTTTTGTATTTCTTTGTTTGTTTCTGTTGTTTCTGTTACCTTGCCGTCTGGGTCGCCGTAGGGTCGTGGCTTTGTGCCTAGTTGAATCTGCGGGGGCCAGACACAAGGTCGGTCTTTCTGTTAGTTCTGGGAACTCCCAGGGCTGATAGAGGCATTTTCAACTACGTACATATCATCAGTGGTCGCGAGCGGTTGTAGAAGATGGAGCTTCCTGGGCTGCACCGAGAGAATGTAATTTATGTTCGCAGAAATAGACTCTACAAAATTCTTCATAACAAATGTTTTCTGATGCAATGTGCAATTACGTTTTTGATTGTTTTAATAACGTTGGTGGGTGGAATCGTCTTTGGTGTTCATTTAATTTTGTCACCGATAACAACTACAGGACCTCCCCTTAATCTTGTTTCTCCTACTACTGTTTCTTTTCATTCCTTTCATCCGTTTCCCGAACATGAGCAAGCTCGACGCTCAGAATTCATAAATAACACTTTTGTACAGCTCTTGCACCAACACCAACTGGTAGTTAACACAACAGACTGCTGGGTATGTGGTTTGATACCACACACCATGGATAAAGGCATTCCCTACCTGGTCTTGCCTTTTAGCTATAATGGATCATGTCGGGCCTTCCAAACCGTATTTGTCTATGCTCTCGAGACCTATCCCCGCGTCCTCCACGTTCCGCTAAGTATAACTCCGTTAATAAAGCCTTGATAAAGGGAATAACTGACATGGTTAAAGACGTCAATAACTCACCATCTGTCCCTAGAGATGAACTACGAGTTTATCTGAGTTGGAATTCTACGGAGTATAGCATTAGTTTGGGTGAAAGCAAGCGTAAGAGCTCCACTCCAGTCTGGGTCGTACCTCACCGAGGTCAATTCTGCTTGCAAGGTAATGGGAGAAATCCAAGAGCTCGGCTCGGGAAGAGTGACTGTGTTGAAACTTACGTGTACCCGTCAAACTCTTCCCCTGCCTTCCTCACTGCTAAGGGTACCTACTTCATATATCAGGATAGGGCATATACATGGTTGCCTGCCGACTTTTTAGGTTCATGCTATATTGCTCGACTGTTGCCTCCGACATACACTGCTTCCCCAGATTATCACAAGACCAGAGTAGCAAGAGGTGTTTTCAGCAAAGAAGATACCGCTGGTCAGGAAGCCGGAGACTTCTTCAAAGGTTTCCTTCCGTTCTGGGGGCCTATGGCCAATAGTAGAAATCTACGTCAGCTAACACGGGTAGTTGAATCTACTATTACAGAAACTGCTGGTGCCCTTAGTAATTTAACAGCTGAGCTTCAGGCGGATCGTCTCATGACGTAACAGAATCGTATGGTTCTTGACGTAATACTTGCAGATCGAGGTGGGGTATGCAGAATGATCCAATCGAGCTGCTGTGTTTACATTCCCAATAATGCTCCGACAGTGTTTGAAGCAATCTCTAAGCTACACAAGATTTCCGACTCTATTCACGTAGACAAGGGAAGTTGGTCCTTAATGGAATGGCTTTTGACTCTACTATCAGCGTGGGGATGGAAGGATCTGATGGTCGTTGGTATTATCTTAGTATTCCTATTCTCGTGCTGCCTTTTTATCCAATGTGGTCCCGCTTTGTGTAGCCTCTGTGCTGCAACCTGTCTTAGAAAACCACCTGTGTTTGGAGACAAGGTGCGAGAAACGATGATGCTGCAACATCATATCACTGACCTAATGAACATCTAGATAGACTCTGACATAGACTGAGTAATTGCCTATGTAAGGGCAAAAGGAGGGTCTGAGGTTCCGTGACGATTTGAACCCATGTTTTCAACATTGTCGTAAACTCATAATTTTGGTACCAGTGAACCGCAAATGATCCATTTAGTATATCCTGGTGTTTTCGCTATGCTACGAGCAAGAGCACTCCTGTTATAGCCACATTTCTGATGCACCCATGGCATCCATTTTAGATTATGGCATCCATTTTAGATTATGGCATCCATCTTGTATTCTTGCCCTCACATAGTCAATGGACACACAGTGACCTCTGATCAATTCATTTCACTTAAGGACACGTAGGCTTTAACCGGCGATTCACCTTGCTAGTGACACGTGCACCTTAGGACAGAAACGCTGTGGCCGCATGACTCGGCAAAAGCTGCCTCCTCTGCCCGAGGCCAGCCCTGCTATACTGGTTCTCGTGTTCGTTGGCTTGATCATGATTAGGCGGCCGAAGCTAGTAGCCTTGCCCATTTACGATCCACAAACATCTCCTATCCTGTTTTTCTATCTTCTGCACCTGGCTCTGCTCCTTTCCTTCTGGGCCTTTATTGGGAGGAGGTAACGAAATTTACGATGAGGCGGTCCGGCTCTTGAATGAAAAGACGACATGGGATTACGATTGAACAGTGGGAACCTCACGTTTGTAATGTTTTGACATCAGATATTGTTGACAATTCCTGTGCAACGCCAAATATTTATTGTTTAGGACATAAAGTTAAGAAACATACTAGTATGTGGAGAATGTTGCCCCCAGCTAAATAATTTGTATTTAAGGAGCAACCCACTTTGTGCAAATCGAACAGGCTCCTAGATTCTGCCCGTGTGTAGTTTCTGTGACTTCTGTGTCCCTGCAGTAATAAACCTTTGGTCTTTGACGCCACCATCGAGAAGCCCGTGTTTCTGTTTATTAGTGCACCAAGACAGGTAGAACTCAGGGGTCTTCGGGTGTTGTCCCTGACACCTCTGGACAGTAATTAAAAGTCCAGAACTCCAGGAGATAGGAGATATTAGCTGATTGGTTAAAATGTGATAAGAGCGGTGATATCCCTTGGCTGGCCCAAGTACGAGCAAATTTGACTGCGGTCCACCTTGATCACATTTATAATAATCCTTAGCAACTAGGTGGAATTGATGGAAAGGCCATCCACAAAGTTTTATATAAATTTTATGGGAATGTAAGATATGCTCAGGAATCTTCCAAAGTATCTGTGAAACAATATATTTTAATGAACGGTGAGGGCGGACTACCTTTGTGCTCTCCCATTAGGTATCTCCTAAGAGATATCACACGCTGGGAGCGAAGCCTCCTCTTTCGTCTTAGATCGGTCTCAATAAAGTATCTATTGTGCTTCCCTATAGGTTATCAACCCAACATTGAGGATTTGGTTTGTCCATGTAGTAACCTAGGGAAACAGTCTATGGTACATTTCCTGTTCTTTTGCTCTTTTTATCAAAAGAACAGCATGCAGTTATTGATACCGTTTTTCAGGGCAAAGGGCATAACGGACTTTATGGTCGCATATATAACTATTCTCCAGCTTAAAGA
This sequence comes from Lissotriton vulgaris, assembly GCF_964263255.1. NCBI lineage: Eukaryota > Metazoa > Chordata > Amphibia > Caudata > Salamandridae > Lissotriton > Lissotriton vulgaris. Next base: position 149,114,902 of record NC_141695.1, on the reverse strand, counting down.
TGAGGACATAACATATCGAGTGTGCACATTTCTGAAAATGTCCATCCGCTCACATTCTTCTATGAATTGATGATTGCAGGGTTAGGTTGTACCATATGTATTTATTGGATTCTGTATTGTTTGTATTTATATTTTGCACTATGCACATTTGCACTTCTATATAATGCTGCTAACTGCAAACTTTTTGAGATTTAATGATTTGCCCATTCTTAGCTGTTCTCCTGCGAAACATTTGCACTTTGCACGCTGTCACTTTAACATTGTTGATGATATCTGAGCTGTGGATAATTTAGTAATATTTTAACTGATTAGTTTTAATGACAAGTTTTATTCTAATATTTTAAATGATGATGGACTATGCATGTGATTATAAGCAATGTTTGTACTTTTATGGATAATGGTTATCCGAATAAAGATTAATGATGATGATGATAGTACAATTTTGGGAAAGAGCTCTGGCACTGGGGACCTGGTAAACAGCAACCCAGGTCACTTTCAGTCGAAATCACATAATATACAAGCAAAAGGAGGGGGTAACCATGCCAAAAGGTGGCACTTGCCTACAGTCCTCCTATCTGCAGGAGGACCCATCTTGATCCTTCTACCCAGCAGGCCTCTGCCCTATCTCTCCTCCATTAGATGTCTGCTGTCCCCCCTTTCCATACTGTCTGCGGACACCACCCGGTCATGCAACATGCCCGCGCTCCAATCCCCAATCCCCTCCCTTCCTCCACTGCCTCATTCCTATTCCCCTTTTCCTTTTCTCCCCTTCATTCTCTTTCGTTGTAGCCACCCCTTCCCCCTGTGAATTGGTTAAATAAATAAGTTCTAATTCACATCATTCACTTTTGAAAGCATAGGGTTGCGAACTGTTGGGTCAAGTTACCACAATGTCGGCAATAATAATTAAAGTCATTAATGAACTGATCACATTACTTGATGTCTTTATTCTATTTCAAGAGACTGGTCTGGCCGAATAACAGCTCAGCAAGACCAGCTATATGAAAGAAGAACCTTGAATTGGAGGCGGGCCCATTGTCTTGACACCACCAGAGGGGAGGAGAAATCAAATGCCAGCATGGGTAGTGCTACCGCCCAGAGAATAATGCATTCCACAACTAAGTTTCCAGGGCAGTAGAAGTGGCCACCACCAGCCAGAGGGAGGAAGTTGTAGGTTTTCCTCCTGGCCAACAATAACATCTTGAAGTAGTATTGTAAAAGGAGGCCCAAACACCATCATTGACTGCCCCAAGCTCTCTCCTAATTCTTGAGCCCCCTATTCCATTCAGACCACCAACTTCCTCCACTGCACTCCTTCTCCTTCCATGCACCATCTTGAAGAACAAGATTTAAGGAACCAATTGGCCCCCAAAACCGCACACCCATCAGTAACAGCTAGGGCAGTCGACCTTGAATCTGGGGAACTGGGTTTGAGTCTCTGAAATGAAGCTGAACATCCTGTGATTCTGGGCAAATCACTTAATCTCCCTGTGCTAATTTATTATCTCTTTTTTTTTAATGAATGTTTCCTCATGTAATGCAACTGGTGCTATGTAAAGCGCTCTGATACCCGATTCGGGTCAGGTTTGCGCTATATAAAACTCTGTCAAATTAAAAAAAAGAAGAGTAAGTCTGTTACTGTAGCTGCTCTCAATGATATGATAACAATGAACAAAATAAGGTATTGGGTCCTAAAACTGACCAGCCTGGACCTCAACAATCGCAAAACAGAACAAAGTGGCTAGTCAGGTTTGTTTTGTAATAAGTTAGGACACACTCAGCCAGTTTGTGCTGCGTGAACCACAAGTTTTATATTACAAAAAGATTTATTTTCATTTTTAGTTAAGTTTCATAGATTTGTCCATATGTCTTCAAAGGAATATTTTGTCAAGACAGTCGAATCAACAACAGACAATTGGGTGCGCAATATATACATGTGTAAAAAATGTTCACAATAGATACTCAAAATTCAAAACACCAACATACAAATGATTACATAATTATTACGTACAATGCAAATTGAAACATAGGAAGCATTACACAAAAAGAGAGCACTACACAAAAAGAACCAGTCCTTTAACTTATATACCAATGGACAGGCGGAAATCAGAATACAATGAAACTGCCTGCCTGTCTCACAAAACCTGTGATATGATGACATCCATTTTAGGACCTCAGACCTCCGGTACTTAATGGAGGAACTATCACCACCTCGACTGCAGCCATTTTGTCAATCAATCAATCAATCAGTACATTTGTAGAGTGCACTACTCTCCCGTGAGGGTATCAAGGCGCTGAAGGGGGGAGGTGCCGCTACTGCTCAAATAGCCAGGTCTTGAGGTGTCTCCTGAAGGTGAGATGGTCCTGGGTCAGTCGTAGGTGTGCGGGGAGGGAGTTCCATGTCTTGGCTGCCAGGTAGGAGAACGATCTTCCTCCGGTGGTGGCTTTGTGAATCTGTTGGACGGTGGCAAGGGCGAGGCTGGTGGAGCGGAGCTGGCGGGTGGGGGTGTGGAACGAGAGGTGGTTGTTGAGGTATTCGGGGCCCATGTTGTGGAATGCTTTGTGTGAGTGGGTGAGCAGCCTGAACGTGATCCTCTTGCTGGCGGGGAGCCAGTGCAGGTTCCTCAGGTGGGCGGATATGTGGTTGCGGCGAGAGATATCGAGGATGAGTTGTGCTGAGGTGTTCTGTATGTGCTGAAGCCGTTTCTGAAGTTTTGCTGTGGTTCCTGCATGGAGGGCGTTCCCATAGTCCAGTCGGCTTGTGACAAGGGCCTGGGTGACAGTCTTTCTGGTTTCGGTGGGGATCCACCTGAAGATCTTACGGAGCATGCACAAGGTGTTGAAGCATGAGGACAAGACTGTGTTGACATGCTTGGTCATCGTGAGTCCAGGATGAATCCCAGGTTGCGAGCGTGGTCCGTGGGAGTCGGTGTGGTGCCCAGCGTCGTGGGCCACCAGGAGTCATCCCAGGCGGATGGGGATTGTCCGAGGATGAGGACCTTCGTCTTGTCCGATTTGAGCTTCAGACAGCTGTGCTTCATCCATTTTGGGACATCTTTCATTCCGTTCTGGAAGTTGGCTTTGGCAGTGAGAGGGTCTTTGGTGTGGGAGAGTATCAGTTGGGTGTTGTCGGCGTAGGAGATGATGTTGATGTTGTGTTTGTGTGCGATGGTGGTGAGGGGGCTCATGTAGATATTGAAGAGGGTCGGGCTGAGTGAGGAGCCCTGGGGTATGCCGCAGATTATCTTGGTGGCCTCAGAGCGGAAGGGAGGGAGGCGGACTCTCGGGGTTCTGTCGGAGAGGAACAATTTGATCCAGTCCAGGGCCTTTCCTTGGATCCCAGAGTTGTAGAGGTAGGTTATTAGGGTGCGGTGGCAGACGGTATCAAAGGCTGCCGAGAGGTCCAGGAGGATGAGGGCGGCTGTCTCTCCGTTGTCCATCAATGTCCTGATGTCATCAGTGGCTGCGATGAGGGTGGTCTCGGTGCTGTGGATGGCTCAGAATCCGGACTGGGATGGGTCGAGCAAGTTGTTTGCTTCGAGGAATGTAGTCAGCTGTTTATTGATGGTCTTCTCGATGACTTTAGCCGGGAAGGGAAGAAGCAAGATGGGGCGAAAGTTCTTGAGGTCTTTGGGGTCCGCTGTTGGTTTCTTCAGAAGGGCGTTGATTTCTGCATGTTTCCAGCTTCCAGGAAAGGTAGCTGACGTGAAGGAGCTGTTAATGATGTTCCGGAGGTGGGGTGCGATGATGGTGTTGGCTTTGTTGAAGATATGATGAGGGCATGGATAGGAGGGGGAGCCGGAGTGGATGGTGTTCATGATGCGGGTGGTGTCTTCAGTGCTGATGGGCGTCCATGCGCTGAAGCTGGTGGTGGGGGTCATTGGTTTGGTGGCTGGAGGCGGAGTCAGGGGTCCGAAGCTCTCATGTATATCTGCGATCTTGCGGCGAGGAAATCGGAGAGGTCTTGCAAAGGTGTGATGTCGTTGTTGCTGGCGCTGGGGTTGGAGAGATCTTTGACGATGCTGAAGAGTTCTTTGCTGTTGTTGGAGTTGTTTGAACGATGTCCTTTTGGTGGTGCGGATAATCTGGTGGTATTCACGGGTGGCGCTCTTAAGAGCTGTCATGTTTTCTGAAGCTTTTTGGAGGGTATGGCAAGCTTTCTTAATGATTTTGAGGTCGTCTGTGAACCATGAGGTTTTTCTGTTGCTAGTCTTGCCTGAGGGTTTCTTCAGTGGAGCGAGGTCGTCGGCGCAGTTGGTGATCCACTGTGCGAGATTGTTTGCTGCGTCGTTGGTGTCAGGGGTGTCAGCAGGTGGGCTCTGGCTCAGCGATGTGGTCAGCTGGTCGGTGGTGACTTTGCTCCAGCATCTGCGGGAGATCTGTAGCGTATGGTGGTGGGATGTGGTCTTGAATGTGAAATGGATGCAGCTGTGGTCGGTCCAGTGTAGTCCGGTGGAGTGGCTGAAGGCAACGTGGCTGCTAGCAGAGAAGATGGGGTCAAGCGTGTGGCCGGCATAGTGGGTAGGGGTGTTCGCCAGTTGCTTGAGTCCGAGGTTGGCGAGGTTGTCGAGCAGGGTGGTGGAGTTGTTGTCGTTATTTTTCTCCAGGTGGAAGTTCAGGTCCCCTAGGAGGATGTACTCTGGTGAGGCTAGGGTGTGCGGGCTGATGAAGTCGGCGATGGTTCCGCTGAATTTGTGTCCGTGGGCCCTGGGGTCTGTAGATGAGCGTTCCTCTGAGGGTGGTCTGGGGGTCGGTATGGATTTGGAAGTGTAGGTGTTCGGCGGCAGGGAGTGTGTCTTCGGCGTTGGTCGTGATGATGATGGTGTTCCTGTAGATGATGGTGATTCCTCCTCTATTTTTGTTGACGTGGTCCTTCCGGGTGATTTTGTAGCTGTCCGGGATGGCTATGGCGATGTCGGGGGGCCGAGGAGGCGTTCATCCAGGTTTCCGTGAGGAAGGCGACGTCTGGTGTTGTTGTATCAAGGAGTTCCCAGAGTTCATTGGCGTGTTTGTGGATGGAGCGGGTGTTGAACAGGATGCACTTGAGGTGGTTGTTTTCGTTGCTGTGCTCGGTGGGCGGGGTGCAGGTTCGGAGGCAGGAGAATTTGCATGCTTGGCAGGTGAAGGGTCCGTGGGAGCGTTTCGGGGTGGCTTGGTGGAAGGCGGCAGGTCGTCCTGTGTTGAGTTCGGTGAGGGTGGTGGTGTTGTACCTCAGTTGGGTGCCCTGGCAACGGCTGGGGCCAGGGGTTCTGGCGCTGGGCACGGTCCAGGCGCGGACGAGCGCAGACGGGCTTGCCTTTGGCGCACTAGCTGTGCGTCCGCAGCACTTCCACACGACGCCCTCCATAGGAGGTGAAGTGGGAGGGAGGAGCAGCTGGGAGGCGGGAGCGGGATGGCCAATGGGCGACGGCACGGGGCAGAGTAGGCAAAAGGGGGCGGGCCACAGGGGAGCAGCGCAAACAAAAATAAACATCCAGGAATGGGTGAAAAGAGAGCAGCAGTACAGTACCAACGTGACAGGTACCAGGGGCACACCAGCAGTGAGCCCTCGGTAGCAGCAGCAGCAGTGGGGCAGTCACGGGCAACCAGTAGGGGCCGTGCACGTGGGGCGTGACCAGAGGTCAGGTCACACTCACTGCCATGCGGCGCCCTCCATAAGAGGCCAAGTGGGAGGGAGGAGCAGCTGGGAGGCGGGAGCGGGGCGGCCAATGGGCAAGTGCACAGGGCACAGAAGGTAAAAGGGGGTGAGCCGCAGGGGAGCAGCGGCGGGAAGCGGGGAGCGGGGGGGGGCACAGGGGTGAGGGTGCAAAAGGAATGGCAGTCAGAGGCACAGTAAACAGAAATAACAGCCTGGAATGGGGAACAAACAGAGCAACATCACAGTACCAAAAGAACAGTAGAAACAAAAATAAACAGCCAGGAATGGGTGAAAACGGAGCAGCAGTATAGTACCAACGAGACAGGTACCAGGGGCACACTAGCGGCGAGCCCTCAGTAGCAGCAGCAGTGGGGCAGTCACGGGCAACCAGGCGGGCCGCGCGGCTTGGGGAGTGACCAGAGGTCAGGTCAGGAGCTGGGCTACGTCTTGTCTACCCCCAACGTAACCTAGCTCCTGCTGTACCATCTCTCATTTTGTCTATGCTCACTGTTTTCCCTGCTACCACTTGTGTTCTTTCTTTTCATTGAGTGTCTGGTCCTGCGACAGTCCGCAAAATAATGACCATGTCAAAGGAGGATTTAAATATCATAGTAAAGTGAGGATGGCCAGTGAATTTTCTATGGATTTAGACTCTTCATGTGTCCTGGGGGTCAGACTTCCTTGTTTACTTTGACAGTGAACTTATTTTCTGGGACTCTGCTTGGACTGAGGCCATATTAGTTACCCTGTTTGTATAGATTGGTTTCTTTGATCATTCCTTACTCGTTATTTTATTTCGCTGAATGCCCTATAAGTTAGCTTCCTCATTCTGAGTCAAAATTGCTTTTATTTCTTATCTCCCATTCTAAAGGCTAGCCTTTCTTTTTGCATTAAGTTATCTGTTTTTGTATCATTGTGTAAGAAACATTTATGATTTTATGATAATGTGTGTTATGTGTAATGTTCTTTGACAAAAAAGTGTACCTATTTGCTAACTCCTTACCATATGTTTATTCTCTGGCTTTCTAAATTGACAAAGCTGAAAACATTTGGAAATGTATGTGGGACAACAAAAAATAACAAACACAAACATTACAAACTGAACAAAGGTTTGAGCTCTGCACATATTTTTAATAGTACATCATGGTGTAAATAATAGCTAGACACACTTGTTATGGTCGATTTCTCATATATCTCCGGCAACACAGGGCTGGTGTAAAATAAATTCTTTGTGACTGAATGTGTTCTGGATGGTTGTGCATGTACTTCAAATGGACTCCTCTACTTCGCCTCCTCTTATTGAGCAGTGCTCAGTAATGGCCACCAGTTATGAGGACAGGGTTGGGGGTGAACAACCCACTGAGTGGAGAGGGGGAGTGATAGAAGTAGAAGGCAGGAGAAAAAGAAAAAGGAAAGAAAACACTTACCTGTCTTGCTCATCCTTGCTCTTTCCAATCTTCTTCTCCACTCCAGCATGGGCCCAGCCAACTCCTTACACCAATCCTGGTGCTCCTCTAATGCTATGAGAGCAGTGCCAGGATTGGCTGGAGTGGGCTGGCTGGACGCTCCTTCAGGCCTTGTAGGCCTGCGCTTTGTATCCAACCAGCCAGCTGGATGGAGGGCTTCAAAGTGCACATGTCACTTCGGAGCATCCAGCCAGACACTGCTCCGGCCCTCTGCTGCCAATCGTCAGCATAAGACACGCCCCCATGTCTCTGGGATGGGGCTGCTGCAGTGCGGTGAGGGTGCACATCGGAAAAATAAAATGGAAGGAAATCTTTTCATTACCATTTAAATTTTCCATTAAAGCTCACAGTGGGTGGGAGTGGTGCTCTCAAGTTAAGGAACCACCGCTGGCAGTCTGGCGACAGATCTTGCTGTTTGGAGGAGGGTCAGATTCTCTCTTGGGATTGCATGCCATTCTCAGCTTGTAGATGGTTCTGCATCATCATCCTGCTCAATATTCTCAGTACCTGGAAGAAGACAGCGACAGATGCTATTAGGCAACATATAATTTTGGTACATAGTTTAAAAAGTTTTAACAAAATATATTAGGGGGGGTAGTTTTACTCAATTTCAATTCAAATACATTCAATGAACTTTATTCGGTGTGTATGAAACAACCACAAAAGTATGCATAAGACAAATACGTTACAAATGATTGAAATCAGATAAAAACTTGTCATATGGCACTTGTTACACAACACGGGGTCAAAGTTATTCACTTCATAGGAACACATAAAATGACAATTTTAAAAAGCAATTCAGTTTCATGAAATCATCATGAGCTCAGCGCTATATTGGGACAATCATACTTTTATGTATATAAAGTGCATTTATACTAAAAAGCGCCACATTGAGACAGACCTTGGGATCATTAAGTTTACTGCAGAAAGATGTGATCCATTGTCGTATGCAAGCAACAGTGGTTTTGAACAATAACTTCTAAAACCAGAATAAAAGACACAAACCAGCATAAAATGCACAGTGCTCTGGTTACTGCGTCCATCACAACGGCAAGGGAACACGTCGGAGGACAGTCTTTCATTGTGGGAAAGGCAACTAAGTGATGGACAATTCTCAATCTGAATCTGACTAGGAATATAAATTAGATAATCCTGAACTCAATAGGGCTCATTTAGAAGCCCAATGCTCCATTGGTGCGTTTTTTCGACGCACCTTTGGTGCAGTGTGCCTGCTCTTATTTAGAAGGCAGCGTAAAGTCACTCTGCATGGCTTTTCATGGCCTTGTAGATATGGTCCCCTTTCACGCTTTACCTGCTTGAAAGTGGTGTTCTATGGGTCTTTCCCTGGGTGTTCCCATGCAACATCCATGGAACCTGATGCATTCCCAGATTTGCAAAGTTGTGTAAACTTGGGAATGGGTCAGATACCTATGCCACCCCGGGGGAGGAGTAAGGGAGGCGCAACGAGGAGTAATACATTTATTTCTTTTCACTCTTCCTTTTTGTATGTGTGCAGCATTCTGCAGCACACATAGAAGGAGGAACACCTCTCATGATTGTTTTTCTGCCTGAAAGGGATACCTTCCTGCACAAAAGCAAACATCCGTGCAATGCAGACACCCTTTGACCATGGTGCAAGAGTCCCTTTGTTGACTTATGGAAGTCCATTGTGCGCCAGCAGAGGGGGAAAGGAACGGAATGTGCAGCATCTTGTAGAATGTAGATAGTGCGCGTTACTGCCCTTTTCTTTTGATTCAAGGCAGCTCAGGAGTAAACCACCCCGCCTATTTGTATTTTGTATTTGTATTTTTTTTATGAATCTGTAAGTATATGCAGAGTTTTACCTATCTGCACAAATCTGTGTGTGATGATGCCGATTCCCCCGGGTTTCTCGTTTGCGGCACCTATTAGATCTTTTCTCTTCCTTCTTGTGAGCGCTTGTAATGAACTTGGGGTGAATGAAATGTCCATTGAATGTGGCACTGCACAGTCTGCTTCAATTAACAAAATAAGCTGCTGGTTGATGAAATGTTTGAGATTTTCTGATCATAATGCTCTTTTCATGTGTTCCTCTTTGAGTTATGAGTGCTATGGTACTTTTCCGACCCCTCTTGTATCAGTGTGTTCATTACAACTGATCTGTTTGTAAAAGCTATAGGGCAGGCCGCTCCTACTCCACACAATAGATAACCAACACAGCAGCAATACAGCAACAAATGATGGATGGAATGCTGAGTAACAGTCCAGCCCAAACAGCCAAATCGGGTCCTCACTGAACCGGAAACAAGCATCCTGGGACCGGTTTCAGGGTTCTCATGGAGCTCAGAGTCAAGACTGATTTGCATATGGCTGGGTCTAAACTGGAATGGCGTGGTGTGCAAAAAAACAATGTATTTAACTCAGATCTGTGACTGAGGAGAATGTTTGATTTACTTCAGCATTCCGTCCATCATCTGTTCTTTTTCAATTTGCCACCCTAAGTGGGAAGGTTATGCCCAGAAGTTGGACCTGTGCTCGCTACTCCATCAGACTGAAGCTAGGCTGGCTGGTGAGAGGTGATAATCCGAAACCCGTCCTGGGGTACTTGTTTCTAGTCCAGCGAGGACCTGGCCTGGCAGTTCGGGCTGTACTGTTCCAATGGGGGCAGGGTCAAGACTGATTTGCATATGGCTAGGTCTAAACTGGAATAGCTTGGTGTGCAAAAACAATGGAATTAAATCAGATCTGTGACTGGGGTGAATATTTGATTTGGTAAGCAATCCATCCATCATCTGATCTTTTTGCATTCATTTGTCTCCCTAAGTGGGAAAGGTATGCCCAGACATAGATCCCATGCTTGCTACTCCACCAGGTTCAAGCTAGCCTGGCTGATGAGGGGTGAAACCCTGAAACAGGTCTCAGGATGCTTGTTTGCGGTCCAGGAAAGACCTGGCCTGGAAGTTTGAACTGGACTGTTCCCATGGGGAGCAGGGTCAAGACGCCTTTGCATAAGCCTGGGTCTAAACTTAAATGGTGTGGCGTGCAAATAAAGCAACCCAGATCTGTGACAGGAGGAGAATGTTCGATTGGTTAAGCATTCCATCCATCATCTGTTATTTTTTGCATTTATCACCCACCAGCAGCAGGGGCTGTGGAGAGGAAGAATGGAGTGTTGAAGAACTAAATGGTGATGATCTGTGTATCCACTGAATTGTCCTGGATTGATTCACTGCCATTAGTACTGTTGTCTATGAGGAGCCCCCCTGACACAGTCACACAATTGAGTCCTGATGAGATTTTGTCTGGCCTCCGCAATGGTCATTCCAGGGCACATGCCTGTTGTTCCTCTGTCAATATTTGATGATTTGCTTTTTCAGAATTGTAAAAAAATAAGCAAAGACTACAAGCAGACACAACACAAACCCATAGACTTTGCCCCAGTGATTGGGTCTGGATAAAGGCTCACACCAGATGACACTGCCTTCAGCCTCAGTGTAAAGCCCTCCCGCCCTCTTAGACTACTTAAGGGGCGATCTCTTCTCTCACAGGCAAAACCATCTATTTTTAACTGCTCTCCCCTGAGGCGGAAGCCGGGGGACTCTCTTACTATTCTTGTCTTTTAAAAACCGTTTATTGAGCTTGTGATTGTCCGTGCACAGGACCTTGATTTGTGTATTTTTAAATACATAACTGGTGGATAGAAAACTGCATTTACCTTTTGGGACGAACGCGCGGTGCAAAGCGCGATTGCTGCAATTATAAAACAACAGCGCTGCCCCACTCGGTCGCGGTCACATGACCTGACCCACCTCACCCGCCATCTTGAGGAGGTAAGGGCTGCGCTCTAGTCAATCCAGCCCTCCCGCCATTCCCGCCCCCTGGATGTATAAAATAGGAGGCACATCCCGACCGCGCAGCGGGCGGGCGCAGCGGGCGTGCCGGCGGCGCGCCAGAGGCGCGCCAGAGGCAAGCCCGTCTGCGCCCGTCCGCGCCGGGACCGGGCCCAGGGCCACAACCCCTGCCCAAACACTGTCAGGAGCCCATAAGAAGTACTCCAGTCAAAGCCTTCTAGCACTTCGGCCACCCAGCATGGCTAACTGCTTAAACATCAAACCCTCAGAGATCCACAAGGATTCCGCCACCTCCTGCCCCCACTGTAATGGCATTATCCCACTTATACTCCCTAATACCAATGTCACTACAACCAAACAGGATGTGAGAGCTGCCATTTCCATAGCCCTTATAAATGCGCGCTCACCCGGAAAGCACAGGCAGGAAATCTTTGATCTCATAACTGACTTTAAATTAGATGTATTATTTATCACCGAAACTTGGACTGATGATACTTCACAGCCAGACCTAGTCATCGCAGTCCCAGAGGGATACAAAGCTTACTGTCAGGATAGGCCCAAACAAAGAGGGGGCGGGCTGGCCATAATTGCCAGAGACTCGTATCCCGTTAGAACGACCTCCATTCCATCAACCTCCTGTGAGGCCATGCAATTCGCCATCAACGTTTCCCCTTTGTTTAATTTCAAGGGAATACTAATATATCGCCCTCCAGGATCCAAAACTGCCTTTTTATCCAGTATTAACACCATGATGGAATCCGTAGCTACGGAAAGTGCCTTCACGGTTCTAGGCGACCTAAACTTTCACTTAGATCTAGGTCACCTTACTGACTCTGCTGCCCTCATCTCTGATCTGGAAACCTTAGGGCTAAAACAACTTCTCACGCCCTCCACACACCAAGCGGGCCATACCCTGGACCCCATCTTTTCTAACTTAGAAGGCCTGCATATTACCAACATCTTGCCTATGCCTTGGACTGACCATTTTGCAATCTTTGCAAACATAGCCATTAGTAATCATTGCAGTACCAATTCATTTCCCCTGCCCAAACAATCTTTTAAAGATTGGAAAAATATAAATCACGATGAACTGCAACTTATACTGGAACAAACCCGTCCTACGTTTGCCTCAGACCCCAACCTAGCTCTCCAGCAATTCTACGACTGGCTGGGCCAGGCTACAAACCAATCAGCCCCTTCCAAAGAACATTCTAGAAACAGATCCAAACCTACTGCCCCTTGGTACAATGAAAAACTAAGGGCACAAAAACAGACTAATCGCAGCAAGGAAAGAATATGGAGAAAAGACTATGACACAGCCAGTAAATTAGTCTACAAGGAAGCCCTGACACTTTACAAAGCCATGATAGCTAAAGCAAAAAAAGAATACTATAGTGAGCAAATTGAGAAAGCTAAGAATTCCAGCAAACAACTATTTCAAATCACCAAAGCTCGATCAGGCAATTCCCCCGACCTCACTCCCTCTCCCTCGCAACTTTTGTGTGACTCTCTCGCTTCCTTTTTCTTCACCAAAGTAGACGATATCTACCAGGCTTTTTCCATCAAAACACCCCTAAGTACAATCGCATCTACTACCTCTTCTCCAGCCATTATGTTCCCCAGCTTCCAACCGGTCACCCCTGACCAAATAAAAACCACACTATCCACTATTAAATCAGGATCACCTCTGGACCCCTGCCCTCTCTCCGTACTCCGACCGGTGATGGACTCTATCATACCAGCACTTACGCAGGTTTGCAATTCAATTCTCTTGTCAGGTAACTACCCGGATTCCCTCAAAAATACCTTATTAAAACCCTTGTTAAAAAAACCCTCCCTGGACAAAAGTGAGCTAAAAAACTACCGCCCCATCGCTAGCCTTCCCTTCATGGCGAAGGTGATAGAAAAAATCATGAACACTCAGATTTCCGAATTCATAGAAAAACATCAGCTCCTTGACAACACGCAGTATGGGTTCAGGAAACATCATGGGACAGAGACAGCCCTAATCAAAGCCGCCGATGACATCAGGGTAATCAGGGACCAAGGTGGCACTGCCATCCTGGTTCTGCTAGATTTATCGGCGGCCTTCGACACGGTCGACCACAACACCTTGGTCGACCGTGTCCAGGGATTTGGCATCTGCCACACTGCCAAAAACTTAATTGCGTCCTTTCTTGCCAAAAGAACGCAGGCTGTCATTCTAGGACCCTTTCAATCGGCCCAACTCTCTGCTCCTTGTGGAGTACCTCAAGGCTCATCCCTGAGTCCGACACTTTTTAACATTTATGTGTCGGACCTCGCTAAGACCATCAAAGCACATGGGATGAGCCTAACCTCTTACGCCGACGACACCCAACTAGTGTTGGCAATTAAAGGGGATGGAGAGCAGGTAGCCGAAAAATTTAAGAAAGGGCTCCTAGATATAGGAGAATGGATGGCTACCAACTGCCTAAAGCTAAATTCGGAAAAAACCGAGGTACTCATCTTTGGACCACTTCTTCCAGCCTGGTCAACTAGTTGGTGGCCAGAGACCTTCGGTATCCCTCCCACTCCTACCACCAAGGTTAGGAACCTCGGAGTCATCTTCAATGACGGTCTTATCTTTATGGACCACGCCAATAAAACAGTGTCTACGGCACACTTGAAACTAAAAATGATCAGGAAAATACGCCCTTTCCTCCCTGACTCTGCCATCAAGACACTTGTTACTGCCCTTGTCCTTTCATCCTTGGACTATTGCAATGGGCTATTTCTTAATGCTCAAACTAGAGTAATTACAAAACTCCAAACGGTACAAAATGCTGCAGCACGTCTGCTCTCCGGCAAGACAACTTTTGAATCTATTTCCAAAAATATAAAGGATTTCCACTGGCTCACTGTACAAAAAAGAATCCACTTCAAATCACTCTGCATTGTGTTCAAAGCAGTTAACCATCAAGGACCACACTTCCTAACAGATCAACTACAACTCTACAAACCCACCAGAGCCTTACGATCAGCCACCCTCAATCAACTGGTCGTCCCCCGCACCAAAACAGTCACCTGGGGTGACCGACGCTTCCTGGTGGCGGCCCCCAGACTCTGGAACACCCTGCCTCTTAACATCAGGCAAAGTGCCACGCTCCTTCAGTTCCGTAAACTCCTGAAAACCTGGCTGTTCACTCAATAATCATCTCCTACTTCACAGTCCGTTTTAATTAACTGGTTTATAAGCTCATACTTCGTACTCAAATAAATGGTTTATCAGCGCCAAGACGCCCACAGGTATATGCAGCGCTCTATAAATATTAAAAATAAATAAATAAAGGGCCACGCCAGGTTCTCCTGACAACAGACAAAGCTGATCTCCTGGATCCACAGCTCCTACACCAAGAAAGCCTTGGAACAACAAAAGAAGCATCAGACCGTGAAACCTACATGTAGCTCCACTGGCCCCGGCGTTTAACCTCGTCGGCCATTTTGTTGACTGAAAGTTTGCAAAGCAAGTTTCAAGGAAACAAAGATAAGGTGCACAATATTTTGAAACACTGTATCCTTCAACGTGGAACAAACCAAAAACAAATACATAGGATTTTTGTCCTACTCAGTTATGGTGGATATTATCCTTTTACCCGCACCAGACGTCTATTGGAGTATTTTACGGGAAAAAGGGGTCTCTGAGAAAAGCACAACTGAGTTACTTTAGTATCTAGCATTAAATTAGTGCCTTACCAAACGTTGGGCGCCATGTAGTGTAGTTCCTATATTCCCATTAGGCTCTGCGCATTGGATTAATATATCCTATAGATTTGAAGTAGGACTGAGGTCATCTAGGTCTCTATTGAATAGACTAAACTTAATTGAGTGTGTGCCAGCTAACTCAGAGGTCATAAAAACTTTCTTGAATACACATGAAGGGATTCGTTTCTGACAGCCGCATAAACATGACAACTTTGTTTCCCAAGAATAAGAATATATCTCTCAAAGTTGCGGAAACAATAGATACGTATTTCACTCAGTCAATCGTGCATGCTTCGTTTCAACAGAATTGCAGAGAAATAGAGAGACAGGCGTTTTCAATAAAAGGTTTATTGAAAAGTCTTCTTTCTCATGCAAGAGAAGTGAACTGCTACAATCGTTATGCAGACTGCAACGTATAATGCATACAGCAAGAATAGTATTATAAAATAATACTGTAAGAGCATTGTATGGTTTCTAAGCCATATAAAAATACATACATAAATACACAGACTAAAAATACTCAACTGTTGCTTCTAAAATACGCCTACCCCAATGTACCTAACCTAAGTCTAGTACGAGGGAAGAAGTAAGTATTGTGTAGCATAGGTTTGTGTTCTTTTTGCCAAAAATCTACAAAAGGTTTCTCTAGGTTCTAATCAGCTCCATAACTTGGTTTAGAATGAAGGAGGTCTGGAATCTCTGTATCGGGACTCAATTTCCCAACACCCCGCAAGGGGAGCCAGAAACACTGGAGCAGGTTTCTCGGCAGGAGAAATAACAGCTTCCTGATCAGTGCGTCATCTGGAGAGTCTGCTTACTTCGGCACTTGCTGTAGCGCGCTGCGTTGGGCAAGTAGGCTGTCGATCTGCTCCGAACCACTGTAGTTTTCTTTAGCAAGTGAAGGTATATTTATACCTTGACGGTGTTTAGGAATGCCATAGTTTGACGTAATGTCGGGAATAAGAACATCATAATGACCCTATTGATCTCTTCACCTTCGAATCCCTCAGGTACGGCCGAGGAGGCTGTTTTGAGTTACACTAACTGGCTTGACTCGGCATGTATGGAAATAGTACCCCCTAAAACTTACCATCCCATATGTTCCAGCCCATCAGCCCCGTGGTTCTCGGAACAAATCAGGGACCACAAGGTGAAGTGTAAAAAATTGGAAAGAAATTGGAGGAAATATTATAAGGAGGAGGACAAAAATCTACTGAATGCAGAGCTGGGAGTTTACAAAGAAAGGATTCGAGCAGCCAAAAGGGCCTTCTTTACCATTTGCATTCAGAATGTGAGTAGCTCCTCTAAAGCACTGTTCCGCACAGTGTCATCGCTTGCAACTCACAAATCGCTAGAAATCCCCCCGAGTCGGGAGCTATGTGAAGACCTGGCTAAATTCTTTCAGGGTAAGGTCGAGAATATCTTTTTCTTCCTTGATCACCTAGTTAAGGTTAATCCTCCACTGACTCATCTTGATAGGCCAGAGACTGAAAGTCATACAGATAAATTACTTAACTTCTCCCATATCTCTGAGGAGGAGGTTGTGACTTCGATACAGAGGATTAAATCAGGCTCTCCAAATGATCCTTGTCCAACGACTATTATAAAAACAGTTCCTTCTGTCATAGCTGCGAGACTTACCCCACTTTTCAATATCATGCTGGAAAGTGGTGAGTTTCCTACACGCTGGAAACAAGCTTCGATCTTAGCCCTTCTTAAAAAACCGAACCTAGATGTGGTCGATCTGAATAACTATCGGCCCATCGCCAGACTACCTTTACCTGCTAAAATCATAGAGGGTTTAATAAACGCTCAGCTGAGTGCATTTTTAGGGAAAGCGCAATGTCTGGATCCATCTCAGCACGGATTTCGGCCAGGGCATAGCACAGAATCAGCTTTGATAAAATATGCCGAAGACATAAGACAAGTGATGGATACAGGAGGCAGAGCCGCCCTGATTAAGTTGGACCTGTCCGCGGCCTTCGACACGGTCCACTACAGGTTGTTGGTGGACCGGTTGGGGGCTTGCGGAATTCAGGGAAAGGCACTTAAGATCTTGCAGGCCTTCCTTTCCAGCAGGACTCAGGTAGTGGCTCTGGGAGACTGAATCAGCCCCTTTTGTACTCCCTTGTGGAGTCCCTCAAGGCTCGTCCCTGAGCCCGACCCTTTTTAATGTGTACGTCTCCACCCTGGGCCCAGTTATAAGATCTTTTGGCTTTAATGTAACTTCATATGCAGACGACACACAGATTGTGGTGTCGCTGCTACCGGGTGGAGTGGATAACACAGCTGACAGGTTTAGGGACTGTATGCGTGAGGTTAGTAATTGGATGGCAGAAAATTGTCCTAAATTGAATTCAGCCAAGACTGAAGTGCTGCTATTCGGGGCTAAAGACAATTTCTGGTCCCCAAAATGGTGGCCCGAGGAAATGGGGTCGCCCCCCTCTCCAGTCACCAAGGTCAAAAACCTGGGGGTGCTAATGGATGACACTCTCTCCTTTAAGCCTCAAGTTAACGCTCTGTCTTTATCCATCCACTATGCCTAGAAAACTATATGAAAAGTGCTCCCTTTTCTACCTGACAAACACAGAAAGACCGTAGTAACAGGACTGGCAACATCGCGCTTAGATTACTGTAACAGCCTGTTTTTAAATGCCCAACAGCGGCTGTTAAATAAACTCAAAATACTACAGAATACGGCAGCCCACCTTGTTACGGGTACGTCCAAATTCTCCTCGGTAGCACATGATCTGGTAAAGCTACACTGGCTGCCAGTGCGGAAAAGAATAGCCTTTAAGACTCTTTGTGTAGTTTTTAAGGCTCTGAATGGTTTGGGCCCCCACTGCCTTACCTCGCTTTTCCAGTGGTACAAACCGACCAGGTCACTCAGGTCTTCGGACCAAGGATTGATCATAGTCCCCAACGTCAGGAAGGCTCGTTGGGAGGGGAGGAGTTTCTCCCCTGGAACGGCTAGGGCGTGGAATGTCCTGCCATTGGCCTTAAAGCAAATCGCTGACTTGCTGCCCTTTAGAAAGGCTTTGAAAACCTGGTTATTTACACACTAATTCCTTCTGGCATGCAATTTAGTGGCCTCTCAGCGCCAGGACACCGCTTCGGTAACAGTGCGCTTAACAAATGTGGAAAATACATTAATAAATAAAACCCCTTGGGAATAATTGTTCATTGTAAAACTAACTGAGTTCTTGGAGAAATCAATATTCAAGCAAGGGGAAGTCCCTGACTGCTTAAGCCGATTTTCCAAGAAATCGTTGTGACGTTTGGTACGGGTGAATTTGGGTAGCATGAGCTATGCCTAAATAAGGGCTTGATTTCTATGCCTATATAAGGGCTATGTGAATTTTACCTATATAAGGGCTTGAATCGGGAAAATTCACTCGGAGCCTAAAATGCCACACAACACCCACTCCACTTTCTTATGTACGACATTATTAAGTTCTAAAACAAATAAAAACATATCTAAACATGATGTGTTAAAAACCAAAATACATAAAAATACCTTGGTACCGGTTGTACACAAAAAGAGCATTTGTGCAGTACGCATTTAAAAGCAATGTTTTATTCAAAGCATAAGGTTGACATTTGAAAATGCCATCTGAATGAAACACGAAAATACATTTATGAAATGGCTCTTAAATACAGAAGATAAAAGTCGTGACCATTTCATGGCAGATTATATAAGCTTTTTGAATGTGGACAAGGTCAAATATTGTTTCTGGAAGTTTTTTTTCAAAAAAAATTTAGTTATTTATGAATAGTTCTACTTTAAGCAGATTACTTAATGCCAAAAAATGAAAAAATACACATTTTGAAAAATTAATAATCATAGAAAAAATAGAGTTCCAAAGTTAGATCTTTGTTTTGAAAAATAAAGGTCGAATTCAGAGTCGCAGAACACTGTGTGCCAATTTCAAAAGTCAGTGTTATTGTTTGGAGAAAACATTAAATCGTCTAAGTCTCTAAAGAATTCATCTACCATTGTAGTTGAAAGTTGGATTACCTCGTTAGAAGATCAACTGTACATAGATGTGAAGCATCGCCTTCAGCGTTGGTCGCATTAGCAATGTTCGAATTGGAAGGTAACTGTGTGCCTGTTTCCTCTCGTACCTCACCATCAGTATTTTGCATCTGTGAGATCTCCCTGAATGCCGTCATCAGAATTGGTAGCTGTTGGGGACAATACTGCACATTGGCCTTTACCGGGTCCTGCAAAGTATCAACATCCTTTGGCATGACTGATGGGAGTGTGAGACAGATGTCTAACAGGCATTCTTCTCCACATAGCAGGCATCGTAGAACAGGTAAGATGCAATCTTGCCAGATTGGTCTGAATGACATAAACCATGTGGTATTCAATTCTCTTAAACGAGTTAATCCCAAAATTTGGACTTTGCGCTCACGACACTTTATCGCCAGTAGAGTGTTCTCCACAGTGAACTGGGTATCGCTGGTGATTTGGCTTGTCATATCGGAGCAGTAGAAGCAAAGATAGTATCCCTGCTGTGAGTCCCAAAATGAGAGGCAGTCTGCCAAACTCAGAGTGCATGAAATTAGGAAACATGCCTAGGACTGCTTAAAGGGTGCAGTCCCGAAAAAACTGTCTTAAATATATGTACAATGCCGCTTGTATCAGACATGTTTAAGATACGACTTAACATTTCCGAGAAATGTAAAGGGCAATTTGTAGTTAAGAGGGCATGTATCTCTGCAGAAGTCTTTGTGACTTGCAGATCACAGGTCACCTTGGCCGAGGTCAGTGGTACATTTTTCTGTAAAAGAATGGCTTTCCTTCTGCTTAAAGTATCAATTTGTATAGAAGAGACGTTCAGTGAAGGCCATAACGATGACTCCCGGTCTGTCTTGGTTTTTGGAAACAATACTTGCATACAGAAAATGACCCTGGCTGGCACAGTTACGAGATAGGGTAAACCTGGCAACATGCTACAGCAGCTGTGATCATTCAACATGAGGTAACTTCCATTAGAAAGTTGTCTAAAAATTGGATCAATCACCACAGCTGGTGAACCTTGCAGGTGGCAGGATAAGTTGTTAGAGGAACCATCACAGGCCCCGTGTAAATTAATACCCTGACAAAGGAGAGAACCCCTTAGTGCATTTTCACTTTTTTTACCACTAAGAAACACTTTTTTCCCTCCACTCCACCATCTGTGTGGGTATGGTAAATCCCGGGATGTCTTTATGTATTCTTTACCCAACCTTTCATATATGCCTGCTGGTATATGTTTTAAGCAACAATGAAAATGGAAAATTGTAACAGGCAGAGTGATTGTTCTGTGTATTATCCATGCTATTGCTGGTCTTTCAGCGACAGTTAATGGCAATCTCTCCAGTTTTTCAATGCTCATCACCCTATAGTCTTCTCCCCTCTGTGCCACTTGGATCTGTTTATCAGTGAGATTGAATTCTGATAACAGTGATGTGGTATTGATTAGATGCCAAGGCACTTAGCCTGAACGCAGGTTTTGTAACATCCAGCCTAATAGCATTATAGAACATAGCTGTGACTGACCATGTTGCAACATGACCAAGTCCTGTTCCATTATGTCTATGGCAGAGGATACTATGCTGTCCAAAGAATATATCCTGTACGACAGACTTGTTAACCCATTGTCAACTAGAGAGAGATTTCTCTAAGTTCTTATGATCAATTTCTCGTATTCGTTCTGCAGTCTCTGCTTGCATAATCTTCCATGCTTCTTTATACAATGCATAGATACCGGCGTATATAAAACGTTTATGACGTGGTTAGTAGGTCCTTGTAAGAAGTCCCTCAGATCAGCGCCACCTTTAAGTAAAGATAAGTGATGTTTAACTTCCTTTAGTGTAGATTTGAGCAGCCACTCAAGGCACATTTTCCCTGCACTGTATGTAGTTACTATTCCTGGATGCTGTCTCTGAACATATCTTGGATCTGGCCTTGTGAATTTGAACCCCCCTGTTTTATTAAGGAATCTATCTTGACAGGTGTTTGTGTCTGTGGGCCATATTAACCATGTTTCCAATCTGGTTCTGTTCTGTTGTGATGCAAAATAGTATGTACGTCGACCACCCTCTCCCCTTCAGAAGTGTTATCACTAACAGGTGTAGGTGAAGGTATAGACGGATTGTTAAAGTATTTTATCTTGGCTAACCAATACGTCCGTTGAACAGTGTCATTCAAAAACATAATTTGCTCAGGGATGATGCAGGCTCTAAATAAAGCTTCTATCCCCTGCACTTGCCAATCTTGTGTGCCCCAGACAGTTTTTGTCTCAATGTTATCTTTTCAAAAGTGGAAACCTAGCTAAGACAACTGAGCATACAAGTCTGCAGAATAAATGTGCTTGGTATTTGTCATACTTTTCAATCCTGCTCTATTAACATTTTTTAAGTAACATTATTCTGGATTTGAAACATTAAAACCTGAAAAGTATGGAAATTTGCCATAAAATGTTTTTGAGCTACCCTTTGGTGGCGTAGGACAATGTTCCCATTGGTTATATTTTAGTACATTTCTAAGATTTGCAGATTTGTGCAAGAAATGATGACCAGTGTGATTATTACAATACATTTGTTCATAAAATGTTGAACCTTCTAAGTATTCATGATTTGTAAATTTTGCAGACATTTCTAATTCTGACATCATATCATTAATAGTCTCAGAAAAGGTACTAAATGAAACAAAGTCGTTCTAGGAAATCATGAACTAGTATGGAATCTTCAAAAGCTCTGCAGGACCAAAAATGTCATCGTCAGTTCTGTCCCAAGCTATACCTCCAGGTATAGGAACGGCTGTGATGTTCACTGATGACAAGTCTCTTTGTTCACAATGAGATGATTTGTGTGGCATGAGGAGTAAGTTGATGTTCCTACTTGCTGTGTCCTTTTTAACATATCTTCCATTTATCAGCATTCCAAAAGTTATTACCAGAGTGAACCAAAGTAGAAGAAAAATTACACCCAACACAATCCAAAGTTCAATCCATGGTGAAACCAGATAAGTCTTTTCCATGTGATGAAAAAGTTCTGTTGCTTGTTCTTTAAAAGTTCATTTTTCTGGCGTTGTTTCAGTTAATGAAATAGCCAGAGGCAGTCTTGTCAATTGTAGGGATTGCATCAGGATTCGTAGAAATCGCTGGAACCACTTGATCACTTGTTACATTTGTATAGTCAGATGCTATTTCATTGTAGACCTGCGTTTCTTAACGAACTGTTATTTGGGTCTCAAGAGGTACAAGTTCCAAGGCTTTGTTGCTTAGTCCTTCATTTCGCACTGCAGATTCTTCAAAGGTGATGAGTCTCTTAGTTTGAACCTCTTGGATAGTAGCTAGATTAGGGCATCTGCTACATTTTACGAGTCCACTTGGTCTACTGCTTATAATCGGCCACTTGATGTGGTTTGACCACGCGATGGACACAAACCTGTTCTCTTTTTTACCAGCAAGGGGCGGAAGTATCACTGCTCTTGATCCGTGGATGGCTAGGACAGGTACTGGTTGTCTTTAAGAAGGCCCAAATGTCTTCTTGTCGTGGATCTTTTCTGTGACTAGATCCCCAATCTTTGGAATCCAGACAGGCCTTGCTAGGACAGTTGGTTTCTCTTCAGTGCTTGTTGGCTTCAGGAAAATGTTACTTTGTTTTTTTGTTATTTCATTTAAGTCCTGCAAAACAGCCAAATGGTCTTTGATATCAAAGGGTTTTTGTTCCACCACTGAAGTATGACAATCGAGATCCGAAATATTCATTCTTGTTACAACAAGGATTTCATATAGAGCGAAACCTTCTATAGAACTTCTTGGCAGATTGTTAAGACTACGTTGGACACTTCTTAGATGTTTGACAAACCCGTCACCCGGGCCTAATACCCTAGCTGTTATATATTGCTGTATGTCGCTTTTTTTTTCTCTCCACTCCCAAATTTCCCTCGGATGGACTGGACTAGAGTACTGCAATGCAACGCCCAATTTGCCCATGGCCTCCTTGGAAAGCTTGAGAGCTAAACGCAGGAACCTAGTCAGAATGTAGCGTGTAGACTGCGTATGTACCGATAAAGATTCGCAAATCTTTTATACAGTTTGTGCATCAGCCGAGCGCTGAGGCCACATCCAAATGAATCTTGAGCATGAATACACTGCGACCATGATATATTTGCAGTTACCATCCCTCTGTAAGGGACCGCAGTGGTCCAGGTAAACACAAGCTAATGGTTTATCTTAAATTAACAGAGGTGTCGGCGCAGGACGTTTAACTGTGGAGACTTTCAACTTTTAGCAGATTTCACATTCCAAAACATAGTTTCTGGGGTGTTTCCTCATGCGCGGCCACCAGTATCTATGTTTTAATAATGATACTGTGGCGGAAACACCTGGGTGTGCAGAGGCAAGCCCATCATGTGTTGCTAAGATTAGTCCTAATCTATGTTCCATGTTTGGAATTACTCTATCCCCCACTCCAGTGATTCGAACAAACTAAACATTATTTGCATCAGTTATGTATGAGTATTTGAGTGGAAAGCCTTTTGGTAATGTTTTACCACTGTCTTTGCAGGAAGAATTGACATCTCACACTATTTTTGTTTTTGAATGAGTGATTGCATCTACGGAAGCCGTTTGCACAGCTGCCTTCGCAGCTTCATCAGCAAATGAATTCCCTGCAACGTGAACTCCATCACGTTGTCGGCTCAGTGTATGTATCACGTGAGCCTTCTGTAGTTTTTGTCGTAACTGAACTACTTATTCCCAAAGCAATTTATGCTTGATTGTGCCACCTTTTGCATCTTTGTAACCGTTTTGAATCCAGTTCTACAAGTATTCATTGTAAGATTGAACACAATAATACGATTTGCACAATATGATTGTGGGGAATTCGCGATCAGTAGTTTCCAGCGCCATCTTAAATGCTTGTAGTTCAGCTCGCTGAGCTGTACAATCTCCTAGAGATTGAGCTTTAGTAACCATTGGTTGGAATTTACCATCCCACCAGCGACCTTTAATGATTGCGCACGTAGCACTATAAGCTTGTTTACCCCCCCATAGCGGGTTGAGCTGATCCGTCAGTATAAATTATACATTCATACTGTTGTAGAGGCAGAATTTCAGTAGGTCGAGGACATTCTTGTTCTATTGCAGGAAGAGAATTAACACATTGTGTCCATCTCGGATTTAAAGCTTTTGTATTTGGAATGCTCGCTTTTGTCACTGCCTCTAAGGCAGGTACAGGTGTAATGACCATAAGATGCTTACCCTGTTCAAGGGCTCTCTCTTTTGCTACTGCAGTTTGAACCGCTGTCAGAATTTTTTCTGTGGAAGTGAATTTCATTTTTGCTTCTGTGTACAAGTGTCATTTGTAAGCTATTGGTACTTTTTCTCGTTTGTTAAAGGTCAAGTATGTGGATCCGCATTGTCCTGGAATGATTTGGATCACTAAGTTGTGTACGTTTACGCATGTTTATAAATGTTTTGTTGCTAACATGTCTGTTTGCAATGAACGCAAAATTTCTGTGTTTTTTAGTACAATTAACTATTTTGAAATCAGCTTTGATTAATTCGTAGATAGGTTTAACCCTTAATGCGTAGTTTAAAATGTAAGTTCTTCCGAAATTCAGGAAACCTAGAATCAACTGTAAGTTTTGCAGTGTTTTTGGAGGTTGGAGCAGCGCACATTTCTCTAGAAAGTTGGCTGCCCGGCTTTTTGCCTTCACTTGATAACTCATATCCCAGAAAAAGGATGTTGACGTGGGCAATTCTCAATTTCTCAAAACTGAATTTATATCCTTCAGAGGTGAAGTCCAGTATAATGGTGTTCACCCTGTTCAAGTGCCTATCCAAGTCAACGTCTGTTTGATAGATGTCATCTACATATGATAGAGCGTCGTCCTCATATGTTTGTAGTAACTCTGTAACGCTCCCTGAAAATAACCCAGGATTATTCCAGAAGTGACGCTGTGTCCCCATAATTGAGAAAGCGGTTGAATACCTACTTTCATGTGCAATGTTTTGACAGAAAAAAACATTAGAAATATCTAAAGTGGTTTTAAACTTTTTACGCACAATGTTATTCATTAATGCTGCACTATGTACATTTTGTACTGCTAATGTTTTGAAACAAGATTTTAAATGTCTGTAATCCAAAACTAGACAATATGTATTGTCTGGTTTAGAGAAAGGAAACAAAGGATTGTTCATGGATGAGGTGCATGTTTCAATCACCCCTTGGTATTCAAGTTGATCGAAGATCTTTAAGATCTAAAACCTGCATTTTAGCTTCTTGCTTAACTGGATACTGCCGTTGCGCAGTTGGTTGATTTTTTATTTGGATTTTATGGTGAGGAGAATCCTCATCCCATCCTACATGATTTTTGCATAATGGAGAAGCCTGGGCTACTGCCCATTTCGTGGCATAAGTATATTTTGAATGAATCGGAATGTGATTGGAGAAGGCTGGCATAATAATGTCTTCGCCATGTGGGAACTCCCTGACAAATTCAGGTGGCCACTCTTGTTCAGCTAGAAGAATGTCATAACCCTGAGATAGCCTCTCCAAAAAGAGTGATCCTATTTTTCTAGTTATGTCCCCCTCCATCTGGAGTGTTACTTCATATTACTTATGGGGGAAGCTAACCCTGGTATCTGCAGTTTCAACTTGTATGTACTCATTCAAGTCCACTGTCTCCAGATGATCCTTCAAGTTCTTGTGAGCTATGGTGACTTCTGCCGCGCTGTCCAACATTGTTTGAGCCCACTACCCATTCTTGAGTTGGGTCCTCAAGATCCTCCGCATGCCTGGTTTTTAGACCTGGTACCTTCTTTCTGAGGAATTATGTTTCTTATTTTTCTGAACGTGTTGATCGACTTTGGACTTCACGCATTCTTCCTTGTGTTCTGACCGTCCCTTTCTATCAGGTTACTGTGACGAAGTCTGAAAGGTACGATATGAACGTGTATCAGTATCTTGATATCTATCAGGTTTTCTGAAATTATCCCTATTCCCGAGGTTAAACCCCCTTTCAGAGGGCTCCTTTTGAGGCGACCTACCTCGGGATTGAGAACGCTTCTCTTTAGAAGCTTGTTTGGTGTTCTCCCACTTCTTTTTCAGAAGAGTAGGGGTCTTTTTAGTAAATACCTTTTCAGGACTTTCTGACAGTTGTGGTTTCATTGATTTCCCACCCAAGCTGTCTCTGCCTAATTCTTCATAGGATTTTTCGAATATTCTGGCTAGTTCTTGTGGTTACTCAGTTACATCAAGTTCCCTTAACTTTTGGCGGATCGCCGCGGATGCTGCTTCACCTTTAATATTAGCTAATATTATTGTTGAGACCTGTTTGAAATCTTTCAGTAATTTCATACCTGTATTTAAAGCAGGCTCTGCCCCTTATTCATTTTGAATCTGTTTCAGGATGTCTGGTATTACCGCCATAGATGGAACACCATGTGTTTTAGTGTAGATTGCAGCAAAGACTGAACCTCAAGTGTCGCAGTCCTCCAGGTGTGGTACTATCCCAATTGGTAAACAGATTGTTAGAAATCTGTGTTTCTCATGTGGTGTACTATCAGGAAATACTACCTCGATTTGAGTAATTTTTTGAGCTATTGTGAATGGAATTTGTTCTTGTTTTGCGGGTAATTTACCAACGACTGAATGTAGAGCTTTTTGTGTTATCTTATTTGTGTTCCCCTGGTAAGGGGTGTGTTTTGGAATCCTTATAGGAATTTGGACTGTTAAAGTCTGCATGACATATTGAACCAATCGTCAATAGATTTTGATTTGCTCTTTGAGTTGAACTATTAGTTCTGCATCTGTCATTATATTAATTTCAGGATGTGGTGTATAGCTGGCTAATACTGGCCATGTTGCTCCTACTCTACCTAGTGGACTGAGCTTGGTAATGTGATTTAAATGTTTCAGAGCGCCATTGAACCAGAGCGCATGCTTCTGGTAAGTTAGTGAAATCTTAATATCCTCGAAAGGAATGTATTCCGTTGGTTGTTCATCATCTTTGTAGAAGTGAAACATTTTAGTTGATAGATTTACTTCAGGGAAGATTATCCATGAATAGAATACCTCCGTCTGCTGAAATTCATGTGCCTCTATCACAAATACTACCCGACCAACTCTTGATGTTAGGCCATTTCTTATAAGTTTTATAGTGATGATTTTTCCTAAATTTTCTGGAATGCTTATAGCATCCTCGTCTGCTTCAATAAAGCCTGTGAAGTTTAAAGCTTGTACGGCATTGTCGCCTGTAGCTCCACTGGCCTTGGGATTAACCTCGTCGGCCATTTTGTTGACTGAAAGTTTGCAAAGCAAGTTTCAAGGAAACAAAGATAAGGTGCACAATATTTCAGAATACTGTATCCTTCAACGTTGAACAAACCAAAAACCAATACATAGGATTTTCGTCCCACTCAGTTATGGTGGATATTATCCTTTTACCCATACCAGGCGTCTATTGGAGTATTTTATGGGAAAAAGGGGTCTCTGAGAAAAGCACGACTGAGTTACTTTACTATCTAGCGTTAAATTTGTGCCTTACCAAACGTTGGGCGCCATGTAGTGTAGTTCCTATAGATTTGACGTAGGACTGAGGTCAACTAGGTCTCTATTGAATATACTAAACTTAATTGTGTGTGTGCCAGCTAACTCAGAGGTCACTAGAAACTTTCTCGAATACACAAGAAGGGATTTGTTTCTGACATCTGCATAAACATGACAACTTTGTTTTCCAAGAATAAGAATATATCTCTCAGATTCGCGGAAACAATAGATTTCATTCAGTCAATTGTGCATGCTTTGTTTCTACAGAGTTGCAGAGAAATAGAGAGAGTGGCGTTTTTAATAAAAGGTTTATTGAACAGTCTTCTTTCTCATGCAAGAGAAGTGAACTGCTCCAATCGTTATGCACACAGCAAAGTATAATGCGTACAGCGAGAATGGTATTATAAAATAATACTGTAAAAGCATTGTATGGTTTCTAAGCCATATCCAAATACATACATGAAAACACAGACTAAAAATACTCAACTGTGCTTCTAAAATACGCGTACCCCAATGTACCTAACCTGTCTAATACGAGGGAAGAAGTAAGTATTGTGTAGCATAGGTTTGTGTTCTTTTTGCCAAGAATCTACCAAAGGTTTCTCTAGGTTCTAATCAGCTCCATACCTTGGTTTTGAATGAAGGGGGTATGGTATCTCCGTCTCTGGAGAGCCGGAAACACTGGAGCTGGATTCTCGGCAGGAGAAAGGCAGCTTCCTGATCAGTGCATCAGCTGGAGAGTCGGCTTCCTTCGGCACTTGCTGTAGCGAGCTGCGTCGGGCAAGTAGGCTGTTGATCTGCTCCGAACCACCGTAGTTTGATATAGCAAGTGAAGGTATATTCATACCTTGAAGGTGTTTAGGAATGGCATAGTTTGATAAAGTCGGGCATATGAACGTCATAATGTACCCCTGGTGAATACTTGTTTATTGTAAAACTAACTGAGTTCTTGGAGAAATAAATATTCAATCAAGTGGAAGTCCCTGACTGCTTAAGCTGATTCTCCAAGAAATCGTTGTGACATTTGGTACGGGTGGAAGTAGCCATGACTGTATTTGGGTAGCATGGGCTATGCCTAAATAAGGGCTTGATTTCTATGCCTACATAAGGGCAATGTGAATTGTACCTATATAAGGGAATGAACCAGGAAAATTCACTGGGAGCTTCAAACGCCACACAACACTTCCATGTACTGTACTCCCTCCGAATTCTCAAGCACAGAACTAATACTGCAGGGATTTTAGAAGGTACTATTTTATACTTATGAGGATCAAGACCTTTCACATACGAGTTGCAATGTCGCTGAGGCAGTTGCTTAATTACTTTTGAACCGCATCTACTTGCCATGTGTCCCAGCTCTGATATCTTACAACCAAGTTCATTCTTGCGATGCAGCACCAAGATTCCTCTTGCATTCTTGGGCCTTTCTGCATTCTGACTTGCCTTTGACCTTATGTCACAGACATTTCAGTTCATTGGATTAATCCAATACAGGAATTGGCTGATGTCACTTGCCACGCAGTACGCCGACGTAGTGGCTATCTTAACGCAGTCGGATTGTTTACCTTCTTCTCCTTGGTTTTCGTCCCATTCTTGCTGTTCATTAAGGAAGGTAGAAAACAACGAGCTGATCATCCAAACAAAAAAGAAATTTATTGTCATTGCTCATCAACTGTCTAAGGCAGAATGGTGAGGCACACACCTGACTAAAGAAGATTTGTTCACCATTCATAAACTCCCTATGGAAATGCGGTGATGTGCACACCTCAATAGCCTTTTCTCCTTGGTTCTTTCAATATAGTGTGTGTCACTCGGTGATACGCACACATCTCAGCCATCTGGTATTTTCACCCAGTTCCATTGCCTAGAAATCCACAGGTACGTTTAGTGCGTCACCCCAGAACTATTGTATATTTATTCTGGCACACTGTTTTTATAACATCACATTGTTATCCAACACCTCATAAAATGTGTAAAGTGCAAGCTGTAACTCCATCACCTGACTTTTTAGATACCTCAGGAGAACCACAAATAAGATGGGAGATTTGGCACAATGCTTTTGAAACATGCTTAGGGGCAATTGGTGTCTGAAGATTTAGTAGGGATAAGAAGAAATGTTTGCTATTACACTCTTTGGGATTTGAAGGTAAGTCTATCTTCAAACATTTACCAAACCTATTGCAAGAAGAGAGCAATGGAATTGATGAATATCAAGAGACACTCCTTAAGCTCAAAAACAGGTTTGACATGCAACCCAGCTTCATCATACTGAGGCATACATTTTTAAAGAGAAAACAGAGCTAAAAGGCGGATGTTGATTCCTAAATCTGTTTTATGCAGACTACCAGCTGACTGCAGATTTGAGAACTTTACTGACCAACTGATAAGAGATCAGTTTGTATGCCATGGCAAGGATAAAAATATAAGACAAAAACTTCTATGCATTGGTGATTCATCATTAGACGAGACAATTAAGGTAGTCACAAGCATAGAAAATGTGTTAGTCTCCTTAAAGGAATTGGATGACTGGGTGATTGATGCTGTTAATGTCATGAATGTGGTCAATGTTGGGAAGTTGCAAGCAAAATCAGGGCGTAGCTACAGCAATGTTGTTTCCAAGTGCACTAAATCGGAAGCTGTGAGTACCAATGGAGCCAGCAGGTGTTTTATGTGTGGCAATCCTCTACTTTCCAAAGGAGCCAAGTGTCCGGCTCTGAATATAACGTGTAATTACTGTACGAAAATGGACCATTTTGCCAAAGTCTGTCTGAAAAGGAAAGGTTACAAGAAACCTGTTGCGTGTGTGTGTTGTTGAGTCTGATGCTGAAATATATCTGTGGGTAGAAGTAATGGTGACTGTGCTGAGAATGAAAACAAGATCGATTTACAAAAGGGGGTGGTGATGAACAGAGTGTCTGAATTGAGCAGACCACTCTTACCCAGTCCAAAGATCAGGGCTTGATCCATCACCGTTATTTATCTCACTGCCCCATCCCAGCTCAGAACATGGCTATATGCAAATCAGTCTGTCCCTGGCCCAGTGCATCATGGGAACAGGGCAGACTAAACTACCAAGCCAATTCTTTACCAGAAAGGAAACAAGCTACCGGGGACCGGTTTCTGGCATTTCAGCCTCTTCGGCCCGGCTTGCTTGAATCCTGATGGAGCAGTGAGAAAGGGACTCATGTCTGAGTATACCCTGCCACACCTATAGTGGCCAAAATCGATTTACAAAAGGGGGTGGTGATGAACAGAGTGTCTGAATTGAGCAGACCACTCTTACCCAGTCCAAAGATCAGGGCTTGATCCATCACCGTTATTTATCTCACTGCCCCATCCCAGCTCAGAACATGGCTATATGCAAATCAGTCTGTCCCTGGCCCAGTGCATCATGGGAAAACAAGATCATGGGTGTCCGTGTTCAAGATCTTGCTGAAGGTGATCCTGCATCTTGCGTTGATACTATTGTGGAGGCGATAAGACCTCTTGTTGCCTTGGGGGTGAGGATAAAACCTGTTGTTGCCTTGGGGGTGAGGATAACCATGATCACACAGAGGGTGACCTGGAGTGGTTCTCAATCATTGTTCATGCCTGACCGTTCTCCTGTGTCACAATATGGATTTACTGGTATTTTGTAGAGAAGAGATGAGGTTAGGGGAAGGAGAGTCAGGGGGAAGATGTATGTGGCAGTTAAAGTGTTAAACACACTGGGATGGTTTCATCAGGGACTACTCAGGATTATCTTGAAGCCAGGAGCCAAGGAGAAAAGTTTGGTTGTGAGCAGTGTTGACGACGGACACATTTGGAAAAACGAGTTTCCATCAATGTTTGGGTGTAACTTGGGTAAAAAACAAAGCTTTTAAGTACAACATCATTGTTAAAATAGGATTATTCCAATCAGACATAATCTCATGGGCGTGCCCTATAGTATCAGAGATAATCTGGAAAAAGTTGAAAGAACTTTGTGCGAAGGGGATCATTGAGGATTTATGTTGATTTGAGGTCACTCAACAAGGAAATTTGGGTAGACTTGCATCCTATACGCAAATGAGGGCAGCCAGGTTTTTCTCAAATGTTATTTGTCCAGTACCTACCACCAAGTAGAACTGCATCCTGATTCATGCTATCTGACTGCTTTTGAATCACCTCTGGGCACTTTTC
This sequence comes from Lissotriton vulgaris, assembly GCF_964263255.1. NCBI lineage: Eukaryota > Metazoa > Chordata > Amphibia > Caudata > Salamandridae > Lissotriton > Lissotriton vulgaris. The sequence continues at coordinate 149,083,532 of NC_141695.1, read as the reverse complement.
AACATCACCGTTTGCCGTTTGGCTTAGTGTTATGGCTTCTGTGTTTCAGAGGGTCATGAGCAACATTCTCAAAGAAGTAGATAGTGTCCGATTATTTCAGGACGATGCCCTCATTTTCACTAAGGATGCCAGTCCTCATGGTTGTAGTCTTCATAAGGTGAAGAAGATGTTTCAGGAATACAGAGTGTTAGTGAAGGCAGAGAAGTGTACATTTTTTTGCCCAGAAGTAGAATATTTGGGACACATGATTATGGAAGATGAGGTCACTCGAAGAGCTTGTTTGCTGGCGGCCATTGTCAATGCCCCTGCACCCAAGGATAAAACTAGTGTGAAATGTTTTCTGGGTTTGTGTGAGGACTTCTCCAGATTTTTTCCAATTGTGCAACCATAGTGTGGCCCACCAGCAATCGGCCTTAAAAGGGTGTGAAGTTTGAGTGGTGGACCCAGTTAAGTTGTTTTTCATCCTAGTCACAGCGGATGCCAATCAGATGGGATTGTGAACCATTTTGGAACAAGCAGAGGATGATGTTGAAAATACCATTGGGTTTGCCTCCAATCTGTTGAGAGCCACTGAGCTGCAGTATTCTGTGACTGAGAAAGAACATTTGGCTTGTTGTTGGGCAATTGAGCAATGTTGTCCATTTGTTTAGGGAAAACGTTTTCTTCCACTGACTTGTCTCTTCTGTTACAACTGTTTTGGACTCTAGAAAGTGATATCCCTCTGGAAGTTGATTTGCTTTTGCGAGCTGACAAGCTTATTCCTCCGCATGTTTTCTTGACTGACATTACTGAGAAGGCTCACGAAAGACGTTTAGGATTCACGCTTACCGAAGGGCATATTTGTGATACCTTTTGGTGGCCTGGGATGGACACCAAAATTGATAGTATAGTTGCGAACTGTTGTGCCTCTGACTAAAGCTTTGCTACTCCCCCTCTACTACATATTGAATGTCCGCATGGTCCACGGGTGAAGCTTGCAATTGATATTATGGGTCCTTACAATATCGTTTCAGGTGGGTGCAAGTATATCTTAGTACTCATGGATTATGCTTCTAGATGGCCCGAAATTATATTGGTGAGTAAACCCAATGCTAAGAACATTATTGAGTTCATAAGAGAAGTTTGGTCGAGAGAAGGGTATCCTTCGGTGTTGGTGTTGGACAACGGGAAGCAGTTTGTTAGTGCTGCATTTCAATCCTTTCTTGATGTTGCTGGTGTGAGGAATGTGAGGAGTTCTTTATAAATCCTCAGACTAATGGCCTTGTTGAGTGGATGTACCAAGTGTTAGGGGAATTTGTCAAGTGGGCCAGAGAAGGATAACCATGATGTGTATAAGGCTTTGAGTAGCATGATTTGGTTTTATATGACAATTCCCCATTCCTCTACAAAAGTTTCACCTTTTGAACTTTTGAGAGGTAGAAAAGCCAACACTAGTTTCAGTCCTGGATGGATGTCAAAAGGGATTATGTCAGAGTCAGATATTTCGACATTGATGTTCTATTGTGAGGGAACATATGTCTCTCCCTCAAGGTAAACAGATAAAATGTATGATTCCAAGAAGGGAGTCAAAGTGGCTGGATGAAAACCTGGGTCCTTGTTAAGAAGGGGGCGAGTAAGTTCGGTGAACCTGTCAAGGTTGTGACAATAGTGAGAAATGCTGTGCAAGTTAAATGGGGTCATTAGTAGAATTTGATTAAAGTTGTCAAAGCTCTGGCAAAGATCGCTGTTTCAGAGAGTGAAGATAAAGGTTATGTTCCGAGTGACAAAGTTCCTCAACTGGCCAATCTCAGGAGAAGTTCCAGAATCATTGATAAATACAGATTGTAATTTATAGATGGTTTTTTGGGGGGCGGGAAAGAAGGGAAGATATGTAGTATGCACTTGGGCAAGTTAAGATGTATTTTTAATGTAGAAATGTAAGATTATCTAGAATGTCACTTGTTGCCAGATGACATGGGAATGTTACCTTCAGTTGGGGTTTTGAGCTGATTGGGTAGAGCTGTTATGTTTGCTGGGTCCATGACCATGTAGCTAAGGAATACATCACTCCAAGTTCAACCTGTTTCCAGCCTATTTACTACAGATGTCATATCTTTCCCACATTAATTTTTGACTAGCCAGACTCCACCCTTCACCTAGGTAGGTGGAGACATGTAAATTGTACTTTTATATTTAATCTACACTTGGAGAGTGTGAATACCAAATGAAGTAAACTGACTAAAAAGGACCCCACTGTGAATGTAGCTTTAATACACTGCAGGTTCCTCAAAATGTGCAATAGATCCCAACATTCTCGAATCCTTGAATACTACTATAGCCTTCCACTTAGAGAAGGCATACTGTCACAGAAGTGTGGGTAATATAGTTGAGGTCAGTATTAACTGTGCTGGTGATGGGATGGTCACAAGTGGGCAGCACACTTGTGGAAGGTTGTCCCATATCTTAATTTATTGTGTAACTCCATAGCCTCAGGGGCCTGGTATCTGACACCTGGAAAGGAGCTGAGATAATTCCTATTTACAAAAACGGTTGTGACTGAATCTGGTAATCAACAGACCGTTATCCTCCTGGATAGCCTACAGAAGTGTACACAAGGCAGATTCTAAACAAACTTGCAGAATGGATAGAAGCCACCTGGATTTTGTCACAATATCAGGTGGAATTAAGATCATGAGTAAGTACAATAGATGAGGGGTTTAGCCTCATTCTTATTGTCTAGAAATACACAATGCTGAGGGATGGACATTCATACATAGCCTTTGTAGGTTTCATGTAGCCTTTGATCTAGTTCATAGGGAATTACCATGGGCTTCGCTCATCATTAGAACTATGCTGGGGTTTCTTGATGTCCACAGGAACAACTTACTGATCATATAACCATACGTAGAGGGGTTACATAGGGTTGTGTACTATCTCCTGTACTCTTCTCCCTCTACATAAATGATGTAATCAAGGCCCTACTTGATTGAAGCAATGCTTCCTGAAAGTTAGAAGGGTTTTGCGTATTTGCACTTCTATTTGCAGAAAACACTCTACTGATAACACAAACTCCTAGTTTCTTGCAGCAGTCATTGAACAACTTCAATATGCATTGTAAAAAGCAAGGGTCTGAAGATTAAAACTACGAAAACCAAATTTCATTACAAGATCAGAGGCTACATTATGCATTATTTCTTTACTGCAGTCCAAGCAGCCGCATGCATCACAGTGGTAAAGTTCCAAAGAAGAATAAAAGCAATACGTAAAAGGCATGAGACAGAAACAATCTGCCTCTTTTAAAAGCGACTCCAAGCCGATAAGTTGACTCTTACTTCATCTTATTTTATTGCATTTAACTTGTTTTAACCCTTTACTTTTCAGGGTGTGTTTCTGGTGTGGCACACTCCCACCCCTCCTACACTCATCATTCCTACCAATCTTCAATTTATGGAGATTTCCTCATTTCCCATTCCCTTTCCTAAAAGTATGTGTATATATGCTCTCTCGCTATTGAGGGAATCATGTTTTAATTATTTGATTCATGCCTTTTTCCTTCCTTGCCGCCTTTACAGCGTTATATTTATTTTATATATTTTTCGGTCTACCAACCTCCTCACTACCCTTCTGCAGGTCTTCTGCCTGGTGTAACCCCGTCGCGGTTCATTTCTTCCCTGCATGGCCTTCTGGCCTTCGTTCCTCAATTTTCTCTGTTTTTTTAAAACAGCTCTTAGGTAGAACAGAGGAACAGAGGAAGGTACCTCGGCAATGGGAGTGTGACATCCTCCCATTGCCTAGTGTCATTTCTCTTCTCCCTCCGGCCTCCAGCTGACTGCAAAGCCGATTGGGCTCACAGCCGGAGGGTTTCCATGGAGATCCTACCCAACTGATCACTTGAGCGCGTTTATATCGTTGCTAAAAGCCTTTTCTCATCAAGGATCAACCACAAGTCTCCCACTTATTTTGCTGTTTGCTGCACCCTGGTGGGACCCTTGTCCCAGGGTGTGCCTCCTGCTGCCATCGCTGCTCCTGCCATGCCCCCGGCGACTGGGACAGAGCCACACTGACCCTGGTAGGACTTCAAGTCCCTGGGTGAACAGCACTACCATCAAGTGGACACAGCTGCGGGGGAGGAGCCACCATACGCTGAAAAGCGCTGCAGCCTTCCCACGGTGCAGGACCCATGCTGGCCAAGGGTGGGCCCATCTTTTCTCGTCACTGGGCCACCCCGCTTACTTCTCACATCTATAATGGGTAAGCGGAAACATCTATGTACCCAAGACATGGGGGGGATAAAAGCAAAAGTCCCCAGAAAATCTGCAACTACTATTTCATATTTAACCTCGGCAGTGGGTGTGTTAAACAAAGAAATTAATAATGCAGAAAAGGACCTGGGTCTGGGCAGGAACCAAGTGACAGATGTAGGGATCGCTATACCCAATCTGGTGGTAAAAACTCCCGTCCCCTTGAAACCTATTGTAGTGTTAACAACTTCATTAGGTGCCCAAAGTTCCATAACTGCTGATGTCATTGAGACAGAGGGGATGGTGAACATCACTAAGAATTCCTTGCCTGTTCATGAACTGGAACAAAAAGGGCAGCCCAAGGGATATACGATGAAAAAGAGACCTATCCGAAAAATGGGCAAACGGGATAAAAGTCTAAAAAAAAGAATCCCTACTCAAGGGACTTCTGCGAGTGAATTTATAGAAGCGACAGTCTGGAATGTGGTGGAGGAGATCTTTAGTTCTTGTTTGGAATCTGTCTTGACCAGTATTGCTGTATTGCTATACATTATTGATACAATGAACACATGTGTAGCTGGTATTCTGAACAAACGTGAGCGTATAAACTCTTTTCTATTAGCCCCAAACCCTCTGCACGTCTCTCCTAACCCAATCGAGCCCTCCAAATTTCAACAGGACACAAGGTTACGCTCTGGTGAGATCAATAGGGGTGGTCCCCCAATTCCCCCATTACGTGAGAGAGCTGATCCAGGTGTCACTGAGAGAGCTAGGGGTTATCGGGGCTCCTCAGGGAGCGGGGGGAACTCAGGTAGTAGTGACGGGAACCCTTTGGTATCAATGGATTATGCCCATAACTTGGCTAGCAGGGAGTTCCCCGCTTTACATGAGAGGTGTGCAAAAACTAAAATTAATCTCCCCACAGAAGCAACCCCACTGGCAGCGGTCCTTATAAGGATTCCACCATTGAGTGCTAATGAAGAATACACCCCAGCCCTGTTATTGAAATCCAAAAAATGGTACGACCTTTATTGCCCCGGAAATACAGAGATTTCTTATTGTATAATAATGGGTAGACGGGTGGGGTGGATAGGCAAATCCCTGAAACAAGTTGAAGGGGATTGTGTTTTTGTTCATTTTAACAAACAAGATGCTGCTGACAGACTGTTCTGTGACGCCTCAGACATAGACAAGTGGAAGGGGGGCATTAGGGCAATGCCATTGGGATTCTTTTACACTCCATTTAGATGATAAAAGGTCCCTGTTAAGACCCACCAACAGGTGGAACTGAGGAGGCTTCATCAGGCTTTTCTAAGCCATGGAGAACATAACGATCTTGAACTACAACTTGAAAGCCCCAGTGAAAGAGACATACTATTCCCACAAACTCTCCACACACAGACAGGTCATATAGGGGTAGTTCCAGTTTTATCCAGGAGACAAGAGAGAGGAAAAGCAACTTCTGGTTGGACGGGTTCCAATCATACTGTTCACCCGCTCGACCAACGCCAGCAGGAAGAGCCAAGGAAGGCTTAATGCTGGTCTTCTCCCTAAAGATAAAAGGGTCCGTAAAGCTGTTGGAGGTATCCTCCCATAACTGTCTGATAGAAAAATGAAGTACTCCTAATCACCCTAAAATACTGTTAATTCACTTTCATAATTCTGGGGAATGTGACTCCAGAAATTAACATATTTCCTATTTGAAATGCTTTCTAGAGGTGTATAGACAACAACAATCCACTTTTTAATATACTGTACTTATGGGCCATTTTAATGTTTACTTATGTGACTTAAACTGCAAATTTGATGATGCGTTTTGTCCAGATTATTTGTCGCTACTTCATTTTGAGCATACATCTAAGGAGGAGGCTCTGGAGGATCTCATGTTAGGTTCTGACCTCTATGAACCAGGTTTCAATGATCCATCGAGAGGGTATCAACATTTAAGGCAAGGGGTAGGGATACCATTATTTAATATATATTCTTGTCCCCCGTATTGCTAGGGAAAGTATTATTTTACAATGTGAGGACGTCTCCCTTTAGTGACCATAACCCAGTTATCCTGGAGTTAGATAAAGATATGGACCTCTTGTGCTCTCTGGGCAAGGATAGGGGACCCAACCCTGTGAGAATTAGAGACCAAGGGAGGAGGCTAAAATGGACCAAGATAGCCCCTGAATCTTTTTATGCTAACTTATGTATGAAGGCAAAAAACGATATTGCAAATTGTGTGGATTATTCCACTCCAAAGGACAAGGTCATCAGAGCCTTTGAAGCTCAGGCGAAAGGCGAAAGGTGGATTGATGCTAAATGCTCTAGGACCCACCAAAATCTATTACAAGCCCTGAAAAATAAACCAAGAGATAAGGGAACAGATAGTTAGTCTCTGAAAAGTATATAAACTAGCAGTATATACCCGCAAAAATGAGATGAAATCAGAGGCCTGAACGCCTTAATGTCTGTTGAAATATTGAAGGATAGCTTAAAGTTTCGGGCTATTGTTAATAGACCTTTTTTTGGGGGGCAGGAGAATGGCAGCCTGTAAACGAATATCCCAGAGGAACAGTGGCTATCACACTTCGAGGGTATTTACGGGTCAAATGAGGCCCACGAGCCTTTTAGAGTTTTAGATACTGGTGATGAGTTACCCCTACTGGTTTTTAAATAGGAGGACATTGAGAGGGCAATAATAGATACATCTAGTAATAAGGCAACCGGCCCTGATGGTGTCCCTGCTGACCTTTATAAGGGTGAGCCTAAAGTTTGGGCTAAAATGTTAGTAAATGTGTTTAACGCCACAGATGCTCAGAGGTTCCCTGCATCATGGTCCCAGTCTATTATCATACCTGTTTTTAAAAAGGGTCAGAGAGGGGATCCAAGGTGTTACAGACCTATTTCATTGATCAAATTTTAGATAAGGTGATTCTGGCCAAAATCACGGATTGGGTAATTCATAATGGGGTTTTATCCAATCTTCAGTATGGCTTTAGACAAGGCAGGATTACCATGGACCAGTGCCTTAACCTATTTTTACTGATAGGCAAGTACACTGTAGCGAAAAATGGTTCAATGTATATGAGCTTCATGGATCGTTCTTCAGCCTTTGATCTGGTAAACAGATCAAAGCTCTGGTCCATTTTACTTGACATAGGGTTGGATCCTTGTCTGGTTTATTTTTTAGCAGATTTACACCGGGACCTTGGGGCAGCTGTCAGGGTTACTCAGGATGGCAAATGTACTACACAGTCTGGTAGAGGTGTTCGCTAAGGCTGTATATTGGCTCCTTTACTCTTTACACTTTATAATAATGCCCTAGATAAAATTCTGGAGAAGGCCAGTCTGGACATCCCCCGTGTAGGAAATAGGACCATTCCAGTCCTCCTATACGCGGATGATGCCGTGCTATTGTCTCGAACACCTACAGGCCTACGGAGACTCTTGGACGCATTTAGGATTTTTATGAGATACCTGGATTTGGTGGTAAACATCTCCAAATCACATGTCCTGACAATGGATCAATGAAAGAATAACCCTAAAACATTTATATCCAATGGGGCTGAGGTGACGAGAGTGACTGTTTTTACATATCTGGGGGTTTTATTCGACAACAGATGCTCTTGGGTTCCCCAGATTAAAGCTAAAAAAAATGCAGTAGTGAAATCGTCGTCAGCTTTAATGGGTTTTGTGCACAGATTGGGAGCCAGGCCTTGTGAGGCAATCCTTGCCATCTACAGTTCAAAATGTCTGGCCATTGCTAAACATGGCGCTGCCATCTGGGGGTATAAGCAAATGGCAGGGGTTCAGGTGGTTGAAAACAAATTTTTACGATCCTTTCTGTCTGTCCCCAAACAACTCCAACTTTTGCCATTCATCAGGAATTGGGGATAAGACGTGTGACTGGCTTGGCGAGATTGGCTCCCTTGGTCTGTTGGATGAAAACCTGGCTTAACCCAGAGCTAACGTTGAATCACCAGATCAAAAGGGATTGTGATGTTTTCGATAAAGCCATCAATATCCAGTGGTTTTCGCACGTTAAGGGTATGTTCATTAAATTAGGGCGTTCTGACATTTATAATGTCCCAGAAGGGAACAAGAAAATTGACCTTAAATGGGTGAAATCATAGTTCTAGAATATACCAAGGTTGGAATGGGAGGACCAGGAAATATTAAAACCTTTGGTTAGGCTCATTATCTAATAACTTCCTCACTGTCAATAGAGCCCTATCTGAGAATTGTGACTAAGCCCTTCCTTTGCTGGCTTCTAACCAGGTTTCGATCTAATTTGATCCACTTTTCCCTGGGAAACTTTCCTGGCAGGTGTAATCCAGAAGATATAGCCCCATGTAACTGCGACAATGTTTAACCTCAGGACACTATGCACTTTATAATGTTTTGTGATTTTTATACTGACAATAGAAAGAGGTTTCTATTCCTGCTCCTGAGGGGAAAGGGCTTTTTACAGGTCAGACCAGCTCTAATGTACCTTCAACTGTTAGATAACACCTGGAATATTTTTAATATTGCCAGTTTTCTTGTTGCTGCTGTCCGTCTTAGGAAAAAAAGACTCCCTATGGTGATTGAAAGATGATTTTTTTCTGAATTTTATTGTACTGTATCTGTTTTATCTGATATCTCCTTTTAAGCTTTAATTATTTATATATCTTGTGTATAAATTATATACATTTTTATAATGCCCATTCTGTACTGCAAGAATTATATTATTGTTGTCCTGTGCTCTGTGTTTTGTATTGTACTTTTATGATTTTAACTAATCGAATAAAGTGGATTGACTTGACTTGACTTCTGAATCTAACTCCCTGTTGATTTTTTTCTCTCTGACATATTGGGCCCGATTCACAGAACTAACTTAAGACAAAATCCTAAATTTACTAGTTTTGGTATTCACAGAAGTTAGGATTTTGTCTTAAGTTTGTCTTAAAACAGACTTAAGACAGACTTAAGAGAAAATCCTAACTTAAGTTTGTCTTAAGTCTTTCTTAAGACAAAATCCTAACTTCTGTGAATACCAAAAGTAGTAAGTTTAGGATTTTGTCTTAAGTTAGTTCTGTGAATCGGGCTCTCTATGTCTGATTCAGACTCTGATGAGGCTTCTGCCCCCACTCCCAACTTAGACAATGAAGCATTTAAGAAAATGCTCCACATGGAAATGAAATCTCAGATAATTGCATCTAAATGATCACTCCCAGAGGATGAAATTACTGAGTCTACAGTACCCTATTCTCAGAATGACTCAGAATTAAGGGGCAAAAGATTAGGAAAAAATAAAAATGTTGAAAAGAGCAACATGGGAGATCTTGGCATCTCATCTATTCAGGGAGGTCTTAGCACCTCAACGAACAATGGAGGTCTTCGCACCACAAATTCCCACGGTGTCCTTGGTGGCACAAAAAATCTGGGTGTCCATGGTTGCACAAAGTATCATACAGCTCTTTATAACATGGGAGACAACTATTCTAATGATTCATCTGAGTTTCTGGACAAATATGTCCTCAATCTAATCGATGACAATCAGGAATTTGACGAATTGGCATCCTCTAAGAATACTATTCTTAACCACTTAGGAGAGGAAGTGTTCTCTCCATTAAATTTAAAACATCCAAGAAGTTCTGAATGTTCTCCGCAAGACCACATTGCTAAGTTTATTAAACAAGGACAGAACAATGATGCCCCACGTACATTGTGATGATGAAGGGTAAAACCACTCAGGGTATAACAAGAGCACAAAGTTAAATAAGCCCCTCCCAGCATTTGTTATGTTATGTTATGTTATGTTATTTGTCTTTTTGTATAGCGCAACGGTTACTCAAAAAGAGTGTCCCGGCGCTTTAGGTAAGGCGGACAGATTTCAGGATAACACAACACAGATAAAAGAGGAGAGGAATCAACAGAAAAAAAACAGAGCTACTGGCAGACCTATTGAGAGAACAACCAGGTTTTGAGACCTCTTCTAAAATCAAGGAGGGTAGTCGCCCCCCGCAAAGAGAGCGGTAAAGAATTCCACATCTGTGGAGCCAGAAGACTGAAGGAGCGACCCCCTAAGCGGGCCCTCTTCACGCGCGGAACAGCTTCCAAAAGTAGAGATTCCGACCTCAACGAGCGGGTAGGAAGGTAAAAGGTCAGTCTCTTTTGGAGATGTTTAGCTCCCACAGCATGGAGCGCTTTATAGGCAAGGGTTAGAGCCTTAAAGGCAATCCGTTTGCGGATGGGTAGCCAGTGTAGCGTCACCAACATCCCAGAGACGCTGGTACGTCTACTAAGGCCAAAGATGGCCCTGGCCGCCGCGTTCTGTACAACTTGCAGCCTCTGCAGCAGATACTCTGGCAGGCCCAGGTAATAATCCAACCTGGAGCCTATTAGGGCCTGCACTGTCAACCTCTTGTGCTCCTCGGACAAGAGAGGCAGAAACTTCTGCAACATTTTTTAAAGGCCGAAGCAGGTACCGGTTACCCCCAGAATCTGGGCTTTCATCGTCAGCCCCTTGTCCATCTTCACCCCCAAATTTTTGGCCATGGGCGAAGAGCCGGACGGAGGGAACATGTCGATGGGCCACCAGGCCTGCCAGCAGGGCTCCGTATCGCAGCCGAAGAAGAGTACCTCTGATTTGTCGGAATTGCACTTGAGGCTGTGCAGTTGGAACCATGCGAACACAGCCCCAAGGCAATTCTGGATACTCTCCCCGTCAAAGTCAGCCCCCCTCTCACAGGAGAAGAGGAGCTGGGTGTCGTCGGCATACGACACGATCCGGGCACCAAACGACTCCACCACCGCCGCCAAAGGGGTCATATAGATATTAAAAAGGGTCGGGCTCAATATAGGGCCCTGAGGGACCCCGACTCCCAGAGGCGGCATTACAGCGTTGTCAGGTGGTGTCCAGATCGTTTGCCGGCGGCCGGCCAGAAAGGAAGAAAACCATTTGAGCACCGTCCCCCGCAGGCCAATCTCAGAGAGTCTTGCGAGCAGACCCTCATGGGGGACGGTGTCAAAAGCCGCCGACAAGTCCAACAACACCAACATGACTTTGCCCCCGGAATCCAGCACCCCTTTAATGATTTCCGAAACCTCCAGGAGCGCGGTCTCGGTGCTGCGATTTGAGCGGAAGCCCGACTGGGAGTCATGCAAGATCTCATGGGACTCCAGAAAATTGGAGAGCACCGACTGAACGTGCTTCTCCAAAATTTTTACGAGGGCCGGCAGCAGCAAAATTGGCCTGTAATTGGCTGGAGCTTTCGGGTCAAGTCCCGGCTTTTTAAGCAACGGGATGACCATTGCCTGCTTCCATGCTGGCGGCACCTCTCCCAGACTCAACGAAAGGTTGAGAAGAGGGTGAGCCAGCGGATTAACCACCTCCGCCAAATTACCCAGGAGCTTAGCTGGGCAGGGGTCAAGCGGAGACCCCGATTTTAAGTTGCCCATAAGCGCTAGGGAGGCGGAGGCTGGCAGAGATGGAAACTCAGCCAATATGGCGCCCTGCCTAACTAGGGGAAGCGTGCCCGCCTCGGGCATCGGCAAAGTGACCGGTCCACTCGATAGAAAGGAGTCCTGGATGAGTTTGATCTTGCCTGTGAAAAAACACGCGAGATCCGCCGCCCAGGATACTGCGGGGCCCTCTTCCGAGGTGGTAGTCAGAGGTGAAATGAATTCTCGCACAATAGTAAAAATCTCCTTACTAGAGTTTGACGCTGCCTCAATTCTCCCCGCAAGATAGGCTTTTTTTTCGAGGCGGATGTCCCGGTGGTAAGCTCTAACCAGAGCCTTATAGGCAGACCTGTCCTTACAGTCATAATGTGCCCGCCAGGCCCTTTCGGCTACCTTGCACTGCTGCCGCATAGCCCACAGAGCAGTGGTAAACCAAGGGGCCGAGACCCGCTTAGGTGACGGGCGGGGGGGCAGAACAGGGGCCAGGTCATTCAGCCTCTCCGTCAGCCAACTTTGCAGGGACTCCAAGTCTCTCTCTAACTCACCAGACAAAGGACAAGGGTGAGTCGCAGCAGCCTGAGCCAGCATCTCAGGGGTCACCCTGCTAAATGCTCGAAAGGCTCGTCCCTGCTGCTGTGAGACAGGGTTCGGCGCCCTGACATTGCCACTGATTACAAATTTGGCAAGCCAATGGTCCGACCACAAGACAGGAAGAATCTCATTCACTACCAAAGGAGAAGTCGAGAAGACCTGGTCAAGGGTATGCCCCTTATCGTGGGTCGGGCCCTGCAGATGCGGGATAAGACCCAGCGGCGTCATGAGCTTGATAGCGGCGGGGTCCGACGGATCATCCATCCGGATGTTAAAGTCCCCCACCACCAAGCAGTGTTCTGCTCTCAGGGCTAAACCCACCAACACCAACTCGAGGTCGGCAAAAAACGTCCCAAGCGGACCAGGGGGGCGGTAAACTAACAGTCCCTTGACTGATTGATGCGGCGCTAGCACGATAGAAAAAGCCAGCGATTCCGAGCCGCGGATGTCCTCGGTCGGCAAGATGGTACAGGGCGTACCCTTCTTTACCACCAATGCGACCCCGCCACCCCTGCCCTTAGCTCTGTCCTTCCTGAAGATGTCAAAATCAGGCGGAATGGCCTAAGCCACATCAGGATTGGACGCTTCACCCCACCAAGTCTCCGTCAACATAAGACAGAGTGGCTTCTCGGTCTCGAGGAGCTCAAAGATGTGTTGCGCATGGCAGCGAGCAGATCTGGTGTTTAACAGCATGCAGGCATACTCAGCACCCGCTGTACCAATAGGCGGGGCTGATGACAGGACCCGGGTAGGAAGCCAGCCACAACCGGGACATCGCGACTTACCCCTATGACGGCGCGGAAAAACAGTGCAACAGCAGCTCTCCCTAACATTCAAGGAGCGCAACTCCGTGAATGAGTACCGTACCCGATGAGCACCCAGATTACTCATTCTCGGTGAAACAGAGCCCCGCCCGCTGCCTAAACGCCTCCGGAACGCGGACGGGCGCAGACGGGCTGGACTCTGGCTTGACTCCGGCGCGAGTCAGGCGCTACCGCTGCGCGTCACCGCTGCGCGGGTTGTGAGAGCTTTAAATAGGAGCTCACCTGAACTCCTGCAAAGCGCTAGAACGCTCAGGCAGGTGACGTGAGATTCAGTAGTCCCCCCCCAAGATGGCGACCGGCGCCACGAACAGGCAACAATAATGTGAATAAATCCGTCCAAAACGCGGTGGGGGCACAATTATAGTGCAAGTATGGGGCCAGCACAGGATGCAAGTTAAAAACAAGGCAGAACAAAATAAAATGAACAAAAATAGAAAAACGGGATTTTTTTAAAATAAGCCAAGCGCAGCGCGCTGTAATACCAGGAGCAACAAAGCACCTAAAGGCACCTTACCAAAGGCAGAGCACCAAAAGTGCTCGCCTTAAATAGGAGCTCACCTGAACTCCTGCAAAGCGCTAGAACGCTCAGGCAGGTGACGTGAGATTCAGTAGTCCCCCCCCAAGATGGCGACCGGCGCCACGAACAGGCAACAATAATGTGAATAAATCCGTCCAAAACGCGGTGGGGGCACAATTATAGTGCAAGTATGGGGCCAGCACAGGATGCAAGTTAAAAACAAGGCAGAACAAAATAAAATGAACAAAAATAGAAAAACGGGATTTTTTTAAAATAAGCCAAGCGCAGAGCGCTGTAATACCAGGAGCAACAAAGCACCTAAAGGCACCTTACCAAAGGCAGAGCACCAAAAGTGCTCGCCTTAAATAGGAGCTCACCTGAACTCCTGCAAAGCGCTAGAACGCTCAGGCAGGTGACGTGAGATTCAGTAGTCCCCCCCCAAGATGGCGACCGGCGCCATGAACAGGCAACAATAATGTGAATAAATCCGTCCAAAACGCGGTGGGGGCACAATTATAGTGCAAGTATGGGGCCAGCACAGGATGCAAGTTAAAAACAAGGCAGAACAAAATAAAATGAACAAAAATAGAAAAACGGGATTTTTTTAAAATAAGCCAAGCGCAGCGCGCTGTAATACCAGGAGCAACAAAGCACCTAAAGGCACCTTACCAAAGGCAGAGCACCAAAAGTGCTCGCCTTAAATAGGAGCTCACCTGAACTCCTGCAAAGCGCTAGAACGCTCAGGCAGGTGACGTGAGATTCAGTAGTCCCCCCCCAAGATGGCGACCGGCGCCACGAACAGGCAACAATAATGTGAATAAATCCGTCCAAAACGCGGTGGGGGCACAATTATAGTGCAAGTATGGGGCCAGCACAGGATGCAAGTTAAAAACAAGGCAGAACAAAATAAAATGAACAAAAATAGAAAAACGGGATTTTTTTAAAATAAGCCAAGCGCAGCGCGCTGTAATACCAGGAGCAACAAAGCACCTAAAGGCACCTTACCAAAGGCAGAGCACCAAAAGTGCTCGCCTTAAATAGGAGCTCACCTGAACTCCTGCAAAGCGCTAGAACGCTCAGGCAGGTGACGTGAGATTCAGTAGTCCCCCCCCAAGATGGCGACCGGCGCCACGAACAGGCAACAATAATGTGAATAAATCCGTCCAAAACGCGGTGGGGGCACAATTATAGTGCAAGTATGGGGCCAGCACAGGATGCAAGTTAAAAACAAGGCAGAACAAAATAAAATGAACAAAAATAGAAAAACGGGATTTTTTTAAAATAAGCCAAGCGCAGCGCGCTGTAATACCAGGAGCAACAAAGCACCTAAAGGCACCTTACCAAAAGGTAAGGTTTCACGCAAGTGGAAGCTACACTGTGATTTGCTTCATCTTTAGGTAAAAAAAAATAGAGCTGCCGGGGCGCTCCAACCGAAGCGCCCACCGTGCCCCTTACAAACAAGCATTTGCTGCGCTGAAGTACAGCCACGCGGCAGTGAAAGTGGGAGCAGGGAAAGTGTCAGGAGATCCAATGAAATCTCAGGCCTTTCAACAACGGCTGCAACTCTCCTCGGAGAATCGTGGGCACCAAGCACGCACTACAGATATAATAACATCTGGAAATTCTGGGTCCGTTGGTGCATGGAAAGGAACCTGGATTCCTTGGAGGCCCCTATTGTTGAGATAGTTAACTTCCTTCTCGAACAATTTGAAAGGTACCTCAGCTATAGATCTATCAATTGTTATAGATTGAATATTTCCACTGGGCATGTCCTTGTCAATGGTAAAACTGTAGGTAAAAACTTGATTATCTGCAGAGTTATGAAAATAATTAGCTTAAGGAGACCTCCTAAAGCTAAATATGAAACTCTTTGGGATGTTAAACTAATTCTTGATCTCTTTAACCATTGGCCTTCCAATTCTCTTCTAAATAGAATATATTAAGTTAGCTCCTGTCTTATGCCTAATTTCTTGTAGGAGGGTTTCCGATATTAAAGCCCTGGAAATTACTAACCGATCTTATAATATGTTTGGTGTCAAATTCGACATTTATAAAAGAACTAAGACGATGTCTGACTCTATTTTATATCCTCGTTTTGACTTATGCCCTAATCTCAGCGTGGTAGATTGCATGAAACAATACGATTGCAGAATGTTTTCCCTTTGTCCACAAGGTGTCAAGCACTTACTTATTTCCTTTGTGAAACCTCACAAAGTTATAAGCTCCTTCTCTATTGCTAGATGGGTCAACTCCGCTATGAGCTTAGCAGGTATTGATTTAAAGAAATATCAAGCTCATTCCCTGAGAGATGACATGGCTAGTAAGTCTCTCCGGTCTGAAGGTAAGTTGGATGACATCTTTAAAGCGGCTGACTTGTCTAATGCTAGTACTTTTGCACGTCATTATTGTAAACCTATTGAACATATGTCCAATGCTATTTTACAAAGCTACCAACATGCATAATGTAGCCTCTGGTCTTGGAATGAGAATCTGGATTTCATTAAAGACACGGAGGCTGACATTACCCCTCCCTTCCCACCCCTTGGTGGTATTTAAATTTGTAATATTCTTTATCACATTTTATTGTTTTATTGTAATATCAATTATTAATTATGTATATTGTTCTTTTGCTTGTCATTCTCTTCACCCTCTGTCTTGCTCAGTTTTGTACATTTATCACCTTATCACCTCTGGAGTCCTTTCTTCGCTTGTCCTTCGTTCTTTCTACTGGATCATCTAAAGATTGTCCTGAAGATTTTCTTCTGACATCTCAAGTTTGATGAACTTATCTATTCCACATTTAAAAGAGACAGATTGTTGCTGTCTCATGCCATTTATGTGTTGCCTTTATTCTACTTTGGAACTTTACTATTGTGATGTATGCGGCTGCATAGGCTGCATTAAAGGAATAATGCATAATGTCACCCTCTGTGTCTGTGTCTCCTTGAACTGGAATGCCGGGTTAGGAAAAGGGAATAAAGTACAGCACTTAGCCAAGTTTGTGCTGTGCAGAGTCTTCGGAAAGCAGGAGACACAGATGATTCCCTGGCCACGAATCCTGCGGAGAATACCATCCGACTACGGCGAGGCTCAGATTCAAGATGGTCAAGCACTGTTCCCCGTAAGAGGAGGTGCTTAAGTAGGGGGCATGCTACAAACAACGTTTGTTTCTGTGATGCCCCACTGCCTGCTGGGAAAGGTAGTGCAGGAGGCTCCTGCTCCATTTACACTGGTTTCTTAACATACAAGGAAGGGGGTTATAGTGTGTGTTAGCCTGCCTTAATGTCTCCCATAGTGTAATCGCTATAGTACCCCCGCTCAAGGATCGCCAGCTCGGCGGTCGTCCAGGTTTTACTAGATGAGTTGAATGGAAATGTTCTACCAATTCTGGGAAGCTGAGATTTTGTCTTGGTTCCCAAGATCTGTCCTCAACCCCGAAACCCATCCAATCAACTAGATACTGAATCCGCCCCCTTACTAGTCGGGAATCCAGGATTTCCTGTACTTCATACTGTTCCTGCCCATCGATCTCCAAGGGGAGAGGGTGTTCTGGTAATCGCATACTGATAGGTCATGGTTGGAGTAAGCTACATGAAAGACAGGGTGAATGTGCCATGAATGGGGTAAGGATAGTCTCATGACTACAGGGTTAATGGCTTCCTCAATGCTGTAAGGGCCTACATTTATGGGTTTTAACTTGTTGATCCCCTTAAGATGTAAGTTCTTTGTGGATAGCCAAACCTTATCCCCCACCTGGTAAATAGGTTCTTAAGTTCTTTTCCTGTCAGCGATGCGTTTCTGCGCGATTGTGCTGTTGCAAGATGTTATTTGGCATCGATTAACACCGCCCTGAGATGAGCATGATGTTTGCGAATGCTCGGAAGCCTAGATTCAATAGACCATTCAAATGGGAGCATGTTAGGATGGTGGCCGTAGAGAGACAAAAGAAAGGAGAGCACCCAAGCGTGGAATGTTCAGCATTGTTATAGGCAAACTCTGCTATCCATAACAGTGTGAACCAGTTCATGGTTGTTTTGCATGGTAAAACAGTGAAGGTATTGCTCAAATGTCTGGTTTAGGAGTTCCGTTTTACTATCTGTTTGTGTATGGTAACTACTGGAGAGCCTGGCCTTGATGACCATGGTCTTGCATAATGCCCTCCAAAAACGGGAAGTGAACTGCGATCCCCTGTCTGTGATAAGAATGCAGGGTATTCCGTGTGCTCTGACCACATGTTGAAGAAACACGAAGGCTAGTTCTGAGGACTTTGGGCACCATGTAGTGTAGTTCCTATATTCCCAATAGGCTCTGCGCATTGGAATAACATAAACAGCAGTGTAGACGTAGGACTGGGGTCTCTAGGTCTCTACTGACTATATTAGACTTAATTAGTTTCGCCAGCAAGCTCAGAGGTCACTAGAAACGTTCACGAATGAACAGGGAGGGGTTAACTTCCCTGATTTAGAAAAGAAGGGATTGGCTTCTGACAACCATATAACATGAAAACTTTGCTCCCCCAGAATAAGGAGTGTATCTCCAGAGTCGTGTGAAAACAATAGACAGCTATTTCACTCAGTCAATCGTGCATGTTTAGTTCTGCCAGAGTGCAGAGAAATAGAGAGACAGGCGTTTTCAATAAAAGGGTGTCATTTTATTGAGCAGTCTTCTTTCTCGTGCAAGAGAAGTGAATTGCTATAATTGCAATACTTATCATGAAGTAAAGTGCGTACAGTAAAAGGCGTAATATTAAATAATACTGTAAAAGCATTGATATGGTTTCTTAGCCATGTCACTTTAAAATGTATAAAATATTTATATACATAAAAACATTGACTAAACAAACTCAACTGGTGCTTCTAAGATACGCCTACCCCGGTGTACCTGACCTAAGCCTAATACGTGGGAAGGAGTAAGTAAGTTGCAGTTTTAAGTTAAGTTGGGTTTTTTAGCCAAGAATCTGAATCAAGAATTCTCTCTAAGGTTTGAGTAAGCTCCGTACCTTGGTTATAGAATGAAGGAGGTCTTGTATTTCTTTTCTCAGGACTCGATCTTCCAGCACCCAGCAAGGGTGACCTGAAACACTGGAGCTGGATTTCTCGGTGTGAGAAAAGGCAGCTTCTCCAGCGGGTCAAAGGGGAGGGGCGGCTTCTTTCGGCTCTCGCATCAGCTGGGCTTCGGATAAGTAGATAGCCGCTCTGCTCCACACCACCGTGTGTTTGCTTAAGGCAAGTGTGGTATATTTATACCTGGAAGGTGCCGTGTTTGACGTAAGGTTGGACATAAGACGTCAATAAAGATGTCACTAAGAACTGACTGTTCCTTTAGTGCTCGCAGGAGTTCAATGACAAATCAAAACAAAGTCAAGGGGAATCCCCAGGTTACTGAAGGTTTGGTGTGTCGAAAGAACTTGTTGTGCTCTCTAGGAATCTAAGGAAGTAGCCTTGCCGTATTTGGGCTGCGTGGGCTATTGCTGAATATGGGTAAGATTCGTATGTCTTCATTAGGACATGATTTATCATAACCGCATAAGGACATGAATCAGGGATAATTAATTAGGGTCCTAGATACATTCACAACAAGTGTTCCAAAGGAATAAAGTGTCCTATCTTAGTCAAGTGGTCTATTATCACCAGAATGATGGTGTATCCATCACAGGGGGCATTTCCATGATGAAATCCGTTGACACGGTATGCGAGATTCGAGGAGGTGTAGGTAATGTACGCAGTAGACCTGGGGGTTTAGTATGACAGGCTTTCCCTTGCGCACACACAGAACAATTTCTAAGGTATTCTTTATTATCCTTCCTCAAAGAGGACCACCAAAAAGAACGTTCAATACAAGCAATAGTCTTGTGTATTCCCATGTGTCCTCCCAGTACCGAATCATGAGCCCAGGTTAAAAATTGTTTTTGCAATACGGCGTTTGGTATGTGTTGGGCCTGGCCCTTTTGGCAGGTTCACCTCGAAACTTTTTGCTTTTGCCTGGCCTGTTTCTGTAATCTGGTGTTGGTAATTTTAGGTCTCTGCGCACTTTTTCACTGTGGTCCAGTGTAAAGTGTGTGCGCTCTCTCAGGGTGTGTGTGAGATTGGCCTGCCCTCCCATAGCAATGCATGGGGAATATGTATGACCATGGTAGTTCCTGATGTGTGGGGAGTGCAGGGTCGAGTTTGGTATGTGCGAACTCGTGAGATTGAATGCTGCGCGATGATGTGTGCGGCTTTAATGTGTCTAGTGTGGAAGTGCCACTTCTAGAAGTTGGTGTGTCTGTGCAGTGAATATGCTGGCTTGTGATTGGCTGGAGCTGGCTGGTGTGCCAGGCTCCTGGAGTCTGCCCCGGTGGTGAATGGGGAGATCTGCATGTTGATGGCAGGGAGGGGTGCACCTGGGACCTGAATAGGGCTGGGCTTTCCCTCCGCCATGCTGGCTCTGCCCTCTGTGGTGTGTCTGATGTCCCGGACTCACCCAGTGAATAGGCAGAGGGGCTGAGCAAAAAAAAGTGCTCAGGAACCAGTTGCATCTGGTTCACCCCTTGCCTGTACCTTTGGAGACAAAGGATTTCTGTGTATAAAAGGAGGCTGTGACCTCCTGTAAAAGGTTTTTGTCTTGTACTTGAAACTACTAGGGGCATGCTGCTGCTTGGGCCCAGGGGAAGGCTTGCCTCCCTGGGCCCTGTCCAGCCACTGGATGCCCTTTTTTCCCCTTGGAAGACATTCTTGCCCTAGAACCTTTGGCTTTGTTTTCAAGGGAGGAGAGCAGGGGGCTGTGCAGCGCTGAGCTGCGATTGTTTGCAAGGGGATCCCGACGTAGAGATTCCCCCGTCGCGGCTACCTTCCATGCGGGTGCCACCCTGCTGATTGAGATATTTTATGTTGGCAGGAGCCTACCCTGCATGGTGCCCGCCGTTATCTTTCTAAAAGCATGTGCCCACTCTGCATGACGGCGGTTTATTTAAATTATTGTGGGTGCCTACCCCACCTATTTACGACTTAGCGGGTGCCCACCCCACATGCCAGCATTGTTTTTATCTAGAGGGAGCCAACCCCTCGACCATCGCCACGATGGCCGCTGTGTCCACAGCCTGCCTGGTTGTGGGCGGGGCCGCTAGATGGAGGTGGAAGTGATGTTGCAGCACGCTGACGGGGGGCTCCCATGCGGAAGGAAGAGCCCCGCCATTGCTGCTGGTAACGAGAGGGCACCGGGTCCCGGGAGGGGGGCCCAGGTAAATAGAAGAGGGCAGCCTAGGCGACCGACGGTAATGCGGGGCTCCCAGGGATCCCGGGAAGCCCCGCAGAAGAAGTGCCTCTGCCCGAAGACAGTCTGGTGAGTTGATAAGGGCTGGGGGGGGCTCCAGGTGTACCTTGAAGGGGCCGGTCCAAGCCCTGCCTGTGCCCTGAGTGGCCCCTGCCTGAAGGGAGGGTCACTCCCACGATAGGGGCATGACTATTCTTAAAAGCTTATGCATGGCTCCAGTTTTGGGGGCACTTTTAGTTGTTTACAGAGCCTGTGTGGCTCTGATTGGGCCACATGTGTTTAAAGGGCCCAGGGGGGTCCGAAGGCCAGAGGGGGCTGTGTTCTTGCCCCGGAGGGCCCCAGTTCTAGGGGGCATGTTTGTTTTAGGGGCCTAGGTGGCTCCCCCCATGTGATGTCCAGAGCCAAAAAGGCTCCAACGGGTGCAGCATCAGTTCCTGAGCCAAGATGGCTCCGGCGGGGACTATATTTCTTTTGAAGACCCATGTTGTTGACCACATTTATGCCTCATGATTTCTAGAGCCCAGATGGCTCACTTTGGCGCAGTTTTGTTCCTAAAGGGCAAGTGAGAACCCATGCCTCAGTTTTTCTGATTTACAGATGCCCAGCAAGTAGTGGGCAGCTGCACCCATTAGGCCTTTCCTTTCAGGGGACATGTCTTTGCGAACCTAGGAGTGAGCCACACTCCTTTTTGCCCCTACCTTGGCCTTCCACAGCTGCGCAGCACTTAGTGCCAGCTGCAGCGTATAGACCATGTTCTTGTTCCCAGCTGCCCAGCAAGTAGTGGGCAGCTGCAACGTTTAGGCTTGCGCAGATGGCAGACCCCAGACTGGCACTGCATCCGCAGCGCGCCCTGACAATCTGGACACAGGGAATTTGAGCCCCTTCTTGAGATGACCATTTTAAAAGCTGCATTAATTAATTGCAGATCTCTTCCTGCTCACGCCTCCGACATCTGGTTATCACTTGACACCCATAAATGGGACATATTGTTTCTTACGGAAACATGGATTAAAGATTCTTCCAAACCAGACATTAACCTGGCTACTCCCCCAGGCTTCTATTTCGTTGGCATCAACCGAGACAACTCCAAGTCCGGAGGAGGTCTTGCGATAATTGCTAAATCTCATTTTAAACTTAATTTTACAAAAATTCCTGATCTCGGCCTCATTGAAGCCGCTTATTTTACGGTCACGGACACCGCTAGCACTATCTGTGCAGGCATATTGGTCTACAACCCCCCTGCTGCGACCTCCTCCTCTCTAAATGCTTTGACGCACTCTATAGCAGATTTCTCTCTCAAACACTCCCATTTTACTGTATTGGGAGATTTTAACCTCCACATTGATAATCCTTCTTGCTCACAAGCCTCTTCCCTGCTAGAAACTTTACATGGACTCACCCTGCCCCAATTAGTCACAGGCCCAACCCACATAGCAGGCCATACACTTGACCTCATCTTTTCTAATCATCTTGGCATCTCCACCCTTCCCCCGATTCCCATGACTTGGACTGATCACTTTCTCATTCCATTTACCATCACGGCCCCTTCCCCTCCTTCCCCCACCCCCCTTAACAGAGTCAGAGGTCGTAAATGGGCCAAAGTAACCTGTGATTCCCTGGAAGCCCATCTTCATTTTCAACGTAATCAGCTAGAAGATCTCGACACAAAGACTACTAGATTTAACTCAACCCTCCTCGCCGCTCTTGACTCTGTTGCCCCTCTTGTTCCACTTACTTCTTCCAGATCACGTCCCTCTGCCCCTTGGTTTTCCCCTCTGCTTCGTGAGGAAAAAAGCTAGTGTAAGCAGCTGGAACGCAAATGGAGACAGGATTACGACCCTCTAGCCAAACTGGCCTATAAATCGGCCCGGAACCTTTTTCACAAATTGAAACGTTCCTCAATGAGAACTTACTTTTCTACTCTCATTCAACAGGCGCATAACTCCTCCAAAACTCTTTTCTCCATCGTGAAAGACTTTGTAAATCCCCCGGCCTTGAGATCCCAATGTACCCCCACTCAAGATCTGTGTAATGGACTCTCGGATTACTTTCAGGAGAAAATAGTCAAACTCTCCTCCTCCTTCGCTACGGCTCCTCCTAACCTCCTTGAAGACATTTCAGGTCCTATCCCCTGTTCTTTCAACTCCTTTAATGAGCTGACTCCGGACCTAGCGCTGTCTCTGCTACACAGCGTAAAGTCTGGTTCCCCTTTGGACCCAGTCCCGGCTAAAGTCATGGGCATTCTTGCCCCTATTCTAGTAAATCCGTTTCTCTCCATCTGGAATACCTCCCTGTCTTGCAGCCTATTCCCCTCTGTGTGGAAGCAGGCTAGGCTAATCCCTATACTGAAAAAGCCTGGTGCTGACCCCCTGCAATTTAGCAACTATCGGCCCATATCGCTCCTGCCCAAACCTGCCAAGATTCTGGAGAAGGTGGTACAGAAACAGCTGGCGCAGTATCTAGAATCAAACCAGCTCCTACACGACTCCCAGTCCCGTTTCAGAACCGGCTACAGCACTGAGACGGCGCTGGTAGAAGTCTCTGAGATCATTAGGGAATCAGTGGATAGGGGCGAGGAGGCCATGTTGGTCCTCCTCGACCTATCCGCTGCATTTGATACTGTATCCCATAATATACTTGCCACCCGTTTACAACAGCTAGGGGTAGGAGGGACAGTGCTGGCCTGGACTAAATCTTTTCTGTCCAGCCGATCTCAGAGGGTTACGTTGCACCCATTTGAATCTGAGGATAAACCCCTCCTGTGCGGAGTGCCCCAGGGTTCTGCCTTGAGCCCTTTACTGTTTAATGCCTATGTGGCCCCTCTTGCCAAGGTAGTTGAGTCTTGGGGTGTCAGGGTGGTCTCTTACGCTGACGATACTCAGCTTGTTTTCTCCTTTAGAGACCGCTCTGACTCCCTCTTTTCCAACTTTAGAAACTGCCTTGGTAATATTTGCACTTGGATGTCAGCTAATCACCTTGCTCTCAACACCGACAAAACGGAGGTTCTCTTTTTCAGTAAGAAATCCCCCCCCCCTGCTATTCTGTGGTGGCCCACTGTTTTGAATCCTCCCCCCTCTCCTGTACAAGCAGCCCACAACCTTGGCTTCACCTTTGACAACTCTTTGTCTGGAAATGTCCAAATCAATAAAGTTGTAGGGGCCTGTTTTGCCAAATTGCGGATGATCAGGAAAATTTTCCCCTACCTCCCTCAATCATCCCGCAAAACTGTTGTCCAGGCACTCATTACCACCCATCTAGACTATGCGAATAGTCTATATGCAGGCGCCCCCCTATACCTAATTGACCGTCTGCAAATTGTCCAGAACGCGGCAGCTCGGCTCATTGGTAATATCCCTGCTCGTACTTTGGTCAGAGCCTATCGGGATGGGCTTCACTGGCTTCCTATAGCCCGACGCATTGATTTTAAAATACTACCCCCTCACATTTCGAGCAATCCATGGAATCGGCCCACTCTATCTGAGAAAATGTCTCAAGATCTCTTCTTCAGTCAGACACCTGAGATCCAACAGTTTGCGTCTACTGACGGTGCCAAGATTTAGGCTCTCACGTAGTGGCGGCAGATCTTTCACCGTCGCTGTTGCCAAGCTCTGGAACAGCCTTCCTCTCGACCTTAGGTTCTCTGATTCCGAGCCAGCCTTTCGACGCAAACTCAAGACCTGGCTGTTCACTAATCATTAGGTCTGTAGCATCCTCAGATCTTCAGTATCTCCTTTCCATCAGTGAGATGTACTCTTGGTTACTCTCTTTGGGGACTTTCATGTAATCTTAGCGCCGGGACACCTCCGCCGGAGGTAGCCGTGCGCTCTACAAGATTCTAAATAAATAAATAAATAAATAAATAAGATGGCCAGTTGGTCAGGGGGGCTGGTGTGTGGATAGGGCGCCAGGCCCTAAATGTGATTTATGTGCTAGAGTGGTGCGGTGCTAGGCAATGTGATCCCTTATAAAATGAATGGAGGATCTCGCCCGCTCAGCGGGCAGGAGCAGCGGGCGCGCCGGCGGCACGCCAAAGGCAAGCCCGTCTGGGCCCGTCCGGGCCACGCCGGGCCCAGGGGCCAGTCCCCCTGCTCCTCTGCCTGTTAACACACTTCTGATTTCATATGACAGAAATCAACTCCTGCCAATAAGAGGTGAGGTCGGACCGACATGTATCCTGTTAGACACCCATAAGGATCATGAGTCTTGTTATGGCTGTCATTATCATTTCACCCCAGACATAATGGCCCCTGAGCAACACCGTTTCTCATTGGCTTTGCTTAACTGCCATTCCCTACCTAAACATGCCCTAGAGATCTCCCTGTTACACGAGGAATCAGACATTGAGGTTCTTTTCCTCACAGAAACTTGGACTAACGACGGCTCCGACCCTGATGTTGTTCGGGCCCTCCCCTCGAATTATGTTATGTTATGGTAAGGCAAGATCGGACGGATGGACGAGGAGGAGGGATCGCCATAGTGCATACAAAATCTATAAGCTGTAGAATAGAGAAAATCCTCATCCCTGGGGCGGAGTGTATGATGTTCTCAGCCACTCTTTCCCCTACATGCTCACGTTCGGGGCTTCTGGTTTACAGGCCTCCAGGGGCGACCGGACAGTTCTGTGAAGATCTGTTCAGTTCAGTCATTAATCTATCCTGTAATGCCCCCAATTTTACGGTATTGGGAGACTCCAGTTAGATAAATCCGATACCCCGATCTGTCAGAATCTGTTGACAGCGTTAAACACAGTCCAACTTAGACAAATTATTCACGGCCCTACACACAAAGCAGGACATACACTGGATCACTTTTACACTAATATAAGCACGCTCAAGTTTATAAATTCTACTTCAATTCCCTGGTCTGAGCATTCTCCTCTGTCTTTTTCCCTTACTCCCCAGGAACAGACTGGCCAGGCTTGTATTTTAACAAAAATTAGGCGACCTTGATCTAAATTAGTAACTGAGAAATGGACACTCAATCTTTTAGAAACTATACCTGAAATTAGTAATGACCCCTCAGACACAAACGATTGTTATAACCATTGGCTAGAGGAATCACTTGACCTGACTCTACCTAAGGTTGAGCTTTCCCACCGTATTGGAGCAAACAAAAAAGCCTGGTATACTCCAGAGCTTAGAACCCTTAAACAACTTTGTAAACAGAAAGAGAGGCTCTGGAGAAAAGATTACCTTAAAGCCAGTAAAGATATCTATAGGACTGCCCTACGCAACTATAAAAAAGCTATCAAATCTACTCAGTCCAATTATTATCAGGAAAAAATTACCTCTGCCTCCAGCTCCTCCATGGAAATTTTTAAAATATTCAAGTCCTTAGTCACCCCACCTACCCCCATTGCCAACCGCAGTCTTGCATATACACGCTGTAGGGAATTAGCTAATTTTTTTGTATAAAAAATAACAGACATCTAATCTACTTTCCGTGATACGCTGTGGATATCAGCCTCGCACCCTAGTTCAGAACTGAATCTCCTTGAGACATTTCCCCCTCCTGACAGCCTTAAGGTTCAATCACTTCTGAGCAACCTTAAATGAGGTTCACCGGCTGATGTAGCACCTCCCATCATTCTCAATCTGGTCTCAGATGTTGTGGCCCCGATGATTAAGGAGGGGATTAATACTTCTCTCTCAGCTGGGGCAGTCCCCCTCCACTGGAAACAGGCAAGAGTAAAGGCGCTATTGAAGAAGCCCAATCTCAACCCTGACGATTGGGCTAACTATCGCCCTATCTCTTTGCTGCCCACAATTAGTAAACTCACTGAAAAATATGTCAACTCCCTGATTTCCAACCATCTAGAAACCCAGAACATATTACATCCAACCCAGACCGGATTCAGGTGCTAACAAGGCACTGAAACGGCCCTGGTGGCAGGTATTGAGGAAGCAAGAAGGATTGTAGATGAAGGCAGCTGTGACACCGTTAATCATTCTATCCTGATTCAAAGGATGGGTGATGTGGGTGTCACTGGGACCGCGCTGAAATGGCTGCAATCCTTCCTCTCCGATCGGACTTTCTCAGTATTTGAGGATGACACCTTCACATCTTCACTGTCCCTCAGCCTGACCTTATTTAATATTTATATGAGGCCTCTGGCTGAGGTGGTGTTACCTTGGGGGGGTGCAACTAGTGACGTATGCTGATGATACGCAGCTTATCATCACACTTTCTGCCCAGATGTCATCTTATGACAAACTTTCCTCCTGCCTTAGCAAGGTTTGTGAGTGGATGGATGCTTCTTTCCTGAAACTTAATGGAACAAAGACCGAGATCATGATGCTTGGGCATGATGCTCCCTCCGCGGTGGATGGGTGGTGGCCTACTATTTTGATTCATCACCCTTCCCCCAAAAAGAAAATCAAAAGTCTAGGGGTTTGGTTGGACCCATCGCTTAACTTTTTGATGCAAGCTCTGAAGGTAGTAGCGACCTGCTATGCCCTGAGGAGATCTCTTAGAAAAATCATTGGACTACTTCCGTTCGAAGCAAGGCGGATATTAGTCCAAGCCCTGGTCTTAACGCGCCTGGACTATGCAAACGCAGTATATTTAGGGGCACCACTAGGGACACTCAGGGTTCTACAAACTGTACAGAATTGTGCAGCCCGCATGCTTTTAAAGATATCACGTAGAACTTCTGCCAAACCAGCTCTTCGGCAACTCCATTAGTTGCCAATACAACAAAGGGTCGAATTTAAGGCTATGACTATTGTTCATAAAGCCTTGACTAAGACAGGACCTGGTCTAACTCAACATCTGTTTCACCCTTATCAAACCAATAGGACCCTTAGATCTAGCAGTAAGAACTTTCTGGCAGTCCCACGAATAAGGAGAAGCTGCATGGGTGGCAGACGTTTTTCTGTCCAGTCAGCCAGACTTTGGAACAACCTGCCGGACCCTATTCGGATAGAGGAGAACCATCTTAGGTTTAGGAAAATGCTAAAAACCTTCCTACTTCTGTAATCTCTCGGGGGATGAATGAGACCATTGCAGCGCTGGGATGCCTCCGGGTAACCACGTGCTATATAAATGAGTAGTCATTCATTCATTCCTTCATTTAGTATGTTTTGCGCACCCTGTGTTGTATATCTCTAAAACTGTGGTTTATGATTATGAGGTTGTGTAGCATATTATGATTTATGCTAGTGAGATGATACTTCACTCTGTGTTTTACGCCCCTAAATGTGAGTTATTCTTAGGAGGCAGGGTCTAATGTGTTTAGACTAGTGAGAGATTGCCTAATGTGTATATGCTGGTGAGGTTGGCGCAGAATGTAATTCGCGCCTGAGGTGACTGTACATAATGTAGTTTATGTGACAGGTTGAGATGGAGTACAGTGATTACCAGTAGTTACTGGTTGTAGTTTTATGATCTATTTTCTTGTACCAATTTCTGCTAAGTGTTAATCCTGACAGTGGCCCACGTGGCCCTGTCCTGTGTAAATAATCCATTGTGAATACTGCCTGTGCCAGTTGGCACAATGTATATTGTGTAATTACTATCTAATGTGTTTTGAGAATACAAAAGTTATTTTTATATAACCTTGTGTGGAGTTCCTTTTGCTGTGTGCCTGGGATGTTGTTGCTTTGTGCGTGCGCCAATGCTTTACACATTGCCTCCGGGATAAGCCTGACTGCTCGTGCTAAGCTACCAAGGGGGTGAGCAGGGGTTATCTTGGCGGGTGACTTCCTTGCCCTGACTAGAGTGGTGGTTTCTGCCTGGCTTTGGCGCAAGCCTTAGCCAACCAGAAATCACATTTCTAACAGTATGTATCATGCATGATAATGGTACAGTAAGTCCTCGATCTCTGCTTGATGTCCCGGATCCTCCTTAAGCCAGGCCTGAATGTCAACATCGGCCAAGGACACTTGGACATCCTCCAAAATGTCTTGTGAGGTGAGTAATGCAAATGATTGGTCCCGGTAGACTTTTTTGGTAAGTATCAAAGGTGGTTCTGGGTTCTCCGTCAGTACTTCGTACTCTGGTTCTTCCATGCGGGGAAAGGGCATCAGCTTTCCCATTTTGTTGTCCTGGCCGGTATTTGATGATGAAATCATAATCAGAAAAAATGAGGGTCCATCGCAGCTGAGATGGTGTAAGGGCTTTGGCGGTTTTTAAGAACAGCAAGTTACGATGGTCTGTATAGATCTCATCTGTGTGAAGTGCTCCCAGACAAACTCTTTGTCAGATAATGTATATTTTACTTCACTGGGATTGTGTTTATTTGAGAAATAGGCTACAGGGTGCATCTGTCCTGTTTCGGAGTGTCGTTGAGACATAACCCCTCCTAGGGCGTTCTGAGAGGCATCCGTTACGGCAATGAAAGGGAGTTGCGGGTCAGGATGTCGTAGGACTGTCCAGCCTCTTCTCCCCAAATGAAAGGGATGTTTATTCTTAGCAAACTGGAGACGGGATGTATATTCCTCGAAAAATCTTTTATAAACCACCAGTAATAGTTGGCAAAGCCCAGAAAGCTTTGTACTGATTTCACGTTATGTGGGGTTTTCCACTGAATGATTGCATCGACTTTGCCTGTGTCCATATTGAAACCTTGAGCATTGATGACCTAACCCAAAAAGGCAACTTATTGGACATGGAACAAGCATTTATCTAAAGCTTGGCATACAATGAGTGCTGTTGGAGTCTGTACAGGACTGCGTTCACGTGAGTCTTCTTGGAGAGTAGATGAATAGATGAGAATATCGTCTATATAGACTACACAGAACGTCTCCAAGAATCAGCGTTGCATCTCGTCCATAAAGTACTGGGAGGTCGATGGCGTGTTGCAGAGCCCAAAGGGCATAACCCTGTATTCGAACAGACCGAACTTCGTCCGAAGTGCAGTCTTCCACTTGTCACCGTCTTTTACTCGTACTAAATGGTAGGCGCCTCTGAGGTCAAGTTTTGTAAAATAATGAGCCCTTTTAGTTGGTCTAAGAGCACAGTAATTACCAGTAACGGATAGCGTTTTTTTTATGGTCACATGGTTAATCGCTCTATAGTCGATGCAGGTTCGTAGTTCGTCACAATCTTTCTTAGGAATAAAGGAAAGAGGGGACGATGCTGGCATTGAGGAATGCTTTATTAACCAAGATGCTAAGTTCTCTTCGAGGTATGTTTTCAGGTAGTGTGTTTCTGGTTCGGTCAATGCGTACACTCTGCTGCACGGAATTTCAGCTCCGGGCAGTAGCTCGATGCTACAGTCGTATACTCGGTGGGGTGGTAACTGTGTCGCCTTTTGTTTGTCAAAGAGAGGTTTGTATTTGCTGTTTATGTCAGGGAAGGGGACAGAACAGCAATACAGGTCTGGTGCACACATGGTTGCTAAATAGGTATCCTGTGAGCCCTCGTTTCTTACTGGACAGGTCGCTAGCTTGGTGCTATGTTTCTACAGTAGTCAGAGTTCATCTTAACTGTGCGAGCCGCCCAACGAACATCTGAGTCGTGCAAGGTCAGCCAAAGCATGCCTAGGATGAGACGGAGCTGGGGGCATCAATAAGGTCGAATTGGACGTATTTGTAATGATCAATACCGACCTGCATCAAAAGGGGGAGAGTGCGGTACTTAACATGTCCAAAAGTTTGTGCAGTTCCGTTTACTGCCTTTACATTTTCGGGGGTGTCCTTTTTATCCCAAGAAACCCCTTTTTTCATAGCGTACTTCTGATTGATTCAGTTTCCAGTCGCACTGGAATTCAAGTGTGCCATGGCTGGTTGTAGGGTATTGGCAATTACAGAAGAGATCAATATACGTCGCTCGCCCAAACCAGGGATCTCATCCTGACTCAGGCTTTTCAGTTTGCC
This sequence comes from Lissotriton vulgaris, assembly GCF_964263255.1. Lineage (NCBI taxonomy): Eukaryota > Metazoa > Chordata > Amphibia > Caudata > Salamandridae > Lissotriton > Lissotriton vulgaris. Next base: position 149,052,874 of record NC_141695.1, on the reverse strand, counting down.
GATGGTTCTTTGTGCCCCATTGCTGCTTGTACCCATGACATGAGGGTTCTCCCTGGGAGTTGTGCCCGAGCATTCATTCTCTGATGAAGTGACCTCTTTTTCCACAGTATAAAATTACTTCAGCTTCCTTCTTTTTTCTTTTTCTTCAGATCCAGAGACATCATTTGCAATTTTCCATCAAACAACTTTCTCATCTCTAAACAAAAGCTTGAAAACTTGTGCAAGACAGGATCATTTCTTTCCATCACTGGGATGGTCCAGCTGATTGCATTACCTCCCATGTATGACATCATCAAGGCGGTTTTTGCTGCTTCATCCTGAAATACCACAGGTTTACACAAGAAGTGCAGCCGACACTGATTTAAAAAAGTCTCAAATTTCTTCGTATCACCACAGAAACGTTCCGGTGGTGCCAGTGGTATTCCAGTGTTTTGAATACCATGCACAGTGGGGACTGAAAAGAATCCACCCCTTTGTGTGACAGTGGAAGGAGTGTATACTGCATGTACTAGGGGGTAGTGTAGCTTCTCTAATGTAAGAACTGGTTCCTTGACCCCTCCGGGATAGGCCGACTACCTCTCTGCATAACGTGCTCATCTCCTTCCTAAGATCTTGATTTTCTAAGCAAGAGGTTTGTACCACCTGCTGTAGAGCCGTCAGGCACTCCAGTAGCGAGGTCAACACCACATTGGTATACATCGTCCTGGCTGGGTGTTAAACTTGGGCATGACAATCTGTCAGGTTGTCAGAAGCAAAAGAAAACAAATCAACGCCACTAACATGATCTCAGCAGCCAGCAGGAACGATGGCTACATGAGAAGTCTCCCAATTCCCCTGAACGCAAATACATTTATCGTAGAAGAGCAAGATCAGCTGACAATGGAGCGATAAACGTATTACTGAGCACTCAATTGCGGTTCCGTGACCGCGGGAATGTGTCCAACAGTATTCGCTGTTAAAGAAACACAGCTCAATGTGGAAAAGTAAAAATCAATGTTGCAATGTATAAAGTAAGTGCTCCAGTGCTCCTCCCTGCTGTTACAAGCACAGCACACGAAGAGGAAGGCAAGCAAGTCGCGGGCTGGGAGGGAAGCGCTCCAGCGCTCCTCCCTGCTGTTAATTAACACGGCACAACTGTGAGGAAGGCAAAAAAAAAGTCGCTGTCAGGAAAGGAAGTGCTCCGGTGCTCCTCCCTGCCTGTTACCTGACTACTCCTTGTATTGAAATGCCGGGTCAGAAGACGGGAATAAAGTACAGCACTTAGCCAAGTTCGTGCTGCGCAGATGCTTCAGAAAGCAGGAGAGACCCTGACGATTCCCTAGCAAAGAATCCAGCGTTGAATACCACCCAACTACGACGAGGCTCAGATCAAATAGTAACATCATGGCAACCGGCCCCCACCCCTCATAATGTGCATCCCGCAAATAACACGCTACACACCAGTGTTAACTTGGGAAAAGCTGCTGCAGGTTTATTACATAAATCTTCATGCAATCATTGTGGGTTAGCTTACGGGCGATCCAAGGGCAGGCCGCATTCTCGCCACCTGCCCGCCTGATGAGCTAGGCAGCACTGTGGCGAACTCCCTATGTGCTGCCTTTTCTGGTAACCCTCCTGGATCACCTGACCCTTGGTGTTTTGTACTCGCTACCCTTTTGGGGCGGAGCGGAGCTAGGCAAATCCCCGGTTGCACAGGCCCACAACCACCCGAAGGACTACTAGGGCACCGACACAGGTTTCTGGAACCTCCCATGAGGCCCCTAGTGTTTGGCTCTGGCACCCCTATGTGCCACACTGAGGTACACTTCTGTACCAATCTGCCTCCAGATCACCCTGTAACTCTGCCAAAGCCTTGGCGGCGGCCACCGTCGCTGCCCGGGGCCCAAACACTACCCGAGCTTCTGTGTCTTACCTGCAACCCTTCAACCGTAAGGCTTCCAGTAGGTCTAAGAGGAATAGGTCCATCCCTACGGGCGAGAGGTGAATACCGTCCACCTCATAGGAACCCTTGATCCTATCCTGAATCATTTTGTGCCTGATGAAGCCCAGTCCCCTCTGCTGCATGAATTTGCGCATGGAGCCGTTGACGCGTCTCCTTGACCGCTCTATCGCCTCACAGGATTTAGCCCCATGCCACACCCTACGCAGCACGATCTCTGACCACAAAACCTCACATTGCCCCATACGCTTGCATACCTCCCCCAGATCAGATTTCATCCTGTGCAGTAAAACCGTCATTCCTAAATTCGTGAGATAATTTCCACCCAGATGTATAACCAGGTTTTTGGGTGGGGCTCCAAGACAGGCTAGCTAGTGCTCGAGTCTGTTCATGAGGCTGTTCCAGTGCATGCCCGGGAACCCCAACCACACAAAGTCTGTGTTTGAGAATCCACGTGTCCAGTTCCTGATCGTTGCCCAATGTGCTAACCTGGAGATGGCTGAGTGCCCCAAGACCCACCCTCTGGACCCGATAAGACAAAGGACACATTTTAAATGTGTTGTTTTTATTAATATCTTCCTTATGCAAATAATACATCACTTCAAACACACTGCAAGACCTGTAAAGGTAAATCACACGACACTGCAAACTAGATAACCTACATGGACGCCTAACTGGCGGATATAACACCTGTAACATAGAGACTCCCAGTGTCCCACTTTCTTAACACTTGCAGTCTGCATGCCTGCTTTGAAAGCAGCGGTAGCGGCACCTATTCTAAAAGAGTGGCTGGAGTACTTCTTGCCCAAGCTAAGTAAGCGAGCCCTGGATAAGCATGCCTTCATGATCCGGTCAATCTGGTATTTAGTCAGTGGCCCTTGGTCTGCGTGGATCAGTAGGTACCCAGGCGATGAAGGGTGCAGGGCAAGGTATTCCCTGACTATGGAAACCGAGCAGTATCTGGCGTCCCCCAATGGACTCCACACAATGTCTACTCCCGTGCCCGCCTGATCTGTCTTGGATTTCCTGAGGTGGATGGTCAAACTGTGGTCCAGGCTGATGTCTGCTAAACCCAAGACGTCCCCTGAACTCTCTGTTTTGGAGCGTGCCACCAATTCGCTGATGCGGAAGGCTCCAAATAAGGCTAGGCAGAATGCTGCCAAAAACAGGGAAGCCTCAATGTTAAGCTTGGGCTGAAAATGTATTCCGCTCGCGGAATTTGTGAATTTTCCGTGATTTCGCGTTCCTCGAATCTCGTGAAATCGCGGTAAAATCCGCGAATCAGCGGGGAGAAATTTTCAGCCAAGCACTTACAGGGTTACAGCAGCAGGTGCAAAAGTTGAAGCTAATTTTTTGTAACCTTTTACAAAAGGGTTACAAAGAAATTAACTTCAACTTGGGCACCTGCTGCTGTAAGCCTGTAAGTGCTTCCTGACGCCTGTTGCCTACTTGCAACTATTCTCTGACCCTGCTCTGACCCTTGAAGCAGGGTCAGTGAATAGTTACAAGTAGGCAATGAGGCGCCTGTCACGAAAATTAAACCTCAACAGGAAGCACTGACAAATATAAAAACAAGCATTTGCAATGCAATAGGTCTCGCATTAGGAAAGTTTGAGCTATTGGTCTTGTAAATGACAATTTTTTTATTTATGTGTTGGTTTTGAAAACAGCTAAATTAATAGCTTTGTCATTTACAATGCCAATAGTTATAACTTTCGCAAATGTGACACCTATAGCATTTGTAATGCAACTTGTTTTGTATTTACGTGACTTAGCTGTATTGATATTACAAATTACAATGGCTTTTAATTTTTTTAATAATTAATACTTAAATAAAAGTGATTTTAATTTATAATGACAATAGCTTAAACTTTTGTAAATAACTTTTGTGAAGATTATGTTCAGTGTATTTTATTGTGACGAAAACCCAAGAACAGGAGTGAAACATTAACATATTTTTGTGACATTTGTAATACAGTTTGAAAGAAAGAGAGAACATATTTGAACCAGTTGTTGTTGAATGGCTGTGCAGATTGATGCTGGGGTGGCGCTGAGTGGTGCTGTGGTGGTGCTGTGGTGATGCTGAGTGGTGCTGTGGTGGTGCTGATTGATACTGGGATGGTGCTGAGGAATGCTGGGGGGTGCTGAGTGGTGCTGTGGTGGTGCCGAGTGATGCTGTTGTGGTGCGGAGTGATGCTGTAGTGGTGCTTATTGGTGATGTGGTGGTGCTGAGTGATAATGTGGTGGTGCTGAGTGATGCTGTGGTGGTGCTGAGTGATGCTGTGGTGGCGCTGAATGGTGCTGTGGTGGTGCTGATTGGTGCTGTTGTGGTGCTGAGTGATGCTGTGGTGGTGCTGAGTGATGCTGTGGTGGTGCTGAGTGGTGCTGTTGTGGTGCTGAGTGGTGCTGTGGTGGTGCTGAGTGATAATGTGGTGGTGCTGAGTGGTGCTGTGGTGGTGCTGAGTGATGCTGTGGTGGTGCTGAGTGATGCTGTGGTGGTGCTGAATGATGCTGGGGTGGTGCTGAGTGGTGCTGAGTGATGCTGTGGTGGTGCTGAGTGATGCTTTGGTGGTGCTGAGTGGTGCTGTGGTGGTGCTGAGTGATAATCTGGCAGAGCTGAGTGATGCTGTGGTGGTGCTGAGTGATCCTGTGGTGGTGCTGAGTGGTGCTGTGGTGCTGCTGATTGGTGCTGTGGTGGTGCTGAGTGATGCTGTGGTAGTGCTGAGTGAAGCTGTGGTGGTGCTGAGTGGTGCTATGGTGGTGCTGAGTGATACTGTGGTAGTGCTGAGTGATGCTGTGGTGGTGCTGAGTGATGCTGTAGTGGCAGTGAGTGGTGCTGTGGTGGTGCTAAGTGATGCTGTGGTAGTGCTGAGTGGTGCTGTGGTGGTGCTGAGTGGTGCTGTGGTGGTGCTGAGTGATAATGTGGTGGTGCTGAGTGATGCTGTTGTGGTGCTGAGTGATGCTGTGGTGGCACTGAGTGGTGCTGTGGTGGTGCTGAGTGGTGCTGTGGTGGTGCAGAGTGATGCTGTGGTGGTGCTGAGTGATGCTGTGGTGGTGCTGAATGATGCTGGGGTGGTGCTGAGTGGTGCTGAGTGATGATGTGGTGGTGCTGAGTGATGCTTTGGTGGTGCTGAGTGGTGCTGTGGTGGTGCTGAGTGATAATCTGGTGGAGCTGAGTGATGCTGTGGTGGTGCTGAGTGATGCTGTGGTGGCGCTGAGTGGTGCTGTGGTGGTGCTGAGTGATGCTGTGGTAGTGCTGAGTGAAGCTGTGGTGGTGCTGAGTGGTGCTATGGTGGTGCTGAGTGATAATGTGGTGGTGCTGAGTGATGCTGTGGTGGTGCTGAGTGATGCTGTGGTGGCAGTGAGTGGCGCTGTGGTGGTGCTAAGTGATGCTGTGGTAGTGCTGAGTGAAGCTGTGGTGATGCTGAGTGGTGCTATGGTGGTGCTGAGTGATAATGTGGTGGTACTGAGTGATGCTGGGGTAGCGCTCAGTGATGATGAGGTGATGCAGAGGGCATAAAGACACAAAAAGCAGTCTAACAAAGGGCAGAAGGGCACAAAAAACGAGTGTAACAGAGGACAGAAGGGCAGAAAAACAAGGGAAAAACAAGTCTAAGAGAGGGCAGAAGGGCACAAAAAATGAGTCTAACAGGGCAGAAAGGCACAAAAACGAGTCTAACATAGGGCAAAAGGGCACAAAAAACAAGTCTAACAGAGGGCAGAAGGGCACAAAAAACGAGTCTAACAGAGGGCAGAAGGGCAGAAAAACAAGGGAAAAATGAGTCTAACAGAGGGCAGAAGGGCACAAAAAACAAGTCTAACAGAGGCAGAAGGGCAGAAAATCAAGGGAAGAATGAGTCCAACAGAGGGCAGAAGGGCACAAAAAACAAGTCTAACAGGGGGCAGAATGAATCCCCCCCTGCGTGTTTGTCCACGAAGATGCCACCTTTTTGTGCAATACTTCTACTCAACTGGAGTACTTTCTACTGTCTAATCAGTAAGTGCTCCCTCGTTGGCTAAATGTATAGGGGCAAATTTACAATAACTGGTGCATCCCCAAGGATGCGCCAGTTATTGTGCGCCGCAGCTCCGACACCCATGGTGCGCCGCATTTACAATGCAAAAACCACAGTTGATGGACAGAATGCAGAACAATGTCATACATTCACCCCAGTACAGAGATCTGGGCTTAAATCCATCGTTCTTTTGCACTCCACACCACCCCAGTTCAGACATGGCCATATGCAAATCAGTCTGACTCTGTGCCTCATGGGAACAGTCCAGCCCGATCTGCCAAGCCATGTCTTCCCTGGAGCGGAAACAAGCTTCCGAGGACCGGTTTCTGGCATTTCAGCCGTTTTCAGCCCGGCTTGCTTGAATCCAGTGGTGTGGAGAGCATGGAAATCACGTCTGAGCATACCCATCCCATACAATGCGGTGCACCATGTGGCAAAAACGGCACAGATGCATCACGCATCTGTGCCATAAAAGCAGCGCATTGCTGGAGCTGCGTCGCCAAATGCTCGGGGGGGGGCTATCTCCCCAATGCTGCATCAAGCCTTGCGCCTGCTTCAAGCAGGCGCAGGGCTTTGACGCAGTATTGGCCTAAAAGTGACTTTGTGAAATCTTGTAGATTTCACTTAGCCACTTTTGGGAGGCGTTCCTGCGCAGGAACGCCCTCCCCTGCGCCGGAACACCTCCTGATGCACCGTGCTTTACAACGTGATGCATCTCTCAGATGCGTCACGTTGTTAATACCCAGCACCATGGCGCATCTTTTGTGCTGCTGATGCGTCACAAAAGGTCTCGGTAGAGGGTGGCAGTGGTGAACCAGAGGGTGGCAGTGATGAACCAGAGGGTGAAAGTGATGAACCAGAGGGTGGCAGGGATGAACCAGAGGGTGGCAGTGGTGAACCAGAGGGTGGCAGTGCTGAACCAGAGGGTGACAGTGGTTAACCAGAGGGTGGCAGTGGTGAACCAGAGGTGCTGTGATGAATCAGAGGGTGACAGTGGTTAACCAGAGGGTGGCAGTGGTGAACCAGAGGGTGATGGTGCTGAACCGGAGGGTGGGAGGGGTGAACCAGAGAGTGGCAGTGCTGAACCAGAGGGTGGCAGTGGTGAACCAGAGGGTGGCAGGGGTGAACCAGAGGGTGGCAGGGGTGAACCAGAGAGTGGCAGTCATGAACCAGAGGTTGGCAGTGATGAACCAGAGCGTGGCAGTGGTGAATCAGGGTGCTGTGCCCATACACGACCGCATGGGTAACTTCGACATGCAAGTGGCCCGCGAACCCGCGAAAAGCCCCGGGAACACGCAAAAAACCCTACGAACATGCAAAAAACCAAAAATCCGCAAATTCGCACGAATTCGCGGATTTTGCGGCTTGCAAATTTTATTTCGCGCGAATTCGCAGAACGTGAATTCGCAAATTTCGCCCATACTTACTCAAAGTGCGAGTGAGTTACTGCCTGTAGTACATCTAGCATGGCCTGTAATATAGGAAAATCGATGGGGGATCTACCGTCTGGGACCCTGGGCTCATCCCTAGCCCAGCCTTTCAGTGCCGCCCTGAAAACAAAATACTTCGCTGGGTCCTGACCCCCTCTCAACTTAGCATCATGGCTGACTGCAGCCAGGTGTCCGCAGGCCCATGGGTGGGATTTGCCTTGTCTCTTTGCCAATACCACAAACGGCTGCTGTTAGAACCGGGCGTCTCTGGTTGGCAAAGGTAAGTACCTTGGCCCAAGTAGGGACCCCTAGCTCCGGTCAGGGCGACGGAATAACCCTCTGAGATAACCCCTGCTCACCCTCTAGGTAGCATGGCGCGAGCAGTCTAGGCTAAACTCGGAGACAATGTGGATAACATTTGCACTTAACACAACAACAATTCCCAATCCACCACAAACTGAGACCACACAGGTAAGTATATATAAAATATAACTTTATCTAGTTTCAGCATGTAAATGAAGCAGTTGCATGATAATCACTTCTTTAAAACACATAGCATTTCTAACTTAAAGGTTGCACGTTAAACACTTCATTTAGAACAAGGTTGCACTTAATTCTTAGTAGGTCTTGTAAATAGGCAGTTCTTAGCATAAAAAATAGTCTCTAGTCTCTCAAATCAGCACTTAAAAATATGCCCCTGATTTCTATGCACTTCGCTCTTAAAACGAGCCAGGAAAACAATGTCAGCGCTTAAAAATAGCCAAGTTGATCTGCCCCTAATACCAGGAATGCTAAGCGCGGCAGCGCGTCTCACCCGAAGGCTGGGGGGACTCCTTTTCCTTCCCCCGGCACTTCTTTATGCCTCAGGCGAGCCTCCCTTGCCAGCGCTCACTCGCGCTTGGGCCCAGCCGGTCTCAGCAGGTCCTCCGCCCGCTCCCAGTCTCTCGGGGGCGGCGAGGAGCAGAGACGGCAGGCCGGGGGCCCGAGCACTCCTACAATTCCCTCGGCGAGGTCAGGTCAGTCTTCCCCGGTCCCGGCGGTGATTACGCAGGCAGACGAGGTCCTTGACGACGGGAGCCAATCCTGTCGCGGCCCTTCAGCCGAGCCTCCCGTGACGACACCGCCACGCAGGGGGAATCAGCCAATCCGGTCGCGGCGCTTCTGCCGAGCCTCCCGTGACGTCACCGCCTGCTCTGGGGAAATCGACCAATCCGGTCGCGGCGTTTCTCCCTCAGCCTACGGCGGCAGCCAACCACAGCGCGGCCCCTTCGTGGCTGCGAGCAGACCTTCGGGGGTGATTTCAGGGCCCGGGCCCGCGGCGATGCTGAGGCGGGTCAAGCGTATCTAGCCCTCACCACGCTGGAGCGCTTCAGAACCCTCTGGCCCCCACCAGCACGTGTCGATGAACACGTCGATCTTGAGATGCAGCAGTTAATAGACAGCGCGGCGCTCTCACGCAGAACAGAGAGCCGCCAGCGCGCTACACGGGCGATCAGCAGGGCTTAGTCCAGCAGTCCCCGAGTTTCCCTGCACACAGCAGCTTCACGATCGCCTTGCCACACAGCAGCTTCCGGGGGGCACCGCAGAGTCTTGTTTCCTTGGGCAACCTTTATGTTCCTGGGTTGCAGACAGGGGGCCAGCTCTTCTCAGGCCCTTGGAGATTCAAGCTTGTAGACACAGCACACAGCAGAGTCTTGGCAGTTTCAAGTAGGCAGGGTCACAGCACACAGCAAAGTCCCTTTCTTCTCCTTAGCTTCCAGGTGGACAGCAGAACAAGTCAGCCCTTAGAGCACACAGCAAGGCAGTCTTCCTTCAGTTCTCTTAGCTGTCCTCCTTCCAGCGAGGGTTCCTTCTTGCTTGCAGAATTTCAGAATCTAATTCTCTGCAGACAGGGGTCCTTTCCTTATACCCCCCAATGTCTTTGAAGTTCTTGGTGCATGGAGGCCCTGGGTCCAGTCTAAACCAGTTCTGGGGGTTGCGGAGCACTGAGGTGTCTCTGGCTTTCTTCTTCCTGTCAGCTTCAGGGCCAGTGGGGTCAGTTGACCACCAGGAGAGAGCTAATGTGGGGGAGGTAGGCAGGCACAGCCCAGCACTTATCTGGCATTCCTTCCTCCCTCCTCCCAAGCAGGCAGATGTGCCCTTTCATCCCCGGGATGGCTCCGACCCTCTCCTCTGGGGCTCTGCAGCCCCTTCCTGTCACATCCAGACCAGGCAGACATTCCACAAACCCAGGCACACAGAAAGGTTTAGACAAGAGAACAGCCACTTTCTAAAAGTGCTATTCTCCAACACAGGATTTAAAAACACCCTTCACTAAAAGATGTGTCATTAAATTCTGAGTCCAGGGATATCTTTCACTTATGTCCCATCTTGCTCCTATGGGGAGATAGGCTGGTATCACATGGGCCTAGCCCCCCTCCATGTTACTCTATGGAGCAAGATAGCCTTACAGCGGTGAGCACACAAAAATGGCTGTAGCCCACTACCAGAGCATAGTACCTGCACTAGCACACGCTCTACCTTATCCATACACTGCACCCTGCCCAGGGGGGTACCTTGAGCCTTCCATAGGGGTGACTGATGTGCACAGACTGGGAAGGATTAGGCCTAGCCAGTGGGGACACTGGCCAGGCTGACATGGCAGTCACTGACTGCACACAGGCCCTGCGCTGGCAGGCCTGAGTCACCTTTTAAAAGCTACTCATGTGGGTGGCGCAATCTGCGCTGCAGGCCCACTAGTAGCATTTGTCATCACCAGCCCTGGCACACACAGTGCACTCTACTAGGGACTTCGTGGTGATACAAATATGCCAATTAGGTATACTCAATCAATATCACAATTTACAGAAGGAGCACTTACACTCTGACACTGATCAGCAGTGGCAGAGTGTCCAAAACATCTAAATCAGCAAAAACGAAATCCAGCACAGCATCAAAACACATGAGTCAGAGGCAAAAAGATGGGGGGAAGAACCACGCCAAAAGGTGTCAGGTCTAACACGTGTCCCCTCCAGCTGAAAGTGGGGAGAACTACCCAACCTCTTGGGAGTCCTCATCACTAAGGCGGAAGAATCTGGACAGACCGTCAGCGTTGGCGTGTTCTGTACCAGGGCGGTGCTCCACCGTAAAGTCCATCCCCTGTAGGGAAATGGACCACCTCAACAATTTTGGATTCTCACCCCTCATCTGCATTAACCATCTGAGGGGCCTGTGGTCGGTCTGAACGCGGAAGTGAGTCCCAAACAGGTAGGGCCTCAGCTTCTTCAGAGCCCAGACCACAGCAAAAGCTTCTCTTTCGATGGCACTCCATTTTTGTTCCCTGGGGATTAGCCTCCGGCTAATGAAAGCCACAGGTTGGTCTCCTCCCTCATCATTGATCTGTGAGAGCACTGCTCCCACGCCTTGCTCTGAAGCGTCAGTTTGCACAATGAACTCACTTGAAAAGTCAGGTGCCTTAAGCACCGGTGCTGTGCACATGGCAGTTTTGAGGGTGTCAAAAGCAGTTTGACAGGCCTCAGTCCAATTCACTTTCCTGGGCTGATTCCTAGATGTCAGCTCTGTCAAAGGGGCCACAATGGTGCCATAGCCTTTGACAAACCGTCTGTAATACCCGGTGAGACCTAGAAAGGCTCTCACCTCAGTCTGGGTCTTGGGGGGTTCCCAAGCCAGAATGGTATCAATTTTTGCCTGTAGGGGCGCCACCTTGCCGCTCCCCACCTGGTGTCCCAAGTACACCACAGATCCCTGCCCTATCTGGCATTTACTGGCCTTGATAGTGAGGCCTGCCTTCTGCAGAGCCTTCAACACTTCAGTGAGGTGTTGCAGGTGTTCCTCCCAAGTGGAGCTGAACACCGCAATGTCATCCAGGTAGGCTGCGCTGAATTGCTCCAGCCCTGCCAGTACCTGGTTGACCAATCTCTGAAATGTGGCGGGGGCATTTTTCAACCCAAAGGGCATGACACGAAACTGGAAGTGTCCTTCTGGCGTTGAAAATGCTGACCTCTCCTTTGCCCCGTCAGTTAAGGCAATCTGCCAGTACCCTGAAGTCAAATCAAAAGTACTCAGGTACTGGGCAGCTCCCAACCGATCCACCAGCTCATCAGCTCTGGGGATGGGGTGCGCGTCAGTCTTCGTGACCGCATTGAGCCCACGGTAGTCCACGCAGAACCGAAGTTCTGGGGGGCCACCGGGGGTAGCAGCTTTCTTAGGCACTAAGACCACTGGGCTAGCCCAGGGGCTGCTGGAGGGCTCAATAACCCCAAGCGCCAACATCTTGGAAACTTCTTCCTTGATGCTAGCTCTGACCTTGTCAGCCACCCTGTAAAACTTCTGTTTCACAGGCATGCTGTCTCCAGTGTCCACGTCGTGGACGCACCATTTGGTGACACCTGGGGTCAGGGAGAACAGTGGGGCGAACTGACCCAAGACTTGGCGACAGTCCTCCTGCTGTTCTGGGGTCAGGGTGGGGGAGAGGACCACGCCATCCACTGACCCATCTTGCTCCTTGACTGCCAGGAGGTCAGGGAGAGGATCACTATCCTCCTCCCCTCCAACATCTGTAGCCATGAGCATAGTCACTTCAGTTCTCTCAAAGTGGGGTTTGAGGCGGTTCACATGTAGCACTCTCAGGGGCTGCCTGGGAGTCTTCAGGTTCACCAAATAGGTAACCTCGCTCTTGCGCTCCACCACCTCATATGGGCCAGACCACTTGTCACGGAGCGCACAAGGCTCCACTGGCGCCATCACCCACACCTTCTGACCAGGTTGGAACTCAACCAGAGAAGTGTTCTGGTCATACCACCTCTTCATTTCCTCCTGGCTAGCCTCCAGGTTCTCTTGAGCGAGCTTCCTGAAGCGCCTGGTCTGGTTGCGAATGGCCAGCACATAGCTGAACACATCCTGAGGGGTTTTCCCACGGGATTTCTCCCACCCCTCCTTCACCAGAGCCAGAGGTCCTCTGACAGGGTGGCCATACAGCAACTCAAAGGGACTGAACCCTAAGGATTTCTGAGGCACCTCCCTGTAGGCAAACAACAGGCATGGCAACAAGACATCCCATTTCCGCCTCATGGGCTCCTCCAGGCCCATGATCATGCCCTTCAATGTGCGGTTGAATCTCTCAACCAAACCATTTCCTTGAGGGTGGTAAGGAGTGGTGAATTTGTAGGTCACCCCACACTCACTCCACAGGGACTTCATATACTTAGAAATGAAGTTTGTCCCGCGGTCCGAAACGACCTCCTTCGGAAATCCCACCCGGGAAAAGATCCCCATCAGGGCACGGCCCACCACTGGGGCGGTGACTGTCCTGAGCGGAAGGGCTTCCGGGTACCGAGTGGCATGGTCCACCAAGACCAGGATAAACCTGTTGCCTAGGGCTGTCTTGGGATCCAGGGGCCCCACGATGTCAATGCCCACCCGCTCAAAAGGGGTGCTCACCACGGGAAAGGGTTGGAGGGGTGCCACGCGCTTCCCTCCACTCTTGCCACTGGCCTGACAAGTCTGACAAGACTTACAAAAGGCAGAGACGTGCGTCTTCATCTGGGGCCAGTAGAAATGGGTGACAAGCCTGTGATAGGTCTTGTCTTGCCCCAGATGTCCTGCGAGAGGCACGTCATGAGCCAGACCCAGTAGGAAGTTCCTGAAGCGCTCCGGTACCACCAGCACACGGGCTGCGCCGGGCTCAGCGAACTTAGGCTCACTATACAGTAAGTCATCCTCCCAATAGATCAAATGTTCCTTGGACCCCAGGCCTGCGGCCTGGTCGGCAGCCTGCTGCCGCACACCCATGAGAGAAGGGCACTCCTTCTGAGCCTGGCAGAATTCCTCCCTGGAGGGACCACCCTCTTGCTGCCACTGGGACAGCTCAGGCAATTCCCCTAGTTCGGCCACCTGCTCCCCTGTAGGTTCCAGGGCATCCCCTTCCGGGTCTGCCTCCTCCTGGACCGTGGGAACGGTGGGGGCTGGTTTCCCGCGCCCTCTACCCCTTCCTCTCTTGGCAGGTCCCTGGGCCATTGTTCCAGGCTCCAGTTCTGTTAGACCGCCCTCTCTTGCTGTCATTGCACGGGTGGACACACAGATCCACGCAGGCAAACCCAACATCTCCAAGTGAGTCCGGTGCTCCACCTCTTTCCATGGGGAGCTCTCCAGGTCATTACCTAATAGACAATCTACAGGCAAGGCATCACTTACTACAATCTCCAAAATACCGGAGACTCCTCCCCATTCAAATGGAACTTTCGCCAGCCTGCAGTAGCGCACTGAACTGTCAGCTGCCACCACAGGCCGGAGTACCTGGGGAACAATTTGCTCTTCAGACACCCACTGACACCTAACAGATGTCACGCTGGCCCCTGTGTCTCTCAGAGCCTCCACCACCTGTCCATTGATGGTCACCTTCTGCCCGTATTTCTTAGTGTTTTGGGGCAGCAAGGTTTCCTGGGCCATCTCTCGGTCTCCTAGAGAGACAAGGGTCATCAATGCTAACCCCTCCTCCCCACTAGAAATCAAATCCCCTCCCAAAGCTACACTGGCTATCGCCGGAGCTGGAGCTGGAGCACCAGTGGGTGCAGATTTCTTCTTTGGACAGTTTGGAGCAATGTGCCCCACCTCCCTACATGCATAGCAAGTGAGGGTTTTCTTGTCCTGCGGGCCCTTATGGGGCCAGGACTTCTTAGACTTGGGGGGTTGAGACACCTTCTCCTGGGAACTACTTTGGGGCCCTTTAGAAGACTCCTTTTGATTACCCGTGTCCCCCCCACTCTTCTGCTGGGGACCCTGTCCACCTTTGGCTGGGGTACTTACCACCCCCTTGTGGACCCTGGTGCTAGTCCACCGGTCCGCCTCTTTAGCAAGCTCACTGGGATCAGTTAACTTACTGTCTAAAAGATGCTGGCGCAGCTCTGGGACACACAAACTACTTAAGTGCTCCCTACTAATCAAGTGACACAACCCCACATAATCAGTAACTTTGCTGCCCTTCATCCAACCTTCCAGTGCACGCGTGTACATACTCACACACTCCACCCAAGTACTTGAATCAAGCTTCTTGAAGTTCCTAAACTTCTGGCGGTACTGTTCAGCAGTGAGCCCATACCTGAGGCACAAAGCCTCCTTCATGGCGGAGTAGGACAAAGCATCCTTTGCTTCTAAGGGTGCCAAAACATCCCTCCCAGAGGCCTCAAAATGCTTCCACAATCCTGCTCCCCAATTCTTCTCAGGCACCTCATTCATCTTTAAGGCAAGTTCATACGCTCTGAACCACGCATAAATATCCTCACCCCTCTGATAATTCTGTACCAGATCCTTTGGTATGTATACCTTACCCGCCTGTACTGGTTGTGCGCTGCCACCATTAGAACTGGACCCCCTCTCTTTATATTTGAAATCCAATTCCTTCATGCTCCTCTCATGAGCCAATTGGAGCTTCTTTTCCTCCAAAGCGAGAGCATGCCTCCTCTCCTGTGCCGCTCTCTCCTGCGCCTCTTTCTCAACTTCTAGGCGCAGTCTCTTCTCGTCGGCTTCCGCTTTGAGCTTCAAAAGCTCAATCTCATGGGCCCTAGCTCTCTGATTCTCCTCCAACTCCTCTGGAGAAATAATCCTACTGGAGTGGGTGCTGCCGGCCCTAGACGCTGGCTTCGCCACTGGCAATTCACTGGGCAAAAACCCAATCTCCTGTGCGCCACCCTCTTCAATAGTAGCTTCTGGGACACCATGTTTGGCCTCCCACCAGGCCCTCAGAGCTGTCCGTAGCTCTTCCTTATTTGCGCCGCCCCTTACTGGGCATTCAAGCTGTCTGCAGAATTTTCTCAGTTGCTCCTTGTTATAGGTGAGCAACTCCTGGCTTTCAAATTCCACTTCCCCTTCTGCATTCATGCTTTGCGCGGTCTGAGACATGTTACCTCCTACCCCTTTTCAACTAAAGAGGTTTCACCAAAAAGAAAAAATCCTGCGCAACCTGTTCCGCTAAACTAGACTAGTGATGTACAAGAAATCACTGCAGGTCAAGTGCAATCATTAGTTCAAAATCCGCACCGCGAGCCACCAATGTTAGAACCGGGCGTCTCTGGTTGGCAAAGGTAAGTACCTTGGCCCAAGTAGGGACCCCTAGCTCCGGTCAGGGCGACGGAATAACCCTCTGAGATAACCCCTGCTCACCCTCTAGGTAGCATGGCGCGAGCAGTCTAGGCTAAACTCGGAGACAATGTGGATAACATTTGCACTTAACACAACAACAATTCCCAATCCACCACAAACTGAGACCACACAGGTAAGTATATATAAAATATAACTTTATCTAGTTTCAGCATGTAAATGAAGCAGTTGCATGATAATCACTTCTTTAAAACACATAGCATTTCTAACTTAAAGGTTGCACGTTAAACACTTCATTTAGAACAAGGTTGCACTTAATTCTTAGTAGGTCTTGTAAATAGGCAGTTCTTAGCATAAAAAATAGTCTCTAGTCTCTCAAATCAGCACTTAAAAATATGCCCCTGATTTCTATGCACTTCGCTCTTAAAACGAGCCAGGAAAACAATGTCAGCGCTTAAAAATAGCCAAGTTGATCTGCCCCTAATACCAGGAATGCTAAGCGCGGCAGAGCGTCTCACCCGAAGGCTGGGGGGACTCCTTTTCCTTCCCCCGGCACTTCTTTATGCCTCAGGCGAGCCTCCCTTGCCAGCGCTCACTCGCGCTTGGGCCCAGCCGGTCTCAGCAGGTCCTCCGCCCGCTCCCAGTCTCTCGGGGGCGGCGAGGAGCAGAGACGGCAGGCCGGGGGCCCGAGCACTCCTACAATTCCCTCGGCGAGGTCAGGTCAGTCTTCCCCGGTCCCGGCGGTGATTACGCAGGCAGACAAGGTCCTTGACGACGGGAGCCAATCCTGTCGCGGCCCTTCAGCCGAGCCTCCCGTGACGACACCGCCACGCAGGGGGAATCAGCCAATCCGGTCGCGGCGCTTCTGCCGAGCCTCCCGTGACGTCACCGCCTGCTCTGGGGAAATCGACCAATCCGGTCGCGGCGTTTCTCCCTCAGCCTACGGCGGCAGCCAACCACAGCGCGGCCCCTTCGGGGCTGCGAGCAGACCTTCGGGGGTGATTTCAGGGCCCGGGCCCGCGGCGATGCTGAGGCGGGTCAAGCGTATCTAGCCCTCACCACGCTGGAGCGCTTCAGAACCCTCTGGCCCCCACCAGCACGTGTCGATGAACACGTCGATCTTGAGATGCAGCAGTTAATAGACAGCGCGGCGCTCTCACGCAGAACAGAGAGCCGCCAGCGCGCTACACGGGCGATCAGCAGGGCTTAGTCCAGCAGTCCCCGAGTTTCCCTGCACACAGCAGCTTCACGATCGCCTTGCCACACAGCAGCTTCCGGGGGGCACCGCAGAGTCTTGTTTCCTTGGGCAACCTTTATGTTCCTGGGTTGCAGACAGGGGGCCAGCTCTTCTCAGGCCCTTGGAGATTCAAGCTTGTAGACACAGCACACAGCAGAGTCTTGGCAGTTTCAAGTAGGCAGGGTCACAGCACACAGCAAAGTCCCTTTCTTCTCCTTAGCTTCCAGGTGGACAGCAGAACAAGTCAGCCCTTAGAGCACACAGCAAGGCAGTCTTCCTTCAGTTCTCTTAGCTGTCCTCCTTCCAGCGAGGGTTCCTTCTTGCTTGCAGAATTTCAGAATCTAATTCTCTGCAGACAGGGGTCCTTTCCTTATACCCCCCAATGTCTTTGAAGTTCTTGGTGCATGGAGGCCCTGGGTCCAGTCTAAACCAGTTCTGGGGGTTGCGGAGCACTGAGGTGTCTCTGGCTTTCTTCTTCCTGTCAGCTTCAGGGCCAGTGGGGTCAGTTGACCACCAGGAGAGAGCTAATGTGGGGGAGGTAGGCAGGCACAGCCCAGCACTTATCTGGCATTCCTTCCTCCCTCCTCCCAAGCAGGCAGATGTGCCCTTTCATCCCCGGGATGGCTCCGACCCTCTCCTCTGGGGCTCTGCAGCCCCTTCCTGTCACATCCAGACCAGGCAGACATTCCACAAACCCAGGCACACAGAAAGGTTTAGACAAGAGAACAGCCACTTTCTAAAAGTGCTATTCTCCAACACAGGATTTAAAAACACCCTTCACTAAAAGATGTGTCATTAAATTCTGAGTCCAGGGATATCTTTCACTTATGTCCCATCTTGCTCCTATGGGGAGATAGGCTGGTATCACATGGGCCTAGCCCCCCTCCATGTTACTCTATGGAGCAAGATAGCCTTACAGCGGTGAGCACACAAAAATGGCTGTAGCCCACTACCAGAGCATAGTACCTGCACTAGCACACGCTCTACCTTATCCATACACTGCACCCTGCCCAGGGGGGTACCTTGAGCCTTCCATAGGGGTGACTGATGTGCACAGACTGGGAAGGATTAGGCCTAGCCAGTGGGGACACTGGCCAGGCTGACATGGCAGTCACTGACTGCACACAGGCCCTGCGCTGGCAGGCCTGAGTCACCTTTTAAAAGCTACTCATGTGGGTGGCGCAATCTGCGCTGCAGGCCCACTAGTAGCATTTGTCATCACCAGCCCTGGCACACACAGTGCACTCTACTAGGGACTTCGTGGTGATACAAATATGCCAATTAGGTATACTCAATCAATATCACAATTTACAGAAGGAGCACTTACACTCTGACACTGATCAGCAGTGGCAGAGTGTCCAAAACATCTAAATCAGCAAAAACGAAATCCAGCACAGCATCAAAACACATGAGTCAGAGGCAAAAAGATGGGGGGAAGAACCACGCCAAAAGGTGTCAGGTCTAACAGCTGCACTTTGTCTTCCAATGGTAACCCGTTAAGCCTAAGTCCTCCACTACTTATTTGAATGTTGACAGGTGGCTCCCATAGTGTTTCGTCGTACCTGGGGCCAAGGACCGCTCCCCCCAGGGCTCTCAACTCCTGCTCCACTCCAAGATTCACCAGAGGCTTGTTGGGAAGGGGGTCATCTCTGCTCTCGCCTGTGGCCAAGCCACCCGGAAATGATCCCACTGGAAACGAGAGAGGGCATCAGCTGCCACATCTTTGACCCCCTCAATGTCTCTGGCCCTAAACTCTATATTGCAGAGCAGGCTCCCTCTGGCGAGCTCCCTCAGTATGCATAGCACTACGGGCATCTAGCTGTTTGCCCGTTTGCTGCCTGTACCACTGCCATGTTGTCCGACTAGAATAGGACCTTTCTGTAGGACAGGGACTCTGGCCAGAGGTGGAGAGCGATGACGATGGGGAAGAGCTCCAGCACCGTGATATTGGACGCAATGCCCCACTTCCGCCAAGCGTTGGGCCACTACTGAGCACACCACTGGTCGCCCAGTATAGCCCCAAAGACTTCCCTCCCTGAACCATCCGTGAACATGCTAGTCTCAGGACTGTCCGCCCAGGGGGCCCTCCAGATCACAGTCCAGTTAAAGTCAGGTACTCTCCCCACATGGCCAAATCCTTCTTCAGACCTGGGGACAACCTGACAAGGTGGTGTCGCTTGACAACCTTTGCGGTGGCTCTAGCCAATCTCCTGGCAAAGACTCTCCCCACCGGAATGACTCTGGCTGCAAAATTGAGCTTGCCCAGCAGGCTTTGAATGACACTTAGAGGCACCTTGTCTCTCCCCAGCAGATACCGGATGTCCTGTTGCAGGGCCTGCAGCTTCCCCGCAGGGAGTCTCGACACGCCCATAACCGTGTCTAACTCAATGCCTAGAAAAGTGAGAACCTGTGACGGGCCTTCAGTCTTACCGGGTGCTAACGGGACACCCAAGTTTTGGGCCAAATCCTTAAAGCATTGGAGCCCCTCGCTGCATTCCTGCATACTAAATCCTTCGATGAACAGGAAATCGTCCATGTAGTGGGTCACCTCCTTGACGCTATACCTTGCCGAGAGTACCCACTGCAGGAATGAGCTGAAAGCCTCAAAAAAGGCACAAGATACCGCACATCCAATGGGCATGCATTTGTCAAAAAAGAATTCCCCTCGCCACTTGAAGCCCAAGAGGTGTTGGCTTTCCGGATGGACAGGCAGAAGTCCAAATGCTGACTCAATGTCGGCTTTGGCCAACCAAGCTCCCCTCCCTGCCCTCCTAACGATGTCGATGGCCATGTTGAGGGAACAGTATGAGACAGAGCAAGAGCCCTCTTCCAGCCATGAATTCACAGTTGCCCTCCATGAAGGATAGATGCTGGATCAACCTGAAAGCCCCTGGTTTCTTCTTAAGGACTATGCCCAGGGGCGAGACAACATAGTCAGGGAGGGGAGGATGCTGGAAAGGGCCCGCCACCCTCCCCAAGGGCACTTTTTTCCCCACCTTTGCTCCTACCACCTCAGGGTGGTCCTTAGTTGGCCTGAGGTTCTCCGAATCCCTGCTAACCCTGGGGCCCTGATATGGAATTATGAATTCTTCCAGGAAGCCTTCGGCTAACACGGCCCTGTCTTTAGCATTAGGGTACTCCCGCAGTAGCGGCAGCAAGTTTGTAAGGTCAATGGGAGATGGACCTTTGATCAGGGTTGTTCCGGGGAGCACTAAGGGGGATGAATTACCAGAATTTGTTTGGTGGTGATAGGGGGGCGAGCAAAGGGGGCCCAAGGTGGTCGGGGGGGAGGACCTAACCCTAGTCGGGCCTTTCAAGCTACTACTTGTCCTGTCTAGCGGGTCCTGTGACAGACTCCCGCTTGTCACACGAGGTGGCAGGATGGGGACCACTACACTTGCTGCAGGTGTGGGAGAATCTACAGGTCTTACCCCAAGTGCCATCCCCCCATTATAGAGCCTGCATGTGCCAGTGAAGCTTCTTCTTGTACCTTAACTCTGCCCCCATCTGCGCCCCCCCCGAAAGGACTGCTTAAACTGACCCTTCTTGTCTTGGTTCTGTCCCTTGCTCGTCTACCCCTTCTTGTGGTTGGTGGTTGCCTTCTCGGCAGGCTCTACCCTTCCCTTGCCCATGTGCTGCATCCAGAGATGCACTTCCATCTGGTCCCACCCCAGTTTGGGACACATGGCCATCTTTTTCCTAAATTCGCAATCGTACCTGTACCAGCCCATGCCCCCATTGGTCTCTGCCTCATTGGTTATGGTGCTGGCCTATTGGAACAGGCCCGGTCCCTGTTCTGGGAATCGCTCCATTATTACTGCTGCCAGGATAGTGAAGGCCTGCCCCCAAGTCTTAATCGATTTCTCTGGCCATGCCTGAAAGCGCACTGATGAACTCCCTGCGCTATATCCCTTCCTTGGCTGCTAGTGGCACTTCCCAGGCTAGGGAGCACCGGCCTGACAACAGAGGGGCCAAGGTCACTAATGGCACAGGCACCGCTGGCACCGCCTGGGTCGCTGCACATGGAAAGGGGATCGTCGCTGCGGGAGGCGGGGGCATGACTACAGCACTTGGAAGTGGTATGGGCAGCACTCCCGTGGGTGAGCGGCAGGATTTGCTCTCTGTTGGCAGCCTGCATCCCGAGTGGCCCCCCGACGCTTCCACCCTATCTGGGTTGCTGTGCACACTTGGTCCTCCATGAGCCCACACTGGGTCAACCCCTCCACCCCACACCTGTGTGATGGACGCCCCTGCTGGAGCCTGACTTGGAGGTGTTGGAGCCACAACCCCAACATCACTAATCACTGCGGCCTGCACAGCAAGGGGGCTGGTAACCCTGAGGCCCGTTCTAACTTCCGCCATAAAATTCGCTAACGTGTCTGTGAGCTTACCAAGTTCCTCACGTGTTGCATGTAGCAAAGTTCAACGGTGGTGGTGGCTGAGGGTATCCCTGACCCGGCAGAGGGGGGTGGCGAGGCAGCCGCAGGCACGACTACCACCCTTGTGAGTTCAATGTTCCGACCCTTGGCTGGCAGCGGTTCTGTTGGGAAGTCTCTTGGACCAGGTGGGCCCTGCCTCTTCCGCGGTTTCCTGCCCCATCGGGGGGCAGACATGACGATTCCAGAGTCCCCTGGACTATTTGCTCTTAGTAACTCGCAGGCCCATGCTACGCCTTTAACATTGATCATTTCCATGACGGCCGCCAGCTGTGCATCTTGGGAGGTTTCTGGCAGGGAATCCTCCACCTGGGACATCTGCGAAAAAGCGGGGGGGATCCCTGGCTATTCATGTCGATGCTTCAGGGTCTGTTCTCCTGAAAAAGAAATGGAACTGTGAGCCATAGACCTCACAGGTGGTCCAACCTTCCGGTACCCCCCTTTGTCATTGCTGGCCCTTCTACCCCTTACCATCGCCGGAGAATATTGCTGGTAACCCCCACATTCTGTTGCACAGCCTGTCCACTCACACTCTGTATATTTCCTTCGCGAGCGGCTTCCTGGGAGCGGTTATGTGGTGCCCTGGACTGCTACAAATATTCAATTACGAAGGCGAGGCTGAAAAGAAAAATGGCACATGAGTACAGCAACTTTGGCCTGAGGCCGTGGGGATTCTATCAATGAACTTGCCATATTGCTCAACCCTTTACCTCCGGAGCTTGTTGTGGTTGCAATCACCATACCGTGCAATTCCCCATGACTTCGTCCTCCCCTAAATTACCTGGACCATGTGAGTCAATGCTGGTCTTTGTTCGAAGAAGAATTGCCACCGTCCGCAGACCTGCACGGAAGATGACAAAGGTGAGTGCACACATACACACCCCCGAGGCAACATCTCCCCACACTGACACCAGAGAAATGCTTACTTTTGAAATGTTCGCCATCCCCCCCCGCCGGCCACAAAACCCACAACTTGTACCATACGTTCGCCCTTCCTCCTTTCCTTTGTATACCTCCCCCAGCATTGTGCCCTAATGCAGGGCCTGACCAGGGGAGCAGCCGCACAAACTCTTAGCCGCCGGCCTGGGTGCCGCACCAAGCTGCATAGTCAGCGAACCCAGCAGCTGGAGGGTACTTTTAGCCCCTTGATTTGCCCACACTTGCTGCGACGCGGATTGGACTATGGTCACGCTCGCACCTTTGCACAGCAATCGTAGCGGCGCAGCATGACATCTGGCAGGATAAGGGAAAATTGTTTTTTTGGGGGAGATTTATATGGCCCGAATTCGACCCGAAAGTATTGGAGCACTCTGCCCACTTACATTACACAAGGTCACATTCCGTTTTCAGTCGGCCCAGGGAGATTAAGTAATGGGCCCAGAATTACAGGACGCTGAGCGGACGCCAGGCTCGAACACCTGGTTCCCTTGCACCAAAGTCAGCAGCTCTGGCCCTAAGGCCCAACCCTGATATAAGTCACCAGCAACCAGAAGCAGCTATGTGCTTCTCTCCCTCCTCACCCCTACGACCCGGCCCAAAATGTCTGCGCTAGTGCCCCATTGTTCTAGGGCGTATGTGCCATTTTTTCCGATTGCGACCCGAGGATTGGAGGGTGGGGGCGGGGGTGAGGCTGAATGAGTGGAGCATCGCAACCGGATGGCAATTAGGCCTGTCCATGCAGATCCTAGCTCCCCTTCTGTACGCAACCTAGATATGGGGAGAGTAAGTGATTTTGTCCTTACTAACATGCTGAAAACCACGCTAAGACGTGTACAGGCCTGTGGGGTTGGTGGAGGACGGCTGTCGCGGTGCGGGCGGGGAGGATGCCGGTGACAGTCTGATACGGCCCACCCGAAGCAAGGCCAACACTGGCGCCTTCCCGATGCCTACTGCACTTACATTGCCCCATCAGCCTTTTGGATCGTCGCCGGCCCGCCTCATGATTGTCCGATTGTAACTAAACGTGCTTGCCCCCCTCCTTGCCACGGCGGCCGACTCCACTGACTACATAGCACGAACTCAATAAGCAGGACTTAGAGTGCTATACCTGGGTAACGATCGCGTTACAAATTCGGGGTCAGGTCGGGGAGGTTAACTCTTTTTTCACAGGTTTGACGCATCCCTCTGACTGCATACCTCAGTGCCTCAAATAGCGCGAACTTCGCCGGACGTTCATGGTCTTGCTGCATTTATTGACAGGGGGGTTTATTTAACGGCATGAATATGTTACGTGATTAGCCTACAGCTGAGTATCGAACAAGGTTCCCAGGCCTCCCTTTGGCTGCAATAGATTTCTGCCCCCTCCACGCCCCCTAACCCTAAGCCTCGCCGCGATCTCCCAGTCCGCCTCCCCACAGCAGGCAGGAAGGGGGGAAGGATAGGGGTCCATCGCTACCCAGGGGCTGAAGAACAAAGCATCCCCAGGGCCTCCCCGGACAGCAGATGACTCACCCCGTCAGCAGCGGCCCGCACCTAAGCAGGCCGCCGACCCGGCGTCGACCCCCAGAAGGGAGGGAGCAAGCAGAGCGAGGGGGTGGAATGACTCACCCCCCAGCAGCGGCCCGCACCTAAGCAGGCCGCCAGCCCAGCGTCGACCCCCAGAAGGGTGGTAGCGAGCAGTCGGGTTGGGGGGTGGAAGGATCTGAACTCAACATGATCAGATCACAAATCCTGGACCCGAAAGATTGCGTGTCCCCAGGGAGGCCACCACGGCGCATCCGGTGCAACAAATGGCGAGGGGGACTTAAGTACCCCTCACCCTGCCTGGTGCACCGGACGTGACATCACGCTCCACGATCCCTTGGAGACTCCTCCTGTCTCCTGGGGAAGGAGAAAGGAGGGGGCAGGGGAAGCCCTCTGTTACTGGAGGGCCGCCCTCCTGAGTGGCCACCGATGGTGGCCTCAGGCAGCTGCAGATTGTCAAGCACTGTTCCCTGGAAGAGGAGGTGCTTAAGTAGGGCCCGTGCTACAAACGATGCTTGTCTTAACATACAAGGTAGGGGGTTATAGGGTGTGTTAGCCTGCCTTAATGTCTCCCATAGTGTAATCGCTACATCTTTCATGTGGCACTCAAGAGAGTAGAACATGTAGCAGTGATAAGGCCTCTCCTTTACTAGGAGAGGATTTGGACTGTAGAGGAGCTTATGTCGTACAGGAGGGGTGTGATTGAACTCCTGGAACTAGATATGAACTTCTCCTTTCCATGGTTTAGACACCCTAAATCGTGATTCTCCAAATTAGGCCTTAGGACTCCTTAACTCTGTTCCCAAAATGCAATTGGAATCCTTCTTCTGGGATTTTATGACTGTCAGCACAACTTTTGGAGAACCATCCAGACCCTATTTGGAGGCGTTTCTGAACTCTACCCAACCCCAACTGGCTAAAACTTTGTACATAAAGTTTTGTTACAACACTCTTGATATTGGGTCTTTTAGGCCAAAATTGAAAATGGGCAGAGTTGTTTTTAACAATGGCATCTGCCCTATGTGCCAGATGAATACAAAATAAAATGTCCAATATATATTCTGTAGGCTTCAGGTGACACTCTGAAGCATTAAAGATATTGAAATGCGATACCACCCCTCACATTATAATCAGTATGAGTAGCTACGTATTCACTGTAGAGCTTATGAGGAGGCAAAAGCATTTAAAATCATAAATTGCATTATGTTGCACTTGATAATATAAAGTGTATACACATTTAAGCCCTAGGCCCTCACAACTGTAATAGATATTTAATAAAATGAACAATGATGTGCTAATGGCAATAGGCAGACGTGTACGTTATTTTTACTGCCCCATGTTTGCTTATTTGTCTGCAAGTTTAAACAATCCATTTGATTTTGCATACTATATTTTAATTGTTTTAAATAAGCATTTGCACATTAATCTGCACATAATCAATTGTAAATCTGCAGAAGCCTTCTTCCTTTTGAATCCAGGATATTATAATAATAATAATAATAATAATTATTATTATTATTATTATTAATATTATTATTAATGGCAATTTGTATACAAAAGCGCAACTAAACCCATGGGCATCAAGGCGCTGAAGATGGTAACCAGAGAGCTCAGATATCAACCAGAGGGGGGAATTAGAGATAAGCTGCTAGGAATAGCCAAGTCTTGAGGATAATAACAGCAAGCAATGTTCCTGGACAAGCACATCTATGTGACTGTCGTTTTTATCCTTTTCATCCTTCTTACTATGCCTATTATCATAATGTGCTGCATGGAGAGAGTGTTTATAACTGTATGTTTTTAAGGAATGTTATTTAAAGAATAAACACTATTAAAGATATAAGTCTTCAGATGGCCTTGTTAGAAACTATTGGTTGAGTTTGCCATTGACTGCACAGTGTCTGGAAACGCAGAAAAGCATTAGGCTGCTTTTGCCTCAAGCACCTTTTTGTCACTTGCAGTCTATAGTTTGCAATCCTTCGAATGCACCAGCTTGAGATTGAAACAACACAAATCACTTGGACGCAAACTTAAAGCCTAATATCTTGGTGATGTAGAATATTTTTATAAAACAGGTTTTTACAAGCATTTAAAAAGATGGGACAATAAATAAGTATATGACAGACCCTGCGCCTGCTTGAAGCAGAATTGGACAGACAGGGCCCCCCAGAGCATTGCTGGAGCTGCGTCGCGCTTGCAACGCAACTTCAGCAATGTGCCGCCTTTACGGCACAGATGTGTCACGCATCAGTGCCGTTTTTGCCCCACGGTGCGCCGCATTGTAAATGCGACGCACCATGGGTGGCGGAGTAGCGGTGCACAATAACTGGTGCATCCCTGGGGATGCACCAGTTATTGTAATTCTGCCCATAGTCTCTATCAAGGCTGTGAGAAACATGCAGGGAAGATTCTCCCAAAGTAAGGGGCTTATTTACAAGCCCCTTATGCCGCTGGTATATCCCTTCAACCCATAATAAGTGACATTCCAGCAGTGCAAGGGACTTGTAAATAAGCCCCTAAATTTGTTTGGCATCGGCTTCTAGATTTCTACAGTGCCATGCTGGCTATATAAGGTTTTAATTGTGTTAATTATTTTAGTCAATGTTAGGGCCCATTTGTGATCACGATTAATAATTTCCTCCCGGCATATCTTAGATATGTTCAACTATGGCTCACTTGCACTTAATTTATTTTAAAATCTTAGCCACCGTGATGTGGCCGTTAGGTACCAAGATTAATTCCACAGCATATACTCTCAATCATGGTATTGTTTGGTAGATTGAGTAAGCGTGCTCTCAACTTGCTCCCAGATGTTAAGCTGCTCTAGGACTAAAGCTTCTACACCATTACCTGCCATGGGGGAGATACATGTAGATGACTCCAGAAGTGGAGCCGTTGAGAACTCCCTATACATGTGATTGAATTTTGCAAGAGACCCTGCTTAGAGTAGAACTCTCTATAATGTTCTCATAGTTCAAAATATGTATAACTATTTAGTTTTTCAATCATATCGGTATCAAGTGAACTATGACATGTAGGCACTTTTTCCTAAAACATCGTTAGGTTTGTCTTACAGTATACAGGTACAACATCCAGTTATCTCTGGAGGCCCATTGTTATGTAATCAGGTTGTCGACATAATGGAGACAGGGAATGTGTGTAGACCCATTTTAGGAAAAAAAGACTTTCATGATTTTAAAACCATGACTAAACCCACCACATATAAAGCAACAATTGGATGTATGCAGGGCCTATATTAAAGTTAGAAGTCCAAAGGGTGCATTCCATCCTTTCAATTCTCCTCTCAGACGACCCTTTCTACTGCAGCAAAGGCAGTGAAGAAGTCAATAAAACAGCTGCACAGCCTCCGATTTAGCGTTAAGGACTTTGGGGCATATTACCAAGCAATAGCGATTATTATCGCTATTGCTTGGTTAGAGACAAAAATTTACTGCTGAGCTGCGGCAATTTTTATCGCAAATAAACCTTGGTATTACCAAGGTTTATCGCAAATGCTATAAAAATCGGCCGCAATGCATGAATATCGCTGAAAAGTCAGCGATATTCATGCATTACCGAGATAATGCTCTTAGCCATGTTATCCACCTCCCATTGGATAACATGGCTAAGAACTGCTCAGGGCAGGTGTTAGCTTTTGGAGATATTCGCGCTTAGCGCGAATATCTCCAAAAGTTGGTAATAGGAGATAGCGAAGTTAGTGACTGTTTCCAGTCGCTAACATCTTGGCACGCCCACTTTGCATGTCATTAGTGATAAATATCACTGACATGCAAAGTGGGGCCCAAGATGGTCGCTATCTCCTACTAGCTGTCGCTAACTGGTGTTAGCGACAGCTAGGTAATAGGGAGATAATTTTATCTCTGCTTTCTTGGTTTTTAAAGCCAAAAAAGCGGAGATAAACCCCCTTGATAATATGCCCCATAGTTTTAATAGTCCATAATGCAAAGCAGTGATCAACAGTTGAGTGAACCTCTTAAAATCCACTCTGCTCAATGTGGAGGAGACTATTATCTGTGACCCACTCTTCTAAATGATTCAAGAATATTTTTGAAAAGAATTTTTCTGAGAGTAGTAGGAGCACCATCATCAATATTTTTTAGCACAGGTTATCCCACTGATCTTCTCCACAACTCCAGAGTTGAGCCTTTTTTAGCTGTTCATTGGAACAAGTGCCTATATGTACTAGCGTAACAGTCACTTTTGGACTGTTGGCTTATTTTTCAAGCCTAAGGCTCTACTTAATTTTAGAGCTGTAATTGTAGACTGATTTTCTTTCAATGGAAACAGGTCTTCTTTATAAGGAAGTGACAGGTGTTCAACATATATAGCCAGTGAACCATATAGATTATCTAAATTAATAATCTAGGTATCTTCTGTCATCATACAAGTTAATAATACAGGTTAACAGTAGGTAATGTTGTTTACTGGCTGTCAAAACTTCTTTTGATCACCCGAGTGGATTAATTCAATAAGAGAATTTCAAAAAACAAAATATTTTCCCCTTTAAGATGCTGTTTATATCTATATTTTAAAATTGTTAGCTCAGATTTTAGGGATATTTGACAGTCTTTGCCTATAAAATTTATGTGCCTTTCGTAATTTACATTTAACTTTTTTAGCACTAAACATCACACCGAGGCTGGGAAGGAACCTCTGGCTTCAGCTTACATTACCTAGACTTGTATACAAGAGAGCACATTATTCATCTGGAGTGTGTAATAGGGGATTTATACTCATACAGTTTGGGGTCCAAAGTATAGACCTGGAAAGGATGAAAGGTGTTGGAGGTGGGAGGGGTCCAGCCATGTAGTGAGTCTTCCCTGGATGCGTACTGTGAGAACTTTTTCTGTTACACGCACTTCCTTAAAACATAGCTGGGACATCCAATATCCAATGAACTCTTTCCTTATAGTCTTACAGTCTAAAGTCTTTAAAAACACCAAATTGCTATACAAAAATCAAATATAATCAATAGGGGAGAAGTGGTAGCCAGTCAGAAATGTTTGATCAAAGGTGTATCCTTTGCAAAGGAGCCATTCAAACACATGAAACCATTTGTGGCCAAAGAATTGACAAAAGAGACAGCTTCTTTTGACCAGGTACCAGTTGGAAAATGATTCACTGGGACATTAGAATATTATATATGACCTGTAAGTATTTTCATTTTTAAATACTTGTCGAAACCAAGAGCGAAATAGGATATCTACCTAAAGCATTTTTAAGAAGAAGGCCAACTTTTTCCATCCTACTTTTTAACTACAAAAAATCATCTTTGTGTACATACATGTTTATCAAGCTTAGCCATTAATGTCATTCTTATTTGCTTGTATCTCCACAATAGATATTTGAACCCCATTTAAGCTTATAGGGCCAGATGCATCAAAGGGTTTTGCCCATTCTGTGTCTATGGGAAAATGTGTTGATACATGTGCCCCATAGTTACTTCAATTACCTCATCTTCCTCGCAGTATCATGGTTCACTCCAACATCCTCACATATCCTAGACAACCTTTTTTACCTCATGCTACCGTATCTCTCATCTGGATCATGCGCATAAAATAACAGAGACCTCAGTAGGAGGACTCACTGCTATCCATTAGTCCTCCTGGTCCTACATCCATGCAAATACGTAATACTCAGTTCCATGGAGCTGCTGACATTGCATTTTCAGCCTGTGCAACACAGACCAACAACTTTCTATCTCATCTATAGGCCTACTTGGAAGGACTTCAATGATGAATTCTCAGATTTCCAGAACACCTAATCCATCCAACATGCCAACACCACCCTTTTGGGTGACCTCAACCTCCCAGACAAACAAGCTCAAAACCAAATAGACACACCCTTTTCATTGACTCAAAAGCTTGTCACGCATCCAAAACAATCCAAAGGCCACAGCCCCAAGTTTATCTTTTGAACAAGACAAAACATCCAATTCAGCTCACACATACCCTTGAGTGAGCCAACAACGTTGCCATCCCTATCTACCACCTCATTATTCTACCAACAAAAAAATCCAATATGAACATAAAAAAGAACATCATCACTTTTTCAGAAACCAACAGGACCATCCATGCCCCAACTGATGCACACAAGTACAAGCCTAAGCTTTCAGTACTCTGCTACATTAATGCCAGTCAATTAACAACTCATCCTGTTGCAAGAATTCTGCTCTTACACAGAACTGTGCACAGAGACCCAGGACCTCAGTGAATTGTGGTGTACCGAAAAAATCACCTCAGTACCTCGAAAACCCCAACCAGCTAGCATCAGTGTCACATTAGCTCTTCGTCCTATAGCAAAGTAACCAATGATTAGACAACCCAGAACATGCGACTTAGGATATACTCCGGAATGGTGGGAAGTGAGAACACTCTTTCTTTATACTCTCATACCAGTCCACAACATGGGTAAATAAGAGACACGGGCAAGGTTAAAATATGTATTTTAACGACGTGCTCTCAGGTGCCAACATAAGCAGACATAGGATTAGGAATAACATGATCAGCATTGTTACAATTCCATAAAACACAAAGGGAGAAATCATATTACAATGATGGTGAAAACAGGTCTTATAGCGCCTAGGTATAACACCCTCCCTATCTAGGTACCATGTTTATAAACTATAGAAGGTCTCTTAGGCTTAATCGGGGGACCCCATTACCTCTCAGCTCACCAAGAGTGAATCACATCAGGATCAGCAAAAGATCTCTGCATCCCTGGATATGGAAAATCTTCCAAGTATGTGAAACCATGGCTACTGTGCAAAAATAAAGGCGCCAGAATCTCAGTTGGCTCGCATCTGCCATTTGTTGTGTCTGAAAACGTTAGCCGATCAGTTCGAACAACTGCTACCATGTTATGATAACCTTGACGGCTTCAGCACTCACTGTGCAGACTAGGGTCACAATATAAGTCTAGGGATGTCGAAAACAAGCCTTTCACATGTAAAGACATTCGCACAGCCTAATTTACAAAAACAGTTATATGCAGTGTTGTGTGCAAAAGCAGCAAAAGGTAAAATGGCGTTTAAACTTCTAGTAAGCCATGCTAACATAGCAATGTGTGCAAATCAGGCCTAGCCCACACTCCAATCCATAGAGTGGAAGTAAAATAAAAGAAACATAACTCCTAAAGAGCTCATGCTACAGAGGTACCTCAGTGCAACGCATATGCAGCTCACAACGTCAGCCAAGTAAAGTTCTGTAAAGACACCAATAGAAGCAGGATGCTTTTCAAGAGAATCAAGCACTTCATCAACACCCTGCCAGACCCACCTATCCCTTACACTCTTCACTCAAGGTATATTCCTAGAAGCTCCTAAGACTGGCCAGATTCTCACACTCCTAAAGAAACCTACACTACATCCCGACTACTTGCCAACTACTCACCTATCAATCAACTTTTCTTCATTGGCAAGATCATTGAAAAAGTAGTGTATGTTCAAATCCAAAATCAATGATAAGCACCTCCTGCATGACTACCAGTCAGGCTTCAGACAATGCTGCAGCAAGGAGACCACTACCTTACACATTGTAGACAACTCCATCTTCACCACAGATAAAGTTAATCCCTGTTTCTTGATCGTGCCGAATCTCTCAGCGGTCTTGCACACTACGCTCATGCTCTCCTTGGAGGCTCGAATAGGATTCACAGGCAAGGTCCTTCACAGGTTCAGCCCCTACCTTTTTACCAACTAAACACCAGTTTGTTTTATATAGGGAATTCCAGGTCCCAAATGATCTCTATCACCTGTTGTGTTCCCCGGGGTTCCACACTGTCTCTTGCATTTAAAGACTTTGTCTGCCCAAGGCTAGAGACTGCCTGTGGATTTTGCTTGCTGGCCCTGTGGCCACCTCCTAAACCAACCAACCCCCTCCCTCCCCAGCTAGACCCTCAACAAAAAGCTAGCCCACAAAGTTCCACATAATGCCGTCACATTCCATTACAATCCTAGTTTACTAGTACTTTTGGTACTGCGGTACCAGTACCAGGGTGCCAATACATCACAATTAAGCTTGCTCAGTAATGTGACAACATGATAGGGAAGCCCGGTAGATCTGTGAATCCTACAGCACAATGTCCAAGTTTTAATTAAAAAATGTTTTTTGATATGGAGGTTCCTATTATATCCCCTTCAAAGGACTGGGGATCATGGGGTGCTCATTTGCAACATTTTCTTCAATGCAGTAGCTAGCCAGTAACATTCTTTCCATGCAATGGAACTGTTGCCGGTATTGTGCTAGCCAAATGGTCCACAGGAGTAAAACCTCCATAGGCCAAGCAGCTCCTATGGCCAACACCCCGTCGCTGCGAACTGCTGAAAGCCATGAGCAGCATGAGGTTGGTCACCTGCAGGGGGCTATGTTAGGTTATGTTATCTTATATATGTATTTGTATGCTGCATATATTATCAGAAATAGTATCCTGCTGCATCAAGCAAGAGGGGCAGCCACATCTTTGGCATGTTAGGAATATGTTTTTTTAGATTCTTTGGAAATTCATGGACTGAGCATGGACTGAAGGAAGAGATTGTTCGAGGCTTTAGGCGCCAGGTAGGGGAAAGTGCACCAGCTTGCATTGGCTGTTCATATATGGTGGATGTTGGTTAGTAGAAGGCTGGTTTCTGTCTGGGTATTGAAGATCCTGAGGTTGTTCAGGTAAGTGGGGTCTAGCCTGTGCAAGTCTTCCAAAGTTTGTTGAAGGGGCTTAAAGAGTGCATGTTTTGTTGATTTGGGAGAACTGCAGTGTTTGAGAGTTGTGTACATATCTGTGTAGTCTGGTAGTTTGAGTGTGAGTCTGGCTGATGCATTTTGGAAGACCTGGAGCCTTTTGGTGAGATTAGTTATATCACTGACATTCAGTTCATTCTCGTAGCCGAGCTTGCTTGTTATCAGAGCTTGCATGATGATTTTTTGGGTGCTGAGTACACCCAAAAAATCACCTGAAAATTTTATTAAGAAACTTGAGGGTGTAGAAGCACCATATTTATATGACTGGTTATTAAAACCTGATTATTCACCAATGTGCCCAAATTCGAGCTTGCTTTGATGGAACAGGTTGAGTGTCCACCTCTGTTATGTCAGAGGGGAACTTCAGACATTTAACCTACATTGAATGAAGGCGGCGAAATTCATTGGGTAATTGGGGTTGTCATTGGATGAGCTTCTGCCTTTGGCACACAAGATGATGCTCAGCCTGTGGGCATGAATCATACTGGTAAGCATGCCACATAGACACTGAACACTGTGTATCTGAGCAAGGATCCCTGTGGGACTCTGCAGATTAGTTTGGGAGAGGCAGAGGTACATAATGCCAGGCTGATTGACCTGGTGCACTCGGCGAGGAAAGAGTTGATATATAGGAGAGTTGGTCTGGGTTTGTCTGTTTTATGGAGGCTTTGGATGAGGATTGGATGTGAGACGGTGTTGAATGCAACTCATAGGTTAAGCAGGATGAGGGTTGTTGCGTTGTTTATAGCCAGGATCAGCTGGACGCTGTTGGTAGCAGTGATGAGGGTGGCCTTGCTGCTGAGACTGAACCTGAATCCTGATAGTGAGGGTTCCTGGTGGTTTCTTCCATAGAGGTGGTCAGCCAGTCATTTGTTGGCAAATTTTTCAAGACTCTAGATCAGTAGGGAAGCAAGGAGAGCGGTGAGTAGTCAACCAGAGTCTTTAGGTCTGCTGAGAGTTCCTTCAGAAGAGTTAGTTTGGTAGCGTGTTTCCAGGCATGTGGGAAGGTGGCAGTGGAGGCAGTGGTGAGGCAATTGTTGAGTATTGAAGTGAGTGAGGTACTGATGGGGTTGAATCCTTTGTTGAAGATGAAATGTGGGCAGGAATCCAATGGGGCTCCAGAGTTAAGGAATTGAATGCTGGAAGTGTTTTCTGTCAAGGTGCGGGTGGGGCAGTATATCATGAAGGCGTCCAAGGTATCCTTCTTATCATGAAGGAGGGCAGCGAGGATGGAGGTATGTTTAGGGAGCAAATGTGTTGAAGTGTATGGTGTTAATTGTGTTGCTGACGTAGGTGGAGAGCTGGTTGCAGAGAGCCTGTGATGGGGTGACTGTTGTGGAGCTGATTTTGGGGTAGATGAATTTCTTCATTAAGCCACGAATTATGATGGTATTTACCAGGGCCAAGATGTCTGCTCAGGACGTGTTCCTGGCATTGTAGTTGGTGATGGAATGAGAGAGGTTGTCTAGGTGTAGTAGGCAGCAAGTCTGGAGCTCTGTTGTCCAGGCCATAGTGATCTTGTTCCAGTTACATCAGCCATTTTGGTGGGTCCAATTCCACATTGGTGTGTTAGGTGCCGTTTGAAGAAGACAAGGGAGTAATTCAATCAAGTGACAATAGTGGACTTGTCCAACTTGTCTACTGTGATATCAGAGACTTTTGCAAAGATTGGGCCAAGGAGATGTCCGCTGGTGTGGGTGGGGTCCTTTTCTCATTGAGCAAGACCGATGTGTTCAAATCTTCCAGGAGTTTGTTGATGTTTGAGTCAGTAAGATCTTCCAGGTGGTTGCTGAGGTCTCTGAAGTAGACAAATGAGATGAATTTGAGCACTAGTGAGGCGATGAAATCCATAATGGTGCTTTTGGCATTGGA
Organism: Lissotriton vulgaris; assembly: GCF_964263255.1. Classification (NCBI taxonomy): domain Eukaryota; kingdom Metazoa; phylum Chordata; class Amphibia; order Caudata; family Salamandridae; genus Lissotriton; species Lissotriton vulgaris. The sequence goes on along the minus strand of NC_141695.1, from coordinate 149,018,634 downwards.
TATCAGTACAAGGGTACTGGCAAGGAAGGCCTCCTCCAGGGTGATGTTACAGGAGAGACTGAGCTTAAAGGCCGGACATTATTTCAAGGAGGTCATTGAAGTATGCAGAGGTGATTAAGCAGTGGATTATTCTCAGATGATGGCTAGCCCTCCTTTGGGTTGGCAGGTTCTGTCCTATAATGTGATCATGATGTGAAGTAGTTATCATAATCAACGATCTTATTATGATACCTAACTATAATTTGGCCGTAACCTACTTTTTTCTAGTGTAGATTGGTAAGCTGAGTAAATATATGATGAACAAGGGGATATTCGACTTAAGCAGAGGTATCTCTCTTTAACTATTTTTAGCTCCTTTAATTATGTATTATGCACCAAATTAATAAAAATCCGCACCTCCACTTCTTGCCTGCAATAACATCTCAAAGCTCATATTTCAGCCTGAGTCCTCTAGGGGCTGCCACAAAATATTGTTCAGGTTATAGCCAGCCTAGTAGAATAGACTAATGTCAATTAAAGTAGCCAAGCAGAGCACATCTTAACAGCAACAGTCCGAATAAGCCTAATTTTTTCATCACTTCAAACCCACCCTGAGATCCTCATGAAATGATAACTTCTTGAAAACAGATTTGCATCAAATCATAAACGACATGCTTTTTAAGTAAAGTTCTAACTTTTGCCAATTAGGTGTAATTCAAATATTCTGTAGCTGTTACAGAAGCTTGCTAGGGGAATTAACATGTAGTTTATTTTGTCAGGACAAAATGGGCCTGATTCTGCGTATTCTTCCTGATCTGGTGATCCCTGCCCAGACACCATCGCAAAAACTGTCTCATCCATCATAGCAGCGGGAATCACCCCACTTTTCAATAACATGCTGGAATGTGGTGAGTTCCCTATATGCTGGAAACAAGCATCGATTCTACCCCTTTTAAAAAAATCTAACCTAGATGTGGCCGATTTGAACAACTATCGGCCCATCGCCAGATTACCACTACCAGCTAAATCATAGAGGGTATAATAAACACTCAGCTGAGCACGTTTCTGGGGACTGAACAATGTCTGGATCCGTCTCAGCATGGATTCCGGGCAGGGCACAGTACAGAATCAGCTCTGATAAAATCTGCTGAAGATATAAGACTAGTGATGGATGCAGGAGGCAGAGCCGCCCTGATCCTGTTGGACCAGTCCGCGGCCTTCGATACGGTCCACCACAGGTTGTTGGTGGAACTGTTGGGGGCCTGCGGAATTCAACGTAAGGCCCTTAAGATCTTGCAGGCCCTTTTTTCCATCTGGACCCAAGTGGTGGCTTTGGGAGACTTTGAATCGCCCCCTTTTACACTCCCATGTGGAATCCCTCAGGGTTCATCCTTGAGTCCCACTCTTTTTAATGTGTACGTCTCCACCCTGGCGCCAGTTATAAGATTGTTCGACTTTAACTTAACAGCATAAGCAGACGACACGCAGATCATAGTGTCGCTGCTACCGGGTGAAGTGGAAGACACAGCCGACAGGTTTAGGGACTGCATGCGCAACTGGATGGCAGAAAACTGTCTTAAATTGAATTCAACAAAAACTGAAGTCCTGCTGTTCAGGGCCAAAGACAATTTCTGGTCCCCAAGATGGTGGCCTGAGGAAATGGGGATAGTCCCCTCTCCAGTCACTAAAGTCAAAAACCTGGGGGTTCTGTTGGACGATACTCTCTCCTTTAGACCTCAAGTTAACGCCCTGTCCTCATCCATCCACTATATCTTAAAAACAATATGAAAAGTTTTGCCTTTTCTCCCCGACAAACTTAGAAAGACAGTGGTAACGGGATTAGTAATATCTCATCTTGACTACTGTAACAGCCTGCTCCTAAATGCCCAACAGGGGCTGCTAAACAAACTTCAGATTTTACAGAACACGGCTGCCCGTCTGATTACGGGCACTCCCAAATTTTCTTCAGTAGCACAAGATCTGGTAAAGCTCCACTGGCTGGCAGTACTCAAAAGAATAGCTTTTAAGTCACTTTGTGTAGTTTTCAAAGCACTAAAAGGGCTTGGCCTTCACTGCATGACCCCACTCTTCCAGTGGTATAAGCCAACAAGAACACTAATGTCTGCCGATCAAGGACTGATCATAGTCCCCAGAGTTAGGAAGGCTCGCTGGGGGGGAAGGAATTTCTCTCTCTGGGCAGCTAATGCCTGGAACGCTCTGCCATTGGCCCTTAGGCAGACCTCAGACCTGCTGCCCTTTAGGAGAGCCCTGAAGATATGGCTATTCACACACTAATCTTTCTGTCATGCACACCAGTGATCATTCAGCGCCAGGACACCGCTTGGTAACAGTGCGCTTTACAAATGTGAAAAATAAATAAATAAATAAATTCCTCGAGCTGAAAGATAAACTGTGTTGCACCCCAGTCCCATGAATGCTAAATTAAACAAAATAATTTGCTCGAAGATCAGTGATCTACTTTTCACCGACCCATTGACCCAGTATCGTCAGAAATCCCTGACTGCTTGATTGCTGTGGCTGCCTTGAATGGAAGTCTGCAAAAGATCAAGAACTTAGTAATGGGCTATCCTTAATAGTGATGGTTCCTCATTCTGTTGAATTATTGCTTACCAGAACAAAAACACAATATCTGACACATAGCAGACTCAGTAAATATGAGCAGAGTCTGCTTGCACTAGATAAAGTCACAATCCGGCATTGTAATGTATTAAATGTTTCTACTCTATTGCCTGTTATTGAACCAGAAGACAAGGATGATGATTTTGATCATGACTGTCACTGAACTATGCATGAAACCACGTCTAGACATTAAGGAAATATCATGATTAAGCCTATTTGGGGGGAGATGAAATGGTAAGGCTTTTTAGAAAAAGTTATTTAAATTCAAGGTCTTTAATAATTGCTGATGAAAATTGCAGGAGATGTGTCACATGCCAACATCTGAATGAAGGTAAAAAAACACCTTCAGAAGCACACATCTAGCGAGAGTAGGGGGTCCCTATAACAGATTGCAGATTGATTTTATTGAGATGCCTGTGCAAAACAGACTGAGATATAGGCTTGCGATTATCTGTGTATTCTCCCGGTGGTTGGAAGTCTACTTTACGAAGAAAAATGACAGTCTCAGTGTAGCTAAACTGTTACAATGAGAATTCATTCCTAGGTTTGGAATGCTGGTCCTTCTTGAGTCATATAGAGGTCTAGAATTAAAAAACAAAGTGATAAACATGCTATTACTGCATTGCAGATTGAACAGAAATAACACTGTAGCTACAGACTGGAAGCGTCAGGCATAGTTGAGCAAATGAATGGAACGATAAAGCCCAGATTGGCGAAAGTTTGTGCTTCCACATCATTGAAATGACCAGATGCATTGTTTTTGGTGCTGATGAGTGTCCGATGTATTCCAGATAGAAAGACTTGAATATCTCCTCATGAGATCCTCCCAGGGAGAGCCATGAGGTTACCAGCTGTTCCTACTAATCCCTTGGTGAACGTCTTTGATGATAAGATTATGGACTACTTGAAATCCCTTGCTGATGTGGTTAGTTCTATCTCTTATCAGATGGCAGCTGCCTCACCAGATCCCCATCATGAACAGTGTCATTACCTTAATCCTGGAGATTGAGTCATCATCAAGAAGCAAGTTCGGAAGACTTATCTTGAACCCACATGCAGAGGCCCCAACCAAATTCTGCTTACAACAAACACTGCTGTAAAATTTGCTAGACTCCATCATTGGATGAATGCCACACACACATAGAGAAGGAGCAATCCAGAAAACGGATTGCTGGTCTATGATCCTGACAGAAGAGCACTAGTGGTTACACCACCAGTGGATCGACCAGGCCGATCTGTGGCATCTTCAAGAGAGCAATCAGGAGATCTAGCAGATGTGCAAGAAGGAAGGGTGAAGACGAAAGAGAAGTGCAAGTTCCTTGAAATATCACAAACTGGTATTAATGTCTCCAGTGATGCAAGCAGTTTTGACAAGCTGATTGGTCAAGGAGTTCAAATACGAAAAAGACAAAAAGAAGCCAATCAATAGCTCGTATTCAAAAAATAGTACCTGAAGAAAGTGAGACAAAGGACGATAGTTTACTGGACCCAAATTATCAGGTTGGGAGAAGATCCAAGAAGACTTGAATACCTTGCAGAATATATTTAACCCATGAGTGGTCTTACTATGTAAACTCAGCATTCAATGTGACTCTACAAAAATGTTAACAAAATAAATCCTAAACTTCTAGAAACTCTCCGAAAATAAAATAATTTTAGTATTGGCAAAGATTTCATTGAAATACAGAAGAAGTCCAACTGTATACAACAACACAATTGAACTATGTCTAATAGATGGTTATTAATTTAGTTATACGTTTTAATGAAGATTAACCAAGGTACAAGAAGAAAGTTTAAAGACGAATAGGGATAACATATTAGAAGAACATGTAGTGGAGTTAAGGATTGTCTGACAGGGTATTATCCAGAAGAAAAAGAAGAAAAGAAAGATAAAAACATATATAAAAGTAAACAATTTCCAATTTCTGAGTAAAAAAGGATATGTTGCATTAAAAAGTATTATAAATGCTTTATGTGTAGTTTTCATAGTAACAGTTATAATGATTTTCATAGTACTAATAGGATTTTATTGGGCACCTGATTTAGAAACCCCTAGAGTTAACATTACTAACGTTTATACATAGAACTTTTAGAGACAAAATCTTTACTAAACACTTCACAAATTTTAAAGGAGAGAATTACTCTACCAATATTTATTCTAGATTAGTACAAGAATACACAACTACTTTAGATGTTAAGGATTGTTATGTTTATGCACATTTGCCAGTGTCAGTTTCCGAAGAAGTCCCCTACTAACATCTACCTCTACCTCTATCTTATGCAATGTCATGTAGCATTTTGCTTTCACTAGTGTATAGACAAGAACATTTTAAAAATTTTACTCCAATTATGATTTAGTGCTCTTGGTAGATTTTTTAGTGCACATTGCCAAGTCAGCCAACTGTTGACAGTACCTAAGACTCTAGCTCTCGAAGATTGCTTTAAGTCAAGGTTCGTTCACTTCACAATTGAATTGCCCTCAGGCCAGAATGGAGACGAATATTGCACCTGCACCCCCAGTGACTTGATCGTATCCGGTAAGCCTTACAGACAAATGCAGGACCTTGTTCATGGAAAGTGCCACAGTCAAACGTCCTGACAAAGACACACTAATCTTTATTGACAGTTGAAGCGTCACCACTATGTTGCTGCCAAACCCAAAGGAATCTAGTGCACAAATCCACTGCAACCAAAATATGTTTGAAGACAGTGTTTCAAGTAAGCCTGGGCAAAGCACTACACTACGCTCGCGTCGTTTGCAAAGTTTGCGCTACTTCGCACTACACAAATTGCACGTAGCACAGTGCAAACATGCGTAGTGTAGTGCAGCTGTAATTTTTTGCTTGCTCGAGGTCCTCAACGTCAAGTTGGCAACTGCGAGCAAGCAAAATGACATCCCGGCGAGACTTTTTCCTTGTTCGCGATGAGCAACATCAATTGGCGATCGCGAGTGTGAAAAATAACCCTCCTGGCGAGATTCTCAATGCCGGGAGGTGAGGTTTCTCATTGCGAGTGGTCACATATGCTCGCGACCGCTCGCGATAAGAAACTACCAGTCTGCATTGAGAAAACTGCTGCTCAAGCAAAAATCTACTTGAGCGGCAGAAAACGACAGCTCGCACTGTGCAAGTTGCCGTTTTCAATGATTGCACAGTGCAGACAAGCATCCTGCACTGTGCAATCATCACGAACAGGGTACTACGCAGTTCGCGTGCTACGTGTAGCTTGCGTAGTGCGAAGTACACTCCGCGTAGCTACGTGTAGCGCGACTTCGCGAACTACGCTCAGGGTTAGTCTGAAGTCAAAGGACCGCAGTGATCAAGATAGATACAACCAAATGGTTAATTTGAAATGGAAAGTTGAGTGTATGGTGGATGGTCAGCAGTCGAAAGCTTAGGGCTTGATTACAATCCTATCAGGAAGGCCCTCCCAGAGACATCCATAACCTGGAGCCGGTCCTTTTAAACAACAAAGTACAATGCACAAAACCCTTCAATATCCGAACGATACGTACTCTCCTTCATGCTCCATTTTCCCAACGAGAAGCCTCCATAAACGCTGAATGAAGTTATTCGGAGGCAATAAATAGTCAGATTCCAACCGGCCTAGTACGATGCGTACTTCTCATGTGCCGAATCCGTTGCCACCACCCAGATGTCAGAGCATCCGGAAGAGCAGTATTTCAGCTCTGATTCTTGCCACAACACGATCCCTGCAAACGAGATAGTACAGCCATGTATTCTATTGTGCATGTCATACCCATACTCTATTACCTATGGATGATACTACAACCTTAACCAATGCATTTATCACAGACAGTAAGTCAGACACCAACCACACACAAAAATCCTACTACCCCACAAAAGGCAACTTAACACACAGCTTGTGAGAAACCACAGTCATTATTGGGGTGGGTGGAGTTCTTGCAGCAATTTTGAGGCAAGGGGGGTGGTGGATACCTAACACTACCAGCATTTTCCACCTAATAAGGGGGTGGATGCCTATCACTACCGGAGTTGTCCACCTCGTTAGGGGGGTGGATGCCTATCACTCCTACCATTGTCCACCCCATATGGGGTTGAATGCCTATCACTCCCACCATGGTCCACCCCATAGGGTGGTGGATGTATATTAATTCGACCAATGTCTACCCTACAGCAGGGTGGATATCTAATACTACCAGCAATCTAATGCCCATATTGGGGTGGATGCCTATCACTCCCACCATTGTCCAACCCAGAGGGGGTGGATGACTAACACTCCCACCATGGTCCACCCTACATGTGGGTGGATGCCTAACATTACCAGCAATCTAATGCCCATAGGGAGCTGGATGCCTATCACTTCCACCATTGTCCACCCCATAGGGGGTAGATGCCTATCACTCCCACCATTGTCCACCCCATAAAGGGGTGGATGCCTAACATTCCCACTGTAGTCCTCCCTATAGGGGCGTGTATATCTAACACCCACTATTCTCCACCCCATAGGGGGGTTGGTGCCTATCACTTCCACCATTGTTTACCCTATAGGGGGTAGGTCTGTAGCCCTCTAGCAATGTCATGGGAAAAATTGTGTTTAGTGTGCAAACCCCCAGCAATGTGTAGACACAATGTGATATGGGGCCTAAACACATCAGCACTTTAGTGTCAAATTGGGGCTTGTGGGGCCCAACCCCCCAGAATGGTCCAGCAATTAGGGGGTTGGGTGGCTAGCCCCCGAGTACTGTTGTGACGACTTGGGGGATGGGGTCCAAACAAATGTAGCACTGTTGATGTAAACAATTATGTTGCAGGTTACATACCCTCAGTCATGTGCAGCCAATCGGTGCTTTGGGCGGATAACACTCCCAGCAATATGTAATTGGACAATGTGACTTATGCCCATCAAAAATGCATCAACACACACATTTGGGGTATGAGCAGCAGAAACTACAAAGAATTCTGGTACACAGTCAAAATATCGATGTTGAAAATATCGATTTATGTGTGTGTTAATAATATCGAAGACATTAATTTCGAAATAGAAAATATCGAAGCTCAAAATATCGATAGTTAAAAATATCGACATTTTAAAGTGATGTTTTAAAGTATGTTAAGTAATGATATATAATTTATTTTTTAATTATTATTTAATTAATTTTTGTTAAAAGTTTAGGAGCGGGATGTAGAGTTTATAGGGGATAAGGGTGGGTAGTGTTTTAAAAATGTATAGTGCAATTATAGAATATAAAATTTCGAATTTTAAACAAAATTAAAAAATTCGAAATTTAGAATAAATATTCGAAGTTTGCGAAATTGTATAGAAAATTATTGATTTGTGTTTAATGTTTGGTATTGTATTTTTGGGTATTTAGTAAAAAGTTTTGTAAATATAATTTCAGTATTAAATCTTAAAAAAATAAATTATGTAAAATTTTAGGAGCGGGAAGTAGAGTTTATAGGGGATAAGGGTGGGTAGTGTTTTAAAAATTTCTAGTATAAAATTGGAATTTTAAATATCGAATTTGATATAAATGTTAAAAATTCGAAATTTTTAAAGTAATTTCAAAATTTGCGAAATTGTATAGAAAATTATTGATTTTTGTTTAATGTTTGGTACTGTATTATTCGTTATATAGTAAAATGGATTGTAAATATAATTTATGTATTAATTTATATTTAAATTAATTATGTAAAATGTTTAGGAGCGTGATGTAGAGTTAATAGGGGATAAGGGTGGGTAGTGTATAAAACATTTAGAGTGTTAACATTTTTTAAAATAATTTCGAAATTATAAAATGTTAGATACATTTCGAAAAATTAACATAAATTTCACATTGTGCGAAATTGGAAATAAAAATAATGATTTATGTTTAATGTTTGCTAGTGTGTCATTGGGTATATAGTGGGTATATTTATGAAAGTAATCTGGTGTTTATAATGTAAAATGATAATTTTTATTGTAAAATTTAAAGAAATTTGAATTTGAAATTTACATTATTAATTTCGTAAAATTTATTTTAAAATAAAAATTTTGTTTATGTTTTATATTGTGTAACTGGGTATATAGTGGATAAGTATGGATATTGTTTGAAATAGTATGTTAGTACATACAAAATATTACAAGTACATGAAGTATGGAAAGTCTGTAGCACTTAACTGAATTAAGCGTTAATTGGATGCAATTACTCTAATTAAATGGTGATTTGAGTTGCAATAGTAAATTATGAAGGTTTAGTGTACAGCACTTACTCTAAATAAATGGTGATTGGAGTTGGAATAGTAATTTAATTAGGTTCTGTGTCCAGCACTTACTCTAATTAAATGGTGATTGGAGTTGGAATACTAAATTAATAATGTTTAGTGTCCAGCACTTACTCTAATTAAATGGTGATTGGAGTTGGAATAGTAAATTAAATAGGTTCTGTGTCCAGCACTTACCCTAATTAAATGGTGATTGGAGTTGGAATAGTAAATTAAATAGGTTCTGTGTCCAGCATTTACTATAATTAAATGGTGATTGGAGTTGGAATAGTAAATTAAATATGTTCTGTGTCCAGCACTTACCCTAATTAAATGGTGATTGGAGTTGGAATAGTAAATTAAATAGTTTCTGTGTCCAGCACTTACTATAATTAAATGGTGATTGGAGTTGGAATAGTAAATTAAATAGGTTCTGTGTCCAGCACCTACCCTAATTAAATGGTGATTTGAGTTGGAATAGTAAATTATTAAGGTTTACTGTCCAGCACTTACTCTAATTAAATGGTGATTGGAGTTGGAATAGTAAATTAAATAGGTTCTGTGTCCAGCATTTACCCTGATTAAATGGTGATTGGAGTTGAAATAGTAAATTAAATAAGTTCTGTGTCCAGCACTTACCCTAATTGAATGGTGATTGGAGTTTGAATAGTAAATTAAATAGGTTCTGTGTCCAGCACTTACCCTGATTAAATGATGATTGGAGTTGGAATAGTTAATTAAATAGGTTCTGTGTCCAGCACTTACTCTAATTAAATGGGGATTGGAGTTGGAATAGTAAATTAAATAGGTTCAGTGTCCAGCATCTACCCTAAATAAATTGTGATTGGAGTTGGATTAGAAAATTATTAAGGTTTAGTGTCCAGCACTTACTCTAATTAAATGGTGGATGGAGTTGGAATAGTAAATTAAATAGGTTCTGTGTCCAGCACTTACCCTAATTAAATGGTGATTGGAGTTGGAATAGTAAATTAAATAGGTTCAGTGTCCAGCAACTACCCTAATTAAATGGTGATTGGAGTTGGAATAGTAAAATATTAAGGTTTAGTGTCCAGCACTTACTCTAATTAAATGGTGATTGGAGTTGGAATAGTAAATTATATAGGTTCTGTGTCCAGCACTTACCCTGATTAAATGGTGATTGGAGTTGGAATAGTAAATTAAATAGGTTCTGTGTCCAGCACTTACCCTGATTAAATGGTGATTGGAGTTTGAATAGTAAATTAAATACGTTCAGTGTCCAGCACCTACCCTAATTAAATGGTGATTGGAGTAGGAATAGTAAATTATTAAGGTAAACAGCCTGATTCATCAAGCTGAAATCGGCTCGCAAAGGGTCAGATTCTGAGAATCTGGCCCTTTGCGAGCGCTATTTTTGCATTTGGGATTCATCATCCCAAATGCAAAAATCGGTAATTGCTAATTCGCTAAATTGCGAGGAATTACATTTAAGGAATCTCTATTTGAGATTCCCTAAATGCAATTCATCAACCATTTTTAAATTGCTAATTCGCAATTTCGGGCCGCTATTTACCGAGAGGTCAGACCTCTCGGTAAATAGCAAAAACTTAGAAAAATGCTTTTAAAAGCATTTTTCTAAGTTGCATGTTGCGCACACGCATGTCCTTTGGACATGTGTGTGTGCAACACCTGTGTGAAATTTCATTTGAGGGGTGCTACAGGGTGTCCTGTGGACACCACTGGCACCCTTGAAAACGCAATCTTATTTGCGATTAGCTAATTGCTAATCGCAAATAAGGAATACTCCCCATTCATTCCTATGGGCCTTTTGGCCCATAGGAATGAATGGCGAGTTATTCCTTATTTACGATTAGCAATTAGCTAATCGCAAATAAGGAATTGTAAGGAATCGCATTTTTATTGCATATTCCTACTTGAATCCCGTTTTGCGAGTCCTTAATAGCGATTCGCTATGAATCGCTATTAGGGCCTCGCAAAACGGGAGCATGATGAATCAGGCGGTTAGTGTCCAGCACTTACTCTAATTAAATGGTGATTGGAGTTGGAACAGTACATTAAATAAGTTCTGTGTCCAGCACTTACCCTAATTAAATGGTGATAGGAGTTGGAATAGTAAATTAAATAAGTTCTGTGTCCAGCACCTACCCTAGTTAAATGGTGATTGGAGTTGGAATATTAAATTATTAAGGTTTAGTGCCCAGCACTTACTCTAATTAAATGGTGATTGGAGTTGGAATAGTAAATTAAATAGGTTCTGTGTCCAGCACTTACCCTAATTAAATGGTGATTGGAGTTGGAATAGTAAATTAAATAGGTTCTGTGTCCAGCATTTTCTATAATTAAATGGTGATTGGAGTTGGAATAGTAAATTAAATATGTTCTGTGTCCAGCACTTACCCTAATTAAATGGTGATTGGAGTTGGAATCGTAAATTAAATAGTTTCTGTGTCCAGCACTTACTATAATTAAATGGTGATTGGAGTTGGAATAGTAAATTAAATAGGTTCTGTGTCCAGCACCTACTCTAATTAAATGGTGATTTGAGTTGGAATAGTAAATTATTAACGTTTACTGTCCAGCACTTACTCTAATTAAATGGTGATTGGAGTTGGAATAGTAAACTAAATAGGTTCTGTGTCCAGCATTTACCCTGATTTAATGGTGATTGGAGTTGGAATAGTAAATTAAATAAGTTCTGTGTCCAGCACTTACCCTAATTGAATGGTGATTGGAGTTTGAATAGTAAATTAAATAGGTTCTGTGTCCAGCACTTACCCTGATTAAATGGTGATTGGAGTTGGAATAGTTAATTAAATAGGTTCTGTGTCCAGCACTTACTCTAATTAAATGGGGATTGGAGTTGGAATAGTAAATAAATAAGTTCAGTGTCCAGCATCTACCCTAATTAAATTGTGATTGGAGTTGGATTAGTAAATTATTAAGGTTTAGTGTCCAGCACTTACTCTAATTAAATGGTGGATGGAGTTGGAATAGTAAATTAAATAGGTTCTGTGTCCAGCACTTACCCTAATTAAATGGTGATTGGAGTTGGAATAGTAAATTAAATAGGCTCAGTGTCCAGCAACTACCCTAATTAAATGGTGAATGGAGTTGGAATAGTAAATTATTAAGGTTTAGTGTCCAGCACTTACTCTAATTAAATGGTGATTGGAGTTGGAATAGTAAATTATATAGGTTCAGTGTCCAGCACTTACCCTGATTAAATGGTGATTGGAGTTGGAATAGTAAATTAAATAGGTTCAGTGTCCAGCACTTACCCTGATTAAATGGTGATTGGAGTTGGAATAGTAAATTAAATACGTTCAGTGTCCAGCACCTACCCTAATTAAATGGTGATTGGAGTAGGAATAGTAAATTATTAAGGTTTAGTGTCCAGCACTTACTCTAATTAAATGGTGATTGGAGTTGGAACAGTACATTAAATAAGTTCTGTGTCCAGCACTTACCCTAATTAAATGGTGATAGGAGTTGGAATAGTAAATTAAATAAGTTCTGTGTCCAGCACCTACCCTAGTTAAATGGTGATTGGAGTTGGAATATTAAATTATTAAGGTTTAGTGCCCAGCACTTACTCTAATTAAATGGTGATTGGAGTTGGAATAGTAAATTAAATAGGTTCTGTGTCCAGCACTTACCCTGATTAAATGGTGATTGGAGTTGGAATAGTAAATTAAATAAGTTCTGTTTCCAGCACTTACCCCAATTAAATGATGATTGGAGTTTGAATAGTAAATTAAATAGGTTCTGTGTCCAGCACTTACCCTAATTAAATGGTGATTGGAGTTGGAATAGTAAATTAAATAGGTTCAGTGTCCAGCACTTACCCTAATTAAATGGTGATTGGAGTTGGAATAGTAAATTAAATAGGTTCTGTGTCCAGCACTTTCCCTAATTAAATGGTGATTGGAGTTGGAATAGTAAATTAAATAGGTTCTGTGTCCAGCACCTACCCTAGTTAAATGGTGATTGGAGTTGGAATAGTAAATTATTAAGGTTTAGTGTCCAGCACTTACTCTAATTAAATGGTGATTGGAGTTGGAATAGTAAATTAAATAGGTTCTGTGTCCATCACCTACTCACATTAAATGTAGATGGGTGTAGGAATAGTAAGTTATATAGGTTCAGTGTTTAGTATGTACTCTAATTACATGTGGTATATTGAACATTACATTTATAAACAATTTGAAAATAAAATAGAAATGATTTTGCAATAGCTATAAGATAAAAATTACACCATTTGCTTTTTAAAACAACTTTATTTTTTTAACATCTGAAAATAACGACAAGATATATTTATTATAAAGCAATGTTTAGTATAATTAATACAAAATATAAGGACAATGTCGTTTGAAAAATCACATTTTTGAGTAGTTGTTTCGAAAAGTAATTTTTATGTACAGAGAAAAAAAGGTTATTTAACGTTACTTAATTCTTTTATATTCTCGAGAGTAGATCTAACCTCGATTTCAGGGATGTTTGGTGGATGGTTATGTTCAGTAGTATTAATAACACTTGTTTCCCTGGTTGTAGCACGCCCATAGCATTTATTTGAGTAATATTTAGTACATTTCCAGTTAACTTTAAGGTCTTTTTGTTTCTCCTGAGTATAAGTATAGCCCATATAGCATAATAAACATTTTCCTTTCTGAGATGTAATAAATCTTGCATCTTCTGTCATTCTTGTGTTCTTTTATCTAGAAAAGTTATTATAAAAATATTATGAAAATGTGTAATTTTTAAAACATTTAAAATTAAGCATGTACTATTTGTAGTTTCTTACTTACCAACAGTAAAGTTGTATCTTTAGAAAGTAGGTGTAGTTTCAGTCAGATGTTGTTGTCGTATTGGTAGGTCTGTTGAAAAAAAGTGAAGTCTGTTATAGGATTTGTTTAAATGTATATTTTTGTTAGACATTTGCTAGTCTCTAACTTTTCAAATAAATAAGTTACTTTTTCGGGATTACAAAAGAGAAATTTGCAAGAAAATACTAACTGAAGTATTAAAAAAGTGAACTATTATCATTGTACATTCTATTGAGCCTATAATGACTTGTTATGTTTCACTTTTGTACTTACCAAGAGTTTTTGAGTAGTTGCAGAATGTCTGTTCTTGGATGCGAATTATCTGCTTTCAGTTCTTTTGAGGTCTGTTTAGAGAGAAATTTATAGAAAATTACCAATGTGTTTATATGTTGGAAAAAGAATAGACAGTTTTTTTATAAAGCATTGTTACTTATTTGGTGAAAAGAACCTGGGATCACACATGTATTATAAGTTAAAGCAGAAGAAACACATTAGAGAACATGATTTTAGTACACTACTTGTCTACTTTTTTTAAGAAAAAATAAGAATTATGTAGATACCTTTTTTATAGTTAAAGTGTCGAATATCTTGAAGTAAAAGTAGAACTTTATTTGTTTGTAGAGTCTGTTTTAAGAAAAAGTACATAGAGAAACAACATTTTAGTGTAAAAATCTTGGTATATAAGTAATAGTTAACAAAACATTAGAAATTAGTAACAGAGCTATATGAATACTTACTTGTAGTATTTAGTAGTATTTTCATGCACAGAAGAATATAGATGTTGGTCTCAAAGTGGCAGTATGTGGTCACGTTGAATCTTCCCTGCAGGTTGTAGGGATGATTGAGACTGGTTTATATAGGGTATGTGTAATTAGGTTTGCAATCTGATTGGTCACATATGTTCAGAAGAGTTACCATTGGTTAGTTTGAATTTTTTTTAGTAAAATAATTAACTTATATGTGACTTAATGGTTTATATAGATGAAGAGAAAAATAGTATGTATTTATTAAAAAACAGTTGTAATAAATAAAGATTTTTAATAATTAGTACAATGTATAAAAAAATGTATGTTCAAAATGAGTGTTTTAAAAAATATAGTTAGTAAGAAATCAAATAAATGTGAGTAAATGAAAATGTTATTTAATAATCGTAAGATAAATTAGTGAAGTATATTAAAATCTGTGTATTACTAACAGTGTAGATGTTTTGGGGTTATATATCAAAAAAAGAGTTTTTTAAAGCTATCAATATTTTTAGCTTGACGAAATTAGTGCTGTCGATATTTTAGTTATCGATATTTTTGTAGCGTGCTATATGTAGTATTGAGTGTCGATATTATGTTAGTCGGTAATAATGTTAACGATATTTGTGTAGTCAATATTTTTGTGCATCGATATTGTGTGATCGGTATTTTTGTAATTTTCATGTAAAGTATAGGGAGTCGATATTATTGATATCGACGTTTGAGACTCAATGTTATTGTAGGTCGATTTTTGTGATATCGAAATTCTGTCAGTGATTCAAGAATTCTATCCCAAAGTCCATATTGGATCAGATGCAGTCCCACGCTGTGGCAGCAACGTCAACTGCGAAACCTAAAGTAGAGAAAGGATCAATATCCACCATCTACTCAATATCCTTCAAAGACAGCTGAAATACATGGGTGAAGATGCACAAAGACAAACAATTACCCAACCAGGGCAGAACAAACACAACATGTGTGTGGGTGTGGAAGTTGGCTGACACACATGACAGGGGCTCAACTCGACTGAGCAATATGTGTGTTGAGTCCAATCAGGAAGTATTCCATATAGGATTTGATTTTTGTTTTGATTTGATTTGTGCATTTCTAAAGCGCACGAATGCCCGAAGGTGTCTTGGCGCTATGGATTGTCCAGATTCTGGGGCAAGTCTGGAGTTAGTGAAATTTATGCGGTGAATAGCCAAGTCTTGATTCTCTTTCTGAAAATCTCCAGGGTTGGGCTGTTTTTTATGTCAAGTGGTAGTGCGTTCCATGTCCGTGCTGCATGCACGAGGAAGCTTCTTCCTCCCCAATTTGATCGTTTGAACTTGGGTATCGCTATCAGTTGGTTAGGCAATGTGATCAATCAGCATTGTTTGATGAGCGGGTGCACCAGACTCTCATGTTGGCCAAGCATGGGGGACCACCAAAAACCACATCAGGAAACATTTCACTTCCACAGTTCCCTCTAGGCCACAGCACTGTGGTGACTGTATACTGTTTTCTGATCTACTGTGATTCAAACAGACTCACTTTTGTGCACTGTGTCACGTGCCTTGCAAAAAGCAATGTCCTCTCACATACCTAAACATGACTCCCAGTGCAGTGCAGAGAGTCTGTCTTGGACGTAGGAGCCTTGCCAGTAGCCATCTCACATTTGGCCAGTCTAAACACCACCCCCCTTGATCAGCAGCATCTTACCTATTCAAAGCCTCACTTGACACGTGACATTGCAGAGGCCACCTTTACAGCTCAGATCAGTGGATGACTGATGATGAATCCCTTATTTACCACCCATCATTATGATACCAATACAACCATGTGTCCATGTACAGTTGCATATGACCAAAAGGGGAATCGCACCATAAGGTAGGTATACCCAGCATGCCACATACTAGTACAAACACACGTTTAATGGTGGAACAGGAAATGTCAGACACACACATTTATGTGACACAAAGTCACAACATCTGTCCACCACAGCACATATTCAAACCCTGCAGGGCAACAGAAGTACAAATACTCACAGAAGGATGACATTGTAATGAGTCAGTGTACACTGAAACACAGTGGAGACTGGCACGACACTAACAAAGTACACAGACACACAAGTAGTGTGGCTCACTGGTTAGAGGCGGCAGACCCGAGAGCAGAGGACGGTCCGGGACCAGGGTTCGATTCCCGGCGCGGCAGGTTTCTGGACCAGGGTCAGCGGACTCGATAATTCTCTCGCCTCGGTGCCCACTCTGATCAGCGATCACACTCGGCAACTCTGGGCATTAGCTTGCCTCATCTTCACTAACGGCCCCACCAGACCGCCGGGGATGCCTGGTCTCACCCTGGAGATACCCATTAAGGGACCATCTCTCAGGGAAGCCAGGAAGGGTTTTGCAGCGGTCGAAGCGCCTTGGGACCCTACGGGTAAGTAGTGCGCTATATAAATGCCTATACATACAAAATATAATCATGAGCCTCTCCCTACAACAAATCAGAAGTGGTTTTGTCACAGCTTTCAATGCCACATGTCTAGACCACATTCCCACATACTGTGAAGAAAAACATGGGTCCAACAGTAATGTAGTTGACAGTCACCTTGTGTGGCATAGGGGCGTTACATACAATTCAAGATCAGAACATGTACACTGTCAACTTGGTAGCATGTCTTTCAAAGCAACTCTGCATGTAGCTCATAAAGCTGCACTATGTGCAGCCAATGACTAATGCAATTTTGACGATGCAGAGTGTGTACAGCAGAAGAGTTGGAAGACACATGAGTCACCAGATAGAGGATACAACAACAAGGTTTTGAGGATCAAATGCTCACCCAAATGTGTAAGAGAATCTACCTGCACTGGTGACAACACCGGGGAGGGGTCAATCGACTCACACCCACACAAGCATGTCATAAGCCCCCTCTGGTGCATCGAGATGGAGAAGCATGTCTGCACCATAAGATCCAGCCCAGTACACACACCATTACAACCCAAGATGTATAAAACCATATGGGTGCAGCCCCCTACACTCGCAGCACCACTCTCTATCACCATGTACTCAACACATCTCAGATACATGATATGCACACAATGTACAGTACACATTCCCTCTTCAGCAGATGACAAACATAACATGTCAGATGCACCACTCTCATCACCAGCCACACATTCATGACAAGATTCACACCCTTGATCTAGTTTGGACCACCCACCTCTCAGCTAGTCTGGCAGACATCAGCCCTTGCGCCTTGTCTGATCACTTTCTGATCAGGTGAGTGATTCTGCTCGAAGTCCGGGTGGTCCCTCACCCCCTGAATAGAAAGTCCTGCGTGGGTGGAAGAAAATAAAAGAATGTGATCTTGTGGGGACCCTACGTATTTCAGCCACGGGAAGGCCAGTACTAGGAAATCTCGACCAGGAAAGCGAATCTCTCTGGATTAGGTTGAGTAATGCCATTGACAAAATCACCTCAGCACGTACAGAAAGAGTGAGGCCCAAAGTAAAAGGGGCCCCTTGGTTAAATGAGGCTTTGCGAGGGATGAAACAATCACTGTGACAATTGGAGCGAGCCTGGCGCAAAGCTTATGACCCAGGTGCTCTCTCTGAATACATTGACATGTTTGCTACCTACAAAAGAGCCATCACAGACAGGAAGGCAGACTACTATGAATCGAGGATTCTGGCCGCCGACAATAAACAAAAGGAGACCTTTCTGATCCTAACGGAACTGAGACAGTCGCAAGAACAGAAACCCCCAGCCTGTCCCGAAGACTGTAACAAGTTTCAGTCCTACTTTTTATAAAAAGTCACTGACCTCCTGTCAGTCATTCATTATACTCTTGCTGTTCATATCCCTCCAGTGGGTGATCCCAATCTGGTGCCTATGACAAACCTCTCTCCCCCTTTCCAAAATCAAAAAATGACTCTCTGAGTCTCATACTGGCCGACACCAAATCAGGGTCGCCAGCTGACCCCTGCCCACCTAGGGTATTCAGCATGGCACTCCAAGGGATGGAGAGCGAGGTCCTTAACCTACTAAATTGGTCCCTCGACCCAGGCCAAGTCCCGACCAACTTTAAAGAGGCGAGAGTCCTACCTCTGCTGAAAAAACTTGGGGCAGATACAACAAATCTTAAAAATTGTGGGCCTATTACCCTGCTTTCTTTTCTGGCTAAGGTGCTAGAACAACATGTGCTGAAAACCTTATCTCACCACTTAGAGAGCAACCAGCTCTTTCATATGAAACAGGCCGGTTTCAGGGCTGACCACTGCACAGAACTGGTAATGCTGGCAGTATTGAACAAACTCAAGACTGTTGATGGATAACAAGAAGCCTTGCACCCTGGTTCTCCTAGACCTGTCCGTGGCATTCAATAGGTCAATCATGGCCTACTCTTGGCGCGGATCAGGGAGCTGGGAGTCCAGGGGTTGCATTTCAATGCTGGCATCCTTCCTGTCAGGCCATTCTCAAAGGATCCAACTCGCTACCCAGGTATCTGATGCAGGTGAGCTAACATGCGGTGTCCCTCAGTGATCAGCGCTATCCCCCTTCCTCTTCAATGCCTACCTCCAGCCCTTGGTAACCGCTTTATCTTTTATGGAGTGCCAAGTCTTCAACTACGCGGACGACACTCAAATCCTCATCCAGATCGACAACTCCCCCACAGCACATGCACACTTGCGCAATATCCTAAAGTTCACAGTCAACTGGATGACCCCCAACTACCTCAAAATCAACCCTGATAAAACCGAGATACTAATACCTTGGAGTGACCTCTTTTGGCCACAAGACCTTGGCCCCACTATCGAGCCCGCCCCAGTTGTAAAGAGTATGGGTATAAAATAGATGCCAAACGCTCCATGTCCCACCAGGTTTCTACCATGGTGGGGACATGCATGGGCCTGCTGAGCTTGCTGCAGAAATTGGCCCTGCTCCTCTCATTCACAGCACTCCGTATGGCAGTACCAGCACTGATTATCTTTCACTTAGATTACGGGAATTCTCTGTATGTGGGCCTCCCGGAAAAACTGCAGCTAGTCATAACCTACGCTGCGAGACTGGTTTTCAGGCTCCCAAGGCGAGCTCATGCCCCCTCCCCTATTGCAGCAGCTACACTGACTACCGGTTAAGCAGAGAACCAGATTTAAAGGGCTATGTATAGCCTGCAAGGCCATCCATGGTCAGGCCCCAGCATATATTAAGGAACGACTGGTAAATTATATGCCCGGACAGTCCCTCTGGTCATTGGAGGCTGGCTTGCTGGCCTGTCCCCGTTTCTCGACCTCTTCCAAAGGGGGCAGAACCTTCTCTATAATAATCCTTCTACTTTGGAATGAGCTGCTGGCAGGTGTCCACAGGGAGCCTGCCCTCCTCTCATTTAGGAAAAAATAATGAACTCTCCTCTTTACCGAAGCTTGGGGCACAATCTAAGCCAAGTCGGGGCGCACACTCTACAGAGGTGCCAAGGTTGGGCTTTCTCTCAAAGCACTCAGAGACCATTGGGTGATAATGCACTATAGAAATCCCAATTAATATTAACATTAACATTAACATTAACCTTACTATGTACTTTACCCATATTAAATGCCAAACTCGATGCCCGACCTGGGGTGCGTTTTTCCAGCTTTCATGAGAACCCTCTCACCACCTTGGTGTTAACCATACACTATCATAACCTATAACTTACACTGAGCCAAGTGGTTTCTCACATTACAATCGAATTAAATTGGATGCACCCTTGGTGCTCTAACTTATACTTGGTGCTCCAGTTAATAATTGGCGCCTCTGCAAGAATACAATTTAGTGGAGAAAGTGTGTGTCATAATTGAATTACGGCACTGCTACATGCATAATGTACTTAATAAAGTTTAATTGACATACCTAAGATGGCCGCCCGTTGCATTCTAGCATTTCATGCAGCAACGCAATGACGAAATTACAAGTATTACGGAGCTCCAGATCCTCCCGTAAGTATTGACATTACTACCCTAGAACTGCATACTACAATCAAAGGCCATTAAGGCTGGATGACTTGCGCTTATATGTGTGTGTCTGACCGCCTTTGTTAATTCTATTTTTAACAGAATCGAGCAACAAAGTGCTCGTTTGGCAAAATCCGTCAGCACCAGACCTCATTACCAGGGGTGAGTCGGGCAATGTCAAACATTAACATTTTGCTCATGCACCCAACAGCTGCCTCTTAAACGATCTCCAGCAAAGAGCCCCTTCACGGGTGCCAGTTGGGCATTGCAGCCCCGGCCCAATGAGGAGTACAGACCAATGCTGAAGCATGACATCCTTCGGGGCGTGTGAGGGCATTCGTAAGAGACCTGTGCACTCCCCTACCCCCCTCTCACGAACTGCCCACCCACTTGACTAACTTTTCAAAGTCACCACCATGCATACAAACTTCATGTATGCCCAGTTGTAAAACTTGAAACTGATGAGCACACGCGCTGCTGGTTACCGAGCCAACTTCGATAATGCCTACTGCATAAAATGCTCAGAAACACGGACTCTTTGACTAATTGTTGGAATTTACAACGTCTTTGAATACATTTCTCTGTGACTCAAAAAAGCCCTGAAGAAGTCTCTTTGTGAGACAAAACGCATTGGTATTAATTTTTAGGGCTAGTCCCTTTTCTCTTTTGCAGAAATAGAACAGGGGGAGCCCTTATGTCGCTGATCTGCTTCTTTCCCCAAAGGCTCTCTTCAGGCAGCTGATTGGCTGTCCTCAAGGAGGATTCCCAACAGTTCACGAGCTCGTGGACGAGCTTGCCCGATCCTTCCCCCTGCCAGCAGCATTTAGCACATCAAAGGCTTCGCTGCCCCGCCCCCCGCCGTCACTTATTCACGGCCGCAGGCCGTGCCTCCCTGTGTGTTCGTGTGCGGGAAAAACTGGCTTGGGCACTTGGCACATCAAAGGCTTCGCTGCCCCGTCCCCCGCCGTCACTTATTCATGCCCGCATGCCGTGCCTCCCTGTGTGTTCGTGTGCGGGAAAAACTGGCTTGGGCGGGCGCCCACAATCACACACACACACTCTCAAAGCGCATCGCGCTTCACACACAGTCATTAACTCACATAAGCAGAAGGCAGCCATAAAGCAAGGTCTGGCATCCATCAATGGCTGGCTCGAAGAGACACGGGGCCCGCATTTCAAAAGGTAGGCAAACTGAGGCCGACACCAGCCTCTGCCTCCGGCCATGCCAGGCCCAGCCGGCCCATGCGTATTTATTTTATTGTATTTATCTATGCCGCCGTCACTTATTCACGGCCGCAATCCGTGCCTCCCTGTGTGTTCGTGTGCGGGAAAAACTGGCTTGGGTGGGCGCCCACAATCACACACACACACTCTCAAAGCGCATCGCGCTTAGCACACAGTCACTAACTCACGTGAGCAGAAGGCAGCCATAAAGCAAGGTCTTGTATCTATCGATGGCCTTGCTCAAAGAGACGCGGGGCCCGCATTTCAAAAGGTAGGAAAACTGAGGCTGACACCAGCCTCTGCCTCAGGCCATGCCAGGCCCAGCCGGCCCAAGCGTATTTATTTTATTGTATTTTATTTATGCCTGTTTATATAAATTCCCAGCCAGCCCATGCGTATTTATTGTATTGTATTTTATTTATGCCTGTTTATATAAATTCACACAGTTCACGCTCCCTTGTATTTTTATTTATTAATGCAATGTTATATAGCGGGGACTTTACCCGAAGGTTTCAGAGAAAAGTAACGTCAAGAGAAAGCCTCAAGTCTACGCTGCCAGATATTTAATAGGTTGAGAAATGTGCTTTTTCTCTGCTTTGACTCCAGTTAAACAAAGTACAAGCAGGAAACCGCTAGCAGCACCGCCCGCCATAGCGGAGAGAATGACACTCCTTCTAATCATACAACCTGTTCTTTACATCAGGCTTTTAGCACGGCACGCTCAAAAGAACATTTCTGTAGCCGTTTGTTGTCGCCCATTTGAACCTGTGCTCATTTCATGGATGTTTTAGGATGAAAGGCTCACCTAGATATTCAGTAGTGCAATGTGTAGGCAACAAGCTAAACTATTGACTGACTCAATGTTCAGTAATACTGCTAGATTATGACTGTGGCAGTGTTGTCGCCCTCTTTTTTTCTCCGTCCCTCTCCTCAGTTGGACTTTGTGTCAGGAGAGCTTCTGCTGAGGGCGTGTCCCAATTGTTGTACACCACAGTGGGATCACCTTGATGGCTGTCACGCTCCCAACATTACATTAAATGCATTGATTAAGCGTCGTTGCTTTCTGCTGCAGGCTCATCATTTACGACTATTGAGTGTCAACGCTTAATTAGGGGCCTTAACTAACGATTTGAGCATGCAGTGAGGAAAGTGGAATGAGCAGGTATTGGAGCGCTTCACATGAGCACCAGTTATGTTACACAAGGACACTTTCATTGTGTGGTAGGCAAAGGGAGATAAAGTGATTTGATCAGAATCACAGGATGCTGAGCCCACGCCGAGGCTCCAACTCGGTTCCCCAGCAGCATTTGGCACATCAAAGGCTTCGCTGCCCCGCCCCCCGCCGTCACTTATTCACGGCCGCAGGCCTGCCCTCCTCTTGCTGTCGGTAGTTCCTTTCACACCCGCCGTCGTCCTGCTGTCCGTGGTAACTATCACTCATTGCTTCTGTTGCATATGTTTAAACTTGCTGTTATATCGGCCTTTGTGTAGCACAAGCAACGGATTACAAATGCAATAGGTGTCACATTTCCTCAAGTTAACACTATTAGCATTGTAAATGACAAAGTTATTAATTTCCAAAATTTCAAAACAAAAACATAAATAATAAATTTGTCATTTACAATACTAATCCCTCAAACTTTACTAATGCGAGCCCTATTGCATTGCAAATGCTTGTTAAATGAAGTCAATAAAGAACAATCCTTTAAGAAACTAATATCAGGGATCTGGACATCTTCTTGTGTGCTTGCCGTGTTTTTGATACTGATTGTTGTAAGTGTTGCATAGTGCTGAACCTTTTTGTGTTTAA
Organism: Lissotriton vulgaris; assembly: GCF_964263255.1. Taxonomy (NCBI): domain Eukaryota; kingdom Metazoa; phylum Chordata; class Amphibia; order Caudata; family Salamandridae; genus Lissotriton; species Lissotriton vulgaris. Next base: position 148,995,216 of record NC_141695.1, on the reverse strand, counting down.
TGTTTATATTGGATTTCATTCCTGGATAAGGAGCATAGAGGGTCGTGCTCCTTGGTTCTTTGCACTACCACGATACATAGAAACATATTACATTTGTCAGGTGCGGATTTCTATAGCCTCCACCCTCAATTCAAATGTATCCGTACCCAGTTGTGATAATGAGACAGATGACTTGTTGCACATCACAGCCCTATACTGCATGGCCATTCAAGACGGTTGCATTGTGAAAGACTTGCACAATGTCTACAAATCTCACAATGACCTATGTGCAAAAGTGTAAGTAAAGCATGCTAGTGTGGCTTATTCATGTCACTCTCATGGCCAAAAATAATGTTGATGATGACACCCTGCAAATGTAGACAATGAGGACTAAGATATATACTGTAATAGATCACACAGTCCATGGACCATATTCAGACCATAACATCACAACATCAATGAACACCCACACAAGATTTGCACATTAATGACACTTGACTTATGACCACATTGTGGGACACAGAAAGCAACAGTGAAAAGAATCTCACATGCTTTATACCCAACTATAAAAATACCAATATTTCCAAACCAACAAAAGGCCAAGGGCCAGTCTATTTTTGTAGAGTCCTAGAGGGTGTCAGGGCTAATCATGTTCCATTGCTTCCTTGCACTTCAACCGCAAGGGGACACCTCCCCTGGGAAGGGCATCTTTGGGGGCATGACAGGAACCATAGGGACAGGACTAGAGGTGACAGGTTTGGGTTTCGGGAGGGATGGGATCTGGTGTTGTGTGTGTGTCCATTGCAGTGGCCCAACCCATCAATCTGTCCTGTCCACTGCTGTGGTAGGAACAGACTGAAGGTGGGCTGTTGGAATGGAAGTACTTGTGGTAGAGGGGAAGGGCTTGAACTTCTTGGGGATGGTGTAATCGTGAGTGGGGAAAACAGGGAAGGGTCTGAGGTGTGCCCTTTGGGGGGGCACCTGGGACTGGGAAGAAGTGGATTTTGTGAGGGAAGTGTGGGTTCATGGTATGGTTTGAGATTGTGAAAATCGGGGAAGTACAAGTGGCGGGCTCTGGGGTCTTCCTATTAGGAGGGCATGCAGGCAGGTGTGGATCTCATCATTGGGTTGGGGGTTTCCTCTTCCCCTTGTGAGGGTGGTCAGATGGCTTAGTGGAGAAGAGGCCAAGGCCCCAGATGAAAACTTGCAGGTAAGTGGGGGTTGCAAGACAGTCAAGGGTAGGAGTTATGGAGGCAGAGGTAGCTGTGGAATGTGGAGTGGCTGTGGATACATGTTTGTCTTTTTTGCTCTCTCCCCAGTGTGTGTGATGTCAGTCCCCTGAGTGTGCGGTCGTGTGTGTTTTGACTTTTGTTTGGGGGTTTGTGTGCTGCATGTGTCTATTGCTTTGTGTGCATGTGCCTGTGTGAGTGTGCTTGGGTCAGGTAGGGTAGTGGGGACTGTGGATGGGGCAGTGGAAAGAGGGGTGAGGGACTGCAGGATGAGGGACGCTGCTGCTATCCGTCAGGAGGCCAGGGCCTGATTAGATCTCTGTAGGGCAGACATATCTGATGAGATGGAAGGTGCACGCAATTAGATTCCAAAGGAAGGATAGTGTATTGTATATCTTCTTCTTTATTTAACAGTTTTTTTCAAATACAGGCACAGCCAACGCGTTTTGTTCCATTAGCCTTGTGGAACTTCGTCAGGGCGAATTGATTCAATTTTGGAGTTTTGTCAATCTATTTAAACACACAATGTGGATCAGACAGCAACTGGCACTGGGACTTCAAGGCATGTAACCTTCTTATATTGGAGATGATGTTCAAACTGGAAACGAGTGGGTAAGCCCAGTAGGTATTCCAATGCTATATCCAGCAGTGTTCAGAATATTAGAGGACTAAGTATAATGATTATTCAAGGTGGTGCGAACGTTCGTCAGGGAGTCTAATTTTCGCAAGGAAAGTTTCTTTCTTCTCTTTCTAATGTCCAACTCCGGTACGGGCATAAATTGAAGCTGTGGAGGACACCGGTCCGTAGAATAACGCGGTGGTCGTGGTAATAACCACCGAGCACCTGTAGTCGGGTGCTCAAATTCCGTATACAGTCTCAGGGCGAGTCCTCCAATGTGCACCATTGAAGGTGTGTAAGATCGTCACTGCATGTTGCATGCTCCGCAACATGGCAGTGAGGAACGAGCTACCCTTCATACAAGATGATGGAGACCAGCAGCCACCACCAAGTGGGGATCCAGGACTGGGACATGTTGCCAGTGATGAGGAGGAGGAGACAGCTCATCAACAACTTTTTCACATTAGTGTAAGTATGCAGTGTAAGTATGCAATGAGGAGTGAACAAATCACTTTTGTAGCATTATGTGTGTCTGGAGGTGTGCAATATGTCTGTATCCCATAACCCCTACACACATAAGCAGGCCCAATAGTTGCAGGCACAGACAACACTGAGCCTCCTTCATTGTTGACAGTGTTGTCATTGTCCGCCGACTCGAGTGCCCTGTGTTACTGTGCTCTCATTGTTTCCTCTGTTTTATGTGTCAGTGTAGGTAATTGTCATCTGGTTTTCATCAGCTGTTGTGAGAGTGGTTGCAGGGGATGCAGATGGTACATCAATGAGTAAGTGCCTTCTGTGAATACCAAAATGAGTAAGTGCCTTCTGTGAATACCAAAATGGTAGTAAGTTTAGGATTGTGCCTTAAGTTAGTTCTGTGAATCGGGCCCATTGTAAGGATCCTGTGTTTTTCTACCGGAGTAGTATATGGGAAAACAGCTTCGAGTTGCTAAAATATTTCTGCCAGCCAATACGGCAGATCATCATTATTCGGAAGACGCATGCCCATCACTGAATTAATCATGATGGGACTTATGACAAGACCACCACCATGGCCTGGTGGCTGAGGAGCGGCACCAGCCGGAGACACTTGAATATAATGTGACATAAATTGTATGACACTTCTGAGAATATGAATCAAAGACCTATGTAATGGACATAGCTCTGCAAGTATAAAACCAAGATAATTTGGATGAGGTGTTAAACCAGCCAACACGGGCCATGTGGCCCCATCGACCAATAAGGGTCTAAATGGACCACTGTAACATGGTGTGGAAGGGAGCCATTAAACCATATGGTATGCTCCCAGGCTGTCAAATGAACTTCAAGTAATCAATAAGGGCACTTATTTCACGGAACATGGCTGGTGTATATTCATGAAAGAAATGATCATTTCCATTCACTGCTGGAAATGAAACCCAAGAGTAAAAGACTTTGAAAAGGTAAGCTGTGTCTGCCTCAACAACAAAAATGAAATCAGCCCCCGCAACAGGGACTCCAAATTGAGTCACATGAGCAGTAACCAAATCAAGATTATGTGATGCAATAGCGACCAGTTGTGTCATATAAATAATGGGACAAACAAACAGAAAGAACGGTAGAGCAAAAGGGGGTCAAACTGAAAAACTAAAATCTTTTAAAATTCAAGCTTGAAAAAACCTACAAAATATACAATTTAATAAGGCAAAGCCCCCTCACCACGGACGTCTACAGAAACAGTGAGAGGGTATTGTGGACAAGCTCAGACGCTACTCAGGAGTCTAGCGAATAAATACCATACCAAACGTTGGTGGCGCCATGTTGCAGGCATTATGCACAAACACAGAACTATGTGCAGGTTTATGGGACCTCAGTGAATAGGGACTGAGTCTTACTACCACATTAGTACCCACGAGCCCAGGACCGACTAGCTATAGTGTCCTACTTGCTCTCTTACTCACTCACAGAGAAGAAAATGTTTAGACACCCCAGAACACAACACTCCCAGATCTGTCAGGAATCACAGCAACAAGACACACCCTTTTGCTCGTACTCTTGTACTCATCCACAATAAGATCTGACAGAGCCACAAAATAGTTAAAATATTTATTTTAACAAACATGCCCTAACATGCAATATACGTGCCACAACAAGCAATAAAATGCAAATAAAATCAGCATAGCAGCAAGTACATAAATCATGATGGGAGATGTCATCATGAAAAGAAAGTGGAGCATATCCTCCCTCCCCTTACTAAGAAGCAGTATTATTATATAAGCAAAGTCCAGAGCACACAAGCAAGGTATCTTTTTTAGAGGGTAATCACATGTATCAATAACAGATATGATAAAAACCAAAGATTCTTTCAATTAGTTTTTATAGTTTATAGTGGCACCCCTATCGAAGGAGATCCCAAGAACATGAAGCCAGCCGACACGTGTTTCGTCAAATCGGGCAATCACCTGTGACTCTTCAGGGCTGAAACAATGTAATTAAGGGCTGTGTCGAGAGACCGGTGATAATTCCAACCCAGTTCTAGTCGGGTTAAATTCCGAAACAGGCCATCTGCGGCTAAAACAGTATGTGCGAAGAAAAGTGTAAAATTTCCCCAAGACGAACGGGTAATGTCGTCTAATAATCAGAGATGGCTGTCTGCCAACCTACTGGAGAGCTGCAAGAGAGTTGCCGGATAGGCCAACCTTTGTTCTGAATACTCAAAACACCCTCGCTGAACTCTTACCGTATTATTATATATTAGAATATCTCTGGGCTTAGTCAGCAGACCCAATACCTCAGCCTATAGATTGTAGATCTACATCACACAAGTTGTTTTGCTCTTCTCCCTGGAAAGGTCCCTTTCCATGTGTCTCTCATGTATTCTGTGTACCCCACTCAAAATCAAAGTACGTAGTCCAAAAAACTGTTTGTCTAAGGGCTAAGGTCTGGCCAGAACAAAATAACAAGGGGGCATTGTTGTTTGACCTTGTACATAATGTTCAGTCAAAATCCCAGGAACATGCAGAGTGTGAGCACAGCAATGAGTTCTCATGTGAAAGCAGTCATCTTAATGTGTAAAAATTAAAGATGTGTAGTAACAAGTGAAAAAGCAGCAGGCAAGCTGCAACGTGCAACGTGCTCAAGCAAAGTTACTGAAAAACAAAAATGTCCTCAAGAGCCACATGACAACAGGGCACCACCGACCTGGCCCCGGCTAATATCCCAGAGATCCACAAGACAATGGTAGGAGGACGATCCTTCTCCTACCTCTCCCCAAAGACCTGGAACTCTCTTCCACCACATCTCAGACAATCACCCTTACTGCCTCAATTCAGGAAGGAACTCAAAACCAGGCTTTTCGACTAGACTGCAGAACCCCCGCCCATCCCTTGAGACCATAATGGGTGATTAACCATGCTCTATGGGAATCCTGTTTTATTGATTATTCACAACTACCACTGTGAGTCAAGTGCAGAAGGGGTACGTGACCCAGTTGCTCAGAATCCATAGTAGGTAGGGCCCTAGAACATCAGGAGTAAAAGGCAGCAACCTCCATGGTTAGGCCCAGTAGTCGTTGTGTGCCCCAAAGCACTCTTTAAGGGGTTCTGACACTGGAAAAAAGCTCAAATGGTCACCATTCCAGAGGAACAGAACACGTCCCTAAACCCACAGGGCCTCTTTCTCAGGTTTGAATTTGAATTTGAATTTTGAATTTAAAAACATTTCTATAGCGCGCTTTTACCATGCGGTTTCTTGGCGCTGTTTGAGAGCAGGTTCACGCCACATCAGGGGGCTAGTCAGCTCCTGGGTGACAGTTGTAGCACAAGTAAATGGGGGTTCAGAGACAGGAAAAGGTCACTTTCTAAAATAAAGCAAACACAAGAAATGATGGAGGGAGCGCTGAAACTTTTCAGACACTCACCCCCAGTCACAGATCTGGGTTGAATCCATCATCATTCTTTAGCTCACTTCGCCAACTCAATTCCCACCCAGCTATATGCAAATCAGTCTTGACCCTGTGCCTCATGGGAACAGCCCAGCCTGAACTGCCAAGCAAGAACTTCCCTGAACCAGAAACAGGCATCCTGGGACCGGTTCCTGGGTAACACCCTTCATCAGCCAGGTTAGCGAGAATCCAGTTAAAAAGTGTGCAAGGGACCCACATCTGGGCATACCCTGCCATCTTAGGGCGAGCAAAGCAAACAAAAGGAGATGATGGATGGAGCTCTGAAACTTTTCAGACACTCACCCCCAGTCACTGATCTGGGTTGAATCCATCATCATTCTTTAGCTCACTTCTCCACCTCAGTTCAGACCCAGCTATATGCAAATCAGTCTTGACCCTGTGCCTCATGGGAGCAGTCCATCCTGAACTGCCAAGCCAGGTCTTCCCTGAACCGGAAACAAGCATCCTTGGACTAGTTTCTGGGTAACACGCTTCATCAGCCAGGTTAGCTTGAATCCAGTTGCAAAGTGAGCAAAGGACCCATGTCTGGGCATACACAGCTAACTTAGGGCAAACAAAGCAAACACATGGAGAAGATGGACGGAGAGCTGTAACTTTTCAGACACTTATCCCCATTCACAGATCTGGGTGGAATCCATCATCATTCTTTAGCTCACTTCACCACCTCAGTTCAGATCCAGCTTTTTGCAAAACAATCAGTCTTGAACCTGTGCCTCGTGGGGGCAGTAAAGCCCGATCGGCCAAGCCTGGTCTTATCTAAACCGGAAACAAGCATCCTGGGACCAGTTACTGGGAAACACCCTAGAAACAGCCAGGCTAGCTTGAATCCAGTGGCAAAGTGAGCAAGGGGACTATGTTGGGGCATACCCTGCCAACTTAGGGCGAACAAAGCAAGCACAAGGTGATGATGGACGGAGCGCTGAAACTTTTCAGACACTCACCCCCAGTTACAGATCTGGGTTGAATCCATCATCATTCTTTAGCTCACTTCACCACCTCAGTTCTGACCCAGCTATATGCAAATCAGTCTTGACCCTGTCCCTCATGGGAACTGTCCAGCCGGAACTGCCAAGCCAGGTCTTCCCTGAACCGGAAACAAGCATCCTGGGACCAGTTTCTGGGTAACACCCTTCATCAGCCAGGGTAGCTTGAATCCAGTGGCAAAGTGAGCAAGGGATCCAGGTCTGGGCATACCCTGTCAACTTAGGGCGAACAAAGCAAACACAAGGAGATGATGGACAGAGTGCTGAAGCTTTTCAGACACTCACACCCAGTCACAGATCTGGGTTGAATCATCATCATTCTTTAGCTCACTTCCCCACCTCAGTCCAGACCCAGCTATAAGCAAATCAGTCTGGACCCTGCCCCTCATGGGAACAGTCTAGCCCGAACTGCCAAGCCAGGTCTTACCTTAACCGGAAACAAGCATCCTGGGACCGGTTTCTGGGTAACACCCTTCATCAACCAGGCTAGCTTTAATCCAGTGGCAAAGTGAGCAAGGGACTCACGTCCACTAAAATAATCATTGCAAATACCCAAATTCACCAGCTTGGACTAAATAATTCAAAAAGTCCCAAAAGCTCCTTCCTAGCCGCAGATAACATTATGAAATATAATTCTATATCCTGATGTTTTTCTATAGAACAGCCAACCATGCCACGGTGAAAATAGCTTATGGGCTATTTCCACTCTAGGGCAGTTTAACATAAACGTTATCATATCCTACTATTAAATACCATACGACCAGCTTATGGGCAGTAATGCCTACTTAGGTATGACTTACTAATATTTAAAATGAAGGTTTGGTTCTGTGAAAACTGCACAGTTTGGCTTCATATGATAGGCCTGCAATTATGTTTATTCTGTCAGAGTAGTGGATGGCACAATGGGTGCCGCAGTCTACTGGATACTTCTGACTTACAGTTCCTGGGTCCTGGGAACACTTTGGTCTCATATACTAGAGAAGTATAAGTAAGTTAATTATGCCAATCAGGAGTATACCAATATCATAAAGTTGAAAGGAGGAGTACAGGCACTATACCATTATTTGCAGGGGAAAAGTGTACAGAGTTCAACGGCCAAAAAATGAGGGTCATTTCAAGCAAGTGGCCACATGGTTCAGCTCTTAACACAGCCTATAAGTAGTCTCAGAATTTCATTAGGTCTGGTGGAATCTCTATTGTGTAAGCCATATGTATTTTTGTGCAGAGGTAAGAATATGACTTACCTTAAAACCAATAGTCTGCCTGAGGGTTGATCAGACATCATGGACTCTGTGGAAGCCAATGCTAAATTAGATTATTGTTCATATTGTACGACAATATCCAGTGATTTAAGCACTGTCTCATTTAAAATAATATTTGAAAAATGATATCCCAGTTTCTTTGCAGTGTCATTGCAGTACACTGCTGCTACTCTCTTTGAGTTCAAGACACCTAACAACAAATTTTGCTGCTCAGTCTTGGAGCACCAAGAACCCTCTGAACAGATGGTGGTACCTGGAGGGGATGCTGCCAAGTCTGAAATTACCAGTTCTGACTGGTAGCTCAACTCCAGTTATTGTCCATCACAAGTTTAAAAATATGCTAAAAAGGGGCATAACATGCAGAAATTACACCAGGATAAGCAATGCCAAATAGCGGATGTGATTCCTGGTCCCAGACCCTTTTTAGCTCAGATTTTGTCATCTGCGTTCAACAAGCGCTAAATGTATCAGAAAACCAGTAGGTTTTACTGGGTGTGTTCCTGCAATCAAGAAAACTCTCAAAACAGAGGGGTGAGATCTACTGCAGAGCAAAAACTGCACACAAGACGTGAGCAAGCCAGAGAACTCAGGGAGGACCGAGACAGGGGTCTGGCTTGGCTCTCAGAGCCAAATCAAGAACTGAGCCACCCAGAAAAAAATCACTTTGTAAATCACAGAAGCAATACACACTGTGCTCAGCACTTTATTCTCTACTCTTACAATTAGGTTAGGGTGGGTTATGATTATGGGGTGCAGGGGTATTTAAAGGGAGCAGGGTGGGATTCGTTTTTAGGGTGTAAAGAGGGTAATAAAATAAAATAATAAATAACAATAATGTAAATAATGCAATTTAAAAGAATAAATGTTTTAATTAAATTTAAAAATGTATATATATATATATATATATATATATATATATATATATATATGCACCAAAGCCGTCTTGGGTGGGCGCCCACAATCACACACACACACTCTCAAAGCGCATCGCGCTTAGCACACAGTCACTAACTCACGTGAGCAGAAGGCAGCCATAAAGCAAGGTCTGGTATCTATCGATGGCCTTGCTCAAAGAGACGCGGGGCCCGCATTTCAAAAGGTAGGAAAACTGAGGCTGACACCAGCCTCTGCCTCAGGCCATGCCAGGCCCAGCCGGCCCAAGCGTATTTATTTTATTGTATTTTATTTATGCCTGTTTATATAAATTCCCAGCCAGCCCATGCGTATTTATTGTATTGTATTTTATTTATGCCTGTTTATATAAATTCACACAGTTCACGCTCCCTTGTATTTTTATTTATTAATGCAATGTTATATAGCGGGGACTTTACCCGAAGGTTTCAGAGAAAAGTAACGTCAAGAGAAAGCCTCAAGTCTACGCTGCCAGATATTTAATAGGTTGAGAAATGTGCTTTTTCTCTGCTTTGACTCCAGTTAAACAAAGTACAAGCAGGAAACCGCTAGCAGCACCGCCCGCCATAGCGGAGAGAATGACACTCCTTCTAATCATACAACCTGTTCTTTACATCAGGCTTTTAGCACGGCACGCTCAAAAGAACATTTCTGTAGCCGTTTGTTGTCGCCCATTTGAACCTGTGCTCATTTCATGGATGTTTTAGGATGAAAGGCTCACCTAGATATTCAGTAGTGCAATGTGTAGGCAACAAGCTAAACTATTGACTGACTCAATGTTCAGTAATACTGCTAGATTATGACTGTGGCAGTGTTGTCGCCCTCTTTTTTTCTCCGTCCCTCTCCTCAGTTGGACTTTGTGTCAGGAGAGCTTCTGCTGAGGGCGTGTCCCAATTGTTGTACACCACAGTGGGATCACCTTGATGGCTGTCACGCTCCCAACATTACATTAAATGCATTGATTAAGCGTCGTTGCTTTCTGCTGCAGGCTCATCATTTACGACTATTGAGTGTCAACGCTTAATTAGGGGCCTTAACTAACGATTTGAGCATGCAGTGAGGAAAGTGGAATGAGCAGGTATTGGAGCGCTTCACATGAGCACCAGTTATGTTACACAAGGACACTTTCATTGTGTGGTAGGCGAAGGGAGATAAAGTGATTTGATCAGAATCACAGGATGCTGAGCCCACGCCGAGGCTCCAACTCGGTTCCCCAGCAGCATTTGGCACATCAAAGGCTTCGCTGCCCCGCCCCCCGCCGTCACTTATTCATGGCCGCAGGCCTGCCCTCCTCTTGCTGTCGGTAGTTCCTTTCACACCCGCCGTCGTCCTGCTGTCCGTGGTAACTATCACTCATTGCTTCTGTTGCATATGTTTAAACTTGCTGTTATATCGGCCTTTGTGTAGCACAAGCAACGGATTACAAATGCAATAGGTGTCACATTTCCTCAAGTTAACACTATTAGCATTGTAAATGACAAAGTTATTAATTTCCAAAATTTCAAAACAAAAACATAAATAATAAATTTGTCATTTACAATACTAATCCCTCAAACTTTACTAATGCGAGCCCTATTGCATTGCAAATGCTTGTTAAATGAAGTCAATAAAGAACGATCCTTTAAGAAACTAATATCAGGGATCTGGACATTTTCTTGTGTGCTTGCCGTGTTTTTGATACTGATTGTTGTAAGTGTTGCATAGTGCTGAACCTTTTTGTGTTTAATGTTTATATTGGATTTCATTCCTGGATAAGGAGCATAGAGGGTCGTGCTCCTTGGTTCTTTGCACTACCACGATACATAGAAACATATTACATTTGTCAGGTGCGGATTTCTATAGCCTCCACCCTCAATTCAAATGTATCCGTACCCAGTTGTGATAATGAGACAGATGACTTGTTGCACATCACAGCCCTATACTGCATGGCCATTCAAGACGGTTGCATTGTGAAAGACTTGCACAATGTCTACAAATCTCACAATGACCTATGTGCAAAAGTGTAAGTAAAGCATGCTAGTGTGGCTTATTCATGTCACTCTCATGGCCAAAAATAATGTTGATGATGACACCCTGCAAATGTAGACAATGAGGACTAAGATATATACTGTAATAGATCACACAGTCCATGGACCATATTCAGACCATAACATCACAACATCAATGAACACCCACACAAGATTTGCACATTAATGACACTTGACTTATGACCACATTGTGGGACACAGAAAGCAACAGTGAAAAGAATCTCACATGCTTTATACCCAACTATAAAAATACCAATATTTCCAAACCAACAAAAGGCCAAGGGCCAGTCTATTTTTGTAGAGTCCTAGAGGGTGTCAGGGCTAATCATGTTCCATTGCTTCCTTGCACTTCAACCGCAAGGGGACACCTCCCCTGGGAAGGGCATCTTTGGGGGCATGACAGGAACCATAGGGACAGGACTAGAGGTGACAGGTTTGGGTTTCGGGAGGGATGGGATCTGGTGTGTGTGTGTCCATTGCAGTGGCCCAACCCATCAATCTGTCCTGTCCACTGCTGTGGTAGGAACAGACTGAAGGTGGGCTGTTGGAATGGAAGTACTTGTGGTAGAGGGGAAGGGCTTGAACTTCTTGGGGATGGTGTAATCGTGAGTGGGGAAAACAGGGAAGGGTCTGAGGTGTGCCCTTTGGGGGGGCACCTGGGACTGGGAAGAAGTGGATTTTGTGAGGGAAGTGTGGGTTCATGGTATGGTTTGAGATTGTGAAAATCGGGGAAGTACAAGTGGCGGGCTCTGGGGTCTTCCTATTAGGAGGGCATGCAGGCAGGTGTGGATCTCATCATTGGGTTGGGGGTTTCCTCTTCCCCTTGTGAGGGTGGTCAGATGGCTTAGTGGAGAAGAGGCCAAGGCCCCAGATGAAAACTTGCAGGTAAGTGGGGGTTGCAAGACAGTCAAGGGTAGGAGTTATGGAGGCAGAGGTAGCTGTGGAATGTGGAGTGGCTGTGGATACATGTTTGTCTTTTTTGCTCTCTCCCCAGTGTGTGTGATGTCAGTCCCCTGAGTGTGCGGTCGTGTGTGTTTTGACTTTTGTTTGGGGGTTTGTGTGCTGCATGTGTCTATTGCTTTGTGTGCATGTGCCTGTGTGAGTGTGCTTGGGTCAGGTAGGGTAGTGGGGACTGTGGATGGGGCAGTGGAAAGAGGGGTGAGGGACTGCAGGATGAGGGACGCTGCTGCTATCCGTCAGGAGGCCAGGGCCTGATTAGATCTCTGTAGGGCAGACATATCTGATGAGATGGAAGGTGCACGCAATTAGAGTCCAAAGGAAGGATAGTGTATTGTATATCTTCTTCTTTATTTAACAGTTTTTTTCAAATACAGGCACAGCCAACGCGTTTTGTTCCATTAGCCTTGTGGAACTTCGTCAGGGCGAATTGATTCAATTTTGGAGTTTTGTCAATCTATTTAAACACACAATGTGGATCAGACAGCAACTGGCACTGGGACTTCAAGGCATGTAACCTTCTTATATTGGAGATGATGTTCAAACTGGAAACGAGTGGGTAAGCCCAGTAGGTATTCCAATGCTATATCCAGCAGTGTTCAGAATATTAGAGGACTAAGTATAATGATTATTCAAGGTGGTGCGAACGTTCGTCAGGGAGTCTAATTTTCGCAAGGAAAGTTTCTTTCTTCTCTTTCTAATGTCCAACTCCGGTACGGGCATAAATTGAAGCTGTGGAGGACACCGGTCCGTAGAATAACGCGGTGGTCGTGGTAATAACCACCGAGCACCTGTAGTCGGGTGCTCAAATTCCGTATACAGTCTCAGGGCGAGTCCTCCAATGTGCACCATTGAAGGTGTGTAAGATCGTCACTGCATGTTGCGCACTCCGCAACATGGCAGTGAGGAACCAGCTACCCTTCATACAAGATGATGGAGACCAGCAGCCACCACCAAGTAGGGATCCAGGACTGGGACATGTTGCCAGTGATGAGGAGGAGGAGACAGCTCATCAACAACTTTTTCACATTAGTGTAAGTATGCAGTGTAAGTATGCAATGAGGAGTGAACAAATCACTTTTGTAGCATTATGTGTGTCTGGAGGTGTGCAATATGTCTGTATCCCATAACCCCTACACACATAAGCAGGCCCAATAGTTGCAGGCACAGACAACACTGAGCCTCCTTCATTGTTGACAGTGTTGTCATTGTCCGCCGACTCAAGTGCCCTGTGTTACTGTGCTCTCATTGTTTCCTCTGTTTTATGTGTCAGTGTAGGTAATTGTCATCTGGTTTTTGTCAGCTGTTGTGAGAGTGGTTGCAGGGGATGCAGATGGTACATCAATGAGTAAGTGCCTTCTGTGAATACCAAAATGAGTAAGTGCCTTCTGTGAATACCAAAATGGTAGTAAGTTTAGGATTGTGCCTTAAGTTAGTTCTGTGAATCGGGCCCATTGTAAGGATCCTGTGTTTTTCTACCGGAGTAGTATATGGGAAAACAGCTTCGAGTTGCTAAAATATTTCTGCCAGCCAATACGGCAGATCATCATTATTCGGAAGACGCATGCCCATCACTGAATTAATCATGATGGGACTTATGACAAGACCACCACCATGGCCTGGTGGCTGAGGAGCGGCACCAGCCGGAGACACTTGAATATAATGTGACATAAATTGTATGACACTTCTGAGAATATGAATCAAAGACCTATGTAATGGACATAGCTCTGCAAGTATAAAACCAAGATAATTTGGATGAGGTGTTAAACCAGCCAACACGGGCCATGTGGCCCCATCGACCAATAAGGGTCTAAATGGACCACTGTAACATGGTGTGGAAGGGAGCCATTAAACCATATGGTATGCTCCCAGGCTGTCAAATGAACTTCAAGTAATCAATAAGGGCACTTATTTCACGGAACATGGCTGGTGTATATTCATGAAAGAAATGATCATTTCCATTCACTGCTGGAAATGAAACCCAAGAGTAAAAGACTTTGAAAAGGTAAGCTGTGTCTGCCTCAACAACAAAAATGAAATCAGCCCCCGCAACAGGGACTCCAAATTGAGTCACATGAGCAGTAACCAAATCAAGATTATGTGATGCAATAGCGACCAGTTGTGTCATATAAATAATGGGACAAACAAACAGAAAGAACGGTAGAGCAAAAGGGGGTCAAACTGAAAAACTAAAATCTTTTAAAATTCAAGCTTGAAAAAACCTACAAAATATACAATTTAATAAGGCAAAGCCCCCTCACCACGGACGTCTACAGAAACAGTGAGAGGGTATTGTGGACAAGCTCAGACGCTACTCAGGAGTCTAGCGAATAAATACCATACCAAACGTTGGTGGCGCCATGTTGCAGGCATTATGCACAAACACAGAACTATGTGCAGGTTTATGGGACCTCAGTGAATAGGGACTGAGTCTTACTACCACATTAGTACCCACGAGCCCAGGACCGACTAGCTATAGTGTCCTACTTGCTCTCTTACTCACTCACAGAGAAGAAAATGTTTAGACACCCCAGAACGCAACACTCCCAGATCTGTCAGGAATCACAGCAACAAGACACACCCTTTTGCTCGTACTCTTGTACTCATCCACAATAAGATCTGACAGGGTCACAAAATAGTTAAAATATTTATTTTAACAAACATGCCCTAACATGCAATATACGTGCCACAACAAGCAATAAAATGCAAATAAAATCAGCATAGCAGCAAGTACATAAATCATGATGGGAGATGTCATCATGAAAAGAAAGTGGAGCATATCCTCCCTCCCCTTACTAAGAAGCAGTATTATTATATGAGCAAAGTCCAGAGCACACAAGCAAGGTATCTTTTTTAGAGGGTAATCACATGTATCAATAACAGATATGATAAAAACCAAAGATTCTTTCAATTAGTTTTTATAGTTTATAGTGGCACTCCTATCGAAGGAGATCCCAAGAACATGAAGCCAGCCGACACGTGTTTCGTCAAATCAGGCAATCACCTGTGACTCTTCAGGGCTGAAACAATGTAATTAAGGGCTGTGTCGAGAGACCGGTGATAATTCCAACCCAGTTCTAGTCGGGTTAAATTCCGAAACAGGCCATCTGCGGCTAAAACAGTATGTGCGAAGAAAAGTGTAAAATTTCCCCAAGACGAACGGGTAATGTCGTCTAATAATCAGAGATGGCTGTCTGGCAACCTACTGGAGAGCTGCAAGAGAGTTGCCGGATAGGCCAACCTTTGTTCTGAATACTCAAAACACCCTCGCTGAACTCTTACCGTATTATTATATATTAGAATATCTCTGGGCTTAGTCAGCAGACCCAATACCTCAGCCTATAGATTGTAGATCTACATCACACAAGTTGTTTTGCTCTTCTCCCTGGAAAGGTCCCTTTCCATGTGTCTCTCATGTATTCTGTGTACCCCACTCAAAATCAAAGTACGTAGTCCAAAAAACTGTTTGTCTAAGGGCTAAGGTCTGGCCAGAACAAAATAACAAGGGGGCATTGTTGTTTGACCTTGTACATAATGTTCAGTCAAAATCCCAGGAACATGCAGAGTGTGAGCACAGCAATGAGTTCTCATGTGAAAGCAGTCATCTTAATGTGTAAAAATTAAAGATGTGTAGTAACAAGTGAAAAAGCAGCAGGCAAGCTGCAACGTGCAACGTGCTCAAGCAAAGTTACTGAAAAACAAAAATGTCCTCAAGAGCCACATGACAACAGGGCTCCACCGACCTGGCCCCGGCTAATATCCCAGAGATCCACAAGACAATGGTAGGAGGACGATCCTTCTCCTACCTCTCCCCAAAGACCTGGAACTCTCTTCCACCACATCTCAGACAATCACCCTTACTGCCTCAATTCAGGAAGGAACTCAAAACCAGGCTTTTCGACTAAACTGCAGAACCCCCGCCCATCCCTTGAGACCATAATGGGTGATTAACCATGCTCTATGGGAATCCTGTTTTATTGATTATTCACAACTACCACTGTGAGTCAAGTGCAGAAGGGGTACGTGACCCAGTTGCTCAGAATCCATAGTAGGTAGGGCCCTAGAACATCAGGAGTAAAAGGCAGCAACCTCCATGGTTAGGCCCAGTAGTCGTTGTGTGCCCCAAAGCACTCTTTAAGGGGTTCTGACACTGGAAAAAAGCTCAAATGGTCACCATTCCAGAGGAACAGAACACGTCCCTAAACCCACAGGGCCTCTTTCTCAGGTTTGAATTTGAATTTGAATTTTGAATTTAAAAACATTTCTATAGCGCGCTTTTACCATGCGGTTTCTTGGCGCTGTTTGAGAGCAGGTTCACGCCACATCAGGGGGCTAGTCAGCTCCTGGGTGACAGTTGTAGCACAAGTAAATGGGGGTTCAGAGACAGGAAAAGGTCACTTTCTAAAATAAAGCAAACACAAGAAATGATGGAGGGAGCGCTGAAACTTTTCAGACACTCACCCCCAGTCACAGATCTGGGTTGAATCCATCATCATTCTTTAGCTCACTTCGCCAACTCAATTCCCACCCAGCTATATGCAAATCAGTCTTGACCCTGTGCCTCATGGGAACAGCAAAGCCTGAACTGCCAAGCAAGAACTTCCCTGAACCAGAAACAGGCATCCTGGGACCGGTTCCTGGGTAACACCCTTCATCAGCCAGGTTAGCGAGAATCCAGTTAAAAAGTGTGCAAGGGACCCACATCTGGGCATACCCTGCCATCTTAGGGCGAGCAAAGCAAACAAAAGGAGATGATGGATGGAGCTCTGAAACTTTTCAGACACTCACCCCCAGTCACTGATCTGGGTTGAATCCATCATCATTCTTTAGCTCACTTCTCCACCTCAGTTCAGACCCAGCTATATGCAAATCAGTCTTGACCCTGTGCCTCATGGGAGCAGTCCATCCTGAACTGCCAAGCCAGGTCTTCCCTGAACCGGAAACAAGCATCCTTGGACTAGTTTCTGGGTAACACGCTTCATCAGCCAGGTTAGCTTGAATCCAGTTGCAAAGTGAGCAAAGGACCCATGTCTGGGCATACCCAGCTAACTTAGGGCAAACAAAGCAAACACATGGAGATGATGGACGGAGAGCTGTAACTTTTCAGACACTTATCCCCATTCACAGATCTGGGTGGAATCCATCATCATTCTTTAGCTCACTTCACCACCTCAGTTCAGATCCAGCTTTTTGCAAAACAATCAGTCTTGAACCTGTGCCTCGTGGGGGCAGTAAAGCCTGGTCTTATCTAAACCGGAAACAAGCATCCTGGGACCAGTTACTGGGAAACACCCTAGAAACAGCCAGGCTAGCTTGAATCCAGTGGCAGAGTGAGCAAGGGGACTATGTTGGGGCATACCCTGCCAACTTAGGGGCGAACAAAGCAAGCACAAGGTGATGATGGACGGAGCGCTGAAACTTTTCAGACACTCACCCCCAGTTACAGATCTGGGTTGAATCCATCATCATTCTTTAGCTCACTTCACCACCTCAGTTCTGACCCAGCTATATGCAAATCAGTCTTGACCCTGTCCCTCATGGGAACTGTCCAGCCCGAACTGCCAAGCCAGGTCTTCCCTGAACCGGAAACAAGCATCCTGGGACCAGTTTCTGGGTAACACCCTTCATCAGCCAGGGTAGCTTGAATCCAGTGGCAAAGTGAGCAAGGGATCCAGGTCTGGGCATACCCTGTCAACTTAGGGCGAACAAAGCAAACACAAGGAGATGATGGACAGAGTGCTGAAGCTTTTCAGACACTCACACCCAGTCACAGATCTGGGTTGAATCATCATCATTCTTTAGCTCACTTCCCCACCTCAGTCCAGACCCAGCTATAAGCAAATCAGTCTGGACCCTGCCCCTCATGGGAACAGTCTAGCCCGAACTGCCAAGCCAGGTCTTACCTTAACCGGAAACAAGCATCCTGGGACCGGTTTCTGGGTAACACCCTTCATCAACCAGGCTAGCTTTAATCCAGTGGCAAAGTGAGCAAGGGACTCACGCCCACTAAAATAATCATTGCAAATACCCAAATTCACCAGCTTGGACTAAATAATTCAAAAAGTCCCAAAAGCTCCTTCCTAGCCGCAGATAACATTATGAAATATAATTCTATATCCTGATGTTTTTCTATAGAACAGCCAACCATGCCACGGTGAAAATAGATTATGGGCTATTTCCACTCTAGGGCAGTTTAACATAAACGTTATCATATCCTACTATTAAATACCATACGACCAGCTTATGGGCAGTAATGCCTACTTAGGCATGACTTACTAATATTTAAAATGAAGGTTTGGTCCTGTGAAAACTGCACAGTTTGGCTTCATATGATAGGCCTGCAATTATGTTTATTCTGTCAGAGTAGTGGATGGCACAATGGGTGCCGCAGTCTACTGGATACTTCTGACTTACAGTTCCTGGGTCCTGGGAACACTTTGGTCTCATATACTAGAGAAGTATAAGTAAGTTAATTATGCCAATCAGGAGTATACCAATATCATAAAGTTGAAAGGAGGAGTACAGGCACTATACCATTATTTGCAGGGGAAAAGTGTACAGAGTTCAACGGCCAAAAAATGAGGGTCATTTCAAGCAAGTGGCCACATGGTTCAGCTCTTAACACAGCCTATAAGTAGTCTCAGAATTTCATTAGGTCTGGTGGAATCTCTATTGTGTAAGCCATATGTATTTTTGTGCAGAGGTAAGAATATGACTTACCTTAAAACCAATAGTCTGCCTTAGGGTTGATCAGACATCATGGACTCTGTGGAAGCCAATGCTAAATTAGATTATTGTTCATATTGTACTACAATATCCAGTGATTTAAGCACTGTCTCATTTAAAATAATATTTGAAAAATGATATCCCAGTTTCTTTGCAGTGTCATTGCAGTACACTGCTGCTACTCTCTTTGAGTTCAAGACACCTAACAACAAATTTTGCTGCTCAGTCTTGGAGCACCAAGAACCCTCTGAACAGATGGTGGTACCTGGAGGGGATGCTGCCAAGTCTGAAATTACCAGTTCTGACTGGTAGCTCAACTCCAGTTATTGTCCATCACAAGTTTAAAAATATGCTAAAAAGGGGCATAACATGCAGAAATTACACCAGGATAAGCAATGCCAAATAGCGGATGTGATTCCTGGTCCCAGACCCTTTTTAGCTCAGATTTTGTCATCTGCGTTCAACAAGCGCTAAATGTATCAGAAAACCAGTAGGTTTTACTGGGTGTGTTCCTGCAATCAAGAAAACTCTCAAAACAGAGGGGTGAG
Organism: Lissotriton vulgaris; assembly: GCF_964263255.1. Classification (NCBI taxonomy): domain Eukaryota; kingdom Metazoa; phylum Chordata; class Amphibia; order Caudata; family Salamandridae; genus Lissotriton; species Lissotriton vulgaris. Next base: position 148,976,034 of record NC_141695.1, on the reverse strand, counting down.
ATCTACTGCAGAGCAAAAACTGCACACAAGACGTGAGCAAGCCAGAGAACTCAGGGAGGACCGAGACAGGGGTCTGGCTTGGCTCTCAGAGCCAAATCAAGAACTGAGCCACCCAGAAAAAAATCACTTTGTAAATCACAGAAGCAATACACACTGTGCTCAGCACTTTATTCTCTACTCTTACAATTTCAGTTTTTTCTCATTCCGATTCACTTCGCTGTATCACTGTATCTTTTCTTTCTCTTAAAATCCTCCATTTTCCATGTAATTGTTCTATTGGTGTGACTTTTGTATGCACTGTGCATTGACAACTCTAAGGATTCTGTGATATCATGGCGGAGCCACGTCTACCCCTACGTTTCCAGCCATCTGCTCCATCTCTTCCACTTGTCCCTATTTCTCATCTTCCTCTCCTTTCCTCTCCTTTGTCACAGTCATGTAAGATGTGTCTCGGGCAGCCGCACTGCCTTTCCCCTTGCTCCCTAAAGCATGTCTTTAGGGGGAGTATTAGGGAGTGTACCCCCATCTAATCTATGCCTTGAGTACCAGTACACCACTGACAGATGGGTGAAGTTGGTCACTGTCATACCACAACTGAGTTTCTTAAATTGTGAAGTGCAGGCAGTAGTGCCTTATGTGGGGTCGACCTTAACTATACCAGAAAACAAACAGATGATTTCTCAACAATGATTGTAAAAAGCCTTGTTTTATTCTGTCATCAATGCAGTCCCTGTTTGCATTTCACATGTTTTACTTCATCTTGCATTCCCTAAGGGCATTTGCTTTTTCAGATGTTGTGTTTACATAGTTTGTATGTTCTAGATCTGGCCTGGAACCTCGCGTATAGGTGCTGTTTCTCAGCATGAGTGTTTGGAGGGGAGAGAAATTCATTAACATTGTCAACCAATTTGATTTCAGTTCTCTAGCCCCATAATAATCACAGACTAGTAAATAAGGAAATGCAGGTAACTCAAGACAAGGGTGTAGCTGTACATTGGAACCAACATAAAGACAAATCTACAAATAAGATTATGATGGTGCAATGTGCATAAGACTATCAATTCAAGAATAAGGGGACTCTCTCCCTATTTGCAATATTTCAAATATCAAAGGTGTCTTATGATCATTCTTTTCAGGTCATCCCATCCGATCAGGACATATTCTCAGAGGTAGTTTTCCATGGGATGTCGACTGTTCCCAAACATTAACAAGATGACCTTGATTCCCAGGACTTCTCAGGTGAGAAAATACAACAGTTATCCTTATCGTCGTTAGCTCCCAATGTATCCTCTTCTCTCCTTGCCTAACTCCTTAAACAAAGACATTATTCTAACTAAAAAGAGTGTTTCCTAAACTGCAACATAAACATGAGAAAAAACAGAATATAACATGCGCAAGAAATTCAACTATTAATTCCAATGCAAGAGCTTCCAGGGAAAATGCATTTCAAGCCTACAAAATTCCACTAACATAAGAGAAATGGAACATGAACTTTACAACGTTATATAGAAATTGAGACAGATACAGTTAATATTTTCATTTACATATAAAACAATGTGAATATTAAGCATATGTAATAATAAAATGATTGCAATTGCACAACACAAGCGTTTCCGTTAATATTTTCCACGAGTTAAATTTAATTCTCCACATTATTTCTTCACATATTTTACATTTTAGCCTAAACTCATCACATTCATGTTATTATATTACAAGATCTCAACACTCAGTTTAACATGGCAAAATATTATATGTGGATGCAGTCTACGTGTGTGATTATAATGCATGTCTACAATATAAAAGGTTTTTTTTCTCTACATCTGGGCGATTGACAGCTCTAGAGCTGAGGCAGTGTTGGTTTCTCACAATGCCTGACAATGGGTCTTAAAGGTGTTCAGACTACGTGTATATCCAATCCTTGGATTCTCTGCAAAGCACACAGGGCCTCATTTACTAAAAATAGTGCAGTGTTGCAAACCATTTGCTGCGCAGAGCTGCATCATTTTAAAGGCATAGGGATGAGCAGTTTTAACAATAAGACTATGCATCCGTGTGCTTTGCACTGCACTGGCACACAAAAATGGCTGTCATGCACCAGTGCAGGCACCCTTGCATCATGTTGCAAGGGTGCCTGCGTTGTGGGAATGATTATTTCTGGACAAGAAGGGACACCTTCCTGCACACAAACAATGCTTGATGGCATTTTAGTATTTTTAGGCGTGCTGCCCCAGGCCTGCCGCTGCGGAGCCTGTGTGTTCAGTTTCACAGCCACTTCGACTTGACTTTTGAAACCCTTTGCCAAGCCTTAAATACTCCTTTTATTACACATAAGTCCCCCCCTAATGTAGGCCATAAGTTGCCTATAGGGAAGGGTGCTGTGTAAGTAAAAAAGTAGGACATGTACTTTTAAGTTTTGCATGCACTGGTCGTGAAAAACCCCTAAACTAATGTTTCACTACTGTGAGATCTACTCCTCTCCTAGGTTAACATTTGGAATTCCTAAATACACTTTAGAGCTGACATTTATGATTAGAAATGAGTAGTTGTATCATGTTTCATATCTTTGGAATGGTAATGATAAATGATTAGAAATTGGGCATTTCTCTGCTCTTATGGTTCTATATACCTGCAGCCTTGTCTTCAATAAAGGCTGGGTGTCGGCTACACTTTGAGCATTCCCTCTAGACAGCCACAAGCACAGGAAGGTTACATGTGTCTAAGTACTCATCTGCATTCTGATTGCCCTTCCTGAGCAGGAAGGGAAGGCTGGGCTGACACTTGTACATGAATAGGTAGTGACCTGTCTCCACACAAAGGGTGGATTGTGCCCTACAGATAGTATAAATCCTGTACTTGCAACAAAAGGACTTCTGTGCATTTCAAAGACCCTTTTTTGAAGTCACCCCAATTCAATATCACATCTGGGTATAAGAACTGGGTCTCTGAACCCCCCAAATCAGACACTTATGGACCTGTAACTGAACTCTGTCAGAAGAACTACTGTCCTGCATCTAGGATGATACTTTGTCGGACGGCTGACTTGGAAGGACTGCTTTTCTCCTGTGTTACCCTGTTGCCTGCTGCTCCATGTCCCTGCAGAGGGAGAGCTGCCTCGGCTTCTCAAACCAAAGTGATCTTCAAGGGCTTGTTGGTTGCCTCCTGTTTTTGAGACTTCAGGGAAATCAAAGTCCATCCTCCCTGCTCCTGTGCCTGGTTCACTGAAAGTGGACCCAGATACTTGCACCAGTAACATAGATGTATCTCCTGCTGTAGTGTAGTTCCTATATTCCCAATAGGCTCTGCGCATTGGAATAATATATCCTGTAGCTTAGACGCAGGTGTGAGATCCCCTGGGTCTCTACCGAATATATTAGACTTAATTGTGAGTGCCAGCTAGAAACTTTCTCGAATTCACAGGAAGGGATTAGTTTCTGACAACCGCATAAACATGACAACTTCTTTGTTTCCTATTATTAAGAAAGCAATCTCTAGAGGCGCGGAAACAATAGATAGCTAATTCACCTAGTCAATTGTGCATGCTTCGTTTCACCAGAGCGGCTGAAAAATTAGAGAGACGGGCGTTTTCAATGAAAGAGGTTATTTATTGAACAGTCTTTTTTCTCTAGCATTGAAAATGAACTGCTACAATAGTAAAGCTTACCATGAAGTACAATGCAAAAAATACGAACAGTATTATAAAATAGTACTGTAAAAGCATGATATGGTTGTTAAGCCATAAAGTGCATAAAAGGTATAAAATGCATAAAATACATACAGTAATAAAGGATGACTAAAAGTACTCAACTGGTGCTTCTGAAATACGCCTACCCCGGTGTACCTAACCTAAGTCTAGTACGAGGGAGGGAGTATACGAGGAGGAGTTTAAGTCTAGGGTTTCTTCTGCCAGGAATCTAATTCCAAGAATTCTCTAAGAGGGCTAATCTGCTCCGTACCTTTGATTTCAGAATGAAGGAGGTCTTGTATCTCGTTCTCTGGACTCGATTTCCCAGATACCCGCAAGGGTAAACTGGAAACACTGGAACTGGATTTCTCTGCAAGGAGAAATGGCAGAGTCTCGCAGTGTGTCTGCTGGAGGGTCGGATTTCCTCGGCACTTGCTGCTGCAGGGCGTCGGGCAAGTAGATAGTCGATCTGCTCTAAACCACTGTGTGTTTGATTGGGCAAATCATGGCATATTTATACTCTGAAGGTGCCGAGTTTGATGCATGTTTGGACTTAATAACGTCACTCAAAGGCTCCATTCTTGGAAAATGCAGAGAGTTCTAGGAGAACTTAATATTCAAGCAGGGGGAAGTCCCGGGCTGCTGAAGGCAGGTTTTTCCAAGAAAACGTTGTTAATTCTTGGAGCTTAGTGAAAGTATCCCTGCCGTATTTGGGCTGTATGGTTTGGGCCAAATATGGTAATGATTTGTATGCCTTTATAAGGATATGATAAAATAGACCTATATAAGGGCATGAATCTGGATTTTTATATTAGGGTCCTAGATTCATTTAAAACACTGTCTGCTGGAAGCGGCAACTGGTGCATCAGCATCGGCCCAGCACAGAGACCAGCACATAGCTGACATCAATGCATCGCTTCATCAGTGTGGAGAAACCTGGTGCATCAACTTTGGAATCGTTGCATCACAGTTTCGATGCTCATCTTCGGAAACCAATGCATCTTTATCAAAACTTGTGAAAAATTAATGCATCCCTTGACTGCGGGAGTAACATTGGTGCATCTACTAATGGATTGACCCTGCATCTCGTCTTTATGACCAAGATCTGTTCCCCGGGCTAAGTGGCTCCTGAAAGCAGCCCGCTCACCATCATGGTCAGCTTGAACTGATGACTTTGCCCTGGTCCAGCACGGCAAATAATAACCCCTCCCTAGAGCGCTTATTGCTTATAAGCACTATTTCTAACCTTATTCTTCTAAAACTGATATCTCAACATGTGCTTATTGAATATGTGTTGTTTTGGTCTTGTATTGTTCAGAATATAATAATCTATGTTTCTAAGCCTGTTTGGAGTGTTTTCATTGTGCTATTGGGTGAGAGTGTTGTACAAATACTTTACACATTGCCTCTTTAGGGTAGCCTGACTTTTCTGTGCCAAACTACCAGAGGGCTAGCACATGTAATCTCTAAGTGTGTATCTGAATTACACTGACTAGTAATGTGGTGCCTGTTTGTACAAGGTGCAAACTCTGACAACCAGAAACACAATTTATAACACACTGCTTCCTGCATTGGATCCAGCAGGGGAGTTCTTCTCTATGTCATCATCTTCCTCCTCTGGAGCATTTACCTAATCGTTTTCCTTTTCCTTTTCATCTTTCTCTTGGTCACAATCCTCTTGGGCCTCTGGTGTTGAGCACAGGTGTAACCAGGGATCTGCATTACATAGTCCCAGAGATGGAAATGGGTCCTCCTTCTCAGACTCCCCCCTAGAGTCATCACCATCCTAGACCTATATTTCCTTTATCCAGCGTGCCTCATCATAAGCATACAGGGCTTTCTGTAGGGCCCACTTAGTGGGCCTCTTCTTCATGGTCAGCCCTCTCTCCTTGCAGTAGTCCTTCAGCTCCCCCATAGTGTAGGATGCTATGCAGTTGAGATCCATGAACATTCTGGCAAGGTATTACTGGTGCGAAAACATGAGACCCAGCTGTAGAAAGGTGAATCCGCTGTTAAATTTAGAAAAATTACCAATTGATAGAAAAAGGAAAAGTTGAAACCCGTAGTGGCCTTAGTTGTGGAATAGTAATATACCCCAAATTACTTTATGGTACTGTAAAAATACAAATCCTATCCACACTGCGAATCACCAATGTTTGAAATTGGGTTCCTGGTTGACTTGGGTGGAAGCCCTGGTCAAACAGTAACCACAATCCTAGTCAAGGGTAAGTCCCAAACACACCCTAAATTAACCTGTGCTCACCTTCTGGTAGCATTGAGCAGTCAGGCGTAACTTAAAAAGGTAATGGGTGAAGTATTTGGGCAACAATTCAAACAGTAAAACTGTGAAAACAACACACACAAAGATTCCATGACATGTTGGGAAAACACATCTTATTTTAATAAATAAAAGAAGACCAAAATGACAAACAACAACTAAGTATAACTTCAGATATGATTTAAAAATTAATACATAGAAAAATACCCCTTAGAAGCAATAAGTGCTTATTTAGAGTATCTGCTTGCACCGGACAGGGAAAACATTAAACATCTCAGCTGACAGAGATGGAGAGCAGGCTGACAGTGATGAGTATGTTTGAAAGGTGATACTCTGGTTCTAAGATGTGGTAGTTCTGAAGGTGATACATCAGATTTCTCCATGCAGGGGAGTTGATGGTTCGATCTTCTCCACGAAAATGCCAACTTTCAAGAAGTGGCATTTCCAGAATTGCAATTTAAAGTCCAATGTCATCATGAATTGTTGTTTTAAATTATGATTTCATAGACACCAGACATGGTGGTAGTATCTCTTCCCAATTGGAAACTACACTTATAAAATGTAATAATTTAATCCCAATGGTAATTTCTTGGGAGACATCAGCCTTGCATTAGTGAAAAAACAAATGTATGAGTTTTTCACTACCAGGACATGTAAAACCTAAATGTGCATGTCCTACTTTTTAAATACACTGTACCCTGCTCTTGGGCTGTCCTTGGCCTACCTTAGGAGTGACTGATATGTATAAAAAGTTAGGTTTGGGCTTCAAAAGAGGTTTAACATGACAGTTTACCACTGCACACAGGCTTTGCAGTGGTAGGCCTGAGACATTGTTAGAGGGCTACTTACGTGGGTGCCATTATCAGTGCTGCAGACCCACTAGTAACATTTAATTTACAGGCCCTGGGCTCATGTAGTGTACATTCCTAGGGACTTATAGGGAAACTAAATATGGCAATTGGGTATGAGCCAATGTTACAATGTAAAGAGGGGGAGCAAAAGAGCTTTAGCAATGGTTGGCAGTGGTACATTGCTCAGAGTTAGAAAGCCAACAAAAACAGGGTCAGAAACATAGGAGAGGAAGGCAAACATTTTGGGGTGACCCTTCAGAGAGGACCATTTTCCAACAGGCAGGTTAACTAAGCATACTGTTAAGTAGACTGCTTTCTTCTTTCCATCAAATTACACAGAAAATATCTGTTTCCACTGGAAACAGGTGAGGCCTCCATCACAAAAGATTCAATTAGATAGTTGAGAACAGAGCATAGGCATTCTGTAGCAATCTCACTGTTTATTCATTGTAATTTGAGGTCTTCTTCCCTACAGTTCCTTTCCTCCAACAGGGCCACTCCACTGTGAATACACAGCACCAGGGTCACTGGTGCATACATTTGGGACCTTTAATTATTGTATAACTCATGATGGCACCCGAAAAGGAGACATGCTTTATCAAGAGCAAATAATATATATTTTATTTAAATTACCACAAAACCAAACTTTAAAGAATCAATTCTCCTAAAATGAATCAAACTTAAGACAACTGAATTTCAAATATTATATGAGAAACTCATTAATGCAGAGTTGATTCTGTAATGTTTATTTTTGCATTTTAAAACGTATTTGCGTCTCATAAAATGTGTACAGTGTGAAGTGTGCCATTTTCAGAACTGGTCTTGTAGAATGTGTATTAGTCAAGTGCCATGTGTCATGTCATGTGTCATGGCACTAAGCTAAAACATTGTTTACCCTAGTTAAACATCTTGGCACCACTGGTGCGTCACTTTTTTTGACACTCCGTTGGCACAGGAGCCTGCTCCATATTTACCAGGCAGCCCTAAACCACATTTTTTGGCTTAATGTTGCCTTGTAGATTCTAATGTTGCTAAAGAAATAATGTGGAAACCACCAGTCTCCTTACCCATTAAAATGCTGAAAGTGTCTAAGATTGTGTGCAAATTGACAGTGAAGAGAGTTGACAGGGATTGGGATATGAAAGCAGTTACTAATAGACCTCAAAAGTGAAGCACTGGACAGATCATCAGACTACTGTTACTCTCTTCTCTTACATCAGTTTCAATTAGATGCAGTGTTTTCTTTTACATGGTTTTCACATGAATTGTGGCATTATACAAAACCTGGAAAAATACATCAAGATCACCCCAGAAACAGGTGCACTATGGTACATGTGGTACATACTCAATGCATCAGTTATGCAGTACGAGAAACAGCATTTACAATGCTGTCATTACATCGCAGTACTATTACAACGGGGTCGATACAACAACCACGTTGGTAGTACGCAATGCATTTACATCACAAGTCATTACAACGACTTGGTTTAGGGGGCGCGGAGGTATCAGAAATGAATTCCAACGCCTTCCCTACTGTTGCGTAAACTAGAGTAGGAATAGTAAATATTAGTATTTTTAAGTCCAGCGCGCCCCCTACTGCAAGTAGTTGTAATGACTTGTGATGTAAATACATTGCGTACTAACAGCTCGGTCATTGTAACAACCGCATTGTAAAAGCATGCGATGTAATACACCTCGTTGTAATGTGCTATATTCGTATCTTGCTACAGCCATGAGGATTGTTGTAAGATCCTGTTCAGATGCCTTATGAATGTGTGTTAAACCACAAAAACTTGAGATATATAAACAAAAATGAAGGTTTATTTAGGATTTGTAAATAAGTCCACAAAAACCCAAGAGGCAGCTGTTATAGCACAGCAGGGGAGGTGAGGCAGTGTTGCAGCGTGTAACAGCGTGTGGAAGTTCTAACAAATAAATCTAACTCTACTACAATAATCATTAACCTGAGGCCTTTTATGTCAGTGCTGGAAGAGGTCAGAGAGAGCCAACGATGCAAGGTCAATCAATCAATCAATCAATCAGGGATTTGTGAAGCACGCTACTCACCTGTGAGGGTCTCAAGGCGCTGGGGGGAATTGTGAAGCTCCATCTCATCCAAAGATCCAGGTTTATTTACGCACTTCCTGAATGCTTCCAGAGTGGGGGATCGTCTGATGTTGAGCAGGAGTTTGCTCCAGGTCTTTGCCACAATGTAGGAGTAGGCTCTTCCTCCCATTCTGGCTCTGCAGATGTGAGGGGTTTCAGCAAAGGTGAGGTCAGCGGAGCAGAGGCTTCTCTTGGGTGTGTAGAAGGAGATCCTTTCATTGAGGTATTGGGGTACGATTTTGTGGACGGATATGTAGGCGTGAGTGAGTAGTTTGAAAGTCCCTCTCTTCTTGAACGGGAGCCAATGGAGGTCACGTAGGTGCTGGGTGATATGGTCTTGTCGTGGGATGCAGAGGACGAGTCTGGCATAAGCTTTCTGGATGGTCTGGAGATTGCAGTGTAGGGCAGGCATTTGTTGATTCGGGCGAGAGTTTCCCTAGTCCAATCTGCTGGTTAAGAGTGCGTGGCCAATGGCATTTCTGGATTCGGGGGATCCATTTAAAGGTCTTGTGGAGGATGTGAAGGGTGTTGAAGCACATGGAGAAGACAGCGTTGATCGGTCAGGTCATGGTGAGGGAGGAGTTGAGTATGAAGCCAAGGTTGTGGGCATGGTCCATGGGTGTATGGGAGTTTCTGAGGGCAGTTGGCCACCAGGTGATATCCCATGCATAAGGGGTATATTTGAGGAAGAGGACTTCTGTCTTCTCTGAGTTGAGCTTCAGGCAGCTGCTGCTCATCCAGGATGCAACATCTTTCATTCCTTTCTGGAAGCTGAGTCTGGAGGGGTCAGGTGCCTTTGGTGAGGGAGAGGATGAGTTGGGTGTAGTTGGCGTAGGATACTATGCCGAGTCCATGCTTCCTGCAGATGGCGGCGAGGGGGTCTATGTAGATATTGAAGAGCGTGGGGCTGAGTAATGATCCCTGGGGTACTCCACAGCTGAATGGCTTTCAGTTCAGCCTGTGAGGAATGAGCAGATTTAATCTAGGGAGTTTCCATGTATGCCAGTGTAGTGAAGTCTGCGGGTTTGTATACGATGGGAGAAGGTGTCATGGCTGTCGAGATGCCGAGGAGGATGAGGGCTGCCATATGGCCCTGGTCGAGGAGAGTGCAGATGTCATCTGTGGCAGCTAGGAGGGGGGGTCTTGGTGCTGTGGTTGCTGCGGAATCCAGATTAGGAGGAGTTGAGGATTGATTTTGCTTCAATGAAGTTTGTGAGCTGGATGTTGACTATTTTCTCAGTGAGTCTGCCTGTGAAGGGGAGGAGTGAGATGGATCTGCAATTTTTGAGGTCGGTTGGGTCGGCAGAGGGCTTTTTGAGTGGTTAGCTACTGACTTGGCAATCGTGTCTCCTGTCATTCCTGAGAGGATGATATTCTGCATGGCAATGCCATGAGCAATGAATGGAACAGGCACTCAATATAGCCAGACCAGAGGTAGATTGAGGATGATATGAGCCACCCTGAGATTAGATCCGCTGCTAGGAATAGCAATTCTTCACAATAGCATATCACTGTCAGAGGATGGCTTAATAAACCATAGCATCAAGAGGTGACTAGAAGCAGCAATATGTGTTAATCATAAATTGTAAGCATCAACGCCTGAGGAGTGAGGGATATGACATTAACATTGCCAATACACAGAAGGTGAACGTCTCATCAGGTGAGAAAATCCCTTTGTGAGTACCAACAGGATTTCATTTTTTTATTTTTAAGCTTCAAGGACAGAGCTTCCCTGCAGCCTGAGATTATTTTGTTTGTATTACTGTGATGTACTGTACACCTTATGAACAGTTTCACGGTTTGTTAATGTGAAAGCACCCATACCTTTTAAGCTGCTGCTGCTTTCATTATGATTGGTTCTTGTAGGCTTATCTGAGGGCCTTGAAAACAACTCATAATGCAGGATTTTTTTCTCTGAGAGAGATCCACCTACTAGCCACTAGGAATGCCTTTAAGTGGTGAAGCAGTCTCCATACATGGCCAACGTCTTTTACAACCCTCCCACCACCAATCTTGGGAAACTCGTTTTTCTGGTCTCTTGAAAATGATGAATTAAGGATTCAAAAGGGTAGTATTTTAGTCATTAAAATTATGGGCTGTGAATCAAATAGTCTCATAAAATCACTGCTGTGCACCCAATAAAAAACAGTGGCACAACGTGGCAGACACAGGGTGGAGTAAAGGTTTCGAATGGGTATTTGCAAGGTTATGAAGGTCAGGAGAACCAGTAAGAGGAAGAAATATATTCTTAACATTCTTCACATCCTTCAAATGGGTCCAGGTATTGGGGGCTTTTTGTTTAAAATGAGCTTGAGAACATATGTCGGCATGTGGATATGTGAATATGTGAATGAAGCACATGCAGGCAGGCAAACCCATTGGCAGTAACATAGCTGGGGAGGGGCAGAGTTTCATGCAATGCTCTCTCTGCATAGATTATAATGCCAGTGAGATATTTGATATGTTTTGATATGTTGATCTGCAGCACCTCATTGAACTGAGACCTGCAGGCCATAGGCTCCAACCCGATTTGAACAGTAGGCTGAGTGTCCACTACCATAATATGTTTGTGATGTGTCAGTTGCAAGCGTCAAAGCCAACAAGCTATTCTGAAGGGATCATGCACCTAATGGGCAAAGAAGGGGAGTGAGATAGAGAATGTGTTAAAGAGAGTTCTGTGTCTGTGCATTTGTAAAAAAGGGTATTGCAGAGAACATGTTTAAACCCTTGGGAATAGGTGGTGCAGTAGAATAAACCATATTGTGTGTATGGAGTTTAATTGAACCAGATTACAGAAACAGAAGGTGACGATGAGTAGCAGAATTTCAGTAGCATGTTACCAGATGATAGACTGACGCATAATTAGTTTTGAGATCACATATTTTTTGTATGACATACACTTTTAATTTGAGATAAAGAAAATACTTTTTCTCCCACGATTACACATGTTAAAATGGGATTTCCAGCCAATATTCCAAGATCAAAATCAATAAATTCACTATGAGAATATCAGAATAAGTTTCATTATGTGATAGGTAGTTTTGAACAGCTTATGTTCAAATAAACAAAGTGTGTATCAGACTTGCGTTACAAAGTATGAATCACCGGCAAGATGACCGCCACATGTTGTAGAGGATAGTCCCACCTCACTCCCTCTCCTGACTAAGAAATGCTGTTGGCATCCTAAACACAGATATGCTGCTGTCCTATGGGCTAATCCAGAACCAGGCAAGGACAAGTAATGGCGTTGAGCTCTGGATAAAGCAAGGGGTTTCGGCGGCGCTGTGGGTTTTGAAAAACTACTAGAGGAATCTGTACAGCGACCTCAAAATATCCTGGGGGATGTCTCAGCGCACGAGACATGATAAGGAAAAAGAGAAGCCTCCGCCGGCCTCAACTAGCACGAGTAAGGCGCTAGGACAATGGGACGGTTCTGGCTCTGGTACCGTACCGAAGATGCCTCCACCAAGCAAGCGGTCGACCCCTACAAACACCGCAATATCAAAAGCACAGCAAAAGAAGGCCGAAAAAGCAGAAAAGGAGAAGAAGCCGGAGCCGAGGCTGACACAATTCGCAGCGGTCGGCACCAAAGCACAGCGAGAGTCACAGTAGGACATCGGATGACAAGTGAAAGAATCCGCGATCTCACAGCGAGTTAATTCCCTGCCGATCAAATACACTAACTTAAGGCAGCCTACCTTAACTGAGTCCTTTGCAGCAAAACAGCTGGCAGGATTGGCCAGAGTGGCAGCTAGGCTCTCGGTGAGTCACCCTTCCTTGGAAGACGCCGTCCTCGAGGACGCAAGCTTCATGGTTGCCGGGCAACTGGAAGGAGCAGTTCCGGAGTGTACGCCTCCAGCGGAAACCGCTCAGGGAACAGAAGGCACGAACAACGTACTATCGGTGAGTGGGGGTGCATCAGAGGGGGCAGAGGCTGCTCTCGGGGCAACAGAGAGGAAGAATTACTCACAGATGATGGATGCTCTGCTGCATGTCGAAGCAGGACTTAGCAGCGGTAGGAGGCAGAGCCATGGAGCGAAATGGGGGAGCCTAACAAGCCTGGATTCGCAGCAAGATAGGGCGGAGAGTAAAGGGGCCAGGGGAGGCTCACAAGAAGGAGACAGGTTTTTCTCTGTCAACGAAGGGTCGGACTCCACCCGCACAAGTGACCATGAAGAGGAAAGCTCCACAGATCTCACCACAGATTCAGACAGGAGTAGCGGCTCCAGTGGCAAAAGCACACAAAAGAAAAAGAAATCTGCTGCAAGGCGGGAAGGAGGAGGCTCTCCAGTTAGCATGAATAAAAAACTATTAAGGGACTACTCTGCCACTTCTAGTGTATATCGAGAAAATAACCAGGGGGAAGGGGCTGCCGGAGGGACGAATGCTGGATCCCCATCGCAGCACGCTACACTGGACTTAATGTTTAATACACTGAAACAGATGCAGGTGGAGGCTAGGACAGAAAGCCGGAGAGCAAGGCAAGATATGAAAAAGATCCAAGCAACGCTTAGAAAAATGAATAAGAAGTACGAAGAAGTTGAGGAGAGAGTGTCTCAAGTGGAGGAAAGAACTGGTAGACTTGAGGATGAGGTAATGGATTGGCAGACCTTCAAAATGGAGCAAGGGAAGGTTGTGGAAGACATTCAGTGGAAGATTGAAGATTTCGAAAATCGCCAGAGGCGCAATAATGTGAGACTTCTTGGACTAGAAGAGGGGGTGGAAGGGGACGCAAGAGGTTATGTCATTAAGTTGCTGAAGGGTGCTATCCCTGAGGCTCAGTGGCAATGGGAGACAGAGGTCCAAAGAGCGCACAGATTTCCACTGTCACTTAAGAAGAAACGGGGGGGGGTAACCAAGACACTCTGCCTAGGGCGATGCTTGTGTTCCTAGGGAATTTTTGGGCAAGGCAAGAAATAATGTAGAGAGCCAGACCAGATTCTAAAAAAACATATGAGGGGTTTACATTTTTTGGAAGACCTAATTTCTGCCATGTAACAGTTGAACAGAGGTGGAAGCTCATGCAATTATTCACTCCTTTCCAACACCAAGGTTCAGAGGCATATCTAATGTTTCCGGCAAAGCTAAAGGTTATTACTGGAGGACAGACCAGGATGTTTTTTTCGGAAATTGAGGCAGGAGAATTCGTAGCGGAACTTACTGAGCAGCACAGAGGGAAAATCAACAAAGGGAAACGTTCTTCCATTATCCCATAGAGCAGATACAGGACAGATACTTTGCAGATACATAGGATTGACTATTAGTTGGTATGGGAATGAGAGGGAGGCGAAACTACAACCTACAGCAGTCACACATAGGTCATGCATGACCTATTTGCCTGTAGAAGGGGGGTGGGAAGACAGGGGGAGGGGGAGGGAGGGGGGCAGGGGGTTGGTGATGGTTGTTTGGTAATTACAGCACAAAAGGAGAAGTTACACAGACACATTTTTGCTTTGGTAAATGCACTAGATGCACTAGTAGAGGGGAGGACTAACTGGGTAACCAGCAAGGAAACCTTTAGCAAGTATAGATGGCGTTAAGGATTGCCTCTATAAATATTTGTGGTCTAAATGATGGAGGGAAAAGGCAGAAGGTGGCTGCTATGCTAAGAATGCTGAAACTAGATGTAATCTGCCTCCAGGAGACACATATTGACGGGAATAATAAACTTCTGCTGGATCAAATGGGATTCGAGGTGCTCGCACACACAAAGCAAGGAACTAAGACAAGAGGGGTCACCATATTAACTAAGAAGGGTGTACTGAAAGCTAAAAGGAAAAAAGAGGATCAGTGGGGAAGAGGTGCAAAGATTGAAGGGGAAACAGCGGCTGGCTGTTGTACAATTGTCTCTGTCTATGGCTCCACTGATGACGAACCAGATGTTTTCGAATTTTTAGACTTGGAACTACCTCTGTGGTCAGAACCGGTAATCTGTTGCGGGGATTTCAACATCAACGGTCTGGCGGGCTTGGGTAAAAAGAGAACATGAATGGCTATATGTAATCTAGCGCGACATAATGCATTGGTGGATGTGTGGGCCCAGAACAATCCGTCAGGGACAGGTAGTACATTTTACTCAGCGCCACATAGGATGGTGGCCAGGTTATACTACTTTTTGATTTCAAGCTCTTTGCTAGGTGGTAGCCAGTTGGAAAGGCTCCCAAGTATACTATCGGATCATAATCCATTTGTGTTAACCCTGCCCGCGGGAATTAGGGGGGAAAGAAAGGCCTATACATGGAGTTTTGAGAGAGGGCTTTTAACTGAAGAAGGCTATATTAATCGGATGCAGGTTTGGATTGGGCAGTTCTGGGAGATTAATAGGGGAACAGCTTCCGCTGGTATGGTCTGGGACGCGTTCAAGGCCGGAATTAGGGGGGAAACTCTGAGCTACACGTTTCAGAGGGCTAAGAAGGAGAAAACTGGGATGGATAAAAGGTTCAGTGACTTGGCACAGCGAGAAGATCATTTAATCCTTGCCATTTCCAACGAAGATCCAGTAGAGGAGATATTGCTAAAACTAGAACTAAATAAAGCAAAGGCTAGTGAAAGTATGGCAAGGAAGGCGGCAGGTAACTACCTTGCTAAAAAAGAAAAATGTTATGAGTACAATGAGAGGGTAGGTCACCTTTTAGCAATCCGTACCAGACAAAATGTGGTGGCAGGGGAAATAAAGGAAATTAATGACGGGGTGGGTGGTGTTGTAAACAAGGTAGAAGATGTTCTGGAGGTTTTTAGAAAATTCTATGCAGTCCTATATGATCAGAGCCTCGGTAACACATACTCAGAAATTATGGAATACTTGGCAGCCATACCACATGTAGTGCTAAATGAAGAGGGGAAAGAGGAGCTAGATCTTCAGCTGACTCTGCAGGAAGTAAAGGATGCTGTGATTAATCTCCCTTCTGGGAAAGCCACAGGGCCTGATCAAATTCCGGCAGAGTTTTATAAAACCTTCTGGGATACACTAGGGAAGGACATGCTTGAGACTCTTATGCAGGCACAGTTAGGGAACTCAGTTCCACATTCCTGGGCAGGGGCAGATATTATTGTGATACTTAAGAAGAATAAACCTCCGTTAGAACCAGGGTCCCACAGGTCAATTACTCTCATGAACGCGGACGCTAAAATCTTTTCTAAAACACTGGCACAAAAGTTAAGCAGGGTTATTGAGAGTTTAGTTAGCACTTCACAGCACGGGTTTATTCCAGGGAAAGGGACCACCCAGCACACAAGGCAAATGATCACTATTCTAGATGCTGCAGGGGTTGCAGGAGCCCCTGTTGCGGCTGTATTCCTTGATGTGGCGAAAGCCTTCAACAGGGTCTCCTGGAATTATCTGTGGAAGGCTCTTGAGTGGTTTGGCATTGGCCAGGGTTATATTAAAGCAATTCTGGCCTTATATGTAGAGCCGACTGCGAGAGTAAGGATTAATAAAGGCTATACAGAGGTAGTACAGATAACGCGCGGGACAAGGCAGGGCTGTCCTGCCTCGCCTCTCCTGTTCGCTTTGTACATGGACCCTATTTTACGAAGGCTCGAGGGGAATAATAGCATCTTTCCGGTCAAGCTGCATGGAAAGGAACATAAAATATTCATGTATGCGGACAATGTAGCTATTATTACACCAAACCCAGGGAGAGCTATAGAAGAGATTGAGCAGGAGGCAACAAACTTTGGGGCAGTGTCAGGATATTTGATAAACAAGGGGAAGACGCAGATTGTTCAAAACAGATCCATAATATATCAGGATACCAGAGTGGTGGCGGAAGCAGTATATCTAGGTATAAAGGTTACCGCTGATTTAGACAGACTGGTGGAGTTAAATATGGGGCCCTTACTAGTAAAAGTAAAGGAAAATACTGAAAGGATTCACAATTTACATCTGACTCTGATGGGCCGCATAAATGTGATTAAGATGATTACATTCCTGAAATTCCTTTATATTTTCAGAGCCATTCCGCTGTTTTTTGACCACTTATGGTTTAATAAATTAGAAACAATACCTAATTGGCCTATCTAGGCATAGGGGAAGACTAGGAGAGCTTATCGATATCTTACACTACCTAGGGAAAAGGGGAGTTTGGGGGGCCCCAGACTTCAGGCTTTATTATTGGGCAGTGGCCTTGCAGTATTTTCAGGGGCGGATAGGGGGTGGAGGAATCGAGCAAGTGGATGGCAGACCTGGTTTCACTAATGCATATACTGCACTGATGGGTGGCGAGGCTGAGAACGGTTTTTTGAACACAATTGATTTTAGTTATTTAAACATACAAGGTTCAAGACATTAAGAGCTGCATATAACATCTGGAAGGCGGTCTCAAAAAAATTGGGCTTAGGCAGGTATAATAGCTATACACGGCTGTACACAAATCACTCACTACCAGGGGATATTTTTAGGGACACGGTTATGAGGGACTGGGACAACAAGGGGATCAGGAAAGTTGGGAATCTTATGGATTATCAGGGGTATCCTATAGTTTCATGAACTACAAAATTTAAGTTAACAGGCAGTAGCTTCTTGCAGGTAAGAAGTTACTTTGCAAATAAACTGGGTGGTCCACTAGGATTTGGCCAATGTTGAATAATGGATTATATAGAGCGCTGTACTCATTGAACAATTCGGCAGCTTTATTCAGAACTCTATGCATTCAAATGCAATGACAGGGTAAAATATGCCACAAAGTGGGCAGAGAAAATGTGCTCACACCCAGAGGGGTTACAGTCATCTCTAGATCTGGGACATACGGTTTTATGTTCAGCGACATTACAATTGCAGCATTATAAGACTCTGTATTCGCTTTACCACACTCCTGCCAGAATTGCACAATGGGGTGGTGTTTCGGGAACAACCTGTCTGCGATGTGACTCAAGCAATGCAGACATTGTCCATATGTTTGCACAATGCCCACAACTGTATTCTTTAAAGGTTGCATTGAGAATTTTATGGAGGGTTCATTAGGAATTCAGGTCAAACTCTCAGATGATTAATAATGTTGGGGGTGTTAGAAGGGGTAGAGGGCCTCCCCACAGAGTCTCTTTTTATGGCAGCCGCAGTTTAACGAATTTGCATAGCAAGGGCGTGGCTTGATAGGGCTCCGACAACTTTTCAAATCTGGATTGCAAGGTTACTCTCTACTTATAATTTGGAGAAAGCAATATACGACAGAAAGGGACGAAGAGCTAGAACACTGGGGGGGAAGATATGGCGACCTATAGTTAATTGGAAAAATACGATGGACACTGGAGGTATGCTGAGTGTTGCGTCTGGGGACGCATCTTTAGCTACTGCTTAAAAATGCAAATGTATATGCTTTATTATTTCTCCCCTTTGTGTACTGTATTGCTTGGAAATATTTGTGTCATGGTATATTTTGGTATAATTTTATTGAGTGTGCTGTAACACTTATAGGAATTTTTGGAAAAATACAAACGTTTTAATATTTATTTATTTATTTATAAAAATGTTATAGCGCACAAATACCTCCCGGTGTCTCGGCGCCAGAGCTTACAGATTGCAAAGGGGTTCCTATTGGGAGTTTACTGATTAAAAAGCCAGGTTTTAAGATGCTTTCGGAATGTTAGCAGTGATTGGCTAAGTTTGATGTAGGGAGGGAGCAGGTTCCACAGTTTAGAAGCGGCAACCACAAAGCGTTTGTCTTCCCATGTGGCTTTTTTTGTGCGTGGGATTTGAAGCTGTTGGGCTGCAGATGAACGTAATTTTCGACAAGGTGTGTAAACACAAATGGCCTTTTAAAAAAAATTCTGGTCCAATGTTGTTCAATGCCTTATATGTGATACACATGGCCTTAAACTTCGTACGGCTTCTAACCGGCAACCAATGTAGCTGACGAATGATGGGAGAAATAGATGAATACTTCGGTGTGCCGGTTAGAATCCTTGCGGCAGCATTTTGAACAAGCTGTAATTTGTTCAAAACTTGTTCCTGCGCGTTCAACAGTAGGCCATTGCAATAGTCCACCTTTGACAATACCAAAGTGGACATTAGGGTCTTCCCTGCATTTGGGGTAAGAAATGGAAGCAATTTCTTTACCATTCTTAGGGTAAAAAAGGAGGTTGAGACCACTGTGTTGCATTGGCTAACAAAAGCTAGCTTGTTGTCAAATAGAACTCCCAGATTCCTAACTTTGGATACTGGTGATGGAGGGGTTCCTAACTCCGAAGGCCACCAAACTGGGGTCCAAGACGGGGTCAGCTCACCAAATACCATGACCTCAGTCTTGTCAGAATTTAACTTTAGACAATACTGATCCATCCAGGTACTGATGGCTATCATACCCTCCTGGAAGTTAGCGGCCACTGCTCCTCCATTTTTGTGGATCGCCAGGACCAGCTGGGTGCCATCAGCGTATGAGGTCAGTCCAATACCAAATGACTTGATCACCCTTGCCAAGTCCGACACGTAGATGTTAAAAAGTGTCGGACTTAGCGAGGAGCCTTGGGGGACTCCACAAGGCAGAGTGAAATCAGGAGAGTAATAACTCCCCATCTTCACAGACTGCTCTCTATCAGCCAGGAAGAATGCCAGGAGTGCTTTGGCTTTGCCCTAAATGCCTATTGCAGTGACACAGTCGATCAGGATGGTATGATAGACCGTGTCGAAGGCTGCAGAC
Source organism: Lissotriton vulgaris (assembly GCF_964263255.1). Lineage (NCBI taxonomy): Eukaryota > Metazoa > Chordata > Amphibia > Caudata > Salamandridae > Lissotriton > Lissotriton vulgaris. The sequence goes on along the minus strand of NC_141695.1, from coordinate 148,956,483 downwards.
AAATCCAACAGTATTAGGACTGCTGCACCACCCTGGTCCATGATTATCCTGACCTCCTCTGCTGCCTTTATCAGAGCAGTCTCAGTCCCGTGGCCCTTCCTGAACCCAAAGTGAGTGTCATCCAGCAGATCGATCCGATCAATATAGTTCGACAGCTGTAAGTTCATTGCCTTTTCAAAAATTTTTGATGGGTAGGGGAGCGAGGCAATATGGCAATAGCTTTTAGGCTCTAATGGATTTAGGGTCGATTTTTTTAAGAGAGGTTTTACAGTGGCCTTTTTCCAGATTGAGGGGTAGTCCCCTGTCCGAAACATGGTATTACAAATGTTAGTGAGCATCGGGGCTATCAGATTGGATAATGGTTTGAGGATGAGTGGGGGACATGGATCCAAAGGTGATTCTGACTTAACCCCTTCCCTGCTGGCCCGTTTCTGCCCCTGTGCGGTAAACAAACGAACAGGGGCGGGCCATGACGAACCCCAGCCGTCATCAGCACACGAACACCGTAGTGCATGACGGCAGGGGTTCGTCACCAGCATGGAAGGGGTTAACAGTGTTCATAAGTTCTTTCATAGACAGTTGGGATAGTGGGGAGAAAGCCTCAAAGGTTGGCTTAGGGGACGTGAGAGGGATCTCCAAGCAGGCTGAATCAGTGATAGTTCTTTTAGTAAAGTTGTTGAAGATGTCTTTGACCTTTGCCTTGAAAAATTCCGCTACCTTATTGCAGAAAATTTGGGATGGCTCTGTGGTGGCAAGAGCTGGTGGATTGGCAAATTTTCTAACCACCTGATATAGCTGTTTGCTCGAGTTTTGAGCTAGTTCTATTTGTGTACTATAAAAGTTAAATTTTTCTGCAATTATGAGTTGTTTGTAGCTTGACAAAGTTTTCTTGTATGTATCTCTGTCATTGTTGTCGTATTTCATACTCCAACACCTCTCCAAATTTCGGCATCGTTGTCTTTCAAGCCTTAGTGTTTCCGAGAACCACGGCGCGGAGGGTTTAGTGCGGTTTGGCTGCATCTTTATGTTAGGTGCTAAGAGGTTAAAGGCATTGTTCAGCCAATGTCCATAGTTATTAGATGCTTCATGTGGATCAGATATGTCTTCTGGTCTCGTGGACTCCAAGGTATTATGTAAAACGGTGGGATCAATGTTTTTCCAGTCGCGACATTTAATCTGGGGGCGAATGGGAGGGGATACATTTTTATGATTCCTGACTAAGATAGTAAATTTCACTGCCGAGTGATCCGTCCATATAAGCGGGAACACTGTAGGGTAAGTCATATGAGAATTGTTTGTAAAAAAGCCATCCAGGATGTTGCCTGCTTGCTGAGTAGCTGAGGAGACCTGCTGTTCTAAGCCAGCGGCCGAGAAGTTCGAGATAAGAGTGGACGAGTCTTTATCTGCAATATTTTCTAAATGAAAAATAAAGTCTCCCAATATTGTGTAGTCCGAATTGGCAGCTACTGGTTCTAATAGGAAATTGAGGGATTTCAAGAAGGGTATGAGTGAGGTAGGTGGTCGATACAACAGAGTTCCCTTGAAGGTTTGTATAGGAGAGAGAGTAATAGTGAAACCTAAACCTTCGGCAAAATCGCAATCTAATGGTTCTGTTTTTATAGCTAAATTGGCTCGGTGTATAATGGCGAGACCGCCGCCCCTTTTGCCAGATGATCTTGTGGAAATTGACGAAATTGATGTACATAAACAGCATTCATTTCCCTTCTTCTCCCACTCCTCTCCCTGTGAGCACCATGAATACCGTAAATTATTGACCGTATCACTCTGCCAGTAAGAGCCCATACCCATATGCATATGTACAGCCATTCTAGGCACTACGGCCTTTTACCCATTGGAATCCCTGGCTTCCCGCCTGCGCGTATCTTAAACACCCTCTCTCATGCATAGACCATGAAACCCTCTCCCTCTGCGCGACCCTGCTGTGAAAGGCAACCCTTCTGCTTGACCCGCACAAACCCCCATTTCCTCTTGAAGAGGCATCCTTCGCCTTAGCTGACATAGCCCTCCCCAGCTGCACCTGACTGCCCCCGCTCTCTCATGTACGGGTCATAAGATCTCTCTCTTTCTATGTGACTCTGTCCCTGTGTCCACCCTGGCTCCCCCTCCCTTCTCCTCACATGGGCAAGTCATAAACCTTCTTCTTCTGCAAGACCCTGTCCTTGGGAGCCACGGCCGCGCCTGACCAACACCTCCTTTCCTTCCATGAATGCCCCTCTGTTGACAAGCCTTCCCTCCGCGCTCGATTGTTCACGCGGCATGAATACCACTCCTCTGATGACCCCTTCCCCCCGAGTCCGGCTGACCACACATGTCCGAGGCCATCGTCTGAGCCAGGAGATACCATTTACTGCCCTTATTGTATGAAGTCACTCCTCTTCAAAGGACCCACTATTGATCCTGGCCACCCCACCCCCTGGGCTATGATCAGGCGCACACATCCTAAACAGTTGACGGAACACTCAGCTGCGTGATTGCCCTCCCCTCTTATCAGCAGGTCAAGGGTCCCTATTGTGAACATATGTGGGGTAGGATTGACACGAGGATTATAGGGATGTCTTTTCTTTTGCGTCACACTGTCCTGATTGTAATGTCAAGTGTTTTGTAAGGTATAAAAGAAGGAGTCTCAGCTCACTTGTTAGAGCACCTCCTGAAAGACACCGTGTTTCGTGTCCGAAATGACTGGCTCTCCTCATGAGAAATAAACTCTGTTCTTGATTCCTGCATCCAGCGCCCGTCTCTTCATTTGGTAACTATTCAACATGGGAACTAAGAGGCGGTTTGCGCCAGCGGCCTGGGCATCGGTAGTAATCTGGGCTCCTGTTCCACAATTGGCGTCCCAACGCGGGGTCCATCAGTGACATAAGGTCCGGTAAGAGAGATCCAGACGAAGAAGTGAACATCTAAATGATCGGAGTATACCTGCCTTGAGAGGGCCCTCGCCCGGCTGCCGATCGAAAAGAACTTCACCAATTCTGAACGGACCTCTCTTGAGTGACCTATTGTCCTGACTGGAATCCCACAGGAATGCTACACGGAGTAAGAGAACGATCGGGCGCTGGAGGAGGAACACGAGGAACTGTCCGTATGGTCCGGTCCGGGTAAGATTAAGTAGGGCGTTTTGCGCCTGATTGGTAGGATGGTTCTATCCATCTGATTGATTGATTGTTTGTATTGGAATCGGTATTTGTATACTGATATTGTTGGTATTGGTTCATTTAGCTTTGGATGCTACTTGAAATATTGGTTCTCTTCAGGAGAACGAGACATTCTCTGTTTGCAAACAGCGGCGAATAGGAACGTCGTCCCTCTTTGAAGATAGAGAAGGGTAGGTAATGCAGACTTTTGTCCCCATTGTAATCCGTCATGCCTACTTTTCTCCCCACTGATTGTTTGAAAATCGATTAATAATCGATTGTTGCTCTTTGAGATCTTCCCTGTCCACAAACAGAGACGAATAGGAATATTCTGTCTTCCTTTATGGATAGCGAAGGGCAGGTAATGCAGACATTTGTCCCCGTTGTAATCCGTCATGCCTGTTTTTCTCCCCACTGATTGATTGGTTGCCTGGACATTGTTGTTCCAGGAATTGTTTCGTTTGAGGTATTTTCTGCCTGCAAACAACGTGGAGTAGAAATATTCTATCTAGTCTTTGCAAGTAGTAAAGGGTAGGTTATGCCCCTTTGTGAATTCGTCAGTCCTACCCACTCCCCACTGATTGGTTATTTGGGGGGTAGCTCGCATGGTCCGCCCAGGAGACTACCCTTATGGAGGACATATGCTCCCCGCTCATGGGCCATTTAGTGGAAGTAGACCATCTGGTCCGTCCAGGAGGCTACCCTAGTAAGTGGAAGTACATCGCTTGGTCTGTCCAGGATGATACCCTAATGAAGGAATATATGTTCCCCTTTTGATCGATAATCTAGTTCCAACCCGGACCATTTACTGGAGGGAACTCGTCTGGTCCGGCCAGAAGTTCCCCCCTAGTGAAAAGGACGCATAAAAATATGAAGTGATCACCGTTCCCTACTAACAGAAAACTTTAGCTCGAAACACGCTAAGGAAAAGAAGGAAAAATAAAACGAAATCAGGCTAAGTCAGTAACCCCCTGATGAGCTTTTGACTTCACTAAAAATAAGAAACATTAGAAATAGTTCGTAATAAGAAATATAAAATGGCGAAAAGTTTGACAGCAAAAATAGCCACGAGGTAGCTAGGTTTCGCTGCCTATTCCTGCTCCCAACATGTCTGCCTCATTGCCCACCACGCCCAAATAACGGTCACATGAAATAGAAACAATTCAATAGGTACCTACCCCCATTCCGGAAGCTCCCGAAGTGCAACAGGTCCGCGGTTACGCCCATCCGGAGGGCGGGGCCTCGAGGCATGCGGGGCTCGCCTGACCGCGGTCAGTAGGAGATGCTGGTGGGCAGGCGGCCCAAAGAATAACAAGGACCTCTCCACCTTTCTCTCTTCTGCCGCCCTGCAGGCCACGGGGAGAGAGGGGGCTGTCTTGCCTCGGCCACCGACCACCCCTCTCTCTCACCCGATCCGGCTTTCATCGAAGGCCGAAGCCAAAGCGAGGATGGCGGCATTTCTTTGTGCTATAATGGCCGCAACTACACCCAACGCCTGACAGTTGCAGGTAGTCCCGCCACATGTCCACTCCTGGAGAGTTGGAGGTAGCCCCGCCACCTGTCAAAAAGGAAGGGGGGGGCTGTCTTGCCTCAGCCGCCGACCACCCCCCCCATCTTCAATAGCCAGCACGACCAATATCGAAGCGACGGAGCCGAGGAACGGCGCGGGGTCGCTGGAAGGGGGAGGTGACGCGAACGAGCCTCCCCCACCTCCCTCCAGGTGGAGGCTTCCAGCGACACCCCAATACTCTTACTTAAAGAGGGTCAACATCAAAAAGCGGTCTTTTGCCCAGGACGGGCACACGCCCCATGCCTTCTCTCCTCAACTTTAAAGATTCTATGAGAGCCGGGGGGCACCCCGATCCCTCCACATGGGCGCCCCCGTCCCCCTCACCGGGAACAGCGACATCGGTGCACTCCTGCCGGCGCCAGCTTCACTTTGGAAATGGCTAAGGTGCAGCCACGGCAGAGGCTTGTTCAGTTCCGGAGGAACACCAGAATGACCCGGTAGGAAAATTGTTGCCGCCCTCCTCACTCTTTGACTGTTGTTAGACTGTTACCACATGATTCAAAACTTTTTGAACTACCAACGGAAGGTTCTGGTCCAACCACGAGTCATTGGAGACATTCTGACTGTGCTGGAACCAGCCTGACCTCGCCCAAAATGGCGCCGACACAAAATGAGACTTTTTGAATAAACTTTGTTGCACCCTGACCGCGCAGCTTTTTGTCCCGAGATATGTATGCAGTTTTTGGATAATGAAAGTAGATATGAAGGATATTGAGTATGTGCTCGGACAAAGAACTGACTTAGGGTGGGTACTGATTATGATTTGGAAAATGAATTGGTGTAATTTAGATAAAGAATGAGTATTGGATAATGAATTTATGAATTAATTAAAACTGAATTGCCGACATGCACCATGCTTGCTCTGTAGGGAAGTCTAATACGATTTTATTGCACTACTGCACTTTATGCAATGAACTGCCACCAACTTCGTTCTTCTTATGTACAGTTTCAATCTGCTCCGTAGCCGGTCCACTGAGTTGTAGGCCTGTATTTGTACATCAACACTTTTTATTAAAAGTATTTTGAAAAGGAAAGCATAGTTGTAGCAGTTGCATTAATGAGTTTTGGATGTTTTACTACAATGAGCGAAGAATAAGTATGATGAAAGCTGAAGGTTAAAAAGGATCAGATATTTAGCAGCTACATTATGTGTCACAGGCAGCCGGAAAAGTGTTTTAGACGCCCTTAAAACGACACCACAGAAATACCACCTGACCGCCACCCTTGCACCCAACAAAAGGGGTTGCGACCAAGTAACTCATGTAGATACGCAGATCGTCAAATGATTATCTATCTGACACCACTGGTCCCTCTGGGCTTAAACGCCGAGATGGTAACGAAATGCAGTACGTGGAGATAGGAGGAGTAAGTGGTAGGTAAAAACATTTTCGGACTACTGCATGCTGATGTGCTTTGAATGCTGCCCCCCACCCCTTCTTTCTCCTCCCTTCTGCAGGTCACGTCAGAACGTCGGCTGAAGTGTGGGAGAGCGATGGTCGAACCACCGACGAAAGGGGAAGGAGGGAATATGTGCATAGTCCTTATAACGATAAGTTTTTAAAAGACGTAGACTTAAACATGACTGTTCCTCCTTAGAACATAGCGACTGGGAGGATGGACTGACATAGAAATTGAACGGGTACTGTATGACGAAAAATTGACTAGACATAACACGTTAGATAATGTAACTAGACATTTGACTAGGTAGGGAAAGGACAAAGAAAAATGTGTGGGTAAGGGTTACTACGGCACCACCCGTCTGGGAAGTTAGAAATGTTGCTGATGTTCAAAATGCACTGCCCCCTTTCTCACACTCTTATAGATATAGCCAAGCTGTCCGACTGTTCTCCCGATCAATACTTGCCGTTGCCTCAGCCTGAAGAACTTCCCACCAAAGGGAGGAACTGAAAAATGGTTTAAGATCCAACCATGGGTAAATAGCACGACCAGGCTAATTTCTGATCGACCAACCGAGGTGTAAGTATTGGCAATTGAGAACGCTCGCAGAGATAACAAGCGAGAAGGAAAAGGAGGGAAGGGTAGAAAGAGCTAAGCACGTAGATAAATAGGATAGTAAAGATACGTAGGATATAATATGGATTTTGTTGGCCAACTATTGTTTTCTGTTTTGTCGTGAATGTCTTATATATGTAATACATGTGCTGTCTTACCTTGTCTGAGTTTGTGTGTATGTAATGTACGGATTTATGTCTTCCCTCTGTCTGTATTTGCGTGTTACCTGACCTTTGCTGTTCTGTGTTGTGAGCGCACTAAATGACCTATTTTCGTACACGTCTCTCTCTCTCTCTCTCTCTCTCTCTCTCTCTCTCTCTCTCTCTCTCTCTCTCTCTCTCTCTCTCTCTCTCCCTCTCTCTACATGTCATACGTGTACCAAATGGCTCGTTTAGATTGCGGACGACTCTCACTCTCTATGAGAGTCTCCCTATTTTCTCTCCCTCTTTGCGGTAAAATTGTGCCCCACCGGCACCAGTCTGATTGGATACTTATTGAACGCGAAGGTGTTCAGCGAAATTGACCGAAACTAAAATGATTGTATCTCGCCATATTACTACCTCTCCTTTCTGCAAAATGAATGAACTTGAATTGGCTGAGAAGGAAAGGACAGGTAAGACGACTAAGGTCCCCCAAATCTGGCCATTTATAGGGGAACTGTATGTCAATGGCACCTTATTTCTGTTCGTCAGAGACGAACGCCAGCGCCTAGATTGACCCCCAACGCCCAGATTGGCCCACCCCATTTGCACCCAAGCGCGAATACCCAAAGGATCCCCGCCCCACTTGATTGACCCCAGCTGCTGTCCCGGATATAAACATGATGACCATGAGTAACTGTCGTCCCTCGAGAAAAACCTGTTTTACCCTGACTCTCGATGATAGCGCCCCCGCCCTGTTTGAAAAGGTTAGCCAGCCTTGAAGGGAAATGTTAGACTGTTAAGGCTCAGGTTAGAAAGACGAGTCTCCCTGGAGGCTCCGAAATGTTGAGTTTGATGAAATACACAGTTGATAAAAGTCTGACTTTCCTCCATATGTGACCTGTGTAGACAATGAATAAAACTTGGCATGAACTCAGTAGGAATGCCGACATATGCACTGCTTGGTAAATGAACCTCTGACTGTGACCAATGAGCGTATCTCCCAAGTGCGTTGGAGTGAGGGAGGAATTCCCATGCATAAATGTATTCCCCTGACCAGTTCTCTAAAGCTTGTTTTGTACCTATTCAAAGATTCACGATCACCGAAGGAGAAGGGTCAGATGTGACGTACAGCCTGGCTGCAGATCTTGGGACACGTGTGACCTCGACCAGAGGTGGAGCTGCAGAGCAACTAGATACGGGACGAGACCGCAATTCCAACGTGGAAAATGAAAAATGACGGGCCACCTTGAAGCCCTCCGTCTGCTAACCCACGTGTGCCTGGAGTCTCCGTTCCCCTTCTTTGGGCCCGATTGATGGGCCTGCCTGCTTGTTATCCTTTGCTCCCTTGGTCCCTTTTGTGTGTCCCAGGAACTCTGACCCAACTCCGCCCTCCCTCCTATCGACTATGTGAACCACACTCACCCTCTTTTCCACGTGACTTTTTGTCAAAGGGAAGAACTGCATTCAAGTGGGAATAGGGTGTTGCCACGGAAATATAGGTGCCGAGCATAAGGCGCCGCCAAACGGATTGTTTAGGGAACAGGACTGTGGTCTAACAGCAGAGGACTGACCGCACCCTGCAACGCGTAAGGATAGAGCCGAGCTGGACCTATAGCTCCACCGCCGGTGCTCAACAGCGCCAACGAAAGTGCACGGACTAGAGCCTACCAGTGATGGCTCACTGATAAAAAGACACTGTGACGAAGAAATCTTGTGTATTGAACTGAATTCCGCTCTCAACTACCTGGTCAAAACTGTTCATTGGTCACATTTTTAAGTCAGAAACATTTATGCTGTGTAGTGCGCTTAATTGTCAGGAACTCAACGAAATGCAATCTCCTATGTGCTGCATTCTGCCCATCACCTCAACTGTCTATGATTGTATGCCAAATGTTAGTATCGACAAAATGCTAATTCTTCAACGATGCCTGTCTATCTGTAACCCCATCAATTACAAAAATGAACGCTGTAATGTAAAAAGGGGCGACTGTGGAAATTGAAGAAATTGATGTACATAAACAGCATTCATTTCCCTTCTTCTCCCACTCCTCTCCCTGTGAGCACCATGAATACCGTAAATTATTGACCGTATCACTCTGCCAGTAAGAGCCCATACCCATATGCATATGTACAGCCATTCTAGGCACTACGGCCTTTTACCCATTGGAATCCCTGGCTTCCCGCCTGCGCGTATCTTAAACACCCTCTCTCATGCATAGACCATGAAACCCTCTCCCTCTGCGCGACCCTGCTGTGAAAGGCAACCCTTCTGCTTGACCCGCACAAACCCCCATTTCCTCTTGAAGAGGCATCCTTCGCCTTAGCTGACATAGCCCTCCCCAGCTGCACCTGACTGCCCCCGCTCTCTCATGTACGGGTCATAAGATCTCTCTCTTTCTATGTGACTCTGTCCCTGTGTCCACCCTGGCTCCCCCTCCCTTCTCCTCACATGGGCAAGTCATAAACCTTCTTCTTCTGCAAGACCCTGTCCTTGGGAGCCACGGCCGCGCCTGACCAACACCTCCTTTCCTTCCATGAATGCCCCTCTGTTGACAAGCCTTCCCTCCGCGCTCGATTGTTCACGCGGCATGAATACCACTCCTCTGATGACCCCTTCCCCCCGAGTCCGGCTGACCACACATGTCCGAGGCCATCGCCTGAGCCAGGAGATACCATTTACTGCCCTTATTGTATGAAGTCACTCCTCTTCAAAGGACCCACTATTGATCCTGGCCACCCCACCCCCTGGGCTATGATCAGGCGCACACATCCTAAACAGTTGACGGAACACTCAGCTGCGTGATTGCCCTCCCCTCTTATCAGCAGGTCAAGGGTCCCTATTGTGAACATATGTGGGGTAGGATTGACACGAGGATTATAGGGATGTCTTTTCATTTGCGTCACACTGTCCTGATTGTAATGTCAAGTGTTTTGTAAGGTATAAAAGAAGGAGTCTCAGCTCACTTGTTAGAGCACCTCCTGAAAGACACCGTGTTTCGTGTCCGAAATGACTAGCTCTCCTCATGAGAAATAAACTCTGTTCTTGATTCCTGCTACCAGCGCCCGTCTCTTTATTTGGTAACTATTCAACATGGGAACTAAGAGGCGGTTTGCGCCAGCGGCCTGGGCATCGGTAGTAATCTGGGCTCCTGTTCCACAATCTGTCTAGTCTAATCACATGATAGCCGTCCGTGGTGGCTATACTAAAATCTGGGCCAGATGCTGGATCTGCCCAGGTCTCAGTTATAAACAGAACGTCTATATTTTAGTTGGCTATGAGTTCCGCCACATCTTCCCTATGTTTTATAAGAGAACGTGCGTTTATAAGTACGCTGATTATGTGTTTATCTTCGTTTCTAGGGACCAGGAGCGATGCTTGCTGTGAATAAGGTAACGTAATCTCAAATGAGCAGTTCAGACAGGCGTTAGAAAGTCGGTTACAAAAGGAATCTGTTTCAAAGTGAGTGCAGCTCTTGTAATTTACAGTGTTTCCTATACTCAGAAGCTGCGCTCTAGAATAGGTTGTTACCTTCGTTGTATAGTGGGTTCTGCGGGAGCCAGGGGATATGGCGCACAGCGCGATCCCAGCGCGGACTGGCGCAGACGTGCACCCCTTTGGCGCGGCTTTGGCGCGGTGACGGCGCTCCCGCTGGCCTCGACCGCTGCGCTTCCGGGTAGCCATTTTTAAGGTCTAAGCCCCGCCCCCAGCTGGAACGCTAACTCCGTTCTGGTCAGGGAGCCAGCCCTGAGGCACAATGGAGCTCTACCCTGCCCTCCACAATAACGGCACAGAGCCGCGGTGGAACAGGGCTAGGGGTAGAGAGTAATCACAGTACTGATAGTAGGTTAAAATACATTTTAAAATAACAGTTGTTACATCAATTGCATCGGATTGTAGAAGGTGCGCTTTTAACAGGGGAATTTTAAAAATACAGCGTTTAGCACTGGGCTTAACAAGCATGCAGAGGAGGACCCCCTCGCAATCTGCACGAGCTCTTCACAACAAACACACAAGGAGCTGCCACCACCTTGCTAGTCGCCCGAGCCCCCAGTCACGCTTCTTCTTAAGGTCTATGCCCCACCCCCAGCTGGAACGCTAACTCCGTTCTGGTCGGGGAGCCGGCCCTGAGGCACAATGGAGCTCTACCCTGCCCTCCACACTAACGGCACGGAGCCGCGGTGGAACGAGGCTAGGGGTACTAAGTAATCACAGTACTGATAGTAGGTTCAAATAAATTTTAAAATAACAGTTGTTACATCAATTGCATCGGATTGTAGAAGGTGCGCTTTTAACAGGGGGAATTTTAAAAATACAGCGTTTAGCACTGGGCTTAACAAGCATGCAGAGGAGGATCCCCTCCCAATCTGCATGAGCTCTTCACAACAAACACACAAGGAGCTGCCACCACCTTGCTAGTCGCCCGAGCCCCCAGTCACGCTTCTTCTTAAGGTCTAAGCCCCGCCCCCAGCTGGAACGCTAACTCTGTTCTGGTCGGGGGGCCGGCCCTGAGGCACAATGGAGCTCTACCCTTCCCTCCACACTAACGGCACGGAGCCGCGGAGGAACGGGGCTAGGGGTACAGAGTAGTTACAGTACTGATAGTAGGTTAAAATAAATTTTAAAATAATAGTTGTTACATCAATTGCATCGGATTGTAGAAGGTGCGCTTTTAACAGGGGGAATTTTAAAAATACAGCGTTTAGCACTGGGCTTAACAAGCATGCAGAGGAGGGTCCCCTCGCAATCTGCACAAGCTCTTCACAACAAACACACAAGGAGCTGCCACCACCTTGCTATTCGCCCGAGCCCCCAGTCACACTTCTTCTTGAGGTCTAAGCCCCGCCCCCAGCTGGAACGCTAGCTCCGTTCTGGTCGGGGAGCCGGCCCTGAGGCACAATGGAGCTCTAACCTGCCCTCCACACTAACGGCACGGAGCCGCGGTGGAACGGGGCTGGGGGTACAGAGTAATCACAGTACTGATAGTAGGTTAAAATAAATTTTAAAATAACAGTTGTTACTTCAATTGCATCGGATTGTAGAAGGTGCGCTTTTAGCAGGCGCTTTTAATATTAAAAAAAAAGTATGAATCACCAATAGCCATATTTAATGGCCTACGCACATTCCGCTATAATGTTGCAAGAAGTCATACACTTTCATCCTATTTTCAGAATCTCATTTTTCCTCATGTCCTATTACAAAAAAACCTATTGCACAGATAAATAGTCCCTTACTATTAAAGCAAATATATTGAGATTGTTTCCATTAACAGATTTCAAAATAAATAGGTGAACATAATTTACAGGGAAGAAAGCTTGATTATACAGTGTAAAATGTGTCTCTGAAAGTTCACTACAGAGCATTTTGGATTCAAAGATGTTAATCAGTGTTTTGACTGACGGAAGGAGAGGGGTTACTGTAAACCAGTACATCGAAGAATCCAGGGGCATATTACCAAGGAGTAGCGATATTTATCGCTAACTAGGCTTAGCAACGCTTAGCAACGATTTTTTTATCGCTAAGCATCGCCGGAAATTATTGCTGAGATAACGTGCTATTAGCAACGTTTATCTCCAAAGCGATAATGTTTCCGGCGATAGCGTGAATATCGCTGAAAATACAGTGATATTCACGCATTAGCGATGAAATGCTCTTAGCCATTTTATCCACCTCCCATTGGATAACATGGCTAAGAACTGGTCTGAGCAGGCGTTAGTTTTTGGCGATTGCGGGAATATTTCCATCGCTACGCCTGCCTTGCTAATAGGCGATAGCGACATTAGCGACTGCTTTCAGTCGCTTACAGGTTGGGTACACCCACTTTGCATGCCGTTAGCGACATGCAAAGCGGGCCCTAAACCGCCTAAAAGCTGTTGCTAACATCAGTTAGTGACAGCTTGCTAATATAGCGATAGGATTATTGCCGCTTTGCGGCCGAAAACGGCCGCTAAACCGGCGATAATTGCCTATCGCCCCCCTTGTTAATATGCCCCCAGATGTCTTTTTGTTTCAGGGTTGCTGATGCCCAATAAAACCTGACTCAGACACATGTAACTTCAACTACAAGCTACCTGATCAACTTTAAAAAGTACATAGTTGGTGTGTGTCTGACCATATACCTCCTCCGGATGATAAGCCCATTGGGATTACTCACAACCTGTCACAGGGTTATGAAAGGGAATCCCACGTTCTATATCGCCCCAGACCTTCCATGATTCTCCATTTAAGAAGTGTGATATTGAGCTGAAGCCATTGCATCCCCACTTTGAGGCAAGATTATTTTCTAAGTGGGGCCCTTCACCCACATAGACTTCCGTCAATGTAGTCATACAATTAATTATTGGAATTTCACAGTGTTTGAATGTCTGTGCCTTCTGTTTTATACACTGCAAAGTCCTATAAAAAAGGTTTTTGGTTGTTTTGGTAATACATAAAAAATCTATAATAGCATATTCCTGAAAAATAATTAAAAAATGTAATCATCACGCCTGTAACTGTTCAAGGACTTAATAAAGCTAAAAATGCTATGTGCAACATTATCAAAATATTAAGGGCCCGATTTACAGAATGAATTTAAGACTAAATCCTAAACTTACTACTGTTTAGTATTCATAGAATGCACTTACTACTTTTGGCTTTCACAGAATGAACTTACTACTTTCGGTATTCACAGAAAAGACACAACTACTAACTCTACGTCGGCACCTGGGCCTTAATTTCCGCCACCGGGCCTGAATTTACAGCTTTGCAGTGGGATTTACGATTTCGGCCCGTAATTTACGGCTTTGCGTCAGAATTCCTGATTATGGGCCATCATTTACGATTTTGGGGCGTAATTTACGATTCCGGGCCAGAAGATACGAATGTTGGCAGTTGGTCATGTTAGCCAAGGGTAAACACCTGTCCGAGTGCCTACCATCCCCCACCATGGGTCAGCTGACACACTGCAGCCATTCCCAGCCAATAGCTCCATTTTGCCATGATGAATGTTGCCAGTGACTACCATCCCCCACCACGCTCCAGCTGAAGCCAATGAACACAAATTGACCAGCACCACAAAACACATAAAAGCAGCACACATTGAAGGAACTGGTTTTTCCACAGAGAGTTTGTGTCCACAACGCTCACAGTGCCATAGAAAATGGAAATGAGGAGAAAAAGGAACTTTACTGGAGAGGAGAACATCATGCTTGTGGAGTTCATAGTCAGGCACCACAAACGCCTATATAGACTCCCACCCTACTGCACCAGTGAGACACAGAAGGCAGACCTATGGCAGCAGTTAGCCACTGCTCTCTCAGCATTGGGGCAGGAGAGGCGCACAGTACAGGACATCAAAAAAAAGTTGCAGGATGAAACCCGGAGGGTGAAGGAGAAATTCTCCAGGTTTGAATTAGGCAGGATCCTCCCTGCTGCATACCCTGGATCCCCTGGATACCCTGCATCTGCATCCGTCTCACCCCACTGGAGGAGGATTTCCTCACAACAATACACCCCCACATGGACCATGGGCTGCCTGTCGGTGACGTCCTCTACATGGTACCAGGTAAATGGAATGAAAAGAAAAAGTGCATATAAAGATTGTATGTGTTACACTGTCATTGTGATTAAGGAACTTGTCCAAAGTGTATATAAAAATCTAGTCAGTCAGAGACTCATGTGTCATCCTCTATGTAGCACCACAAGTTCCAGAACCCTTTGCATCAGAAAAGGCTAATCCCTCCCCCCTTTTGAAAACATGGGCACAGTACTGCTGCCGAACATACACAACCCTGCTAATTCAATAACTGTTCTTATTGACTGAAAATGTGCAATGATATATGAAAATGCTAAATAAAGTTTTTTTTTTTTTTTCAAAGTAGCAATTGACAAATATTGGCAGGGAAGCGCCAGTACCAATATGACATGCAATTCAACCTTTGCGCAAACACGGATGCTTCGCATTTACATGGCGTTGCACTGTGGCGCAGGGATAGACAGATGTGTGTTGAATCTGATGGTGTGTAGGGGGGGCTTTGCTCGAGTCATGTCGCAAGAGCGATGCAACTACAATAATGTCCATGGACTGCCCATACCTAACGTGCTGCGCCACTCCTTATGTCTGCTTCAAGCAGGCGTAAGTTTGCGTCACAGCGGCCTCTGAAAAATGACTCTGTGAAATCTTGTAGATTTTACTGAATCACTTGTACGCAGCATATCCCAAAGGAATGCCCACCCTGCCTACATCTAAGCTGACGCAGGTTCAATGTTGCAAATAATTCTAAATGTGTTGTCTGTTGTACACCACCCCTGTGTCACATAAGTGATGCAACAGCAGTGTAAATCTTTTTCAAGGGGCTTGTAAACCTGCCACAAATTCTCCAAGAAGTACATCATCCTGTGCCAGCCTAAATCACAAAGCAGAGGGTGAGAGTATCATCAGATCAAAATATGTCATACACATATTCTGTTGTCCATTTTCCACTCTACCACGCCCAACACATCCCCAACACACCACTGCTCCTACCTGCCCCATCTGCAGCAGTACTTTACAACACTGATAGCACGCAGAAGATATGGGCAAATCCCTGAAAAGTTCCACAAGCACATTTTCCATTTTGGTTACTTTTCTCTCTTCTCACCCATTGACACATCCAGCCAGAGCACAACTGCAGTAGCAGAGGTCACCGCATCTACTGGGAGGAATCAGCAATGTACAAAGGAAGGCATGACAACCACACAAACTGGTAAGCCAAACTGGCCAGGAAATGGTCAAAATGCATACATTGTCAGGAGACGACAGAGGGACAAATAGTGCCCATCCATGTAAGTCAACCAGAGATGCAAAATGTGCTTCATTTTAATTGGAGTTGTCAATGGAAATTCACCTTTACCATATGACATTTGTGAACAGCGAAAGACAAACTATAAAATGTCTTGGCTCATCATACCTTTGTAATTGTGGTACACAACATGTATTTCACCAACAGTCCCAGACCGGGGAAACCAATCCTGTAATCCAGTGCCACAACTAGTCAAAAGGGCATGCCCACTAAATTGTAGTAGTGTCTGTAGACCTAATCAAGAAATCCTATTTGCACAGATATGGAAATGATGAACAAGCAGTGAGATACCAGTCTAAGTAGTATTGACAATGCATCCACTGTCAAACTTCAAATCTTTCCAATATACAACAATAAATTGCACAGTCCACACAGCTGGTCGTGTACTGCTTATATTGGATGGATTATTTTCTGGGCATCAAGAAAACATGAAAGTGGACCTTACCTCTGGATTTGTAGGCATGTCATTGTGATGTAGTGGGCCCATTCTAAGTTATATGTGCCCACAACTGCTTGTGCTTGTCCTCTGTGCCAGAAATTGAGTGCATCACATGTGGCAGCAGAAATGTAAAGTTGCAAAACACACTTATCATTGTAGGTACAATGCGGTCCTCCCAGAATCAAAGACACACACTGAATTCTGCTACAAGGTCGGACTGGACATTTATGCAGGGACCACACACTGCTCGGGTGCTGGGCCAAGGTACGTCAACCTGGCTGATGGCTCATTAATTGTACCTTTCACCTCCACCATATGTGTTCTACACACTGTTGTCCTGCATCACAATATGCTCACACATGGCATTTGCACACATGGCAGATCAGACCCTGGTGGCAAATGAGAGGCAGACACAACATGTATGCCAAGTGTGTGCAGAATGGGCATACAATAGAACAATGTGTCATTTGAACTGACCAAAACACAACAGGCTTGCAATTTATTTAATGATAGGATAAATTCCGAGCAAAATATACATGGTTAAATCAAAATTAAATTGGTATGGCTGAGGCACACACTGGTGCCAGTTGTGTACCTTGGAAATGGTTGTAGGGGTTGCTAAGGTGACTCTTCATGCAGTTACACCGGCAAAATGAATTGGCTGAAGAGCAATACAATAATCCATGGCAGGCGGGAAGCCTCAAAGCGTCTCACATCATCTGCAATGTGTGATCACAAACAAATGTTGTTTTCTGCTTGCCTCCCTTCTATCGCATTCACATGTATAGGTGAGTGTTTGACATGAGGTTAGGGTGTCTTCTGCACAAGCCACCATCCGTTGTCAGCTACGTAGTACCATGATGTTGGAAATAGAGTATGGAAACAGAGGACGCTCAAAGGATGGACATTAGAAATCTGTGTTCTCTCATTTAAAAATGAGCTGTGTGACCTCATGGGTAAGGAAGCACAAATGAGCAACATCATAACCCTGACAACTGCACATCCCACACATGAACTCCTTTCTGACTTGTTAATAGACAAACATACACCCATGAAAAATCTTAGTCTCAATGGTAAAGGTGAAATCAGTGTGATGCAGATGAGTCCAGGTCATTTATCCCCTTCCTGGAAATATCAGTCACCTTCTCATACAAGTTTGTCAGTTGACGTGTCATCTTATTGATGTCAGCGCGGCATGGATATCACAGCTGGTAAATGCTGCATGTGAGCAGGTGCCCACATGTAAAGTCAATGAGGTAAACATGCTGCACATCGTCCTTGATTATCCGCAAATGGTAAATGAGAATGACATGTTGGCTCTTGGCTACAATCTGTGTACTAAAATATGGACATGTATGTCTCATCACAGGTGCTGACAGGATGAGACCACTGCAGAGGACACCATCCCGGGGGATGCATGACATACTGGCTGCAGCAGTGAAACCCTTGCGCACCTGTCTTTCAGGTAATTTGGGCATGAGGTGTGTCACTAACTTAGATTACTAAGCCATGACAGAGATCGAGATCCCTTTCCGCATGGAATCAACAGTTGTTGTTTACATTACAAAGTGTAATACAAATCAGGAGTGTCACATGTGCCTGTCTGTCAATTGGTGATGCAGATCATTGAGAATGTTGTCTCTACCCTCTACAGCTATGTCTACAACATCTATGAGGAGACAGGTTCAGCAGGATACACCAGGGGTTAACACGAAGGAACAGAGAGTTGTGGCTGGAGCTGGTGAGTTTGCTAGTATTATGTACATCTCTGTGTAACACCTCAGTGCTATGGTGTGAGTGGTCATTTGTGGTGGTACCCTAACCAGATCACATAATCCTCATCTGCTGATGCAAAGTACAGTTAATAAAACCCTGGTGTTGCACCACATGTAATACCAGGTCAATCACTAATACGGTTGCAACCTCTGTGTTTCAGATGATGCTGAGGAAGAGGATGACAGACCGAGGACCAGTGCTGGCCGACGGGGAATCAGAGGGGAGAATACCCTGATCCTCCAGGCAGTAATGTTGGCAGCAAGACTTGCTCAAGAGGAGGAGGAAGATCATGAGGACGTTGACTTTGAGGATGATGATGACCACATATCCATCGACTCTGTGGATGACGATTCTGATGTCACGGCATCAAATCCTCTGCCAAGCAAAGTTTGTCAGCCTCCTCCCAAGCAAACAAAACCATGTCCTCAGCATAGATCAAACCAGCCACGGCTCCCACGCACCCGATCACAGACATCACTCCCACACAGCCCTCACGTCCTGGACCGACATGGTGATTCCACTACCCGCTCTTCTCTACGCAGTGTATCCCTGCCATTCTCTCCACCATCTGAGGGAAGTACCAGCCCTGTTGTGGTGCAGGTATCCCCTGGGTACCCTTCTCCTGCCCATAGTCTTCCACCTGCCATTCCCCCTGGTGTTGGACCTGCTCATCTCATCGCTGGCAGAACCTGCAGAGGCGGCCTGCACCTGGTGATGGTGGCCAGTGGGAGCAGGACTTCTTCCAACAGCAGGCAGATGCGAGGCAGGACATTCGTGCCATAGGGTCTACCCTGTTAGACATGTGACATGAGGAGGGGGACAGGTTTCAGGGGATGGAGCTGGAGCCCCCGATGGCATGGGGGACTCTAGAGGTAGGGAGGGGCAGATGGCAGGCCCAAATTGAATGTTGGCCTGCCCCGGGGACACCTCTTTGTGAGCCACTGGTAAAGAGTGTGTGGGAGAGTGTCTCTCCACCCGGGACGTAGCACCAGAGTGGTGTTCTTCCTCATCCCAGGTGGGCAAAATCCCCTGGCCTCCTGATGTTGAGCTCCCCTCCTACTCTTCCTGGATGGTAGAAAGAGGTTGTAGCCGCTGGCGAACTGATGTCCTCCTGCTCCGGACCTGTTCCTGCAGTTCTTCAGTCTCACCAGCCATGCCTGCAGAAATGTAAGCAACATTCCTGTATAACATTGCCTGTATGAAATGATGCGTTCCAGTTTATTTTCAGAAATTACGGCCTGAAAACTTAGTTTCCGGATCTGGAGTGTTGTTTCTAAATCCAGAGTGTCGTTTCCACGCATGCGCATTACGCCGCAACACCGGAAATTACATTTTCGGGCCGTGATATCCGAAACTAAACTGGAACACATCATTTCACACAGGCAATGTTGTACAGGAAGTGGGAGACAGGAAATACATCACAGGAAGTAGTTGGCAGCCATTTAGTATGTATCCTGATCCATCCACAATCAGTAATCAAATCCACTGCCATCTTGCTGTTCTGTTGTAAGAAAACTGAAATGACAGTGCAGGTGAGAATCATGAATATGTAATAAAAGGGGGAACAGACCATTTAATAACATTTCTGCACGGGCGGGAGGCGGGGCTGACACAACATCAAACCCCAGTTTCATTTTCTCCTACTTTGCATTATGGTACATGTAGTCCATATTGAGTACTCATTATCAGAGTTGTTTGATGTGTTACGTAACATTGGGGTCGAGCAGTGAGGATATATCACAGACACATAGGGGCAGATTTACAAGCCCTGTATGCCACATTTGCGCCACAGTTGGGTCACTTTTGTGACGCAGCGGCAGCACAAAGCCAGCGCCATGCTTGCGGGTATTTTCTGCATGACGCATCTGGGAGATGTGTCACATTGTAGAGCCCTGCGCCACAGTTGTATAGCGCACTACTCATCCGCAAGGGTCTCAAGGCGCTTGTACGAATACATCTGTGGAACCCATCCTGGCTTTCTCTGTGGGGCATCCACTCCTGGGCACCCCCAAGGTGGAGACCAGGCATCCTTTGCATTGTGGGGGCCATTGTGGAGATTAAGCAAGCTATTGCCCAGAGTTGCAGAGTGGGACTCCATGATTGGAATAGGCACCGAGGCGAGAATTATCAGGACCGTGGAATTTTGAGCCCAAGACCCGCCGAGGTGGGGAATTGAACCCTGGTCCCGGGCTAGACCTCTGCATCAGGGTCTGCCACTCCAACCATTGAGCCACACTTCTCCACGTTACGTTAGTACATGCAGTGTCTGTTGGGCCATGATTCTTATTGTACATTAGTTAGTATTGGGGGCATTCAGATATTTCAATGGCACATATCCCTCATTTTAGTGCTTGGTACTTACCCAGTAGCCACATGTTGCCAAATTCTCCAGCAGCCATCCGCCGGGCAAGAGGTGACATGCGGAATATGACGCTGTTGTGGATACTGCCTGGGAACACTGCATGCACATTGATGAACCTCCCACTGGCATCACAGACAGCTTGCGCATTGATGGAATACCATCTGTGTCTGCTGCAGAAGATGTGTGCAATGCGGCGGGGTGGTTGAAGGGCCACATGGGTGCAATCAATTGCACCCAGCACACGTGGGAATTGTGCAAGGAGATAAAAATCTCTTGCTGCCGTTTGTCTCATGTCCAGTGTATGTGGCATTTGAATGTAGTTGGGGGCTCTAGCAGTGATGCATCTCAGTACCTGATGTAGGCACTGTGACTGGCTCACCTGGGAAATACCCACATTGTCACTGGAGACCCTTTGGAAAGACCCAGTGGCAAAGAAGTGGAGAGCAGATAGGATCTTGAGATATGCTGGTAGCAGCAGGTCACATAGTCAAGTTCCTGCTCCCACTCACATACCATATCCAAGATGACTTCTGGTGGGAAACGGTACCTGGCACTTACATCTTGGCTGGTCATTCCAAATAGGCTGATCCTCTGTCTGAAGATCCTCTCTGCTCTCCTCCTCCTCCTCAAGTAGTTTTGCCGCATGGCAAGGGGCAGTGGTATAAACATTCAGTGACATTGTGAAAGGGTTTGTTTGTGTCTGCTCTGCAGTTATGAATGCTGCAGGATTAGGATTGGCTGCAGGGTGTCAGCTGATCAATGGTGGGGGATGGTAGGCACTTGGACAGGTGTTTACCCTTGGTTAACATGACCAACTGCCAAAATTCGTATCTTCCGACCCGAACTGTAATTTACGGCCCGGAATCGTAGATTACGGCCCGAAATTGTAAATTATGGCCCAGAATCGGGAATTCTGACACAAAGACGTAAATTACGGGCCGTAATCGTGAATCCCGCCGCGGAGCCGTAAATTCAGGCCCGGTGGCGGAAATTACGGCCCGGGTGAGAATGTAAACTTAGTCGTCGTAAGTCTATTCTGTGAATACCGTAAGTAGTAAGTTCATTCTGTGAATCCCGAAAGTAGTAAGTTCATTCTGTGAATTGCAAAAGTAGTAAGTACATTCTGTGAATACCAAATAGTAGTAAGTTTAGGATTTTGTCTTAAATTCATTCTGTGAATCAGGCCCTATATGTTTAAATTGAGAAGAGCTAATCCCCTTTTTTTTCAGAGGCCAATATAAACTGTAACGCGCTAAACAAGGTCATTTATTTGCCTAAATAAAAGCTGTAAACATGCCCTCCATTTCCTTGAAAAACCTAATCTGGAGAACTAAAAAAATAGCAGCAAACAAGCAATTATACAAAGGCAAAACAGACATCCGGATTAAAGCAATACAACCCATTATAGAATGAGTCAATGTATTCCATCTAGAAAATAATGCCTTCATCTTATTATTAAGAGGGATACAATTCAATTGACACAAGTTATTAACATTCTCCGTAAAATAAACCCCCACATATAGCTATACGGATAAAAGGATAAAAGTCATGTAACAAAGTGTCTTGTGTGGAGTTACAAAATAAAACCTCAATTTTTGGCTGGTTGGTCCTATAACCTCCCAAGTCCTGATATGTTTGAAGAATTGAGAAAACCCTTTTCTTATCGGTGTTGTACGAATGGCGATAGCTAATGACTCTATAAAAAGGGCAAAAAGTATCAATCATAGGGGACAGCCCGGTCTTTTCCCCCTATTTACCGAATATGTTCCAGTCTTGTATTTATAATTATTTGGGATTTTGGTTCCTAGAGATTAACTGATAAAACTGATAAAAAATTCACATATTTTAAGAATAGTAAAAAGGCTCTCCCAGCTTAACAAATCAAAGGCCTTTTTCCAATCTAAAAACAGCATGTGTGCAGGTATCTGTGCAAATACTTTAGGGCTTCTGTTAAAAAAAAAATGTATTGAAAAAAGCTATCTCCTGGGCACAAAGCTGCACTGATCTGGACGAATTAATGTTCCCCTAACTTGACTAATCAGTTTAGCTAAAAGTTTTGTAATAATCTTGTAATCAAAATTTAAGAGGCTAATAGGCCTATACAAATTGACATTTTATCTTTACCATTGTTAAACGAAATGAAACCAGGATCTCCCTCTCTAAAACATAATTGACCAACTTTAACAATTTGGGGTTTAACACTGATGCAAAGGTTTTATACATTTCTGCCGGAATACTATCATCCCCACATGCTTTGCCATTGGCTAAAGACTTCACGACTGTTCCAACATCAGTGAGAGCGATTTTTTGCTACCAATGCTTGTACTTGGTCTCCTTTTAATCTTGGGATATTTAGCTTGTTAAAAAATGTATTGAGCACTATTTAACACCCTGTTATTGTGTACTATATATTGTTTCATAATGCTTAGGACATTTCTCCTGAATTTGTTGAAAATACTTATCTTAGTTACAGGGTCTATTATTGGTATTATCTTATTTTTCTGTTGGTGATCTCTCATCTGCCAAGCCAGAAGCTACACACATACTCACTTTCTTCAAAAACCTTTTGTAAATATGAGTTATTAGCTATATATCGGCCTTCATAATAAGACTCCGGCATGCGTGATCTAGCTTTTCTAAGTGCACACTTATCAGCTGTCATCGGTGAACATTGCACACCCGCACTTGCCTGATTTAATTCTGTCTCAAGCTCAGCCCTGAGTATCAACCTTTCCTTGTTTATTGGAATCTCTTTAGATGTAATATATCTGCTTATTGTAGCTTTTTAAGCCTCCCATATGTTCTCAATACTCGCTGAATTATTATTCATTTGAAAAAAGTTGATTATCTCAAACTCAATAGGGCCGATTCACAGAACTTATCTGAGACATAATCCTAAACTTACTTCTTTTGGTACTCAGAATAGGCACTTACGATTTCTGGTATTCACAGAAATCACGTACGACTCCTAACTTAACGTCTGCACTAGGGCTGGAATTTCCTCACTCGGGCCGTAATTTCTGCACCCGGAGCAGAAATCCCGCAGTTGTGCCGGAATTTCTGCTCCTGGCCCGGAATTTCTGCACCCGGGCTGGAATTTCCATATATGGGCCGGAATACCCGCATTTGGATCTGATGATCATTTGAAGTGCCTAGCATCCCCACCATACTCCAGCTGAAGTCAATTAACACTAACTGCAGGACCAGCACCACAAACCACATAAAAGCAGCATACATTCAAGGAACAGGTTTGGCCACAGAGAGTTCCTGTTTTCATTTGCTATTCATAGCTACTGGAAAATATACAAAAGGAGGAGGAAGAAGAACTTCACAACTGAGGAGATCACCATGATTGTCGAGTTCATTGTGAGGCACCACAAACGCCTATATGGTCTCCCATCTTACTGCACCAATGGCACACAGAAGGCAGTTCTATGGCAGCATTTAGTAACTGCTGTCACATGATTGGAGCAGGATGCTAGCACAGTCCAGGACATCAATAACAAGTGGCAGGACAAAAAGACGAGGGTGAAAGACAAGTACTCCAGGATCGAGTTGAACAGGATTAACTCTGCTCCACAATCTGGAACCCACCTATTTCTCACCCCACTTGAGGAGGATATCCTCGCTACAATCCACCCCCACATGCTCCATGGGCTGCCTGTGAGTGATGTCTGCAACGTGGTACCAGATAAATGGGATGACAAGAACAAGTATACAGAATGAATGTCTGTGTTTCACTGTTATTGTGAGTAAGAAAGTTGTCATTTACAAATATAGTCAGTCAGAGGCTCATTTGTTTCCTCTGCATGTTGCACCACAAGTCCCAGAATCCTTTGTATTAGAATTGGCAAATCCCTTTCCCACTATTTAAAACATAGGCCAAGTACTGCTGCTGTATATTCCTAACACTGTTAAATAGCAATTGTTAAAGTGTCCCTTCCACTTATTCAGAAGTAGCTAGGTCAGTCAACAACTTAATGGGGTGGGGGCTGCAGTGCACATGAAAATCAACAGACACGAAATAGGGAAAATAAATACAAATGATCCTAAAAGTAACTCACATGGTGCCTTCTTATTTGAAAATGCATTCCCATATTCCGTTGTCTTTTCCCTGCTCTGACATGCCATTACATCCCCAGCGCCCCACTGCTCCTACATACAACGGCCGTGGTAGTACTTCACAATACTGTTAGCATGCAGTAGATATGAGGACATGTCTGACAAGTTGCACATTTACATTTTCCATGTGATGACTTTTCTCTCTTATCACCTATTGAAAAATTCAGCCAGAGTACAGACCACCACAGTAGCAGAGGTCCCTGCATCATCTGAAAGGAAACAACATCATCAAGAGACACGAATAGCACCCTCATTAACTGGTAAGTCAAATTGGTCAGGAGATGGTCAAAATGCATACATTGTCAGCAAACAACAGAGGGACAAATAGTGTCTGAATCTCAAAGGTAACTGTAGAGGATAAACTAGCTTTACAACTATTGGAATTGTTAAAGGACATTTACCTTTAGCAAATGACATTTGTGAGTAGCGAACAGCAAAATATAATATAACTAGGCGCATCATACCTTTGTAATTTCTGAACATTGCACGTATTCCACCAACAGTTCCAGATATATGAACTCAATCCTGCAATCGAGTACCACAGCAAGTCAAAAAGGAACCTCCACTAGATTGTCATAGTACAAGAAGTGAGATAAAATTGTCAGGAGGATTGAGAATGCATACACTGTCCAACTTAGAATGATTTTTCCATACATGAAATTGTCCAGTCCACCCAGCTGGTTAAAGATGTTTTCATCAGATGGCATGTTTGTTGGCCTTTAACAAAAAACAATAGTGGACCTTACTTCAGAAATTGCTGCTTTGTCAATTTGATAAACGTTGCTTCTAGGCAGTGGGGCCATTATAAGTTAAATGTGTGATCGCTCATGATAATTAGTGCTACAAACTTCTGCAATGGTAGGGCCCACACTGCTTGTGCTCATCCTTTGTGCCTGAAATTGAGTGCATCACATGTGGCAGCAGAAATGTAAAGTTGGAAACCCACTTATAATGGTAGGTCCAATGATGCCCCCCAGATTTCAAGACCCATATTGACTTCTGATACAAGGTTGGCTGTAACATCTGGTCAGGGACCACACACTGGTCAGGTGCGGGCAGTGGTAAGTTAACCTAAGAATAAAGTATCTGAATGCTCATGCCCACGACATGTGCCTTTAATCCCCACTGTATGTGTTTTACATCACTGCTGTCCTGTATCACAATATGCCTACACATGGCATATAACCACATACCAGATCACACCATGGTGGCTAGTGAAAGGATGACACAAAATATATGACAAGTGAGTGCATAATGGACATAACAATTGTATATAGTGTCATATGAAGTGTACTAGACAAAACTGTATTGTAGTTCAATGGACAATTAATATTGAAATTGGTGTGGATGAGGCTTGCACTGATGCCAGTTGTGTTCTTTTGTGATGGATGTATGGGCTGCTAAGCTGAATCTTCAGGAAGTTGGCTAAAAGACACAACGCAAATCCAGTGTAGGCGGCAACCATCAAACCTTCGCAACTTGCCCACAATGTGGGATCGGAGTCAAATATTGCATTCTGCTTTCCTCCTATATAAGTGAGTGTATAATATGTGATGTTAGGCTGTTCGCTGTATACAACATCATCTGTTCTCAGCTTAGTTATACCATGATGTAGGAAATTGATTATGGGAACAGAGGACACTCAAAGGATTGTCATAACAAATGTTAGATCTCCCATTCCAAAATTATCTTTGTGACTTCATAGGTAAGGACACACAAATGACATACAAAATGTACCTGAGTACTGCACATTTCACATATAAACTCTGCAATGCAATGTTTGAACTGATGTGCAAATGTGAAACTGGTCAGCATGTGGATGTACACTACTTTCAACTTGTCAACAGACAACATCATACTCATGAGACATATAAGTCTTAACAGTGAAGGTATAATCAATGTAATGCGGTGGCATCCTGATTATTTCTACCCATCCTTCAATTATCAGTAACCTTCTCATACATGTTTTTCCATTGATTTGTCATCTCATTGATGTCAGTGCTGTGTGGAGGTAACAGCTGGCAATTGCTGCATGTGAGCAGGGGCCCACATGTAAAGTCCATGAGGTAAACATGCTGCATATTGTGTAGGAATATATTATCAATGGTCTTTGAGAATGACATATACATATTGGCATATAGCTACCGTCTGGTGTATTGAAATATGAACATTTAGGTCTTATCATAGCTGCTAACAGGATGACACCAGTGCAGCGTACAACACCATCCCGGGGAATGCAAGACATCCTGGCTGCAGCAGTGAAACCTTGTCGCACTTGTCCATCAGGTAAATGGGGCGTGAAGTGTTTCCCTATCAAAACCATGACAAAGATCAAATCCCCTTCTGCATAGAACCCACGGTTGGTGTTTACAAAGTTACATACATATCATAAGTGTCACATGTGTCTGTTTGTAAATTAGTAATGCAGATGATTGAGAATGGTGTCACTTCCCTCTACAGCTGCTGGAGCAGGGACCGTTTTGTCAATAAAACCTAGGAGAAGCATGGTTCAGCAGTTGATATCAGGGGGATCGCAAAGGGACACAAAGCTCTGGCTAGAGCTGGTGAGTTTGATTGCGCAATGTACATCTCCGATTCACCCCTCAGTGCTATGGTGTGCGCTGTCACTTGTAGGGGTACCCAAACCAGGTCACATGTGTGTCATCTGTTGATTCAAAGTCCAGTAGAACAAACCCTTGTGTTGCACCACATATTATACTAGATCAATTACTTATCCTGT
Organism: Lissotriton vulgaris; assembly: GCF_964263255.1. Taxonomy (NCBI): domain Eukaryota; kingdom Metazoa; phylum Chordata; class Amphibia; order Caudata; family Salamandridae; genus Lissotriton; species Lissotriton vulgaris. Next base: position 148,929,343 of record NC_141695.1, on the reverse strand, counting down.
TGCAACCTCTGTGTTCCAGGTGATGATGACGATGCAGAGGATGGACCTTTCAACAGTTTTGGGCGACGAGCAAACAAACGGGAAAATTCACTGATCCTCCACGCAGCAATGTCAGCTGCAAGTACTGCGTAAGAGGAGAAGGAGGAGGAAGTACCTGAGGAGGATGAAGGATTGGATGATGATGGTGACTATCTGTTCATCCTCACAGAGGATGACGGTTCTGATGCCATGGACAAACATTTTCCCACACCGCCGCCTTCCTCCTGTATTTTGTCTGACCTGTTTTTGTTGGTTTTATGACTTTGGGCACTTTACCACTGCTGATCAGTGCTAAAGTGCATATGCTCTCCCTATTGTAATTTGTTGTATGGATTAGTGTCTCCATGATTGGCTTATTTGATTTACTGTCAGACCCTAGTACAGTGCACTGCAGGTTACCAGGGCTGGTAAATCAAATGCTGCCGGTGGGCTTCCAGCCCTGGTTGTGCCGCCCACAGATGCAGTCTGTAAAGTGTGTCTCAGGTCTGCCATTGCAGAGCCTGTGTGCAGTCTGGTACTGCCATGTTGACTGGGCAAGTGCACCCACTTCCCAGTGCCTAAACCTTCCCTGTTCTGCATATTAGTCACCCCAATGGTAGGGCCAATGACAGGGTGCATAGTAGGTAACAGGTAGGACATGCCCTTGTGTGTGTGGCACGTCCTAATAGTGAATTTTAGCCATTTAAGTTTTTCACTATTGCAAGGCTACTTGTTCCCCATAGGCCAGAATGGGCAGAATGATTAGAACATCTTATAATCCTAACTGACTCATGGAACTAGGTAGAAATTGGAGTTTAGTATGCCTGAACTCAGAATGATAAAATACATCTTTAAGTGAAGTTGGTTTTAACATTCTGTGTTTGAAAATACTACTTTTAGAAAGTAGGTATTTTCTTGTCTAACCATCCAAACCTGCCTCTGCTAGGTTGTACATTCCTTTTCTGGAGTTTGAGTGACAGGGGCTCAGGGATTCCAGGAGACAGGGTGAGTCAGCACAGGGCTGAATAGAGAGATCTGCATGCAGATGGGAGGGAGGAGTTGCACCTGGGACCGGAATAGGGCAGTGCCTTCACTCCACCACGCTGGCTCCACCTCCTGTGGTGCATCTGATGTTCCTGGCCTGCACTGTGAAAGGAAAGAAGGAGTCTTTTCAACAAAGTGCTCTAGGACTGACCATAACTGGTTTGGACTAGGCAAAGGCCTCTCTGCCTTCAGAGAACAAAGAGAAAATGAGTATAAATATTGGAACCCAGACCCAAGAACTTTAGATCACTTTTGGGAAACAATAAGAAACTGTTGCTGAGGAGAGGAACCAGAGAGACTGAGGAGAAACTATCTCTAAGCGTGAGGGATTGGCCTGCAATGGTTGCCTGACTGCCAAAGAGAGAAGAAAAGACTTTTGTTCTACTTTTATTCAACTTGTTAAGTATCTCCAAGAGCTTGAGAAAGAGCTTGCCTCCTGCTGCAGTCTCAGGGTTAACAGACTTCACCCACCAACTCCCCAAGATTTCTTTGGAAGTGCCTGCAGTTGTGTTGGGCTTTCTGAGGGACTGCGTGTCGCAAGGAGCTGGAAGTGCGACACACAGAGAAGAAGTGTGTTGCCGCTGCGGCTGCTGTCGCTTCGCAATGCAGAAGTGCCTAGCATCACCGGAGAAGAGGATTGACGTCACACCAGATGCCGCTGCATCATTGGAGAAGTGTGTCCCTGCCGCAGCCGCTGTCGTCGCATAACTGGGAAAGCATGTCACCGCTGTAGCTGTCGCGTCATCGGGGAAGCGCCTCGCATTGCCGGAGAAGAGAATCCAAGTCGCATCAGATGCCACCGCATCACCGGGAAGTGTGTCGCAGCCCAGAAGAATCGTTGAGTCGCTGCAAGGCTGTCAAGCGTACACGCATCATATCGCTTCAAGGAAAATACGCCATTTTGTTCATTGCACCGGATCTTCATCGCCTTACGGTGCTGCTGGTCGCATTGCCACTGAAGCGCAGTAAGAAACCGACGCATCACCTCCCCACGCCAAGAAGAACCGACGCATTCCCTATGCATCACTAGGGACCCGACACATCACCATTCTTGCGTGTAAGGAACCAACGCATACCCTTCCCTGCAACACTTTTGTTGTATAGGGTTACGTATCCAAAGGTACCTTGAACTCTAAGTGTCGCATTTTACATTTAAGTTAAGAGAACTAAGCTAATTCTATCATTTTTAAGTACAGTACTGTGAATTTTTGTCGTTTGCAGTCTTGTGTTAAGTCTATATAAAAATAGTTATTATTTTTCTACAACTAGTGTGGTGTCCATCTGTTGTTTTGTCACCGGGTTACAGTATGTGTTCACAAACGCTTTATACACTGCCTCTGAGATAAGCCTGTCTGCTTGTACCAAGCTACCAAGGGAGTGAGCAGGGGTTATTTTAGGAGTGTAACCCCTTACCCTGACTAGATGCAAGGGTCCCTATTTGGTCAAAGGTAACTACCTCTGCCAACTAGAGACCCCCAAATCTAACATTGGTGGTCAGCGGTGAGGATTCTGGACTTGCATTTGTGACTCATATACAGTGATTTGTGAACACTACTAGTGAGTGCAAGCCAAACACAACCACATACTATTTTTCCCTGTTTCCCTTTGGAATTTGGTTGTTGGAACTCTGGTTAGTTGATGCACCTGTTGGACCTTGTCAAAACAGAAGTCAACTTTTCTCACCTGTACATCTACAAGATAGGGGAGCTAAACGTATTTTGCAAGGAGAGGGGGCTTTGTGTGAAGAGATCAACAAGGCAGGATCTTGAGCAGCCCTGTATAGCAATAAGGTGCTAGGCTGGGAAGCAACACTAGCAGATGACTCTGAGGAGGAAGCAGAGGGGGAGGATCGCCAGTCAGAATACCAAGATGGCCGTGGCCCTGAGGAGGAAACATTTTGAGACAGATTGGCTCGTGAAGAGAGGAATCGGATTTGTGCTCATGACCGGAGGCTGAGGTAGCTAGACTGGGAGTGCATGGAGATGGAACGAGCATTAACTGAAAAAAAAGTGTGTAGCTCAGGAAGTGAGCTTTGCTGAGTTGGAGGTGGAATCCAGCTCAGATGGTGGCAGTAGAATTGAGTTATGTAGTGCTGATGGAGCAGTACATACACATAGAGATGTGGTGCCTGAATTGAAGGAGCTGGTTAACATACACCAGGAGGTTCAAGGACATGAGATAGTTCCAGTGGTGCACAGTGTCCCTGAGGAGAATGGGGAAACTGATATAGGGGTTCCTGGTCCTAGTGGTGGGAGGGACACTCTTCTGACTCTAGATGAGAGGTGCAGGGAAAAGGGTTCCCCCACGGTTTAGGTCCTGGTGTATGAGTGTGAAGACCGCCCAGAAGAGTGTGGGTTGAGTGACAGAGATAGTCAGATACTGTCTTGCCAATCTCAGAAAAGTGGTGTGAAGTACATGTGCGAGGCATTGAAATGGTGAGGTGAAGGATAGTTTGGTTAACCCTTGTAGGGGGCTGAGTGATCCAATTGTGGGAGAGCATATTGTAAGTCCCTGTTTTCCAGAGCTATGTCAACACCTGTTGTAGAGTTATTTATCTGACCCCAGGCAGCTCACATTGGAGGCAGACCTTGTGGTGGATTCCAGAGGGTCTGGAGAGGCATTGTAGAGTGACCCTGAGAGGAGTGGCTCAGGTATCTTCCAACCGAGCATGGTGGAAGTGGCTCAGAGTAGCCCAGCTAGGTCCTGTTGTAGTGAGAGGGGTGTAGGACCTCACATCCTGTCTTTAAGCGGGAAGGGGTGAGAATGGATTATATCCCGATAGTGTACAACCTCAGTCTCAGAGCCTGGATCTTTCTTTAAGGGAACACCAGGTGGGGAGCATCCTTTGTCCTGATGGCCGCCTGTTGAGGGGTATCCCCTAGTGTATGGTGAGCTGGGAGTATCTGTAATCAGACCACCATCAGTTCTGGTGTCTGGCAGTGCCACTCCTAAGTGGAGGGTGCGGAAGTCCAGATAGAGGGGGAAACAGTCCCCAGTGGAAGAACCAGTGGGTCAGGGGCCAGCCACAATTGCTGAGTCACCAAGGAGTGACCATGGTGATACCACTTCTGTCCTGAGGGATCTTCACGTGCTGTCAGTGGTTGGTAGATCTGCAGTGGGCAGCCTGTCACTCAACACATGAGCTATGTGTCACCCTCGGGGAGGGTATATGCACTCCCCAGGAAGTCCTGGTTCAACCGCAGGAAGCGTTCAACCGCAGGGGATGGTCCTTGGGTTGGAAAGCCAGGTTCAGGTGTTGTCTGACCTGGAGGAAGGGGCAACTGTAAACAGTCTCCTGACCGATGTAGCTTCTAGGGGTACCACTCCATTTGGGAGGGTGCATTCCTCTGGAAGGGGGTGCAGAGGGAGGGAGTCCTCGCCTCTGACCCCGGTGCAGCCTGAGGGTTTAGACCCTAGGTTGGAGGGCCAGGTTCAGGGTGTCCCCGTGACCTTGAAACCCAATTGCAGGATAGAACACCTGAACTGGTGGGCGAATTGTGCGGGACACCAGCTACACGCACCCTGACCATTCTGGAAGGGGGTACAGCTCCAGTTAGGAGAGTACAGAGCCCCAAGGAGGAGGACAGGGTGTGGGAGAGCCGACCACAGTCTCTTGTCCAGCCGCTGGGTACAGCCCTGGGACTGGTAGGTCAGTGTCATGATGTCATACCTGACCTGACAGGAGGGGAGTGGACCAAAAAGTTCCAAGCACCTGGGGATACTACCCACCGCTTTCTGATGCCACACAGAGGTTTGATAGTCCTGAGAGGCATAAGGCCTGGGTCTCATAACTGACTACTGTCAGTGGCCACTGTGGCTTGCTGTCTTTCTGTTGGGACACACCTGTGAGCAAGCGAAGGTTAGGTGCTGCACAAATGGTGTCCACAGGTGAGGAGAAGGGTTCCCCATGGGTTAGCATGGTGATAAATTCAGGCCTCAACCAGGCCTGCGAATGCAAAGGGTTCGCCATTCTGTGCAGACTACACCAAGAAATTGGCACGGAAACTGGAAATACAAAGACATAGATTAATAAACCTTTAAAGGTGGTACTACAGCCCACACAACACTCTACAGTATTGTACAAGGTAGCACAAAGAACTCAGACATGCAGTCCCCTTTTATACACAAAGAAGGGGCTCATAAGTAGGCGGTTACAGCTCAAAACATGATTTACGACCATATATGGACATTTCTTGAACATGATCGATACATGGGTGGAGTTAACGGTTCTTGAGACCCGCCGAAATGCACATTCCAATCTACGCTAATCAGAGACAGATGTGACTCCTACTGAGCATGCGCTAGACGCACAAGGAACTATTTATAGCCTGTTGCTAGGCAAACTCCAGGGATGACAATCAGTGAGGTAGGACTCGCCTCGTGGCGAGCACATGGCAATGTATGGCACACAAGATGGACGCCAAAAAAACAAAATGGAGTTTGGCCGTATTTAAAGTATGAGCGGGAAAACTAGAACAAAGACACAATAGCATGTCTTCAGCGAATGCTTAACACTATCGCTGTTTTATTTACAAGAGACGACCCTTTCAGCATTTGCTGAAGACATTCGTGTTTCTTGGATAATCTAAATACTCATCGTTTATATCGATGCTCATCATTTCGGCTATCTCTCTAGTTATAGTTTTCTGATGGGTAGCCTCTGCAACGGATTGTTTATTGGGCACACAAAACGAAACACATAAAGAACATATCATTGGACTACATTGGATACATACACAACACGTGAATAATATGGCAACAACTATACAAAGTCCAGTGAGAACTTTCCAACCTCATGTAGAGATCAAGGTCCAGAACCAGCTTGCAAAGGTCCAAGACCCATTTTCAACATGTATATCAGCTGCAATTTTGTGCAATTTGTTAATGGCTTTGTACACAGGAGTATGGTCAGAGATAAAGACACAACAACTACTTCCAATAATTCTACAAGCCCCGCCTCTGTCTGCTGACATTACATCCAAAACTATTCGGTTCTGTAATGCAACAATCCTAGTAATTTGCAGCTCTTCGGTAAGATTCCCAAGGGCTGCAGCAGTTTGATTAGTAACAGCTTCCACTACTCTCGTCAATCGTTGTATCTTTCTACTATTCAGAGCAGCTCCCTCAAAGAAAAACAATCCTAGGTTTATATCTATATACTGCTGCAGGCTAATATCAGTTTGATCAACATCATCGACAGACAAAGTTCGCTTATATCTGTTTACAGTCCCATTGTTCAGTAATTTCAAATCTTTATGATATGATGCAGGTGCCAAGAATACAGGTGGCAGTAAAAATGATACATAACATACTCCGGACCATCCAGCTGGTAATCGATAATAGCCTTTGTTTCCACATACAAAGTAAGTATTATGAGAGGCTAGGGAGGCGCTAGGGGGTGCGCAGCGGGATGGCTGCCTGAACGAGCGGCTCCGCCGGGCAGATCCAAGCCTAGCGATTTAGGTTACTTTAACGCAAGCTGAACATGTTCACGAACATTGGCAATACATGTGAACAGCTGCTGCATCGATGACCAGGCTCGGACAGTCGCCACAAGCTGTCGCCAGAGACTAATCAACCTCGGAAGGCAGCCGCGGCCTCGCAGCACCATGGCGGCGGGATGCGCACCCAAACCCTGAAGCTCTGCTACCCGCGACATGCCGGGTGGAAACGGGAGCGCCTTGGCTGATTACAACCGGAAGACCGGGGTGTGAGGTGAGCCATCCGCGCGCCATAGATCTTGGTACGGCATCGGTTGAGAGCCGGACTGCAGGTTTCACCGGGACGTATCCCTGATGCGCAAAATGGCGGCGCCCACAGACCCATGATCGCGCTATTACCAGGTATCGGCCACAAACACAGACGCGCTAAATGCCCACTATCGGCTCAACTAACGCTACGCTACTGAAGCAGATGTGCACGAAATAGACAATTTGGGGGCACTATGACCATCACCAGCGCACATGTTCACTATCCTCGGCGTATACAAAATGGCGGCACCCATAATTAGCGAAAATACTACGGAGCGAGCCCCGACACACCTACATGAATGCTGATACTGAGGATAACTCAAGCACACAAACCCTGCGACCGGACCTCATGGGGACTCGGTAAGGACATCAGAGGGCGCCTAAACCCAGTCTATGATCTTATGTCCCTCGCGCCAAAACGGACCTCTCCAACATACATTGGTAAGCACCGGTCAGTGAGCAGTGGGCGGTCGGCCTACAGCATTAACAACGTACCTCACTTGAGCGAAGACAGCGTTTGTCATACCAGCCCACCGCTTGCAACCATGGGTAAGCCAGACAAACAACAGACAAAAATAAACTTTGAAACGCGTAAAACCTCTAAGGGCCAACCCGAATCTCTAGAGGGAGACACGGCTGTGGGAGGCTCGGAGAAATGTAATATGGTGGACAGCCTCAAAGCCATCAAAACCAATCTGCAGGAGATTAATGGAAAGCTAGACGGCCTAATGGGACGTATGGATCGGATGTCTGCCACGGTTGAGAAGCATAGGGAGAGACTGGACAAGGCAGAGAAACGAATCTCCACGGTGGAAGATGACGCCCGTTCCAACACTACCACCTGCACTGGCATGGAGAAGGTACTAGAAGTTATCAAGGCGAAGGCGGAGGAGTTGGAAGCGCGATCGCGTAGAAACAACATACGCATCGCAGGCCTGCTGGAGACTACCAACACAGGGCGTATGGAGACATTCGTCGAATAACTAGGCAAAGACATCTTTGGTGCAGATGCCATGTCACCCATTTTTATTATTGAACGTGCGCACAGATCGCTAACGCCGAAACCTCCGGTCGGCGCAACTCCCAGACCGATTGTTGCACGTGTCCTGAATTACAGGGACAGAGACACCATATTGCGACTCGCGAGGGATAAAGGCGATATCAATCACCAAGGAAATAAACTGGACTTCTATCCGGACTACACATATGCCGTTCAGCAAGCAAGGAGGGAATTTGCGAATGCCAAGACCAACCTTCGTGAAATGAAAATACCCTACGCCATGCTTTACCCAGCACGACTCAGAGTTACTTGGGAAGAGAAACCAGTCTTTCTAACAACACCTAAAGCTGCAATGGATTTCATCAAAAGAATCACGTCCAAGGGTAAAAAAACAAATGGCAGGGAGAGGCAACAGGACTCTGATTGACGGTAAGGTGTCGATGAATTATGATATTATGCATCCAGGATAGAGGTCTCCCCTCTCCTTAGCTTCGAGGTGACAGTCATGCAGGATTATGTACATTCGATGGTTGCTGGTAAATGACTTATGCCTGCATGAACAGTCCATACCTCTGCGCTATTATGAATGAATGTGACGTAAATAATTAATTTACTCTCTTAATTTCTATGCAGGTAAGTACTTAATCAATGATAACTCAATCAGAAGGAAAGAAAACAGAGTCCGTGGTGTTAGAGTTTCTAAGGGTTTTATTCCTCATAAAGGAATCAGGATATCATGTTCTGACCACCACAGGGGTGTCAGAAGGGATAGATGAGCGCGCTGTCGTTTATTGACAATACATAGCTTATATACTTGATTTACATCATAAGGTTCAATGTAAGAGGCGTAACAGCTGAGAGAAGACAAGATAACAGTATACACGTGGTACCAATACATCATCAAGAGGCGTAAACTAGGCGTGAACTAGAGGTGTGTGCTAGAAACGTCACTGATAGGTGACGCAAGTGGGTGGCACCAAGGGGTGTTGCTAACAGAATGTTGCAATGTCAGCAGAAATCGGAAGCTTGGATGCGCGCGCAGCTGCATGACGTGTGATTGACGGGGTGCAGGGGTCTTGACATTTACACTGACGGAAAGAGACAGAAGTCTGGCATGTCAGATCAACTTGTACTTCTATCATATCTGATGTTTAGGAACTATACTATCTGGGCGGAAAGGTCTCTAGGGTAGAGGCTGTTCTATGCTAACTGTGGATGCGTGTATGAGCGCCTGAATGTCTATATGTGAAGCGTGGGGGCACGGGGCCTTCCATGGAAGCATGGCAACGGAGGCTATGAATTACTTGCATTGAGACAGGTCGGCCCTTTTGGCTCTGCAGCTGGAGAGGATGTTTACAGGATCTAGTAGGCAAGAATGTATTCTCGGGGAGCGGAACAGATAACTCGAAGGTTATAGTCAGTCTTGGCAGAAAGCAGGCTTGAGCTGAGCGCGAGGGGCCGCGCTGAATGTAGGACAGAGTTCACGAGTACAGAGGTAGCTTGGGCAGAGCCAGGAGCCACATAAGAGGTTCAGATGGCAGGAATACAGGGCCTACTCTGGCTAGAGCAGGAAAAAGGGAAAAGTGTACTACAAAAAGACGTTGGCATAGCATACTTAGGAACGGACTATATAATCCATTCATGGTGCTTCTGAAAGAGGACAAGTTGACGGTGGACGCAAATGTATTTGCGTCTTCATAGCTGGCATAGGAGGGAAGTTACATGCACTTTAAGCTGGTACATGGAGTCGGTGGGGTACGCGCTAGGGAACACATCATGACCAAAATTTAACTTTCCTCATTCCCTCCTTGTTCCCTACGGACCCTTCATGAAATATCGATCCTCATGAATCGATCAGTCTGTTCTTGTAACATCATTTGTTCTTCTTTCTTTCGGTTACGTTTTGAGTGGAAACTGAAATGTTCAATACAAGAGGTGGCACATAGTCCACAAATCGCTGGCCCACACTGCAGGCACAGGCAGCAACTGAATACTAGGACTAGGCCAATGCCTAGGAAGGATAGGATCTTCCATCCCCAAGCTGTTAACGTTGTCCAGAACCAACCGGACCAAGTCCAGGTGCCTGGATTCTGATGTATCTGATTTGCAATTTTATGAAGACGGGTGATAGCTTGATATACAGATGGTGCATTCTGTGGAATGAAAACACAGCAGCTTGACCCGATGACCTTACAGGCTCCACCTCTATCTGCCAAGATGACGTCAATTACAAGACGATTCTGAAGGACAACAACCCGCATAGCGGACTGCTCTTCTGTTAAGTTACCTAAGGCGGAGGTAGTTTCATTTACTACGGCTTCAAGTGTTCTAGTTAATCTGCGTATTAATTTACTATTCTGGACAGGGCCTAAGAAGAAAAAGAATCCTTTATTAAAATCAGTGTACTGTTCCCATGCCGTTTCTGTGTAGTCGACAAGGGGGGCATCTCTTCTGGGTCTATTCTTTACTAGATTGCTATTTCTATGGTAATCAGAAGGAGCTAGAAAAACGGGTGGCAGAAGGAATGCAATGTAACAGGTACCATCCCAATCTGGAGGTAGACGAATGTATGCGGTATGACCACAAACAAAGTAAGAATGACTGATAGCTTTGAAAGATGATTTCCCGTCATCACTGAATTCGACCACAGTAGTGCATTTACTATGACCTAAGTGTACTGAACCTTTCTTCTTGATACATAATTCACCAGTGACTGGCAGTACTGACATAATAGGTAGAACTGGTGCGGCTTCGGATTCGACAGTAAGAATCATAAGGCTAATTGTATAATTACCTAATCCATATACTTCATTTTCTAGATCAGTTCCTATTCTAATGGGCAGTCCCTCCTTATCCGGGTAACAGACGTCTAGTAGGACCAAGTTCAGGTTTCCCCAAACCCAACCCCCATCGAAAACAGCAATGTCGGGATCTAAAGAATTAATTATCTTAAACCATGCTCCGCAGGAGCCATTGTGAGTGAACGGATACGGAAAGAGAGGCAACGCTCCCTTGTAATTCTGGTAGGGAGGGAGTCGGCCACATATCCAGCAATTTGTAGCATTGTTAGTTTGATGAGAATGATGTAACATACTAATGAATGTATTGTTGCGCAGCGCAAGTCTGTAGGAAAGCTCATGAGGAGGTAACTCACTAAAAGTGTGTTCAGCAGAGACATTGTAAGCAGATTGTTCACGCTTGAAAATAGGATAGTATACAGGTAACAAGATGCTAGCGACAATTATTAATATACTTAGAATAAACATAATTATTAGTGTCACTATGCAGTGACTACGAAGTGATTTGCAATATGTTCTTTTCTTTTCTTCTCTCTCTCTAACTCGATCTAGGGGATACATGTCAGAAACTATTTAACCGATTCACCTAGGGGAGGACTTAAACAATTAAACTGTCTGACTGGCTAGATCGTAACTTCATACGATATTGTTCTTGAGGAGTTTTTTCTCGTTTGGGTTCGGAAAAGTCTTTGGGATCACAGTCTTTGGTGGGGGTGGGTGTGTCTTGTTCCGGTTTCAGTCCTGGGAATGTTTTGATATGGCTTAGGTGGACCCACCCCTTTCTGCCTTCCAACTTGACTGCGGTCCTTGTCGTAAGTAGAACGGTCTTCGGAGACTTCCAGCGGGGCTCCAACGGACTTTTCCTGTCGAAGTTTCGGACTAAAACAACATCTCCGGGGCGGACGTCATGCTCCTTCACATCGGTGTTGTCAGGGAAGGCTGCGGCAACCTGTGAACGACATGATTGGAGTGCAGACATCAAGGAGGCAAGGTAATCTGTCAACATATTAGAATCAACATCGGTTATTTTTTTAGGAATGGGCGTCCCCCACATATTCGGTGGTCTGCCAAAGACCACTTCGTACGGAGATAGCCCTGATCTCGAATGGGCGACCATTCTCATATAGAATAGTGCCACTGGCAGGGCGACTATCCAGTCGACCCCTTTGTCCTGACATATTTTGGCAAGGCGAATCTTTAATGTCTGATTATGCCTTTCAACAAGGCCTGCGGCTTCTGGATGTCGGACACAATGGAACTTCCACTGGTATCCCAATAACAAGGAAACTTCTTTCATTAATTCGGATGAGAATGGCTGACCGTTATCTGAGTACACGACACGAGGCATGCCGTATCGTGGGAAAAATTCACGAACCAACTGTTTGGCAGTGGTCGGAGCAGTGTAATCTGGGACTGGGTATGCTTCGGTCCAGCGGGACAGAGCACAGACAACTACGAGAACATATTTAAATCCTCGACAACGGTCCATCTGGATATAATCCATCTGGAGGACTTCAAAAGGGTGATCGGGAGGATGAAATCCACCTTGCTCTACAGGGACGCTTTTACCTGGATTGAACTGACAACAGATCATGCAAGTACGCACTTTCTGTTTTGCTGCTGCTCGTAAGTGTTTATTGTTCCAGAGATTTTGCAAACTGTCTAGCATTGCTTTCTCTCCTAGATGTGCAGGACTATGTGCTGTATTTATCATGACTTGAACCATAGAGTCAGGGAGAAACCATGTAGATTTTCCCTTCGTCATCCAACCTTGATCTGTCTGGATCCCTCCTAGTTCGATCCATTTCTTTATTTCGTCTGCAGTAGCATGTGTCTGAATGTCAATAACATCTAGTGTGGGATCTCTGACTGTCATACAGATTGTCGGATCTGTTGTTTTTGTGGTGTCAGTTGTCTGAGTGTCGGTCAGTGCTGTATGTTTTGCTGTCTGATCTGCCAGGTCGTTACCCTGGGAAACAGAATCTGTGGCTTTAGTATGTGCTTTACACTTCATGACTGATATGGCTGAAGGCAGATGTATTGCTTCTAACAGTGCTTGAATGAGAGGACCATGCTGTATCTTTGTACCATGAGAGGTCAGAAAACCTCGTTCTTGCCAGAGCATGCCGAAGTCGTGTACGACTCCGAACGCATAACGGGAATCTGTGTATATGTTAACATTTCTGTTCTTCGCTAGAATACAGGCTTGGGTCAGAGCGATGAGCTCTGCTGCTTGGGCAGACAATGTATCAATACGATGTGTTTCTTTAACTTCAGTTTCAGTGGTCACGGCATACGCGGCCACTAACTCTCCTGTACTTGTTCTCATGCATGAACCATCCACATAAAGTGTCAGGTCTGGATTTGTCAATGGAACATCTGTTAAATCTCGTCTGGGCTTTGTTACTGCATTAATAATCTCTATACAATCATGTGGAGCTGGATCTGTCATAACTGTAGGTAACAATGTTGCTGGATTCAAGATACTGCAGCGTCTGATTTCTATGTGTGGCTGGAATAATGTCAATTCGTAACCTGTCAGTCGTGCTATAGTTAAGTGTTGAGTCTGAGTTCTGTTTAACAGAACCTCTACAGAATGTGGAACTTGTACCGTTAACTGATGACCTAAAACAATTGAGTCGCTTTGTCTGATTGCTAACGCTGTTGCTGCTACTGACTTTAAGCATGCAGGGAGTGCCTGTGCTACTGAATCCAATGTGCTTGAAAAATAAGCGCAAGGCTTATGTGATCCTGCTTGATCTTGAGTGAGGACAGACAACGCTGTACCATCACGTTCTGTAACAAAAAGTGTAAACGGTTTATTGTAACATGGTGTCGCTAAAACTGGTGCTTGGCATAAAGCTTTCTTTAATTCCTCAAAGGCTTGTGTGTGTTCCTGGGTCCAAGGGAGGACAGTCGAAGTCGCTGCCTCCTGTGTCGTTAACTGGATGAGTGGTTTAGCCAGAAATGCATATTGAGGAATCCATTGTCTGCAGTACGAGGTGAGGCCTATGAAGGCCCGCACTTCTTTTTGTGTCTGGGGTCGTGGCATGTTTACAATTAACTGAATGCGATCGGGAGTGAGCTGTCTCCCCACTTTGGACAGCAAGTGACCCAAGTACACAACTTGCTGAACACAGAATTGTAGCTTCGAAGGAGACACCTTGTGTCCCTTGTCGGCCAGAAAATGCAAAACTATCAGAGATGCTTGTTCACATTCGGGCTCACTTCGTGCGGTGATCAGCAGATCATCGACGTACTGTAGTAAAGCGGTATTAACTGGCATTTGGATACAATCTAGTTGTCTTTTCAGTGCTTGACTATAGATGCTGGGGCTTTCTGTAAATCCTTGAGGTGCGCGGGAAAATTTGAAACTTCGTCCATTTAAACTGAATCCGAAGAGATATTGGCTCTCCGGGTCAATGGGTACACTGAAGAAGGCGTTCTTGAGGTCGATTACAGTAAAGAACGTTGCTTCTGAATCAATGGCAGTTAACAGGGAGGAGATATCGGGGACCACAGGATACTGTGGTACAATGCATTTGTTCAGTTCTCGAAGATCAATCACCAGCCGATATACTGGCGGTGCATTGCGGTCTGTACGTTTAAGAATTGGAATGATGGGTGAATTACAGATATTGGAGTCGGTCTCTACGACCACTCCCTGGGCGATAAGCTCTTCAATAATTTTCAGTAAAGCCACTACAGCATCGGGTGGTAACTTGTATTGTCTGATTCTGGGTAAAACAACTCCTGTCTTGAGTGTGACACGGTATGGTGTGATATGCATACAACCTACATCTGCTGGGCCTTTTGCCCATAAGTGATCTGGTACATTTTTCAATCTGACATCAAAGTCACGTAGAACATAATGACCCTTGAAATCCCGTAGAAAGAGTCTGACTCCCTCCGGGGAACAGCAAATTATAGCTCCTAGAGCCTTCAGTGTTTTAATTCCTAACAGATTTTCGGGACATGATTTCGTAAGTAACAAATCTGTAACTCGAGATAATGGACCCACAGCTAGTGGTACTGGTTCTGATACTTCATTTACAATAGGCTGTCCTGAAAAACCAAGGGAAACATTCTGTGAGCCTGAGAGGGGTGCCCCTGGGACTTCATTATGACTTATAGTAGTGCGACTTGCCCCTGTGTCAATTAAAAACTTTCTGTCTTTTCCTAATACGTGACTATGTACATAAGGACCTTCTTGATCTACAGGAATTTCAATAAGAGGCAAATCACTTTCCCTCCCTAGGCTGTTTCATGTATAACGCTGATAATCTGGGTATGCCGACTGGGCATACTGGTACATCTGTTGTGATACTTGTCTAGTTGCGGCAGCGGGCTGTGTTTGAGCATGCTGTGGCTGCGGTACTGCTACTGTCTGTACGGTATGGGACTGATCATGCATAGGCTGTGTATTCTGCATTGCCTGTTCGTTCTGTGAGGTCTGTTGTTGACCCTGTTCATGTCTAGGCGGACGCGGTCTTTCTTTAGTTTTACCTGTCTCGATGTTATGTTTCAGGACTGGACATTCATGGACGTAGTGACCTGGCTGCTTGCAATAATTACATGTCCCTTTAACGGGAGCGGCAGAATGATTGGTCTGGGCCCCACCTTTTCTATGACCCTCGGCTGGAATGGTCTGAGCTACTAACATTTTCATTTTCGTGTCTTTCATACGTTTCTGTTCCTGATCTTGTTCTTCCCTAATTCTATTCTGGTGATATTGTAACATTTGTAACATCTGTGATGGCGTATTTGCCTGCCAAGTACTTTCAACCTTGTACACTCTATTTTTAACTAGTGGTAGGGCGTTCTCTACTAATTTTGTTACAAAAAGGTGTGGATATGACTCGCTACTAGTTTTTAGGCCACTATTGATAATGAAACATTTCTCGAATCTTGAGTAAAAGTCACTGGTATCTTCATCTTGTTTCTGTTTGCAGGACGAGATTGCGTCCCAATCTTCCTTTCTAGTTGTCAATAATCTTGGCAGAACCTGTACTATTAAACCTGGTAATGCTTTAGTCAGATCCCCAAGGCCTAACCCTGGGACTCGTTTCTTTTCTTCGTCTTCTATTTCCGCCCATGCTATCTTTGACTCTCCCACTTCCCAATCCTTCTCCTTTAATTTCTCGTAAATGCCCGTGGGCAACAGTACCTTTAGCATTTTCATAATATCATCATACGTGTAATCTCCCATCAGTAACATGTCTTTAAGCTCTCTGTGAAAACCCGCAGGGTCTTTATCATGGCACGGAACTAATTTCTTCATTTCTAACAGTTCTAACTTAGTCAGTGGTGTGTGAACATACACACGTTTCAGAGTATGATCCTCACCCATAACTGGATGTACTTCTCGCAAGGGATTCTGACTTTCAATGCCACCACCGCATTGCATGTGGTACATTTTTCTTTCTGGAGGCGGAGCGGTAATATATTCAGAGCTCAGGAAGGTGTTATACTTACGTCGTTGTTCTAGAATTATTTGTATTAATTTGGTACTAAAACCTCTCCATCTATCCATGAGTAGTGCTTCTAATGTTTCATGTAAGGGACTTGGATCAGAATGATGGTTTCTGAACTTGATGAGGAGGTGCTGAATCATGTATACACCTGCTATTTTCTGTTCTTCCGGGGAAAGGTTCAAGAATGTCTGCACTAACGTGTCATCATTATATATGTCTGCGTTTTCGGCCCACAACACGGCGGACCGGGCTAGTTCCTGTTCATCCATAGAATTGAGTATATGGTACCCTACTCGATCTCGAAGCCTTTTATCAGTTTCCTGAAACTGATGTTCTGAAGAATTCGGATTTGTTAAAGCGGAGAAAAGAACTCTCTTGCTCTCCGGACGGATGCCTTTCCTAAGGTAATTTCCCTTACCTACATACGCTATTGTATCTGTAGACTTTTCTGATGTTTCATCTTCATCTTCCTCCTCGGCGGAAGTTTCATCATTTCCTTCCTGATGTGCAGTTAATACTGCCTTTCTAATTTTCTGGGACATAGTGGCTATGCAAGTCCCCTTGTCATGTTTCGCGTCTGCTATATTTTGGCCCCACTTGTTTAATGCGTCTAACTCACTTTGATCTGTCCCGGGCCTGTCTCGTTCTCTTATCACACAATTAATGAAGAATCGTAATATCTGTTTTTGAATGTCAACTTTCTGTTTATACATGGCAGCTTTAACACTGTCGGGGTCTTTCCCTGTCTGTATGAATTTGTATAGTCTGTCGAGAGCTTCCTGCATTCCTACACAGCATAGCAAGTTATCGGTGGCAGATCTTAAGCGCAGTGATGCTAATACCATTAGATCGTCTTTTCCGGGTACGGGATCATATCTGCAAAATGACATCCTATTTTTGAATGCCTCAAGCCGGGGTGAGTAGGGAGACTGGAAAGGATTCTGTGTGTCCTTTAAATGCAATCTGTGTGTCGGTGGCGGGGTCTGTAGACCCGCTGTCGCACCTCCTGAGGCGGATGCTTGGGCATTATCTCTCCGCGGAGTCTGTATCTGGACTTGAATCTGTCTTTTAGTAAGATCGGGTAATACTGGTTTCGGTAGATCCGTCTTGAGTGGAGGAAGTGGCGGAGGTGGCGGAACAGGGGAGGTCTGCCGCGGTACCGGTGGAACATTATCTGGGGGCGCAGTGCCACCCCCATCCCTGTCAGTAGGCAGGGCACGAACAGGCAGATTGGTGTAAGCTGGTGCTACATCCTCTAGATACGAATTCAGGAATATATCTTTAGTAGTTTTATGCATTACTTTAGTTGGAACTAATGGTGTCGGTAAGTTTTTCGGTATCTCTGATTCCGTTTCGGATGGGCCATCTGCTACGAGATACATACCGTTTACAAGATTATTTCGGGCACGGTCTATTTGTTCTGTTTTTACTCGGATCCCTTCAGTGACTAATTCGTTTTCTCGTTCTTTATCTGATTCTTTAAGTCTGTCTTCTCTACGGAGTGCTTTGTCAGCACGCTTACGTGATTCCTTACGCCAAAACTCTATGGCGTCCTTCTGAGATTGTCTAGCTTTCTTTTTCCATAATGCTTCTTCTACCCTCATGATGCACTCGGCATCCCACGTTCCGGTAACAGGCCATCTGTGTCTCTCGTCTAGGTGCTTGGTGTAATCGGCCCATAAATCTAGATATAATATGGCATCTATGCCGTGCTTTTGATACATAAAATTGCCTGGAGTGTCCCTAGGGGGGATAGGAATTTCTTCCTCTAGTAACCCTTTCCTAGTTCCGATCTGTTTTAACTTGCTGAGGAACGGCATCCTGCTTACTTATTACTTGAACGCTAAGTCTTTTATTCCTTGATACGAGTTGCTAGTTGATACAAGAAATACAATAATACACGTTTAAACAGTCGCATTCATACCACAACATTAATCACAAAAAAAAAACATTAAAGACATAGCTAACTAAATGTACTGCTCAACAGTACGGATACACTGCTGTAACAGTGCAGAAATTCGGAAGACTCGATATACTGCTAAACAGTACAGATACACTGCCTAAAAACAGTGCAGACCGGACTTGCGTACCCAAACCCGTCTAGATACGACCCAGCAATGGTACTCACCGGGAAGCACGGAAACAGAAGGCCTCGGAAAACTCGACTGGACTCGACTCGGAACTTCGGAAAACCTCGGAGAACTTTCGGAAAACTTCGGAAAACTTCGGAAAACTGGTGGGCCTCTTCACACCTCGGACCTTGCTTCTTTCGACTGGGCTCTGGTCGGGATCCTCCGCACTCCTCACCGCCTCGTCTGGGCACTGATCGCAGTCTTCGTCACCTCCGTGGGTCAGAGGGGGATGCAGGAAATCCTGCCAGTACACGTGTAGTCCGTCTAACTGATGGCAGGGGACACGGATTGCAACGCACCTTCCGGCGCGTGAGGTGGGGGAGGGGTCCCTATTCGGGCGCCAAAATGACGTAAATAATTAATTTACTCTCTTAATTTCTATGCAGGTAAGTACTTAATCAATGATAACTCAATCAGAAGGAAAGAAAACAGAGTCCGTGGTGTTAGAGTTTCTAAGGGTTTTATTCCTCATAAAGGAATCAGGATATCATGTTCTGACCACCACAGGGGTGTCAGAAGGGATAGATGAGCGCGCTGTCGTTTATTGACAATACATAGCTTATATACTTGATTTACATCATAAGGTTCAATGTAAGAGGCGTAACAGCTGAGAGAAGACAAGATAACAGTATACACGTGGTACCAATACATCATCAAGAGGCGTAAACTAGGCGTGAACTAGAGGTGTGTGCTAGAAACGTCACTGATAGGTGACGCAAGTGGGTGGCACCAAGGGGTGTTGCTAACAGAATGTTGCAATGTCAGCAGAAATCGGAAGCTTGGATGCGCGCGCAGCTGCATGACGTGTGATTGACGGGGTGCAGGGGTCTTGACATTTACACTGACGGAAAGAGACAGAAGTCTGGCATGTCAGATCAACTTGTACTTCTATCATATCTGATGTTTAGGAACTATACTATCTGGGCGGAAAGGTCTCTAGGGTAGAGGCTGTTCTATGCTAACTGTGGATGCGTGTATGAGCGCCTGAATGTCTATATGTGAAGCGTGGGGGCACGGGGCCTTCCATGGAAGCATGGCAACGGAGGCTATGAATTACTTGCATTGAGACAGGTCGGCCCTTTTGGCTCTGCAGCTGGAGAGGATGTTTACAGGATCTAGTAGGCAAGAATGTATTCTCGGGGAGCGGAACAGATAACTCGAAGGTTATAGTCAGTCTTGGCAGAAAGCAGGCTTGAGCTGAGCGCGAGGGGCCGCGCTGAATGTAGGACAGAGTTCACGAGTACAGAGGTAGCTTGGGCAGAGCCAGGAGCCACATAAGAGGTTCAGATGGCAGGAATACAGGGCCTACTCTGGCTAGAGCAGGAAAAAGGGAAAAGTGTACTACAAAAAGACGTTGGCATAGCATACTTAGGAACGGACTATATAATCCATTCATGGTGCTTCTGAAAGAGGACAAGTTGACGGTGGACGCAAATGTATTTGCGTCTTCATAGCTGGCATAGGAGGGAAGTTACATGCACTTTAAGCTGGTACATGGAGTCGGTGGGGTACGCGCTAGGGAACACATCATGACCAAAATTTAACTTTCCTCAAATGAATGAATGAAATATTATTTGTAACGCGCAGCTATGCCCAGTGGGCGTCAAGGCGCCTACACCAAAATATAAAGCTGTTAGCAGACAGAAACAGGGCCTACTGGTATGCCTTAATAAAGAGCCAAGTTTTCAATGACTTCCTAAAGAGGTCAAGGGAGGGAAGTCGTTTGATTTCAAGGGGGAGTGAATTCCACATCAGAGGTGCCAATATGGAAAAAGCTTTGGACCCCCATCTGGCCTTCTTGGCTCTGGGGATTACCAGTTGGTGTTGCTCGCTGGATCGTAAACATCTGCTCGGAACATATCTGGTAAGTAATGAGCCAAGGGCATCAGCCGAGCCTGCAGTTAGAGCCTTATATGTGAGGCAAAGAAGTTTGAAAGTGATCCTTGACGGAATGGGGAGCCAGTGGAGGTTCTTCCTCGCTAAGGTCATAGATGACAACCAGGGCAAAGCGAGAGCAAACCGCGCTGCAGCGTTCTGTATGACCTGTAGACGCTGGAGCAAGCCCTTGTTGGCCCCGGCGTACACTGAGTTACAGTAATCGAGCCTTGAGCCAACAAGGGCAATCACCACCTGTTTCCGCGCCTGTGGGGACAGATAGTGCACAATCCTTTTCAGGGTCTTGATGACACCCCAACAGGTCGCCACCGTTCTATTCACCTGTAGCTCCATGGAGAGCTGGGTGTCAAAGATGACACCTAGGTTTCTAGCAGATTTGGTAGGTATGGGGCAGCTGCCTAAAGAAGGGGGCCACCAGTCATCTGACCATATGTCCTGGTCCTTGCCAAAGACCAGGACCTCTGTCTTGTCCCCGTTCAACTTTATGTGTTAGACCACACCGCTCACGTTGTATACATTGCGGTCCATATATGATTATAATGTGAGGGTAAACATGGTGTCATTCCCGAACATATATGGCAGGAAGAACTTCCTAGACTGTCACGATTTGCTTTCTATGTAGAAATAATTGAAATCCGCTGCTGGGGGGGATGGAGCGGGATTCGTTTCGCTTGTGTACTGCTGAATATTTCACTCACCTTTCAACCTACTATTTACATTGTTATATATGATCTGCCCCCGCCCTTTTGGTAGGGTGGTGTATGTGCTTCCCCGGCGGTCCTCCACATGGGAGTTCCCCACAAAGTTATAGTTCTCGAAGAAGTTAATTGGGGAATATGGCTTCGGCACAGTTGGGGTGCTGATGTGGGTGGGTTTTGGGACAGTTGGGGTATTGTTCAACTTTCATCACCAGGGCATTTAAGATGCATTGCTAAATCCCTACTTGAGTATCCAGTATGGTATATTTCTTTACCCAAACTGTCAGTGAAATGTACTATGTTACTTGCTCCTTTGTTACAGATGTCACACTTATATTACCCGCACACCCACAGATATGGCTAACACTGGCAACTTAACCTTAATGTCTTGGAATGTACGTGGCATCACCAATCCCCAAAAGACCAGAGAGATTTTTGCAAGGTTTGACAGACACCACATAGACATCGCCCTGTTACAGGAGACTCATATAGCCCCTACGATGTGCAGGAAAATTGGTGCTAAATGGGCTGAATCTTGTCACTCCTCAACATACTCATCTTAATCCAGAGGGGTGATGACATTGGTCAGGAAGGGCACTAACTACAAAATAAGCAGATCCATCCTAGATCCCAATGGGAGATATGTAATAATCTCTGGAGAACTGAGAGGCCAACGCTTGGCGTTGGTAAATGTGTACGGCCCGAACATAGATTCCCCCAACTTTTATCAGGAAATCTGGAACCGTATGCTTGAATTTGTAGGAACGAACATTATATGGGGGTGGCTTCAACGTGGCATTAGACGATACACTAGACCGATCTGAGTCCTCCATTGAGCCACACAGGCGTGCTAGAGGGAAACTTTGGGACATAATGGAGAACACTCCCCTCAAGGACATCTGGAGAGTTAGGAACCCGGTAGAAACTGTAGCTACTCATGTTAATGTGACACACGTCAGTTGGTCTAGGATAGACTATTGGTTAGGGTCTGATGATGTTCTATTATGGATGAAAACACTAACAACACTACCGAGGACGGTCTCTGACCATAACCCAATCACACTGCAATTACAGATACCTCATTACACACCACCACCTTTTAGTTGGAGGTTCAACGCTAAGGCACTCCTAGACCCTATTTATGCAGACACCGTGGCCACCGCAATCAAAGAATACTTCCAATTGAATGTCGACTCTGTAGATGACCCGGTATACTTTGGGAAGCGTTTAAGGTGACTCTACGTGGGGTTTGTATTAGCACTACAGTTGGAATATTGAAGGATTTTAGGCACCAGATCACGAAATGCGAAGCCAGAATGAGGACGCTTGAGAGGGAATATGAATGAATGCAGAACATTACTATCATAGGTGATCTTAGGCAGGTATACACCGAATATCAGACACATGCCTCTGATGAGTTAAAATATCTCACTAAACGACCTCTAGCTAGACAATTTGGAGAGAGCGGTAGGCCCGGTAGATGTCGGGACTGGCAGCAGCGCAAGGAACATAAACGCCACTAACCTTCTTACTTGGCCCAGCAGAGACGATGATTGATGCTAGAACCCGTACTCCCTTCTCGCACAACCCCCAACAGAGAAAAGATATACCTCTGTCTGACTTTGTGCCAAGAAGGGAAAAAAGGAGAGAAGAAGCATAGGAGGAAACGTAGAGATGGGTGTACTTCTCTTCGTTTTTCTCAGAGATGGACTGGGTCTAAAGGACAGCTCTGTAACACCGTCACGGGTATCTGTAAGGTGAACAAACACACAATTACCCTCCAGGTTCAAACTATACTTCACTCTACTATCAAGTGAGATTATGGTATCACTCACCACATTTCCTATTGAAAGGGCTTCAAATGGAAGGTTTTCAATTAACTCCTTTCCTCATCAAAGTGTCCTTTTTGTACATAGGTAAACTCCCAAAGTCTTGGACCGTCAGCTCCACTACAATGTACTTAACTAACTAAGCAAAAATCATAAACAAATGATGCTTCTAATCTTCTTCCCTCCTGTAGTTGTTTAGCAGCACAACTTGGACTCCGTTTCCCATAAGGCAGTTCAAAGTACATATATCATCCGACTTGGAACTCGAGTTCAGCTTTCCCTCTATCGGACTTTATGCAGGTAACTTCCTAGCGCAGCCGCGCAGGATCTCTTTGTCCTTTCCTGAACTATTAGCCTGGTATCGGCACTCGTTGAATTACACACGCGCACAACAACACAAGACTATTTTACTCGCGTGTCAAATGTAGCGCAGAGCGCACTAAAACGACTCCGCGGCTACACTAAATATACACAACTCCTCTCAGAGTCCAGGACAACAATTCTTCACAGAAAAGGAGGCGAGCCCGCTCTCCTTCTCGTTATATCGCAAATACCGTTTGGTGATCTCCGTTTCACCACACAGTCTCCAAACGCAATTTCCTCTGCTAAACGCTGTACTTCTTCTCGCTGGAATCCGGCGGGGATCACCATCCGCCCATCCCTTGACTCGAACTGCAGGAACAATTGACAAGCACCTTTCTCTGGGAAAGGAGGGGCTTAGTACTTACAAGTCTCCCCCATGGCAGTCTGGGAGTTGTAGTTTTCTGCCACATGCCTGTTTTCCCCACATAGCAGGAATTCAACCCTTTCATCCTCGTAATCGCCACAGAACCCCCTCTCGAGGACAGCCGTCCCGGCGGTCGCCCAGGTTTACCAGGATACAGTTCATGAAAATGAGCAACCAACTCAGGACAATGGAGATTACGCACCGGCTCCCAAGTCCGCTCCTCAGGGCCATACCCTTTCCACTCCACCAAGTACTGAATCCGCCCCCGCACCATACGGGAGTCGAGGATCGAATGGACCTCATACTCTTCCTGCCCATCAACATCAACCGGAAGGGGTCTATCCGACAGTCTAGTACTCGCCGGACAGGGTTGGAGCAGAGAAACATGAAAGACGGGATGAATCCTCCAAGTATCAGGGAGTGTCAGTCTCACAACCACAGGGTTAATGATTCTCTCAATGCAATAAGGCCCCACATATCTAGGCTTCAACTTGTTCTCTCCCTTCAGATGTAAATGTTTTGTGGAAAGCCACACCCTATCCCCCACCGCATACACGGGAGCAGAAGACCTCTTACTATCCGCATAACGCTTCTGTGAAGACTGAGCATCCCCTAAACTGTGTCGTGCCTCAACCAACACTGCCCTGAAATGTGCATGATGTTCGTGTATGCTTGGCACCGGGGAATGAACAGGAACCTCAAAAGGTAGTGCATTAGGGTGATAGCCAAAAAGACAAAAAAAAGGGGAACAGCCCAACGTGGAATGAATGGCATTGTTGTACGCAAATTCCGCCATCCATATCAAGGTAGTCCACTCAGTATCGTTCTGCAAGGCAAAGCAGCGAAGATATTGCTCCAACGTCTGATTCAAGCGTTCCGTTTTTCCGTCTGTCTGGGGGTGATAGGATGAAGAGAGCCGAGCATCAACATCCAAGGTCTTACAGAGGGCCTTCCAGAAGCGAGAGGTAAATTGAGTACCTCGATCAGTGATGAGTACACAAGGGATCCCATGGGCCCGAACGATGTGTTGCAAGAATACCTGCGCCAATTCCCCAGACGTGGGCAAGCCTTTCAGAGGAATAAAGTGTCCCATCTTTGTTAAATGATCAACGACCACTAAGATCACAGTTTTTTTCTCACAGGGTGGCATTTCTACAATGAAGTCCATTGACACGGTATGCCAAGGTTTAGGCGGAATAGGGAGTGGTCTTAGTAGGCCAACAGGTTTGACATGAATGGCCTTCCCTTGAATGCAAACAGCACAGTTCATTACATACTGTCTCACAGTGTCTCTCAATTTCGGCCACCAAAAATTGCGTTCTACACCTGCAATTGTCTTATAGATCCCCAAATGACCACCTAATGGCGAATCATGGATCCAGGATAACACCTTCCGTTGCAAAGTTTCCGTGGGGACAAAGATGGCTATTCCCTGATAGGCAAGATCATCTTTTTCCGTTCGATGGTCAGGATCCTCCCGTATCCATTCCTGTACATCCATATCTGTGAGCGCCACCCGAACATCATCCAAGAATTCTGGTGTAGATACCAAGGCGATCAAGGAGGAGGAAGTATTGGATTCTCGAAGGATAAGCGGAGGTTCCTCTTCATTCTCGGTACTCTGCTCCGCTGATTCCCCCATCCGTGAAAGGGCATCCGCTTTACCATTTTGGGGCCCCGGTTTATACTTGATAACAAAATCAAAATCCGAAAAGAACAGAGTCCATCTCAAATGCCGGGGAGTAAGGGCCTTGGCTGTTTTCAGAAACAACAAGTTTCTGTGATCGGTGTAGATTTCAACTGTGTGCATGGCTCCCAGCAGATAATGACGCCATTCCTCACATGCCCGTTTGATTGCGAGAAGTTCTTTATCGGTGACAGAATAATTGATCTCGCAAGGTGTAAGTTTTCTTGAGAAAAAGGCCACGGGATGCAACTGACCTGTTTCGGGGTGACGTTGCGATAGTATTCCGCCAATGGCATACAGGGAAGCATCAGTTTCCAAGACAAAGGGTATCTGCGAATCAGGGTGGCATAGTATAGGGGCCTGCGTAAACTGTTGTTTGAGATACTGAAACGACCTTTCTGCTGCAGGATTCCAACCAAATACAGTGTTCTTTCTCAGTAGGCTAGATATGGGTTGAATGATCTTGGAGAAGTCCTTTATGAATCGTCGGTAGTAGTTGGCAAAACCAAGGAAACTCTGCACAGCCTTGACGTTCTTAGGCGTACTCCATCCTATAATAGCCTCCACTTTACTGGAATCCATTTGGAAGCCCTGGGCAGAGATGATATAACCCAGGAAGGATACTTCCTTCACGTGAAAAAGACATTTTTCAAGTTTGGCATACAGGGAGTTCTGCCGTAATCGATGTAGCACAGTTTTCACATGATCCACATGTTCCTGAAGAGTAGATGAATATATTAAAATGTCATCTATATACACGATGCAGAAAGTCTCCAGACACCCACGTAGTACCTCATCCATGAAGTACTGGAAGGCGGCAGGGGCGTTACAGAGCCCGAACGGCATCACCAGGTACTCAAACAATCCAAATTTAGTTCTAAACGCGGTCTTCCACTCGTCCCCACTCTGTACTCTAACCAGATGGTACGCCCCTCTGAGATCGAGTTTAGTAAAGAATCGTGCTCCTTTCAATTGGTCCAGGAGTACAGGTATAAGCGGTAGTGGGTAACGATTCTTCACCGTCATTCTGTTTATGGCCCTGTAATCGATGCATGGCCTCAATTCCTCGCAATCTTTCTTGGGAATAAAAAACATCGGAGAGGAAGCAGGCGATGTAGAATGACGGATGAAACCCTTAGCCAGATTTTCATCAAGGTAATTCCGCAAATACACGGTTTCTTTTTCAGTGAGGGCGTAGACTCGGCTACAAGGAATATCAGCACCTGGAATGAGGTCGATCCTACAATCGTATACACGATGTGGAGGCAAATTGGTGGCCTTTTGTTTATCAAACAAGGAACTGAACTCCTGGTATTCGTCAGGGAGAGCGGTGGCACAACAGTATGGTCCGATAGAACATCCAGAAGCCAGGCAGACTGAAGGCGTAGCTTCTTGTTCTTCAGTATTAGACAAATCCTGTCTACAATTTGCCTTACAAAATGCAGAAGATAAAGTGATAGTACGTGCTGCCCAACTGACTTGAGGATCGTGAAGTGTCAACCACGGCATCCCCAATATGAGACGGAACTGGGGCGCGTCTATCAAATCGAATTGTATCATCTCCTGATGGTTTCGATTCGTCTGCATCAGCAGGGCTTGAGTATGATAAGAGACTGGACCGGATGACAACACGGTTCCATCCACTGCTTTGACCAGCTCCGGTTTATCCTTTTTCTCACATACTATTCCAATTTTCATGGCTTATTCCTGGTCTATGTAATTACCCGTGGCTCCTGAATCTAGCAGAGCATCTATCTCCATGGCATCGCAGGAATTGACCCATAAAGTCACCTTTAGATTCATGTGGGCCACGGCAGGATGCAATGTATTCGCAAGCGTTGATGAGATCTTTGACGGTGAACAACCCAAGGCAGCGACCTCCTCCTGATTTGGGCATACTAGTTTTCCGCCGGTCTTCCCGCTTGTATGACAGCCTGTGAAGGGGGTGCCGTCGGTCTTCCAGGGAACACGTTTCTGGCTCGACAATCTTTAACAAAATGACCACCCTTTCCGCAGTATAGACACTGTTTCAGCCTTCTTCTTTTGTCTTTTTCTTCCTTTGACAGGGGGCCCCTTAGACCTCCTATTTGCATAGGTTCGACACCTTCGGGTATCTTCGGATGGTCTTCCATGTTACCTCGGGGACGAGGATAGAAGAAACGACCGTCTCCTCTGCCTCGATCACCCCGTCTTTCCAGAAGGCGATGATCCAATTGAACAGTTAAGTCAATCAATTCCTCACAGGAGGTGGGAAGTTGTACCACTTGAGCTAATACATCTTTTAGCTCCCCTCGGAGCCCTTGATAGAAAATAGATATCCTCTTTGCCGTAGGCCACTCTGTTTCGACCACGAGTCGATTGAAGGAAGTAATATAGGAAAGCAAATCTTGGGACCCTTGTCGCAATGTCAACAACTCTCTATCCAAAGACAACATATGGAGTTTTCTGTCGAACAATTGCCGCAGTTCCAAGCAAAAATCATCAAAATCATGCAATACTGGATCATTTCTCTCCAACAGGGGTATTGTCCAACTTGCTGCATTGCCTCCCATGTAGGACATCATAAACGCTGTCTTTGTTGTATCCTCTTGGAACACCCCCGGCTTGCACAGAAAGTGCAATCTACATTGATTCAAAAATGTTTCAAATTTACGGGGATCCCCGTAAAACCTTTCAGGAGGGGCCAGTGGAATCCCGGTATTTTGTATTACATGGACTGTAGGAACTGCATCAGAAGAAGAGGAAGGTGATGACACAGTGAACCCACCCCCTTCAGCTCCCTGGGACACAGGAGATACGGTAGAGGAAGGGGGTTGTAAAGTGGCTGGTTTGATATAAGAAGCCCCCTTGTTCCCTTTCTTGGACAACTCGGACACCTCATTTCTAAGGACCCCCAGTTCCTTATATAGGACCTGACTCTCTGTGCGTGAAGTGGTGACCTCCTGCTGAAGAGCCGCAAGGCTCTCCACCACGGAATTTAGTACACTTTCAATATTCATCGTCCGGGCTGGTTCTTGTTACTTGGGCTTGTCAATCTGTCGGGACTGGCAGCAGCGCAAGGAACATAAACGCCACTAACCTTCTTACTTGGCCCAGCAGAGACGATGATTGATGCTAGAACCCATACTCCCTTCTCGCAAAACCCCCAACAGAGAAAAGATATACCTCTGTCTGACTTTGTGCCAAGAAGGGAAAAAAGGAGAGAAGAAGCATAGGAGGAAACGTAGAGATGGGCGTACTTCTCTTCGTTTTTCTCAGAGATGGACTGGGTCTAAAGGACAGCTCTGTAACACTGTCACGGGTATCTGTAAGGTGAACAAACACACAATTACCCTCCAGGTTCAAACTATACTTCACTCTACTATCAAGTGAGATTATGGTATCACTCACCACATTTCCTATTGAAAGGGCTTCAAATGGAAGGTTTTCAATTAACTCCTTTCCTCATCAAAGTGTCCTTTTTGTACATAGGTAAACTCCCAAAGTCTTGGACCGTCAGCTCCACTACAATGTACTTAACTAACTAAGCAAAAATCATAAACAAACGATGCTTCTAATCTTCTTCCCTCCTGTAGTTGTTTAGCAGCACAACTTGGACTCCGTTTCCCATAAGGCAGTTCAAAGTACATATATCATCCGACTTGGAACTCGAGTTCAGCTTTCCCTCTATCGGACTTTATGCAGGTAACTTCCTAGCGCAGCCGCGCAGGATCTCTTTGTCCTTTCCTGAACTATTAGCCTGGTATCGGCACGCGTTGAATTACACACGCGCACAACAACACAAGACTATTTTACTCGCGTGTCAAATGTAGCGCAGAGCGCACTAAAATGACTCGGCGGCTACACTAAATATACACAACTCCTCTCAGAGTCCAGGACAACAATTCTTCACAGAAAAGGAGGCGAGCCCGCTCTCCTTCTCGTTATATCGCAAATACCGTTTGGTGATCTCCGTTTCACCACACAGTCTCCAAACGCAATTTCCTCTGCTAAACGCTGTACTTCTTCTCGCTGGAATCCGGCGGGGATCACCATCCGCCCATCCCTTGACTCGAACTGCAGGAACAATTGACAAGCACCTTTCTCTGGGAAAGGAGGGGCTTAGTACTTACAAGTCTCCCCCATGGCAGTCTGGGAGTTGTAGTTTTCTGCCACATGCCTGTTTTCCCCACATAGCAGGAATTCAACCCTTTCATCCTCGTAATCGCCACAGTAGAGTACTTGCACTGAAAATCTGTGAGGGAAGGAAACAACAATTTATCACACAAATACGGGATGATGGGGTCACGATACTGACTCAACAAGAGGACATACTCCGATGCTTTGTGGACAACTATAGCGCACTGTATGAATCCAAACACACCGCCCCAGAAGAAACTTTCGAATATCTGCGAGATATCGCAATTGCTTGGCTTTCAGATCAGCAGCGCAAATACCTAGCCATGCCCATTACAGTAGAGGAGGTAACAGATATCATCAAGTCCTTCCCAAACGGCAAAGCACCTGGCCCTGATGGGTATACCTGTGAGTTTTACAAGACATACGTAGACATACTGGCTCCACATTTAGTCGCCATGTATGGCAATGCCTTTGATCAGGGTACACTGCCCCCATCGTTGCGCGAAGCCGTGCTGACAACACTCTTAAAGCCTAATAAAGACCCAGATCTCTGTGAGTCCTACCGACCTCTATCCTTACTTAATGTCAACTCCAAAATACTTGCCAAACTACTAGCGGCAGATTACAACCCCTAATGACTAACCTCATTCTGCCAGACCAGGCTGGGTTCATACCTACAAGGGCAACGTCTCATAACACCAGGACGCTGTTTGCCGTCTCCCATTATTTAACACCCAACACTAAAGCAGTAGCGGTCATGCTCGATGCCGCCAAGGCTTTCGATTCAATCGAATGGTCCTATTTACTCACAATGCTCCAACGTATGGGCTTCCCCTCTAGGTTCATCTCATGGGTAACTCTCCTATACACTAATCCAATGGCCAGGGTCCGTGTAAATGGCTACGTTTCTGACTCCTTCCGCATCGAACGTGGCACTAGGCAAGGGTGCCCTTCATCCCCCTTATTATTCGCCCTTGCGCTGGAGCCACTTGCATGTATCATTAGGCAGACACACAATCACTCAGCGCTTCATTTCCCTGGCAGGCCGTTGCATATTTCCATGTACGCAGATGATATGCTTTTATACATTAGAGACAAACAGAACATGAATCCCTTACTTCGTGAATACATTAAATTCGGCAGACACTCGGGCTTACAGATTAATTGGGACAAATCCTCTATAATCCTGCTCAACGACACCACGTCACGCCACGGCACAGACTTCCCACTTGATTGGTCCACCGAATCTATTAGATATTTGGGAGTGTGGTACAGTAGAGACCCTGAGGAGGTTATCCGAACCAATTATGGTAAAGTATTGGATAAAATAGCAGTAAAGATTGATAGGTGGATACAGTTACCATTATCATTGGCAGATCGCATTGCCATTGTTAAAATGAATGTCCTCCCCAAACTACTGTATCTTTTCTACAATATACCGATAACGCCCCCGAAGGCAGTGTTCAAAAACATAACCTCACTGGTTCTGAAACTCATCTGGGCTGGGAAGCAGGCACGCATGGACCTACGCACGCTGACATTACCTTATGAAAAAGGTGGTCTTTGTGTCCCAGACTTCTATTTGTACTACCTTTGTGCACAGGCGCAGTATGCAACATACTGGTATCACAAGGTCCCTTATCTGACAAATACAGCGGTCGAGGAGAGGGACGCCTCTCCGATTCCGCTAACGGCTATTATTACACATAAACGCCCACCACTACATTCAGAGGACATTAACACGATTGACACCACTACTGACGCCTGGAGATCACTGGCCAGATTAACACACAAGTCACCACTTTACGCACCAGCACTGCCTCTGCACCATCACCTCCAGATCTCGGTCAGTGCTGAACAAGTAGGTATGGATCTACTGCAACAAGCAGGCATAGACACGTTTGGAGCTCTTTATTGTGATGGTACCGTCAGACACATGGACGATCTGTCCTACATTAGCAATCAAACCACACTATTTCACTTCACCTAATATAGATTGTAACGAGCCGTCCGCGATGATTACCCAAACTACCCAGCAGAACCCCCTTGCCTAGAGATACTACAAGACATCATTACATCCCCCAACACCTCACATCTAGTTTCACGTCTGTATAAAAGAGCCCAGAGTGTGATACCGTTCACTTCTACTAAATCGTGGACACGCTGGAATGAGGCGTTGCCAGACCCACTATCCGAGAAAGAATGGTACGCGTCCAGTGAACTAATTAGATTGCTCACTCCTAATGGTAACTTACGCATTCTTCATTTAAAGTATCTACATCAAACGAATCACACACCGTCACGCCTTCATAGATTCGGGTTAAGAGAGGATGCTAGGTGTAAACGTTGTGGGGAACAGGACGCAGACTTTGTACATCTGGCATGGTTATGTCCAAAAATACAGGAATTCTGGGAGAAAGTTGTTACAGTACTTCAGAAAATGGTAGGGGTGGAGGTTGAATGCTCTATAAAGGTGTGCATACTGGGTCTTCTGCCCGCGATCAAGGCGGGGAGGCGTAGGTTCTGTGCTGTGTCACTGCTTCTGGCCAAAAGGCAAGTGTCACTATGTTGGGGAGGTATGAGGGTTCCAAACGTGAGACAATGGCTACAGGACTTGGCATACTTTAAAACTACACTGCAGACTTACGAGGAGGAATTACCGGTCAGATCTCGACCAAAAGACTATTGATTTATTTAACATCTTATTTACAAGACAATGATGTCACGACACACTGTAAATTTGATTATGCCAAGTGTTTCGTTGTGGGGGTAAAAAAACATCCTGACGTGGGTACTATGGTACAATGCTTATACCTAAACTGTACTGACAATAACGATTTTCTCTTGGTCTTTTTACGTATTTCATACAAGATGGGACAATGAATGCAGAAATGTACTGGTTTATGTTGTATTTCCATTTGCGAATGGTTGTACCTTATTTGTTTTTTGAAACCTAATAAAAATAATTTAAATAAGTATTGTGAGAGGCTAGGAATGTGCTATTATTTAGACCATCAATATTCAATACAACAATACAATCACTAACACCTACAGGAATATGGCCTACACTCTGTACACATAAATCTGCTTGTGCTTGGGCCACAGAAACCACAAACTTCTCTTTTCCAATAGTGTCTCTAGTGTTCGTAAAGATATAAGGTGTTGATTCATTTTCCGGTCGATATTCTTCCCACTCCCATATAGTTCCGTTGGCTTGTGGATAGCCTTCCTTATCTTGATGGCATTCTTTATTCAGTCTGAAAAGCAGTCTACCCACTGTGGGTTTTCTCGTAGCAAAAAGCAAAGTATACCATGCTCTACAAGAGCTATTATGAGAGAAAGGGAGAGTTATAAACGGTGTTCCCCCTTTCTTTTGATGTGCCGGCATCATCCCACATATCCAACAGTTCGTGGCATTCGTAGCAACGTGGGTATGATGCAGCATTTGGATGAACGTGTTATTCAAATATGACTGTCGATGTTTCAACTCTTGATATGGAAGTGTATAGAAGAAATGCTCATCTGGGACTGGAGTAGAAACAACATATAGCTCACGGGCAGGAACTTTATCCTCTACAAACCACGTGACTGTAGCAACAAGCGCTACAACGGCAATGAAACCTACAGAACAAAAAATCTTCTTCTTATCCATTCGAACAAATGTACACACAGTATCTTCCTGAAACTAAAGTGTTGTCAGAACTCTTACCCCTAGGTAGCCGTTGTTTTCTTCACCAGCGGGCCAAGACGGGTGTCACTACACTAATGCAGGGCTGATACCCCCCCTTGCCTCATCGGCTCTCCGTTTCACTGACCTAGGGACCGTTCTGACAACTTCTCACACAATTGCAGATTCCTTTCTTGTTCGCAGATTATATCTTCTTGATCCAGGAATTGTCGGGTCCGGGAA
Organism: Lissotriton vulgaris; assembly: GCF_964263255.1. Classification (NCBI taxonomy): domain Eukaryota; kingdom Metazoa; phylum Chordata; class Amphibia; order Caudata; family Salamandridae; genus Lissotriton; species Lissotriton vulgaris. The sequence continues at coordinate 148,896,261 of NC_141695.1, read as the reverse complement.
GAACTCCTCAGATTCGTCAGGTACCACAGCACGGCTTCTTTCCGCAGTCAAGATATCTCAATGGTCGGTCAATACAGCAGACTCCACCAGGTCAGGTTGCACCTTCCGGCAATGGATGGAATGTATCCAGTTCTTCCGGTTGGTGACTCGGATAGCTGTTCTTGTGGCGAGAAGAACCTGCTCGGGACCACACCACCTCGGCTCCAGACTGCTCGACCTCTCAAAGGACTTCACAAGGACGAAGTCACCAGGCCGGAGATTATGGCCTTCTCCTGTAGACCGGTCCGGGAGTGCTTCTCGAACCTGTTGATGAATGGAAACCAAACTATCAGTTAATTGTGCCAAATAGTCATTCATTAAAACACAAGGTACATTGTACACTGAGCTTGGTTTGGGCACCCCCCATATATTCGGGCACCCCCCATATATTCATGGGACGCCCGAAAACAATCTCATAGGGCGTTAGGCCCGTCTGAGAATGCGGTACTGATCTGATAGACAATAATGCCAACGGCAAAGCATCTGGCCAATTCAGAGAGGTAGAAGCCTGTATTTTCGCTATTTTGAGCTTCAATGTGCCAATACACTTTTCCACCAGTCCTGCTGATTGTGGGTGGAACACTGCATGAAACTTTTGCATTATCCCTAATCCTTTCAGGACATACTTAACAACGTCAGCCACAAAATGGGGCCCGTTGTCACTCCACAACAATCTACAAACACCATAGCGAGGAAAAAATTCCTTCAACAGCACCTTAGCAGTAGTCATTGCAGTATTTACATTCGTAGGGTATGCTTCAATCCATTTACTGAATGCACAAACCACAACCAGAACATACTTTAGATTATTGCAGCGTTCCAGCTGAATATAATCCATTTGCAATACTTCAAAAGGTGCAGTAGGTGTTGCAAATCCTCCTGCTGGAGTTCGTGTCCCTTTTCCTGGATTATATTTAAGACAAATCATGCAGGTCTGTACTACTCTCTTGGCCGCGTTAGCAACTTCTGGATGCTCCCAAACTTGCATAAGCAATTTCACTATTGCCGAAGTTCCTACATGTGCTAGCCCATGTGCCATCTGAACCATAGGTTGTACAAAGGCTGTGGGTAACTTCCACCTATCCATCTGCTTATTCCTCCAACAACCTTCATCATCCAATTCTCCATCTTTGGACCATTGCTCTCGTTCTTTGTCAGTAGCGGTCTTTTGTATCTCTAACACCTCTTCCCTAGCATCGTGCCACCGCTCAGCTTGTGACTTCACAACATACATAGGAGTGGAGCCAGGCTGCATCGCAGTTTCGCGTGCCACTCTACGAAAGCATTTCCTTGTCCCACTTTATCTGTCACTTTCCTGTGTGCGCTACATTTCACTATAGCTATCTTCTTCGGATAGGTCAATGCAGTCAAAAGGTTATGTACTAATTCTCCATACATTATCTGTGCTCCATGTGATGTCAAAAAGCCCCTTTCCTTCCAGAGCAGGCCGAAATCATGCGCTACTCCGAAAGCATAGCGGCTGTCCGTATGAACATTCACGCATAACCCTGCACTAAGCTCACACGCTCGTGTCAACGCTATCAGTTCTGCTGCTTGTGCTGATTTCTGCGGTATGCGTGCTGTCTCCACTATTGTGTGTAGCGTAGTAATTGTATATGCTGCTGAAGTAGTCCCATCTGGTAACTCCAAACAAGACCCATCCACCCACAGCTCTCCATCCACATCTGTAAAGGGCGTATCTTGCAAGTCAAAACGACCCTTTGTCTGTTCCTCAGTCACAAAGACACAGTCATGCGTCTCTTGTGCCTCAGGCCGAGTCACCGGAAAGGGCAACAACGTGGCTGGATTTAGCGTTGCACATCTCTTCAATGTAATATGAGGAGCCAACAGCGTTAGCTCATATCCTGTTAGACGAGCACTAGTTAGATGCTGCGTCTTCGTTTGATTCAAACAGGCATCGACAGCATGGGGGGCCAACACCAACAGCTTATGAGATAACACAATCCCTTCACTCTGGCGTATTGACACAGCTGTTGCTGCAACTGAGCGAAGACAACCAGGCAGTGCTCGAGCAACAGGATCAAGCATTGCCGAAAAGTATGCACAAGGTCGCTGTTTGTCGCCGTGCATCTGCACTAACACTGATAATGCACATCCATCTCTCTCATATACGTACAATGTAAAAGGCTTTGTGTAATCAGGGGTGCCTAACACTGGTGCTGAACAAAGGGCCTGATGTAATTGTTGAAAATCATTCTCGCACTCATTTGTCCAGGGAAGGGAAACTGGAGTATCCTTTGTCAAAAGTGCTAACAGTGTTTTAACTATATATGAAAACCCTAATATCAACTATCTACAAAAAGAAGTGAGACCCAGGAAAGCTCGAACATCTTTCCGCGTGGAGGGCGCTGGTGTATCCAAAATTGCTTGGATGCGATCTGGTCTAAGTGCACGCCCCTCCTTAGACAAAAGGTGACCTAAGTAGGTTACCTTTGGTCTACAATATTGCAATTTCTTTTTTGAGACTTTGTGATTGTGCGATGCCAAGAAAGTAAGTAAAGGCAATGTACACTCCTCACATTGTTCGGGGGTGTGTGCTGCCAACAAGATATCATCGATATATTGTATAAGCGCCACACCTTCAGGTAGAATAAAAGAATCCAATTGTCGTTTCAATGCTTGACTATAAATGCTGGGACTCTCAGTATAGCCTTGAGGAACTCTACAAAATCTGTACGATCTATTATTCAAAGTGAATACGAAAAGGTATGGGCTGTCAGGATGAATAGGGATCAAAAAGAAAGCGTTCTTCAAGTCTATAACAGAGAACGTGTTGCAGTCGGCGGGACCAGAGTAAGAAGTGTTGGAATGTCAGAAACCACTGGGTATTCAGGTATCACTATCTTACTGACCTCCCTCAAATCGATAATAAATCGATTAATCCTAGTGTCAGTGTCTTTCTTCAAAATCGGTAGTATAGAACCGTTACACACATTGTATGGAACTTCTTTAACAATCCCTACTTTAATCAGATCCTGCACTATCTGTATTAGCGCCTCCTCCCCCTCCTGTGAGATTCGATACTGAGGCAGGCGCTGCAACACAGCTCCCTCCTTTAACTAATGTGTACCGGGGGATGATCATCTGTCCCACATCAGTATCTGAAGTAGCCCACAGGGTATGAGGTAAAGAGGCCAATGCAGTATCTTCTTTAATCGTACACACCCTCTCCATTGTCGGATAGTGGTCATTCAAGATAACACGCACTCCTTCAGGGGAGCATCGTATCGTAGCCCGAAAATGCTTGAGCATATCCAGGCCCACAATGTTATCAGGCGTGTTCGGGGAGAGCAAAAATGGACATGGTGCAACAAACTTATCTATATGAAGTGCAAGAGGTTGTGATAGTGGGCTAAGAGAAGGCGTTCCATCAAACACTGTAGATGTGATTGTTAAGCCAGACAGGGGAGCCCTCGGAACCAATTCTTTAGAGAAAGCGCTACGAGTAGCTCCTGTATCAACCAGGAACCGATCAGTACAACCCAAAACATGTGCTGTAACATAAGGACCCCTCTGATCTACTGGCACTTCGACTTATTCTTTACCCCATCCTACGCAATCCTATGCATACTGTGAATCGTGCTGTTCAGGAGGTACATACTCAGAGATTTGATATTGATTTGGTCGATCAAAGACATTGGACCCATCTTGCGATCGCATACCAGAGTCAAACCGATCATTCGTGTTGCCCCTAGGGCCTGAAGAACCTCCCCTACTCCTCATCGGTCCCTGCCCACGCTATTGCCGCTGTGCGCGCAACAATGGACACTCGTTCGCCCAATGGCCTCTCTGCCTACAATATGCACATTGATCCCGGGCCAAATCAGTGCGGCCCGAGAAAGAACCAGGAAAATTCCCAACGCCCCTTTCATTACCTCTACGAGGCGGCCCATACACTTGTGCTAACATAACCTTCGTTTTTAAATCTTTAGATTTCTTTTCATCATTACCCTTCGCTTCTAATTCCTGACGCTCATAATACTGAGCCATCGTCAGGAAGGATGCCGGCGACGAAGTTGTCCAAGAGCTTTCACTCACTTTCAAATGAGCTGCTACTCCCGGCAATAAATTTGAAACATATTTATCAACGAAAAGACGCTGACCTGTATCGTCTGTAAGTGACTGGCCGCTGAAATCATGGAAAGTTTCCTCAAATCGTGTAAAGAAATCTGTGACTGATTCATCTACTTTCTGTTTACATGACGCTAACATAGTCCAATCAATCTTTTTAGGAGGAATGATCATTTTTAATTTAGTCAAAATGGCAGCAGGAAGATCTAGAATTGACTGAGGTGGTTTCTGTGCAGGCTTCCTATCTCTATCCTCATCCTCAAGATCCACCCATCTAGCCTTAAATGTTACAAGATCGTCCACCTTTCGTACAGATCTCCACATATCTGGGGGTAATATAAGCCCGAAAAATAAATCAATATCGGCCAGGGTCATAGTACAGGAATTTAGGGCCCCCTCAACTTCCTCATAAAAGGCGGCAGGATTCTTTTGTGGATCAGGTAATGCAGCTTTTAATGCCATAACATCTGCTCTATTCCCAGGAGTATAAACCCAGTTATAGATGAAATACCCTCTAGCATCAGCAGACGCTGTATCCGGACTAGTACCCGCTCCTTTAGGAGGAACATACAAAGGTGCTGCCTCCCGCATCGGTTTAACATGCACTGCATCGATCTTATCTGAATGAAAGATGGATGACTGCTTCCCGTCGCCATTCGGATTTGTTTTCTGCTCGTCCGCTTTCCTTTTCCGCGCTTCATCACGTAGCTGAAACATCTCATCTCGCAATGCAAATAGTCGTCGAACCGCATCAGGCATCTGAGAAGGAAGAAGAAAACCTTTACGCAGATCTTTGGAATCAGCTATCACATCATCAGGTTCAAGAACATCGGAATATTTCCGAAAAGCTGTCACTACTTCATTAGAAACAAACTCATTAAAGTATAATTTCTCCCTATCCTGCCATACTTCAAGCTCTTTCAATAACTCTGCAAGGAAAACAGTACCCTTGTTGACCCGATAAGCAATCTTTCGGAGATCAGCGACGTGGTCAGCCGATAACATGGACCGCGTATGCACTTTCTGTGCGGGCGGTCCAGAATCCTGATCTCCTCCTCTTGGAGCAGACGGGCCAGCATACGGGGGCGGAGAGCGATCTAATAATGAAAGATCATCATCATGTTTATTAAGGACAGGATAAAGAGGCTGTCGAACAGGATACTGGCCAGATACTTGCAACCAACGTTCTTTCTCCTGTTTCTCTTCTAATTCCTTTGCTTCGCGCTTTTTCGACTCTTGCGCTCTCTCACGCTCACTCTTTCATTGCTCTTTCTCAATCAGTACCTGCTCACGCTTCTCACGCTCTCGCACTTCTTTCACCCACATATGTATACACTCAAACATGTCTTGCCTCACTCGCCGCTTACACATACACTGCTCTACATACTCAATTTTCCGCAAATCAAACGATCCATACAGAGGCCATCATAACTCAGGATCTTTTTTTGTATATTTCCTCCATAACGTGCTGTACATTATAGAGGAAAGACCAAACTTCACATACATATCCCTATTCGGCATCCCTTCCGGGGGAGCCGGCTGTGATTCTTCAAGTATCAACTAGTCATTTCTAAAACAGCAGCACCACTTACGGATTGCGCTAAAAACAGGCATGTCAAAAATAGTGCAAACTGTGCAATATTATAATTAAAATGGCACTTAAACCGTTGCGCCGCTCAAATCCAAAGTTCAGGAGAAATATCTCCACATTGCCTGCCTATATATGTTGCAACGCATATTTGTACAAATTCAAACCAAACAATATGACTAATCACCTCAAACAAACAAACAAATTAGTCGCAGCAAGCGTATCCTAAAACTGCCTTGCCAATCAAGACTACCAAAGGCTCACGGCAAGTACCGTACAACGATTCTTACCAATCAAGAGCGTCCAGATTCCAACTGCCAAGTTCCATATTCGCCCAAATGGCCACTACGCAGCAAACCGACAGAAGAGGTCTCAGTCGAGGACCGGCTCCACCCAGATGGTCAGATCGGAAGGGAAGGAAGAATACCTCGGGATGCCAGGACTAAAGGTGACGCTGGCAGTGATCACGTCCCCGTCAAGGTTCCAATCCTTTGTCATGACCAATCCTTCGAGCATCTGAGTCACCAATGAGCCCCACGTGACGGGCGCCAATTGATGAATACAGGCCTCAACCAGGCCTGCAAATGCAAAGGGTTCGCCTTTCTGTGCACAGAGTCCTCAGACTACACAAAGAAATTGGCATGTAAACTATAAATACAAAGACATAGTTTAACACCTTGAATGCTATGGGGATTTTTCTTCTGTGCTGGATATTCATGAACCCCATTATTCATGACGAGCTGGGCTCGTCATCAGTCTGGGAGGAGGCTACTGCATGACGAGCCCAGCTCGTCATGAGCGTGGAAGGGGTTAATAAACCTTTAAAGGTGGTACTACAGCCCACACAACACTCTACAGTGTTGTACAAGGTAGCACAAAGAACTCAGACATGCGGTCCCCTTTTATACACAAAGAAGGGGCTCATAAGTAGGCGGTTACAGCTCAAAACATGATTTACGACCATATATGGACATTTCTTGAACATGATCGATACATGGGTGGAGTTAACGGTTCTTGAGACCCGCCGAAATGCACAATCCAATCTACGCTAATCAGAGACAGATGTGACTCCTACTGAGCATGCACTAGACGCACAAGGAACTATTCATAGCCTGTTGCTGGGCAAACTCCAGGGGTGAGGTAGGACTCGCCTCGTGGCGAGCACATGTCAATGTGTGGCACACAAGATGGACGCCAGAAAACAAAATGGAGTCTGACCGTATTTAAAGTACGAGCGGGAAAACTAGAACAAAGACACAATAGCATGTATTCAGCGAATGCTTAACACTATCGCTGTTTTATTTACAACAATGGTGGGCCCTGAGAGTATGGGCAGAGGGATCCAAAAAGGTTCAGAATGGCGTAGAACTGGAATATGCCCCTGCGGTTGCGGGCCAGGGTCCATGTCCTATTGCCCAAAGCAGAGAAGCCCAACAAGGTAGTGATTGGTCTACCCTGCGTTTTGGCTTTCAGAGAACAAAGGGAAAATTAGTATAAATATTGGGACCCAGACCCAAGAACTTTGGTTCACTTTTGGAAAACAAGAGGAAACCTCTGCTGAGTAGAGGAACCAGAGAAACTGAGGTGAGACTATCCCTAAGCATGAAGAATTGGCCTGCAATGGTTGCCTGACTGCAAAAGAGAGGAGAGAGGACTTTTGTGCTACTTTCATTCAACTTGTGAAGTATCTCCACAGGCTTGAGATAGAGCTTGCCTCCTGCTGATGTCTCAGGGACAACAGACTTCACTCATTAGCTCCCCGAGAGTTCTTTGGAAGTGCCTGCAGTTATGTTTGGCTTTCCGAAGGACTGCGTGTCGCAAGGAGCTGAAAGCTGGACTCACGAAGAAGCAAGTAGCAGTTGCTGCTGCTGTCGCTTCGCAATGCAGGAGTACCTCGCATCGCCAGGGAAGAGGATTGATGTCACACCAGATCCTGCTGCATCATCAGAGAAGTGTGTCGCAGCCACTGTGGTCGCATCGCTGGGAAAGCGTGTAGCCTCTGCAGCTGTCGCATCGTCGCCGAAGAGTCCCGTGTCGCCGGAGAAGAGGATCGACGTCGCATCGGATGCCGCTGCATCACCGGGAAGCGTGTCGCAGGACCTGTCGCGGCTCAGAAAAATTGTTGAGTCATCGGACGGCCGGTGGTAGTGCACGCATCATATTACATCAATAAAAATACGCCATTTTTTTCATTGCACCGGATCTTCATCGCATCACGGTGCAGCTAGTCGCATCGCCAGGGAAGCGCAGTAAGAAACGGATGCATCACCTCCCACCGCCGAGAAGAACTGACACATCCCCTATGCATTAGTAGAGATCTGACCAACACCTTTCTTGCGTGTAAGGAACTGAAGTATTTTGAAAAATAACAAGGACCCCTTGTCGAATTGATATGACAATTCCTAGGGAAGGAACTATTCAAGTTAAATGTATATCCCTAGGCAATTTTCAAATATACACGTCATAGATCCTTATGTCTCAACACTTGTCAAATGCAATTCAATAAAAAACAACTGAAGTGTAACAATCAAAACTAAATTAGTTACATAAATTTAAAAACATGACTTTATTAAAATACAAACACAATTAAAAATTCCTGGCACAGACCAATCTATTATCTTTTGTCTCATGTACACATTTATATAAACATCAATGTTTCATATTACAATTCTAAAAACAATTCTAAAGAATAACAATGTTCCTTGTGGCAAGGGAAATAACAATCTTCGACGCGCTTTCGACCCAAACTGCGTCTTCGTCAGGAAGGCCACACGATAACCTAGAATATAATTAAACTCCCAAAATACATGTCCATATTTTGTACAAGACATTCACAATGACGTTAAACAAGATAGAGAAAATCTGATTCAAAATAAGATTTCATGTATAAAAAGTAGGGGATTTGAAAAACAACAACAGTCTGTTTGGAAGGGAGAAAGCAAAACAAATGATGTTCTTACTACAGAAGGAGAAGGGATATTGGATTGGGGCGGGGCAACATAAATATAACACATCAGGGAGCGCCAGGGGACACAGTCTATTTACAAGGGGAAAAGTATATAATTGTCCACAAGAAAAGTCAATCAATCCATCAATTAGGTGAATTGTAAGCACACTACTCACCCATGAGGGTCTCAAGGCACTGGGTGGGGGGGTAAACAGCTCTGTTCAGTCGAAGAGCCAGCTTTCGAGTGTCTTCCTGAAGATGTTCTGGGAGGGGGCGCATCTGATGTCGATTGGGAGCTCGTTCCAGATTTTGGCTGCAATGTAGGAGAAAGCTCATCCCCCTCTTCTGGCTCTGCGGATCAGTGGGATTTTGGCGAGCGCGAGGTTGCAGATTGGAGGTTTCGCTTGAGTGTGTGGAAGGCAATTCTCTCGTTAAGGTCTGGTGTTGTGAAGGCATTTCTGGGCATGGGTGAGTATCTTGAAGCTGATTCTCTTTTTTATGGGATGCCAGTGGAGATTCCGCAGGTGTTGGCGGATGCGCTCGTGTCAAGGGATGCCGAGGAGGAGTCTTTGCTGTGGTGTTCCGTAGGGTCTGGAGTGTGCGGATCAGAGACTTGTTGATCCCAGCGTAGAGGGCATTTCCATAGTCCAGTCTGCTGGTTATGAGTGCTTGGGTCATGGTCTTCCTTGATTTAGGGGGCATCCCTTTAAAGGTCTTTCAGAGGATGCGGAGGGTTTTGAAGCAGCTGGAGGTGACGGCGTTGAGCTGTCATGCCATGTAGAGGGAGGAGTCGAATACGATGCCGAGATTATGGGCATGGTCCATGGGCTGGGAGGGCTGATGAGGGCAGTGGGCCACCAGGTGTTGTCCCATGCAAAGAAGATGGGTCCGGGTACGAGGACCTCTGTCTTCTCCGAGTTGAGCTTCAGGCAGCTGCTGCACATCCAGTATGCAATGTCCTTCATTCCTTCCTTGAAGTTGATCCTGGTGGTGATTGGGTCCTTGGTGAGGGAGAGAATGAGCTGGGTGTCGTCGGTGTAGGATATTATGCTGAATCTGTGCTGTCTGACAATGGCAGCGAGGGTGGCTATGTTGATGTTGCAGAGCGTGGGGCTCGGCTACGATCCTTGGGGTACTCCGCAGTTGATTTCCATCGGTTCGAAGAGAAGGGTGGCAGTCTGATTCTTTGGGTTCTGCAAGTGAGGAAGGAGTGGATACAGTCGATGGTGGTTCCCTGTATTCCGGCATCGCAGAGTCTGGCAGTAAGTTTGTGCTGGGAGATGGTGTTGAATGCTGTAGAGAGGTTGAGTAGGCTCAGAGCCGTGGTATGCCCTTGTCCGAGGAGGGTGGGGATGTAGGCTGTGCTGGCGGGTAGATCAGACTCTGTGCTGTGTTTGCTGTGGAATCTATATTGAAAGTGGTCGTGAATGGAGTTTTCTTTGATGAATCTTGTCAGCTCGGCATTGACGGTCTTCTCAGTGACTTTGGGTGTGAACTGGAGGAGGGAGATGGGTCGGTGGTTCTTGAGGTCCGTGGGATCTGCTGAAGGCTACCTGAGCAGGGGTCTGACTTATGCACGTTTCCAGTCGTCGGGATAGATACCGGTCTTAAAGATGGCATTGACTGTGCATTGTAGTTCTGAAGCGATGGCGGCTCTGTGGAAGATGTGCGGCGGGTATTCAGTGGTGACTGGGGTCTAGGAGGAAATGGTGGCTAACTATCATTGCTGGAGGAGGATGTGATGTTGGGGTCAGGCATCTTGTTGATAAGGTTGTCGTAGAGGACCTTGATTTTCAGACGGAAGTTTGATTTGAGATTGTTGCAGTGGTCCTGGGAAGTGGGGATGTCCGTGATATTGCTGGGGGGCTTGGTAAATTCCTGGGTGATACTGAAAAGTTACTTCGAGTTGCTGGAGTTGGCAAGGATCTTATTTTGGATGAAATTCATTTTCACGGATCTGATGCATTGGTGGTCCTCTATCAAGGCATTCTTGTAGGTGGTATGATCTTCAGCTCTTCTCGAGGCGTATGCAGGTGCATCTGGATTGTTGTAAATTGGTGATGAGCCAGGTGCGCTTCCTCAGGCGCTGTCTGTCAGGGTTATGTAGGGGTGCGAGCTCGTCTGTGCAGTTGGAGATCTATTTGTGGAGTTCCTTGGTGTTAGGGATTTGATCTTGTCCCCTTTCCATGACCATGTTTTCTACATCACATGACTTACCTGCTGGAGGGTTAAATGCTGTGTACGCCCCTGCATAATTGCTTGGTTTCTTTTCCTTGTTGGGGATTTAGTCCAGGTCCTGGTTCCTGTACTTTCAGTGGATCTTGTACTCCTGTGCTCACAGGCTCGTGGGATCTGCGCCTTCCTTTTCCTTGGGTCCGTTCCTTGCCCTTTTCCTGACTTCCCTTCCTGTCAATTTTACAAGAAACGAGTGGGATAGAAACTATGCTCCCTGGTGTCTGACCTGCAAAGTTACCGGTAGGGCATTAACTCACTGGTACAATACGAATGCGGGTCCAAAGACGTGTGAACGAATGAAAGTGCACATGTGTGGTTAAAACTGAGAAAGGTTACAGTGAATTCATTAGTGAGGTCCTCGGGCGAGGTACTTACTATGATGTGGTGTAACTCAACAGGGTTTTCCGAAACGGTATCCCTCTGGTAAACTTGGCGTGTGGGATCCGGCTGAGCGTGCGAAGTTATGTCAGCGTGTCCGCGAATGTGAACATAGACGATGGACTAAAACCACAGTAGTGGGCGCCATCTTGAAATGGAAAACATTAAAACCAAAGGTGCCGATTAGTGCTAAAGAATAAGTCAATGGAAAGTAAAGTAAAGCGGCAGAGGGTGTAAACTAATAAGGCTAAAGAGAAACGTTGGGATGATAATAAAGCAGGGTACACAGAGAATATAATATGCTGAATCAATAATACATAAAGCAAAGACGTGTCTTAAAGTACTATACAGATGTTCAACAGTTCATTTATTTTCATAGATAACATAGGAATTCCATCCTATCATTCAACCCTGTTTGGTTGCATCTTCGCCATGTAGCGGATCCAATAATTCTCATGTTTGAGAAGTGTGTTTTTGTTTTGTCTGGTGGGTTTAATCTGTTCCAAGAACAGATATTTCAACTGGGCCACTGTGTGTTTTTTCTCAAGAAAGTGACCAGCTATTGTGGACTTGATGTTTTTAGTCAGGATGTTGCTTTTGTGCCCAAGGATGCGTACTCGGATTTTTCTCTCTGTTTGGCCAATGTAGCAGGAGCCACACGGGCACTTAAGCATGTAAATTGCTGACATTGGCACATGACCGGATGCACAGTCAGTCTTCTGACTCATGTCAACAGCTGTGGTTTACATGCAATTAGTGCGGCTTGCAAAGTAGTCAAAGAATGGAATTTTTGAACAGTTGAAATTATCCAGCTTTCATCATCGACAACAGACGGCAAACCACATTTTGTCCATGACTCAACAGGTTGCTCATATGAAAAATGTGTCAACCAGCTGATCATGGACTTGCATAGCCTAACCTCCGATATGTGCAATGGCCTGGCTTTCCGGATTCAGAGCTATCCTAGGTACAAGAGGTATTTGTAATCTGGCATTAAAGCTATATTGTGCAAAATGCAACAGGCTAATTTGATCTTGCACACCACTTCAGGGAGTACATCCGCACATCCCCTGTACAGTCAAGACATCTGAATCGTGACTTCAACAGACCAAAAGTGTGCTCTAAGGTGGCTCGAGTCCGTAAGTGTGCCCTATTGTACCTACACTGCGGTACAGTGGTTCGATGTTGTGGGGAGAGTGCATACCCAGCATCGCCTGAGGAGGGAAGAAAGTGCAATTGGTTATATTTCCCTCTTTAATTTACGCAAAACATGATCTATACTTTGGTACATGCAGTGTCTGTTGAAACCGTGTATGTTGCTTTATGATTGTGATTGTTGAAGTTGAAGTTGAAGTTAAGAGATGTATAGAGCACTAGGTCACCGTGCGATTTCATGGTGCTGGGGACGTTGACCTGAAGAAAGAGGCAGGGACAGCTTAAGAAGAGAAAGCTTGAGAGAAAAGGAAAGTCTTTAAGGCTTTACGAAAGTCCAGGTAGGTGGAGGAAGAACTGACAGACAGGGGCAGAGAGTTCCAGAACAGCGGAGCCAAGATGGAAAACTGAAGGCCTCCGGATCTTTTCTTTTTGAAACGGGGAACCGAGAGCAGAAACTTGGTGGACGAGCGCAGCTCTCGGTTGGGTACATAGGCTTTGACACAGGAGTTAATAAAGGCGGGAGCAGTGCCAGCCAGGGCCTGAAAGGTCATGCAACCCATCTTGAAGAGGGCGCGCTGTCGGATAGGGAGCCAGTGCAGGGTTTTTAGGAGGGGAGTGACATTATGAAATTTGGGTAGTTTATAGAGTAGACGGGCTGCGTGATTTTGGATAAGTTGCAAGCGATGAAGGTCATAAGCTGGGATGTTTGAATACAAAACATTGCCATAGTCAAGTCGAGACATGACTATGGCCAACAGAATAAGCTTAAGGGCTGAAAAAGAAAAGAAACGAAACATTTTGCGAACAGTGCGGAGGGTTAAAAAGCAAGAATAAACCACAGTGCTAACTTGGGAGTGCAAAGTGAGATTACTATTAAGCTTGATTCCTAGTGTTTTAACAGAGGAGGACGGTGAGGGAGGGGTACCGAGAGTTGAGGGCCAAAACAGAGGTGACCAAGGGCTGGGGCTGCCACCTGTACGTACCAACTGGGTCTTTTCAGGGTTTAACTTGAGGTGATTGCAGTCCATCCAGTCCTTGATAAAAATCATACGATCTGGAAATTGTGAATGGAGTCAGGGGAGGAAGAGAGCTTGAAGATCAGTTGGAGGTCATCGGCATAGTTGAATACCGTGACCTCCATTTGCTGCAAAGCATTCAATCAATCAATCAATCAAGGCATTTGTATAGCGCGCTACTCACCCGGAGGGTCTCAAGGCGCTTGGGGGGTGTTCCGCTACTGCTCGAACAGCCAGGTCTTGAGTTGCTTCCTGAAGGAGAGGTGGTCTTGGGTCAGGCAGAGGTGGATGGGGAGGGAGATCCACGTCTTGGCCGCCAGGTAGGAGAAGGATCTTCCTCCCGTTGTGGCTATTCTGATGCGGGGAATGGCGGCGAGGGCGTGGCTGGTCGATCGTAGCTGGCGGGTGGGAATGTAGAAGGTCAGGCTGTCGTTGAGGTATCTGGGTCCTTGGTTGTAGAGAGCTTTGTGTGCGTGGATGAGGAGTCGGAACGTGATTCTCTTGCTGATGGGGAGCCAGTGCAGGTCTCTAGGTGTCCGGAGATGTGGCTGTGTGTGGAGAAGTCCAGGATGAGTCGTGCTGAGGCGTTCTGAATGCGCTGGAGTCTTTTCTGAAGTTTGGCTGTGGTTCCGGCGTAGAGGGAGTAACCGTAGTCCAGTCGGCTGGTGACAAGCGCCTGGGTGACCGTCTTCCTGGTTTCAGTGGGTGTCCACCGGAAGATCTTCTGTAGCATGCGTAGGATGTTGAAGCATGACAAGGAGACGGCGTTGACTTGTCTGGTCATCGAGAGGGAGGAGTCCAGGATGAAGCCCAGTTTGCGTGCGTGGTCTATTGGTTTGGGTGCACTGCCCAGGGCAGGGGGCCACCAGGAGTCGTCCCAGGTGGAGGGTGATGATCCCAGGATGAGGACTTCCGTCTTGTCCGAGTTCAGTTTCAGGCGGCTGTTCATCATCCACTCGGCTACGTCTTTCATCCCTTCGTGTAGGTTGGTTCTGGCGGTTGTGGAGTCGTTGGTGAGGGAGAGAATCAGCTGGGTGTCGTCAGTGTAGGAGATGATGTTGTGGTTGTGTTGGCCTGCGATGGCCGCAAGGGGGCTCATGTAGATGTTGAACAGCGTGGGGCTGAGCGATGATCCTTGTGGTACGCCGCAGATCACTTCGGTGGCCTCTGATCTGAACGGGGGGAGGCGGACTCTCTGGGTTCTTCTGGCGAGAAATGAGATGATCCACTCCAGTGCCTTCTCCTGGATTCCGATGTTGCTGAGGCGCTGCACTAGGGTGCGGTGGCAGACCGTGTCGAACGCTACGGAGAGGTCCAGGAGGATGAGTGCTGCTGTTTCCCCGTTGTCGAGCAGGGCTCGGATGTCGTCGGTGGCTGCGATGAGGGCGGTGTCGGTGCTGTGGTTGGCTCTGAAACCGGACTGCGAGTGGTCGAGGGATCCATTCGTTTCGAGGAAGGTGACCGGCTGTCTGTTGACGGTCTTCTCGATGACTTTGGCAGGAAAAGAAAGGAGCGAGATGGGGCGGTAGTTTTTGAGGTCGGTTGGGTCCGCTGATGGTTTCTTCGGTAGGGCACTGAGTTCGGCGTGCTTCCAGCTCTCTGGGAAGGTGTCGGTGTTAAAGGAGGCGTTGATGATGTCCCGGAGATGGGGTGCGATGATGGAGTCGGCCTTGTTGAAGACGTGGTGAGGGCAGGGGTCGGTTGGAGAACCGGAGTCGATGTAGTTCATCGTGCGGATGGTGTCTTCGGTGTTGATCGGGGTCTAGGCGTGGAGGGTGATGGTGGGGGGCTTTGGTGCGGTCGTAGGGTACGTCGGCTGTGTGCTGAAACTGTTGTGTATATCTGCGATCTTGCTGTGGAAGAACAAGGCGAGCGAGTTGTAGAGGTCTTACGGTGGGGTAATGTCGTTGTTTCCGGCGCTAGGGTTCGAGAGCTCTTTGACAATGTTGAAGAGTTCCTTGCTGTTGTGGGCGTTGTTGTCTAGTCGTTCCTTGAATGCGGTTTTCTTGGTCATGTGGATCAGCTGGTGGTGTTTTCGGGTGGCGTGTTGGAGGGTGGTCATGTTGTCTGTTGTCGGGTCTCTGCGCCAGGCTTTCTCGAGGGCTCGGCAGTACTTCTTAGAGCTCTTGAGTACGTCGATGAACCAGGATGCTTTCTTGTTTCCGGGTCTGATGGGGGGGTCCTCAGTGGAGCAAGGTCATCTGCACAGCTGCCGATCCACCTTGTGAGGTTGTTGGTGGCTTGGCTGGGGTTTGCTGAGCTGGCGGGAGGGTTCTGGCTCAGGGATGTGGCGAGCTGGTCGGTGGTGATCTTGTTCCGGCTTCTGCGGGGAACCTGTTGCGGGTGGTGGTGGAGCGTGGTCCTTCTGAAGCTGAAGTGGACGCAGCTGTGGTCTGTCCAGTGGAGTCCGGTGGCGTGGCTGAAGGAGATGTCCTTGCTGGAGGAGAAGACGGGGTCAAGCGTGTGGCAGGCGTAGTCAGTGGGGGTGGTCACCAGTTGCTTGAGTCCGAGGTTGGCGAGGTTGTCCGGCAGGGTGGTGGTGTTGCGGTAGTTGTTGTTCTCCAGGTGGAAGTTGAGGTCCCCTAGGAGGATGTAGTTAGCGGAGGGGAGAACGTGCGGGCTGATGAAGTTGGCGATGTCTTCGCTGAATTGTGTGCGTGGTCCTGGCGGTCTGTAGATGAGGGTGCCTCTAAGGGTGGTCTTGGGGTCGGTGTGTATCTGGAAGTGCAGGTGTTCGGCGGTTGTGAGGGTGTCGTCGGAGTTGGTCGTGATGCGGATCGTGTTCTTGTGGATGATGGCGATGCCTCCTCCTGTCTGGTTGACGCGGTCCCTCCGGGTGATCTTGTATCCGTCTGGGATGGCGATGGCAATGTCGGGCGCTGAGGAGGCGTTCATCCAGGTTTCCGCGAGGAAGACGACGTCTGGAGATGTGGAGTCGAGGAGGTTCCAGAGTTCGACGGAGTGTCTGTGGACGGAGCGATTGTTGAGCAGGATGCACTTCAGGTGGTTGCTGCTGGTGCTCGGCTTGGCGGGTGCGTTGCAGGTCCGGATGCAGGAGAACTTGCAGGATTGGCAGGTGAAGGGTCCGTGGGTACGTCATGGGGTGGCTCGGTGGCAGCCGGGGATCCGGCCGGTGTTGAATGCGTTGAGGGTGGCTGCGTCGTAGGTCCGGCGGGTGGGTTGGCATCTGCGGGGGTCAGTGGGGCTGGCGCTGGGGAGGGGCCAGGTGCGGACGGGCGCAGACGGGCTTGCCTTTGGCGCGCCTTTGGCGCACAATCGGCATGCCCGCTGCACGTCAACGCTATGCTTATGTGCGGACTCTGTCATAAATGGAGAGTGGGGGGGCGGAGCGAGGGAGGAGCAGCTGGGAGGCGGGGGCAGGGTGGCGAGTGGGGAGGGGAACGATGCGAAGAGTGAGGGTGAAGGAAACGGGGGTGGGACCACGGGGGAGCAGCGGCAGAGAGCGGGGAGCGGGGTGGAGCAGCGGGAGAACGTTGAGAGCAGGTATACAATCAGGGGCACAACAGTGACAAACAGGGGCACAACAGCGGGAAAAAACGGCGATAGCAGACAAACAGTCAGGGGCACAACAGTGACGATCAGGGCACAACAGCGGGAGAAAATACAGAATGCTGGCACAATACAAATAAGGCAGAAACAGTTACTGGCAGTGGCGGCAGTGTCAGCAGCAAACTGGGACTGGGCACACGCAGGTGGGCCACGCGGCGGGTGGAGCGACCGGCACAGACCAGGTCAGGTCAGGTCACAGCTCCCCGCCTCGCGGACACCACTTTAAGTACTCAGTGGGAGGGAGGAGCAGCTGGGAGGCGGAAGCGGGGTGGCGAGTGGGGAGGGGAGCGATGTGAAGTGTGAGGCTGAAGGAAACGGGGGTGGGGCCGCGGGGGAGCAGTGGCAGGGAGCGGGGTGGAGCAGCGGGAGAACGGTGAGAGCAGGAATTCAATCAGGGGCACAACACTGACAAACAGGGGCACAACAGCGGGAAAAAAATGGCGATTGCAGACAAACAGTCAGGGGCACAACAGTGACGATCAGGGCACAACAGCGGGAGAAAATACAGAATGCTGGCACAATACAAATAAGGCAGAAACAGTTACTGGCAGTGGCGGCAGTGGCGGCGGCAAACGGGGACTGGGCACATGCAGGTGGGCCACGCGGCGGGTGGAGCGACCGGCATAGACCAGATCAGGTCAGGTCACAGCTCCCCAATGTTGTTGTTTTAGTTTCGATTGTGTTTTAAAAAAGCAACCTTTTCTGTCATGTTTCAATTAATTTTATTGTTTGAGACAAGTAAAAATCACCACCTAACTAAGCACTTAAATCACAGGCAGCTAATATATTATTATGTGACATCAAACACCAACTTTAAAACAGTGAAGGGAAAACGTTACCATTAAACTGGGTACCTGACGTACAGACAGAATAAATAGCCACCTTTTAAAGTTAATATGAAATAATAAAATAAAAATATACATTTTTACCCAGATTTATCAGTGAAGTGAAAGTAACTATTTTCATGTGATGGTAACAATGTAAACAGGCTGTGTGCAGTCACTCAAAGTGAAGGAAGCCAATGGGTAAAGTGTGATGATTCATTGGCCCATGCTGTATGCTCTGACAGATAGACAAGACAAGTGGATGATACAAAGACCAGTGGGTGAAGTCCGCTGACCAAAAGCCCATCTATGTGTGTGTAATGCATTTGGCAACTCCATAGTCTGGCAAGACAGCTAAAGGTCAAACCTAAAAAATATTAAGCATTTGATATCAAGGTAATGCAGAATATGTAACCGGGCTGACTAGACCAAAATTGACGCCTAAAAGGGCCGAGGTTGGCTGGAACAAATCAATGGATTATCTGGCTTTTACAGGAATTTACATGCATGGCATCTCTTTTAATGTTTGCCTTTTTGCGCCTGATGCTAATTGGATCACTTTCCTGTACATTCCATGTTCCTCAGCCAGGCATTGCGTGCCTTCTTATAAAGAAGGATTGGCAGTGGAGACCCTCTCCCCCAGAGGGATTATCAATCTGTAATAACTTTATTTGATACTTTTCAGTAACATATAAGTGTGCAACAGAGTAAAAAACATAAAGCCCGTTTCACAAAAGTAATCTTAGACAAAATCCTAACTTTATGACTTTCGGTATTCACAAAGAGCATTTAGGAGTAGTAAAATAGGAATCCTAACTTTACTACTCCTAAATGCCCTTGGAGAATTCCGAAAGTCGTAAAATTAGGATTTTGTCTCAGTTAAACTTTAGTTATTGTCTTAAAATCCTAGCTCTACGAATTTTGGTATTCACAAAGCGCATTTAGGAGAAGTTAAGTTAGCATTCCTAACTTTACTACTCCTAAATGCCCTTTGTGAATACCGAAACGTCGTAAAGTTAGGTTTTTATCTCCAATTATGTTTGTGAATTGGGTCCAAAGTCATTGCACAGCACAGATCTTAAATAAGTAATTGCTGTAAAAATAAAAGTGCTGGTCTGCACTGTCTAAAATTAATTATTTTAAATATGAGTAATATACATTTCTTCCTGGGATTTTTCATATATTTTACAAAGAAATACAATATGCAACTCGGTTGTAGGTGACTCACTGCCACACGAGCACAAAGGGATTATCAATAAGCAAAAACACCACAGTGCTGTCAGCTGAACCTGTGCTTCTTCAGGGTCCTGTTAGACAATGCTAATCAATCAATCAATCAATCAATCAAGAACTTGTAGAGCGCACTACTTACCCGTGAGTGTCTGAAGGCGCTGGTAAAAAAAAGGGGGAGCTCCACTGGTCGAACAGCAGGTCTTGAGTAGCCTCCTGAAGGTCAGCAGGTCTTGGGTCTGTCTTAGGCTCAGTGGGAGGGTGATCCAGGTCTTGGCGAGAAGGATCTGCCGCCAGTGGTTGTTCTTCAGATGAGAGGGATGGACATCGACAATAGAACAAACCTAAGGCCTACCACTGGCCCCCAGGGATGAGGTGCATGTTGTAGCCTGCGGGTGGAGGAGGGCTTCAGCTTTCCTCAGCGGCGGCAGCTGAGGCAGGGTCAGGATGCACAGGCGGTGCTGTGCGGAGGGGGAGCGACCTACCTAACAAGGTCAAGGGTCGCTCTCTAATGAAACAAAGAGAAAAATGAAGACCGAAGCTACAAGGCAACTCAGCTAGGAGTGAGCGGGAAATCCGTTACGCTCGCGGATTTTGCGGATTTTTGGGAAATCTGCAATCCGCGAATTTTGCGGATTTCCCGCAAAATCCGCAAAAAAAAATCCGCAAACGTAACGGGTTCAAAAGTTGAACCCCCACTCATGCAACTATTTTACAATGGCGCCAGCAAGCTGCCAGCGCCGTTGTAAAATAGTTACAAAGTTAGCTTGCACAGGAACCACTAGATAAAACGAAGCAGGTGCTGCTTTATTTTATCTAAGTGCTTCCTGTGCAAGCTAACTTTGTAACTATTTTACAACGGCGCTGGCAGCTTGCTGGCGCCATTGTAAAATAGTTGCATGAGTAGGCTCACTCAAGGGACCCCTGCGCCCTTCGGGGCGATTGCATAGTAATAACACACACATGGTCGCTCGAACTAGTTGATGCTCAAATTCAGTGACTCATTCATTAGCCCTAAAACAATCGTGAGCGTCGTTGAGGCTGGACAGGTGTGCCTTCTTCCCAAATCTACCGTGGAAAATCAGCAGTGATGCGGGATAGGCTTTGCATCCTTGACTTTCACGAGCGCAATACCCGTGCTGTTCCTGTGACCAGGAGCTTCTTTCTCTTCATCTGCTGAACTGATCTTTCTCTGGCCTTTTATTCACAAAAGAGGCACATACCCTACTGGGCACATTGTGTTCGCACGGGTTTCTGCAAGTTCGCACGCGTTTTGTACAATTTCGCAATTTGCGAAATTGTACAAAACCCTCGCGAACTTGCAGAAACCCGTGCGAACATAAAAAAAAAATCCGCGAGGATTCGCGGATTTTGCGGATTTTCGCAATCCGCAAATTCGCAAATCCGCAAATTCGCGGATTGCCAATCCGCAAAATCCGCTCATGCCTAAACTCAGCCAGGTTTTGGTGCAAAGATTCAAATGGACCTTGGGGCTGTGCCAGGACAAGACATATGGCTTGAGTCTGGCTCGAGACATGAGTAGCTTGCACACATCTACCATGCACAACTGAGAACAAAGGCCCTACTAAAAGTCTGTGGCACTGTGGTTTTGTGTTGCTCACTCCTTTGATACCTAGTATCGCCAAAGTCAATCGGTCCGGCATTAATACCCATGCAGCTAGCTTTTACTTGTGTCTCTGTTTGCATGCATAGGCACGTTAAAGGTAAACCTATTGGCTTTGCCAGTGCTTGTATATAATATGCTATTAGTACTTGTTTTGCTCATGTTTTGTCTTCTGGTGCTTGCAATTATGTTTTTTCTTCTTTTCCAGAGCTGGGCTTGGAAAATATTCTGCATAATGAAACAAAAAATGGAGCAATAAAACAAATAAGAACAATTTATAAATAGAGTCTGTCTGAAAAAGGTGCCTGCCCCTTGCCTTGGATCAGATATTAAAAAACAGCCTAAGGAAAGATCCTTTTTATTGTGCAAATGGACGCCATCACAGCACTTGGGAGGCTGCTCCTCCAGGATGAATGATGTTTATGTAATACACTTGTTTGTAGTCTCACAGTCAGGGAACAAAAAACATTGGCAACACCAATCAGTCTTACTTGCCAATGTTGACTGAGCAATGCAAACGTCTTTTCAAATTCCGAAATAGCATGTTGAAAGTATAGAAACTATTGTTTTTCACACTTTGAGGGTGGCTGCTGCCATGCAATTATTATCTGAAGCTCGAACTATGGAACAGCTCTCAAGCATGGGTCTTCGGAACTCATAGAGGAGCTCACAACACTGTGGCAGCAAAGTTCTCCAAGTCCAACAGTCCTATTGTAATTTGTAAAAGTTCAAGAGATGGTGAACGAATTTTGCCATGTGAAAAGCAGGTCCAGTTTGGATAAAACTTTGAGAGTTTGGGGCCGATTCATGAACATTTCTTCTTTTTGCATGATAAACCCCATTGTTTTTTCTAATGCTACTGTTTTTTTTTTATCTGTAACCATTCCCCAGTTGATGTTCTCTGACTCCTAAAACACGTCAACGTAAATAATTGGAAATTAAACTTTGCTCTGATCTTGGTATGTGCATCATGATTTGCAATTAGAGAATCACTGATCTGTACATTCCATTCAGGGATGCTTCAAGGCCACCATTGTATCAAGTGGAAGGTTGGCCAGTTAGTGGACAGATAAAGAATGAAGGAGCAAGGAAATTGTACAGGAGATGCCTTTGCTGTTGGTGGAATAAAGGACTTAGAAACCTACATCTGTCTAGTCTCTTCAACGTAACATTGGCGACTCACTGAGCCCAGCAGGAAACCTAATTTAATGTTGGTGCCTATTTGGACCGTTAAACTATTCATGTCTCAAGAGTTTTGGACAGATGTTAGTGAGCTCTGCAGCTAAAGTGTCTTATATTTGACAAATGTAAAGTAATTGCATTGATATCTGCATAGAAGTCTGCAGCGTGAGACCCATATCGGTTAACCACGCGTTAGGGCTTGAGGAAAGCAGTGGCATTGATCAAATTGTAAGAGGAGGGCAGCGGGACACTCACAGCGTGAGACCTGCAGTTGCATTATTTGAACATTGTGAGGAAGGCCAGGGGACAGCAGTGGAATGAGCACCAGGGCTCGAGACTCGCTGACACTCTTGCGAGCCGCGAGGAGTGTGGGACAGCAGGGGAACCAGTGCCAAGGCTCCAGACTCTTTAATGCTCTTGCAAGTCAGGATAATGAAGCTGCTTAGTTACTTGGCAACAGCAGTAAAGCATAATCATAAGATGCATGTGCGCGACACATACTCACACTGGCAAACAACCTCACAGTTCAACGCACACACATCTAAAATCAGCCTCGTTACATGACCGCTTGTAGCGGCGGAGACCATGTGAGGTGGCAGTCTGTCGCATCTATTTTGGTTGCATCACATGATGTAAGAAAACAAAACATAGGTTTTAGTTTGCAGACTACACGCATGAAGGAGGGCTTAGCAACCTTACAATCTGGTATCGGAGTCGATTACGATGTCGTTCAGAAGGGCTCCAAATCAGATTTGTGTTTGCCCAATCTGATCCGGAATCCTTGTTTCCGACCGAATCGTAGACACTTCCCAATGACTGAGTACAATGCCTGGAAACCTGTAGGGCTGTCTGAATCGATTCAAAAAGGCATGGGGACAGGTTGTGTCTTCAGAGCTGAATCATACAGCTCTATGGACTCGGTTTCCGAGTGAGCCAGTACGATGACCGATTAAGGCAGCCGTTCTGAATTTGTTTTTCCAGAACAAATTAGCTGCTGGAACAGCCACTATTTGGGGAAGATGTTGGATTGGTGAATTGCCTGACGTGTTTAGGAATCAGCTTGGACTTCTCAAAGGGTTTGAGCATCATATCACTTTAAAGAAGAAAGCCAAACCAGTGGATTATAAAGCGAGGAAGGTGCCCAATCTTAAAGAAAAGTTCAACAAGATGCTGAATTTGGCATTATTGAGGAGATAAACTCCTCAGAATGTCTGGCCTCAGTAGTCCTGGCTCCCAAATTAAAAGGTACCAAACATAGGGGCCTATTGCAATGTCGGATGGATCTGAGTTCGTCCGGCATCGGTCAGGAGCTGAAACCGACCGACCTGCTGTCATCGGTTGTGGCCCTGCTAGTACGATGCGACCGAGCAGGGTTTGGTCGCATTTGTATACTTCACAATGTAAACATACATTCTGAGAGGAAAGCATGCTAGCAATGCGAAAAGCAGGGGTGCATTTCATCCATGCACCCTGTGGCCGGCACCCCAAGATGCCTGCCACCGGGTGCAGGGATCCACAGAGGGGCACCATAGGTGCGTCCAGGCTGCCATACATTCTGGGGGCCCCCAAAGACAGTTTCTGACTGCCTTTTTGTGCCGGAAAGACCAGCATGAAAAGGCAGTGAAAAACTGCCATGCTACTCCGTCAGTCGCAAAGAGGCCGCCGGGGTAGTACTTAAGGATTTCTCGACAGCAGACAGGCTCTCCGAGCCTGTAGTCCGCAATCCGGAAATCCGAGTCAGAATCCTTTCTGACCGAGCCCATCAGAATGGCTCGGTCGTAAAAGAATCCGTGTGCCACATTCCAGTTCAGTCGGAAGGGCTCCGACCATCGTTCAGAGCCCTTCCAACTGAAATCAAAATCGGCCCCTTAGTATGTGTGTTGGTCCCAGGTACCTCAACCAGTGCATCTAGGTTGATCGCCAAGCATTGTTGAAAATCATAGAGGCTCTGGCCATGCTTAAGGGTGCTTCTGTATTTAGTGTGAGGGATTTGTCTTCCACTTACCACTAGGGCATGCTCTCACTTCTTGCCTTTGGGGGCATATACATTTAAAAGACTATCATTTGGACTAGATTCGGTTGTCGCGTATTTCCAAAGACTAATATTATTTATATTGAAGGGAATTGAGTCAGTGATGTATTTCCAGCACACTATCCTGCAGAAGGGGAGGGACAAATAGCAACATGATGATGTTTTGAGGCAGGCGCTCACTAGACTGAAATATAAAGTCCTTACTCCAAAAAAAGACAAATGTAAATTTGGAGTGGGGTAAATTTCATAACTAAGTCACATTGTGTCAGGCAATGGCATTAGTCCCAAAATAGAAGCGCCATCCTAGTCCAACTAAGATCAGATTAGGTAGGGAAACATCCATTACAATGCATGCTTTACAACGCATGCTATTACAACACATTTCATTACAACAAAATTACCATTATAACACATGCTATTACATCCAATAAGGTAAGTGTTTTGATGAGTATTCTCTTTTTTATGTTTATTTATATTTTATATAGATTTTATTTTTTAAATAATTATAACTTTTTCAATATTTCAGGCAAATAGTGGTTTTGGGTGGGGTAGTGTCTTAATTCGTGGGTATTCATTTCAATATTCTGGTATTAATATTTAAAGAATTATTAAAACTGTAATTCTGCACAAAAAAAATACATTTATAATATTAACATTTATAATCTTTTTTAGGATATTTTTTTTAAATTCAAGTTCCAAATTTTAAAAAGTGTTTTTCTGTTTTTAGTAGTAGTGCATTAATACTTTGGTATGAAATATAATACCCTAGTATTAATTTTTTTTAAAAAGATAATAATATATTTTGAAATAATTGCCAGTTAAGCTAAATAAAAATGTAAAAGGACTTAACACCTTTTCTCTGGCATCGGATGCCGGGGAAGAGGGATTTGGGGTTGCAACGTGTATTAATACTTGGGTATTCTTAATGATACTGAGCATTAATAGTATTATTGCTTAATATATTTTATTAATTTGTTTATGAATAGAACTTTAAACATTTTAAAAGGATTGAACACATTATCACTGGCACGGGATGCCAAGGAAATAGGTGTTTTGCGTGGGGGAGTGTAACACTACTTGGGTATTAAGTTTAATACTTGAGTATTATTTTATAAAAACATTGTTAATACTTTTAACATTTATCTAACATAGTGCTTAAAATTGTTTACATGGTTTTACAGCTTTTCAAAGGCACGTGATGCCAGGGAAATAGGGCTTTTGGGCAGGGGAGTGTATTAATACATGGGTATACATTTCAATACCCTGGTATTAGTTTTTGAAATAATTATTACAAATTGAAATTCGCTATTAAAAATGTTAAACATGAATAAATAAATATAGTGATTTTGGAAACAAATTCATTAACATCCATTCTTGCAAATTTGCATTTTTTTAGCATATTTAAAAATATTTTAAAGATGGGGCACAGTAGTTAGATTATATTGATTTTTTATAAATAATGTTATTCAAGTCTTTAAAATCAAAAAAATGTAAAGATAAAACAGGATGTATGTACAGAGCAAATTTCTGAAAAAGTATCATACAAATTAAATAATGTAATATAATTCAGATTTTCATACTAATAAAATATTTAGGGCACTTGAAATAATTTTAAATTATTAAAGTTTTATTTAAAAAAATATAAACAAGTAACTTCATTTTTTTTTATTACATCCACACATACGTATATTTATACATCAATCTTTTAAAATAAAAAGTTTGAGAAAGGTGTACATTCACATTTTTAAAATGCCTAATTAAGATTTTCCCACATTTTTCAATTGGATTCAATGGGTGAAATTGTCCTTTTTTACTTTTACAGATGGCGTATACAGTCAAGAGTTTCTTTCTACAGTAGGTGGTGCTTCGCGGGCAAGAACGATGCAAGGAAGAGCTGAGGCCAGGTAAGTCAAACTTAATTGATTTTTTTGAGATTGTGGCTAGCCAACTTTATTGTATATAGAGTGGAGGGAGGCAGTTAGATATATTTAAATATTTAGAATTGTGTTTTAAACAACAAATTCATTCCTATGCAGGTAGCAGTTGTACAATTACGTTGGGGCGATTTTTTTTAAACACTGTTGGTTTAAAAAAAAGAGTACTCTATGAAAAGAGGTATTAATATGTCTTTTAAACCAAAGTGTAAAAGAAATAATATTCTTCGCAAACTTTTTCAATTGGGGGGTGAACAGATGGCATTAATCACCAGAACAAACCTTTAGTATACTTTGGAGTTCAGTTTTAAATGTTTTTTTTGCTTCAGTAAAGTTTTTGGAGCATTTCAAAGTTTTTGCTTTGGATTTTCACACACGGTCGAAAGAGGATTGCAAAGTTGAAGTTGTTGTTGCTGTGTTTGCCAATCTTTAAAACTTTTTAAGGATTTTATTTTTGGGATGCGTTATTTTAAGTTAACACAGATTTATTTGCTGGAAAAAATGGCTATGCCAATCTGTGACTTTTTTTATAGTTATGCCCTTGCTTTGGATTGGATTGTGGATTATGGAAATACAGTGTGGATATTTGGGGAGCTTCAGACTCTTGATGGACTTTAGACTTTTAAGAGAAGAACAATAGTCGAAGAAAAAAAAACTGAAGGTAGGAAGCAATTTTTTCAGATCATTGTAAAAAAAAGTTTTAGAAAGAATTCCAATTTTATTGTCTATTAAAAAAATGCAAAACAGACAAGTAACATAGAGTACGTGTTAGTGAGAGTTAGAAGGGTAGTATGTGTGCAATATTGTCTAGGTAGTCTTAAAAACAAATAATAATCTGTGCCAATAATCTCTCAGACATTTCTTTTGTTCTTTTGGAAATTCATAGGTCTTAGACTACCAGTCAATGATTGTGCTATTCTCATTTCTTGAAAACTCCTTCTGCAAAATTTCACAAACATTATAAAAGTCTGAAAGGGGTTTTCCGATTGATTTATTGAAGGAGTTGTGCCATCCCTCTTTGCCATTATTGGTCTTTGCTCCACCTTCTAAGCAGGTTGTGTAATAGTACCACCATTTGACAGGAACCCTTGGATTCCTCCTGCAACCTGACCTGCTTAGAGGGCCAATCCAAATGTCTTCGAAAAAATTTAGTAGGGTGCCCAATTTTTCTTCATGTGCATTAAAATAGATTCAGTAATTCGTGTGTAGTATTCATCTCCACTGTCAGGAGGAACAAAGCACAATGCTGTTAACTTTTTCAATTCAAATTGTTGTTTACTGTATGATATTTAATCCTCAACTAAGGATGTTTTTTTAATGTTTGGCCAATATGCCTGTGAAAAGTGAATAATATATCCTTCAATTTGGGTTTCCGGTTACATATTGTGTTAATCATTGATAATTCGAAATCAATTCTCACTTTTCAAGGTCTTTTGTTTTGTGTTTTAGATTTTAACACTGTTAATAACTCAGTGTGTCAGGATATGCTCCACGGGATCCGGATGGTGAATAGAAGGCCCACCTCCAAACGTCACAAACACTCTGATATACAAATATCAACAGAGGATTTGAGCCATTAGGCGAGGGGTAATTGTCAAAATAATAAACAGGGAAGGGAAGGAAGGGGTCAGCTGGGAAGGGATGTACCTGAAACGACAGAGCATACACAGGTAAGAACACCATACACTCAACACATCCAATAAACCACTAATTCCTCTGCAACTCAGTACCTGTGAGAACAAACATAAACTCGGCAATTGGGTGGTCTTGGATTCCCCTCTAAGGATATAGGCTTGGGCCCTAATGGAAACAGGCATAAGTTAAGAAAAACATCACCTGCATAAACTCATACATATGAATACATCAAAAGCTCCTATATACCTTGGCGGAAACACAAGCTATCCATAATAAGGAGTTCTGGGTGAAGGTTTGATAAAGGAACAACTGAACACCAAAGAAAATAATAAGGAGAAGCTGTTGTTGTTAGCCACACAGACACGGTGATGCGTGGGAAGCAAGAACCACAGCACTCCGCTCTGCGAGTCAATGCACTCCAGCCTCTGTTAGGAACACAGGTACTTGAATGTAACGTTTAAGAATTATTGCAGGTAATATGAATGATATGGTATACTGTGATACTGAGTCAGCTCACTCGATATGTATTCAAGTGTTCGAGCCACGGTAACACGCAGTGACTACCACCGCCGTGCTCCGCAAGCTTCACTAATAGATATAGAGCATAGAAAACACAAGCGCTTGTTCTGGCTACACGGAGCAGCTGCTACCACCGTGCACCACCTACTCGAAGTAGAAAATGAAAGAAACCAAATAAGAGACGGCAGCGTGTAGCTCCTCACACTACCACGCTCCGCTCTAATGTCCATATGCCACCACGGGCAATAACCAAGAGCTCAGCGTTTGTCCCACGGAGGCGAACCTGCTCCTCCGCGCCCCACAGTTAACAATGCTGAAGCAAAACAAACAAGCGCCGCAGTTCCGTCACTGCGCGCTGGAAATCACGGCAACGCGTGGGAGCCCCCACAGCGCTCCGCTCAATGGCGGTCACAACAAGGCGGGGAACCGCTCCTACCTGGAGGAAGAGTAACAACGAACACAGAACCTCCCTGCTGAAACACGTATTCCCCGACTCCTTCTCCCTCCGCTCAATCCAAGCAACAAAGCGGAATAACACGCAACAGGATGCGTGTCACAGGAACTCAAATAGGCTAACCGAGGATTCTGGGTAATGTAGTTCGCTAAGCGCCCGTCTTATTTACTGCACATTGTCAACTCCCAAACACAGTAAGGCAGGCGCAAGTATGATTTCTGACAGTAGGTCCTCCTCTCAGCGCCTACTAGGCCCAGGGCGCGTAGGAAACCTCCGATGAAAGGACCGGATAGCATCAGGGGCATGGATATTGGATACTGGTTCCCACGAGTCGTCTTCCACCGAATATCCTTTCCAGGATACCAGATACCACAACACACCCCTCCTGTACTTGGAATCCTTGATGCTCCGCACCACATATTCAAAGCCCCCATCACACAACACCGGAGGGGGAGCCCTGCGTTTGTCTGAAAATGCAGGTTTCAACAGGCTACAATGGAAGACAGGGTGTATGCGAAGGGAACCAGGCAGCCTCAATTTGTATGCCACCGGATTGATCTGCTTTACCACTACATACGGCCCAATGAACCGAGGGTGAAAAATGCTACGGAGTTTGAATTTGATGTTCCTGGTTGACAGCCATACCTTGTCACCCACTGCATACGTTGGTCCCTGTTTCCTGTGTCTGTCTTCATAGTTCTTATACTCTTTCTTAGCCCTGGTCAAATGAACCCTGATTTTCCGGTGAATGGCTTGAACTTTCCTCATTTGACCCAAAACTGTTGGTTGATTGTCTATCGCTTCAGGGATGGTAACTGGAAGGATCCTAGCATCATACCCATATGTAGCACAGAACGGGGAGACCCCCAGAGAACAGTGCCAAGCATTATTGTATGCTACCTCCGCCATCCACAATAAGGAAACCCATGAATCATGTGCCTCCGCGGCATAGCACCTGAGATATTTTTTCAAGGTTTGGTTCAACCGTTCCGTCTGTCCGTCCGTTTGCGGATGGAAGCTGGTTGAAAGGGAGGTACGGATGCCCAAGGCCTGACACCAGAATTTCCAAAATCTGGCGATAAACTGGGGACCCCTATCTGATATAATGACCTCGGGTACCCCATGTAGCCTAATGATGTTGGACAATAGGAGCTGTGCCGTCTGTCCGGCTGTGGGCAGATTTACACAGGGAACGAAATGGCCCAATTTGGTAAGACTGTCAATCACAACTAATATGGCAGTCATCCCTTGATCCGGAGGCAAACCCGTGACAAAATCTAAGCTGATGGTTTGCCATGGTTTTTTAGGAGTCGGAAGGGGAACCAATAGTCCTTTCCTTTTCCCTGTCTCGTTCTTGGCCATGGCACATTCACTACACGATCTTACCCAGTCCACCACATCTCTCTTGACTGTGTCCCACCAGAAATACCTCTGCACCAGCTGTACTGTTTTACCCACCCCTTGATGTCCAGCCAACTGAGAATCGTGACACCAGTTGAAAGCGGTCTTTTTTGTAGCATCATCGGGGAGGAAGAGTTTGGTGTATTGAAAAGGAAGTCCTTTCTTTATCATGCGACCTCTTCCCTGGGTGGCCCATGCTACCCACTCTCCAGGGGTCTTTGCTCGGCTGACGCGATCCAAGAAGGTATCCGCGTGTATCACACACACAACCTTGTCCGGATCCACGATGGATTCAAGTTTGGGAATCCCTATTGAGTTCTCCCCCTGATGTTGCCTGGAAAGCGTATCAGCCTTTCTGTTGTCAGCCCCTGGACGAAAAGTGATCACAAAGTCATACTCAGAGAAAAACAGCATCCATCTCATTTGTCTCTGAGTGAGATTGCGTGCTGTTTTCATGTACTGCAAGTTCCGATGATCGGAATATACGGTAACAGGGAACGCCGCCCCCCACAGATATTGGCGCCATTCTTGGAATGCCTTTTTAATGGCCAGCAGTTCCTTCTCGGCTATCGTGTAGTTCTTTTCTGCCGGATTGAGTTTCTTTGAAAGGTAGGCAACAGGATGTAGTTGCCCTGAGATATGATTCCTTTGCGATAAGATAGCCCCCACTGCTTCGTCTGAAGCATCCGCTTCGACTATGTAAGGATGTTCCGGCTTAGGATGGGCCAGTATTGGTGCGGTGGTGAATGCATTCTTTAGAGTCTGAAAAGCTCCTTCAGTGTCCTTGGTCCACATAAAAGGAACCCCCTTTCTAAGCAATCTGGACAAGGGGGCAGCCACCTGAGAAAACTGAGCAATAAATCTACGGTAGTAGTTAGAGAACCCTAAGAATCTTTGCACATCCTTCACACTCGCTGGAACCGGCCATTCCTGTACTGCCTTCACCTTTCTCTCTGACATTTGCAACCCTGAATGGCTCAACATCACTCCAAGAAATTCCACCTCACACACATCGAATTCGCACTTGGACAATTTGCAGAACAGCCTGTTCTCTCCTAGTTTCTGTAACACTTGAGACACCTGAGCGTGATGCTGTGTGGTGGTGTTTGAATAAATGAGAATGTCGTCTATATAAACCACTGCACATATGTCGACAAACTCTTTTAGGACATCATTCAGGAAATACTGAAATGCCGCCGGGGCATTACACAACCCGAACGGCATGACAGTATATTCGTAAAGACCATACCTGGTCTTAAAGGCCGTCTTCCACTCATCGCCTTCCTTTACCCGGACCAGGTGATAAGCACCTCTGAGATCCAGACGAGTATATATTCTGGCATCCTTCACCTGATCCAACAGGACTGATATTAAAGGCAAGGGGTATCGATTCCTGACTGTGTTTTTGTTTAACACCCTATAATCGACACACGCCCTCAACTCCCCATTGGCTTTCTTGATGAAAAATAAAGGAGAAGCCGCAGGGGACCTCGAGGGACGAATGAACCCTATCTCTACATAGTGGTCGAGATATTCCCTTAGGTGTGCTGTTTCCGGAACTGAGAGTGCATACACCCGACAGGAAGGCAGAGTAGCCCCATCTACCAAATCTATCCGGCAATCATATGGACGATGAGGCGGTAGCTGTTCCGCCAAACGTTCACTGAAAACCTCCTCAAAACCCCTATATTGCGAGGGTAAGACCACCTGTTTCTCAGCAGCAGTGGCTACTATCAAGGGCAGGAATGACACAGCCGTGGTTGTTCCACAAGAGGAAACCACGTGCTCTCTGCACTCTTCGGAATCAAACCGGACCTCCTTCGTTCTCCAATCAATCGTGGGGTTATGGTGACTTAACCAAGGCATACCCAAAATAACCTCGTATTGAGGTGCCTCGATAATGTTCAGGGTCAGTTCCTCCCTATGATAGCCCTCTGGAATATCCACGGACAAAACAAGCTTGTCTGTATGTTCCGTAATCTTTCCTGACTTCAAAGGTTTCCCATCTACTGCCAATACGTCCTCAGGAACGTCTCTTGGCACTCGCACTAAAGACAGAGCAGTTACCAATCCACTGTCGATAAAATTCCCCGTGGCTCCTGAATCTATCATCACCTTCACCTGATGACTCTGTGCCTGACTCTCCAGATACATGGGAAGGAGTATGTGAGTCTCTGTTTCTAATAGCGTCATCACTGACAAGGATGGAATCTGATAGAGAGGAGTCCTGATTGCTAGGGGAGGGTCTACCTTCGCTTCTTCATCCCCAGTCACCCCTACAGCGGTAATGGCTAATCTTTTGTTACGATTCCATCCCCCGCTCGTCTTGGGTTTAGTAGGACAGTCCCTGACATAGTGTCCCTTTTTCCCGCAGTAGAGACACAGACCCAGGGCTCGACGGTGTTCCTTTTCTTCTTTAGACAGAGGGGTTTTTACAGCCCCTAACTCCATGGGTTCTGAACTGGACTCGGGGGATGACACCGTCCTGCGAGGACTGTAATCGGACCCTGAATAACCCCGCTCCCAACGTTTCCTGTCACTCATTCTCCCATCTAAACGTAGGGTCAAATTGATCATGTCTTTACATGTAGCTGGCTGAGGGTCTATTTGAGCAATGATGTCCTTAAGCCCTTCTCTTAATCCTTGATAAAAAAGAGACATCCTTTTTTCCTCAGGCCAAGCTGTTTCAGCCACCAGCCTATTGAAATCCGTCAAATACGAAATCAAGTCTCTTTTCCCCTGTCTCAGCATCAGGAGCTCTCTATCTGCACTAAACGTAGTGGCCCTTCGGTCAAATACGCGCTCAAATTCTGCCCGGAATGCATTCCAATTTGTTAACACGGGGTCGTCATTGCGAACCAACGGCACTGCCCAATTGGCCGCATCACCTATTAGATATGAAATGGCAAAAGCGACTCTGGAGTGATTGGAGGGGAAGGAGGCCGGCTTGCACGAAAAATGCATCAAAACCTGTGTCAGGAAGATCTGTGTCTTAGCTGGGTCTCCTGAATACCTTTCTGGATTAGCGAGAGGAATGGGAGGTGGTACCGTGACCTGTATTTGTGAGGGAGAGGCATCGAAGGGGTTTCTGCTTAGCCTATCTACTTTTTCTTTCAGAGCAGTAGCCTCTGCTTTTGAAGCAACCAGTTCCTGTTGCACCAATATCAATGCCTGAAGCACTTCATCTAAGGTAGCCATTTTAGTCCCCACCCGGATCGGGTGTAGCTTGTATTCGTGGGCGTGTTATTCTGTCAGGATATGCTCCACGGGATCCGGATGGTGAATAGAAGGCCCACCTCCAAACGTCACAAACACTCTGATATACAAATATCAACAGAGGATTTGAGCCATTAGGCGAGGGGTAATTGTCAAAATAATAAACAGGGAAGGGAAGGAAGGGGTCAGCTGGGAAGGGATGTACCTGAAACGACAGAGCATACACAGGTAAGAACACCATACACTCAACACATCCAATAAACCACTAATTCCTCTGCAACTCAGTACCTGTGAGAACAAACATAAACTCGGCAATTGGGTGGTCTTGGATTCCCCTCTAAGGATATAGGCTTGGGCCCTAATGGAAACAGGCATAAGTTAAGAAAAACATCACCTGCATAAACTCATACATATGAATACATCAAAAGCTCCTATATACCTTGGCGGAAACACAAGCTATCCATAATAAGGAGTTCTGGGTGAAGGTTTGATAAAGGAACAACTGAACACCAAAGAAAATAATAAGGAGAAGCTGTTGTTGTTAGCCACACAGACACGGTGATGCGTGGGAAGCAAGAACCACAGCACTCCGCTCTGCGAGTCAATGCACTCCAGCCTCTGTTAGGAACACAGGTACTTGAATGTAACGTTTAAGAATTATTGCAGGTAATATGAATGATATGGTATACTGTGATACTGAGTCAGCTCACTCGATATGTATTCAAGTGTTCGAGCCACGGTAACACGCAGTGACTACCACCGCCGTGCTCCGCAAGCTTCACTAATAGATATAGAGCATAGAAAACACAAGCGCTTGTTCTGGCTACACGGAGCAGCTGCTACCACCGTGCACCACCTACTCGAAGTAGAAAATGAAAGAAACCAAATAAGAGACGGCAGCGTGTAGCTCCTCACACTACCACGCTCCGCTCTAATGTCCATATGCCACCACGGGCAATAACCAAGAGCTCAGCGTTTGTCCCACGGAGGCGAACCTGCTCCTCCGCGCCCCACAGTTAACAATGCTGAAGCAAAACAAACAAGCGCCGCAGTTCCGTCACTGCGCGCTGGAAATCACGGCAACGCGTGGGAGCCCCCACAGCGCTCCGCTCAATGGCGGTCACAACAAGGCGGGGAACCGCTCCTACCTGGAGGAAGAGTAACAACGAACACAGAACCTCCCTGCTGAAACACGTATTCCCCGACTCCTTCTCCCTCCGCTCAATCCAAGCAACAAAGCGGAATAACACGCAACAGGATGCGTGTCACAGGAACTCAAATAGGCTAACCGAGGATTCTGGGTAATGTAGTTCGCTAAGCGCCCGTCTTATTTACTGCACATTGTCAACTCCCAAACACAGTAAGGCAGGCGCAAGTATGATTTCTGACACAGTGTATGTTGAAGATTTCTTATCAGGTAGTAAACCGTACACTAAAGGAACTACTGTGGTATTAATGTAGGCATGAATATTGTACATTTGAAAGAATAGATGGGTTGTGGATTTAAACGTCCCAGCCACCATCCAAATATCACTAGTCTCCAATTTTAGAAGGTTACGGGGTGTACTAAATAGTAGTATTCTCTTTTGAGGATTGTTGTTGTTGTGATAGTTAATTCATGAGGAATGTTAATATCAGAGTATGTTTGAAGTGTTACATGTTGTGGGTTACTCGCTGTATAATGCGGCTTAAATTTGGGATTGTAGGCACAGAACTTGCTACATACTTAGGAATGTTGGGTGATTCCTCCCACAAAAATGCACCACAGGGGTCATTGGAAGTGGATGCTAAGTGGTCCATTAGGATGGCGGGCGGGCGGACTTTGCCCACCCGCCATCCCTGTGCAAAACGGGACCGCCCGCTATTGGAGCGGCGGTCTCGCCTTGGCCGTTAGGATGCACCTGCCACACTGGCAGGCGCATCCTGTATTTTTACCATTGCGGCGGGCGGTTCTGAAAACCCCCTTAATGCAGCGCCCATCCCCCCAGAGTCCCAGAGGGCCCGCAACGTGCCCCCACAGGGAGTCTCTGCATGCCTTTCCGTGGCAGGCATTCCCCAAAGCCCATCATAATATGGCTGGTGGTGTCTAATAGATGCCACCCCCATATCCGCCCTGGCCGCAAGGCAACCGGGGCAGAAAAGCGGCAGACGGTCTTTCCATCTGCCGCGGTCCCCCTGCCATAATAATATGGCGAGGGGGAAATGGGTGGCAGGCAGCAGAGGATGTCAGGCAAATCCCCACCGCCCGCATGGCGGTGGCGATCCGCCTGACATCCTAATGGGCCCCTAGGTCTTTCATTTGATTTATGTTTTCTCTAATCTCAACCTCCATTGCAGAGGCAGAGTGATTATGCTCTGTGGTCCTTTCACAGTGCCCCCTAGATTACCATATCTGCCTGTGCAATGGGATGAGTAATATTGTACACACCTCCCATGACTCCTGGGTTCAGTTAATCTCTCCATACAATAAATATAGCCAGCATATTTTATGAGTCTATTTACTCATTGGGATTTGATGTTGGTGGCTTGTCATTATTTATATGCATGAAAAAGAGGGGAGAACAGGGTTTTTTAGTGTTTATTTTTTAGCATCAACGTATGCTAATTTCAGAATACTTGTTTTACAATGTTTTGTATTTAATATGTGCCTGTTTGCAAGAAAATGATCAAAAGATAATTGGAATTGTATGTGGCTTTTTGTTTATTCCTGGTAAAATATAAATAACTATTTTCATTTGGTTGAGTTGGTATGCATCACATTTGTAAGGTTTCTTTGTATGCTTGTTCCTCCTTGTGCTGGTTTACTTTGGGGGAAGAGGTACTTAGGTATCTTCAATTGATTTTGGTGATATCGTTTCCTCCCTCCTTGTTGATGTTCGGTAGGTCTAAAAGGAAAAGTGGAATGTTAATGGTTCATGTTTACCTGGATTTTTGATTTCTTAAAATAAAGATTTGTGTTAGTTTTAGCTGCCTCATTATGTTTATAAGCTACTTTATCTGTGAAAGGCCTTCTGATTGTTGAATATGTATTTGGTCGGATGTTCCAGTTGATGGTTTGGATTTTATTGATTTTAGCAGGTTTATTTAAGCTGTGCAAAACAAAACACATCATGGTTTTATGTATTGCCATTAGTAATTATACTCCCCCCTACTGACCAGCACTTTCCCGAGACAAACATGGGTTGAAGTTAGAATATTATTTTTGCCCTCCTCCACTAACCAGCACTTTCCCTGTGGGAAACATATGCTGGAGTTTGAATAGTAATTGCCCCCCCCCCCTCCCCTGACCATCACTTTCTCTGAGCCAAACACCCTGCAGAGTTAGAATAGTAAATTTGGGAACTGGTACTTTAAATATATACTTATGTACAGTTAGGTAACATGAACTTGGAGAGGTATCTTTTGGGGGAAAAGATAGTCACAAGCATCTCGTATGTAAAACTTTCATCTGTGTATACTGAGGTACAGGGTCTGCGGCTAACACCTGGAGATCTTCTGATATATAATCAGTTTGCTTCTGTAGAATGAAAGGGAGGTTAGGTAAATACTGTCAAATATAATGATTGTTCCATTTATGATTCATAGGCTCCTAGCTGTGCTAGCCATATTTTTGCATTTCCCTACTTCTTGTAGCATGCATACTGAACACCAGAGCACCATAGTTAAAATAAACATTTTAAACTTTCTTCATGTATTGTTATTATTTGGAATGTTCCCCAATATAGGCCTGGGTAGTCACCTAACCTTTCACCTACATTCACCCTGCCATTGTACTACATAACGGTTTTGGTGCAGACCTTTTTCCTAGTTGGGCGCTGCATAAATGTTGTGTGGTTTTCCTAGAAAACTAGCCTAATTTATTATGCATGGGGATTCTCAAAATCACAGCAGGATTAACATCTTCTGCATAACAGCTATCTCTAAGGTTCATCACTATTGTAATCCTTGTCCAACATGACACAGCACGATAGAACCCTTGAGGGTACCTTTTGGGGTATATAAGTTCTATATCTTTCCTGGGGTAGGCAGAGGAGAAAGACTTCCTTGCTGACACAGAGACATGCAGCAACATTGGGACCCACAGCACTCCTTTGACGTGAAAGTCAAGAGGGAGGAACCCCCTCCATAAAGAGCCCCATTCCAGAATAAAAAGGTTGCAGCATTGACAGCAAAATATGTCCCGGAAGAAGAGAAACTTCCCCCTGGACACAAGATGGGCATTGACTCTCCTCAACAGCTCGGCAGGAGCTAGCATAGGACGCCAGACACTCCAACCGTTTCTGAACCCAAAAGTTTCTTTGTCACTGTTGAAACAGCGGATACCTGCGTAGCTCCCTCTGATAGACTTTATATAATTGACATTCAGATTGATGGTGACATTAATCTTTAACATAAATGCTGTTTTAAATGACAACTTCACATCTTCATATGACATTTTATTAGCAGATGTCGATTGGCCTCCCCCCTTTTTTCTTGCTTGTCCATGTGGTGAGGACGTGATTATTTCTTTCTTTTTGCAAGAGACTAACCATGCCTATGCTTCGGAGTGAGCTCTTGCTTTAGCTCCTGCCTTATATTGCAAACATGCTGGTTGGGATATAGGTTTTCCTTCACATGTTGTGCCTGTTCACTCTGCTCATCAGCCACAGCCTCAATATCCAATTAAACATGATGCAGAGGGGTTGTTAAAGAAATTCTGATCAATTGGAATAACAGGTTGTAATAGTACCCTATTTCACTGCGATGAGTAACCCTCTTTTTCCAGTATTGCATTGTTTTAGATTATAGACATTTAAAAAGTCATACCAGTACATATGCAGTGCAAAACATGTATAGTACAGCATTGATAAATAATATAATATGTGAACAAATTTAAGACGATATTGGATATTTCCAATGGCTTTTTTAGCCACAACCTAGCTCCTGGGATTTGTCTGCATTTTGCGTCCTCAGCACTCAGGGGCGCTATGCACGATTGCCTGTGGGGCTATAAGAATACACTCTGGGTTTTCTCGGTCAATATTGTGTCATTCTTGAATGAGATTGACCCTGATGCATTTTCATAAGTTGATGACATATAGCTGATTGGACAATGATTTGAATCACCATCTTATGCGAGAAAGTAGCATTATTACATGTTTTCTGACTCTGGGCTACAAATTAATTTTGCAAAATCGGATATTGCGTTCTTAGCAGTTCTCTTCCTAGGATACGAGTTGAACAATGAGGGTAGGGGTTTGGCCTCCCATTTTTTTGAGAAGTGTGCTCAATTGCAACCTCCATCTACCCTAAAAAAAAATGCAGTCTTTCTTAGGATTTTTTTTAACTTTGCCAGGACTTATATTCCTGACTGTGCTCAGTGTATCAAGCCTCTTTATGCTTTGATACACCCCTTCTTTTCCACTTCCTCTTGCCTACCGTAATGAACTGCGGTGCTCCGTGGTTTACAGTCTGACTTACTTGTGACGCAGTACTTACAAACTAGATTGAAAACTATGAATTTGGTGATCCCTGGAGCAACAGATTCACCTATGTGACTTTTAATAGGGTGATACAGTCCAAATCTCTCATAAATCACATTGATATTCTCCAGTGGAGTTGCGTTTTGTTCTGCTGAAATTTTTTTCACTGCTATGCAGGTGGCTGTCTTAAAAGAACGCCCTCTGGCACGAGGTAAATGCATTTCTGTTGTTTCTCTGGTGTCCGCCCTGGAGGAGGTCACAAAAGCCAGTTTACCTAATTCTCAAACCCTCCATCCTCGTTGGATTCAATGGTCTACATCATCGTCGTAGGCTGATATCAGTTTTATTTTTGACCCTTTTTTGAAAACACAAGATGGTTCAGCTTAACTGCCATTTGTTCCAAGCAGGCTTACTCAGCTGCTTGTGCTATTTTGTAGGTTCAATGAAGGATGGAGTTTTTACATCCTCTTTGGTGCACACTCAGGGCCCGATTCAAAAAGTTAAACTAAGACAAAAGTCTAACTTTAGGACTTTGGGTATTCACATACGGAATTCACGAGTAGCAAAGTTAGACTTTTGTCTGAGTTAAACTTAAGTTTTAGTCTTAAGTTTAACTTAGACCAAAACTGAGGCAAGTGTCTAACTTTTCTACTCGTAAATGCCCTTTGTGAATACCGAAAGTTGTGAATCGGGCCTCCAGTCTCTTGGAGACTGCACGGCCTAATCAGTCGAGTTACATGCACTTCTCTTAGCTCTTGAATATGCTGATCCTGGTTTTCTCAATCTTGCTGTGTGTGGCTCTTTTTACTCAGTAGTCTTTTAATGACAATTTGTTTTCAAAACGGTTTCAGGGATTCTAAAGGTAGCACAATCAAGCATAAAATGCTTTGGGTTTGGGTGGCGAGCCTTAAGGCACATTTGCCCCTTTCACATGTGGGAGCGCACATTGTTGGAAATAAATTGGCTGATAAAGCAGCCAAATCAGTACGTGCCATGGTTAGAGTCAAGTAAGTAGGGTACTCCTTTACCTCAAGGATTTCATTCACGCTATACTTATTAGTTAACTACTGATAAAGTTCTTTTAGTTTCTATTCCTACAGTTGGTGATCACATGATACCCAACTCTAACCGCAGACATTTTCTCATTGTGGCAGCTCATGAGTGCATGGTTTCGGCTCATGCTGGTGTTGTGGCTACTGTTTCTCTTTTACAAAATCGCTATTGGGGGCGCAGTTTATATCAACAGACTCACAAGTATGTACTTTGTTGAAATATATTTCTACAAATTAAGGCTTCCACGGTGTCGCCTCCACCACAAACTCATCTCTTCATTTATTATCATCCTTTTGGGTGAATTTACCTTGATAAATGCAGTCCTTTGTCATCTGACACTGCCTTTAAGTATAGCTTGGTTGCAATAGATTCTAGCACTAGGTTCTTCTGGCTGTGGTTGCAGTGCTCTGTTGTTGCTCGCACTGGTATTAAGAATTTGCATGTCTTCTGGACTTATGCCTGTGGTACTCTCCAATCTGACCAATGACCTGCTTTTGCCTCTAAGGCAAACTGTGACTCAATGAAGTCTATGGGAGTAAAGGTGCATTTCTAGGCTCCAAATCCTGATGTAGAGCAGATAACCTTGGCTTAAAGCAATCTTTAACAGCAAGAGTATTAGGTATGGGCTGTGGTTGGTTAACTCCCCTCTATGGAGTTCAGCGTGCTCCTAATAATCTCTGTAGAAGATCTCTAGGAGGGCGGACCCCATATGAAATGTTGTTTGATATCAAGATGTTTGTACCCGACTTTGACTGTCTGGACGTTGGAGAGGCTGCTGCAACATTTGACATAGATAACCATTATGCTGTCTTACACCATCTACAAAAGTGTCATGATACACTTGCAAAATCCCATTTGCCATCGGCTTCGCCTGGAGAAGCAGCAGTTTTGATTCCTGTTTTAGTTTGGCTACCAAAAGTTGGTGATCTGGTTTGTGAAAAGGTAGCGATCAAGAAAGAATTCAGTCCATCCTACCGTGCTCCTGTGCCTGTGCTTGGTCTTTTGGGTACCCGATCTGTGATTTTACCTCCTCTACCTGGTTGCAAAGATAAGCCTTCATTTTGATTGACCATGTAAAGGTAAACCGTATGGCCGATACTGAATAGTATGCCTCGCGTGTCCCAGAATGGGATATTCCTTTACAGCCCGTGAGTAAGATTTTTTCTGAGTATCCCTGGCTGCCGGAGAGAGAGATCAAGCCTTCAGTTGAGCTGGTGTCTGCCTTACCTTCCACACCTTCCACAATGGATTTTGTTTATTCAGATCAACCCCAAGAGTCCTCTGTGGGGTTAAAAGCCCCAAACTCAAATCCAGATTCACAGCCTCCGGTGTTTCAGATGAGTTCTTCTGCTTACTACAGTGATCTATAGAAACAAAGGGGTGGCTGGGCCCAATGGGAGGGAGGGTAGGTAGGGCCACACTAAATTGAAACAAAATGTATTTACCTATGCCTCCAAAATATAAGTTAAACACCACTTGATTGAGGATAAACAATAGTTTATTAGTTTACCCCGACAATGATTTATGTCTTTGAATCATATCTTAGTTAACGACAATTCTCTTCATTGTTTTCAAACAACAGACATAAGATCACCATCAACCTCATATCTAGCCATATACAATTCAAAAAGTGATTTGTGCATATAAACAGTGCAGAAGAAACAATCAAACACAATTAAGGAAAAAATACATACTCTTTACATGGACACAAATTGTCATGAACAAAAATCATTAAGGGGCGAGTGAGAGAAAACAGTTTTTTGTGAAAATTCAACCCTCAACTCGTCAAACACAATCAATATGTACTCTTGAAGAAAGAAAGACCATTTTATGCATCAGTACGACTCTCACTCGCCCCTTAATTGTGATTTGCTTCTGTGAACTGTTCTTTTTTCTGATTAAAATGAAAAGAGACCAGTCCCTTGTGAAAATTTCTGCGATCCCTGTCTCTGATGGAATTGTATGGGGCAAAGTACCATTTGATGTATTCGGCTCTACTGAAACCTTAGAGATTATATATATATTCTGTGTTTCTAAGGGTTACAATCAGATGATTGGGATGTAAAAGCTGTCAATTCCCTGTTTTCTGATTTGTAATATTACATTGTTTTTGTTACTGAAGATTTATATTTAAAATTCTACAAACTATGCTAAATTATTCTATTATAAGCATTATGGTCATCAATTTCTACACAGATCAAATGTGCAGCGTTCAAACATCAACTATACACAATGGGGACATTGCCCGATTCCATCACAGGGTAGTTCCAACACCCAAAGAATGAAGTACACCTATTTTACCGGTTATAATCTTTCAGATCGGGTGTCATATAATATTACCAATGTTTTGAAAAAATAAATGCTCGCTCAGACCAAGTTACTTTATTCCTCATGTTTTATTAAGAACTAGCAGCCTGTATGAATTGCTGCCGGCCAGTAGTATATTGTTTTGTAGGATTTCGTTTTGACAGCATTTCTTATCTGTGACAGGCCTGTGAAACGCTCCGATTCATAGTGCACTGCTGATGCACTTAAGAGTGCGCGTTCAGTAGTGTGTGAACTCTAGTTTCCTTGCAATATTATATAGCGCGAACTCGACAACATGGCATGAGCACAATTTACATTACAGAAGAACACATTCATTTGTGGTAGGCACGGGGAGACAAAGCGATTTGCCTGGAATTACAGGATGTTGAGCTGATGCCGAGATTCGAACGTAGCTCCCCAGCTCTAAAGTTCGCAATTCTAGAACTTGTGGTGGGAGGTGTGTCTAAAAGTGTATGTCGGAGCTGACCATCAATGAGAGAGACCTGTGCATTTTTCAAATGGGTGGTGAAAAAATATGAGTATGTTGCTGGAGATGTGGGACGCCGTGCCACCAATGTACTTACTGGGGGAGGGTAAACACCCATTATTCCACAACTTTCGTTACACATACCATCACTCTGCATACTTTCATTACGAAAGTACCATGACTCCGCAATGTCATTATAATGCATGGCATTGCATTTTATATGCTTTCACCACGCATACATTTACAACGAAATTCGTTGTAAATGCATGAATGGTAAAAGCATGTTTTTTTTTAATGTTTGGATAAGGTAAGTATGGGTTTTGGGGTATATGTTTTGGGGTACTGAGGTGCATGCTTTGGTATTTTAAGTGTTCAGATATAGTTTTGGGTTATGGGGTACAGGTGTAGTTTTAGGGTTTAGGGATATGTATGATTTTGGGGTACAGGGGTATTTTTAGGGTTCAGGGCTAGGTTTGGGATTTGGGTTATAGGGGTATTTTTAGGGTTCAGGGGTAGGTTTGGGTTTTGGGGTAGAGGGGTATTTTAAGGGTTCAGGGCTAGTTTTGGGTTTTGGGGTACAGGGGTATTTAAGGGTTCAGGGGTAGGTTTGGGTTTTGGGGTTCAGGGGTATTTTCAGGGTTCAGGGCTAGGTTTGAGTTTTGGGGTACAGGGGTCTTTTTAGGGTTCAGAGGTAGGTTTGAGTTTTGGGGTAAAGGGGTATTTTAAGGGTTCAGGGCTAGGTTTGGGTGTTGGGGTACAGTGGTATTTTAGGGTTCAGGGGAAGGTTTGGGTGTTGGGGTACAGGGGTATTTTTAGGCTTCAGGGCTAGGTTTGGGTTTTGGGGTACAGGGGTATTTTTATGGTTCAGGGGTAGGTTTGGGTTTTGAGCTACAGGGGTATTTATAGGGTTCAAGGCTAGGTTTGGGTTTTGGGGTACAGATGTATTTTTAGGGTTTAGGGATCGGTTTGGGTTTTGGGGTACAATGTATAGTTATAGGGTTAAGATGGGTTAGTGCTTAAGGGTGTTGGGGTATTTTAAGGAGTTAGGGTGGGTTATATTTATGGGGTGCAGGGGTATTTAAAGGGAGCAGGGTGGGATTCGTGTTTAGGGTGTAAAGGGTAATAAAATAAAATATTAAATAAAAATAATGTAAATAATGCAATTTAAAAGAATAAATGTTTTAATTAAATTTAAAAATGTTATATATATATGTATATATATATATATATATGTATATATATATATATATATATATATATATATATATATATATATATATATATATATATATATATATATATAAAATGACATATATACAAACATATATTTGATGTTTTAATAATGTACTTTTACAGTGTATATGACTTTGCCATACATGCATTTGCATTATAATGGCATGCGTGATAAAGTCATATGCTTTGTAAAAGTTTTAGAAATGATGTCTTGGCGGAGTAATAGTCCCGCCTTATAAAAATTGCGGACTGATGGTATGCGGGATGTTGGTTTGCGGAATATCATCACATATTCCCAGGGAAGGAATAGTCCCTTTCTTGCTATTGCTGTAGAAGCGTGCCTTGTGTCTGGATGTGCGTGGCGTGAGGCCTGTGCACAACAGAAGTGGAAAATCTCCAGTGTGCGCTTCAGGCGTCACCGGAAGTTAAGGCAAGATTACATTTCCTGCACAATGGCCCCTGTTTGCGCTCCTTCCGGCCCTGTGGATTCCTCTACTAAGAAAGCAATC
The DNA here is from genome assembly GCF_964263255.1 of Lissotriton vulgaris. Classification (NCBI taxonomy): domain Eukaryota; kingdom Metazoa; phylum Chordata; class Amphibia; order Caudata; family Salamandridae; genus Lissotriton; species Lissotriton vulgaris. The sequence continues at coordinate 148,852,139 of NC_141695.1, read as the reverse complement.
TCTTTCCGTAGGTGGTCTGTTGGATCCTCTTTGATTTTCATGTAATTCCTATCATCCGCCAGGAGGTTCAAGCATACCTCTCAGTAGGAGTTGGTATTTTGCAGTACTATCGCACCCCATTTTTTGGCTGGTTTGATAGTAATTTTTTGCTAATTTGCCAGCTCTTGTAAGGCCTTGTGTTCTCTTCTACTAGTGTTGTGAAAAACCTTTATGGTTCTGGGGTCTATTTCAGAAACTTCCTTCATTATTGCCTTTTCAAAGGTTAGTATCTCCACTGGTAGACTGGTGGTTGGTGGTGTAAAGGTTGACTTCTTGTGGGTGTTTGTGTCACTAACATTAGTGGTAGTCAAGAGTGTGTCTTTGAAAAATACTTGCAGTTTGATTTTTCTTATGAACTCAATGAGTTCGCAACAAAATTGGAATTTGTCCATGGTTGGTGTGGGCACAAAGCCTAGTCCTTTTTCAAGGACTGCTTTTTGAGTTTCGGGGATGGTGGTGTCAAAGAGGTTCACCACTCAGCTGGTGGCCTGCTGGTTGTTGGTTGCTCTGGGGGGCCCATGCTCCTGGTATGGCTCCTTGACACCTCTAAAGGTTGTGCCTATTGGACCTGTTGTCCTTTTCTGGATTTTCCTCTCTGTGGTCCTCAGCCGCGGCCTAAAAAACAATGGTATTGTGGATCCTGTGCCTGGGTTTGATCCCAAAAAACGTGATGGGTTGTTGTTGGTATGGTTGTTGCTGGAACAATGGTGGACCATAGAAAACGGTTGTGGGCCACTGTATGGGCGTGGTCCCGGAGCTTTGGCCTCCTCGGTTCCTGAACCGACCTCCTCTGGGTCTTCTAGATCTGTTTTGGTTGCTGTTGTAGAAGCTACCATCTGAGTGGTCTGAACTGCTGTCAGATCCTTCACTATCCGTGTTATATCCTGGATTTCTTCTAGATGTAACATAATCTTCCCTAGTGTAGGGGTATACTTTGTCATGTGAAAAGTTCTTCTGGTATTTTTTAAATTTGGTATACTTGGTGTCTTTAAGCCTGATTTCAAAGTCAGTCATTGATTTGTTGAGATCTTCTACGCATTTTTTTAGATCAGGCACACTCTGGAAAGTTCTGAGACGGATTTCAAGTTTCTGTACTTCGCCTTTAATTTCTTCGTATGGTCGCACTGCCATTTTTATAATGAGCACACGCCAATCCCTGGTGCAGTGCCAGGAAATTAATGACCAGTCCTTTTTAAAGGTCTTATCCTGTTGAAAAATGAATGGTTTATTCTCTTTATAATTAGCCCACGTGGGGCATCACAATGCCATGTATTATAGTTTTGACATGGTTTTTCTTGAGTTCAGAGAGTTTGTCCCAACATTGGTTCAACTCATCTGACTCCATATGTGTAGCTCCTGCTAAGGGCAGCATGGAGGCTATTGTTCTTGCAATTTCCTCCTCTGGGAAGGTGAGTCCCGTGACGTCAGTCATGTGTGCTGGCGAAAGGTCTAGGTGCTATGTCAAGAAGAAAAAACTCCCACAGCTTGGTGCTGCATTTAGTAAATTCAAAGAGAGGGGGGTGGGGGGGTAGAGGGATATGCTATACAAGTAGTAGCCACAACAAAAAATCCGTAATCACGGATCAAGAACCTAGCTGAAGTGATTGATGTGATCTAGAAAGGGAAAAATGTCCTTTCTTGAGTCCCCTCACTCACCCGGGTTTCCCCATGGGGACATGCTTTTTTCTGTTGTGTTGTTCGTCATAATGCGATTTTTCCAAAATGGACACATCGTTAGCACAGTAGCGGTGGCCATCTTGTGAAGATACCACTATAGTCATTCTTACATGACTAGGCGGCGTCGCTTCAGCAAATACAGGCTCCTTTCAGAGACTCGCTAATATGCGAGCCCGAGGGAACACGAAACAGGTCATCCAGCCACGAGAGAAAACACCCAAGTAAGTCCGTTCTTTTCCAGACGCACCGGAGCTAGACTTTACTTTCACAAGCACAGAAAAACCCAGGCAGCCCCCGAGAGGAGACCACTACCTACAAAAACGTAAGTAATATTTGTCTTCCGGTTTCAGATTTCCAGTGGAACTCTCTAGCCCCCTCGCTTTGACCATGAGGCACATTGCAGACTTTGAAAAAGTATGTGTTGTTAATTGTTTGTATTTGTTTTCTGTTTCTATGTGGCATCACAATGATCGGTATTTCTGCTTAACACCTCATTTTTAAACAAACACTACAAGAACACCGTGCAAAACAACACAATGCCTTTTTCTTATTTTAGGTTCAAAGGCGCACGTTTACTTGTTTTTCAACAGGCATGTCCACAATGTATTTACAACTTGGCGCATGATATATTTGTTGTAGGCACCACAACTGAGCAACATTGAATACTTCCTAAAAGACCTGATTTAGGCTGGATGCTGTTTATTAACATTGTCTTTCTTTATTACAGGTACCTACCATACATTATTAAATGTCGTATGTATTTTTCATCTTATGATTATTAAGCATTATAGTCACTTGTTGGAGTGGTACTCATAGGGCTGGTCCCTGTGACATCCTAAAGAAGAGCTTAGGGGTAAGCTCGAAACATGTTGGCACTCATCTAGGACTCCTGACCCATTGCAACCAGGCCGACCTCGAGGTCCACCCCACTTTTAATATATCAACTAGGAGCACGAATAAAAATAATTCCACCCACTAGTTAGGTATTTTTTAATTACTCCACTCCACATACATCACTGTACTACATATAGGTCCTCAAAAAAAGTGCTCCTACGTATCCTCGCAAGTCGCAGCACCCCTCAACCCACAGCTGGTTGGGATGGCCCCAATGATGAAGAATGTCACCGTGGGGAAATCCCGGTGAGTGAGGGGACTCCAAAAAGGACATTTTCCCTTTCTAGATTACCTCACTCACTTTGATGGCAATCTTCAGCTAGGTTCTTGATCCGAGATTTTGGATTTTTTTGTGGCTACTACTTGAACAGGAGGATGAACCTAGCACATCCCTCTACCTCCCCCTTCTCTTTGAATTCACTCTTCCAGTCACCCAGCCAGTACCATGTACTAATCTAATCACTCCATCAATACCAAAGCACTTATAATTTCCCCATACACTCTCCTTGCAGTACTATATTCATCTAGTCACTACCCATGTACTCATGCAATTACCCTGGCACTAACTCATGCACTGCTACTATCCTCTGAGCGCTACTCTTGCAGTCCTGCCATCACCCTGTCTCTAACCATGCACTCCTCCAATCACTCATCCAGCACCATATACTTATCCAATCACTCCACCAAAAGCCAAGCACTTATAAAATCACCATGCACTCTCTTTGCAGTACTCTAATCATCCAGTCACTATCCATGTACTCATGCAATGACACAGACACTAACACATGCTCTGTTACACTCCTCTGTGCACTACCCTTGCAGACCTCTACCCAGCTACACACTACTGATTCACTCATGCAATTACCCAGGTAGTACCTATGCAGTCCAGCAATCCCCCTGTCACTCCCCATGCACTCCTCCAATCACCCATCTGGCACCATGTACTTATCCAATCACTCTGCCAATACCGAAGCACTTATAAATTCACCATGCACTCTGTTTGCAGTACTCTAATCATTCAGTCAGTATCCATGTACTCATGCAATAACCAAGGCACTAACTTATGTACTGCTACAATCTCCTTTGCACTACCCATGCACACCAGGCATCACCCTGTCACTTCCCATGCACTCTTCCAATAACCTAGTCAGTACCATGTACTTATCCAATCCCTTCGCTAGTACCCAACCACTTACAAAATCACAGAGGCACTACTCATACAGTGTCCCAATCTTCTAAGCACTACCCTTGTACTCATGTAATAACATAAATATTTTTGGGATTTTTTTTAAAAAACTGGAAAAACAACTGACAAGTTTTAACATTTGCAATTAAATGGTTATTGCAACCATAAAAGACATTTACAGTGGTAATTCATTGCTGCACAAACCACATCATCCACAGATTGCTCTCCACAACAAATCACAGTCTTGCACTTGATGCAGTGTTGCTGCAGATTACCAAATTCAGGACGAATGTCCGCACCTCGAGATGAGGAGCTTGAGGCTCCTGAAGTACTTGGACAAGCTCCCTGGCCATTCTGTTGCATCTCTTGTTGGGAATGGCACAGTTGTTCACGTGCCGAGGTCGAGGGTGATTTTTCTGAGATGTTTCATCATGCTAGAGGTTCCGCAAAAATACTTTTTGTCATTTCACCTCAACAGTACTCTAGGACAAGGACCTTGTATGCCTTAACATTTTGTTTTTACCATCGGGAATGGTGGAAAATTTCCACACAATGGATTCCACCTTTTTTTGTAAAGGCAGGTCCAATTTGTCTTCTTCAGAAGCAACTTCCTCAAGAGGAGTTGAAAAAACAATTTGTCTTCAAGTAGCAAGTGGAATTCCTGAGTGCTGGTTAGAGGCCCAGCTACTACCAGTTAAAGAAGCATTTGTTATGTAATAGGTCTCGCAAGAGTTAGAGCTATTGGCGTTGGTAATGTAAAGGATTTTGCTAATGTTTTTGGGAGTAGAGTGGGTGTGCGTTGTGTGTACTGGAATTATGTGGTATGTTGTGCAGTAAAATTATGTGGATAGAAAGTATGTGTTATTTACTGTATAAGACTTATGCAGAGTGTGAATATGTGGTATGGTAGTTTGCGTTGTGGAGTGGTAACCTCAGGTTTAGCCTTCCTTGTTTCCATAGAAGCTAAATTATGAACTCAATGCAACAAAAAAAGAAGGAATCACTGAGGAGCACTTCTGGATCTCGCCATAGGAATGGGCCCCTCCTCCCTGTTTTCCTGTTTCTGTACTCCTCTTGCCTCCTTCTGCACTGCTCTTCCCTCTTTCTGCACCCCTCTTCCCCCTTTCTGCATCTCTGTTGCTTCTTTCTGCACTTCCCTTGTCTCTTTCTCTACCCGTTTCCCTATTTCTGCACCTCTGTTGCTTCTTGCTGCACCTCTCTTGCTTCTTTCTGCACCCCTCATCCCTCATTCACACCCTTCTTCCCGCACCCCTCTTGCCTCTTTCTTCCTCTGTTTCTTCTTTTTGCACTTCTTATGTTTCTTTCTGCACCTCTCATTTCTTTCTGCACTCATTTTGCCTGTTTCTGCATCCCGCTTCCCTCTTTCTACACCCCTCTTGCCTCTTTCTGCACCTCTGCTCCTTCTTTCTGCACTTCCTTTGTTTCTTTCTGTACCTCTCTTACTTCTTTCTATACTCCTCTTGCCTCTTTCCCCCACCCTATTCCCCCTTTCTGCATCTCTGTTGCTACATTCAGCACTTCTCTTGTCTCCTGCTCACCACTCTTTCTGCACCTCTGTTGCTTTTTACACCTCTCTTGCTTCTTTATGCAACCATCGTGCCTCTTTAGCATCCCTCTTCCCGCACCCCTCTTGCCCCTTTCTGCACCTCTGTTCCTTCTATCTGCACTTCTTTTGTTTCTTTTTCTACCTCTCACTTCTTTCTGCACCTCTTTTGCCTCTTACTGTACCCCTTTCCCCTCTTTCAGCACCCTCTTGCCCCTTTTTGTATCCCTCTTGCCTCTTTCTGCACCTCTGTTGCTTCTTTCATGTACTACTCTTGCTTCTTTCTGCACCTCTTTGCTTGTTTATTCACCAATTGTGCCTCTTTCTACACCTCTGTTCCTTCTTTTTGCTCTTCTTTTGTTTATTTCTGCACCTCTCTTGCTTCTTTCTGCACCCCTCTTGCCACTTTGTCCACCGCTGCTCCCCCTTTTTGCATCTCTGTTGCTCCTTTCTGTACTTTACTTGCCTCTTTTTCCAACCTCATCCATCTTCCTCATCCATCTTCCATCCTCATCCATCTTTCCATTGTTTCTATCAGCACTATTCCGTCTTTTAATGCATCTCTGTCCCTTCTTTCTGCAACCCTTGTGCCTCTTTCTGTACACCTTTCCCCTCTTGCCTCTTTCTGTACCACTCTTGCCTCTTTCTCCACCCCTCTTCCCCTTTCTGCATCTCGGTTGCTTCTTTCTGCACTTCTCTTGTATCTTTTTCCACCCTTCTCCCCTCTTTCTGCAACTCTGTTCCTTCTTTCTGCACCTCTGTTCCTCCTTTCTGCACTTCTTTTATTTCTTTCTGCACCTCTCTTGCTTCTTTCTGTACCTCTTTCTGCACCCCTCGTGCCTCTTTCACACCTCTATTCCAGCACACCTCTTGCTTCTTTCTGCACCTCTGTCCCTTCTACCTGTACTTATTTTGTTTCTTTCTGTACCTCTCATTTCTTTCTCCACCCCACTTCACCCTTTCGGCATCTGTGTTGCTTCTTTATGCCTTTATTGTGCTTCTTTCTGTGAAGAAGTGTGGCTCACTGGTTAGAGCAGGCAGACCCTGAAGCAGAGGTCAGACCCGGGACCAGGGTTCAATTCCCGACGCGGCAGGGTCTTGAGCTCAAATGTCCATGGACTCGATAATTCTCGCTTCGGTGCCTGACCTAATCATGGGTTCACACTCTGCAACTCTGGGCATTAAGCTTGCTTAATCTCCACAACGGCCCCCCCGCGGCGGGATGCCTGGCTTTCACCTTGGGGATGCCCTGTAGGGGCTATCTCACAGGGAAAAACCAGGACGGGTTCCCAAGGCAAGCACGGAGATACCCCTTCGGGGGTCGATTCAGGCGCTATATAAGAAACATAATAATAATAATAATAATAACTCTCTTACTTCTTTCTGTACCTCTTGTGCCTCTTTCTGCACCCCTCATCCCTCTTTCTGCACTCCTCTTCCCCATTTCTGCATCTCCGTTGCTTCTTTCTGCACTTCCCTTGTCTCTTTCTCCACCCGTTTCCCTATTTCTGCACCTCTGTTACTTCTTGCTGCACCTCTCTTGCTTCTTTCTGCACCCCTCATCCCTCATTCACACCCTTCTTCCCGCACCCCTCTTGCCTCTTTCTTTATCTCTGTTTCTTCTTTTTGCACTTCTTATGTTTCTTTCTGTAGCTCTCATTTCTTTCTGCACTCATTTTGCCTGTTTCAGCATCCCTCTTCCCTCTTTCTACACCCCTCTTGCCTCTTTCTGCACCACTGCTCCTTCTTTCTGCACCTCTCTTGCCACTTTCTGCACCTCTGTTGCTTCTTTCTGTACCACTCATGCTTCTTTCTGCACCCCTCGTCCCTTCTTCTGCACCCGTTTTGCCTCTTTCTGCACCTCTGTTCCTTCGTTCTGTACTTGTTTTGTTTCTTTCTCTACCTCATGCATCTTTCAGTACCTCTCTTGCTTCTTTCTGCACCCCTCTTGACACTTTCTCCAACCCATTCTCTCTTTTTGCATCTCTCTTGCTTCTTTCTACACTACACTTGCCTCTTTCTCCACCATCATCCATCTTCATGCACCTCTGATGGCACTTTTTCTTGCTTTGTTATGCATATCTGTCCCATTTTACTGCAACCCTTGAGCATCTTTCTGCACCCCTTTCCCCTCTTTCTCCTCCCTTCTTGCCTCTTTCTGCACCTCTGTTCCTTCTTTCTGCATTTCTTTTGTTTCTTTCTGAACGTCTATTGCTTCTTTCTGCATCCATTGTACCTCTTTCTGCATGCCTCTTCCTTCTTTTTGCACCTCTCTTGTCTCTTTCTGCACCTCTGTTGTTTCTTTTTGCACTCCTCTTGCTACTTTCTGTACCTCTAATGCTCATTTCTGCACCACTAATGCTTTATTCTGCAGCCCTCTTCCCACTTTCTGCACCCCTCTTGCCTTTTGTGCACCTCTGTTCCTTCTGCACTTCTTTTGTTTATTTCTGCACCTGTCTTGTTTCTTTCTGCATTCCTCTTGCCACTTTCTATAACCATGTACCCCCTGTTTGCACTTCTTTTGTTTCTTTCTGCTGTTCTCTTGTTTCTGTCTGTATCCGTCTTGCTTCTTTCTTCACACCACTTCCCTCCTTCTGCATCTGTTTTGCTTCTTTATGCATTTCTCTCCCTTATTTCTGCAACTCTCTTACTTCTTTCTGTACCTCCTGTGTCTCTTTCTGTACCCCTCATCCCTCTTTTTGCACTCTTCTTGCCCCTTTCTGTACCCCTCTTTCTGCATCCCTCTTGCTTCTTCCTGCACCTTTGTTCCTTCTTTCTGCACTTCCTTTGTTTCTTTCTGCACCTCTTTTGTTTCTTACTGCATCCCTCATCCCTCTTTCTGTACTCCTCTTGCCGCTTTCTACACCCCTCTCCCCCCTTTCTGCATCTCTGTAGCTTCTTTCTGTACTTCCTTAATCTTTTTGTCCACCCCTTTCCCTATTACTGCATCTCTGTTGCTTCTTTCTGCACCTCTCATGCTTCTTTCTGCACCCCAATCCCTCTTTCACACCCATCTTCCCGCACCCCTCTTGCCTATTTCTTCATCTCTGTTTCTTCTTTTTGTACTTCTTATGTTTCTTTCTGCACCTCTCATTTATTTCTGCACCAATTTTGCTTGTTTCTGCATCCCTGTTCCCTCTTTCTGCACTCTTCTTGCCTCTATCTGCACATATTTTCCTTCTTTCTGCACTTCTTCTGTTTCATTTTGCATACCTTGTACCTCTTTCTTCACCCCTCTTCCCTCTATTTACACCTCTCTCGCCACTTTCTGCACCTATGTTGCTCCTTTTTGCACTACTCTTGCTTCTTTCTATACCTCTCTTTCCTCTTTCTGCATGACTCGTACTTCTTTATGCAGCCCTCTTCCCTCTTTCTGCACCCCTCTTGCCTCTTTCTGCACCTCTTTTCCTTCTTTATGCACTTGTTTTGTTTCTTTCTGTACTTCTCTTGCTTTCTTCTGCAATTCTCTTACTTCTTTCCTCACTCCTCGTTCCTCTTTCACACCTCTCTTCACACTTTGTGCACCCCTCCTACCTCATTCTGCAACTCTGTTCCTTTTTTCTGCACTTCATTTCTTTCTTTCCGTACCCATCTTACCTCTTTTTGCACCACTCTTGCCTCTTTCTGCACCTCTGTTGCTTCTTTCTACACTACTCTTGCTTCTTTCTGCACCTCTTTGCTTCTTTAAGCACCACTTGTGCTTCTTTCTGCACCCCTCTTCCCTCTTTCTGCATCCCTCCTGCCTCTTCCTGCACCTCTGTTCCTTCTTTCTGCACTTCCTTTGGTTCTTTCTCCACCTCTTTTGCCTCTTACTGCTTCTCTCATCCTCCTTTCTGCACCTCTGTTCTATCTTTCTGCACCCCTCTTCTCTCTTTCACACCCTTCTTCCCACACCCCTCGTGTCTCTTTCTTCATCTCTGTTTCTTCTTTCAGAACTTCTTATGTTTCTTTCTGCACCTCTCATTTCTTTCTGCACCCATTTTGTCTGTTTCTGCATCCCTCTTCCCTCTTTCTGCACCCCTCTTGCCTCTTTCTGCACCTCTGTTCCTTCTTTCCGCACTTTTTCTGTTTCATTTTGCACACCTCGTGCCTCTTTCTGCACCCCCTTCCCTCTTTTTACGCCTCTCTTGCATCTTTCTGCACCTCTGTTGTTTCTGTCTGCTCCCCTCTCGCCACTTTTGTCCATCCCTGTCCTCTCTTTTTGCATCTCTGTTGCTTCTTTCTGCACTACACTTGCCCCTTTCTCCGCCGTCGCCCATCTTCCTGCACCTCAGTTGCTTCTGTTGGCACTTTTCTTGCTTTTGTATGCATATCTGTCACATTTTTCTGCACCCATTGAGCCTCTTTCTGCACCCCTTTCCTCTCTTTCTCCTCACATCTTGCCTCTTTCTGCACCTCTGTTCCTTATTTCTGCACTTCTTCTGTTTCTTTCTGCACTGCTCTTGCTTCTTTCTGACCCATTTTACCTCTTTCTGCACTTCTCTTCCTACTTTTTGCACCTCTCTTGTCTCTTTCTCCACTTCTGGTGTTTCTTTTTCCACTCCTCTTGCTACTTTCTGTAGCTCTCTTGCTTATTTCTGCACCACTTATGCTTTATTCTGCAGCCCTTTTCTCACTTTCTGCACCCTTCTTGCCTCTTTCTGCACCTCTGTTCCTTCCATCTGCATTTCTTTTGTTTCTTTCTGTACCTATCTTGCTTCTTTCTGCACCCCTCTTGTCCCTTTCTCTACTCTACCCAGGCCAAATAGATGAGTAAGTGACTTGTAGGAGGCAGCCCAAGCAGAGGATAACACTTTGAGGGTGGCGATGTGCAGATAGTACAGGGAGAGCTGCACCAAGAAATAACAAGGCATAAGGTGAGTCCAGAGTGGTTGAGCTAATTCAGTTGTGACAGGAGAAGTGAACAGCAGTGCACACCTCCTAGTGGCTGTCTGCTGCCTCTGCAAAGGAAGAAACTAAGCTGACTAACTTTTTTTCTGAAGGGCGAAGAGAGCATCGCCCACCCCCTGGTGGCAAGTAGCCAGCACTGCAAGAGAGAAGTGAAGGCATCCCTGGAGCCAGCAGGGGCCATCTTTGAAGAGACTGAGCAAGTTTCACAGAAAGCACCTTTGTAACCTGCCATCTACCTCACACACCTATGCAGCAGCACCAGTTTTCTACAGAGACAAGAGGTCAAAAAGCATGAGGAGACCATCTATCACCCAGCTTCAAGTAGCACCGCCCTTAACAGGCTAAAGACTGTTTAGGGAGTGTCTTCTCCCACACTGTCTTAAGACCGAGTCACTCACTGGCCCACTACTGGCATTAGGAGAGTCATATGTCCCCTAGTCACAAAGTCCCACCAATGCAAATGTAAGGAGACCCTCATCTCCCATGACGATCTAGAGTTTCATCCAAATACCTTGTACAGGAACTGAAAGGTATGGAAAAGGCTGCAGACCTTATCCATGAAAGCAAACTTATGGCCACCCTGGTCCACAACATGGCTGCCACACCGGTGAGAAGACACGCAATCATACAGACAGGACAAGAGAATATACGCGGTCCTAAGGCCAGGACATGTGGGGCAGGAGGTCCAGGTGTTGAGGCCCTAATAGCATGTGGCCTGACACCACCTCACACAAGATGAAGATGAGAACACATGTGACACATGGCAGGATGCCACATTGCAAGCAAGAGTTATAAAAGAGAAGATTGGGTCACCAGACCTGTCACTCTGAAAGACCTGGCATTCACATGCGTATAAGAGCAAAAGATCAAAGAGACAAGAGTCTCAGGACTCATGCCACTACTGGAGAGTGCACCTACAGGCACAAGCTAGCACTGGTGTTTAACTATGTCCCTACAACAGTTCAACAAGAGAACCAAATGTAAGCTGCAGGGTCTCTTCCCCATGCTGATCTATGCAACTGTCTGTTTACAGTCACCGGCTTCTTGGTGAGAAATGGCATCCCTGCTAATGAATGCCGATGCTAACAGTCACCCTCACTTGCTCAAAGTTAATGTGACCTGTCATCCAGGTCGTCTTATGGCAACTACACCATAAGTGCCATGGGCATCACCCTAACCAACGGAAAAGCAGACACACCACTGGGGTGAAGCCTCACACCCGCAAGCCATAAAGAGACCAAGGAAGCACTCCTGACACCGTGTGCAACCAATTGTTCTGTGACAATCTGATAGTCCCACACACCCCTGCGTCCTGTTAGCAAGCAAACTGACTATTTGTCACCCACCCTTGCAGTTGTATGATTGACCTGGCTGTGGTTTCTGTCAGCGATACTGCAGGGGCCTTCAGGTGGCCCACATGCAGCCCTTCACAGTCCACTTGGTCCCATGGTGTCCCATCTGAAACTGCATTAAGGAGATTTTTCCATGTGAGATGATCTGAAAGCTGACAAAATATAGTGAGGAGGGTCAACAGGGCATGTTTAACGACCAGGACAAATCAAGCCCCAATAACAACTAGCAAAACAACAAGGAGTAGCCTGGTCCACAAGACTATTTGTGTGTCGTGTCAAATCTAGAACCAAGAGTCCATCAAAAACACAGATGTGATAGCACTGGACTGTAAACAATTCCCATCAGCCCACCCATCTGGCGGAGTATCGTCACGTGGGAGATATATCATGAATCCAGATCTCAACCAACGCACCTAGTGGTGATGCAGAGATGGATTTTGAAGATATTTTCTTAATCCACAGTGCTTTACAGGTAGTGCTAATGGAGTGCAGTGCTGGTGAAAAAAGTGTGAAAGAAAAGTGAAGGTAAAATTAACTACTAGGACCAAAAATAAGTTTAATAGATATGGTCCTAGGGTCAAGCTTAAAAACAACGCCAAATAGTTTTAAATAATAACTATATAGTGGCATAGTATATTGGGGTCGACATGTTTCAGCTAGATGAACAGTGGGTCCAAGCTTTCTTCAGGACCAAGTAAAAAATAGCGACTGCAATTTGAGTGAAAGCAAGATTTGTATTTTTGAATTAGTAACTGTGTACTGTTATAACGGATTGATCCTACCAGATACTTTGAGCCCAAATGTTCTCTGGTGGTAATCCAATTATGCGATCTCTCCTAAAGAGATAAGAACAGTGTACAACAGTAATCAAAACACGTGCATGATGACATCAAGGAAACAAGAACCAAACAAAACACACACAGTGCGGAAGAGAAAGTCTCTCCACCATAGAGAAGACCAATGGTTCTTCTGTCATTTACATTTCAAAATAGGAAACATGAAAACTATAGAATATGACTCACCCAGCCTTTTGTGGGAGTGTGCCTCACCTCACCCGGCACCCACTCGGGGAGAAGGAGGCCCCGCTCTGTCAGAGTGGAAATGGAAGAAGAACCTCAGAAGAATATCAGAGGTGCATAGATACAAATAGTCATACATTCCCAAAAACTACTGACAAAAAACCTAGTTATCTATGGAAAAGACTCAACCTCAATAAACAACTGACTATGACTGTGCAGAAAAAGGCATGGTGATAGCCAAGACTGAGTAAGCAGGGTTCAGAATTAGCTTACATGGCAGTTTGATGATGGGTAAAAGGTACCAGAAAAAAGCATGGTGATAGCCAAGACTGAGTAAGCAGGGTTCAGGATTAGCTACCATGGCAGTTTGATGATGGGTAAAAGGTACCAGTGGAGATAAACAAAGTTAAAAGAAGAGAAGGGCATAGTATGTAGCAGCGCAATGTGAGCCCATACCTGTCCGTCGGTACCTCTACACTAGCGTCCGAGCGGGAGTGGAGGTAACTAGCTGTTCAGCGTGCATGTCTTTATATACCTGCGCTAATTGAAAAATTGGTTGCAGCTGGCAATAATGCACGAAAAGGCGCTTGCGCTAAATCGTGGGTGGTAACACTATCGCTCTGGCGCGCATGCGCCGGTAGAATATAGCGGCGCCATGCGCATAGTGAGAATGCTATACAAGCCGCGCATGCGTGTTATGACAAGCGCACGCGAACCGCGCGTGCGCCGTTAAGCTGAAGATAGAACACTCTAGGCGCTGGTAATAGAGCGCGTGAGATGTCCTTATTATCAAGGAACTACCAAATGAAACAGTCCTCGTATTCATAATCATTGACCCAGAAATTGAGTGTGTGTATAGTATAAAGCTTTATGTAAGGGAACTTACTACACTAAGGTAAGGCGCTGCTATTGACACAGGACCAGGATATAGTTCTAAACACTGATGTTTGGCAGGGGAGTTTAACCAACATTGTGGTAGAAAAATTCCTGTGGTGTAAAAAGAGAAATGTCAGAATTTCATAGAATTTGTATATTGAACCCATGTTTAGATGATAAATCGCAGGATATATATTGGCTGGTATATATGAGAAAAGAGGGGCCAGTTAAATGTTACCAACCACCAATGGTGTTCCTGGATGGAGCATCATGCCGCGATGTGGTCGCCAAACAGGGAAAGCAGAAACCTAGGTCAGGTGTTAGACCAAAGGATAGAGAAATAGAAAAATATTCTTGTGTAAACATTGTAAAAACGCAATATCACCAAGAACAGACTTGTATCAGCTCATGAGTGGTATGTACTGTACAATATAATGCACGGCCTAACATGGTTAACAAAATGGCGACACGCCGGGACTGTCAATCAAATGTTCATAGTGATGTCCAAGGTATGTCGTCATGGTGGGTCAATTTCTCCGATTAAGGAGGAACTAATCATCGAATGCTTTGTTCAACAAACATGCCACTGTCCTTGCTACTCAATTACAGGAACGTCAATACCCAACACACCTCGTGTAAAAGGCATGGAAGCGTGCATCAAACAATAATCGTGATGCACTTATTGAGAGACTTCCACCCAAACCACCTCTAGAGAGGCTTACGTTTGTCAGCACATTCAATGTACTGTCGAATAGAATTCAGAAATCAGTACGCAAACACTGGGGGATTCTTAACATCACTAATGCTAACATAACCTCACCTCTTTTTTCATTCAAACGAGCACCTAGTTTGCGCGACACCCTAGTCCACACCAGACCGAGGGTACACAATACTGAGAGTTCAACGACCTTATGGGGTCTTCCACCAGTCTCGGGCCATCACCGTGTGGGTCATGCAGTGTTTGCCCACAGACGAGTAAAACCAACACAGTTTACCTAGGGACAGGCAGGACATGGGTCCTTAAGAAACATACAAATTGCAATACCGATAATGTTATTTACATGATCACTTGCTGCTCCCTAAGGTACATCGGATACACCACCCGGAAAATAAAATTGAGAATTGAGGAACATAAAAAGTACCATCAGGTGCCATAAACAGGCCACAAAATTCACCAATCATTTCTTAACCCTTAGGCATACAGCGGATGAAATGAAGTGGGTTGTTTTAGAGCACCCATATATTCCCCCCCATGTTAGCGATGTGTCAAGGTTTCTATTCACTAAGGAACAGAAATGGGTCTTTCTTCTCAAAAGTCACATCCAAGGCCTCAATGACGACATACCTTGGACATCACTATGAACATTTGATTGACAGTCCCGGCGTGTCGCCATTTTGTTAACCATGTTAGGCCGTGCATTATATTGTACAGTACATACCACTCATGAGCTGATACAAGTCTGTTCTTAGTGATATTGCCTTTCTACAATGTTTACACAAGAATATTTTTCTATTTCTCTATCCTTTGGTCTAACACCTGACCTAGGTTTCTGCTTCCCCTGTTTGGCGACCACATCGCGGCATGATCCTCCATCCAGGAACACCATTGGTGGTTGGTAACATTTAACTGGCCCCTCTTTTCTCATATATACCAGCCAATATATATCCTGTGATTTATCATCTAAACATGGGTTCAATATACAAATTCTATGAAATTCTGATATTTCTCTTTTTACACCACAGGAATTGTTCTACCATAATTTTGGTTAAACTACCCTGCCACACATCAGTGTTTAGAACTATATCCTGGTCCTGTGTCAATGGCAGTGCCTTACCTTAGTGTAGTAAGTTCCCTTACATAAAGGTTTATACTATACACACACTCAATTTCTGGGTTAATGATTATGAATACGAGGAGTGTTTAATTTGGTAGTTCCTTGATAATAAGGACATCTCACGCGCTCTATTACCAGCGCCTGCAGTGTTCTATCTTCAGCTTAACAGCGCACGCGCGGTTTGCGTGCGCTTGTCATAACACGCATGCGCGGCTTGTATAGCATTCTCACTATGCGCATGGCGCCACTATATTCTACCGGCGCATGCGCGCCAGAGCGATAGTGTTACCACCCACGATTTAGCGCAAGCGCCTTTTCGTGCATTATTGCCAGCTGCAACCAATTTTTCAATTAGCGCAGGTATATAAAGACATGCGCGTTGAACAGCTAGTTACCTCCACTCCCGCTCGGACGCTAGTGTAGAGGTACCGACGGACAGGTATGGGCTCACATTGCGCTGCTACATACTATGCCCTTCTCTTCTTTTAACTTTGTTTATCTCCACTGGTACCTTTTACACATCATAAAACTGCCATGTAAGCTAATTCTGAACCCTGCTTACTCAGTCTTGGCTATCACCATGCCTTTTTCTGCACAGTCATAGTCAGTTGTTTATTGAGGTTCCATAGATAACTAGGTTTTTTGTCAGTAGATTTTTGGGAATGTATGACTATTTGTATCTATGCACCTCTGATATTCTTCTGAGGTTCTTCTTCCATTTCCACTCTGACAGAGCGGGGCCTCCTTCTCCCCGAGTGGGTGCCGGGTGAGGTGAGGCACACTCCCACAAAAGGTTGGGAGAGTCATATTCTATAGTTTTCATGTTTCCTATTTTGAAATGTAAATGACAGAAGAACCATTGGTCTTCTGTATGGCGGAGAGACTTTCTCTTCCGCACTGTGTGTGTTTTGTGTGGTTCTTGTTTCCTTGATGTCATCATGCACGTGTTTTGATTACTGTTGTACACTCTTCTTATCTCTTTAGGAGAGATCGCAAAATTGGATTACCACCAGAGAACATTTGGGCTCAAAGTATCTGGTAGGATCAATCCGTTATAACAGTACACAGTTACTAATTCAAAAATACAAATCTTGTTTTCACTCTAACTGCAGTCGCTATTTTTCACTTGGTCCTGAAGAAAGCTTGGACCCACTCTCCATCTAGCTGAAATATGTCGACCCCAATATACTATGCCACTATATAGTTATTATTTAAAACTATTTGGCGTTGTTTTTAAGCTTGACCCTAGGACCATATCTATTAAACTTATTTTTGGTCCTAGTAGTTAATTTTACCTTCACTTTTCTTTCACACTTTTTTCACCAGCACTGCACTCCATTAGCACTACCTGTGAAGCACTGTGGCTTAAGAAAATATCTTCAAAATCCAACTCCGCATCACCACTAGGCGCGTTGGTTGAGATCTGGATTCATGATATATCTCCCACGTGACGATACTCCACCAGATGGGTGGGCTGATGGGAATTGTTTACAGTCCAGTGCTATCACATCTGTGTTTTTGATGGACTCTTGGTTCTAGATCTGACACGACACACAAACAGTCTAATGATCTGAAAGCTGCTCAACTGACAAGGTAATGGGAGGCACTGGGGCCTGTTGATGCCATCCCAGTCCTGACAAGACTTGACTTCACAGAGTCAGGACACCATCAAGAGTAATCTCCGCAATGGACTCCACTGATGCTCCTGATGCACCTAGTTTGAACTGTTGACACCAACTGCATCACTATGAGAAAACACAGGACCGACTAACAGTTGATGAGTTGACATTCACCCAATTGACATGCGCAGAGGGATCTGGTCTCCATATACATTCACACCCACATGCATCAAACTCCCGTTTTGCGTTTCCAAATTTGCGATTTTTACCAAATCGCAAATATGGATTCGCAAAACGGGATGCATCATTGAAAGTGCTAAATATTTCCGATTCGGTAAAAATCGCAATTTTTACCGAATCGCAAATATTATGCGAATTCAAAATTGCGAATTCGCTATTCACATTGATTCCTATGGGCCAAAAGGCCCATAGGAATCAATGGAAATTGCGAATTCACAATTTTGAATTTGCAAATGTTGATGCATTCCATGGGTGCAGGGGGGGGTCCAAAGGACCCCTCCCTGCACCCCTGAAATGTATTTTTAAATGGATGTTTCACACACACATGTCCTAAGGACATGTGTGTCTGTAACATGACATTGTTTAAAATGTAAATTAGAACATTTTAAACATTTTTCGCAAATTACCACGAGGTTCAACCTCGTGGTAATTTGCACTTGCAAACATTGTATTCGCAATGTGTTTTCAGAATGATGCATTGCATTTAAGGAATCGCAAATTTGCGATTCCTTAAATGCAATCGCATTCTGGAAAGTCGCAATATTAGCGATTTTCCCCCAAAAAAATGATGCATTCCAAAAAGCATGTTTGGAATCGTAAATGGCCGATTTTAAGGAATCGCACCGTTTGCGACTCCAAAAATGCTTGATGCATGTGGGCGTGTATTCTTGTCTAGTGCCATCTGGTTAAACTATGGACATGTGCAGGGATGCTCAGGTGCTCCCAGCTGCACCTGTACATTTGTCCTTTGCTTGTGGTGTAGTTCCTATAAACCTATATAGGATCTGCATGTTCATACAACATAGACTGTGGGATTGGTGTCCAGACTGATTCCAGACACGCCCACTGGTTATGTTTGTCTGTATACCTAGCTAGCTCACAGTGCCACAGTAAACTCCTCTTACCAGGGAGAGAATAGTTCCTGGCAACTATCGAACATGACAACCCTGTCCCATCAGGGATTGTGGAAACAGTGCAGTACTTTTTGCTCAGTCACTTGTGCTCACTTTGTCTTGGAGAGAAAGACAGAAAAAACAGTATGGGCCGTTTTCAATAAGCATTTATTGAACTAGCCTTCCTCTGGTGTAAAATAGGTGTGCTGAAACAACCATAAGACAGAAACAGATATACCTGATTATATGCACCAATAGGGTAAATGGATGGTAGATTCCTACTTTTGTGTTAAACCAATGAATACAGGCAGGTATAAAAACACATGACAATAATAATGCGTATTCCTACAATGCAACCCTAACTAGATGTACCTCTGTGTACCTAGCATGTATGTATGTGTAGAGACAAGAATCCCCCTAGGCTGAAGCCAACTCCATTACCTGAAGTGAGAGACTGTGGAACCCTGTTTTGGTCTCGAGATGGACACCCCACAAGGGATGTCAGACCACTGCGAGCTGGTGTGTCTGCATGCAGGAACCTCAGCGTTTCACGTCAGTGTGTCAGCATGGAAGTCTTTTTCCTTTGCTTGCCTTGGCAAAGATATGGTGTATTTATATCCTTAAGGTATCCTCAGAGGAATCCACCTTGCTATGCCATGTAGACCAAGAAGGATGGAAGGGATGATAGTTATACATAATTATTATGCAGAAGATGGTAATCCTGCTGTGATTCTGAGAATCTTCATGCATAATTAATGAGGCTAGTTTTCGGGGAAACCACACAACATTTAATGCAGAGCTTAACTAGGAAAAAGGTCAATACCAAAACCAGGTATGTGGTTTAATGGTACCGTAAATGTAGGTGAAGTGTTAGGAGACTACTCAGGCCTATATTGGGGTATTCTATGAAATGTAACAGCTGTCCTGTGAACTGTCTCCGGAGGCTGAGAGACTAAGTGGTGTTTTAGTATGTTGTATTTTAATGCTCACAGGTTGAACGCATTTGTGTTTAATAAAGTTTGGCAGGAATGCAAACCTGTGTACTGGCACATACTAGTTTACCAGCTGCTCCCTAAAGGATGGCCTTTACTCCCACCACACCCCACACCCATCCTGTCCATAAAATAGCCTTTAGGCCATTTCCAGTTGAGCCACCCACTAACTTATGTATGTGAACAAAATAGGCAGCGGCAATTAACCATTAAAACAAAAAGAGTTCTCCCACACAACAGCTGAAGAAGGAAAGCATAGGGAAAGTGGGTCTGGCTTGGCTCCACAAATCAAAGCAAGAACTGAACCCTCCAAGAAATTATTATGTTTATAAATCACAGAAATGACATAAACTGTGCGCCGCACTTTACTCTTCATTCTCTACTTCTCCAAGCCCTGCTTTGCCTCATTCCCACTCACTTCACTGTTTTACTGTATCCTTTCTTGCTATAGGATTGGTGACAGACAAACTCTGATCACCCCCACCAGATACGTTGGCCTTCTTGTACCAACTAGCTCACAGTGCCACTAGAATCTCCCCTTACCAAGGAGAGAATAGTTCTTGGCAACCATCGAACATGACAACCCTGATCCCTCAGGACCGTGGAAACAATATACTACCTTTCACTCAGTTACTCGTGCTTACTTAGTCAGTCTCAGAGAAATACACAGAATAAACAGGCTGGGCATTTTCAATAAGAATTTATTGAATAGTTGTTATTCTGGTGCTGAATAGATGAGCTGCAACAACCGTTAGACAATATAAGATATAAATGATTAGCAGTACGATTAAGGTAAATGGATGGTATAGCTCTCCCTTCTTACTACAGTCGAATACATATGAATATATAAAACACATGATAAAAGATGCATACTCCTGCGATGCCTCCCTAACTAGATGTGTCTAAGTGTACCTTGGGTTAACTGTAGGTGTTAATCCAAGAATCCCTCTAGGATTTAGTCAACCCCATTACCTGAAGTGAGAGAATGTGGGACCCCATTCTGGTCTCGAGTTTGACACCCCTTGAGTGATGTTAGACCACTCCGAACTGGAGTGTCTGCATGCAGGAACCTCAGCGTCTCTGGTCAGTATGTCGGCAGGGAAGTCTCTGTCTCCTCTGTCTTATCTTAGCAAGATGAGATGCATATATACCCATACGTCTCCCCATGGGTCGCATCTTGATGTATTACTGTGTCGGCCTAAGGATGCCGTTGGGCATGAACTTTGTACATAGATTTTATACAGGAGATGGTAGTCCTGCTGTGCTTCTAAGAATCCTCCTGCATAATGTATGCGATTTAGAACTAGGGAAAACCTGCGTTCTGAATGCAGTGTAATATCTAGGTAAAAGGTCAATCCCTGTAAACCATGACAAGTGTAATGTAGGAAGAGAATATAGGTGAAAGGTAATGAGATTATCAGGGCCCAGATTATGATACCTACATGGAATATAACACTAAGTCCTCCACTTACTATTTTGTTGTCTTGCTGGTGAGAATATGACCCAATATTTGCATGGCTCAGAAGCAAGACTCATGGTACATGCACCGGAAAAGCTGTCCTGGATCATTCTTATGTTATGTTTAAAGGTGTACAAATTAGTAGCCCATTGTCAGCTATTTTAAAACATACAAATTCAGCACAGGAGAGTTCTGTAAAGAAATTAATGACAAGTTCAAAGTAGCAAGAACGGAAGAAAATATTGTGAATATCCCCACCTCAACATTTCATGTAATAACTACATGTAAAGTGACCAGGAAATGAACATGCTTCTTTCTTAACCACTTCCGTGCTGATGACGGAACCGCTCCGTCATCAGTCCTCCTTGGCGCATGTTTCTGCTGCGAATGGAAGTGCAATGGGTGTTACTGTGGGCGTTCCAACGCAATAACCACAACTTGTTGACATTGTCTCTAATGTACAAGGATCGGTAAATCTGAGGCAGCGCTAAAAACAAATGCCTTTCAAAATGAGGCATTAAAGTGGCACAGCGAAGAGAAATCCTTTTATTTCTCCTAATTTTTTGCTCTTTCTTTTTGTTCTGCATTCTGCTGCACACATAGAAGGAGCAAACGCTATTAATGACTATTTTTGTGCAGGGAGGTGTGCACAAACACAACCACCCCTGCAATGCAGGCACCCTTGCACTACGGCGCAAGGGTGTCTGCGCTGGCACTATGCAACCTTTTTAGCAGTAGCACATAGGAAAACATAGGGGTGCTGCACCATTTTGTTGTCAGTATGCCTCAATGTGCACAGACTGTGTAATGTAATGATGATACTTGTAAAGCGCACTGTTACCCCATCTCGGGGTGTCCTGGCGCTGAAGACCGCTGGGGAACCCGCCCTGGCTTTCCCTGTGAGATGGTCCCTTCTGGGTATCTCCAAGGTGAAACCAGGCATCCCCGGCGTCTGTGGGGGGCCGTTGTAGAGATGAGGCAAGCTTAATGCCCAGAGTTGCCGAGTGTGATCCCTGGTTAGAGTAGGCACCGAGGCGAGAATTATCAAGTCTGTTGACCCTGGTCCACGACCCTGCCGCGTCGGGAATTGAACCCTGGTCCCGGGCCGTTCTCTGCTTCCGGGTCTGCCGCCTCTAACCAGTGAGCCACACCACTCCACTGTGCAGTCACTCGGAGTAAATCAAGATAAATTGGTAAAGTGGGCAGATCCATTGTCCCATGCTGCATGCTGGATTTGGTAGAACCAAAAAGTGAATGACTATCTATTGGTATATATTGTGGGAAAACAATATTCTGCCTTAACCCCTTGACCGTGGCCGGAATTTCAAGTTCAAGTTCAAGTTCAGAAATTTGTATAGCGCACTACTCACCCCGAGGGTCTCAAGGCGCTTGAGGGAGGGTGGGAAGCTTTACTTATCGTATATCCAAGTTTTTAGTTGCTTTCTGAAGGAGAGATGGTTCTGTGTAAGGCGGATGTGGGTGGGGAGAGAATTCCAGGTTTTGGCCGCTAAGTAGGAGAATGATCTTCCTCCCATGGTGGATCTATGGATGCGCGGAATTGCGGCGAGGGCTTGATTGGACGATCATAATTGGTGGGTGGGGGTGTAGAAGGACAGTCGCGTGTTGAGGCATTCGGGTCCTAGGTCGTAGAGGGCTTTGTGCGCGTGGGTGAGGAGACGGAACGTTATTCTCTTGTTGACCAGGAGCCAGTGGAGGTCTTTCAGGTGAGCGGAAATGTGAGCTTGACGTGGGATGTCCAGTATTGGTCTGGCTGAGGCGTTTTGGATATGTTGGAGTTTTTTCTGTAATTTGGCTGTGGTTCTGGCGTAAAGGGTGTTTCCGTAATCCAGTCGGCTTGTGACCAGTGCGTGGGTGACTGTCTTTCTTGTTTCGATGGGGATCCAACGGAAGATTTTTTTGAGCATGCGTAGGATGTTGAAGCATGATGATGAGACGGCGTTGACTTTTCTGGTCATCGATCGGGAGGAGTCCAGGATGAAGCCCAGGATACGTGCGTGATCCGTAGGTATGGGTGCTGTTCCCAGGGCTGAAGGCCACCATGAGTCGTCCTAGGCAGAGGGGGATGAACCTAAGATGAGGACTTCCGTTTTGTCCGAGTTTAGTTTTAAACGGCTGTTCTTAATCCACTCGGCATCTTCTTTCATTCCTTCGTGTAGGTTGGTTTTGGCTGTGTTTGGGTCTTTGGTGAGGGAGAGGATCAGCTGGGTGTCGTCTGCATAGGAGATGATGTTGAGGTTGTGTTGGCGCGCGATGGATGCGAGGGGACTCATGTATACGTTGAAGAGGGTGGGACTGAGTGATGATCCTTGAGGTACTCCGCAGACGACTTCGGTGGCTTCTGATCTAAAAGGGGGGAGGCGGACTCTCTGGGTTCTTCCGGCGAGGAACGAGATGATCCAGTCTAATGCTTTTCCTTGTATTCCGACGTTGCTGAGGCGTTGTATGAGGGTGCTATGACAGACTGTGTCGAAGGCAGCGGAGAGGTCAAGTAGGATGATGGCGGCTGTTTCTCCGTTATCTAATAGAGTTCGAATGTTGTCTGTTGCTGCGATGAGGGCGGTTTCGGTGCTGTGTTTGGCTCAGAAGCCGGACTGTGAAGGGTGGAGGGATTTGTTGGATTCAAGGAAGGCGGCGAGCTGACTGTTGACGGCTTTCTCAATGACTTTGGCTGGGAATGGAAGGAGCGAGATTGTGCGGTAGTTCTTAAGTTCAGAGGGGTCTGCTGTGGGCTTCTTCAGAAGAGCGCTGAGTTCGGCATGTTTCCAGCTTTCCGGGAAGGTAGCAGAGTTGAAGGAGCAGTTGATGACGTCGTGGAGATGGGGTGCGATAATGGAGTCTGCTTTGTTGAAAATGTGGTGGGGCCATGGGTCGGTTGGCAAACCTGAGTGGATGGAGTTCATCAGGCGGATGGTGTCTTCAGTGGTGATTGGGTTCCAGTCGCAAAGGTTGTTAGAGTGCGGTTTTGGTTCGGTGGTGGGTGGAGTGGACTGGTCTTCGGACTGGTTTTTAAAGATGTTATGTATGTCGGCGATTTTGTTGTGAAAGAAAGAGGATAGAGAGTCACAGAGGTCTTGGGAGGGAGTGATGTCGTTGGTGCCGGAGGTGGGGTTGGTAAATTCTTTGACGATATTGAATAGTTCCTTGCTGTTTTGGGCGTTGTTGTTAAGGCGATCCTTGAATGCTGATTTCTTGGTGGATCGGATCAGTTGGTCGTGTTTGCGGATGGCGTTCTTGAAGGTGGCCAGGTTGTCGGTGGTTGGGTTTTTTCTCCAGGCTTTCTCGAGGGTGCGACAGAGCTTCTTGGATTTCTTAAGTTCATCGTTGAACCAGGGGGCTTTTTTGCTACCTTGCTTGATTTGATGGTTTTTCAAGGGTGCTAGTTCGTCGGCGCTGTGGGAGATCCATAGTGTGAGGTTGGTGGCTGCTTGGTTTGGGTCCGATGATTTAGCAGGAGGGTTCTGATGAAGCGATGGTCGGTGGTAATTTTGTTCCAATTTCTTCGAGGAATAGGTTGTGGGGGGTTGTTGGTCGTGGTCTTTTTGTAGTGGAAGTGAACGCAGCTGTGGTCCGTCCAATGGAGAGCTGTGGTGTGATCGAAGGAGATGTGCTTGCTGGAGGTGAAGATCGGGTCGAGCGTGTGTCCGGCATCGTGGGTGGGGGTATCAACAAGTTGTTTGAGTCCGAGGTTGGCCAGGTTGTCCAGAAAGGTGGTGGTGTTGCTGTCGTTTTTCTTTTCCAGGTGGAAGTTGAGGTCTCCCAGTAGAATGTAGTCCTCGGAGGGGAGGGCGTGTGGGCTGATGAAGTCAGTGATGTCTTCGCTGAATTGTGTGTGGGGGCCTGGTGGTCTGTAGATGAGGGTGCCTCTGAGTGTGGTCTTGGGGTCGGTGTGGATTTGGAAGTGAAGGTGTTCGGCGGTAGCGAGGTTATCGTCGGAACTGGTCGTGAGGCGGATGGTGTTCTTATGTACGATGGCGATGCCTCTTCCTATTTGGTTGGTGCGATCCTTTCGGATGATCTTGTAGGTGTCCGGGATGGCTATGGCGATGTCGGGCGCTGATGAAGCGTTCATCCAGGTTTCTGTAAGGAAGGCGACGTCCGGCGATGTAGTGTCGAGTAGGTTCCAGAGTTCAATGGAGTGTCTGTGGACCGAGCGGGTGTTGGGTAGGATTCACTTTAGGTGGTTGGTGTCGGAGCTCTGTTTGGAGTTCATGGATTTGGTGTGGGGTCTGATGCAGTTGAACTTGCAGGAGTGGCATGTGAAGGGTCCATTGGTTTGTCCAGGGGCGGCTAGGTTGCAGTTTTGGAGTCTGCCGGGATTAAGTGCTGATAGGGTTCAGGCGTCGTACGTGATGCTGGAGGAATGGATTTTGCGGGGGCCAGGGGGTCTGGCCCTGGGCGCGGTCCAGGCGCGGACGGGCGTAGACGGGCTTACCTTTGGCGCTCCTTCGGCGCGCATGGGGCGCGCCCGCTGCACGTGAACGCTGCGCGCAAAGGCATCTGTCATAAGTGGATAGTGGAGGGGGGTGGGGCGAGGGAGGGTCTGCTGGGAGGCGGAGCGGGGTGGAGAGGTGGGCTGGGAGGCAACAAACAACAACAAAATGGCAGCAGACCAAGATTGAATCAGGACGAGATTGGGGCACAGGCAAAAATATTGCCAGCAATGCAAGCCTTCACAAAAAGCGCCACGAAGTAACAGAGGCACAAAAACACAGTGCGCGCGATGTGGGCTATGCAGTAACAGCGTAACAAAAAATACAATCAGGCAAATAAATGCTATTGATGCGATCAGATGGCGATATCAGCAGAGAGCAGCAAAGCGCTACGATACCACAGTGCAGCAAAGCGCCACAATACCAGAGAGCAGCAAAGCGCCACGACACCAGTAGTGGAGCAGGGAGCGTGGGGAGCGACCGCCTCAGAGCGAGTCAGGACGGTCACAGTGTAGGTGCGGAGAGGTCAGCCCCTAACTTCCAGTGGGAGGGAGGGTCATATGGGAGGCGGGAGCGGGGTGGAGAGGCGGGCTGGGAGGCAACAAACAACAACAAAATGGCAGCAGACCAAGATCGAATCGGGACGAGATTGGGGCACAGGCAAAAATATTGCCAGCAATGTGGTGCTGGAAAATCCCATGGTGCGCAGATCGGACTGCTCCCGGTTGTCCGACGAACACGCCCACCGTGACGCCGGGGTCCGTCTGACGCAGGCAAGGGGTTAAAGGCCAAGCCTAAAAAATATTTAACAATTGCTACCATAAAAACACAGAAAAGATTACAGGATTGACGAGCCCAAAGTTGCTGTCTAAAATAGATGAAGTTGTCTGTCATAAAGCAATGGACTCTGTACCTTTTACTGGCATTTACATGTACGCATCTCTTTGAGTCTAGCATGGTGGAGCCTACTGGTGATGCAATCACTACATTCAAGATCCGCAGTCCAGAAATGCTAGCCTCCCTATAACGATTGATAAGCAGTGGAGACCCTCTCCCATAGGGGATATCAATATGTTTAACTCCCATGGCACTAGCCAGCAATGCAATGCTTCATCCAGGTCTCTTTTGAGAATACTAATAAATGAAAGTGTAGAAGGAAGGCAAAGGCTATAAGACAACTTGCTTATGTTTTGCTTTGAGGTTCCATTAGAACCTTGGGCTGAGCCAGAGGCAGCATGCAGCTTGAGCAAGGCTCAGGCCTTCAGAAGCTTGTGCATCACTACCCTGCACACGCCAGAGCAAGGGCCCTAATAAAAGTCTGTGGTACTGTACCTTTGTGCTGTTCACTATTGCAACACCTAGCATTACCAAGGAAAATAGGGCTTTATTACTCATGCTGCTAGCATTTATGATTGCCTGTGTTAGGATACAGTATCACATTAAAGATAAGCCTATTGGCTTTGAACTTGCTTGCCTAAGGAGCATTAGCAGTACTTATTTTACTCATGCTTTACATTCTGATGCTTGAAGTTTTGATTTTCCTCTTTTCCAGAACTGGGTGTGGGAGTTATTCTTTATAATTCTTAATAGGTTGGTGGGAAACATGCTTTGAGATCATGAGATCCCTGAAGAACTTTCCGCCTCTCTTATCGTTCCCTGCTAAGAAAACAGTCATTCAAGCACTGATCTCAACGGCGAACGACCTTTACAACAAAGTTGTTACAACTCGATACATTACATCGTGGTCATTACAACGCAAGTCGTTACAACGACTTGCGCTGGATGGCCCTCTACACTAAGGAATAGCATGATTCACTATTCCAACACCGTCCCTACTGTTACACACACTGGAATTGGAATAGTAAATCATACTATACCAATACCTAAGTCCAGCGCCTATAGCGCAAGTAATTGTAAGAACTTGCGTTGTAATACCGGGTATGCATCATACTGTAATGTAAATGATCGCATTGTAACGTCATACATTCATCCCAACCTGTATTGACTATGCCAATATTCTACATGCAGGCCTTCCAGAATATCTACTGGTGGTCCAGAATGTGAATGTTTTACTCCTGCTCAAACTCTTAAGGTGGGTGCAGATTAGTCTGCATCTTTGGGATCTCCACTTGCTGCCCATTAGGGAGAGAGAGAAATTCTAGTCTCTTGTGCTGGTTCATGCAGCCCTTTCTGGCAAAGGACCTACCTACTTGAGTACCATATTTGGCATCTACAACCCACCAAGACAGCTTCCAAACTACCAATAAACTTCTAGGGCGCTAGCCCAGGATCTGCAGACGGAGTGCTGGAGGCATATCACTTACTTTATTGGGTGCTGCGGCATGGAATCTGCTCCTCTTGGAATTATACACTACAAGGCTGTTTAAAAGGAAACTGAAACCCTGTTATTCTTCATAAAACTGAGCATGCGTTTTCTCTGGCGTCTGGCTTGTACCCCGCCGGGACACTCCCTGGAGTAGCTGCTAGTAATGTGCCTTATATCATATCATGATGCAGCAGAAAATTGCTCAGTAAAAAAAACAAAAGGACATATAATACATATTTTCTGCATGATCAAAAGGGCCTATCCCTTGCCTTTGATCAGACATTAAAAAATACCCCAAGGAAAGATCCTTTATATCATGCACATGGTCTCCATCACTCCACTGGAGAGGATGCTCCTCCAAGATTAAGGGTGTTTGTTTAATGCGCTCATCTGTCATCTGGCAGTCAGGGAACACATCGCATTGGCAGCACCAATCAGTCTTGCTTCCCAATATTGACAAAGGAACGTTCGCTGCTTGAAGCCTCCCTTGCCCTGACACCGGAGCAACCGACCTTGTTTCCTGAGTTTACAACGGGTCCCCGTGCTGCTGCTGGAACCTCTGTGGGATTGTTGAACCAGGACTGTGGGGCGGACGTGCCTGCGGGGGACCGCTAGGACCAGCATTAATAGCTGAACTCACCAGCTGGTCCTCTCTCCCTAACCAGCCCCGCCTCCTGCTGGCAGCTTAAAACATCTCATGGCCCCACTCAGCGGGTGCCGTTCGCTGCTTGAATCCTCCCTTACCCTGCCACCGGAGCGACCGACATTGTTTCCTGCGTTTACCACGGGTCCCGGTGCCGCTGCTGGAACCACTGTGGGATTGTTGGACCGCGACTGTGGGGCGGACGTGCATGCGGGGGACTGCGAGGACCAGCATTCATAGCTGAACTCACCAGCTGGTCCTCTTCCCTAATCAGCCCCGCCTCCTACCCTATATCATCCGGCCCCCCAACGCGACGCGGGACGCTCGCGGGCGTGCGCCGGGCTAAGCCCGGGCAAAGGGCGGGCCGTCTGAGGCCGTCCGAGGCCGATAGAGGCTGGACTGGGCCCACTTTCCTTGAGGTATATTACTTGATTCCTCCAGCTTTTTATTTTATGGTAACGTCTATCCTATTATTAGTATGGTGCTGCGATCAGGGAAGGGGAGAAAGGTTACAATATCTACCCCGGGGGGGGCTGTCACTGGGACCATGGATCGTTTCATTAGCCGGGCTGCAAACATTTTTGAGAAAGAAATAGCAGAGACAGAAAAGCGTTTGTCCCTTGACCTGATGATGGGTAGGCGCTCCTCTCTGGGCGCTATTGGTGCATCTTTTTCTCCCGTATCTGGGTTGGCGGACCTGGGAACAGCTATACGTTTATCTCGTAGTCCGAAGCCGGTAGAATCAGGCCTAATCGAATCTACCCTAGAGAATACAATAGATAGTACACCCATAAGTGGTTCCACATGATCATCGATTAGTTTAATAACGACCACGGACAGTCCTAACCTCGTCCCACCACCAACGAATACTCAAAATGTAGTAAACACAATTACCAAAAGGAAACGGGAGGGAGCCCCCCAATGGGGAAACCAGCTAAAATATCTAAAAACATTTGTCTAACTCCCACCCCCAGTTTATTAAATACATCTGTGAGGCTTTCAGCCCCTTTTAATATGGTTTCTGAACATACAGGCAATAGTGACCTTTTAGGAAAAATTGAATTCCTGATGAAATCTTTAATGCAGCCCCTATTGGAGTAAACACTGATCATTAATAATAAACTGGACCAGCTCGAAAAGGTAGTGGCAGCTAATACTGACACATTAGAAAAAATGGTTACTAGAACAGAAATATTTGTATCCCCTCACACGGAGCCCTTAGAAAACGGCATTAGTACAGATACCCAACAGGAGACAGTAGTTACTAATACCCAGCCAGTGAGA
Organism: Lissotriton vulgaris; assembly: GCF_964263255.1. NCBI lineage: Eukaryota > Metazoa > Chordata > Amphibia > Caudata > Salamandridae > Lissotriton > Lissotriton vulgaris. Next base: position 148,822,900 of record NC_141695.1, on the reverse strand, counting down.
AAAGATGTAACTATCCCCAAGCCTAGTTCCAAGTTAGAATTCTGCGGGGGCTGCGACGGAGGTCCAGCTATAGCGAAGGCACCCTTGAAAGCAAAGGAAATCCCGCCTAAGGAAAATAATCGAGAGACTAATAACCAGGTAGGGAAAGTTTCATATCCAGACCTCCCACCGGAAGCATAGCCCCTGGTAGTCATTCTTCGGGTGTCCCGACTTTAAAAGAGGAAGTTTTATGAATCTTTTGCCTCATTAAAGAACAAAGTGATAAGCTGGCATAGTGTGAATAGACCTCCCCCCCCTTTACATCAAGTGAGATTATTATAGTCAAGAGGACCCCCTGGGTGGGAAGAACGGCTAAATCGATTAACGGTGATTGTATCCTTGTAACCTTTAGAGATCCGAGGGCAGTCACCCATATCTGTGTATGGGAAAATCATAAGACAGATACAATCATCCAGCCACTTCCCCTAAACTTTTTCTACCCACTGAACTATGAAAGAGAACCCATAAGAGGCCAAGAAGAATGGACTAGAGTATTAAGGAGGAAAAATGATAGGGGGTCCTGGGGTTACAAGGCCCTCTTGTACCCTATTGACGCCTACGCTAGCTATAACTAATTTAATTGCTTAGAAGCCGTAGACTGACAGCCCAAGTCCCAGCATGAGCTTGTGTATAATCGACCCCAGTACAAGGCGTCAGGTTCACCCCCTAATTATATAGAGTTACCACAGCTAGTGGAGCCCACATTGATTGATTATGCACGAGGGTGGGGGAATGCTAGTGCCCCACCCTGTCATGGAAACGTAACTCGGAGCATAGCCATCACTATACTTGATGGACACGGAGGTATTTTGTGCAATACAAACCAACCAAGCCTACAGGAGATCCTCTTAAAAAGCGTTGATGAAGTCCCCGTTCACAGTACCGAAATAAGTGATAGATGGTTTAATCTTGCCTATCGGAACATTGCCGGCTGGAATAAAAAACAAGATAGCTTGGGCTGGAAAGACTTTATGACCAATCATGATATAGTATGTTTTCAAGAGACTTGGCGGGTGAATGACATTAATTATGATGGTTTTGTATCCTATAATTTACCAGCCCAGGCCTCGAATATGGGTAGAGCCAAAGGTGGCCTGGTTATCCTACTCTCTGTTAAACTCCCAGTGAAGGTTGTTTTGCATGAAAATGTTGGTAGTCATTCACAAATTGTGTGGTTATCCCATAAGAACGGACGTAACACATTGTTGATTAACCACTACAATAATGTGTTTGATTCATCCCGCTGCCTGGTGGTAAAGGAACTAGAGAAGGCCTTGGATAAGATTTGTAAGGATAACTGTGTGAACTTCTCAATCATCTGGGGCGGGCATTTTAACATCACTACGTGTATACTATCAGGGACCAAGGTTTGTGGATATAATGATGATAGTGGGGATGGCATTATTCACGTTTCTCACAATGCGTATGGAGAGTCGTTGAACCTGGTTCTGGCTAAGTTTGTTTTAATTATACTCCAGCCTGCTAAAGACAGCAAGGGCAACTTCGTCCCTACCTTTACGGGGAGGAACTCGGCCACGATCATTGACCACCTGTTGATCTCTAATGATATTAGCCCCTTTTGTGATGCCCCAGTTGTAAGGGATTTAATTTTAAGCGACCACAACTGCATTACACTTGAGATCACTATTTGGGGCCTTAAGCCTTTTCCCAATACTTGTACCATCAATGACATAGTGCCGTGTAGATCCAACGGCTATAGAATAAAATCGAGGGGAGACAATTCAGAAGAACTATTGGTTAAAATAGTATCGGCTTGCCTTCCGGGTCTACAAGATTTCCTGGATGAGAATTCTTCCACTCAGGGAATACTATCCAGTTTTAATAGGATAAATATTGTAATCAATAACTTCTTGACAGCCACCAAAGGTGGTACTAATAAACCTAAGATCGGTTGGTTCGACCATGCATGTACTGAGTCTCTGAGGAAATTAAAGGCAGCATTATCTAGAAGACCAAGGGATAGATCGATTGTCTCTAACTTAGGGCATCCTATATTGAACAGCTAAAGCGTAGGAAGATAGAACTACGGGAAGAAGCCTGGGATAGTTTGACTAGAGCAGTTGAGATGTCAGATAGTAAACTCTTCTGGGACATGGTTAATCGCCCTCTTTTTAAGAATGAGAACATTCCGGTACTCACTGCCCAGGTCAGCAGCGAGAGTTGGATGTCACACTTTGGAAGTATATTCAACTCAGCTGTAATGGCAATCCCTAGGAACACTGAACCCTGGCTGGTCACCCTTCTGGATATTACAGTACAAGAAGTCGAGGTGGCGATCAGGTTTTGTAAGGGCGGGAAGGCACCCGGTACGGATGGGGTACCAATCGATCTGTATAGGACCGACCCGAAACTATGGCGGCCTGTACTGGTTAAAGTTTTTAACGCTGCAGTGACAGAAAGTACCCCACTTTCCTTGGTGGAATCGGTGATTATACCTATTTATGAAGAGGGAGTTAGGTCAGACCCAAAGAATTACAGACCTATCTCTCTCCTAGATTCTTCCCTCAAGACAATGAGCCGGGTGTTGCTGGCTAGGTTAGAGGAATGGGCGGAGAGTAACGGAATCCTAGCCCATTGCCAATTTGGGTTTAGAAAAGGATTAGGGATGATCGAACAGTGCATAAACTTAGACCTCGTAATAGGGAAGTATACGCGCGCCAAGGAGGGCTCGCTCTTTCTCTGTTTTGCTGATCTGAGCAGCGCATTTGATCTAGTCGATCATGCCCTATTATGGCCGACATTACTTGAACTGGGTGCACCCCCGGAGATCATTTATTTCAGGGCTAGATTATATTCCAATTCATCGGCCCGTATCAGATTCGGCCATGGCGGGGAGTGTACTGATAGTATTGGTGTTAACCTAGGCATAAGGCAAGGGTGCGTTTTAACACCCCTCCTTTTCTCTCTTTTTATTAATGCCGTTGAGGCAGAGATTAGGTTAGTTAACTCCGATGCACCACAAGTAGACGGGCAGGCCATTCCTGTTCTGCTTTATGCCGATGACTCTGTACTTTTATCTAGAACCCCCCAAGGCTTGCAGAAACCAATGGATAGGTTTGCTGGGTGTATAAACGAATGCAATCTTAAGATTAATTCCATGAAAACTTTTATTATGATTTGTGGAAGTAAGCCGAGGAAGACCAGTTCTTTTTTTATCGACGGGCAAAGGATTGAAGTTGTCATCAAATGTTGTTACTTTGGTATAACCTTTAGTAATAATGGCCTGTGGACACAAGAAATATCGAACCTCTAAGCTAAGATGTCCAACAGCGCACATGGAGTCTTCAAGTTTGCAACAAAGCTTGGACAACGTTGTATATACGACATGTTGCAAATTTATCGACTGAGATGCGCCCCTATAGCTTTGTATGGGTCAAAGTCTGGGGGCATAGCCGTTTTGAGGCCCTGCAAATGGAAGAGAATTGTTTTCTGAAAAGACTATTGTGTCTACCCCAATCAGCTTCTACACTGATAATACATAATGAGCTAGGGATAGAATATTTGTCTGACTTAATTAGTTTAAGACCTCTGATGGTTTGGAGAGCAATCTGGTATAAAGAAGAAACTAGCTTTACGAGATACATTATTAATGATTGTCTTCGTTTAGACAAGAGGCTCTCGATCCCTTGGATTAATTACGTCGTGACCACAGTAGGAGCTTTATTGAATATGGATATTTTGGCAGACCCAGCCAGTCTCTCTGACATCCCTAAGAAGGAGTTAAAATCTTTGTTTTTAGGGAAAAAGGCGGAAGCACGTAGGGAGGCAAATATGTTGTTAACAATTCCCCAGTACTATTATTCTAATATCGAGACTACTGGTTTTCAGACCTACCTAACTACGGTCACTCGGCCGTCTCACCGGTATGTCCTTACCAGGCTAAAACTGGGTATTGCCCATAAATTGGTGGCATTTCCGCTTATAAAAATTCATCCTTCTGTAACGTGTCCATGTGATGGGATTACAAAACAAAGTACTATCCACTTTTTATTCATTTGTGATTTTTATTTGCATCTTCGTTTATATTATCTAAAACCATTGTTTAAAAAAAGGGCAATAACAACTGTCAAATCAGCTATGCGACTGCTCTTCTCTCTGAACAATCATGAAATTGGTTTTCGTACTGCGATTTTTATCTTCAAAGACATTTCTGTAGGGAAAAGTATGCTTTTTTAAACTCATCTTTGAATTATGTAGCATTAATATTAACTTGTAGAGTGGAATCTGTTTTAGCGTTATCTGAATGTTTATTGTCTGCTTTATCATGTGCTTTTATGATTGTTGTTTTCAAATAATCGAATAAAGCTTTGAAATTTGAATTTGACAAAGGAACGCAATCAACTTTGCCAATGCACAAATAGCCATGGTAAACTTAGAGGAAACATTGTTCTCCGTACTTTGAAGATGGCTACTACCGTGCAATCATTATCTCAAGCAGGAGAAGAGACCACTGTACTAATGAAACATCAGAACCTGCAAAGATATCAATTGCAGACAACTGTGGCAACAGAGTGTCAAATGATGGAACACGTCTGAAGAATGTGTCCTCAGAACTCACAGATTGCCAATGAATTCAAACATGGGAGACTGACACCAACAAATCTACTTATTAGAATAATACGGGACAACTCTGCAGCCATTAAGAAACGTCTTCGAGCACCACTGGGGGAGCCACTGGGTATATTAATTAAAGCAGCGCCCCTGAAACCAACAATCTAACACAGTTCTTGAATGGTGCCCGCTCAGTACTCTCAGTACTCTATCATACACTATGCCTGGGTAGCCGTGGTGTTCCTAATCTCTCTCAAGTGGTGCCGGAACTGCCACATTTCCCACGCATCCATTTATGAGAGAAATACCTTAAAACATCACCTGGGAAGCAGAACACAGGGAGCATAACTTCCTGCCAAGACTCTACTCACAGTGACGGTGAATGTGACATTTAAGCAGTGGGCAGCATGAGGGAGAGCAGCGTGGGGAGGACAGAGTGGGGTAAACCAAGGAAAAAGAATTAAAAAAAATAATGCTTACCTGAATTGGTGTTTTTACGGCCTCGGCTCCTCGACTCACCCCACACCACAGTGTCCCCTACGCCAATCATGCTGCTGCTCTCATGTTGGTATTACCCCGCATGAGAACAGCACCTTGATTGGTGTGAGTGCCTTAGTTTGGTGCTCACTAAGGGACTACGGCCCTCTGCTGGTTCTCCACCTGGCTGTAACGCACAGCTCTGGTGGAGAGATCTAAGTGTGCATGACAATTTGTCTAGCCAAACTGTCATGCTCAGTTGGAGCAGTGCCAACACTCCTCCTCCTTCCAGCAACTGTGTTGACTTGCAGGAATGGACGGCCCACCCTCAGCTCAGCTGCAGGAAGTAAGGGTCAGTTGTATGACCATTTTTGCATGCCCAAACGGGTTTGCAAATCCGTTTGTGCATGCAAAAACAGCATGGGGAATGTACAAACCCTATTTTGCAAGTCACAATTTTTTGTGACTCGTAAAATAGGGTTTTGCGACTTGCTATTGTGAAGTGGAATTCCCTTCCTAATAGTGAGCGCAACCCTATGTAGGAATGGTTTGCGTCTGCAATTGCGGGAGCGAAACACTTGCAAATTACTACCCTCTTCAAGAGTGTGGTAATAGCGTTGCAAGGCATCCCCAGGGGACCCCTTCTCCTTCACCAATGTAGGGTAAGATATTTTTTAAGGGCTGGCAGTGGTCCCAGGGCCCATTATCCGCTCTTAAAAAATTAAACAAAAACGTTTTATTTTGTAATTTTTTTAATGCATCCCGTTTTCCTTTCAGGAAAACGGCTGCATTAAAAAAAAAACATGCTTTATTTAAAAGCAGTCCCAGACATGGTGGTCTGCTGAGCCCAGCAGGCCACGATATATGGGAGGGCTTGCCATTCCCAATGGGGTCACAAATTGCAAGAGGCTCATTAATATTCGTGAGCCTTTCTATTTGCGATAACCGTGTAAAAAACACTGTTGTACATTGGAAATAGCGCCTCGCAAATTGCGAATCATAAAAAACTCGCAATTTGCGAGGCTCTATTTCCACGGTCGAACATCAGGTCCCAGGTGAGAAAAAATAAAATGATAATATCATTTTATATAAACATACAAATAAATAAAACGAATATTGTTGTGTGCACTGCATTCTCAAATGCGATGCAGTGCGCGCATCGAAATTAGTTAATTTATTTATTTGTTTACTTACCTGTAAATCTCCGTAATCCATAGATTACTACCTCCACCCTGCCCCTCCCCCTCTTCACGTCACCGCCCGGCAGGTACTCCCACTACCGACCGCGGCTGGCAGAGCAGTCGCCTTCATTAGTAAAGCAAGTGTAAAGTCACCATGGCACATTTAGTGTGGATTATGAGCGATAGAAAAAGTACCCCTGAAATGATCTCATAAGCCCTGCCCTGCACTCAGCCCTACCCTTACCACTCCATCTGTTCTTGCAATAAAGTTTGAGGGCAGGAGGCCCATCTTCAAAACATTTTGCTTAGGAGAGTTCCGAGCAAAAAAGTGTGAAAACATCTGCTCTGGCTGTAAATCGAACCAAAGGAGTCTTGTGTTTGAGCTGGATCTGTTCTGGTCGCAATCATGTAACTTCGGCGGAGAAGGAGATGCTGGCATGAGAAGATCAGATCTCTAAACCTCAGCCCCCACCACAGACTAAACGTGTGCTCTACACATAAAGCACATAATATTTCTGCATGCCTCGGTTTCATTATCTCTCACAAGAGGATGGGAGAGTAAATTCCAGAATGATGTCTAAATGATAACCTGAACATATGTTTAACATGTGCAAACAATAGCTTTATTATTCCTTAGACAAAATGTAATTTCCTTGTTGCACCGCAGGCAATGCAGTGTGGGAGGATGGAAGGGTCGAAGGAGTAATGAGATGGGCATCATAAGGTCATTGATTATTTCTCTAGTTCCATCAAACTGTCTGAATGAGTTCTACTGAAGATATGAAAAAAAAGACACTCACGAATAAACTATCACTAAACAGAACAAGCAGCCTTGAAAGTAACCGTGCAGTAGTGCCAGGAAGAACTGATCACAAAAGTGAAAGTGAATGCTTGGCATTTTAGTTGCTAGGACAACAAAATGGCGTAGGACTGTCCACAGTCCCATGGACACGTGCATGCTGTTTGCAATGGTCAAATGGCGAGGTAGCCATCTTTGTCCATTGCAGACATGTGGATGAGAGCCCTCGCAGAATTGATTCCAAAAGGTGCTCTCTATGGCGAGGCAGCGCATGCGCTGCTTTTGCCAGGCGAGACCTAAAAATGGGAGTTGAGCCGTTCTCAATGGGGAATCTTTATGCCAAGCATGCCTTCGAACAGGGCACGGTATTTATACTACCACACCCAATATGGCCACTAAATCCAACGGGAAACCAAGATATTGCGAGAAACCAAGATCTTGCGAGATTTTGACTTTACTCAGTAACGAAGCACAGGATAATGAGTTGGGGTCCTTTAAGGAAGTAGATGATGACTGAGATTTGGATCTCTTTCTCTTCTGTAAGTGCTGGGACTGGCAGAAACCTGGAAGGGAGTTTGGAATATGAATGTAGCAAGGTATATGGGAGAGGTGGGTAAGGTCTCAAGGATCGCAGGACCATTCATATTGGACATGTATAAGGGACAAGGGATATAGAGGCGTATACTTTCAGGTATCGCTTTGTCTGCGCATTATATATTGTGAAATCCCAAACCCCTGATGCCCAGGAGCCATATAGTGCACAGGTGTGCAGGTGGAGCAGGGCATAACAATACTCCATCACCAAAAGCTGTTCCACTGGGTGTGGCATTTCAGGAGTAAGAGTGACACCTCCAAACAAGGGATGGGGCATTGATGTGCTGAGAGCGTTGTGAAGGCCTATCCTATGTTGAGCATCCCACCTTTTTTTACTAAATAAAAACGTTTCCCATGTTGTCTTTTTGAGGACGTACATATTCAACATACTTCACATTCAATATGATCTTTTAGGACAATCAGCGGAGGATGTTTTTCTGCATGAGAAAAGGGGTCGAAGGGTCTCAGGAAAGAAGTATAAAACACTGGGTGCACCTGACAGTCCTCTGGAAATTCCAGGTTTAGAGACACATGATTGATCACCTTGGAGACTTTGTAGGGACCTATATAATGAGGTTGTAGTGTATGTGGTTCAGCGAAATGCAAGTTCTTTGTTGCTAACGAGACTTGATCTCCATTTTCGTAAGCAGTTGCTGGATAATGAGGTTCATCACCCTTTTAGAATGTTGTAACTCGCATTATCTGTTGACCACATTTTCTCGATATTTTTGTGGTCTGTTACATTAGTGTAAACTGTTCCCTCCTTGGGCCAGGGAAATGAGTGTGCCATTGTGTATGCGTGCCATTTTTGGCAAAACCGACTAAGCTAATTTGCTTCTGTGTGGAACCTGGTTGCCATGTATTTTATTTGGATATCCATGATAACTGTAGTGATTTTGCTGACAAATATGCTCCTTGATCTTTTTGGGAGTCTTGTTTGTTCTAATCGTGGAGACATATGTCCAAGATGCACTCTAACAGTTGCGATCGCTATGAGCACAGCACTAGCTACAGATGCCTCAAACAATTCAAGATGTACATTTTAATAAACACAAATGACAATGCATATGAAGGGATGCTTCATAGGTGAAATAATGCAATAAAAACAGCATATGCACAATATCAACATTTGAAAAAATACAGTTTTCAATGAATTACAGTACCCTCAAGTAATAAACATAAGCAAAAAAACATAAAACATTAGGACAATATCTGCATGAGATCAATTCTTGTAAGAAGAAACGGTTTTCTATAAATATCAGCACCATATCATCATATGTACATTACACCAACTCAGCAAAAAACAGTCGGAAAAAAGATTGCTAGTGCAGGCTATCTAGTGACCAAGGAAAGCTCTGTGTGGTACACGGTACTAAGTAAGCCTGATAGTCGGCCAATATCGACTTTGGGACAAAGGTAATGTGATAGATACAGAAAAAGGAATACCTCTAAAACCCTAGCCCCCCCTTTGGGAAATACACAAGTTATACCTAGTTTACCAGGGCCAAGTCTATTTTTCCTAAATATCCAATTCGAACCCTGTATTACACTAAGGGGCCAGGCGTATAACCTGTTAGAGGCCCTGTGGTTTAAGGTATCAACACCTCTCAATCTTCTCAAATACTGTCAGCATAACAAAGATTGAGTCATCTCCTAGTTCTACAAAACCTGCAGAGCTGCCAAAAATTGACCAGATGGTGTCTGGCTACTTCATGGACAAAGATGATTTCCCATCTGATTCAACTGAACGTGAGCCACCATAGCCGCTGCCTCTCCCTTTCAAGGTTCAAGTTTGTGCTCTTTATCTTTGGCTGGAAAAAGACATACTTTGTTACTCCTTGGTCGCACCTTTGGATTACAATTGGGTTACTTTTCCTGGTCCTCTGGATTGGTTTGATGACTGTCTTCTTCCTGCTTCTGAATGGACAATATCTCCAAGAACGCTCCTCAGTCCAACTTGTGAACTTGATATTTTAAGCACATGCTTCATCGCAAAGTGTATAAAGGGACGTGTCCCTGGTGAACATTATTGCAGTTCCAGAAGGAATATTGTGGAACAGGATATCGTATTATGTTTATGGTACCACTGAACTTTTGCAAATTCTATGTTTGTTTAGAATTTCTTTAAATTATATCATCAACTCCAGTACTATTTCTGATGATTGGGACTGTAATACAGTACATAATATGCTCGATTATCTAGAGCCGTTAACTGTGTTTTCTTCTGATGAATTGTATGATGGCACATCTAATGACGGTAATATGTATTTTTTTCAATGTTATGATCCCCATTTTTTGCCTAAAGCGAGTATCCCATATGCTGTTTATAATACACCCAATGGTAACACTGCTCAACACCAAGAAAAGGTATTTCAAAAAGATTTACACTGAAGTTTGCCTATTTTTCTGGTTTTGACTCGTCAGACCCAGCCTTATATGAATATAGTCTTGCACCTACATCTGCAAAGAAACATATGCTGACGTACACCAAGCTGATATACTCTACTTCCTTTCCTTCCCATCTGTCTATACAGGGTTTTGACTTTTGCAAAGACACAATAGATACAAAATCTGTTGGTAGGAGAAAAGATTAGCAGGTTCGGGGATCTGAGGTCCTGTTTAGAAAATGCCTAATACTATCAAATGATTTTCCTGAACAAAACTTGGCAACAAACTTCTTGTCTTGTTTAGCCAAGATAAAGGCTTGGAACACAACTCGTATTCCCACATTTGCAAGTTTTGAAGATTGCCAACATTTCACATGATACAGTGAGGATACACTAGATGCCATAATACGGAATGGTTCTTACAATTCCATGGTCCCCATTGAGAAGGGATGGTTGGTTTGGCCTATAGATACTAATGGGTACCAATCCAGATTTCTGGGTAATATCAAAGGGTTTAAGATCTATAGAACTGATCAACGATATGTACAATCTGAACACTCGAGGTGGTGACATACATTGTCTGTAAGTTATGCCTTGACTGGCTAAAAACCTCAATACTATCTCAGTTGAAGCAACACTTGTCCCTTCTGTCTAATGACATGGATCACAGGGATCTCTTGCTAGGTCCCTGGAATACACATCAAAAACACTTTGTGTATGAAATATGCAATGAACTGTGGAACATCTCTCAACAGGGAGCTGTTGAACGACTGTGTGAGATTGATAGGATTAATCTAGAAAAAGGCTATGGCAGTGGTTGACAATGGCATGACTACATTATCCTCTATGATATATTCATTGGGCCACATAGTATCCTCTGCAATTGACATTTTACAAGACATGTTTGTTTTCATCATACAATCTAAATGAAAGAAAATATCAATGGCGCAAAGAGGTACTAAATATACCATGATGCACATTGAAAAGTTACACCAATTGCCTCTCACTGTTGCCGAAAGACCTTCCACGATTGAATAATCAATGGCTATATTACCCTACCTGTCACAACATTTCAGTTCCAATATTGTCTACAACATCACCAGGTAGGCAGGTATGAAGTGTTGGATGAAAGAATTGTGCATGGATACTGGAAATTAACTTTCAATTTCAGGCTTTGACTGTGATGACGCTATAAACAGGTCCTTGATTTGCAAGGATATTTCACTTCACTCATGGCTCATGGGGCCATTTAGCCTTTATCAAAAAGTTCTGTATTAACTACGCCAATTGGGCGCAACAGACTACATCCATAACACGATTAGGTACATTTCACCTATTCCAATTTTTGTAGAGCACACTTTGGCATCTACACACATGTGAGTAAGGTGGGGATATTAGTGCACATCCCGTCCTGAAGAAGGAGTCCGTGTGACTCCGAAACATGTTGACGCACTTGAGTGGTTGATGTACCCTAAATAGTACCAACAACCTCGCTTTGCACTTTTTTAACGACACCAGCCGAGGGCTTAATAAAAACTTTTTAGTATTTTTTCTCCTACGAGCCAGGTGTTTTTTAACAATCACTGTCTTTCACCTCACCACTCACATTGAATTCCCTCACACACATCAACACATAGTCCACTTTCAGTGTTCCTACGTAGCCGTGAGTCGCAGCACGCCGCATCCCGTAGAGGGGTGCGAAGACCCCGATGATGAAGCATGACACCAAGGGGCCTGTTGGTGTGTGAGGGGTATTTAAACAACACTGTGTGCTCCCCACCACTGTAGGGATCACTACCACTACAAAGAGTGGATTCCTTTTATTTAATACTGTGGAATGATACCAGGCATCGCTTAACTTATATCCGTTAATTCCATAGTTATCTGTTGTACACGGGTATTGTTTCCACTTTCCTGCACAGTTAAGGAGGCAACACTGTGGCCTTCAATACAGTTTTCAGACATACGCTTTGATTCTCTAATCAAACTGAAAGCCATGCTTTTTCAAAAGGATGTGGCGTGAACATCTGCAAGAGAGACCTGTGATCTCCAGGTTGCGAGGTCCTCATCAGAGATACATGCGCTACTTCATGCTAACATCCCACTACATTTAGGGGAGCTGGTCAATCGTATCTTTAACTTATCTGATACAAAGGGAACAGCATACTTTTTAAATGTATTGGCTCTGGGTTGGTTAGGACCTATCAGATAGGTTTTGGAGTTATACCATCATTCATACACTTAGTACTAGGAAGCAATTTTGGAGGTCTTCCATTTGTTCTGCTACTTGTGGCAAGGTTCTGATTTTAATTTTCCTGCTCAGCAATGGTTGTCCCAGTTCAAACTAGATGGAGACAGCACTGGCCATGCTGCTATGCTGTGAGCGCATGATACAGTGCTTCGGCACACCTCAGCTTAAATAACTGAATTAGCACTGTTTTTTTTGTCATTCAGGCCTGTTTGCCCTCACTTCATACAACTTGTCTCCTGCTGCCTGCTTTTTAGCCATGACCGCATACTGGATATCTGGTTGGATCGCAATTGGTTGCATCATTGGACAATGAGACACTAATACACCCTTGGAAGGCTCATGGGTACAGTTGTCTCAAGCGTTTTCCATTGTTGCTGAACGCATTCTTTGAGGCACCCTGGGATACTTTGGCTCCTAGTGAACTGCATACCGGCTCTGCAGAACACTTACAGGACATAGTCCCTCCATCAGCAGCTGCTGTGGGAACTGGATGGAACCTCCTTTGCTTCATATACCTGCTTTGAGTTGTACCTCTAGAAACGTTGCCTGCAGTTGCCAGTGACAGTAATGTTGGAACTACCACTCTCATCCACAATTGACTTTTATGTTTGGTGGGAAATATTCAGCCTGTTTTTAAAACAAAATAAATCAAAACAATGTTGTTATGCTTTATTCTAGGCACGATGGAATTTTGAGTACATGGGGTTTTAAACAGTATGATGGCTTTTATGACTATCTTAAAGGGGCATTTGCTTTGAAAGGTTTTAGGCTTTTATGGTTTGCCTTTCTATATGGCCTTTTTTAGATAGATTTTTTAGGTCGAACCTTGGGATGAGGAGTGGGTGTTATGTGCCCCTACAGCAATGCTGCACATTTTCATTCATTGCCCTCCTTTCTGCATAATAACATTATTGCTGTGATCAGTTGCACATATTCATTTGCCTGCCTATGTTAGATTAGTGTCTCTGAAACTGCTTTGCTTATACATCTGGCTGCATGTAACATTATCATGATGCCTCGAACACTGAGTGCAAGGCTTTTACTCACGATGTACAAGTTCTGTTCTATCGTCATCCATGGGGCAACAGGGCTATCCACATATCCGTAACAGTGCTAATCTGCGTGTACATCACAAGGATGCTTTTTATTATAAATAAAAAAAGCATTTTAAGGGGTTAGCAGAGAATACACTTCTGCTGACATTGAAATCTCCTGCATGCTGAGACTTCACTAAGCAGCTGTCTAACACCTATGTGAGGGGTGTCCAGCCTGTGACCAAGACAGGGTCCTACATTCTTTACCACCAGGCAATGGGGTTGGATAATCTTGTAGGGGAAATCTTGGCTCGATAACTACATACACTCTAGACCTACACAGAATAGGGATTGCATAATAGGAGTACGCCTGATTACTTCCTTGTTTTATATGCCTGCATATATACACTGTTTTAGCACCACTGTGGAACTACATCTGCTATTTACTCTTTTGGTGCTTGTTATCATTGTTTGCTTCTGATTATCATAGCACCTGTAGTCTATACAAGAACAACATTGGTTCAATAAATATAATGTAAACATCCCACTGTGTATTCTGTAGATGTTTTCTCTGAGACCAAGAGTGCACGAGTGACTGAGAGAAGAGGGGTCAGGGTTGACATTTCAGCCGTTCCCAGAAACCATTTGCTCCTTTTTTCAGTTAGGGGGGTTTATGGTGGCACTGTGAACTAGCTGGTCTCTAGTCTAACTAGTCTACAGGGGTGCATGAAATCAGTCTAGGCACCTAACCTAAAGTTTGTGTTGTAGACAAATGTGTAGGTCCCACAAATTAGTGGGCTCTTCATAACAACACTACAGTACTCTATACAGCTTAACTATACAACACTCTACTACATTGTATGCCACTCCCCAACACTGTACTCCTGTCTATACCCCTTCAATCAGCTATGTAACACTGTACTACAATTTATGCCACTGTACAAAACTCTACGATACTCCAGCTCACCATACAATGTGTTACGTAACTCTTTGTATGCCACTACACTCTACTTTACTCCCCTCTTCTGTGACATTGTACTCCACTCTACTCCACTACTCCACTGTATGCCAGTCCACTCCATGCCACTCAATGCCATTGTACTTTATAGCATAGTATGCCATGCCACTTTAGTCTACGACACTGCACTCTAAACTACCCCACTCGAAACTACCCCACTCCAGTGTATTCCACTCCACTATACTCCACTCTACTACACGTTATCCCATTGTACACCAATGTACTATACTCCTCTCTATGTCGCTCCTCTGTCCAACACTTAACTCCACTTTATGCAATTTGACTGTCGAACACTGTATTACACTCCATGCCACTCTATGACACTCTACTCCATTTTATGCCTATCCACTATACACCATTGTACTATGCCGTATGACACTTGACTCATCTTCCCTCTATGATATGCCACTTCACTATATGAAACAATACTTCACCCTATGAAACTCTCCTCCATTGTACTCTACGACACTACACTTCATGTTAGCAGATTTAAAATGCTGATTTGACTTGGCAGAATAACTCCATCGCCTAGCCAAATACTCTCATTTTATTACATATAAGCCACCCCTAAGGCTGGCCATAGACAGCCTATAAGGCAGAGTGCATTGTAGGTATAAAGTTGGACCCCTGAATTCATTTTTCACTACTGTGAGGCCTACTTCTCCCATGGGATAACATTGGGCTACCTTGTTACATTTAATAAGCGCTATCATTTTATAGGGAACGTGTCAAAAATTCATGTTTGGTATCTGAGGAATTGTGTAATTTAAAATCCTCTTTAATGGTAAAGTCAGATTTCAAGTCAGAATTTTGAAAAAATCCACTTTCAGAAAGTTGCGATTTTCCTTTCCCTACTGTTGCATTTGCAGGAGTGAGAATAGTGATTTATACCCCATGGCTATTCAACACTTCCTCTACTGTTGCACTTCCACTTGCAGGAGTGTGAATAGAAATTATCTCCCCTCTGGTATCCTACACAATCCCTACTGTTGCACTCATTGGAGTGGGAATAGTAAACTATTAACCTCTGCTATCCAACACTTTCCCTACTGTTGCACTCATTCAGGTGGGAACAGTAATTTGTACCCTTTCTCTATCCAACACTTTCCCTACTGTTGCACTCGCTGGAGTGGGAATAGTAATTTTTACCCCTAGGCTATCCAACACTTTTCCTACTGCTGCACTCGCTGGAGTGGGAAGAGTAATTTATATCCCTCCGCTTTCCAAACTTTTTTGCTACTGTTGCACTTGCTGGAGTGGGAATAGTACTTTTTTCCCCTCCGCTATCCTACACTTTCCCTACTGTTGCACTCATTGGAGTGGGAATAGTAAATCATTCCCCTCCGCTATCCAACACTTTCCCTACTGTTGCACTCGCTGGAGTTGGAATAGTAATGTTTTAACCCTCTGCTATCCAACACTTTCCCTACTGTTGCACTCGCTGGAGTGGGAATAGTAAATTATTCCCCTCCGCTATCCAATACTTTTCCTACTGTTGCACTCGCTGGAGTGGGAATAGTAAATTATTCCCGCTATCCAATACTTCGCCAATTGTTTCACACGCTAGAGTGGAAATAGTAATATTTCTACCTGGGTATCAAACTCACTCAGAATATGAGTTGGGCCTCACAATTGGCTAAAGCACAGTTAACCCAGATCGAAGCTGGCTCTATCATTAGAAAGTTACAACACTAAAGCCCTAGGCGCAACCCTATATGGTGCAGAGTTCTGGGGATGTTCCAACTGCAATAACTTTCTAACCACTGAACATAACTTTTTTAGATCTTTAGTGAACCTTCCAGTGTCTACTCTGATGAGTCCTCTCTATCTAGATCTTGGCCAGGAGAGGGTGTCACACAAAATGGGTCTGTGGATACTTATGTTCTGGCACCGGTTGTGGACCTCTGAAGCTCTTGCCCCTTATAGGGTGGGGCTTTGGGAGGTAATAACAGTATACTGTGTGGACAGGATCCCCTTGATGCTCACAGTCAAGAATTTGTTGGGTAAGTTAGGACTGGCTGTCCATTGGAGTGACCCAAAAACCTTGAGTTAGACAAATAAATCTAGTCTTAAAGCTGTGTATTGGAGTTTTATCTAAACTAACCTGATAATGAATTGCAAGGGATCACTTTTGATTGATTTTATGAATTTTAAACAGACTGTGCTATTTGAGCCCACACTGGATGAAATAGAACCTCCTCTAACGAGGAAACTGTACCTACAGTTTAGGTTGGTTTTCTACTCTTTAATTACTGCAGAAGAAATTGTAGCAAAGTGGGGAGAGCGCTGAAGAACGTTGCACCTGTTGTCAAGGGATCACTGAGACACCTGAAAATGTTCTATTCTTCTGCCCCTATACTCCTGATCCCGACTTAAATGGATTGTCCCCCTCTGTAGAAATCTAGGAGTAAGGAGACACAAGTGTGTATATTTAATAATGAAGACAAACACAATGCGTATAATTGTATTTTGTATAGCAACGTTTTTAATGGCAGCATGGATCAGTCCTACTAAGTATTCCTCCGAAAGTTTTAAGGGTGTAGTTTTTATGAAATAGCACACAGATTTTTACATTTGTAATACATTTACAAATGTAGTTTTAGCATTTAACAGTTTCTCCTAAGGAAACCTGTGAAGTTTGTAACTGTAAATAATGATGTAATCCTTACCATTATGCTGCTACTATATGGAACTTTTTCCCTTTTGCACAAACACCAATGCACTTTGACTGAACTGTCTTGCTGTCATTGTAAATAGGCTGTGACTGTTTATTTATATTTAAATGTCTCATTTGTATTTTACGTTTGTAATTGTCTTGTTTTATGGTGTACTTTTATGATCCGCAGAGGTCGAAATAAAGTCTTTTGATTGATTGATAGTATATATAGATATATATACACACACCTTTATTTTTTTTAGAATTTCCTAATATTTTATAATTAATTACAAATATTATTGATGTATTATTTTTGAGTAAATATATATTACATTTTACATATGTAGGTTTAATTTATTTTTAAATTACATTTCTTACTTATAATTGTTCAAATTTACAAATAAATCGAAATATTTTTTGTTAAGTAAAATATATTATTTATTTTATTTTACATTATTTTATATACAATACTTTGTACTTCGATATTTTTAACAACAATATTTTTTTGTTGATATTTTGTTCTTACTATTATGAAGATAGAGATGATATTTATGTCCCGATAATTCTGTAAGTCGATATTAGTCTTGTCGATATTCTGTCAGTGATTCATTATTTGGTGCCCGAATTAATGAATGAATGAATAGTATACTTATAGATTGCACTGCCACTCCCAAAAGAGCTTCCTGGTGGGAAGTAAGGCCTGCATGATGTTCATGCCTCACATAAATGGGTTAAGTTGGCAGACATACTTTGTGTATTCCTCCTAGAAAGTATCACAAAGTAGAGTCTGGGCAATGACAGGATGGGCCATCTCTGACTTGATTTTGAGTGTAGCAGAATTTTTCCCCTACAAACAAGCAGTATTTTCTTATAAATCATCCTCCTTTAAGTTAAAAACGGTGCAGCTTTGTCATTTGTTAACTTTAAAATTATTTAACGCAATGTTTTAAAACTGGATAGGTGTTGGTACTCTTTGTTCTAAATAACAACCGACAAGTATCACAAAATATTGAATGTAAACTCACATGCAGAAAACTGTTAGTGAGGTGCTTGTAACCCAGTGCTCTATGAGTTCTTGCAGTGCTATAGCTACCATTGATTCAGCAAGTGAAGGCATAAAGGTTGCCAACTGAACACAATGATGCTTTACTTTTAGTGATGACTGGTGGCAGAAGGCCCATTATCATTCCCTAGATTTGGGCACAATGCCACTGTTCTACACCAAAGATCTAAATTTGGAGGAGCAATGACAGACAGCCAGTACCTCACAGTAGAGTGACTTGTCTTGAGTATTCTAAGTGCTTTGTGCTTTAATGAAACCAACCAAGGCCCAGCACTGTACTAAAAGCTTAAAGAATTATTTGTAAATATTGTGATATTAGCCCTATATTACACCAACAAAGCATGTCTAACCATCACTATGAGTAATTGGGAGCATTGTTCTCTGAACAATGTTTTTAGGAAATTAGTTCCAACTATTTATCATATTGCTCCTTGTTCCAAATATGCTAAACAGCCATACGGTTTACAAGGTCCTAACTGTATTTCATAGATTGGCTAACCCCTAGGCTGCTGGGGTAATTCCCCTGCCTTGCTGGGGGGAGAGTGGGCGCGCACGGCGCCGCGGTGCTAATGACGAGCTCAGCTCGTCATGACCACACTCGTTTCATTAGAACGCTCGCACAGCAAGGGAATTTACCCAGCGTGCGAGAGTTCTAAAGTTCATGACGAGCTCTGATGATGGCATTGGCCTTGGGCTAAAAGGCGGGCACATAAGGATTCAGACCCCTCAGAAGGGATGGGGGTCCCCCATGCAGCAGAGGCTGCTGGGGCCTGTGGTATGCCAAAAAGGAATGCACAATATATCTTCCAGCAATCACAGTGAGGCTCAACTAGTGAGGAGGAGAAAGGAGGAGCTAACATACACACAAGTACGTATGTAAAAGACAATTATCTCAATGAAAATACCTTTTATAATGCCCGTTAAAGCTTTTTAGCAAAACCCTTGAGTGCAGAATACTTCTGGTCAAAAGGGAGAGCGTGATTCACAATGTTTACCTTACAAGTTTGAGTAAATGTTTTTTGGGCATTCATAACCTACGAGTTTAATTTTACTACTAGTAATTTTCAGACTGCAAACAGGCGTATCTTTTTATGTGTGAAGCCTCTGCCACGGGTAAGTTAAGCTCTGTGAATCAGACCGTCAGTATTCATATGAATGGATAGTTTGGAAAGAAGATCTCTATTTGAAGAGATGAGGTTGGGAGTAAGACCTGATGTGTCAGTGGTTTCCTGGACAAATATACCGGATACATTATTGCTTATGCTAAAAAAAATTACAATGAATACCCAGCCATAATTGAAGACTTTAGCCATCAATAAATGAGCCACTTGTAATGGTTTGACATTCTGTGTCTAGGGGCCTGAATTTGTCATTGTGTAAAGTGCTCACACCTCACTCACTCTGGCCTTTGGTAATGGTATTGTCTGTACCGTCAGCAGAGAGCATGTGCTTGCCATACCCATTAGCCCACATAAGAGACACAGACTCAGATACCTTCATTTTACAATGAGCTTTATTCACCTACACAGCTCTAGCTCAGGCAATGCAATCAGGCGTTCATTGATCTACAAAGCAAAGCTCTTGAGCATGATTTATTGGGTTTGGGACACATAATGGTCATGATTAAATGGTTTAGTCAACATGCCTAAGTAATTCAACATGAAAATGGGAGAATGAAAGACCTGTGGGTTATGGGTTACACATGGCAGATAGAGTTCTGAATTATGTGGACGAAGAGAAAAGAACATTTAAGTCAGTCACAAAGTAGTTTCATGGGATTTCTTTATAGAAACACCTGAGTGATTGGCATTACCCTTGTGAATTAGGTGACCTTTTACAAATTTATGTCCATGCTTGTGTGAAGTGACACTAACTAAGTCCCAGTCCTGACATATATTTAGAGGAACCAAAATGTAATACAGCCCTTAATCCCATGAGGTGCAGACTTATTCAAGGTGGGTAGACAGGTGGCAATGAGTCTTTGATAGGAGGTGAAGGCACAATCCATATATACTTCCTTGACTCTCCAGTCACCAAGACAGTGTGCACACACAAGTTAGAACAAGAGCTGTCTGTCTCAAACATAAACATCTCTCCCTACCATCACCACCCAAGAAGTGTCTATTGCTGACTGAACAAAATCCTTCTTGCAAGACCATGATGTTGGGCATGGCATAATACGCAACATCTTTCAAACTACTGTATCGAATCAGCATTCATCTATGACTGTGGCGTAACATTTTCTAACAGTTAGGTATATAAGTTAACATAAAAGTGGGGAACCAAGTGCGACTTGATGGCGAGGCTGTGGCCAGACAGGTAATCTAGGACACTTGTTGTGGGAGTGCACACACATTCAATCTTACTGGGCTCAAGTGTTGGATGAAATAGATAAGTACTTCGAGACTGAAATCCTGCGCTTCCCAGCGTACGTACTACTAGGTCGCCCTAATCCCCTGATTTACCCCCTAAAATCTCATAGATGGCTATAGCACTAGGTTCGGCGCTTCAAAATATCCTCATACATTGGTGTTCCCCCACTGTGCCCTCATTTATTGGATGGCTCCACCGACTATGGCACTTGCTTGGGATGGAGAAACTGTCCCTAACTATAGAGGGAAAGGGGTCCGAATACGATGATCTGTGGCAACCGTTCCGCTCACTTCTGGCCACAGAGTTCCGAGAAGTCACATGTCCCCGATATCTTAGATTGCTACACCTCACAGATCCACGGAAGGAAGACTGTTAATTGACAGGGGATGGGAGCCCTGGGAGCACTGGATGGGAAGAGGGAGGGGGCTCTGGGGGGGGCGTTCTTTTTGTTTTCCTTTTCCTTGTTTGCTTTTTCACTTTTATTCCACGCACAAGCACTTGGCAGGCACTGTCTAGAATATTATATTTAAACTCTCGGTAGGTGCTGCCAAGATGCACTGTTTAGAGCAAAGTTGAAGACAACTAACTGTATGGGATACGCTTGTGTGTTTAAATTCAATAAAGATATTTAAACCATAAAGTGGGGAACCAAACTTTAATTCTTGCATACTTCGATATATCCAGTGGGTGATAGCAGTTGAACAGCAAATGTCAGATGGCATGATGGTAATTTCAAGTGGCCCAGCAGTGATGTCATACAGCACACTGAATTGGCGTTTGGCATATTGATATTGTTAAATGGCTCATGGCAAATTCCAAATGGGTTTTAAAGGGTATCTTATGACCAAGGGGATATACCAACACTTCGTAAGTTTGCATATGTAATATCCAATAAATCTGTAGGATCGATTGTATTTCACCCTAACCTACAGGAGCTGTCAGATGTCACACCAGGGATATCAGGTGGTTTACTGGAGATGTTAGATTAGATGCCTTGCTGGAGATGCCTGATGCCTATATAGCACGATGGCTATATCAGCTGCTTACCAGACAGCTGATATGAGATAGCCACACTTACCGAAGATTTCAGATGGCCTACTGGAGATGATACATGGTCCATGGAACATGTGTGATCATCCACTGGTAATTTTTGATGGTCCTGTCAGGGTTTTGTATGTGCAAAGTTAGATGTCAGATGGCCTTGTGATGAAGTTGGACCACCTGACATGTTAGTGGCTCTAGTGTTTTAGGTGTGGGGGCCAAGGAACTAGGCCTGGCTACACAGCAACCCTCTACCCGTCTGATTTTACTGTTGTATTTACTGCCTGGTAAAATCCGGCTCAGATGTGGGACATCAGTGCAACTATGATGAGCAAAGGAAAATTCCACCCAATTCGTAGATGGGGCCTCCATGCATAAAGCAGGACCGTGACTGTCACTTGGTGTAGATGGAGACATAATAGAGCTGTTCCAGCGCTGTAACTTGCTGTGCAGGATGAAGCAGATTGAGGCTGTGCAGACCTCCCAAGTAATAGTTATGTTACCTCTAGTCCATTTCATAAAATCCAATTTCAACAATCGAAGATGCAGGTTCAACTTGCTTGTTTCCTATTAGCTAAAGCATTCATGCAGGCGGCTGGATAATCATCTTCTCACCACTGGGGTGGGTTGGTACATAACTCTTAAGAGGCTGGTGTGCAATTACACTGAGATGAAGGGAAGTCTACACGTGTTCCAGGAAGGAGATGCAAGAGAGAACAAAAATGGGGTGTGGCACATCCTTTACAAGAATAGGGTACCATATCCAATCCTGCAGAAAAGAACAGAAAGAAATTTACTCACACCCGAGTGGAAAACAACGTACACTGCTATCACTACATTCACTGTGCAACCTACAGTTCCTGCAATCTAACTCTGGAAAGGCTCATTTCATTGGAACGGCGGCATCAACATGGGGTTTAATACAGGCAGATCTCGACAGCTGGTATTGAAAAAAGCAAATATTCAGATTACAAAATACGGGCCTTATTTAGAACTTGGATAGCAGAAATACAGACTCCAGTGGCCTCACACAACATTCACACACCTTGCTGGTTGAGGATCACCTTCGTTTAATGCACAAGGCAGTTCTATTCCACAACAACTTAAACAACTGGAGTTCATAGCCAAAAGAGCATTGAGCCAACGATTACATGCTTCAACGCTTATCCAGTACCACAAGATACAAAGAATCCCTCGTGGATAACGCTTACCTATCAAGCCTCTTCTGTATAAATTTCAATACAACAAAAGATTCATGGAAAAGTGGCAAGCAGTATTAAATAAATGCTCATTAGATTTAATTCTACGCCTCATTGAAGAACTATCTAAGACTATCAAAGAGTTAGAGGAAGAAATTCACATCATTAAATCCGATTTGCCTACTCGTTGTGAGGCAGATTTCTGGACGCTCACTTCGGAAGACCTTAATACGAAATTGGATTCTTACGGGAAAGACATTCAAGAAAGGAAACTACGGAAATTCCGTAGAGATACTATTGATTATAAATTAAACGAGGTTTACACCTGGGCAGAGGTGTATACCAAACGTCGTCCTTATCAAAAACCTGCAACCTCTTCTCAAGAATCAATAGTTTCTGATACTGATTTGGATCCATCTAGACAGCCATTGGCCATTGGACAAGAGTCAACAACATCTGGAACAAAAAATGGAGCAAGCACATCTACAGCATCACCTTTTTTAGACAAGATCCAAGGGGGAGGGAGTCGTTCTCAGTCATAGATCTTACGGCATTACATCGTGAGATAGCGGACAAAAACAACTTTTAAAATCGCACAGTTGTCATTTTGAGCAGTTTTGTTGATCATAGTAAGTGAATTGGTACATCTTTCAGCATAACAATATAGTCTATTTTATGCGCTGTTGCAATTTTTTCTAATGACCGGCATGGTTTCTGTGTTTGTCTTTCGCCAGCAGAGCTGCTACGCCTTATTTTCTTTATTTAACATTACGTCTGCCACGTTCTGCACATCTTTAGCTGGAAGTGAGTACTGTTTTGTTGAGAGCTAAATAGTCCCTTTAAAGCTTCTTCATTTACACAGTGGTGTTAGCTAGATCATGGTGTTCAGCACATGAATCTTTTTATCTTTCTCAATGCGAAATTCACATTCATGGTGGCGTTTGTTCTATCCATTATGTTTTGGCTTATGTTTCACACCGTCATAGTACTTTTGACCTAAAAATAAGCGCATCAACTACAACTAGGTTTAGTTGTTTCTTCTAGTGTCTCCAGCATTTAGAACTGCCATTGAATATTGTTAACTAGTGAGTTCAACTTTTTGCATTGATTAAAAACAAGAAAATATTGTCACAGATTGTTGATACAATGTTTCATCATTTTTCAGTGCCCCTGAAGAAGGAAACCTCCCGAAATGCATTGGGCCTTCTCTAAGTTGTGTTATATAATTTCATGATTGTTGATTCTTTATGTACAATTAATTCAGTTGACAATTGTATGACAACGTTTTTACAGCAGTTATATGACAATGTTTTTGTCTCTAGATTTATTCATTATCATCTATTAACTTGTTTTTGGGCGATTTTTGAAATTGCAATGAAAATGCACAGATTCAAATAACACAAAAAAAAATTTGGCAAAGTGATTTTCTGAGTGATTACTGGGTAGTTTAATCAGAAACAGATTAATATTCTATCATTGCTATACTTTAAAAATGTTGTGCGTTTGGTATACTAGTGGAGTTTCCACCAGAGGTTGATCGTTTAATTGGGCTGGCTGCCTTCCAATCAAACAGCACACACACTAAGTTTAAACTTTTTTCATTAATAGAGTACTAGGCATTCAAAAGGGTGTGCGCAGGCAATAACTTTTTGAGGATTATTTACTACACATCAGGTTTGAATCCCTGCCAGTGCCAGAATAACTGACGGGAAAGTTAGTGGTTAAAGTTGTAGGAAAGGACAACAAGCACACATTAGCCTACTTCTTTATTCTCTCTTTCCCTCTGTCTGTCTACATCCCTCTGTTGCCCTCCTCCCTCTGTCTGTCTGTCTCCCTACCTCTGTCTCCCGCCCTCTGTCTCCCTCCCTCTGTCTGTCGCATTCTGTCTGTCGCCCTCTGCCTGTCGCCCTCTGCCTGTCTCCCTCTGCCTGTCTCCCTCCCTCTGTCTGTCTCCCTCCCTCTGTCTCTCTCTCTCTGTCTCTCTCTCTCTCTGTCTCCCTCCCTCTGTCTCCCTCCCTCTGACTCCCTCTTTCTCTGTCTCCCTCTGCCTCTCTCTGTCTCCATCTGCCTCCCTCTGTCTCCCCCCTTCTGTCATCCTCTCTCTCTGTCTCCCTCTCTCTCTGTCTCCCTCTGCCTGTCTCCCTTCCTCTGTCTGTCTCCCTCTGTCTGCCTCCCTCTCCCTCTGTCTCCCCATCCCTCTGTCTCCCTCTTTCTCTGTCTCCATCTGAACCCCTCTGTTTCCCTCCTTCTGTCTTTCTCTCTCTCTGTCTCCCTCTCTCTCTGTATCCCTCTCTCTCTGTCTACCTCTCTCTGTCTCCCTCCCTCTATCTGTCTCTCTCCCTCTGTCTGTCTCTCTCCCTCTGCCTGTCTCCCTCCATCTGTCTCTCTCCCTCTGTCTCCCTCTCTCTCTGTTTCCCTCCCTCTGTCTCCCTTCCTCTGCCGTCCTCCCTCGGTCACCCTCTGTCTGTCACCCTCTGTCTTTCACCTCATCCCAGATTCCCAGGCACACACACAGCAGCACTCGAGTACTTCACAGGTATTTAAAAGACCATTTACTTGTTAATGATGCTTTGTTGTGAATCACCCGGCCCCCATAGAGCAGAGTGTCTGGCCGCGCTGCTGCAGCGGTGTTTGCTGGCACTCTTTAATTTTTGTTTTGAAAAACACAGGTAGGATGTCTGCAAGGCACGTTAAAGGTAGACAGCCCATTGTCTTTCTTTATGTGATGATCAGCAGCAGACAGAATGACAATGGGCCTGTCCACAGTCTGCTCGAAGTCGGAGAGGGGCTGCTGCAGCCTCTAGAGTTCAAAGAGAAGTGATGCAACCTATGAATGAGCAGGATTTCAAAAATGAATAACGCTTTTTTTTGTACGTTACAGTGAAGTGCTTCCAACACACGTTTTTCCATTTAGCAGCACTCTAGACCCGTCTCCACAGTTTTTACTACATCGACCACAGAAAATTAAGCTTGCCCTGCCAGGATTGAAGCATGTAACCTGCAGAGATACACTCATCTTTGCAGTGAGTGTTTAGCTCACTGAGCTATTTAACCCGTTAGCTGCGTCGAACGTTCAGCTCCAGTGCTGAATGTTTGAAAATCGGGTGGGGCAGTGTCGGCCAACGGACGTGCGCAACACTACCAAGGTGCACACGACGAACGTTGGCCGACGGCAGCAGCCAACGAGATAAATTGCATTTCGCTAAAGTGTTCTCACTAAGATGTATTTATCAATGTGCTCTCATATCACAATGGGATTCTTTTTTTTCAAAGTATTACATATTAATACATATTTGATGTGATGGCCCTGGAAGAGGCAGTTTTCCTAATCCTCAAACATACTCTGCTCTAATGAACTAACTTCATAAAGGTAGTCCAGTGTGGAGGAGCAAACCAATGTCTAACTGGCGCAGATCTAAACCTTTTTGATCCTAAAAGCAGCACCCTACACTGCAGGGCTTCTCTGCCTCAGCAAAACTCTCTGCCCCTGATTAGGAGTTGCTCATTAAGTTCTGGCCTTTGTGCAGGGCCAGCTTTAACACTGGTGGCGCCCTGTGCGACAATGCTTGTTGGTACCCCCCCCACATGACCACCTCTGGCTGCGAGAGGCCCCAATTGAGAGAACGTTTAAACTCCAGGGGCCTCATTTATGAGGCCTTGCGTCAGTTTTGCACTGCTGATGCGTCACTTTTTGTGACGCATCGGCGGCGTAAAACATGCGCCTTGTTGCGCCATATTTAAAATGTGACGCATCTAGGTAGATGCGTCACTTTTTAAACCCCTGCGCCACATTATACCTGCGTCAGGTATAATGTATGCAGAGGGGGCGTTCCCCCGCAAAAAGCCTCGTAATAGTGACGCAGTGAAATCTATGAGATTTCACTGCGTCACTTTTAGGACGCTGTTGCGTCAAAATCTTGCGCCTGCCTCACAGCAGGCGTAAGACTGATGCAGGCCCTTTCACATGGGGCTTTCCCCATGTGAAAGGACGCATTGCTGGAGTTGCGTCACTTTTGTGACACACTCCAGCAATGCGTCACTTTTGCGCTTCCAGATACGTCAGAAATACTGACGTATCTGTAACTCCTTGCGACATGATGCATCATACATTAAATATGACGCATCATTGGTGTCGCAAGGAGTGCGCAGTGAAAAGTGACGCATCGCTGTTTTCACGCAGCGATGCGTCACTTTTCATAAATGAGGCCCCTGGGGCTTCTCGCAGGGGAACAGCACAGCCTGCTGTAATAGTGAGAATTAAGAGGACCAAAGGCATCCCCTTGCCTCTCCCTGCCGGCGCCCATGCCCATTAGGGCAGCACCAGAGTTGTGCTCACATATGGCGCGTATTTGATAGGACACAACAGGAGCAGATGTGCACAAATCTCGAATTTGAGCTGAAACATAAATGAAAAGTGGTTGCTAGCTAGGACAGGATTATCTGATACTTTGCACTAATGACGGTGATATTTTTAAAGGGATTTCAACCTAATGCATTCTGTAACATGGTCTTTAAGGGTGGCCATGAGGCTCGCATTTTTCAGGCATAGGAGTCTACAGGTTTCGGGGACGGGGTGGGGGAGGGGGTCACATCACTTAATGATTATGCCCAGGACTTTAAACGGGCCTGGTCCTGCCAAGACTCATCCCTATAAGGCTCTCCTTTTTTCCCCTCACTCTCAGTGGGGAAAAAATCCTAATTCTGCAGCACCTGATGGCGTATCCTCGTCTCCATGTGTCCCAATCTAAGCAAGTAACATGGATGCTATTGCTGCTAGTTGTGGATTTAAGTGCAGTAGTAGCCAGAGCTCAGTGTTTTGGGAGTGAGTGAGATGAGACTTACTGCCACAGTTTGGCTCTGTTACTAATCTGTGCGCTTTCCAGCCTGACCCTACCACCACCCCTCCCGTGTGCGTCAGACTGGGCCGAGACAGCCTTCCGGACGGGTGTACTCACAGACCGGTCTTGAGCTGCCATGATCTGGTATCCGTCTTAAGGCAGCCGCACTTCACAGGTCTTTACAAGACCATTTACACGTTAACATGGCTTTGTTGTTTTTCACCACTTCTTACAACCCCTGCAGCTACACTCTGCATATTGTGGAAGAGTCGGACGCCCACCTCCGTAATTTTTAGTAGCCCCCCTCCCTTGAAATTTGGCTCTAGTTGCGCTTTCCCATGCTGCCATTGGTATGTTGCACTCTTACTCCGTCTGCACACTCTCTCTACCATGGTCTCTTGATCGGGAGAATGCTTAGCAGTCTCTACCTGTTATGTGAATCCCAGCGTTCCCTCTCAAGTAACTGTTTTTGAACTGTCACTCTTGAGCCACATTGTTGTTCAATTCACACTCCCTAGCTTGGACTCTTTCGATATTTTACTCATCTCCACTTCTCTTCTCCATTTCCTTTAGAAGTGTGATCCATTCGATAACTTAACCTTTTGCCTCTGGGTTTTTTGAATTTCTGACATGAGACACTTTTAACTGGCGCTTTGCTTCAGGTATTCTTCACTTAGGAAATTCATGTAGAGATATGCGCAATTACTTGATTTCTAAGTGATACAACCTGTCCGGTGGAGAACAAGAGTGGCGACTGAGCTGGCACATTCTTTACTAATAGTTTTACCAACCTTCCAGTCCATCAAAGCTGTTCACGTTATTCCATCTGCACTTTGACCTATTAGTAAGATACTGGCTGGGAGAGGTGTGGCACAGCGGCCAGAGAGACTGACTCCGGCACCGGTGGCAGCTCAGCTCAGCCTCACGTGACCCTGGGCAATAGCTCACTTAATCGTCCCGATGGCTCCCAGCGCCTTGAGACCCGTAGGGGTGATAAGTTTGCGATTTACAAATGTGTAGTCTAATGGTATTGAATGGCTCTGCAGTCAGTAACAGGGGCAGCTGGTGACATCTCATCAGCTGTTCCCGATTTGACGTGCGGCATAGCAACATTGTTCGTTTCAGTCCCATCAGAGTCAGATTCCCTCGATCCTTTCTCCGACTCCGTGTCCGCTACCGATAGGAAAGATTATCCTGAAACATTTCCGACACTGCCTGAGTCGCTAAATCTGATGGTGGTACATGTAGCTTGAGATTACACTTATTTTATGACTGTCATTGTTATTTATTCATTTATTCTGTTGCTATTTTTCCTTAACTCTTCGTATATATATATATATATATATATATATATATATATTACCTACTGGCGGTCGCCAGTAGGTTGTTATAGTTAGGATTGTTTTCCATAGGAAATCCTCAACATTCTATTTGGAATAACTTTGGCCCTGGTGGATGAGTCTTTGCGAATTTCTCAAAGAAGATGGCTAGGTTCGCTGCACTCCTTCCCTGAAAGTTTGGGGGGGATTGGTCAAGTGGGGGCTGAGATATAAGGGGGGTCCCAAAACGTGTTTTCTCAATGCTATTTTCCATAGGACCTTTAGACTCGGCTACAGTTCGAACGGGTGAATGAATTTATAAGAAATTTGCCAAAACTGTAGAGTCTTGTTCGCAGATTACGCTTTTTTTGGAATGGTGTAAATCCGTTCAGTAGTTGTTGAGAAAATTAAAGTTAAAGTCAATTATATATCTATAGGCGCGCACACGTACGCGCACCTAAGCGGCTGCGCGCGCGAGCGGAATTTTGCTGCGTGACGTCTGTTAACGTTCGATTCGAAGGAAATCAGGAAGTTTTGTCCGCCATTTTGTCACTGCGAGTAAATATATTGTTCATTTCAAAGCGTTGAAACATGGAAAGGGGAGAAGGTAGAGATTGTCTTCCTGCGTAGGTTTTCTCGGGGTGTGCAGTAAGGCCCTTAAACGCAAAAAGATATAATTTTTCCCCGAAAAAAAAATACGGGGTGCGCGCACTCGGTCGCGCACACCTATTTACAAGAGTGTGGAAAAGGAGGTAAATCAGAAGTTTGAGTGCTTAGATATAAGGTGGCTCTGAAAAGAGCCCTTGTGTTAATTGAGTGTTTTCTGCATTTATAAGTAAGTACCGATGCAGAGCCTGATGTTGCAGAGGAAGATTCTGTTTCCCTCATTCATGAAATGAACACCGTCTCTCCTATAAACGTCTTGCATGTGGTAACGCAAGTTGTTGTGGTAAATAGAACCCATGCTATAATCTCTGAGGAACGCAGAAACAGATTTATTTATATGTCTCCTTGCTTTCTCAAATTGTGCACAATGGTGATTGGACCAATTCCATTTCTGTCTTTGGCATATATTGGAATATACCAAGGCAGATCGAGGAAAAAGTGTCATCAATTGTCGAAAGGTGTCTTTTAGAAGCATTTCCAGACCTACCCCAGTGATTGTGCCTAGATCGTTCCCACCACAGTGCACAATTATAAGGTCTGGTTCTGGGAGATGCATAAAAGTTTTCACCAATGGAATCAATTGGTGACATTTCAATCCTCTTTTGGAACTCCATGTTATGTGTACATTTGGTAAGCTGAGGTTGCAAATTCGTCTGCTTACTGCATATTTTTCACTCCAGTGAATATAACTGTGTCCTATTAGCCAGACCTTCATTTTCAAGGGATTTGTAGTTGTCCTCCGATCGGTTCTGGAAGTGGAATGGTAGTTAGAAGTTGAAATTTTAAATAAAGAAAAAGGAAGAGGCTGGGTGTGGTTAAAAAAATAAAAATGATTGGTTGATTGTAACAAGTGGAGAGTGAACAGGTCAATGTTTATGTTAAACGAAAAGTACTATTGGGTGTGAAAAAACAAGACATGTAACAGAGTTGTGGATTGGCAGGTGTTTCTGGAGGGAAAATAGTCTTCTTAGTTAGCTGTAGAACGTTGAGACATGAACTTTTGACCTGTGCCTTCAGCAAGGTGCAGAATGAGGTGTAACCATGGAAACAGCCGGAGATGGCAGTTGGTGATGGGTTCACTCTTTGGTGCCTCTGCATCTGAGTCTGTTCTCTGGTGGCTGGCGGACAACTGTTTGTTATTGTGGAGATGAAAGGGTGATAAGGAGAGAAATACAACATAGCGTCTGGCCTGTAGAAGCGTGGGAGCAGTGATTAACTCTGAGTGAAGCAGAACTGTGTCGGTGCTTAGTAACAGTAAAAAAAAAAATGTTAACAGTGGTATAACTGTCTTTACGGTGCGCGACCTACTAAGAAAGAGTTCACGGGCCGTAATTGGCTTGCAGGTTCTAGTATCAGTAAGTGAGGTCGAGAAAAGAAAACATTCAGGACTTTATTTATGAAGGCCTTGCGCCACCGGTGCGTTACTTTTTCCCATTTTAAAAAATGAGGCACTGGCGGCGGAAGGTCTTCATAAATAAGGTCCTCAGTGACTACAGTTAAGGTTATGTGGAACCCATGAATAGTTTTTCAATATGAAATCATTTCAGTTGAGATTATGGATTAAAAGAGAAACCGTGAATATTTGAAATGTTTATTTAGAAATGTACTGTTTTAAAGGCAAATCATTATGTAATATGAGTACAGAAATTGCAAAAAACACAGTAATTGGTATTGTCAGTAGTACATGGAATACAAACGCTATAGTTGAAGAAAAATGAATATAGTTGGAAAAAAACATTGTACACTCTTATAAGGAAGTATATTATATTTTAATAAATTGAAGAAGTTCTCTGGCCTTTCAGTTTGGGAACGATATATGAAAATGCAAGTGGTTATACATCATTACTTTATGAATCAGCTGTCAAACAACACGAAATTATAATGTCCACTGTTAGTAAAGCAAATAGGTCTGTTCTTCAAAAGAAAATATGGAAAAGAACGTGAAGAATATAGAAAACCAAAAGGAAATGAGGACGTCAATGGCTTGTTTGAGAGTTATTGAAGCATTGTTTAGGGAAAATAGGTAGCTTCTGCTTGTAACAGGAAATCAGTTTTATTATTTGAAAACATGTCAGCCATCCAATTGAGAAGATGAAAGGAGCATTCATGATCTGTCATTATTGGAGCGTCTTTTACCATCATAGGGCAGCTCAGTGGGTTTTCGATGTAGCTCTCTGTTAGGAAATCTTGCGCCGCTGCGAATATATTCCAATGACCCAGAACTCCTTGTATCGCTGCAAAGGCCATAAACCCTCCGGAAAGTATGTCAGCTATCCAATGGAAAAGAGTAAAGCAGTACTGATGATCTGTTATAATCGGAGCGTCTTTTACCATCAGAGGGAGCTCGGTGGGTTTTCGATGTAGCTCGCTGTTAGGAAAGAGTTAAGTGTCCATTGTGTAGGCAAAGTATGCAGCAAGTGCCTCTAACATGAAATCATTGTTATCATCTGAAAACATGTCAGCCATCCAATTGAGAATATGAAAGGAGCATTCATGATCTGTCATTATTGGAGTGTCTTTTACCATCATTGGGCAGCTCGGTGGGTTTTCGATATAGCTCTCTGTTAGGAAATCTTGCGCCGCTGCGAATATATTCCAATGACCCAGAACTCCTTGTATCGCTGCAAAGGCCATAAACCCTCCATTGTAACAAAGCTGTTCATGATCAAGTAACGGATTCATGAGGTGATTGTAATTCGGTTCAGGAGGTACCAAATTGCAGAGACATAAATCCAGGGCCCACGTGAAATCACAGCTCAGGCAATGAAATACAGGCTGCACACAGGTGAAATGCGAATATTGAAATGATAGTCGATATGAAGTATTCACAGTCGAGAGTGGTAAGATGCCGTAGTAGTCAAGCATCCTCTGGCGAAATAGTTCTAAGTGGCCCGGTTCGTTTGCGAAGGCAGGAGGGACATCCATTTTGAATTTCCCAAGATGGTACAGGAAACGGCGCAGCACCGCTTGTTGTTTAGCAACTCCACAGAATTAGGTCGCCGGCTATGCAGTGGAGAGGAGCAGAATGACTTGATACATTTTCTAGGAGTCTAGTCACTTATATATTGCTTAGTGGTTATTAAAAAAGTAGCTTTTTTTGAACTGGAGGATGCGGTAAAAAATAAGGGAGTGATTTGAGGGAGTTGTAAAGCAAGGTCAATTTTTTTTTACATCAATGCTGTTTTCTGTGAATGTTAGCTTAGTGAAAGATATGTGTGTGAGCAGATGCAACGTTCAGTTTTAAATGTGACAATGGCGCTCTTGTTCATGTCTTCCGATTCAAGGTCGGTATTCGCTGCCAAATACAAAGATTAAGAAACGCATGCGTGGGGTACATAGTGTGGATTCTTAACGGAAAGTTAATGAAGGGTTATTTTTACCGCGTTAGCATTGTCGTTTAAAAAGTTATAGTGATTTCTATTGTATGTGAAGAAAGTGTCACTGATGAAGACTGAAAATAAATCCTTATAAATGATACGGACTGGTGTATTTTAGAAAAGGTTTGTAACATTACATGAATTGTGGAAAAAAAATAATGTAATTGAAAGTGTATGGTTTGAAAATGAAAAGTAGAGGTTTATAGTTCATGTTTTGAAAGCAGTTCTAGAGGGTCAGAAGAAAGTGTATGGTTTGAAAATGAAAAGTAGAGGTTTATAGTTCACGTTTTGAAAGCAGTTCTAGAGGGTCAGATGCATGATAGATTTATTAAAAATAGAACATGTTTTTAAATAGTATTTTGGAAAAAATATGTGTCTTTATGTACTATTTACATTATGTGCCTGTTGCGTATTCTTTGAGTTTTAGTAATCCTGTGTCTTATAAGTTTTCTAGGGGCGGTTTGAGGTTCATGGTGGGTTTGGGCAGGGAGGGTAGGTTGGGGGTTTGTAATAGGGGGTTTGGCTGGGGTGGAGTGCGGAGTTTAGTGAAAAGTGAGGGGGGCGGGGAGTTACGGTGTTTGGTAATGGAGCAGAGTCAGAGGACGCCACATTTGTGTTATGGGCTGCCACGGAAATATGTATTTATTCTCAGAGGTTTATTATATTAAGGATATATATTAGCATGGTGGCTCTTGTCGTTTTGTTGTTTTGTGTATGTTTATAATGCTGGCTCTGTAGTTTTTGTTTATGGACCTTATTGCGACACACAGGGGATTTACGTTGCACAGTTGGCGATCAGAGACTTAGGAAATAAAACTTTATAATTGTAAGGGCTGTAAGCGATAGAAATCGCCCGTTCTCGGTGTAAAAAATATCACCGCTATTGGTGGTATTTTCTACGGTGTTAGTACTCGAAGGAGACTAGTAACATATATGTGTAATAAAATTATGTAATAGGCTCAGCATTTTACATTATCTTGGAGAGCAAAAGTTGATTTTACATAGCAATAAGTCTCTTATAATTAAGGGACGGAGTGTATATAGTGATATTTAGTACTCTGCTATGTGATTGATGTCGAATATTTCATAAGAGGAGGCTTTAAAATTTACGATAAACTGGTTTTCTAGGGAAGTGGGTGGAGTGTTCCGTGTAAATTGCAGAATAGAAACTAGTAAGAACCAATTGGAAGTGTTGTTTTAAAGTCACATGACTGCACATGTGTGTCTCGATGCCTGTACGCGATAGGTGGGTACGCGCACCCAGTCGCGCACTATAAGAAA
Source organism: Lissotriton vulgaris (assembly GCF_964263255.1). NCBI lineage: Eukaryota > Metazoa > Chordata > Amphibia > Caudata > Salamandridae > Lissotriton > Lissotriton vulgaris. The sequence continues at coordinate 148,788,735 of NC_141695.1, read as the reverse complement.
GCGGCGAGAAAATATCAGCTAATATGCTCTTCAAGCTTGTTTTGGTACAAAGAGTTAGTTCTGAAAAGAACTTTTTTTTTTTTTTTTTTTTTTTGGAAACAAGTGTTATGATGCTTTTTATTTCTTAAAGTTGCGACGACATTTTTCAGTATGTCATACTATCCAAATAAAGTGAAGAAATTTAACTTTTCTTGGAGCATTTATGACTCTCAATTGTTTGTTTAATTAGAGTAAAGCTTTGCTCTCCGTATACAAGAAGTTCTCCACAGTTCGTGCATTTCATGTGCACGTTCGCCAGATATGGTCTCAAGTCCATCTCAGCACTCGATGGAGATACAGGTCGTCCACCGGAAGATGTGTTGATTACTTCTGATGGTAATAGCGTGGCCTCCGTTTTTCTTGTCAAAGGTGGTCGCTCATTTTCATCAGATTCGGAAGATGAATGCGGAACGGTAGTCATTGTACCGAAGTCTTCGGGAAGATGTTCGACGTTGTTGTCTCTTGAGAGTAGAAAAGAAAGTGATGGAAGTGGGTGGAGTGCTGCGTGTAAATTCCAGAATAGAAACTACCAAGAACCAATTAGAAGTGTTGTTTAGAAGTCACATGACTTCATATGCAAGTGTCAGGTCCTGTACGCGATAGGAGGGTGCGCGCACCCGGTCTCGCACTAAAATAAAGCGGCGAAAAAATATCTCATAATATGCTCTTGGAGCACGTTTTGGTAGAAAGAGTTAGTTCCGAAAAGAACTTTTTTTTTTTTTTTGGGGGGGAAAGAAGTGTTATAATGCTTTCGATTTCTTAAAGTTGCTACTACATTTTTCAGTATGTAATAGTTTGAAAATGAAGTGAAGAAATTTATCTTATCTTGGGGCATTTGTGACTGTCAATTTTGAGTTTAATAAGAACGAGGCTCTGCTCTCCATATAAAATAATTTCTCCACACTTGTTGCATTTCATATGCACCTTCGCAAGATATGGTCTCAAGTCCATTTCAGCACTCGATGGAGATACAGGTCGTACACCAGAAGATGTGCTGGCCACCTCTGATGGTAATAGCGTGGCCAGGGCTCTTGTCGATGCTTTTGCATAATGCTCAGGATGCCTTTGTTTAACATGCCGCTGCATGGTGTGTGCAGAAAAGGAATATTTTTTATTTGGATTTCCCCTTGAGAGCTCCGAAGTGCAGGTTACTTTTGGCGCATTCACTTTCTTTTGATCTTCAGGATAAGTGAAAAATTGCCAAATGAAAGATTCCTTTTTTCTTCTTAACGGTGGTCGCTCATTTCCTTCAGATTCGGAAGATGAATCTGGTAGGGAAGCCATTTCAGCAAAGACTTCCGGAAGATGCTCGACTTTGTTGTCTCTTGAGAGTAGAAAAGATTGTGAGGAAAGTGGGTGGAGTGCTTCGTGTATATTCCAGAACAGAAACTACTAATAACCAATTGGAAGTTTTGTTTTCAAGTCACGTGACTTTACATGCGCTTCTCAGGACGTGTAGGCGGTGACACTATGTATGACCATGTCATGAGTGATGTAATATGTAATGTCATCAGCAGTGCATTACACGCGCAAGTTATAGTGAGTCCAACTAACTATAATGTAGAATTTCATTGGTTTTATGTCAGTAAAATTTCCAGCTAACTATAACTGGTGTCAAACCTATGGTTTTTTCAGTGAATTTCATAAGTTTTTCAAATGCTACATCCTAACTATAACGTGTGTAAAACCTATGGTTTTTTCAGTGAATATATATATATATATATATATATATATATATATATATATATATATATATATATATATATATGTATATATATATATATATATATATCGCTAGCAACATGCTTGTCCGTAGAATTATTTTCCCATGTAATAGAAACATTTAGAGATAAGTACAGCGTTAAGTATAGTGATAGCTTATTAAGTCCATTTAAAAGTTTGTGTTTTACTTGCATTACAAAAAAGAAGGTATGCCAGCTGTCATCTTTGTACACATCTTGAGAGATTTAATCCCTCTTGTTGCCCAGTCTTCCAGCATTAACATTTTCACATCTATTTTTCTATTTCATTTAGCCATAGTGACGCCAAATAATTTAATACCCCTTTTTTCAATCATTTGTCATAACTTTTCAATACCACATATTACATTCAAGGATGCAAAAACAGCTCAGAGCTCTCAGACGTGTTCCTACATCATATCCGATTAAAATCAAACATCTCTGGATTTCTGCTGTATACAGTTGCCGATCCAGCATATATGTGCATTTGGGATTTTCATATTCATACCACGTTTACAATGCCCTCCTGCTTTCTGAGTAACATTAACAAGCTTATTACAAGAAAATATTGGATTTATATTGAGCCTAAAATTTGCAAATGCATTACAAGGCCGGAGGATACCATTATACATTATTCCTTTAATTTGACTCCATGCAGCACTTGAAAGAACATTGCATCATAAAATAATTATAGAATAGAAGATCCACACAGTATGAGTAATCCATGATAAAACAATTTCCCGCATTTAAATGCTGCTACCTAGCTTAAATAAGTACTTTTTCATCTTAACAAGCTTCTCATATTGTTATTGCTATAGGTTGTCTAACATTACTTTTGTTTCCAATCTATGTAAAACATCTTCCTATTTATTTCTAGTAGTTTTGTTGTTACATAAAATAGCATTGAGCATTAATGAGCCTGTTATAAAGCATAACGTGCAACATTCAGGTGAAAGATTTGTATTTTATGTAGACTGCACAACTGCTAATAACTTTTGCTGTGGAGATTCATGTGTTACCTGTGGGTCGTTAGTTATAAAGTTTGTAATATTACTCAGTGAATTATGAACCAGCATGAAAGAGCTGCATTCAAACTATAAGTCTTAGGAGTAAAAACATACATTGTTTTCCTTAATCTATCTTTATTCTAAGGTAGCTAAAATGGTTCCTTTGGATGGTAATAAGAAGTTATTAGTAAGCGCTAGAGAAATTCTTATTACTGTAATAAGAGGTATGCTGTAAGAGGTATGCTATAAGAGGTATGGTGTAAGAGGTATGCTGTAAGAGGTATGTGACCTTCCTACAGTGCATGCATACATCTTACTGTAAGAGGTATGTGACCTTCCTACAGTGCATGCATACCTCTTACATGAAAAATTTGGAAATCCCCAAAACTTGCCTCCAAATCACAGCTTCCAGCTATCCTGGAAAGCAGCTAATCAACCGGCAGCATCTCATCTAGCGCTACGAGGCCTCCGGGTAGTCAGCGCTATATAAATGGAATTTTTCATTTCATTTCATTTCATTCAGGTAACATCCTAAAACTTTGTTTAGCTAGGGGATACACCTCTTTTGACTACCACAGAATTAATTGGTGATTAGATATGGCGAACAGGTATTCTTTACAGCCAATTTACAGGGCTTATTCCATTTTAGCTGTCAGTTAAAGCCCCTTCCTATGTTGGGGAGTTTATTCATTTAGGTGCACATTAAGCCTATATCCTTCACCTATTTTTAATAAACATTTGCCTTATTTCCATTATGTCCGAGACAAACGAGCACCTCCTGAGAACCCAGAATTTGATCAATTCAATATATTTATTAAGATTTGGATCTCCAATGAGGTCCACATAAAAAATGCACACAATTATTGCATGATAATTATGTTAAAATACAAACTCCGATCATTTCTACAGTAGAAAGATGAAAATACAAAGACAGCATTTTTTTTTTTTAATTAAAGTAGAATCACTTCAATTAATTTAAAAGTTCATTAAGTAATAGTGATTATAACTATATATCAGCAGCAATGAATGTGCAAGTTAGTCCATCAAAAGGATATGAAGGACCTTCATATCCAGTACTAAGTTCTCCATTTAAGCACTGTTGGGAAGTCCCTAGTAAAGTGCACTAAGTGTGCCAGGGTTGGTGATTCAAGTGCTACTAGTGGGCTTGCAGCACTGATTGTGCCACCCACATGAGTAGCCCTAAAATGATGTCTCAGGTCTGCCACTGCAGTGCCTGTGTGCAGTCCGTGAACTGCCATGTCAACCTGTCCAGTGTCCCCACTGACTTGGCCTAACCCATTCTTTTTCGTACACATTGGACACCCCTATGGAAGGCCCAAGGTACCCCCCTGGGCAGGGTGCAGTGTATGTGAAAGGTAGAGCATGTACTAGTGCAGGTAACATGCTCTGGTAGTAAATTACAGCCATTTTCGTTTTTCACTATTGTAAGGCTAGCTTGCCCTTAGGCTATAATGGGGAATGCTGAGTATAATGTTTACCTGCATATCTTCCTATAGGAGCAAGAGAGAAAATAAATGTCTGGTATCCCTGAACTCAGAATTTAATAACACATATTTTAGGAAGAACGGTTTTTAAATCCTGTGTTTGAGAATAGCACTTTTAAAAAGTTCTGTTTGAGAGTAACAGGGGCTGGGGAGCCCCCAGGAGGTTGGCTGGGTCAGACCTAGGCTGGATGACTGCATCTGTATCTTGATTGGTGGGAGGGGATAGCACCTGGGCCTAAATAGAGTTGTGCCTGCCTTCCACAGTACTGGCTCCACCTCCTGCTGGGCGGCTGACGACCCTGCCCCTCTCTCTGAAAGGAAAGGAGAAGACAGAAAAACAAAGTGCTCAGGAACTGACCTGAACTGGTTCTGACCATGCCAAGGCCTCTCTGTCTCTAGAGAACAAAGGAAAGACTGGTATACAAAGGGCTACCCAGTCTACAGAAACTTAGATCATCCTGGAATCAAGATGAACCTCTGCCAAGGAGAAAGCTGGAAGACTGAAGAAGGAAGACTGTCCTGCTGTGTGCTTGTCGACTGACCTGCAGTTGCTTTGCTGCCAAGGATAGGGGAAGGACTTTGCTTTGTGCTGTGTCCCCTTGCTTGAAGGAACCTCCAAGGGCCTGAGAAGAGCTGGATCCCTGTTAAGAAGTCTCAGGAACAAAAGGACTTCACCCTCAGCTTCTCTGAACTTCACTGAGAGAGTTCTGTCTTCCTAGAGTGCTTGGCCCATATGTGTTGCCTCTTGAAGATGTACCTGTTGTTGGGAAGCTGGAAATCAAGATACTAAAGACTTTCTGGAAAGTTTCACTCATCGCTCGCTTGCAAAGCGCATCCCCGATAGTGCAAAGAAATTCCAGACGCCGCAAAATCTGAGAGCGTCGCATTGCCTGCTGCCGCTGCCAGAGTCGTTGCATCCTTCGCTTGCAGAACACACCAGTTCGGTGCGGGAAGATTACTATTGCTGCGAGTATTGTCGCGGAGCCTGTCGTCGCTGGGTGAGATGGTCGCACCGCTTGCTTGCGGACCGCACCACGTCGCTGCGAGAGTCATCGCAGAGCCATCGCATCGAGGGGCCACGAGAGGAGAAGATTGATGCTGAGCCACCCCCGAGATCATCGCCGCCCCGAAGATCGCCACATTGTACCTTTTTGTGAGACGCTTCCACCGAAACCTGCTCTCCGGAATCCACGCAAAGTATCACATCCCTCCCCATACAGACCGGAGTCACCGCAACACGCCCGCTACGTCCAGCGGGGTTGTCGCATCGTCTCCCCAGGGTCTCAGGAGTGACGCATCGCTTGTTTTTCAACACTACAGCTTTCACTTGGAACTTTTGTCGCATCTAAAGGAACTGTTGGTTAAAACAAGACGCAACTGTGGATTATTTCAACACAACCTTAAGAACTCTTTTGAAACCATATTCTTGAACTGGGTATGTTGGATTTTTGTCGTTTTGGTCTTGTGTAGATTACATTAAATACCTTTATTTTTCTAAAATGTTGTGGAGTCAGTTTGTGGTGTTTTCACTGTATTACTGTGAATGCTGGTACAAATTCTTTATACATTGCCTTTGATAAGCCTGTCTGCTTGTGCCAAGCTACCAAGGGGGTGAGCAGGGGTTATCTAAAGTGTTTATCCCCCTTACCCTGACTAAAAGCAAAGTTCCCTATTTGCCACAAGTGCCAACCTGTGCCAAATAGAGCCCCCCCGATCTAACAAGCACCAAAGAAGAATGTCCATGAGTAAATTGGGTCAAACAATGGCACAGCGTAGGAAGATATAGGTAAGAATATTCAATAATATAACAAAAAACAAGTTACAAAAACATAGTTAGATCTCTCACCTCAACAAGTAAATCAAGTTAAATACGTATGCAAATATTAAACATTGATATACAGTACAAAAGCAGCTTCATAATGAATCAATTTTTAGATAAAGTGCATCATATAACAGCAGAAGGTTAAAGGCCAAAAGGAATTCTAAGGAAACAATGAACAATTATAACTAAACATTCATTTTCCCTCAACCACAAAACATAAAAAGCAGACATATATACCAGTTTTTGTACTAAAAGCAATTAAGTAGCTGCATAAACATGTGCAAAATGTAATCCCACAAGTCAAAAAATCCATTAGCCTTAAAAGTACAAGGCCCAGAACTTGAGAACATAATCATGAATGGAGTCATGAAACTTGTAAGTAACAAGCCTTATCATAAAAATGCAGAAAACCAAAGAGATAACAAGTATCATGTTAAGTGATCATAGAGCATAGATAAAGTATGTACAAATAAGGGAGAGACCGACCTAAGTAGAATATAATGAAGATTAAAATATATTCCTACATTTTCCCTCCTAAGATCCCGGAAGGGATAGTTAATGCGGAGCTCTTTAAGTAATTATTCGAACATGAGAAGTATATCTGTGTACGCAAGGCAACTGGCAAGTAATGCTCAAGAAGGAACCTAAGAATGGTTCTGACAGTGAATTATTATCTATGTCAGAGGGAGTTTCCAATTGTGGGTATGAAGGAGGTATGGAAGAAGAAATACCGATCATATTGAGGAGGGGTCTATACCCTTAAAAAGGAGTCCAAGCACCTTAAAAGAGAATGGTGTCCAATGTGACACAAAAAAAGAGAGGTGACTGATGTGGCACTATGGAAGAATGGTGTCCTATGTGATACGAATAAGAGAGGTATCCGAAGCGCACAATGGAAATGGGTGTACTGACCGACCCAGAAGACATGGACACCCAAGAAATTGAGTGTGGGCAGGGGGAGCTCCAGAGAGACGATGACGAGCTTTATGAGGAGTATGTGCTCTACCTCCAAGGGGATGTTGATGGAGATGGCCTCTTCAGTGATGATCTAGATCAAGTTGCCTCTACCATCACAGATGACTTCAGGAATCTAGTATGAGAGAATATGTTCTCACCACCACAGTATAAAACATCCCATAAGTACTGAAAGGGTTGAACAGAAAGAAGGCAGGAATGTCCTCAAAGTCAAATTTCCTAAGCCAGTCTTCCATGACAAGTACACCTAACACCCAGTTGGCAGGCACCCCAGGTAGGGTCTTGAGAGATTCCTTAACAAATGCCAAAATCGCATCATTTACATTGTCAGCTTACCAATAAGGATGAGTGGTATATCCAAAGAGGCATATTTTAGCGGCTTCCATTAGACTTGGAGGCTAGCACCTGCGGGCTTTGGTTCTCCTGGGGAACGGCAACACAGGACTAGAAGGCCACAAGCACAAAAAGCATTCCTAATTTACTACTCCAAAATGCCTTTTGTGAATACCGAAAGTCGTAAAGTTTGTATTTTTCTCAGTTTAGGAGTGGTAAAGTTAGGATTCCTAACTTTACTACTCCTAAGTGTCTTTTGTGAATACAGAAACTCATAAAGTTAGTATTTTTCCCAGTTTAGGAGTGGTTACGTTAGGATTCCTAACTTTACTACTCTGGTGGACTTTGGATTTGGAAAATTAGCTCAGGATATACTGTTTGTTGTGTTTAAATGGTAAGGTTTTGTATGCCATCTGGTGACCGGTGGATGGCTGTCACCTTATCCTTCAAGCTATAGTTATTTGGATTTATTTTACTGTTTCACAACTGTGCGCAATCGGTACCCAGCCATCCTCTTTTGTATAATATTTATAACTTTACTACTCCTAAAATCCTTTTTTGAATACCGAAAGTCATAAAGTTAGGATTTTGTCTCAGATTACTTTTGTGAATCGGTCCAAATATTGTGAAAGGGATTGACATTAGAAGTGTGCAAAGAAAGAGTTTTAGAATATGTTTTCTTCTTAGGTACACTCTTCCAAGTAAAGAAAAATGACGGGAAGACACCAATTCCTGGTGTTTAGACACTACAGGATGGAAGGGATCCTTCTTTCAAGTGGTATGTTGCTGAAGGAACAATTAGTTGGTAAGTAGGATCAGAAGGATGTACATTTTTACGATCCCCATGGCGAAGAATTACCAACCTCATTTTCAGTTCACTAGGCAGTTCCATTGGCCTTCCTTCAGCACCATGGTGCATCATCAATGTTATAAGGGAGAGAAAGAGGCTTATACATCTGTTTTCTTAATTGGATGCTATTCTGTTTATGTCCCGGTGTGATCTCAAATATTGTACAAAATCCTTTACGTATGCCTGGGGTTCATAGGGAACACAGCAGCCTGGGGTTCATAGTGAACACAGCTAAATTGATCCTCATCCCTTCACACTCTCCAAAGGTTTTCAGGGTTCACAATAGGTGCAGTCAAAATGGTTCTGCTTCAAGTTACAACCCTAAGAGAGCTTGTGAGGCTATTAGATCTACTATCCTCTTTAATTCAGGCAATATTTCAAGGTCAGTTACACACTATCATGTTTTGCTAAGGATAAGGTGAGGGACCATCAGGGAAGTTTATGGTATGGAGACAAAGCTTCTCTAGATCAGAAGGCAAAGGAATTAGATGCCTGTTATAGCTGGGCAATCACTGGATGTTCACCAGACTTCATTCTGGAATCTTATGCAATTTTAACCGGTTGGGGTGCAAACGATGGGTGTACATAAAATAGTGGATTATGGTAAAACTCAGAAAGATAGACTCATTTAATCTATTTGGAATTAACAACAGGTCTTTATCCTCTATAGATTTTCAGACATTTTTTACAAGGCGGAGCAGTATTACTGCGAAAGATCTATATTGCAGTGGCTAATATAAATCACTTAGAAGGCTCATAATCCTTGGCTTTTTTACAGTTAGCCAAGAAAATGTGTTTTTTTAGGCGTGGCTCAAAATCAGTTTGTGGGCAAAGTATTTGCCTGAAAAGGCAAATGTATCTGCAGACTGGAATTCAAGAATTGTGAGAGATTACAGCGAGTGAAGACTGCACAAGGTTAGTTTCAGGGAATTAGCTTGGATTGGGGCGTCTAAAGGTAGACCATTTTTGCAAGCGGACTGACATTTCAACTGAACAAGTATTGCAGTTGGATGCTAGATCCAGGAGCCCTAGTGGTGAATGCATTCATTCACAGTTAGAAGGGAATGAACAGTTATGCGTCTCCACCCTTCATAATAACTCAGAGAGTCCTTCAGAAAGTAAGACATTGTACCGATTACCCCATTTTGGAGTTCTCGGGCATGGTTTCCAATTTCCAATGAATTTCGAACTTGCTTGAGACATTCTACTTTTATTCTGTTCACTATAGGGGTCTGTTGAAAAGCTTAGATGGAAATGACTGTCCTCTGGTAAAGTCAGAGACTTTGAACTATCTTGCATAAAAAAGCATCAGGATATCTACTCTGATGTAAGGGTCCAGGAACCCGTTACTGGTATAAAAGAATTTGGTTACCTTGCTGTATGAAAGGGTACGTGGATCATGTGGATGGTCCTTTAGTTGAAGTAGATATCTTCCTGGTAGATCACTTTGTAAGGGACCTAACTTATAGAGGTTGTATCTGCTACAGGTTATCAGTCTCTGTGGGTCACAGTCTGAATAATGGCAAGAGTGTAGGGAATTATGTTTTGGTTTGCAGAATCCATAGGATCATCAAATGAAGAAGACCTCCTAGACCAAGATATGAAACTCTGTGGGATGTTAATGCTGTTCTTCTCCTAATTTACTGGATGGCCAGGTAAAAGACATTTATATTAGAAAAAAATTACTATGAAACTAGCCTCTTTTTTATGTCTAACCTCGTGTTGTGTAGATTCTAAAATTTCGGCATTGGAGGTAAGTGGCAAGTGCTATGCCCCCTTCAGGATAACTTTATCCAAGAGCTGATTCATGCAAGAAATTGTATGTAGTGGATTGCATTCGAGAATATGATTCTCAAATGAGTGAGTTTCGAGCTGATGGTCTTGACCAATTTTTGATTTAATTTTTGAATCCTTTTTAAGCAGTTACCGCAATTACTATCTCGAGATGGGTGAAATGCTCCATGCAGCATATTGGTATTCATTTGCAAAAGGTTCACACTCATTCTCTTTGGCTACTCAATCTTCTGGATGGTGGAAGTCTGGAAGATATTATCAGAACAGATTGGTTTAATGCCACTTGAACACATGTCTGATATGGTATTAAAGGGCTACCAACATGCATGATGGCAGCCTCTGGTCTTGTGATGAAACAGTCATTCTCCCAAAAAAATGCCAAGAGCATCTACATTTGAAAAAAAGACACAGAGGCTAACATTATCATGCGCTCCCAGTCCAATCTGGTGTGATCCTTTTTCTTGATTATATTACAAAAATAACGCATTTAGTAATGTATATTTTTTTTAGTGATTATCTTTGCATTTGAAAGTTTTCATCAAAAGCTTTGTTTAAATTGAGACAATAGCAATTCTTAGGGACCAATTTCAATGTTGGTTGGAAAGCCTTCGACCACCAGTTGGAAGCTTTCCAACTGTGTCAGAAGCTTTCTGACAAACTGGGTCAGTTTACGGTCCGACAGCAGGATTAGGATGACAGTCTTCGGAACGTAAAGCGGACGGTTATTCTGACTTGATTCCAACCGGATCTTGGAACCTTCCAGTCAGTCTGAACCTGCACCGAAGTCCCCTATGGACACCGTTTCTTCTGTCGGGATTACGATGTTCAATTCTGACAACCTTTCCATACCGACCTTTCTGACAAAGAAAGGCTGTTGGGGAGTGACTTTGGGGCCCCCTAACAGGGACCCCTTGCCCTGGCAGCCTATGGTTGGTGGCCGAGTAGGTACCCCTCCTGTAAAACCCTGCACTGTGTTGCAGGTGCTGTGGGGTGCCTGGCACAGGGTGCAGGGTTTTACATCCATTTCTCTATGGGAGCCTGTATTGTAGCCAGTTTATGGCTGTGATACAAGCTCCCATAGGGAACAATAGGAACCCGACTGAAAAGTGTTCGGTCGCATCGTAATCAGGCGGTTGTTCTCGAGTCCAAGACAGTATAGGTCAAAGGCTTTCCGACTGACATCGTAATAAGCCCATTTATCTTTCCAGACAATACTCAATAGCACAGTTCCTATGAGGGTTTAATATTTTGTAGATATAGAGCTAAAATGGTCCATAAGGGTTTAGCGAATAAAGTATTGTAGTTGGTATTAGATAGAATATGATATGACCTTCTTATAAAACAAAACCACAAACACCATGTGTGATATGAAATATTGACATTCACATAAAATTGTCCCGCTGCCAACTGTTCAAAGAAGATCAATTAGATCATACGCCAAGGGCCAAATACACTGTTATGTGGATTTACGGCAAAAGTTGAAATCAACACTCAAGGATTATGGCAGTATGGATTGAAGATTGAAGAAGGCACATCATATACAAAGGCCAAGAACATTGAGACTTGAGTAGTCTGGAGGTGTAGGAACTATCAAGATAGACCACCAAGGACCAGCATAGTCTGACACAGAGGACAGTGCTTCCCATGCTGGGCTTGAAGAGACTATGATGCAGTCGTAAAAACAAAAATTCATTATAGATTCATTTTGGGTAACAGATCAGATACTCGTGCTATATGTTCGGTGTAGTAATGCATTTTTCCTGTGTCACTTTCAAGGTTTAGACTAGCAGTCCCTATTTGGAATATAACCCATCCACCATTCTGCTTCCTTTTTCTGGTGAACCAGCCCTTAAACGGTCTAAGTGGAAGAAAGTAATTTGCAATTATGTGTGTGTTTGTAGTCCTAATTTAACTGCAGAAAATGTCTATGCTAATCCATTGCTTATAATAATCTGTTGGATCTCCCAGATGAGAAGGATAGAAGTGTCTCAGAGAACCTACATTAATTTGTAAGGAATATTAAGAAACTGGATATTCATTACATTTCAAAACGTTTCCCTATTTTAGAAATGCACCACTGGGGCTGACTCAAGGGAACATAGAAGGTGGAAAACGATGTTACTTCCCTTCTCTAATTGGCTGCTAAATGTACATTTGGTAATAGCACTGATGAGAGTATACCAGACTTTGAGAAGTCTGCCTGGTATATTATGTCCACTAATTAAAGTGGGCACCTTGCACCAGTCCAAACAACCCTTATCATGATTTACGAGGTCAAAGATAACCTTGGAAACCTATACAAGTGATAGCTGTGGAGAGCAGCCTCCCGGCTAAGTCTTGAAGGAATGTTAAGCAGCTAGTTTTACCAGAATGCAACTTTATGGTATTGGTTAAATGAAAGGAGAACCACACAGTAGTTATAAGAAAATGTATTTATTATTACAAAGCACTCCGAATACATCTCAGTCTCTGCTACACGCAGATAAACACAAAGCACAAAATACTGCAGCACAGAAACAGTCATAAGTGGCACTAATACACAGTGGGATCCAGGGGGAGACTAAACCATATAAGTAAAATAATGGTATAAGAACCATGTCAAGAGGATGTCTGAGGATGTAGAATCGCTGGTATCCTAAGGAACCACCCAAGGTGAGTAATTCAAGACTGCATAGAGGTGGTGCAGAGTGTGAACACAACTGTGTGCTACGTACAATTCAATTTGAGAGTTGCGGTTGCATTTTTAAAGTGTAAAGACTCTTCCCAGTGGATTACGAAGAAACACTTTGGAACCTAGAAAGTTGAAGAGCCACCCCACATGTGGATACCAAAGTACCAAAGTTACTTATCTCAGGGAAGCCGGGTGCATAGGGATGAAGTGGCGTAGGAAACCACTGTGGATCTCAATGGGAGTTTTCAAAGAAATGCCATTGCTGGACAGAAGAAAAATATCCAGTGGATCCCACAGGTGGATTATTTATGGAAGGAACCATAAAGCAGAGGGGACAGAGTATGTGTCACTCAGGAGAGACCAGTGGCTCGGTAGACGAATACCCACCGATGTTGACTGCTTCAGGTGTGATGATGGGGACCTTGACTCTACAGATGCAGGGACCAGGAGAAGTTGAGGATGGCGAGGAGCCAGATACAAGCTGTCCCACAAAGGATGTTGAGTGCTGAGGGGTCGGTGTTCCACGCCGAGCACAAACAAGCCTTGGCAGTGGCAACCCACGAAGAAGGTAAAAAAAGATTACAGTCTGGCCCAGCAAGGACAAGTGAACTCACCACAGCAAGGGGAGTCAGGGCAAGCCTGACCCAACCAGGGGAGCTCAACAAAAGCAGTGTTGTCCCTCAAGTGGACCGACAGGCTGGAGGCACAGGAGTTACTAGGGGACCTCTAGCAGTTTCACAAAGTAACAGCTTGCAGGGCACAGAGTGTGAGGAGTCTAAAGTCCATTGTATGAGATGTGTGCAGAGGTTGGGGCTATTGATAGCTCAATGCGCTTAGTTGGGGAATGCCAACAAGCATATGCACTTGCAAAAGTATGTGGTGCTCAGGGGTTAGAGGTTATGAAGTACCCACGAGGGGTACAGGCCTCAGACTTGGTGAGAAAGCAGCTCAACCTCACAGAACATAGGGCCCTACCTCTGGTGTTGCTGGAGACTTCAGAGTCTGCAGCAGCTCAGGATCAGCAGACTGGCAGTTGCATTACTGTGCCTGCAAATGCCGTCGAGTGATTACTTCACCCCAAGGAAGAAACGTCAGTTGTCCTTGATGCTCCACAGGTCCTGCATGGAGCCTGCATGGTGCACACACATTGACAATGCTTTGGAAAGAGAGCGAGACAAAGTCCGGGACCAGTCAAAGTCCAGTGAAGTCCGGAGTGTCCAGACAGTTGAAGGTCAGTGGTTTCTTGTTCAGAATCTTGTCCTTGTCAAATCTAGTGTTCTACAGCCAGGTAAGCCCTTTTTTTTACCCCCGGCAGAGGGTTGATCAGATTCAGGGGACCCTCCCAGAGGAGGGTCAGGACAGCGGGGAGGTTACTCCCATGTCCTTAGTCCAGTTTCACACCAGAGCGGGAGCCAGCAGCTCCTAGGACTGGTTTGAACTGGACTATGCACAGGGACACCAAGTGTGCCCCAAATGCAGACTTTCAGGCACTTTGTAAGTACACACACCCAGCCCCAATACACTAAATCCTGTCTGGGAAACTGGTCACGCCTTCCCCTTCTTGAGCTTGGCTCAGCAGCAGGAGGGTAGAAATGTGTCTCTGGTCAGCAGAAACCATTTTGTGCTGCCCGGATCCAGAAGGCTTGTACCGAGAAGACCAGGAACCCCACGAAGCTCACTTCAGAAGGGTGGAATCATACCTCCCGCACCGGGATGATTCCAAGCGGTTTGATACTAAACAGGACATTTTTTTTGCAGGTGTTTCAAGCATATAATGCACCTTTACCTATATGACAAACCAGGAGAATGGTCTCCGAAGGCTGCAGGGGTGGTCTGCTCATGCAGGAGCACCCTCTCACGTAAAACATAGCACCCTGCCTTTAGGATTGTCAAGGCCTGCTAGAGGGGAGCTATTGGCCGGCGAGCAGGGAGATCGAGCAGATTGAGCGAGGAGCAGGAGCACCGCAGAACACTGGGCGAGGGCGAGGGACCCAGGAGCCGGTATAAGGCAAGGAAGGGAGTCCTCACCTCATCTCTACCTCGAGCCGGAGTCTGAGATTTACCCCGAGATTCACCCCGAGCGGAGCCTTGCCCCTGACTCCTGGCATCGGGGGGGTCAGTGTGGCAAGAGCAGCAGGACAAAAGGCGAGAGGCAAGAGGCAGAAGGCGGGGAGTGGTCAGCGCAGACAGGTGAGTCTGTTCGTGGCCATCTGCCAGTGGCGTGGTCTCACACTGTCTCACACTGTCTGCTCACACTGTCTGCTTTGCCATATCCCACGCCTGACATCGGACATTCGCAGCGCCTTCTGCAGTGTCTCGGGGGTGCCCAGGGGAAACGCGAGGAGTGGCAGTGCAGCGGAGTGCGGTGAGTGGTGAGTGGTGAACTGCTTGCGGTCACCCTCCCCGCCTCGCTTGCGCCCGTGCACCCGTGCATCCTTGCTGCTCCACATTTATCCCTTGCTCCCATTGCTTCCATTGATCTTGACCAGCCCGGAGAGCTGAAGAAAGCTGAAGAAAGCTGAAGAAAGCTGGACAATTTGAAGGAAACCTGTGGCCGCCATTCTTCCCTCGAGAAAGGACGGAAGAGCTAAGCAGGTCTCAGGGGCCAAGGGTGACTCAGTCCTTAAAAAAAGTGGACGATCAATCTTTACAGCCTTAACAGTTCTAACTGCAGCTAACGGCAGCTAACTGAACAGCTAACCAAACCGAACAACCCACCCAGCAATTTGGTAACTATACAGCAATAAAGAGAAAACGTCAACTACCCATTCATCACTAATTAGGTGGATTAATAACTGTGGATTAATAACTTAAATAAACCAACAAACCGAATAACTCACAAACAAACAAACAAACCTAATACTTGAGGCACAACCAAGGCTAAACTAAGGAAACTAAGGAAACTTGAGTATAAATCCACCAGCTCAAAACAAAAAACAACACAGGTAGCTCACGGCAATGTAAGGCAACTTGCCAGTTAGGTGGCGCGCTACTGGCAAAACAAAGAGCCCAAGGCAGACAGATGTCCTCTGATATGATACTGCAAAAGTATGAACGCAAACCCACCAACAATCCACCACAAATCAAGCAATGACAATCCCACCAGTTGTAACATAGAAGACACAAAGATCTGTAAGAACGGTGAAAAGCACGTCATGAGGTCAGGTAAAATCAGGAAAGCAATAGACGAACGACGCAGGGCCAAGAAGCGGAAACTTAACACAGACACTTTGCTGACAGAACAAGAAGATACCCTACTATTAGACCCGACCCCGGAATTGACGGAAATAACTGCCTCAAACACCAGCAAAACTGAAAGAAAGCGCTCTCAACCAAAATTTT
Source organism: Lissotriton vulgaris (assembly GCF_964263255.1). NCBI lineage: Eukaryota > Metazoa > Chordata > Amphibia > Caudata > Salamandridae > Lissotriton > Lissotriton vulgaris. Next base: position 148,772,658 of record NC_141695.1, on the reverse strand, counting down.
ACTCATTTGTTTCATTTTTGAAAGAACCTGGCTCTTTCCTATGCACCTCAAAGAGAAAACTTAAAGGTCTGCCCTCGCCAATGGAACAGGAAGGGTGCTTGCTAAGTAATTATACTGAAGGCATGGAAAAAAAGAAAGGTAGTAATACGTGGAATGTCCATACATGCAAGGAATGCAGCGCACAATCAGAAAGCTTTAACAATGGCGACAGCAGGGAGTATAACATCATGTCCACAGTCATTAATAACAAAGGGGGCCACTCCCTTGAGCCAAACATTGTAATCCAGACAGCCTCGCAGCCAGACAGCCTTGCAGCATCAAACCAAAGCAACAGTGTCAGAGAACAGCTGTGATGAGTTAAATACCGAGAGTAAAATAGATCCACCAGGAACGAGTGAGCCAAAAACTCCAATTCATCCAGGTCTGGAGCCCCCAAAGGAGATGGAACAAATATACAAAATAAAACCCAATTTAGAAAATAACACCAGCACCGTGAGGGTGGCCCGGGCTATACCTCGAGATCAGGACTTCAATCTGGGGGTTCAATCAGGCCAAGAATATGCCCACATGGGGTGGGACAGAGAGTCAGAAACAATGCCAGAAGATGAGGAATCTGAAGCATTCAAAGACATGGAAAAAATCGGACTACCTGACCCAGCCCACATGGGGCGGGCAAGTAAGTCGGAAAAAATACAGGAAAGGGAGCCAACAGAAGCAATCGACCTTACAGAAAATATTAGAATTGCTGATTTAATCCCGGCTCCTATCCAGTCAGTATACTCTAACATTGAAGATAACTCCCAGATAACAACAGAAGAGTGGGATAGTCTGGTAGCATCATACTCACCAGCTAATATACAGCTAGATGGCAGTTCATCAGAGTGTAAACAAGACTCCGAGAAGAATCCACCAACTGATGAACTCCGAAAAAGTGCTGATGTTCTATGGTCATCTTTGCTAAACATGCTTCAACTATCAATAAAGGCCATGCAGTACCACTCGGAAAAAATAGATATCCAATTATCACTCTTAAACTTCTTAGCCATACATGCTGCCAAAATTGACAACAAGCTGGCAGACATGAACTGTAGGATTAGGAGGGTGCAAGTGAAAACAAAAATAGAGCAGCCGAGTTGTACATACTATACCATGGTCAGCAACGGCTACTGCCCCCCTCCCTGTATGCCCACAACAACCCAGAACACAACAAAACGGAACATGGTTTGTCTTTAGAAGGCGGGGGGTCGCAAAACCCCCCGGCCGTATTTATTAAGATACAAAATAATAAAATTATTAAACAAAATATACCATTTTTTATGCAAAATTATTCAGAAACATTTAGATACATTTATATCGACAATTGTGATCGGCTAGCCTTAACAAGATTCTAATACAGCTTGTTTCCTAACCGAATCTAACATCCTCATCTGAAAATTTTGCATACTAACATTGATGGCTAAATGGCAAGGTCGCTAACCGGTGTCAGGTCTTACAAGCTGCGCCCTTACGCAGGTGCGCATGCGCAGCCGGGCCCGTTGATTTCCCGGTCCACCCCTGCAGCCGAGCCCGGTAATTACTCGGTCCACTCTTGCAGCTGAGCCCGTTACTTACTCGGTCCACCCATGCAGCTGAGCCCGTTACTTACTTGGTCCACCCCTGCAGCCGAGCACGTTAATTACTCGGTCCACCCCGTGAACTCCATTTAACCAGTGAAGGAGGGCCCTAACTTGCATTACCAGCTGCCCCTGAAGTTCTAGGAGGGGCCACTGACCCCTCCTCCCCCTGGGCGGACACCTCCAAAGGATGATGCCACCCCCTAGGACCTTAAAATAGCTGCTCACCGGGCATGACCTTACCGTATGACCAATACCCTAATAAATACGACGATCTGTGGAAAAAAGGACTAAAGGACAGCTACACTATCTATAACACATGTATGACATACAATCATCAAGCTACTATGGGGAAAAGGGCCTAAAAAACCGAAAACATTTAACGAATACATTTTACATTTCTCCATGAAACGAGAAGCAAATACTAAATCCATGACATGTATACACAACTCCAGTCTATACAGTCTACTGACATTTCTGCTTCAATTCAACAACCTAAGGGAAAAATAACTTCAATAATAACCAAACAGGTATACATAATGCACAACACAGCTTTGTTCCAGGGATGGTGGGTGGGGAAAATTAGGAGGCCCCGAGCGTGGGGCACGACCAGTGTGTGGGAGCGTCAGGCGACAAGAAGGGCCAACTGAGCGCTCCCCCTCCTTTATTCCCAGGGACGCGGGAAGAGGGCGGGCCACCCCTCCCCTTACCCCTCGACGCCCGCCCCTCTGACCTGGAAGACTGCACCACGCCCCCGGAACAGGAATTGGGCGCCGGCCGACCGGTGGAGTGGCGTACACCTCCCGCGTACCAGTGGGGGCCGGGAGATCACACCCCCACAACACCGGCAGGCATGGGAAGAGGGGATCGCGGTGCTGCCATGGGGGAGGGGGGGCCAAGGGCCCCCCTTTTCACATGGTCAGCGACGGCTACCGCCCCCTCCCTGTATGCCCACAACAACCCAGAACACAACTAAATGGAACATGGTTTGTCTTTGGAAGGCGGGGGGTCGCAAACCCCCCGGCCGTATTTATTAAGATACAAAATAATAAAATTTTTAAACAAAATATACGTTTTTATGCAAAATTATTCAAAAACATTTAGATACATTTATAGTGACAATTGTGATCGGCTAGCCTTAACAAGATTCTAATACAGCTTGTTTCCTAACCAAATCTAACATCCTCATCTGAAATTTTTGCATACTAACATTGATGGCGATATGGCCAGGTCTCTAACCGGTGTCAGGTCTTACAAGCTGCGCCCTTACGCAGGTGCGCATGCGCAGCTGGGACCGTTAATTACCCGGTCCACTCCTGCAGCCGAGCCCGTTAATTACTCGGTCCACCCTTGCAGCCGAGCCCGTTACTTACTCGGTCCACCCATGCAGCCGGACCCGTTACTTACTCGGTCCACCCCTGCAGCTGAGCCCGTTAATTACTCGGTCCACCCCGTGAACTCCATTTAACCATTGAAGGAGGGCCCTAACTTGCGTTACCAGCTGCCCCTGAAGTTCTAGGAGGGGCCAGTGACCCCTCCTCCCCCTGGGCAGACACCTCCAAAGGATGATGCCGCCCCCTAAGACCTTAAAATAGCTGCTCTCCGGTCATGACCTTACCGCCACAGGCCAGCATTGTTACCCGACGATCTGGCCTCCCCCCTTCCTACCCCTCAGAAAGGTCATGTCCTCTTCGCATATCCCTCTAGCCATGCTAAAATGCTATTTGACCACAGGACGTTCCCAGCCTCAGTCCAGTGCACCCCGTCCCAGAGGTAGAAATGCTCCCCCCGATTAGACCCATGAGGAATCGTCTGCAACCGGGGGGCTCGAAACAATTTGTCCAACTGTGTGTTGATCCTCTTTACCGAGTGATTCAAAGCCTTTACCGAGTCCCCCCCTGCTCACTGCCATCGAGGAATAAGTTGGGACCAGACTACCGTGCAACCCACACAAGTCCTAGACACCCACCCCGCAGTGGATATGATTTCATCTATCAGGATGCGTTTCCCCAGTTTGGTCAAGTCATTCTCCCCCAGGTGAAGTATCACCACTGACGGGGGGCGGGTTGCTGCGACAATAATTCCAGAAAGTAATCCCTGAACTGCCTAATACCCCGGCCTCCCCTCCTGAGGAATGAGATGGAGAACCCCTCCTCTTTCACCCTTCTCATCCTGTCACCTGCGAGAAATACATTTTTTGCCCGCCTAACATAAGTGTGGCCCACAACCCAAGTCACCAATGTCCGACGATCTTCCTGTTGCTTTTATTGCGATGGTGCTGACTTCTGCTGGCATTCAGCAAGTTCCTCTTCCTCGTGACAGGTTCGTGAAACTGCAAAACCAAGAGATACAAGCGTGAGTCATGCGGCCAAGTCACAACATGTCAACACGTACGTAGCATTTGTAACACTCAGAGGACGACCTCCCAATCCTTTTAACATTTTCGGCTGGGAGTCCCCTTACCACTGCTTCAGTTGCTGCCCCGATTCTAAAAGAATGGGAGCAAAATTCCGCGGGATCCAAGCCTGCCTTTGCAACCGTTAGTTCCAGGACCTTCCTAAACTGGTACCTGGTTAAAGGAGTACCATCCATGTGACACAATAGTGCCCCTCCGGGTGTCCCGTCCCGCTGCCTCCTAAAAGCCTCCACATGCGAGACTGGGCAACAAGGGCTGGTCCGAGCATGGTGAAGCATTATTGTTTCCCCCTTTCCCTCCTAGTCGGGCTTCAATCTTTGAATCGTTACACACATGGTATTGGCATGGATCCCCACACAGGCCACTTGTAGGCCACCCTCTTTGCCCACTTTGGACGCGGCTACCAGCTCGCCTAATCTCAGGGCCCCATAAAATGCTAGAGTGAACGCCGCCTTGAAAAGCAGCACCTCCCAAGGGGAACTACAGACATCAGGAAGAGCTAACAACAGGGCTGTAAGCCTTACCAGCCCAATAGGCTTTCTCGAATCTGTGGAGTGTCCCTGAATGCGACGCCAGCCCCTCAACGCCTTGCGCACTACAAACGTATTTGTGGGGTCCCTCACACCCCTGGCCTGTGCAAAGAATGAAACCGCAGCCCTGTGTCTGTTTGTGGCTGCCACTGAGCGCCCTTCCCTGTGCATCAGCTCTAGGTATGCAACAAAACTGTCCTCATGTGCCCAGTTATTCTCCCAACCTTGTCCAAGGAAAGTACAATAAGACAAGAACGCCCTTTCGTATGCTGTTCTGGTCCGTGGGGCTAGGCTAGAGGCCAGGAGGTACGGTAGTCTGGGGCACCAATCTGTCAGAGAGCAACCGGGAAAGGTGCTGGCGATGGGTCCGGTGCTGGGAGCTGTTCCCTGAACACCTGCATTTTGAAGCGAGAAAGGGCATCAGCTGCATTATTGAGAACACCTGGCACATGTTTGGCCCTGAAGGTCACGTTCCATTTCAAACATTGAAGCACTAATTCTTTTAGCAAGCGCAGTATGAATGGACACCGCGCCGCTTGCTGGTTAATGCATTCTACCACGCTCATGTTGTCCGACCAGAATACCACTGAGCGATTGCTAAGGTGCGACGGCCAGACCATCAATGCCTCCCACATCGGGAACAATTCCAGGAATCCGATGTTGGAGGTTAATTCCCACGATCCCCATTCCTCGGGCCACTTTTGAGCAACCCACTTTGTGCCCAGGATGGCGCCAAAGCCAACGCTACCGGCAGCATCAGTCCATAAACCCAACTCTGCCGATGACGTGGGGGGGGCGGCCACACTACTCTGCCATTGAAATCCTCCAGGAATGCTACCCATATCCGCATATACTGGCGAACCTTTGCTGACAGTCTAGTGCGGTGATGTTTTTCTCTCAATCCTTTCAGGGCTTGGGCAATTGACCTAGAGAAGGAGCGTGCCATTGGGATAACTCGCAATGCAAAGTTCAATTGGCCCTCCGTCTCCTGTAGCTGCTCCAATGTAACTTTCTCCTTCTGGAGGCACTGGCGTAATGCCGCCCTAAATTTCGATACTTTGCCTGCGGGTAATCTAAAGCACCCCTCCAGCGAATCAATCTCGATACCCAAGAACTCCAAACAAGTGGTCAGGCCAACCGTCTTCCCAGGTGCTAGCAGAACCCCGAAAGCCCGCATGAGCACGCAAAATTCCTGTAATGCCCAGGCACACCCCGAAGTCCCCGCCGCCCCTAAGAACAGAAAGTTGTCCAAATAATGCATAACCTGCTTGTGGCCCGTGGCCTGTCTTATGACCCACTCCAGAAAGGAACTGAAAGTCTCAAAGTACGCACAAGAAATCGAGCAACCCATCGGCATACATTTGTCCATATAGAACTTTCCTTCAAAAGCGAAACCAAGTAGGTGGTGGTCCAAAGGATGCACCGGCAACAGACGAAAGGCGGATTCAATATCAGATTTGGCCATGAGAGTGCCCCGCCCCAATCCCCGCAATAACTCAAATGCTTGGTCAAAGGAGGCATATTTCACACTGCAAATTGCTTCATCTATTGCATCATTCACGGACACCCCTCTTGGTGCCGACAAGTTGTGGATCAATCTAAACTCGCACTTCTCTTTCTTGGGGACTACGCCTAATGGTGAACACACAAAATTCGCCACTGGGACTTCCTGAAATGGCTCACTATCCTGCCGAAGGATAGTTCGTTTTGAATCTTAGCCATAACTACCGCAGCATTCTGTTGTACAGATAACTGGTTCCTACATTGCGCACTGCCGATGTGTCCCCCAGCCGGGATCCGGAAACCTTGGGAAAAACCTTCTTGCAATAATGCAGCTGCGCCGTGGTCTTGGTATCTGTTCAACCATGGAATCATTGCCAGGACATTAACCGGGGAGGGGCTAACCGGACTTCTAGCACTATTCAGGTTTCTTTCCCCCTCTCTGATTCTGGTTACTATTTTTTCTGCAAGTTGTCTCGGGGTGAGAGGTGTGATCACAGATTCCTCACTAAAACATGAAAATACATGTGTTTCTGGTTGAGTACATCAATACTTTCTGGATGTTTCAATGAAGGCATAGATAGTGTCTAGGTGATTCCCTCAGAATATAGGTAGCGTCTGCATGATTCCCTGAGTATGTTGAAACTACATCACTGGTTCCCTACCTGCATAGTTAGGTCCTATATTATGTTAGGTCAATGTCATTTTCTAAAGCGCACGTTCAGGCGGTCTCTTGCCTTTAGGTAGCTGAACGGCCTTCATCCGCAGTTATTGGTAAGCCATTTCTTCAGGAGTTGTCTAAATGTAGTTAGAGGTGGTCCTAAGATCCAAAGGCAGTGTATTCCATGCTCGAGGGGGAATGACGGAAAACCTACGCCCTCCAGTCCTTTCTTTTTTACATGAGGGGATCACCCGATAGTGGCTGGAACTCAGTGCTTCAGTGGGGCAGTATTTAGTAATCCTATATTTTACAAAAAAGGGACAATTCAGTTATAGGGCCTTAAAGATCTTACAGCACACTTTGAACATTGTTCTCTGTTAGACTGGCAACCAATGAAGGCCCATAGTCACCTGGGAGATGCAGCCATATTTGGACAGGTTGTATCTCAGCTGGGTGGCATTCGAATTACTATCTTGCTAATATCTGCCTGATTGGATAAATGCATGGGTGTTGCCTGCTTAGTTCCATGAGTACATGAATATTGCTTCCATGATTGGAAGGGAGCATGTGTTGTGTCTAGGTGATGGAATAAGTGTGTACATAGTGGATGAGTGATTCAATAACTGCCTCAGTAGTGGCTGAGTGATTGAATGAGTGCCTGAGTAATGCTTGGGTGACTGTAAAGTATCTCCATTGCTGTTACATGCATAACAGTTGTGATTATATATGTAACTCATTGTTTAACTCCTTCTGTCAGTATCAAATAGGCCTGGACGGCAAATTCCGTTCCGCTCGCCAAATTTGCGGAATTTGGGTTATTTCGCGTTCCGTGGCGAATGTGAAATTACCCCAAAAATCTGCTTTCCGCAACTTCGTGACATTTTTTGCTTGTTTGCGTTCTCAAAATGCATTTTCGCAAGATATTTCCCCCTAGCAAGCAAACAGCAATTGCGAACAGGAAAAAAGCATTGCCAACAAGTAATTCTGCATGTGCGTGGAATTTCTGCACGTTCATGGAGATTTTTACAGTTTTGCAGAGATTTGCGTAACGCGATTACGCAAATTCTGCCCACCCCTAGTATCAAACTATCTATTTCAGTGTATCTATCCATCTCTAATGACCTATGTGTCACAAAAGTCTAGATATCACACTTCATATATAATTGGATATATGCCTCTCCACAAGCATGCATTGCTCTGTTACTCTGCATGCACACACATCAGTAAGGGCCTGATTCATAGAACTAACTTAAGACAAAATCCTAAACTTACTACTTTTGGTAAATACAGAACGAATTTAGTAGTAGTAAAGTTAGGATTTTGTCTTAAGTCTGTCTTAAGTCTGTCCTAAGTCTGTCTTAAGTCTGTCCTAAGTTTGTCTTAAGTCTGTCTTAGGTCCATCTTAAGTCTGTCCTAAGTTTGTCTTAAGTCTGTCCTAAGTCTGTCCTGTGTGTCTTAAATCTGTCCTAAGTCTGTCCTAAGTATGTCCTAGGTTTGTCTTAAGTCTGTCTTAAATCTGTCTTAAGTCTGTCCTACTACTTTGGTATTCACAGAAGGCATTTAGTAGTAGTAAAGTTAGGATTTTGTCTTAAGTTTAAATTAAGACAGACTTAAGACAGACTTAATACAGTCTTAAGACAAACTTAAGACAAACTTAAGACAGACTTAAGACAGACTTAAGACAGACTTGAGACAGACTTAAGACAGACTTAAGACAAAAACCTAACTTTACTACTGCTAAATGCCTTCTAAGAATACCAAAAGTAGTAAGGTTAGGATTGTGTCTTAAGTTAGTTCTGTGAAAGCCGGCCCTATGTTTCTAAAACTAAAAATAACAAATCTCACTTTTTCAATGTACAAAAACTTTTCTTAATGGCATACCTACATTATTTCTCAAATTGTTCCTAAGGGTTTAAAACATATATTCAACATTTCTCAGAGAAAAGTTACACATCAAATGAAGGTAGCACGAGAACTCTCAACAGACATTTTACACTATAAACTCTCCTCTAAACAGATTATGTTTAACCCCTTCGATGCTCATGACGAGCTCAACTAGTCATGAGGTACACCTCTCGTACGCTCATGACGAGCTCATGCATTGTTTTCTGAGTTCTTCAGCACAGCAGGAGAATTGCTGCAGCAATGATGGTGTTAAAGAAATACACCACCCTCACCAAATGCATGATTTTTTCATTAGTCTTAAAGAACATAGATCACCCTGCAAACATATATGTGATTCCATAATAGATATACACTTGAAGCCCAAAATATATAGGGGCATATTTAAAAGCCACTCGGGCTGCTAGTGTGTCACTTTTTTTAATGAACCAGCAGCGCATTCTGCTGACCCATATTTACAAGGACATGTAAACCCATCCTGTGTGGCTTTTTATGTCCTTGGCAATACGGCCCCTTGTTATGCAGCACTTTGCATGAAAGAGGCATGCCAAGGGAGTTGATGTGGGTGGTGCCACACAACCGCCATTGGCTGATGCTGCAAATGTTTTCATTTCTTCTAGTTTTTTCCTCTTTTTACGTGTGCTTCTTTCTGAAGCACACAAAGAAAGAGGAACACAAATGTTTTTGTGCAGGAAGGTGCCCCTTCTTGCACAAAAGCAACCTCCCTGCAGCACAGGTACCATTGCACCATGGTGCAAGTGTGCCTGCGTCAGCACATGGTAGCCAATTGTGCGCCAGCGCAGGGGGAGCACAGCAATCCATCAAATTGTTGAAGATATGATGCATCCCTGTGCTTCATATGTGACTCAGTGGGGTGCAGCGGTGCAGCAGTATGTGCTTGCGCCATGCACTGAGTCACTTTGTTGTAAATACGGCCCATAGTTCGCTTTAAATAAAGTCAAGAGCTCCACTATACATGTAACTATTTGCAACCACAAAAACATATCTCACCATCTAAGCATATGCAAACTGGTCATATACGAAAAAAAAACACATTGACAAACACTTCCGAATACATACCTAACAAGTATTACTATTTTATAATTAAGGGTCCAAGTTTTCAGTTTCTACAGATTTTTACAGAAAAATACAGACAGAAAACAGCGTGTTTTCTGTCTGTATTTATTTTTAAAACTGGAAAAATTACAGAAAATTATGATTCTTGTGATTGACTCTCCATGCTGCCTTTCGTGCTTTCCAGGACAACAGCTGAGCAGATAGACAGCATGGGAGTTTTAAACCAGGTTCAGATTTCCCTAAATACAGACATGTGTTAACATATAAGTGTTTTATAAGGCTGATATTTACCTCTGGGTGTAATGTTTTTCTATATTTGACTGCTTAATTTGCTAACATGCAACAGATAGCAAAGTATAACTGCATGTTTATCAGTGAAATAAACGTGGAAATATAAAATGTTATGACTCAATGTATTCTCAAATCACAAAATAAAAATGGATGAATATCAATAGGATGGCCAAAGAATAAGTATTGATAAATACATAAGGAAATGTTTAAAAAATAAATACCTTAAAACCGGGAGCCTTATTTATAATACATACACAGACACAGAACATTTTCGTATCTTTTATTTGTAACTACTCTACTCCTATTTAGTAACGTGACTAAAGTACTACAAATCCCAGAATGCAAGTAATATTGATGTATCTATTCTGCACATGATGCTTATACATTTAAAACATTCTTAGCTTTAAATACATTCCCCATTCTACCTTTCAACAGTATAAAGCTATTTTTCTATAAACTACACAATGGAATAAAGGACCACTAATTCATTTTTTCTCTTACTTCCCAAAACATTTGGTACTAACATCTTTTTTTTTTTAATTATCTTTATTGAGTTTTTACAGAGGTTATATTGTCCCACCCTCCCCTCCCCTGAGCCCCCCCCCCCGATACAGGCAACTTTCTACAATTGCAAAAGCAACATGTTGGTATTGTCACAAATAAGATAATATCGAATAAGGCTACACAAAACCGAAAAATAAGAAGAGAGAAGAAAAAGAAAAAACAACAAAAAACAACAAAAAAGAACCGCAGAAGAAACAAGAAGATCAAAGGACTTCTCCATTTTAGTAATTACATTCATTACTAATTCGAGGTTTCATTGCTAGTCTGGTCTCCCTGCCCATAATCTGACCGGCTCCCAGATTTCTTATCCCTTTTTTTTCTTCTTCAACCCCTTCCGACTATAAGTAGCTATTTCGAAGTTGTATGCAGCTAAAAAGCGCGTCCGCCATTGTTGAAATGTAGGTGGATATTGACTCAACCAGGCTGAAGTCAAACAAATTCTTAGTACGGCCATGAGATAAATATGAGTCCCTGTATGGCGCTAGGTCTAGTAGCCCTATCCACCCCTATTACTATTTCTGCTGTAGTAATCTCTATATTAGTCTCTAAAATTCCAGATAAAAAAATAGAGATTTCTCGTTTAATCGTATCTAATGTGTGACATGTGACCAGCATATGTATCAAATCAGACTTGGGCATAGCACATCTAGGGCAAAGTGTACTTTTACCCTCGTACCATTTGGATATCTTTTTAGGGGTGTAATAGAGTTGGAAAAAGGTTTGGTAGAATTGGGCTTGTAGCTTGGTGGACATTAATATAGAGCTGGACAATTCTAATGCTTTACGAGCAAGTTCCTCTGTAATAGCTATTTTGTTTTGCCATTTACATGCATGTTTATCCACATCATCTGGTAAAGCTGCAGTTAAGTCTTTATAGATATCTCCAATTTTAACCGTTTCTGATCTAACCACAGTATCGATTACTAGAGTTTTCTTAAAACAACCGCTGCCACCCCCCTTTTTTAAGATGAAATCCCTGATCTGCAGATATTTGAAAAAGTCGTGGGAGTCTAACCCTATTGGGTTTTTAGGGATTCAAAGGAACAAAAACCCATAGAATCATATAATGAGCCGAACTGTGAAATTCCACATCGAACCCATTGCCTCATAACCGAATCCGTAAAAATTCCTGGAAGATTAGTGTTATTCTCTAACGTTGTATAATAGGAAAACCTACCAATCCCCAAAAGTTTTCGAACCTGGGTCCAAACAGTATAAATACCCTTGAGTGTTTTAAAACGCACTTTTTTGAGATGGCAATCGTATGGTAATTTCCATAGATGGTTATTGGCCTTATTGCCGAGAATAAGTTCCTGTGGAGTTGGTACTGAACAAATGGAATTAGAAACTTTCCTTGGTGTTAGAAGTAGACAACTGTATTTAATAGTTGTAGCCCACCAATACAGTTTGAAGTTAGGCAGGGCTAAACGACCTCTTTCCCTTGAATGTGTAATAAATCTATGGGCTCTTCGTGTTTTCCCGTATCCCCATATAAAGGGAGAAAAAACGTTTTTTATTTCCTTGAAAAGCGAGGAATCAAAATTGAGACAATATGCACGGAAGAAGTACAAACATTTGGGGAAGAAAACCATTTTAATTAGGTTACACCTTCCAATGATTGTTAAGTGTAGATTATGTAAACTAGTTAAATCTTTTTTTGTTTGTTTTACTAGTGGGTCCAAATTCAGGGTCACTAACTTATTTAGGTCGGAGGTGATATTTACACCAAGATATGATGCATTGTCCACAACTCTTCCATCGGCAAAGTTAATCTTGTTATTGATTACAATCTGGGTTTTTGTTTGGTTCAGTTTATACCCAGAGATCTCCCCGAACCTCTTCGCTTCTTCCTCCATTTCCTTGATTGTTGTATTGGGATCAGCCGTAACAATCGCAATGTCATCTGCGAAAGCTAGGGTTTTAGTTTCGCCATCGGATGTCTTGATGGGTGTAATGGCTGCCCTTTTTCTGGCTCCTTTAAGGGGAAGAATGATGGAGAGTGACTCCAGCCTATCACCCCCATAGCATAGGGACTAGGACTATAGACAGGGCCCCTGCCTTCCATATATTAGAGTATTTTCGTGTCACTTTCCTTAATGTAGGGCTTATGAATTTAAGTTAGGGGATAGATATATAAGTATTAGTCATGATTTGCCCATTTGCTAACATGCTAGGATATTTTCCATGGAGTTACGCATATTGTGGGCCCCGTAGGCCTTAAACGAGACAGACTCCATTTTGCTTTTTGCCCGGTAGCTCGAGAAGGCTTTCTAGGTGAAGTGTAATGTTTAGTTTTAAGCTGTTGTTCGCTTGGAGAGAACCGGCTCAGGCTGGCCCTTATCGAAGGAATGTATTTTTCTCCACTCCGAAGACACAACTTCAGGCCGGCCGGCTGGGAACGTGTCCTTGGTACGGGGAGGTACAAGAATTTGGTGGGCGGCAGGTTACTGGCCGTAGCTTTCCATGAAGGATCGGGCTTTGATATTAGCGAAGGTGTTAGTCAGTTTGTCAGTTAGTCCGTAGGCGGCATCTAGCCGTTAGCATCTCTGCCATTAATTATCTCATGGCGGACAGTCGCCATCTTTGAAGTCCGAGAAAGATTTAAGACCGAAACTCTCTGAGAAAGACTGAAGGAGAATTAGCGCGGAGCGCACTGACACAGAGAGAGAGAGAGAGACGGTAGCTAATAACCAGCAAGGTTCTGGTGCCCTGGAGGGAAGCAGACGAGGTTGAGCCTAGCGGTGCAGACGTGTACTTGTGACGGCTGGGGTGTGACTGCAAGGCGAGCCAGGACACAGAGACGAGAAGGGAACCTAGATGACTGCCGAATCCAAACTTCATATTAACCAGGTGACCTCCGTCCTTTTCCCAAATAGCATGCGTTCTAATCTTTACCTTTTCTTTGCAGAAATTATGTTGCATAGTAATGTGATTTGTGTTTATTGTCAATAAATATCCTAATTCTTATAGTCAAGTCAAGTCAAATAATTTGTATAGCGCACTACATACCCAGAGGGTTTCAAGGCGCTTAGGAAGGGGAGGAGGATTATTTGTCAAATATCCGCGTTTTAAGCTGCTTTCTGAACGCTAGGTGGTTCTGGGTGAGGCGAAGGTAAGCGGGGAGTGAGTTCCATGTTTTAGCAGCCAGGTATGAAAAGGATCTGCCTCCCATGGTGGTCTTGTTGATGCGAGGTACAGTGGCGAAGGCTTGGCTGGAAGAACATAGTTGGCGGGAGGGGGTGTAGAAGGACAGTCGAGAGTTGAGGCAATCTGGTCCGATGTCGTAGAGTGATTTGTGTGCGTGGGTAAGCAGTCGGAAAGTGATCCTCTTATTGACGGGTAGCCAGTGGAGGTCTTTAAGGTGACCAGATATGTGTTCGTTACGTGGGATGTCTAATATGAGCCTGGCTGAGGCGTTTTGGATTCGTTGGAGTTTCTTCTGGAGTTTAGCGGTGGTGCCTGCGTAGAGGGTGTTTCCGTAGTCCAGTCGGCTCGTGACCAGAGCGTGGGTGACTGTTTTCCTTGTTTCGGAGGGGATCCAGCGGAATGTTTTTCTGAGCATGCGAAGAATGTTGAAGCAGGAAGAGGATACGGCGCTGACTTGTCTGTTCATTGAGAGTGAAGAATCCAGGATGACGCCAAGGTTCCGTGCGTGGTCTGTCGGGATGGGTGCTTTTCCGAGGGCTTCCGGCCACCAGGAGTCGTCCCAGGCAGAGGGGGATGTACCTAAGATGAGGACTTCTGTTTTGTCTGAGTTCAGTTTCAGACGGCTTTGTTTCATCCATTCGGCAACTTTTTTCATTCCTTCGTGTAGGTTAGTTTTGGCGGTGCAGGGGTCCTTGGTGAGAGAAAGGATCAGTTGAGTGTCATCCGCGTAAGAGATGATGTTGAGGTTGTGTTGGCGGGCGATGGCCGCGAGGGGGCTCATGTATACGTTGAAGAGGGTGGGACTGAGTGAGGATCCTTGAGGTACGCCGCAGATGACTTCAGAGGCCTCGGACTTGAACGGAGGAAGGCGGACTCTTTGGGTTCTTCCGGTGAGGAATGAGGTGATCCATTCAAGTGCTTTTCCTTGGATTCCGATGTTATTGAGGCGTTGTAGAAGGGTGCTGTGGCAGACTGTGTCGAATGCTGCGGAGAGGTCGAGGAGGATGAGGGCGACTGTGTCTCCATTGTCCAGTAGAGTTCGAATGTCGTCTGTTGCTGCGATGAGGGCGGTCTCAGTGCTGTGTTTTGCTCGGAAGCCAGATTGTGAGGGGTCGAGGGATTTGTTGGCTTCGAGGAAGGCGGCGAGCTGGTTGTTGACGGCTTTCTCGATGACTTTTGCCGGGAATGGGAGAAGCGAGATGGGGCGGTAATTTTTGAGTTCGGTGGGGTCCGCTGTTGGTTTTTTCAGAAGGGCGGTGAGTTCAGCGTGTTTCCAGTCTTCTGGGAAGGTAGCGGAGTTGAAGGAGCAGTTGATGACGTTTCGGAGGTGAGGTGCTATGACGGAGTCTGCTTTGTTGAAGATGTGGTGAGGGCATGGGTCTGTGGGGGATCCAGAGTGGATGGAATTCATCAGGCGGATGGTGTCTTCAGTGGAGATTGGGTTCCAGGCGTTAAGGGTGTTTACGGGGGGAAGATGGTCAGCAGCTGGTAGGGTGGGTTGGTTTCCGGGTTGGTTGTCAAAGCTGTTGTGGATGTCTGCAATCTTGTTGTGGAAAAAAGAGGCTAGGGAGTCGCAGAGGGTTTGAGAGGGGGTGATGTCGTTGGAGTTGGCCGAGGGGTTGGAAAATTCCTTGACGATGTTGAAAAGTTCCTTGCTGTTGTGGGCGTTGTTGTCAAGTCGATCTTTGAATGCTGTTTTCTTGGCTTTACGGATCAGTTGGTGGTGAGTGCGGGTGGCGCTTTTGAAGGCGTCCTTGGTGCTGGTGGTTGGGTCTTTTTTCCAGGCTTTTTCAAGGGAGCGGCAGAGTTTCTTGGATTTCTTAAGATCATCGTTGAACCATGAGGCCTTCTTGCTGCCAGGTTTGCTTTGACGTTTTTTCAGTGGTGCTAAGGTGTCGGCGGTGTTGGATAACCATAGGGTGAGGTTGGCGGCGGCTTCGTTGGCGTTAGAGGAGAGGGTTGGGGAGTTTCGAAGGAGTGAAGCGGAGATTTGGTCCGTGGTGATTTTGTTCCAGTTTCTTTGCAGGGTAGGTTGGGAGTGGTTGATGGGTTTCGGCTTGTTGTAGGTGAAGTGGACGCAGCTGTGGTCGGTCCATAGGAGATCCGTAGTGTGGCTGAAGGAGACATGATTGCTGGAAGTGAAGATGGGGTCGAGTGTGTGACCTGCGATGTGGGTGGGGGAAGTGACTAGTTGTTTAAGTCCGAGGTTGGCAAGGTTGTCCACGAGGGTGGCGGTGTTGCGGTCGTTGATCTTCTCAAGGTGAAAGTTGAGGTCTCCCAGAAGGATGTAGTCTTTGGAGGGGAGCGCGTGTGGAGTGATGAAGTCCGTGATGTCTTCACTGAATTTAGCGCGGGGTCCTGGTGGTCTGTAGAGGAGGGTGCCTCTGAGTGTGGTCTTGGGGTCGGTGTGGATCTGGAAGTGAAGGTGTTCGGAGTTGGCGAGGTTGGTGTCAGAGCTGGTTGAGATGCGGATTGATTTCTTATGGACGATAGCGATTCCTCCTCCTGTGTGGTCGGTGCGGTCTTTGCGAGTGATCTTGTAGTCTTCAGGGATGGCAATAGAATTACAGTGTGCCTCGTGTTCCTGTTCAATCTCGGTAAATGCATCTTCTAGTTGAGAATTGTTTATGTGAACGGATGTGAAATCCCGATCAGGTAAATGGTGATCGAACAAAGAGGGAGTGAGTAGACCTTTGATGCCAAGAATAGGAGGTACATTCTATAATTTGGGAACCGTATCAAAAGTCATTATTATAGCTTTATCCCGAGTAGATAACTGAGACATTGTCCTGATGACTGTTCATAGGAATGTGGTCGTCGTTGATATGCGGCATTAGTGAGAACGCTGGGTTGGATACCAGCGTGGATACCCACAGGATTGTGGCTTGAATAAGTGAGAGCGTCAGGTGGGAGACTGGCGTGTAGGTTTGCCGGATTGCGAACCGTTTGGAAAAGGGAGCATTGGGTTCTGCAGGCCCATGTGTAGACGCACCGGATTGTGTGTCATATCTGCCCTAGGGTAGACCGGTCTGGGTCGGGGTGGCCGCGAGACCAACTGATGTGAATAAGATATTGTAGAAAATCTATACATGAGTATTGTCATTCCCCATCCTTAGGTGCGACCTGTATATATATCTGTATATCTATCCATTGTGAATACGTTCTAAGGAGGGAAGGTGAGTACGTTTTGGCTGGGTCATAGGGGCCCCTGGGGGCTGATCCCATCTAAGCGGAAAATCCAGCCATTACATCTGGCGTCACGAACTGTTTACGAAGCCTGTGTGCATTGTGTTGATTTAATCTTGTTGGTTTGCGCTCGGCTTCTACGTATACAATTTTTTGTTTATAGTTGTGTATATAATTTTTTTTTTTTTTTGTGTCAATATGTTTGCGAAAAAATCATCGTCGGTTTTCAAATTACCGATTCAGATTCCCGGCTGGGAATGTACCCCTTACGAGGCCTTGGCCCGTGAGTGGGCTGACTCTACTGGTTTGAGTGAAAATTGGTCTTCATGCTTGGAGCAGGCGGAGCCTGCCGATGTGGTATCGTGCTTGCGGAAAGCGCCAGTAGTGAAGGGTGATGAGCTTCCTATTTTAGGACGCAGAGGTTGGATTGTTCTTAATGCATACAGAATATTGCATGAGAGGTTTGTTCAGCTACAAAAGCAATTTAAAGATATGGAAGGACAGTGTGTTGAGTTTCAAAATGCGCATACTCTTTTGCGTTGTCAAAATAAATTGCTTGCCGACAAACTTGAAACATATCAGACCATTGCCGAAAGAGCTGCGGTCCGTATTGCACGATATAAGTATAAACACCGTCGTGGTCGTGTATCTACACGCAAAGTGCGTATGGTTGTAGCAAAAGCTGGAATGGATTGGAACCCCGATGAGTGGGACGGTAATATCTGGGATTCTCATACTTTTGACTCCTCGGCAGAGGAGGGTGACAAGCGCGAGTCTTCTCGCTCCGGACGTGATTGTAAATCTGCTTCATGTACTGATATAGGTCCTCACAACGACCATGCTCGTTCTCGCCGTTCGGATGACGTAGCTTGCCCTGATTGTTCTACTAAATCTAAGATGCGGGCTTCCTCGGAAGCTCTTCCTGAAGTTTCTGCTCACCCTGTTTTTCGACGTAAATTACAACAAGCCCCTGGTAACCCGGCTGGTATAGCTCTAGATTGTATTGAAGATTTTACTCAGCAGGAGGTTAGTGACATTTTACAACGATTTCGACAACGGCCTGGTGAGGCCTTGCTTACCTGGATGGTGCGTCTTTATGAACTTGGCGCTGCCGGTATTATGCTCGATGCTGTTGATTGCGTACGATTTTGCTCTTTAAGTTCTGATTCTACGATTCAGGATCATTTTCGAAACTATAATGGTGCTGGTCAAATTACTTTGCTCCAGCTTGCGTCTGACGGCTGTAATCATAAATATCCAACTGAATCTGATTGGCCCACTGATGAGAAACCATGGTACACTTTGCGCGATGCGTCGCAACGTTTAAAGGAGGAAGTCATGAAAACGGCTATCTTTCTTAGTACTGCTGATAGGTTATTGGATGGTCTTTTAACATCTTCTGTGCGCAATCGCATTATCCGTTCTTCTCCTGTTGCTTACAAGCAGGTCATGATGACATTATTGATTAACCAAACTGGCAATCCTTTGTCTGCTGTGCTTGAGTCTGTTCGTCAGCTTGGTGAGCTGGGTGAATGGTTTAAACCTGAAAGACAATCTCGACCTGAGGGTCGTACTGGTGGGGACTATAAGTTCTCTAGACGTGACATGTTTCTTGCTCTCATTGCTGATGGTGTCAAAAGGGAAGACATTGACGGTGAGCCTAATAATCGCTTATGGGACATGTTTCGTAAGCGTGGTTTGGATCGAAAGGAGGGTGCCCGTCGTGTGCGAAAGAATGAGTATGATCGTGCTTCGGATGACAGTGGTGATGAGAGGCGACTTGTGAATTCTGATCGCCGTGATGATCGGCGTTATGAATGTGATGGATCCCCTCATCGTAATGACGGGAGGGGGAGAGAGGATGACCGTGAGAGGGGGAGAGATGATCGTGTTTCCAACAGACGAAAAGATGAAAGGAGTTATTCCCCTGATATGAGAAAAAGAGAGGATCGTAACAGACTTTCTGACCGTAATTCACAACTTTTTGAACATGACACTAATCCGTTTCGTACTGGAGACGGATATGAACAAGATATTTTGATACCAAAGAAAACTGAGAGCTTTTACCCTGATTTGTCTTGGTTGACGGAACGCAGGAAAAATGACTAGGAAATAGGTCAAGCTCCTGTACACAAGTGGGCTCACAGAGACAACAGACCCTATGTAGATATTGAGATTTTTTGGAAACATCGTAATATCCAAAGGGCCCGAGCATTAGTTGATACTGGGGCGGAGGCCACTTTAATTCATGGTAAGTCGAAAAAATTTCATGGACAGTCTTTCACGATTACTGGATTGGGTGGTAAAGAAACACCCGCAGTTCAAACTGCACTCGAAATTAAAATTGGTAGGATTCCTCGTAGAGAATACTCTGTGTTGGTTGTACCACTTTTGGAATTTATAATTGGAATTGACATTTTGAAAGGAATGACTTTGCATTTGGATGATGGTTGTTATCAATTTGGAACTAGACAGTACATTTCGACCAGACCCGTACGGGTTGGCCGTTTACGAATGCCACCTATTAAAATCCCTTTAGCCACGAAAGTGATTTCTCAAAAGCAATATCGTATCGCAGGTGGTCATGAAGAGATTACTGCTACAATTCAGGATTTGGTTGACGCGGGAGTCATAACTCCGGTCACATCAGCTTGGAATAATCCCGTTTGGCCCGTGCGCAAAAGTGACAATTCTTGGCGCATGACTGTTGATTATCGGGAATTGAATAAAAACACACCTAAATTGACTGTTGCAGTGCCTGACATTGTCACGCTAATTCAGAGAATTCAAAAGCATCCGGGTACGTGGTATGCTTCTATTGACATTGCTAATGCTTTCTTTTCAATCCCGATTGCCCCTGAATGTCAGGAACAGTTCAGTTTTACATGGAATGGACGTCAAATGACGTTCCGGAGTCTTCCTCAAGGCTATGTACACAGTCCTACGATCTGTCACCGGCTGGTGGCAGAGCATTTGTCTGAAGTGCCCACGAATCCACGAGTTCAAGTCTGTCATTATATTGACGACATTTTGATTCAAGGTGAAACGCAAGACCAGGTACAGTCCCATTTAGATCTGATCATTGACTGTTTGCGAGCGAAAGGCTGGGAAATTAATCCTGACAAATTACAAACTCCATCCCAGAATGTAAAATTTTTAGGTATTAATTGGCATGAAGGTCACAGAGAAGTGATCCCACAGGTAAAGCGAAAAATACTTGATTTTGCAGTTCCCAGAAACAGGAAAGAGGCTCAATGCTTTATTGGTTTGTTTGGATTTTGGCGCCAGCATATTCCCCATTTAAGTCAGATTTTGGCTCCATTGTATCGAGTCACTCGTAAAAAGAATGCGTTTGAATGGGGTGAGCCTCAACAGACTGCTTTTAATTTGGCTAAAGAAGCTATTCAGTATGCCTTGGATTTGTGGCCCGTGAGTGAAGGTGATGTGGATCTGAATGTATCCGTGGAAGGCCTGTATGCCAATTGGAGCCTGTGGCAAAAGCAGGGCAGACAAAAAGTGCCATTAGGTTTTTGGACCAAAAAGTTACCCGAGGCTGGTGAGCGTTACTCACCCTTTGAGAAACAGTTAATTGCTTGTTATTGGGGTCTGGTGGATACCGAGCAACTGACCCTAGGCCATGCTGTGATTTTGAGGCCCGAAATTCCCATTATGCAGTGGGTTTTGAGTTCACCGAAGTCCCATCGAATTGGACATGCTCAGGAGGCTAGTGTGATTAAATGGAAATGGTACATTCAGGACAGGGCACGTGTGGGTCCGAAAGGTGTGGCGGTTTTACATGAGCGAGTGGCGCAGGCGCCCTCCAGTGAGACTGAAAGGGAGTGTTCGGTTCCCGTGGTGCAGGAGTCTCCCGTTAAGTGGGGTAAATCATTTGATGATCTGTCCGTGGAGGATAGAAAACATGTGTGGTTTACGGACGGTTCAGCGAAGTTCATTGGTGACAAAAGACATTGGAAAGCTGTTTCTTATAACCCGATCACGCAGAAATTGTTGAGTACAACTGGAGATGGTAAGAGTAGTCAGTATGCTGAACTCTATGCAGTTTACCAAGTTTTGAAACAGGAACTACCTGGCACATGTCATATTTTCACTGATTCCTGGTCCACTGCGAATGGACTGGCGGTATGGTTACCTACATGGCATTCTCATAATTGGGAATTGCATTCAAAAGAATTGTGGGGAAAAGAATTGTGGCAAGAAATTTGGGAGCTGCTCCCGCAGAGTACTGTAACAATCTTTCACGTGGATGCTCACACTCCAATTGACTCCCTTGATAAATTTTTCCATAACATTGCAGATGAAAAGTCCAAAATTGCTGAGGCAGTGGTGGACATGCAAGATTCTGATTTGGCGGGATTGGCGAAGTGGGCCCACCAGAAAGCAGGACATTTTGGAGAAAAAGCCACTAGCAGGTGGGCTGCCGATAGAGGAATTCATATTCCTTTTTCTTTAATAAAAGATGTCATTTTACATTGTCCCATTTGTCAGCATTCTAGGAAAAAGGAGGTGCCTCAGATTGTTCGAGGCCACTTACATCGAGGTAAATTGCCCGCTCAAATTTGGCAGATTGACTACATTGGTCCGCTCCCTATGAGCAGAAATTGTCAATATATCTGTACAGTTGTTGACACTTATAGTGGCCTTTTGGTCGCTTTTCCTTGTAAGAATGCTACCCAAGTGAATACCATTAAAACCTTGGAGCTACTTATTCTGTACTATGGTGTCCCATTCCAAATTCAATCAGATAACGCATCCCACTTTCGTGGAAGATTGGTGCAGGAATTCTGTGCGGAAAATAATATTGATTGGGTGTTTCACATTCCATATTACCCACAAGCTTCAGGACTGATTGAGAGAATGAATGGTTTGTTGAAAGAACAGTTGCGCAAGTTGACTGATGACCGATACAGCCAATGGAGGGATGTTTTGTTTCAAGCTTTATTGATCCTGAATAATCGCCCTTTGTTACATGCTGAATCCCCTTTAATGCGTTTGTTTCCTCCGAATGTTGATGTGAAGCCTAATTCTTTATCAAACACTGTCATGTATTGGGAAATTACCCCCGGTGCTTTGGCTCCATGTAGAGCGACTCCAGGTTCCGCAGGCCTCGACCTGCATGCTTTAAATGATGCAAAATTTCTAGGAAAAGATCGAATCATTGTTGAAACTGGCATTGGTGTCTGTATACCTGCCGGTAGTTTTGGATTAATTGCCCCTAGATCTGGCCTGGCCCTGAAAGGCGTACAAGTGCTCGGAGGAGTAATTGACAGTGACTATCAGGGAGAGATTAAGGTTCTCCTGCTTAATAGCAGTGAGACTGATTTGTTCATTAAAAAGTCTGACCGTGTTGCTCAGTTACTGATTATGCCTGTCTTCAGTGGTGAGATCAAAAAAGGCTCTGCCCCAACGTTGCTAACTGTGCGAGGACAAAAAGGCTTCGGATCATCTGATCTTCCTGGAGCTAAGATATGGGTGCAATCGCCTAAAAATCCTCCTGAACAGGCTGATATTATTGCGACCGGTCATGACAACACCGTTTTGGTGATGAAGCCAGGGAAAGATGGCTGGGAAGCTGTCCCGGCTGATAAATGTTACTTACGAGAATGATTAAGGCCTGTGTTTGTATTCTTTCAGATCATTCTCTGGACTGCTGCTGCAGGATGAGTCGGCGCTGGACTCCTTTTGGCCTGCTACGCCGGGAGAGGCGAGGATCCACCGACGCCGGTTGATGGGATAATCCGAGCCCCGCGGTCCGAGTGGGCTGCCTCATCCAACTTCTGGATTACACTCGCAAAGCGGGTGACGAACTCTCCGCATTTCTGTCTTACCCCAATGAAATCTGTCACTGACATTTTAGCGACCTGTTTGGTTGCTGTCCCTGCATCTACCGAGACTTTGCGACATATTTTTAATATCTCGAATGCCCGACCAAATGTTATTCTGGGCGACTTCGCGGCCCACGAGTTTTGTCCCTCATGTACTGCTCTCTCCCAGACCTTGATATCCCTATTCATTCCCGAATTACTACTTTTAATATTACCCCTGGAGATCTATGTTTTATAATGACATGTGACCCTAAGGCTATTACCGAATGCTTAAAATTGAAGATACAGGCTGCTACTTCTTTTTCAGCTCATCAACGATTGCTGTGTTTAAAGAGACTTCCGAACTCATGTCTTTCTGTAAAAAAACAACATGACATGTCAACGTTTATTAGTTGCCCCTAGTTATTATCGTTCAATGTTACTGCCAGCTGGATGGCTGTTCTCCTGCGGGAATTCGTCTTGGCCCTATATTCCTGCGAATATTTCTGGTGGCCCATGTGCCATCACTAGATTGAGCCTATTAATGTTTTCCTCACATCCTAGTTCACATTCCCGTATTGTACGTGATTCAATGTCATTGCATGAGGATTGCGATTCCTCTGTTCACCTCTATTCTAAATCAGAATACCTTGGTTTAGCTTTTTCTATTATTGGAGTGCCTGCATTGGCCGTTTATAATGCCAAGACAATCGGCAAAATGGCCTGTTGGATGGTTAAATCCATCAATCAGACATCTACTGTTTTATCTGATCTTTTATTAGATGCCCAAGGCGAACGTAGAGCTATTTTACAGAATCGAGCTGCTATTGATTACCTTTTGTTAAAACATGGTCATGAATGTTCTGATTTTGAAGGTCTATGCTGTTTTAATTTGTCTGACCATTCTAAATCTATCCAATCCCATATTGACAAACTCCACGACTTGACTTCAGAAATTAGACAACACATAGATCAGGGTTTCTTTGACTGGCTCTTTAATTGGCTACCTGACTTGCATTCTTATGACAGATTTTAGGGGGAGTTATTGCTGCTATTTGTGTCCTGATAGCTATCTGTTGCTTTATTCAGTGCATCCCTTCCCTGCTCCAATTTTTTAGATTTGGTAAGAGACATAGATCGGTTAATTTTGTTTCCTATTATTCTTCTACTGATGTTAGTTCTATTTAGTTTGTGGTTAATAGACTGGAGTCAAGGGGTGTAATGTAATGGCTGCCCTTTTTCTGGCTCCTTTAAGGGGAAGAATGATGGAGAGTGACTCCAGCCTATCACCCCCATAGCATAGGGACTAGGACTATAGACAGGGCCCCTGCCTTCCATATATTAGAGTATTTTCGTGTCACTTTCCTTAATGTAGGGCTTATGAATTTAAGTTAGGGGATAGATATATAAGTATTAGTCATGATTTGCCCATTTGCTAACATGCTAGGATATTTTCCATGGAGTTACGCATATTGTGGGCCCGTAGGCCTTAACCACTTGGCTGCTAAGGTACAATTACTCCTCTGCTGCAATTTCCATTGAAATCAATGGAAAGTCCATGACGAGTTACCCTTGTCATTAGCGGCGAAGAGGTTAAACGAGACAGACTCCATTTTGCTTTTTGCCCGGTAGCTCGAGAAGGCTTTCTAGGTGAAGTGTAATGTTTAGTTTTAAGCTGTTGTTCGCTTGGAGAGAACCGGCTCAGGCTGGCCCTTATCGAAGGAATGTATTTTTCTCCACTCCGAAGACACAACTTCAGGCCGGCCGGCTGGGAACGTGTCCTTGGTACGGGGAGGTACAAGAATTTGGTGGGCGGCAGGTTACTGGCCGTAGCTTTCCATGAAGGAACAGGCTTTGATATTAGCGAAGGTGTTAGTCAGTTTGTCAGTTAGTCCGTAGGCGGCATCTAGCCGTTAGCATCTCTGCCATTAATTATCTCATGGCGGACAGTCGCCATCTTTGAAGTCCGAGAAAGATTTAAGACCAAAACTCTCTGAGAAAGACTGAAGGAGAATTAGCGCGGAGCGCACTGACAAGTCAAGTCAAGTCAAGTCATAAAATTTGTATAGCGCACTACATACCCAGAGGGTTTCAAGGCGCTTAGGAAGGGGAGGAGGATTATTTGTCAAATATCCACGTTTTAAGCTGCTTTCTGAACGCTAGGTGGTTCTGGGTGAGGCGAAGGTAAGCGGGGAGTGAGTTCCATGTTTTAGCAGCCAGGTATGAAAAGGATCTGCCTCCCATGGTGGTCTTGTTGATGCGAGGTACAGTGGCGAAGGCTTGGCTGGAAGAACGTAGTTGGCGGGAGGGGGTGTAGAAGGACAGTCGAGAGTTGAGGCAATCTGGTCCGATGTCGTAGAGTGATTTGTGTGCGTGGGAAAGCAGTCGGAAAGTGATCCTCTTATTGACGGGTAGCCAGTGGAGGTCTTTAAGGTGACCAGAGATGTGTTTGTTGCGTGGGATGTCTAATATGAGCCTGGCTGAGGCGTTTTGGATTCGTTGAAGTTTCTTCTGGAGTTTAGCGGTGGTACCTGCGTAGAGGGTGTTTCCGTAGTCCAGTCGGCTCGTGACCAGAGCGTGGGTGACTGTTTTCCTTGTTTCGGAGGGGATCCAGCGAAATGTTTTTCTGAGCATGCGAAGAATGTTGAAGCAGGAAGAGGATACGGCGCTGACTTGTCTGTTCATTGAGAGTGAAGAATCCAGGATGACGCCAAGGTTCCGTGCGTGGTCTGTCGGGATGGGTGCTTTTCCGAGGGCTTCCGGCCACCAGGAGTCGTCCCAAGCAGAGGGGGATGTACCTAAAATGAGGACTTCTGTTTTGTCTGAGTTCAGTTTCAGACGGCTTTGTTTCATCCATTCGGCGACTTCTTTCATTCCTTCGTGTAGGTTAGTTTTGGCGGTGCTGGGGTCCTTGGTGAGAGAAAGGATCAGTTGAGTGTCATCCGCGTAAGAGATGATGTTGAGGTTGTGTTGACGCGCGATGGCCGCGAGGGGGCTCATGTATACGTTGAAGAGGGTGGGACTGAGTGAGGATCCTTGAGGTACGCCGCAGATGACTTCAGAGGCTTCGGACTTGAATGGAGGAAGGCGGACTCTCTGGGTTCTTCTGGTGAGGAACGAGGTGATCCATTCAAGTGCTTTTCCTTGGATTCCGATGTTATTGAGGCGTTGTAGAAGGGTGCTGTGGCAGACTGTGTCGAATGCTGCAGAGAGGTCGAGGAGGATGAGGGCGACTGTGTCTCCATTGTCCAGAAGAGTTCGAATGTCGTCTGTTGCTGCGATGAGGGCGGTCTCAGTGCTGTGTTTTGCTCGGAAGCCAGATTGTGAGGGGTCGAGGGATTTGTTGGCTTCGAGGAAGGCGGCGAGCTGGTTGTTGACGGCTTTCTCGATGACTTTGGCCGGGAATGGAAGAAGCGAGATGGGGCGGTAGTTTTTGAGTTCGGTGGGGTCCGCTGTTGGTTTTTTCAGAAGGGCGGTGAGTTCAGCGTGTTTCCAGTCTTCTGGGAAGGTAGCGGAGTTGAAGGAGCAGTTGATGAAGTCTCGGAGGTGCGGTGCTATGACGGAGTCTGCTTTGTTGAAGATGTGGTGAGGGCATGGGTCTGTGGGGGATCCAGAATGGATGGAATTCATCAGGCGGATGGTTTCCTCAGTGGAGATTGGGTTCCAGGTGTTAAGGGTGTTTACGGGGGGAAGATGGTCAGCAGATGGTAGGGTGGGTTGGTTTCCGGGTTGGTTGTCAAAGCTGTTGTGGATGTCTGCAATCTTGTTGTGGAAAAAAGAGGCTAGGGAGTCGCAGAGGGTTTGAGAGGGGGTGATGTCGTTTGAGTTGGCCGAGGGGTTGGAAAATTCCTTGACGATGTTGAAAAGTTCCTTGCTGTTGTGGGCGTTGTTGTCAAGTCGATCCTTGAATGCTGTTTTCTTGGCTTTTCGGATCAGTTGGTGGTGAGTGCGGGTGGCGCTTTTGAAGGCGTCCTTGGTGCTGGTGGATGGGTCTTTTTTCCAGGCCTTTTCAAGGGAGCGGCATAGTTTCTTGGATTTCTTAAGATCATCGTTGAACCATGGGGCCTTCTTGCTGCCAGGTTTGCTTTGACGTTTTTTCAGTGGTGCTAAGGTGTCGGCGGTGTTGGATAACCATAGGGTGAGGTTGGCGGCGGAGAGAGAGAGAGAGACGGTAGCTAATAACCAGCAAGGTTCCGGTGCCCTGGAGGGAAGCAGACGAGGTTGAGCCTAGCGGTGCAGACGTGTACTTGTGACGGCTGGGGTGTGACTGCAAGGCGAGCCAGGACACAGAGACGAGAAGGGAACCTAGATGACTGCCGAATCCAAACTTCATATTAACCAGGTGACCTCCGTCCTTTTCCCAAATAGCATGCGTTCTAATCTTTACCTTTTCTTTGCAGAAATTATGTTGCATAGTAATGTGATTTGTGTTTATTGTCAATAAATATCCTAATTCTTATAGAATTACAGTGTGCCTCGTGTTCCTGTTCAATCTCGGTAAATGCATCTTCTAGTTGAGAATTGTTTATGTGAACGGATGTGAAATCCCGATCAGGTAAATGGTGATCGAACAAAGAGGGAGTGAGTAGACCTTTGATGCCAAGAATAGGAGTTACATTCTATAATTTGGGAACCGTATCAAAAGTCATTATTATAGCTTTATCCCGAGTAGATAACTGAGACATTGTCCTGATGACTGTTCATAGGAATGTGGTCGTCGTTGATATGCGGCGTTAGTGAGAACGCTGGGTTGGATACCAGCGTGGATACCCACAGGATTGTGGCTTGAATAAGTGAGAGCGTCAGGTGGGAGACTGGCGTGTAGGTTTGCCGGATTGCGAACCGTTTGGAAAAGGGAGCATTGGGTTCTGCAGGCCCATGTGTAGACGCACCGGATTGTGTGTCATATCTGCCCTAGGGTAGACCGGTCTGGGTCGGGGTGGCCGCGAGACCAACTGATGTGAATAAGATATTGTAGAAAATCTATACATGAGTATTGTCATTCCCCATCCTTAGGTGCAACCTGTATATATATCTGTATATCTATCCATTGTGAATACGTTCTAAGGAGGGAAGGTGAGTACGTTTTGGCTGGGTCATAGGGGCCCCTGGGGGCTGATCCCATCTAAGCGGAAAATCCAGCCATTACAATGGGTTGTATTGTTTAGTTCATTTCCAGCTTTGCGATAAATGGATCGATAAATATGGCGAAGAGTAGGGGAGAGCAGGAACATCCCTGCCTTGTACCTCTCGTCACTTTAATAGTATCAGAGGTGTCCCCATTTACCATAACCACTGCTTCGGGTGTAGCGTACATTTTCCGAACAGCTTGAATGAATTGGTCCCCAATCCCGCTCCTCGACATGGCCGACCATAGATACTGCCAGGAGACCCTATCAAATGCTTTTTCTGCATCCAGCAATATTAAGCCCATAGGGTCTCCTGCTACCTCTGCCATGTCGAAGAGAGTGATCACCCGCTGGACATGGTCCGTGGTTGATCTCCCTGGGACAAACCCATGCTGCCTAACGGAAATAATTTTATGGAATATGGGTGCCAATCTACTTGCTAACAATTTTGAATATATTTTGGAGTCGTTATTAATTAGGGTGATTGGGCGATATGCACCTAATTCCGTTGGATCTTTGGTACTAACATCTTAACCTACCTTCTGATATATACTGTTCTCATATATGTTTTCACATCACTGAGATCCCCTTTTTGTTTATCAAACTTCCATATACATCTTCATTTCAAATGTACATTTCTTAAATAAATATAAAAACTTATAACATTCCAGTAAATTGAGTTGGTAGATTATATTGTTGTTTTGGCTGTTTCTGGATAGTTTCAAAACTGTCAAAATGTGTAAAAACTAAGCACAAGAATTGTACACGACTCTCATAGAAAGCAACTATAAAATGGCAACCTCTTCAACTTTCTATTTTAGAATCATGAGAAAAGCAGCAAATAACATAATGTCTTTCCTTTTGTGAATGGTTAGTATCCGTAACCCTTCCCCTTGCATTCAGAATGAGATTCCTGACTTCGAAGTAAAGAATAGAATTCTCCAACACATCAGGGCCACAAATCATAAGGATCGCCCAAATGCTGTTGCAAAACACATGGAAATACACCATGATGGCAAATGGGAATCCTTAAAATACTGGGCCTTAGAACAAATCCCATTGATGGAGAGAGGTGGAGACCGTAAGAGAATCCTGATACAAAGAGAATCAACACAAATACTCTCATTCAGAACCCAAGACCCGAGGGGTCTTAATCAAAATGGAGAACTTTCCGTACACCTCTAAGACACCACTCATGAATAGAAGCAGTCCCAAAGAAACACTCACCGGAGAGTAAAAAATAATTCAGAGAGAAAATGCGGAAAGAAGAGCTGCAATACAAACCATTACTAGGTATGGTGAAAAATTATGAAGAACTATATGAAAGCTCTCCAGAGAGCATTAAAATAATGGGGACATTTAGGACAAAAACCATATATTGCCGCTTAAAGGATATGATATAAAAAGTGTTTTAACTCACAGAGAAACGAACACATTGTAAGCACTAAGTAACTTGGAGCTACAAGTTGTGTAAGAAGAATTAACCACACTGACCACAATGCACTGCAAAGCAAACAGGAAGTAAATGAGTGCTAATTGAAATAAAAGATGCCTTTTCTCTTAGACAATTACAAAAAACTATTTGATGGACAGAATGTAGATCAATGTCTTACATTTACCCCAGTACAAGCATCTGGGCCTAAATCCATCGTTTTTTGCACTCCACAGCACCCTGGGTCAGATAATGGCTTTATGCAAATCAGCTCTGACCCTGTGCCCCATGGAAACAGTCCAGTCCGAACTACAACAGCCATATCTTTCCCAGACCGGAATCAAGCATCCGAGGACCGGACCGGTTTCGAGGTAACACCTCTCATCAGCCCGGCTAGCTTGACTCCAGTGGTGTGGAGGCTCTGGGTCCCACGTCTGAGCTACCCCAGTACACTCAGGGAGAAAATTACAAAAAACAATTTGATGGACAGAATGTAGATCAATGTCTTACATTCACCCCAGTACAAGGATCTGGGCCTAAATCCATCGTTTTTTGCACTCCACACCACCCTGGGTCAGATAATGGCTTTATGCAAATCAGCTCTGACCCTGTGCCCCATGGAAACAGTCCAGTCCGAACTACAACAGCCATATCTTTCCCAGACCGGAATCAAGCATCCGAGGACCGGACCGGTTTCGAGGTAACACCTCTCATCAGCCCGGCTAGCTTGACTCCAGTGGTGTGGAGGCTCTGGGACCCACGTCTGAGCTACCCCAGTACACTCAGGGAGAAAATTACAAAAAACAATTTGATGGACAGAATGTAGATCAATGTCTTACATTCACCCCAGTACAAGGATCTGGGCCTAAATCCATCGTTTTTTGCACTCCACACCACCCTGGGTCAGATAATGGCTTTATGCAAATCAGCTCTGACCCTGTGCCCCATGGAAACAGTCCAGTCCGAACTACAACAGCCATATCTTTCCCAGACCGGAATCAAGCATCCGAGGACCGGACCGGTTTCGAGGTAACACCTCTCATCAGCCCGGCTAGCTTGACTCCAGTGGTGTGGAGGCTCTGGGACCCACGTCTGAGCTACCCCAGTACACTCAGGGAGAAAATTACAAAAAACAATTTGATGGACAGAATGTAGATCAATGTCTTACATTCACCCCAGTACAAGGATCTGGGCCCAAATCCATCGTCTTTTGCACTCCACACCACCCTGGGTAAGATAATGGCTTTATGCAAATCAGCTCTGACCCTGTGCCCCATGGAAACAGTCCAGTCCGAACTACAACAGCCATATCTTTCCCAGACCGGAATCAAGCATCCGAGGACCGGACCGCTTTCGAGGTAACACCTCTCATCAGCCCGGCTAGCTTGACTCCAGTGGTGTGGAGGCTCTGGGACCCACGTCTGAGCTACCCCAGTACACTCAGGGAGAAAATTACAAAAAACAATTTGATGGACAGAATGTAGATCAATGTCTTACATTCACCCCAGTACAAGGATCTGGGCCTACATCCATCGTTTTTTGCACTCCACACCACCCTGGGTCAGATAATGGCTTTATGCAAATCAGCTCTGACCCTGTGCCCCATGGAAACAGTCCAGTCCGAACTACAACAGCCATATCTTTCCCAGACCGGAATTAAGCATCCGAGGACCGGACCGGTTTCGAGGTAACACCTCTCATCAGCCCGGCTAGCTTGACTCCAGTGGTGTGGAGGCTCTAGGACCCACGTCTGAGCTACCCCAGTACACTCAGGGAGAAAATTACAAAAAACAATTTGATGGACAGAATGTAGATCAATGTCTTACATTCACCCCAGTACAAGGATCTGGGCCTAAATCCATCGTTTTTAGACAAACATCCTGTGAACAGGCGAAACACGTTGGGCATGGTGAGACCTTGACAATAAAGCTGCTTTAATTCCTGTCTACAAGAGAGTGCGTTTCACATGTTTTGCCGTGAGGCTCTATTCTGCCTATAGCAAACAATGTGAAACACACTATATATATATATTCACTGAAAAAACCATAGATTTCACACCAGTTATAGTTAGGTGGAAATTTTACTCACATAAAACCATTGAAATTCCTTAGTTATAGTTAGTTGGACTCACTATAACTTGCGCGTGCAATGCACTGCTGATGAGGTCACATATTACATCACTCAGGAAATGGACAGTGACATCACTCATGACATCACTGATGACATCTCAAATGACATCACTGATGACAACATCCTTGTGACAAAGTGGAAGACCTCTTATCAGCATAAAATAACCTTTGACACACACATTAAAAAATAGAAACTAACATTTTTTTTAAAGGAGAAACCAATACCAATTACAACAACTTATTAGGTAATTCCAACCTCTACATACACATCCACTCATTCACCAACAGTTCTATATAGTCACTCATGCATGTACTTACTCATCATGTGTACTCATACACCTATACATCCTGTTACACACTAATACTCATCCATATAGTTACTCACACACAAATTCACACATGCAAATAACCATTTACTTGATTACTTTTTACTTTATTTGCGGTATTTATAGAGCGCGACACTCATCCCAGGGGATATCATGGCGCTGTAAACCATGAGGTACTACTGAAGGCATATGCTGAAAGGTTACGTTTTCGGAAAGAGATGTGTTTTCAGTTTTTTTCGGAACTGAAGGTAGTTTGTGGTGTGTCTTAGGTCGGTAGGTAGATCATTCCACCTTTTGGCTGCCAGGTAGGAAAAGGCGCGACCGCCTGTTCTCACTTTATAGATTTGTTTGGGTTTGGCCAGAGCTAATTGACTCGACAGTAGATTCCTGTTGGGAACATAGAACTCGATTTTCCCTTGAAGAATTGTGGGGCCAGTTTTATGTAGAGCTCTGTGCGCATGGCTAAGCAGTTTGTAGGCACACCTCTGGCGCATCGGAAGCCAGTGGAGTTTCTTTAGGCATTCCGATGCTGAGTCTCGTTTGCCTTCATTGCAGACCAGTTTGTCCGCCTGATTTTGCAAGACCTGTAGGCGGGAGAATAGTTGTTCATTCATCCCTTTGAATAGTGCGTTGCCATAGTCTAGGTGGCTGACCAGTAGGGCCTGTATGACTGAGCGTCTACAGTCCAGGGGTATCGAGGGAAATATCCTTGCGAGGAGTTTTAATATAGCAAAACCCTTGCCCCAGAGGGAGCGGACATGATCCTTCATGGACAGGGCGTCATCCATGATGATTCCCAAATTTCTGGCGTGTTGTTTGGGAGTGGGGGCCAATCCCAGTGAAGGTGGCCACCATGTGGAGTCCCACACACGTTTGGCTCCACCGAACAGGAGGATGTCTGATTTGCCAGCGTTCAGTTTTAGACAGTGGTTGTGCATCCATTGGGCCATCTCGGAGGGCAGTCTTGTAGCTTTTTTTTGGTTATCTCGGGCCCTTCGTTCATGGCCACCATCAGCTGTGTATCATCTGCGTAAGAGCAGATGCCAATGCCCCACTTCCTACCAATGTCAGCCAGAGATGAAATATAGACATTGAAAAGAGTGGGGCTCAGTGAGGCCCCCTGAGGGACCCCGCAGCCGATGGGGTTGGGTTTTGAGTGGAACTGGCCCATATGCACTGCCTGGGTGCGATTGCTTGGAAAAGATTGAATCCAGTTCAATGCTGTAGATTGAACTCCTTTACTCAGGCGTATGTTCAGCAGGCAGTCGTGAGATACAGTGTCAAACGCCGCTGACAGGTCAAACAGTATCAGTGCCACTGCTCCACCTTGATCGGTGGAGGATCTGATACTGTCCGACACTGCCAGCAAACGTTGCATCGGTGCTGTTGTTAGCTCTAAAACCAGTCTGGGAGGGATCCAGAAGAGAGTTGTTTTCTAGATACCTAGTCAATTGTACGTTGACCAATTTCTCCAAGGCTTTGGAGTTGTAAGGGAGCTGAGAGATAGGTCTAAAGTTCTCTGGATTGAGCATATCAGATCCCGCTTTCTTCAGAATGGGGGTCACGGAGGCGTGCTTCCATGCCTCAGGGAAGATGGCAGTGACTAGCGATTTATTGAAGAGTTGGGTGACAAGGGGGCAGAGCGCGGGTGCGATTTTAGAGAACACGAAGTGGGGACAGGGGTCCGAGGGGGAACCGGATTTGACTGTGTTCAATACCGCTAAGACCTCTTCTTCAGAGAGTGGTTCAAAACTGGTTAGGCGAGGTGCATTGCTTAGGTCTGATTGGTCTTTGCATCTTTCTGATTAAATGACAGTCTTGCAAGGATTGTCTGGGGTGCTGAAGGTATTTTGGGGGGTGAAAGTGGAATATATTTTTTTGATTTTATCAGAAAAGAAGGTACTAATACGCTCACAAGCCTCAGTTGAAGGGGTGAGGGTTTGTGAGGTGCTCGAAGGTTTAATAAGCTCCTTTACTATTCTGAACAGTTCTTTAGCTGAATTACTGTTCTCTTGAATGCGTTGGGTAAAATAGACCTTCTTTGCATCTTTAATGGCCGAAATATATTGCTTCCGTTTGTTGACATAATTTAGTCTTGCTTCACTGTCTTTCTTCTGTCTCCATAAATGTTCATTTTTTTGGCATTCCTTTTTAAGAGTTTTAGGTGGGGGTGTACCATTTCTCAGTTATGGTTTTTTCCCTGGATTCCTGCATGGGGGCTAGTTTGTCTAATGTTTGCCGTATTCTGGCATCTAATAGGGCAACGTCGTTACAGACAGGGGAATCGTCCGGTGGTGTAGCGTCCGCCTCACAGAAATAGTTCTCAAAGTTTGATTCATTGATTAGCCTCCAAGCTCTATTGGAGATGAGAGGGGCTGTTTTAGGCTTCGAAGGTTTACCAGGAAGTTTAAATGAGAAGGATATCATGGAGTGGTCTGACCAGGATAGGGGGAGGATTTCTCTTATATCGGTGGATTCGATGTTGGTAAATAGTAGGTCTAGGGTGTGGCCGGCTAAGTGCGTGGGACCCACTATCCACTGTCTTAGCTGGAGAATTCCCATGTCATATTCCAATTGGGAAGATCCTGGGCCATCCGTTTTCTCGTAGTGGATGTTGAAGTCACCAACAACCATGCCGTTTTTGTGTTTTAGACAGAGTGGTAGCAGTTGATTTAATAGTTTGGCGCCGAGACTGGCTTGTTGTCCTGGGGGATTATATATAACTGCACCGGCTATGATGGTGAGGCCCTCAAAAAGTACTTTGAATGGTAGGGTCTGATGTTCAATGTAGACAGTTGTAGGTTCAGTGAGGCATGTTAGGTAATCCCTGAATATCACAGCAACTCCGCCACCTTTTTTGCCCGGTCTATCTTGTGTAATGATTTTGTAGTTAGGGGGAAGGGCATTTGCTAAGTCTGGAGCACTGGTTTCAGATAAAGAGGTTTCGGTGATGAAAACCAGGTCTGGGGTCTTGGATATGAGTAGATCCCAGATGTCTAGGGCATGTTTAGGTAGGGATCTTGCGTTGAGATATAGACAATTCAACGCAAGATGGGTATTTTCAGGGATTATGTGGTAGTCTGTTAGGGTTTGACTCATGCTGGACCATCGACAGGCGAGGCAGGAGATGGGTCCATAGGATAAGCCTGGGCAAGTTTGGGTACAGGGATGTGGTTTTGTGTCCTTATTGGCTTTGTTAAAGGCCAATAGCTCGCTGTGCGAGTAGAGAATTGGTGTGGGCAGAGTTTGGGTGGGACCAATAGGGGTTATAGCCCCTAGTCCCGGCCAGTCGCGGACGGGTGCAGACGGGCTTGCCTTTGGCGCGCTGACAGCGCCCCCGCTGTGCTCGTCCGCTGCGCTTCCGGTAAATGCACATCAATAAAGAGAGGAAAGGGGCGTGGCCTCAGAAAGTGGGCGTGGCCCGGGGATCGAGCGCGCGATGCCGGCGATGATTGTTCCCTGCCAGCAACAGCGCTGGAATCCGCTGTGCAAGGGACTTTAAGGCAGTTTAAGAGAAAGTGCCTAGGGGTGAGTGAAACGTGGATTAAAAGCAGCAAGATACTACAATTTTTAAAAACACACACAGAGCATACTCTACCAGGCTTCCGCCTCAGGAGTGGTTCAGTGATTCTGGCGCGCTAGTGAGTCAGCGTGACTTTTTAAAGGTTCTGTGGGCGTGGCCTCAGAAAGTGGGCGTGGCCCGGGGATCGAGCGCGCGATGGCGGCGATGATTGTTCCCTGCCAGCAACAGCGCTGGAATCCGCTGTGCAAGGGACTTTAAGGCAGTTTAAGGGAAAGTGCCCAGGGGTGAGTGAAACGTGGATTAAAAGCAGCAAGATACTACAATTTTTAAAAACAGACACAGAGCATACTCTCCCGGCTTCCGCCTCAGGAGTGGTTCAGTGATTCTGGCACGCCAGTGAGTCAGCGCGACTTTTTAAAGGTTCGGTGGGCGTGGCCTCAGAAAGTGGGCGTGGCCCGGGGATCGAGCGCGCGATGCCGGCGATGATTGTTCCCTGCCTGCAACAGTGCTGGAATCCGCTGTGTAAGGGACTTTAAGGCAGTTTAAGGGAAAGTGCCCAGGGGTGAGTGAAACGTGGATTAAAAGCAGCAAGATACTACAATTTTTAAAAACACACACAGAGCATACTCTCCAGGCTTCCGCCTCAGGAGTGGTTCATTATACTGCTATATACACACCACTACACATACTTCTACAGAAACGGAAACATATTTACTCTCTTAAACAATCAATTATAAAAACACATACTCACTAACCCATCCATACACACAATCATCCACCCATACAGTCTTGCACACATGCTGTCTTCAAAATACATACAAATAGTGAGTCACTCATTCATGCATCTGTGCTCTAAGTAATATCCCCCACCGAACTATATAGACACTGATACTGATACTCAAAAAAACAACTAATAACCCTTATACACACTCATGTAGCTACTTACCAACCCATGCAGCCACTTATACACAAAGTGAGACACAGATACAGATATTTAAATATTTAAACATTAGTCGCTAATATATGTATTCACTAAGATACATTTAATAAGTCAATTAACCAATCAATTTTACACACAAAAAATATCCATTTAGACATTTATTTCCCCATTTATTCTTCCATCAACCTTTAGATATACATATATAAAAAATATTTATTTTTCAGAAAGATACACATTTACTGGATGATGATATCAGTGATGTCATTTGAGATGTCAGCAGTGATGTCATGAGTGATGTCACTGACCATGTCATGAGTGATGTAATATGTGACGTCATCAGCAGTGCATTGCACGCGCAAGTTATAGTGAGTCCAACTAAGTATAACGTGGGAATTTCAATGGTTTTATGCGAGTAAAATTTCCACCTAACTATAACTGGTGTGAAACCCAGGGTCGGATTGGCAAGGCGGGCATTCGGGAAACGGCCGAAGGGCCGTTGTCTCAGTGCCCTCTGTGGGCCGGGTTTTTTCTCCCCTTTTTCAGTTCACAGAGAGTGCTCTCTGCTATCTGCTCCCTGTGAACTTGGGAAGGGGAGAAAAAAAAACGGCCCACAGAGCGCACGGAAACAGAGACAGAAATGAAAGCACTTCACTGTGTGCCATGCAGTGATTATTAGCTGTGGCCTCACTTCACCCCCTGCCCCTGAAAAGCAATCACGCCAAGGGTGGGCTGGGGAGCGGTGATTGTCTACGAAAATCGGCCTCCCTGGGGGCCAGGTGTTGCTCAGGCCTTGAGCCATTTCCACCTCGGCCCCCCTGGGGCCCACGCAGCCGAGAAACGGTGTTAATCTTAACACCTCGCCCACAGCCCCTCAGATTCAGGGCACAGTGGGCGAGGAAGAATGGGTCTGGCTGTGGGGGCCTGGTGATGTTTTGAACTCCCACCATCTTCACCTCAGCCTTCCCCTGTCTACCATTGTGCTCCCCTGCCAAGACATTGCCCTGGGGCCTGGAGGGCTGGTGAGGGCTGATTAATTTACTAATTGCAGGGGCCATACTGCTGTTCATGTGCTCTTGAGCTAAGTAGGTTAGTAATAGCAGGGGCTTCCCTTCTTTTCAGGTGCTCCTGCACTGAAGTTCTTGAATAATTTTGTGACAGAAAGGGGCCTTGCTGTTTTTTTAGTTGCTCAGCATGTAGGCCATTGTCACCTTGGGCCTGTGTCCTGCGCAAGAACAGTATCCTCCCACTTTCATTCCTTATCTTTGCATAGGCATAGGTGGCCTAACGGCAGAGTTGCAGAGATGGGGATTCAAGTTTGAATCCCAGGGTCTGCTCAACAGCCTGTGATTCTGGGCAGATCACTTCCTCGCCCACTCTCCACAGGGCTGACCAAAGCAGGCTGAGTAAAGCAGTACTCAAAGCTACATCTAGTGCGCCTCAATCGTCCCACCGAATCCAGAAAATACTACACTAGTCACAGTGCAGTGGGTCTTCCTCAAAGCTGTACTTGACTTGCCACATCCAGCACCCAGAAATGCAAAGTGTTGCTAGCCGATCCCTTCCTCTGAAGCAAGAAGGAACAGGTAGGAACCATTTTGTTTACCATTTTTTTGCACAATTAACTGATTCATTTGTGTGCCAGTTAACAATTTAACTCTATTTTAAAGGCCTAATCCAAAATGCAGACAAGGGGCATATTTCTCTATATGCCAAAAATATCATTTAGTAAGTTTTGGTTAGTTTTTTTTTGTAGTTTGTAGGTCATTCTGACAGTAAACACCCATTATCCCGAATCTTTCTTGCCGCATACCATCACTCCGCATACTTTTATTACGAATCTACTAGGACTCCGCAATGCCGTTATAACGCATGGCATTACATTTTATATGCTTTTACCACGCATACATTTACAACGAAACTCGTAAATGCATGAATGATAAAAGCATGTTTTTTTGTATATGTTAGGATAAGGTAAGTATGAGTATATAGGGTATATGTTTTGGGGTTCTGAGGTATATGTTTTAGGGTGATTGGGTATTTTAAGGGTTCAGGGATAGTTTTGGGGTACTGGGGTATTTTTAGGTTTCAGGACTAGGTTTTGGTTTTGGGGTACAGGGGTATTTTTAGGGTGAAGGGATAGGTTTGGGTTTTGGGGTACAGGGGTATTTTTAGGGTTCAGGGATAGGTTTGGGTTTTGGGGTACAGGGGTATTTTTAGGGTTCAGGGATAGGTTTGGGTTTTGGGGTACAGGGTATTTGTAGGGTTCAGGGATAGGTTTGGGGGTACAGGGGTATTTTTGGGATTCAGGGATAGGTTTGGGTTTTGAGGTACAGGGGTATTTTTGGGATTCAGGGATAGGTTTGGGTTTTGAGGTACAGGGGTATTTTTAGGGTTCAGGGATAGGTTTGGGGTTTGGGGTAAAGGGGTATTTTTAGAGTTCAGGGATAGGCTTGGGTTTTAGGGTGCAGGGTGTATTTTTAGGGTTAGGATGGGTTATGATTATGGGGTGCAGGGGTATTTAAAGGGACCATGGTGGGATTAGTTTTTAGGGTATTGCACAACTTTTTCTGGTTGGTTGTGTTTTGTTATCATGCATGTGGGCTCCAGAACGTGCTTCAGAGTTGGTGCTACATAATGTGTTTTACACATGGAGGACATGCAAAAAATTGTGAGGGATTGTTACACGGTTGGAATATTTAAAACCAATAGCACTAGTTGTTTGCAGGTCTCTTGTACCATGATTCAGAGAACAGAGTGTGTGTATTGCTTCTTCTATATAAGGAGGAAATTATTAGATTTCCTCCAATGGAATGGTGAAAATCCTCAGAACATCGCATTGGTTTTCATTGTTGCTGAAAGAATGGCATAAGTAAACATAACTAAAGCTACAATTGCAAACACAATGCCCGTATGGTTTATTGTGATATTGTGTGCTAGCTCACAAAACAACAACCAAATCACCCTTACCACTAAAAATGTGAGAAATAGGCAGGTTGCACACAGAATTCCACGTCAAATGTTGTTGCAATTTAATGTACACAATTTACCCAAGGAATGATTTTGCAGCATTATTCCAGATTGTATTACATTATGATATAGGCCTGAACATAGGTGCTCACAAACATTTTGCCAGGAGCAACAACATCTGGTCTGAGTTATGACCAAGAGCTATGTTGATACCAGATGAGTTGCAGTTGGGGGTAAGGTGAGTGTAAGGGAAGTGAGGCATATACATCTAGTTTCTGAATTGCACAATGTGATACCAACAACTTGGCATTAATACTGGTTTTGTATCTTAATCAGATCATGTGATCCTAGGCAATTGTTTTATTTCACTCCCCATGGCCCAGACTTTAAGGCAGCAACGGATATGAATAAAACTGTGTTTTTTGTATATAGACATCACCTGCTGACTGTGAAATAAATGTATGACTAGATTGTACAGATACATTTTTTCAGCATTCTTTACACCCCAGACTGCCTTCTCCTTGTTTGTGAATTCTTACTTTTGTTATTACATGTTCTATTACCAGAGATTCCAGTCTTACCCTTTCTCCTTGACTTTGTACTAGATTTCTGGTTTATGTGATGATTAGAGTCTAGGACATAGCTGGTTAGGAAAGAGTATCCAACGACATTGTGCAGGGCGTTAAGACTGCAAGTAAGTATTCAGTTATCTGAACTGCAGTGCTCCTAGTCTTTACCAATGTTACTTGCTCTGTAAGCTTTAAAAGGCCTAATTTACTAAATATTTGTCTACAAATTAGACCTCAAAGAGTAACCAAATGGTGTTTCATGAAAGGGCATGCCCCTCGAATGTGGGCCACGCCCCTTAAATATAGGCCACGCCCCTTAAATGTAGGCCACGCCCCTTAAATGTAGGCCACGCCCCCTTAATGTGGGCCACTTTTTCGTCAGTGCCCGGGCCAAATTGTGATCCCAATCCGACCCTGGTGAAACCTATGGTTTTTTCAGTGAATTTAATAGGTTTTTTAAATGCTAATTCCTAACTATAACTGGTGTGAAACCTATGTTTTTTTCAGTGAATATATATATATAGTTAGGATTTTTTCTCTATGGAACTTTTGAAAATTCTATGTCTAATAACTTTGGCGTTTGTGGACGGAATCGGCTGAAATTTTCAGGAAAATGGCACATTTTGTTTCTGATCAGCCCCTAAAAATTTGGGGGGATTTTGTCAAGGGGGGGCCGAGAAAAAAGGGGGGTCCCAAAACGCGTTTTTCCCATTCATTTTTCCATAGGGCCTTTGGCCTCACTTTTAGCTCGAACGGCTGAATGGATTTACACGAAATTTGGCAAAATTATAGGGACTGTTAGCCCGATGTGCCTTTGCTGGGTCTCAATATATGTGCTCCAGTGGATTTTGAGAAATTAACGTTTAAAAAAACAGATATATCTGTGACAGCGTCATAGATAGCGCACCAGATCGCGTACTTTTCGCGTAACGGAGCTTTGCGTAGCGAAGCTGATTGGCTCTCCGGGGTCTGTCAACATTCTAAACAGTCCGGTGCGGCCGCCATCTTGTCTCTTGGTAGGATCGAGAGACAAGAGGAGGAGAAAAACGAAGGGGGAATTTAATGAAAGGGGGCAAGGTAGATCCTTCTTGACCCCCTAGGAATGATGTTGGGGTTATTAAAGGGTCCCGTGGGGCAAATAATTAAAATTTGATTTTTCGCGGTAGAAGCGCTTCTCGGTTCCCGAACCAGGTCGCAAACTGGTAGCGAAACGTGAATTCGCCATTTTGTGTTTCGATTTAATTAAATTACTAGGTATAAGGGGGTACGGGAGACGTATCCTGACCCCTTATGTTTTCTGAGGGTGGCTGAGGAGGCTCATATATGTTGATACATGTCTTCCAGCGGCTGTGCGTGAGCTTTTTTTTTTTTTTTTGCTGCGTGACGTCTGTTAACTTTTGATTCGATGCAAATCAGGAACTGTTGACCGCCATTTTGTCACTGCGAGTTAATATTTTGTTAAAAATAATTGTTATAAATTATTCCTTATTGATAAACATTGTTTGCGCCATCTTGCCTCTTTTTGCAATGCCACACTTTTGTTGAGCACGGCAGCCATTTTAGATGCCTTGACCAGACCTACTCTCTGGGCCCCGGACTCCTGCAGGCTTCCGGTGGGGAGCGGCTGCCATGATTGCTCGCGGAATGACCACGACGGAGCCACGAGATGGTGGTGCTCTCATGCTGACGCCAGCTTCAGTCTGAAACATCTAGAAACAAGGTGGGGCTTTCATCGTTTGGGAAAAAAAAAATGTTTTAATCCAATGAAAAGTGTTATTTTTAGGTCATATGATCAAGCCTTCTATCATTAGGAAACCAAAAGTAAAATGAACCAATGAAAAGTTTTATAAACAAGTCACATGACCTGTTATGCTTACGTTACGTTGGTATAAAAAGCGTAGAAAATCCGTTGGCACGTGAGGCGGCGTCAGTAGCGGACCGATGTGCGAATAGGCCGAAGGCAGCACAACGCGCCAAGATCCGGATGGCACCGAGGTGGTGTTCAGCAAGTTGCCGCACTGGTGTGGCTATCCTACAATGCTGCGCCGAAAGTCGGCGTGGAGCGCCCCATTGGCCTGTGAGGTCGCGTCAGTCAGTGGGGGCTGTTTGAGAAAGCAATGTGATGCTGTGCGTCGACCCTAAGATGGAGGCTCCTCGGCTGCAGTGGGGCGCCCCCTGGCGGGGTTGAAGTCTACTATTCTAAGCGTGGTCAGCCTCATGTATTGAATTTTGATTCGGGCCTGTGTTGTGAGGGCCTCGCTTAAATATGGTTGTGCTTTTCCTACCGTGTAGGAGTTGTTTAATGGATCCAAATGGGAGCTTTGGCGTAGAGTTTTGTAGTCGAGGTCAAAAGAGATTTCGTACTCTTGTTTATTAACTGCTCTCTTCCAAACATTCAGTGAGATTTCCTGCCGCGGGATATTTTCTTCCTCAATCTTCAAACCTTTAATTGCAATTCCCAGCCTGATGTGCCATATCGAGGCTGGCCCTTTGAGAATGGATCTCAGGTGGTATTTTAGCGAGTTTACTGGGGCCCTTAATGTCCTTAGGTGCAACTTTATAGGCTCCTCCTGGCAGATCAAGTCTGGCCTTGCTAGGCCAAGCTCCAGTCTCAGCCTAGTTCTTCTTGCTGACCTTGGTATGTGTAACAGCGGCTTGTATGCCTTAACTTGGGCTAGTTGAAAAGAGCATCCAGCTTCCCGGGAAAGGCAAGATGACTTTAACAGATTGCGGGAAGGAGCTTTTCTCTTAGGGCTATCAGAATTGGGCTAGCGGATTTCGCTGATCAAGTTCTGACTTAGTTGTCCTAACAAATGAATTACCTTGTTGGTTTTGGAGGCCTGCTGATTTAGATGTACATTTGCTTTGGCCCGTACAGCAATAATTATAGCGTAAAAGAACCACACCTTGTGGTATACCTACACACAATTAATAGATCTATAATAATACACAAAAAGAGTATATCATACCCCAGTTATAGAAGGATTTGCCCAATACTCTAAAGAAGCAAAAGAAAATAGTCTGGGGAGGCCATCGGGTGGGCAACTAATGCTGATTTCCACACAGTTAGTTAGGAAGGTTAAAAAGATAGAACTATGCTGTGATTGGGGTTTAGGCTGAAGGGTCTTATTGCAGAAGCCGGAATCTCGCTCTGTGGAATATGTATTATAAACGTATATATAAAGAAGGGAAAGGACCATGAATATAAGGCGAACCTGAATAAATTGAAAGAAGATATAGCGTCTGTTAGTCTAAAGTACCAGAAGGATATATTACTGGTGGTAG
Organism: Lissotriton vulgaris; assembly: GCF_964263255.1. Lineage (NCBI taxonomy): Eukaryota > Metazoa > Chordata > Amphibia > Caudata > Salamandridae > Lissotriton > Lissotriton vulgaris. The sequence goes on along the minus strand of NC_141695.1, from coordinate 148,729,649 downwards.
GGGACTTTAACCATAAATTAGATCCCCGAAGAGTGGATAGCTGGCATAAAGAACTTCTAGAATCTTATAATATTGAAGCGGCTATCTTCCCAAGTGAAGAGATCTCATCACAGGACGTGACTTTTACCCAGCTGATGGGTTCACTGGGCATGGTATGCGCAAATGGGAGATTGCAGCCAGACCAACCAGCGGGTCATACCTATTTGTATTCTTTCAAGCCTGGTCCTTTGGGCTCATTAAAAATTTCGAGGTTGTGAAAATGACAGGTAGCAATCATTATCCATTGAGGGCAGAACTATATCGTTTAAGAAGTTAAAATAGAGAAAGGGTTCTGCAGGTACACGTGGATTATCCAAAACGGTTGACAACTAGTGTAGCAGTGGAACACATTGAAAAGCTAAAGCAAATCCAGCAGATAATCCCAGTAGAAGAAATTCAACTTAGAAATGGAATTACCTGGTTTGAATCCACAATAGGTAAGCTAGTGTACACAGTAAAGAAAAAAAATGTATGTCAAAAAGGCAGGGCTTGAGAGCTATAGTGCTAATAAAAATAGGAAGACCTGGTTTGACGATGAATGCCGGATAGCTAAGGCACAGATTAGACAGAAGGAAAGAAGATTAAGGGTTAGGTTTAAAATGGAATCATACTAATCGCTCCAGTTGTCAAGGTTAAAATATAAATCACTAATTTGGAATAAAAACAACTTATAAAGATAAGTGCTGGACAAATATGTTAGAGGTAATTGACACCAGAGATGTTAAAGGATTTTGGAAGTTAGTACAAGAAAGTGTGGGTAGGAAAGTAGGTTCTCTAGATTGTATGGTCCATAAAGATGATTGGGTGGGCTACCTGGGAGAAATCTATGGGAAATGATCAATAGTAGGAGAGCCAAGGATCCCAGTCTGGCCACATGTGAAGGATGACATAAAATAATATTTTACCCCAAGTTATATAAAGGAAATCATAATAAGCTTGAAACTTATCCGAGCTCTAGGCCCAGATAACCTTCCGGCAGTGATAATAAAAACTAAACCAGAATGGATGGGCTGACGTTTTTGCAAAGATGTTCCAAGTGATCTTGGAAACAGGAATTATACCAGAAAGCTGGTATAAGACCTATCCATAAGAAGGGTGACCACAAAATACCGAATAACTATAGGCTAATAAACCTCCTAGATATAGGGGGAAAGGTTTCGCAAAAGCCATTCTGGGTTTACTAAAGGATTGGGCAGAGGAAAATCAGATTATACCCCCGGAACAGAGGGGGTTTCAAGCAGGCCATTCCGAATTGACCATTGCTTTGCTCTCTGGGCCATAGCACAAAAGTCGATGTAAATGCAGGGAAGTTTATTCTGTTGTTTTTTTAGACTTCCGTGCAGCTTTCGATCTGGTGGACCGGGGGTTGTTGTGGGGGGCCTTAACTAGTTAAGGTATTCCAAAAGATTTGGTAAGTCTGATCCAAATGCTCCATATTAAGAACTGGGCCCAGATCATTTTAGATATAGATGGGAGTTTATCTGGGAGAATTGAGATTGGAAACGGGCTGCGGCAGGGATGTGTATTGGCCCCTCTGCTGTTTTTCTTGTTTTTAGCAGATTTGCCATTGACCCTGGGAAACATCAATGGGGCAAGCCCGAAACTAGATGGTAAGCATATTGCATGTCTGCTCTATGCTGACGATCTGGTGATTATTGATTGGACTGAAGTTGGCCTGCAAAGGAAATTGAATACATTTAAAGACTATTTCTCCAAGAAAAAACTTGTGATAAAAATGGATAAGACCAAAAGCTTGAGCTTTGGCCAGAGGAAAGCTGGGTTCACATGGTGGTTGGAAGCAGAGAAAGTAGAATCGGTCACCGAATATAGATACCTAGGGTTATGGTTTGAAAAAAGTATGAAAAGGAACACCCACCTAGTGGCGTCAAAATTAGGAACCTCTGCATCGTTTAGTGGCTTGAAATTATTTAACAAAGCCTATGGCGATATGTCAGATAGACCAGTGCAAAAAACGAATTTGGCTATGATACCCCCGCAGTTTCTGTATGGAACAGAACCATTATACTTGAGTTGTAAAGAGAGCCGGGATGTTGAGAAAGGCAAAAACCTAAAAAATCTATTCACACTCCTGATGTCAGCAATGGTCCAGGCTGTAAGACTGGAACTAGGACTGACATCATGGGGCATTTTAGTCATTTCTGTCAATGCCTAGGAGTGGGCGAGAACATCAAAATATCACAGTGGTGTAAAAACTAAATACAGAATAGCGAACTAAAATGGGCAAGAGAGACCAGGGCGATTATGACGAAGCTATGTCGACCTTTATGATTAGTATTGATAAGAGGGTACTTAGGAGGTTGGAGAAGGAATAATCCCATGTACAGGACCAAAATGATCTTGCTAAGAAATCCTCAGTTCACTTTATGACTGATGCATGGAAGAACAAACAATGATCTCCCTACATTGATCGGCTACCGGATTGCCGACTATTAATTGAGGTTTTTAGGTTAAGAATCGGGGGGAACCCGTGTTATATAAATAACGTGGTAATATGTATAATGATTGATAAGACGGGGAGATGCACTTGTACTTTGGCCAGCTCATGTGCCTTGCTACATATTTTATTAGATTGTCAGAAGTTCCTTGAGTTACGAATTATGTTTCTAAAACTAATATTTAAGAAATATGAGATTAGAACTAGGGCCCGGGCTGTAACTTTGTAGACAGAAATGACTCATTGAGACATTGCCGTTGCTATTGGAAAATTTATGCAAAGGGTGAAGGCATTTCTTTTTACTATATTTAATGAGTTTTAGCAAATTATCTATTCTTAAATTGGGTTTTATAACTGGATGTGTTTTAAGATGTGTTTTAGCGTGTTTAATGAGTGTACTTTTCGATGTATTTTAAGTACATATGTATTATTTGGGGAAATAAACCTGAATTATATTGATTGAGTATATCATAAACACTCCATCATTTCAAGTGCACTCACATAGCCACATCAAAAGCATTCAGCACGTGCACAGACAGCAATAATGCGTGTTGTAGACAGGCCGTACTAGGAGCAATATCTGTTGCCATCAACACTGCATCATCTGCAATAGCAATTCAATCTGAATTGTGAACACTGCTATCTGCAGTGTTGGCCTCATAGAGCAGTCAGCAAGAGCTCACAGCCACATGGCATTGACTTGAGCTCTACAGTTTGCAACAACTCACACCTAGATAAGGTGACTTGAGCTGCCCAGTGAGTCGTAAGCGAAGCAACAAAAATTCATGTGCGGAGTCTGCAAATATACATATGCATGTGCAGACAGTACGCACTAGACCAATGTCTTGTCCTAGAAAACACCCTCATCTACAATAGCAAATCGATCTCAATTGTGAAGACTGCTATCTGCAGTGTAGGACTGAGAGAGCAGTCAGCAACAGCGCAGAGCCACATGTCATTGACTTGAGCTCAACAGTTTGCAATACGTGAAGGAAAAGAAATTTATGCAGAGCCTGTAATGATGCATATAAGTGTGCAGACAGAGCGCACAGGAGAAATGTATTTTCCTACAGGACTGCATCATCTACAATACCAGCTCAATGTCAAATATCAAACCGGAAGTCTGCAGTAAAGGCCAGAGAGAGCATTCAGCAAGGGCCCACAGCCACGTCACATTGACTTGAGCTCTACAGTTTACAATACGCAAACCCCCAAAAACGTGTGCAGAGCCTGCAATGATACGTATGAGTGGTGCAGACAGTACGCACTGCAGAAATGTCTTTTCCTACAGGACTACCTCATCTACAATAGCAACTCGATCTCAATTATGAACAGAGCTATCTGCAGTGTAGGCCAGAGAGAGCGTTCAGCAAGGGTCCACAGTCACGTGAAACTGACTCGAGCTCTACAGTTTGCAATACACAATGCAAACAAAACGCGTGCAGAGCCTGCAATGATACGTTTAAGTGGTGCAGACAGAGCAAACTACAGCAATCTCTTCTCTTACAGGACTGCATCATCTACAATAGCGACTCAATCTGAATTGAGAATACTACTGTCTGCATTGTTAATTGAAGGAAGTACTCACACACACAATCAGCAACAGTAGAGTGGTGTGGCTCACTGGTTAGAGGCGGCAGACCCGGAAGCAGAGGTCGACCTGGTACCAGGGTTCGATTCCTGATGCGGCAGGGTCTTGGGCCATGGTCAGCGGACCCAATAATTCTTGCCTCTGTGCCTACTTCAACCATGGGTCCCACTCAGCAACTCTGGGCAATAGCTTGCTTAATCTCTACTAACGGCCCCATCAGCGCTGGGGATGCTTGTCTTCACCTTGGAGATGCCCAGGAGTGACCATCTCAGAGGGAAAGCCAGGATGGGTTCCCCAGTGGTACACAGCGCTGGAACGCCCCTTTGCTGGGGCAGCTGTGCGCTTTACAAGTATACAACATTTAACATTTAACATTTTCTCACTCCCTCTTTACAAAATACAACATAAATGACATAAAACTCTACAATAAATAAATAAAAACAATTCAAATTGGGATTTCATGTGTCCACAGTCTATTCTATTCACTGTTCCTTTTGACTTGCAAGATCAATTTGGTCATTGTACTAAACCTTTAACTCATCTAAAAAAACTTCTTCAACCATGTATACTATACCCTTATATCCCGCTGTGGCAGGCTGTACGGCAATTAAAGGCTGTCTCCAGCATTAATGGCCCAAGCTGAAGGCGAGGACCTTTAACAAGGCAGATAAACTTTAATAGCCATCTATAGCCCAGCTACAAAGAGCTATAAGGCTATTTGAACATTCTGCCACTAGAGAATATAATCTTCTAACAAATAAAGCAAAGCCTTAAGAGAGCGAAAGGGGATTGGAATCCCTTCAGCCTCCCTGAAGCATTTGTTCACAGCTAGAGCTGTAAACAAAAAAACTTTGCAATGTTGCTGCTCCAGGCTTATACAAGACATTATAAGAACAGAGCTACTCCATTGTTGTCAATTGAGCTCCCAACATTCCAATGTTCTAATAAAACAATATTGTGTATGTTTCAATAGAAGTTCTAATTACTTGACTACTGGATTCTGTAATTAAACAATCACCACTCAATCTAAATTGTGAACCCAGCTAACCACAGTCTAGGACAGATGCACTGGTCATTAACTCCTCACAGCCACATGCTGTTCGATTCAAAAGCACGGAGTTGCTTCTACCTCAAGTCAAGTCAAGTCAAATGGTCTTTATTCGGATTTAAAATATCAATAAAAGTACAATCATCACCGCCAATAGGACATAAAATACAATCATCAATAACAAAATACATTTAAAAAGTAAAAATAGGGGAGGATAATTCAAATCTAGCAATCAACAGATGGCATAAAGCCAGTGTGCAAAGGATAGCAGTAAAGTGCAAATAGAATACTATATAAACATGTAACAAACCCAAATTCTAGCAGCATCATTGTACAAAATCGCAAGTTTGTAAACTTTAAGCTCAGTGCAAAATAAGCAAATGTAAACTTCGAACTAAGTGCAAAATAGGCTGTTAAATATTTGTTAAATTCTATTAAAAGAGCAATTACAGCTATATAACATGTTTTAAGGTGTATTCATAGAGGCTTGTGAACGTACCACAGCTTGCAAAAAAGAGCTTCCTCAAAAAATCATGTCATCACATCCTAACTGCAGTATTTCTTGATACACCAGAGTATAATGAACTATGGCATTTGCCTTAAAATAGGGGATTAAGTATTGTTTGGTGTATCTCACATAAAATGTGCAAAAGAACAAAAAATGTAACAGTATTTGTTTGTAGCCAATGCCAAATGGACAACACAACTCCTCCAGATTATTATTAAAACCAATTGGGAAACAAAGTGAGTAGTTTATACTGTTGTCCCTGAGATGGAAAAGCAAACTCCTATTCCATCTCCCAATGTTTTTCTTGAGATAGTCCTGCAGCATATAAAAATCATTGCTTGATAACACCAAAATAGGAATATATCTAATAAATGATGGTTTACAAAGCTCGGTTTTTCCTCTTTCTTTACGGTATAGGTCATACAATGCCCCGCTCACTGTTTTTAGGTGTATACCGTCTACAGTTAAAGGGTGATGAAAGGTATGCTCTAACTTTACACTGGCTAGGCTATTTTGTTCTGCACTGAGCTATGGTATACTTTTACCCCTATCACATTCAAGGCAATCCATAATAATTTCTTGCGTTAAAATTGCAGTAGGATTTCGCCACATCTTTAGCCAGAAAAATGCAGGACGGGATTTAATAAAATCCTCCACATAATGTAAATTTAGTTCTTTATGACATATGTAAGTAGGCGATGAAATTTGTGCCCCTAGTACCTTTCTACAAAATCTGTTTTTCTCAATTTGTATTCCAGTACAATTTACATGCCCCCATACTTCGGTGCCATTGGGTTTTGTAAATCTGTAATAGGGGTATCACCACCTGTCGCGATCGCTGTCGCCACCACGGCAAGAAGAAGAAAATTTAGAATAGAGCGATCTCTCCGAACGGACTACATGTCCCAGAAGGCAAAGCGGCTTTGGAAGGCAGGAAAAAAGGCTGAGCCTATATAAGCTCCTCCCCTGCAGCAGGTAGTTGCTTGACAATTGTTATTGTGGTTTTGGTATTGGCGGATGGTGTTGTCCCCGCCGGATGTATACCCTAGAAACCCAGTGCAGACGAAGAGCCTGCGAGGTCATAACACTCAAGCCCACGCCGATGAAAAGCCTGCGAGGTCAGAGGATTGGAGATATCTTCCTGCTGCAAGTCGCAAGTATACCAAAAGAAGAATGGGCTCGTTCTTCTTTCCAAGTCTTTTTTACTTTCTTGATAGTATTCCGCGTGTTACGCGTTCTGAGTTCCTTTCTCCCCCCAGAAGTTCCCTATTTTCGTAAGAGAGAGTTCTTACTTGATTTACTTGTTTTTGACCCATTAGACCACAAGTTTGTTCCCAAGAATTATTGAGAACAAAGAGCCCGCAAAGAAAATACACTTTTCCGTATCAGAGGGTAGAAGAGCCTCACTGGAAAATACGCAATTGGAGAAAGTGACGATAACTTTCTCTTCACATATCCGGTTATCTCGGATTGAGGAACTGCCTGTTTACGTTTTACGACAAGATAGCGTTACCTCTGGTAAGTGTAATAACTCGGGCCAGGGGAGGGAATTGACATTAAAGAGACAAGGTACTCATTCCTGTCCTTTGTCTCTCCACGCTGCAGTACGTCCCTCAACCGAGTTTTCGTGGATCACTCAGACCAGACCCAGAAGGCAGCATCCCTAACCCCGGATCTTCTATACCTTCTCACCTCCCGGCTTCTCGCAATACTCACTCAGAAGGTGATTAACTCATCACCACTGGGTGATGTGTTTAGACAAGTCGAGGGGACTTTCATCCCATCGTTCCTGCTGGCCAGATCCGTAAGGTTAGTGGCGCGCGGCTGTTCTTGCGCTGCTTACAATCCCGACACCACCTCTACCTTCTTGGGCTGTCGCAGGCTGATGATAGAATTAACCGCCCTACCAAGTTTATTTCTACCATGGGCTACGTGCGGTTGCCATGAACCTGACTCTGAAAAAACTAGGCCCAAGTAAGGGAAAGTGCTAGTGCTTTTTAAATAATAATTTCCCGGCATTATGTGCTTAATACAACACTTTTTCGGCCCACAGGACATTATATAAGATTTTTTAAAATTAGTGCAGAGATCCAAATCTGCCATAAAAGATACAAATCCCGAGATTAAAGTGCATAGCGGGGGGACACGCCGGGATGGCGTCACCAGGCGCTTTACAAACTCCTTTATTATATATATATATATATAGTGCTTTTGGTATGCGGCCCATAAGGACCACATTGTCCGCATATAAAAGTACGGGAAGAAGTTTACCATTAATTTTAGGTACCTCACATGTTAATTTAGACAGGGAATTATTTAGCTCATTTATATAAAGGATAAAAAGCAGAGGGGCTAAGACACACCCTTGTCTAACCCCTCTGCCAATTAAAATATCCCTGGAGACCTCTCCTTCATTGTTAATCCTTACCCGTGCTTTCAGGCCTCTCTGCAAATATGCCAAAAAGTGAACAAGTGCAACATCCAACCCATATTTTAAAAGAATCTCCCATAAAAGTGATCTGTTGACAGAATCAAAGGCTGAGGTTAAATCCATAAAACCTAGATTTAATGGGACTCTTTTAGCAACAGTATATTTGCCCAATATAAGATTTAAATTTAGAAACTGTTCGACAGTTCCAACATTACTCCTAAAATCCAACTGACAACAATTTAAAATTTGGTTATCCTTTGCCCAATTCCTAATCTTATTAAAAACAACCCTGTCCAAGATCTTCGGAGTATTATCTATCAGGGATATTGGGCGATAACAACTAGGGTTGGATCTATCGCCTTTCTGGGCACAATTATACTCGTTGACCAAGTTTTTGGAATTGGAGTATTGGTCAGATTGTTAAAAACTTTACATAAAAGAGGGCACCAAAAATCGGGTTTAGATTTTATAAGATCAATTGACAAACCGTCAGATCCTGGGGCTTTATTCCCTGCGCTTTGATGTATGGCGTCTTCAACTTCAGTTAATGATATTGCAACCTTAGTAGCTAGGGGATGACTGTCAAGTCAAGTCAAGTCAAAACCACTTTATTCAATTAATTAAAATATTAAAAGTTCATCAAAAATCACATTACATTACAAATACATTTTTAATGTAATGTAATGTAATGTAATGTAAGGGACATTTCTACCGCGCGACTTTCACTCCAAGGAGTATCTTGGCGCTCACACAACTCAGATGGAGGAGTTGGAAGGGAAAGGGGTGCCCTGAGTTCTACACAAACATGACACTAAGGTCCTACAGGTGGCGTCAGGCAAAGAGAAAATCCAAGTTTTTAATGCCTTCCTGAAGGGGGCTTCTTGAGAAAATGGCCGCAAGAAAAGAGGAAGTTTGTTCCAGGCTTTAGTTCCCAGTACAAAAAGGGATTTGCCACCCTTTGTGGCCAGCTTGAAGTGAGGGGGAGTAAGTAAGTGCTGGCTTGCAGATCTCAGACAACGCGTTGGATGGTATCTTTTAAACCTGTTGCATAAATAGGTTGGACCTCGTTGGTGAAATGCCCTAAAGGTGATTAAAAGAAGTTTAAACAAGATTCTTTTACCTATTGGCAGCCAATAAAGGGTGTTTAGAGCTGCTGAGGCTGATGACTTACGGGGCAGACGCAGTACAAGGCGGGCTGCCGCATTTTGGACCATCTGTAATTTGTGGAGAATGGTTTTGTTAGCTCCAACGTATAGTCAATTACAATAGTCCAGCCTAGAACTTATTAAGGCCACTGCGACTGTTTTCCTTGCCGATAGTGGGAGAAGATCAAAGAACTCCCTTAGTGCTTTTATGATCTGAAAGCACATGCCTGCTACTGCTACAGCCTGGGGTTTAAAAGATAAGTGGTTGTCGAATTTAATGCCCAAATTGCGGTTGTATGCAATTGTATTGGGGGGCACTTCGGCATCCGCTGGCCAGCACACTGTTGGGGAAAAAAGATTGTGATTCCCTATGGGTAGTATTTCGTTTTTTCCGGCGTTCCACTTTAAATGGTTGTTCGTCATCCATTTAAAAGTTGATGCAAGACAGTCCTTAAGGTCTTCCTCGGCACCTGGCCGCTACCTATCCAACACCAGTATCAGTTGGGTGTCGTCAGCGTATGAGATAGAACTGATCTTGAATTACGCGATCAGTTTCATCAGTGGTACCATATTAGGTTAAAAAGAACAGGGCTCAAGCTAGAGCCCTGAGGAACCCCTGAGCTGACGTCTTTAGCCTCAGACTGATATGGGCCTAGCACTGTTATTTGGCATCTGTTGGTAAGGAAGTTCCTACACCAGGCCAAAACCTGTCCTCCTACCCCTGCGGCAGCCAACCGGTCCACTAAGATGTTATGTGAAACCGTATCGAAGGCTGTCGACAGGTCAAGTAGGATAAGGACAGCCTTCTTTCCTTGATCCATTGCTGCCCTTAATGTTTCTGCAGTGTACACTGGGTGACACAATCATATTAAAAAACGGTCATATTTCAAACTTATTTCATATACTGTATTTAAAAGACAATAAAAAATGCAATAAAATTCATGTAATAATCAATACGGGGCATCTTATTTTTTTCTTCCTTACAGCCGCTACCAGAAAATTTGCGATGTTAAAAATAATCCATGGGGTATCCAGTAATTGCAGATACATTAGGGCAGGTTTGACCTGAAAAAACCCTTTCCCTCGTAAAAGTGGGAGAATAAACGTATTTCTGAGGTCAGAATACAGGTCACAAGATAATATAAAATGAGCAGTATCTTAGATTGAACTGTGATCACACTCACAGAGTGCTACATCCTCTTGTTTATTCCAGCCTTGATAATTCCCCAGTATAAAATGAATCAAGTTAAAGCGGAACTGTCAATGGCTATTGTGGGAGCTATATATATTCTTGAGAAATGCTCCTCCCATGACTTACTGGCTATATTGCAGTTTAGGGGAGTGATGTTTAATCCCATAGACAGCATAGCTTTTACCTCATTCCAAAACCCAGTTACATCTTTGAGAGCGGCAGCGCAGGCAAGGGGATCCCACCGTTCCTTCAATATATCGTCTGCGCGTAATTAGGGTGCTTTCTTATAGCGCCCTCTCAATAATCTAACTAGAGCCATGTCCCTCTGTTCGCCAGTTAATGCTTCGCGAAGTGCTCTATTGGCCCGGTAACAAGTACCATCAAACCATTTAGGGTTCTTTCCCCGATTCATGACAGGTTTAGAGATCTCATGTTTAATTCCAGCACATAACCCAGTAAAGGCCAGGACAATCTCTGTACCTGAACATGTATTAGACAGACACATCTCCACTAATAGGGGGATAAGATTTTATAGTACGGGTAAGTAAAGATTTATTATCAATTCCCTTCCAAATCACTTTGAGTTTGTCGGTCTATGCTACCAAGTTTTTTGCCCCTATTTCTTTCCGTTTTTTAAATTTATTTAAAAATGTAATAGTTGTCAAAATTGGGCTGTTGTCGCTGTAGCTAGTGCCTAAAACCTCGGCCCTGACTAAACAATTCTCAAGGGAGGAAGATATAAAAACATAATCAATGGTAGATGAACAGCCTCGGCCTCTATAGGTAGGCAACAAGCCTTTGTCTGACTCGCATCCAACCTTGTCCATTACATTAATTAAATCCCGAGTAGATAGGTAATTGTGCAGTTCTTCACCTCTTTTGCACGAAATTACCCGTACGGGTGTGACAGCAGATTTATCTATTCTATTGTACAAATGGGCATTAAAATCCCCACCCAAACAAATTCCATCCAATTTGCCATACCTCTCTTCGTCTACCAGATTGTCAATGAATTCAAAAAGGTTAATATTATTCTTATTGGGCAGTGATCTAAAATCATTATTTTAAAAATGTATTAAACATAACGTAATCCCCTGCTTGTAAATGATAGCCTGAAATTACCCATCATTTTTCTCCAGAGGTTTTATATTACTGCCTGCAGTAATCTTTTTCCATATGTATAGTCCCCCACTAGGTCGACCAAATTCAGGGCTGGGTACAATGTTACTGTAACAAACAAATCCCTTGAGTAACAAGCCACTAGTACAACATGTCTCTTGGAACATTAAGATGTCAAAATTACTAACCAGATTAATCCACTCCGCTATATTCAATTTGGCTTTTAGACCTGCGATGTTCCAGCTAAGTATATTAAGATTTTGATCTAAAGGTTGTAGATGAATAGTGACGGGGCAAATTGATGACGGTTCTACCAAGCAAACTTTTTGAGGAATGTCAATGGACCTGGATTCAACAGCCGCCGAACAATCTGACAACGGATCCACTGACCCTAATACAATGTTCAAAGGTTTGTTTGGTAGTCAGTCCTGTCTCTCCAAATTAGAAAAAATTGTAAACCTGTTAGATGTAGAATATAACGGGATGGCTATATTGCATGTTCTCTCGGGGGTCTGTAAAAGAAACCCAATGATAGTAGGGTAATATTTGTAGGGGTACTAAAAAGGTCAGTTGGGATTTTCAATAACCATTTCACCAGGAAAGGGTGCCTAAAATTCATGACTATGCAGTCGCCCATGATGTTCTTAGTTGAAGGTCCTACCCATCCCACCCTACGCACCATCAAAATATTGTTGGTAATCTCCCACCCCACCCCCTTATACTTGCATAGCCAATCAATACATTCATTTTTGAGTTGGTCCCAAGACTCATTCTGATCATCTTTAAGTGGTGGTAAGCCAGCTAAAATGATGGCATAGGGACATGCTTGTGGGGGTAAATGGAGAACAGCCTCAGTGTGTTTTTTAACCTGTGTAACAATAGTAGGCTTATTAATTAGGTCTGACGCCGGTTTCGTAGGGGCCGGCTCGGGCAAAACAGGCGGGGCTATTGTGTGGGATAGATAGTCGCTAGGGGGCCTGTTCTCGACAGGTGCGTTTAACAGAGGCAACATACTAGCCACAGTACTCGACATGAGATTAGATGACAAGATATTCTTTTTCCGATTACATTTTTCACATACAATATTTAAACCAGAGGAAATACAAGTACCACTCCCCCCTGCAGTGCCTTTAATAATTGCTTCCATGTCCTTTAAAAGCTGTTCACCCCTAATTCGTTTGATAATATTAGCCCCTTTTCTTTTGGCATCCTCTTTCTTCACCAGACTTTCCAGTCTATTTAAACGTTTAAAAATAGCATTACATTGTTTATCCATCAGACTTTTCAAATGATTAAAAGTGGAGTCCACTGTAGTATCAATTAGGTTTCAATTTGACCTTCCTTGTATGCCGTTTACAGATGTTGTTTCAGTTTGTGTGCAAGCAGAAAGGGAAACAGCTTCTGCCATGGTCAAATCTACGGTACTGTTGTTTGATTGCACAGTCGTACTAACTGACACCCCACTTGATCCAGTTGCTCCTCTTGACCACATACTCAGAGGGGTGGGTTGAGACTTATTGCGGGGGGTTGTTTCCTCTTATTAGTAAACAGTTTTGCAGGGCCTCTCTTCCTTTTCTCCCCCGCATTCTTTGTGGTTACGGCTACAGATGTAATGCTGTTTTCAACTTGGGGCCCCTGCTGAGAATCTAAAATATCTACTAAATCTTTATTTGTCACGGAGCCATCAGGTAACTTTCCATGAAGGGTAGGTTTGTTAATTATTATAGTAGGTGATAACGGAGGAAGCGCCATTAAGCCACCCTCCTCTAGTCCATCAAACATGTGTGGGTAAGATGTCAATTGACCCATAGAAAGTCTCCTCTCAGTAATTTCAATCTCTGTGTTATCCACGTTGACTACGTTATCCAGCATACTTTCAAAGGAAGATGTAGTAATGGTGGCACTCTTGGGGACCGAGGTAGTAATAGAGACTATACATTTTCCCATTGTACTTGATATGCACTCACCTTACTCAGGAGCTCAAGAGCTTTGGGGGGGGGGGGGGTCAGCCCAGCCTCTGCCTGCCCTTGATGGCCACAGATGGCCTGCCCTTTGCCCGAGCTTCGCCCGGCCCCGCCCGCACGCCTCCCACGATGCGGGAGGCGGTCCGGTCTTTTCAAGCGCCTCCCGGCGCTGTGGTGTCATCACAGGTGCGCCCCGACCCTCGGGGCACCTGGGAGTTGGAGTCCCGGTGTAGGGAGCACACAGGATGCAGGAGCCGTTGCCCTCACGGCTGGGACTGCGGCAAGGTGGGGAACACACAGGATGAAGGAGCTGTTGCCCTCACGGCTGGAACTGCGGCAAGGTAGGTGCTGCCAAACATTTGCCCCCGGAGCTCCCAGCGCTCGGGTCTTTCCAAGCGCCTCCGGGCGCTGCGGTGTCATCACAGGTGAGCCCTGACCCCCGGGACACCTGGGAGTTGGAGTCCCAGCGTAGGGAGCACACAGGATGCGGGAGCGGTTGCCCTCACGGCTGGGACTGCAGCGAGGTAGGGAGCACACAGGATGCAGGAGCGGTTGCCCTCACGGCTGGAACTGCGGCAAGGTAGGTGCTGCCAAACGTTTCCCCACTGATCACAGAGGGTACACAGAAATCATCACAAACTTTAACTTATGACATCCACAATCATACAAGCAACACCCCATTTCACTGTTCGCACCTGCTGTACCACAGTATACTCCACTGACTACTGACAACCAAGCCCAATAATCATGTCCAGCAGTTAGCTATGGAAGCACAGAGTGTGATGCACATCAACACACAAACTTTCGAGAAAAGCAAGCAGCAAGTAATATCGGGCATTGTCAATTGTTGGATCAAGACACCGTTCCTTCAAACTCCTACGATGGCATTCCGTACGCCGAGTCAGCCCACTACCCTAAACATTTAGGGGGTGAGGAGGCACGTACGTGCTAACATTCCATAATATTCCCTACTGACTGTACTATCATGGTTGCATCCACTATCCACTTCACTCTATAGGCCATCAGTGTATGTTGAGTTGTAAATGTCTTGCTCTGCATACTCAACTGTGTGAAGCACATCCCCTCAACACTTTGCATTGTATACTTTTATTATCAATAATTACTTACCACCTTCGCACATACTTTGCTTCCATCTCTCCCTGCATCCTGCATTGTGAGGCAGAGGTGCCATGCCATATTTAGTTTGTGTACATGGCTATCCAGGTTTTCCACATTATGTAGTGTTGTGGAGTCTGCTAGGGGCACATGTTGTTTTCATTGTGGTATGCGATTATATAAGGTAGCGGGTTTAGTCACGAGCAGTGGTTTCTCCCATTTACAGATCGCTGTCTTAAACAGCATACAGAAATTTTTCTCACAGGTGAAAGTGTGACCACAATGGCAGTCATTCATTACTATCCAAGAATGTCCAACTACACGACGCTTTAAAGCTTACAGAGCTCAATCTTGCATCCTTTCTTAAAAGCACGCCAACTCCCACAATCCGACTAACATTCACACAGCTTTCTAACAGCATTTAGCTGCTTCTCAATAACATGCACCCCAACAGAATGTGAGCTGGCACACGGCATGTCCTTACTGTATCAAACGGAGTAACTTCCTGTGGCAATGTCTATTTTCACCCACACAAAGTAACTCCCAAACTTCAACTTGGCCCTCAATTCTTAGTTTAAAAACATATTTTAAGAAAGAAACCAAACTAAAAGCACTTTTGTTCAGAACAGTAGTCTCCCTCACTTCTGCAAAAGAAATGTATCGACTACATATACCACAAACTTCAAGTAAAATACACTCCCTTTTAAATATGAATAGCCCATTACACTTTGTGAATTGTTACACAATTTACAACACATGTCTCACTCGAGGTCTGGCACACTTTTTTAACACGCTCTCTTACAGCCTTCTAACACAATTTTAAACTGTTCTTCCTTTAATAGCCCACTACACTTGTTCGATCATGTCTGGGATGACAGGAACAGTGCCCACAATTTTCGCTCTCTTTGCGGCCATCCTACTACTAATTCTACTACTAGAAATGGCTAAGCTCTCTGTGGTAACAACTATGTCCGACAGAATACGCCTCCACGCCAAGCTGCATCAATACTGTAAAAAAGGAGAAAAACTTTTCGGCTACCTGCTTCTATTATCGGAGCTGGCTATAACATAACGTTTATGTAATATGCTTTCAACGTTTAATTGCAAAACTTGCCCATTTGACTGGCAAATGGATGTATGCCTTGTCAACATCCCAACAATCGCTCCCGATATCCAGCACGTAATGCATTATCTTGAAAACCATGAACAGGATTGTTCTGGCAGTGGAGAAATGTCGAACACAATACAAAAAGGAAACGCAGCGGAATGGGATTTCTGCGTAGCTACGAAAGTTCTCCTGCAACATGCGACCTTTCACAACATTGCAGATTGCCTGCTGTTAGACCTAGCATCATTGGCATGAGTCTCCCTTCCATTTTGATGGTTTGCCTCCTCTGTTTTGATATATATTTGCTGGATTTATGCTTTGGGTTTGTGTGTGACAGGGCTGGGGAATTCCAGGAGACAGGCTGGGGCAGCCCAGTGGTGAATAGAGAGACCTGCATCTAGATGGGAGGGTGGAGTTGCACCCGGGACCTGAATAGGGCTGGGCCTTCCCTCTACAATGCTGGCTCCACCTCCTGTGGCTTGTCTGATGTCTCTGCCCTGCAATGTGAAAGGAGAGGAGGAATAATGTCAACAGAGTGCTCCAGAGCTGGACCTTCCCTCCCCTGTGCTGGCTCCACCTCCTGTGGGGCAGCTGGTGTATCTATGTATCTACCCTGCACAGTGAAAGGAAGAAGAGAGTCATGTAAACAAAGTGCTCAGCAACTGGTTTCGAGTAGGCAGAGGCCTCTCTGCCTTCAGAGAACAAAGGATGTTAGGGTATAAATATTGGGACCCTGATCCCAAGAAATTAGATCACTTCTGGAACAAGACACCTTTCTGACAAGGAGAAGAATCAAGGAAGCTGCAGGAGTTTGGACTGCTCCTCTGCCAGTGGGTTATTTGCTGGGTTGGCCTGCAGTGTTGCTTCATTGCCAAGGGAAAGGAGAAGGAACTTTGTAAGAACTTTCATCTGCAGAATATTCTCCAAGGGTTTTAACTGTGCTTCCCTCCTGCTGAAGTCTCAGGGACAAAAAACTTCACCTCCAGCTACCTCCTGAATTTCCTTGCTGGGAATTCTGACTCCAGTCACTTGCGTGCCGCTGGGAGATGGAAGCGTGACGCATCGAGAAAAAGCGTGTTGCCGCCGCAGCTGAAATCATTGCAACGCCGGAGAAGCGATCCTTCGCTGCATCTCCCTGGAAGCGTGTGCTCATCGAAGCTGCCTGCTGTCTCATCACTGGAGAAGCGTGACGCCATCGTGAGAGTCGCCATCGCATCACTGGAGAAGCGTGTCGCAGGGCTTGTCGTGGCTCCAAAGTACAGAGTTGGCGCCGGCTGCCATGGCGTCATCACATCGTCATGGCATTGACGCATCAAGGGCGCCTTTTTCTCGCATCGCAACTGGATCATCGCATCAAGGCGCCATCTTGCGCACCGCAACAGGCCCGCAGGCCGAGCATCTATGCAGCACCTCCGCACCAGTAAGGCTCAGGGCGAGTCCCCTACTCTGCGCAACCATTTGAAAAAGGACGCAACCGTTCCCCCGGGTCACGGAACCAGCGCATCTCCCCATTTGTTCACTTTGCATTACGCATCCAGGTACTTTGTTGAGAACTTTGTCTCATTTACCAGCAACTTTAACTAAGAGACTTTAATCTTCTTTGACATAACCTTAAGTGTAGTATTGTGGATTTTTGTTGTTTTTGGCCTTGTGTTAAGACTATATAAAGAATACTTATTTTTATAAAACCTATGTTGTGTCCATCTGTATTGTTTTCACTGTATTACTGTGTATATTCACAAATGCTTAACATACTGCCTCTGAGCTAAGCCTGTCTGCTCGTGCTAAGCTGCCAAGGGGGTGAGCAAGGGTTATTAAGGAGAGTAATCCCCTTATCCTGACTTAGAAGTAAGGGTCTCTATTTGGACAAAGGTGATAACCAATGCCAACTAGAGACCCCCAGATCTAACACCTGCCAATTCAAATTGCCGCACCAACATTCGAGGAACATTACTGTCCCTTCGAAGATATGAATTGGATCGCGTCACTTTTCTGAGACGATGGCAACAATTGCCACTTGGAACATTAGGCATCTCAAGCCGCTAAAGAACTTCTGGACTGGAATCTCCAAGAAACTCACGTTATTCTTGAATGGATTTTTTTCCATCTTTTTTACTTTTTCCTTTAAATTTTTTATTACACGCTTCAACCCTACTACATTCATATAACAACTTTCTTAGTATACTCAGAAATTTGAACTCTATCTTCATTATTGTCCCTCACGTCTAACCAGGGATCGGGGCTGTATGGCATATGCAAATATGCTATTTAGTTCCTAAATTAGCCTAAACCCGACCCCCATTGTGAAGCCATGTCTATTCTTTTTGTGCACACACCTCTCTGTCTCCCTGTTATTAACAAAACCCTTTCACATAAATTTACTCAAAGTCAACTTCTGCTCAGAACCTCACAATAAAAAATGTCATTATACAATTTATTCATCCATGTCTAATAGCTATTGTGTAGGTCACATAGAACTCTAACATATAATGTGCAATTCACTGATGCAGGAGCTTCGATTTGACTCTAGCAGAAGTGTTTGGAGTTTGTCTCAGCTCAATGCCTTTGCTCTCTACACAAGATTATTTTTTAGAAACAGCTGAAGACAATAATGTATAGTTTCACTACAAAGGTACTGAATGTGCTTCTCCGAAGCGCAATATTTGTATTCATCCTCAAAGTTTCAATGTGGGTAGAACTAGTACCAATTCTGACACGCACCATATTCAATCTACTGTACAACAGATTACTGACTATTCGACTGATGATAATTTTGTGTTACAAAAAAGCACTGCAAAGGTAACTAAAAAGTTTGTTAATTACATTTTGCAATTTCTTTTTTATTTCTTTTTTTTCTTAAAGGATACATGTAGTAATCGTATCCTACCTATATTTTCCTTATGGGATATAGAGTCATTCAAATGTAATAACTATTGTTTGTGTCACATGCAACTATAACATGTAATATACAATTCACTGATGCAGGAGCTTACGTTTGAATACAACAAAAGTGCTTCAACTTTGCATCAGCTGGATGCCCTAGCTCTTACACCAGTGGGTCCAATTATGGCACTTAAATAAAGACACTGTCTATATAATTTCCAAACTCCAAGCCTTTATTACACGCACACACTTTCTTACACACACCTCATTTCACCATTTTGCTTCTGTGGCATTGCAACATTCTACATTATATTCTTCATGATTATTTCTTTATTCCTGCTTCCTAAAACACTTCATTTGAGTCTACAGACCGATAGGGGTGACAAGTTCACTTCCACTCCCTGTATATTATAAACTCACACTAACACAACTTACACAGGTATGCTACAGTGGCCACTATCCTACAGCACCCACAGCACATCACTTTACAACAATGAACTCACCACTTACACTCACAGTTTCATCCCTGACTCTTCAGACCGGTACCAGTGAGCACTTTGCTTCCCACTCCTGCTATACTCTAAAAGCATACTAACACCACCTGTACACATATGCTACAACAGCCAGTATGCTAAACCACTCAGAGCACATCAGTTTACAGCACTCAGCTCATAGTTTAGGCGCTTTGTTCATTCCCCGAGTTTAACGGTACCTCACCTCTACACCATCTCACTCTAGACAAAACAGCACTTTCACACCGGTAACAGTAAATACTTTGGTTCTGCCAGTATGCTACAGACTACTCAGCTCACAGTTTAGGCATACGCTTTCATCCCTAGGTGTACCGGCACCTCATCTCACCACCATCTCACAGTAGGCAAAACAGCACTTTCACACCGGTAGGAGTAAATACTTAACTTCCGCCAGTATGCTACAGCGCCCACAGCACATCAGTTTACAGCACTCAGCTCAAAGTTTAAGCACATGCTTTCATCTCCGACTTTACAGATACCTCACCTCAACACCATATTACTCTAGGCAAAACAGCACTCTCACAGCGGTAAGGGTAAATTCTTTGCTTCTGCCACGATGCTACAGAGCACTCAGCTCACAGTTTAGGCACACGCTTTCATCGTTGAGTTCACCAGACCCTCACCGCCGCACCATCTCACAATGGGCAAAACAGCACTTTCACACCAGTAGGGGTGAA
The DNA here is from genome assembly GCF_964263255.1 of Lissotriton vulgaris. NCBI lineage: Eukaryota > Metazoa > Chordata > Amphibia > Caudata > Salamandridae > Lissotriton > Lissotriton vulgaris. The sequence continues at coordinate 148,709,840 of NC_141695.1, read as the reverse complement.
TACTTCCCTTCGGCCAGTATGCTACAGTGCCAAGAGCACATCAGTTTACTGCACTCAGCTCACGGTTTACACACAAGCTTTAATCGCGGAGTGTACTAGCACCTCACCACCATCTCACAGTGTGCAAAGTAGCACTATCACACCGGTAAGGGTGAATACTTTGCTTCACACTCCCTCTACAGCACACCTTTTTTTTTTTTTTTTTTTTTTAGTGTATCTTATATAGCGCATGGCTACCCCAACGGGGTGTCCCGGCGCTTGCATTGGGAACCCTTCCTGGCTTTTCCCTGTGAGATAACCCGTACTGGGCATCCCCAAGGTGAAAGCCAGGCATCCCGCCGCAGGGGGCCGTAGTGGAGATTAAGCAAGCTATTGCCCAGAGTTGCAGAGTGTGAACCCGTGATTCGAGTAGGCACCGAACTGAGAATTATCAAGTCCGTGGACACTTGGGCTCAGACCCTGCCGCGTCGGGAATTGAACCCTGGTCCCGGGTCTGACCTCAGGTTCCGGGTATGCCTCCTCTAACCATTGAGCCACACTTCTCCACCCTAACCACCCTGCAGACCTCACAGCACTCCTACCCTCCTCTTTCTCACTTTTTCTGCCCTTTTTCCCCTTATTCACTTCACTGGAATCACAAAATGGCGGGCAACACTTCCTAGTTGCAACCGCTCGCATCGTTCGCAGCCAATCAGCAGCAAGCTCGTGCTCGTAACGCCTCAGCCAATAAGATGGCGAAGTACCAAATAGCAATATCTGTAAATTTTTATATTTCTCAAAAACTACTGAAAGGATTTACACCAAATAAACAAAATTGTGCTTTCTAGACCCTGACCCTTCTCCCTACCAAATTTGGGGTAATTCCGTTCACCCGTTCGACCTGTAAGCCTTGTCTAAAGTTTCCGATGGAAATTACCATTGAAAAAACATGTTTTGTGACTCCCCTTTTTCCTCGGCTCCCCCCTTGACAAATCACCCCCAAACTTTCAACATGGAAGCTGACCACAACAAAGAATTAGTTTAAAGAATTTCCCAAAGATTCGTCAATCGCGCCAACAATATTGGGAATAGAATGTTGCCATTTTCCAGTGGTAACTAGGTCCTAACTATAACTACCTACTGGCATATATATATATATATATATCTCAGCTCCGATGCTTCCAACAGTTAATTCACGATCAGGCACTCTTGGGGAAAGTTAAAAAAGGCTCTTTTATTTGTAGCAGACCCGTTTCAGCAGTAGCTTTCATCAGTATTTTTTAAAGCAGCAAACAATTTTCAAATGTTCAGTGTGTTTTTTAAAACACATAAGGTCTCTTGTGATTGGCGCTTTCAAATGGTGGTGATTAAGGAAGGACTCCGATGCAATTCACTTCCCCAGACTGCCTTCTCAGCAAGGTGATATTTAAACAGTCATATCAACTTCGTAATGTTTTATAAGGTATGAATCCAAGTTCTTACTGATGCGGCATGTTTGCTGTTATTTCAAACATTTCCGATGTTTTCACCACCAAAGCGCTGTGCATTCGATCCCCTCGACAAACCTCCGTTTTAAAAGTCAGGATGAGTCTGGTGGCAGCAGTACAATTACCGATTGCCATGAATTTGGATAATTCTCAATGTTCGTTGACAGAGACATCCTGTGGAGGTTCGGCTCCTGCTACACATCACAGCTCCAGGTTCCACCAAAATGCTGGTTTTGCTGAACTCTCAAGGCGGGTGCCATGCGATTGTGAGGATGGAACTCACAATAGATATCAGCTCCGATGCTTGCAACAGTTAATGCACGCTCAAGCACTCTTGGGGAAAGTTAAAAAAGGCTCTTCTATTTGTAGCAGACAAGTTTCAGCAGTAGATTTCATCAGTGCTTTTTAAAAGAGAAAACAATGTTCAAATGTTCAGCGCGTTTTTATAAACACATAAGGTCTCTCGTGATTGGCGCTTTCAAATGGTGGTGATTAAGGAAGGACTCCGATGCAATTCACTTCCCCAGACTGCCTTCTCAGCAAGGTGATATTTAAACAGTCATATCAACTTCGTAATGTTTTATAAGGTATGAATCCAAGTTCTTACTGATGCGGCATGTTTGCTGTTATTTCAAACATTTACGATGTTTTCACCACCAAAGCGCTGTGCATTCGATCCCCTCGACAAACCTCCGTTTTAAAAGTCAGGATGAGTCTGGTGGCAGCAGTACAATTACCGATTGCCATGAATTTGGATAATTCTCAATGTTCGTTGACAGAGACATCCTGTGGAGGTTCGGCTCCTGCTACACATCACAGCTCCAGGTTCCACCAAAATGCTGGTTTTGCTGAACTCTCAAGGCGGGTGCCATGCGATTGTGAGGATGGAACTCACAATAGATATCAGCTCCGATGCTTGCAACAGTTAATGCACGCTCAGGCACTCTTGGGGAAAGTTAAAAAAGGCTCTTTTATTTGTAGCAGACACGTTTCAGCAGTAGATTTCATCAGTGCTTTTTAAAAGAGCAAACAATGTTCAAATGTTCAGCGGGTTTTTATAAACACATAAGGTCTCTCGTGATTGGCGCTTTCAAATGGTGGTGATTAAGGAAGGACTCCGATGCAATTCACTTCCCCAGACTGCCTTCTCAGCAAGGTGATATTTAAACAGTCATATCGACTTTGTAATGTTTTATAAGGTATGAATCCAAATTCTTACTTATGAGACATGTTTTCTGTAATTTCAAACATTTCCGATTTTTTCACCACCAAAGCGCTGTGCGTTCGATCCCCTCGCCAAACCTCAGTTTTAAAAGTCAGGATGATTCTGGTAGCAGCAGTACAAATACCGATTGCCATGAATTTGGATAATTCACAACGTTCGTTGACAGAGACAACGTTATTGGGAATAGAATGTTGCCATTTTCCAGTGGTAACTAGATCCTATCTATAACTACCTACTGGCAATCACCAGTAGGTAACACATATATATATATGTGTAATACATATATATATATATATATATATATTTTTTTTTTTTTTTTTTAACCTAAATTACTCAAAATCCACTGGAGCACATATCTTGCGACATAGCAAAGGCACATCGGGCTACCAGTCCCTATAATTTTGCCAAGTTTGATGGAAATCCATTCAGCCGTACGGGCTAAAAGTGAGGTCGACCGCCCTATAGAAATTAACATGGGGAAAACACGTTTTATATATGTATATATATATATATATATATATATATATATATATATATATATATATATATATATATATATATATATATCAGCAAAAATCTTCAGACCTCCACTCACAGCGGCGAAAGAAGAGACAGACCCCAAGCTCTCCAGGCAAGATGTTTATTTAATCCTTGTGCCTTCCAAAATGCAACGTTTCGACTACTGACGTAGTCTTGTTCATATACATATATATATATATATATATATATATATATATATATATATATATATATATATATCTCGCTCCTCCACACGCCATAGGCGGGGCACTTCCTGGTCGGGTGCAGTAAACGCGGTGGCGTACCGCGATATAAATCCCAGCTCCAAACTTCCCTCTTATCCTTCAGGAAAGAAAAGCACTCACGAGGATTCTGTAGCTCAACAGCAATTTATTCAGGACAAACGCGTTTCGGATTTACATCCTTCGTCAGTGTCGTAAGTGAACTTACGACACTGACGAAGGATGTAAATCCGAAACGCGTTTGTCCTGAATAAATTGCTGTTGAGCTACAGAATCCTCGTGAGTGCTTTTCTTTCCTGAAGGATAAGAGGGAAGTTTGGAGCTGGGATATATATATATATATATATATATTACCTACTGGCGGTCGCCAGTAGGTAGTTATAGTTAGGATTATTTTTAATATAAAATCTCAACATTCTATTGTGAATAACTTTGGCGCCGGTTGAGGAATCTGCCTGAAAATTTCCTCAAATTTGCCTCGCAGCGCCCCGGTTCTTCCCTGAAAGTTTGGGGGGATTTGTCAAGCGGGGTCCGAGATAAAAGGGGGGTCCCAAAACGTGTTTTCCCCATGTTAATTTCTATAGGGCGGTCGACCTCACTTTTAGCCCGAACGGCTGAATGGGTTTCCATCAAACTTGGCAAAACTATAGGGACTGGTAGCCCGATGTGCCTTTGCTATGTCGTAAGATATGTGCTCCAGTGGATTTTGAGTAATTTAGGTTAAAAAAAATATATATATATCTATAAGCGCTCCCCGGTACGCGCACTGGGGCGCTAACCAGCGCGCTACGCGCGTTCACGCATGGAAAGCTGATTGGCTCCCGGGTGTCTATCAACATTCCAAACAGTCCGGAGCGGCCGCCATATTGTGTCTCGGTAGGATCGAGACACAAGAGGTGGCAAAAACAAAGGGGGAAATGACCATAAGGGGGCAGAGTAGACCCCCCCTGACCCCCTAGGTTTGATGTGGGGGCTATAAAAGGGCCCTGCGGGTCAAAAAAAAATTTTTTTTTTTAATTTGTGTGGGGGGAGCGCCCGGTGCGCGCACCGCGGAGCGTACCGGGGAGCGTTCCATGGGGAAAAAAGAATGATAGAGTTTTTAAAAAATGTAGCCTTTTTTTATAATTTGGAGGTAGTTCTAAAAAGAACAGTTTTTTTTCTTCTTTTTGTTGTTTTATTTTTTTATGTTTTTGAAATTTTTTTACTTTTTTTGGCTTTTATGAACTATTTTATATATTTTTTGTTATTTTTATGGGGAGAAACAAAAAACAGCTTTATGCTCTGCTCACCATAGGAGATGGTCTTACCACAAAAAATACATGTGATCCTGAATTCACCAAACCGTGGTTGTATGCAAGGGATCGTCTCCCTTGTCTCTGGTCCCGATGGAATGGGTTGCTTTCTTTTGGAGGTGCTGGTTGAAGATTGGGGAGGGTTACTGGCCAGTTCTCTCACCTCTGCGGCAGCATAGTTGTTCGGATGCTTGCGCTGCATGTGCCTAATCATGGTATTGTTACCAAATGAATATTTTTTGTTAGGGTTTCCCCTTGAAAGATTTGCCACAGATTTGGCAAGTCACCTTTGGCGCAGTGACTTTCTTCTTGCCCTCTGGGATAGAGAAAAACTCCCATACAATGTGCTGCCTTGGCCTGTATGGGGTATTGTCTTCTGGCAGCCACCTTTTCCCCTCCTCCTCCTCCTCCTCCTCTTCTTCTTGACCACCAATGTGATGTTGTGGTGGTCCTCTTGGTGGTGGTGGTGGTGGTGCAGATGCTCCAGCTGCTGCTGCTACTGTAGCCATTTTAAAGTACAAAATATTTCTCTTATATCTCCAAACAGGTCTTCCTCAGTCAAAGGACAAAGTCAGAATAAGGAAAAAAGGTGGGGGCTTTCATCATTTGGAGAAAAAAAACTGTCCTGAACCAATGAAAAGTATTATTTTCAGGTCACATGACCCGGGCTTTCATCATTTGAAAACCAAAACTGTTCTGCACCAATAAAAAGTGTTATTTTCAGGTCACATGACCCAACGCGCTAAAGCGACGCGCCCCCAGGCGCGCCCGTGGGCGCGTCGCGTAAGCGCGTCAGATGCTTACGTTGCGCGATCGTATTCGCTCGAGTACTTCTGGGTGCGCTTACGCCGTGCGTATCACGCAGACGCGATATGTCACAATGTTTTCGTTCGCGGCAATAGCGCTAACGGGACGCTCACCGGTGCGCGACCCGGGGCACTCCAGAAAACAGCGCTTTCTAGTGCGCACACCGGAAGCGCACCAGGGCAAAAAAAAAAAGTATTATATAAATATACAATATAGGATTCATTATAAAAAATATTACATTTCATAGGTTTGAGGCCTTATATATAGTTAGGAATTAGCATTCAAAAAACCTATGAAATTCATTGAAAAAACCATAGGTTTCACACCAGTTGTAGTTAGGAATTAGCATTTAAAAAATGTATTAAATTCACTGTATTAAATGTCACTGACGATTTCATGAGTGATGTAATATGTGACGTCATCAGCAGTGCATTGCAGGCGCGCTAATTATAGTGAGTCCAACTAACTATAACGTTGGAATTTCTATGGTTTTATGTCAGTAAAATTTCCAGCTAACTATAACTGGTATGAAACCTATGTTTTTTTCAGTGAATTTAATATGCTTTTTAAATGCTAATTCCTAGCTATAACTGGTGTGAAACCTATGTTTTTTTCAGTGAATATATATATATATATATATATATATATATATATATACACACAACCATACGCAAACATGCATCATGCATAGACATAATGCGGGGAAGGCCATAACTCCCCAGGGGCACAAATGTTATAATGAAATATTGTGGGGGAAGTACTATGGCCTCTGCCACCTCCTCGGGCACTGCTCAATGTAATTGGTGGGGGGGCGCTCAGCCCCCTTGCTGCCCAGGGACAATCACCTCCCAAGGGCACATGCATCAATTAATTCTAAAAAAAACTGCATAGGGGTTAAAATAAATAAAAAGGCATGGGGGCTCTGGTGGTACGTTGCCGAGCCCCGGCCCTCGGGACCAGCACCTCCATGGGGCTTCATTTACAAAGGAGGGTCCCCCTATAGGAGCCCCAGATGGCTGTGGGGACCAACACTCCCCAGGGCCGGCTCCAGCAATGTCCTGGGGTGTCCACCACCAGGTCATTGCACTTTGCTATGGCAAACCAGCCATAGCAAACCAGCTCTGCTTCAGCAAGTGAGAAGAAAAATGCTGCTGTTCGCTGAAAGCAAAGTATGTTTGCTGCCCTGCCCACTGTGAATCAAGCAGGGAAACGTACACTGCTTTTGGATCCAGTGAGCTGCATCTCATCAGCTCCCTGGGTCTCAAAGTAATACCAGCTCCTGCAGAAGTGGGGAGCTGGCAGGAACCGCAGGGACCTTTAAACAACCCCTTGGTCCCCAACATTGGCAGAAGGTTCCCTGGGTTGGGAAGCAAGCCTTCCCCTGGGCCCCAGCAGCAGCACGCCCCTGAACATTTACTTGGGGTCACAGACCCTTATTTATACAGCGAAATCCCTATGTGACACAGCACAAGGCTAGGAGAGAACCAGATACAACTGGTTCAGGAGCACTTGAACACTTTGTTTTGCTCAGATCCTCTCCTCTTTTCACAGGACAGGTCAGGGACATCAGACACACCACAGGGGGTGGAGCCAGCATTGTGGAGGGAAGGCCCAGCCCTATTCAGGTCCCAGGTGCAACTCCTTCCTCCCATCTACAAGCTGATCTGCCTATTCTCCACTGGGCAGACCCATCCTGGCTCCTGGAGCCAAGCACACGAGCCAGCCCCTGTCCATCACAAGCCATCCATACAATTGACATCAGGCAGGCAGACACTGCACACAGAAATGCCAACTTCTAAAAGTGGCACTTCTCCACTAGTCACAATAAATCTGCGCACACCATTGTGCAGCATTTAATCTCACGAGTATGCGCATACCAAACTAGCCCCTGCACTCCTCTCACATCAGGAACTACCATGGACACACATATCCCCATGCATTCCTATGGGAGGGCAGGCCAATCTCACCACATGCACTCAGAGACCACACGCACTTTACACTGGGCCACAGTGCCAAAGTGCGCGGAGACCAGAAATCACTACCATTATGTCATTTTAAGAGGTAAAAAGTTCAGGGGTGAACCTGCCAAACGGGCGAAGTCCAACACAGTTACTCACCCATATACCATGGCACATATATTCACTCACCAAAACACACCCTCTTACCTACCAACAGAGATACTCCTAAACCCATATAGGTACTCAGACAACTAATCAATCACCCATACAGCCACTCATGTACCCACTCACCAACACATACAGGAACTTAGACACAATCTGACAGACTGATACAGACATTCTCAAAATACAGTCAGTCACACACGCACTGAATCATCCAAACAGGCACTCATACACCCACTGATTCATCAATGCACCTTGGTATATGCATTTAACACACAAACATTTTATAAACAGTTACAGTCACTGGATGATATCATCAGTGATGAAATGTCAGTGCGCCGTCCAACATCTCCTTGTGTTTGCAATGTTTGCCCTAAATTGACAGGGTATGCCCAGACGTAGGTCCCTTGCTCACTTTGCCACTGGATTCAAGCTAGCCTGGCTGATAAGGGCTGTTAGCCCAAAACCGGTCCCAGGATGCTTGTTTCCGGTCCAGGGTAGACATGACTTGGCAGTTCATGCTGGACTGTTTCCATGGGGAACAGGGTCAAGACTGATTTGTGTTAGAAATTCGATCCAATTTGCATATAGCTGTGTCTGAACTGGGGTGATGAAGTGAACTAAAGAATAATGAAGGATTCAACCCAGATCTGTGACTGGGGGTGAGTGTCTGAAAAGTTTCAGTGCTCCGTCCATCATCTCCTTGTGTTTGCAATGATCACCCTAAGTTGGCAGGGTATGCCCAGACGTGGGTCCCTTGATCACTTTGCCCCTGGATTCAAGCTGGCCTTGCTGATGAGGGCTGTTAGCCTGAAACCGGTCCCAGGATGCTTGTTTCCAGTCCAGGGAAGACATGGCTTGGCAGTTCGGGCTGGACTGTTCCCATGAGGCACAGGGTCAAGACTGATTAGCATATAGCTGTGTCTGAACTGGGGTGGCAAAGTGAGCTAAAGAAGGATGATGGATTCAATCCAGATCTGTGACTAGGGGTGAGTGTATGAAAGGTTTTAGCGCAACTTCTATCATCTCCTTGTGTTTGCAATGTTCGCCCTAAGTTGGAAAGATATGCCCAGACGTGGGTCCCTTGCACACTTTGCCACTGGATTCAAGCTAGCCGGGCTGATGAGCCTTGTTAGCCCGAAACTGGTCCCCGGATGCTTGTTTCGGTTGAGGGAAGACATGGCTTGGCAGTTCGGTCTGGACTGTTCCCATGAAGCACAGGGTCTAGACTGATTTGCATATAGCTGTGTCTGAACTGAGGTGGCAAAGTGAGCTAAAGAATGATGATGGATTCAACCCAGATCTGTGACTTGGGGTGAGTGTCTGAAAAGATTCAGCCCTCTGGCCATCATCTCCTTGTGTTTGCAACGTATTTTGAGATGTCATCAGTGATGTTACTGACCATGTCATCAGTGATTTATTATGTGAGACCAAATGCAGTGCATTGCAAGGGTTGTGAGTTATACTTAGCTCAGCTAACTATAACTGCTGAATTTCATATATATTCCCTTCTAAACCCGTTCAAAATAGGACAGGCCATGATGCAACCCAGGGTCAAATTAAAACACTGTGTTTAATCTGGTAAAAACAGCCATTGTGAGGCGTTTCGGTGGAGGCACCGGCCTTCCTCACACAATTTGAGCGTTGTTGGAGACTTTAATTACCACTGGGAGAAATTCCCCAAAGAAGGTCAAGCACTACTAATTGAGGAGGCAATTTCCTCCTTGGACTTTACTCAGCAGGTGAATGGACCAACTCATGAGAAGGGACATATGCTTGACCTAATCTGGACCACTATGCCAGTTCAGGACGCTACAGAGATCTTGCCATGTGTTTGGTCTGATCATTCGTTAATAAAATGTAAAATCCTCCTGAACGGCCACTCGCCCAAGTTGGGTGAAGGTTGGAAAATGGCCCGGAAATGGAGAAATCTTGACGGAGAGAGAATGAGGTCTTTCTTACAACAGTCTCCGCCGTTAAAGGAGCAGGACGCCAATGTTGATGCCCTTTGCGGACATCTCCACCACAAATTGGGGAGAGCCATTGAGTTGGTGGCACCCCTTCGTAGGGTGAAGAAGGTGGATAGGGGAGCTGGGGCTCCTTGGTATAACGACTCCCTACGTGACATGAAACGTGGGGTGCGGAGGAAAGAACGAGCATGGCGGAAGGAGTATGACGCTACTGTTAAGAAAGACTATATGTCTTCTCTGGCGTCCTACAAATCAGCCATCCAGACCAGAAAGGCGGCCTTTTTTGAGGAGAGAATAGCGGCAGCTAAGAACCCACAGAAGGAAATCTTTCGGGTTTTGTCAGAACTCAGGACAAACAAAGAACAAAGCACTGAGTTCACCCAACAGGATTGTCAGAAGTTCCAGGACTTCTTTGTGAGTAAGATCTCCGACATTCTGGGAGAAATCGCTGCAACTATACCCCTCAATTGTCCTAGCCCACCTGACTATACTGTCCCGCCAGCTCTCACTCAGTTAGCCGAGTTTCCTTTAATTGTAAAGCAGGAACTGGCCAAGATTACGGACCGAGTTAAATCCGGTTCATTGGTGGATCCATGCCCGCCTGAAGTATTCAAACTAGCACTACCGGGAATCGAGGAAGAAGTCTTGCACTTACTGAATACTTCTCTCTACACAGGACAGGTTCCTTTAGCATTTAAAGAGGCTCGACTGATCCCTCTATTAAAAAAACCTGGCTCGGACACAAAGTGTCTAAAGAACTTTCTTCCCATTTCCCAGTTACCGTTTTTGGCAAAGGTAATTGAGCAGCATGTGTTGGTATCGCTCTCAAAACATCTAGAGAGTAACAACCTGCTGGAGGCCAATCAGGCAGGGTTCCGTGCTAACCATAGCACGGAGCTAGTCATGTTATCAATTCTGGATGAATTGAGGAGCCGGGCAGATACTAAAACACCTAGCGCCCTGGTACTACTAGATCTCTCCGCGGCCTTTGACACCGTATGTCATGAACAACTTTTGTCGCGGTTGAGGTCTTTTGGTATCAGGGGTACAGCCCTGGCATGGCTTACTTCATTTCTGCAGGGCAGGACACAGAGAGTACAACTGGGGGACCTGCTTTCCACCTCCGCACCCATTTCTTGCGGGGTCCCACAGGGCTCTGCTCTATCACCCCTACTCTTCAACATCTATCTGCAGCCACTGATTGCACTCCTGAATAGGATGGACTGTTTTGTATATAACTACGCTGATGACACCCAGATTATCATCCGGTTAGATGACGGTCCAGGAGCGTCTACCAGGCTACAGGACATTCTTAAAGCCACGGTTAATTGGATGTCAAAAAACTCCCTAAAAATTAACCCGGACAAGACGGAAGTGTTGCCCATTTCCATCTCGGGCAACCCCTGGAACGAAAAATTCTGGCCGGTAGAGCTGGGTGTACCACCGAAACCAGCGGTTGCAGTAAAAAGTCTGGGTCTGTATATAGATGGAAAACTTTCCATGGAAAAACAGGTCACGACTGTAGTAGGTACCTGCATTGGCTTAATGCGACAACTGAGAAAAATATCGGCACTGCTATCGTTTTCCACCCTGAAACATGTGGTCTCAGCTATAATCTTGGCCAGGCTGGATTATGGAAACTCTCTGTACATAGGGCTACCCCAGCGGCTGCTGGATAAGCTACAGGGGGTCATGAACGACGCAGCTAGACTGATTTACAAAAAACCCAGGATGACCCACTCATCCCCTCTGATGCAGGAGCTTCATTGGCTCCCAATTCGGCAGAGAGTAGTTTTTAAAGGACTGTGTATAGTGCATAAGGCGCTGTACGGGAATGCACCAAAATACCTAAAGTCCCGAATTTCCCTCTATACGCCGAGCAGGACCTTACGTTCATCAGATGCTACTCTCCTATCCCAACCCCGGTTCAAATTGGCCACGGTGGGGGGACGTGCCTTCTCTAAAACACTCCCAGCTCTGTGGAATAAACTGTCCCCAGATCTAAGGAAAGAACGTAATTTACTTACCTTTAGGAAAAAGCTAAAAACTGTTTTGTTTAAACAAGCATGGTGCAGCCACTAGGTGTACTTCCTAGATCAAGTAATATGCTGAGCCTCACTAGGTAATTTGGACAATCAGCGCTTAGAGGCCCCGGTGGTTATAACGCGCTATATAAATTAAATAAATAAATAAATAAATTGAGCGCCATATTGCTTGATGCATGGAGACAGAAAACAGGGAAAATACACCTTCTTTCATCTTTTTTAAATATGATATTTAAATAATTTTTATCTAAGCATCATGGTCTAAACAGTGGGTACAATAACATCATGCAAGCTCATTTAACCCTGTATTAGCAAGGATCCAAACCTCCCACTGCTGCGCAGTTGTTGGGTGACAGCCAAACATGAAGGGTGCACTTACCTGGCCGGCTTGTTTTCCCACGATAACTGAAGCACTGAGTCTGACGTCCAACACATTCGATTACTTTCTCAGTTTTACATTCCTCAACAGTGTCTTCTTTCATGCAGTCGGGGCATTTGTATCCATTGGAGGTCAAGTTTATAGGCGGAACTTAAATCGACAGAAGAAATTAATTAGACATCTAGACTTTCAAAGATAAGTAACAAAAGTCATTGAAAGCACCCACATCATAAAACATAAATAACAGAAGGGAAACGTCACTCTGTATTGATGCTAACATTTTAAAGTGCGATGGCGCAAGGAGCACAGCCTAGTGATACAGCTAACAACATTTCTAAGGATTCCATTAACATAAGAAAGAAGATAAAGTAGGCATGACTCTGATTGCTCTTCTCCAGAAAACTGTTGAGTTGTTTGGAGGGGAGGTAAGTTGTTACCCTGTAATGTTTTTTAAAGTGAATGAGTGCATGATGTCACTTTCTATAGTGCCCATGCCTCCAAGCATCGCTTTGTTTGATTTAACCTACCTGGCAGCCAGAATTCTCTCCCCTAAGTTTTATGTCTTATTTGTAGCTTTCTCTCCATGGCTAGTTTTTTTTCTTGTTTTCTCCCAATTGTTAAGAAGTTTTGGCTGAACACAAGTAAATGTTTTTACAATAGCAACACTGTATTCAAACAAAATACTTTACAATATTACCCCAAGCAACACACCCTTCTGTAAAAATTTAAACTTCTCACCAGTAGTGTCTTAGCTCTGTCTAATTCATAAAACCTGCGTAAAAAAGTATGACCTCTGCTCCAATTATTTCCGTCCTACATTTGAAGTATTTTTTTGCCTTTTGGAGAATAGGGACCTAAGCTCAGAGGACGGTATTTACTCTGTCAGGGCAACGCAGTAAAATACTGCATTGCTCTGATGGAGTACCCATCCTCCAAATTTAGGGCCTCGTTTACAAGAAATTGGTATAGGGTAGTAAATATTGCAGAACTCCCTTATTACAATATGAAAGAGCAGGAATGCACAACAAGTACAGGATACAGTGCATGTTTAACCTTTCAGCCAGTGCTGGCAAGATGCGGCCGTGGCGTGGGCTGTGTGAGCAGCTCAGCCTTCTGCTTCGCGTTCCTGAGAGGGGGATACTCTTCTCAATTGAACCGGGACTGTTCCGAGTGATATCGTTGCCGAATATCGCTCTGTGCTATTCTATCAATGCAGCTTCTAATGCAAGTAATATAAGCAATGATTAATGCTCCATTCAACTAAAATACTATTTTGGAGCTATGCAATTGCTGAAAGGCTGAAAGGCGACCGGCGGCCGGACTCGAGTGTTTGTTCTTCACAGTGTGACCGACTCGGAGGATTGGGAGGACCCCTCGCCCTCACCTGCAAAAGCGGTGAACGCTAAATTACTTGCTTTTCTCTCGGCGGTGTGCCCCGCTGTGGCGTCTTTCAGCGATTCTGTTCGATTTCCAAAGAGTGGTGGTTCGCGGCCAAGGAGGAGCTCGCAAGAAGAAAATGCCGCCCAAAGTCCAGTCGTAGGCTCTCACCCGGAGCAGTAAAACAAAACAACCGATTGTGGAGGGAGCTACAGTTCAAGTAGCAGGCATTGAAAGCCCAGAAGGTGAGACGGCCAGCGGCGCTAACAGGGGGGGGGGGGCGATTCATCTCTCAAAATTGGTGCACCCTCTCGGAGCCTTAAGAAGGAACCCTCTGACTTCGAGCTTTATTTGAGAAATCTGTCAAGGCAAAAAATCCTTTGAACAATAGTGATTGAGTTATTGTATCAAGCTCGAATGTTGCAGGGACTTAGGACCCAGTTCAACATTAGGCAATATATGAGAACAGGGGTGTTATGGTAGATGAAGTCCAGACTGGTATTAATTCAGCACTTGAATCGCAAGTATTAGCACAAGTTATACAGGAAGCAGGGGAGAATTTTATCTCCTTATCTGACCATACTTCAGACGGTAGTACTAACATGAGCAAAGATTGGGCTGAGTACAGCGCTGGAAGCAGCTCGGTGGAGGAGGAGGAGGTGGCGCTGAGAGTCAATTCAGCTTCCCCAAATATATGCGTCTCGACGGTAAGAAGACGTAAGAAAAGAGGCTCGCAGCGGTCTGTAAATAAAAATATTGAATCAAACCCGGAGGATCCTAAAGTGAATGGTGGGGCTTCAGTGAATACGGTAGCTGAGGGTGAATTTGCAGCCAGTCTTGTTACCGAGGACAATGGAAATTCCTCAGCAACTTCTACAGTAATTACCTTAACCACTATTTAAAATACAATGATGACCCATCAGGCCGAAAGTAAAGCTGAAAATGTATGTATGCAAGCTACTTGCTCTAAAATGAAGAACGCTGTCCGCCGAGCAATTAAAATATGCACTGAAACAGCCGACAGAGTGACTGAGGCTGAGGTGAGGATCATAGCTTTGGAAGAAGAATCGACCGCACAGAAACAAGAACTTGAGCATGTTAGAGCTTACAGGGACGATCTTTCTCATAAACTAACGGGCTTGGAGAACCAGGCCCGTAGAAACAATTTACGTTTTCTAGGTATACCTGAGAAAAAAGAGGGGGACGATACTAAAAAATTTGTTGCAGAGATATTATCAGAAGCTTTTCCAGAGTTGAGGTCATGGGATTGGGCAAGAGAAGTACAAAGGGCACGCTGATTTCCCTTTTCAATTAAGACTACTCGTCAGGGGGAGGGTGAATATCCCTGTGCAATCTTAGTGTGCTTTAATAGCTTCCTTGCAAGAGAAGAGATATATGCTCTAGCTAGACCTGACAAACAAGCTACAGCCAAGCAATGCTCATTTTTTGTGAGGCCGAATTTTTGTCAGGCCACAGTGGCCACACGATGGCATTTTCGGCAGCTAATACCTGATTTTCATAAAAAGGGGGCCATTGTGTTTCTGCAAAACCCGGCTAAGTTAAAAATAATTTGGAAAGGACAGACTAGATGTTTTTTATCGGAAATTAAAGCTAAGGAGTACTTAGAGTCTTTATGAGGCTTTATGAGTAAGATGGTTACAGGTGCGGCAGGGTATATCCGCTTTGATCCTTATCTGGTTCCTATGTGGTTTTCTAGTATAAATGATTTCTCCCACTCAGGGTCCGCGCGGAGTTGAGGGGGCACGGCATTCCATACTTTACAGGAACTGAGAATTTCTGAGCCTCATGTGTTGGGGAGGGAGGGGGGGTGGGCGGTCATTGACTGGGGGGGTGGTGGTGGTTTGGGGGATGGTGGTGGGTGGGGTGTAAAGCAGCGGTAGCTACTTTTGAGTGTACAGGAGAGCAGAATAATTTTCTATATTTATCTTGTAAGGGCAATACCAGACAGAATAGAGGAATACTAATCATGGTGATTCTTGAAGCATCACAATGGATATGAAAATAAAACTATCCGCCAGATTCATCATTGTCCCTTTTTGCGAGTCCTTAATAGTGATTAAGGACTTGCAAAACGGGATTCATGTAGGAATCGCAAAATAAATTGCGATTCCTACAGCTTCCTTATTTGTGATTAGCAAATTGCTAATCCCAAATAAGGAATAACTCCCCATTCATTCCTATGTCGCAAATAAGGAATAACTCACCATTCGTTCCTATGGGCCTTTAGGAATGAATGGGGAGTTATTCCTCATTTGCGATTAGCAATTTGCTAATCGCAATAAGGTCTTGCACGGCTGAATATGTCATGCACTATGCAGTGAATGTCACAGTAAGCACAATGCAAGTGAGGAGTGAACACACATGAACTACATCATGCTCTGTATGAGAGACACCACCATGTACACCCTCTGGGACTCTCTCAAAACCACATTGCATGTCTGTCCCACCAATACACAATGCCTGTTGAGACACTCACACAACAGGTGCACAGTCAAAACTAGTGCAGTCAGCACTCACCTGCTCCCCTGGTCGGCCATACAGCTTGCTGTACTGTGGTAGGAGGTCATCCAGCAGGGCCTGGTTTTCCTCCTCAGTTAATGCTGGTGCCCTCTCCATCGTACACGACATAGGAGTCCAGGGAATGCAGAGACAGCAGCAGTGTCCAATGCTGTGCAGGCAAGTGCTCTCTCACAGCCACATGCAGCCTTAAATCAGTGCTAGTGCTGCTGAGGGGCTTTCAGTCTCAGGAGTCCTGTGTGATAGGCCAGATAACTTTGCATCCTACGTTTCATCCAATCCCTTTAAACATAAGGCCCTGACACACATTTGCATGGTTTAAAATTTGAGCTTCAGCTCCACAATAATTTTGCAACATTGTATATTTTGCCCAACTGACTTTTGCAGGACAGCTGTAGCACACACTCAAATCTCAGTATCCATGACAACCAGCCTGCATTAAGGGTCTACTACTCGTCCCCTAGGTGTCCCCTAAGTAGTTTTTGAGATCCATACACGTGTACGGTGCATTTCACGTCGCGTGTGGCACCATTTTAATAGTGAGACGATGCGCACACAAGCACGTAATGTCGGGGTACGGTTCGCTGGGGTATGGCACGATTCCAATAGTGAGATAATGCGCACACACGCACGTAATGTCGGGGTACGCTTTGTTCGCATATGGCACGATTATAATAGTGAGACGATGCGCACAAACGCACGTAATGTTGGGGTACGGTTTGCTCGGGTATGGCATGATTACAATAGTGAGACAATGCGCACACACGCACGTAATGTCGGGGTACGGGTGATTCGCGTATGGCACGATTACAATAGTGAGATGATGCGCACACACGCACGTAATGTCGGGGTACGGTTCACTTGGGTATGGCACGATTACAATAGTGAGACGATGCGCACACACGCACGTAATGTCGGGGTACGGTTCATTCGCATATGGCAAGATTACAATAGTGAGACGATGCGCAGACATGCACGTAATGTCGGGGTATGGTTCGCTCGCATATGGCACGATTACAATAGTGAGACGATGCGCACACACGCACGTAATGTCGGGGTAGGGTTTGTTCGAATATGGCACCATTACAATAGTGAGACGATGCGCACACACATACGTAATGCTGGGGTACGGTGCATTTTACACAGTGCGTTTCACACACATCAGTGAATGCAGGGGTATAGTGCATTTCACACGGTGCGTTCACACGCATTTGTGAATGCAGAGGTACGGTGCGTTTCACACGCATTTGTGAATGCAAGGGTACGGTGCATTTCTCACCCTCACGCATGGCACCATTACAATAGTGATGTGAGGCACACACAAGGCAGGGATGTAGGGGTACACTTCAAACAAGGATGTGTATCAAGTTCTTTTCATTTCATACTTACATGTGGAGGCCTTAGGTGTGGCAGGCAGTGATATAGCACAGGGCATCTGATCTAGTTGCCCAATTGATGTGTGCTGGCCTGTTGACACATATCATGTGTGATGGGGCACTATGTGGTACACATAACCTTTACACTTGTCACAGGTGTACTATTATGCAAATGTCGCCATGCACATCAACACTGGGATGGCACAGTCATCACTATGGGCATCTGTCTCATGATGCCAGGGACCGGGGCACTTTGTCACTTGACATTTCACGCTCAGCATGACCCTATTTGACTATGTCCGGTGTGTGTCATGTCAAACCTTGAGCTTGTTGTTTTTGTTATGTAAACTGCATCTGCTGTTGGTGCATCTAACATGGGTCTGTGTTGAGATGGGGAATGGTTTCACATGTACGCTCACCGTGCCACATGTGCATTTCCACGGCTTTTGGGTCGGATGGCCTCAGACATCAATTTTCCCAAGGTACACATGTCTGCATCCTGACAAGGACTGAGTAGTTTTTTTGTCACATGCACACCTTTATCGCTATGTGTTTGATATGTACTTTTGCTATTCCATGTGACTTTGTTACCTTGACCAACTCGCTTTCTTCGCCGAAGGAGCTTTTTAAAACTGTGGACTCCTTAGTCAAACTGCAAGCCCCGGACCCTGTCATTCCTTCGCAGGACCTATGTGATAAGATTGCCTCCTTCTTCCACACCAAAATTCAGGAAATTCACCTGGCCCTCGAGGTACAAAGAACTTGTATCAGTGCACCCACCTCAGGGGTTGAGATGAGCACGACTACTACAGACATCTCCCCGCCATGCACCTTGGACTCTTTCCCCCCGCTGGCCTTACAAGACCTGGAGTTACTGCTAAACAAGACCAAGTCTGGTTCTCCCTTGGATTCCTGCCCGCTGAAAGTCATCAAGCAGTGTAGGGAGACCCTCCTGCCACCACTGCTAGAGGTAATGAATCTAGCCATTAGAGACGGTGTTTTCCCCACAGAATGGAAGAAGGCGGTAGTAAAACCCTTGTTAAAAAAGGCCTCCCTGGATCCGGAGGTCCTAAAAAACTTCCGGCCTATCTCGCTGCTTCCTGCCCCAGCGAAGATGCTTGAGGCACATCTCAACAAGCACCTCACTGTCTTTGTGGAAAGCTCGGGATGCCTAGACTCCTCCCAGCATGGATTCAGGAGAGAATTTAGCACCGAGTCAGCCCTCACCATCGTGCTCGATAAGATCCGCACGACAGTAGATGGGGGCCAGACCTCTCTCCTGGTCCTGCTAGATCTATCTGTGGCTTTCGATACCCTCTCCCCCTCAGTTCTTTCATCCCGGCTGAGGGAGGTGGGGGTGAAAGACACAGCTCTGGATCTTCTGTCCTCTTTCCTTACAGGGAGGGAACAAAGAGTCAAGCTGGGGGAGTTCCTATCTCCATCCCGACCAGTGCTGTGTGGGGTCCCTCAAGGGTCGGCACTTAGCCCGACCCTTTTTAACATCTATGTGACCCCACTAGCCAAGCTAATAAGATCCTTCGGGATGGAGGTAGTGTCCTACGTAGACGACACTCAAATCCTCGTCTCTCTCCCCCATTCTGATGTCCTAACCGCCTCCAAGTTTAGATCTTGTATGGAGGCGGTTGGTCATTGGATGATTCAGAACTCCCTCAGACTGAATGGGGAGAAGACTGAGGTGATGGTGTTTGGGGGGAAAGAAAACATCTGGTCAGCCAATTGGTGGCCTGACTCTCTAGGAACATGCCCTTCCCCCACAACATCTGCCAAGAATCTCGGGGTGCTGATAGACCCTGCCCTTGACTTGGGCAGCCAGGTGAGCAGAACTGTCTCCACCTGCTGGGGTTTGATTCACATCCTACGAAGGATTAGGAAATATCTTTCCCTGCAGGCTAGAAAACAAATAGCTGTCGCACTCATTGGTTCTCGTTTGGACTACTGTAATGCGCTGTATGCTGGGCTTAATAGGAGCCACCTGCAGCGCTTACAGGTAGTCCAAAGCGCCATAGCCAGATTTGTTCTGGATATTCCCAGACGTTCCTCGGCCACTGCGGCCAGGAAAACGCTGCACTGGCTACCGGTAGAACATCGAATCAGGTTCAAAGTCCTATGCTTGACCTACAGAGCCATCGCCAAAAACAGCGACTCTGGAATCGGGTCCATCATTTCCCACTACATTCCTGGTAGGGACTTGCGTTCCTCCGGGAAATTGCTTCTGACAGCCCCCCGCGTACGAAGAGCTAGATGGGGTGGCAGGGCCTTTTCCACTCTAGCTCCCAAATGGTGGAATGACCTTCCCCTGGACCTGAGATCCCTCCCGTCTTTACAGAATTTCCGGACTGCCCTAAAAACTCTCCTCTTTCGGCAAGCCTATATGTAAGGTCTTCTATCTCTATTACTGATCATTTTGTTAGGCGCCTTGATACCTGCGGGTTATTGTTTTGCGCATTACAAATCTCCTTCATATCATACCTGTGCATGTGCCTTGCAGTCAGCTGTCTGGATGGATTGACAAACTTCCACTGCAGGTTTGGTGACCTGTGTCACTCAAGTGATATCTTGGGTTGTTCACTTAGACCAGACCAGCAGCTTGTTTCAGGGCATGTCATGTTTATTGAGGGAAACAACAGGTGTATCTGGGTTTTCGTAGGAGTGCCAGCAAGCTGCCATATGTGTCCTGGATGAATTGCACATGCCAGACTCCATAGTGACATGATGTCTGGTAGCAGTTTTGCATGTGCTATGTACCTTGCCATTGATGTTGTCTGACAGTTATTCTCCATTCTTCCCAAATATGTCCTATAGGGCACCGCTTCTACCAAAGCCATTTCCAGACTTGGCTACCATGAGGGAACGTGACTGCATCCGACGTTACAGATTCATTCAACAGTTGATTCAGGACTTGACGAACAAGCTGGCACCACATCTCCAACCGCAACACTGTGCTGACCCCCAAGATAAAGATGATGGCAGCCCTCCATTTTTTTGCGACAGGTACGTTCCAATTAACCATAACTGATGTAGGTAGAATGTCCCAAACGATGTTCAGCCGTGTCTTGCGTGATGTGTTAGAAGCCATGTTGGAGCATATTGATGAATTCATCAAATGTCCTATTCCTGTCGAGTTGAGAGATGTCAAGGGTGAAATCTATGCCCTGGGTGGGATGCCAAATGTAATTGGGTCCATTGATGGGACACATGTGGCTTTGGTGCCAACACAGGCTCAGGAACAGGCTTACCGCAACAGGAAACATTATCACTCAATAAATGCCCTGGTGGTGTGTTTTGCTAACATGCTGATTTCCAATGTGTGTGCACGTTTTCCAGGATCATACCATGATGCATTCATCATAAGGCGTAGCAGGGTGACAAGAATGATGCTGCAGCTGCGCAACGATCGGGCATGTCTTGTTGATGGGTATACTCTGTGTGTCCTGTGTGCTTCAGTATCTTTTGCTCTGTCTGCATCTCATTAACCACTTATTTACATGATGTATATTTGCAGGTGACTCGGGATATCCCAACATGCCATGGCTGATGACACCTCTCCGGAACCCAGGAACAGCTGCAGATCAGCGGTACAATAATGCACACGGGCAGACCAGGCGAGTGATGGAGCGGACGTTTTGCCTCATGAAGAGCCGATTCTGGTGTCTCAATAAGACCGTTGGATACCTCCCATAAACCCCGGACAAGGTCTGTAATATCTTCATCGTGTGCTGCATGCTGCACAACATGGCAGTTGAGATGGCAGTGCCACTCATCCTGGATCCTGAGGAGCAGGAACATCCACCCGTTGAGGCTCAAGGGCTTGGTCACGATGCAAGTGATGAGGAGAAGGAGGATGATATCCGGAGTCATCTCATACGCGAATGAGTATGCAAGCTTGTAGCATTGAGTCACATGTGTTGCAATGTGTGTGTCCATCTGACTGTATGCAAAGTCACTTTGATGTGTGTACTGATGTGTCATGCAAGTGCTGATGTCATGCCACACTGAAATGCACAATGACGTAGCTTTCAATTTACATGTGTACTATATTGTTCGTGTTTTGGTCCTGCCCATGTCTTTAGTAAAGATTTGTAACTGTGAGCCCTTGTGTGTCTCTCATTCCCAGGTTGCTGTGCCTGTTGTCTGTTTGTGTCATCTCAGACCTCCTGCTATTCCTCATGATGATTCCACATGGGCCAAAACAGCGTTCCATGCACAGACATGTGTAAATGTCAGTTCGGGTAAGAGATCCAAACAGGCTTTTTTGGGTTGTTATGGTTTGGGAATGTGTGAGAACTGTTTCTGTGCATGTTGAAGAACCATCCATACATGTCTAATCACCATGGATCAAATTATATGTTGCACCACTCCCATGACAGGACAGTCACCCTTCTTGACAGTCATCTGTTGTGGAGTATTGACTCTAGTGAAGGCATCAATGTGTGTCAACCTTGACCCTGACACATTGCAGATTCCAGGTGTTGACATTGTGTTCTACACCACAACCATAGGCTCCATGGTGAATTGCAGCCTCACTGTGTGCAGCAGGATGTGTTTGGCTCATCCACTTAATCTTGTGTGGCATTACAGTTTCCAATCAATCATGTTGTGAAGGTGTGGGCCAGCGTATGTTCCACATGTTCTGTCAAGTGTCCTGTGAGTCTGTTCGTATGGATGCATTGCCCCTTGTGCCAGTATGTCATATCACTGTCACGTTGCTTCCTCAGGGACGGTGGAGAACACTGCTTTGCAAGCCTTCTTGGTCAGTTGATGTTAACTTTCTATTCCCATGATGCCAGGAACGTTGCGCTGATGACATCACAACGTTTGCTGTAGCTAATGTAAACACTTCTGTTGCACCAGTCGGGTTACGTCAAACCCAGGATTCTCTCGTGGCGTGCTGCATATCCTGGTCACGGTAGGGTTGGTTTTGTGGCAATGCTCCTCATTACTCTCTGTTGATTTCCTGACCAGCAGCTTGTTATGTTAGGCATTTCAAAGCCCAGTTGGACGAGACAATGACTGTCTCTTGTGGGGCTTCCTTGTGTTTACTTAATTCCTCCCTCGTCGGATGAGCTTCTTAAGGCTCTTGCGGGTGATGAATAATTTCCCTTCTTGATTGCCAGGAGTAACTACGGATTGTTGCCTTTGTGTGAGTACCACTGCAGCGCATTAGTATTTTTTAACATTGGAGCATTATTCATACACTGCGAGTACCTTCGTTACTTCATGGCTCTAATTGAATTGAAGCAGCCTGCACAGCGTTATACACCCTTCATTTTTGCAGAAAAACTCTGCTATCTTTTATGTGTCCGTGTTCAAATATCAGATCAAGTATAATTTTCATTACTGTGATGCCAAGTATGATACGGTTATTGTATAGGTCCTGAGGTATTCTGTGAATCAATGGCAAGATGTGTTGAATGCTTATGTTCCCTCCCTGCTGTTCCCTTCCTTTCCTTCCCTCGCCTGATCACCCTTTTGAGTCAGTAATTAATACTCAGACCAAGGGGCTATCGGGAGGTTGACCACTATGATCATCGCTCCTAAATGAGGATTCAAGGAACCAACAGTCCCAGGCAGTCGTGTGCACATTGTCTCACCAGCATTGCAGGTAAACTCCTTGCATGACTGTTATTTTCTTCTGAGCAATGGGACTGGACATGTACATTGGCTAAAGCAGCATGGCCTCCACACAAACGTAATCAATTTGTATAGCAAATGTGTCCCACACAGTACAATGTGCAACATTACTGTCACCACAGATCTCTTGCCAGTTTGCATGCGTCATCTATGGCATAATTGACAAAGATTGTGCATATGGGAGTATGTGTACTGTGGCAACATGCATGGTGTTCATCATAGCTAATGATCCATATTGTGCATGAAGTACATGGTTGTGTATGTATTGTTGTAGCTTGATACACAACGGGCAGCCCACACCTGCTGACGCTGTGTGTACTGTGCGCAGCTTGGCCTTTTGGTGCCAGATCCTGTGCCCGACATTTATGGTGATTGTTCTTTCATTTTAGTTTTAAATGTAAAATGTAAATATAAATGTCAAGGTATTTGTAGAGCACACTGTCACCAAGCGGTTTCCTGGCGCTATTACTCATACCGCTGAGGAACCCATCCTGGCTTTCCCTGTGAAGTGTCCACTCCTTGGCACCGCCAGGGTGAAGCCAGGCATCCCAGCGCTGTTGGGGCCGGTGTGGAGGTTAAGCAAGCTATTGTCCAGAGTTGCAGCGTGGGGCCCATGATTAGAATAGGCACCGAGGCGAGAATTGTCAGGTCCGAGGAAATTGAGCCAAAGACCCGCCGCGGCGGGAATTGAACCCTGGTCCCGGGCCAGAGCTCGGCATCAGGGTCTACCGCTCTAACCATTGAGCCACACTTCTCCACACAAGACACATGAGTAACCATATACTCCTTCCTTTCCATACACCAGTTGCATTGTGCCTTTCAATCCTCCTTCTCTTTCTGTGCTAGTTTTTGCATGGTGTCTCACCCCTTCCACCATCACATGTTCACTCATTCCTACTGCTGTCTCCCCTGCGGCACCACCCCACTGAGTGCCCTGATTCTGATTCTGCAACACAAACACCTCCCAGATGCTCCTCCCTCCCTCCACCCATTGTTAATGCAGGCATCAGCTTGTCAGTGCCACTGTCGAGCCACATCTGTGCCAAAGGCAGGACCGTCTGCGCCTGCAAAGTGCATAGTGCAAGACCCTCTGGTCCTTCCATGACACAGGTAACACAACAGACTCATGCTCCAGCCACCCTCCAAAAGGGAACACATGACAATTATCCACCATGGTATCAGGCAACCCCTAAGTGCAACCATTACAGCTTTGCTGGCTGTGTGTGCAACTCCTACTGCCAACAACGCGCTGCCCCACATGACATGCCCGCTACATCCACCAGCACGCCATTGGATTCTGTCACCTCAGCCAACACAACAGCCCCACACATCGCCTTCATTACAGTGACCTGGTTGAATGCATCCTCAGCATACTACATCAACATTGCCATCACAGACGAGATCACCTACAGGGACCACACCAACACTCCAGGACGATGACTAGCAATTTTATCAGAACTAACCCCTCAGAGTCACATACAACACTAAGGACAAACATCGGCACTTCAGGTTTCACACCAACCCCCAGACCACCCTCAGTCTAACTATCATCTACAGATCTCCAGGCAAACACCCACAATTCTGCTAAGCCATCTACAATTATTATAATAGTCATGTATTGAGCACACATGTAAGCCAACGGGATTGTCCCAGCGCTGTAGTGTGCCGAAAATGAGGCAGCATACGGAAGAGAAACTAATCTAGCGGGCTAAATATCCAGGTCTTAAGGGCTTAGCGAGAATCACATTCATACAGAATCAGACGCAGAGGAAAAGGTAGCTTAGTCAACATTGGGTGGTTACAACCTGAGAGGTTTCACCTCCTGATCTAGGTTTAGCTAAGCAAGGACTAATGAGCAAGTGCTCGTCATTGGAACGTAGAGATCGTGGTTGACAATAGGGATGCAGTCTCCTCGAAAGGTAGACCGTACCACGGCCTTGTCCTGCCCAAAAGGCAAATGTAAGCGCCTTCAATTCCATTTGCGTAGCCACGGCAGTCTAAGACACGGGGAGATATGTTGTCAAAGTGAGACTCCACATACCAGGCAGGCAGCAGCATTTTTGGCCATCTGCAGTATACAGAGCAAGCCTAATGTGAGACGTACGTATGAGACTTTCGCGTAGTGTAAATGGGAGGTAATTAGTGCGAGAAGCACAGTTTTCCGGGATACAATGTGCAGATAGTGTATAATTCTCTTGATGAGTTTACTCTTGCAAAAACAAGCGGCGCCCGCCTCTTGTACCTGTGTGGTAAAGGATAGCTGATTGTCCCATCTTACTCCCAGATTCCTGACCAAGTCCTTGTGTTCCGGAGCAATGGCCAGTTCCTCTGGCCACCACAGATTGGAAGAGAGGGGAGAAGGTTGGTTAAATAAATAGGAACTCTGTGTTAACTGTATTAAGTTCTCAGAAATGGTGGTATATCCAGGCCACAATAATCTAGAGACTATTTTATAGTGTGTCAAAATTAACGGCACACACAGCATTCAAGGTGAATAGCAGCTGAGGCTCATCAGCATATGATATGATTTTGACTTCAGACATGGCAATCGATGCAGCCAGCAGGGTTAAGTAAATATTATAAGATAGAGGGCTCAGAGCAGAGACCAGCGGCATGCCCCACTTCAGTGATTTGACTGGGGAGATGTATGGACAGGTTGGGACCTGCTGTGTGCAGTCAGATAGTAAGGACGATATACAGTTCACCATGAAGCCACCCACGCCTATGGTCTTATGGAGGTTCAGAAGAATGGGATGGGTGACGGTGTCAAATGCTGTAGACAAGTCTAACAGCACCAAAACCGCCTTGGAACCTCCGTCAACCGCCCAACGTATAGAGTCTGCCATTTCAATGAGAGCCGACTCCGTACTATATCCGGGGTTGTAGCTGGATTGAGAGTTGTGAAGGAGGATATTATCTTCGACAAAGGCCATCAGTTGCTGAAAGGAATTATTCACTTAAAGCTTGGCCGGAGCTGGTACGTGAGAGTTAGGTCTATGATTGCAAGGAGATACAGGATCTGCGTTGGCTTTCCTTAAGATGGGCAGGAGGAACACCTGTCTCCACACATCCAGATTAGAGCCCAATTTGAGGGAAAGGTTCCAGATGGAGCTTAAATGGTGATTGGGACTCTTAGCAAGGATGTTATAGAGCTTGGCAGCAAGGGGTTAGTAGGGTAACCAAGAGGCTTCATATGAAACTGTGTTAAATATACTGAGACCACAGAAATGGGAAACGGTTTCACAGATTGATACTCAGACATTGGACAACTACATCAGCAAGCAGGCCCTCACCTACACAGACTACATGGGTCAGGTATACAGCAACTCCTGGCTGGAGTACAACCACAGCACCATCCTGTATTGGTACATCAACATTTGCATCCAGTTGCCCAAAAAACAACACACTGCACCACACTCCGTTACAGATCCACCAAGAACGATTGACCAAAGTCAACACAAACAAGCTGTGTGGCACCCTCACACAGGAAACTCCAACCAACAACACTGGCACACCCTGCAACCGCACAAACTGGATCAGCAGCTGGCACAGCACTCTTCCCACATTTGCGGAATTTCCTGTGAAGTACAACAACAGTTAAGCCACCCGGGACAAGGCAGACCTACTGGACTCATACACGTTAGCCAGACTCATG
Source organism: Lissotriton vulgaris (assembly GCF_964263255.1). Taxonomy (NCBI): domain Eukaryota; kingdom Metazoa; phylum Chordata; class Amphibia; order Caudata; family Salamandridae; genus Lissotriton; species Lissotriton vulgaris. The sequence continues at coordinate 148,683,177 of NC_141695.1, read as the reverse complement.
TGCAAACCTTGTAAAATAAACAACCATCAGTTACCTTTCAGCCCTGATATCCACAACACACAGACATCACCATATCATCAGCACAGACAAGAAGACAACCTTCAGGTATGGCCTAGGCACCAATACACACAACATGAAGGACCTCATCGGCATTGTGAGAGAACTATCTGACCCCAGATCCCATCCAAGAGACATCCCACCCTTGCAAGGCCAAGGGGTTCCCTTGCAACTTACTCCCACTGCAAGCTCATGGACGTACACGACAGCCTCACCACACAGAGGCAGTCAGCGCTATTTTCCACAGGACATACCCCCCCCTTAGGTCCTGGACTCCCGTCAGCAGCAAAGACACCACCCGGCTCATGTACACCATCCACTCCGGCTCTCCATCTGGATCCATCCCACACAACATCTCAATCACAGCATACAACATCCTTCAGGCCCACCTCCGGGACGTCATGAATGTCTCCTTTGAGTATGCCACTTTCCATGGGAGCTGTAGGCATTAAGGAACCCAGGCCCTTCTTTGAAGATGTATGGCTATGCCTCAGGATCTCCTGGAACATCACCCTGCTTCCCACCCGGCAAATGTCATCAAGAAGACAGTCAGCAAGCAACTGACCATCTCACTCCAAGCAAACATCTCCAGGCAGACCGCACCAGACCATCTTACACAGTAATCACCCCACTGCAACAGCCGTCATTGCCACCACCAACATCTTGGACCGTGCTCAACAATGGTGAGTACACCACCCTCACCCCATTGACCTCTCATCCATCATTCTACACCATGTAGTACCATGGTGTCAGATCACACATTTCCAACACTGGGATCCAGAGGAAGGGCCAGGATGAAAGCCCCAAGTACCTCACCAGCAAGACCCAGGGAGTCCGCCTCCCCCCTTTGGCACGTAGTACACTGGGGTCATCGGGCCCAGTACTCATCTTGCAGTGTGACTATCTACATTGTTATCACATTTGCATACAATCTCATCATCATGTCCTCTGCCATTGACACCCAGCCACTCCCAGACCCAACATTCAAGAAGGCATGAGGTTCATTGACATATGGAATAACATGAGCCACATGAGGCTAGACTTGGACAAGACTGGGCTCATCATCTGAGGAATGTCCCCTTACGGCTGGGACAACTCCTTGTGTCACAGCAGCCTCGGCAGCGCACAAGCACACATTGGCCACACACACAAGCAGGTGCTCATCATACACTCCTCGCTTGAACACCATCTCTACCACATGCTGCAAGTCCCTCCGCATGCAGCAAATGTTCATCAGATAGATCCACTCCTAGTCAAGACAGACAGTCACCCAGGTACACGACACCAGCCGGCTCTACTACAGCAACGCCTTCTACGCAGGAACAACAGCCAGACTCCAGGTGTACTTGTGTACATACAGGGTGCATCAGCACATCTCATCCTCAACATCCCCTGCCACAGCCACATGACCGTCCACCTGAGATACCTACAATAGGCTCACACTAAACAGCAGGACCACCTTCATACTCCTCAGCCACACTCATGAGGCACTCCACAACCCCAGCCCCAAACACGAACATGGACGTCTCCCATCCAACACCCCATTGCACCAACTCCGTCCAGCCAACCTGGCGCTGTGCACCAATCTTCACATCCACAGTACAACTGCATGCGGAAGATAGTTCTCCCACATCAACATACAGACCTAGTACTCCCTCCCTGGGTACCTCCACATGACCCATGACCTCTATACCTTCATTACACTCTTCCAAAACTGTCTGTCTGAACAGTATGACAGACCCCCCCCTCAGCAGATTGAAACTATCACAAGTGAGTATAGCATTCCATGTATGTATTTGATGATATATTGTGACCTATGTATGTCCTCGACCGGACTCATATCCCAGTGTATGGATGGATTAAGTTTGTTCCACACTGTGGCATACTTTGACATATCCCCACACGTATGTTGTAGAATGATGGTAAATGACTGCAACATCAATTTCAGTAGTGTTGGTTTTGTTTATTTATCGTTCTTGTACGGGAAACATGAGTTAGTGATGGGTGCTGTACAAAAAGGGGGGGGAATCCAAAGTTCACAAAGGGAGATGTGATGCATTGCAGTTTGAGTCACCAGAGTCCAGACCACAGTGCTTGCCATCATTGGTCAGACTGCAACCAGCAAGTCCATGTGGGAGAGTAGGGCAGTCAATGAGGTGATGCTGTTGCACACAGACTCCAGGTGCCAGACAAGGTGTCCTGGGAGATGCGCAAGGCCCGCTGCCTCTCAGTGTGTCTTCTGTGGACAACCCACCGTCCTGGGGGGACCCTCATGTGCAGGCCTTGACAATGCACGGGACGCTCCGTCGGCCAATTCCTACTCCTTCTCCCTCCCTGTGCCTGGTGGAAGTCTTTGCTTTGAAGTGTCTTGCCTGGTAACACAGGGAGGGTGCTGCATGTTGTCAGCAATCCGACGGAGTGAATGGCTAATGTCCCTTTGCAGTGCCAGGAGCTTAGCCAGTCTTGCCTCCATCCGTCCTTGGTGTTGTTGTTTACTGGCATGTTGCTCGGCCTGCAGGTTTTTATCTCTGTGAGGGCCCCCAGTAGCTGGCTGACCTCCCTGGAATCCCTCCGGTATGCCTCCATGATTTTAGGAGCTCAGACATACCGTTGTGGGCACATCGGCTCGACGTGACCCCTGAGTGCTGGCAGTGGTAGTGTTGTCTGCCCCTCATGGGTGCCCGTCGAACCTTGTCCCTCATTGTCAGACTGGCTCAGTTCTTGAGTGTGGCCAGGGCTCAGCGCTGTCTGCTGGGGTGTGGCTGGAATGGTGGTGGTGGTTGGCGCAGGTGTGCCTGAACCAGATGCTGCATGGTTTGGGGCACCAGAGGTGCCAGGTCGGCCGGGGTCCTCCATGGAGTGGTGAGAGGCGTCGCTGTCTGTGGCATGAGGGTCCTGCGGAGCCTGGGACAGTGAATCATCTTCCCTATCTTTGGGGTTCAATTGCGCATGTTGCCCTGTGGGTGTGAGAGACAGACAATGTTAATGCCATATAATGCAACATCCATTTCTCATACACATTGTAGTTGACACTGTTCCTCCTGGTAGTTGTCCTTGCTTTGGATTGCCCTCAATGTTCACTTGTGGATGGGTATATTGTGGGGTCCAATTGATATGTGCTCCTGAGTCATTGACATGGGGGGCATATTTACTATAACTGGCATAGCCCTGCATATCAGCAGGGATTCACCAGTCATTGTGCACCACACCTTGCCAGCACAGATGCAACGCATTCACATTGTGGAGCACCATGGTGGAAAAATGGGTCAGCAGCATCACACATCTGTGCTGTATAAGTAGGTGCATTGCTGGAGTAGTGTCATCAGCGCAAGACAGCTCCAGCAATGGTGTGTGGGGCCCTATCTGCACAACGTTGCTTCATTCCTTACACCTGCATCAGCCATGCACAGGGTTTTGACGCAGCATGTGCTTATAAGTGACAGAGTGAAATCTTGTAGATTTCACACAGCCACTTTTGGGACGTGTGCCTGCGCCGTTATGCCCACCCCCCTTCCCTCCTGCACCAGTAAACCTACTTGTGGCGCAGGGCTTTAGACCCAGACACATCTCCCAGATGCGTCACCTTGTAAATTAACAGCACCATGGCGCCTCTTTTGTGCCGCAGCTGTGTCACAGAGGTGACGCAACGGCTGTGTGTAAGAAGCGCAAGTGGCTTGTGAATGTGCATCATGCATTTGTTGCTTGGATGCTTCATCAGATCTGAATTGGTTTAGTTGTGTTACATGACCATTGTGACAATGGGGAACTCCATTGTCTGTCCCAGGTGGGTATGTTTGTGTAAGGGGTGTGTGTGACAGCCTGTGGTGGTAGTTGGAGTCTGAGTTGGCACTAGGCCTCCCTCGTGGTGTGGTTGTCCCCCATGGAGCATGCTTCCATGAAAGTGGCTGTGAGTTCCTGCCCAAGATATCTGACCTTGTTGTCCTGGTGTTTGTGTTTGCACTGGTTACAGGAGGGCTTTGTGCTGCCTACATCAGGGCCCAGTGTCAGCTAACTTGTCAGTACATTCACACTCCATGTGCATTGAGCATGGTGCATGGTTGTGTACCTGCGCCATATGGGATGAGTACAATTGGACATAGGCATCCACAGAGATGTTTGTAGGGTGGGCAGATTTTTTGCTTCATCTCCATCCCTTTGCACCCTTCTCACCCTCTGCCTTGCACCCTTCTCACCCTCTGCATTGTACCCTTCTCACCCTCTGCCTTGCACCCTTCTCACCCTCCCCCTTGTACCCTTCTCACCCTCTGCCTTGCACCCTTCTCACCCTCCCCCTTGCACCCTTCTCACCCTCCGCCTTGCACCCTTTTCACCCCACCCCCTGCACCCTCCTCCCCTTCGCCTTGCATCCTTCTTACCCTCTTGCTTGCACCCTTCTCACCCTCCGCCTTGCACACTTCTCACTCTACCCCATGTATGCTCCTCCCCTCCGCCTTGCACCCTTCTCACCCTCAGCCTTGCACCCTTCTCACTCTCCGCCTTGCACCCTTCTCATCCTACCCCTTGCACCCTCCTACCCTCCGCCTTGCACCCTTCTCACCTTCTGCCTTGCACCCTTCTCATCCTCCACCTTGTACACTTCTCACCCTACACCTTGCACCCTCCTCCCCTCTGCCTTGCACCCTTCTCACCCTCAGCCTTGCAACCTTCTCACCCTCCACCTTGCTCCCTTCAGGCACTCTGCCTTGCATCCTCCTCCCCTCTGTCTTGCACAGTTCTGGGCAACCCTGCTGCACCATTCTCAGCCTCTGCCTTGCACACTTCTCACCCCACCCTTTGCACCCTTCTCACCCTCCACCTTGCACCCTTCTCACCCTCCCCTTGCACCCTTCTCACCCTCCGCCTTGCACACTTCTCACCCTCCACCGTGCACACTTCTCACCCAACCCATTGCACTCTCCTCCCCTCGGCCTTACACCCTTGTCACCTTCCACCTTGCACCCTTCTCACCCTCCCCCTTGCGGCCTTCTCACCCTCCGCCTTGCACCCTTCTCACCCTCCCCCTTGCACCCTTCTCACCCTCCGCCTTGCACCCTTCACACCCTCCCCCTTGCACCCTTCTCACCCTCCGCCTTGCACCCTTCTTACCCTACCCCTTGCACCCTCCTTGCCTCCGCCTTACACCCTTCTCACCCTCCGCCTTGCACCCTTCCCACCCTCCACCTTGCACACTTCTCACCCTACCCCTTGCACCCTCCTCCCCTCAGCCTTGCACCCTTCTCACCATCAGCCTTGCACCCTTTTCACCCTCCGCCTTGCTCCCTTCAGGCCCTCTGCCATGCACCCTCCTCCCCTCTGCCTTGCCCCCTTCTCACCCTCTGCCTTGCACCCTTCTCACCCTCCGCCTTGCACCCTTCCCACCCTACCCCTTGCACTCTCCTCCACTCGCCTTGCACCCTTCTCACCCTCAGCCTTGCACCCTTCTCACCCCCCCCTTGCTCCCTTCTGGCCCTCTGCCTTTCACCCTCCTCCCCTCTGTATTGCACAATTTGGGGCATCTCCCTTGCACCCTTCTCACCCTCTGCCTTGCACACTTCTCACCCCACCCCTTGCACCCTTCTCATGCTCTGCCTTGCACACTTCTCACCCCACCCCTTGCACCCTTCTCACCCTCCGCCTTGCACCCTTCTCACTCTCCCCTTGCACCCTTCTCACCCTCCGCCTTGCAACCTTCTCACCCTACCCCTTGCACCCTCCTCCCCTCCACCTTGCACCCTTCTCACCCTCTGCCTTGCACACCACTCACCCTACCCCTTGCACCCTCATCCCCTCTGCCTTGCACCCTTCTCACCCTACCCCTTGCACCCTCCTCCCCTCCGCCTTGCACCCTTCTCACCCTCCACCTTGCACCCTTCTCACCCTCCACCTTGCACCCTTCTCACCCTCCCCCTTACACCCTTCTCGTCCTCCAGCTTGTACCCTTCTCACCCTCCCCCTTGCACCCTTCTCACTCTCTGCCTTGCACCTTTCTTACCCTCCTCCGTTGCACCCTTCTCACCCTCTGCCTTGCACCCTTCTCACCCTACCACTTGCACCCTCCTCCCCTCCACCTTACACCCTTCTCACCCTCCCCCTTGCACCCTTCTGACCCTCCACCTTGCACACTTCTCACCCTACCCCTTGCACCCTCCTCCCCTCCGCCTTGCACCCTTCTCACCCTCCGTCTTGCACCCTTCTCACCCTCCCCCTTGTACCCTTCTCACCCTCTGCCTTGCACCCTTCTCACCCTCCCCCTTACACCCTTCTCACCCTCCACCTGGCACCCTTCTCACCCTACCCCTTGCACCCTCCTCCCCTCCGCCTTGCACCCTTCTCACCCTCTGCCTTGCACCCTTCTCACCCTCCACCTTGCACACTTCTCACCCTACACCTTGCACTGTCCTCCCCTCTGCCTTGCACCCTCTCTCCCTCCGCCTTGCACCCTTCTCATCCTCCACCTTGTACACTTCTCACCCTCCACCTTGCACCCTCCTCCCCCCTGCCTTGCACCCTTCTCACCCTCAGCCTTGCAACCTTCTCACCCTCCACCTTGCTCCCTTCAGGCCCTCTGCCTTGCAACCTTCTCACCCTCCACCTTGCTCCCTTCAGGCCCTCTGCCTTGCATCCTCCTCCCCTCTGTCTCGCACAGTTCTGGGCAACCCTGCTGCACCATTCTCAGCCTCTGCCTTGCACACTTCTCACCCCACCCTTTGCACCCATCTCACCCTCCACCTTGCACCCTTCTCACCCTCCCCTTGCACCCTTCTCACCCTCCGCCTTGCACACTTCTCACCCTACCCCTTTCACCCTCCTCCCCTCTGCCTTGCATCCTTCTCACCCTCCGCCTTGCACCCTTCTCACCCTCCACCGTGCACACTTCTCACCCAACCCATTGCACTCTCCTCCCCTCGGCCTTACACCCTTGTCACCTTCCACCTTGCACCCTTCTCACCCTCCCCCTTGCAGCCTTCTCACCCTCCGCCTTGCACCCTTCTCACTCTCCCCATTGCACCCTTCTCACCCTCCGCCTTGCACCCTTCACACCCTCCCCCTTGCACCCTTCTCACCCTCCACCTTGCACCCTTCTTACCCTACCCCTTGCACCCTCCTCGCCTCCGCCTTACACCCTTCTCACCCTCCGCCTTGCACCCTTCCCACCCTCCACCTTGCACACTTCTCACCCTACCCCTTGCACCCTCCTCCCCTCAGCCTTGCACCCTTCTCACCATCAGCCTTGCACCCTTTTCACCCTCCGCCTTGCTCCCTTCAGGCCCTCTGCCATGCACCCTCCTCCCCTCTGCCTTGCCCCCTTCTCACCCTCTGCCTTGCACCCTTCTCACCCTCCGCCTTGCACCCTTCCCACCCTACCCCTTGCACTCTCCTCCACTCGCCTTGCACCCTTCTCACCCTCAGCCTTGCACCCTTCTCACCCCCCCCTTGCTCCCTTCTGGCCCTCTGCCTTTCACCCTCCTCCCCTCTGTATTGCACAATTTGGGGCATCTCCCTTGCACCCTTCTCACCCTCTGCCTTGCACACTTCTCACCCCACCCCTTGCACCCTTCTCACGCTCTGCCTTGCACACTTCTCACCCCACCCCTTGCACCCTTCTCACCCTCCGCCTTGCACCCTTCTCACTCTCCCCTTGCACCCTTCTCACCCTCCGCCTTGCAACCTTCTCACCCTACCCCTTGCACCCTCCTCCCCTCCACCTTGCACCCTTCTCACCCTCTGCCTTGCACACTACTCACCCTACCCCTTGCACCCTCATCCCCTCTGCCTTGCACCCTTCTCACCCTACCCCTTGCACCCTCCTCCCCTCCGCCTTGCACCCTTCTCACCCTCCACCTTGCACCCTTCTCACTCTCCACCTTGCACCCTTCTCACCCTCCCCCTTACACCCTTCTCGTCCTCCAGCTTGTACCCTTCTCACCCTCCCCCTTGCACCCTTCTCACTCTCTGCCTTGCACCCTTCTTACCCTCCTCCCTTGCACCCTTCTCACCCTCTGCCTTGCACTCTTCTCACCCTACCCCTTGCACCCTCCTCCCCTCCACCTTACACCCTTCTCACCCTCCCCCTTGCACCCTTCTGACCCTCCACCTTGCACACTTCTCACCCTACCCCTTGCACCCTCCTCCCCTCCGCCTTGCACCCTTCTCACCCTCCGTCTTGCACCCTTCTCACCCTCCCCCTTGTACCCTTCTCACCCTCTGCCTTGCACCCTTCTCACCCTCCCCCTTACACCCTTCTCACCCTCCACCTGGCACCCTTCTCACCCTACCCCTTGCACCCTCCTCCCCTCCGCCTTGCACCCTTCTCACCCTCTGCCTTGCACCCTTCTCACCCTCCACCTTGCACACTTCTCACCCTACACCTTGCACTGTCCTCCCCTCTGCCTTGCACCCTCTCTCCCTCCGCCTTGCACCCTTCTCATCCTCCACCTTGTACACTTCTCACCCTCCACCTTGCACTCTCCTCCCCTCTGCCTTGCACCCTTCTCACCCTCAGCCTTGCAACCTTCTCACCCTCCACCTTGCTCCCTTCAGGCCCTCTGCCTTGCATCCTCCTCCCCTCTGTCTTGCACAGTTCTGGGCAACCCTGCTGCACCATTCTCAGCCTCTGCCTTGCACACTTCTCACCCCACCCTTTGCACCCATCTCACCCTCCACCTTGCACCCTTCTCACCCTCCCCTTGCACCCTTCTCACCCTCCGCCTTGCACACTTCTCACCCTACCCCTTTCACCCTCCTCCCCTCTGCCTTGCATCCTTCTCACCCTCCGCCTTGCACCCTTCTCACCCTCCACCGTGCACACTTCTCACCCAACCCATTGCACTCTCCTCCCCTCGGCCTTACACCCTTGTCACCTTCCACCTTGCACCCTTCTCACCCTCCCCCTTGCAGCCTTCTCACCCTCCGCCTTGCACCCTTCTCACTCTCCCCATTGCACCCTTCTCACCCTCCGCCTTGCACCCTTCACACCCTCCCCCTTGCACCCTTCTCACCCTCCGCCTTGCACCCTTCTTACCCTACCCCTTGCACCCTCCTCGCCTCCGCCTTACACCCTTCTCACCCTCCGCCTTGCACCCTTCCCACCCTCCACCTTGCACACTTCTCACCCTACCCCTTGCACCCTCCTCCCCTCAGCCTTGCACCCTTCTCACCATCAGCCTTGCACCCTTTTCACCCTCCGCCTTGCTCCCTTCAGGCCCTCTGCCATGCACCCTCCTCCCCTCTGCCTTGCCCCCTTCTCACCCTCTGCCTTGCACCCTTCTCACCCTCCGCCTTGCACCCTTCCCACCCTACCCCTTGCACTCTCCTCCACTCGCCTTGCACCCTTCTCACCCTCAGCCTTGCACCCTTCTCACCCCCCCCCTTGCTCCCTTCTGGCCCTCTGCCTTTCACCCTCCTCCCCTCTGTATTGCACAATTTGGGGCATCTCCCTTGCACCCTTCTCACCCTCTGCCTTGCACACTTCTCACCCCACCCCTTGCACCCTTCTCACGCTCTGCCTTGCACACTTCTCACCCCACCCCTTGCACCCTTCTCACCCTCCGCCTTGCACCCTTCTCACTCTCCCCTTGCACCCTTCTCACCCTCCGCCTTGCAACCTTCTCACCCTACCCCTTGCACCCTCCTCCCCTCCACCTTGCACCCTTCTCACCCTCTGCCTTGCACACTACTCACCCTACCCCTTGCACCCTCACCCCCTCTGCCTTGCACCCTTCTCACCCTACCCCTTGCACCCTCCTCCCCTCCGCCTTGCACCCTTCTCACCCTCCACCATGCACCCTTCTCACTCTCCACCTTGCACCCTTCTCACCCTCCCCCTTACACCCTTCTCGTCCTCCAGCTTGTACCCTTCTCACCCTCCCCCTTGCACCCTTCTCACTCTCTGCCTTGCACCCTTCTTACCCTCCTCCCTTGCACCCTTCTCACCCTCTGCCTTGCACTCTTCTCACCCTACCCCTTGCACCCTCCTCCCCTCCACCTTACACCCTTCTCACCCTCCCCCTTGCACCCTTCTGACCCTCCACCTTGCACACTTCTCACCCTACCCCTTGCACCCTCCTCCCCTCCGCCTTGCACCCTTCTCACCCTCCGTCTTGCACCCTTCTCACCCTCCCCCTTGTCCCCTTCTCACCCTCTGCCTTGCACCCTTCTCACCCTCCCCCTTACACCCTTCTCACCCTCCGCCTGGCACCCTTCTCACCCTACCCCTTGCACCCTCCTCCCCTCCGCCTTGCACCCTTCTCACCCTCTGCCTTGCACCCTTCTCACCCTCCACCTTGCACACTTCTCACCCTACACCTTGCACTGTCCTCCCCTCTGCCTTGCACCCTCTCTCCCTCCGCCTTGCAACCTTCTCACCCTCCACCCTGCACACTTCTCACCCTACCCCTTGCACCCTCCTCCCCTCCGCCTTGCACCCTTCTCACCCTCAGCCTTGCACCCTTCTCACCTTCCACCTTGCTCCCTTCAGGTCCTCTGCCTTGCATCCTCCTCCCCTCTGTCTTGCACAATTCTGGGCAACCCCTTGCACCCTTCCCACCCAATGTAAGGTGCTGCCACCTGGGACAATGGGACCATTTGTAAAGCATGATGGGCTAGGGCCGGCCCTGATTAAGCCGACACCAGAAACACTGGCGATCCAGGGGGGCCCAAGAGCCCCCCTTAACACCCCCCCCCCCCACAAGGAATTGGGTCTGATTTGGGGTCGCACAATGCATTTAGTGACACCCACCCTTCCAGAATACTGGACGTCTATTCTTGGGTCTGTGCTTCCTGTAGCATGGGATATGGCATTGCCTTGGTTTGTCAATGGGACATACACATGTTAGTGGTATTTGCGTTGTTTTTGCCTGTAGTTATGGGCAGCTGGTGCTTGGGGCTTGTTGCAGGCATTTTTTGGACTTGGAGTGTGGATGCCATAACCACCATGTTACATGAGTCGTTTGTATACTCACCAGGCTCTACGACTCCTTCAATGCCATGTACTCCCACCGGTGGTAGCAGGGCCATGACCTTCTCCTCCCTGGGATGGTACTGTACTGGTCTGCAGGGACCAGCACCTCCAGTGACTTGGCTCTGTAGGTAGTCATCGTCCATCTTCCTCTTCACCATCCTCTGCAGATATTACCACCTAGCCTGGCAATCCCTCCTAGTGCGTCTGATGGGTGCATTCACCATATTGACGATCCTCTCCCACATTTGTGTTTTCCCTGCTATGCTGGTCTGTCTGACCAATGCACCAAACAGCTGCGGCTAGACTCTGATGACTTCATCTATAAGGATCTCGATCTCCTTTTTGAACTTTGGATTCTTCTGTGCGAACATGGTGTGGGGTGAATGTGATTGGGGGGTGAGGGTGTGTATGGATGTGGGTGTGTGGATATGAATGTGAATGGGGGTGTGGGTCTGTATGTGATTGGGGATATGTGTGAAGGTGGATGTGGCAGTTGTTTGTGTGTTGTCTGTCTCTGTGGCTAAATGGGTGTGTTGCAAAGGATCATGGTTTGTGTGTGTGTGGGCCCTTTTTATTGGTCCATTTGTGGGTGGGGCTTAGTTTGAAATTTTGGTGGGTGTGTTATAAGGGGTGGATCTGAGTTAGGCCCTCTCTTTGCCTGTTTAGATCTGGCCAGGACATTCATTTCCAATGGTTTGTATACAGGAGATATGTTTTGTGGTGTTATGTGAGTCGTTTGCACCCTCCTTGTGCTGTTTTAATGGGTTCGCGTGCGCTTCGTGCAGGAGGGTTAGAATCGTATTTGATTGTGTGGCTCACTCATACGCTATGTTTTTCCAGGGTTCGCATGCGCTGCGTTCAGGGGGGGGGTCGATTCATATTTGCTTTTGTGGCTTGCTCATTCGCGACGTTTTTCCGGGGTTCGCGTGCGCCTCGTTCAGGGGGGGGTTCGAATCATATTTGCTTTTGTGGCTCACTCATATACAACATTTTTCCAGGGTTTGCGTGCGCTTCGTTCAGGGGGGATCGATTCGTATTTGTTTTTGTGGCTCTCTCATACGTGATGTTTATACAGGGTTCACGTGTGCTTCGTTCATGGCTGTTCGAATCATATTTGATTGTGTGGCTCGCTCATACGCGATGTTTTCCGTACAAATCGCAGTTCATAGTCATACACAAAGACGTTTTCTCATACGAATCGCGTTCTCGGTCCCCGGTCTGGATCGTACTTGTAGGTTTGTACGGCATTATTACTAATTGTACGGTTTATTTCCTGAGTCCGTATCGTACGGATTCTCACTTGATTTTCGTACGGTTCGCAAGAATTCAGATGTTTTTTTGAACAACAGATCGTACTACGTGATTTGGAAGGATTTGTACAATTTATACAGAAACGGATACGAATATGAATCGACAGGCAGTTTTCTTTCCCGAATCGGAATCGGCCCCAATGTGTTTGTCTATTAAATTTTAAATTTTTATACATATATACAATAATGTAATTCAAATATATTCTTAGTAAAACAAATTGTTTACTTTTTATGTACTATTAAATTGGAAATATTTTTAAAAAACATGCATTTTATTTGTTGTACTTTTTATTTTTTTCATGTATAGGTATGTACACATATATATATATCAAAGCTGGTCATCGGCTGAAATGCGTCATGGCAGACTCGACGTGAGAAAAATAATAAACACATTTTGCATGCAAGCTGGGTCTACGCTCGTTTTAATCTCCAGGAGGAGATAAGTATATATATATATATATATATATATATATATATATATATATATATATATATACATATATATATATATATATATACATATATATATATATATATATATATATATATATATATATATATATATATATTCACTGAAAAAACCATAGGTTATAGACCATACATAGTTAGGGATTAGCATTTACAAAACCTTAATTTACTCGCACAAAACCATAGAAATTTGCATATATAGTTAGTTGCAATAACTATATATCGCGCACCCGCAATCCACTGCTGATGATGTCACATATTACATCATTCATGACATTGTCAGTGACATCACTGATGACATCACTGATGACATCTCAAATGACATCACTGATGACATCCCAAATGACATCACTGAGGACATCACTGATGACAACATCCAGTGACTGTATGTTTCTGTAAAGTTAAAATATGTTTTACATATTGAAGAATGAGTGAATGTATAAGTGTTTGGATGAAGGATTTAGTAGGTGCATGACTGATTGTATGAGGGAATGATTAAATGTGTCTCACTGAGTGCATGGGTTAGTGACTAAACTGTCTTAATTTGTGCATCATTATTTCTGTAGTTCTGTAAACTGCTGCATGTGTTGATCAGTAGCTATATGAGTAACTATATGGGTTATTGATTGGTTGCCTAAATATTTGTATGGGAGAGTGAGTGTGTGTGTGGGGGTGACTGGGAGGTGTGTGACTCTGTGCATAGATGTGTGAGCAGTTGATTCACTAGATGTATGGGTTCAAAAGTGCATGTGGAAACAGCTGTATGGGCGGTTGACTGTCTGCATGAGTGTATTGGTGAGTGATTGGATTTCTCAATGCTACATGTCAAAGTAAGTACATATGTAAAACACAGTACATGTAAGAGTTGACATATATAAATAACTGTGCATAAGAGCCAGTGAATGTGTGAGTGGCTGTATGGATCATTGTGAACTTGTATCAGTGATTGTATAAGAGAGTAAATATGTGCTAGTATATTTTTGATTAAGTAATGTGTGTATAACTGTATAGTTGAGGAAATGGAGGTGTGATTGATTCTTTGCATGACTGACTAGGTGTGTGAGTAACTCCATGGATGAGTGACAGTCTGTGAGTGTCTGTTTACACTGATTGTATCTAAGGTTATATTAGAGTCTGAAGAGGTTCATCATATTATAACATGAATGATATCATCAGTGATGTGTTCAGTAATGTCAAATGAGATCTTATCAGTGATTTCATCAGTGATGTCATTTGAGATGTCATCAGTGATGTCATCAGTGATGCCATTTGAGATGTCATCAGTGATGTCATTTGAGATGTCATCAGTGATGTCATCAGTGATGTCACTGACCATGTCATGAATGATGTAATATGTGACATCATCAGCAGTGGATTGCGGGTGCGCGATATATAGTTATTGCAACTAACTATATATGTGAATTTCTATGGTTTTGTGCGAGTAAATTGAGGTTTTGTAAATGTTAATCCCTAACTATATATGGTTTATAACCTATGGTTTTTTCAGTGAATTTCAATGGTTTTTTAATAGCAAATATCAAAAGCTGTAAAATGTATTCTTCTTTTACACCCCCCTTCCATACATTATCCCTGACGCAGGTATAATGTGGCGCAGGGTTTTAAAAAGTGACCCATCTATCTAGATGCGTCACTTTTTAAATATAGCGCAACGAGGTGCATTTTGTTACACCGCTGGTGCGATGCATTACTTTTCTGTGCGCACTCCTTACGACATTCCAGATGTGTCAAATTTAATGTATGACGAATCATGTAGCAAGGAGTTACTTTCTCCTCTCATATCTTTCTGTTCTTTCTTACTCATTCTCCTTTCAATTATCAATGCACTCTATTTCACTTACTCTTTTTCATTTTTTTAAGAATATAGCTCTTTGATGAGAATTGGAGGTAGTTCTGAAAAGAACTTTTGGTTTTCTTCTTTTTCAAAACTGGAACAAAAACAGGGAATGGAAACTGCTCAACAGGAGCAAAAAAAACAAAAAAATTAGGGGTGGGAAGGGCAGCGATGGTTCTCCAATGCTCGAACCATGAGCTGGACACTTTGCTCCCCATAGGTGAGGAGTTGATTGCAGTATCTGCATCTGACGACCCCATGGTTAAATGCAGGTTGAATGTTTGGCACCTGCTCCTGTGATTGCTCCCTCCCAGTAGAAGTTGCTCCTCTGGTTGATGTAGAGGCTCCATCTTTGGGAACCTCTTGTGCCAGAGCCCTGACACTTTCCCAGGCAAAATTCTGGGGGTGCTTCCTCTCCACATGCCGGATCATTGTAAAGTTCCCAAAAGAGTACTTTTTCAAAGGATTACCTCGAGACAGCTCTTCTTTGCAGATCCTGCACTGTACTTTTGGAGCATTAACCTTTTTTAGTCCAGGTGGGATTATAAAAAATTTCCAAATGAAATGCTCCTTAACTTTTCGTTGAGGAGGCTGTTCATTGATGAATTCATTGGAGTCATCCTCACTGCTGGATTGTCTGGCAGCCATTGAAAAATCAAGAAATATCCTGGAGCAAAAAGGCAGGTCTTTCAGTCACAAAAGTGAAAGAAGAAGTGAAGGAAATGGGTGGGGATTTCATTCTTTGTAAAAAAAAACTGTTAGCAACCAATGAAAAGTGTTATTTTAAGGTCACATGACCCGACGCGCTTACGCTGCGCGCTCAGGAGCGATTCCGGGTGCGTTTACGCGGCGCGAACGTAGGCGCTTCCGGGGCGCAAACGCGGGGCGAACGTAGGCGCTTCCGAGGGTGCTTACGTTGCGTGCCAAAGTGACGTCAACAAACTTTTACGGAAATGCATAATTATGTTCCTTATCTCTACTGATATATTTATTTTTTATGCAAATTTCAGCACAAAAAAGGAAGAAGAACAGAACGTTTCCTTTGTAAATTGCCCTAGAGATGAACAATGAGAAAATCATTGAACGCATTGACTTGAAATTCATGAACGAATCACGAGACCAAGAACTTCTACAATGTGTAGAATCTGTGGATTTGTTACTTCATTATGAGGACGATAAAATGTGGGAAGTTATGTTCACTCAACAAGAGGACATTTCGGACAGTCAAATATTAGACAGTCTATTAAATATTGAAAAAGAATCAGAAAAATCAGAAGAATAAATTTATATTTAATATTCAAAAATTGTTCGAGTCTTTAATCTTTTTTATATGAAATTCATAAACTAGTACCAAATTGATTATAATGTAAAGTCAGACTTATAGTATACTGTAAAACTTGTTTATGTTACGTAGTAAATTTCCTCATAGTTACTTCCTTTCTCCAACTATATTATCTCCAATGTGTATTTAACATCTCTTTATCATCTCCTGCCTCCATATTGTTTCGGCTTTCTAGACAGACTATGGTATGAATTCCATATACCACAATAACTTCTGAAACAACTTGCAAGATATCTACAAAGGAGACGGCGTTTATTTATTTTTACACTCTGCATTGGTACCTACATGTTGCTACGTAAATAAACAAAATAAAAAAAAACGAACAATCAATAAACATACAATAAGTTAAAAGTCAATCATTCTTGTTTCCTTATAGTACGCTCCCCAGACCGCTTTCCGGTACGCGTACCGGGCGCACTCCACGAAAAAAACATTTTTTTTTTTTTGGCCCCGCGGGGCACTTTAATATCCCCCTCATCAATCCTAGGGGGTCAGAAGGGGTCTACCTTGCCCCCTTTCCTTCATTTCCCCCTTCGTTTTGGCCTCCTCTTGTCTCTCGATCCTACCGAGAGACAAGATGGCGGCCACTACGGACTGTTTAGAATGTTGACAGACACCGGAGAGCCAATCAGCTTCGCTTTGCAAAGCTCAGATACGCGAAAAGTACGCGAACTAGTACGCTATCTAGGACGCTGTCACAGATATATCTGTTTTTTAAAACGTTAATTTCTCAAAATCCACTGGAGCTCATATATTGAGACCCAGCAAAGGCACATCGGGCTAACAGTCCCTACAATTTTGCCAAGTTTCGTGTAAATCTATTCAGCCGTTCGAGCTAAAAGTGAGGCCAAACGCCCTATGGAAAAATGAATGGGAAAAAACGCGTTTTGGGAACCCCCTTTTTTCTTGGCCCCCCCTTGACGAACCCCCCCCAAATTTTCAGGGGCTGATCAGAAACAAAATTTTCCTGAAAATTTCAGGCGATTCCGTCCACAAACGCCAAAGATATTAGACTATATATACCTACTGGCAACCGCCAGTAGGTAATATATATATATATATACATATATATATATATATATATATATATATATATATATATATATATATATATATATATATATATATATATATATATATATATATATATATATATATATATAGCCACACACTCGTTTGGCGTTTAGCTCTCGCCTCTTTCCTCAGCAGGCTCCCGGCGGGATCGCCACCTCCCAAAACATAAACAGACTCCTGGCAGTTCTATCGCTCATAAATCAGCATGACACCAGAGCCGGGGCCCAAATGTTCGTTCAAGGTGCAAATATTTTATTGGCACACGGAAAACCCAACGCGTTTCAAAGCTTTCGCCTCTTTCTCACGGTGCCTCTTTCCGTGTGCCAATAAAATATTTGCACCTTGAACGAACATTTGGGCCCCGGCTCTGGTGTCATGCTGATTTATGAGCGATAGAACTGCCAGGAGTCTGTTTATATATATATATACTAAAGAACAAAATTGCGATGCACTCTAGTTGTGAACTGATATAGCTGAATTAAAGCTTTAAAGTCTGGTTTCTAGACCGTATTGCAATTTGGTTCATTAATTAAGCTTGGTGCTTGGATTCAACCCATAACGTATGTACCTGTCATCGAGCGCACTGCAACCAGGATCCAATTGTAGTATAAATTCACTGAAAAACTAGGTTACAGGGTTGCCATAAAAAACCAGTGAATCAGCAATTTAAATTACCTGCTCGTACAAAACCAGTGAATCAGCAGTTATAATTACCTGAGCTAACTATACCATGCGTCCCTGCAATGCACTGCTTAACACCTCACATATTACATTACTCATTATATGTCTACAAAATGTATAGTAACATACTTCAAAAGTTAAATTAGTATACCAGGTGCTCTACTACATAGGGCCAAATTCCGATTCTGCTCGGAAGTACTCAGTAGCTAGTCCGAGTCTTACACACAATTTCCCGAAAAATCGTACAGCTGTACTAACGAGCAAGTACGATGCGAAAATTGCCTCACACTCCGAGTGATTCGCACGCGCCAGTGAGTCCCTTCAGACAACTCCGCCATTGCCGACGCACACAGCGTAGTTGGGCAGATTCCCGGACGACCAAGTACAATGTGCGAATCAACTTGAAAAAGCTCCGGGAAGTGGACTTCGGGGGTCCATAGTGGGCCCCCCTATACCTGGGGACCTACAACTCAATCACTGGGGGGCCCCAGGGGTACCCTTACACATGCATGCATGGTGTCGGTGAGAATGAGGCGTTCCCGTGACAGGGACTGCCCTTCTCTGAGACGTGCTTTTTTGTCTATGGGAGCGTATGTACGCAATGTACACCAGGCTCTCATAAACTTCAATGGGGCTCCGAGCGACCCGAGTCCGTCAGCCCTGCAGCGCATCATACTCTGTCGCTCAGAGCCTAGGAGCTAAGTCACTCGGAAAGCGCTACAGGCCTGAGTCAGCCATAGGGCCTTCCTAGCGAGATCGGTATCGGCCCCTAAGTGATATCATTTCTAACATATGTTATGTGAGTGGTTGTGTGACTATATCTTTGTGTGCATGGGTGTATAAGTGGATGTGTGAGTAGCTGTGTGGGTGAGTGAGATGTTGTGTGAGAGGCCGAATTGGTGAGTTAGTGGGTGTGTCATTGGCTGTATGGGTGATTAGTGGACATCAAAATGGCTGTATGAGTGGCTGACCTGGTGTGTAAGTGGCTGTATGGGTGAGTGAGTGGCTGTTTGAGTGGGTGTTTGGTTAAGAGAATTGGTGTGTGAGTGATTCTATTGGAGAGTAAGAGTCTGTCTAGAAACCTATATGGGTGAGTGAGCGAATGTGTGAGTGCCCTTTATGGATGTGTGAACAGGTTTGCAATTGGCCCGTCTTTTCGAATCTCTCCCGCCAACTCTTGCATTTTGCTCACCATCCGAGCGCAACACAGCACCAGCACCAGAAACCAGCAGGAGTGGAGTGAGGACTCCATTCCCCAGACTGGCCAGCACCACCATCACCGCCACTGTGCCTGGAGGCACATAAAGTCAGCTGCGGCTCCCGTGGGAAGGCTGGATACCTGTGCCTGTCTTTTAAAATCCCTGCCACCACACCTCGCATCTTGCTCATAGTCCAAGCGCAACACAGCACCAGCGCCTGAAACCAGCGGGAGTGGAGTAAGAAGTGAGGACTCCATTTCCGAGACTCCCCAGTGCCGTTGTAAATGTAAATGTAAATGTGTTGTATTTGTATAGCGCGAACAGTAACCCGGAGGCATCCCTGCGCTTGTACTCCTACCACAAGGGAACCCCTCCTGGCTTTTCCTTGTGAGGTGTCCACTCCTGGGCATCCCATGGTGAAACCAGGCATCCCTTGTGCATCGGGGGCCGTTGTGGAGACTAAGCAAGCTATTGCCCAGAGTTGCAGCGTGGGGCCCATGCTTAGATTCGGCACTGAGGCGAGAATATCCGGTCAGAGGAATTTAAGCCCGATCCCGCCGAGGCGGGAATCGAACCCTGGTCCCTGGCCAGCGTTCTGCATCAAGGTCTGCCGCTCTAACCATTGAGCCACACTTCTCCACTGTTGTCCCCGCCACTGCTTCTTGAGGTACCTAAAGTACAGCTGTGGCTTCTGCGGAGTGGGAAGCCCAGATACCTGTGCCTGTCTTTTCGACTCTCTGCCGCCAACCCTTGCATTTTACTCACCGTCCAAGCGCAACACAGCACCACCGCCAGAAACCAGCAGGAGTGGGGTAAGGAGTGAGGACCCAATTCCCCGGACTCCCCAGTGCCACCGCCGTCACCACCACTGTTCCTGGAGGTGCATAAAGTTCAGCTGAGGCTCCTGCAGTGCGGAACGGGCCCGGACAAATCCCAGGCCAAGGGGGGACCATTCTTACCTTCTTAGCCCGGAGAAGGCAATGCTGGGCCTACCCTCTTGGTTTGTTCTCCTTCTATTTTCACCTCCAGGACCAGGTCCAAGTCATCAGGCTTCATCTATTTGGCCAAGGACATCAGAGTCTTTGGATGCTTTGGGTGGAACAAGACTTGTTCTTTCTAGGTAAGAGTGTTTGGTCCCATGCTCTTCCCACCTTTCTGTCCTGTAATCTGGGGAACTTTTGAGCTGCTTGTTTTTGACCTGTTCCTCTTTGGCTTCCTTACCTTTAAACCAGCTTCAAGGTACTGTTTGTTCTCATGGTTTGGGTTGACCTCTACACCTGAACAACTTTGCTATTTTCAATAGGTCATCCTGATTGTTGTAGGTGTCTGCTGGGTTGACTAAGGTGATTCGGATCTTAGTGTCTTAGCACCTGAATAATGGGTAATTGTAGGGGTGGCTGGGCCTGCTAGCAAAGAACCCTTAAATAGGGTCAACACCATGGACGCTTTCCTGCAGCGTGCTGTTGGGGTCTTGAAGAAGGAGATTAAATCAGCTGTTAGGCGGTTATCTCGCTTACCTTCCCACCATCCCCCACTGGTTTCCTCCGTTGCTTCCTCCACTGTTTCACAAACTGAACAACAAGCCCAGTCACCTAAAGTAGGTTTGGTGGACAGATCTCAAGACCTTGCAGGGTGTATCCTTCCCCTCTCACCAGTTATTACCCTACGGGTCAGAGCCCAGTCGCTAGCCCTGGGCTGGCCACATGTGGTGCTAAGACGAAGCGTCGATCGGTGGTGGGCCCTTGTAAACCTAGAAAGAATACTGGACCACAGTCAATTCCATCAATACAACCAGTAACGTCTAACAAGGATGTAATTTCCTTAGATATGGTCAAAGCAGCCCTGTTGTCAGCACTTTATATTAAATTGGACCCCATTTTAACTAGCCTTTCTGAGCTGGAAAAAAACCTGACCACCCTGATAACGTCTTCACAAAGGGCTTGTGCTTCTCCCCCCATAAGCTTTCCATCAACAAAGCCTACAACCTCAATTACTACTCGCAGTCCCAGTGGTGGTGAGATTGTGCAAGAGACAGAGTAGTGCCTACTACGCAGCAGCCCTGTCTTGTGGCAGTAGACACAACTGCACCAATTACGACCAGGAATGACTTTCAGGATCGACCAGCCAGTCTACCAGTTAACCTTAGGGTGGGTGAGCATCTTGAACCAAGTCTCTTCTCAGCCTCGCCAATTGCAGGGCTCTAAAGTGGGTGGATCATTTAATTTTGATGATAGGGGGAAAAGGTGCAAAGTCATGCCCTCTGGGGATATGAATAACTACTCCCATAGTTTGGGCCCTGTCCACCTCCCACCCGAGTCCGCTCGACTTGTTGTGGTGTTTGCCAATGTCCCGTGCCTTGATCCATTGACTAATGAAGATTTTTTATAGTTGAAGAATTAGTTGGTGCACTGGCATAACTCCAACATTGCCCATAGTTTTAGGGAGGAAAACCAAATACTTATGGTACGCTGGACAGAATGGGTGGGTAGTGTCAACAAATCGTGGTCAGGGCACTGTGTTATCATTAACTTCAATAACCCAGTTATGCTTAAAATTATTTTAAGAAGGGTCGCGCAGTCGAACAACAGGTGTAGGAACTCAGCAATCTGGGCACTCCAGCTGGGTTATTTCTATAGACCATATTACTACCACCATGGGTCCCAGCGTGAGCGATTTCATGAAGTGGGCCACAGGTGCATTACATAGGGGCTTACAGGGGAAAGCACAGCAAATAGGTTTACCCTCTGAGTTCACTGGAAGATTGCGATTGACTTTGCGTGAGCTCCTTGAAGCCTGCGCTACCTGTACGACAGGGAAATGTACGGCCCCTGGAAAAAGTATTGAGGGTGAATGGAGGGTGTCAATTTCTGTCTTGGATCATCCCAGGGTTGTCAAGAAAGGTTGAGAACCCTGAATGGTTGTTCTTTGGTAAGAGTTCTGATGTGATATGCCGCCAGGAAACTTGGGCTGTAGAGAATATCTATCACTTGGATGGTTACAAAACTTTCTTTAGGCCAGCCACTCCGTCCAGGCTAGGGAGAGCTAAGGGGGGACTTATCACTTTTGTTTCAATAGCCGTTCTTGGCCTCCCTCTTACATCACTACACGTTTCTCCCAACTTACATTCAATGTTGCTGTCTAGTGGAAAGAGTAAGCTATTTCTTTTTGCTTTTTTAACGAGGGGGCTATGCATCTGATTGAGGACAAAATAACTCAGCTGGGGTCTGTACTCTGGGATAGTACCTTGAACAGTGGGAGTTACTATCATATTCTCTTAACCGGGGATTTTAATATCCATATGTATGGCGACATTAGACAAGGAGGAGTAGAAGCTATGGGCTGTGCACAACAAGTGGGCCTGCATCTGGAACATTCATCACAGGGCATTGAGCTTAACTCTATCCTGCTCAAATTTGATCCAATATCTGTCATGAATAATCTGCCCTGGGAAAACAGATATCATCCCCACCTTTATTGGGAGAGGGTTTGAGACCTGAATTGATTTTACTTTTGTATCTACCCCATTTTAGTCTTTGGTTACCGATTTTCCATCCAGGTGAGTGTATTTAGCAACCACAACCCAATTTGTGTAACAACAGTATGGTCTCGGGCACATGGTCACATTAAGGCGAGATGGAGGTGGGAGCTCCACTTAAAGTAGTGGAAGCGGGTAGGAACATAAATTGGAGGGGGGGGGCGTATCGTCCCAGAGTTGATTCCCAAGTCTCTCTTAACTCAGTGTTGCAGCGAGTGTGCCATCCCTCTCGATAGTGAGGCAAGTGCCTCAGATATAGTGAATGCATATGAAAAAATGTCCACCGCCATAGGGAAGTTGCTGCGGGCTCCAGGTGGGGGCCATAAGCAAGATGGTCCTAGATGGTTTTAGTAGGCCTCGATGAAACTAAGACAGGCCCTGGATGTTAAGCCCTGAGATCTTCTGGCGGTTAAAGGCCTATGAAGAGTGTACAAGGCTGCTCTAGTGACTCGTAAGTCTGCACTAAAGGAGGAGGCCTGGAGCGATTTGGTAGCAGCAAGCACACTGTGAGACAGCGCCAGGTTTTGGGGCATCATTAATAGCCCATTTCTATCTGGCAATGACGTTCATCTACTAGATGCTCAGATCACAGAGGAAGACTGCGTAAATCATTTTGAAAGTATCTTCCAGTCGACGTCTCATCAATTGGTGGGCAAGGCGGATCTTGTTTTCTCTGCACAAGAGGTGAGAGCTGACATTTTGGGACTATCCAAAAACAAGGCCCCAGGGCCAGACAGAATCCCTCCTGAGCTCGACATTGCCCATGTTGAGACCTGGATGCCTGTCCTTAGAGCTATTATTAATGCCATAGTTAAGGTTGGCAGCCCAGATTCCTGGGCATTATCAATTATAGTACTGGGATTCAAAAAGGTAGATCGGGATAGTACGTTCTGGTATAGGCCCATTTCTCTCCTTGACTATGTAGTGAAGATTGTGAGCCGCATGGTGCTAGATAGACTTGTATCCTGGGCTGACGAAAACAACTTTTTGTCCGAGGTTCAATATGGTTTTTGGCCAGTTTGTTCTATTGTGGGACAATGTTTAAACTTGTACATGATCTTGAACAAGTTCACCATGGTTCGTTCTGGCCCAATATACCTAGCCTTCATGGACCTTTGGTCAGCATTCAACTGTGTCAATAGGTCCAAGTTATGGCAGCTGAAGTCCTCTATTGGCATTGAAAGTAACATTGTTTTATTTTTGAGGGACCTTCACTGTGAAACAAGGGCGGCTGTTCGTTACTCAAAGGACTTGAAATTGTCTTGATAGTGTGATATTAAGAGAGGGCTGCATATTAGCACCCTTTCTTTTTAATTTATACATTAATTCCTTAGAGAAGGCCGTCTTGGCCACAAAAGCTGATTGTCCCCAGGTAGGCAAGCAAAGCCTGCCGGTCCTCCTATATGCGGATGACGCCGTCCTCTTGGCTAGGACAGCCAGGGGTCTAAAACTGTTACTGAATTATTTTGCCTTCTTTATGGAGAACTTGGATCTGTCGGTTAATCATTCCAAGTCATTCATTATGCAGGTGGGAGCTTGTCAAGCTAAGTAGTTCACTTTTAAACTTGGTCTTACATTTAAACCCAAGACAAATGCTTTCTCCTACTTGGGAGTAGTGTTTGACGACTCCTTGAGTTGGAGCCCTTTGCTTGCCCGGAAGAAATGGGATTTAGTCAAAGCTTCTGCAGCCATTTTTAACTTTGCTGGCAGAGTGAGAGGGAAACCAATAGGAGCACTTCTGAAGATCTATCAGGCAAAATGCACCTCAAAGGTCAGTTACTGAAGCAAGAAATGGGCTACACTGGGGTAGGGGCAAAGTGCTGAAAACTCTTTTTTGGGACAGGTCCTTTCTGTCCCACAAAGCACCTTTGTCCTATGTTGTGCATGAAACGTTGGTGTTGCCGTTCCTCTCAGACGAATTGGCTTTCCATCCCCTGGATCTGTGGCTCAAGATTTGATCTAAGCAACAATATACACTTAGTAAAGACGCCCTATTGGATTGTCTCTCCCTTGTTCATGTCTTGTGCATCCGATGGCTCCAATATATAAGAGTAGGCCTCTCCAGGTGAGGCAGAGAATAATTATTTGCTAACCCTGTTATTGTGATAGTTTTTTGAGGCAAGATAGTCTGCATTTTGTAATGTTTTGTGACCACTACTTGCGGATCCTGAAGCGTTTTATTTTTCCCATTTTAAAAGATAAAGGCTTTGTGCTGGTTAGACCAGCCTTAACATGTGTACAGATGTTGAATAGCCCTTGGGAAATTTTTTATATTGCTAGTTTTATGGTTGTAGCAGTTAGAGCAAGGAAAAAAGAAATTAAATTGTAAATGCTCATTTTTCTGTATAATGGATTCTCCCTTTTATATTGTGTATTTTATATTTCACTTGCTGAAATTTTAGAGCTGTATTTTATTAATGATGGATTTTGAGTGTTATATGTTTTGTATGTATTGGGTATTTTAACATTCTTTTATGATTTTGAATAATCCAATAAAGTGATTTTGACTGACTGAATGAGTGCATATGTAAGCAGGACCTTGTATGGGCCAAAGAGTGTTTTTTAAGAAGGAGCCACTGTGAAAGACAGGAGTGGAGCTGTGCAATCCCAGTGTGCATAAGTACATTGTGTTAAAAACTGTGTCAACCACAGAGCCATACCTTTTTAGGGCTTAAAAGCATCCATGATCACTTTCTACTGTCACAGTTTCGGCTTGACCTTTTCCATTTTCTCTTGGTACATCCTCATGGCTCCCATAAATGTCAGTGTCTCTTGCCCTGTAGCTGCAATGGTAAGCTCCTCAGGACATGATGCATTTTTTAATGTTTTGTAGTTTTGATACTGTCCCTAGGAAGTAAATTATTATGCCCATTCTTAAAAAGGCGGGTTTTAGGAGGGTAAGACCAGCTTTTATCTTTTTACAACTCCTCTATAATGACACTGTTCTGTATACACTCAACTTTTTAGGGGTTGCTGTCAGACTCAGGTCAAGTTGTGATTACTTTTTGTACTGTGATTTATGTATTTTTATTTAGATTAATTTGGTGTTTTATATTTGTTAATTCAAGACCTGGAAGATGTTTTATTGATGTTTGAACAACTTTTATGGATTTCTCCTATAAAACCGAAAAAAGTTTGTGAGTGAGTGGCTATGTTGAAAGGCTGTATGGGTGAGTAGCTATATGGGTATGTTACAGGCTGTATGAGTGGCTGTATGGGTGAGGGAATTGTTGTATGACTGGCTGTACAAGTGAGTGAGTCGGTGCATGAGTGCCTCTGTGGCAGAAAGAATGGGTAGGTGAGTACTGGTATGGGTCTGTGAATTGGTATCTGAGTGGTTGTGTGAGTATGTGAGTAAGTGTACAAGAGGTTGTATGGGGATGTGAATGGGCGTGTGAGTGGTTCAGTGACCTCTGAAGTTCTTGCAGCAATCAAGCTGTGTGAGACTTACTGAAGGTAACAGGAGGGTATGTTGGCTCCCAAAGACCCTTAGCATCCCCCAAACAGGAGTGTGCCAGAAGGTTCATTTACAGAGTGGTGGAGAATGGGGGCATGGCCTCCACATACCTCTCAGCAATCCGACTGTGGGGTCTTAACGGAGGTATCAGGATGGCTTGTTGGCCCCATAGTACCCTGTGGATTGAGGTTCCACAATTTCAAATTTATCTAGCCGCCATTTTGTGTCCTGTCACCATTTTGTGTTGCCCTCACTCAAGCAGCACGGCGAACGATGTGCTTTTGCTTTTCCAGCTGCTACGTGTCCTTTCAGTTAAAAATTAACTCCATTGTCCTTGTTCATGAAACCCGATGTCAGGGTCTGGCTGAGTTTGTTAATCCATGTCTGGTTCGATTGATCCCTGTCTCAGCCGACTATTTGCCCTCTCCTATTCTTTCTTCATACTATCTTATTCGACTGGCCTTCTCTATTCTCTCCTTGTATGCTCCTATTACACAACCATCCTTTGAGGCACACAAGTACATCCTGCCACCTGCAAGAGGGGATTGTGAACACCATCACTGATTAATTTGTTGGGAGGCATAGCACACTGGGTCCGAGAAAGGGGCGTATTTGAGACACCTGATAGCTTGTGTTTCCTATAAAAGACTGTGCGCCACGAATTGAAGTGGCAGTCTCCTTAGAATCCACCCTGTGTGTAACTTCTGGGACAACTGTGCTTAGCTGCAGCTAAAAAACCTGGCTTCCACGCTCAAAGGAGTGTCTCGTGTCTCTGTTAGTTACAAGGCAGGTGAATCCAGGGATTTAGGCGTGCTCTGCGCCGCCCGGCCCATAAGGCCCGGTTCTCCAGGATCTAAAGGGACTTCATCCCCCAACCAGCAATGCACCACAGGATGCATTTGCAGAGTGGTGACGAAAGAGGATGGGACAACTTGCTGGTTTCTTTTTTTTATATTTTTGGGGAGGAGCGGGCCACAGAACCCCTTCTCTCGGCCAGCGGGGTCCCTATTGAACCCCTCATTATATCTGGGGGGGGTCAGGGTATTCCTAGCCTGCTACAACAAAAGAGGGGATCAAAGCACAAATTCCTGCACTGATCTAACGTCCCCTACAGGTCCTGGGCAACAAAAACGAAGGTGCAGATAGCTTGAGACACAATCCCCTATGTCCCATAAAGACTAAGAGAATAAAATCCCCTTGCCTCTTCAAATTTCAAGGGAGTTCAGAAGATCTAAATGAGTACTTCACTTACCTCAATGAAAATGATTACAACATTAAACTCACTATCAGTAATTCTAGGCAGGGGATCGTGTTCTCGTACCTTAGACTCTATGAGAAGGGAAATGTGGTTCATAGTGATATGTATAGGAAACCAACATCCTGCAACAGCGTATAGCATGTGACCAGTTGTCACCCCAAAAACACTGTTGCAGCCATACCCTATGGTGAAATGGTAAGGGTCTGCCAAAATTGTAGCAAAGAGGACAATTTCGAAAAAAACATACATAAAACCAAGCGTGACTTTTTATCCAGGGATTATGATAGTAGCTGCATTAAAAAAGCTGAAAATAAAGTCAGAAAAAATAAATGGGGTGACATACTAGTCCAACGACCGCGGCCTAGCGAAAGTACCAACCAGGGTCAACGTGTCTTTGTGACAGAATATAAAGGGTATAGCAACCATATTTTCAATATATTAAGGAATAACTGGCACCTATTAAAATCTGATACACTCCCTCCTGATATTGTCCCTAACAAACCAAAAGTTGTTACAGAAAGGGATCCACAATAAAAAATATACATTGTCCCACTTATGTGGTGACATCGGAGGTTCCTCAAGCCACATGTCTACCAGATAAACCGTTAGGTTTCCATATCTGTGGCAATTGTTCAGTCTATAGATATGGCATACACAAGAACAAATCATTCAAATACAGTGGGCCTAGGGAACATACAATAAGGTCTTTCATCAATTGTAGCACTACATATGTAGTGTACCTGATCATCTGTCACTGTGACAAAATCTATGTGGGGAGTAGTATCAGGAGTCTCAAGGTTAGGATCCAAGAACATGTCAGAAGTATAAAACATGGAGATGTGAGAAATCCTGTGGCGCAACATATTACTAAATGCCACCCACATAACAGTGAGATCAAGTTCCATGCAATAGACAGTATGGGTCTGAATCCTAGGGGTGGTGACTGGATTATACAATTGAGACAAATGGAAGCCTGTTGGATCTGCAAGCTAAGATCTGTAACCTTTGGGCTAAACATTACCAATGAATTTCATTATTTTCTGTAGATCCTGTCATTACCGCTTGGTTGCTCATGATGATGGGCAAGGTGGACATATCTGTGTTTCTATGCAACTCTGTTGAGGTGTATGTTTATAATACTGGTCTTGGGAAATCTGACTGTTAAGTCATTTTGTTCGTATGGCTAGGCTTACTGCCATGCCTGTGCTGCAAAGTATCAGACACTGGTAGTATATGAGATGTAGCAAGCAATACATATGAAAATCTATGGATGACATTTGATGCCATTATTACAAACTGATTTGGAAAATATCTGTTTGGGGCACCAGCGGATTACCAGCGAATTACTGATTGCAGCAAACATGTATTTAAATAATGATATGAATTTGTAGAAGCACACCATAACTATTTGTGTATTGAGGTTCTTCATGAAAACTGTATTCAAAGTTGGTGCACCTTGTTGATGTGAGGGTGTGCACTTAGGAACTGTGTGAGTATGTTTTTATAACTGGGCGTTTTGAAATATGCTCTATATGCCTTTCACCATACAGTTGCCTTTCTTTTCAAAATTTGTGAAACACTGTTGGATTAGTTCAAACTATTTGCGCATTGACAGATACGAGAGTTTCGATGAACCACGAACTGTCGCGGAAGGTCATTTTTGCAGTGAACCATTGATAGTGGATTGTGACCATATATGATATGGCAATGGAACATATTAACATTTGTAAGATAGCACGGGGTGGTATTCCTTTCTGTCCGCGCATGCTGCTATCACGATACAGCTGCTTTTCCTTTTCGGCAGATATAAAAGTTTTGAACGTACCTCAAATTATTGCGGAAGGTTATTGATGCGGTGATCCATGGATAGTGGATCGTGATTAAATATCTTATGGCCATGGAATATATTGATATCTGTAAGATGGCACGGTGTGACATTCCTTCTTGTCCCCGTATGTTGACTTTTGACTATCTTTTCAGATAGGCTATAGTGTACTTGAGAAATTGCTTATACCGCTTTTAAGATGGCCGCCCTATTTATTGAGATTCTTAAAGCAATGCGATGTTGGGACTGTTTACGCTAGAGGCGATATGTTTGATTTTTTGATTATAGCTATGCTCAATTTTTTACGACCTTCCACACTGGTGGATTTAATTGTATATCTTTATGCCCAAACCCATATAAAACATACAATCTAAAAAAACTTTCTCTGTGATAAATACATTATTATGCACTTTAAACATAAGGATATTGGTAATTTCATTCCACTCCAAGATGGCGCTGGTTTTAACTTAGACCTACGTCATCTACAATGCGATGTAGGAAAATCTAATTGATTAATTAGATACTAATTAATGAATTAACCAATTGTCTTGATATATTAAAGAACGGAGCTTTTGGAGTTCTCTGAAGCTGCCTTAACCAGATGACCACATGAACGACGATACGCGAATTGCTGTGGTTTCTGCTATAGTGACGGTTATTTTTGCGGTGTAAAATATTTTGGCTACAGAACCTTTTAATATTTGTAAGTGTGTGTAGGGTGGTCATTCCATTTGATCATAAACGCGGCTTTGATTAACCTCGTTAGGTTATAGTGCACAAAGGAATCTTTGTCCGATGCTTTCAAGATGGCCGCCCTCTTTGCTGGTTCTTTGAAGCAAAGGGGTGTGAGGGATTGCCAGTGTTGAAGAACTTGGGAATGATTACCGACTATAGCTACATGCTATTATTATTTTTGATTGCACCGACCCAGTCGACCTATATTTCCTTGGCTATTTGGATATCAGCGTTTTATATACCGTTTTACCACATACCCCCACAACGTATTTCTTTGCATGTAAAAACTTTGCATTCTTGCTTTTCCTGATATCACACCATCGGGTGCGAGAGAGACCGTTGTATATGTGTTTTTTTGGTGTATACCTATCGCCTGTGTAAATGTTCCCTTTGCTTAAAGATGGTGCTACAAATAGCACTTTGGGGTCCAAATAAGATACGGATAGTTTGGAAACTTGAATCCGCTTGAGAAAATATCATGTTAGGTTTAGATACTGTTTAATCTTCTTAAACACTACTATAGTGTATCGGGAAAATGTTATTGAATTGAGTTGTGTATAGTTTTGTGCAATATATCTATAATATTTGGTGAGCTTGGACTGAGTAGTCCTGTGCCAATACATTAGGGGCTACACTACATTTTACCATTGAATAACTATTGTCTGATTTTTAGACATTTGAATAATGTTTTTAGATAAATTTATACTAGGTATTTGCTAATATTATGTTGTTATTATAGGTTTCATTTCATTATATGTTTTAGGATATACTTTTCCTGTGTCTTTTAAAAGCTACCACCTTCTCTTTATTGCCAATGGAATCGATAGGCAATTTTTAAATTAATTGTGAGGTCCTAATAAATATTGAATATAAGATACATAACCATCTACAATAAAGGCTTTAGTTGAGTGAAATTGTTGTTTTTGATTTTAGAGTCATAGTATAAACTAACTAACAAATCTGATATTTGAGAACATGCAGAGTTTCACATTATAAAGACTGTCAAACTCCGTCAATAAATAATTAGGCCAGGTACTGGGTCAGCTGAATTCATGCTAAAACCGAATGATGAGATCTTTGTGTTAAATTAATGTTACATCCTGTTTCAGAAGGAGGAATATAATATCTGTGTGATACACGTTGTTTCACGTAAGATTGTTGTATAATGATATATGATTATGAACTGTTTGTGGTATAATGTTTAGCATAATCCAATAATAGATATGAGAAACCTTATGAGCATGTAAATAGGTATCTTACTTTGTTTACAGACCAACTGGGCTCTATTGATTGACAACTGGTCCATGAATTAGGACTACTATAAACTTGTTATTATATACAAAACATCTGTATTTGGGTTATTCTCTTTTTAATAACAGCACAATGGGCTTCATATCCTAGGTATAGTTATATAAAATTGATTTGAGGATGTGATACACTATGATTTAGAGATCTCTAGAATTATTTGTATACTATTACAGATAATCAGTCTTTGGCATACATTTTGAAGGCACAGCACAAGAAAGTTTTCCCGAGGTGAACATATGAGTGCTAGAAGTTTAAATGTATAGGCATATTTTGAATTATCTAGTTTTTAATATTTTAAATGTTTGTCAACACAATTGTAAATATTTGTTTTGTGTATTTTTATAGCCCTGAAGAAGTCTGGTAATGGACGAAACGCGTTGGCTATTTTATTGACAAGAAATTTGAATAAAGATTACGTTTCAAACTTCAAGAGCCTGTGACTGACTTCACTTTGGGAAAATGGACGTGCATCTTTGAATCTTTATAAAGCAATGCATAAGGATTAATATTTAGAAGCAGACTTATATTTGATTCAGTAGAAGGGTGTGGAGCTACTTTTTGTGTATTCCTACCCCGCACCCTATTCTTTTTTGATATTTGTTGGGGAACTTTGCTTCAAGCTTACTCCCAAGATGACTACTAACACTTCCTAGTTGAAGTGTTGGCAGCCAATCAAATCTTGGTAGGATCCATGAGTACACAGCAAAAACTACTGAACGGACTTACAATAAATCACAGAAAGCAAGCTTCCGGACCAACATTTAGCTTTCTGTGAAATTTGTTGTAATTCGGTACAGCAGTTTGGGCTGGAGGCATTTTCAAAAAATGAAAAATCCCCATTGACATAACATGGGAAAAACGAGTTTTGGGCCCACCTCCTTTTTCTGCCCCTAATTGAAGGATCATGCCAAAAAATTCAACATAGTAGTTGAACTTAAAAGGGCAAGGGGAAATGTTGTGTAGTTTTGTCAAGTGGTGCCAAAATTATAGGCAAAACAGAAAACGTTTTTCCTATGGAAAAATAAATATAAATACATCCACTTGAAAGTCCCACCTTCCATCTCCGAATTCGGGGAATGTGCGTCTATATGAACGAGTGTAGGGTCTCGCCTGTTACACAACAAACTAAAGAATGGGAGCACTCCATGGGTAAGAATTAATTTATTAGGAGCAGCAGACACATTTCAGCATAATTGCCTTTCACGATGCTTGACCTGCTAGCAATGTGGCACACAAAATTTGGTTGGTTGATACTATCCATTGGCTCTCTTGATTGATGTTTTTTCATTCAATGGGGAGGCTTCAACTCCTGTGTTATTATCATAGCAGCCACCAACAGACACTGCTGTTACAATAATTGTTGGCTTGACTGCCCTATCCTGCCTCACTATGGTTGGCATGCAAGTTCTAATGCCAGGCCAACATGGTTTGCCACTCTGTAATGGGGCAGTCCCAAAAACCAAAACAAAGTGTCACGTCTCACCACGTGCGGAGTCACAAAATTCCTGTGCTGGAGTGCACACCTCATCCTGGCCGCTGGATGAGAGAACTAGGAAGAATCCACAGGTGTCCGTACATCATTGAGCATCCTTGGATTTGAATAGTTCACAAAACTTCATTGGTCCATGGAAAGCTTCCCGCAGCTTCGCTTCCGCAATATGGATATGTTATATTCTTCCCTTTTTCTTCACTTCTGTTGAGAAGTGTAGCTATGATAGCTCCCTCTATTCTATCGAATACTATAAATATTTGTCAGTTTTGCAGGAGGAAAGCAAGGGGCCAATCGGAATGAGTCAGTGAGTACCACTCGGGTACCCTACCCTTTTCTTCATGATGTATCCACCCGATGTTCCATGCGCACAAGATAGGGAGTTTTTTTCACTTTTATTATTTTATTATTGTTTTACTAATACCTTTTTTCACTGTGTCTTTATATCCTGGGCACCGCTTTCTCTGTACCATGTACGTTTGGATAGTGCATTCTCAAGCCTTACTGTCATGTCAATAACCCACTCCTGAACATGTGTCACCTAGAGTTATGCATACAACAGGTGTATCAATTACCCACTTGGGTCCTGAACACTTGCCACCTAGATTTAGGCATATGACACTTGCCTCTTACTTTCCATGGGCGGGTTTCGCATTTCACTCATCTCTCCACAGATGTTGTGGTGCCAGGGGTCCTTCTCTATGCCTTACGTATAACAATCATGCTGGAATCTCGGAATTCAGCTTACACATGCCTCAGCCCTGACTATAGTGGAGTGTTTATATTCACTTCGCCTGGGAATCACAGCCATTTCTAATTTACCTCGCTTGAAGTCATCTGCTGGGAATACAGGGCATTCTCTGCCCACAATGTACCACCACTAATCCAGGGCACACTCACACGTGCACTTTACCAATTGATTTCAGATTTTCATGTGTGTTATTTATTGTATGATAAACGGCTGACAAGTGTTTTGTATCTTATTCCTTTTCTCCATATACTTTTCTATACAATAACTACATTCCAAGATGTCAGCCATTATCTGTTTCCTATGACACTGTATTTATTAAGTAGTTCCTCAACTATGTTTTCAGAAGCTATGTAATGATGCCCATGTGTTTGTACCTTTGTGTGATCAAGACTGCTAGTCAGTCAAAAAGCATTACGGCTTTCTGCACTGCATTGGATCTCTCGCCTGAGTGTTCACTTTATTGGAATTTGTGGCAAAAGATATATATATATATATATATATATATATATATATATATATATATATATATATATATATATATATATATATTATGTTCTAATTGTCCACCTGAGGTCTCATCCTGTGTAAATAGTGTATGTCGGGTGTATATATATTTATTTGCAAGATGCTTGTACATTCATGTTTTTATACCTATATTTATATATTTATAACTCATGATCTATTTTTCTACACCTGATTTTAAACATGATATTGTACATCAAGTATATTGCGTATATTTATAGCGATGACAAACTGTTTACAAGACACTATTTGCACTTTATCAAATATATTGCACTGTTGCCTATTTTTGCACTGCTAATTAACCGGATTTCCAAGGGATTCCTTTTGTGTATTGCTCACAATGGTTACATAACATTTGCACTTTAAATATTACTATTTGTATTTTGTGACATAGGCTGAATTCAGGGATTATCCCGCGATGAGTTGTGCATATAACTGTTGTCTATGTCTATGATATTAATCATTCTACATGTGACCTTGTTCCACCAATGATGTTGCACTTAACCGAGCACTAGCACTTTAAAAATTGCCTCCTCCCTAGCATGCGTCATGTGATCAAGGCCTCTGTGAAGGCCGAAACGTCATGCTGAGGTGTGCCATCTCCCCGGCGAAATAAAAATACACTGCTCACCTGCACCTGAGGTCTCCTCTCTTCTTCCTGCGCTGCGGTATCCAGGATTGGGCTCCGGGCGAGAGTTAGCGGGGATTGTTCCATATCTTCAAAACCGGCAGAGTGCTTCGCCGGTATCTGGATGACCCCTTCTCCTGCAAGCGGCGGAACTACAGGAAGCCAAGACCTCTGCTGACCCGGAAGTCGTTTGTCTTCTCCCGTTAGGGAGTAACTGCTCCAGCCCCCGGTTACTGTTAACGCCAATTTTGTCCACGGACCTGACGAGGAGTCCGGAGAGCGTCCCGCTCTCTACGAGATACTTCAAGTTGGGTTACAGTGTTCGGATTTGGCACAGATTACACCGGTAAGAGAAGTTTGTGCCTGACTGCACGGCGGTTCGCATTGTCTGACATCGTCTAAGCAGTTGTGAGAGCGCATTGCGCGCAACATTTGCGGGGAAGCGGCATGTCGGCTGACGCATTGAGAGCAAGGGAACAGGCAGCGCTAAATGCGTTTGATGACTCCCCGGCTGGGGGGTCCTCTGAACCATCTGCACCAAATGTACCAGCTAACGAACTTAGTAGCGTTCGTGATAAATTCAAACAACTGGAGAAATTAATGAAAAGAGAACTCTCGAAGTGGTGGGAGCACCGCTCACTGAGTCGCTACTTGGAGGTAAACAGGATACCACGAGGTCTGCGTGTTATGTTGGCCCCGAGTTACGAGGACCCAGACCCAGAAATGCTCAGAGAATGAGCAGACTGCAACCTGTAGTCGTCGTGCAAGCTAGTCCAGATACTGGTGCGCTATGCGGAAAGTGACCGTCTTAAGACGCAGACCAAAATTGAGGAGCTCAATCAGGTCATCGAAGCAGCCAGTGTGGACTGCTTGAGTGAATGCACCAAACTTAGAAGTGATATGATGGCAAGAATCCAAAAAGAAGAGGATGCAATCAGCAAAAGGAAAGCCTGGAAATTTCAACGTGATAAGGCGGACTATGCGGAGGGACGCATTTTCACTTTTGCAAAAAAATACGATGCCATTAAAGCCTCAAGACGACAAAAAGTTGCAGCACCAGCAAATCGCCCTAACCAAGGGCATGGTGCAGCTCAGCAGGATGACTCCTCCGAGTCTAACTTCAGCTCATGTGTGAATAGCGACTCAGACTCCAGCTTGACGCAATCAGGCGGGCAATTGGGGTTTACCAAGCTCACGCCAGCAGAGGAACTCGACTGCATAAGAAAGGATTGGCGCGAGACCCTACGGCCCGAGAACCCAGTTGCACTCAGGAACAAAAGACTCAATGCCAAGCGCTACCAACGCCGTAAGGCCAAATCAAGAGGAAGAAAAAAATCAGCAGAAAAAGAAGAAAAAAAGTACAAAGAGATGGAACAGGAAGTAAGCTCACAATCAGGAGCAACAGACATCACCCCCTCCATTATCAATCTGACTGACATGGTCTTGTCAGAGGCTGAACGTCACATTTTGTCTAAAGGCCTTACATTTTGTCCTCCATGCGACTTTAACTATGCGGACACTAGAATTGACCTATACAAATTCATCCGCAAGATAAAGCTGCAGAAGCATTTTGCAGGTGGTAAAACACGCAGTACCCCGATGAGGATTGAAACAGCGAATGAAGGGCTACAAGCTCGTGATGTGCCAGGTTTGGAGGCTTTAGAATCCCTTAGAATGGAGCAGTCATCATCCCAAGAAGTCTCAGGATGTGAGCCCAATAGGGTGGGGGGATTAACGTCTTTCAAACCACGCTCCACTTACACTCCTGTAATGCTCTACGACAACCTTGACATCTTCCATGATGCTGTAGTAAAAGACATCAAGTTGTTGCATTCCAAAGTGCTCAATTCAAAACGAAAGAAATACACACAGAATGACCAGTACATGCGACTCATCCAAAAGATTCAGGCAAATGAAAATGTTATTGTTAGACAGTCTGACAAGGAAGGGAATATAGTTTTATGGCCACGAAAACTATATCTAGAAGAGGCCCTCTCTCAATTAAACGATTCAGACTGCTATAGACACAGCGACATCTCACTGATCAAGAAAGCCCAAGAAGATTTCTACTCGCTATTAATGGGGTGGAGATCTTTTGGCTTGCTGAGCATGGATGAACTCAAATACCTCAAGAACAACAATCCGGTCATGCCAGTCCTATACCTAATCCCGAAGATCCACAAGAACCCCCATAAACCCCCGGGAAGACCGCTAATTGCAGCATGTGGGGGGCTACTAGAAAAGACAACGGTTTACGTGGACTCTTTCTTTCAGGAGTTTGTGCAGAGCTTACCATTTTTTGTCCAAGACTCCAATGATTTTGTGAGGAAGATACAGGACATCAAATGGGATTCGGACTCATGGCTCATTACATTAGACGTCACGTCTTTATATACAAGTATTAACCACCAAGACGGACTGCGAGCCATTGAATTCTACTTAGGTTTGAGACCAATCATCATTGCTGACCATAACCGTATGTTACTTTCTATGATTTCATTCTGTTTACACCATAATTTCTTTAAGTTTAACAACAGATATTATCAGCAAGTCAGGGGTGTAGCCATGGGGGCCTGTTTCTCTCCCAGTTATGCCTGTCTCCATATGGGCTACTGGGAGAGACAGGTCCTCTTTGGCGAACACTCCGACATTGCCAGGCGGTCTATAACAAGATGGTATCGTTATATAGACGATGTGTTCCTGGTCTGGAAGGGCACTCGTCTAGAAGCTGAGCAATTTGTTGATCTGATAAACTGTAATGATTTCAACTTGAAGTTTACCTCGACCATTAGCAGAGATCAGGTGCATTTTCTAGATATGACAGTCACACCAGGAGGAGACAAACTTGAAACCAGGTTGTACCGCAAGGCAACGGCTGGAAACACAATATTCCATGCCAGCAGCCATCACCCTGCTCACCTTATACGCAGCATCCCGTATGGCGAGATGCTGCGCATTAGACGTCTGAGCAGTACTGAAGCTCAATGCAATCTAGCTCAGCAAGCCAGTAGGTCTAGGTTTTTGGCAAGGGGGTACAAGGCTGCAGTGATTGATAGGGCTATAACTAAAGCAAATGCCCTGTCTCATAATCAAGCCTTGCAACGTAAAGTTACAAATACGCCTACCACCTCCCAGGATCAAAAAGTAAGATTGATCTGGGCCTACAATAGACAGCATGGGGCACTTGGTAAAATTATCTCCAAGCACTGGGGTTTGGTTAAATGTGATCCTGTCATAGGTGACAAAATTCCAACCACTCCTTCTATCACTTATAGGAGAGCATATTCTATGCAAAATGCCTTAGTTAAATCCAGCCCAGAAGTCCCTACGCGAAAGAATTGGTTAGAGAAGAGTAAGGGCTTCAGGAAGTGTTCTTCCTGTAAGGCATGTCAGCATGGGCTGAACAAAACAGAATATGTAATTCCTTTCACCCCCAGCGCGCGCAAGATCAAAAAACAACTGACTTGCAAGAGTGAATATGTGGTGTATGTGCTGGAGTGTCCGTGTGCCCTGCGGTATGTGGGTAGTACCAAGCTGCAGGTGCACAAAAGGATACTCCAGCACATAAGGGCCATCAACACGAATGACCCGGCTTATCCGGTGGCCCGCCACTTCAAGGAGCACCACAACAATGACAGTTCCCTGCTGCGATACTATGCTGTAGATTGTGTGGGCCCTCTTAAAAGAGGAGGAGATAGGGATGGAGCTCTAAGAAAATTGGAGACCAGGTACATACTGGAAATGGATAGTCGAGCCCCGGGGGAATTGAATTCTACAGAAGATTTTTACACGTGTCTCTGAAATGCCAACATAAGTGTAAACCTGTGGGCCTTCCCTACCCTACAGAATACTACCCTCCTAGTTGTTCTGAATATTCATCTGACTGTTTATGAGTAAAAATTATGTCTTCACCAACCAGCACATGTCTAGTTCTGCGGATGGTCTCAGTGTGCAGTGCAGCCTAGGCTTAGGCTGCACAAGGATGTATCAAGAGCTTAACACCATGACCAAATAAAAAACGAGAGGACTGATAGAGAAAAAAACTTCATGTATATAAAAAAACTTTCACAAAAGAAAGCACATGGTGACGTCCTTTTCACTACTCACTTAGGTATATCAATGATATGGTGAGGCTCAACCTATGGTCACTTGTTTCGGCGGCGAGTTATAGGAGGAGAGGCTGCGATGTTCTCCTAACCTAGCGGTGGGTTAACATCTCCTCTCCTCCTAACCCTCCAGCCTTACATAGACATATGAGTAATTTGTGCGCACAATACAAATAGGATGCTGCGATCTCGGTGGTAAGGCTTCATATGCATTCATGCAGTTATGTTCTAATTGTCCACCTGAGGTTTCATCCTGTGTAAATAGTGTATGTCGGGTGTATATATATTTATTGGCAAGATGCTTGTACATTCATGTTTTTATACCTATATTTATATATTTATAACTCATGAGCTATTTTTCTACACCTGATTTTAAACATGATATTGTACATCAAGTATATTGCGTATATTTATAGCGATGACAAACTGTTTACAAGACACTATTTGCACTTTATCAAATATATTGCACTGTTGCCTATTTTTGCACTGCTAATTAACCGGATTTCCAAGGGATTCCTTTTGTGTATTGCTCACAATGGTTACATAGCATTTGCACTTTAAATATTACTATTTGTATTTTGTGACATAGGCTGAATTCAGGGATTATCCCGCGATGAGTTGTGCATATAACTGTTGTCTATGTCTATGATATTAATCATTCTACATGTGACCTTGTTCCACCAATGATGTTGCACTTAACCGAGCACTAGCACTTTAAAAATTGCCTCCTCCCTGGCATGCGTCATGTGATCAAGGCCTCTGTGAAGGCCGAAACGTCATGCTGAGGTGTGCCGTCTCCCCGACGAAATAAAAATACACTGCTCACCTGCACCTGAGGTCTCCTCTCTTCTTCCTGCGCGGCGGTATCCAGGATTGGGCTCCGGGCGAGAGTTAGCGGGGATTGTTCCATATATATATATATATATATATATATATACACACACACATATATGTATATCCAAACACTCTCGAAACCCATTTGGAGTGAGGCCACCCAGGAGAATATAATGCTCTCATATCTTTTATTGGACACCTGGCCAGCAGGATCATTTCACAAGCAGCATTTCAAAATTCGTTCCGCCAGACGCGTTTCACAATACAGAATCCTTTCTTCAGTGGCAACAAAGACGACCATTGCAAGCGCTGTAGATTACACACATCTTCTTTTCAAAAACCTGCCTCAGTGGGTGGGCCGCAACACCACAGCCTTCTGGTAGTTGTAGTGTGCAAACAGTGTTCCCAAGTGGGTGCGCTCGAAAAAAGTCCTGAATTAGTCAATAACTTTGCAAATCTTGTTTCGTCACCTGCTCCGCTTTGTAGATGCCCACATTAGCATTTTTGAACGCTGACACCAACCTGAAAAGGCACCAGCTTATCTCAGTTCCGTTGTCTGCAGCACCTCCGTGGCGCCACACAGCGGTGAGCCTCTCTCAACGACCGGGTAAGGGCTGTTAAACATCCAAACACTCAGGCAACCCATTCGGAGTGAGGCCACCCAGGAGAATATAATGCTCTCATATCTTTTATTGGACACCTGGCCAGCAGGATCATTTCACAAGCAGCATTTAAAAATGTGTTCCTACAGACACGTTTCAGGATACAGAATCCTTTCTTCAGTGGCAACAAAGACAACCATTGCAAGCGCTGTAGATTACACAAATCGTCTTTTCAACACCTGCCTCAGTGGGCGGGGCCCCAACACTACGGCCGTCTGGTGGTTGTAGTGTGCAAACAGTGTTCCCAAGTGGGTGCCCTTGACCTGCTCCGCTTTGTAGGTGCCCACATTAGCATTTTTGAACGCTGACATCACCCTGAAAAGGCGTCAGCTTCTCTCCGTTCCGTTGTCTGCAGCAACTCCGTGGCGCCGCAACGGACCCGCTACACTGCGGTGAGCCTCTCTCCACGACCGGGTAAGGGCTGTTAAACATCCAAACACTCAGGAAACCCATTCGGAGTGAGGCCACCCAGGAGAATATAATGCTCTCATATCTTTCATTGGACACCTTGCCAGCAGGATCATTTCACATGTAAATGTAAATGTAAAGGTAGAGTATTTATATAGTGCACTTCTACCCGGAGGCCTCGTAGCGCTGTATTCATACCGCTGTGGAACCCATCCTGGCATTCCTGTGAAATGTCCACTCCAGGGCACCCCCAAAGTGAAGCCAGGCATCCACAGCGCTGCTGGGGCCTTGTGCAGATTAAGCAAGCTATTGCCCAGAGTCACAGAGTGGGACCCATGATTAGACTAGGCACCAAGGTGAGAATTATCAGGTCAGGGGAAATTGTGTCCAAGAGCTGCCGAGGCGGGAATTGAACCCTGGTCCCGGGCCAGACCTCTGCATCAGGGTCTGCGGCTCTAACGATTGAGCCACGCTTCTCCACAAGCAGCATTTCAAAATTTGTTCCGCCAGATGCATATCAGGATACAGAAACCTTTCTTCAGTGGCAACAAGGACGACCATTGCAAGCGCTGTAGATTACACACATCGTCTTTTCAACACCTGCCTCAGTGGGCGGGCCGCAACACTACGTCCTTCTGGGATTTGTAGTGTGCAAACAGTGTTCCCAAGTGGGTGCGCTTAAAAAAGTCCTGAATTAGTCAATAACTTTGCAAATCTTGTTTCTTGATCTGCTCCACTTTGTAGGTGCCCACATGGCGGAACGAATTTTGGAATGCTGCTGGTGGCCCACCTCTGCGCATCAGATTGAGAGAAGGCGGTTGTGAAGTGACTCCACTTCGCACTGGGCAGAATGCATGGCTATACCTGCCCTCGCCAGATGGATTCCTGGGCATGGAGGTTGATGTGGTCTGGGGACCCAGGGAAACCCTTGAGAAACACTGCATTTGCCTTCAATAAAGTTGTTTACCTGTATTCCCCCGGGAGGAAGAGGTTCTTTGTGATGTTTTCCGCGTTTGCCAGTAGCGCGCTACAGAGGCCCCCGTGTTACAAGTTGGCCCCAACTGATTCTGGCTGCTGCCTCAGCAGCTGTGTGGTGTTTTTCAAGGTATTGAAACGTTGGTGGCCCACCTCTGCGCATCGGATGGAGAGAAGGCGGTTGTGAAGTGACTCCACTTCGCACTGGGCAGGATGCATGGCCATACCGGCCCCCGCCAGAAGGATTCCGGGGCATGGAGGTTGATGTGGTCTGGGGACCCGGGGAAACCCTTGACAAACACCGCAGCAGGATATTGGCATTAACAGCACCGGCAAGCAGTCCAGCATGCAGTTTGACCACTGTGGTGTTACAACACCCCCTGCATCACTTACCTGAAAAGTCTACAGTATTCTGGGACTAGTATTTGCTACCTATTCGTGAGCTACCAGCAGTGAGCAGACACACCAGTGTTGGGGGGCGGAGCTGCCGTTGTCCAACCACAACGAAGCAGGACTTTTAAATAATTGGGACTAAGATGCTTCCTGAATACTGCTTGGCACTGAGGAAGGCCGTCGGGCGAAATGCATTTGCCTCTAATATAGTGGTTTCCGGGTATTCTC
Source organism: Lissotriton vulgaris (assembly GCF_964263255.1). NCBI lineage: Eukaryota > Metazoa > Chordata > Amphibia > Caudata > Salamandridae > Lissotriton > Lissotriton vulgaris. The sequence continues at coordinate 148,641,120 of NC_141695.1, read as the reverse complement.
CTGCGTGGCCTCTGCTCTGTCCGAGAGGAAGGAGTTCTGTGTGATGTTTTCCGCGTTTGCCAGAAACCCGCTACAGATGCCCCCATGTTACAAGTTGGCCCCACCTGATTCTGGCTGCTGCCTTGGCAGCTGCGTGGTGTTTTTCAAGGGATTGAAACGTTGGTGGCCCATCTCTGTGCATCAGATGGAGAGAAGGCGGTTGTGAAGTGACTCTACTTCGCACTGGGCAGGATGCATGGCCATACCTGCCCCCGCCAGATGGATTCCGGGGCACGGAGGTTGATGTGGTCTGGGGACCCGGGGATACCCTTGACAAACACAGCAGCAGGATATTGACATTAACAGCACCAGCAAGCAGTCCAGCATGCAGTTTGACCACTATGGCGTTACAACACCCCCTGCATCACCTGCCTGAAAAGTCTACAGTATTCTGGGACTAGTAGTTTGCTACATATTCGTGAGCTACCAGCAGTGAGCAGACACACCTGTGTTGTGGAGGGAGCTACCGTTGTCCAACCACAATAAAGCAGGACTTTTAAATAATTGGGACTGAGATGCTTCCTGAATACTGCTTGGCACTGAGGAAGGCCGTCAGGCCGAAATGCATTTGCCTTTAATAAAGTGGTTTCCCGGTATTCCCCTGCGTGGCCCCTGCTCTCTCCGAGAGGAAGGAGTTCTGTGTGATGTTTTCCGCGTTTGCCAGAAACGCGCTACAGAGACCCCCATGTTACAAGTTGGCCTCAACTGATTCTGGCTGCTGCCTTGGCAGCTGCATGTTATGTTACAATGTTTTTGTATAGTGCAAATCACCACTGGTCTCTAAGCGCTTTCACAGAAAAAAGTACATAACCTGCTGCAGCCCAAGACGCCATTCCGCCATCAAACCCCATTAGGGTATTGATGTTATCTTTTTAAACAGATAAGTCTTTAGATTCTTTCTGAAAGAAAGTAATATTGAGTCTCCCTGCCACCTTTAGATTTGAGCTTAAATCTAGGTTGGATCAATTTGCAGGCTTTGCCCGAGCGCAGAGCTCTACCTGGAATGTACTTCCTCAAACGCTCTTTGATATAATTAGGAACCTTTCAAAAAATGGCTTTGTGGGCCATGCAAAGACATTTGAACTGCACTCTAAATTTAATAGGCAGCCAGTGCAGCTTCAAAAGAAGGGGGGTCGCATGAGAGCTCCTCGGCAAGGAATATATCAACCTTGCCGCATCATTCTGCACGACCTGCAGTTTTCTCAGGAGTTTCTGCGGGAGGCCTAGATACAGAGCGTTACCATAGTCCAGCCGAGAGATGACATTGGCGGACACTATGGATTGCAATGTAGAGGCAGACAGAATGGGTACCAGCTTCCGGAGTTGCCTGAACACTCCCACGCAGGAGCCTACCACCACAGAGGCTTGGGGGCCCATAGATAGATCTGCGTCAATCTTCAGGCCTAGACTTTTTACCACTGTTCTGGAAGTTGGCGTTGTCCCTAATTCTGAAGGCCAGAACAGCTTACACCAAGGATTTTCTTGATTGGTAATAACCAGCACCTCCGTTTTCTCAGCATTAACTTTCAGAAGGTTGCTGGTCATCAAATTTACAGTGAATCTAAGCAAGTTATTTACCGATTCCTGTGCCTCTCTAGAATTCTCCAACTGAACCAGCAGTTGGGTGTCGTCGGCGTAGTTAAAAACTTGGCAATTCCTATGCGTTAACTCCTCCACAAGGGGTTGCAGATAGATGTTGAATAACAGGGGAGATAGTGCAGACCCCTGGGGGACACCCCAGGTCACAGTACTAGCCTCGGCTAATTGGTCTCCCAGCTGCACTCTTTGGGTATGGCCAGTGAGGAAGGACTTAAGCCACTTAAATGCTTGTCCTGTTATTTCCAGCTTCGCGATACGGTCAAGCAGAATGGTATGGCTGACCGTAACAAACGCTGCTGACAAATACAATAGAATCAGGGCACAAGGCTGTTTATTGTCTGCCCTGATTCTCAGATCGTAAGCAACCATGGCCATGACCAATTCCGTGCTATGCTGTGATCAGAAGCCGGCCTGCCTTGGGTTAAGTAGACCATGTTCCTCCAAGTAGCCAGCCAGCATATTCAGGACTTGTTTTTCCAAGATCTTTCCTAAGAATGGAAGTTGATAAATAGGCCTGTAGTTCTTTGGAGCCATAATATCCGCTCCTGCTTCCTGCATGGTGTTTTTCTGCGCATCGTATGGAGAGAAGGCGGTTGTGAAGTGACTCCACTTCGCACTGGGCAGAATGCATGGCCATACCTGTGTCAAAGCCCAGCTCACCTGAGTTTCTGTTCAGTTCTGATGGAGGTTGAAGACAGTCTGACCCCACCCTGAAACTGCTTGTTCCAGCACACTAGTTTTAAAACAGTGCACTAAGAACCAGAAGCTCAAGGGAAGGGGGGAAGGAAGACCTCCTTTTTGTATATTTTTCTTTGAAGTAAAAATGTGTCCAGTTGGCGCCCATCTTGGTCGTGCAGCTGCAACTTCTTTTGGGTTCTTCGCAAGTCCCTTCTTAGGTCTTGCAACTCTTTCGGCAGATTGCTATTATGTCCCAATCTCTTTGTCTTCTATCAGGTAATTTCATTTTTGTCTTTAATTTCTCCAGAAAGAGAGTCCATACTTGCATCATGTTCATAGGGGCGTTTCCAAGTTCATCCGGCATCTTCTCTATTATCGAGAACCAGTCAATTTTATTTGTGTTTGTCCAATTTATGAGTTTTTGGTTAATTGTACCTAATTGGCCCTCCGGTATATAAGATGGTTGATATCTTTCCGTACAAAAGTTGAATTTAATATGTTACATCCCGTGATCACTCAAAGGTGTATACTCAATATGAAAACTAACTATTAAGGAAATTAACGGAAGGCATACAATAGTACAATCCAATGTTGATTGGGCATGCGGGCCATAGTAAGTTTTTTTTGGCGGTCGGTCTTCCTCCGTCCTACCATTCAGGACTCGCATACCTAAATACTCAAGATCTGTTACCAATTGGATACCTATTAGATCCTTTCGAATCCTCTCCCTTCCTTGTGACTGTTGCGGAACACTCCAGTACATATTGTCTGCTGTTAGTATTTCGTCTTCCTCTGGTGAAAATATCAAGTTTGAATTAAAATCTCTGTTTAATATTATATTCCATGATGGCTCTGCGGTGCGAAGGCCCGTTATTACTTTGCATAGTAAAGCATTTTTTATCTTTTTAACTCGGAGTTTGGGTTGAGTGTAATAATTAATCAGGATCATCGTCTTGTTATTAGTACCATTTTGTACTGTAAATTTGATTAATTGGATGCTGGTGTCGGGTGATTTGAGCTGCTCCAAATTAATTTTTAAGGCAACGGACACATAGATTGAAAGGCCACCTATGGCGCGACCATCATTTTTACATTTTTCTGCAGCAACAGTATAGTGGACGAAGCCGGCTAAGGGGATATCTTCTTGCGACCATGTTTCTTGCGGGGGCGATTATATCGCATTTAGCCCAAATCATGGTGTCTCTGGCTCACTCTGTTACGACTTCCGCCGTCAACTTTAGGAACTGCATGCAGACATTCGCGGAGTGGATGATTCAGAACTCCCTAAAGCTGAACGGCGATAAAACAGAGATCCTTGTCTTTGGCAAGGACCAGGACATCTGGTCTAGCAAGTGGTGGCCTCCATCTTTGGGAACTTGCCCATCTCCCTCCCAATCGGCCAGAAATCTCGGCGTCATATTTGACACATCACTATCCATGACCCTACAGGTCAACAGAACAGTGGCCACTTGCTGGGGGTCATTAAGATTCTGAAAAGAATCATGCATTACCTCTCCCCCCAAGCACGTAAGCAGACTGTGGTAGCATTAGTGGGTTCCAGATTGGACTATTGTAATGCACTTTATGTAGACTCCAATAAGGGCCTTATTCAGCGCCTTAAGGTCATCCAGAACGCGGCTGCGAGATTTGCCCTGGCTCTACCCAATGCATCTTCGGCTACAATGGCCAGAAAGAGCCTGCACTGGCTCCCTATACAACAGAGGATTTCATTTAAGATCCTGTGTCTGGCTTATACAGCTCTCACAGCTGGTCCTTTGGACCCTTTGGGTTCGCTCTTAACTCGCCATGTGCCCAGTAGGACCCTCAGATCGAAGGAGATGAATCTGCTTGTTGTTCCCCGCATTAGGAAGGTCCGCTGGGGAAGCAGAGCATTTTCCATCGTTGCCCCCCGGCTGTGGAATTCTCTTCCTTTGGAAATTAAGGCCCAGCCCTCTTTGTCCCTATTCAAAAAAGCGCTCAAAACCTGGTGCTTTATCAAGGCCTACCAGTAAGAGAACATTTTTTCTCCAGCTAGCTTCTTTTTGGTTAGGCGCCTTGACACCCATCGGGCTTAGTAGCGCTATACAAATTTGCTTTCATTTCAAGATCAGTGGATTTAATTTCACTTAGGTCCCTAATTTCTGCTAATAGTTTCTAGATATTGCACCTATTCAGAATGTCGTGACAACCCTGTGTCTCATATTCCGGTGTCCAAATAATTTGATGATGATCTTCGCCAGGCTTGGGAGAGCCTATCCTTGATTCCTTGCCATCCACCAGATTTGGCTGCATAATCTCCTTATTCGTTATATAAAAACTTAATTTGCCCTGAATCAAAGTACACTGTGTTTCTGATGTTGGTCTTGATAATTGGCATTGAGGATTTTCTCCAAAATCTTTGACTACTATTTCTGTAACTATTTGTGATGAGGAGACAGTCGTTACCTTTTCCGCTACTTCTCTGCGGTGTTCCATGTGTGATTGACTAATTCCACAATCTAATGCCCCTTTTATTCCAACTGGGTTGTTTGCTACTCGCGGGATTTGAGGTTTTAAAATGGTTATTATCTCGGCTGATTTTGTGATCCTCTCTGTATTGTGGCATCCCGGGACTAAGCGATTATCTTGGGATGGCATACTCTTCTGGATAGCCTTTTGGTGCTTGCTCTGTTTAGAACATGGAACGTTGTTTTTTTCCTGGGTTATGATTTTGTTCGAGTTTTCATCCGAGCCAGTAGTAGATGAATGGTTGGCACTTAAATGCTCTATCTGCTGATTTTTCATCATATATGAGGGGGTTATTACTCTTCCTAATAATTGGGAGTCCTTGGGTTCCTTATTGGTCATTGAAGTAACGTTGGTGGACTTATCATGTCTTCCTGTTGTTTCCAAACTATTTTCCAGTATGCAATCCTCTTTAATTAGTCTTGGGTTTATCTTTGAAAAAATGGGATATATGCTGATACTTGACTGTGGATCAGCATTGCTTTTTTGTTAATGGCTTTCCGTTCTTTTTTTCTTTGTCTCTTTGTTAATGTTTTTTTCTCTGGTTCTGAAACTATTGCCTCGGTCGTAACTAGCTCATTAGAATCTTCCCTACTTATAACATTACCAGACTTGAAGATTCGTTCTTTGTTCGATTGCCCTGGGGAGGGATCATTATTGGTTGATTGCTGCTCAGTTATAGGTGTTCCCAGGCGTCTATCTCTGTGGCAGGATTGATGAGTCGTTTGTTTAGAGTCAGTATCTGTTCTAGTATAATTGGTAAAGAGATCAATTTATCTAGAACTGGTCCACAGGTAGAGGTTGGTTGAGGCTGTGGAATGGTTGTTTGTGCTCTCATAATTAAATTTTTTAGATTGTCTAATTTTATGTTTATCCCAGCTATATATGATCCAATTATATTCATTAAATCAATCTGAATGTCCAATTTATCAGATTGCATTATTAAGGTTGATGTAGACGTTTGTAGTGCTTGTAATAGGGGAGCCACAAAATCCGGAGCCCCTTCATCCTTGGGGGGTTTTGCCTTGGGCTCATTATTTGATGATTTGTGATGCCTCGCATTTACTACTGGTAATATATTTTCACTGAGGTCCGTTGGCCTGAGTTGATTTTCTTTGTAAGACAGGCCAGATGGTTCAGACTCCTCTTCGTTGCTTCCCTTTTCAGTCGCTACAACAGCCTCTTCATAGACTGAATATTTGTCAGCCAGTAGTTCATTGTCTTTGTTTAATGATTGACATGAATTAGGCTGGATATGAATGAGCTCCTTGAAACTTGTATGTAGCAATTGTATATGATTTTGTTGGCTTTTACTCATTGCTTCAGGACTAGGACTAGGCCTGGGATTTTTTATATTTATAGGAAGCTCTTGTTGCGTAGGTAAGCTTTTAGGATCATCAGAGGTCGAATGTATTATCTCAGAGATAATTAGGCTGCTTTTTGTCTCGATTGGGTTTTTTTTGTAGTCTAAATTTTCTAAATTTTCCAGTTGTTCAAGCCCATTAGGTGAATCACAAATTATCGCTAAATTGAAGGTTTAGGTTCCCAGAAGTGGTTGTGTGAGTAGCGTAGACGAACCACTGATTATTCCCTCTGAAACTTTTTAAGGGAGCTATAGGAGTTGATAATCCCAAGACATCCCCTGTTGAAGAAAAAAATACAGAACCCGGATCCTTTAGTAATTGAAATCGTAAGTTCTATGTAATGCTTCTATTTGAAGCAGATTTTTCAAATAAAGAGGCAATTGGTGAATTTAGTGGGTTTTTTAGGGTGTTGCTTGCCTTATTTGCGTTTGTTTTATCTGTTCTTCTCCGTTTGGCAAGACTCCTTTGAGCAGTTGTCCTTTCGCCCGGAGCCTTCCTCACATTGCCAGTCCGCATAATTGATGTTGACTCGGTTTGGGCGCCAGATGTCCAAATGGTTAAGGGTTATGCGCAGGCTGTCCGCTTTACACTGTGCCAAACCCCCAACCTCCAAGCTTCCCAGTACACCTGCTGGGGGAGAGGCTCTGACCGTAGCTCTTCCTCTTCCTTAATATTTGAATTACTCCCTTATACAGTGCTGAAGCCTGTGCCGGGGCCTGGGATATTGCAGTCAGGTGCACATTACTAGCGTGGAGAAGACTGCCTACAGGGGGCAGGGGAGCAAGTTCTTGCCTGGTCTGGTCTTGTCTACGTAACCGCATATGCCACCCGGCGCCAAGCTCACAAGACCCAGACCGCAATGTCCCTTAAGGTCACCTGCACTGCCCCAGAAAACCAATCTCTATGGCTCCTCTGACCAGCTAGTCTCCCCGCTTCTCCAAAACTTACCCGACTCATCCGACTAGGGTTAGCTCACAACGTCACCAGTTATTCCGCTTCCCCGGTTTCGGGTTCTCCACCGTTTGAGTCTTGTATGTGCGTGTTTAGATTCGATATTCCACGACGCAATTTTCTCCGGTGCACCAATGCACCAAATGCACACGGGCGCAACCTCCTGCCCGGGTTCCCCACCATTTGTGACTTATATTTGTGTGTTGAAATTTGATATTCCACGACGCGATTTCTCCCGTGCACCAATGCGCCAATGCACAAATGCACACAGGCGCAACTTCCTGCCCGACTTCACCTGCTGCACCGGAGCCTGCAAGCCGCTGACACCCACCGACCACGGCGGACTGCGGCAGTTTTTTCAGGCAGCACCCACATATGGTTAAACCAGATGCCGCGTTGATTTCCCCGGCAGGTCGGCCTTTCTGTTGATATCCTTACACCTCCTTACTCCCTCCTCACAGGATGCCGGGAGCTTTTTTTTTACCGGGGGCCGAGGGCCGGGTGCCGGGGGCCGGGTGCCGGATGCCGATCAGGGGATCAGGGGGAGCTTTGATGATACTCGGCAGGGCTGCTTCAACTTGCCTGCCCCTTGCCTACCACGCCTGCTCGCCGGCTGCTCTCCTCCGAGGAATGGCGAGTGGAGTCTGGCGTTCAGCGCTTGTTGCTCTCTGCTGCTCTCTGCTGGGACTTATCCACTGACTATGCCAGAAAACCTCAGAGTCATCATTTATAACAAGTTCATGCTACATAAGATCTTCAAGTGTCTACTCTAAATGGGGTGGAAGAATGCTTGCATACTGGGGTGGAAAGCTATCTTGTACTTCGGTCACAATCCACCTTGCAGCAATTCAGGAAGGAGCTGAAGACCTGCCTATTTCCACACCACGGTGAAACACCTTAGACCTCTTCCCCAGGCTGATGGACTCCTCCCCCCCTAAGACACCCTCGGGTATTGCTCGCTTAATAAACCTTTTTCATTCTCATACTCTTTCACACATGATGAACCATGACCCAGGGACCCATCACTAGCTCACTGGATAATGGCAATGCTCCCTCCGACCGAATCTTCAAACAATACAGAACCCCACAGCCAGACTCATCCTCAACCTCCTCGATGAAACTACATCCCAGCCCACCTAATGCAACTCCATTGGCTCTCGGTTCAGAAGTGATGTCAATTCAAGCTACTGCCACACACATACAAGGTTCTACATAACCAAAGACACACCCACATTAAGTACCACATGAACTTCCACCAACTGTTGACATTACAGTCCACCTCCCTATGTCTTGCTTGCACTCTCGCATCTACTAAAGCAGATTAGTGGGCGCTCTTTCTCCTACATCGCAGCAAAGACCTAGAACAGCTTCCCCACACAGCTCTGGGACATCAACTCACTTCTGGAATTCCGACGGGCCATCTAAACCTGGCTGTATGACTATTAGCAAATCAGTTACCATCTCAATTTCTGGATCATTGCAGAATAATGATGTCCAACTGTATTTGGCAATACCTTTCCAATTCAAATATAAAAAGAGAGAGTGTTCCTTTCATGCCTCCACCTATTTGCTGCCTTTTATGAGCTGCATTTTTTTAAAATTACACAAACCCTATGATTCTGAGAATTGCAGGGTTTGTCACCTTAAAAGGGTTTTTAACCTCATGTCCTCAATTTGCTGACACAGCTACAGATTTGTTAAATAGAGTTGTTGATGTTGTCAGTTACATAGAGGGGAAGGCCAATACACATTGCTTAAAATATGTAGGCAGAGGTGGGTAGAGGATATCCCTTTAGACCCCTGGGGCATATTTATTAGCCTCTTGCAGCACTGGAGCATCACTTTTTGTGACGCTCCAGCACGCAAAGCTTGAAATCATATCTACAAGGTCACGCAAGGTCAATTTGCATGGCTTTGAATGACCACCTAGATATGGAGTTAGGCAAGGCAGTGCAAATCATTCTGCCTTGTGCTACCTTACTCTGTCCATGGGGGGAATTCCATGGACTTTGAAGAGGGTTTTCCCATGCAACACCCACAGATTTTGATACTTCCCCAGATTTACAAAACCATGTAAACCTGGGAATGCACCAAAAGCTTATACTTCCCAAGGTAAGGCGGAACAAAGAAATACATTAATTCGTCCTACAGCACACATACAAAGAAGAAAAATCCTCCAATGGTTGTTTTTGTGCAGGAAGATGCCCTTTCTGCATAAAGACAATCCTGCCGACAACACAGGCCCCCTTGCACCATGATGAAAGGGTGCCTGCATCATCACTAAGCTGCTGAAAGGGTGCCTGTGCATGGAGAAAGGAGAGGAATGGAGAGGAATGCCCTGCATCCGTTAAATATTGTCCATTCCTGCCCTTTCACTTTAATGCAGGACAGTTCAGCAAGGTGATTTGCTGAGCTTCTATAGACCAAAGTCCCTTAGGTGAGGTCCTTGGTGACTGGGGAGATGTGCAGTTCTATTGGCTGACATGAATTAATGGACAAGTGCATGCCTCCCAGTAGTCCTCATGGCTGCTCAGGCCTAGAGACTTTAAGCACAAAGACAGCTTCCTGCAATAATTCCTACTGAAACACAAGCCATGAAGAAGAAATGTGCCCTGTCTCTCATTGTGAGATAAGGTTTCCAGTCTGACATGCAACCTTAACCCTTCACAAGTGTGTCAAGAGCTCCCCATACACCTTGGAAATAACATACCTTCCAATTCATCTCTGTCCTGGCCGCACGTTGTCACAAAACTCAGGTAAAACTCAGAATTCCTGACGGAGTGGTCAGAAGCTTCACAGACAAACGGAGGCATTTCCTGAGTATTTTGACATGCCCTCACAACCGTTAGACGGGTATCACTACCTGTTGGGAAAACGTTTTGTAAGAACACAACAGAGACTCTGGATGTAGGATTTCACGATACCCACTAATATGTATTTATTCAATGATAATGTGTTGTTACATAGTATGTCTACTGCTAACACCAGTAAATAGCAAATGCTACTTTGACCCAAAGTAATAGTACTCAATTACCCACCTTCAAACGGTGGCACACTGAGACATCCAGGGGAGGGGACTTTGGGGGATGTTCGAACCCCTGCCCTTCCTATTACTACATGCTTTGTATCAAACCACAGGCAAGCTGCATCCAAGATTTTCTGAGTCAAATTACCTCCATAAAAAGAGATAACTGTTAGTTTCTCTGAGCACCCTCTAGTGGCCATGAAGCCTCTGATTAGCACCAGTGGACTTAGTACCTGCAGTGGTTAGAAAAGAATACATGGGTCCAGCAGCAAAGACCTTGTGAGAGATGGGAAACAGAAGTCACATGCCTTGGGTTAGCTGCTAGCTGCTGGGACATGGTTCCAGGCTATGGCCCACAAGTGTAATCACAATGCAAACCATTGAGAAGGGTTACTAATAGCACCATCAGAGCTGCAAACAGTTAACATAACAGCTGGAGTGTTTCAGATTACAGGAAGGTAATGTGCCAGATTTCACATAATTGGGTCAAGGGCAGATTGGCAAAATGACAGTGTGTGCCCAATGGCAGAAACTGTGGCCATTCAGTTTTACAACTGATATAGTAGAAAATTCCATTAATCCTTTCTTTGCTAGGCCCCCCCCCACGTGCTAAGCCTTTTTTTTGACTATTTGAGGTAGCTTGCACGTAGGCCCCTGTAACATTTGTCCACATAAGGTATCAACACTAAATTTGAGACCTTTTCTTCCAAAATAATGAGAATTTTAAAGGTACCCAGGGTTTGGGGATTCCCCCGGAAGGGAACCAGAAATTAGCCAAAATACAGCATTTTTTTTTTTGCTGCAGAAGAGAGGTATCAACAATCACCATCTTCCCACCTTTCAGGAACAGGCAGACATTTGTAAGAAAACCACAATTTTGTACACCGTTTTGGCATTCAACCCACCCCACATTCCCAAAAGTCTTCCTATGAAAATGGTACCTGACTTTAGTGGGTAGGCCTGGTGCCCGTGACAGACAACGGGCCGATACGCAACATGGACACACCACATTTTTACAGAGAAACCTGACCATTTTTTTACAAAAATGCCTAGCTGTGGGTTTTGAACCCTATATATTTTTGAAAACTAGACACCCGGTGTAAACAAGGATAGATAGAATTTGTGGTCTCACTGGTTTATGTTCCATTGCAAATCTCAAACTTAGCAAAAAAAATATTTTCCTCACATTCTGTGATGGAAAGTTCTGGAATCTGCATGGATCCACAATATTTTACCCACCTGCATTCTCCAAAGTATTCCGATGAAAATGGTACCTCACTTGTGTGGGTGGGCCAAGTGTTCGCGGCTGGGCCCAACACTTATTGTGTAGACATTGGGGGATCGACACAACCCATACCTCCTTGGACTCCTGATGCGATCCCAAAGCAGGGATTCACTAGGGAGGGGTACCATTGGAAAGGGGAGATTCTCCCCTTTCCAATTATACCTATCCTATCTTTTTATATGCTCGGGGGCTGAGATAGCATCCTGAGAACGTAGAAAGTTTATTGGCTCATTTAAGTTTCAGTTTCACTGAAATGATGTCTGCGCAACATGCGCGCTGATCATCATTAAAGTGAAACCACAACCACAGCCTCAGAGGGATTTCCAGTGCCGTGTGTAAGGACGGCTGGCAGCCATCCTGCGCACATGAGCACCGTGGTACAAGACGGCTCCTTGCTGTCCTGCACATGGAAGGGGTTAATCCCTGTGGGCTTTATTCTCCCGGACCCCTTAATATCATCACCCTAGGCCAGGTCAGGTGGCTTAGTAGATTAATGCAGCCACTGTAGGGGCCTGTGTTTAACCTCAGGTCCATTCAGCCTTGCATTCTTCTGGGGTGGAGAACATGAGAACCAATGAGTTGGGTAACGATAAACATCTATTATTCAGCACCAAGAGGCTTTTTTGGGTGAGCGTGTGCTTTATAATTAAACATGTTATGTTATGATGCTTTTGAGGCTGCTCCTAGGCAGCAGGTGTTGAGGTGTCAATATGTTCATATATGAATGTGTTCTCTGTGTGCATCCAATCAATTAAGGCTTGCATTGAAACTATAATTCAGGACACTCACCAAGTGTGTTGTTCTCAAGTTTTTCAAGTTTAAATACTTTATTCGACAACATTGTCATAAAAGCTTTCTTCCCTAAACTAGACAGAATAAATACTAATCTAATAATAAAAACGTATTAAATACCATACATTTGTACATTGTTGGCGAATAAGGATCTTTAAAATTTACAGATTCTTTTTTAAAAGGAGTATCATCACAGACCAAAGGAAGCTCATGTAGTTCATGGGGGTTTTAAAGTGCGCGTGCGTATTATCCAGGCCCATCCCAGGAATTTAGCCACAGCAATTGCAAGTTGAGGTGCACAATTTGATTTCAGGACCCTAAAAGCCTCAATACATCTCCTTGTGCCCAAGTTTCTGCATGCCGGTTTCAGCCACCTATTCCTTGGGGCAGCGTATAGTGGACATATAAATAAAAAGTGCAAAATATCTTCTACATGGGATTTACAATGGAAGCATGTGTTTACATTAGCTGGGGACCACTTAACAGTAAAATCATTTAGGGGCAAGGTGCCGACTCTGAACTGGAAATACAATTTCCTATCTAGAGGCTTGGAGATCAAATCCCAATACTGTTCAAACATTGGGGAGGTTTTTAACTCCAGGAACTGGGATGTCAAGGCAGGAGATTGGCTAGAGGTCAGTGCAGCATTATTTATCATGTCCCAGTATAACTTTTTTAATGTGGTCTTTGAAGGAAAGTCATCTGGGTCTGTTACGGACCACAAGTGTTCAAGGTGCAATTTTTGAAGTAATTTCCTCACTTCTTTTAGCCAAACTACTTTATGGAAGATATCAGAGTTATCAACGTCCAATAAGGCAGCAGCATAATGTCTCAACTCCGGGGTGGATTTTATACGCCTCCAATATAGAAGGGGGCGAAGTCTGATCATGTCCTCAATCCTTTTCCTCACCAGGTCGTAATGGAGAGGAGTAGAGGGGGTGCTCTGTGGAACCCCGATCAAGCCCCGCAGGAATTTATTTTCTGCCACTGTTAAAACAATCAAATTGGTGAAACCCCAAAGTTCTGAACCATAAAGGCATGCACCCAGCACTTTCATGCCATAGATCTCCAATGTTGGCTGTGTTGGCTTTGTAAATGAAGATTTATACTTTTTGGCTATTGCCCATGCCAACTGATTAAATTTTAACAATACAAAGTCCATGTGGGATCTCCAATTCATACTAGCGTTCAGGGAGATGCCTAGATAAGTGAAGGCATCCACTTCTTCCAGGAAAGCCCCGTTGTAAACCATTTTCCCCTTGAATTTCTTGGAGGGATTCAGATTCATGAATTTTGTCTTTGATGTATTTATTTCTAAGCCCCGGATCCGGCAGAATTCGCCAAAAGCGTTTATTGTCTTATGTAGACCACTAGGGGTCCGCGAGACCAGCAAGGTATCGTTTGCAAACATAAGTACTGGAACTCGCTTCCCATCTAGTAATGGAGCATCCGTCGGAACTTGCTTCAGGAAATCCACAATGCCATTTATGTAGAGGGAAAATAACGTGGGGGCCAGGACACAGCCCTGTCTTACACCTCTCTCAACAGGGAAGGTTTCCGTGACCTCCCCCTGGGCTCCCCACCTAATCCGGGCATAATTGTTCTCGTGGAGTCTTACAAGCAAAGTTAGTAATTCCGGGCTTATTCCTAAATCCCTTAAGACATCCCAAAGTTTTTGCCGGGGAACTAAATCAAACGCGGACTTCAGGTCAACGAAAACAGCGAACAGAGGACCATTTAGCAGGGTGGCATTTTTCCAGTATAAAGTTAAAAAGTGGAACACCTGGTCGACAGAGCTGGTTAAAGGGCGAAATCCCGCTTGATAAGGCGAAAGAATGTCCTTGTCAACTATCCAGGCTTGTAACTTGTTTTGAACCAGCCTGCCCATCAACTTTTGGGCACAGTCGATGAGGCTGATTGGCCTGTAGTTGCTTGCTATAGCCTTATCTCCTTTTTTGTAAACTGGGATTATTTCTGCTCCTTTCCATGTTGTAGGAATCTTTGCCCCCTGAGCGATAGCATTCCCAAACCATACAAAATATTTACACCAGCTATCTCTGTCTAATAGAAAAACATCAGCCGGTATGCCATCAATGCCTGGTGCCCTGCCTCTGGTCACTCCATCCATTGCCTCATGTACATCTTTTAATGTGAATAATTCATTGACAAAAAATACCCTTTCTAGAGGGGGAACTGTCTGAAGGCCTGTGTTGTCAGCATATTGGGGTTTGAAAAAGTCAACCCAGGACTCCTTAGGAACATGATTTTTTGGGCATTCCGCTACACCCCCTGAGCCCCACTTTAATATGGCCCAAAACTCTTTCTGGTGTTTATCAACACATGCCTTCTTCAGATCTAACCAAAGATTCTCATCCCATTGCTTTTTTGCCTTTAACTGGGTTTTTCTGCATTCGTCCCTGGCTTTTAAAACTCCCGTTTTGAATCTTAAAGCATTACTAAGATTATGTCTTGCTATTCTACATGATTGATCGTACCAACCCTTCTTTATGGGTTGTCCATTACCCTTCTTCTTCTTGCTTGTTTTCAGGAATAGCTTCTGAATACTAGCAAAAAACTTTGGCTGTGACTCTTCAATCATCACTTTAAAATTTTCATCATTTGTTAAAACCTGTAGTCTGGCGACTTCATCGATAACTAGCCCCTCAAGGACCTGCCTATCCTCTGCATTGGCTACTAAAGTTGCCCATCTAACATGACGAAGATTATTTGATGAAACAACATCTGAAGTCATAAAGTTCTTAGCTGGATTTTCTGCCATTATTTTTTGTTCCAGGTTGAATAGTAAAGACAAAGGGTTGTGATCACTCTCCAACCTAGATATGACCTGCATGTCGATCACTTTACTCCAGGCTCTAACATCTATCAGAATATAATCAATCCTACTACTTGATCTTAGGTTATCAAAGGTATGCCTACCCTGAATATCCGAAGGAGTGCGGCCATTGGCAGCCCTCAATCCTCTGGATAGGCATAAGCTTTTAACCTGAATAGCTACTTCTGTCCATTTTTTAACCACTGGAATGTCTAACTGAGGAATTCCCCATTTGGTGTCTTCTTCATATGTCAGCTCATTATCCTCGCAACCTAGGGGTTCAAATGTTGTGTTTAGGTCTCCTCCCACCAATATATTGAACTGGGTAGATATCGTCTCTAGATCAACATCTAAATCTCCTACTATATCTGAGGATATGCCCCCTTGCGTTCCCCTAGCATAGATATTGTATATTGCCAGCTTGCAACCATCGTTACAAGTGAGCAGTATAGAAAGTAGGTCGCTATTGGAGATATGGTTCTGCTTGAAGGTGCATTGCAGAGCTTGCCGTATCCAAATAATTAGACCCCCTGAAGGGCGTCCCCTTGTATTCTTTTTCGCGGGCACATAATAGTTTAGAAATCCCAAACGAAAGATTGGTGACACTGACCATGTCTCCTGTAGCAGCACAATGTCATGAGAATCTATAAAGTCGCACCATTCTGGGGTCTCTATTTTATGTTGGATACCTGCGATATTCCAAGAGATGATCTTGATGGGACTTTCCCTTTCCATATTCCTCTTATTTAAGGGAATAGTCAGGTTAGGGGAAGGCGCATCAGGTGGAGACCTTGCTTCAACTAGTTTGATACCAGATTGAGCAGCAAATGAGCTGCTCTCTACTGGTTTAGGGCTATAACCTCTAGGTTCAAGTATCCTAGTCTCTCCGCGATCTATTTCTTTTGACATGGGAGTACTGGGATTCCCGTGCTTGACCTCTGCCCTACACTCATCGGGTTTTCCAGTCAGTCACATTGGCATAATCCTGATATGGCAGCAAACCTATTTTCTATCGCAATTTCCCAGTTATTTTTGTTTGCCGGGTATTTGGCTTTTCTTATTACAGGGTTCCATTTAGTTTTTAACAATGTTGGATTTATGGTGTTTCCCTTTTTTGTATAAAAGAAATCCAACGTTAATGGCACAATTTCTGTAGATCTACGCTGGGGGGGGGTATATATTAGCTAGTATGTTTGGTAGGACTTCAGGATCCGAGAGGTGCAACACCACGCAATCCCCCCTAAACTTTTTAATGCCACCCCCAATCCATTCAACCCTTCTAGCTTTTACTACTTCCTGTGCCAACTGGTCCCTGCCTCCTGGTTTAAAAGCCATATTCTTTGATAACCAATGAAGTGATTTGTTAATCAAAGAAGGGATATTCTCCTCTTGTCCTGGTTCTAATTGGGGACAATTTGCTAGGACCAGTATTAAAGGGGACGCTTCCACTATTAGTTCTACAGGACCTTTATCTATATTCTCTATCTCATTGGAATTTCTAGTAGCAGGCCCTGCAGAATCCTCAACCATGGGAGCTGGGTTTAGAATTCCCATCCCCTCTCCCCCTTGTCCCGACCGGGACGTGGTGTTTTGGGAAGTGTTTGCGGCAATATCTGGGCAAACTACGGCTTTAGTAATTTTCGGATCTGCCATAGCCAAATTTGTTGGGATAGACTTGAGTGTTTCTACTATAGTTTTTTGCAAAAGCGATCCCAATCTAGTGACCTCTGCTGTAAGCAGGTCAATTTTACTTAGAAGTGGTTTAGTAATCGTTTTAATTTTATTATCTATGGCATTCAGTAGCTTTTTGAATTGATCTTCATCTAGATGAATTACACCTCCCCCATTGTTCCCAATGTCATCGCCATTTTTATCCTCAGAGGAGGCCTCAGGGCATTTTTTACCTGATCTAAGTCCGCCCCTTTTTGGTATGTTTTTACCCTTACCCTTTGTTACTCTAGGGGCTGGCACCGGTGTAGGAGTTTCCTCTTCTAAGGTATTAGTTTCAACATCAGTTGTGCATTCTGGAGCTGGTTCATTAATCTCGACTAATAATTGGGTCAGTGGGTTATTATCAGGGGTTTGGAAAACCTCATTACTAATGTCAAGAACTGAAACTAGTAGGGGTGTATTGTCAATGAGCAAGTCCGGCGAATAGCTAAGACCCAGAGATGACCTCCTATCCTGGTTAATTTTGGCAACTTTCTGTACCATGTAATTGTCTATTGTGTTAAGTGGAGCAGAAGATGCTTTGGCTTTAGACATGTTAATATCAACAATGGTAGTCCTTGGGAAGAAAGTCAATATGATGATCCAGAAGATTGCAGGAATGGGAGGGTGGCAGCACTTACTTGGGTGAAATTGGACAGCGTTCTTGGCCCTGCTCCTGCCTCTTCGTGCCGATGAGGGCCGTAGAGGGCCCGCCCTTTGCCCGGGCTTCGCCCCGGGCGCTCCCCGCGCGCGACTCGCGGGGCGAGAGGTGTTGCACTCCTTTTACGCGCCTCCGGGCGCTCTGCTGGCGTCACTGCCGCCGGGGCACCTGGGAATTGTAGTTCCCAGCCCACTCGGCGCCGTCGATCGAGATGTGGGTGTTCGTTGCGCCGTTTCCCTCACGGCGGTGCTGATGCACAGGACTGGCTGCCCAAAGGTGGTAAGTTCAACAAGCCAATTCCCTCACGGCAGTGCTGATGCACAGGACTGGCTGCCCAAAGGTGGTAGGTTCAACAAGCCATTTCCCTCACGGCAGTGCTGATGCACAGGACTGGCTGCCCAAAGGTGGTAGGTTCAACAAGCCGTTTCCCTCACGGCGCTACTATCTGCCTCTGTAAGCCCCCAGTGCACGCTCGGCGCTGCACTCCTTTTACGCGCCTCCGGGCGCTCTGCTGGCGTCACGGCCGCCGGGGCACCTGGGAATTGTAGTTCCCAGCCCACTCGGCGCCGTCGATCGAGATGTGGGTGTTTGTTGCGCCGTTTCCCTCACGGCGGTGCTGATGCACAGGACTGGCTGCCCAAAGGTGGTAGGTTCAACAAGCCGTTTCCCTCACGGCGCTACTATCTGCCTCAGGTGACTAAGGTGGCTTAGTAGATTAATGCAGCCACTGTAGGGGCCTGTGTTTAACCTCAGGTCCATTCAGCTTGCATCCTTCTGGGGTGGAGAACATGAGAACCATGAGTTGGGTAACGATAAACATCTATTATTCAGCACCAAGAGGCTTTTTTGGGTGAACGTGTGCTTTATAATCAAACATGTTATGTTATGATGCTTTTGAGGCTGCTCCTGGGCAGCAGGTGTTGAGGTGTCAATATGTTCATATATGAATGTGTTCTCTGTGTGCATCCAATCAATTAAGGCTTGCATTGAAACTATAATTCAGGACACTCACCAAGTGTGTTGTTCTCATATCCCTGGATGCACAGGTCGTCAACCTTATCGCACTTTTTCATGGAGCCTTGACAGCTGGCCGAACCATGACCTAAGCACGTCTCACAGCTCAAAGAGTATCCTAGAAAGGAATGGCAGATGTCATTTATAAGGTTCTAGCACCACACATGTTCTTCAACTTTTCTATACGGGACAGGACTCCAAATCAATGTCCTTCACCGCAAATGAGAGTATGCGAAGCAAAGACAGCATGCACATTTAAGGCAAAAATACAAACCCCACAATCAAAATCTCAAGCAATTCAAAGCACACTCTACACAAATTACAATGTGCACTAAGCAAAAGAGGAGATCTGACCTAAAGGCCAGAGTTGCCTACTTTGGAACTGGGGAACCAGATTTGAGTACCGGCGACTGTTAAACAGCCTGTAATTCTGGGTAAATCAAAAAATCCTGACCTTACTAATGTAATCTATTGCTTTTGTAAAGCTCTCAAATGCCCTTGGGAAAACTATGCACTGTAGAAAAAAAAGGAAGCAGCTATTTACAAGGCTGCTGGCCAAATTGAACATCTCCGCCATTTAACCAGCAGCCGGCAAAATAGTAAATCATCTTTGCAGTTTATCTGGGCGTATGCTATATAGTAGAAATGATGTTGTTGTTGTTGTATAGCTCTATTTCGAAATATTTCATTTCATAAAAGCATTACAGTAAAAATCAATGTGAGCATAAAAACAGTTGTACATCAAAACTGACAAAATCTCAAAAAGGGCGCTACAAATATACAACATAGTAGATAACATCCATTCTAAAAGCATTTGTGCAAGTACATAATTATCATCTTCGAGAAGGAATAATGGGGAAGGGACACATACAAAAAACAACCGGGCCACTGGAATGAAGGTTGGCATCCTTACTGGAGGATCTTTCTCCTCGCAGTTCTTATCCTCCAAGCCCACCCCAGGAATTTTGCCAGGCCACAAGCAAACAGTGGGTGAGGGTCTGATCTTAACAGCTGTAGGGCCTCCAAGTGAGACCGAGTGCCCAGCCTCGCGCAGAGCGGTTTCAACCATCTGCGATGGGGAGCAGCGTAGGCTGGGCATTCGAACAACAAATGGGGAATGGATTCATCCCTGGACGTGCAAAAAGGGCAAGTTTCTATGGTTTGCCATGGTGGTTTCCATTTAGCTGTCCTTGTGCCTAAGGGCAAAACCCCAGCCCTAAATTTGAAATACAACGCCCTATCTGCTGGATTCGAAATCGCATCAAGGTAGGGTTCTCTGAAGGGACGGCATTTGATAGCCAAAAACTCCTCAGCTGATCTGCACAGATTCGGATGGGACACTCTCTCGTTATCCACCCACGACCAGAATATTTTCTTTAACAACTGTTTAGGTGGTGAAGATCTATTGGCCCAAGCGTCATCCAGACCTAAATCACAAAGGAGGCGCTTTACTCCAAGGAGCCAAGCGATCTTATACCAACCCGGGGTTGAAAGAAGGTCGCTTAGTGCATCCGCATAACTTGAAAGTTCAGGGACATTCCATATACGGGCCCACAGAAGGAGGGGACGTAACTTGGCCTGGTCGGCTATGGATCGTGTTCCTGTATCAAGTAGAAGGGGAAGAGTGGGAGAGCTGTGGGGGAGCCGCATTAGGTCTTTGTGAAACTTGTTCTCCAGATGGGATAGGGTATCAAATTTCTGGGTACCCCACAACTCAGCCCCATACAATGCCGCACTCACAGCTTTTGCCTTGTAGATATCGAGTATCACCCCAATGGGTTTAAGGGGTGAGGCGCGATGTTCTTTTAGGAGGGCGCCCGTAACCCTCCTATGTGTCAAAATGGTTTTTTGGTGATGCGCCTTCCAACACATGGAATCACAGAGTCTGATTCCTAAGTAATCGAATTCCCTGACCCTCTCTAAAGGTACTGAGTCTATAGATGGCGGGTAGACTGTCTTCCTGGGGGGATTCAGCACAAGGAACTTGGTTTTACTGATGTTAATAGCCAAGCCCCTTGCGTCGCAAAAGCCCTGGAACCTCGATAACAGGGTTTGGAGGCCCTTCGGGGATTTCGAAATCAGCAGGGTATCGTCTGCGAACAGGAGCGTTGGTATCTTTCTGCCCGCCAGGGAGGGAGCATCTGCTGGTAGTTGGAGAAGGTGCTCTACCACTCCGTTTAGATATAGAGAAAACAGAGTGGGAGCTAGCACACACCCCTGGCGGACGCCCCTGTCAACAGGAATCCGAGATGTTTTTTGGCCCTGCTGACCCCATCTAATTTGGGCAAAGTTGCTTTCATGGAATTTGATGGTTAAGGCCAACAAGTACGCGGGCATACCCATACCCTCAAGTACAGCCCACAGTTGGTTACGTGGAACTAGGTCAAAGGCAGTCCGTAAATCGATGAAGGCGAGATACAGACTGCCCTTGCCCAGTTTGACCACTTTCCAATAAAGCATTAGGAAACGGAATGTCTGCTCAATCGTACCGGTTCCGGATCTGAAACCGGCCTGAAAGTCAGACAAAACCTGCATTTCCTCGGCCCACTGCAAGATCCTACCCAAAACTACCTTCCCTGCTACCTTCTGAGTGGAATCAAGCAGACTTATGGGTCGGTAGTTAGCAGGGTCGTCCCTGCAGCCCTTTTTAAAGATGGGGACGACTTCCGCACCCCTCCAAGAATCCGGGAAACCGCCACCCACCAGTGCCTCATTCAGGAGTTTAGCAATATATAGGCTCCAGACCTCTACGTTGCTACGAAGCAGGTCACCCGGGACTCCATCTGGGCCTGCCGCCTTATTGGGGACGATACACCTGATTGCTATTTCCACCTCCCTAGATGAAAAAGTGGGGCCAGGATGAGAGATATTATCTGGCACTATATAACTAGTACCCCTGCTTGGACCCAAAACCCCCAAGGAGTTAGAGTAGAGTTTAGAAAAGTGGGCCAACCAAACTTCCCCTGTGATGTTACATGTTAACAGGGAGTCAACAGGCCTGTCCCTGCCTCTAATCAGAGCCCAGAAAGCCCTTGAGTCCTTTCTAGAGCCAGCCTCCATTAAATCACTCCAGAAGTTAGTTTCGTGCGTGACCTTTGCCACAGCTTGGGTCTTCTTGTAGTTTTTCCTAGCTAGTGAGATCAAAGCCGGGTCTTTAGCACTAACCGCCAGGATTAGCTCACTTTTTGCTTGGCGGCAAGCGTGGGAGTACCATTGATCTCTACCCCTAGTCTCGTTTCTCCGCTTGGACCCCCCCCTCCCCTCAGGAACCAAGAAAAGATTACTAAGTGATACAATGGTCTCTACAAATGGCACGAGGATAGGGGTATCGGAGTCCAACGTGCCTACGATACACTTAGCTTCCATCATTATGGACTTTGCTTGGGCCATTCTTGTAGCATCAGAAGCAACCTTAGCCCATTTCAGTCGCCTCCCGCAGTTAGATGGAACAACTTCATGGGATGATTTCCAAGTTAGCCGGGATAATGCTGTGGCCCCTGTGTCCCACGGGAGAGCAAGCGTGAGGACCAAGGGATTGTGGTCACTATCCGTAGATTGTTGGACAACCATATCAAGGACATATTCCCACAGGTTGTAGTTTAACAGCACGTAATCAATTCTGGAGGTGTGTCCAATCCTGTTAAATGTGTGCGCACCCCCAGTATCTGACTTACAACGGCCATTAGTGGCTCTGAGGGCGTATTCCAAGCAAAGTGCGTTAATATCAATGGCCTTCTGTGTCCATTTCTTAATGGGGTCAAGAGCAAGCAAGGGAATGCCTCTCTTGGCATCGTCCTCCCATGTGTCCAAAATGTCATCACTGGCCAGAGGCTCGAAGCAACAATTGAAATCCCCGGCCAGGATAATAAAGGAGTCAATGTTGCAGCCAGTTAGCTCCTCTTCAACTCCAGTTAAAGACAAGGGGCTCGAGTTCCCCGCCCTGGCCCCCCTGAAATACAGGTTAAAAAGCTCCAGAGACTTGCCCCCCGGGCATTGGATAGTGAGTCTCAAAAGATCTGGGGATGGGGAATTTATATGTTTTACTGTGAGCCCCAACGATACACTAACCCAGATGAGAAGGCCACCAGAAGGACGGCCCTTACTGCCTTTGGACCTGGAGGCCGGCACAGAGTAGGTCGTGAAGCCGACTCTGTGCACGGGCTCCAGGCACCAAGTTTCTTGTAGGAGGCAGATCCCAAAAGGCTCCATGAAAGAAATCCAGTCAGGTTTGTCAAAGTTCCGGGCAAGCCCTGCCACATTCCAGCTTAGGATTTTAAGCTGGGGAACACCTGCCAAGGTCTTATCAGACTGTGGCTCAGAAACTGGAAAGGTGACATGGATATCATCAACCCTGGAAGATTGGAGAGAAACTGCAGGTGACGAGGTATCGGGGGCAGTCATGCTTAAGGCTAAGGGAGTAATAGGAGAACACACAGCTGGGGGAAGATGCACCAGATCCTGCATAGAGGGGACCTGAGTTGAAGACTGGGTCGGAGGGGCAGTACTAATCACACCCACGGTAGTCGCCAAAGTCGATCTCCCCGCCTCCAGTGTAAGACCATTGGGGTTACCTGGTAGTGCTGTTGCTGGGGGCGTTAGGAGTCAGTCGACATCCTCCAGGCTGCCAAGCCTATTTGAAGATACAGTTCCGAGCCAGCCACTGTTTGGATTATACACATTGGGAGGGTATCCCCAACTAGGCTGTTGGGGGACTGTAGGCCAAAAGCCCCCCTGCGGGCATACAGCACGGGGGGGATAGAAGAATGACAAAGGCCTTGGAGCAATAGAGGAACCCCAGTCTTGATTCCCAGGAGAACAGATATGTTTGGCCGTATAGACATCATCGAAGGTTACGACTATGCAGTCACCGGGGGTCGATTTCCTCGTGGTTCCCACCCACGGAACTCTTCGTGTCGTTAAGACTCTACTCCTCCTACCATTGGGGATAGGTCTATAGGTATTAAGCCAATGCATAACTTTATTGCGTAGGGAATGCTGGTCTTCATATTGGCCATTCTCTAATTCCGGGACACCCGTCAAAACCACCATATAATCATTTGCTTCAGGAGGAAGATCGATGTAACCTCCTCGGAAATTACTCCTGGTATGAGGACCCCCAGCAGAATGAGTAGGGGGTTTGTTCCGAGGGGCCTGGGCAGGACGGGAACTAGAGCTAACTGAGTTCTGAACTCTCGGTGCAGCTGTTGTAGTGTTGTTCCGAGGGGCCTGGGCAGGGCGGGAACTAGAGCTAACTGAGTTCTGAGCTCTAGGTGCAGCTGATGTAGTGCCAATATGAGATTGTGTTGTTGGAGCATTTGAGGTGTTAGCCCTGGGCTGGGGGGGCAGATTTGCAGTAATGAGACTCCTGGTACGGGGTTTGGGAATAGGGTAGGTAGGGCAGGGCACAGTGGGATTAGGGGGCAAACCAGGGATAGCTGTGGGAGGTGGGGTAGGAACCTGTGTGACCATGTTACTGTCAATCAGACCCTGGCGTTCAAGGCCTCTCAGGCCAAGAGTGGCCAAGGCGATAATGCTTTTCTCCATCTCAAGGAGATTGTTCTCTATGCGAGAAAGCCTTAAATCCAGGGGAGATAGAAGATTTTTTAGAGACTCCCAAACCACTCCTATAAATTCCCTCTCCCTCCCTTCTTGATTAGTCCAACCCGGGTCTGATCTTTCAGGTGGTAGGGTGCTTCCAGGGTCTAAAGGGACTTGCCCCACGATATTATCGCCACAAGGAACCAATGGGGAGGAGCAAGACGTAACCGGACTGGCAACAGCTATTGTATTATCAATGGTGGACAAGTTGGCCCCCTGCATTGGCATTTTTTTCCGTGGGGAGGTTGGACTGGGGGAACGTTTTCTCTTATTGGAATTCACCGGGATGTTATCGAGGCCGCCATATAAGGTGGAGGCCCGAGATGTATCAAAGGATTGTGGGGAAGAGATGGGGGGAACAAGAGGGCTACCCTCAGCAATGGGCAGGCCGTCAGGCAGAGCAGATGGACCTTGAGGTGGAGAGGGGATGGGCAAAACAGGCATATCGTGAACATCAGCCAACGTTATAGCGCCCTCCCGAATGCAAATGCGATTAGGGGAAGTAACAGAAGCTATGTGTCCAAGGGAGGATTTCTTATGGGAAGCAAATTCAAGTGACAGCTTCCTGGCCGCTTCCAAGTCAAGGGACACTCTAGTTTGCAATTTATTGATTTCATGATCTATCGCCTTGCTAGTCCGCGTAATGAAGTCGTCCATAGGCCCGTTATGGACCAACCCTCCCTTGGCCGCCCTATTACGTGTAACGCGGGTACACATGTGGACTAACTGTGGCTAGCAACCCGGGCAACAAGAATAGGCAAACACAGAACCCAGGATGCAAGACGAGGGTATAAGAGAAGGGGCCCAGACCAGACCGCTCAGACCTCGAACGGCCCAGTCTTTGCCCTGTCTTCGCCCGGGCTGCGTCCCGCGCTGCGGGAGGCGGAAGTTAGGATATAGGGGGCGGGGGGCGTGCCAGCAGGGAGAGCGGACCGGAAGCTCTTCCGTGGTCTTGCAGGGACTTCTGGGTATCGAAGTCCCCGCACACTCGCAGCCCCGCTAGCACCTCGCGCCCACTCCCGCCTTACCTCCACAGATTAGCCCCAAAGTTGCTGTGTCCACCGCTCCCTCGAAGCGGCACCCGCGGAGCGGGTGCTGCGAGATGTGGGCTGAAAGCAGGGACGCTGGAAATGCTGGTGACGCTGGTGTCTGTTTAGGAACTGGTGCTCAGGCAAGTAAGTCTCCCACCCGTTACAGGGCAAGCCAGCGCTAAATAGGCTCGTGTGGGGGGCGGGGGGCGTGCCAGCAGGGAGAGCGGACCGGAAGCTCTTCCGTGGTCTTGCAGGGACTTCTGGGTATCGAAGTCCCCGCACACTCGCAGCCCCGCTAGCACCTCGCGCCCACTCCCGCCTTACCTCCACAGATTAGCCCCAAAGTTGCTGTGTCCACCGCTCCCTCGAAGCGGCACCCGCGGAGCGGGTGCTGCGAGATGTGGGCTGAAAGCAGGGACGCTGGAAATGCTGGTGACGCTGGTGTCTGTTTAGGAACTGGTGCTCAGGCAAGTAAGTCTAAAATGATGTACAATTTGACTGGTGCCTGATAAATAGCATGAAAGGAGTTATTTATTTAGGTATTGAATTAAAAAGGGACTTCAGGCAATGGTAGGGTGGTGGCCATTTTGTAATGGTGATACTACAACATGTATGAATCATTTGAAGTAGGTGCAAATACAAATGTACATTCGTTTTTATAATGATACGTGTGTGAGTTAATCCAGGCTGTTTACAGATGAAAAAACTGTAAAATCAATTTTGAATAAAAACATTTATGTAATTTAAATATTCAACTAAGAAATAATGGTATCAAACGGGATATGGCAGACGGGTATTTTGCTCCGCAGTCTCGAAGTATTTTGCTGTATGTAAATAAAAATTGGAATGGCTTTAACGCATGTTACATACATGTCTTATTAACTCATGAGAATACATTGTCTTTTTTATTGTTCATTATCCTCCTTCTGGTGATTTTTGAGGGCTGGGCAATGTTTGGGAGATTGCCATTGCTTAACATTTCACACCTTGGAACACAGCAGCTATGGACAAGCAGCAGCAAACAGGGGACACAGACAGATAGGCTGTGTCTGGGTCCCAGTGGAGGGACACGTACAGCAGGAAATTGGTGTTTAGGGGCACAGTGCTTTGGGACACTTGCAGGAGGTTAACTGAGTGAGGTACGGGGGCTTCTGTGGAATGGGGAAATGAAAGCAGGAGACAAGTAAGCAATACATCTTGGAAATTCACAGGAAAGGTTTACCCTATAGTCTGTGAATAAACACACTTTCTTATACTATTCATGCAGAGAGTGGGTTTCTTGCATAGATGATTATTGCTCCATTGTCATATATGACCCCTTCAGGTCACGAAGATTTTAGTCACAATGTACCTTGAGAGTAGTAGTTTTGATTTGCTAAGCACAGTTTTAGAAGGGCATGGCCCTGTCTCTACGGAGTCCTCATTTCTATAATTGACAGTGCTGTTTCAGCAAAAGAAATCTGGAAGTACAAAAAACCCAATAAAATCTGAGTGACAGGCTTAAGAGGCTTAACCTGATTGAAGTAATTGTGGAAGGGGGTTGGGGAGGGAAGTTGCTGAACTAGTAAGAGGAGGATGATGACAAGTAGAAGAATAAGGCCCAGGTCCTGGACAAGCTGGAAGGCTAGAATGACCAAAGCCACAAGAACCAGGCACTGGGAGACCTAATCTACACAGACCAGGGTTAATAATGCCATACGGACTCAGGAACAGTTAGATAATGAGAAACAGGACAAGAAAAAACAGGACTTGGGGTATTGAAACCAGAGTGAGAAGTATCGGGAGGAGCAGGAGGATATGGAACAGGGGATAAGGACCCACTTTACAAAGGCATGAATTAACCCCAGGCTCAAACCATAATGACTTGGAGAGCTCAGAGGGCGTGAGCATGTCACTTGACCTCAAGGGACCGTGGAAACTGGGCCAGAAATAGCAGACCGAGGAATAGAGGCAAAGATGATCAGTACCAGGACACCAATGGAAAGAAGTCCCAGAGACAGGAGTGCCACAGAGATCAGATCCATGAGAGCCTAAGGGCCAATTGCAAATGGACCTGGTCCGGGAAGAACAGAATCAGCAATGGCCAGGGCTAGCAGGGTCTGTGGACCCTATTTTAGAATGTTGATGTGGGATATAA
Organism: Lissotriton vulgaris; assembly: GCF_964263255.1. NCBI lineage: Eukaryota > Metazoa > Chordata > Amphibia > Caudata > Salamandridae > Lissotriton > Lissotriton vulgaris. Next base: position 148,613,898 of record NC_141695.1, on the reverse strand, counting down.
AGGACCAAGACGTCTAGACCCATTATGACAGGATCAGGGTCCATAAGGGTGAGACTGTGAGATCCTAAACCAGGGTGACAGAGACTACATGAACTCGAGGTCTAGGAATAGGAAAGTCCAGAACAATCTGTGGTAAGTCAAGAGAAGATATTGTAGAACCATGCGGGTAAGGAGTAGAGGACAAGGGCCAGGAGAATCAAAACCATATTAAAGAAGACTTCAAAGATCAGGACCTGGAAACCAAGATGAGCTGGATAGGGACTAGGAAGATCCAGGGGACCAATACCAAGGGCAACCAGAGGACCATTGCATTGAGTACAAGGTGAGATAAAGGAATCTTGACCAAAAGGACTGGAACCAGGATTAAGTGGGTCATGAAGATCAGAATTTAGGGAACCAGGTTTCAGATTACCAAGTGGCCCAGAGCAATCATTATAGGTAGCAGGACAAAGGTGAAGAGGATCAGATGTAAGAAAGTCAGAAGACCGGGACTGTGCAGTGATGGCCAGAATGACCAGCACCAAAACTACCCTTTTTAAAGGGAAACGGGATCAAGAAGGCCAGCATCAGCACAGCAGTGCTAGTAGGACCACGAGAACAAGAAACAGGTTCAGGAGGACCAGGAAGGCCAACACGGAATGACAAAGTCTAAGAAGCCCAGGACAGGATAGGCCTGATGGACCAGGCCTGCAGGATTAGGAGGCTTAGGAGGAGAACCAGGACAAAGTGAAGAGGGCCAAGATGGCCAGAAAGAAACAGAGTTAGATGGGCCAAGATTAAGGAAACCAAGAAATCCTGCAATGATCAAGGTAATACTGGAATACAAGACCTGTGGACACAGTAGCATGTGGACCACAAAGACAGTGACGATGGAAAGAAAATTACAATGGCCCAAGCCATGAAAACTAGGAGTGCCAGATCCAAGAGAACCAGGACAACAGATTTAGGCAGAGAAAGATCAGACTGGCAGGATCCGGGTAAGGATTCGTAGTACCATGATCAAGAGGTCCAGAATGGACTAATACAAGGAAAGACCACAAAGAAGAAGGCCATAATGGACTGCATACAGGAGCACCAGAATAAGGAAAATAGAACTAGGGTGACCAGAAGTAGTTGAACCAGGACCAGGGTGAGGGTCAAGTGGACCAAAACAACACAGGAAAGGAGGATATGAAACAGAACCAGGAGGTGGCTCAACACTAGATGGCACAGGACCTGGAGAGAAGGATGACTGACTACCCCCACTGAAATTGCCACCTTTTTCAGCTCAGATGTAGAACTGGTATGTATTTGATGGAAAATAAAATCATGAAAAGAGAATAAAAGGTCTAGACTAATGTACTCTGACCTATGAGTAATAGTAGATGCTATTGAATGCTGACACAGTAGGCTGAGGGTGAGTTTCAGTGACTGAAACGTTTCAGAGGGGTATCCAGTTGGGTGGGTGAAAAGGAGTGTGCTCTGTGAAGAATGGCAGAAAGAGTTTGAGAAACTCAGATGGCTGTAATCAGTTACAATAGTCATGGCTAATAAAGGAGATAAAAGGGCTATTGCAATCAGGAGAGGTGAACCTATAATCATAAGGCTCAGATACACAGAAGGGGGTGTGAAGGAGCCTCCATATAGATTATATCAGATGGTCTAAAGAGGGATTCTGAGTTACAAAGGGCTCTGATTACCATCTTTGATAGCACTGAGAACCAAGGCCAGCAGTTATTGCTTCAGTATAAAACAAGTGGTCTGTGAAACTCTAAGGGCTAGATACTGTGTTTAAGAAATTGAGTGATTGGGTGAGAGGAATGGAAGCCCTTCTCAAGCAACAACCACAACCCTTGTCATGGTAACCCACAAAATTCGCAAATCTAAACTGCACTTGGCCCCCTGGGAGCTTGGCACAAAGCAGTCAGGCTTAGTTTGCATGCAGCACCCAAGAAAAATCCCAGTCCAATTTAGAAAATGTATATTTTATTAAACACAATTACACCATAATGTCAAACATACAATCAGCAGAACTGGAGATATGCACCTATACATTTTTAGGTAGATATTGCACCTAAAAGCACAAATACCACAAGCAGTCATCTCGCCATGCTAGACTAGGGCAAAGTGACAGCTTCAGTCTGACCATGATGAAGTGCAGGTCAAATACAGGGAGAGGTTAGTTCCAGTAAAAAAGAAACCTTCTCAAAGTCTGGTGTAAAAAGTTCAGTTCACAGAAGAGGAGGCCACAAAGAGCAGGGAGAGATTTCTGGGTGGTTCGGCACGGGCTTTCAGCTTTCAGCACTATAGTGTGACGAGCACAGAAAACTAAACACTGGTTACCTCAGGGAAAGAAATGGCCTATGCTTCCTAGGCAAACACATGTGATTAAGTCAAATAGCAACGTTTTAGAAAAGACCTATCATTTGGTCATTAAACACATATTTACTTTTATGCACATAAATAAGCATAAATTAAACATATATATGCATTGATCTCAACTAGAATATGTGCATCTGTACAGAGAACACATGCAATGTATTATATATTTATTTATTTATTTTGAAAGTGTTATGGATATCAGAGCGCTCTACAGTCAGTAAAGATCTACATACATCAATTAAATGCAAGCTAAACACGTATAAATAACATCTTATAAAAGTAAAGTAGTAAGGTACAACACAGAACTATTCCGTTGAGACAGGTAAAGGGTATATATAATGTCTAGGATGCCTAAATGGTTCCTTCTCATAATAAGGATTAGTAGTGAGGGTACGTTTGGTCTCGAGATTTCTTTAGACCACGGGTACTCATAGTACGGCCAGGGGGGCGCCAGCCACCCAGCAAGCCTTCCTTGGCGGCCCGAGGACCTTGCAGACATCGAACCTGTGTTTTTAAAAAACATTTTAAAGAGTGTCTGCAAACACTGCCGGTTGCAGCAGTGCAGACTCTGCTCTGTGGGGACCGGGCGATTCCAGTGACTGTCAAAGAGTGGAGATGCAGGGGCACAAAGAAGACCAAGCTTTATTACCATGTAAATGGTCTTTTATAAACTTGTGAAGTACTTGGGTGCGGCTGTGTGTGTGCGTCGGGGAAGCTGTCTCAGCCCAGGCTGATACACATGCAGGGTGAGGTGACAGAGGGAAGGAGAGGGAGGGAGACAGAGGGAGAGGGAGATAGTGGGAAAGGGGGATAGAAGGAGATAGAGGAAGGGAGGTAGAGGGAGGGAGACAGAGGTTGACAGGGGCTGACCGAGAGAGGATGACTGAGAGAGAGGGTGACCGAGAGAGGGAGACCGAGAGAGAGAGAGACAGAGGGAGGGAGGCAGAGGGAGGGAGAGAGACAGAGGGTGACAGAGGGAGGGAGACAGAGGGTGACAGAGGGAGGGAGAGGAAGGGAGGTAAAGAGAGAGAGAGAGAGACAGCGAGAGGGAGACAGAGAGAGGGAGGCAGAGAGGAAGGGAGACAGAGGGAGGTAGACAGGGAGGGAGACAGGGAGGTAGAGAGAGGGATGGTTAGAGAGGGAGGAAGACAGAGGGAGGGAGATAGAGGGAGGGAGGGAGACGAGGCAGGGAGACAGAAGGAGAGCAAGGTAGACAGAGGGAGGGAGAAAGAGGGAGACTGAGGTTGACAGAGGGAGGGAGACAGAGAGTGACAGAAGGAGGGAGAGGAAGGGAGACCGAGAGAGAGACAGAGAGAGAGACAGAAAGGGAGATAGAAAGGGAGGCAGAGAGGGAGGCAGAGAGGGAGTAAGAGAGGGAGGGAGAGGGAAGGAGGGGGATGGAGAGGGAGGGAGACAGAGGGTGACAGAGGGAGGGAGAGGAAGGGAGACAGAGAGAAACACACAGAGAGAGACAGAGAGAGGGAGACAGAGAGGGGGAGGCATAGAGGGAGGGAGATAGAGGGAGGGGGACAGAGGGAGGGAGACAGAGAGAGGGAGACAGAGAGCTGGAGGCATAGAGGGAAGGAGACAGAGGTAGGGAGACAGAGGGAGGGAGACAGAGAGAAGGAGGGAGAGGAAGACAGAGGGAAGGAGGGAGAGGGAGACAGAGGGAGGGAGAGACAGGGAGGGAGACAGAGGGAGGGAGACAGAGAGAAGGGGACAGATACAGAGGGAGACAGACAGAGGGAGGGAGGGAGGCAGAGAGAGGGAGAAGGACAAAGGGAGAGAGACATAGGGAGGGAGACAGAGGGAAGGAAAGAGAGTGGGAGACAGAAAGAGTGGGAGACAGAGAGGGAGGGAGAAAGAGAGAGTTGGAGACAGAGAGGGAGGGAGAGAGAGGGAGACAGAGAGAGAGGGAGACATAGAGAAAGGGAGACAGAGAGAGAGGGAGACCGAGAGAGATTTAGACAGAGAGAGAGGAAGCCAGAGAGGCCAGAGAGACAATATTGTCTGTCAGATTTTTCCTTCTTAGACAGGAACCGCCATGCCAGCAGCTCCAATCAACTTAGAGAGACGTCCGCTGTCCGGAGGACAACTCTAAATTTGGCAGGCATAGGTGCCCCCAGGTGGTGGAGGAAATGTCTTCGATCATCCTGATGGAGTTAACTCCAACCCCCAAACTCTAAATCAGTCCCTGGTGCATTCATAAGGAGTCCTATGCAATTGTTCTATTTTGATAAGAACATCCAAATTTCAGAGTGAACAACTTCAACTAGTCTTGCAAAATTTTCAATCATTGTTCGCATTAACCACCTCTGCAGGTGTACTTAAAGGAGTTCCATAAAGGGTCTCCCAAGTCCCTGTGTCTTGGCCAATGGTGCAGTAGAGTTCTTTCTGCACTGTGTCTGACAAAAAACTTGGAAACTTTCAAATATTTGGGACCTTAACACCATCACTGCTGCAGCAATTCCCCTCCTGTGCTGAGAACCTTTGATTACCATTGTTCATGACGAGCTTAGCTAGTCATTAGCACATGACCAGTGTACTGCATGACGAGCTGAGCTCGTCATGAGCATCGAAGCGGTTAAGACCTATAGGTATTGGTGGGCATAATCTGTGAAATTTGCTGTAGCCTATTCATGCAGAATTTCAATAGCATTATGTAAAATTCTGTGAGCAGAGTAAGCCAGCTTTTAGTGCAAAACGCACACTTGCATCCAAAATGGACCTAAGGATGCAAGCTGCGCTTAGAAAATAGAGCTAACTGTAACAGAATTGCAATGACATGTTTCTCTCCCTCTAGCTCAGTTCATTACCCAAGATTACTCCCAATTACACAAGCAGTGTAATCAGGTAATTTTTGGTAATTTGACAAGAGTAATTTGGAATTACCAACATTTCTCAGATTCCTTCTTCCTAATTAAAATTCTACCCTGGCCAACTTATAAGTTAGGATCTGAATCTAAGACTGTTTCAACACTAAGGGCCTCATGTCGCAAAATCATTTGACCACAAAAGTGCTTATCGTTATGTACAAAACCCTCTTTAAGATTTTGAAAATGTATTTGACTCGTAAAAGGGCTTTTGTGATTATTTCTGAATTGCAAATGGGAAAAGTCATTTAAAGAGTGAAGCTTCTTTGCTGTTTGAACGGGCGCCACCAAATAGTACACGATCTCTGCTATTTAGTTGATGGCTTGGTAAATAATGAAATGTGCTACCTATTCACATGACCACTGGCCAAATAGTGCATAATCCCTGCTTTTTATCCAGTATACATGTAAATAGCAGTAGAAATTCACGATTTTCTCAGTGACCTTGATAAATAGCCACTACTGAAGAAAGCAGCAAAAAAAAGCATTTATATCTCAAATAGATTATAGTACTCAATTAAAATTGTATGGTACCCCAGTCATTTAATATGTGGTTGGAAATACGGATCAAAATGTTTGCAGGTGGAAAATAGTGTAGTCAGATCAAATGGGGGTAACTGTTCCTAAAGGAGAGATATATAAAAGAAACATCTAGGCTCTAGACACTACATTAAGGGCAGTCCCCAGGACTGTCTCTTGTTGGCCTCATACAACCCTAGGCATGTAATGGTTCATTATCAGGCAGGTGCTCTGCGATGCAATGCCTTGCTAGTCCCCCGAAGGGTCACTTTAACAGATATCTTTTAGTTTTACTGCCATTTGAAGAGTGCGAGGGTATCCGGATGGGGTGTTTTTGAGATCCATTGCCAGTTGTTATAGAGTCTTGATGATCCTAGATTTCTGTTTTCCTTCACAACAGCTTTCTCAAGACGTGAGGATCTCACTCGGTATCATTTTTGCAGTAGGGGTAAATCCTGACTGTGTTCTAAAACCAGAATCCAGATGGTCCAGTGTTTCCATGTCTAAGAATAAAGATCTCAGTCACATTTTTCGGAGCAATTGGTATAGTTCACCCATGAGTCAAAATGGGCTTTCTCTAGGGGTCAAGATGATGCTGAGGCTTATTTATAGAACTGCTTCTTAATTGTCCGTCTGAGAGGTTCACAATCATTTCTTTTCAGCAGTCTAACTCCAGGTTTGTCAATGGGTTTCGGTCTCTTGTCAGTGTACTCACTTTTGATGTCCTCTTCTTCTTGCTCTACCGCTGTCCCAGCCTCTGCCCCAAAAAGGTTGAGGGACAGGGTGTTGAAAGAAGGGTTAAAATGGTTTCTGTTGCCCAGAGCACCCCGAATACCACATCAGTGTAGGACCTGCAAAAGGAGGGTCTAGATATACATACATTGGAGGGGTGCAAAGAGCCCTTGACATCCCCTAGTCAGGGTTACCTCACATTGTCGTACACAACACAACACAAAACCATCCCACGTGGACAACCTTGCACTCATCTAAAAGTTCTCTGCTAAAGTGATTGTTTGAGGGGCCTGTAGGGCATTGCAATGCCGGCCCGACGTAGAGCACCCGCCCGATGATGAAGCATGACATCTCTAGGGGTGTGTGAGGGCAACAACGGATAGTCCTTGTGACTGGCCTTAATGTCCTGTCTAGAACCTATATATTTACTTTCTATCTCTCTGGTTGAGGAACAGTTACCCCCATTTGATTTGATTATTGTTTCAGAGCATGGGTACTAGGCCTTTATTTGCTGCTAGTCCCTCTTCTCCTTTTTGATAATATAGAAAACATGTAGGAGATTCTAGGAAACTTAGAGACTTTTTGGTACCTCTCTCCTCACAGAGGCCATCCGTGATACTATAGGACAAAAGAAAGTAAGTTATATTCTGCCAGCACAGGGAGTTTCAATTCATAGGACATTGGGCCTTGACAGCTATACATTCCGAAAATCTAAGCCTTCTGCTGTATCTGTCAAGAAAAAGTGGCAGAGTTCTAAAGGACACCCCACTATCCTATGGATGTTTTTCCTGGGTGGATTAAGTCCTCTACTTCCATTCCAATGTTAAAAGCAGTGAGGTCCACTCATCGTAGGAGCTTAACACTGAAGTATGCAAGGACGTGACCTGCTTCAAAAGCTGGAACTAAATACTCCAAAGCAGATGCCCTCCTACATTATCACACGGTCTTTAACATCAACCCTCCATCCCTGTGCCACGTCCTGATGTGACCAATGCATAACTTTAATTATAAGGGGTTAAACCCATATTCCCAAGACTCATGCACAACCTCATCATTGTGCTCTGTAAAATTAAACAGCCCACGTATCCCCTCGATCGAACCTAAACCTAGGCCTGATCCTCCCACTGCCCGCACCTCTAGCCTTCGGGCTTACAAACGGTGTCCCTCTAGCAGGATCTTTTAACAAGACTTGACATATCTACGCAGGTTCTGGGCTTTGGCTAGGGTGATGTCTCAAGCTCTGTGCCTTTTGACTTTGCCCACTCCAACTCGGACAAAGCAAAAGCCACCTATTTCAAAAGGTCGCAAAGGTACATCACTTAACAAAATGACAAAACAGACACATCACAAATTATCAGGTCCATATCCATAGTTTTCTTCAAGTATTCTTCTTTTATTCAAAATGTATTAAAACCACTAATTTTAATTGGAAAGAACAGCTGAGACCTTTCATCCAGACAGATGGACTTTTTAAGGGTCATGAAACAGCTATATATGACTCCCTTTTTTAGGAGCGTAGACAGCAAGCCTTATGAGAACACCAGCAGGAATTGGTCCAGCAATCTCACCATAATAAGGATCGCCGGAAGTACAAAGGACAATCACCTGATCCAGCCTAAATGTGGCACGGATCTGACCCTGAAAATCCTCCCGCGGTGTAACACATGTGGGTAGAGGGGTTCGTGGTAATCTATTTGTTGAGTGCATCTTTCACTTTGTATTTTTTTGTCTTTTGGTGCCGGCTTATCCAAGAGTACATCATTGAGCATAGCCTACTCAGGAAGGTGGCTTTGACAGAAGAGTGTGATGTTGGGATAGAAAATATCTCCCTCTTGACACAAAGAGCATCTTTCCCTACCCTGAGGTCCCTAAGATGTGTTCCTGACAGACCTTTAATTTCTAGGTCTCAGCACACAAGAGCTGTATGCATGTGTGCTGAAGAATTCCTATGACAAGGGGTTCTGTGGACTGGAGGAACAAACCATGCCCACCCTCCTTTAATGAGTATGACAGCCATGGCACACTGCAGAGTGAAACTTTCCTGTACTGTGAGAATTTTCAGGGAGGATGACTAGGGTGTTCTTTCTCAGACTTGCAGCTGTGTTTCAAGGTTGAATCCATAGAGGGAGGAATGTTTCTTTCGCATTAGTCTTATCAAGCATGTCAGGAAGAGCTATCACGTATTACTTCAGAATACTTATTGCTTCTCCTTGTGCTTCAATTGGTTGAAAAGGGTATACCTTTCCATCCTTAGCAATGGACCATTAGATATGCAGTAGCTTAGGCTAGCTTAAGATGTCCTTTCAGGTTAAAAAACCACTCCACTCTCAAAGATACCCGCACCTAAGAGTGTCTATTGACTTGCACTTTCACCATTGCAGAACCGACCTTTCTACCTCTCCGGTGCAAAGTGGTGTGGTAGTTACGGGCAACTGTTTACTTGACTACATTCATATGGGATATAAATGTGGCAAGCTTATTTAACATGTACATCCATGCATAGTAGGCATGGATTATGTTTGCTGTAATTAACTGTGTCAAATTGGAATATAAGCAAGAATTGTCTACAAGACAAAAGATGTACAGAGCTTGCCAGACTGAAATTGTGAATATTCAGGGCTCCCCCAAGCACCCTCACATTTCTTTTTAGTTTATCTATACCAGGGGTGTCGTCAACACCTCACTTTAGCGGGGTGGGTTTTTTATGGGCCTCTTCTTTCTGCATGTTGCAGACAAAAGCTCATAATAATAAGGATACCCGGCTGGCTGGATGTATGAGTGAAATGGTGGATGGGTGGGTGAGTAAAGGGGCAGATGGATAGATGCATGGATGAGTGATTGAAAGAATGGCTGAGTGAAAGGGAGGAAGGATGGATGAATGTATGAATGTGTTAAAGGGTAGATGGATTATAAGAGAAAGGAAGAATAGATGACTGAGTGAAAGGATGGATGATGAGTGAAAGGGTAAATGGATGGATAGATGAGCGAATGCATGGATGGATAGAGTGAAAATTTGCCTGCATGTGTTAAAAGGTTAAATGGATGGATGAGTGAATGGATGGATATAAGGATGAATGAGTAAAAGGGAGGATTCTTGGATGGCTGTATCAAAGGGTGAAGGGAGGGATGGCTGAATGGGTGAAAGGATGGCTACATGAGAGGAAGGGTAAATAGATGGATGTGTGAGTGAAATGGTGAATGGATGGTTGAATGAAAAGGTGGATGGATAGACGCCTGGATGTATTAGTGAATGGATGGATGACTTAAAGGGAGGAAGGTTGCGGGGATGGATGAACTCAGTGAAAGGCTGGATGGTTTAATAATAGGATAGATGTAAAGATGGATAAAGAGCGAAAGGTAGGACATATGGATGGCTGGATGAAAGGGTGGACAAATGGGTAAGTGAAAAGGTAAATGGATGGATGAGTAAGTGAAAGGGTGGATGGATGGATAAGTAAGTGAAATGATGAATGGATAAGTGGACAACGCTGTAATTATGGCCCATACACAAATGGTTCTTGATAGCTATAATGAGTCTATGAGAAACCTAGGCCTGAGAATAAATATTTCTAAAACGTTCATAATGAGCTGTGGGACAAGTGGTAAAAAACAGAGAGACACCGGCATAGCGAATAAAAAGGTGGAATGCACTATAACCTACTCTATTTAGGAATTTTAATTGACCATAAGGGCCTATGGGGTCAGGCTATCAAGGCTAGGAAACTCCATTTTATGAGAACAACAACAGCCCTAGTGAATTTTTCAAAAAAGCTAGGAAAGAGACCCCCAGTAGAGCTGATCTATATTTATCAAGCCAGATGTGTCAGTACAGCCATCTATGGTGGGGAATATTGGGATACTGCGATAAAAATGATATTCAGAGGGAGGAGAAAGGTTTCTTAAGGTACCTGTTGGCGGTCCCACGATGCACACCAACCTACATCTGTCATACCGAACTGGGACTACAATACATTACAGATATAATAAAAACACAAACAGTGCTGCTATGGCACCAGATCGGGTCCTCGATGAAAACTCCATTTAACCGCAATGTTTTAAGTGATAGTCTTAAAGTAGAACACGCATTAGAGATCAGGTGGCTGAAGCATATATTAAAGTTTTCATGTCTATTTAGGCAAGCCAGTATATTACCATAATCCTTCTCTGATGTGCTCTATCTTGAAAAAGGTGTTAAAAAAGCAAATGCATGACCCATATGGAGGCAAATAGATTTGCCATCGAGGCATTGAAGCCGTCGGTTCAAACTAACCAAAAGATGCGGTCTACCATTGGCATGCAACCATATTTAGCCTGCACATTAAGCGGGTATGATAGATTCCCCCTTACACGTCTCAGACTTGATGTATTTCATCGTTTAGTACATTTTCCGGCAGTAAATGATTGGTCTAAAAGCTTCCCAAACTGCCCCTGTGATAGAGTTTCTCCACAAACATCAATCCACGTAGTCCTGTTCTGCAAATTCGATTTAGAACAGAGGAGAAGGTGGATCAAACCCATTTTGAAACTATGGGGTATGAGGCAATGCCGTCCAGCCTACCTTGCTCTGCAGAGTCTAGATAATGATTGCTTCGTGAGAAATATTGCTCTATTTTTGAAGTGTATGATCAAACATAGGAAGAACATATGAATTTTGCCTTTCTTAAAAGTTTGCTGTTAGGTCTTAGTTTTTAATTATTTTTAGACTTTTAAAATGCTGCTAACTTTTAAATGAAATTCTTAGGAATTATATAATAATGCGAAATGTAATTATAAAATTGTGTTTTAATCTTTCTTTTGTGCTTTAAAATGAAAACCGAAGAAAGCTCATTTTTATTTGATTTGAATGGATAAGTGAAATAGTAAATGGGTGAATATGTGGAGGGAAGGGTTGAAGGGTAGATGAATGATTGCAGGGATGAATGGCTGAGTAAAACGATGGATAGATGAGTGAAAGGGATAAAGTATGGATGTGTAGAGGGAAAGAATGGATGGTTGGATGAGTGAAAGGGTAGATGGATGAGCAAATGTGTGGCTGGATGGATGAACGAAGAGATGGATGGATAAATAACTGGATGAAAGAGGGATTGATAAGGGAAAGGATGGATGACTAAGTGAATGACTGGACATGTGTGATAGATAGGTTTGAAGATAGATGGATAGGTTTGGCTATGGAGGGGCAGACAGATGGATGAAATGGGGACAGATTGAATGTTGCAAGAAAGACTGAATGGATGTCAGAATGTAAAGGTGAAATAGTGATTACCAGCAGATGGGTAGAAGGATGAAAAGATGTGGATATGGAATTGATAGTTACTTGGAAGAAAGAGACAAGCAAGCTCTTCTAGGGGGGGCAGGGGGTGTGCAATGACTGGCTTTGCTTGCTTGGTGCCTAAAGATTTTTGTTTCAAGGTTTGGGGTATTCTAATTTTCTGAGTACTCCCTTGATCTATACTGTAGGATGTGAGGGGAACATAAGTCTCTCTGTACTGCAGGGACTGTCCTTGCCCCTTGATTGCTCCGTTATTCACTGGGCGGTATTGTTGCGCCAAGAGGTAATTGAGTGAGGAAGTCTCCCACGATCACCAGGAGCCAAGTGGAATAAGTTCCTCAAAAGTTGTGTGTCACCAACCTACTGTGTATGAAGAGTGTGCACCTGCACTCTAGCCACCAGAGATGGAGCATGGCAATTATTATGCCTGGGCTTGGATAAATATTTACAACAAGGGGTGGTGAGGGACAGAGTCTCTGAATTAAGCAGAAAGCTCTCACCCAGTCAAGAGATCAGGGCTAGATCCAACACCGTTTTTTAGCTCACTGCACCATCCCAGTTTCAGAACCTGGCTGTATGCAAATTAGTCTGTTCCTGTCCCAGTGCATGATGGGAACAGGGCAAACCAAACTACAAAAGCCAATTCTTACACTGGGAAGGAAACAAGCTCCCGGGGACCGGTTTCTGGCATTACAGCCATCTTCGGCCCGGTTTGCTTGAATCCTGATGGTGCAATGAGCAAGGGTCTCACATCTGAGAATACCCTTCCACGCTTAGGGTGGACAAAAATATTTACAACAAGGGGTGGTGAGGGACAGAGTCTCTGAATTAAGCAGAAAGCTCTCACCCAGTCAAGAGATCAGGGCTAGATCCAACACCGTTTTTTAGCTCACTGCACCATCCCAGTTTCAGAACCTGGCTGTATGCAAATTAGTCTGTTCCTGTCCCAGTGCATGATGGGAACAGGGCAAACCAAACTACAAAAGCCAATTCTTACACTGGGAAGGAAACAAGCTCCCGGGGACCGGTTTCTGGCATTACAGCCGTCTTCGGCCCGGTTTGCTTGAATCCTGAGGGTGCAATGAGCAAGGGTCTCACATCTGAGAATACCCTTCCACGCTTAGGGTGGACAAAAATATTTACAACAAGGGGTGGTGAGGGACAGAGTCTCTGAATTAAGCAAAAAGATCTCACCCAGTCAAGAGATCAGGGCTTGATCCAACACTGTTTTTTAGCTCACTGCACCATCCCAGTTCCAGAACCTGGCTGTATGCAAATTAGTCTGTTCCTGTCCCAGTGCATGATGGGAACAGGGCAAACCAAACTACAAAAGCCAATTCTTACACTGGGAAGGAAACAAGCTCCCGGGGACCGGTTTCTGGCATTACAGCCGTCTTCGGCCCGGTTTGCTTGAATCCTGATGGTGCAATGAGCAAGGGTCTCACATCTGAGAATACCCTTCCACGCTTAGGGTGGACAAAAATATTTACAACAAGGGGTGGTGAGGGACAGAGGGCTTGGATAAAGTCAATGCCCCCTGCACTGGAATCAAATTTAGGTGGGAAGGAACAGCATAGCGTTTCTGTAAACCAATGCGAGCAGCACAAGCTTCCAATAAGGTACCGTGCACATACTGTGAACAAGGGAAAGGGCAACTACCTGACTAGAGGACACCTTGCACCTAGAACACTGCCTCTACCCTAAAGTGGGAGTGGAGTGGGTTGCACCTTCTGGAAGCAAAGGGAACATTCATCACTCTCATAGTGCCATGCAGAGCAGCCTAGTAACTACAGTTGCCGCTGAGCACATACTACCAGATTCCCCAACACAGTGATTATTCTCCAGATACATCCATGTCCATTCTGATTACTCTTTGCAATTGTGCCTTATTGAGTTGTATGCTAAGAAATAAAGTGCTTTTTGTTTAAAAAAAGCACTGGTTGGAGAATTATTCTAAACTGATATTATTTACTGTGCTGAGTACTGAAGACCTGATTCACAAAGGTGAACTTACACTTTGTGTAAGTTTACAATTTTTTGGGGTATTCACAAACTATGAATGCAATTTCGCTAAGAGTAATTTTATGAATGCAGAGACTCCACAGTTGAGACAGAGAACTGTGTAAGCATTGTACTGCTAAACTGAGGGTTAGTGCCAAAATGGAGTGCCTGATGCTCAGTGTTGGGCTCAATAGTAAGATGAAGCCTGAGGAACCAAAGGTAAAAGTCTCTGATTGCTACAATTTGAGCCCCCTTCAATGCTCTGGGACTACTAAAAACATTACCATGGAGGATGGTTAGATCGTTCTTGTTTATTACCTGATCTGTTGGCATTCCACAATGAAACTTATCATTGGCCGTCTTGTTTTTTATCTTAGGCCTAGGATGATCATCAATTTGGCATTGGCAACTTATTGTGATCTGGGTGGGTTCTATTGAATGAATGGCCAATCTGTAGTAATTAAGGGAAGCAGACTATATACTGCTCTATGGGTTCAGTTTGAAACCCAGAACCAATGCAGAATTCACAAGGCATGGGTAACGTGGAATGTGTTCATTGCCACATCAAGCACAACAGGTTCTGCATAGCCACAGTCTGTCATCCCTGCAAACTAAAGATCAGTGCGCACTCCTTGCGTCATGATTTCACTGCGCCACTCCCATGACCCTTTCTTGCGTCAAAACGCCCCCCTTGCATATAATATACCTGGCGCAGGTATAATGTGGCGCAGGGGTTTACAAAGTGACGCATCTACCTAGATGCGTCACTTTGAAAATATGGCGCAACAAGGCACATTTTTACGCCACTGGTGCATCACAAAAAGTGACACACCAGCATCGAAAAAGTGACGCACAGCCTCATAAATGAGGCCCCAGGATCTCAGACCATTCTAAGGACAATGTTTGCCTAGCTGAGCTGTCTGGTTTCTGACCACCATAAGTAAATCAGGTCTTGCCAGATCATCTGTGCTGAATTGGTGTTCATGCAAATAATTATACAAGAAGCAGCACACACATTTCTTCGCGGATGATCACCCACACTATGCTTACTCCTAGCCTTATTGAACCCTGCACATCTGACCTCCTACACCAAGGCACAACATACCTTTCACATATAACCCCTATATACCTTAGCAGATATGACATAATCACAAAGCTACACATACCATCAAGATTAATGAGCCATTAACATTGCGAGTCATGGAAGCCACATCTTTGTGTTAAGGAAACTGTGCGCTAGGTACGTTTGCACTGAAAATACCTGTACCAGCCTTATCTCTATGTAATGGACACTTGCACTGCTCCCCTTTCTTTGCATTCTTTGTTTTTGCCTGAGATTTGATGTCAACTGTTGTGTTTAAGGGAAGCTTATCTTTCAGAATCCTGTATTGCATGCACTCTACTGTGTGGCTGTATTATGGATGCCTATACTGTGCCTTTTTTCAGAGAATTTGTGTGTCATGTGTGTGTGTTGTGAGTGTGTGCAAAATGTATGCATTGTTCTCTTTTCCCACTTTTCATGTTTGTTGTGAAGTACTATATACATTCGTAACTGGAACATTTTGGAGACTTTAAAACGCGTTCCACTATTACATCTGCCTCAGATGCTTGTCTATAAAATAGGGAATAGGGAATAGGGATTGTATTCTGGAACTAATTTTAATTAACCAGGTTGGTGTTTTACTGTCTCTCCAACATTATTCGCGTTGGACACCTCAACCAGGAGTTTAAAACAAGAATCTTGAATGAAGCATTACAAATCTTCTTTTCTGCCCTTATAAGGAGCCATCTTGGCTGGACAGATCCTGTGTGAATTCAAAGAAATGATAACAAGTGGAATATTCATTTAAACACAGAGCACATGTTCCTAAAACAACTAAGCAACACAAGCATGTTATTGTTTGTTTCAATATGTTGTAAGTTACTTAGACTTGAGCACATTTTGAATTTACTTGTTTTTTGTTCCAATCTGCAATTTTCCTGCATTTGTTGTATAGTGAAATGTGTGAAATAAACATACAATAATCCACCCACCTAACAGGGAATGTGCAACAAATACTGAATCACATCTCACCCTCATACAAGACAGCAGCAAGGAAACCGAAGACTGCCGGAAGTGACGTCATGCTGCTGGAGGAAGGTGCCGGGTGAGGACGAGGGTCTTGGCTGGAGCCTGTCTCCTGCTCTTCTGAGAACCGCACCTCTGGGGATGATGTATTTATCCCCGAGAGGAGGGGAACATCCTGCCTACACCACCCTACCGGGCATCCAACCGGATGTGGCGCCTGCTGTCAGAGGCTGCACGTGCCCGGAGCACGCGCTGGCAGAACACAAATGTGCCTCCCTCACTGCTGCTGGAGACAAAACAAATAAATTACACCTTCCCCGGGGCGCCTGAATCTCCCACAGTTTATTTTAGTCAGGTTGGTGCTAATTGGTATGTTGTATTGGGGCGGGGAGGTGGGTGAGGGGGGAAGGATATGAGTGTGTAGGCGGCAGGGGGTGACAAGTAAATCGAAGGGCAAAGGAGGGGGCTGGAAGGGTTTTAGATACGCTGTTCACAGCCCATTAAAAATTATTTGAACGACTTTAAACTCAATTTCTTGAGCCAGGGTAGGGGGCACTGCTGTGGGCAGGTCCTTAAAGCAGTGAGGTCCAGGAGCCCCACTGAAGATTAGTGCCCTGGCCCAGGCCCAGCTCGCTCAAGCCAAAAGCTAGCCTTGCCTGCAGTTTTGGGTGAAACATCTCTACCTGTGACTCAGACTCAGCCTGAGGGAGGGTGCGTGTCGTGAAAGTCGAGCTGGAAAGGAATGCGTCTCGTCTCGTGGGCACACCACACTGATCTCATCAGCAGAACAACCAACCTAAGCAGTAGCATTAATGTATGTATGTATGTATGTATAGGCATTTATATAGCGCACTACTTACCCGGAGGGTCCCAAGGCGCTTCGACCGCTGCGAAACCCTTCCTGGCTTCCCTGAGAGATGGTCCCTTAATGGGTATCTCCAGGGTGAGACCAGGCATCCCCGGCGGTCTGGTGGGGCCGTTAGTGAAGATGAGGCAAGCTAATGCCCAGAGTTGCCGAGTGTGATCGCTGATCAGAGTGGGCACCGAGGCGAGAGAATTATCGAGTCCGCTGACCCTGGTCCAGAAACCTGCCGCGCCGGGAATCGAACCCTGGTCCCGGGCCGTCCTCTGCTCTCGGGTCTGCCGCCTCTAACCAGTGAGCCTCAACCCAGAAGCCGATGTCCCTAGACAGACAAGCATTGGCATAGCCAACAGGTCTCGCCTTTGGGACATTATAAGGAGCAGATTTATGTTGCCTGAGACATCTCTGCAAATCAGCAGAGATGCACCAGGAAAGATACGGCAGGCAAGTTTATCCTTGCGCCACCCATGATGCGGCGCAATTACAATGCGGCGCACCATGGCGCAGGAATAAACAGATGCGTGTTGCATCTAGGGAATGAAGTTGGCGCAGTGCTGAAGTTGTGTTGCATGCTGAACGAAACTCCAGCACTTTTCCAACTTGCCCTATCTGTTAACGTGGTGCGTCAAGCCTTACACCTGCTTCAAGCAGGCGCAGGGTTTTGACGCATCAGCGTTAGTAAAGTGATTCAGTGAAATCTTGTAGATTTCACTCAGTCACTTTCCAGGGGCGTTTCTGCGATGGAACGCCCCCTCCTTCGTGGAAACGCCCACAGGAAACCTGACGCAGGTTTCATGTTGGGCAGGGCTTCGCAACATGACGCATCTCTCAGATGCGTCACGCTGTAAATACCCCGCAGCATGGCGCATCTTTTGCGCCGCCGCTGCGTCACAAAAGTGCTGCAACGGCGGCGTAAAAGAGGTGCAAGGGGCTTGTAAATCTGCCCCTAAGTGTTTAGCCATGCAACAGTTGATGTTGCACCAAGGATATTGTGTTGCATGACTAAATACTTTTAAGGTCCCAAAGGCAAGACCTATTGGCTATGCCAATGCTTGTTTCTACTTAGTAATGCATAGATCTTTTTCTGGCTAAAATGTTGTCCTGCAGATGTGCACAAAATTGTAATCTACGGAGCTTTTCTTCTATATTGCATTTTTTTCTAAGTAAGCACTATTTTGCCCCAGACACGTTACTAAGAGTTGCATTAAGAGGGGGTGATGGGCCACGGCTGGAATCTGTCCTGTCATAACAGTCGTAGCACACTAACACTCCGTAAGAAATGTGCCTTTGCTGAACAAAACCTCACTAAAAGCTTTTTCAACTGTTTTGTGATGTCACGTCCTGTGATTGCTCATGTCAAATGTCACAAAAGCCATCTTGTGATGAAACTGGGACAAAGGTCACCTGGTGTCACTTCCTGTGATGCCATCATAGGAAGAAAGGGTGTATGATGTCACTTCCACCATCACAGAAATGTTGCTGAATGGACACCCACGCTATTACGGCATTGCCAACAGTGTCTAAAGCGGAGTTATTATTATTAAATCGGTTTTGTACAGCGCACGGTTACCATAGAGCATCCCAGCGCTTTGCCAACAGAGAATATCAGAAGTAGCAAAGACAGAACAGGTTAGCAGAAGAGGAAAGGTTTAAGTTGTTTTCGAAAGCGCAGAAGACAAGGTTCCGCGCGTAGACCTAGAGGGAGGGCATTCCAGAGGGTGGCGACGTTAACGGAGAATCTCCTTCCTCCTGATCGGGCCTTTTTTACCCTAGGGACAACAGTCAGGTGTTGCTGGTCTGAGCATAAGGTTCTACTGGCTTTATACGGGATCACCATCTTTTGAAGGACGGGGGGGCCTTTGCCTTGCAAGATTTTGTGTGCAAGGCAAAGGGATTTAAATTTCACTCTTTCCCGTATTGGCAGCCAGTGTAACGCCCTCAGTTCTGGTTTTGCAGAACAAGACATGGGGATATTATAAAGCGTTTGTGCTGCCGCATTCTGAACTTGTTGGAGTCTGTTCAGAGTGCTATCAGGGGCACCGAGGTAGATCGCATTACTGAAGTCTAATCTAGACATAATCAGGCCCTGGATTAAGAGCTTCCTGGGTAGAAAAGTAATGAGGGGTAGTACCTTACGTACCGATCGGAGGAGACCAAAACAGACACCCGCTAATTTGGAGGCCTGGGTTCTGAGAGAGAGATCTTGTTCCAACCAAATGCCCTGGCTCTTGATCTAAGCCTTTGGTTCAGGAAGAGGACCTAGGCAACTGGACCAGGCCAAGCAGGGGAGAGAGGGGGTTTTAGGTCCCATAAGCATAATCTCCATTTTGGACCCATTCAGTTTCAGTGCTGAGTCCCCCATCCAGGCATGGACCTTTGAGAGGCAGGCGTGAAGTATCTGGGAGTTTTTTATGGATTGGGAGAGGGCGAACACCAGTTGGGTGTCGTCGGCATAGCTCACAATCTTGATGTTGAATGGAGCCACCACTTCCTCCAAGGGAGCCATATACACGTTAAATAGTGTAGGGTTCAGGGAGGAGCCCTGAGGCACGCCACAGTGGAGGTGAGTGGATGCCGATCGCGCGCCCCCTTCCAAGACCTGGAAAGATCTTTCGCTGAGGAATGACCTAAGCCAATTCAGCGCTGTCCCCCTCACTCCGGAATCCGACAGTGTCTGGAGTAACACTCGGTGGTTAACAGTGTCGAACGCTGCACTTAGGTCCAGGAGGATCACTGCCACTGATCCCCCCGAATCCAAAATGCAGCGTGCCTCCTCCATGACTGCCAGCAAGGCGGTGTCAGTGCCTTGAACCAGGCGAAAACATGTTTGAGAACTTCTTAGCACGCCATGGGACTCAACAAAATTAGATAACTGAGAGTTAACAAATTTTTCCGCGATTTTACTCAGTCCTGGGAGGAGCGAGATAGGCCTGTAATTGGCCATATCTAGGGGGTCTAGGGAGGTTTTTTTTAAGAGGGCTTTCACTATAGCACTCTTCCAATTAGGTGAAACCATACCCGTACCTAATGAGGCGTTGATTACTTCGGTAATAGGCTCCACGATGGAGGGGGCAACCTGTTTAAGGATCCTCATAGGGGCAACATTTGTCATTCGTCACAACAGGGATGCATGGTATGCACTCAGGGAAGAGGGCACTGGAGCGACACATGTCATGCCTGCAGGGAGATTTCACTGGCAAGTGCTCCCCGTCGCCACATAGACATGGTGCGTGGCATAGTTAGGTTAGAGAGCACCACATCAATCTGTTTGTACACTTTAGTTGTACTGCTTTCACTCACCACATAAATGTTGTTTGTTCATACAGGATAGCCCAGTACAAGTGCTCCCGTACACTGTGGCCCTTACTCACTTAGGCTGGTGGCCTCTCGGTGCAGAGCAGTTTAGCCCTGCACACCTGGGCCTTTAGAATAGTATTACATTGACTCTGTATTTTGTTTTGTGAGTAGTAACTGTGTAAAACCTTAGTAAATATGGGCCTGTGTCACGTATTTATTGGGCCGGAAGTGTCCCCTGTAGGTGCCGCAGACACTAACCCATGTCTGAAGTGAGGGGAGATCTTTCAGGCTGACTGACCTCCCTGCTCTAGATAGCCCCAGCCAATGCTGAGGGGGTGACTACTGCCAGTGCGGGCCGACCAACACGTCCCCGCAGGGGACACTCATAAGAGGGCGGCCCCCTTAGTGCCACAAGATGGCACACAGGGCAGCCCAGTGTTCCACGACCCATATTAGGGTCCCGCTCGACACTTCCGGCCGAGGTGGGGGGCGGGGAGAGGTATATATTCCTCCCCCACCCACCTGGCGGCCTTTTTGTCCCCTCACCCTGTCGCCGTTTGTATGCCCTCTGGTCGCTCCATCCAGAGGCCTGGTCTGGTGTCAGTGTGCTGTTTTCCTTCAGTTGGGTGAGTCGTCCCCTCTCGGAGATGGGTTTTGGTTTCATTAATCCGCATTGGTCTTGGCTCCTCGGAGAGGCCGTGAACGGAGGGATGTGGCGTGCCGCTTGTGGTGTTTCGGGAGAGAGCTGGAATTTGGGGTTACGTGCACCTCGCTGCTGCCCCCACATTGATGTCCCCACGCCCGCGGTCCCGGGAATGAGCTGAGGCATGTGAGACCGATGGGTTGTTAAACTTTTTTTAGCTTCTGATAGCCCGGGGAGGGGGCCATCGCGCCACTGCGGTTGTGAAGTGGAATAATGTTGACGCTTACTCTTCTTGCATCATTTATTTGTGAATGGGCCTGATGGCTCAGTGATTTGAACGACTGTGGAAGATGAACGCGGTGATCTGAAAATTGAGGAGCTCGAATACCCGCAAGACTCGCCCTTCTCTCTTTCCGAGCCCGGTAATTTTATTGTGGTGTCGGGCAGCCTTTTGTACAGCGAGCGGAGCATTGTAGGTGTAGGTCGAGGTTAAATATAATATTAGGGATAGTATACAGGAAGCTCTAATGGTTCATTGAAGTGGAACTACAGACAATGAGGCTAGAGCCACAGTATTAAGGATAAACAAAGTGGGTGTTCGAAATTGTACTGATTGCTCGTGCATGTGCAATACTCTTCGTGCAGTAAGGCAATTACACCACAGGGTTGCACTGTTCCTTGGTTATGGTCTTCCTACAAACCAGAGCTTGGTTGTTAATAGCGTAAGGTGTTTCCTGCATTTCTTCACTACTTTGGAATAGAGAGTTTTACATTCGCGGTGTTACGCCTTTATTTAGGTGCCAGGCGGGGAGTGATGCTGCAGATCTCAGGTACCGTGACATGTTTCTCGGGGCGCTCATGGGGAACAACTCGATGTCCAACTATGTCTCGGTGAAGGCCAGACTGGAATCGCGCTATTTGATTGAAAACAGGCCTATATATGGCGCGTGTTCGATGGTTTATTAACACGGCTTAGATGCGCTTGGTTGGGCTTATAGTGGGCCTCGCTTAAAACTCCCTTTTGCGTTGTGCACACCAGGTCCTGCATTGTGAGGTTGGTGTGGGGGCCTCTTGGCCAGGCACATTCTGGGCACTTCGACACAAAATCTCCTCCCACCTTGACCCCACCACTATGCGCCTCAGAATAGTCAAGTTAGTGCAGGGTCATCGCGCACAGTCAGCAGGCCAATGGGGTTGTTGGCCTGGGCTGCGTCCTCCACGAGCGACTGGACTTGCCCTGCCCCTAAGTAATGCATCAGGTCCACCTAAGCGCTCCGACACACGTGGGGCACGAAGGGATTATTGGGGACCTTTCCGCCATTGTGATGTAGCAACTATCTTGCTGTAGGTAGTGCTGGCGTTCCTATTATTGTGGTAGTAAGTTCTTGGTGTTTCTTTGGAATTGTGGATTAAGTCCTCAGATGGGTGCAAAGGACCCCGCTTTTAAAAGGTGGGGAGGGGTGATGTACCACTGGCGCATGGGGCTTGTAAATAATCCCGGAACAGTGTTTGGTGAGGTTGTTACTCTAAACCGCAGGTTCACCCTTGCTCACATTCTAAATCTAACCTTACCCTCAGCACGTGGTCCCTGTTTGTGCCAATGGGGCCTGGTGCACACGCCCCCGCTATTCACACAGGTGTTGTTTGAGGACAGCCCAGTGTGTCTGCAGGTGTGTACGGTGTATCCCGTGTATACTGCACCCACTGTGGACAGGGACGGCTTTGGGCCGGTGCCACCAGTGCAGCTGCACCTGGAGCGGAGTTGGGAGGTGGTGTATAGAATAAACTTATGGGTTTAAAAGCACCTGCTGCCGAGTTCCTTGAGTTGCCAGCAGTTTTCACGCAACAATAAAGTGTCAAGATAACGCTGGAAAGAGAGCTCGGTGTTTGTCTACACTCAGTTTTGACTCATCATAAAGTAGCACAGTGGGTTAATGTGCCTACAGCAAAGAACGTGTACCATTCAGAACACAGGACTGTATTTTCTGTGAATAGCACTGTTGGTTAGTGCTTTTGACAAGGAGATCCTTTTGTTACATAAGATGCAGTCCTGATATAGCACAGTGACTTATGAACGGACATCAAACAACTGCATGCAAACTGCATCGTATGGGTAAAAACGTTATGCTTCCCCCCAGGTTATCAGTATGATGATCCTAATGTTGATAACAATTATTTGGGTAGAAATGCATTCTTATTAGTAAAGCCATCACAAACATCTGTGGTGTGTTTCAAATCCTGACTTTGTGTTTCTCCAGGCATTGCCTACCACTATGGATGACGTGATTTCTACACTGTAGTCCTCATTGCCCTATAGTAACATTTCCTAAAGGCTGATTTTCATGTGATTCACTATGTATCATGTGCGGGTGATGTAAAGTGTGAGATGGCCGACACTTCATTGCACGTCCTTCACCATGTGAGTGTTGTTTGTACGGCAGCGTCTCCATACTTCTTTTTTAGGTCAAGGACCTAAAGGCTGCGCTTGCGCAGTCTCCGGTCGGAGATTTAAGGATTTGGAGTATGGCGCTTGAACCCGCCTCTCTCCTCCTCTCTCCTCCATTGGCTGGCTTCCTAAACGGAGGCCAGCCATTGGAGGAGACAGGCGTCACTCCAAACAAGCCCCGTCTCTTTCGGATTCGGGGACGTGTTTTGGTGTTCTTTCCACCTGTGACGTCATCCGTCACTCAGAACGCCAAAACACGCCCCCGAATCCGAAAATGTTAGGAGCTTTGCGGCCACCATTTTGTTTTTGTGAGCGCGAGCTTTGGGCGTCTGTTGTTCCCACTGCTTGGTAAAGGTTCCATCTTGCTTTAGGATTACTGTTTGATGCCTTCTGAAATATTCATTATTCAGGGTTAATATAGTAGAAACATGCTGAGCCTCAGAAAGATCGAGCAGCCGGAGACCTGCAGAAACATCTGTCTGATGACTGCCGCAAGCGCATGCGCCTGCATCTGACAGATTGTCCAGGGCTGAGCAAGTCCAAGTCCTAGCCTCAGGGCCTGTCATGCCTAAGTGCCTCCCCGTGTGTGACTCAGCACTGCAGTGTCTTTGCTAAAGATAACCCACGCACTTCAGGCTCCAGCATTACAGCGCATGAGTCTACAGGCCGGTCACTCTGTCTCCTCACACTTCCTCACCTTGTCATAGTTTGGAAAGGGTTGGAGGAAGCACAAGGCTGAAAGCTAGCACATGCTCAGTGTCAGTGTGTCAGTATGGACTCCGGCACACGTCGCTGGGCCCATTCTTAGGCACTGCTCGGCTCCAGTTCCCAGGTTCCCACTCTAGTAGTTGAGGCCGGACCTCTAAACGAAGCAGGTGCGCCTGAGGAGCAGAAGCAGGGTCTGTGCATAAACATGAAGGTAAGCAACAAAAATGCTCTCAATATAGTGTGTGCGCTTGAGTGCGTGTGCACTAACTTTTGAAAGAAAGCAACAGATGGCAAAGTAAAGCAAAGGCAACAATGTGTGAGAAAGAGGCCTATGCGTGTGCGGGAGAGAGGTGCGCTTGTCACCACCGGCATGGGCGGCTCCGTCAGGAATACAAGAGAAAATATGACAAGACTATAAAGAAAGCAACACAAAGTAAGGCAAAGGCAACAATGTGTGAGAAAGAGGTGTGTATGAGAAGTGTATGGGTGTGTATGATGGAGGTGTGTGTGAGAGCTGTGTAAGAGAAGTGTGTGTGTGAAAGAGGCCTATGTGTGTGCGGGAGAGAGGTGGGCTTGTCACCACCGGCAGGGGCAGCTCGGCCTTTCATCTTTCTGATTTTAATAAAACAACTTAACTAAGAATGCACATTACTCGATTTGACAGGCGGCTGGATGCTGAAGTGGTTGTTAAGCGCTATGAAAGCCGCGGTTTTATCTTGAGTGTGGCGGCTTCTCTCCTTCCAAGCCTTAGCTACAATTCTGAAGTAACTCTGTCTCTTCTGTCATGTTCCCTGCGCGCACTCCTCCCGGGAGGTATCAATGCTTGCCTAACACAGCATCCGGCGTCCACATGGGCCCAGAGCAAACGGAAGAGACAAATATTGGCACTGGGGCAAAGCGAACGAGGCCGGAGGGCTGAGTGGAGACCTCACTTCAAGGCCCTCTGAAACCCTGCCCTCGACTCAGCCCTTCCACCCACCAACCTATACGGAAATACGTGAATTTATCAGGACTGTTAATTAGCTGTGCGCAGCTCACAATATATTTCCTAGAAGGGGGGGATGGCGGAACTTTCGGTGGTTCAAAGTGTGCCTTTCAGAGCGCGGGCTGGCTCTGTGGCAGAGTGTGGTCAGAGGGGCCAGTAATAAGTTTGCACCTTCCAGTGGGTCTGACTAGGGGCTGCAGCGGATGCTTCCGCGAGCCTGTGGCACATGGCGTGGCTAGTAAGCCCTGTCATTCTGTTTGATGCACTCATATTCAATGCATCCTTTATTCGCCCTGTGTTGGGTGCGGGTTGAAACTTCTGTCTTGGTGTGGGCAGCTGTAAGGTTGGGCATGTTTGGTGGGCAGGGCTGTTTGAACATTACATCCTCAGCGAGGCACCAACAATCTTGTGTGTGAGGCCTTGGGCTTCCACTTGGTTGTTTAAAGCTGTTGTGGGCTGGGAGGCGCTTGCTAGGAGGTGCTGGCTGGGGGGTTCTGTCTGAAGGCTGGGGGTGCTGTCTGAGGCTGTGGGGTGCTTTCTGAAGGCTGGGGGTGCTTTCTGAAGGCTGGGAGGTGATGTCTGAGGCTGGGAGGTGCTGGCTGGGGGGGTGCTTTCTGAAGTCTAGCTGGTGTTTCCCAGAGGAACAAGTATATGATGCTTGTGAGACGGAAGGCTGTGCCTCATTGAAACAGTTACCAGCAGTCTCTGCCCTTGTGTCCTTGTATGGCGAAAAACGACTTTAATTATACCTGGGTCGGAAAATGTGTAAAACCTCATGGGTGATGGTGCCTTTAGTCCAGGCATGTCAGAAGTGTTTGTGGGGCTTAAGTGAAAAAAGTCCAAGTTATTCAGTTTATGCAAGGTGCCAAGAGCACCTCAATGAGAGCTAAAATTATGCATCACAGGAAAAGAGAACATGTATTCCCTGCTCCCTGGCTGTGTTTGCTTCACTGCCCCTTGGCTGTGTTTGCTTCCCTGCCCCCTGGCTGTGCTTGATTCCCTGGCTGTGCTTGCTTCCCTGCCCCCTGGCTGTGCTTGCTTCCCTGCCCCCGGCTGTGTTTGCTTCCCTGCCCCCTGGCTGTGCTTGCTCCCCTGCCCTCTGGCTGTGCTTGCTCCCCTGCCCCCTGGCTGTGCTTCCTCCCCTGCCCCCTGGCTGTGCTTGCTCCCCTGCCCCCTGGCTGTGCTTGCTCCCCTGCTCCCTGGCCGTGCTTGCTCCCCTGCCCCTTGGTTCCCCTGCCCCCTCGCTGTGCTTGCTTCCCTGCACCCTCGCTGTGCTTGCTTCCCTGCACCCTCGCTGTGCTTGCTTTCCTGCCCCCTGGCTGTGCTTGCTTATCTGCCCCCTGGGTGTGCTTGCTCTCCTGCCCCCTCACTGTGCTTGCTTCCCTGCCCCCTCGCTGTGCTTGCTCTCATGTGTGTGTATGTGGCTCTGGGTGTGTATGTGGCTCTGTGTGTGTGTGTGTAAGTCTGGGTGTGTGTGTGGCTCTGGGTGTGTGTGTGGCTCCGGATGTGCGTGTGGCTCTGGGTGCGTGTGGGGCTCTGATTGTGTGATCTGGAAGATCATCAAGCATAGCTCAAAAGGACCTCATTCTCAGTCATGCACAACTGACAACCTACACACAAATCATATGCTCAACTACTACTGATGTGTGGTTGTAAATATGAAATCCCAGCTTGGACAGACGAAACACACAATCCGCATGATGCACTCAAACAAAAGCAGGATAGCATGACTGACATATTCAATTAGTAGCCACTGGACCATTAGGACCACAGACACCATGCTCGACAGGAATATCTGCAGAAAGTGTCCTTGGAGGCAACAGGGTCGGAAGACTGTGAGAATACTTCTCACCTTACACAGAAAATGTATCAGATAATTACACAGCCATGAAGGGAATTTGCCTACAAAGGCATGCCACCTGTGGCAAGGTTGTCATTGCCACTAGTCTACCAGTTCTAAAGAAAAGAAAGACATGATTCCATCAATATCAAGTCACATACAAGTATTGTACCATTACTTTGTGTACATGTGTTATAAATTGGCAGCAATCGGGGTTAGCATTTAGCTAAAGCCATCTTGTATTTGGCAGCCATCTTGTCCGCCATGTGCTCACGATGTGCTCTGTCATACCTTGCTGTCGTTTGCTCTTGTACTCTACTTAGAGACAGGCTATATTTAGGCTCTGCTACTCTGCACATGCGCAGAGGAAACTGAAACTGCTTAATCCACATGTCCTAGTCTGTAACTGTCAGGGTATTTCTGTCAGAACCAGCAAACGGTTATCTCCACCCTACTGTTGACTGTGCATTTCTGTATGACCTTTTATGTATGTAACCCTTCTCTTCTGTACTTGTACCGCCTTCTTTTGAGCCCCTGTGTGGGTATAAAAA
Source organism: Lissotriton vulgaris (assembly GCF_964263255.1). Lineage (NCBI taxonomy): Eukaryota > Metazoa > Chordata > Amphibia > Caudata > Salamandridae > Lissotriton > Lissotriton vulgaris. The sequence continues at coordinate 148,586,743 of NC_141695.1, read as the reverse complement.
GATCATGTTCCTTCTGTTCAGTGTGCTACTACATAAACTACCGAAGGGTGTTGTGTGAATGTAGTTCCACCTCATGAGGTTTAATAAGCGTTGTATTTTATATTCCAGTTTCAGTGCCAACTTCTTCCATATTGGTCTGAGGACTTGTGCAGAGAAGGGTGAACCCCTAGCACTGGTAGGCCTGGCTGAGGTCCACCATGACAAATTGGCGCCCAACCAGTGGGGTTCACCGGCGACTCGGATGCCCGTAGGAGTGGTCGAAATGAAGGATTGGAATCTCGCTATGGACGATCATTGCCCGAGAAGACCCGCGTCTTGGCAAACCACCGCATTTTTTCTCTCTTTCTGATCTGACCATCCAGGTGTGCCGGTCCTCAACTGAGATCTCTTCTGTTGATTCGTCGTGCGGTGACCGTTTGGTTGATTTAAGAACTTGGCAGTTGGAATCTGTACACCAAGGAATTGGTAAGAGTCGTGATGCCAGTGATTGGTAAGTTCGTTTATGCAACTTACTGTGGGCTTTAGAATTTGTATTGGCCAATTTTGTGTTCTGTGATTGTTGATATATAAGTTGCAATTTATATCGGCAGGTAATGAGGAGAATTTTTTCTGTTTTGAATTGATTTGAACAGCGCACCGTAAACTCGAACTTTAAGCGCTACTTTGTGTATAATACTGCATATTCTGCACTAATTTTGGCATGCCTGTTTCTAGCACACTTCGTAGGATGTGCTGCTTTTGTAGTGGTACCAGATTGAGACTTGTTGAAGCCCAACCGGCCCCCGGAGGGAACGCCTAATAGGGACATGTATATTAAGTTTGGTATTTCTTTTATAATGTACAGCACGTTATGGAATAAATGTACTAGTAAGGATCCTGAGTTGTGTTGGCCTATGCATGGGTCATTTGATTTACGAAAGATTTAGTATGTGGAACAATGTATGTTTAAGCAAAAAACTAGGCAAGATATGTTTGACTGTGTACGAATGTGGGAGAAAGAAGTGTGTGAACGAATGAAGCATGAACAAGCCTTGATTAAAAAAGAACAGTGAGAGAACATTCATGCAAAAGCGTTAGAAATGAAAAATAAAGAAATGAAAGAACTAAAAGAGAGAGAGGATAGGGAGCGCCATTTACAGGTAACTGGCCAATACACTGTTCGGCGGCCCCTCTTTCCTATCCTTAATAAACAGCAAGATGATTTCTTGTTATTAGATTGTTCTCCACCTCCGTATATTTTTCCTTCTGCTCCTCATGAGTCAGATGAAGACTCTTCTGCTGACCAGGAGAAAGCACGGGAAACTCGTTCTATGTTGTCCGCTGAGCGTGCATCTGAGCTTAGATCCTCTGCTCGTAAAGCCGTTCGTAGTGTTGCCCCTGCTTCTGACCTTTTAGATGGAATGATAGATTGGCTTGAAAGGGAGCAAATATATTTTACCGAGGTATTTGCCTTGAGTGGTTTAGGAAACATTCTGAGGAATTAGAGCCCGTTGATGTAGCAAATGACTGTAAGCAAATGCGTGATGGTCTTTTTGTTTTCTTTCAGGTAGCTGACTCAATCAGACGTTTGGTTAAACTGCGTGCGTCCGTTTGCGAGAAGAGAAAAAGGCAGCAGAGGCAGCGGCACAAACATCTCAAATCAGCGTGACACAGGCTTCTACTTCTGAAACAGATAAAAATGTAGTAGTTCTTGTGAGGCCTATGCGGGAAGCCGCACCTTTGAATGTTCCTCCGAGAGGCGAGGGAACAGATGATAATACGCATTCCATTGATGCAAAGGGTTATTTTGTTTATAATTGGGTTCATTCCTTGGAATAGAGCGGATGCCATGGCTCTTAAAACTGCATTACCTTATCCACGGAAGAATTCAGCAGCTTTTTATGAGGAAGTTGAGGGTGCTATTATCTCTTGTACTATGACTCTGCCTGATATTACCCAATTTTTCAGATTGATATTACCCCGGATATGTGGAGAACTGTTCGTAAAATTGATGATTGTGCAAGTTTTGGGGCATTTTGGAAAGATTTAGAACAAATGGATGTAGAAAGGGAGCCCACAGATCTTCCCGCAGCTATATTAGTTAAGTTAAAGATGATTATTCCCCCTAAAAAGATAGATTGGACTGTATTAGCCTCTTGCAAGCAAAAGGCAGATGAATCGGTTTCTGACTTCTTTACACGCTTTGAGGAGGCATTCCATAATTTTAGTGGCCAGTCATTGACAGATGACACAGGCAGGCATCTGTACGTCGATAAATATGCCGCAAATCTGTTGCCAGGAAAAGCTAGTCGCCTAAAGGCCAGTGAGAGTTCATGGACTACCTCTTCTTTGGTTTCTCTTTAGACTATGGCTCAGTATTATGAACGCCAGGAGTTAGAAGTGAAGGGCAGTGAGGATAAGAAGACTAAGGAGTTAAAACAAAGGTTATGTTGGCTCAGGCTTATGGTCTGCCTTCTAGAGGTAATGATAGAGGTGGACGTGGATCTTATGGTTAGTCTTTTCCTCCTTATACTAGTTCGAATTTGTCTCTTGACCAGTGTGCATACTGCAGGAAATTTGGACATTGGGCTTCTGATTGTCCAGCACTGCGTGCTCAGCAGTATCCACGTGGATGGGGACAAACGAAAAATTGCTCAGGATATTCAGGGCCTAGAGGAAGCATTGATGATCGTGCTAGGGTTGATGCTAATACACGTGGACAGGATGGGTTTAACACTTTTGATAGATGAAATCAATATCAAATGTCCGATTATGTGTTGTCTGATTTGAAAGATTGTGCTTATGCATAGGATTGCCTAGGATAGGGTAAGGAATCAGTTGAAGTTCCAGTAGATCAGAAGGGTCCCTATGTTACAGCACATGTTTTGGGTTCTACTGATCAGTTTCTGGTTGATACAGGAGCGACTTGTAGCGCCTTATCTAAACACTTGGTTTCTAGTGCTCCCCTGTCTGGCTTAACTATTACATTGATAGGTTTCGATGGAACACCTTCCCTTCCCACTATCATAACCACTTGCATTTCATGTTGACAAGTTTACTGCTCCATGTCCATTTTTGCTTTCTCCAAACACACCAGACAATATTGTGATATGCTCAAATATTTCAGGGCTACGATACGATGTTCTCGGGAAGGAGTACGTGTTATTTTGAATGACAACTACCCTGTGATTGAGATATCATGTATTGTTAAAGATGACATTGCATTAGCTTCACTCCCTAGAACTTTGTGGACTACTTCTGATACTGATGTAGGGCAAACGGTTATTCCGCTAGTGTCAAGGAGGGCGCTTCATTGCCACGATTGCCTCAATACAAAATTTCTCAAGAAGGTGAAGAAGCACTTATACATATTGTCCAGGATTTGATTAAGGTGGGGGTTGTGGAAGAAGTTCCTTATAATGTTTGCAACAGTCCTATTCTTCCCATTTTGAAAAAAGACACTGACACAAGGATTTACAGATTCATCATTGATTTGCGAGAAGTTACCAAGATTGTAGTACCGCAATAACATGTGGTTTCTGACATAACGACACTGCTTACCTTAGTTCTTCCAAAAGCAGCTACATTTTCTGTGATCAATCTGAAGAATGCTTTCTTCTTGATTCCTATTCATCCTGATAGCCGATATTTGTTCGGTTTCACTTTGAATAATCGATCGTACAGATTTTGTAGAATTCCTCATGGGTACACTGAGAGTCCGAGCATTTACAGTCAAGCACTGAAACAACCACTTGACTCTTTTACCTTGCCTAAAGGAGTGGCTCTCATACAATATGTCAATGACATCTTGTTGGCAGCCGATACACCTTAGCAGTGTGAAAAATGTACTTCGCCTCTTTCTTTTCTTGCTACACATCACCATAAAGTGTCACAGAAGAAATTGCAATATTGTAGACCGAAGGTTACCTACTTAGGTCCACTTCTGTCTAAGGAGGGGCGTGCACTTACACCAGATCGCATTCAAGCAATTTTAGACACACCAGTACCTTCTACTCAGAAAGATGTCAGTGCATTCATTGGTTTGACTTTATTTTGTGGGCAATGGATATTAGGGTTTTCACACATTGTTAAACCCTTGTTAGCGCGTCTGACTAAAGACATTCCAATTCCCCTTTCATGTACAGATGAATGCTAGGATGCTTTTCGTCAGCTATGACAAGCTCTTTGTTCTGCACCAGTGTTAGTAAAATAAATAAGGGAGGTCTCCTTACAAATCCAATCCCGGACAAGAGGAAAGTCCATATTTTCCAAACATGGAAGTACAATAATAATAAAACCCTTAGTAAACACTCAAGCCCATTAATACCAAAACCACAATGTTATTAAACACCATCAATAGAATGAAATAATCAAAAAACAATATAGAATAATAGTAAACACATTTTTGTACAATTTATTCCATCTAAAATAATACATTCTTCCACAGTTTTAGTGCCATAAAATACAGTTTAAAAATGTGTCAAATTCACATGAAGAACAGTTAAAAATTTTTTTTTTGAGAATTGTCGACGCAGCGTTTCGGTTTTATTGTAGCACCTTCTTCAGGACAAAGTTCTGGTTAAAAAGAAACATAAAGTTAGATACATTCAATGTTTTTCTTTTTTGTGACTTTATACATTATTAACAAAGTTTACATTTAAAACACCAGAGTACTTTACACAACAGAATGCGGGCATTTAAGGCACTTTTATTGTTTATCAAAACAAGTGTTTTTTTGGGTTTGATTTATTACGGGAAGGATTATTGTCTCTAGAAGCAAACTAGTTGATAGTGCCTGTTAATTTCACATTGAGGTATATGTAAATATCATGCATGCACACCTTGCTAGTTCAAGGAATAATTATACGCCTCTTTAATCAATTTGAGGTTGGCTTCTTCCTATGATTTGTCAACTTCCTAAGGATAAGTGCAAAGTGCTTCTACTAAGTGCACAGACATTTGCTGAGGAAAAAATGGTATCACGTGTTAGTTCCTTAATTAACCAATGTATTCCTTTTTTTAAATTAAAAGAGGTGAACCATTATTACCTTTCAATGTGTAACGAATATGTTCTTTTTAAGAGGGTCGAAGGATCCACCGTTATTTAATGATGCAGGGTTGATGCTTTTAGACAAAAAAAGAGAGAATTTTACTCTTTATTCATATACATTCGTGGACCTAAATCGTTAGAGGAGGACAGTAGAATCTCACTCACCCACGTGTCTGGGGAAGGCGATAGGAGCAGCTTATGACTGGATGCTCATGACAATAGCGTTATTTGAATTGCGCTTTTATATATTGTCGTGTCCTCCTGAGATACGTCTTGTTGGTTCCAGAGTTTTTTAATTCTCCGGCTCTATAATATATAATTAATAGTGTGCAGTGTTATAGTTCTACTCTTGCTGAAATTAGTAATGCATTTGACTATTTAAGCTGATGATCATAAAGGGTTCAAATTTTTACTCTCTGCTTTTGGGTCCTTAGCGGTATGATTTTGCTCTCATAGTAGCCAAATTTAACAATCTATTATTTAAACAGATCATCCATCTTTAATTTAAAAACACCCACTTTTACTGGCTAGAGGTACTCACGCTAACTGTTGTGAGTCGTTAACCTTATCACTAGGCTATAAGGTAAGTACATATATCTTCATTGATCTAATTATTTGTAATGATCTCAAGCTTGTACCCACTCTTCTGGTAGCATCCCGCATTTACCAAGTTTTAATATTATTACTAGCAGAGATATGAATCATACTCCCTCCTAGTAATGGTCATTCTTAAAATGTTGCCTTATAGAGAAATCTGAAAGCTATATTTTGTTAACTAGCAAGCCTATTTCCTGCTCTACTCTATTTGAACAATATCCGTTATACTGTTCTAAAATGTTACTGTCTCTAAACAATCAAATTTTCCCCGTTGGCACATCGCCTTCTATTATGAAGCGCTATAGCCTTGTTTCTGTCTCTATACAATTAACCTTTCCTCGTCGGCGCATTGCTATCTATTAAAAAACGATCTGGCTATGCATAATTACTCCCGCAATCTATCCTTGATTTCTTACCTGACCGTGGTAATGCGGCCTCCCTGTTCCACTCGATACTCGTCTCGTAGGGATAGTAACGGACCTGTGGGGCCCGGTGTTTATATGCGTGAACGGATATCCAGATTCTAAAAGAATTCCCGCGGCTATTTCCATCACTTCCTGTGCGCCCGGATTATCAAGAGAACTACTCGAGTAGTTTTAAAGGGAGCAGCACTATGTTACGGAAAACACGGGCAGATTTCATTAGTTAAGTTAATTTGAATCTCCCGGCAAGATGCCTTCGTTTTTAGCACCACCTATGCGTTGTTTATTTTAAAAGAACCTTGGTTATAGCAATGGGAACAATAATCATGAATATTTAATGCCACTGGTGTGTTTACTCACGAACTACTCGAGTAGTTTTTCAACAGTTCGCCGGTTATCGCAATAGTTCGATAGTTTTTTCTTGTATACATACAGTTTACATGAAGATATATATAGAGATGATCTGAGTCAGACTCTAAATTACGATACTATTCCGATCTTATTATTGCTCTATATAATAAATTACTATTCTACTCTGCTCTTATTTTTGCTTTATAATTGTTATCCAATATAATAGTGACCATGACTTATGGAAAACGTATGAGCTCGCAATTTACTCTCTATTCAATATATTACTCCTAGGGTCTATATGTAATATATTTCTTTAACTAATCGTGATGTACAGTGATGTACTTTTCATCTTATATTTATCATATGTTAGTCAATGAAGGGTAAGTAGGGAACAGACTGAGGAATATCACCTCCTACTTTACAGAATGCGTTCCCAATCTTCCTTTGTGTTTAGTCCCTTCCTAACTGTATTAAAGCGAGACATTTTTCCTTTTTAAATCCATGTCTCCCCCTCTGGCATTCATATGGATAATTTCTAGACCACACCAAACTAGATCATTTATCGTGTGGTGCGCTTCCTGTTATTGGAGCCCCTTTCTTTTTTGTCCGAATTGCTGATTTATGTTCATTTATTCGCAGTCGGATTTCACGGGAGGTTTTACCTATACATGCCAGGTTGCAGGGGCATTTGATGAGATATATGATGTTTTTTGACCTACAGTTAATGAAAGACTTTACTCTATGTTTTGTACTATTATCATCCACGCAGTCCCCTTTAATGACATTTGTACAGTTTGAACAGTTGCCGCAAGGGAATGTTCCTGTAGGTAAAGGGGCATTGTTAATGCTCGCTTGTGTTCTAGTTTCTTAGTCTCTATAGGTGTGTACTAGTTTATTTCTTATTGTCTGATTGCGCATGAATGCAAACATGGGTTTAGGGAGTTTTTCTTTGTTTTTGTTGGTAACCAAATGCCAATTTTTGTTTATAATATTTTTAATTTAGTTGCTAATCGAGCTGTAATTGGTGACAAAGATTAATGGTTTCTCTTTTTGTATCTCCTTATTTTTATTCTGAAACAGGTTGTCTCTGTTAAAATACTTTGCTCTTTTGTATGCATGTTTCACCATGCGTTTGGGATAACCTCTATCAATGAATATCTCAGTGAGTATTTTTGCGTGTTTATCAAAATCTTTGGTCTGTGTACAGTTACATTTAAGTCTAAGAAATTGTCCGAACGGGATATTGTCCCGCTGACAGGGAGGGTGGTAGCTCGTATAGTGCAACATGGTGTTGCGATCTGTTTTTTTAGTGAAGATCTCCACTTGCGATGTCCCTTCCTTGTGTTTGATGATTATATCAAGAAACTCACAATCGTTTTTGTCATAGTTGGAGGTAAATCTCAAGTTGGTGTCACCGAGGTTTAACCACAATATAAAATCATTTAATAAATCTGATGATCCAGTACAAATAAAAAAAACGTCATCGATATATCGTGACCATTGTGAGATATTTTCAAAAAATGGAGCCATGGGATTAAATATATGGGTGTCGTCAAACTCAGCTACGTAAAGACAAGCTAGACTAGGAGCACAAGTTGCTACCATGCTCGTACCTTTCACTTGTTTAAAATAATCTTTATTAAACATAAATATATTATTTTTTAAAACTACAGTGACACAATCAATAATAAGTATTTCATGTGAATTAAGATCTCTGTCTCCAGTATTTAAAAGGGATTCTATCATTTCTATTGTGCTGTCCTGTGGAATGTTAGTGTAAAGTGCCTCGATGTCGAGGGTGACTAATAATTGAGTATTGGTGTTAAAAGGTAACCCTTCCACTTTTTGGATTATTGCTGCCGTATCTTTGATATAAGCTTTTTGAGCAACAACATAAGGTTGCAAAAAAAGTCTGCATATTTACTTAAAGGCTCGGTAAGTGAACCAATGCTTGGGACTATGGGCCTCATAGGAGGGTTTACAAGATTTTTGCGCACTTTGGGTAAACCATACAGTGCTGGCACAATAGGATTGTTTTTATAAAGAAATTTGTATTCATTGTCACATATTACCTCGTCTTCCTTTTGCTAAATCTAACATTCTTTTGACAGTATCTTTTAGTTGTAACCAGTCATTTCTGTTCACTTTTTGGTAGTGGTCCACATTAGTTAATAGTGAGGTCATTTTCTCATTATATTGGTCCGTAGACATAATGACTATACTACCACCTTTGTCCGCGGGCTTGATGGTGAGTGTGTGGCAGTTCTGTAATTTACTAAGGGCTTCCTTTTCTTCTAATTTTAGATTAAAGTTCAACCAATTTTTTTGATCTAGGAGGTCAGAAATACCCTTTTCAACAACTCTCTCAAAGGCTTCTATATCTTTGTTGACCTGTCCAATTTGTGGGGTCCATGTGGATTTGGGTTTTAGACGTGATTTATTTGTTGAAGGGATCCTATCTTTATCCTCAAAAAAGGATTGTAATCTAACCTTACGAAAAAAGGTTTGAAGATCTCTTTCTAATTCGAATCTATCAACTGGGGATACAATAGCAAAGCCCAAACCTTTTTCTAAAAGTCTAACTTCCATTTCTGTGAGAATTGTATTAGAAAGATTGATTATAGGGGCTTTGTCTATATGTCCCAGTTTTTCTGGCTCCTGGTATTGGGCCTGCGATTGAACTGAGGTTGAGGGGTATACTTGCCTCTCCCTCTGCTCCTCCCTCTCGGTTGTCCAAATGATTGACGTTGTTCTAAAAAAGAGAGTGAGTCTCTATTGGGACCTTGTATACCCTCCTTCTCTTTCTGATTGCGGTTCTCACCTGTTGTTTCTGTTTCTGAATCAGAGCTCGTATACGAGGTGTCGAAAAATCTGACCTTTTTTTGAAAATTCTTCCCTGAGTGATGTTGCCATGGTCTATATTTTGAAAGTTATCTCTTGGACGCTCATAATAATCTTTTTGGAGGTAAGGATAGACATGCTCTGGATTATATTTAGCAATATCTTTCCTCAATTTATTGCTTTTTTTGTTTATAACAGAATCTCTATATCCATTTACGTCATTTTGGATATCTTCAAGCTTTTTTTTGGCATCCTCCAAAGCTGTACTTTCTTCTAGTTTTTGTTCTAATTCTTTTATTTCCTGTCTCTCAATGATCAGGATGTCTGAAGCAGTTTCGATTATCAAGAGCATCCAGTCATGGCTGCAAGGTTGGCCACAAAGGTCCAGTTTTCTATGAATTTTTGGTTATTGATAAAAATTCCCGGCTCACATGTTACCTGAAGTCCCTTTGGGATTATTCCCTTTTTGCAGTAGTCTATTAGGCACTCCAGATTACACAAAGTTTTTTACACTTTATGAACATGAGAAAGATGGGTGTGCATTGTCAGTTTTAGTACAGATACACGGTGACAAGCAGCGCCCCTGTGCATATTATTCAGCGGTTCTTGATCCTGTTGCTCGTGAATTGCCTGGGTGCTTCAGTTCAGTTGCAGTAACAGCTTTGTCCATATGTCAGAGTGAAGGGATAGTTTTGTCACATAAACTGTTGGTGCTAGTACCCCATGCGGTCGATGCCCTTTTAAATCAGACAAAAACGCAACACTTAACTAGTGCTCGCTTGACAGGATACAAATTGACACTGTTTGCCCCTCACATTACACTGAAGAGATGCTCCGGGTGTTGTGTGAATGTAGTTCCACCTCATGAGGTTTAATAAACGTTGTAATTTATATTCCAGTTTCCGTGCCAACTTCTTCCCTATTGGTCTGAGGACTTGTGCAGAGAAGGACAAACCCTTAGCACTGGTAGGCCTGGCTGAGGTCCACCACGACACATGGGTGTGCCCAAAGTCAAACTCCATACGTACCCACATGTATTGATGAGGCAGGTGTCTTTCTGCACATCACAAACATATGCAGCATGCTTCTCCTAAACGGTTGCACTTTGGGACACTTGCACTATATTGTCATATCAAAGTATGACACTTTAATGTATAAAAGTGAAGGTTTGTAACTTCATGTTACACTCATAGCTAAAACTGATATGGACCGTGACACCGAGCAAATGTAGACACCAAAACCTTGACAACAAACTGTCAAAGGGCACATATTCCATGGACCACAGGCAATCCATGCCATACTAACATCATTGTATACTTACACAATTAATTGGGAATAGACAACAGGAGTATAACCCGTAGACCAGATTGAGATCTGGGTGTACATGTGTAAAAAACAACAATATCTCAATTGGATTCACTTTTGGTAACAGAAACGTTTGTATGTGCAAGACATTACAAAAGATCTGGACATAGTAAAAAGAGGGACTAGGAATTTCAATTTGATTTAGAAGTGCATCTAGCATCATAATTTAAAGACATATTTACACAAAAAAAAAACAGTAAACAGTTTGAGATATCAGCACTGGAAGCAAATATTGCGATTGGCAACCCAATGGGGGCTGTGTGCGCTACGTGATAGTGAGACAAACAGTGACGGCGCAAGTGACATATGGGTGAAAAACAGCGAAGTACGCAAAATGACAACAATGAAAAATATGATATATACAGAGTTACTGGTTCCTCTTTGGTGAATGATTGTTTACAATAGGTTTGGGAACCAGAGGAAGAATTGCGCCATGAGTCGCGCTGTATTGCGGGTTGACAGCATTTCGATCCTATTGATTTAGGATCTTCATCAGGACAGTGTTGCTGATTGATGATGTTGCAGTAAGGGAAGGAAGGGATAGGTAAGGGGTTGGGAGGGCTGTCGGGCATGCGCTGCGAGGAACAAGGGGGAGGGACCAGGGGGTTTGGGCGAGGGTGGGGGGCAGAGGATGGTGGTGTGTATGAGGGTTGGTAGTGTTAAGGAAGTGTAAAGGGTGGACGGGGCACTATCTTGCATCAGATGGGCTCTAATCGGGTCGCAATCTGTTGGGCGTCTCAAGGGAGGGTGTCAGTGAGGTGTTAATGAGAAAGGCCGGTTCACCTAGGGTGGTGTGGTCCCAAATTGGCAAAGGAAGGAAGTTAGATGTGGGCAAAGAGGCGGAAAAACAGGAAGGGTGGATTCATGGGGAGGAAGGGGAGAGGAGAGGGGGTGAGGAAAAGAAAGGGGGGAGGAAAAGGCAGGAAAAAAGGGGAATGGTCACTAAAATGAGGTTCTGTTCAGAAATCAAAATATGATAAATACAGAGAGGGGCGGCTAAACAGGGGAGGAAAGGAAATTTGCGAGCCACTTACATCGGGGTATAGGCACGATTACTGAGCCCAGATCGGCCGTGGGAGTACAAAGGTAGGATCCAGTAGAGGAAAAGTGTGGTGGCAGGATTCAGTAGATGGAAGCCGTTCCCTGAGTACTGGAAAAAGTCAGAAAGTAAGGAATGATCAGAGGTGGGTGGGTGCTGAAAAAGATCGAAGGAATGGAACCGGGTGCAGAGGAAAACTTACGTTAATCAGTCCAGGAACAGAGCCCCTTTCTGGAACTGGTGTAAATAATGGGGAGTAGGTTTGAGAAATGTGGAGGCAGCGTCCAGCTATCTGCTGCCCGACTCCGGATTGCCTGGGGAGAGCAAGAGATAAAGTGAGGGGTAATACTTAAAGAGCGGGAATAGAGAAAAGATCGTGGGGGAGAGAGAGTGTGCTGGGTGACACTCACGTAATTGGGCACAGGATTGTAGCCCCGTCCTGGCTTCGAGGGTAGAATTAAGGCAAGAACTTGACAAAGCAGGGTCCTGCGTTCTGCTGCCTGACTACCGGTGTAGGAACCTGGAAGATGGGAGAGAAGGCTGAAGGTTGGCGGTCCGGTGGGCTGAGTGTAAGGAGAAAAAAAGTAGGCTTCAGGGGTAAATGTGCTTACCGTGGGGAAGATGAATGGCTACCATCCAGGTCCGGTGATCATGGATCGGTGAGGCGATCAGTTGAGTAGACGCGGTCCGCAAAGCTGCTGGATAGTTGTTGGGCCACGAGCAGTTGGCGATATTATTTCTGGGATGGGCGGGGCCTGATGACGTAGGGGCAGTGTCGGGGAAGGGGCAGGAGCTTGCCTGAAGACGAGCGAGCTGAGGAGCTGAGTAATGGGGAGGGAGCGTAGAACGAGGGTAGGGACAAATGGAGGTGGGCGGGTCACGGCATGGGGTGGAATCTGATGGTGTGTGAGTCATGAATGGCAAGAAATGTGCACAAAGGGTCATAAAGGTATACATTAAAATAAAGCTATTCATTACAGCATGTGTGAATAGTCAATGACATGATTGCACAAGAGTGCCAGGAGGCTGGTAAAAAACGTGCACAAGTGGTCATAAAAAATATACATTACAATAAAGCTGTTCATTACAAAACTTTTAACTAGTCAAGGATAATTGTACATGATTTACAGTTAACTCAAAAACTATTTGTGAGACACAGAAATCAGAAATAAAGCACTGTAAACATGCTTTATTCTGCATTTAAGAAGCAGAAAAATAATTGACACAGGCCAATGGTCAGTCCAAAATTGTTCATCAGCTTTATGGGCCTAAACATCTTGTCCATGGACTCTTGCCTGCACAAATACTGCAAGGGCTCACCTCCCCTGGGAGGGGCATCTAGAGGGCATGCCAGGCCCCACTGGGACAAAACTAGAGAGGACTGGGTTGGGTTTTGGGAGGGATGGGATCGGGGGGGTCCACTGCAGTGGTATGCTCGGACTGAAGGGGGATTGCTATAGTGGTAGGGCCTAATGGAATGGGGATGGGCTGGGTTTGACCATTTTGAGGATGGTGTAATGCTTTACGGAGTGAGCAGGAATGGGGAGAGACTCTGACTTTTTGGGAGGGGATTTTTTAGTGCAGGAAGTACTGGGCTGGGATGAGGAAGTATGGGTTGGTGGAGGGGTTTGGGCTTTGGAGACAGGGGACATTTTTTGGTGGGGGGTTGGGCTTTTTTTCTTGAGGGGAGTGGCATGTTTAGACGGAAAGGCTGAAGTGGATTGCCTCTTCTTCTTGGAAGGGGGTTTGTAGGTGTGGGGAGAGAAGAGGCCCAGGTCCCATAGGTTGAGTGTTTGGGCATAGGGGGGAACAGGAGAGGTAAGAGTAGGGGTTGTGGAGGCAGAGGTTTCTGAAGTCTGCAGATTGTCTGTGGATGCATGTGTACCATCTGCTGCTATACCCTTGGTGGTGAGAGTGCTGTCTCTCCCCTGAGTGCGCGTATGTGTGGGTTTTTCCTTGTGTCTTTGTTTTTGTGTGTGCATGTATATGTTTGCATGTGCATGGGTCAGTGAGGGTAGCGGGGACTGTGGATGGAGAAAAGGCAGGAGAGGGAGGGACTGCTCGAGTTGGGACACTGCTGCCTTCAATGTGGAGGCCAGAGCCTGATTGGATCTGTGTAGGGCAGGCATGTCCGAGTGAATGCCCTTCAGGAATGACACCATTTGTGTCAATGATACCTGAAGGACATTCAGTACTGCTGTCTGCCCCACAGAAATCTGCCTCAGGATGTCAATCGACTCCACACTCAGGGCAGCAGGGGAGACTGGAGCAGGGGGGAGATGCATGTTGTGAAGAAGACGGGTCCCCTGCCATGGGAGCATCCATGGAGACCGTGCCTGGGAGCAGCTGGGAGGATAGAGATGGTTGTGGTGGTGGTGAGCTCTCATGTAGAGGCATCGTTCCCTGTCTCCTTCACCACCACAAGGGAGTCATCACTGGAACTGGAGTAGTCTTCAGATGCTGCAGATGTTGTCTCATCCTGCACTCAATGTGGCTCCCCTTACCCTCGGCGCCTCTGTATGTATGTATGTATGTATGTATTTAATGCTTGTTAAGAGCGGCTGTCACCCAAAAGGGTATCCTGGCACTGAGACCGTGTCTAACCATCAGGCGAGGTATATTACATTGCGCTTGGAAACAGGTAGGTCTTGAGATCCTTTTTAAAAGAGGGCAGATCTTGGCTGCCCCTTAATGCCAAAGGTAGAGTATTCCATAGTGTGGCGGTCGTGAAACTAAAAGCACGGCCGCCCATACTCACTCTATTAATCCTGGGAGTTCTCACTAGGAACGCCGAGGAAGATCTCAAAGGTCTGTCAGATAAGAGCCTACAAATTAACCTTCAGGCTCCCTAGGTCAGCCTCGCCTGCACAGCTCTGGTTAGAATTTCTACTCACAAAACAGACACTTGCTAGGCCAGCGGCGTTTGTAAAGCTTTGTTATAATCTGAAATCACCCCGGCTAATTTGGTCTGGATTGAAATCAATTTACAACTGGGAAATGGCACTCACAAGAAATATCTTGAAATAGCATTAGGATGTTTGAATTGGACGACTTATGGACTTCTAATGCCTCTGGACAAACCTTCAAGAAATTAGTAAATACATCAACCCACCTGGATAGCAGATAAGGAAAGCCTGTCCAGACGTCAACATGGGTGGCTGGTGTTGAAATCATACTCCATTTTAAGAACATCACCCTTGTTGGCAGCACCCTTGCACCGGAAGATCAAACAGTAATTTCTTGCCTTAAGAGCTGGAGAAATAACCACACTATCCCTCATGCCAAAATGGAGGATGGCTGGTTTAAGTGAAGAGTGGCCCTGCCGTCTATGCCATCTATGGAATGAGACATTGCTCCAATTTGTATGCATTTGCCCTGTGTTAATGGCCCAATGCAGATCTCTATTAAGAAGGAGGTTCATCGACCTGGGAATTAGGTCCTGTAGGCCTGCACTGGTGGAGTCTATGAACCCATGCAACACAATGCTGAACAATTGAATAACCCATATTTTAAAAAAGACAATCAGTTTATAGATTGGGCGATAAGTGATCTGGAGGATGTTCCCAATTCTACGTGATAAATCAGTAGTTGACAAACCTTCATGGCCTGCTAGGGCTTACCATAATTCCCCATCCCGCTACACTCAGGGAACTACTTTGTTTAACCTGGCATTTTAATGACGTGTAGTTTTGCACACCTGCACCTTTACAGGGGGAACCTAGACGATCTGGCATCATATATATACCCATCTCAGTCCTGCACATAAGCACTTTAGTTATCTATAACGATCTATTTATGTGAAATCCAGCCGCCCATATGGCAATCTTGCACTTTATACACTAGGAAAAAGACCAGTCCTGATCAGCCACTTTTATCCATTTAATATCTGTATTTGTCACCTCTACTTAAATACTTATGAAGGAAAGATGAAGAAAGTGAAGGACTAGTGACAAAATGCTCATTGGCCATAATAGATTAATGATAAATCTCTTTTTTAATCTTTTTGCATGTATTTTTAAACCTTATTTACAGTATGATCTTGTTTATGGTTTTAATTGGCAAATAAACTATTGTAACAGATTCCATATAGCGCCTGACACCATGTATTACAGCTTAAAAACTCATTCCCTAAATTGTTAACATCAATAGAAATATTCTTACTTTCTCATGAATAGAAATAGTATCAACCCAAGATCATTATTTAGTCATCTTCAAAGTCTAGATTATCCAGAAGTACAAGAGAATTCCTTCTTTGAAAAACTCCTGAGACCCCGGCCGCCTCCAGCATTATCCTGGTACCAATCCTGTGCCCTTAGCCTAATTTTGGACAGCGGAAGGGATGCAACACCCGGCACTGCGATTCTGGGCTTGCTCCGGTGTCAGGGCACGGAGCAGCGCTGCCTTGAAAGTTTATGGCCCTCAGCCGCTTGAACCGGAGGCTAGAGTAGTCACTGAGTCGGGCTGCGAGTGGAATAACAGCAGGCCGAAAACCGGAAGTTGCCGGTCCGGCCCCATGCTCGTCACTGCCATAGAAGTTCAATATTTTAGCCAGCCGAGCTCCCAGGCACATGCAGTTGCTCCGGTTCGAAAATGGAGGAATTCTGATGTCCCAGAGGGGAGAAATCACTGCAAGATTCTGGACTCTGTTTAGCGCCGCTCCACCGCTCCTCTGAGGTTGCTGTGTGGGTGCTTCGAGGGGAGTCCAGTGCTGGACCGGCCTCTTACCCCCAGCTCTTCCCCCCAGCTCTTGCCCCCGGCTCTGAACCAGGATCCTGCAGTTTCTGGGGCTAAGCATAGCGACAACATCCGCAAATCGGATCTTTGAAGCGGCCGGAACCGCCACACATTACATGCTACGCGGCAGAAACCGCGAAGAGTAGTCAAAGCGGCAGGAGCCATTATCTAATTCCACAACGCGACAGAAGCCGCAAAAAGCATTTCCAAGCGCGATAACAGCCGACGTGATTCCCGGAGCCCGGACGACAAAATGGCGCCTGTACATCGAGAGCCGGTCGCTGGCCAGGCTGAAAGTGGAGCTGCCGTGATGGAATGACCCTGCCACCGGAGAGGACCCCAGGGCGACTGGACGGTAAGCGCCTACACCCTTCCCTGAATTGGTCCTCCCTTCGGCACACCACTGGAGCAAGGAACACTCCTGACGCCCGTCATGGGAGCTGCACCCTGGGGGAGATGTCCCGGACACCGGCAACACCCTGCACGCAAAGATCCACTCCAGCCTGCACAATGGGGAAGCCAAAAAAAATAAAAAATCTCACAGAACCTGACTGTACATGAGACTGCTCTGGAGAATCAGCTGAGTACCTGCACATTGGCTAAGCTGGCAACTGTAGCCCACGAAACATCTTGCCGAACTACCTTCCCCCTACCCCTCCTCGCTCTGCTCCTCTCCACTTTCCTGCTGCTGACCTTTGCCTTCACCTGTCCTGGCCCTTAGTCCCCACCCTGTCTATTCTATGAATTTTCCCTCGTCATTTGAGATCTAGCTATTTTGTCTGATGCCCGATGGAGCTACCTGATTTAGCTATAGGGGGGGAGAGGTCGGGGATTCCCTCCTTGGACGTCACCTACCCAGTCGGTCTTTAGCCAGACTTCCTTTCGTCTCTCCTGTCGCCTCTTCCCGCATCCTCCCTCTATTTTTATCTCTCCTTCTCTCCTCTCTCAATGTATTCAGACTGAACTATTTTGTCGAATTCCCGATGGAGCTACCAGGTTTAGCTATAGGGAAGATGGGCCGTGGATTCCCTCCTTGGTCGTCACCTACCCAGTCGGCCGTTAGACAGACTTCATTTCGTCTTTCTTGTTGTCTCTGCCCCTATCCCCCCTTTCTCTCCTTCCATGCCCACTCACCTCTACGCTCCATTTATTTTGCCCTACATGTTTCTTTAATTGTTTTTCCCATTGAGACCTATTGAGACTATTTGGCCAATGCCCGGTGGAGCTACCTGATAGCGATAGAGGAGATGGGTTTTGGGACTTCCCCTCGACCGTCACCTACCCAGCCGGATTTTGGACAGACTTTCCTTTCGTCTCTCGACCGTATCTCCCCACTATCCCTTTACCCTTACCCCCTACCTCTCTACACTTCAATCATCTCATCCTCTATGCTCTTGCATTTATTTGTCTAACATCTGATGTAAATTGGAACTGATGTAATCTTGATATGTAATTTTTGTGGGACTTCATGTAAAGCACTCTGATACCTCTGGGTCTAACCAGCGCTATATAAAACTCTTGAATCAATAAATAAATAAATGTATCCTGCAGCAGCTCAGCATGCTAATTCAAAATCAGAGTGCATATAACGTTCATGTCTTCCTTATAAAAGAAGAGTTTCTTTAACATAAAAATTGGCCTTAAAAATGTTTGCTTACGGAACAGTATAAAGTGCATTTTGGACTGAGTGAATTTCCCATCACATGGGCTTCAGTGAGTTATTTTCTGCCATTTTTAATGTTTTGGTAATGCCACCAGTTCATCAATTGTGCCAAGTCATAGCCTAGTCAAGTAAAATCTATCTTGACTATTAGTACCTTTAACTAGGTATTAGGATAGACCAGACAGTGTTATACAATTTTTTCGTTGTATTTGGCCCACTCTTTGGGCTACTGTGTTGTATTTGTATTCTTTTTTTTATTTTCCTTCCCTCCTGGGCTACTGTGTTGCTTGTTTTCCCACCCTCCTCTCCCCGTAGATCCCTGGTTCCACCTTCCTGCCGCTGCATCCCCTGCGGCCTCGCCCCCTTGCCTGCCATTCGCCCTCTGACCCACCTCCCATTTGCTCCCCACTCTCACCTCCCCTTCTTAATGGCAGCCACTGCACGGTGAGGTGAGCGACCATTGACCCTGTGTTCAGGAAGGTCACTCCCCACGCCGCACAGCTAGCTCCACCTGTCTGAGCCCGTGTATTCCCCCCACTGCTGCCGCAAGTTTGTGACTCCTGTGGCTGCCCCTGGGCCCGCCCCCATTTTTTCGCTGTATTTGGCTCACTCTTCTGGGCTACTGTGTTGCATTTGTCTTTTATTTTATTTTTATTTTCCTGCCCTCTTAGGCTACTTTGTTGCTTGTCTTCCCGCCCTCCTCTGCCCATAGATCCCGAGTTCTGATTTCCTGCCGCTGCATCCTGAATGGCCCCTCCCCCCTCGCTCACCCATTCACCCTCCCACCCACCTCCCAACTGCTCCCCCTCTCAACTCCCCTTCTTAATGGCCGCCGCTGTGCGGCCACGCCACTGGCGTGCAAAAGGTGCGCCTAAGGCAAGCCCGTCTGCGCCCATCTGCACCTGGACCGCACCCATCAACAGACCCCCTGGCCCCTACAAGAGCCACCACGCCTGACACGCCTGACACGCCAACATCATCCACGCACTAAATGCTGGCTGTACATCTACCTGCTTCCAGGCTGCCCCGAAGCGCACCCACGGACCCTTCTCCTGCCGAAACTGCAGCTTCACCAGCCAACGAACACCTGCACGTCCTGCCCCTTCTACCAGGGCAGGCCACAACCATCTCAGATGCATACTGCTCAACACCCGTTGAACTCTGGGACTTGCTCGACTCATCCTCCCTGGACGTCGCATTCCTGACGGAGACCTGGATTGACCCCTCATCGGCACCCAAAGTTGCCATAGCCATCCTAGATGGCTACAAGATCACCTGTAGGGATCGCACCAACAGACCGGGAGGAGGAATCGCCATCATCCAGAGAAATATCCTCAGAATCTCGAACTCCTGCCCTTCCAGATCCACATTGACTGCAAAATCACCCTTTAGAGGAACCTTTGTCTTCAGACCCCCCGGACTCCGGACACAGTTCAGTGACTCCATCGCAGACGTCATCAGCTCACATGCCTTGGCCTCCACAGACTACATCCGCCTCTAAGACCTGAACTTCCGCCTCGATAACGCCAACAACAGCAACTCCACCACACTGCTGGAGAACCTCGCCAACCTAGGCCTCAAACAACTTGTCATGTCACCCACCCAATACGCCGGACACACGCTTCTCCCCATCTTTTCCACCAGCAGCCCCATCACCTTCAGCCACACCAGAGGACTCCACTATACTGACGACTGCTGCATCCACTTCTCCTTCAAGAAAAACACCACACACAACCACCCGCAATGAGTACCCCACCTCAGCTGGAACAAGTTCAGTGAAGACCAGCTAATCACCACCCTTGCCCGAAACCGACCAACCGACCACAACAACACCAACACAGCTGCGCGCAACAGCAGGCAATGGTTCGACAACTGCGCCAACACTCTCGCTCCGATAAAAAAACCCTCAAACAGACGCACCAACATAAGGGCTATCTTGTTCACCGCCGACCTCCAGGCATCCAAGTAGACCTGTCGTAGACTCGGGAAGATATGGCACCATGAACAGACACCGTACAACCACACTGCCTTCAAGAACACCAGCCGCAGGCACCACCAACTCATCCGAACCCCCAAAAGGACTTCCTTCAAGGAACGCATCGACAATGCACACAACAGCAAAGAACTCTTCAACATCGTACAGGAACTCGCCAACCCCAGCTCTAGCTCCAACGACATCCCGCCGTCACAAGAACTCTGCAAATCTCTAGCCACCTCAAGTTCATAGACATCCACAACAGCTTCAACACTCAGACCCCCCCGACAGCCGCCAACACTTTAGACTCACCCAGTCACACCAGCCTCCTGTTCTCCTGGAACCACGTCAATGAGGAAGATACTATCAAAACCATGAACACCATCCACTCCGGTTCACCGTCAGACCCCTGCCCTCACCACATCATCAACAAAGCAAGCTCCAAAATCACACCCCAACACCGAAAGGTCTTAAACAGCTCCTTCGAAACCACCACCTTCCCGGAAAGCTGAAAACACGTAGAGATCAACGCCCTACTCAAGAAACCCAGGACAGACCCAAAGTATCTCAAGAACTCCCATGCTCCTTCTTCAGTAAAAAGTCATTGAGAAGATCGTCAACGGACAACTGACTTGCTTCCTCAAAGAGAACAAAGCCTTGGACTCATCCCAGTCCAGATACCGCAGCAACCACTGCACCGATACCGCCCTCATTGCCGCCACCGATGACATCAGGACCTGCTGGACAACTGCGAAACCACTGCCCTCATCTTCCTAGACCTCTTGGCTGCTTTCGACACCACCTGCCACCATACCCAACGCACATGCCTCCACAACACAGAGATCAACGATAAAGTCCTGGACTGGATCACCTCCTTTCTCACTGACAGAATCCAGAGAGTCCTCCTCCCTCCATTCTGATCCGAAGCCACCAAGATCACCTGCAGCTTACCCCAAGGATCATCTCTCAGCCTGAACCTCTTCACGTCTACATGGCACCGCTCGACAACATCGTCCGATTGCAAAACCTCAACATCATATCATACGCTGACAACACCCAGCTGATCCTCTCCCTCACCAAAGACCCCGCCAATGTCAAAACCAACTTCCACGAAGGAATGAAGGGCATCGCCGAATGGATGAAGAAGAGTCACCTGAAACTGAACTCGGACAAGACGGAGGTCCTAATCCTTGGCTCCACCCCTCCGCCTGGGATGACTCCTAGTAACCCGCCTCGCTGAGAGCTGCACCAACACCCACCAACCACGCATGCAACCTGGGGTTCATCCTCGACTCATCACTGTCAATGACCCAGCAAGTCAACGGCATCTCCTGCTTCAACACCCTCCGTATGCTCCGCAAGATCTACAGATGGATCCCCACTGGAACCAGAAGGACGGTCACCCAGGACCTCATCACCAGCAGGCTGGACTTGAGGTTCTTCGATTTCTGACTTTGTCCCGTATTCAGTCGCCATTTAGTGTCTCGTCGCCATTTTGTGTTGCCCTCACTCAGGCAGCACGGTGGTCGAAGTGTTTTTGCTTTTCTCAGCTGCTGCGTGTCCTTTCTGTTAAAGAGTAACTCCTTTGCGCTTGTTTACGAAACCGATGTCAGGGTCTGGCTGAGTTTGTTAATCCATGTCTGGGTTGATTGATCCCTGTCTCGAGCGACTGTTTGCCTTCTCCTATTCTCCCCTTACATTATCTTATCCGACTGGCCTTCGTTATTCTCTCCTTGTATTCTCCTGTTACACAACTATCCTTTGAGGCACACAAATACGTCCTGCCACCTGCAAATTGGATTGTTGGTACCAGTACTGAATAATTTGTTTGGAGGGGTAACACACGGGGTCTGAGAAAGGGGCGTATTTGAGACACCTGATAACTTGTTTTCCAACTTTTCTCATTGGTTTGTTTTGTATGTGTAAGAAGTGAACTCTGTAAATGTGTTTCCTATAAAAGATTGTGCACCACGGATTGAAGTGGCAGTCTCCTCAGAACCCACCTTGCGTGTAACTTCTGGGATAACTGTGCTTAGCTGCAGCTAATAAACCTGGCTTTCCACGCTCAACAGAGAGTCTCGTATTTCTGTTCGACAAGGCAAGTGAACTCGGGGATTTAAGGCGTGCCCTGCGCCACCAGGCCCATAAGGCCCGGTTCTCCAACTGGCGCCCAATGTAGGGCGGCTTCAGTGGTAGTGGTTTAGCCCGAGGGTCGTGAGAAGCCTCGCAAGAAAATTCCGGAGGATTCGCGAGCCACGTCAAGCGACCCCTTTATGTCGAAGTGGACCGAAGGTCTTTTGCAGCGTGGCTACTCCTTTCTGACGGCTGCTGACGACTGCTGCCCTGACTGCCGCCCTGTCTTGGACCCTCTGGTGATGACTGGTATGGCGAGACGTTAGAGGGACGTCTGTTGGCATGAGAAGACCATTTAGTTAAGTATTCGTGGGTAGCGCCCACTTCTTTGTTTTGTTTTTGAATTTTGTTATTCGACCATTGCAATAGCCGAAGCCAAGGGGTGAGTGCATTTGTACTGTGTTCTTTGCTTTCACTCCTTGAAGTTGGTAAAAGGAGACCAGTGAACTTAAGATGCCAGGTATGAGTGGATTAAAGTTTTGTTGTTTTGGTTGTAATAGGGATTCCCGGCTCGAGGACTCATGTCCGATTCCTCCGGTTGAAACTCCCACTTATGAGCTCTATTCTAAGTATGGTGTTGGCCCCATTGCCTTTAATGAGGCATGGATCCGATACACGAAGAAAGATGGTGTTTTACGGTGGCCACAAAATGGTAGCTTCTTGTCTGATATATTACATAATTTGGAAGGAATTTTGTTTAAAAGAAAATCCCGGCCGGCAATGTTTTACTCTTTCCGCCTTTGGCGTAAAGAAGCCAAACAGAGAGAAATTAAGCATGCAAAAAGAGATAGAAAAGCGAAAGATATGACGATCATACAGGCTGCCCAGCAGTTCAAGGATAACGAGACTGATCGAGCGATTGAAGTCTTGGACTGACAACATTATATGGCAATAGATAGATGCTACTCTGTGTTGCCTACTTCTCCACAGAGTAAGGATCTTGACGAAGATCCCTTAATGTCACATTTGTTGAGATTGCCTCCGCCTTATGTGCCAGGAGCTAATGGTCCTGTATTATTGCCGCCTGTTCAGCAACCTGTTGTTCAGTCAGGTGCTCCGGCTCCTCCGCAATTGCCTCTTCTTGTATTGCCACCTGTACCTCCTTTGCCTCCGACTTCTGTACTTCAGTCTCCTTCATCTTCAGGTGCTCTTGTGATGGCTAGTCCTTCTCTTCCTTTGCTTAATACTGCGTCTCCAATTCTACTGTCTGCTTCTTCCCCGACTCGTAATCGGTTGGTTGATACTGTTTCTGGTCTTTTCTCTCCTCTTTTTGGGTCTTTTAATAGAACTCCTGCTATTTACGGAAGGCAATCCCGTAGTCAAATTCCAGATTCTGCCAAACGAGTTGCATTGGACTCTCTTGCACACAAATGTTTCATGAGTGGTCCACTGTATAGTGTACCTGATATTCTGAGTACCTTTCTCCAGTGGAATGCGCCCACGCAGAGATAGGTTTTTAATATCATGTGTGACGCTCTTGTCAAAGGATGGGAGGATATGGAGTTGGATTTAACTCCTCGGGGTCTGTTAGATATACAGGACAGGTTTGATAAAGGACTTTTTGTGGGTTCTGAAGTTGAGGAAGCTATAAAGACACTTGTTACCTTTAGGTCTTTATATTCTTCCCAGACTGTTCTTGAACCTGATCCTGCAGTTAGACAGAAAATGAAACAGTACCCTATGAGGGAAGTTCCTCCAGTATGGAGAGAAGCAGTTCCACAAGCGGGTGCTGTTCCCGGTGTACCTGCTCATTTCCAGCGTATATGGGTACATGTCCCTTGGAAACGATTTGAAGTTTTGGCATTTAAACAGTCTCTACCGGACCCTCCCAAAAGTCCTGCTGGATATTATAAGGAGCTGTCCCAGACTGTTGATGCGTGTATTATGAATTTGGCCGATATTGATATGCTGATGGGGAATGTAGTTCCACAAGCGTTGTGGGCTCGGATTCGTAGAGAGGACCACGACCAAGCTTTAGGTGGTAATTGGGCTGCTATAGCCGCCGCAGATGCAGCACAAGTGGGTGGTGCTAGGCCAGATGATTTGATTACACAATTGCCTGGTAGGATCATCCCTTTAATGAAGACGATGATGCCTGCCTTACACGTTAACTGGGATAAGTTTACTGCGTGTAAGCAGAAGAAAGATGAGAGTGTCTCCGATTTCTTTACTCGTTTTGAGGAGACGTTTATCGATCACAGTCGTCAGGATATGAGTACTGAAGGTGGACAGCAATTATTTGTGGATACATTCGTATTTAATTTACTTCCTGAATTGTCACATAAGTTGAAAGACTCCGAAAGTTCCTGGGAAGAAGACTAAGGAATTAAAAATGAAGGTTCTTCTTCAGCAGGCTTATCCCCCTCTTTCTGGTCAGCGTCAGTTTCAACAGCTTCCCCAGCCTCAGAGGTTGTTACAGAAACCTGAACCTTTTGTTCCACGACCTTTGCTTGGTCCTAATCAATGTGCCTATTGTAAGGAGGAAGGCCATTTTAAGAATAGCTGTCCGGTTTTATTACAGCGTAATGGTGGATTTCCAGTGCCGCGAGGCGTGGTGGTTTTCAATCAGCACCCATAGGTAGAGGGCGAGGTGCGTTGCCTCAAGGACAGCGTTCCTTTCCCCCTCAGAATTCTTTAAATTATTTTGATCAGCAGAATACTCAGTCTGCGCAATATTATAATGACGATTATTATGTTGAGGGTGAGGTTCAGGATTTTCATTATAGTTAGGACAGTCATGGGCAAAGTAAGGGAGTCGTATCTGTTCCAGTGGATGAGAATGGGCCTTAGGTTGACGTTGTTGCATTGGGTGTTGCAGAGCCATTTCTTTTGGATACTGGTGCAATGAGAAGTTCTATCATTCATTCCAAACTCCCTGAGGCACCTTTTTCTGGTTTAACAAAAGTTTCTGTAGGATTTTCAGGCGCCCCAGTTGCTAACCCGGTTTCTTGTCTTTTGCCTCTTTCGATTGGTCATTACGATTTGAAAGCTCCGCTTATTCTAACGACTGGTTGCGGAGAGAACTTGTTGGGTTTGGATTTGTTGAAACGTCTTCATGCAACGTTGTATTGTTCCCCCTCCAGTGTGCATCTTACCTTGGGTCAGAAATTGGTTTCTCCTATGTATCTATCTAAAGATCGATTTCTGCCTGAATTGAGTCTCTTCCTGCTACACTTTTGGCTACAGGTCCGAATGATGTTGGTCTGCTCGGGATTCCACCGTACGTGCTTACTATTAAGCCTGATGTTAAATTGCCACGTATTCCTCAGTATAAGATTTCTAATGATGGTGAACAAGCTTTGTTGGTTATTATTTATGATCTGGTTCAGAAAGGTGTGGTGGAAGCGACGAAAGGTAATGTTTGCAGCAGTCCTGTTCTACCTGTTCTCAAACGCACTGATCCTTCTCAGCCTCCTGTATATCGTTTTGTGATCGATCTTAACTAGGTCAACAAGATTGTTGTCCCCCAGTTTCCTGTTGTCCCAGATATCATTGCCTTGCTTACTATGATACTCGCTTCAGCAGCATGGTTCTCGGTTATTGACTTAAAAAATGCTTTCTTTAGTATTCCTATTGCTGAGGAAAGCAGGGATATTTTTGGTTTCTCTCTCAGAGGCCGAAGTTTCCGGTTCAAGCGTGCACCTCAAGACTATTGTAAAAGTTACTCCATTTACAGTCAGGCTTTGAAATTTCAGCTTGAAGCTTTCATTTTGCCTCCAGGTGCCTATCTGATTCAGTACGTCGACGATTTGTTAGTAGCTGCTGATTCGGAGGATTTCTGTAAGGATGTGACTGTTTCACTGTTACGCCATTTGTCTGACCTGCATCACAAGGTGTCTCCCTCTAAGTTGCAATATTGCTGCCAAGAGGTTACCTATTTAGGTCATCTCTCGAGGGAAGACGATTTACCCCTGAACAAATTCAAGCAATCTCACTAATGTCTGTGCCATCCATACAAAGGGAGGTACGTGCCTTTCTGGGCATTACCTCGTATTGTAGATAGTGGATTTCAAAATTTTCTTTGTTGACTAAACCTCTGTTGGCACTCACGTTGAAAGATACACCACAACCTCTTCCTTGGACTGATGAATGTCAAAAGAGTTTTTCTGACTTACGTACTGCCTTGTGTTCTGTCCCTGTGTTAGGTACTCCGGATTACAGTAAGCCGTTCACACTCTATGTTCATGAAAGAGAGGGTTGCGAGTTGACTGTTTTAAAGCAGCAATTTGGAGACAAACAATGGCTTTTGTGCCTATTTTTCGGCTACGTTGGATCCAGTAGCCAAGGCATTGCCTAGTTGTCTCAGAGCTACAGCAGCGGCAGCAATCTCTATTCGTCAATCTGCTGGATTGGTATTAAATAACACTCTTGTTGTCATGGTACCACATGCAGTAGATACTCTTTTGAATAGAACGAAAACACAACACCTCATGAGTTCGCGCTTGTCTGGATATGAGCTGACGCTCTTGGCCAGCCATATACACATCAAGCGATGTAATACTTTGAATCCAACAACATTGTTGCCCATTCTTGAAGAGAAAGATACTCAAGAACAGCATGATTGTTTTCTCCGAACAGTAGAGGAAACGAAAGGCAGAATAGACTTAAAAGACACACCACTTGTGGACCCTGATGGAATCCTATGGTTGGATGGGTCTTGTTTCAAACTTCCAAATGGTGAGATGACTGCAGCTTATGCTGTTACCACCTTGTATACCGTAGTGGAGACAGCACGCATTGTACAGAATTCAGCCCAAGCAGCTGAATTAATTGCCCTAACAAGAGCGTGTATATTGGATAAGGGAAAGAGAGTGAATGTTTACACTGACAGCCAAACGCATTTGGTTTGGCTCATAGCTTTGGTCGCTTATGGACGGAAAGAGGATTCTTTATTTCCCATGGGACTAAGATACAGCATGGTCAGTTGGTGACTGACCTTCTCGAATCACTTGCGTTGCCTACCCAAATAGCAATAATCAAGTGTAGTGCACATAATACGATTACTGATGATGTGGGTCGCGGGAATGCTTTTGCAGATGAGGTGGCGAAAGAAACGGCGAGAGATGCTACAAGTCGTATGTGTGTTGTGGGCCCTGCGAGATGGGTCAGAAAGGGAGGAAGGTGTGAGGACACGATAGAAAGTGTGAGAACGATTCAAGAAGAGGCTACTGAGAAGGAATTGAGTAAGTGGAGAGAAAGTACGGGAATTTTGGACTCGACAGGGTGTTGGGAGGAATTGTCAGAACATCAGCGTTGGCTGTTACCAGACGCCTATGTACTACCTGTAGGTACTATGGCGCATGGTCCAGCCCATATTAGTGCGAAAGGCATATGCAAACTTCGGGTTCCAGTATGGCAGAATGAAGGAATTCCTAAATGTGCAGAAAATGTGGTGAAGCATTGCATTGTTTGTTTAATGCATAATCCAGGAAAGGGAACCCCAACTCCAGCAGGTCAATTTGCTCTCCCTATGTACCCTTTCGAGGTATTGCAAATCGTTTACATTCATATGGATCATTGTGATAACCTCAAGTATGTTCTGGTGGTGGTGTGTGCCTTTTCCAGATGAATAGAGGCCTACCCCCTAAAGGAAAATACTGCTTTGTCTACTGCCAAAGTTCTTTTGAAGGAGTTTTTTCCAAGGTTCGGTTTGCCGCGCATTGCCTGGAGTGACAATGGGAGTGAATTCGTAGGCCAAATCATGCAGAAAGTGTGCACTGGTCTTGGTATTAGGTAGAAATTCAATGCGGCAAACCACCCTCAGTCAGCAGGTTTGGTAGAGTGCTATAATGGCACTCTCAAGCTTAAATTGGCAAAGATTCAGGCCAGCACGGGTCTTGCTTGGCCTTATGCCTTACCTTTGGCACTTTTATCCACGAGAACTACTGTTCATTCTCGTTTAGGACTTAGTCCATATGAGGTCGTTTTTGGGCGCCCAGCTAATGTCTGGGGAGTCCCTCGACCTAAAAAGTATTCTGACATACCATTCCCAATGTTGATTGACTACTTGCATGACCTCACCACTAAATTACGTGTTCTTCACTAACAGGTTCAAAACGCTCTGCCGGAGGCCTCTGCGGATCCAGGTCACTCTATCCAACCCTGAGACTGGGTCTGCCTGAAGAATTTCCAGCGGAAAAAGAGTCTGGAACCTCGTTGGGGCCCGCCTCGGCAAGTTTTGTTGACAATACATACAGCAGTAAAGGTTGTCGGGAAAAAGAACTGGGTTCATGGCATGCACTGTAAGGGGGTACCTTTGCCTTTACCTTTTGATTACTGGGTTCGTAGGGGCATGAGTGATAGTGAAGGCGAAAGGGTCCCTCGATTTGTACCTATTAGTAGTGCACGCTTGGATCAAACGATCTCTGAGAAAGAAGATGACTACGTTTTGCAAGAAGCTGTACCATCACATCTGTGATTGAACACAGCGAATCCAGAAGCTTTGTTTAAGGAGCAAACGATCCTTAATAAGACTCGGTACAATTTAAGAACCAGACAAATAAAAGACAATTGAATTTTTCCCTTTCCTTTTTCTGATTACGTTTTTGAGATACATTCTTTTTCCAATATCCATCAAGTTGCAGGGTCACTGTAGGAGTCTTAAGCTGTGACCTGAGTAGTGACAGAAGGTCTGCAGGACTTGCAGTGTCATAGGACGGCTAATGATCACAGCTAAGTGATCAAGGAAGATTGCCGTGAGCAACGCTTTAGAGTATGGATACTAAAGTGGAAATTAATGATCAGAATTTTAAGATGATAAGTAAATTTAAGAAATTACTGGTTAGTCCATGTGGCATAACCTTAGGTATTTTAATATGTTCATGTATTTTATTAGCTTGTGTAAGTTGAGTTGTTTATACTATGCAGCAAGCACCTGTTCCAACTTCTGTTTCCTTATCCTTCCTTGCTACTGCCTCCCCACATCGGTTTCATACACTCCCAGAACATGAACAGATTAGGAGAACAGAATACTTTAATAATTCATTTATTCAGTTATTGCATCAGTATCAACTGATTATCAACACCACTGATTGTTGGGTCTGTGGGCTCATGCCCTCTAATAGAGAGAGATGGATGCCATATTTAGTCCTTCCATTTTCCTATGAAGGCTCCGCTTGGGCCTATTTGGCTATGTTCTCTAATGTTTATCAGAATCAACTACGGTATCCTCCTAGTAGTCCATATGGTGGTGGAGCAGATTTTAGTCACTGTTCTTTGATAAAGGGAATAGTGTCTATGGCTAGAATTGCTGAGATTAGTAAGATTCCTGTGGATGAGAAAAGAGCATATGATGGCTGGAATGTAACCCGTTATGCTACTAGCCTTACAGATAAGGCTAGGCGAAGGAGATCCCCACCAATTTGGACTGTACCTCATCGAGGTAATTTCTGTCTACAGATCAATAGCCAGAATGTTAAAAAATAACAGGAGAAGAGTGTCTGTTCCCATACTTATGTCTATTCACCTCAGATTCCCTCACCGTTAGTGCCATCACAAGGCACATATTTGATCTGCCATGACAGCGCCTATACATGGCTTCCTACCTACTTTTCAGGAACTTGCTATGTGGCTTTTCTTCTTCCCCCAACATATACTGCTCCTTCAGGTCATCATAGGAAAAGATATGGCAGGGGAGATATTGATTCAAAAGACACAGCAGGACAAGAAGGAGGTGACTTTATTAAAGGGTTGCTTCTGGGGCCCAATGGCCAATAGCAGAGACATCAGACAACTAGATTGTGTTGTTGAGGCTACCATAAATGTAACTTCTGGAGCCTTGAGTAATTTGACAGCCGAACTTCAGGGGGATCGCCTTATGACTTTGCAGAACCGAATGGTTCTAGACATTGTCCTTGCAGATCGTGGAGGAGTCTGTAAATTGATCGGGTCTAGTTGCTGCATTTACATTCCTGATAATGCCCCTACGGTATACCAAGCTAGCTCCAAGTTGCACATCATCTCCGAGTCTATACATCAGGACACGGGAGATTGGTCTGTGATGGGATGGTTTTGGGGACTACTGTCCACATGGGGATGTGGACAGTAACTAACTTTCCTTGGAATGATTTTGGCCATCATTTTCTCTTGTTGTCTCTGTGTACAGTGTGGACCTGCTATCTGTGGTCTTTGTGCTACTATGTGTGTCCCAAAGTCTGTGTCACAGAAAACAGAGAATATTAGAATGATGCTACAGCAACAGCTCGATGACCTCATTGCCATTGACATCGACTCAGACTAACTTGAGTCCTTGGTGTTTTGCCTGAATAATGGCTAAAGGAGGGTCTGAGGTTCTTCGATTTCTGACTTCCTCCCGTATTCAGCCGCCATTTGGTGTCTTGTCGCCATTTTGTGTTGCCCTCACTCAGGCAGCACGGTGGATAAAGTGTTTTTGCTTTTCTCAGCTGCTGCGTGTCCTTTCTGTTAAAGAGTAACTCCTTTGCCCTTGTTTACGAAACCGATGTCAGGGTCTGGCTGAGTTCGTTAATCCATGTCTGGGTTTATTGATCCCTGTCTCGACTGACTATTTGCCTTCTCCTATTCTCCCCTTACATTATCTTATCCGACTGGTCTTCGCTATTCTCTTCTTGTATTCTCCTGTTACACAACTATCCTTTGAGGCACACAAATACGTCCTGCCACCTGCAAATTGGATTGTTGGTACTAGTACTGATTAATTTGTTGGGAGGGGTAACACACGGGGTCTGAGAAAGAGGCGTTTTTGAGACACCTGATAACTTGTTTTCCAACTTTTCTCATTGGTTCGTTTTGTATTTGTAAGGAGTGAACTCTGTAAATCTGTTTCCTATAAAAGATTGTGCGCCACGGATTGAAGTGGCAGTCTCATCAGAACCCACCTTGCGTGTAACTTTTGGGATAACTGTGCTTGACTGCAGTTAATAAACCTGGCTTTCCACGCTCAACAGAGTGTCTCGTGTCTCTGTTCGACAAGGCAGGTGAACTTGGGGATTTAAGGCGTGACCTGCGCCGCCAGGCCCATAAGGCCCTGTTCTCCAGACTAGAGCAATGC
Organism: Lissotriton vulgaris; assembly: GCF_964263255.1. Taxonomy (NCBI): domain Eukaryota; kingdom Metazoa; phylum Chordata; class Amphibia; order Caudata; family Salamandridae; genus Lissotriton; species Lissotriton vulgaris. The sequence goes on along the minus strand of NC_141695.1, from coordinate 148,555,566 downwards.
ACTCTACGTGGGAACCACAGCCAAAACTCCAGAACAGACTTCAAGGCATACAGAGGGCCTCCACACGCCTTGTCCTTGACATCCCCCGCCACATCACTGGACACTTGAGGGACCTGCACTGGCTCCCTGTCAACAAGAGGATCACCTTCAAACTTCTCACCCATGCTCAGAAAGCACTCCACAACGCCAGACCAATATACCTCAACAAATGACTCACCTTCTACACCCCCATCTGCCAACTTTGATCCGCTGACCTTACTTTTGCTACCATTCCACGCATCCACCGAATGACCACCAGAAGTAGATGCTGTACCCACCTCGCCACCAATAAAAGGAACACCCTCCCCATCCACCTACGACAGACCCAGGACCTGCTGACCTTCAGGAGACTTCTCAAGCCCTGGTTGTTTGAACAGTAGAAGCCCCTTCAGCACCTTGAGACCCTCACAGGTGCGTAGTGCGCTTTACAAATTTCTGATTGATTGATTATACTAGTCATGTATCTTGACACACTTAGTTTTTTCTTTTTCCTACTTGCTCTATCTTACCTTTCTATCTCCATATAAATCTTCTTGATTTCATTTTTATTGCATTGCAGTATTCCTACTGGTTTTTATCACTGATAGATCTCTGTCAATTTCTTTCAGTAGCTTATCCAAATACAATAGCCATGGGATTTTAATGAAATGTTCCAATGCTAAACAGTCCTTAATTATATCACTGGTAAACTTGTTTACCTTCTTATATCATTGAGCTCTAGCTTCGTAATAAATCAGTGACATATGGTGCATCCAATCCCTTGTGTAGGAGATATACAGAGGTAGAACTTGGTACAGCCAACATGCGGCACAACAAATATTTTTCACACATTTGTAATGTATTTGCATTTGCATTTCCACACACTACAGAGCCATAGGTTGCTATTGATAGGCATTTGCTGCCATATAGTTTAAGCATATCACGCAACGGTCTGCTACCTATCTTATTACAGAATCTAAAAATGACCTCCATAGTTTGGATTAATTTTAATCTTGTCTGGTCTATATGAGGGCACGATTGGCTATTATAGTATAAAATGCCTAGATAATAGAAGCTTTGGACTTCAGTCAGGTTATGTTCCCTCACACAGTGGATTTTTTTCTTAGTCCTACCTTGTCCGCAGATCATCACAAACGTCTTGGCCAGGTTAAATTGCAGGTCTCTTTGCTCCATGTATGAGGCAAAAGCTTCAGTCAGTTGTTAAAAACCATTTGCAGTTCTGGATATTAAGACTGCATCGTCTGCGTTCAGAAGCAGAGGTGTTGGGCAGGGGTTTACTTTCAGGGCATCAGTGTCCAGTTCTTGGAGAAATGTGTCAATCCAGTTAATATATCATATAAAAAGGAGGGATGCAACGACACAACCTTGCCTAATTTCCCAGGACACCTTAAAACTAGAAGTGACCACTCCCTCCCTCCCATACCTCACTCTAGATGTCAATCTTGCATGTAGTTGTGGCACGAATGAAACAATGAGCTACTGGAGGCTGGATCTGCACACGTAAATATGTGTGAAACGGATCAAAGATGGTATGGAAAAAATAATATTAATGTGTATGGTAATAGAAAGTTAGCCTACCTACATGTGATAAGGGAAGAAGCCCACGTCCCGCAGAAGTCTGAGGAAAACCTCAGACTACATGTAGCACAGCTTGGGGCTGTATAAGCCTTCACAAGTTTAAACTATTGTTTGCCACAAGTATTCCACAAGAAAAGAAAAGAAAAGAAAAGAAAAGAAAAGAAAACAATTCCTTTTCAATGCTTCAATTGATTTTTAATTCAAATAGAAACAAAATTACATTCATGAAAAAAACAAGATTAAGAGTGAGAAACTCTTGTTTAAAAAATCGGTCATCATATCTAAAGTTTAAACGATCTAAATAATGAAAATCTTCATGCTCAGTTGAAACAAATGTGACATACTAAAGAAAATCAATAAACAGTTCCCAACGCATTTCGGGTCCACCATGAACCCTTCTTCACGGGATACATTAGTATTGAACATAGAATCATAGTGGAAAAACAAATATGACAAGAGTTCTTCGTAGGGTTCAGTCCAGATGTACAACACAGAACAATATAAATATCAGAACGATGAGGCTCTTGCGTAATGTGTACATCGTTGTGACCATAATTCAAAGATACTGAAGAATTGCACTATAACAGTGACAGGAAAACGCCACCAATAAGGTATGTGTGCATGGACCAATTAGAAATGAAAAAGAGAAAGAAAGGGAAAAATGAGAGAAAGAAGACGTTCTGACACACTCATGTGCTGAGAAGATTCTAAAAGTTCTAAGAAAAAATGAAGTTCTAAGAAAAACGCTTACCCCAGTAATGGGTTGTGAGATGCTGAATAATTATGTATTGGATTCTCTCTGGGTACTAAAGATGCTGGGGAAGATTTACACGCCCCTTGCGCCTCTTTTTGTGACGCAGCGGCGGCACAAAAGATGCGCCATGGTGCGGGTATTTGCAACATGACGCATCTGGGAGATGCGTCACGTTGTAAAGCCCTGCGCCATAAGGAGGAGTTCCGGTGCGGGGGGCGTTCCTGCGCAGGAACGCCTCCTAAAAGTGGCTGAGTGAAATTTCACTCAGTCACTTTTAGGCCAATGCTGCGTCAAAACCCTGGGCCTGCTTGAAGCCGGCGTAAGGCTTGACGCAGCATTGGACAACTAGGGAACCCCCAAGCCTTGCTGGAGCTGCGTCGTGCTCGGGACGCAACTCCAGCAACGCGCAGCCTTTACGGCACAGATGCGTCACGCATCTGTGCCATTTTTGCCCCATGGTGCGGCGCACCATGGTGGCGGAGCTGCGGCGCACAATAAATGGCGCATCCCTGGGGACGCGCCAGTTATTGTAAATCTGCCTCCTAGTTTCTCTGTCAAAAAAATATATATATAAGAACTGGAGCTCTCCCCTTCCGGAGAGCAAGGTGAGTCGCACTCGCTGCACTGATGTCAATCACTTTATTGAGAGTAGTAGCAGGCAGGTTACAATCATGGGTAGTCCTGACGCGTTTCGTTGACGGCTGTCAACTTCCTCAGAGGTCAGCCCAGCAAAAGGAAAAAGCTGTGTGAGGGATTGCAAAGTTGTTTTAATGGCGTAGCTGGCCCTCTAGTGGACACCTGTTGGCGCTTCCCCCGTCTTCCTTTTGTTTGCTGCCGGTGTACTCACTGTCTCTCACTGGAACCGAGGTATCCAGTCGTGTAGCTCCTCGTCACAGCCTCATTTTCAAAGGCTGGTGAGGAAACATGCCCCACTCTGGTGTAAGGCGGCAGCCAGTTTCCCATTTGCCGTTTTACCGGGTATTCAAAGTGTGTCCTTAAATATATGTGTGTGTGTGTAAACACATGATCCAAAGCACCTAAATAGCCATTCGGTGAAATGATCACAGTAGACAGAAACAATATAAAAAGAGTTCTTACCGAAAGAACCAAGTCAGTATTCGTAGTGGGCCTGGCTCAAAAACTACTGTGTGTCCACACCGCCCTGAAATTGCAGTATACAACGTTCAAGATGTGCACATACAACGCGCTGAAAAAGCATCTCATGAACAGGAGAGGAAAAAAGATCTTACCGAAATGGACGCGAAGTCCCAATATCGCGAGCGTGTGTATTATTTCCAAGTTCAGGATTCTACAAAACAAGTAAAGTTGCACTATGAAAATATATATATTTTTGACAGAGAGACAGCATCTTTAGTACCTAGGGAGAATCCAATACATAAATATTCAGCATCTCATAACCTATTACTGGGGTAAGCGTTCTTCTTAAAACTTTGTTTTTTCTGAGTGAGCTATGCTATAACCCTCCACGTAATGTTCTCTAATTTGGCTAACACTTTTCTTAAAAGTCCCTCAGGGTTATCAGTGTCATTTGTATCTTTTAATTTGGCGCCTTTTTTTGGGGGTGCTATTTTTCCCTAGGATACTAGGGGCATTTTTATGATTTGTTGAGGTTACCATGCTCAAATCCCCCGGCTGTTTACTTTTCTTTGCAGGAGGTGATTTTGTTTTTTGGGATGTGGATAATTTGACTAGCTCTAGCAATTTATTAAAAACACAGGGACGTTCCTTAAATGTTGGGGATTTCCCCCCAGATTTCTGCAACCTCAAGAGAGTATTTCTCCCTAACCTGTGCCACAACATTACAAAGTACTTTGCTAACAATCTACTTACTTGCCGCATGCTCTTTCTCCACATTACAAATTTCGTTTTCAATCAGGCCCACGCGTTGGTTAAATAGTTGGTGATTGCATTATTTGTTTTAAGATGTAGTTCCCCAGGGGGTACTTTGGTTAGCTCATTATTCGTTAAAGTACTTCTGTCCAGCAGCCAAGCTCGGGATGCTAGACACATTTTGCAGTTATCCTTGTCTCTGCCGACAAGGTTGGGCTAACATGCGGTGTCCGGCAGGGTTCTTCTCTCTCCCCTCTTCTTTTTAATTTGTACCTCACTCCCCTTAGTCACTCCCTACGAGGCAGTAATGTCACAGCATTTAATTATGCAGACGACATTCAACTAATCCTCGATATTGACCCTCGGACCAATCCATTTCCAACTTCCAGTCTACTCTATGCCACATCAGTGATTGGATGGGGGCAAATTATTTGAAACTTAACACTGATAAGACCGAACTGGTTCTTATCAGGGGTACCTCCAATCTGTGGAGTTCTAATTTCTGGCCTACTCGTTTAGGTCCCCTGCCTTGCCCCGCTGACTCTGCCAAAAGCCTCGGGGTGGTCATCTGTAAAGATTTGTCGATGAAACCCCAAATCAACGCGGTGGTTTCATCCAGTTTTTTTCACTTACGCAAAATCCGTAAGATAGCTCAATTTCTCACTACAGAGGCCCTCACCTTGGCTCTACTGGCCCTGGTAATTTCCAGGCTAGACTACACCAACTCCCTCTGTGTCGGCATTCCCGCCTATCAGCAGAATCGATTACAGCTGGTTCAGAACCAGGCGGCTCGACTGATTTTTAAACAGCCCAGACACCAACATGTCCGTCCGTTGTTAAAGGCCTTTCACTGGCTTCCTGTGACTAAACGGTATAAGTTCAAGCTGGGCTGCACCATCTTTTAGGTGCTGGCTTGCCTTGGTCCAGCCTTTATTTTCTCCCTTCTTCATCATTATGCCCCCCCGAAATCTCCGGTCCTCCCATCTTGCTCTACTCAAAACTCCTACGTTCAAATGCAAGAAACACGGAGGGCTTAAATTCTCGTTCCTTGCCCCCTCCTTTTGGAATGCACTTCCTCTTGAGCTAAGGCTCACCACTTCCTATCCCCGTTTCAGGTCTCTTCTAAAAACACATCTGTTCCGCAGGGCACATAACTAGTTTCCTCCTCCTTCGCCTCGGCCTGGTCCTTCCGGTCTCCCTTTTGCTAATAGCGCCATGAAACCGTTGGGTGTAAGTGCGCTCTACAAGAATTTTTTTCATTACATTAGTTGATTTTATAAACAATATCCTTCTAAAATGTACGGACAGCTCTGATCTCTTGCCACTAATAATAATAATAATAATAATAATGACATTTGTAGAGCGCATGGAAAAATACGCCATCTCGGCGTGTCCCCGCGCTAAAAAAGAGAGGCATAAACTCATAAGGGGGGGAGTGGACAGAGCGAGGCAAAAAGGGCAGTGGTGGGCTATAAGGAAAAAAGAAAAGTTTTGAGTTTTCGTCGGAAAATATTTTCTGAAGGCTCTAGGCGGAGATGGATTGGAAGTTTGTTCCATGCTGTGGCTACCGTCACTCTGAAGGACCGGCTTCCCATTTTTTCTCTCCTGTAGCAGTGGGTCACAAGGGTGCCCGTATCGCTAGATCTTAGTGATCTGCGTGGTTCGTATCTGGTAACCAGACCAGACAGATATTCAGGGGCTTTGTTCCAGATAATCTGATGGCATATGAGGAGTGCTTTGTATTTTATTCTTTTTTTCACTGGGAGCCAGTGGAGGACATCCAGGGTGGCTTTAGAGTTAGCCGTTCGTGGGAGTCTAAACACTAGGCGAGCTGCAGCATTTTGCATTACCTGCAGTCGTCCTATGCTTTTACTAGAAGCTCCCAAGAGCAGGACATTCCCGTAATCGAGGCGTGAAGTGATTAGTGCCTGGGTCATAGTGCGCCTGGCCTCTAAATCAAGGAGATCTGAGGTTTTATTGAGAGTTTTTAGGACTCCAAAGCACTTGCCTACTAGACGGTTGATGTGTGCCTCATAGGAGAGTGTGGGATCCATCCATATCCCTAAGTTTTTTGCTTCAGTGCATGGTGTTGGCATGTTGCCTAGACAGTTTGGCCACCAATCGCATGTCCAGTGTCTTTGATCACCGCCTACCACCAAGACTTCCGTCTTGGATCCGTTCAATTTAAGGCAGTGTGTATCCATCCAAGTGGCCAGTGCTTGCATACAGGCTCTGAAATAGTTAGCCTCAGGAGCCGGAGTTTGAGTGAGGGTGAGTAGGAGCTGAGTATCGTTGGCGTAGGATACAATCTCTACGCCGAACGATTGAACCAACTCCGCTAGGGGTGCCATGTATAGATTAAAAAGGGTAGGACTTGTACTCCCTGTTCCAATACCCACTCCTCAGACCGAAATGAGCCCCGTTGAACCTGAAAGCTTCTGCCTGTTAGAAACGATTTCAGCCGACCGAGTGCTCTATCGGTCACACCTCCTCTGTTCAGACACTGTAGCAAGGTGATGTGTGCTACAGTGTCGAACGCTGCGCTTAGATCTAGCATGACCAGTGCCATGGTTAGTCCAGCGTCCGCTCCTTGACGGAGAGTTTCGGTGGCTCTTAATAAGGCCGTCTCAGTAGAGAAGCCTTTCCGGAAGCCTGATTGGGAGGGGTGTAAAAGATTATTCTGCTCCGCAAATGTCATCAGTTGCACATTTGCAATTTTCTCAGCAATTTTGGCGGTATAGGGTAGCAGAGAGATTGGTCGTAGGTTCTCTAGGACATCCTGGTTTACATTAGGTTTTTTCCTAATGGGTAGTACAATTGCATTTTTCCATTTCCTAGGCAGGGTCTGAGATTCAAAAGATGTAGTAAGGACATGGCGGATGTATGGTTCTAAAGAGGCTATACTTGCGGCCAGAACCCTTGGAGGAGCGGGGTCAAGAGGGGAACCTGATTTTATGCTAGAGCATATGGTAACAAGTTCTTTACTTTGCGGGACAGTAAAGCATTCTAGCTTCGGTTTTAACATTGTCATCGCTGGTTCCTTCATTTCTATGAAGGTTTCTCCAGCCTCAGGATGAGTGGAAAAGGAGCTGTATATCTTCTTGACTTTGTTGTCAAAGTATGCTGCCACCTTGTTACATTCCATCACGGAATCAGTTTCTGGAGAGTTGGAAAGCGAGACAGCTGAGATTTCTTTGTAAATTTTAAAGAGTTCCCTGGATGTGCATTCTGCCTCACTAATTCTTTTTCCGTAGAAGGCTGCTTTAGTAGTTCTGACCTGTTTTTGATATCTTCTCCGGGCTGTTTTGTGTTGAAGCTTAGTTAGATCATTCCTGTCTTTGCGCCAGAGTCTTTCAAGCTTTTTGCACTCAGATCTGATCGATTGCAGATTATTATTGTACCAAGGTGCCGTTTTCCTGACTCTATTACCTTTTTTTGCCGTGGATAGAGGAGCTACCCTATTCAAGGCATCAAGAATTCGGGTATCTAAATTTTGGTTGGCGCTTTCACAATCTGTGCCTCCTGGCATCCCACCTGGACTTAGCATCTTGTTAAAGATGGGTTGTGAGAATTTTTTCCATCTGCGATGAGGGTAGCTATTATTGCCACTCAGAAGGGGGGCAGACTTACATGCCGTGTTAATCAAAAAAGGGACTAAAAAATGGTCAGTCCAGGGTAGTGGGTTAGGAGTGCTAGTAGTAATACCTTCCCAGTTGGCGAACACCGGATCCAGTAGATGGCCATGGATATGAGTGGGTGTTAGGTTTTTTAGAGCCATATTCGTATTTGATAATTCCTGCTTAAGGTCAGTGACCTCCTTTAGCTGGGTCTTCTCGAAATGGATATTTAGATCCCCCATGAGGAGAACTTTCCTATGTCTCAGTGCTAAGTGGGTGAGGTGTTCTAGTAAACTTGGTCTAAAATTTCCCAGGGTCCCAGGGGGTCTATAGAGGAGGACACCCGAGATGTAGTCCTGAGGACCAAGTTTCAGTGCAAATTTGCCGGCTTTGCAGCTATCTATTCCAAGAGGTTCAAGAGAACACACCAGGGGGGCTTTGCTGATCACAGCGATACCACCTCCTCGGCCTACCGGTCGATCTACCCTGGTTATACTATATTCGGGTGGAAGAGATTCAATGATTTCAGGGTCGGAATCTGCCCCTAGCCATGTCTCTGTCAAAAAGAGTATGTCAAGGCCCTCTTCAAGGAGCATATTCCAAATTTAGTGTGATTTTAGCTTTTGTGTGGTGTCACTGAAATTGATTTGTATTTTAAAAAGAAAAACAGATTGCTTGTTTATTTAGGAACGCCTACCTTAGAACTCCTGTGACCCAGTTGCTGCACGCAGCGGAGCCAGCGCTGACGCTGCACGCTGGGCAGAACCTCCCCCTCGCGCCCTCCTGCCACGAGCTGAGGCCACGCCCCCTTTTAGGCCACGCCCCCTACTCACGAGCATATCGCAAACGCGGACCTTCATTTCAGAAAAACTGAAAGGTAAGCTCCTGAGGCGGAAGCCGGGAGCGAGGTACTAGCTTGATTAACTGAAAGTCACAGATTAAGTGTGATTTTAACTTTTGTGTGGTGTCACTGAAATTGATTTGTATTTTAAAAAGAAAAACAGATTGCTTGTTTATTTCGGAACGCCTACCTTAGAACTCCTGTGACCCAGTTGCTGCACACAGCGGAGCCAGCGCTGATGCTGCACGCTGGGCAGAACCTCCCCCCTTGCGCCCTCCCGCCACGAGCCGAGGCCACGCCCCCTTTTAGGCCACGCCTCCTCTATCCTCAGTCGGTAACTATAAATCATGTGCATCTTTCGGTCACGCAGCGGGCGCGCCGTTTGCGCGCCGAAGGCGCGCTTAAGGCAAGCCCGTCTGCGCCCGTCCGCGGCCGGGCGCGGTCCAGGGCCAGAACCCCTGTCCGTTCCCCCAATGACCCCATAACTTACAGTACACAGGCCCTATGGAACCTATGCCAGACAATAAATGAATGCTGCTTGCACAATATGGAGGTCATCTCCTCTAGTAAATGCCGACACTGCCCATTTCAAACGTGCATACAGATAGACGACAAAAAACGGACTAAGAGCCTCAGAGGAGGTCTGCTAAACTGTCGATCCCTCCCAAAACACTAATAGGCTAACAAATAGAACACAGAATCATTTATGGTACCCTCTAGCTTGCGTTATCCAAAGTTCAAGATGAAAGGGGGGTGGCCCGGCCCTGCCCTGCCTCTTCCTGGCAAGGACGGCCCCGATGTTGGCCCGAGCTTAGCCCAAGTGCGGCCAGCATGCATCCCACACCGTGGCCATATGATGTGACTCTATACGTTCTGGGGGACAAGCCTCATCTCCTTTCTGGGCTTGTTGTTCACTGGGACTTGGAGTCCCACCAAGGAGTTAGCAGGCAAACAGTGCTGGCGGCACCAAGCCGAGGCGTCGCAGGAGATGATGTGGTGCTATATGCGCTGGGGGCAAGTCTCCTCCCCTTTTTGGTTTTGTTGCTCCCTGGGACTTGGAGTCCCACCAAGAAGTTAGCAGGCGGGGGCGGAGCCAGGCCGGCGGCCAAGATGGTCGCCCGGGCTCCCGGCTCCGTCGACCTTCTTCCCCCGCCGCCTAACCTACTCTGCCTTCCTGCTCGGCTCCGGTGTCACAGCCTGCCGGAAGGTGTGGGGTGCGGCTGAGTCCAACTCCGTGAGATTTCGGTGCCCCGTAGCCGGAGATACGGTCCCCGTGGACTGTGGCCTGCATGGACTTTGCAGCCCGGACCCCGAGTACTGCCGCGGCCGCTTTAGAACGCAACAACAACGGCCACAAGGACCCGGAAGTTGCTGGCCTGCCACCACGGAGGGCAAGCTCACTTTCGTGACTACGCTTTCAGCGCTCATTCTCTGCAGCCCGGAAGACGAGGAATGCCTCATCACTCTCCCTCCCTCCGATTGCACCTGGACGGTGATGTGAATCGACTTCTGCTAATCGCCTCCCCACTGGAACTTGTACTGATCAGCGCGACGACATTACATCCGCGCCACGGCTGACCTGCTCCGGCTGCGTAAAGGAGTGCTTGCAACGCTCTCCTCGATTGAAGGGGCTTATGCGATATTGTCAGCGGAACGTAGGGGATGGCGCACACACGTCGGTGCAGAGCGGAGGTATTGTTTGCGCTTTGACTGTGTGTGGCGGTGAGTGCTGGCGGCTCTGGTGTTTAGGCTTAGCGGCGCTCGTCCTGTGATGGTGGGGATTCAGCGGAATGACCCGCCTGCGGTGGTGGATGTGTGCACTGGAGTCTGCGGGGAGAGATTGAATACCCCCGACTTGTTATCCACCACGGGACTGCTTCCCAGTGCTGCTACAATGGCGAGTGGGCCCATAGCCATTCACGTTTCTGGGAGACTTTGTTTATGTGGCCCCCGACATGTTTGACCGTGTGGACATTACTTCGGAGAGCCTGAGGCAGCCTTATCGTTGCTTTGGAAGTGATTGATGACATGCGGGAATTTCCAGCTCGCCTCCAGTGGACTGCTGCCTTGTCGCCTGGCCTCATGGACATATGATTTCCTTTTGTGTTTTATCAGTGGTGCCTTTGTCCTTCGCCTAGTGCTGCGCTATGGGTCCCTGACACTGTGAGAATGCTATTCCTCTTGCGCAATGTCCTGTTCCTCCGACAATGAACAACTACATGATGATGGATGGCTTTCAAACGTGCACTACTCTGTGGTACTGCAAGACTTCCGACCTTTTTTCGAACTGGCTGATTTCCATCTTGATTGCCTGTGTTTACGTGACTTATTAGTGACTGGGTTCTTGGAGCTGAGTGGGGATGGATGTTCTGCTTAAGATGGCGTCTTTGATGCTCTGTTCTTCCTTCGGTGCTATTGCAATGCCAAGTGGCGGCGGGGGGGGGGGGGGGGGGCGGGGACCTGTACTGGGGACCCCCCAAGATTTCTTCTCCTATCGTGGGGCGCTAGTTAGTCTTATTCTTTACACCCTTTTCTTTACTCTTTGTGGAATATTGTCCTTTCTCTCTTTTGTTCGTCTCTCCTCTATATTTCGGGTTTATACATGGGCGACAGGCACGCTGCTCGGGGGGTAGGCTGTAGCCGTAGGCAGGGGTGCAGGGTGGGGGGAGGGGGGAGGGAATTTTTGTTCTTTCAGTTTCTATGGCCCGTTTTCTCTTTGTGATTCTTGTTTTCTGTACCTGTTCCTTTGTTCTTCTTTTCCTGGATACTGATTAGGGGTAACTCACCGTGCATTCTTTTGGGTTCAATACCAGGGGTGGATGTCTTATTTTTGCATTGTTGTACAGCGGGTAGTCACTGTTTAGGTGTGGGGCTTGTTCTGATCGTCTCTCCTGAATATCTGTGACACCCTTGAATTGAGATGGCTTAATTGTGCGGCATCAGATCCTGCTTTTCTTAATTTTAAAAAGAAACCTTGTTCCATCCTGCTGTCGCGCTGGCGACATGTTCCTCTGAGTTGCATCATTGATCCTTTAGGGCGTATTCTCGTATTGCTTACAATTGGCATTGTTTACTTCACCCGACTGTGTCCTGATGTCCGACCATGATGGTCGATTGGCTTGTGTATGTAACTGATTATTGCATCAATAAAGGTTTACCAAAAATGTTTAAAAAAAAAAAGAAGTTAGCAGGCAAACAGTACTGTCAGCAGCAAGCCGAGGTGTACCTTTCAAATTCAGATTAAGTCTTGTAAATATATGTGGTCTCATGTCATGTATGCAAAATGTGGTGAAGATGAATCTGAATGTTGTGCCCATTTTCAGATGTGAACAATGGTCAACACACATCCAAGTCCGATGACTGCATCTTCACCATGCTTCCGGTGGAACACCTTGTCAATAGCCCATCTGGGTGCATTATTCGTACAGACTATTAGTACTGAACCTCTATTCGCCATGAGTCCAGTCATCACTGGGTGCCAATCCTATCTAGACTGCAGAACTTCCCATTTGTATTGCCCAAGTATGGATGTCCCTCTCTTCTTTTAGACATATTGCACACTGTGTACAGCTTACATTTCTCTTTTCCCCATCTCATTTTAGTAACTTACTCCAAAATGATGCACATTTGACATCTCTCAATCTGATAGTGATGCATCATACACATGATTTACAAAGCCCCAAGTATGATGAGTCAAGCGCATTTAGACACATGTCAAACATAGTGAATGTGTATCTAACATCATACCTTATAATTTCAGCCATGTTTCCACCAGTGACTACCTGTGTTTGACAATGAATGGCATGTGTTTTCACTAACCCTGGGCAAAGAACTACGCTCCGTTTGCGGAGTTTGCGGAGTTTTGGCAACTCCGCGTTCCGCGGAGTTCGCGTAGCTGCCGATAACTCCGCTATCCGGTGCGGAGCGTAGTTGTCGCGCGCTAAATAACATTATCGCGTGCGCGGCAATGGCTTACCTTGGTTCTGCGTTCGCTTTTTCCCGGTCGCGTCTGCCACCATGTTTGTAAACCCTCCCGTGCGACTGTGCGAACGCGATAACGTCATTGGAAGCGCGATAAAGCCATAAGGACGCGCGAGTATGTTTGTTGGTAAGATCGAGTTGCCGAACACGCAGAACCTGCAATCTTGCACAGAATAATTCGCGAGCATGTTAAAAGTTAAACCATAATAATAAATTACCATTTTGGTTAGCAAACAAGTGAAAACCCCCTCAAAGTTGTACCTTTGGATGTATTTTTTGGGGGGAAGGAGTCCTCTTTCTGTTTCTACTCTATTTTTGAATATTAAGGAGGAAGGGCTCTGGAGTTTACAACTTCCTGTTCCTGTCCACCAGGCTCCTCCCAGTGCTTTGTCCATGAGGTGGTCACTTTCATTTGGATTTTGAGCTGGCAGGATCACTTTCTGTGTGTGTTGGCTGCATTACTGCTTTTTTTGGATTTTACTGAGGACTTTTGGATTTTGAATTCTCTTTTTCAAGTAAGTTCAGTAATGTATGAGTGAGTATGATGATGTAGACTTGTGTTTGTTTGATTTTAAATTTTTTAACTACAGTATTCATTCCTTGATTTAAATTATTGATGGGTGCCTATACTTTTATGAGGTCCCAACTTGTATTTCTTTTTAAATTTCATCCAGGCTACATAGAGAGGTACCCATGGGTAAAATCATAATTCTGTGTTTAAATTTTTATTCAAGTTTGTAAACAAACATCATGGCTGGCATTGGATTATGGTCATCATTATGCAATAGCAATGTCTGCTGTGGAATTACTGTTTGTGTAATTTAAAAGTTTTTTATTTTTTTAAGCCAATAGCTGACCCTAGTACTCCATGTAGTTAGTGTGTAGGCATGTTTTAGTTCATTGTAATAACTTTCTGTGGTTGGCCTGGCCATGTGTTGTTGGTGGCCATTTTATGTTTCCCAGCCACTTTGCTCTTGCCATAGGCTTCCAAACTTGTGGCCTACTCTGCCAGTAGGCCAGAGGTACTAGTCATAGGGTCATGAAAGGTAATCAACTGTTTTTCTGGTGTACCTCTAATTAGAAAATCATGGATGGACTGGTTTGATTTAGAAAATCTTATGTTTATGTGTGGGGTATGTCAGGTTTTGGGTGTCTGTCAATTTCTGCCATTAGGTAACCTTAGGAATACAGCTCGGGTAGTTTTGGTAACGTCGCACCGTGTGAGAACGCGACCTTACCTTTTTTGTCTTGTTCGCGCGCTCAATGTACTGGCTCGGGAACGCGATAACGACTTTTCACTCGATTCGCGTTGCCGAACACGCCGATTTTGCATTCTCGCGAACAATATGTCCCGAGTTGCATAAAAGTTCCTCGAAAATGTTTAATGTGTCCCCTGTGCTACAAAAAGTCCTCATTTATGTGTTATTTGGTTGTAGTTTTGTCTTCCTGGAGCATGGGCCACTCCCAGTTCCTTTCTGTCCTCTATGTAATGATTTCTTGTTTATGGTTGGGGTGACCAATTTGGGGGGTGGTGTGTCCATTTTGTGAAGTTAAGCATTGTCCCTTTGGCATAGGCATTTATTGTCTGTCTTCTCTTTCTTTTCATGTAGTGGTGAGGGCCATTTTGTGTGTACTTACTTCCTTTGTGATGATTCTGCTATGTTGTTGTTGGTGGGCAGGCCATGTGGTGGCGGTTATTTTGTGTATGCTTCCTTTGTGACTGATTTTGCCATGTTGTTGGTGGCCATGCCATGTGGTGGAGGCCATTTTGGGTGCATCCTTTCCCCATGTTGTTTTTGGGTGTCCCTGTCCTCCTGGCCCTATGGAGGTGGCCATTTTCTGTGTCCTTCCCTGGTTCTCTTCTTTTGCCATAGCCATCCAAGGCTTTAGTAGGTACTACTACTCACAGCCATAGGTGCATTCAAGTTAATCAACTATTTTTGTGGTGTAACTTTAATTACACCGTGTATGGCTTTGGATTGCTTCACATTTTTTGTAATGGTGGTACTTTCAGCTTTTGGTTGCTTGTGTGTAGCTAATATGGCACTCCCTGCCAGTAGGTAACCCTAGGAATACAGCTCGGGTAGTTTTGGTAACGTCGCACCGTGTGAGAACGCGACCTTACCTTTTTTGTCTTGTTCGCGCGCTCAATGTACTGGCTCGGGAACGCGATAACGACTTTTCACTCGATTCGCGTTGCCGAACACGCCGATTTTGCATTCTCGCGAGCAATATGTCCCGAGTTGCATAAAAGTTCCTCGAAAATGTTTAATGTGTCCCCTGTGCTACAAAAAGTCCTCATTTATGTGTTATTTGGTTGTAGTTTTGTCTTCCTGGAGCATGGGCCACTCCCAGTTCCTTTCTGTCCTCTATGTAATGATTTCTTGTTTATGGTTGGGGTGACCAATTTGGGGGGTGGTGTGTCCATTTTGTGAAGCTAAGCATTGTCCCTTTGGCATAGGCATTTATTGTCTGTCTTCTCTTTCTTTTCATGTAGTGGTGAGGGCCATTTTGTGTGTACTTACTTCCTTTGTGATGATTCTGCTATGTTGTTGTTGGTGGGCAGGCCATGTGGTGGCGGCCATTTTGTGTATGCTTCCTTTGTGACTGATTTTGCCATGTTGTTGGTGGCCATGCCATGTGGTGGGGGCCATTTTGGGTGCATCATTTCCCCATGTTGTTTTTGGGTGTCCCTGTCCTCCTGGCCCTATGGAGGCGGCCATTTTCTGTGTCCTTCCCTGGTTCTCTTCTTTTGCCATAGCCATCCAAGGCTTTAGTAGGTACTACTACTCACAGCCATAGGTGCATTCAAGTTAATCAACTATTTTTGTGGTGTAACTTTAATTACACCATGTATGGCTTTGGATTGCTTCACATTTTTTGTAATGGTGGTACTTTCAGCTTTTGGTTGCTTGTGTGTAGCTAATATGGCACTCCCTGCCAGTAGGTAACCCTAGGAATACAGCTCG
This sequence comes from Lissotriton vulgaris, assembly GCF_964263255.1. Lineage (NCBI taxonomy): Eukaryota > Metazoa > Chordata > Amphibia > Caudata > Salamandridae > Lissotriton > Lissotriton vulgaris. Next base: position 148,539,936 of record NC_141695.1, on the reverse strand, counting down.
GGTAGTTTTGGTAACGTCGCACCGTGTGAGAACGCGACCTTACCTTTTTTGTCTTGTTCGCGCGCTCAATGTACTGGCTCGGGAACGCGATAACGACTTTTCACTCGATTCGCGTTGCCGAACACGCCGATTTTGCATTCTCGCGAACAATATGTCCCGAGTTGCATAAAAGTTCCTCGAAAATGTTTAATGTGTCCCCTGTGCTACAAAAAGTCCTCATTTATGTGTTATTTGGTTGTAGTTTTGTCTTCCTGGAGCATGGTCCACTCCCAGTTCCTTTCTGTCCTCTATGTAATGATTTCTTGTTTATGGTTGGGGTGACCAATTTGGGGGGTGGTGTGTCCATTTTGTGAAGCTAAGAATTGTCCCTTTGGCATAGGCATTTATTGTCTGTCTTCTCTTTCTTTTCATGTAGTGGTGAGGGCCATTTTGTGTGTACTTACTTCCTTTGTGATGATTCTGCTATGTTGTTGTTGGTGGGCAGGCCATGTGGTGGCGGCCATTTTGTGTATGCTTCCTTTGTGACTGATTTTGCCATGTTGTTGGTGGCCATGCCATGTGGTGGGGGCCATTTTGGGTGCATCATTTCCCCATGTTGTTTTTGGGTGTCCCTGTCCTCCTGGCCCTATGGAGGCGGCCATTTTCTGTGTCCTTCCCTGGTTCTCTTCTTTTGCCATAGCCATCCAAGGCTTTAGTAGGTACTACTACTCACAGCCATAGGTGCATTCAAGTTAATCAACTATTTTTGTGGTGTAACTTTAATTACACCGTGTATGGCTTTGGATTGCTTCACATTTTTTGTAATGGTGGTACTTTCAGCTTTTGGTTGCGTGTGTGTAGCTAATATGGCACTCCCTGCCAGTAGGTAACCCTAGGAATACTGCTTGCGTACTTTTGGTAACGTCGCACCGTGTGAGAACGTGACCTTACCTTTTTTGTCTTGTTCGCGCGCTCAATGTACTGGCTCGGGAACGCGATAACGACTTTTCACTCGATTCGCGTTGCCGAACACGCCGATTTTGCATTCTCGCGAACAATATGTCCCGAGTTGCATAAAAGTTCCTCGAAAATGTTTAATGTGTCCCCTGTGCTACAAAAAAGTCCTCATTTATGTGTTATTTGGTTGTAGTTTTGTCTTCCTGGACAGGCCATGTGGTGGCGGCCATTTTGTAGGTACTTCCTTTGTGCATTTATCATTGGCCTCCCTGCTTTTGGTCTGATCTGATAGTAGGCCAGAGTCCCAGAGGTGGTAGTTACTCGTTAGCGGGGCTGCTTTATGTAGCTGTTTCTATTTGGTCTATTTAATTACCATCATTACGGCATGTGTGTATGCCATTGCATTTCCAAGTTTGTTGTCTGGGCAGGGGGGTAGGTAACTTTTTTGTGTGTGTAATAATTTTATGGCTTGTATGTGTTTTTGCAGTGAAGTTTTACAAACTCTTAGCCATGGGGTATTTTGATTTTCCTTGCATTAACCTGTCATGACTCATGTGTAGCAGGCATCCTCCTTTTTCTCTCCATATTGGTATATGATAGGCCTGCTTGACTTTATTATTGGTTCTTTCTGGACTTCATGTGGCTGGGAGCTGTGGTGCTGGTAGTATTAGTCTTCTTTTTTGTGTTTTATACATTGGCCTGTGTGTCTTTCAATTGTTCATGTGCTGGCTTGCTGCTTGTTTCACTGACGTGTTCTGTCTTCTTTGCTTGTAGGTGCACAGAAAAAGACTGAGGAGGTGCGGGTTGTTTTCATCCATCGCCCGTTCAACTGCCAGACGGACGTCCTTCAATTGTACGCCACGTGTGGTGTGTGACTCATCTGACCACACATCTCTGCAATTTGTGCTACTGAGTGCTGCTGTGTGCTGACATCAGAAGAAGATGGGCCCTAAGAGAGCAGGTACCAGGTCCTCCACCACCAAGAAAGTTGCTGAGAAGAAGGTACAGAAGAAGGAAGTGTCACTTAAGGCTGGTATGGACCCCCAAACCTTTTTTGGGCCCCCAAAACGTACGCCTGCAGCAGCGGTGTCCGTGGTGCAAGCTGGGTCCAGCACATCCGCATTAGCGGGGGCAAGCCACCAACCCAGGGCCAAGCACATGAGGGTCGAAGAGGTAGCCAGCCTAGTGTTACAAAGCAGTGATACTGAGCCTGAACTTAACTTATCGCTGTCTCAAAGTAGCACACAATCCACGCAAGATGAAAGTGCTCAACAACCGCCGCCAGCAGTAGATGTTCAACAACCACAACCACTTCCCGCAATAGTTGTTGAAAAACCACAACCACCGCCCGCAATAGTTGTTCAACAACAACAACCAAATCCCACAATAGTAGTTGTTGAAGAACCACAGCACGCTATAGTACTTCCTCAAGAACAACAACCATCGTCTCCGCACGCAATAGTAGAAGTTGTTCCTCCCGATGTCGGGGCAGTTCAGGAAGTAGAGCCTCATTCCGAGCAAGAAGAAGAGGAAGCCACTTCTGGAGGTGATCTACTGTCTTTAAATTTACGAAAGGAAAGCAGGGTTAGTGGCAGTGCATCGAGTTCTTCGCATAGCATCCCTTCAGATGACCTTGATAACGAATGGCGTCCACCACGAGTAACTGAGCATTCAAAGGAGAGACATCCTAAGACCAGGCTTGGAAAAAGGAAGGATCCGTCAAGGCTTGAACTTCCGGAGTTCGATGTAGGTGAGCAGGATACTGATGGTGATAAAGACGGGTCTGACACTGACAATGTCATCATCACAAGCGTTATTCCGGGTGCAGAGGATGTAGAGACCAGCATTTTCACCCTATCCAGAAGGGCTGCGATTAGTGATGAGCAGGTAGCACGTGTAACTCCTACACACTCAGCACCCAAAGTAACACCAGCTCCCATTTTTGCATCAGCGAAGGCCCAGCAGCGTGCGACATCCAGTGCAAGCGCCACCTCAACAGAAGTAGGTAGTGGCAGTACTAGTACTGAACTGTCACATAGGGAAATCCAACAAAAAGGCTCCAGTTCATCCGGCATTGGAAGTGGGTCCTCCTCTTCCTATGGCAGGAGACAAACGTTTAGCTCCCCAGTCTGGGATTTTTTTACGGTTCACCCACATCAGGAGAACATTGCTATATGCTCCATTTGTCATACCAATGTTAGTCGTGGTAAGATTGGTACAAACTATGGTCCTGGAGGCCCAACGACCCATATGAAAAAAACACACACAATTCAATGGGAGAACCACCTTGCAAGCTTAAAAGATGTAAGCACTGGTGTTGGTGGGGAGGATACAGTACTACAAGGTCCACTCATGGAAGAAGAGGGAGACGATGACCTTCTATCTGGGAGTGCTACACAAATGAGCCATGTCGCCAGCACTGGAGTGGTGCAGTCCAAATCCTCAGCATCAGCAACTTCTCAGTGGCACCAGAGTCAGCCGGAGACACCAAGGACAAGGAGTGAAAAGTCTGCGTTGAAAGGTGGTCCGTCTAGCAGAACAGAAAGAATTACCAAGCAGCTTATCATTACTGGCATGTTTAGGCAGGAGGGAAAGTACGAGCGGAACCACCCAACAGCACGTTTGTACAATGCGAAACTTGCAAAAATGTTGGCACTCGACCTTCTCCCATTTTCATTTGTTGAGGCAGTGGGATTTCGGCAATTAGTGGCAACACTCGCCCCAAAATGGGACGTTCCCAGTCGCTACTATTTTGCAAGAGTTGCTATTCCAGCACTACACCACGACGTGCTGGGATTGATTGGGAAAGCCTTACAACAGAGTGTTGTCCATTGTATCCACCTGACAACCGACATGTGGAGCAGTCGCGAAGCCACAGCAGATTACATGTGCATCACCGCACACTGGATCTCTTTTGCAGGTGTGAAAGACAAGTTAACTTCAGGCCTTCTTGACGTTGCTGGGATTTTCAATGACACTCGCAAACATGCAACTGTAGCCATGTTTGGTATGGAGAAAAATCATACTGCTGACAACATTTTGTCTGACTTTAACAGCAAGGTCTTTGAATGGCTGAAACCAAGAGGCCTTAAGATTGGTTTTGTTGCCATCGGCAATGGCAGTAATGTAGTGAGGGCAATGAAAGATGGACAGTATTTCAGGGTACCCTGTTTGGCACACTGCATTAACTTAGTCGTGCAAGACTTTCTGAAAAATAAACTCCAAGTCAGCACCATACTGACCATCTGCAGAAGAATATGCACGCATTTTAACCATTCTTTCAAAGCGCGGAAGCTGCTACGCGTCATTCAGCGGGAGCATAATTTGCCAGTCAAAGCACTGATCCAGGAGGTCCCAACACGTTGGAACTCGACTTATTTCATGCTTGAGCGTCTCTTTGAGCAGTACATACCACTGAATGCTTATGTAATGTCAAGAAGATTAGTGGATCCTACTGTTAATCTTAAAAGCCTGACCGTTGAGATGTGGCAGTGGGACATCATTAAATGCTTGACAGAGATGCTACAAACTTTTGAGGTGTTCACACGTGCAGTTAGCAGGGAGGACTGTACTATGGGCCAAGCCATCCCATTGTTGTACATGCTCGAGCAACAGCTGAAGGAGGTCTGTGAAACATACGAAGGTGACGAAGAAAAAGTTGATGCATGTACCTTGGCCAAGGCCTTACGCAACCGCTTATCTGTAAATGCAAGGCTTAAAATGATTGTGTCAGATCCAAATTACATAACTGCAACAATCTTGGATCCACGGTACAAATTGTTTGTCAGCAGTAGCGCAGTCATTCCTTTTTCAGATGGGGATGTTGCCAATTACAAAAGTTCCATAGCTGTGGAAGCTAATGATTTCGAAACTGAACGGCTGTTACTTAAAGGCCTGCCAGTGCCAGCCCAGGACAGTCAAAGTACTCCAGGCCATCCTCCTGAGGCAACTCAGGCAAGTTCATCAGAGCATGAGAGCGGTGCGTCCGCTTCCCAGCAGGCACCAACAGTACCAAAAGCAGCACCTACACGATCTGATTCAGCAGACACAACCAAAAGCATAACTGCTTTTTTTCTACAGAAGGGGATGGGTAAGTCCGTTGCTGTTGCAAAGGGGAAAGAGGAGCAGCAAAGCCGAGCACCAATGAACACTGAGCGGATGGTTCAGGCCTATCTGGATAACACAACAGAGGTGTTCATGGAGCAAAGCCCATTGGTCTATTGGTATGAAAGAAGGAGACAGTGGCCATTGCTGAGCAGGCTGGCGATAAAGTATTTGGCTTGTCCTGTAGCCAGTGTCGCCTCTGAGCGGGTTTTCAGTGCTGCTGGTGCCATTGTGACATCGAAAAGGACCAGTCTCTCCCCCAAAAGCGTCGAGAGGCTGACAATGATAAAAATGAATCAACACTTCATACCACCAGACTATACTGTACGTGAATCAGAGCAGGATGAAGAAAGCGAGCCCGAAGAATTCATCACTGCTGGGTTACATGACCTACTGCTGTCCTGACCCACAGAGTTTGAGGACGAGCACCTCTTCCCTGACCAATAGGCTGTTAAATTGTGACTTTTTCCCTTCTTTTATTTGTGTTATTTATTTTCTTATTAAAAATGACTTTCTGGTGCAAAACTGCTAATCTTAAAATAAAAAGCTCAACCAAATCCATCCCCACCACTCATTCTTTTAATGTACCTACTGGAGTTGCACACCTGTGCATTTATTTTCGCTGTATCTTTTTTAGTTACCTCCTGGAGTTGCACGCCTGTGCATTTATGTTCCATGTTGACTGCACTCCTCAGAGTCTTGCTCCATCTTCTTGACTCCCACTCAAGTCAATACAATTCCATCTTGGCAGCCATACATTTGATGTTGTAGATGGAGTATAGTACAATAACAATAATGTAGCCTCTAACAGTCCCTCCATAACAAGTGAACTGTACATGACTACAGCCATCCTCTATTTCATTTGAAATCTGCAACTCATAATAACTGCCTTGCTGAGTCTTACTCTTAAGGCTACCACCTCTGTCTGCAGGCATTCAGAGATGACTCTTCTGTGTCAAAAGAAACTTGAGCAGGCATCCACAACTGAAGTCAACTTGTTGTGATGACTCGCATTACAAAGGCTCGGCAGCATCTGTGATCAATCTTCTGACAGTGAAAGAGAAGAGCAAAACAGGTATAAAAATTAATGATGCCATGCATTGCATTGGATGTATTTTTTTGCTGACTCTGAGCTAATGTGCATGGAGTTGAAGTATACTAGTAACTTCAGTTCAGACTCACGTGATAGCCAATTTTTCCATGTTATTTACTAATAATAGAAATTATTTACGCACTTGTGTTCCTACTACTACAGATGCAGTCAGGACTTAATTTATCGTAGTCACTCACTACAGACTGAGTTGCTGATGATAATGATGGTGACCACCATATCTTTGCTGTCAGGCAGTTGGATCTGAGCTGATTGATGCACGATGTTTCTTGGAGTGGAATACAAGGTAATAAATAAATACAAATAAGAGGCACAGCACAGTAGACCCAGGCTACTACATGTTTTTGTGCACAGTGCTGTGGTAGAGTACAATAGAGGTATGATTGATGACTGAGAATGACGCATTGATTTTGTTGATTAATTTTGTAAATGCTAGGTTGCTTTTTCAATTTCATTCACCTTTCTGTGGCTCTGAAATTTTTAGGGAAATGCAGTTTGTATAACGGGCAAACCTGTGTCATCGTGGGCCTGTTGTTGTGTGCTGGCTCCTGTCTTTTTTTGTACTTCTAGATTAAAAATGATATGCAACTAGTAGACTTATACAAATTGTATCCAAGCCGCCTCAGTCTGAAAGTCCTCTCATACGACTACTCCTCTTGTATTTTTTTTTATCTTCACTGTATTACAATTTGTTTAGGTCATTCACATTCTTTTGTATTTGCCTTTTCTTTTTCAGGCTGGACGTCTTTCACCCACTGCTTTATAGTATGAGCATCAACTCTCACCCTTACCACAAATCCTCATCATCAAGCAATTGGATTGCGGGAAACCAAGAATGATATTCAGCGTGTCCTTTTCTTACGTCCATTGCTTACAATCATTGGCTAGCGGATCAACATCATAAATCATCGTCTTCATTGTTTTGCTTTTGTTGTCTCCAATCTCCATGCGTACTGTTTTTCTTTCTCAAACCTTTCCCAAAACCCCCGTACCCATCCATTAAACAAACCCTAACCCTCTTCCCCCGGGCTGCGTGGTTACATTGAGGTGTGATGTTTCTTACATTAAATATACACCAACAATTTGATCACGCGCTTGCTGGGGCAGATGTGGTCAAAGCAACAATAGTGAAATGTCAACAAGGCATGGCCAGGATCTTCTGCGGCTTCCCAACTCAAGCTCTGTGTATAACGCCAAATAATTTACCATTAACATCAAACAACGAATGCATCTAATGAATTGGCGTAATTTTTTGGGTTTAAAGTTTAAAGCATTATGATTTAGAAAAGTTTGACGTTGCCGTGAGTACTACAAGTAAAGTTGAACTTCTTCTTATCTTCTCTTGCACTTAGTTTCCAGTCCCCAAAACCATTGTTTTGTTTCAGTTTAGCAGTTGCAATATTGGGTCACCCATGCAATGTACTGTACTTACTTATACTACCCCCACATTGTCTGTCACGCAAATGACTGCCTCTTTCTTTTTGTCTCTAAATGCTACTGGCAGGGTCTGTATACTACTATCACAGAAGTTCTGATTCTGAACCACAGATTCTTCGCCATTGTCTTGGAAATCAAATGCAGCCCTTGCAGTGCCACACTTCATGATAAATCATCATCATCTCATCAGCAATCACAGGTAAGATAAGTTTGCAGTGAGGTATAACGCAAGACAGACTGGTCGTTCTTCTAATACTACAAATATAACTCGGTGAGGGTTTACTGCATCTATCTGTTTGCATGTTAAAGATGTGGGCAATATATTTTATTATTAAAAAGCACTGTCGGCCGACCTGCATGGCCAAATTAAACCTTGCGAGGTTGCACAACGTACATTATTTGGTGAAACACTCCCCCCTCCAGCCCCACAAGAAACGCAAATGAACTTCAAATGTTTTCTTTTGAACATAACTTTGTGTCTCGTTTATTTTTAACATAATGTAATATATAACTAAAGATGATACAAAAATAAAATATATATAAATCCTACACCACAGCTGTCCCTACCCGCCTCCCCTAACCCCAACCAAATTCCCACGCTCAATGTAATGTAAAAAAAAAGTAAAAACCCAACACCCAATTCCCACCCACCAACAAAAGGATTGAAAAAGGGGCAAACAGGGTCCATCTCATAGCCGGCTGGCTTTTAAGTGTTGATCCACCAGGATCTTTACACGCTCCTCTATTTGTCTTTTAGTCTGACTACTTTGAGCCTCCAGCCTGGCTACCCGGAGGAGAATTTTTCGCTGGAACTGGCGGCACCTACATTGGCAGCCATGTTGTTGTGGGGGGGTGGACGATGCGGGGAAAATCTGGCGGCGGGCGGCTGCCTGACCACGCCGACGTACTCCTGCAGGCTTGGGGGCCGGGGCATTGGAAGAGGCAGCAGCTGCTGCCGCCGCCTCCTCCTCCTCCTCCTCGGCCTGAGCCACCAGCCGGCGGTAGGCCTCAACGATGGCCTGCAGTTTCCGCTGACGGGCCCGGACTGCCAGCTCCTTCCTCGTTGGTTTAGAAGGAGTAACTATAAAGAAAGAGACAGAATTGTTGTAATCAAAAATCCCAGCAAATCAAGAACACAAAATGGATCCAACACATAGTGGGCGGCACAGTACAGTAGCAATAGCAAGCAAGTTGAGTACCTAAAATGTTGTTTTATCTATCTTGAACATTCTACGCCTTATATACTTCATTTGTCTGCCTTTTTGGCACGGCATTATGCCTGCCCTAGTAACATAGCATGGGTGTACTTCAACGGTCACATACGAACACCTGTCTTTTTCATATCTCGTTTTTTTATATCATATACTCTGTGCTTCCGGGAAAAGTGACAGTCTCAAACTAACATTAATTAACAGTGGCCAGCTAGTACTAGTAAATGTCTACTCTAGAGACTATCATTCTTTATATCGCCAACAAACGTTAGGTGGTTTGTGTTTCGCCAGCAACGACCCGGAATGCATCCAGTCGTCCCCTCCTTCCCTTGCCTTTGGGTTTAACCAAAACACCGCTGCCAACACTAGTATCCACTATCCACTAACCACCGATATTGTATGTGTCTCCCACCCACGCAGGCAGCTGTGTTTTCCCCTTTCTATGCTTCCACAACAACCCACGCATCCAACTGCTCTCAAACACCTGCATTGCTGATTCCAAAGTATCCTTCTATATTATATGATTGGAGCTTTTTCCTTGCTCCTTTCATCATACTTAAAATCAATCTCATGTTAATCCATCGCGGTCATGCAATGTTGTGGATAAGACTTTTTTAGTCTGCCACCAACCTTTCACAGCTGAGTTGTAGTCACATAGAAGAGGCCTGTATAACTTATTTTATCAATTCTCGCCGGTGGTAATGCTTTTGCTAAGCTTGGTAATGACAACGGTGGCGTCATATATTGTCCAGTAGAACTTCAAGTTCATTATAAATATCAGAGTACAGTGAGGAAGTTTTCCCCACCCACCAAGTAATGCGGATCACTATTGAATGTAACTTACCATCGCCCACCGTTGTTGTCTCCTCCCCCGCTGCTGCCGGTGCTGCTGTAGGTGCCTCTGGTGGTCCTCCATTCCCCTCCGGGATCGCCTCTGCTGACGCCGTTGCAGCGCCGCTGCCCCCGTCGGCACTGGTGGATGGTACCGGTTCTGCAAAAATAAAAATAAGTAATTAAGTACACCTTTTTAGATGGATGCACAGCCCCCATTGTACTTGTTCACCAAGAACGGAGTTCTGCAAAACAGTTAAGTACAACGTAATCAGTAGTAGTCCACATTGCCTAGTACAGCAGAGTAAGTAACACACTACACATATTAGCATTTATTTGGTATGGTATGGTACCCAAGCTCATCTCATCTATACTGCTACTCTAGTCCTTGGAAAGTTAGACTGAACCATGTAACCTAACCAGTTTGTACATCAATGACATGTCTACAGTTTTGCGCATGCTACCTCACAGCTTGTTGCGCAGTACGAGAAGACGCCTTTGAGGCCACATGATAGTTCAAAGCATACACCTGAAGAGTTTGGAAAATAGCCCGTATTTACTTTTTGAATGTGGATTGTGGAATCGAGTTTCCTTACAGCCTCAGGTTACACCTTTTTTTTAGCATGACAGCTAAAAAGTTGAATAAATGTATGTAATGTTTTCATACTGTCTAACGTGCACCACTTTTATCATTATCTTTCGGCAGATGAGAAGATTTCCTTCTACGAAGCAAAGATTTCCAGAGCTTACCAAAAAGAGGCATATGCAACCAGTATACGTTCAATGGTGAGGGGTCTCCGACATTTCCCACATTTCCCTATCGTGCACTGGTAGCTGTACAAATGTAGATTACTTTTTATTCAGCCTTTTTTAACTCTGGATTTTTTCTGGTGGCCCTGCCCTTGACGTATTTCACAGAACAACTTAAAAACATTGATGTTACTTACTTAGTTACTTCTAACAAAATAAGGGTTTTGAAGTACCACATTGACTCGGAAGTATATTTTCAGTGTCTGTTGTCTTGTAGACTTACACGAGAGAGTGAGCAAAAGGGGGTTACTTAGGTTATGGATTGTGTAATAAAAGCATTTGGCATCTTCATATTGGGGTTCAGGAAAGGGGTAATTGAATAATTGACCAATGACTGAGCCCATATAGGTTGTCGTTCATTGAATTGTGGGTTCCTCTGAGTTCTGTGACTGAGGTGTAAGACTGTAAGTAAGTAAGGTCCAACCTACCTATCAACAACAACATCCAATTTTGGGGTGCATACATAGTTATGTATGTGACTGCATAGAAGAATACTCGCAAGAGTAGTAGTGGTATTCATTACTAACGCTTACAAAATAGTAGACCAACATCTGCATGCATACTTGGTTGGTGTCAATTGGCAAAGAAGAGACATTACAGAGGAAAAAGCATAAGACAGGAGTGGACCCTGTGCCTTCCGCTATTCGATCACAGATTTTTTGAAAAGATTGATACCTTAACTAAAGAGTGGGCAACAGGGCAAGCTTACCTACAGACAGTCTAGTAGTAGCACAGAGAGTCATAAGAGAGGCTCTTTCAAGGAACAGAAAGGCAGGGACAGATAGTAATACCCAAAATTTTGAAAACATAAAACAAAAACAAGCATTTGTCAAAATTTAGTTAGGTGAAATGTCATTAATCGGTTGGAAAAAAAGCTCCGTTAGAAAGTTAGGGAAATATCATTGTTCCAATAGAAAACACTGTTGGACTTACTAGGGACAGCAGCAGGATCCTCAGTAGAGGAGCTCTGTGCCTGTGGTTCTTCGCGTTCACCCGCCGACTCGGTCCCAGTCTTCTGCTTGCCCCTGGGTTCTGTGGTTCATGTAAGAAATAATAATAAAGAAAGAGGAAAACATTGAGTGCTGTGAAACATAGACAGCATTTCAAAAACCACTGCTACAACATTAAAAGAAACAAACATTGGTCTACCAAATGACTACTGCCTTGCATGATTCACTGACTAGTGTACTTGGAGAAAACAAATCAAATGTTCCATAAACATTCTGATTGCAGATTACTAAGTAACACAGAGGCAGTAAGACCTGAACAACACCACAGATTCAAGAATCGGGTAATCAATCAATTATCTGTAAGTAGCCATTTCTTTTTCATTTTTTGCCAGCAAAATGCATAGATCACAAGGAGGAGACATGCTTAACTTTGTGCATACTAACTAACACGAAATTGTACGTTCATGGCATCATATTTTGTTTTGCTACTGACTGAATGCTACTGCTGCCCTACCCACTCAATAAACAAACTACATCAGTTCTATGGAGGGCTGAGGCAGGGGCGGCTCTAGGCTCATGGTGGTCCTGGACTCCTGGCCAGGGAGCGTAGGTGGGGGGCCCGGAAGAGGAGGTCGGGGCGGAGCACGGAGGCCAGTGAAGAGGGGGGAGTCAGGGTGTTTGGAAGTGGAACAGAGCCGGAGGCACCAAATCCCTGTCAGGGGCCACCACGCAAATATGTATCCATCCTCTGAGGATTATTAAATTAAGGATATATATTGGTGGGGTGGCCCCTGGCGTTTGGTGGCCCTGTGCAGTTGCACAGCTTGAACATGCCTAAATCCGGCCCTGGCTGAGGTAAGAAGAACAAAGTAACTTTTGCATTCATTGCCAGAGGAGTATTCATGCAGAAGAGAAGGCCGTGAAAAAAAAATGATACAATATGCATTGCAAACACGTACAATTATCCATCAACGGCTATTTCACTGACGGACAAAGGAAGGACAAGACTCTATTAATAGCATTAACTAACTTCAGTTCTCTACAATAAAGAAAATCTCACACCAATAAACAGCAAAAGCTAGCGCCAAATTGAACACGCAAGAGTCAGTGAAGATGAAGAAGTGCAGCATAGACCAGTGTCATACAATTACAGTAGATATAATAACGGAATACATCGGAAATGTGACTAGGAGCACCAGTCATCGTGTTACTTATTCAGCCAAGATTTACAAAGATACAATAACAATACTTATACTACTATAGAGATATATTATACACACACTTTTTTGGGTAGCCACTCACCAAGACCCACGACCTCGACGCCAAGCAGGTCCAACAGGTCCTGCTCCCGGTCCAAAATGTCTGCCCAACGGTGGGTCAGCTGATGGTGGGTACGCCGGATACCGGAGCAGCGGAAGACTGCCCGGCGCACCTTCACCCACCGCCGGAGACGCTCCTCAATATGCTGGTAGCCGGAGCCGGGCCTGCCACCTGCTGCCAACATCAAGGGGAGGTAGCGCTGGATAAAAAACACCAGGGCAGCCACCTCCTCCTCCCCAAAAAGTTGGCGGGGCCTCACCCCTAGGGGGCGCATTCTGCCGCAAGGCAGCCTAGTTTTTTGGTGCACTGGCGCCTTGCCCTTTGAGCCGCCGCTGCTGCTGGCGCCCTTGACCATGGTTCTGGGTGGAGGGTAGAAGAAAACTAAAAGTTCAAGACAAAAAGGTAGGGGAAAGAAGAAGCAAGGTAAAAGAACAAGAAGGAAGTAAAAAGCAATAGAAAAGTTGTAAAAGTAGAAATAAAATGAAAAATATAAACCTAGGCACAGAGAGAAATAGGTAATAACTAAAGAAAGTTAGAAAAAGTGGGTAAAAAGACATGGATTAAAGAGATTTTAACAGGATGCAAAAGTAGGCCCAAAACCATAGCCAGAGTGTGTGATCCAAGATGGCTGCGCCCATCGCGACCGCATGGGTAGGTTCGCGCGATATTTAGCGCGATCACGCACTTTTGTAGTGCGAACGAGAAGATGAGTTCCCGAACATGTCTTGCACAACGCGACCACGTTAATTGTGACCCGGAACAGGAAATAAGGGAACGCAAGCAGGCGGGACAAACCTCTGGGGTAATTTAGCGCGCTAGCCATCCCGAGCATGCAGGCAACGCCCCGAACACGCGCACCGCGCTCCCGAAGACGAAAAACGGCGCGCGAACGGGCCCAGCAAGCAACTCTGCATGCTTGCGGAGCTACGCGTAGTTCGCGGAGTGCAACTACGTCTTTGCGTAGCTCCGCGGAGTCCGACTCCGCAAACTACGCCCAGGGTTAGTTTTCACTGTTACAGAGTCAGACACATGGACTCACTCTTTTGTATTGAGTGAATGGAATAGTCCACCCAATCATCATGTGAAAGGCCAGTTTAACAGCTGACCAGAGATAACATACCTGTAATTGGCCCATGGATGCATTTGATCACACTGAGCAGCACAGCTGGTACCTAACATTGGCACAGTGACCAAGCAAAACTCGCCATGGCCTCAACATTGATGTCACCTGCTGATGGGATGTATAAAATGGGCTTTTTATACTTGAGTACTCCAATAACAACATACTTCACAGATTTGTTAAAACCACACTGAGAACAGGTCCTCCATTAGTCAATGTGCTGACACATGCCGAGCAATTGCATTACTCCAGAAGGTTATCTCCATGCATATGTTGTTATAATTTGTGCTGATCGAATGAGCAAGGCACTACTGTCACTACCCTTAACATAACTTCCTCACATGTCCCTGTTGAAAGGAGCATAACCGGGCATCTAATAATCCTGTGCGTATGCATCTTTTATGACTGAACAGTGGGTTTGGCTGACTTCCATCCTGTAAAAGGGGCAGAGGGCTAAGATACTACAACATGCATGTTTAACGAAATTGTGCGACAAGTATGTGTGGCTTTCAGCTACCTATCCAGGTCTGGGAAGAGCACTGCTTGGATGCCAAGCATGTGGGGGGTCAGGGTTTGGTGCTTGCACCTCTTGCTTGGAAGTGATAGGTCCAGCTGGGCTTCCACAATCTTTTTCATCCTCCACAGCTTGGCCATCCACTGGGATTAGGCCTGTAAGGATGACAAAGTGGCAGACCCTTAGTTCCCATGCAACATGTTTCTGAGTCAGACACTTATAGATCATGGTACGATTGGCAACAATTTCTAAGGGGTAGGCATATGGCATTATGTGGAGTTTTCCTGTGTTCAAAGATGACTCCATCCTATGTCCATGAGGAGAGTGATTATATGTTTACCCCGGGAAACACACTTCTACAGCAGTATACCTGCTCAGAATAGTTATCTACACACTTTTAAACTTTTAAAAACAGTATACATGCTTGCCTATGAGACTCCTAATGACAGTAGTGCATGGTAATTGCATATGTCCAGTGAAAATGTAGTGTGATTATCACTCACCTGCTCCTCTGGTTTGCCATACAGCTAGCTGTACAGTGGTAGGAGTCAGTCAGTCAGTTCAACTTTATTTCGGCTAATATAGCCATAAAAGCAGGAAGTACAAAAGAAAACATTTACAGACAAATATATACAGTGCCCTATACCAACAAATAATCACATGAGCAAATTTACAGATAATAGAAAGGGGCAAATAGGCGATTGACCCATAACAATAATTTTACAATACTGCGTTAAAATCTAGATCTCACTTTGAACTTTAAATAAGTTAAAAAATTATTTTCCATAGTTTAAAAGCCAGATTAAAAACCAAAGTTTAAAACCTTTAAAAACCACATTTAAAGTGAACTCAGTGCAATTGATACTAACTTATACTGTGTGGAGAAGATTACGGACTCCAGTATTACATTACAGCTTGTGGCCAAGCCGTTTCCTAATAAGGTAAACATTAAATAAAAACCTACTTGTGCAAAACACTACCAGTTGTGAGGTATTAGACTTAATAATACGCTCTGGCTCTTTGTATGACCTAACACCCATGTTTTTGCAGAGGGGTCTAATCCAACGATTCCTAGGTGACTTATAGACCGAGCAAAAAAACAATAAATGGACATTGTCTTCCTTTGTCTTTAACGAGCAGAGGGTACAAAGACCATTATCATTTTCACCCCCATCTGCATGTATTAGCATTCGTCTGGAGCACCCCATATCTAAATTGCAGGTATAACGTTTTTGCTAATGGTGGTCCTATCTCATCTATGAATGGTTCAAATACAGCATTATCCTTTATAATCAAAAATTTCTGAGTCAATGTGCCAATGGATGAACTATGAAGTAGCTCACCATTGACATAAGACCAATAAATGGACTTTAGGAGCTTTTTACATAAGGGTGTCATATTCTGGGGTTCATCCCAAAAATGGGACAACCCTAACCTGGTGCACCAAAGAGAAATATGTTTTAACCAACCGATTTTCTTATATTCATCAATCTGGATGATTTCTGTCAATCCACTTTTATAGTTACACAACTCCGGGGTTGTCCATAGCCTTACCCAATACAACAATGGCCTTAGGATTGCTTGGTAATCAGTCCGTTTACGATCCAAATCCAAAAACACTGGGGCTAGGGGAGTTCTAGTTAGTATTTTAAGCAACCTACATATAAAATGATTTTACTCCCGTTCAAAGTTGCTTTTACAACAATGCCCTCAAACCTCAGCACCATAGAGTGCCGCTGATTGGGCCTTTGCCTTAAATACTTCAAGTGCCGGCATAATCGCTTTAGAATGACTAGCTCCATGCACTTTTAGGATGGGCATCGAATTTTGTTTGTAAGACAATCTACTTTTTTCCAGATGCCCCTTCCATGAAAGGCTACTGTCCAACATAATGCCTAGATAGTTGAAACTCCCCACATATTCCAGTTTTTGGTTATTTAAGGCCAGATTCTTCCTAAAGGACTTTTGCGGGTTTATGGACATATATTTTGTTTTAGATTAATTTATTTCCAACCCCTTCTTTACACAGTAACCATAAAATTAATTCACCAGGTTTTGGAGACCCTTCGGACTCTGTGAGATGAGAATTGTATCATCGGCAAAAAGCAGTGCCGTAATTGCCTCATCTCCTAGCTTTGGGGAGTCATGGTCACAGTCCCTTAAGTATGTAGGTATATCATTAACATATAATGAGAAGAGCGTAGGCGCCAGTACACAGCCTTGGCACACGCCTCGACTAACAGGTATGGGCTTGGAAACTTCACCTCCCTTCCCCCATTTGACTTTAGCATAATTTCCTGTGTGTAGTCTGATAAGTTCTTTAAGTATCTCACCGGGGACCCCCATATTTCTTAATGTGATCCACAGAAGATTCCATGGAACGAGGTCGAAGGCGGCCCTCAAGTATATAAACGCCATGTACAAACTGCCCTTTCTTAAATTTAGGTACTTCCAGCAGATGCACGTGAACCTAAACACTTGATCCACCGTACTGATTTTTTATCTAAACCCTGCTTGGTATTTAGTCAATATGTGATTCACTTCTATCCATTCTATAAGTCTATTTAAAATATGTCAGGCAAAAGCCTTCTGTAAAAGATCAATTAAATGAATTGGGCGATAATTGCCCGGATCATAACGATCCCCTTTTTTAAAAATTGTTACAATTTCTGCCCCTTTCCAGCTATCGGGAATTGGTGTTCCAGCCACTATAGAGTTACATAAACAATTAATATAGGGCCCCCATACTTCCACATCATGCTTTAATAGATCTCCAAGGATCTTATCGGGTCCTGGGGATTTACCTGCTTTGATGGCCTGTAGTGCCTGCATGGTCTCCTCTATACTGAATCGTAAAGGCTCAGTACTCAATTCTAAATTACTCTCTTTGTTTTGTGTGGGCAACCCCTCTTCATCGTGCGAGTAAAGTTTAGTGAAATGATCTCACCATGTTTTTTCATCTAGGTAAATGTCCTTAGATGATTTACCCTTATTCCCCTTGGAAATTAAACTCCAAAAGGTACCCTGATCTCTCAATTTGGCTGCTGTTAGTAAATCATCCCATAATGCATCATCCCATGTTTTTTTCGCCTGGGTCAAGATTTTATTATATGCATGCCTGCTATCTTTTTTTGACCGTGGGTTTTTGGTTTTAACAGCCTCAATCAAGTGGGAATTAGGTAGACGACATTCTTTATTGTACCAAGGGTTAGCTAGCGCTAAGTGACTTTCATTTGAGTTCTTATCCCTTTTGCAAATTTTACTCACAAAAGGAGTTAGCGCATCTATCAATTGATAGTGTAGATCTAGAACACCCTGGCTACCCAGTAGTAGGGGCTCCTGGCAAGATTCAATGGTATTAGAAAAAGTATTATAAATAATTTGCATCGTCACATCTTTAGCAAGGATGTAGGGCCATCTCAGAGCACGCCTATTATTGGATATCTGAGGTTCCCCGAGGGGACTGTTTAGTGCAACCTCTTCAACTGGTTTAGATAAAAAAGGTTGGGGGTTTAACCATAGTTGGAGTAGAAAATGGTCGCTCTCTGTCCTAATATCTATTTTGAAATCAATGAGTAAATACCACAGACTCAAAGAGACCAATATAAAGTCTATGTGGGACTTACAGTTGCCTTTACAAAAAGTTGGGAATGCTGGTCTATCAGACTGTAAGCGGCCGTTACATGCCCTTAAGTCAGGCCCAACGGTCAGCCGTAGAATTTGGGTTGCTGCTACAGTACATTTAACTGACCTAGTAGAATCCAAATTTGGGATGTTGTTTGCCATGTCCTGTTCTTCAAGTAAATTATCAAGGCCCAACACTGGTTCATATTTACACTTGAAGTCCCCTCCTACTACCACTTGGTCCTAGTGTATCTAAAAAGGAGTCCAGTAGCTTACTACCTTAGATTCCTTGTTTGATGGGTGTGGTCTATTATATATGTTTATTAAATATACAAATGATTCTTCTTCCCTTGTCACCATCTTTAATCCTAATAAATCAGGGGAAGGAATTGACAGTAGAGTGGCTTCTATTTCTAAATTGACTCTAACCCAGATCACCAGACCCCCTGACGCTTTTCCTCTTACTGGGGGAATTGCGTCACAACAAAAAGTTTTATACCCGAGCCTATGCGGAGTTTCTAAGGCCCAGGTCTCCTGGAGGAGGATGATATCATGATCCTCAATGTAAGTACACCAAACTAGGTCCCGAAGATTCCTAGCCAAGCCTGCTATGTTCCATGATATTAATCTTACAGGTAATTTTTCCTTGAAACTGGGTAAGGGTGCATCCAACACTATGTCTTGTATAGGTTTGCCATCTAGAGGGATAGTTTTAATACTTGTTTCTTCCATTGGAGTATTTCCAGTAGTGTTTCCCTCGGGCACGGTACTATCGATACAGCTTAAGCTGACCTCTCCTAGACTACTAATGATATCCCCAGCACAATTAGTAATCTGATCACTCCACACTGCTATTAAATCAGAACCTGGTATAGGGCTATCATCATAATTCAATGTGGGCACCCCTATCTGTAATTGCCCTAACTCTAGATTATTTATATTTATATTTATATCCCTGCCTGGATGTTTGAGGTTAACCCGACCCCATGGCTACCAACCGACAAGAGTCAATCATTCTGATCCAACGTACTTAGTGCCTGATATCTATTATGCGTTGGAATCTTGAATACTGGGGATCTGTTAGAGTTAGGAGGCCTGGTTGTGGTGTTATACTGGTGAACCTTGGCTAAATGGCTATAGAAATATCCCAAGGGATGCACACCCACACTATTCTCACCCAATTTCAGGGATGCTGCTCTAAGTAGCACAGTCGCAACATGTTGAGGGTGCCTAAAATTAATAATAATACATTCACCCCTAATGGGAGTAGTGCATGGTAATTGCACATGTCCAGTGATAATGCAGTGTGATTATCACTCACCTGCTCCTCTGGTTTGCCATACAACTGGCTGTACAGTGGCAGGAGGGTGTCCAGCAGGGCCTTGGTATCCTGCTTGGTGACAGCTGAGGCCCAGGCTACTGTACGTGCTATAGTATCTCCCAGAGGATGTAGACAAAGCAGCAAAGAGATGGGGAGGTGCAGGAATGATGCCTGTAATACAAGCAAGTGAAGTCTCAAGGGAACAGAAAGACGTATATCTAAACAGCCGAGGTGGTCTGAAATCCATGCGGTCAAAGTGATTGGTCTGTGTCGGTCACATTTTCCTTATCGGTCCAATGCATAACATTGCCTGCAGATGACACGACTACTGCGGTGTTTAAAAACTCATCACCGGACCGCTATTGACTTTGATACATTGGTGATGTGAGGTTACCAAGTCGGTTTCCATGTGAAGAGGACATGAATCGAAATGCTCGTCTGTGACCATAACAACTTGCAGCCAATGGCTGTGTCCAAATCGGTCAGGATGCGGCTACCGTGTCCTTTGAGTACTCAGTTGCATCTGTCACCATAACAACTTGCAGCTAATGGCTCTGTCTGAATCAGTTAGGATGTGGTTACCACGTCCTTTCATTCATTCATTCATAATCTTTATTTCGATTCAACTGTATCATAAAAGATACATTAAAAAAGTAGTGCAAGTTCATACAAAAGAGGAATCACAATAGTACAACTACCAGGATTGAATACAATTCAATAATGAGTAAATATGATGAATGGGTGTCAGTCATTATATTAAGAACCTTATATAAATAATTTTAAAAAGCATGTAAGAAAAAAAGATAAAAACATTATCTAAGAAGCTAAGGTGCAAATAATTTAAAGGCACACATATGAGTAGAATATTAAGCATTCAAATATGTATCCTTTAGTGTTTCAATTTGTTATATTGATTCCCAGACAACTCATGTGTCTCAAAAACAGTTCTCTAAAATTTCAAAAAATTACTCGCCAGCTTTTGTTCTAACAAAGTTTACAGCCAGCAAAAACCTGCTAATACCAAAGACAGTGACCTGGCGAGTATCAGTTTTTAAAATCGTTTTTGCTTCTCTATACGATCTCACACCTATATTAATACAAAGTGGTTTAATCCATCTTTTTCTAGGGACCGTATAGGCCAGACAAAAAAACAGAACATGTGGAATATCTTCCTTAACTTTTCCTGAGCACAACATGCATATTTCATTACTATCATTTGTCCACCTTGCTACGCTTGATTTGATCATTAATACACCACATCTATATTTCAAGCATAGTGTTTTAGCAAGTGGTGGATTTACTTCATCTAAAAATGGTTCAAAACAAGAGCTATCTTTAAACATAAGAAACTTACTAGTCAAAGATCCATTCACTCTATCACTTGATCTATTATGATCCATGAAGGCTCAAAAAGATGCTTTTTGAGGTTAGTATAGATGGATTAATCAGAAAATGTGCTAAGCCAATCTTCTTTAACCAGGTACTGACATGTTTGAACCATATAATGCATTATTAGTATCCAGATCCTTTATTTCTGTTAGAGCCACCTTATAATCCAGCAGCTCAGGTGTTGTCCAGAGTCTGACCCAAAACATCAAGGGTCTCATTATTACATGGTTATCAGTGCTTTTCATATTGTGGTCGAACATAGCTGGTATTAGCGGGGTACGCACTGGTAATTTTAGCAATGCTCTATAAAATGTATTCTAGTTAACCTCAAAAGCCTTTTTACACGAGGGCCCCCATAATTCAGTGCCATATAGTTCTGCTGATTGGGCTTTGAATCGAAGTACCTCAAGTGCTGGCGATACCGCTTTATTGAGGCTGTTTCAATGCCTTTTTAAAATCCGTAGCGTGTTTTGCGTTAACAACAGCTTGCTCTTTTCTATTTGGGTTTTCCATGATAATTTTGAATCCAGGGAAACACCCAAATAACTAAAGTTTTGAACATATTCCAATTTTTGTCCATTTAAAAACACATTTTCTCTAAAAGACTTATGAGTATTTATTGCCATGTACTTTGTCTAATTGGTGTTAATCTCAAGACAGTTTTTACTGCAGTAGGTTTGGAAAGTACTAAGTAAACATTGTAGGCACTTTGGTGTTTGTGATATAAGAATAGTATCATCAGCAAATAATAGGGCAGGTATTGTCTCACCCCCCAATTTCGGTGCATTATTATTGCAACCTTTTAGGAAACATGGAATATCATTAACAAATAAAGAAAGCAAAGTCGGTGCCAGGACACATCCTTGGCGAACCCCCCTTTTCATAGGGATTGGGCTAGTTAGTACGCCTCATGGGCCCCACCTCACCTTTGCATAGTTGTTTTTGTGCAATCTAATGATCTGCTCCAGGAGGTTAGCTGGTAATCCCTGGCTGTTAAGTGTTTTCCATAACAGATGTCTTGGGATAAAATCAAACGCGGCCCTTAAATCAACAAACGCCACGTATAAAGGGCCCTTCCTTATGTTTACGCACTTCTAGCACATACAACAGAACCTAAATACCTGATCTATGGTGCTTGTTTTAGCTCTAAATCCTGCCTGGAACTTTGAGAGAACTGCCTTTTCCTCAATCCAAAAATGAATACGATTTAAAATATGCCTTGCGTAAATCTTCTGTAAAACGTTGATTAAATTAATTGGGCAATAGTTTGCAGGATCGCTCCTATCGTCCTTTTTAAAAATACAAATGATTTCGACCCCCCTCCATGTCTCTGGTAAGTCAGCTCCTGCAGCTACAGAATTACACAAATAGTTAATACTAGCAGCCCACCCCAGCGTTGCCTGGGGCAGAAGGGGGCTGGGGGCTGCATTTTTAGCCCGGGGCCAAAAGGTGGTTGGGGCAGCATGTTGTCGAGTGGTGCACCCGCCGACTCCCTCCTGCCCCCCCCACCTCCAGCCTCCCGCCCCCCGCCTCCAGCCTCCCACCCCCCCACCTCCAGCCTCCCGCCCCCAGCCTCCAGCCTCCCGAGTACCGCCCGACTCCCTCCCGCCCCCGACTATTTAACTTTCTTACCTGACCCGCCGCTCCTCCTCTTCATGTCGCCACCACTGCACCGCCGCCTCTTCATGTCGTCGCCACCGCTACTCACTGCACCACTGCACCACCGCTCTTCCATGATGCCGCCGCTTCTCCAGAAGCCGCTGCTCCTCCTTCGTCATGACGCACGTCACGTCCCGGCCAGCGCTAGGTCCCGGCCGGCGCTACATTCAGGGGACTACTTTTTTTTTGTAAATTAATTTTTTTATTTTGCTTTTTTTTAAATTTATATAGCCTATGTCCATCTACACACCCTGACATTTTCAAAGATGTATCGGGTGTGTAGATTGGCGCTGTGGTTCCCGAGATTACCTTGCCAAAAGGTGCAAGTTCTCTCTTTATAATAGTAGTATAGATAGGGGCCCCAGACAAAGGTGTCATGTTTGTATAAATCTCCTGGAATCTTATCTAATCCTGGGGCTTTACTATTTTTAACTGAATTGATAGCCAAGATCGTTTCTTGTAAAGTCTAGAATTCCTTCACTCGTGCTTAACAATAGCTCGTCGTTAAAGGGACCTCCAGTCTCAGGGGCTGAGTACAACTTTGTAAAATAATCTATCTAAGTAGTCTCATCAAGATAAACTTCTCTAGAGCCCTTTTCGTTTTTATTTCCTTTGGCAACGAGTTTCCAAAATGCCATTTGGTCCCTGTTTTTTGCTGCTATCAACAATTCGAGCAGAATTTCGTCGTCCCAAAGTGCTTTAGCATTCTCTAATACTCTCTTATATTTTAATCTAGTTTCCTTCACTATCAAGCTACTATTGCTTTTAATAGCTGCAAAATTGCCCAGGTAACAATGTTGGAGAAGGAAATGGAATAATTACAGAAGGGGCTAACTTAATAGCCGACTTAAAGATGCTCCTAAGGGACAACAAGAAATCCTGTGATGTAGACAGAACTTTGAAAACTCTGAACCAACCAAGCGCAGAAATTTTAAGTAGAGCTCAGATAGGGAATGGTGCAGAGGTTATAGGGGTACATGGGCCAAAGAAGAAGACTCCTGCCCATCCCGATAACACCTTAACTAACCCGGAGTGTGCTAGTCGTAGGGCAATAGTGCATACCCCAATTCTTACTTATTGCGCTTTTGGAACGGAGCGCATAAAGAGTGAATGCGCGCTAAACATGAAAAAAGGATTATAAATTAGAACTTTGGCAAATTAAGGTGTGCTTCAGATTTTTTCAGACAAACCATATTCAGCCATGTCCTTCGGGATGTGTTAGATGCATTGCTCCGTTACCTGGACCAGTACATGAAGTTCGTACACCGGGAGAGTTGTCAGACATCAAGGGGGAATTCTATTCCTTGGGACGGATACCTGATGCCATTGGCTCTATTGATGACACCCACATTGTTTTGATACCACCACAAGTGAATGAGAAGGTTTTATCAAAACCGAAAACATTACCACTCCATCAATGTCCAGGTGGTATGTTTGGCTGACATGTCGATCTCCCACATCTGCACACGAATCCCTGGATCGGCACATAATGCATATATCCTGAGGAAAAGCGTCATCCCCCATTTGATGTCTTGGCTGCAACGTGAGCGTGTCTGGCTTGTCGGTAGGTAATGTGGCATGTGTATGTTGAGTTGTGTGTTGAATGTATGTCAGATAGTGCTCTGTTATCAGACAACTGAATCTTTTTTCAGTGTTAAAAGTAGGAGATTCTGGATACTCCAACCAGCCTTGGTTAATGACACCACTCCGCAACCCTGGCACTCCTGCAGAAGTGTGGTTTAATGGTGCCCATGGTAGTACCCAGTGAGTCATGGAGCAGACTTTTGGCCTACTGAAGGCCAGATTCCGGTGTCTGGATTGCACAGGAGGAGCCACCCAATTAGCCCCACTGTAGGTGTGCAAGATCATAACAACCTGCTGCATGCTCCACAACCTGGCTAGACAGAAAGAAATACCTCTCATATAGGACGATGGAGACCAGCAGCCGCCAGTGAGGGAGGATCTAGGACTGGGACATGATGACAGAGGTGATGATGATATTGGCAGGGATTTGAGACAACAGCTTATCCACAACCTCTTCACATGAGTTTAAGTATGCAATAAGAGGAGGTGATTATCCCTAATTGATTGTTGTTGTATTGCTGACGGTCAACGTGTATGTATGATTCTAAGTGCCTGATATTTTTTGTAAAATGGGTGTGTAAAATGATCGGGTTAACATGTTCAGTGTTACCTTGAAGCCTAGCTAGTGTAAACACAGATATTCTTGTGCTTCATATGACATAGTTTGCAAACTTGAAGTATCTTATTCCTGGGTTCCTGACTCTGTTCTATGTTTCACCTTACCATGGTACTTTGTCATGTCAACTGAAGAGTTGTGACATTACCAGACCGATGATGCTGTGACATACTCCAACATTGAACTGTTGTGGAAATCCCTGGCACACACTTCCTTCCAAACTGGTGGTTATTTATTTTTACTTTTGAGCATTTTGTTACATTGTGATGTAATCTGACTTTGATTTGAGGTGCCAATTTGTATCAGTAGAATAAACCTGTGCTCCACATTGAGGTGTTCCTTGTCTGTTTTCACACATCCCAAGATCATTTTAAAACTAAACATGTACCATGATGATCTGGTTTGCTGAAGATGATTGTTGATTGTGCTTGCAAATGGTGATAGTTTCGTCCACAGTACACTTTAATTAAATGAGTATCATGTCATATGGGTTGTGTGATCACCTGGTTGTGTCTATTTATCGTGCTGTGACAAGAAACAGTTATTCACAAGCTATTACTTGACAATTTGGCAGTGATTTCTTAACAATGTTGTTGACACTTTCTTCTTTGTGATGTGTGCATCATTTCAACATGTACATTTGGGAATCAAAATCCTGACTTGAGCAAGTATTTAGTGAAAAGTGATTTATTTTAGTGCATGAAGATGGTAGATCATTTCACACAATGGCTGAGTGCTCAACAAGAAAAACAAAGTGCAGATAAGAGTTGGTAGTGTTTGTAGAAGAAGTCTTCAAAAGCAAGTCCACAGTTAATTGAGTTCAAAGTCCAACTTAGACCTTCCATCCAATGTGGGATAGTTCAATGTCAGTCAACAAAGTGAATGCTTGGCACACAATGGAGGATATCAGAGGCAGATTGTCACTTCCTGGGGGTGAGGCATTTTAATCTCTTTCTCAAGTATTCTTCCTCTGACAACTCTTTCCACAATTTTTGGGGGTACCCTCCAGGTGCAGGTAGCAGCGGTGCTGGGGACTCTCCACCAGAGTCTACATCCCTCCCTGTGTCTTGTGCTGATGTTGATGCACCGGATGTTGTGGGCACACAGGGAGGTTTGGACATGTTGTTGGCAATATGGCGGAGTCAGGTGACAATGTATCTGTGCACCGCAGTCTGACCATTCATTTTAGTTAAGAAACTGTCAATTTTTTTAATATTGGCTGCCTACGGTTTCCAATGCTCCTGAGGATACAAACGACCTGGCTAAATTCTCCCTAACAACTCAAGTAGGTGTTCAGGATATGGGAGAGGTTTGAGTGATCCTCATTAGCAGCAATAGCTAAATGACGGACCAGGCCCGCGGCCCCTCCCACCACTCCTACCCACATGAACCAGCACTGTTGGTAGTGGTACCGTCAACACTGAGCCCCCCTCCTCGTTGACAAGGGTGTTGTTGTCTGCCAACTGCCCTGTGTTCCTGTGCTGTCAAGTTCTGGCTCCGCCAGCTGTGTCCATCAGGGAGAAGGTCTGCTGGATGTTGTCTGCTGATGCGTAAGTGGGCACAGAGAATCCTGCTGTAGCGGCTGCTGGTGCCGTGGGCAAACCCAAACCTGATGGGCCAGGTCTTTCCTCTTCGTCAAAGGATTGTTGAGAAACATCTATGCCAGAGAGGTCTTGATCGACCAGAATCTGGGACTGCTGTCCTGGTTGGATTCCAGGGGGTTTTCTAGCTTCCCCCCCTCAACCCCCCTAAGCGCCTTGAGACCCTTACGGGTGAGTAGCGCGCTTTACAAATTTTGCAGATTGATTGATTGATAGCTTGACCTGCGGGTACATAAAAGACACAATAATTGTTGTGAAATTCTGCAGCCCCTCAAATCATTCCTGTTACATAGACTACTGAACCTAATGATGAGTTAGAAATACATAGATTGTCCTGCTTGCTTAGGCTTTATTTGTGAAACTTACTCTCCTCCTCCCATCCAGCACAACCAGGCCACCAAAAAGAGTCCAGACAATGCCTGGAAGTGTACTTGCAAGATGGTTGTCACTCAGAGCTGGTGTTTGTATTACCAAGGCAAATTTGGTAGTTGTTATAAGTTCAGACAGCAGTCCCCAGTATCAGCCATCTTTGTAGTACAGGTCAACTCACTGTCAAGCAGACATAGGCCTGATGAAGTGGTTATGATGTCTGTATGGAAAGTTGTTTGCTGTTAATTCAGCTCCAATCAGGCCCGGTCCTACATATACCTTCCCACCCAGCCCAACCAGCCAACCTAGAAATATGCTTTACTAATCGTGATGGATTAAACCCAGATCTTTTGACTGGGTGTGAGTGTTTGATTGATTCAGATGCTCCGTCCATCACCACCCCCTTTTGTACCGTTACTAATAGAGAATGGCAATCTACTTGCAAGTTGTCTGACACTGGGGACAGGTGCCTACCTTGAGGCCACCTCCCATCGGGGCCTTGGCTCCTCACACCACTCTCCAAGGCCATCTATCTTGCCAGTACATTTATACTCACTCTCAGGAAAGTGGAGTCCCAGGTTGGCTGTTTGTGATGGGTGGAAAATTGTGTATTTGCCCAGGGATGGTGATAGTTTTATTGACAACAAATACTGTTCCTCCCACACAGCACCGCTAACTCCTCTGTGCCTATGCATACCTCACAGTGAGGGGGAGTGGACTAGCAAGTTAGCTGACACTGTTGCATGGTTTTGAAGTTCTCCCTAAGCATGTTTACAGATGTGCCTGTTGAGCTGTTTGGAATGAGTAATGTTTGGACTGACTCCATACCCCATCAGACCTTGTCCTCCACGCACCTTCCCAGCCAGCCCAGCAGACCACCTGGAACTATGCTTACCTCACAGTGAGTGGCAATGTACTATCACAATGTCTGACACTGGTGCCTGTTGTCAGAGTTGACCACAAATCCCATCATGGCCATATGCTCCAAATACCAGTGTCCGGTGTCAGACATTATGTCAGTACATTTCCACTCACTGTCAGGTAAGCAGAGTTCCAGTTGGACGTGTTGTGCTTGGTGGGAAGAGTGTGTGTAGAACAGGGCTGGCTTGGAGATGTAGTCAGGGATGACACTTCTCCTTTCACACAGCCTAAACAGCCCACAAGGAACCATACTTACCTAAAGGTGAGTGGAAATGAACTGACAATATTTCTGACTCTGGTGCCTATCGTTTAACTGACTGCAATACACATCAGGGCCTTCTCCTCCGGACACCAGTCCCCAGTATCAGCCATCTTGGCAGTACATTGCCACCCAATGTCAGGAAAGCAGAGTCCCAGATAAGCTATTTAGGATGAGTAGGAAGGTGTGTGTGTGTCTGACAGAGCTTGATTGGAGTTGTAGTGATAGCAAACACTCCTCCTCCCAACCAGCACAAACACCTAATCTGGGCCAATGGCTACTTGACAGTGAATGGAAGTGTACTAACAAGATAGCTGACACAGTTGCATGGTGTTTGGTGCATAGGAACTTGATGGGAGTTGGCTTCAAGATCAACAACATGCCCCAGTCTCAGCTACCTTGCCAGTACACTCCCCCCCACTGTGGCATAAGCTTAGGCACATAGGAGTTAGCAGGGCTGGGTGGGATAATGCGTATTTGCAATGGCTACAACTCCCATCACACCAGGTCCCAAACACACTTTCCCACCCAGCACTGAAATCCTACCTGTGACTCAGCTTCCCCAACAGTGAGCCGGAATGTAGTTGCAAGATGTCTGAGACTGATGACTAGTGCCTATTTGTGCATAGCTCCCAGCGGGGTGTAATTGTCAAGACACCAGTCCACAGTGTCAGCCATTTTGTCAGTACATTTACACTCACTATTAGGTAAGCATGGTTCCTGGTGGTCTGTTTATGCTGGGTGGGAGGAGGAGTGTTTGCACTGACTTCCACTCCCAACATGCCCTGCCCTCCACTCCTCTTCCCAGCCTGACACTGGGGCCTGGTGTTCAACCATCTTGCAAGTACACTTCCACACACTGTCAGGTAGCCATAGGCCCAGATGAGCTATTTTGGATGGGTGTGAGGAGGAGTGTTTGCAGTCACTATAACTCCCATCAGGCATGGGCCCACACACATACCTTCCCACACTGCTCAAACAGCACACCAGAAAGAGTGATGTCCTGAGAATGAGGGTTATTGTACACTCAATATGTCTGACACTGGTGCCCCATGTAGGGGGGTACCATAGGTGCAACCCAATGCCCACATCAGAGGGCTAGGGGGTCAGGGGGCCCGTAGGCCCCCTTATTTCCTTTCCCCAAGCCTTTTCATGGCAGGTTAACCGCCATAAAAAGGCTGGCGGAAAGGGACATTGTTATCCCTACTGCAGTGCTGGGCTGGCTCTGCCAACATGGTAGGGACTATATATCCCTCCACCACACCGGCAGGCTCAAGGAGCCCGTCAGATGTATGGCGGTCGGTCTTTCCGACAGTCACCCCTCTGCTCGCCCTCCTAATGTACAATAGTACAGTTAACATAATTAAATATCAAATAAATAAATATATTTGAATAAAAACTAATACTTTTATATTATAACTACATTACTTCCCACCCTATTCACTATAAACCCACTAAAAATGTCCAAATATATAAAAAATAAACAATATTTATATACAAAATGGACATCATATACATTTAAAATATATACTAAAATATACAACAATAATAGAAAAACAGTAATTTGATCAACTTTATTTTTTCAAACTATATTAAAGATATCGAAATATTAAAATCAATATTCTCGACAACAATTTTCTTGCAGACGATATTTCCATATCACAATATTTTGGATACAATAGTTTGAAATGATGATATTTTTTTTCAATATTTGTTGTGAATACCCAATTTACTGTTTTACTCCTGTCGATCCCGGCACATGTAACACAATATTTGACTATGCCTTTCAACTGCTCATCTATTCCTGGCCACAAGTCTAACTCTTTCACTCTAGCTTTGGTTAGGTTGCTTCCCAAATGGCCCACATGTGCCTTCATGTGCCAAATGCACAATTGTTTCTCTCATGACTGTGGGTAGACTTAACCGAACAGTTCTGAACAACTCACTCTCATTCCATCTCAATTTATCCCTACTTTTTCAAAACCCCTTAATCCACTCAGAAAGCATTTTGTGTTCAGGCCAACCCCTACCTATATACTCCTTCATTTATTTTGTTTCTTAATCCTAATTTCTTGCCAACTGCCACTCATCATTTTGCAATGCACAGACACAGACACAGCTTACCTGATCGGAATTCACCAACACCACATCTCTGTCAATTGGCAGACAAGACAAACAGTCCGACATCATATTTCTAGAACTGTTAATGTACCCCAGCTAGAAGTTAAAGTCATTCAATACTTCCATCCACCTTTTAATCCTTGGTGTAAATTCATCATCTTTTCTGGTGGAAAATGATCTATGATCAGACCTAACCACAAACAGCATCCGTCACAAGTTAAAAGTACAATTTTGAATTGCCCACATGCATGCCAAAGCCTCTTTCTCAATGACAAAACACCTTTCTTCAGCATCCTTGAGTGATCGAGATGCAAATGTCCCCTAAACCTAAACCCTTTAGACTGGCATCAGTGTTCAAAATGGTTTTCTTAGTAGTATCAAGTGTCCAAGGGTATCCATTTCACCAATGCAACATTTAACCCTTCGATGCTGATGACGAGCTCAGCTCGTCATCAGCCACGGGTGACGTGTGCGGATGACGAGCTGAGCTCGTCATGTAAAGCGGTTATTCGAAAACAGCCGCACAGCGCAAAAATAACCGCAGCAGCGATGCGGTTAAAAGCCTCAAATGCTTTACTACATTCAAACAGACCACTCAAACCTCACACATTTTGTTAGAAAAGCTCTGATGGGTTGAGTTAACGCAGACAAATTGGGTTTGAATTTGACCTACAATTCCGCCAACCCCAGGAAAGACCTCAATTGATCATGGCACATGGTGCTGTTGCTTTACTAATCAACTCTGCCAACTCCAATTTTGGCTTGAGTCCTTCAGCAGAGATATTGTGCTCCAACATGAGACTTACACTTCTTTTTTGTTGGACTTGGCCCTTTTTCTCCTGACTTTTTTT
Organism: Lissotriton vulgaris; assembly: GCF_964263255.1. Taxonomy (NCBI): domain Eukaryota; kingdom Metazoa; phylum Chordata; class Amphibia; order Caudata; family Salamandridae; genus Lissotriton; species Lissotriton vulgaris. Next base: position 148,509,277 of record NC_141695.1, on the reverse strand, counting down.
GCTTTTCTGGGAATCAGCATGTCATGTGGATGTATTTCAAATGCAAATGTTAAATGCTGTGCAAGGGTGTACACACCTATATCTCCCCCATGGTAGAGGAATGTATAGGCCATGTGTGGTGTGAGATGCAGTGGTACATGCTGCGCAATGGTGGGCCCAGAGTCATTTTCATCGTTGTAGAAATGCACCTATGTAAAATGTCACTTTTAAAATGGACCCCATAACTGTCTGCTTGTGCCGCCTGCCTGAGGTGGGTTGGCGGTCTAGTGTTTGCAGTGACAAGGTGCTCTACACTTCCTCCAGTGACAGTGAGGCTGAAATTGCCAGGGACCTTCTAGAAGCATCCAGCTCTTTCTGGTAGGTGGAAGGAGGGGTGTGTATGTAGCACAGTAGATATGCCATGTGCTCAGACTGAGGGTGGACTGGAATGAGAGGGGACACTCTGCCAAGAGGTACCACCACATGGGCCTGTGTCCTGGCCCCTAAGCCCATGTGTACCCCTCTGCTGTCCATAGGGCCAGTGAGAGCCTTTGCTGGAGTGAAGACTCCTATGTCAGGGAGAGTGCCACTTTATGGGAGATGACTGCTTTTACGAGCTGCTCTCCTGTATTGATGAGTGCCCACTGTCTGCTGATCTTGCCCAGCCTTGGCTGCCTGCACTGCTGACCTAGCGCCTTGTGAGCGCTATACTACAAGGAGGTGAGGAGCGTGGGCGCTACTCCCACGGGTGGGACCCTGGTAACTGTAAGGCACCTAGCGCCTGGTGAGCGTCATATTTGAAGTGACTGTGCTGCTCTGCCTGCACTCTTTTCCTGATTACCAGAAGAGGTACACTATATTCTGTCCCTGAAGCTTCTAGTGGGACTTAGTGCCTCACAAGCGCTATAATCAAGGTGCCAGGGGAAGAGGAGCTGACGCCTGCAGCGCTGTGCTGTCAAAGCACTATATTTCAATTCCCTGCGTGTGTGCTGCATTGGGGTGCTGCCAGAGTGCCATATGTGCATTGACTGTGCTGTGCTTGGTGCTAAGGTGCTACAACGGTGCCCAGGAGAAGAGGAGAGGACGCCTGCAGCGCTGGGATTTAAGCGCTACGAGGGGATCCCGGCATGTGGGATTCCCCCCTGACTGCTTGGTGGACAGTGGCAGCAGCCACGTGTAGAGGCATTCACGAACCTAGAAACCCTTTGAGGACGGCGCAGTGGCGCCAGAGGATACTCTGCAAGTTTGGGCCAAATATTTCCGGTGCGACCCTGGGTGCACCACTGGTTATGTTTCATGCCGTCATGCCCCCATGGTTATGCATTGATACTAATGTGCCTGATGTTTTTTTCTAAGGTTGATGCCCCTGTGCTACCTTGATTTTGCCCAATGCAGGGTCGGACTTATGTTAGGATTCTAATGATGCCTGCCAAATGTAATGCGCTTACACTAATGGGTTTTTGCGCAGAATATGCTTTTGCGCCCCGGGTTCATGCCTAACGCCTATGTTCCTGCCTGTATTCGGTTTGTTTCTATGCCTCATGCAGTTCTACTTAAAGTTATGCCTCATGCTGCTAATGGGGGTTTATGCTGAGTGTCACGCATGAGGTGTTGCTAGGCCTGCTCTGATGCCACATGTTAATGTATTTACAGGCCTGACCCGAAGGTGAATGTAATATCTTCTATCTTCTATTTGTATTTGCTTATGCTTAATTATTCCTTACTTGTAGTTGTTCTGTTTTAGAACCAAATACTTGTGTGTTTTGAAATATGAGGTAATACCTTCAGAATGTTAAAGATGACAGTTACTGATATGATGCTGTGTGACAGTTACTGATATGATACTGATATGATGCTGTGTACTCTACTTTACTTAAAAATAAATAAATTACTTCCTTCAATCAACATCTGATGTCCCCTGCTTTATTACACTGGCAAAGCTCTGGCTTGAACCCTGCCATCATTTCTTCATTATTTTCAAGATTTGGTCTATATGGGACCAAAGAACGTCCTAACACAACCTTTGCGGTAAAGTATTGATTTTCACCAACAAAAGGTACTGGGGCAGATTTACAAGGCCCTTGCTCCACTTTTGCGTCACTTTTCCCATGTTAAAAGTGACGCAAAACTGGCGCAAGGGTCTTGTAAATCTGCCCCACTGTTCTTTCATTTACTTTATACGCGCTGGATTTCTTTACCTTGCTGTCATTTTGAAGACTTATTGCGGGACGCTCCGCTTCAGCGCACCTCGTTTACTTTTAAATTGCCTGGGCTAAAGCTTCGGAAAGAGCTACTCACGCTCCCTGTTGCCGGATCGGTAAAAAAGTAAATATGGAGCCTTTGTTTCCTGTAACACACAAGCATCGGATTTTACTTCATGCGTGTTAAATTTAGAGAAAACATGCCTTTTTAAGGATTTTAATGTTACTGCCTGCGCGTGGAGTTTAGCGCGAGGAAAGCATCTTGGAACATTCCTCTTAACCTTCAAGGCTCACTGGGCCTTATTTATGAAGGCCTTGCGCCGCCGGTGCGTCACTTTTTCCAATTTTAAAAGTGACGCACAGGTGGCGCAAGGCCTTCATAAATAAGGCCCACTGTGCGCACGTGTGGTGAAGGGCGAGCCGCCTACTATCCTGCACGAGCCCTCGATGTTCTGCCCACATGAACTGAAACGCGAGCTCTTCAATGGAGGCTATGGGGTAGATTTATGTTAACTGGCGCATCCCGAGGGATGTGCCAGTTAACATGCGCCACAGCTACGGCACCCAAGGTGCGCCGCATTTATGATGCGGCGCACCATGGGGCAAAAACGGCACAGATGCGTGACGCATCTGTGCCGGAAATGTGGCGCATTGCTGGAGTTACGTCGCAAGAGCGACGCAGCTCCAGCAATGCTCTGGGGGGGCCTATTCTTTCAATGCTGCCTCAAGCCTTACGCCTGCTTCAAGCAGGCGCAGGGTTTTGACGCAGCATTGCCCTGAAAGTGACTGAGTGAAATCTCATAGATTTCACTCAGCCACTTTCAGGAGGCGTTCCTGCGCAGGAACGCCCCCCCTGCCCAGGAACGCCTCCTCATGGCGCAGTGCTGTACAACGTGACGCATCTCCTAGATGCGTCACGTTGTAAATAGGGCGCAGGGATGCGCCACGTTTCCGTGCCGTTGCGTCACGCAACGGCGGCGTAAACGTGGCGCAAGCCCTTCATAAATCTGCCCCGAAGTATTTATAAATATTTGGGCAGTGAAATTACATTAGCGTAAGAATCTTCTTAACCAAAGAAGCAAGAAAGTGAACTTACTCACGTTTTAAAGCTTCTCTTGAGACACACGCATGCACACACCCCGAGGGCGGGCTCTCCCGAGGGTATAAATAAATGGGCGCGAGACCACTCGTGGTCTTCGAGCCAGATGAGCAGTTAGCCTCCGTGTGCCATCATTACAGTTTATCTAGGCCCCACTTTGCGGCATAGGTTTTCCCTGCCCCTTAGCGTGACCCAGGTCACCACAATTAGCATAGAGTTTCCATATATCAGAGTGCATAGTGCTTATTCTCTTAGTCAACACTGCCACCCTGTGGATTTTTGTGTTATAACAACTGCAGTTAAAACATTTCTTTATGTGATTTGATCACAACTTTTATTCTACGTGCTAATTATTGTTTATTGTTTTTTTTTCCTTTACGACGGTGATAAACACAACTTTATTCTGTGTTTATTATTTCATTAACAATAGTTTTTTTATACCTACAATAACAATTGTTCATTTTTAGTGTTTAGTTCTTCATAAACTTCCAACATGCAAAACGCTTCTTGTCTGACCCTGGAGAACCTTCAATTCGATGGTCAAAGTGGAAGAAGGTTTTCCTAAATTATGCAAGAGTTTCCGAAGTCTCATTGAGTGTGGAAAGGAAATCTGCCCTCTTCTTGCACTGCTTGGGTTTAGAGGGACAAGACGTGTTCGAACACTTACCTGAACTCAATGATGAGTATTCTAATGGCTTAAATGGAAGCTTTGGAAATAACCGGTTAAGACTTGAGGAATCACAGCCGGCTCCCCCAGAGGGGACGCCTAATAGGGACATGTATGTGAAGTTTGGTCTTTCCCCTATAATGTACAGCACATTGTGGAGGAAATACACGAAAAAGGATCCTGAGTGACGTTGGCCTTTGTATGGATCGTTTGATTTGCGTAAAATTGAGTATGTGGAACAGTGTATGTGTAAGCGACGAGCGAGGCAAGATATGTTTGAATGTGTGTGTATGTGGGTGAAAGAAGTGCGTGAGCGCGAGAAACGTGAGAAAGCGCTGATTGAGAAGGAACAATGAAAGAGCGAGCGAGAGAAAGCGCAAGAGTCGAAAAAGCATGAAGCAAAGGAATTGGAAGAAAAACAGGAAAAGGAACGCAGATTGCAGATATCTGGCCAGTATGCTGTTCTCCAGCCTCTTTATCCTGTCCTTAATAAAACTGATGATGATTTTTTGTTATTAGATAGCTCTCTGCCTCCGTACGCTGGTCCGTCCGCTCCAAAAGGGGGAGGTGAGGATTCTGGATCACCCCCGGAGAAGGTAGACACACGGTCTATGTTATCGAACGATCGTATGGCTGACTTTTGAAAGATCGCTCATCGAGTACTCAAGGCTACTGTTTCTCTTCCCAAGTTAATTCAGTCTCTTGAAGGATGCAGGATAGGGAGAAATTATATTTTACTGAATCTCTTTCTGATGAAGTGATTACATCTTTTCGGAAATATTCCGATGTTCTTGAACCTGATGATGTGGTATCAGACTCTAAAGAATTGCGTAAAGGTCTTTTTCTTCCTTCCCAGGTGCCCAACGCGGTTCAACGACTGTTTGCGTTGCGGGACGAGATGTTTCAGCTGTGAGACAAAGCGCGCCAAAAGAAAGCGGAGGAGGAGCAAATGAATCCGAGCGGCGGAGGGAAGCAGTCACCTATCTTTCATTCAGATAAGATAGAGCTAGTGCATGTTAATCCTATGCGAGAGGCAGCGCATTTGTATGTTCCTCCTAAAGGAGCGGGTACTAGTTCGGATACATCTTCCCCTGATGCAAGAGGGTATTTAATTTATAATTGGGTTTACACTCCCTGGAATAGAACAGATGATATGGCATTAAAAGCTGCACTACCCTGCCGCCTTTTATGAGGAAGTTGAGGGGGATCTAAATTCTTGTACTATGACATTAGCTGATATTGATTTATTTTTTGGGCTTATATTACCCCCCGATATGTGGAGATCTGTGCGGAAAGTAGATGATCTTGTAACCTTTAAAGCAAAATGGGCGGATCTCGAGGATGAGGATAGAGAAAGGAAACCTACGCAGAAGCCTCCCCAGTTGATTTTAGAACTTCCTGCTGCCATTTTGACTAAACTAAAAACGATTATCCCCCCTAAAAAGATTGATTAGACTAAGTTAGCGTTGTGTAAGCAAAAGGTAGATGAATCAGTTTCAGATTTCTTTACGCGGTTTGAGAAAACTTTCCATGATTTTAGCGGTCAGCCGCTTACGGACGACACGAGCCGACATCTTTTTGTTGATAAGAATGTTTCAAATGTATTACCTTGAGTGGCAGCTCGGTTAAAAGCGAGTGAAAGCTCTCGGACGACTTTGTCTCCGGCATCCCTCCTGACGATGGCTCAGTATTATGAGGGTCAGGAATTAGAAGCGAAGGGTAATGAAGAGAAGAAGTCTAAAGATTTGAAAACGAAGGTTATGTTAGCACAAGTGTACGGACCGCCCCATAGGGGTACCGATAGGGGTGGTCGAGGATCTTATGGTTCTTGCTTTGTTCGTCCGTATTTGGCTAGGGATAAATGTGCATATTGTAAGCAGATGGGCCATTGGGCTAAGGAGTGTCCATTGTTGCGTTCACAGCGGCAAGGACGTGGTCAAGGACCGATGAGAAATAGCGAAGGCTTTTCAAGCCCCAGGGGAAACACGAATGATCGTGCTAGGTTTGATTCTAATATGCGACCGCAAGATGGATCTAATGTTTTTGATCGACGAAATCAGTGCCAAATATCTGATTACGAACGCCCTGAATATCATGATTCACAGTATGCATAGGATTGCGTAGGATGGGGTAAGGAATCAGTTGAAGTGCCAGTAGATCAGAGGGGTCCTTATGTTACAGCACACGTTTTGGGTTATACCGATCGGTTTTTGGTTAATACAGGAGCTACTCGTAGCACTTTGTCTAAACAATTGGTTTTGAGGGCTCCCCTGTCTGGCTTAACGATTACATCAATAGGGTTTGATGGAACACCTTCCCTTAGCCCATTGTCACAACCTCTTGCATTTCATGTAGATAAGTTTGCTGCACCATGTCCATTTTTGCTCTCCCCAAACACGCCTGATAACATTGTGGGTTTGTAGATCGAGTAGCAATTGAAACTGCGATGCAGCCGGATTCCACTTCAATGTACGTTGTGAAGTCACAAGCTGAGCGATGGCACGATGCTAGGAAGGAGGTACTAGAGATACAGAGGACCGCTTCTGATAAAGAGCAGGAGCAATGGTCCAAGGAATATTATTATTATTATTATTATTAGGTTTTTGTAAAGTGCGTAGTAACCCGTAAGTATCCTAGCGCTGAGATCAGGACAGACCAGAGGGTAACATAAGGGGGAGAGGGGAAAAGGAGATCAGGGAAACAGGTGAGTTTTCAGCAGTTTTCTGAATCGGAGGTAATCTGATTCCATCCTTAGATTACGGGGGAGGGAATTCCACAGGCGGGCTGCGTTGACAGAGAAACGCCGTCCGTCAGTACGCGCCCTCTTCACTCTGGGAATAGTGATGGGATGTTCATGGTCAGATCGAAGGGATCTTGAGGCTTTGTAGGGCCTGATGAATTTTTTTAGGATAGGGGCGCCTTTATCCTGTAGGAGTTTGTGTGACAAACAGAGGGCTTTAAACTTGACTCGCTTTCTCACTGGAAGCCAGTGGAGCTGCTTCAAGGCTGGTTTGGCCAAGGATCTGGCCGGGGTATTGGTGATAATCCGGGCAGCGGCGTTCTGGATCCTTTGCAGTTTGATAAGGGTTGCTTCTGGGCGCCCAGATAGATGGTATTGCTGTAATCCAGCCTTGACAATATGAGGCCTTGGATGAGCAATTTCTGGGAGACAGGAGGGAGTAGGGGCAGAATCTTCCTGATAGATTTAAGGAGCCTGAAGCAGGTCTTTTTCCAGCCAAATTCCCGGGCTCTTGATCTCGGACTTGGGGACTGGAGGTTCACCCAAGCAGGGGGGCCAGATGTTCGGGGGGAGGGAAAGCCCCTTCTGGCCGAGGAGGAGAATGCCTGTCTTTGAACCGTTAAGTTTCAGCGATGAACTATTCATCCATCCTTGAATTTCTACAAGACAGCCGTAGAGGTCAGATGGTTCTTGGTTGGGGTGAGATAGAGACACCACTAATTGAGTGTCATCAGCGTAGCTGATGATTTTCACTCCGAACGGGATGACTACCTCCTCCAATGGGAACATGTAGACATTGAATAATGTCGTGCTTAAAGATGAGCCCTGGGGCACACCACATTGGAGGGGGGTTACGGGAGAGCGGGTGTCATTCTCCCAGACCTGAAAGGAGCGGTGGCCTAGGAATGATTTGAACCAGGTCAGAGCAGTGCCCTCAACACCGATGTTTTTGAGTCGCTGGATTAAGACCCGATGGTTGACGGTGTCGAAGGCCGCACTGAGGTCCAGGAGGATCACTGCCACTGATCCTCCTGTGTCCAAAAGGGCTCTGGCCTCCTCCACTGCTGCAAGCAGGGCGATGTCAGTGCCCTGCCCTGGGCGGAATCCTGTTTGCGAGCTTCTGAGCAAGTTGTTAGTCTCTAGAAACTGCGAAAGCTTTTTGTTAACAGGCTTTTCAGCGATTTTACTGATTCCGGGGAGGAGGGAGATTGGCCTGTAATTGGCCATATCCAAGGGGTCCAGAGAAGGTTTTTTAAGGAGCGCTTTGACGACGGCCGCTTTCCAGCTGGGGGGAACTTTTCCCTGGAGCAGTGAAGCGTTGATGAGGTCAGTAAGAGGAGGGGCGATCGTGGGGGCCACTTTTTTAAGGATACGTAGGGGGACCGGGTCCCTGGGAGATCCGCTTTTGATAGTCTCTAGCGTGGTTGAGACCTCTTCAATGGTTACTGGTCCGAGAGAGTTTAGGTGGGGAGTGGATGGGTTTGAATTAGTGCAGTCTTCCTCAATGAGACTGAAGTTGACATGAGGTAGAGAGGCGATAATTTTCTGAATCTTCTCGTCGAAGAATTTGAGGCATTTCTCTTCAGATGTCTTGGAGTCTGATAGTTTCTTTGGTCCCGGATCTGGGACATTAAGTAATTCTTTTAAAATGATGAAGGTTTCCTTGGCGGAGCAGGAGGAGTTTTTTATCCTTTCCTGAAAGTATGTGCTTCTGGTGTTGCGTAAAGCGATCTTGTAGGTTTTTAAGGAGGTGCGGAAGGCGTCTTTTTTGACTATCGACTAATCCTTCCTCCAAGAGCACTCCATTCTTTTGCACTCCTTACGTAGGAGGTTAAGATCAGGGGTGTACCAGGGAGCAGGGCTCACTCTTTTGATTCGCCTAAGGGTGGTAGTTTTGGGGAGGAGCTTGTCCAGTGAGTTGGTGAGCCAGGAGTTGAACTGGTTGTCCGCAATGGCTGGGTCAGAGACCGGGGGGGGGGGGGGGGAGAGGCCCTAACAATGGAAGCCCATTCTTCTGGGGAGAGTTTGTGCCAGCGTCGATCAGTGACCCGGGTTTTGGCCGGTAGGGTGGGTGGGACGAAGAGATGCCAATGCCAAAAATGGTCTGTCCAGGGTAGGGGAAAAAGGGTGCGGGTTGTGAGGTCCGAAATGTTGGTGAAAACGGGGTCCAGGAGGTGTCCTTTGTCATGGGTGGGCTCTGAATTAACTAATCGGATGCCAAAAGACGTAAGGTCAAGGAGAAGTTCGGACGCAGTTATGTCCTTGGAGTCTAATAGATGGAGGTTGAGGTCTCCCAAGATAAGAACGTTGGGAGTAGTAGTCGCCATCTGGGTGACAGTGTCCACAAGAGCGCTTGAAAATTTCGCTGGGGTTCCCGGCGGGTGGTATATCAGCAGCCCAGAGAGGGAGTTTGCAGGGGATATTTGTAAAGCAAAGTGACAACTTTCACAGTTGTCGATATTAGCATCGCTAGATCTACATGAGAATTGCTCTCTGTAGATTATCGCAAGACCACCTCCTCTGCCGAGGGGTCTGTTCTGGGATTGGATTTGATAGCCAGGGGGTAAAGCATTGATGATGTCAGAATCCGACCAGGAGGTAAGCCAAGTTTCCGTGAGGAACAGGACGTCGAAGTCGTGATCCAGTACCAGGAGGTTGATTTCGTGGGAGTGTTTAGGGAGGGACCGACAGTTAAGGAGGCCCAGCTGTAGGCCGTGATTTTCTGTGGTGGTAGTGGCCGGGTTACGTAGGACACAGTTGGTGAAGGGTTTTTCTCCCAGATAGGTGTAGTTGCACTTGGGGGTTTTCGAGGGATTGAGTGCATAGAGACTGTCTCTGGTGTAGGCTAGTCGGCCAGCGGGAGAAACGGGTAGAATGACTGGGCCTGGGTCCGGCTGGGCCCGGACGGGCTCAGACGGGCTTGCCTTATGCGCGCCCGCTGTGCCCGTCCGCTGCGCGTACGTGGAGGACACATGATTTTATGGAGATGTTAGGGGCGTTGCCTCGTGCAGGTGGGCGTGGCCTACGGTGAGGTTGGCTGATGGCGGCGAGTGGGGAGAGCCTGTCCCGCGGCAGCGTTTACCTCGGCTGCGCAGGTGTCAGGGAAGCAGTATTAAAGTCCCAGAGCAAGGTAGGAGTGGGCACAATTAAAATACAACACGTTATCACAGTTTTAAAAAAGATCGATTTTAGCGCGATATCAGCTATGCTCCCGGCTGTGCCTCAGGAGTGTCAAGATCAGAGGGCGAGCTCGTAGTCAGCTCGTTGAGTAGGAAGGCGGGCGTGGCCTCGTGCAGGTGGGCGTGGCCTGCGGTGAGGTTGGCTGATGGCGGTGAGTGGGGAGAGTCTGTCCCGCAGCAGCGTTTACCTCGGCTGCGCGGGTGTCAGGGAAGCAGTACTAAAGTCCCAGAGCAAGGTAGGAGTGGGCACAATTAAAATACGACACGTTATCACAGTTTTAAAAAAGATCTATTTTAGAGCGATATCAGCTATGCTCCCGGCTGTGCCTCAGGAGTGTCAAGATCAGAGGGAGAGCTCGTAGTCAGCTCGTTAAGTAGGAAGGTGGGCGTGGCCTCGTGCAGGTGGGCGTGGCCTGCGGTGAGGTTGGCTGACGGCGGCGAGTGGGGAGAGCCTGTCCCGCGGCAGCGTTTACCTCGGCTGCGCGGGTGTCAGGGAAGCAGTATTAAAGTCCCAGAGCAAGGTAGGAGTGGGTACAATTAAAATACAACACGTTATCACAGTTTTAAAAAAGATCTCGATTTTAGCACGATACCAGCTATGCTCCCGGCTGTGCCTCAGGAGTGTCAAGATCAGAGGGCAAGCTTGGAGTCAGCTCGTTAAGAAGGAAGGTGGGCGTGGCCTCGTGCAGATGGGCATGGCCTGCGGTGAGGTTGGCTGATGGCGGCGAGTAGGGAGAGCCTGTCCCGCGGCAGCATTTACCTCGGCTGCGCGGGTGTCAGGGAAGCAGTATTAAAGTCCCAGAGCAAGGTAGGAGTGGGCACAATTAAAATACATGTTTTTGTTATCTGCGCACTCCCTAATGTAATACTAATACACTGTTCATATAATATTTGTACACTGTTTGTGTGCTGCTTGGTTATAAGGCAGCCAGCCCAAAGTAACAATCAACCTCTGGTGGAAAATTCCACTAGTTTACCAAGCGCACTCCTATATGTTTAAAGTATAACCAATGTGAACAATTGATAACCTATAATATTTCAATGTTATCACTCGAAGAGAGAATTCAAAGAAAGAAATTCTTTTTCAAAACGTAGCTTTATATAATCTTTTGCTTGTAAATCTTGTTCATTTCAACATATTCATTTTGAAATCAATACACAATCTGAAAATTAACAAGTTAATGTCATCACATTGTAAATTTGTTGTAATAACTCTGATGTTGAAAAACTTTTTGATGAAGATGAAGACATAGTTGAGAAATAGGCCCAATGCATTTCGGGGGGTTCCCTTCTTCAGGGGCACTGTAAGAACGAGACAACGTATCAATAATCCGTGTTAACATTTCATTTGACTTCAACTAACATCTCATTAAATAATTTGCGAAGGCAGTTCATGAAAAACACTGAAGCTAGATATATGTGTTCTAGCATCTAATTTGAACAGTTGATTACATGAATGATATAAACGTCGGACAATTGATCCAGGTCAAAAAATAGAAAGAGAAAAGAGGTAAAATCTAAACTGGAGAAAACTTCTCTACCGCTATCAATGTATCTTGCGTTACAGTGTTAATATACAAAATTCAGGGCGCAACAAGGGATAAACTCAATGTTAATGGTAAGTGTGCCACCATACTACGTGTATTGTGGGGGCTAAAATAGTAACAACGGTACTCACATCTCAACTCCTCAATGTTATTTATCAGAATTCAAGTGCTCCAACATGTAAAGTTGATAAATCTCAATCTCTCAGCTGAGAACGAAAACGACAAGATATATATGTATCACAACCTAGACATCAATTTGTTCAGAAGCCTAATGGGGAATCTATCCCTCTAAATGTTCACTTACTTGATACTAAGTAGCTGTGACTGAAAGAAATAAGTCTAAGTGGAAAGACAATAATCACTCGTGCGTGAGCACCGCAGCCATCTGTGCTCGAGCACGTACCGGCACCTGCGGGGAATGCTTCTTGATATTTCACTATCTAAGATGCAAAAAAGCAAGGGTATATTAGAAAATTCCTGTCTCGCCAGCAAAATTGATATTCTCAATAGATTCATGACTCAATAAAAGACTGGAAAATTACTACACCACACGTATCAACAACATCGTTCTTAAATACTGTTTGAACTGAGCCAATACAATAACACATCTTAGTTGCATGCATTAACACTAGCCACTGCCCAAAATAAACTGAGCCACCTTCTTATGCTACTAAGAAAATCTGATCTCCCCTTATCACGGTGACCAATGGGACTGCTCTTCCCTCTTTGCACAATAAATCTGTCAAACTTAAACACTGGCACTGTATTGAGTGCTGTAACCCCCTTTATGTGTATAAGCTCACGAAAGTTGCGTTATCCTCTCCATAAAGAATCTGGGCTTCTTAGTTACTATCTGCAAAGAAAGCAAGTCTACTAGTAAAATTCTAAGATTACACGCGCTCTACGCCGATACTAGCTCAACCAGACATAGACTCACCTCTAAGTGTTCAAAATGACGCGGTTGTGCTTCCAAACTCTACCACGAACTAAACTTCAGACAGCATGTTGCGGTGTTATATACCCACATCTGTTTGGTCGACAGTGAAACAGGACTGCTAGAGTTGTATACTCGGGACCTCCCACCTTGGAACTATGGACAGAGTGATAGGACTAGAAAACATCATCCATCCCACCTAAGAGCCATGGACAGAGTAATAGGACTGGAAAACATCATCCATCTTGGAATGGTAAAACGTCGGCTAACTTGTGCCCATAGTGGTTAAATATACATTGCAACTAAACTATGTGCTATAATACGTTGGTTCGCGGAGACAGTATGAGGAACAGAAATTTCTCATATCAAAGTGGTGAGCGTGTAATGTTCATTACGTTAACACTAAACTGCAGCTCAGATCGTTTTAGGATAGCTCCATAAGCTGAGAAGCAAGATCCGACAAGAATTAATTTCTCCCGATTAAATTATGGTGAGAAATGAACATAGAAAGAGAAAATAAGAAAAAATTGAAAGAGAAAATAAGAAAAAATTAAGAAAAAATTCGCTAATTACAAGAATTATAACTGCAAAGAAAGGCTTGGTAACTATTGTTTGACCTGTGTAAGAGTCCGTTACAAAAAACTAAGTAAACAACATGCTAGGTAATGTACACACAGAACGAATGGCATTGCAAATATCATGTAAGTCATTGGCATAATTCACGTATATTGCAGTTATAAAAAACACTGTAGTTCAATCCTGTCATTAAGACCACTCGGCACCATGGTCTGTAAGTGTTTTGTCCACCAAGCTTCCCTTTGAGCTAGTTGTATTGGGTGGTTTTTGTCTAGTTTCACTGTGACTATTTCTAAGATTGTAAACCTGAGCTGTGCATTGGTGTGTTGGTGTTCTAACCAATGTGTGGCAAAGAAAGATTTTGTAGATTTCGTTCTGAATGTGCTTTTGTGCTCAGAAATGCGTACCTTAATTTTTCTTGAAGTTTTGCCTACATAGAGAAGACCACATGGGCATCTGATAGTATAAATGACGTTCATAATGTTACAGTCTCCATTATATCTTAATGAAATGCTTTTCCCAGATTGTGGGTGGTGAATGACATTCCCTGTTATGACATTGTTACAATGAACACAGTTGTAACACTATCGCATTCCGTTAAATAATGGTTGATCTGCAGAAACTGTGGTAGTCAAAATTTCTTTTAGATTCTTGCTCCTTGTGTACGCAAATAAGGGCTCTTCATCATACAACCCCTTGAAATCCGGCTCTTGTTTCAGCAATTCCCATCTTGATTTAATGATATGTTGAATTGCTTGAGATTTGGATGAATATTTAGACACGAACACATGTCTATTACTTTTCTGTTTCAACTTAGTGGTGAGCAACTCCTCACGATGTTTAGCTTCAGTCTTGTTCAAAGCAGTCTTCAAAACTTCCACAGGGTAGCCTCTTTGTTTGAATTTCTCTGTTTGTAGTTCTAGAGCTTCTTGTAGATCTGCAAGATTAGACATGATTCGCTTCACTCTAAGTAGTTGTGAGTACGGAAGGTTGTTTTTCAATGACGGTGGGTGGAAACTTGAGTATAACAATAAATTGTTTCTGTCAGTGGGTTTTGTATACACTGATGTTTCTAATTTGTTGGCTCTGTGAGTTATCAAAACATCCAAGTAGTGAATCTGTTGTTGACTGATCTCATAGGTAAATTTGATTCTTTCATGCTTGTGGTTAAGTTCATTAATCAGCTCTCCTAATGAGTCTTGGGAACTTTTCCATACGAGAAATATATCATCTATGAATCTGATATAAAAAGCCAGATTCTTAGCCCAGACCTCCTGCTTGAAGATATGTGTATCCTCGAACTGCGCCATAAAGGTATTGGCGTAATCCGGTGCGCCAGAAAAACCCATTGAGGTTCCACTCACTTGGAGGAAGAATTTGTCTTGAGTTATTACAACAAATTTACAATGTGATGACATTTACTTGTTAATTTTCAGATTGTGTATTGATTTCAAAATGAATATGTTGAAATGAACAAGATTTACAAGCAAAAGATTATATAAAGCTACGTTTTGAAAAATAATTTCTTTCTTTGAATTCTCTCTTCGAGTGATAACATTGAAATATTATAGGTTATCAATTGTTCACATTGGTTATACTTTAAACATATAGGAGTGCGCTTGGTAAACTAGTGGAATTTTCCACCAGAGGTTGATTGTCACAATTAAAATACAACACGTTATCACAGTTTTAAAAAAGATCGATTTTAGCGCGATATCAGCTATGCTCCCGGCAGTGCCTCAGGAGTGTCAAGATCAGAGGGCGAGCTCGTAGTCAGCTCGTTCAGTAGGAAGGTGGGCGTGGCCTCATGCAGGTGGGCGTGGCCTGCGGTGAGGTTGGCTGATGGCGGCGAGTGGGGAAAGCCTGTCCCGCGGCAGCGTTTACCTCGGCTGCGCGGGTGTCAGGGAAGCAGTATTAAAGTCCCAGAGCAAGGTAGGAGTGGGCACAATTAAAATACAACACGTTATCACAGTTTTAAAAAAAATCGATTTTAGCGCAATATCAGCTGTGCCTCAGGAGTGTCAAGATCAGAGGGCGAGCTCGTAGTCAGCTCGTTAAGTAGGAAGGTGGGCATGGCCTCGTGCAGGTGGGCGTGGCCTGCGGTGCGGTTGGCTGATGGCGGCGAGTGGGGAGAGCCTGTCCCGCGGCAGCGTTTACCTCGGCTGCGCGGGTGTCAGGGAAGCAGTATTAATGTCCCAGAGCAAGGTAGGAGTGGGCACAATTAAAATACAACACGTTATCACAGTTTTAAAAAAGATCGATTTTAGCGCGATATCAGCTATGCTCCCGGCTGTGCCTCAGGAGTGTCAAGATCAGAGGGCGAGCTTGTAGTCAGCTCGTTCAGTAGGAAGGTGGGCGTGGCCTCGTGCAGGTGGGCGTGGCCTGTGGTGAGGTTGGCTGATGGCGGCGAGTGGGGAGAGCCTGTCCCGCGGCAGCGTTTACCTCGGCTGCGCGGGTGTCAGGGAAGCAGTATTAAAGTCCCAGAGCAAGGTAGGAGTGGGCACAATTAAAATACAACACGTTATCACAGTTTTAAAAAAGATCGATTTTAGCGCGATATCAGCTATGCTCCCGGCTGTGCCTCAGGAGTGTCAAGATCGAGATGGATGGAGAAGGTTGTTGGAGAAATAAGCAGATGGATAAGTGGAAGTTACCCATAGCTTTTGTACAACCTATGGTTCAGATGGCACATGGGCTAGCACATGTTGGAGCTTCGGCAATTGTGAAATTGCTTACGCAAGTTTGGGAGCATCCAGAGATTGCTAGCACAGCTAAGAGAGTAGAACAGACCTGCATGATTTGTCTTAAGTACAATCCAGGAAAAGGGACACGAACTCCAGCAGGAGGATTTGCCACACCTACTGCACCTTTTGAAGTTTAGCAAATGGATTATATTCAGCTTGAACGCTGCAATAATCTGAAATATGTCTTAGTTGTGGTGTGTGCATTCAGCAAATGGATTGAAGCATACCCTACAATAGACAATACTGCAATTACTACGGCAAAGGTGATATTGAAGGAATTTTTTTCCTCGATATGGTGTTTTTAGATTGTTGTGGAGTGACAACGGGCCTCATTTTATAGCGGACGTTGTCAAGTATGTCCTGAAAGGATTGGGAATAAAACAGAAATTCCATGCAGTGTTCCACCCACAGTCAGCAGGCTTGGTGGAAAAGTGCAATGGTACTTTAAAGCTTAAAATAGCAAAGATACAAGCTTCTACTTCTCTGACTCGGCCAGATGCTCTGCCTTTGGCATTATTGTCTATCAGCTCGGTACCACACTCTCGAACAGGTTTTACCCCCTATTAGATCGTATTTGGGCGTCCAATGAATATATGGGAAGGTCCCAAGCCAAGCTCAGTGTATGATGTACCTTGTGTTTTAATGAATGACTTTTTGGCACAATTAACTGATAGTCTGGTTTCTATTCATCAACAGGTTTGAGAAGCACTCCCTGACCGGTCCACAGATGAAGGCCATAATCTCCGACCCAGAGATTTCGCCCTTATAAAATCTTTCGAGAGGTCGAGCAGTCTAGAGCCATGGTGGTGTGGTCCCGAGCAGGTTCTCCTCACGTCGAGAACAGCCGTCCGAGTCACCAACCGGAAGAATTGGATCCATTCTGTACATTGTCAGAAGTTGCAACCCAAACTGGTGGAGCCTGCTGTTTTGACTGACCATCGAGAAATCCTGACTGCGGAGAGAGGCCGTGCTGTGGTACCTGACGAATCTGAGGAGTTCTTCCCGGACCTGACAGTTCCTGGAGCGAGGAGATATAATCTACGACCGAGGAAAGAACCTGCAATTGTGTGATAAGTTGTCAGAACAGCCCCATGGTCAGTGAAACGGAGAGCCGATGAGGCAAGGGAGGGATCAGCCCTGCATTAGTGTAGTGACACCCGTCTTGGCCCGCTGGTGAAGAAAACAACGGCTGCCTAGGGGGAAGAGTTCTGACAACCCTTTTAGTTTCAGGAAGATATTGCTTGTACATTTGTTCGAATGGAAAAGAAGAAGGTTTTCTGTGCTGTAGGGTTCATTGCTGCTGTAGCAGTTGTTGCTACAATTACGTGGTTTGTCGAGGATGCAACTCCTGCCAGTGAGTTGTATGTTGTTTTCACTCCAGTGCCAGATGAGCATTTCTTTAATACGCTTCCATATCAAGAGTTGAAGCATCGACAGTCATATTTGAATAACACTTTTATCCAGATGTTGCACCATACCCATGTTGCTACTAATGCTATAAACTGGTGGATATGTGGTATGATGCCAGCACACCAGAAGAAGGGGGGAACACCGTTCATACCTCTCCCTTTCTTTCATAATGGCTCTTGTCGAGCATGGTACACTTTGCTTTTTGCCACGAGGAAGCCTACAGTGGGCAGAATACTTTTCAGACTGAATAAAGAATGCCATCAGGACAAAGAAGGCTATCCATAAGCCAACGGAACTATATGGGAGTGGTAAGAGTATCGACCGGACAATGATTCAACGCCCTATATTTTTACGAACACTAGAGACATTGTTGGAAATTAGAAATTTGTGATATCAGTGGCTCAAGCACAAGCAGATTTATGTGTTCAGAGTGTAGGTTATATCCCAGTAGGTGTTAGAGATTGTATTATTGTGCTGAATATTGATGGTCTGAATAACAGCTCATTTCTAGCTTCTCATAACACCTATTTTGTATGCGCTAATAGAGGTTATTACCGATTACCAGCCGGATGGTCTGGGGTGTGTTATGTAGCATTTTTACTGCCGACTGTATTCCTAGCACCTGCATCATATCATAAAGACTTGAGAATATTGAATAATGTAACTGTGAATAGATACACGCAAACGTTGTCTATTGATGATGTAGACCAAACCGACACTAGTTTGCAACAATATATAGATTTTAATTTAGGGTTATTTTTCTTTGTTGGAGCTGCTCTGAATAGTAGAAAGATACGGCGATTTACTAGAGTTGTAGAAGCCGTAACGAATCAAACTGCTGCAGCCCTTGGAAATCTTTCTGAAGAGCTGCAAATTAC
Source organism: Lissotriton vulgaris (assembly GCF_964263255.1). NCBI lineage: Eukaryota > Metazoa > Chordata > Amphibia > Caudata > Salamandridae > Lissotriton > Lissotriton vulgaris. The sequence goes on along the minus strand of NC_141695.1, from coordinate 148,491,323 downwards.
TAGGATTGTTGCTTTGCAAAACCGAATGGTTTTGGATGTTATGTTAGCAGATAGAGGTGGTGCTTGTAGAGTTATTGGGAATAGCTGCTGTGTATTTATTCCTGACCACACTCCTTCTGTATACAAAGCAATCAATAAATTACATAAGATGGCAGCTGATATACAAGTCGAAAATGGAACCTGGACATTTTCAAGTTGGTTCTCCACATGGGGCTGGAAAGTTCTTACTGGCCTTTGTATAATTGTTGCAATTATTTTTACATGTTGTGTATGTATCCAATGTAGTCCAATGATATGTTCCCTATGTGTTTCATTTTGTGTACCTAATAAAAGAGCTGTTGCTGAGGCTGTCCACCAGAAAAGCATAACTAGAGAGATAGCTGAAATGATGAGCAAAGATATTAACGATGAGTATTTAGATTATCCTAGGAAACCGAATGTCTTCAGCTAATGCTGAAAGGATGGTCTGTTGTAAATAAAACAGCGATAATGTTAAGCATTAGATAAATACATGATATCATAATTCTCATGTTGCGTTTTCCCGCTCATACCCCGTAATGTTCGGACTCCATCTTGTTTCTATGTCCTCCATTTTGTATGCTACATATTGCCATGTGCCCGCCATGTGACGAGTCCTACCTCTTCATTAGTCGCCTTTAGGATCTGCCCAGCAACAGTCTATAATTAGCCCTTTGTGCGTTGAGCGCATGCTCAGTAAGAGTCACATCTGTCTTTAATCAGCATAGATAGGAATGTGCTTTTCGCGGGTCTCAAGAACCGTTAACTCCACCCATGTATTGATCATGTTCAGAAATGTCCATATATGGTCGTAAATCATGCTCTGAGTTGTATCCGCCTATTTATGAACCCCTTCTTTGTGTATAAAAGTGGGCTATGTGCCTGAGTTCTTTGTGCTACCCTGTGCAATGCTGTAGAGTGTTGTGTAGGCTGTAGGACCACCTTTAAAGGTTTATTAAACAATGTTTTTGCATTTTCAGTTTCCATGCCAATTTCTTTCGATAGTCTAAGGACTTCGTGCACAGAAGGGCGAACCCTTTCCACTAACGGGCCTTGCTGAGGCTTGTACTTATCAAAAGAGTGGAAAGACTCTCTCAATGAAAATACGGTTCTTATGAAAGTATCATAACTGGTGACTGAAGTGTGGTAGAGCATGAAAGGTCTTGATGAAAATGTTTGCAAGTACTGGAATGTGCGTGATGAACTATTTATCAAGTATTTGTCTGCCTAAAGGTGCCTAATGTGATGTTCACATGATTTACGCTTGTTTTTATGTCTCCTGCTTACGCTTTTATGCCTAAGGGGGCACTTGCTAATGTGCTGAGCTGAGTTCAGTTCGTTGCCAGTAGTTGTTGGCTGTGATACATTTAATGGCGGACTTTCCTTTACCCTGTGTACAGTCACAATGGTTCTGGCAGCAGCCCGATTGGCCTGCCTAATGTGCTGAGCTGAGTTCAGTTTGTTGCCAGTAGTTGTTGGCTGTGATACATTTAATGGCGGACTTTCCTTTACCCTGTGTCCTGTTACAATTGGTTCTGGCAGCAGTCCGATTGGCCCTTCCTTGTAAATAGTCCCATGTGAATCCTTACCTCGTGCCAGCTGGCACAGTTTATATGCAACTGTCGGTCCATTTTAATGTGTTGATTCTATAATACACATGCTGTTTTTCACCTAAAGTGGTGTGGTCTCTTTTTGTAGTATGCCTTGTGTGTCGCCTGTGTGTGCTGCGGGGATGCTTTACACATTTCCTCTGGAGATTGGCCCACCCGCTCTGCACCACGCTACCCATTTCTAACATTGGTGTTCAGCGGCGGGATAGGCCTTGTGTTTGCGCAGTACCACAGCGACAAAGGGTCGCACCGCAAACTGAGCAGTTAAAGTAATCACAGGTTTTTCTGGGGATTATTGTTTTCTACTGATTATACTTTCACCCTAAAAGTGTTTTTTGAATTGTGTTCCCCTGTTTCACTGTGGGTGGTGTGTTCTGAGTGTACCTCGCCAGGATGGGGTTAACCTACAGTGATGATTACCTTATGGAGTACACGGAGCAGGAAGTGATGGATTTCTGCAGAGAGAGAGGGATACCCCCAGTAGACAACATTCGCAGGAAGTTGTTTCTCTATGAGGCGCTCAGGAGAGGGGAACCCTTAGAGCCCTGTGGGGACCTTTCCGATTACCCCTCCGCATTTTTAAAGGGTGGATTTGGTGGAGACCCGGGTGAGGACCTCAAGTGTGAGTAGGACTCTGAGAGTGAGGGTTCCCAGTCCATAACCCGAGAGGGGGGTGATACTGATGAGGAGGAAGAAGTTGATAGGGCGGAGACGCCACTAGCGAATGAGGACACCATAGTCAGGGAGTCCCATGCTGGGTCCAGTCCCGGGGGAACTGCCCCACCCCTTTCTCTGTCCCCAGAAGAGTGGGTAGATAGGAGGGAAGAAAGGGAGCACCAGCTGTCTTTGGAGAGGCTCAGGTTAGAGCATGCCAAGGAGATACCGCAGCTAAGGGTGGAGGAGAAGAGGCTAGAGACTAAGAAGGTCCTAGCGCAGGAAAGGATGGCGGAGGCCGAGAGGTCCTTCGCTAGGGAGAGACTAACTCAGGAGGGTAGGTTGCCCCTGAGAGTGGTTTCTGTGGTCTGGATCCACCAGTGAGGGTGGGATCCAGTGGTGGCAGCGAGAGTGAATCCAGTGCATGAAGTCCCACTCCCAGAGCCCAGGAGATGGTGCCTGAATCCCAGGAAGAGGGGGACAGGTTAGAATATAGGGGCAGGGGAAAACTGTCTCACCAGTCCTGGGGGGAGTTTGTGGATGTGTGGTGGACTGCATTGGAGGATTGGGTGGTGGGTAGGGCAGTGAATGATTGGAAAGAGCTGTACCATGTGGTTATCAAGGAGCCCATGCTAATGAATTGTTTCCCAAGGTTGCGTCACCACCTGTTGCAGTGTGGGTTCTCTGGCCCTAGGGAGCTTGTACGAGAGGCAGACCTTTGGGTGAGTGCCAGAGAGTCTGAGAGGGTATTGGGGAGTGATACTGAAGGGAGTGGTGCAGGGATCTTCCGACCCAGCGAGGCAGGAGACGTGCAGAATAGCCCTGCTAGGTCCCGGGTTAGTGCGAGGGTTGTAGGGCCTCATGTCTTATCTACAGGAAGGAGTGAGACGGGGAGGTGTCCCAAGGTGCCCCAACCGCAGTCTCAGGGCCTGAAGATTTCCATAAGGGGACCCCAGGTGTGGAGCCTAGGCTGTCCTGATAGGCCAGCCATTGAAGGGGAGCCCCTAGTGTCAGGAGAACACGGGGCATTGGTAATCCGAGCTCCAGAGGTTCGGGGGTCTGCTCAGTTGCAGGGTTTAGATCCTGGGCTGGGATGCCAGGTTCAGGGGTTGCCTGACCTAAAGGGAGGGGCACCTGTAATCAAGGTCCCTACCGGTTTCACTTCCAGGGGTTCTTCTCCAGGTGGGAGGGTGTGGAATTCTGGAAGGGGGTGCAGAGGGAGGAAAGGCTCGCCTCTGGCACCGGCTCAGCCACAGGGTTTAGATCCTGGGTTGGTAGGCCAGGGACAGGTACTGCCTGACCTGGCGGGTGGGACATCTGTAAGCAGTGTCCCCCCAGAATTGTCTTCCAGGGGTACTACTCCAGTTGGGAGGGTGTGGAACTCTGGAAGGGGGTACAGAGGGAAGAAGGTCTCACCTCTGGCAACGGCTCAGCCACAGGGCTTATATCCTGGGTTGGGAGGCCATGGACCGGTACTGCCTGACCTGGCGAATGGGATGTCTGTAAGCAGTGTCCCCCCAGAATTGTCTTCCAGAGGTACTACTCCAGTTAGGAGGGTGCAGAACTCTGGGAGCGGGTGCGGGGGGAGGGAGAACTCGCCCCTGGTACCGGTGCAGCTTAAGGGTTTAGACCCTGGGCTGGTGAAGCAGCTGGAGGGCCACAGCCCTGGTCGAGTGAGAGAGTGGTGGTTTGAGGGTTCCCCGCATAGGAGGAGATGGCGGGACCCCAGAAGGAGAGGTAGGGGAGAAAAGCCTCACCCCGGACGGCTGGTCAGCCTGAGGGTGTAGACCCCAGGTGGGAGGACCGGTGGCAGTTTGGAACTGCGTGGAGGAGGAGGAGAGTGGTCAACGGGTACTACGTCCTGGGGCTAAAGCCCCCCACTCTGTGAGAGAGCAAGGGCCAGAGAAATATGGATGGCCTAGGGGCCGGTCATGGCCACAACTAGCTAGAGAGCACCAGTGGGGTGGTTTAGTTGGTCAAGGGAGGTTTGAGAAAGAGAGCCATTGGATTCCAGGATGGCAAAGAACCTGCAGGTGCCCCTGCAGTTGCAGGCCTGCATCTAAGTTTTCTCGCCCTAAGCAGGGAAGCCCATCAAGGCATTGATCGGACTACCCTGGCTTTTGGCTGGGGGGGATTTGTGCTGGACTTGGCCCTTTTTCTCCGGAATTTTTTCGTTTTTGTGGGAATCAATATGTCATGTGGATACATTTTGAAAATGGTAAATGCTGTGCAATGGTGTACGCATCTACATCTCCCCCACGGCAGAGGAATGTATAGGCCATGTGTGGTGTGTGATGCAGTGATACATGCTGTGCAACGGCGTGCTCAGAGTCATTTTACTGTTGTAGAAATGCACCTTTGTAAAATGTCACTTTTAAAATGGACCCCATTTCTGTCTGCATGTGCCGCCTGCCTGAGGTGGGTTGGCCGTCTAGTGTTTGAAGTGACAAGGTGCGCTACACTTCTCCCAGTGACAGTGAGGCTGGAACTGCCAGGGACCTTCTAGAAGCTTCCAGCTCTTTCTGGTAGGTGGGAGGAGGGGTGTACATGTAGAGCAGTAGAGATGCCATGTGCTCAGACTGAGGGTGGACTGTAATGAGAGGGGACACTCTGCCGCTGCATGGGTCTGTGTGCTGGCCCCTGAGCCCATCTGTACCCCTCTGCTGTCCACAGGGCCAGTGAGAGCCTTTGCTGGAGTGAAGACTGTTGTGTCAGGGAGAGTGCCACTTTATTGGAGATGACTGCTTCTACGAGCTGCTGTCCTGTACTGAGGAGTGCCCACTGTCGGCTGATCTTGCCCAGCCTTGCCTGCCTGCCTGCTCTGCTGCCCTAGCGCCTCGTGAGCGCTATACTTTTACTGCCTGCACTCCAAGGAGGTGAGGAGCATGGGTGCTACTCCCACGGGTGGGACCCCTGTAACTGTAGGTCACCTAGCACCTGGTGAGCGCCATATTTGAAGTGACTGTGCTGCTCTGCCTGCACTCTAGCGCCTGGTGGGCACTGTTTTCCTGATTACCAGAAGAGCTATCTTCTGTCCCTGAAGCTTCTAGTGGGACCTAGTGCCTCGCAAACGCTATATTCAAGTTGCTAGGCGAAGAGGAGCCGACGCCTGCAGCGCTGTGCTGTCAAAGCGCTATATTTCAATTCCCCTGGGGAAACATCCTTTACGTCGCAACTTTTACCATGCAGTACCTTTACAACGCAGGTTTTTCAACGCAAGTCATTACAAAGACTTGCACTGGGGGCGCTCTAGGATAGGTAATAGTTTAATTTACTATCCAACAACTTCCCTACTAGCCACGGGAACTGGAGTTGGAATAGTAAATTAAACTATTCACTATCCAGCACCCCCCACCGCAAGTCGTTGTAACGACTTGCGTTGAAAAACCTGCGTTGTAAAGGCATGCATGTTAAAAGCATGCGTTGTAACAGCATGTGTGCTGCATAGGGGTGTTGCCAGAGTGCCATATTTGCATTGACTGTGCTCTGCTTGCTACCAAGGTGCTATAACTGTGCCCAGGAGAAGAAGAGCGGACGCCTGCAGCACTGGGATTTTAAAGCGCTACGAGGGGATCCCGCCGTGTGGGATTCCCCCCTGCCTGTTTGGTGAACAGTGGGCAGCAGCCACGTGTAGGGGCATTCATGAACCTAGAGACCCTTTGAGGATGGCTCAGTGGCGCCAGAGGCTACTCTGCAAGTTTGGGGCAAATATTTCCGGTGGGACCCTCGGTGCACTACTGGTTATGTTTCATGCCGTCATGCCCCCATGGTTATGCATTGATACTAATGTGCCTAATGTTTTTTTCTAAGGTTGATGCCCCTGTGCTCCCTTGATTTTGCCCAATGCAGGGTGGGACTTATGTTAGGATTCAGTCCCATCCTCATGATTTGATGCCTGCCAAATGTAATGCCCTTACACTAATGGTTTTTTGTGCAGGATATGCTTTTGCAACCAGGATTCATGCCTAACGCCTATGTTCCTGCCTGCATACGGTTTATTTCTATGCCTTATGCAGGTCTACCTACAGTTATGCCTCATGCTGCTAATGGGGGTTTAGTCTGATTGTCGCGCATGAGGTGTTGCTAGGCCTGCTCTGATGCCACATGTTAATGTATTTTCAGGCCTGACCTGAAGGTGATGATGCTGTGTTTGTCTGCCTAAAGGTGCCTAATGTGATGTTCACAAGATTTACGCTTATGCTTATGCCTCCTGCTGACGCTTATGCCTAAGGGGGTTCTTGCTAATGTGCAGAGCCGAGTTCAGTTTGTTGCCAGTAGTTGTTGGCTGTGATACATTTAATGGCGGACTTTCCTTTACCCTGTGTCCTGTTACAATGGTTCTGGCAGCGGCCCGATTGGCCCTGCCTTGTAAATAGTCCCATGTGAATCCTTACCTAGTGCCGGCTGGCACAGTTTATATGCAACTGTGAGTCCATTTTGATGTGTTGATTCTATAATACACATGCTGTTTTTTACCCAAACTGGTGTGATCCCTTTTTGTAGTGTGCCTTGTGTGTCGCCTGTGTGTTCTGCGTGGATGCTTTACACATTTCCTCCGGAGTTTGGCCTGCCCACTCTGCACCATGCTAACCGTTTCTAACAAAGGGGCATATTACCAAGCATGAGTGAAAAATATCGCTCAGCTTGGTTAGCGGCCGAAATTATATCGCCGAGCATCGCCGATTTTTATCACTTAGGAGCCTTGATATTATCAATGTTTATCTCCTAAGCGATAAAAATTGGCCGAAATGCATGAATATCGCTGTAAAGTCAGCGATATTCATGCATTATCGAGTAAATACTCTTAGCCATGTTATCCACCTACCATTGGATAACATGGCTAAGAACTGCTCAGGGGCAGGTGTTAGCTTTTGGAGATATTCGCGCTCAGCGCGAATATCTCCAAAAGTTGGTATTAGGAGATACCGATGTTAGCAACTGTTTCCAGTCGCTAACATCTTGGCACGCCCACTTTGCATGTCATTAGTGATAAATATCACTGACATGCAAAGCGGGGCCCAAGATGGTCGCATTCTCCTTCTAGCTGTCGCTAACTGGTGTTAGCGACAGCTAGGTAATAGGGAGATAAAATGATCTCCGCTTTCTTGGCTTTTATAGCCAAAAAAGCAGAGATAAACCCTCTTGACAATATGCCCCACAGTTTTTTAAGGTTAAATCTGCTCCTGCCAATCTCTTGAAAACTACCCGTGTACTGACATGATCCTCACAATCTTTCCCATAATACAGGATTTCATTCTGAAAGAATAATATGCCAGTTACACTTTTTTCATGATCTTCTGCAAACATGCAGTTTAGGATACCAATCCGAATGGCAACCTAACAAAGTGGTTTGCATTGAAAGGTGTAACAAATGATGTCTGGTTTCTTTTTCCGTCATGTAATTTGGCGTGATAGTACACAGACGAGAGGTCCAGAAACATCTGTCCTTTTGCACCCCAAACATAGTTCAGGGCTCAGAGATATTATTGAGGGGCTAGCGATCCACACAAATGATCTTATTCAAATCTCTAACATAAAAATACATCATGATTTGCTTCTCCCCATTTTTTTGCTGCCAGTACATTAGGGGCAAGCCATTCTTGGGATTTTTTTTTCCTCTTTCACACCATTCTCATCTAATGTGTTGATTACTTCTTTTCCTTTATAAAGACAGTGAACAGTATTCTTCATAAAGATAATTGACATTTTCATGGTAAGCATTTACTGCCTAACTACAATGTCAACACCTTTGCGGTCAGCAACTGACCGACCATAGATCGGCTATTCCGACCACCGGATTTTGATGACCAAAATACGGGCAGCTGGAAACCTCCATTTCTGAACGGCAGATACTGCTGCAGATGGAAAAAGCTGAGTAACACCAGCTGCTATTTTGAAATTGATGTTTTCAAACATCCCTGCACCTTGTGACAGGCACCATGTGGTGCCTGTCACACGTTGCAGGGATGTGGTGCTCCTCAGACACCATAGTGGAGGGCAGGGGATGGGGCCCTGCTAGCTGCTCCTAAAGGCACTTTTTGACAGCTTTTCCATGTTGGAAAGGCCAACATGAAAAGGCTGTCAGAAAGTGCCATCATAATCCCGACAGCAGAGCCGAGCTTAGCTCCACCATCGTTAGGGGATTATGATGGAATCCGATGCTCCGGAAGTGCATCAGAATCCCCCTGCAGGTTTCACTCTGACCACTGTAATCCTAATGCGGTAGGTGGACTGAAACCTACAATGTCAGATGGAAAGCCTCTGACAGCTAGTCGCCGGCTTTCCGGCCAACATGGTAATTGGGCCCTAACAGCCTGATTCATGTAGCTAAATTGCACTCGCAAAGGGCCAGATTCTCAGAATCTGGCCCTTTGCGAGCGCAATTTTTGCATTTGGTATTCATGATACCAAATGCAAAAATCGCTATTTAAGAATTCGCATATTTGCGTGGAATGGCATTTAAGGAATCTCTAATAGAGATTCCTTAAATGCTATTCATGACACACAACAAAATAGCGATTTGGGACTTTTGGGGCCGCTATTTACCGACAGGTCAGACCTGTCGGTAAATAGCAAAAACTCAGAAAAATGCTTTTAAAAGCATTTTTCAAAGTTGCATGTAGCACACACACATGTCCTTTGGACATGTGTGTGCGCAACACCTGTCCATAAGTGCATTTTAGGGGTGCTACAGGGCGTCCTTTGGACACCCCTGTCACCCTTAAAATCGCTATCTCAGTTGCGAGTAGCAAATTGCTACTCGCAAATCCCCATTCATTCCAATGGGCCTCTTGGCCCATAGGAATGAATGGGGAGTATTTGCGAGTAGCAAATTGCTACTCGCAAATAAAGAACATGTAGGAATCACTATTTAAGTTGCAATTCCTACATGAATGCCGTTTTGCGTGTCCTCAATAGCGAATCGCTATGATTCGCTATTAGGGACACGCAAAACGGCCCGTACATGAATCAGGCTGTTAATGTTTATTTGTTTAAAATGTCTTTTGTGCAGTATTTAGGGTCCTGGATTTTTCATGGTGTGAAGAGTTCACATCTCACTCAGGCCATTGGTACTTGTTCTCATTGTAGTGCCAATAGGGAGCCAAGAGTGACATTAGCATTTGCTTTCCATCCCCATTATCCCATATAAGAAACACAGACTCAGATCATTCATTTACAGTGAGCTTTATTAATCTACACTGCTCCAGCACAGGCAATGCAATCAGGCTTTCACTGTCCTGCCTAGCAAAGCTCTCAAGCATGATATATAGGGTTTGGGGCACCTGCATGCCTAAATAATTCAACATGAAACCATGAGCATGAGCATCAAAGAATGGGTCATGGATTGCACATGGCAGAGTGAGTTCTGGATGATGTGGAAGAAGAAAACAGAACATCTAAGTCAGTCACAAACTAGTTCTATGGTATTCCTTCACAGAAACATCTGAGTAGTTGGCATTACCTCTAGAAGGCAATCAATATTTGCTCATTGTGAATTTGGTGACTGTTTACAATTTTATGTCCAAGCTTGTGTGACATGACACTAACTGTGCCCCCGCACTGACAGATATTTAGAGGAACTAAAATGTAATACATCCCTTTGGATGTATGACAGTACAATGGATCATTTTGATCGCGGTACTTTACATAGCATTTTTTACAACGCAAGTCGTTTCAATGACTTGTGTTGGAGGGCGCTGGATTGAGGATTAATATGATTTTCTATTCCAACTCCAGCCCACGTAACAGCAGGGAAGGTGTTGGAATAGAAAATCACAATATTCCTTAACCAAGAGAGCCATCCAGCGCAAGTCGTAGTAATGACTTGCGTTGTAATGGTAGCGTGGTAAAGGTCGTGTGGTGTAAACACCGCGTTGTAAACAATGTTTCCCCATCCCTTAAGCCCATCAGTTGCAGACACCCACAGGGTGGTTAAATAGGAGGCAATAAGTCTGTGGAGGGATGAGAAGGTACAATTTGTACACACTCACTTGACTCTGCTCTCATCAAGAATGTGTGCCGAAGGATGCAGACACACATTAGAACAAGAGCTTTCTGTCTCAAACATAAATATCTCTCCCTACCTATCACCACCCATTCCTGACTCAACAGAATCCTTTTTGCAAGACCATAATGTAGGACTATGTGTCAACAGCAAGATCGTCTTTCAGTTACTGTATCAAATCAGCTTTTATTTGTGACTAAAAGACTCCACCGATGTAAGCATTTTTTTAACAGTTAGGTATATGAGTCAAATTACAATAGTGAGCAATAGTGAGCAAAACCTTCATTCTTCCATACGTTGATATATCCAGTGGTTGACAGCAGTTGAACACCATGAATAGCCATAGGTTCCACAAAAGATGTCATAAGTCCGCCATGAATTATTAAAGGGACTTCTGCAGAGGGCCCACACAAAATGTCAGATGGCATGATGGTGATGTCAAAGGTTGCTGTAGTGAAGTCCTTTGGCCCATTGAAATGCTGTTTGGCATATTGATATTGTTTGTCGTCTCACTGGAAATTCAAAATAGACTTTAAAGGATATCTGATGGCCTTAAGGAGATGTACCAACACTTCCTAAGATTGCATATGTCATACCCAATACATTTTTAAGAACCATTGTTTTTTACTCTATCCTACGGGAGGTGTCAGATGGCATACTAGAAAAATCAGGTGGTTATCTGGAGACATTAGACGAGATGTGTTGCTGGAGATGCCCATATAGCAAGTTGGGTATATCAGCTGCTGCTTGAATAACTGACATGAGATGAGATGAGATGAGATAACCAGACCTACCGAAGATATCAGATGGCCTACTGGAGATGATTAATGGCCCATTGAACATGTGTGATGGTCTACTGGTCATTCTAGATCCTGTCATGTTCTCATAAGTGCAAACTGAGATGTCAGATGGCCTGCGATGAAGTCGTGCCACCTGGAATTTCAGTGGCTCTAGTGTTCTAGCTGGTGGCATAAAGAGATGCTCCACCCTTCCATAAAAAAAGGGAGAGTGTGAAATGCTGACAGAGTAATAGCTGCTCACAATGTATTGTTTGGTTTGTGAGATAAGAAAGATACAATTCCTTAAAGACTGTATGCCCTGTGTACCTGGGAGAAGAGTGCACAATAGATTTTTCTTAATTTGCCGATGCGGGACCCACTTACTACCTGGCTGCCATGTTATGCTGATCACTCATGTTTTTGAGTCATCCTTCCCTGGAGTACCCTGCTCAAAAGAAGTTGTGTGTATTAGAAGGGCAGAGGCCTTGCTGCTGAGGGATGTGATAGGCCTCCTCAGATATTTTCTAGCCTGTTTGGTACAGTATACGATGAAACTGGGTGAATGAGCCATGACGATGCAGAGGATGTAAAGCTGCAATAATATGCCCACTCTTGGTGAGTCATATAGGCAGTGTGTACTCTGAACATCTTTCAGGTACTATCTCCAGGGTGGATTACTGAAGCCTATGGGCAGCAAGAGATTTATTGAGGTCTCACTTTTTGCGTGATTGTGCAAGCTACTTGGCAGCTGATTACGAGTCGGGTGGGCATATATGAGAAAAGACATAAGGTAGCAGGAATTTCAGTTTCCGTATGCAATATCAGCATTCACCTATTTAGAATGAATCCCCACAGAACAGGGAATAATGGTGCAAATACAGATTTACCAAGGGGAATTCTGCAAAATCTTTTGAGATTTTGTCCTGTTCTGAGCAGGTACTAATTGTGTGTGAGGGGACCAGGTCAGAAGGTGTCAAAGGAGAAAGTTGCATGCGGGAAAACATTATACGTTTGTTTTCTGAAATAGTAGAAAGGGTTTGGGGCCAAGGACCCATGCCTGGCTGCACAGCAACCCTCTCTCAAAGTGATTTTACTGCTGTATGACTGGTGAAATCCGTTGCCATGGTCCTGCAGCAGGAAAACCCAGGTGAGGAAAAGTCTGTGCACCCATGATGAACAAACCAAATTTCGACCCAACTCATAATTGAGGCTTTAAGGCATAAATCAGGACTGTGTCTGCCACTTTGTGGATGGGCCTGCCACGTGTTTTAGATAAAGACATAACAGCGCTGTGCTAGCGCTGTAACTTGCTGAGCAGGATGAAGCAGATTGGAGGCTCTGCAGACCTCCCAAGTAAGAGATGCAGGTTCAACTTGCTTGTTTCAGGTTCAACTTGCTTGTTTCCTATTAGCTAAAGCACTCATGCAGGTGGCTGGATAATCATCTTCTCATCATTGGGGTGGGTGGGCACATAGCTCTTAAGAGGCTGGTGTACACTCAGACGTTGATGAAGCCAGGTCTACATGTGTTCCAGGAAGGAGATGTATAACAGAACAAATATTAGGTGTGGCACATCCGTGCATGTAATATGACGTCATATCAGATCCTGCAAAAAAGAGAAACAACTTTACTCACACCCGAGTGTAACTCAACGTACACTGTTGTCACTTATTTTACTGTGTAACCTCCAAACAGTTCCTGCAATCTAACTCTGGAATGGCTCATTGCGTTAGAACTGCAGCATCAACATAGGGGTTAATACTGGTAGCATTAAACAATGGAGATTAGAAATGGAAAAGGTAAAGGTAGATCTGTACAACTGGCACTGAAACGAGGAAATATTCAGATTACATAATATGGGCATGATTTAGAGATTGACTAGAACAAATACTGACTCCAGTGGCATCAAACTGCATACACACGCCATGCTGGTTAACGATTATTTACTACATATCCAGTTCCAATGCCTGCCAGTGCCAGAATGGCTGATGGGAAAGTTAGTGGTTGAACGCATAGGAAAGGACAACAAGCACACATTAGCAATTTTTTTTCATCAACTCAGGGAGCAAATGTAGACAAAGGCTACCCGAATCAGGAATGCCATCAATCTTGTGTTTACCAGGAGTGCCTTAACTCTTCCGCAGTTTAAAGCTAAAGACCAACCTCTTTAAAAAAAAAACACTTCGCAAACACAGTAGTGAGTCAGTCAGTCAAGAAATTACGATTTTTGGGGCTGTGGACAGTCAAAATATTGCAAAACATAATAGAACCATTATAAAATGTCATTTCATAACATATACCATCAAGTTCTACAAGACCTAATCAATCAATCAATCAATCAATCAATTTGTAAAGCACACTACTTACCCGTGAGGGTCTCAGGTGCTGGGGGGGGGGGGGGGGGGGGTGCTGCTACTGCTCGAAGAGCCAGGTCTTGAGGAGCCTTCTGAAGGTGAGCAGGTCTTGGGATGGGTGGGGAGGGTGTTCCAGGTCTTGGTGGCGAGGAAGGAGAAGGATCTGCCGCCGGAGGTTGTACTTTGGATGCGCGGGGCGGCGGCAAGGGCGAGGCTGACGGAGCGAAGTTGTAGAAGTTGAGTCTATTGTTCAGGTAGGCTGGTCTGGTGTTGTGGAGTGCTTTTTGTTCGTGGGTGAAGAGCTTGAAGGTGATCCTCTTGTTGACGGGGAGCCAGTGCAGGTCTCTCAGGTGGGAGGTGATGTGGCTGTGGTGGGGGACGTTGAGGATCAGTCGGGCAGAGGCGTTTTGAATGCGTTGTAGTCGTTGCAGGTGTTTGGCCGGGATTCCTGCATAGAGTGCGTTGCCGTAGTCCAGCCTGCTGCTGACAAGGGTTTGGGACACCGTTCATCTGGTTTCGGGCGGGATCCACTTGTAGATCCTGAGAAGCATGCGGAGGGTGTTGTAGCAGGAGGAGGAGATGGCGTTGACCTGCATTGACATGGAGAGGGAGGACTCAAGAATGAATCCTAGGTTGCGTGCATGGTCTGTGGGTGTTGGAGGTGCTCCCAGTGTGATCGGCCACCAGGAGTCGTCCCACGCTCAGGGGGTGGGGCCGAGGATGAGGACTTCCATCTTGTCCGAGTTCAGCTCCAGGCAGCTGTTCCCCATCCACTCGGCGACGGCCTTCATTCCCTCGTGGAGGTTTGTTTTGGCGGTGTGATCGTCCTTGGTGAGGGAGAGGATGAGCTGGGTGACATTGGCGTAGGAGATGATGTTCAGGTTGTGCTGGCGGGCCACTTGTGCAAGGGGGGGCCATGTAGACATTGAACAGGGTCAGGCTGAGGGATGAGCCCTGGGGTACGCTGCAGATGATGTTGGTGGCTTCGGGTCGGAAGGGTGGGAGTCGGACTCGTTGGGTTCTGCCGGAGAGGAAGGATGTGGTCCAGTCTAGGGCCTTCTTCTGGCTGGGTGTGAGTGTTTGATTGATTCAGATGCTCCGTCCATCACCACCCCCTTTTGTACCGCTTTTGGCCGCCATAGGTGTGGCAGGGTATGCTCAGACATGAGTCCCTTGCTCACTTTGCCACTGGATTCAAGCAAGCCGGGCTGAAGACGGCTGGAATGCCAGAAACCGGTCCTCGGAAGCTTGTTTCCGGTCCAGGAAAGACATGGGTTGGCAGTTCGGGCTGGACTGTTCCCATGAGGCACAGGGTCAGACTGATTTGCATGTAGCCATGTCTGAACTGGGGTGGCAGAGTGGGCTAAAGAACGGTGATGGATTAAACCCAGATCTTTTGCCTGGGTGTGAGTGTTTGATTGATTCAGATGCTCCGTCCATCACCACCCCCTTCTGTACCGCTTCTGGATTCCGGCTTCTTGGAGGAGTGTTCTTAGTGTGCGTTGGCAGACTATGTCGAAGGCGGCTGATAGGTACAGGAGGATGAGGGCTGAAGTTTTGCCGTTGTCTAGTTATTGCAATTAAAATACATTAAAAAGCTCATATAATATTCCATCTAATAACAACTGCAATACTAGATCTGCTAAATCCTTATGAAACATTTCAGATTCATATTTACAAAAGATTAAGCCTCCATAGATATTCATACAAATATGTATATATCTACCAATATGGGATCTCTCAATGTTTTTGTTTCCCTCCTTCACTCCTTATTACCCAATTCCTCTGATCATCACCCTCTTTTTCTCTTCTCCTAATTTTTCTCTCTTATTTTCTGCTGTTACTTCGTAGCCCGTTCCTTTGATTTCATTTATTCTTAAGACGATCCATTTTGCGTCCATGAATAAACATATTACATCTACTAATTGTGTTACAATTTATTCTAGGATAAAAATAACTATTGCTAATATATTAATAGTTTAGAATGATACTTACACCCTATTTTCTTTGACATCATATTTTTATTGCGTGTATGATAACATAAGCATTGTTTTATATAATGTATTATATTTCTTTAAAAACAAATTAAATATTCTGAAATCAAAACATAAATTTGTCTCACTGACAACTGTTAGAAGAAGATCACTGAGATAAAGGTTGTTCTCCACAAGTTAAATTGCTGGGCTCATACACCAGGGTCCAAATGCACTGTTATATGGATTTAGAGCAATATTTTCATGAAAGATATCACTAATTATCCATTCAATCTCAGGTCAAACGTTTCTAAAAATGGTGCAATAGAGTAGAATATGTTTCAGATTTGCATATTTTTCTAGGCAACTCGGGGGAGTCAATAAAACCCTGTTTGTGAAGTCTCATATAGCGTGCCTTGAGTGATGACCCCATGATTGTGTGCGGTGTGGTTTTGTGGTTCTTGATGCAAGACTGGAAGAGTGAAACTGTTGACATAGAACATTCCTAGGATAAACAACTGTAAAATACGTCACAGGATGCTTTCAGTCTTTAAAGGAAAGAATGTCAGTATTGTGTTACTTCAAGATACCCACTTGGAGACAGCATAGCTTTTTAAACTGTCTAGGAAATGGAAAAAAGTGCTTTACCAATCCTCATGTTCTACTTTTTCTAAGGGGTGGTAATATGTATTATTATAGGGGTCCCAAATACAATTTCAATAGCCCCAAACAACCTGGAGAGAAAAAGTTGGCATTGCTTGGGATTCTGGATGTAGGACCTCTGTCTGCTCAAAGTGAATGTACCATAGGTGGTAGATGCATCTTTCTTCCCAAAGCTGCTTGATATGATGGAAAACTGGTTGATACTTCTGCAATATGGCCCAGTAACTTTAATTGGGGTGTCTGGGGTCTGGGATATGTTTTGTCTTAGCTGGGACAGGAGGATAGTTTCATAATGCCGATCACCCACATAGAGCCTGATTCACAAAGATAAACTTACGTTGTTGAGTAGGTTTTCTTGGTTTTCACAACTATGGTTTAATAGTGTCATCACCACTGCAGAGGCTCCGCAGTCGGAGCGGACAACTCCATACATAACAAGCATTTGCAATGCAATAGGTCTCGCATTAATAAAGTTTGAGCTATTGGCATTGCTAAATATTGCAATACCAATTGCAACAAAGGTCTATAAATTGTTGGCCAAAAAAATGTGTATTTATTTTTGTAGCAATGGTGGCGGAATGCAAAAAGGGAAGACTTTTGTTTCGGTCAAAACACGAATGCTCTGCGTATGTCTTCCATGAGCCAGCCATGAAATAAACAAAGCTCCTGATATTCAGAAAAGCCTTTGATAAGTTTGTTATTGTTCACGGGGTGTCTGCGCCCGACCTGAGTGGCAGCTGAGCAGCAGCCAGCAAGGGCTGGATTACAAACGTTTAGTGACTGACTATGTGATAATATTTGCATCTGGGGCAGGATTCCTTTGATTTCAGTCAGGCAATGTTAGACTCCAGGTTGCATAGGTTCAAATGTGCACTGACGTTTGCACCACGTGTTATGGTCAAAACCGGCGTATGCACTGAGTGACCGGTACAATTATATCTTTATTTGCACCAGTCTTTCAGTCCGAATGTCTGGGCAAGAATGCAGTGCAATGTGTAATAAACGGGACATGAAAATGCCAGTGCGAAATTGCACCGCTGCAAACCACGTAATTCCGCTCGACGTATGCTGCGCGCTTTGCAAATGTTATCACTCAGGCAGTCACTGGCTACCGGGGGGCACTGAGTGAGTGATGTCCCGCGCACTGCTTCCTGTGCAGTCGTGGACCGTTCGCTTGATTAATCCTGAGCTGCCAGTCG
Organism: Lissotriton vulgaris; assembly: GCF_964263255.1. NCBI lineage: Eukaryota > Metazoa > Chordata > Amphibia > Caudata > Salamandridae > Lissotriton > Lissotriton vulgaris. Next base: position 148,474,068 of record NC_141695.1, on the reverse strand, counting down.
CTGGAGCAGGACCTCACTGTCCACATGAAAAGCGAAGAGCTTGATGCACCTTTCCCGCCTTTAGGAGCTATCGGATTGCGGGACACCAGGTAGTGCCGCGGCCTGCCTTTGAAATATAAAACACTAGCAGCCTGAGTCATGAAAGACCCGTTTTGCGAGTCTCTAATAGCGATTCATAAGGAATCGCTATTACAGGCTCGCAAAACGGGATTCATGTAGGAATCGCAAAAAAAATGCGATTCCTACATATTCCTTATTTGCGATTAGCAAATTGCTAATCGCAAATAAGGAATAACTCCCCATTCATTCCTATGGGCCAAAAGGCCCATAGGAATGAATGAGGAGTATTCCTTATTTGCGATTAGCAATTAGCTAATCGCAAATAAGATAGCGATTTAAAGGTCCGAAGGACACCCTGTAGCACCCCTTAAATGCAAATGTAAACAGGTGTTACGCACACACATGTCCAAAGGACATGTGGGTGCAACATGCAACTTAGAAAAATGCTTTTAAAAGCATTTTTCTAATTTTTCGCTATTTACCACGAGGTTTGACCTCGCGGTAAATAGCGGGCCGAAATTGCGAATTTGCAATTTAAAAATGGATGATGAATTGCATTTAAGGAATCTCAAATAGAGATTCCTTAAATATAATTCCTCGCAAAATAGCGAAATCGCTAATACCGATTTTTGCATTTGGGATGATGAATCCCAAATGCAAAAATCGCACTCGCAAAGGGCCAGATTCTCAGAATCTGGCCCTTTGCGAGCGCAATTCAGCTTGATGAATCAGGCTGCAGGTGCTCTAACTCTCAGGATGAGACAAATCTGGTAGGACAGCTCTCTGGCATCAGCAGGGGCGTGAAATATGAAATGCTTGCAGCACCACTCATTGAGGGCTACCAGAGTGAGTGGCGCCGAGTACCACAGAGGCCTAATACCAGCCGGCACTTAAAATATGAAGCGTCCTGTAGTCAGGGTTTGCCAGAATGCGCAGCAAAGCGCTGCAGCGTCGGCCTGTCACCGGATGGGAATTGAAATATATAGCGCTTGGTTCAGCTTCGTTAATTCAGGAGCTATCAGAGTGAGCGCCAATGCGTGTCAATGCTGACTGACTCGAGCTGGGGCGTGGATGGGTCTTTGGGGCTGCTGCCACCCATGGAGATCTTAGCTCATAGACGCACTTGGAGTCCTTACAGAGCACTGAAGTGCTTTACAGAGAAGTGATAGGGGCAAAGAGTGGATCCTCCATGCCCCTACGTTGCAAGGGCCTCTGTGCAAAGATCAACTGCCAGGCCAAGGCCATTTTTTGATCTCTGAGGTGGCCGGCACAAACTAAAATGCCAGGTACCTCTCAAAGAATGTTGCGATGCGAGAGGTGATTTAATGATGGGGGTGATAGAAGGGGAAGAACCAGGAATGAAGAGTGGGTAGGTAAAGGCAGTAAAGAAGAGGTTGGGGAGAGAGAGGAGGAAGAGAGAACAGGTGGACTGGAAGAGAAGAACAGAAAGATATGGATAGAGAGGCAAGAAATACAGGCAGGAAAGAGGGGGTGGTTGGGGGGAATGGACGACAGATCGTGACTGTAGGGCCACACACATACCAGGGGCCTACTGACCACAGCCTGGAGCCTTCTACCAACTGATAAACTCGAGCTCTGTTCACACCCTAGATATAGTAGGCACTGCCTTTAAACACTGCCCATACTAATAGCCAACTGCTCTTCTATAAACCTTCTGACAACGCGAGTGATGCGCGGAGCGCTATAATGACTTTACTGATTCAACGTGCCAATCAGCAAAACCTTCTTAAGCTGGTATCCTTGTTGCTGTTGCTTTCATAGCAAGAGTTTGCCTATCCACACGTATATCCTTTGTGCAAGACCTGGCTGCTTAAAATTACATTAACTAAACCTAACATTATAAGGCTCGGAGGCAGGCGCGTAGGAGACACTCAATTTCTGGGGGGGACAAGGACAACCTTTTGGAGTTTCCAGTGACCCAATACAAATCAACCATTGTCTGAGAACCGTACACTACGTTAAACAAATACAATCACATAGGGGCATATTAGCAAGGAACCTCGTTAAAATTATCGCAGTTTTAGCTACAGGAAACTGCTACTAAAACGGCGATAATGGGCTTACTAATATGCGTTATAGACCAAATGTGAAAAAACGTGTTTTTGAAACGTACATCTACATGCACCAAGCAAACAAAGGTGGGAAGAAAAAGGAAGAATAAACTGAATTCTCTTTGCAACATTCCTAAACCTCAAAATGCAAGTGGAGTAATATTGGGGTGTATCGGAGACAGGCTAAAAGCACACGGAGCTGTAAGAGCAGAGAAATGTCCACTTTGTAAAAGTGGCATATGTCAAATAGTAATATGAAATCCAATCTTACCGGTAAAGAGGATTTATCATTGCCATTCCAAAGATGCAAAACATGACACAGCTTCTCTTTTCTAAATAGGAATTACAGCTCAAAAGAGTATACAGAGGAATTCCCAATGTTCATCTATGAGAGGAGGAGGCTTCACAGAAGTGAAAAACAAATGTAGGTGTTTTTCACTACAAGGACATGCAAAACTTAAATGTACATGCCCTACCTTTTAGTGACATAGCACCCTGGTCTGTGGGCTACCTAGGGCCTACCTTAAGGGTGACTTATGTGTAATAAAAGAGACGTTTAAGGCTTGGCAAGGGGGTTTGAATACCAAGTCGGCATGGCAGTAAAATTGCACACACAGGCTGCTCTGCATTGGCAGGCAAGAGACATGGTTAAAGGGCTACCTGTGTGGGTGGCACAGTCAGTGCTGCAGACCCACATGTAGCATTTAATTTACAGGCCCTGGGTATATGGTATACCACTGTAATAAGATACTTGTAAGTAAATTAAATATGCTAGTTGTGTATACACCAATGTTACCATCTTTGGGGGAGAAGCACTTGCATTTTAGCAATGGTCAGCTGCTGTAAAGTGCTAAGAGTCCTAAGGCCAACGAAAAGAATCAGTAAAAAGAGGAGGTAAGCAGGCAAAATGTTTTGGGGAAGACCGCACAAGGCTGGCAGGTTTAAAAGCATGGTATAGGATTCTGTGTGTCTGAGTACTGAAGTCAATTGGATCCCTTTTGGAAACCCCTTGTTTAGCAGTGCACAAATGAGTAGTGCATGGAATGCACGAAGGTACAAAAACTTTGTTATATGATAGGCTCACAAAAACTATAAAATGCTTAAAACAAGCAAATATGCCTTGTGCTAGGATTATTCGAGCTAAAATATTGAGCATTTAATTGAAAGCGTGGAGACCTTGGTCAAGACTATGATGTTTATTTACAAGTGACATTTGGAGAGTTGCATATTAACAGTGAAGTAATCTTTGGAGAATAGTTATTGCTACAAAGAAAAAAGGTCAGATGGGCAGGATAACTTGGATATGGGTGGTGATGCTTCAGGAGATGAGCCAGGGTGTCCAACACCAATGATTCTGCTTCTGAGCATGTCCAAGAGGAGTCTGAAGACCCCTTACTGGAGAACTCTAGTCCCCAGGGAATATCTCTAGTGACACAGAGGGATGCCCTTGAGGTAGGACCCCCTTTGTTCCTCCTGAGTGGTACAAAGTGCTCAGGGGAGGTCCCTCCTCTGCCACTGCAATAGAGACCTCCATCTCTAGCATGAGAGATTATTCTTTAGAAATTGAATACCACCTGTTCAACTATGAGAGAGCAAAGCTCAGAATCAAGAAAGAACACTTGGCCCTAAATAAGGAAACCCTAGAAGTCCAGAGGGCGTAGAAGAATTTGGTATTAGAATCATCCCATGGTGGCAGCACTAGTGAACCTAGAGTTAGGGAACACTCCTTTGACACTAGGAACTTGAGCAGGATAGTCCCTCCTTACCAGCAGGTGATGACATTCATAAGTGGATTTCTGCTTTAGAGAGGGCCTGTGTAGTTCAGAAAGTTCCTCAGGGCCAGTGGGCAGCTATTCTGTGGCTCTCCTTTGCTAACAAAGATAGAGATAAACTCTTAAGTGTGAAGGAAGAAGATGCAGACAATAACAAAGTCTTGAAGAGTGCCATCATAAGTGGGTTTGGGTTAACCACTGAGCAATAAAGGGTTAAGTTTAGGGACACACAAAAGGCAAACACTTAAGACTGGGTATATTTTGTATATAGTGCTATTAAGGCTCTGGAAGGCTGGCTTCTTAGAAGCAATGTGCATGATTGTGAGGGACTGTACAATTTACTTGTGAACAAGCACATCCTTAATAACTGTCAAAAATCAGCAACTGCGCCAGTACTGGTGGACTCAGATCAGACCTCTCCCCAAGATTTGGAAAGAAGGCAAATGAGTGGGTCCGCACCAGAGTGAAACAAAAGTCTCATGGTAGTAGTGACCAGAAGAACCAAGATTCTTCTAAGGTCCAAGAATAAAGTGGGAAGAAATCTAAAGGAAATAAAGTCTTCTGAAGGTCCTCAAAAAATCTTCCTCTGGGAGTGGGTCCAATTCATCTTCCTCCTCTAACAAGAAACCTTGGTGCTATTTGTGTAAGGAAGAAGGCCACACCAATACTGCTACTATTAATCCTAAACCTCCTAGTGCCCCTAGCAATAGCACTGGTGGTAGTAGTGCCCCCACCCCCAAAAGAATGCCTAAGAAAGTTCAGTGGACACTTAGCTGTCAGAAGGCCTTTGATAACCTGAAGCAAGCCATGTGCCCTGCTCCAATTATGCAAAGTCCTGACTACTTCAAACAATGCATTGTCCATACAGATGCTTATGAGATAGGGATACGTGCAGTATTGTCACAGCTTCATACAGAAGGTCAGGATCAACCAGTAGCTTTTATAAGCAGAAAGTTGACCCCCAGGGAGAAGCATTGGTCAGATAAGAGGGAGGCCTTTCCTGTGGCCTGGACCTTGAAGAAGTTGAGGCCATTCCTGTTTGGCACTCACTTCATTGTTCAGATAGACCATAAGCCCCTCTTATGGCTTAAACAGATGAAGGGTGAAAACCTCAAACTTTTGAGGTGGTCCATTTCTCTACAGGGGATGGACTTTTCAGTAGAACGTAGGCCTAGGAGTAACCATGCCAACAAAGATGGACTTTCCAGATATTTCCACAAAGAAAATGAAGACTAAAATGGGCAAGGTTAGCCTCATGTCCTTACGTTTGGGGGGTGTAGGAAAGCAGAATCTGCTTTCATGGTTACCCCCACTTTGTATCTGGTGTCAGTGTGTTTTGTCTGTAGACTGCTGGGATCCTAATAGTCTTGACCCCAGCAACTGTTCTATCTCCCGTAAATTGGCTCTGGTAAGTACTTTGGTACATCCACAATTGGCTACTGGTGTACCCTTATAAGTCGCAAGTATATGGTACTAAGGTACTCAGGGCATAGGTACACCAGAGGCTCCCATGGGCTGCAGCATGTATTTTGCCAACCGTGGAAGTCTACTTAAACTTGAGTACAGACCTGCCATTGCAGCCTGTGTGAGATGCTGCTTGCACCTCTCATAACAGATATGTTTCCTTATGTCTGAGGTCACTGCACTCAAAATCTATAAGTCACCCCTATGATAAGAAGGGTGCTTGGTTACAAATGTGAGGGTGCCCCTGCATGAGCTGGACCCCCTACAAACCCCTGATTTGATTATTCAGCCTTTGTAAGAGCGGTCAGCCATTTTAAGGTATATAGTGGGCATCAGTTAATACGTGATGTCTAACTATATAATGGCTGCACTGGACCTGGTCATGTTTTGTAGCAAACATGTTGGAATCATACCTCAACACCAATTCTAGCACTACAAGGATGATCCCAAGTACTGGGGGCTCCTTAGGGGAACCCCTGTACTCCAAGTAACAACCTTTCAGGGTCTGCCAGCAACCTAGTGCTGCTGTCAACCACAGGCCCGATTCTGCCCTACTGCTACTAAGCTCGAAAATGAGAAGGTAGAAAAATAGGTTTCCTGTCACAGGGAGGTGTGGCTTGCCGGTTGCTTCAGACTGCTTTGAAGGGCACATTTGCCAGTTCAGGAACCCCTGGCTTCTTCTTTGGCGCGAAAATGGACAAAGACCAGGGGAGTATCCTTCCCTTGGTCCAACCCCTCCTCTGGGAGGGACCCCTGAGTCGTTCCAACCCTTTCCTTAGGGTACTTAAGGGTTCTCCTGTGGGTGGGTCCTCAGATTCTTCGTGGAACAAGACTCTCAACCTCTGAAACCAAGACACTTTTTGACCATTTTGACACTTGGACTTCGGCGGACTTCGACTGGACCCAAGACTGCATCTGCTCCTGGTCTCACTGCTCTTCAAGTCTTCTGCGTCATCTTTGTCTGTGCATCATCCAGGTTCTCCAGAAGGCCTGTGGGGATCAGGACATCCAAAGTATACTCCCTTGGCGTGAAGGAGTCAACATGCGACTCCTACACGTTGTAACCCTCACTATCTTATGTAACACATCCTGTAAATTGATTTACGTACATATAATTTATTGTCTTTGTATAATGTGGATGTGTGATTTGAAGAACTCCAACACCCTGGACTGGATAGTGCTATAAAATTTGAAATAAGACAAAATAGTGGTATTTAAATTGTTATTTATGTAAATATTCGAACAGACCACCACATCTGACACAATATAATGCAAGATGTGTGCTTAGACTATGTCTGGTGCTAATTGTTCTCATGTTCCAGGGCGAGGTTAAACTGCTCAAACATTTAAACAAAACATTAGGCTTTTGAGTGGCTGAATGGTGCAGTGTGAAACAGTCAAATAAAGTTGGGTCGCAGCTGAGGAGGGGCAGGATGCAGTCAGCATAGCTGCCAAGGTTTCAGAATGCATTGTTGGACATTTTCATAATATCAGTACAGTTATGAGTGACATATCAATGATTATGAGTGACACTTTCTCGTGAGCAATGAAGACTAGGGAAACGTTTAGATATCAGAAATTACACCCATATGAGCAATTGCTGCAAAGCACCAGAAATGGAAGGGCGTAAACAGGAGACTCCTCCTTGCAGTCCAGCTGCACAGACTATTAACACCAACTCAATTGACTAATCTGAAAGCAATTTAAGCTTTATGGGCAAAACAATATTTTATAACGTAAACAGCTTCAGTTATGGTCCACTGCAAAACTCATTACAAGAACATTATTAACGTTTCTTCCACACTCATATGTTGTTAATACTCCACAGTCTTGCAGCGGACCAATTCAAAGGGGCTGGGGGTCACACAGACTCTGGGAATGCACCTCAATACTAAATATATTTGTAGCTAAAGTGAACGTTTAAAGGTTCAGGAGTCCCACCGTTAAAAATAGATTTGCATGCAAAATACTAAAATGCGCTACTAACTGGGAGAAAATATTACAGGCCCAAACTAATCTTGATACCATGTGGAAGAAAATTGTGTTTTTCAGTGCAGACAATATGTGGGCATATTAAAAGGAACTACACATAGTTTGCATAACTGGTACATTTGGCTTGAAAAACAATTTAGAGAGACTCCACAATCTATGTTATTCAGGGAGAAGCGTTGTTTAAGTTTTTAGAAATAAACTGAAACAAACATGTTAGAGCTTCCCACATACAGTACTGCTTGCAGATACACTTCAGCAGATTGATTCGCACAAAAATTAACTTGTACGCGAGCTCCTTTTATAAGCACATGAATCTTTCATTTTTCTAATAGCAATAAACTTTTTTAACATTTTGCTGCGCACACAACCACGAACATGCTCGCACCAGACTCCACCTCGGGTAATATGAGCAGAAATGTACTCACCACAGCACGTGAAAGCTTGGATCAGGGATAGGAGGGCCTTGTTATAACACACACAGCATGAATCTTTTGGTGACCTGGTGACCAGTACGTGGTAGGAGAAGGGTGGGTAAGCACTAGCTCCAAACAGGGACAGGCGCACTGCCTGCTGCCCAGCGCCGCAGTGCTGGATCACGCCAGTGGGCTGTGGCTGTCAGTAATGAGCAATTTACAAACGTAACTACCTCTCTTGATTCGTCCTGTAAATTCAGACAGCAATCAGCTGTGGGGGCGAATGATGAGGTGTGAAAACCTTCTGGGAGTTTTTGATGCAAAACAAAAGGGAAGGGCACAGGTCAAGTGCAGGGCCATTAGCACGTCAAAGCACTCGCACTTTGACATACCAATGGCCCTGCTACAGACAGAAGGAGGGAGGAGAAATTCTTTCATCCCCTCGTCCCCCCACCCTCGTCCCCCGCGTCCCCCCCACTACAAAATCTGGGGGGGGGATATGTCCCCCGTGCCCCCCACACTTCCTACGCCCATGCTCGGAGGTAGGAATCTCTCTAGAACTATGCCCAAGACACATAGCTATATACTGACGTCACATACTGGGCTAAGTCCCACCAAAGCCGCGCTCACCTTCTACTGATTTAACTTGCTTAATGTTCTAAACCTAGTAGAACTCAAATAAAACTACGTAATTGCTACTCAATCTTATTACTCAACTGCTACTAAATAATATTACTAAAATGTCAAGAAAGGCCAAGAAAGAGTGGGACGAAAGGGTTTGGTCCGATTTACTGGATGCATGCAAGTGCAAAGATCAGACCACTTTTTGGAGCCTAATTGCTAGAGGCACCAGGGGAGTGACAGAATGTAAAGATAAATTTCTAGAGGAAAAGATATGGGTCGAGCATTTCACTATGTTATACTCTTGCACAAGCTCAGGTGAAAGTGGAGGTTGGGATAGTTTGCAGGCCCCCTTGGTAGCATATGATGCACCCCTTGTATTTTCTTTAACAGAAACTATCTCTGCAATTAAGGCAGTTAAGTCAGGGAAAGCACCAGGCCCTGACAGAATACCAGGTGATCTTTGGAAACACGAAAATTACATCTGGGCTCCTTATATCAATTTATTATCCAACGAAATTGCTCAAGGAGCTGCTATTCCGGAAACCTGGAAGGGGGCAGAGATTGTGGCTCTGTTCAAGAAGGGTGATAGGTCAAATCCCTCGCATTACCGACCTATCAGCCTTATTGACGTGTTACAAAAAATCTTTGCACGACAGGTTCTTGGTCGGCTTACCTACTGGATTGAAGAGCACTCTATTTTTACAAAATATCAGGCAGGTTTTAGATGTAAGATAAGTACTGTTGACCAGGTTTTTAGATTTTTATGTTTAGTCTGGAAATATACCATTATAAGGAGTTCCCATATATATGTGGCTTTTGTTGATTTGAAGGCAGCTTTTGACATGGTTCCTAGGGCAGCCCTATGGAAGACATTAAACAAAATGGGTGTCCCTGGAAATATCCTTCAAATTTTAATTAGACTCCATGAGAACAATTATGCACGTGTAAGATGGGGACCGAATGGAGAAGTCACTGAGAAAATAAAAATAGCAAAAGGGGTAAGGCAAGGGTGCGTAATGGCACCTACCCTATTTTCTCTATATGTCAATGACATCCCTGATACTCTTTTGGGCTGCGAGCATGACTCTCCCAAATTGAGTGGGCAAGCCGTTCCGGCACTATTATTCGCAGACGACACAATTTTAATCTCTCAGACACCTAGGGGGCTCCAAAACCTTTTAAACACATTCAGTTTGTATTGTCATGATAAGGAATTAGAAATTAACTCCTCAAAAACAAAAATCATGACAATCAACCCCCATAAAGGCTTTAATAAGGTTTTTAAAATAAACAACGAACCTATTGAAGAAGTCCCTAATTTTAAATACCTGGGCATTATTTTAGACAGTGATGTTACATGGAAAACGCAATTGGAGAATTCAAAATTAAGGTTAACCCAAAATCAGGTACCAATCCTAAGGAAACACAAGAATAGCCATTACAAAGCGGTCTCACCAGCTATTGAATTATTCAAATATAAAGTGCAATCTTCTTCACTTTATGGTGCGGACCTTTGGGCTTATGCTTTAAAGGATACCTTCCGAGTGAGGGAAAATTCCTTCATTTTTTTTTAACATCATTTTTATTGCAACACCAATATAACTGTACAGACAAGATAAGCAGCAATAATATTTCACTGTGTACAAGAGCAGCATCAATCAGTCTTTCAGTTATCCGGGAGGTCCATCCTTTCCTCCGGTGTGGTTGACCTCATCCACGGGCAGTTCCTGTATCACCTTACATTGTCTGTCTGTGGCAATAGGCAAGCATTTCAGGGTTGCTTTTGCAATTTTCACCCCTCCCCCACCCCCGATTTCGGTACCTCAACAACCCGCCAATTCCAGCTTCCTTCCCACCCTCCCCCGTGGTCGCTCTGTGCTGCATTAACAGTATGTAAGTGCCTGGTGTGTTGTAGGAGGAACAGACATTCGCTAAGGTGTGCTCTCCTGTACAGTGACAGGGCTTGTTCCATCTAGCTCACCCTCGCCCTCCGACTCCTCCTCATCCATGTCGCGGAGCGCCTGCACCATCATTTCCCATGCAGTTGCCCTCTCCAGAGCCTTCTCGTAATTCATCCTCCATGCCACCTGGTATCTCAAGGTACTTTCACATGCGGCCCACCTCAGACATTCCCCATACCACCTTCTATATGTGGGCCCCACTCTCGACTTCCAGTTCCTCGTAATCTCCCGCTTGGCCAGGATAAGTCCCAAGTCTATAAATTTGCTAGTTGTCTTGTTTCTAGGCGTGTGCGGGAACCAATGGAGGATGCCAACCGCTTTAGTGTACTGGATATCTCTGTCCGTCGCGCTGTTGAGGGCCCGCCCAACTTCCTGCCAGTAGTCTCCCAGAGAGGGGCAATCCCATAGCATGTGACCCAGGTCCGCCCCGACTGTATGACATCTGGGGCAAGCAGCATTATCCACCCCGAAATACTGTTGTATTTTCCCCGGTGTGAGGTATGCCCTGTGAATGACATAGAAGTGGATTAATTGAAACCTGGCGTTTCTCGAGCTCTTTCGTGCTCGCCTAAGTAACTGGCCCCAGGTCGTATCAGGTATCTCCACTTGCAGGTCCAGCTCCCACTTGGCCTTCAGGGCCGTCAATGGTTGCAAGGCCTCCCGCTGCATCCTAGAGTACAAGCAAGTGACAGCCTTAAAGGTCCCCGCTGCCATCATTGTGTATTGACAGGCCATAGAAATGCTCGGCTCCTGCAACCCTTCCCCCCAGTGGGCTTGCATAGCGCCTGTTACCGCTGCATGCAACAAGTAGTCGCCCCTTGGCAGGTCAAAACGCTCCTGCAGGTCCTGAAACTGTAGCAACACCCCATCTTCATATAAGTCACCCAGCATTTGTATCCCCGCCTCCTCCCAACCTAATAAGCGCGACCAGTCCCCTCCATGCGGGAGGGCCGTGACCATTCCCAGCGGAATTTCAGGGGCATACATAAGGCGGACTCCCGCCCGCTTACGGGCCCGGTCCCAGCAGAGTCGGAACGTCTGTTCCTCGACCGTCAAATCCCCCACTCGGAGCTTCTGGTGCAACGTGACGTACGCCAGAACATGCCGCGGGGTACCATCTGCTCTCGCATCTTCAGGGCCTCTATACACTCTCGCAACCTCCTGAGTAAAAATCTGTAGTTGCGCTGCCAAGTAATACCCCTCGAAATCCGGCACCGCCATCCCTCCTTCATCCTTGGGGCGCATCAGAGTGTCGAGCGCTATGCGCCTCCTTCCCGTGCCCCACAGGAACGCTATGACTAGAGATCTTAGGCGTTTAAAGATAGAACTAGGGATCCACACCGGAAGCGTCCTAAAATAATACAAAAGCCTGGGCAGGGCTACCATTTTGAGCAAGGAGATCCTACCAGCCAGGGATAATGGCAGGGTCGACCAGAAGTCCATGGACCCCCGTAGGGCATTAACACAGCGGGTGATGTTGCCTTCCAGTAAATCAGCCGGGGCATGATAAACATAGACCCCCAAGTAATGCAGGCAGCGCGGCTCCCATCTAAGTTCTTGCACAGTGAGTGGGCATGATTCTCCTGATCTCAGAGGGAACAGGCAGGATTTAGGCCAGTTGACCTTCAGGCCCGACAACCGGCCGAACCGCCCTAGTAGTCGCCGTGCCCCCTCGAGCTCGGGGCCCGCATCGGCCAGAAACATCAACAGGTCATCCGCGTACAAGGAATTGAAGTGCCGCTTGCCCCTAAACGATAAACCCGCATAGTGGCGGCCTAGCCTGGCCTCCACAGCAAAGGGTTCCATCGCCAATGCGAACAGGAGCGGAGATAGGGAACACCCTTGTCTAGTGCCACGCCTGACTGGGTATTGCCTCGAGATCAGAGTGCCCACTCGAACTCTCGCTACCGCATCAGTGTACAGGACCTTAGTCCAGTTTATATATCCGTCCCCCAGTCCGAAGCGTCGCATCACCTCATACAGGTAACCCCACTCAAGGCTGTCAAAGGCCTTCTCTATGTCAATGGAAAGGACAAATGGGGAAACGGCACTCGGCCAGTCCGCACCCATCAGCCTCGTAAGCCTACGAATATTGTGGGTAGTGTTGCGTGTCGGAATAAAACCGCACTGGTCTCTATGAACAAGGCCCGTCATGTGCACCAGCAGTCTGTTGGCAAGAATTTTACTCAGGATCTTGTAGTCCATCGTCAACATGGACAGCGGACGGTACGAGGACAAAGCCGCACCCTCCCTGCCCGGTTTTAAGAGCAGGATCATGAGGGCCTCACTCATGGAGGTCGGGAGCCTACCCTTCGTTTGAGCTTCATTGTATACCTCGCGCAGCCGCGGAGCCAGGTACTCCAGATATTTACTGTAGAATTCGATTGGGAGCCCGTCAAGTCCCGGGGTTTTGTTCCTAGCCATTTGCTTTACTGCACACCCTATTTCTCCAAGAGTGATGGGCCGACCCAGCTCTTCCGCCTCCGAGTCCTCTACCCTAGGTAGTTGTAGGCCGTCCAAGAACTCCCCCAGCTCATCCTCCCCTCCTGTCTCACCACTCTCATAGAGCCCCTCGTAATAAGTTCGAAACTTATTCAGGATCCCGGGCTGAGTGTGGCAGGGCTCCTCCCCCACCTCCTGGATCATCATGATCGGCATGCCCCTCCCGACTGGGTTAGCGAGCCATGCCAGCATAGACCCCGCCTTATCACCCTCCGCATGTGCCCTCGTCATGTACGCCTTGTGGTCAAAGCTGCGCAGCCGCTCCAGTTCTACAGCCAGCCCCTCCCGCGCCCCACTAAGCCCCTCCTGCAACTCAGGGTGGTTCGGGCGACCCTTCTCGAGTTCCCTCAGCCGCGTTTCCGCCTTATCCAAATCGTCCATCAAAGTCTTGCGGGCCCCAGCCGTGTGCCCAATACAGTGTCCCCGCACCACCACCTTAAACGCATCCCACTCTATCGCCCTCGTGGAGGCCGAACCACTATTTTCCACAAAGTAGCTTTCAATACGGTCTCCCAAAGCCTCCCTGAACAGCAGATCATCCAGGGTGTCGGGTTGCAGGCGCCATGTTGGCACGCAGTTAACGGCCACCATCCAATTCAGAGATATCAACAATGGGTTGTGGTCCGATAGCGTCCTGGCCAAGTATTCCGCCCCACCCACTGCAGGGAGCACGCATGGCGAACAAAGAAACGCATCTAGCCTTACGTGCAAATCATGCAGGTGCGAGTGAAAAGAGTAGTCCCTAGTGGTGGGGTGCAGCGCCCTCCATGCATCCCTGAGGGCCCAACTTTCCTGCCATTCCTTCCTGCGCCTGGCGACTCTATGTACTGGGGACGCGCGTAGTGGGGGATGGGACCTATCCAATAACACATCCTCAACAGAGTTGAAATCCCCCCCCAAGAGGACCGGCCCTGCCAGATAGCCCGCCAGTTTACCCGAGATAGTGGACAGAAATGCGGGCAGATCCACATTAGGGGCGTACACATTGCAGAGAGATATCACCCTGCCTCTTAGCCTCCCCTCCACCGCCACATACCTGCCCTCCGGGTCCACCAATGTTTTTGTCACCTGGAAGGGGACCCCCGCCCTTATCCAAATCAGTGTCCCCCTTGCAAAAGCTGAAAACGTCGTGTAAAACAACTGCCCCCTCCAGCGTCTCTGCAGAGCAGCCCCCTCTTGCTTATTAAGATGCGTTTCTTGCAGGAACGCTATATGAACCCCTCTATGCTTGAGGTATGCCTGAACTTTATGCCTGCGTGTCATAGATTGCATACCCCGCACATTCCAGGACACACATTTCAATACCCCGGTACTAGCCATCTCTCCCAACACAACTGGACCAGACAACAAAGAACAATGTCCTCACATGTCCCGCGACCACGGTCCACCCCACCCTCCCGCTCCAAACAGGAAGCCAAACCCCCCCAACAACAACTACCCCCTGAGCAACCCCAACTGCTCGCAACGCCCACCCCCCCAGGACAGGCCCCCCCGCAACTGGAAGTACCCCCATCCAAACCAACACTCCCAACCACCCCTCGAAGAAAGGCAGTAATGGCCGCAGTCTCCACTGCGGTGACCTTAGGGGCCAGTAAGGCGTGGCTCGACGCGCTAGATCCTCAAAGCAAATCAACCCCGCGCACTCCACCCCACAATCCCCACATTACAGCGCCCCAAGACCTCAAGTATCAGCGGTCCACTGCCACGGGCCCAATGCCCCGGTGTCCAACCAGCGAGTCCGCTCCATTAGTTCAGTTCAACACGCCTCAAGTATCTCCTCCGAAGTCTGCGGCGTCACAATAGGGCCTCGGGCTCCACCAAATTCCGATTGTCCCGTCTCCGAGCCCGTGCCGGGGTCCTCCGAGCCCGTACCCTTCCCGGACTGGCTTCTGGTTCTGGATAAGTCCACTACCGCCTGTAAGGCTGCCTGCCTCTCCGCCTCAGTCTGCGACACCGAAGGCTTGCCGGTCCTCCTGCGGTTCCTCCTGATCCGTTGGGATTGCCTGACCGGTCGCGCCACCTTAGCCTCCTCTTCTCTGGCCTTAGCACCGTCCGTTCCCGCTTTATAAGTGTCCCACCAGGCCCAAGCATCCGCAGAGGATGTAAAGAAGAGAGATTGTTCATCCACTACCACTCTCAGCTTGGCTGGGAACAGCAGGGAGTACTTGATGCCTTCATCACGGAGCTCCCGCTTGAGGGACAGAAAGTTCGCCCTTAGCCGCTGTGTCTCAAATGTATAATCCGGGAACATAGTGACCCTGCTGTTGTCCACTTGAAAGGGCCCTGCCTCCCTCGCCCTCTGTAAAAGCCAGTCCCTGTCCCGGTAGTGGAGCAATTTGAACACCACAGGGCGAGGTGGGAGGCCCGAGGCCGGCGGGCGCGCTGGGACCCTATGCGCCCGTTCCAGGGAGAAGAAGGGGGACAGTCCCTCCGGCGCGACCTCCGTCCGCAACCAGTGATCAAGGTAGCCCACCATGTCGTCGCCTTCAATTTTTTCTGGCAGGCCCACGAGGCGTACGTTGTTGCGCCTATTCCGGTTTTCCGCATCTTCGGCCCTCCGTTCCAGCACCTTCAAGCGGTCCATCACCTCCGCCATCTGCGCCGTCACCGCTGCATGGCCCGGGGCCAATTCCTTAACCGTGACCTCCACGGACTTCACTCTGTCCTTAAGTTTATCATGGTCGGCCTTCAGGAGGCCCAATCCCGTCGCCACCTGAGCTATATCTTGCTGCAAAGCGTCCCTTGTGGTGGCGATGGCCTCCAGGATACGGTCCTGCATCCGCTGCAACGCCGATTGATCTCGATCCGCTCCTTCCGCAGCCTCTGTGTCGGTCGCCCCATCTCCCTTCTTATTTGGCTTCCCCATCTGGGCCGGCTCAAGTGATGGCCTCCGACACCGTCCCCGTTCGCTCTCCGCACGTCGCCGGGCTCTGCCCTCAAGAAGGGTCCCTGCAACCGCAGAGGAAAGGAGCCCGTCCTGTTCGTGCCCGGGGCGCTGCTCAGGTCTCCGGATCCAAGGCTGTGACCAGGGATCAAGGTTTCCGGTCTACCGCTAGCCCGGATGGCGCCAGTCGCCCTCAGTAGGGTGACAGTTGCGCATTACAAATAATAAATACAATACAATACAATACAGAGGCCCGGGGCCACCGTCCCTGGGCTATAGCCACACTGTTGCCTCCGCTACCAAGGGGCGGATCCCAATCGCCCGTGGTGTGCCCAGGGTCCACTCCGACACCCAGGGAGGGGTGCGACGCAGCCTCTAGCACCTCCGACCCGAAGGGGTAACAGTTCTCAGGGGGGCTCTGGTTCGGGGACTCCGTCGTCTCCGTATCTCATGCCACCGCCGCCATTTTAGGTCGAGGACTTCGCGCCTGAGTCCAGTTTTCTGAGTCGGATAACTGGCTTGGAATGGCCTGGTGTCGTTCTCCGTGGGTACCGGACCCTCCGTGGTACCTTCCAGTGTCGAATGATATCAATTACGCCGGGGTCCGATCAGATTTTCAGGATATTTTCCGGGATCGGGCGCGGAGCTCCGAGCTCACGCTGCCTACCTCCTCGGCATCCAAGCCACGCCCCGAGGGAAAATTCCTTCATTAGGCAACTCTTAGGGATACCCGGGTCAACTCCAATGACACCCATATTATGGGACCTTAATTTTAGGCGTACTGATGATTATGCTTCTCTTCGCCCGCTACTCTATTGGGTCCGTCTATGGTCCACTGAGGAGCTGGCTGTTTATAGAGAAGCATTGCAAGAGATATTGGCAATAAAGAATATCACGCCCTTGCCATGGCTAGAGTACGTCAAAAAATGGTTCGAAAAATTAGGGTTAAGCGATTTCTGGCTTGACCCCGATTCCCTTACAAGTAGTTCAAAACACATCTTGAAGCAAAGGTACTGGGACTATAATAGAGACGTAGTGCTTGCAAATCCCAGAACAGGGACTCTAACTTCAAAATTTTTTGAAATTAAAATGAACATGCAACTAGAGCCCTTCATGGATGAAATCCACCCTCCATTGGCTAAAAGCCTATATCTAAAGTTCCGCTATGGCATTTTGCTATTAAAAGATAGAACAACTAGCTGGAACTGCAATAAGGGGTTGACTGGGGTTGCTGGCTCTAACATATGTGAGTTATGTGAAATGGGGGTGAAAGAAGATGAGTCTCATGTTTTATTTATATGCCCAGCATACCTTAAAGCAAGGAAAAAATGGCTCAAGCTTATTTGTAATAGGCTAGGCCTTAGACAAACCAAGGTTGGCCTAAGAATATTTAAAGGCGATACTGCACAACCGATTGTGTTTAGCCTAAGTCGTTTTTTCCTATGTGTTGCCTTGATTAGGAGAAAGAAAAATCAGAGAACTTAAATATAATGGGCTATTTTACCATGTTATTGACTGTCTGTTAGTATAATGCTGCCTGTCTTATTGTTATGGTGTATATCACTTTTTAAACACAACAGATATTTAATTTATTATTTTACCTTTGTGTATATTTAGTTAGTGTTCTTTATAGAAAGGGGACCGACCAGGAACTAGTCAATCCCGGTGTAGATGACTTTTGCGTACTTTGCACAAATAAGATGTGATGATAAATTTTTACCCACTGCTGCTATTTACTATGTATTATAATGATGTGTCATGATTTTAATGTATTGTATCTTACAAGGTTTTTTAAACCGAATAAAGATTGAAATGAATGAAAACCTTCTTGGAGTTTTTGATGCAAAACAAAAGGGAAGGGCACAGGTCAAGTGCAGGGCCATTAGCACGTCAAAGCACTCGCACTTTGACATACCAATGGCCCTGCTACAGACAGAAGGAGGGAGGAGAAATTCTTTCATCCCCTCGTCCCCCCACCCTCGTCCCCCGCGTCCCCCCCACTACAAAATCTGGGGGGGGATATGTCCCCCGTGCCCCCCACACTTCCTACGCCCATGCTCGGAGGTAGGAATCTCTCTAGAACTATGCCCAAGACACATAGCTATATACTGACGTCACATACTGGGCTAAGTCCCACCAAAGCCGCGCTCACCTTCTACTGATATAACTTGCTTAATGTTCTAAACCTAGTAGAACTAAAATAAAACTACGTAATTGCTACTCAATCTTATTACTCAACTGCTACTAAATAATATTACTAAAATGTTTGTTGATTTGTTTGTTAAAATGTTTCGAACATACTTTCAAAAGGTCATTCGGACCCGAGACTAGCTTGCGATAAGGGTTTCAACCTTGCCCACTATGTTCTAACAGAATTTCCGTCCCGCTCTAAGGAGGAACTCTAATCTATATCGACTCAAGTTAGTACCTCGGTAAGAAAGCATTTGTTATGGAGAGCACTGCCATCCGGGTCTGTCAAACAGGCCATTGTTGAGATCTCAATAGAAAACAACAGGCGTTTGACAAGATGCTAGTTTATTGCTCTACGAAGTAGCTATGTGGGCAACTTAAGTAGTAACCAAAACCGTGCCGGAAAAGTAGCAGGCGACCTGCGTGAGAGTATTTAAGGACTTCAACACCCGCCATGTTGGCTGCTATCTTAAGAGCATTAGCAGTGAAGCATGCTCCAACACGCTTTGAACAAGGTGCGCCTCCATTTCATGATCTTACTTTGGTCACTAGTTGCAGATATGTCTGCCGGGCTCTCAATACACAACACCCGACCTTTATGGTGCGTACACGTCGCAAAGATATTTGCTAGATCATCCTCTATGCTTCCACATCTAGGGCAGTCAATTCCCGAAGTCCCTCCCCATTGTGCGATTCTCGCAGGGGTATAGTATAAGTGATAAACAGTTTTATAATGTTGTGCCTGAAGAGATGCACAACACAAGATACTCTGCCCCAGATCTAATGATAGGAGGAAGCACTCTTCTCCTATTTCTAACTTGGTCGCCCATTTGTCCGCCATCCCATACATATCATCTTGTTTCGCTTTTATCAACTCAGAATAAAATCTCCTAATTGCACAGTGCAAACCTAATTGTATAATATCCATAATTGGAATTTTATCAAACCCTGCCGGTCCCCTCCTCTTTGTGTCGATATAGCTTCTCACTTGTAGAAATTTAAAAAAAATTGCCTTGACTCTAAACCATACTTTGTCTGTAACTCCGAGAATTGAAGCATTCCTTGTGTATCCCTAACATCACTAATCATCCTTATCCCCTTCCTCCCCGATTCTCCAAAGACCGGTCCCGAAAAAATATCTGCAGGGAAAGTAGGGTTAGCACTCATCCTAGTGTAAGCATTATATTTCCAAAGTCCAAAACTTTTTGCAAACACTTTCCAGATACAATGCGCTGCCGAAATCGTCTTGAACCGTGTCCTTTTTAAAATAACTAGAGGCAGTATGCTTCAAAAACAGATTCTCCGCTTCTGCCCTATAACTAAACCATATATTGCTAATGTACCAAACTGCCCCTCTGCCTCTGCTCCCCCTAAAAGTCCTACCATATACTGTAATGCTGCTGCCGAGTAAAAGAGCTTTAAATCTGGTAACGACCAGCCACCCCTACTCCGAGGCAATGCCATATATCTAAGAGCTCTCCTTGTCTTTCCCTTGGCCCAGATAAATCTATTGATCATGTGCACGCATCCCTTAAACCATTTATATTCAAACAGCAGTGGGATTGCTCTAAAGATATATAAGAACTTGGGTAAAATCATCATCTTTACAATGTTGGTGCGTCCCACAATTGAGAGATGCAGGTTCTCTAGCCTATCTACGTCCTTCCTCACTTTAGCCATTATTGGTGTTATATTTTTCTCTACTAAGGTACCTAAGTCAGAGGTGATAGTTACCCCAAGTATACTCCAGCCTGCACCACTCTATGATCAGAGCAGACCGCATGTTGATTTTTTATTATCTGCGTCTTAGTGGTATTCAATGCATATCCTGAAACCTGGCCGAATCTCAGGGCCTCAATCTCCACCTACACTACGGCCTCTGTGGGGTTGGGTGTTATCACTGCCACGTCATCGGCGTATGCAAGCACCTTGCATTGCCCCATAGGTGTATGCAGCGGGGGTATTCTCTCACACATCTCTATTCTTCGGATCAGCGGGTCCATATGCATCACAAATAAAAGCGGGGAACATGGGCAGCCCTGTCTGGTACCTCTCCTTATTTGAAGTGGGCGGGTTGATCCTGCATTGATTTCTAATTGCAGTCCTCGGGTCCATATATAGTGCTTGGACTGCTTTAATATATCCTTCTCTAAAGCCTGATATTTTTAAAATATGTCACAGATAATCCCAAGAGACCCGATCAAAGGCTTTTTCTGCATCTAATAGCATTACTGCCATCGGGTCTCCTGCGACCTCTGCGGCATCGAATAACGTGATAACCTGGCGTGTATGGTGAGTCGTGGCCCTACCTGGAATAAAACCGTGTTGGTTACTGCTCACCAAATTACCAATTATTTGAGCAAATATTGTTGCTAATGTATTAGAAAATATTTTTGTGTCGGAGTTCATGAGTGTAATTGGCCTGTATGATCCAGGTTCAATGGCTGATTTCCCTTTCTTTAAAATTATAACAATATCGGCGCCTCCCCATGACCCTGGTATAGAGTCCCCTGCCTGTGCCTTCTGCATCGTTATGACCATGTCCTCGCAGAGTACATCCCAGAATACCTTATAAAATTCCATTGGGATTTGGTCTGGGCCTGACACTTTTCCAGAAGGGAGATTTAATATAGCAGCTTTAATCTCTTCTAGATCTAAGGGCTCTTCCAATCCTTCAGATTCTGTCTCCATCAGCCGTACCACCGGGATGTCCTCCAGGTATGCCCCAAATTCCTCAGGGTCTCTGCCTTGCTGATCGTAATACAGTGCAGCATAAAACCTCCTGAACACCTCCCGTATTTCGTCCGCATCTGTGTGTAGTCTCCCTGCTGAATCCCTGATTTCCCTTACCTTCCCTGAAGCAGCCTTTTGCCTTGTGCGTATGGCCAGAGTACGCCCAACCGTCTCACTAAAATCGTGGAATCTCTCCCTTAAGGGTCATGAAGATCTTAGCTGCCTTATTTGCAATATCCTCTTCCGCCTCCATTTTTGCCTTTGCTATCTTTATGAGAACATGATCTAACAGACCCCCTGTTAACACGCAATGATAAAGCTCCTCCTCCACGTCCAATACTGCCCTAGCTAGTTCCCTATTCCTGATCTGCTCCTGCTTCCGTTTAAAAGAATTGAAGCTTAGGGCCTCCCCATGCACTCCCGCCTTAAAAGCATCCCAGACTATTCCTGCTGCCGCACTACCCCTATTGATATCGAAATAATCTTTAATCCATTGTGACATGTGCTGTATATATATATATGATCCTGCAGGAGCCCTCTTTCAAATGTCTGGACCCTCTCCTTCCTACTCCTTGTTGATGTATCTAGACTTAAAATCAGAGGATTGTGATCACTGAATATCCCGGGGAGTCTCTCCATCTTAGCACCAGAAATCAATGAATTGGAGGTAAGGGAGTAGTCCAGTCTTACACATATCTGATGGGGGGCAGAATAGTACGTAAATCCTTTATCCCCAGGTCTTGTTTTTCCCCACACATCCGAAAGCATGTTATATCTTACCATATCCACTAATGCTCGATGTACTCTTTGTTTTCCTTCCCTGATACCTCCCAAATGATCCTACCCCTAACCCATCCGGTCCATTGATGTTAAAGTCCCCCCCCAAAAATGACACGAGGAGCCCAGGCAGCTAGCTCCATGTCCAAAAACTCGAAAACCTCTGGGTCGTCCTCTGTTGATCCATAAATTACCCCTAGGGTAGTCCACTCCGCCTCCAAAAAACACTCGACTAGCGTCCACCTACCCCATTGATCTTCAAGTTTCCTTCTAGTTATCACATTCCTGCTCTTAGCTAATATAGCAACGCTTCTATTCTTTGAGCCTTGTTTGGAATACGCTAAGACCTGGAAACCTAGTTGATCCAGAGAACACCCCTGAGAAACCATATAATGAGTTTCTTGTAACAATATAAAGTCTGCATACATCTGCTTTAATGATATTGAAATCCTTTGCCTTTTCTGACGATCATTTAGACCGCTGACATTCCAAGTTACCAGTCTAATAGCCATTAAATGCTTCTGACTGAGTTACCGCCCATAAAGCCATGAAACCATAGAGAGTTCTTTTCCCCATCAATACTTACATCGGATTTCTCTTTAATTACTGTTTTCATAGTCACCTTAGTGCAAAATGTGCCCAACCCTTCCCGCACCCGTCCTGTTCCACCCGTACATTTTTTTAATCTGTCATGCCCTGTACCCCTTCTTCCACCCTCCCCCACCCCAGACACCCCACCATTACGAGCCCCCCCCCTTACTGGCAAATAGGTCAATCCTGACCTATGTTGACAGCCTAGGCCCCAGGATGTCCCCCCCTCTCCCTTTCTTCGCCGTACATGCTACCTATTTTTGTGTGCTGACCCTATTTTTACGTCATTTCATCACCTTATATCACCAATTTGTGCTAGCGTTTACCTACTGAATACATACACACTATTGCTGTGCCTTTTGGTTGACTTGTTTTAGAGCCACCATCTGGCTATTCTGCCCCCTACTCCTCTTTAAGGAAGCAAGATACTCCTGTGCCAGTACTTCAGAGTAAAAGACCCTGAACTGCCCGTTGACTCCTACTTTGAGGCGGGATGGGAACATCAGATAGGCTTCACACCCAACATTTTGGAATGGGGTTATTAATTGTCTCATCCGCCACCTTCTTTCAATGGTGGCTTGACAAAAGTCCGGCCGGGCAAAAAAAGTTGCCTGTTCGTACACACGTTTAGCCTCTGGCTTTGCCTTGCTCATTATTTCTTCCCTTAAGCCATGTGGACACGAAGAGGTCAAGGACGTCCAGGCGTCAATCACGAGCTGTCCCACAAAATCTCTAGCTGATGGCAGTGTCGGTTTCCTGATTGGAGCAAACAGGCCTTGGCTAAAGCAAGCCATGCAGGAAATGATGCAAGCTTCTCACTCGGACCAGCAAGGTCAGAGGGGCTGCTCCTTTTTACAGGAGCGAGGGCCAGTCTGGAGCAACCAGACCTGTGGTGTTGGTTTCGGATTTTGTCGCCAAGATGGCCACTAGCCAACGGGCCAGTAACCGGGATGACGCGTCGAGTGGCAAAATGCAAAAGGGCCCCACGCAGATCGTGGAGAAGATGGGGGCTGATCTTCGGTGCAGATGCTGCTCGGGGGTGGGGCTTTTCAAACCTCAAAGCACAGCAGAGAGGGTGCCTCGGGTGCTGCATAGTCAGCTTCTTGTGAATCTTCCAAGATGGCCGTTCCCATGTCTCTCGGTGCCTCCACGGGTCTCTTCTTTTCAGGGACTTTGGATCGGGCTCTGAGATGTCTGGGAATCTGGGTATTGTCAGGCTCTGGGCTCGGGCTCCGGCGGGAGGCGGCAGCAAAGCAGACATCGAGTTGCTGGATGATGCCTGCATTTAGAGGGTGGTCACTCCTTGGCCACAAAGGAGATGCTCTTCAGTCTTCTGTGCAGAAGAATGTCGAAGTCCAGTTTTCTTCTTTGTTTCAAGTCGAGTTCAGGATGATCTGAAGTCTTGGGACACAGCTCCTACTCTTATTCCAAATCTAGGGGCCGGATCCTAGGTCCCTCCTCTGGGTGGGACCAGGAAGGGGGGTGGTTACACCCCCTTTCCTTTGTCCAGCTCTGAGCCAGGACTGGGGCTGGAAAGCCCCAGCACTGGTTTGGACTGGCTTGATTAACAGGGACACCTTGTGTGCCCGAGGCATGTCTCATTCTATTCAGCCCTGTCCTACCTAATACACAAAATCCTATCTGGGGTGGTGCTCGCACCTCCCAAGGCAGGAAACCCTTTGTCCTAGCCTCCCTTGCTGGAAGGACTCCCAGCAGCAGGAGGTCAGACTTGTGTCTGTGGTGGCAGCATCCATTTTGTGATGCTGAGGCTCGAGTTAGCTTTAACCGGGATTCAGGTTATGTACATGTCGTGTCCCTCTAGAAGGGTGGAATGCTACCCCCGTCGCCAGAATTGGAGAGAGGGTAGAATTCCAATTCGTATGACACATTACTCTACATGTTTTGATAAAGCCAAACTAAAGTTAGCAAGTAACCACGGGGATTATAATGCACTTAAAAGTATATGGTATGGCAATATCCCGGAACAGATAAGGGAGTTGTTCCCGACAGCAGCAGACAGGCTCAGCTCGTGCCAGAGCACCATCTCACATGAAACCAAGCACGCTGCCTCCAGGATTGTGGAGGCCTTCCATAGGAGTGGCTCATAGGTTAACATGTGTCCACATATGTTAGATATAGGTATACTATATCTAAGTAAGAGGTGATTACACCAACTTACCCCAGCTGATTGATCAGCCAGTTGTGTCAAATATGGAGGCCAGGCCAGGGTTGGCATATTACATGCTGCAGCCCTGGTAGGCCTTGGATACACCTATGCCATGGGTACCTGGGGTACACTGTTACAGGAGCCTATAAGGTGTACCAGATCCAATTCGTAATGCACCTAGAGTGCATTGGCATTAATTTAGAGAGAGAACAGAAGGCTGTGGGTCTGATTAGCAGGTCCACTGCCACATTAAGTCATAAACCAGTGAAGCAAAAAGCAAAAATTTGGGGTGACCATAGGATAGCAGACCCTACTCTCCTATACTGTCTATCCTCCTGGATCTTCGCAACTACATCTACCAACTTCCCAGCCCTCCCTCGACCTCCGTAACTTTCCAAGCCATATCTGCGTACAACTTGTTTACTTTTCGCAGAGACCCTTGTATTTTTTTGTTAGCATGTCTAGCTCTTCACCCTTCAGCTCTCGCTTCGCTCTGCATCTGTTTTAGAGTCGTGAATAACAGATCAGAGTTGGAGTTTTGACTCTGCACCTGATTGGGTTGATGAGAGCTGGCGCCTACCCCTTCCCGATAGATCTGCGATGTAGCAGAGTAGTCCCAGTCTAGCTTCTTTGCCACTTCCAACTGTGCCGGGTATAGCGAGTTTGGTGCTCTCATATGTGACCTCCTTTTGGCACTATTTGACTTCCGACGTACAAGAGCTCTGTGCACTGTTACCCGTTCTATTTCTGATGTTTTTAGCTCAGAGTACTCTGTTGTTCCGGTGATAGCGAGGCCAAATCTGAGTCTGAATCTATACTTTCACTTAATCCTGAACCTGTACCAGTGCCAGAGCCCTCTTAGTCATCCTCATCATCGTCATTAACAGAAAAAAAACACTCATCACAGGGCGAACTCGGCACGATTAATCCTTGTGCAGTAAGTTGATCACAAAGATGCTCCCCTCCATTGTTTACCCCATCTTCCTTTAAGTCTGTATCCAGCACATATATAGCTCTTGTACTGGGTCCACTTGAGGTACTCTCCCCGGGGGGTACAGGTTCAATAAATAGTAAGTCCCACTCCCCAGACTCTCCCTTTTTTGCAAAATCACTGCTCATTGCCTATGTCATTGCTTCCTCACTGTCCCCCGTGTCTGTACCTGTGCCTCAGTAGGAGTCCGCTCTGCTCGAAGACCTCGACATTCAGCCTGCTGTGTTTGCTGTATCGGTTGCAGTTGCAGAGGAGCGGGCATTGCTAGGCTCTCGTCGCGTGTATCCGTGCAGCTCTCACTCCTCACTACGCTGCTCGCGTTCTGCACTTCTGAGACCGAACCCGTGACCTGAGCCTCCGTCGCCGCCGACTGCTCGTTGCTCGCCTTGCATGTCTCACCCTGGATGCGTGAGCTGCTGCCTGCTTCTGTTTCTATGTCGCGAGCGAGGAGAGGCGGCAGGAGAGATGGTTGATTCTGTGCTGCCCTCGGAGGTGTTGCCGGCCCAGCCAAAAAAGATTCAAACAAAGTAGGTTGACGGAAGACCAGCTCTCTTCCCCCTTCTGCTGCTGTTCCTGGCTCCGCATCGGCCGATCGATCCTTGATGCTTTTCTTGCTCAAAAGCCCCTTTACTTTCTTATCTTTCTCTTTTTTAAGTGCGCTCTCAGTCATTTTTTCTCCTTTCTCCCAGGCAGCTGCTCTCCCAGCATCCTTCCGAGCCTGAGCCTGAGTTTTTACCCTGGCCTTCACTCTCAGTTTGTCCGCTGGGGCACCGGGGTCACTCAGAGCTGCATTCTCACACTCATTCTCCTTCTCCAAAAAGTCTCTCTGCTCCTTCACCACCCACTGGTTTTTCGGGGCCATGTCTCGAGTCGAATCACACCAGCAACAAATGCAACAAACGATGATCACTTTAATTGCAATGCTAGCGCTCCGGGTGATGATTCTAGGCACCTTCAGTCTTAAATTATTAAGCTGAGGCCGTCGCATCTCCGTCAATTGTCAGTTTGTTCCAATGAGTCAGTATTACCATTTCGTTTTAGCTGTTTTTTACTCATAGCACATAGGTCGGTATACGCCAGCAAAGAGGGTCAGCAAACATGAATCCCCAGGAGAGGAGGGAGAGTGCGACCATCCCTTACGGCCTGCCAGGCGACCATCTTGCCCCCATAAGAATCATATCCATATTAAGTCATAGCTAATGCAGTCTAAATACGGCAAGGCTACTTCCATAGACTCCTAGAAAGTATAACGCATTCTTAAACAAACCAAGCCTCCAGCAGCCCGGGAATTGCCCCTGCTTCTGTTTTGATTTGTCCTAGAACTCCTGAGAGTCCTGAAAGAACTGACGTCTTATGTCCAACCTTACGTCCAACTCGGCACCTTCCAGGTATAAATATACCAACGACTGCCTTAAGCAACACACAGTGGTTTGGAGCAGATCGGCTATCTACTTGCCCGACGCCCTGGTGATGCAAGTGCCGAAGGAAGCCGCCCCTCACCTGCTGACGCACTGAGAGAGACGCTGTCTTTTCTCCTGCTGAGAAATTCAGCTCCAGTGTTTCCTGATACCCTCGCGGGTTACTGGGAGATCGAGTCCTGAGAGAGAGATACAAGACCTCCTTCATTCTATACCCAAGGTACGGAGCGGATTAGACCCATAGAGAAGTCTTGATTCAGATTCTTGGCAAAAACTGTAACTCATCTACTCCTTCCCTGTACTACGCTTAGGTTAGGTACACTGGGGTAGGCGTATCTTAGAAACACCAGTTGAGTACGTTTAGTCATTATTTTATCATTGTATGTATTTTATCCATTTTAAGTATTTTATGGCTTAGAAACCATATAAATGCTTTTACAGTATTATTTCATAATACTCCTTTTACTGTACGCACTTTACTTTATGACAAGTATTGCAATTGTGGCAATTCATTTCTCTTGCATGAGAAAGAAGGCTACAAAATAAATAACCCTTTTATTGAAAACGCCTGTCTCACTATTTCTCTGCATCTCTGGTGAAATGAAGCATGCACGATTGACTGAGCAAAATAACTATCTATTGTTTCGGCGACTCTGGAGATATATTCCTTATTGCAGGGGGAACAAAGTTGTCATGTGATATGGTTGTCAGAAGCTAATCCCTTCTTGTCTATTCAGGAAGGCTAAACACCTTCTTGTTTACTTAAGAAAGTTTCTAGTGACCTCTGAGCTCGCTGGCACACACAATTAAGTCTAACATATTCAATAGAGACCTAGTCGAACTCAGTCCTACGTCTAATCGCAGAGCCTATTGGGGATATAGGAACTACACTACATGGCGCCTAACGTTTCGTAAGGCGATAATTTAACACTAGATACTAGAGTAACTCAGTCGTGCTTTTCACACAGACCCCTTTTCCCGTAAAAACTCCAATAGACGTCTGGAGTGGGTAAAAGGTTAATATCCGCCAAAACTTAGTAGGAAGAGATTCCTATGTATTAGTTTTTGGTTTAGTCAACGTTGAAGGATACAGTGTTCCAAAATATTGTGCACCTAATATTTCTTTCCTTGAAACTTGATCTGCAAACTTTCTGTCAGCAAAATGACAGAGTGACGAAGAAAGGGAGAGAGCTAGACTAGCAGCTCAACTTTTGACGGAAGACACAAGTCTCCAACAAGATCAACCGGATGCAATACACATCCTGGTAAATGTAAGGAAAACTTTAACTATAAAACTTATAGAAAATAGAGTATCATCAAGAGGTGGTACAGTCATATTTGTTGTCGAGGCACATGAATATCGGCATACAGAGGTATTCTATTCATGTATAATTTTTCCAGCAGCAAATGCTGTAACACACTAGTTCCACTACTACAAAGCAGGGGAACCTCCAGAGGAATACACCTCTTTCGAGGAAGTGTAAATTCCACTAACTTACCAAAAGCATGAGCTCTGGTTTAATGACGCCCTGAAACATCAAAATCACATTACCAGGCTCGGTCCACTAGGTAGACCAGGAGCCACTTGCCGGTTCTACCCAGCTATACACCACATCCTGACATTTTTGTTCAAATAAAAGAATTAACAAAAGCATATAGACAGTTAGTTCAATTGACAATTGATGGTACAGGAATCCCCCAAAACTAAAAGAAACAGATATAGCAGACCAACCTTTTGAACTTGCCAGAATAATTGAAAAATCCTATGAAGAATTAGGTAGAGACAGTTTAGGTGGTAAACCACAACTAACTGAAAATCCTGAAAAAAACTTTCATTAAAAATAATCTCAATTCTCAAAAGAAGAAGTGGGAGGGTAATAAGCAAATCTCTACCAGAGAAAAACATTTTCAGACCAGAGGAAGGTCTACCCAATGAAGAGATAGATCTCCAGAAAGGGGGGTTGGGGGAGGCAAGTCTCCACAACGGGAGCCCTCTGAAAAAAGATATAACCTTAGAAATAGGGAAAATTTGAGAAAACCTGACAGATATCACAATATTGATACATGGGCCTCTCGATCTTTTCAGACTTCGTCACAGAAATTGGAAAGAAGAGGACGGTCAGAACATAAAGAAGAGCGCGTCAAGTCCAAAGACAAAGAACCTGCTCATCAAAGTAAAAAATTACAATTTCTCAAAAAGAAGGTAGCCAGTAATAAAATAAAACATGCCGAGGATCCTGAGGACACAACTCAAGAACGGAGAGTGGGCCCAAACAATTCTAGACAGCGCAGCAGAAGTGACCATAGCTCGCAAGATCCTGATGAATCTTCTGGAGACAGTGGACACGAATGAATACATTCAGGTGGAAACTGCAGACACCAGAGTTAGCGTGCCCCATAAACTATATGAAATAACATTACGTATAGAGGGAGATAAAACTAGAAAAATAAAGGTCTCTCCTGGGAGAATCTATCTAACGGTTATGATATCCTTCAAGCAGAAAAGGACTGGCCACCAGAGTTTGTTAGGGAGTGCCCACATGGTGAAGAAATGATTATGCCAGCCTTCTCAAATTGTTCTGACTGTGTTTTTGGCTCTATTTCTGAGTGATGGTGACTTTAAGCTTGCTACCATCCTGGATCCCTATTCTTAGCTTGTTTTGGTCCTTTTAGGCCTCTTTTCAGACCTAGAAGCATACACTAGAGGATAGCTGCTTTATATGATGATAGATCCCTTATTCTTGACTCTAATCCATCTATTGCCTATTGGCTTTGACATAATTATGTGTCCTTTCATCATCCTACCTATAGTAGAGGGTGAATCCTGTAGTCCTGACTTTATATTACATATTGGTATGGTTTGTGTAAGTATTCTGATAGAGTTAAGTCCTTTTCGGGCCTACAAGGCCCAGAACTAGAGAGACTCCATTTTGCTTTCTGCCTTTGCAGACTGGGATGCTTGCAGGGTAAAGGTGATGTTTATAGTTAATCCTGTTATGTGCTAGGGGAAAACCAGCAGAGACTGGATCTTATCGAAAAGAATGTGTTTGTCTCTTGGGCCTAGACGTAACATGCAGATGGTCACTGCAGGCTGCGCAGGGAGCCTCGGAGCTGGCACAGGAATTCGGTGGGAGGAAGTTCTCTGTTGGAACTTTCCATGAGGAGAGAACATTCCATATTAGCGAAGTGCAGAAGAGGCGGAGGAGTCAGATGGTTTTTGGAGCTGAAGAGAACAGTCAGTCAGTTGGTTTTTGGAACAGAGAGAGGTCAGTCGTTTCTTGGAGGGAGAGAAGTCAGTCAGTGAGTTGGAACCAGAGAGAGAGCAGTCAGTTAGTTGCTGGAGTTGTCAGAAGCAGTTGTGATCAGATGATGTTTGGAGCTGAAGAAAGCAGTCAGAAGCAGTTACTTATCAGAAGGAGTTGTGATCAGCTTGAGCAGGCAGTTAACAGCTGGAGTCTGGAGTGATGCCTTTTGGAAGAGACTGAAGTTATATCGTGGATTAGTCTGTGGGAGCAGCTGGAGTGAGTTGGACATTGGAGCTGGGATAATAAGACAAAGTGAAGAAGCTAGTGAAGCAGACGGTTATCAGAGTGGCAGAAACTATATCATTAGACTGAAGTTTGAAGGGGAAGACAGTTCGTGGGGGAGAGGAATCCAGTGCATAGTGATCAGCGCAGATGTGTGTCCAAGAGTGCAGGGGAGAATCTGAGATGAGCCAAGGCACAGATGAGAGAGGAACCTGGATGACAGCTAGAACAAGACTTCATACTAATCTGGTGATATCTGTCCTGTTATATTAGTGCCCATATACATTAACCTTGTCCTTTATTTCCTAGGCTAGATTCCCTACTGTATGGCTAATCCTTTTTCTTTCAGCGGTGTGCAGTATAATCAATTCCCTTTTTAGCTATCTACAGTCCCTGTCAGTTACATGTGGATGTGTTATAGTAATAAAGCTTTCCATTATAATAAAGAGACCCCGCAGATCTGTGTATGTGTCTATTCCCCTTCTACTTTTCAGGCTAAGTGTTATATTGTTGATGTTATTAGTGAATAAAGGAACCCCAGTTCTTAGTGAACCATTGTGAAGGCAATATTATTTATAATAAGGTTAACCTTTCTTCTAACCAGTTGCTGTTATGTGAACGGATGCGACTCCCGTCCAGGTAAATGGTAACTGAGTAAGGGAGTGAAGGAGAACTTGTATTTGATAATAACCTTTGCATATTGTGATTTGGCCATTCTTGTGTACCACATAAAATATAACAATTACATCCCCAGTAGATATTAGATGTATGAGAGAAACTTCCCAACAGAGAGAGAGAGAGCTGAAAGTATTCATAGGAAAGTGATCGTCGTTGTGTAGTGGCGTTAATGAGAGCATTGACTGTAGTCGATGTGTATACCCACAAGATTGTGGCTTGAGAGAGCACCGGGGGGATACGGTGTGTAGTGAGATCGCCTCTAGGGAAAGCGGCGTTAATGAGAGCATTGATTGTAGTCAATGTGTATACCCACAGGATTGTGGCTTGTGTTTGTATGAAATAGTGAGAGCACTGGGAGGATACAGTGCATATACCCACAAGATTGTGGCTTGAGCGAGCACTGGGTGTAGTCAGTGTGTAATGGTAAGTAATCAGAACTGCCTCAGGGTAGATTAGTCTGGGCCCATGTGGCCGCAAGACTATATTGTATGAGTGTGGTGTTTTAGAAGATCTAAGCTTATATATTGCTAATTCCCCATCCTTAGGTAGGAACACAGATACCTGTTGTAAATAGGTCCTAAGGAGGGAGGTAGTTAAGTTTCGGCTGGGTTAGTGGTGTCTTGGTGAGCTGATTCTATCTGGTCCCAAAATCCGGTCATTACACAAATCACATTCCAATTCATAATAAATACAAATATGCAAGAAAATGGGCAGTGGCCTAAGCTCCTGCATTATATAAAAATCATGTAGGATGGGATGAGGATTCTCCTCACCATAAAATCCAGTTAAAAAAATCAACCAAATGCACAAAGGCAGTATCCTGTTAAGCAAGAAGCTAAAAAACAAGTCAGAGAGATCTTAGATCAACTAGAATATCAGGGGGTGATTGAAACATGCACCTCACAAATGAACAATCCTTTGTTTCCTGTCTCCAAGCCAGACGATTCATATCATCTAGTTTGGGACTACAGACACCTAAACTCTTGTTGTAAAACATTTGCAGTACAAAACTCACACAGTGCAGCACTAATGAATAATATCGTGCGCAAAAAATATAAAACAACATTAGATATTTCAAATGTTTTTTTCTGTCAAAACATTGCACCAGAAAGCTTGTATTTGACCGCTTTCCCCAGCATGGGGGCCCAAAAGGAATTTTGTTGTCTCCCACAGGGATTCAAGAATAGCCCAGGATTATTTTCAGCCAGGGTAACAGAGTTACTCCAAATGTATGATGATGAGGCATTATCCTATTTCGATGACATCTATCTTACAGACAATGACCTGGAGACACACTTGAAAAGAGTGAACACCATCATACTTTGGTTCGCATCTGAAGGGTACAAATTTAACTTAAAAGTCATGAATTTCCCACCAGACAGTCCTATTTTTAGGATATGAATTATCAAGTGAAGGCAAAAGCCTAGCAGACAACTTCTTAGAGAAGTGTGCAATACCCCAAGCTCCAAAAACGCTGAAAAACTTACAATCAATTCTAGGTTTCCTGAAATTCAGAAGAACTTACATTCTAAATAATGCAGAGAGGGTTACACCACTCCATGAATTAATAAAACCAGATTTCAAACCAATTAATTGGACTCAAAAACACACAGAAATTTTATGATCATTACAAACAGACATGTTAACTAAAACAAAACTGCAAACACGCTCAAACGAACGCAAACATATAATCCGAGTCATCCCAGGAAGATGCGGATTTACATACCTGACCTCTAATGAGGGAGAAACAGTACCAATAGCGTATAAATCACATTTGTACAAACTGCTGTAGCAAAAAAAGAGCCCTCGCACAAGGTAAACACATAATAATCGTAACACCAGTACCTGCTTTAGAAGCAGTAACAAGAGCAAGCATTCCAAAATCTAAAGCGTTACATCCGAGATGGATACAATGGGTAAATTCTCTCGCTGCACCAGACGTAGTATACGAATTTGATCCTAACTTAAAAGCGCAAGAATTTATCCAATACAAATACGAATGTCCTCTGCTGACTGAGATTCTGCCTCTGGAACATTACGGCTGTATAATATATACAGACGGTTCAGCACAGCCCGCAGTTGGGGGTAAACAAGCATATAGTGCTGCGTGCGCGATTGTTAAAGGTCGATGGCACGAAGGAAAATTAAGACCATTGGTCACTAAAACTCAATCACTAGGAGATTGTACAGCTCAGCGAGCTGAACTACAGGCTTTCAAAATGGCGCTGGAAAATACTGGTCGCGAATTCCCCACACTAATAGTGTGCGATTCATATTACTGCGTCCAGTCCTACAATGAATACTTGTAGAACTGGGTTCAAAATGGTTTCAAAGATGAAAAAGGTGGCACAATCAAGCATAAAACACTTTGGGAACAAGTAGTTCTTTTACAGAAAGAACTACAAAAGACTCCCGTGATACATACGCAGAGTCTTCAACGTGATGGCGCTCACGTTGCAGGGAATTCATTGGCTAACAGAGCCACGGCGGCAGCTGGTCAACCGGCTTCTGTAGCTACAAAAAAGTGTTCTAAAAACAAATAGATGGAGAAACGCTACTAGCAGTAAGAGCCTCAATGAAGGCAATTATGCAGCTTTACCTCTATACTATCCACTCGGAAATACATACATAATTGATGCGAACTCCGTTCCGTTTGCTCAAATACCTAGAGTGGGGGATAGACTAATTCCAAACACGAACCGGAGAGTCTTCTTGATTCAAGAATCACACATGGGATTGGGTCTGAGGCACCAAGAGATCCTGAAATCTCTAATAGAATTGCAATCAAAATACTGATGGCCGGGAATGTGAGTGCAAGTTTATAACTTTGCAATGGATTGTCAAGACTGCAATAGAAATCGCAGTTATGAACCGGACCAGATATCTGACTCTAGCACAGTAATACCAGCCCAGACACCTCTATTAGACAGCATTAGACTATCTACACGCAGGCTACAACCATAGCAGGAAATGAGCAGAGGCAGGAATCTCGCCAGTCTGGTACTAAACTGTCCCAGGTGATGCAAACCAGAACCAACTTATCCCCCCCCCGCTCACCTCCTATTCTATCGAAACCACAATGTTGCCTCTGCCCTTCATTTGCTACTAGCCACCCTACAGTAATAGCACAACCTCTGAGTTACAGCTCCAGATCCCCAAAAGTAAATGAGACTCATCCACTCGAGAATGCGGTGCCCCTGCTGGGAAAATAGGGGCACTATCCTGTGACACTAACTCTTAGGAGGGCCCCCTGCGTGGGCCTGGGGCAGCACTGCAAAGGTCGACTAGTTACATTTTTGTCACATTTTTGTACATTTTCTCTGCCTGCTGCTGAAAAATGGAAAGAGGCTGGAGAGCGCAGCGATGGTAGGGAAATTTAATGTGTAGAGGTTTTTTCGGATCACCACAGTAGTGTGGGGCTCTGGAATGTGTGTGTTATGGCTTGATAACAGTTTTTCAGGCTGTGATGACACATGACAGCGATGGGGGCAGGTGGGGCAGCATGATAACATTGGGCTCATGAAGAAAATAAGAAAAGCACATAGACGCCCCCAGGCCCTGAAGCCCCAATATGCTCCTAAAGGGAAGGTGGAAGAACTACCATGTCTCATGCCTCCCTGGAAACGAAATTTTAAAGTACAGGGGCAGCATAACTCAGGGGAAGGGCGGGGGACAGAAAGCATGGCTGCAGACATGCAGATTTGAGTCCCTGCGAGGTCTTAACATCCCGTGAATCTGAGCAAACTCACAGCAGTCTAATACCTCTGACAGCATGCTGGCATTATGGAAGGCCGCTACGACCTTCAGCATACGCAGCCAATCGTAGAAAAAGCAAAGGAAAAGCGGGATGCCAAATTTTAAAAAATGCATCAAAAGCAAATGAAACTAGGGGCAGCCAATGCCGAAGTTCCATGTTTTTTGGTCCTTGCCTGTTTAGCAGGCAATGGTGGTCGCCTGTTTGAATTTGCAGCATACCATGCACAATTTAATTTGTAATGCGAGTGCTGTGTGGGAGGGCAGCTGTTCTTAAAGTGAAAGTGCGTATGGCGCACTGCAAATACAAACATGCATCCAGCATTGCCAAAGCCAGTGTTCAGTTGTTTTGTGCTCCTGTTTTGGCGACTGCTTGTTTGTATTTGCAGGCGTCATGCCCGCTTTCACATTAAGAACAGCTGCTGCCCCACACAGCACTCCCAGAACGGGACATGAGCGCTGTATGGCGCGCCAGCTGTTGTGAAAGTGAAAGTCTGCATGGTTCAATGTAAAGGCACACACCAGTGGCCGCAATAGTTGAAACCTGCATCTTAGGAGTGCTTTGGGCTGCAATTTAAACAAGTGGTAACCATTAATAAAGTGGAAGCACGAGGGCGTCATTGCTGTGCGCTAGGACATGCTAGTTTCAGCAAGTCGTGAAATACATAGTGCATCCACAGAGGGCCTGGGGGTTGCATCTCGGATGTGGTGGGGGCTGCAGGTGCTCAACGCACTCGGGGCAGCAGATGTCTACGCGGCTCTCGGTGATCCCTATGCCTACAAAACAACAAAGAAGTCCTTACATCAAAAGATATCGCCCTGCAGTGTATGTCTACTGTAGTTGGTGGATGCTGTTTCCTGCAGAAACAAAAGAAAACGGAAGTGACGGATGGGAACACTAGCCAACAATGAGCGAGGTAAGAAAAGAAATGCCAGGTTGGATCAATGGCAAGCTAAAAAAAAATTAAAAATGCAATGGATGTAGTTTCACTGGTATTACTAATTACTTAATGCCTCGAAGAGGCAGTGCATGCACTGCCTGTGCGAGACCTAAAAATGTAGCACAGTTATAGTAGCAACTATACTAGTAACTAGAAGTCACGCCCTGATGACATGATCTATACCATCTTTCGTAACATCACTGATGACATCTGAAATGATATAATTGATAAGATTGATGCATGGCAGGGCCATGAGTTATACTTACTTCAGTTAACTATAACTGGTGAACTTTTCTCATGACCTTTTTCTGACTGATCTATCGGATACTAATCTACACAGGAAGAGTTTGAAGAAGATCACCTTTAGTTTCTCTTTGTCAAAATCAACACTATATACGATGTGCCGGTAGTTTGGAGAATTGCAGTCAAACGAATTTGCTATATTGTATTTGTTTCTCCTTTCTTGCTTTCAGAACATTTTAGTTTGATAGCAGCCATTTGTCTTAGACTTGTAAGAACCTATTTTATTTGTTATTTATTTTAAATAATCCTTTTGTACTAAACTAACTTTCTTTATGGATGAATTTTGGGTATCTGGTCAGATACGAGTGCTACATGTTAGGTGTAGGTGTACATTTTCACAGTGTCATTTCCAAGGTATAGGCCAGCAGTCCCCATGCAGAATATAACCTCTCCACAATTCTTCTTGCCTCTTTCTGGTGAACCTGCCCTTAAATGGCATAAATGGAAGAAAGTATTTTTCAAACATGTGTGTGTTTGTGGTTCCTATTTAACTGCAGGAACAAAGTTAATGCTAATAGATTGCTTAGGATCAGAAGGAGAAGTGGTTTTTGATAATCTCTTGAACCTCAAAGATGAGGAGGATGAAGGTGTGTCTAAGAACTTAAATTAATTTGAAAGGTGTACAAAGAAACTGGACAAGCATAACGTTCCTAAATCTTTCCACTGATTTGGAAAGGCACCTCTGTGGCTGACGTGTGTAAGAGGAAAAAGACTCAGTAGAAAATTACTTCCCTTCGCAAATTGGCTGCCCCTTGTAATTTTGATGATATCCCTAATGAAAGGATACAACACTAATTCATTTTATGATGCAGTAACAACAGAGTTAGAGAAGAGCTTTCAATCAAAGATAACCCCCCCTCTCTCTCTGAAGTACTTTGGTAGCATTGTGCTAAGTACTTCCGCAGCATACAAACAGTAACAAAGTAAAAATACAACAAAAGCAAAATGTAGAACAATTGGATACTTTTTAATAAAGAGAACGAAAGAACAAAAATTCAATAACTAGAACTGGAGATACTGAAGTTCAGCATTTTAGTATAGTCCCCAAAAGATGACAGAGCAATACGCGATCACAAGGTCATACTAGACCAGGGGAAAGTCACAAGTTAAGGCCAAGTACTTGGTCCAGGTCAGTTCAGCTAAAAAAGTTAATATTTTACAGCATGAAGAGTACAATTTTTTGGTGGAGTAGGCCGCAAGGAGCAGGGAGAGAGTCACGGATGGTTGTCGCGGCAGTGTGAAGAGCAGGCGGTTGTTGCAGTAGCGCAAAGATCAGGTCAGGGCAGGCAACAATTGTTGATGGAGTTTGGGATTTGCGACCACCACTAGCTGTTGTTGCTGTTGCATTAAGTTCATATCTTGCATTCTCTGTCCATGCTGTGTCATTTTTTCATTTGTGACAACATTTCAAGTATGCTCCTAGGCTACTTGTGTGTTGCCTCCTAAGTCCAAATTCTAACCGAATTCGAGCCTGGTGAGGCCAGCTGAGGTAGGTTAAAAAGACGTTGATATGTTCCTACCATGAGGCTATCTATAGTTTTCTCAGCTTTCTATCTTAATATCTCCACACCATAAGTCAGAGAAGGGGAGTGTTTAGCTGCCATAACTTGAAAAAACTGTTTCAAAGACAAACATTTTCAGATGTTCTGTAGTGAAGCAAACACAACCACTAGTGCATTATTCCTTCTTGACACACTGATCCTTTAATGGACCTTACGAATCAAGTATTACCCCAGATATCTATACACTGTCATAGATTCCAACACTGACCCTTCTATTTGAAATGTCAGATGGGAACCTATTCCACGTGACACTAACATGGTTTTCATTTTGCTTAAATGAACCTTCAGCTCATGATGAGCAGCATACTGTGCATTTGTGAAATTAACTAATGTAACCCCACTTTTTACAACTAGTCAAAACAATATCATCAGCATATAATAGATGGAAACATTAAAACCAGCCACAGTCAGGAAATGCAAATTAGTTCTGTTGAAAACAGGAGTAATGTCAGCAAGATCAAATAAAAAAAATGGGAAGCTAGGACACATCCATGTTTTAAACCATTCATTGTAAAAAACAAATTGAGACTGTTAACCCACAACCAATTCTGACTTTTGTCCAAGTATTGGTATACAAAAGTGAATTGCCCTGAGAAGAGATGAAGAAATTCCCCAGTTCACCAATGTTTTCCAAACGATATTTCTCAAATGCTGAATGCTGAAGTCAATTTAACATAGGTAAAGTTTAAATGAGTGCTGCATAGCTTTTTCTACTGATAGGGCCAATAACTGAATGGTAGTGGATGGGCCAATTCCCTTTAAAGAAACTGTTTGGTTTTTCGGTAGCAAAACATTTAGTTTGACCCAGGCCGTAAGATGAATTGGGAGACTTTTTGGCAAAAAAGTTGCCTCAACGTCTATTAGGGTTATCAATCTGTAGTTGGAGGGGGAGGAGGTCTTCCCGGCTCTATATATATATATATATATATAAGGGGCAATATTGATCCCCTACAGAAGTGATAAAGTGTACATAGTCTTAACACCTTAGCTGCTTTGGAACGTCCAGCTCAAGTGCTGAACGTTCCATTGCGCAGGTGCAGCTGGAACGTCCAACGGCCGACGGCAGCACTCCCGAGGTAGTGGTGCCGTCGGCCGTTGGTATAGGCGCAGCACTTAAGAGGTTAAAACCCAACAAAAACGGGTTCAGCAGAGAGGAGGGGGGGAGGCAAAATGTTTGGGGGGGACCCTGCAGAGAGGGCCTAGTCCAATAGTAGTCTATCCTCTACGCTTTCCTCTACAGAGTCTATTACACAATGTATATGCTGAACCAATCCCAATTCAAGCTCAAAAGCTTTATGATATAGCACTGGCATTCCTGCCATACCATGGCACATGGTGCAAACAACCGCTATTATTTTGCTGCTTTTTAACTACAGTTTGCAGTAAGACCTCCAAGGTGTGCTACAAAAGAGGGTGGATTTGCCTTTAAAAAATGTGTGTCCTTTAGCTAGGAAATGTACAGGAGTCAAGCAACCCACTGGCTGGTAAATATTACAAAAGTAGTACCTTACCCTCAGCTAATCAGAATGCTTTATTGACCTATGAAGGGACAGAGGAGGATTTGGCATATGGACTGTAATCTGTGTGGACACCTAAGCAAATTAACTGGGTTCCCTTATGGCCCGGACTGAGAAACCAACTCCAAGGGCCTTTTGGCTGACCTCTTCTGTAGCTACAGGAACCCAACCAGCTTTAAGAGAACTTTTAGTGACCAACAGACCATGACCACTGAAAAAACAAAGGTTACAAGGACGTAGTTAGGCTCATAAATCACTTGTACCATCCCAGTGTGATTCCGCAGTTATGGTTATCTGAGCTAACTATAACTCACGACCCCACAATGCACTGCTTATGACCTCACATAATACATAGATAATGAAATGGTCAGTGACATCACTGATGATATCCCACACAACATCATTGATACACCCCCTCATATACCCACTCACACAGCCACTCACATACCCATTCACAGACCCATACAAGTACTCACACAACCACTCACTCATCCAAAGAACCACTTACACACTTACTCACTCACTCTTACAGCCACTGACACAACCACTCACTCACCCATACAGCTACACATACAACCAGTCACTATCCCATACAGCTACAAACACCCCTATGTATTCACTCATATAGCCACTCACACACACACACTCACTCATACATACATCCTCTCAACACAGCCACTCATGTACCTATATACACACTCACTCACACAAGCACTCAACCACTTTTTTAACATGCAGACATTTTCATTATCACAGTGTCAGGATATAGATGTATATTCCCAGGTTATATTTCTGTCCTCTCTTTTCTGCTGTAACAAGAAATCAACTCCCTTTTCCCCCTTCCCCTGACAAGTCACTTATTTGCAGCTTAGTGTCTCTAGCAGTGTATGTTTGTGCCTTTTGTTTTGTTCCTTGCTCTCATTTGGGGTCTGTTTTGGGCAGGGAAGTTTGCGTGCTATTCTCCCTATTTTAATCTCTTGGGGCCATAATTCTCGTTGTCCCTGTTTGTTGGTGGTAGGTTCGATTGGACATCTGCTGCATCATCGAGGTCGGGTGCCCGCATATCGTCTAGCAGTCTCCCCTAAGCTCTCACAGTTTCCAGGTTCCCCAATCCTTGCCCTACATCCCTTAGTAGGATTCTACTTTATGTGCCCGCCCACTTATCTAATTCTCTTTTCCAGGTCACTATTCTCAGCCCCCCTGTCAACTTCCAGTTCTTGGCGATTTCCCGCATGGCTAATACATATGCCAGGTCTTGAAACCTCCCAATAACTTTCGTCTTGGCCATATGCGGGAACCAGCTCAGTATGCCGTGACCCGTTGTATGCAGTACCTTTTTATCTATTACCATTTCCACTACGTTTTTCACCTCCTCCCAAAAGCCCCTCAGGCCCTGACAGTCTCAGAACATATGCAGTACATACGCCTCACTTTCCCTGCATGCGGGCAAGCCGCCTCCTCCGCCTGGAAGTATCACCTGATTTGTGCGGGTGTATTATACACTCTATGCAGAACGTAACGCCCTTAACCAGTTATCTACTGGCCGCCAACCACCTCATGAGCCATTAAGCTGTGCTATGAGGTAATATGCCTCAAAGTCAGGGACCGCCAATCCTCCCTTCGCTGTGGAGCGCTGCAGGGGCGACTTGTCTACGACTTACCCCCCAAATAAACATTATTAATTGTGAGTTATGTTCTCGGACTGTTGAGCTTGGGACAGCGGCAGGGAGCCTATAAACTCCATAGAGGAGCAGATAGATCTTATTCCTCTGCCTACATTGCCCTCTACTAAGCCTGTAGTTCAGTGGTATATTTTCACCCCAGGTACTCTAGGCATGTGGAGGACAAGGATGGTGCACCAAAGATAAAAGTCCAGAGCTTTTCAATTTTGTGAAAAATAAGTCCTTTATTTTTTCAATCTTTAAAAGGCCGCAGCCATCGCGTTTCGTTCCTTTCAGAACTTCATCAGGGCTGAAAGAGTACGAATAAAACACCACTAAGTACACAAACATGCAACACATATACATATTCACTACAAACAAAGTTAACAGAGTACATCATTGGACAACATATTAGATTTTCAAGAGATTACTAAAGTGAGACTCAAGATTGGTACTATTGTCAATAGTCCCCCCCCCCTTGGCAGACTGCTGGAATCCAATGTTTCTGCCATATAAACTCTTTCGGTTTGTTTTATTGGTACCTTGCCCTCTTTTAAGTCATGTATTGGTACCACGTGTTCCACTGATATTCTAATAAATCTCTCTATAGCTGCTCAGTAGTTCCCTGGACCTATTTGGATCACATACGAGAGAGAGTCCTTTCTCTCTCTCTTTTTATATGTATTCCTACTTATATTTTTACTTTTATCTCTTGCTTTCTTCCCCCCCCTTTTTCATTCACTATTCATCTTTCACTACCCGTTTCTCTCAGTGCATCTCAGTTTATTTTTACATTCCTTTCCCCAGGGATATACATGTAAACAACTGGCTGTAATGTTAACTTGTATATATTAGAATGTATCTGCTGTTTTGTAAATTGATAGAATTTGGTTAAAAAAAAAGAAAAAATTAAAAAATTCTCCTAAATAATGGTTATGTACTCTTATGAGACGTCATTGTGTCTTTGTATTTCTTATATTCTGTCTTCTTTATCTTTGTCTATTTATTATTATTTAAATTATTATTGTTTAAAATTTTATATAGCGCGCAGTTACCCTTGGGCATCCCAGCGCTTTTCCAAACAACATCAGATGGTACCGAGGGACAAAGTAACGCACTCAAGCGGGAAACAAAAAGGTTTTAAGACCTTTGCGAAACCTCAGTGTGCAGGACTCGGCGCGTAATTTTAAAGGAAGCGAGTTCCAAAGCTTTGCCGTGTTAAATGAGAATCTTCTCCCGCCCGTACGGGCCTTTTTGACTCTGGGGACTAGCAAGAGATGTTTCAGATCCGATCGCAGCATTCTGCTTGCTTTGTATGGGGTAACTAAGCTCTTTAAGATGCGGGGGCCATTCCCTAAAAGGATTTTATGGGCTATGCAAAGTGCCTTAAAAGCCACTCTCTCCCGCACTGGGAGCCAGTGCAGCGCCTTCAGTGCTGGTTTCGCTGATTGCGTCCTCGGAACATCCATAGGCAGCCTTGCCGCTGCATTTTGGACCTGCTGAAGGGTCTTGAAGGTGGATTCAGGGGCGCCCAAAAAAATGGCGTTGCTATAGTCCAGTCTAGATGTTATAAGACCCTGAATCAACAACTTCCTCGATGCTGCCGGTAAGAGAGGGAAGATTTTTCGAACCGACCGTAGCAGGGCGTAACACACTCCTGCGGTTTTCTTGGCTTGGGTGCGAAATGACAAGTCAGGTTCAAGCCAGATTCCAAGGCTCTTAATCACCTCTTTGGGGGCCGGGAGGTCGCCCATGCAGCTCGGCCAGCTGATCGAGGGGAGTAGAGGCGTTTTACTCCCGAGCAGCATTATTTCCGTCTTTGAACCGTTCAGCTTGAGGGAAGATTCTTCCATCCAAGTATGAACGTCCGACAGACAGGAATGCAGGGTGTCCGGATTGCCAACCAGTTGAGATAACGAAACAACCAGCTGCGTATCGTCAGCATAGCTGACGATTTTGATGTCATAAGGGGACACTATGTCCTCCAGGGGGGCCATGTAAACATTAAATAATGTAGGGCTCAGGGAGGAGCCCTGTGGCACTCCACACTGGAGGGGGATTGAGTTGGAACTCTCACCGCCATCCCAAACCTGATAAGTCCGTCCGGAAAGAAAAGATCTCAGCCACTGCAGGGCCATCCCGGACACCCCTACCTCAGCCAGCCGCCGCATCAACACCTGATGATTCACGGTATCGAACGCCGCACTGAGGTCCAGGAGGATCACTGCCACTGACCCTCCTGAATCAAGAATACGTCTAGCTTCATCTACGACCGCCAAGAGGGCCGTGTCGGTGCCCTGACCTGGGCGAAAGCCGGTCTGCGAGACCCGGAGGAGTCCATTCGACTCCAGGAAGGCTGATAATTGCTTGTTGACCAGCCATTCAAGCAATTTTACCGAGGCCCGGCAGCAGCGAGATGGGCCTAAAGTTCGACAGGTCCGAGGGATCTAAATTGGGCTTTTTTAAAAGAGCCTT
Organism: Lissotriton vulgaris; assembly: GCF_964263255.1. Lineage (NCBI taxonomy): Eukaryota > Metazoa > Chordata > Amphibia > Caudata > Salamandridae > Lissotriton > Lissotriton vulgaris. The sequence continues at coordinate 148,431,040 of NC_141695.1, read as the reverse complement.
AACCACAGCGTTTTTCCACGTAGGTGGCACCACACCCTGGTCAAAAGACGCATTCATTAGGTCCGTCACAGGAGCCACAATAGAGGCTGATACCTGCTTAAGAAACCTCATGGGGACAGGGTCTCTGGGGGAACCGCTTTTGATGGATGCTAAGGTTTTGGCTACCTCGCTCACTGATACTGGGCCAAAGGAGTCAAGATGGAAAGCTGTCTCTCTGCCCAGAATTCCCAAAATCTGTTTCCCATTATCCTGAGAAAGCATGGGCTGGGGCAGGGTGTTTAAGATTTTCTCAATTTTTGTGTGGAAGAACTCAGCAAGCTCCGTGCATTTCTGTTTATCATAGGTAACAGCCGGCTCAGGAACTTTGAGCAGTTCTTTAACCACTTTGAAGCTCTCCCTCGAGGAACTGGAGGCAGATTTAATACGGTCTTCAAAGAATAAGGCTTTCGCCTGTCGAAGAGCGGACTTATATTTCTAGTATATATTTAATCCGTTTTATAAATAAATTCTCTTTGCTTCTCTTGTGTTTCTTCTTCTTCCCACTCTTCCGCTTTCTTTAATAAAATGTCCCTAAGTGTTATATATTTGTTGGTTTTCTGGTCCTCATAGACCTTATGACTGATGGGTTATATATGGCACTGTTTTTAATTCTAAGATGTTGTCCAATGATGTACTCTGTAAACTTTGTTTGTAGTCATTATGTATATGTGTTGCATGTTTGTGTACTTAGTGGTGTTTTATTTGTACTCTTTTAGACCTGATGAAGTTCCGAAAGGAACGAAACGCGTTGGCTGAGGCCTTTTAAAGATTGAAAAAATAAAGAACTACAGTGGGGACAGAGGGTATCCTTGCCTTGTACCCCTTTCTACCCTCTGACTCTGGGATATAACGTTTACTGTACGCACTCTGGCGCTGGGAGGCCTCGGCTCCGATCGGGTACCCAGGCAGGCATGCCCCTTTCGTGACCCGGCGGCCGGGGTCGCATGTCTCTTTGTGGCTCTTCCACTACATAGATCAAGAAGGGGAGGAGGGCCTGAGCTGTCCCCAGTCCTGCCTATGCTTAAAGCGGTCGGGCACCCAGGCTACTTTCTCTTCCCCGGTTGATCCTCCTCCTGATCCCCTGCTCGGCAGCTGAACGATCGGGCTGCAGATCTTAACTCTGCTGTCAAGTCGGGTCCGGGATGTCTTCTGGGGCCTCACCGGGTTCAAGGTACTGGGGGTTCGGCTGCCACATTGCTGCGATCCCCACCTCCAAGGCACACTGCCATCTTGTTCTGGCCGCCTGAACTTCTCCTTCAAGCCCTTCACCTGGAGGCTCCTTTAAAGTGATTCCCCCTGGTCCCCTCCCACCACAGGGTTGTAGGGCTAAGTTCTGGGCCCTAAATATGCAGCATGAGGGATCAGGATGGTGCCAAGCAGTGGCCAGCATAATGGAGCTCATAAGGTCTGCTCCATCAGCGTCCAGCTACACCACCCACCCACACAACCACTTACAAACCTATTAACACATCCATACAAGCACTCACACATCCACTCACTCATACAGCCATTCACACAGACACCTACCCACCCATACAGCCACTCACACACCCTTTCACTCACTCACCCATACAGCCTCTCAACAGAACCACTCACTCAACTATACCACTACTCACACTCTCACTCAACCGCTTACATATACATCCATACAAGCACTCACACGCCCACTCTCTCCAATACAGCAACTCACTCTCTAATACAGCCACTCACACACCCAGTCACTCACCCATTCAGCCACTTAGACACCCATACAGCCACTCACACAGCCACTCACCCAGCCACACAGCCACTCGCACACCCACTCACTCATCTATTCAGCCACTCACACATCCACTCACTCACCAATACAGCTACTCACACACCCACTTATTCACCCAAAGATCTACTCACACCCACTTATGTACCCATAGAGCTACTCAGATACTGACCAACACAACCATACATGTATTCACACACCCACTCACATACAGATATGCAAGGTCACAAGCCACTCACATAATATATGTTAGAAATAGTATCGCTCATTAGTAGTATACAAAGTATACTAATTTAACTTTTGATGCACCTTAGTATGTGTGTTTAACACTCAAACTATTAGAATATGCTCACAATCACTGGATGAGGTCATCAGTGATGCCATCAATGATGTCACTGGCCATGTCATCAATAATGTACTATGTTAGGTCTTAGCAGTGCATTGCAGGGTGTGAAATATAGTTAGCTCAGGTAACCATAACCACTGAATTTCAGTAGTTTGTACAAGTGGAATCTTAGCCTAACTATAAAGACCATGTAACTTTTGTTTATTTAGTGAAATAGATAGATAGATAGATAGATAGATAGATAGATAGATAGATAGATAGATAGATAGATAGATAGATAGATAGATAGATAGATAGATAGATAGATAGATAGATAGATAGATAGATAGATAGATAGATAGATAATATATCGGTATAATCACTAAAAAAACTAACTCTGGGCGTAATTTGCATAGTAGAGCTACGCTTAGCTACGCGAAGTGCACTTCGCACTACACGAACTGCGTAATGCACTGTGCAAAATGCTGTTCTCACTGATAGCACAGTGCTGTATGCTTGTCCACACTGCAATCAGTGCAAACCGCATCTTGCACAGTGCAAGCAGTTGTTTTCTGCTGCTTGAGTAGATTTCTACTTGAGCAGCAGCTTTTTCAACGTGGACTGGTAGTTTCTCATTGGGAGCAGCCGCGAGCATACGCTACTACTCGCAGTCAGAAACCTGACCTTCCCGCATTGAGAATCTCGCCGGGAGGTTTATTTTCCACGCTCTCAATCGGCAACTTGATTTTGCTGATCATGAATGAGTAAAAAGTCTTGCCGAGATGTCATTTTGCGCGCTCGCAGTCGCCAACTTAACGTTGAGGGCCACGAGCAAGCAAAAAATTACCGCTACGCTACGCGTGTTTGCACTGTGCTACGTGCAATTCGCGTAGTGTGAAGTAGCACAAACTTCGCAAACTATGTGAGCGTAGCGAAGTACTTTGCCCATGCTTAAAAAAAAAACATCGGTTTCAGGGACGTTGTAGTTATTTGAACATTTGACTCATAAAACCAGAGAAATTCGCCTGTTATAGTTAGTTGAGCTAACTGTAACTCCCGCGTCCGCAATGCACTGCTGATGATGATGATGTCACATATTACATCACTCATGACATGGTCAGGGACATCACTCATGACATGACTGTAGACATCTCAAATGACATCACTTAGTCCATCCAGTGAATGTGTGCTACTGTAAGGGTTAAATATGTTTTATATATATATATATATATATATATATATATATATATATATATATATATTCGCCAAGGTGTATTGCAGAATGAATACGTTTACAAGTGCCTAAAAGAATTATTTTGTATGTGCTTGACTGACTGTATAAGTGAGTGATTGAACATGTCTTACTGAATTCATGGGTTAGTGACTAAACTGTGTAACAGTCTGTATTAGTCTCTCTGTTGGTGTGTAAGCAACTGCATGAGTTGCTGAATAGCTACATGAGTGTCTATATAGGTTATTGATTTGTTGGCTGCATATCTGTATGGATCCCTGAGTATCTGTGTGGGTGGGTAAGTGCGGAAGTTTAGGAGTCTGTGCATAGATTGATTAGTGGGTGATTCAGTGGTTGTATGGATTAAAAAGTGCATCTGAGAAGGACTGTATGGGTGAGTTAGTGTGTGTATGGGTGTGTTGGTGAGTGAATGAGTGTCTCATGGGTATATCTATGGGTAACTACATATGTTTTAAGGCACTATATGTGAGTGTTGGAGTATATAAATGAGTATACGTGAGATTAAGTTATTTGAAGAGTGTAAATAAGGTTCTGCTTCTATCAGTGATTGTTTAAGACAATAAATATGTGTTAGTATCTATATAAATAAGTGATGTGATATGTCTAAAAACAACAAAGTTGGTGTGTATCACTGTATACGTGAGTAAATGGGTATATGATTGATTTCTTGCTTTACTGACTAGGTGTGTGAGTAACTCTATGGATGAGTGGCAGAGTGTGACTGCATGTATAGATGTATGAGTGCATATTATAGTCCTGTATTGCAGAGTAATTAGTAGGGGTGGGCTGCAAATTCTGTTCCGTTTGCGGAACGTGCACAATTTCGGCATTTTCTCGTTCCGCCCGGAACGCAAAAATGTCAAAACGTCCGCGATCTGTGGCGTAACGGAAGCAAATTCATTGATAATATGCAGGGCAGGATTCTTTCTGGTGCAGTGCTCCTGTCACAAAAATTAAAGCTCTAGAGGAAGAACTTACAGATATAAACAAAGCAGGTGCCCGAGGTTGGGATCAAATTCAGTAACTCAATAATAAGCCCAAATGAAATGGTGAACTTTGTCAAGGCTGGGCAGGTGTACTTTCTCTCCATATCTACCCTCGAAAGCTAGCTATGATGCTTGATGGAGGCCTGGGAATCCTTGACTTTCACAAGAGCAATCTCTGTGCAGTTCCTGTGACCAGGAGCTTCTTTCTCCTCATCTGCTGCTCTGATCAGTCTCTGACCTTTTATAAACATGAGAGGCATGTGAACTCTCATAGAAGCCCACCCGTTTGGCCCCACCACACACACTAGCACCGTCTTCCCACCCTTTACCCACTATGATGGACAGCTCACTCAAAGGACCCTGGCTCCCTTCAGCATGATGGCAAAGTTACACACACATGGTCACTGGAGACTACTCTTCTGGCCCTTTACGCAGCTGTAGTGTGTGTAAAGCAGTAAAGCACTATACATTTACCCAACGAGGTAGCACTTACTGATTAGCCAGTAGAAAGCACTCCAGTTGAGTAGAGGTATCGCACAGAACGGTGGCGTCTTCTTGGATAAATATGCAGGGCTGGATTCATTCTGGCACGATGCTCCTGTCACACACATTAAAGCTCAACAGGAAGCACTTACAGTCCAGATATAAATAAGCAGGTCCCTGAGTTTAAGCTCAAATCCAGTAACTCATTAATCAGCCCAAAGCTTTGTCGAGACTGGGCAGGTGTGCTTTCTCCCCATATCTACCCTCGAAAATTAGCTGTGAATCTTGATCGAGGCCTTTGCATCCTTGAATTTCACGAGCGCAATCCCCGTGCAGTTCGTGTGACCAGGAGCTTCTTTCTCCTCATATGCTGTTCTGATTGGTCTCTGACCCTCTATAAACATAAGAGAGGCATGTGAACTGGCAAAAAAGGCCTGCATCCTAAATCTCCGCGAGCAGGCAAAATTCCCTGTGTTCGCGGAGATTTTTTGCAATTTCGTGAAATTTTGCGAAAGGCAATTTCGTAAATTCTGCCCACTCCTAGTAATTACAAGTATAAGTGACTGGATGTGTGTGTAGACCTGGGAAATAGTGAGTGGTATTTAGTATATGGCATTCTTGTGTGTACGGTTTCAAAAATAGTGGTCTGCATTTAAGAATGGGTGTATCAATGTTTATATTAGAGCATCAATATGGATGATGTCATGAGTGATGTCATTTGAGATGTCATCAGTGGTGTCAAATGTGATGTTACTGACCATGTCCTGAGTGCTGTAATATGTGACATCATCAGCAGTGCATTGCGCGCACGCGTTATAGTTAGCTCAACTAACTATAACAGGCGAATTTCCCTGGTTTTATGTAAATCAAATGTTCAACTAACTATAACGTCCCTAAAACCTATGTTTTTTTTGTGAATTTGTAAGGTTTTTTTAAATGCTAATTCCTAACTGTAACGTCTGTAAAACATATGGTTTTTTCAGTGACTTTCAAAGGTTTTTTAAATATTAATTTCATGTTTTATTGTTTATAAAACCTATATGTTTTCTATTATTTATTTATTTTTTAAACTTTATTATACTTCTGTTTTTACCTTTAAAAATTATGTAATATTTTATATCTTCCCCCAAAAATATGTATATATATATAATTTTTTGTTGTTGAGAAAACCGCACTCCCATACCGGTAGAGTACCAAGCTCCATTACCACACAAATCCGATCCACCATATTGCTAAACTCATAAATGATGTGTGTTTCGTATCCAACGAGTTTGTGACACCGTGTCCTGTGTAATATCATATACACATGAAGTCGCCCCAGCTGCTACTTTGGTATCCGACTGGTACGAAGTACAAAGCCACGCGTTACATCATGTATGTATGGGGCCGCAGGTGTTGCATATGTGACGAGTACACGCTGCCAGGCCCTGTGTTACATCACACACTTATAGTGTTGCGCCGGGTAAGCCATTCGCTCATTTTTTTTGTCTCAAAAGTATATCTAAATAACTTTAAACAGTATATAGGAGCAAGCGATAATCTAAAATATTTTAAACATTTATATGTTTCTAACTGTAATAAACTTATATTATGATAAATATACTTTGTCAAAATCGTGTCGGTGCGGGCTCCTTGCGCGCTTGGTTCGCGATTGCCATGTGACCTTAAATTTTTTTGTTTATGCTTTATAACATTTCCAATTGTAACATTTGGAGGACCGCACCCATTTTAGTCATTCTCTCTACAGTGTTTGATGCGAGACACCTCTTCTGTTTAGAGAGATTTTTTTTAAAGTTTTTTCTGCATACAAATATCTTATACTACACACAACATGCAACAATCATCTTGATCAATATTCATGGTCTGTACATTAGCCATCCATGTGTGATGGCCATGCATCTGAAACGTTACATCAAAAAACAAATGTGTGTTACACGATGCCTCTGGTGTATGTGTGTGTGCGCATTACTGTGCTGCCTTTCGGCCTGGGTATTGGTGGCTCGAAGGGGTATCATCAGCCAAGGGCAGAGTGTACATCCTAGATCACATGTGACAAACAGTAAATAGTAATGTGTAGATTTGTGTTGCAGTATGCTCGGTTTTCAGGCTTTACCAGTATAGTAGTGTGTCATATGTGAGACTTTCAGATTCACGTTTGACATGCATTGCTTGACTGTAAAGAGCGTTATCACTGTGTATGACTTAGCATCCCTGCTTATCCTCCCTTTATCCGAGCACATTCACTTGTGTGCGCGTTCGCGATAGAAACACTTTCAATAATACCGCACACCATTGACATGCATGTCCGCGCATATCCACAAGCTTGACAACGACATGTGATGTTGGCCATTCATTGTTTTCGGACAGCACCCTCCTGGTACATGCTAGATCAATGTAAATTGCGGATTGTGCCATGTCAAAACTGTAACATGTACACACACATAAGTACACTTCCTGGCCAGCAGGAACCGAACAACGCCCAGGTCCACGGAATAATTATTCACACCCCTACACTGGCCTGGCGTACGCAAGCCCAGCCCACTTTGAGTACGTATAAATAGGATAACGACAACGACACATGTCCCAGTTCTTCCACACTGCCTCAGGTGATATGGCCGCATCCACCTTGCATATCACAATCCGCAATAAAAAAAAGAGATGCATGAGGTGTACACTATCCTCACAATCAAAATTCAATTTGAATTGTGAACCCTGCTGGCCGTCGTGTTTTGACACACAACAATGACAGCAGGTGAGCAGTGGGGCCTGGCTGCATAGGGCCTGCAATTAAGCTCTCCGCTGTGGGAGGGGTGGGGTACATCAGCCTGGGTGCGCAGGTGCGAACAAGCGATGTAGCCTTGCATAATGATGTGATCTCTGACCTCATTCAGTCACATCTCTGTCTCATTTTAAGGTCCTGCTGGACCGTACTGTAGGCCTGAGCCAGTGGCAGCTCTGCCCTACAGACACGTGGCGTTGGCTTTTAGGGCACTGTAGTGAGCTGATTTCTAAGTGTACATGCACACAGGCTTGCACCACTGTATTACAGGTGCACATTATGCTTCTAGCATGAGCTCTGTTCCTTTGTATGTGAACGTTGGCATAACATATTATTATTTCCCTTGTGTATTCTCGTACACTCCAACTCCTCTTTGAACCATGATTACCACTAACAGTTGGTAGATCGTACTTCAAAAAGGAAGGATTCACTCAACAGGTGTTCTCTATTAAGCCTGAAATAAACCTTTGTTTACCCCCAAGATGTTTCCCGCATTATAATATTTCTCTCTTTTCAGACACTGAGTTAGTTGCACCAGAATGAACTGCACGGGTGCTCAGCCGGTGATGATGCCCTCGGCATTATGACGCTTTCCATTGTTGTATCAGGACACCGTCCCTGACCAGAGACTTGCTGTGCCACCCTGAGAGAGACACCCCAGAGTCGGAGCTCGCACCAGCATGTCGTTGGTGCGCAGGAGCTGCAATTGAGCACAGTGCGGGGGAAGGGGATGGGGTGCAGCAGCCTTGGTGCACAGGTGCAGGCAAGCGATTTTGCTGAAGATAATAATGTAATCTCTGGCCTCGAACATATCTCTGTTTGATTTTAAGGACTTGCTGGACCGCACTCTCTCGTGGACCCCAGAGTCCCAGACACACGGGTGACGGGAGGTGAACAGTGGGGCCTGGGTGCAGTAGGCCAACGCTCTGCCTCCTCCTCCCTCTGTCCTTTTGATTCTCCCTCCCCTTCTCCCTTCTCCCTTGCACCCACTCACTCTCTGTCCCATTTTCCCTTTCTTCCTTTCATTCTGACTACCTTTCTTTTTCTCTTGGACATGGCACACATACTTTTGTTTCTTTTTTGTCTTGCAGGTTTTGTACGCTGCTTCCGGAGGAGTTCCACCCACTTATTTCATGTTATACTGTTGTTTCTTTGAATAAAGTTGTGTTTCCATTTATTTGTGTTGTTTTTATAAAGGTTATTTTTTTCCCAATAAATAAGTGAGTGTATGGTCTTCTTTTTCTGACAGCACTTGTCTGTAGTTTATTGGGAAAGTCAGCGGTTGATAGGAGGTTATGAGGGAAAACATTTGTAATTTTGTGGTGCACCTAACAAAAATAAACCAACAGACTATTACATAAATGAAGCCTGGGTAATTCTACAACTGCAAGGGTTCTATGAGTATCACTTTATAACACCATGAGTACTGCCTGTGTGAGGACAAAACCAATAAGACACTGCCTAGGGCCACCGAGGCTTCAGGGACTGGCGAGGCCCATCCTGCATATTTAAGTAAAGCCCCGGTTGTTGGCGATCCCTGTACTTGAGTTGGCCTTGAAGCCCCCTGAACAATTAGTAAACAATACCCGGGGAGGTAACGATCCCCTAGGCTGCGAAACGTCTCTGTGCCTTCCCACACTTAATTTACATGTGATATTAAGGTCCCCAGTGCTGAAGAGACTCCGCAATATAATATGAAGATTGGCCCCGGAACATTACCCACCAGGAGGCTCATTTAAATGAAAGGGTGAGACCAGCTTCATTTTTTTTCTCCATTTATACCATCCAGATCCGCTTTATTGAGGCGATACTAGGTTTTCCTCCTCTCGCTTCAACGAGGAAAAAAAGGATTTGCTATCACAGGGTGAAAGCCATGCACCCGCCCTGTAATAGCAAATGTAAAAGTCTTGCGGATGCACACCCCAGGACATTGTATGAGCTGTGCCTGGGAGTTGGCCCTCCATAGGGCCATGATGCATTGGTCACTGCATAACTACAGAATTTGAAAACACGCATACTAACACTACTTGCACACGTGTAGAACAGCATATAAAATATAAATCCTACCAGAGGTCAGATGACAGTTTGATGAGCCAATGACCCTGGGATGAGTAGAATCAGCTACACAGAGAAAACAGGTCTTCAGCAGAACGCAAGGAAGCTCGAAATATTGGGGAGTGATGCCTTCTTTTTATCTTCTGCCGCTCGTCGCCAAATGTATGTAGTGAAGTGGCAGACATGCATTGGATCCGATAAGTACATTTATTGCAGGGAAAGAAGACAGTTTAAACAGCCACCAACAGGAGCAGACAGCACGGCAACCGTCTTCTCCAGCACCATGTACAAACTCCCCAAGATTACCCTCATGACAGTCCTAGATTTTAACATTACATACTTACATTCTAGTAGCATTACATAATAACATTCTACTTTGACTTGCATTAGAATACTACACAGAGCATATGACTTTACAGCCATGAGCTCATAGTTTCATCCAAGCGTCTAGAGACCGGTATGGGTGAGTAGTTCGTTTCCCACTCCCTGTATTGTATAAAAGCAAACCAACACTAATTCCACAGGTATGCTACAGAGCCCAGAGCACATCACTTTACAGCAATGAGCTCATGGCATAGGCTCACGGTTTAATCCCCGAGTCTTCAGACCAGTAGGGGTGAGAAGTTAGCTTCCCACTCCCTGGATAGTATAAACGCATACTAACACTACTTACACAGTTATACTACAGCGGCCAGTATGCTGTAGCACCCAGAGCCCATCACTTTACAGCAATCAGCTCGGTTTGATCCCCGAGTCTTCACACCGGTACTTTGCTTCTCACTCCCTGTATGGTATAAACGCCTACTAACACTACTTGCACAGGTGTGCTACAAAGACCTAAGCACATCACTTTACAGCAATGAGCTCAGAGTTTAGGATCTTGGTTTCATACCCAAGTGTAGCAGCGTCTCATCTCAGCACCATGTCACTCTGAGCAACACCGCACTTTCAGACCGGTAGGAGTGAGTACTTTGCTTTGCACTCCCCCACAGAGGTTACAGTGCTCCTACCCTCCCGTTTCCTACGCTTTTCACCCTTTTTTCCCCTTACTCGTTTCAATGGAATCACAAAATGGCTGCCAACACTTCCTAGTTGCAACAGCTTGCAGCCAATAAGCAGCAAGCTTGTGCTCGTAAGGCCTCAACCAAACAGATGGCAGTATTCCCAAATATCGATATCTGTAAATTTCAATATTTTTCCAAAACTACTAAACGGATTTACACCAAATGAACAAAAGCGTGATTTCTAGACCAAGACCCTTCTCCCTGCAAAATTTGGGGTAATTCTGTTCGACCTGTAGCCTTGTCTGAAGTTTCCTATGGAAATTGCATGGAGAAAACACGTCTTGGGACCGCCCTTTTTTCTTGGCCCCCCCCTTGACGAATTACCAAAGCTCTGAAGGGTTGTAGAGACAGCGGAACACATGTCAGAAGTTGCTTTTATTCATTTCAGGTTGGCTTGGATGGTATTTTACCAATCCAAAGCTGTAATACTGTGCCTGGAGTGGTAAATGGCATTTGTCATTTTACTGCTCAGCGTGGATAGCACTGTGCTAATCCTATGCTTAAAAAGTTTGATAGAAAAGCAGAAATTTGAGGTGAGCAAATTTAGTGTCGCTGGTGTTGAGGGTAATCTATACAGGAGCTGCCTTCCACCTAAACTTGGGAACTACCCAGAGTTCTCTCCTTTTTTGCATAATTTATGCGTCACTATGCCTGCAAAGGTATTGTTTTGACTTATACTGGGTGCTCCCTTGTGTCTGGACAAAGCTAAACCTCTCTGAAGAGCTGTATTGACAGCGAAACACGTGTCAGGGGTTGCTTTTATTCATTTCAGGTTGGCTTGGATTGTATTTTACCAATCCAAAGCGGTAATACTGTGCCTGGAGTGGTAAATGGCTTTTGTCATTTTACAGCTCGGCGTGGGCAGCAATGTGCTAATCCTATGCTTAAAGACTTTGCTGTAAAAATGGCAAAAGACTTTGTCCATTTCTATCTCGCCGTGGATAGCAATGTGCTAATCTTATGCTTAAAAACTTTGATAGAAAAGCAGACATTTGAGTTAAACAAATTTAGAGTGTCGCTAGTGTTGAGGGTGCTCTATACAGGAGCTGCCTTCCACAAACTTGGGCACTACCCAGAGTTCTCCACTTTTTTGCATGATTTATGCGTCACTCTATGCCTGCAAGGGTATTGTTTTGACTTATACTGGGTGCTCCATTGGTCTGGACAAAGCTAAACCTCCCTGAAGAGCTGTAATGACAGCAACACACGTCAGGGGTTGCTTTTATTCATTTCAGGTTGGCTTGGATGGTATTTTACCAATCCAAAGCTGTAATACTGTGCCTGGAGTGGTAAATGGCTTATGTCATTTTACAGCTTGGCGTGGATAGCACTGTGTTAATCCTATACTTAAAGACTTTGCTGTACAAACGGCAAAAGACTTTGTCTATTGCTATCTCTGCGTAGTGTGATAAATAAATTTACCGTAGCATTTTTCCATATAATTATCAATACAAGACAGCTCATTCAAACGAGAGGCAGAGTCCGTGGTATCTGAGTCATACGGGCTTTAATGGACAATGATCCTCGAGGATGGGATATCATGTTCCATCACCTCTAAGGTTCAGGAAGGGACATTCAACGTTTTATTAGCATTACACATTATATATAGTAAAACGTTACAATAGAATCCAATACAGTAGGCGTAACAGGTGAAAAGAGAGAGATAAGAACACATGTGCGTAACAGGAGGCGTGTAAAAGGGCGTACACATGGGCGTGCACTGTACATGTCAGAGAAACGTCATAAGAAACGTCACATGTGGGTGGATGCATAGAGAAAGTTGCAGGATCAGCAGAAACCCTTGACCTGTATGCGCGCGCAACTAGCATGACGTGTAACTGGGGGCTTTGACTTTAGCACTAGTGGAGGAGACTGGTGTCTGGAGTGTCAGGGCAACCTGTACCTATAGCATATCTGGTATCTCATGTTTGGAGGATGTAGTGTCTGAAGTAAAAGGTCTCTCGGGCAGAGGCCGTTCAATACTGAATGCTAGTGCGTGCATACGTGTCTTGGTGCAACGTGCGGAGCCATGGACCTACCATGGTAACGGATTCAGTAAGTCACTTGCAAGGAGGACAGGAAGGCCGGGCCCTTTGCTCTGCAGCCGGGAATATGTTTACCTATTTCACTACACTGGAATGTGTTTTCGAGGAGGCTGAGCAGATAGCTGTAGGCAAAACATGAATTTGGCAGGCAGTCCAGACCGAGCCGGGCACGGCTTCGCTTGCAGGAAGTAAGGCAGGCGTCAGGGATGCGTACAGCTTTCGGAGACAGGAGAGATGAGGCAGAGAGGCCTCGTTTAAGGGCCTAGCTCGACTGGGCCAGGAAACATGGAGAAAATGTGTGCGAAATTCAGAAGTGCACCATGTAAAGACGTTGGCACCGTATGCCTAGAAGCCTAATTAACGGGATTTCTTGGCATGACTGGATAGCTAACATGTTAAGGATGGACGCAAATGTGTTTGCGTCTTTCTAGCATGTACAGAACAGAAGTTACACGACATACAAGGAACATGGGTGCATGGATAGGGTGCGAGTGGGGGACACATTAGCTACCTGAAAATTTCTATTACCTCAGTAGATAGCACTGTGCTAATCCTATGCTTAACACCTTGGGTGCTAAGCTGATCCCCCTCCTGTGCTGACATTAATTGAATCCCCTTGTTCATGACGAGCTCAGCTCGTCATGAGCACACGAGAGGTGTACCTCATGACGAGCTGAGCTCATCATGAGCATCGAAGGGGTTAAAAACATTGATAGAAAAGCATACATTTGAGGTAAGCAAATTTAGAGTGTTGCTGGTGTTGATAGTGCTCTATACAGGAGCTGCCTTCCACCTAAACTTGGGCACCCAGAGTTCTCTCCTTTTTTGTATATATATATATATATATATTACCTACTGGAGGTAGCCAGTAGGTAGGTATAGTTAGGACCTAGTTTCCATAGGAAATCTGCAACATTTTATTTGGAATAACTTTGGCGCCGGTTGACTAATCTTCGCGTTTCGGGGTGATTCATCAAGCGGGGGGGGGCAAGAAAAAGGGGGGGTCCCAAATGTGTTTTCCCATGCAATATTCCAAAGGGGCTTTTAGACACGGCTACAGCCCAAACTGCTGAACGGAATTACACCAAATTTGGCAAAACAGTAGTTTGATTCGCATATTACGCTTTTTGTTAAATGGTGTAAATCCGTTCAGTAGTTCCTGAGAAAATCAAAAGTAAAATCATAGATATATCCATAGACAAAGTACGGTACGCGTACAGTACGTGTACCTTCCAGAGCACAAGCTTTATGCTAATTGGCTGTCAATACTCCAAACCAGCAATGTGTTGGCAGCAAAAGGGGTTGTGGAGATTAAGCAAGCTATTACCCAGAGTTGCAGAGTGGGGCCCATGATTAGAATAGGCACTGAGGCGAGAATGACCATGTCTGAGGAAATTGATCCCAAGACCCGCCGAGACGGGAATTGAACCCTGGTCCCGGGCCAGAACTCTGCATCAGGGTCTGCCACTCTAACCATTGAGCCACACTTCGCTATGGGCGCTTTTGCACAGTGGTGAAGGTAGGGGGCGGGGCTTGAGGTGATATGTGTGCAAACATGCCCATGTGGCGATTTTAAGTTGGGGTACTAATTCCTCTTCAATCCAGAGGTCCCATAGGGGCCAACTAGCCCAACAGGTACCTCCAGTAAGCGGAGCTGCGTTGCAGAGTGTTGTAAAAAGGGGGCGTGGCCTCTGAACACATCTCTGCAACGCAGCTCCCTGGCTCATACTGGAGGTACCTGGTGGTACCTGGTGGGCTAGTTGGTACCCTGAGGTACCCTGTGGGCTAGTTGGCCCACAGGGTACCTCAGGATTGAAGAGGGATTAATTCCTCAACCTAAAACGCGCCAAAGGGCGTGTTTGCACACATGTCACCTCAGGCCCTGCCCCCTTCCTTCACTATTGAGCAAAATATTCCTCTAAAATCGGTCGAACTACGAATTCCGAGTTACTCACATGTTATCACGAGAGGCGTCAATGCTGCATCTTTGAGCCCAGTACGGGCCCTGAAAAGTAAATCTAAGCGTACTTACTAGTAACTTGTATTTCCTTCCTTAGGAATCTATTGTGTGGTTTTCATCAGAAAAGTTTCTGTCTATTTTTGAAACATACAAATATTCCTCTAAAATCAGCCGAACTACGAATTCCGATTTACTCACCTGTTATCAGGAGAGACCTCAGTGCTGCATCTTTCAGCCCACTACTGATCCTGAAAAGTAATTCTAACCATACTTACAGTAACTTGAATTTCCTTCCTTAGGCTAACATTAACTGGTTTCACTTGGAAATTCTTCTAAGTGTGGAGTTTTGGAACTTTAAAAAATTCCTCTAAAATCAGCCGAACTACGAATTCCTATTTACTCAACTGTTCTCAGGGGAGACGTCAGTGCTGCATCTTTCAGCCCAGTACTGATCCATAAAAGTTATTTTAACCAGTAACTTGAATTTCCTTCCATCGGATATCATTGCCTGCTATATAAAAAATACATAAATAAAAAAATATATAACATTTCCAAAAACAAATATTACAATTTCAATATTAAAAAAAAAATCAATTTATATCAAAAATGTGTAATGTAATTTAAAAAATAAAATATCTAAAATAAATACTTTAAAACAATGTAGTAAATCAGTATAAAAAAATATAACAATTAATACATTTAAAAATTATCATTTACAAAACCTTTGAAATTCACCGAAAAACCATAGGTTTCAGCCATGTTATAGATAGGAAACAAAGAAAAATGTTCCACAGCGGATCAAGCAACCAGCACCTCTGTATTCCAACGTCACTCAAAATGTTCAGTTTTTGTTGTGCTGACAACCTCCAGGACCTGCTGCGGTTTGGTCCCACTGGAAATCCAGATGAAGACTTTAGAGAAAGAATGGAGGCAGCACCAAGCGTGAAGTAAAACAGGACCACGTTGTATCAAAAAATATATTTTCTTTTATTTTTTCATTTTTAGGAAAGCCAACGCGTTTCGCTCCCCAACCATGGGAGCTTCGCCAGGGCAAAGATGTTGGTAGATCTTGAAGCGACGAAATGACGTAGATGAAAAAGCTGACCAATAAAGTAGTAAAGATGCCGATATCAAGATTCCGATATCAGGATAAAGTTGTAGACACACGTCACGGGCCTTTGGGTGGATAACGCCACTAACCAAGGAGGTAATATTTCAATTGTATAAGAATATTGTGGACTTTACGTAGAACGAAGGGCGCGTGTGCAGGCCTTAGTAAGCTGCT
Organism: Lissotriton vulgaris; assembly: GCF_964263255.1. Lineage (NCBI taxonomy): Eukaryota > Metazoa > Chordata > Amphibia > Caudata > Salamandridae > Lissotriton > Lissotriton vulgaris. The sequence continues at coordinate 148,415,011 of NC_141695.1, read as the reverse complement.
ACCACAAATGCTCCATGCTTCCTTATTCAGCAGTGGCCCATGACGGATTCGACCGAATCCGTCATGGGCCACTGCTGAATAAGGAAGCATGGAGCATTTGTGGTAGCAGCTTACTAAGGCCTGCTGTCCTAAAAATGAAAAAATAAAAGAAAATATATTTTTTGATACAACGTGGTCCTGTTTTACTTCACGCTTGGTGCTGCCTCCATTCTTTCTCCAATGTTATAGATAGGAATTAGCATTTAAAAAATCTTAGAAATTCACTGAAAAAAACAGGTTTCAGCCACGTTATAGATAGGATTTAGCATTTAAAAAACCTTAGAAATTCACTGTAAAAAAACATATATTTCACACATGTTATAGTTATAGGTTTGGTGGGGGGTATTACTTAGCGCATAGATGCATGAATGACTGACTCACTCTTTTTGTGTGTTTTGAAGACAGCATGTGTGCAGGACTGTATGGGTGGACGAGTGTGTGTATAGGTGTGTTAGTGAGTGAATGTCTCACTAGTATCTTTATGAGTAACTATATATATATGAGTATTGATGTATATAAGTGAGTATATGTGAGAGTGAGAGATTGGAAGAGTTCCTGTATAAATAAGTATGTGTTTCTATAAGTGAATGTTTAAGAGGGTAAGTGTGTGTACAATGCTGTAGAAGTAATTGTGTTGCTGTGTGTATTGCTGTATATGTAAGTAAATGGATGTTTGATAGTTTATTTGCATGTGTGAGTATGTGTGTGAGTAACTCTATGGATGTATGTGTAACAGGATGTATAGGTGTATGAATACATATGATGAGTGAGTACATGTATGAGTGACTATATAGAACTGTTGGTGAATGAGAGGATGTGTATGTAGATGTTGTAATTACTGAATAGGTTGTTGTAACTGGTATCGATATCTCCATTTTTTTAATTTTAGTTTCTATTTCCGAATGTGTGTATCAAAGGTTATATTACGGTGAGTGGAGGTCTGCCATTCTTTCACAAGGATGATGTCATCAGTGATGTCATGAGTGATGTCACTGACCATGTCATGAGTGATGTAATATGATATATATATATATATATATATATATTTAAATATATCATATTACATCACTCATATATATATATATTCACTGAAAAAACCATGGGTTATAGACCATATATAGTTAGGAATTAGCATTTACAAAACCTTATTTTACTCACACAAAACCATTGAAATTTCATATATAGTTAGTTGCACTAACTATATATCGCGCACCCGCAAATCACTGCTGATCATGTCACATATTACATCATTCATGACATGATCAGTGACATCACCGATGACATCACTGATGACATCTCTGATGACATCTCTGATGACATCACTGATGACAACATCCAGTGACTGTATGTTTCTGAAAAGTCAAAATATGTCTTACATATTGAAGAATGAGTGGATGTATAAGTGTCTGGATGAAGGATTTAGTAGGTGCATGACTGACTGTATGAGTGAATGATTAAATGAGTCTCACTGAGTGCATGAGTTAGTGACTAAACTGTCTTAATTTGTGCATCATTATATCTGTTGTTCTGTAAACTGCTGCATGTGGTGATCAGTAGCTTTATGATTAAGTATATGGGTTATTGATTGGTTGCCCAAGAACCATCCTGTGTCCTACACTGGTGATCTGGACAATGACCTTGAAACCTTGCAGACCTGGCTTTTAGCTAGATTGAATGAGCTTGCCCCTCCACAGCCCCCGCGATCCGGCATCAAACGGGTCTTGGCCCCTTGGTTTACGGTGAAGTTGGCCCACTCTCGAAGACAATGTAAAGTCGCCGAACGGACATGGAGAGCCCAATATGATGCCGAGGCAAAACTGACTTATAAATCTATGATTAAATCCTACCATAGACTAGTCCTACAGGGAAAGAAATGCTACTTCGTAAAAGAATTGAGGAAGCAGCTAATTCCTGTAAGGAGATTTTTTCGATCGTAAGGGAATTCACTACCCTACGATCGAACTCAGCACAGGAAGTACCGGCTGAGACCTGGGCTGATACCATTGCTAACTTTTTTACCACTAAAATTAGGCAGATACAGGATTCTTTCCCCCCGAGACCGACAGTCGATCTCTCGACTTTACCGGAAGAGCTAGCCCATCTGCCCACCTCTGGCCCTGTCCTGATGAACTTCCCGCCTCTCACGGTATCCTCATCCCTAGCACTTATGAGGAATCTTAAATCTGGTTCACCACGTGACCCCTGCCTGGTGAAATTTTTAGCTAAGATGGCAGACGTTGTCAACCACTTAGCCAACCCTATTCTGAATCTCTCTTTGAGTCAGGGAGCCATACCACATTCCTGGAAACAGGCCATGGTTATTCCTCTCCTTAAAAAGCCTAGCCTTGCCCCTGAAGTCCCGGCCAATTATAGACCTATCTCGCTCCTTCCAGCACTCACCAAAATCTTGGAGAAACATGTTCATAGCGTGCTCTCCAACTTCCTGGAGTCGAATGAGCTTCTTCACGCGTCTCAATCGGGTTTTCGACCCAACCTAAGTACTGAGACAGCGCTCTTGGAGGTTTCAGAGATTGTTAAGGAGTCTCTGGACGCTGGAGGCAGGGTGATGTTAGTTATGTTAGACCTGTCGGCGGCTTTTGACACCGTCCCCCATGAGGATCTCCTCACAAGACTACATGACATCGGTCTAAGGGGGACGGTGCTCAATTGGTTCCGTTCCTTTCTAGCCAACCGTCGACAAACGGTCTGGGCCTCCCCTGGATCTGCCCAAATGTCGCCAAATGTCGCCTTTGGGAGTCGGAGTTCCTCAGGGCTCAGTACTGAGCCCTACTCTATTTAACATCTTTATGACCCCTCTGGCGGCATTCGTGGAGTCCTACGGGGCCCAGATCGTCTCATATGCTGACGACACCCAGCTTCTTTTCACCTGCCGTAAGAGCAAAGAATTCGATGGGGAAAGTATCCGTGAGTGCCTTGGGGCTGTTTTTAACTGATTCCAACTGAACAGCCTCAAGTGTAACTCGGATAAATCCGAGATACTTTTCTTTGGATGCCCATCGGAACCGGACTGGCATGGTTGGTGGCCTGCCGACATGTTCCCTCCAGCTCATTCTTCTGAGTCAGCTAAGAACTTGGGAATTAAAATTGACAACGGGCTTACACTCAAATCCCAGGTGCTGACCCTCACAGGAACATGCTTCGGTATCCTCAGGATGCTCCGAAAGTTCTTTCCGCTGCTTTCTGAGTAACATCGGAGAATAACTGTTCAGGCCCTTATTGGATCCAGACTGGATTATGCGAATATCCTGTATCTGGGTCTTCCGGAATACCTCCTACTGACCCAGAATGCAGCTGCACGAGCCATTTTTGGCCTGCATCGTCGAGCCAGTGCCTCGAACTTGCTGCAAACCTTACACTGGCTCCCCATACGGAAGAGGATAATATTCAAAGCCTTGACACTAGCTCACAAAGCCTTACACGCCACGGGTGCCAAATACCTACAAAAGAGGCTGGCTTTCTACCTGCCGACACGATCTTTAAGATCGGAGTCCCTGGCACTCGCAGTAGTCCCCCGTATAAAGAAAGCCCGTATTGGAGGACGGTCTTTCAGGATGCTGGCCCCTCAGTTGTGGAATTCTCTACCGCTGTCTTTGCGATCCACATCTAACTTGCTCGCTTTTAGGAAGGGTTTAAAGACCTGGCTTTTCACTGGCTAGTGCTTTTTAGTCTTATCCTCTGGTTCTGTCTTTCTTTATATCTTTGTTATGTTTTACCAGTTTCCTTTCTGGATCTGGAGCACAAAGCGCCGGGACACTTCTTTGGAGTAGCCGCGCACTATAGAAGACCCATAATAACATAACATAACATTGTATGGGAGAGTGAGTGTGTGTGTGGGTGGCTGTGAGGTGTGTGACTATGTGCATAGATGTGTGAGCAGTTGATTCACTAGATGTATGGGTTCAAAAGTGCATGTGGAAACAGCTGTATGGGCGGTTGACTGTGTGCATTAGTGCATTAGTGAGTGAATGGATATCTCAGTGCTACATGTCAAAGTAAGTACATATGTAAAACACAGTACATGTGAGAGTTGACATATATAAATAACTGTGCATAAGAGCCAGTGAATGTGTGAGTGGCTGTATGGATCATTGTGAACTTGTATCAGGGATTGTATAACAGAGTAAATATGTGTTAGTATATGTTTGAATAAGTAAGGTGTGTATAACTGTATAGTTGAGGAAATGGAAGTGTGATTGATTCTTTGCATGACTGACTAGGTGTGTGAGTAACTCCATGGATGAGTGACAGTCTGTGAGTGTCTATTTACTCTGAGTGTATCTAAGATTATATTAGAGTCTGAAGAGGTTCACCGTATTATCACATGAATGATATCATCAGTGATGTGATCAGTAATGTCAAATGAGATGTCATCAGTGATGTCATCAGTGATGTCATTTGAGATGCCATCAGTGATGTCATCAGTGATGTCATCAGTGATGTCACTGATCATGTCATGAATGATGTAATATGTGACATGATCAGCAGTGGATTGCGGGTGCGCGATATATAGTTAGTGCAACTAACTATATATGAAATTTCAATGGTTTTGTGTGAGTAAAATAAGGTTTTGTAAATGCTAATTCCTAACTGTATATGGTCTATAACCCATGTTTTTTTCAGTGAATTTTCAAGGTTTTGTAAATGCTAATTCCTAACTATATATGGTCTATAACCTATGTTTTTTTCAGTGAATTTCAATGGTTTTTTAATAGCAAATATCAAAAGCTTTAAAATGTCAAGTACGTGGTAGGTAAAAACATTTTTGTGTTTTAAAGATGGCTCTGGGCAATCTTGGAACTCGGACGCTTGACTGCTAGGGCATGGGCCCCATTCCCAAAAGAGTCCCCTCAGCCTTGAAGATTCTACAACAGTCACCGGGACCCCCCGACTCCCGTAGACTTCCGGTGGGGAGCGACTGCCATGATTGCTCGCGGAATGGCCACGACGTAGCCACGAGATGGCGGTGCTCTCATGCTGACGCCAGCTTCAGTCTGAAACATCCAGAAACACTGTAGACTACCAATTTGATCAGTTCCGGTGGAGCCCCAACGTGACCCGGTAGAGAAGAACTTGCCCTCCCCTCTTTGACTGATGGTTCTTGTTGCCTGTCCCTTCTGTTGTCATTTAACAGAACTTTTTGGACTGCTGAAAGGGGTTGTGTTCCGACCGCTGGTTGGTGGAGACATTTTGACTATATTCTGGACCTGCGTTGTCGCGTAATGCGTCATATGACGCGCCGCGTTAGCGCACCCGGAAGTGCTCCGGTGCGCGAGGCGCAGCTACCCGGAAGCGATCCAGGGCGCGGCGCAGCGCGTAACGTAAGCATAACAGGTCATGTGACTTGTTAATAAAACTTTTCATTGGTTAATTTTACTTTTGTTTTTCTAATGATGGAAGGCTTGGTCATATGACCTAAAAATAACACTTTTCATTGCTTTCGAACATTTTTTTTTCCCAAATGATGAAAGCCCCACCTTTTTTTTTCTCACTCTGACTTGTAAAGCAAAGGACCCAGATGCATTTACAGTTGATCACTAACAATGTTCCAGGCTAATTTATTTTCCTGGGAAATTTACAACTGTCCTGCAAATAAAATATTCCTATTTCGAGAAAAAGGACGTTTCTTCGTCCCATGAGGGAGCCGTTGAACAAAAGAGGCTCGGCCTGCTGTCTTAGTCGCTGATAGGCATGAATATTGGATTCTTATCGATCACTTTATGTTGCAGGAGTGGAAAACACAACAGCCCTTGACCATTTATCTTTACTGCGTTCCTGCGTATTATACCTTTTAACCGTCATGTAATCGGGCTACTTTATTTCACTTGCCTTTTACTGATTCGAAAACAGTGGCTATTATTCAAAACTTTACCAATCTAGGTACTACTACCATGTTTTGTTTTAAAAACCTTTGTTGTGAAAATGTCAGTATACAAATACGGGCCTATAACCACGTGGGCCGGCCCTGGAGCAAACTGGAATCGTATATGATGAGGGGACATTTACACTGTAGAAGAACGTAACGGGCGGGCCATTAGGTTGCAAGAACCAAGGTGTCTAACAGTTGCGGAATCGGTGGACGTACATTTTATAATTAAAGTACGACAGGGACAGTTACAATAAAATTATCTAGATATATATTTGCGGGCAAGTACCATGAGTGACGTTAATTCGAACTTTCAATAGTACAGTAATCAATAACACATCAGAACTTAATATCAATAGGGATGTCCAAATGTTCAATCAGTACTCGTCCCCGCCCGCCATGTGCTTCAAAACTGCATACATATCTCGTGATATCAAGGTTGGGCAACCAGTACACAACAAGGAGTAACGAGTCCCATTTATACCGGCGCCATTTTGGGCGAGGCCGGGCAGGTCCAGGATATAGTCAAAATGTCTCCACCAACCAGCGGTCGGACCAGAACCCCTTTCGGCAGTCCAAAAAGGTTCCGTTAAATGACAACAGAAGAGATAGGCAACAAGAACAATCAGTCAAAAGAGGGGACGCTTTCGGGAATGGGGCCCATGCCCTAGCAGGCAAGCGTCCAAGTTCCAAGGTGTCCCAGGGCCATTTTAGTGGACCAGGCCCAAATCCAAAGAGCCGGCCTCCATTTTGAGAGTCCTGTTGCAGCCGCCTATCGCTGCACCGCAAGAGTGGGCGCAATTCAGCTGGATGGTGGGCGAGACGCTGTAGCCGCAAGAGCGGGCGCAACTCAGCTGGATGGAGGGTGAGGCACTGTGCCGCAAGAGCGGGCGGAACTCAGCTGGATGGCGGGTGAGGCACTGTGCCGCAAGAGCGGGCGGAACTCAACTGGACGGCGAGTGAAACGCTAAGAGACGCCCCACTGCAGATGAGGTGCCTCCACCTGGGGAGGCGGGAGAGGCCCGTTTGCGCCGCCTCCCCTCCCCCCCCCGGGCACCCCACGCCGTCTTTCGGCGCAGCAATGTAGGATGGCCACACCAGTAAGGCAACTTGCTGGACACCACCTCGGTGCCATTCGGATCTCGGCGCGTTGTGCTGCCTTCGGCCTACTGTAGCAGCAAGTGTGGGCGCAACTCAACTGGACGGCGAGTGAAACGGTAAAGGGTGCCGCACTGCAGATGAGGTGCCTCCACCTGGGGAGGTGGGAGAGGCAGTTCGCGCCGCCTCCCCCCCCCCAGGCACCCACCGCCGTCTTTCGGCGCAGCATTGTAGGATGGCCACACCAGTGCAACTTGCTGGACACCACCTCGTGCCATCCGGATCTCGGCGCGTTGTGCTGCCTTCGGCCTATTCGCACATCGGTCCGCTACTGACGCCGCCTCACAGGCCAACGGATTTTGTAGGCTTTTTATAGCCCAAAGCCGCATAACAGGTCATGTGACTTGTTTATAAAACTTTTCATTGGTTCATTTTACTTTTGGTTTCCTAATGATGGAAGGCTTGATCATATGACCTAAAAATAACACTTTTCATTGGATTGCAACATTTTTTTATCCCAAATGATGAAAGCCCCACATTTTTTTTTCTCACTCTGCAATCCAAAAAGGTTCCGTTAGATGACAACAGAGGGGACAGGCAACAAGAACCATCAGTCAAAAGAGGGGAGGGCAAGTTCTTCCCTACCGGGTCACGTTGGGGCTCCACCGGAAGTCATCGAATTGGTAGTCTACAGTGTTTCTGGATGTTTCAGACTGAAGCTGGCGTCAGCATGAGAGCACCACCATCTCGTAGCTCCGTCGTGGCCATTCCGCAAGCAATCATGGCAGCCGCTCCCCACCAGAAGCCTGCGGAGTCGGGGGCCCGATGACTTTTGTAGAATCTTCAAGGCTGAGGGGACACTTTCGAGAATGGGGCACAAGCCCTAGCAGGCAAATGTCCGAGTTCACATGTGTCCCTGGGCCATTTTAGTGGACCAGGCCCAAATCCGAAGAGCCGGCCGCCATTTTAAGAGTCCTGTGGCAGCCGCCTATCGCTGCACCGCAAGAGTGGGCGCAACTCAGCTGAATGGCGGATGAGGCACAGTGCCGCAAAAGCGGGCGCTAAACAGCTGAATGGCGACTGAAACGCTAAAGGGTGCCCCACTGCAGCAGAGGAGCCTCCACCTGGGTGCCGTCCGGATCTCGGCGCGTTGTGCTGCCTTTGGCCTATTCGCACAACGGACCGCTACTGACGCCACCTCACAGGCCGACGGATTTTGCCGACTAAAAGACAAACCAAAGCAGCCCATTGTTGCTTTGAGATGGATGTTGCAGCAGGCTGGCATGTAAATAGTTGTTTAAAATTTTTTTTTTTAACGTGTTTACTTTGTTGGAGCGTTGTATATATTTATAAGTTATTAAAGTGTTATAATCCTACTACTTTGTTGGAGTGCTATATATTTTTAATGTGACACATAATTGTGAAGACTTTGATGTACAAAAAGGCATCCCTGAAATCTTCGGCTTCAGGCTCGGTCCCACACACCCTTACAGTGAGAATCCCCTCCCCAATCACAATACAGGATCGTTATCAGATAGTAGGAACGCGTGTGGTGTGACGGATCTCATGGGGTGGGGGCCTTGATCTACTGTAACTCCTTTGAAGAGGGGTGATTCTTTACAGTTGGGGCCATAAACTAAATTCGCAGGGCTAGGTGATACCCTGGGACCGGCCTGGACAATCAGACACAGAGGAAGAGGAGTGTCAGAGGGTGCGGTAGTGAATAGGGTGAAAGGGAGGTGTCGGGCGGGCACAGGGTGTGATTCTCAGGGAAGAGCAGCGCAGATGGGGGGAGGTTTATGGCCCATGCATGAGAGAGAGAGCGGGGTGAACAGTGCGTGGGGGAGATGCTTGCGAGGGTGGGGAGCCATGCTGAGGATCGGCGGCGTGCAGAGAGTGGGTCTGGTCAAGGCATCTAAAATGGCTGCCGTGCACGACAAAAGTGTGGCATTGGAAAAAAGGCAAGATGGCGCAGACAATGTTTATCAATACGGATTAATTTATAACAATTATTTTTAACAATATATTTACTCGCAGTGACAAAAAGGCGGTCAGCACTTCCTGATTTCCTTCGAATCGAACGTTAACAGACGTCACGCAGCAAAAAAAAAAAAAAACGCTCACGCGCAGCCGCTGGAAGACATGTATCAACATATATGAGCATCCTCAGCCACCCTCAGAAAACATAGGGGGTCAGGATACGTCTCCCGTACCGCCTTATACCCATTTCTCACATTGTTTTTCCTCCATCTTGTAACTTAATTAAAATGAAACACAAAATGGCGAATTCCCATTTCACGACCCGGTTCACGAACCGGGAAGTGCTTCTACCACGAAAAATCAAATTTTTTTTATTTGCCCCAAGGGACCCTTTAATAACCCCAACATCATTCCTAGGGGGTCAAGAGGGGTCTACCTTGCCCCCTTTCATTAAATTCCCCCTTCGTTTTTCTCCTCCTCTTGTCTCTCGATCCTGCCGAGAGACAAGATGGCGGCCGTTCCGGACTGTTTAGAATGTTGACAGACACCGGAGAGCCAATCAGCTTCGCAAAGTTCCGTAACGCGAACCGGAGCGCTACCCGGGACGCTGTCACAGATATATCTGTTTTTTAAAACGTTAATTTCTCAAAATCCACTGGAGCACATATATTGAGACCCAGCAAAGGCACATCGGGCTAACATTCCCTACAATTTTGCCAAGTTTCGTGCAAATCCATTCAGCCGTTAGAGCTAAAAGTGAGGCCAAACGCCCTATGGAAAAATGAATGGGAAAAACGCGTTTTGGGACCCCTCTTTTTTCTCGGCCCCCCCTTGACGAAACCCCCCCAAGTTTTAAGGGGCTGCTCAGAAACAAAATGTGCCATTTTCCTGAAAATTTCAGCCGATTCCGTCCACAAACGCCAAAGTTATTAGACATAAAATTTTCAAAAGTCCCATAGAGAAAAAATCCTAACTATATATACCTACTGGCGAACGCAAGTAGGTAATATATATATATATATCTATATATATATATATATATAGATATATATATATATATATATCGCATTTGGTTAAGCCAAGCCTGGATCCTTTGATGGCGGCCAATGCCCAATGCCGGAGGGGGTCCGTATTTACCGGGAGGAGTCCACGCTGGTTATATCTATGTAGCTAACTCCTTCTTGCAGCCGCTTTCTTGTGCTCACAAATGGAGTACCGACCACAATCCCGTGCAGCTCAGACTTTATTCAGCTCGCATGTAACAAAACTCCATCAGCATGATTTGTTTCGATCCCCAAAGGGATCTTGTTCATTTGACCCGCTTCACAGTGGGTGGTTCATTTTAAATAAAGATTTTTTGGGCTTTTCGTAAAGTGATATGTGCACCAAATTTCATTTATTAACCATATAGGCATAGAAAAAATGATTTTTACTCAACTGCAATGTAAATTTATGGCTGTATACACCGTTTGGTTAAATACACATTTGATACCATAAAAACATCTCTTTTGCATATCTAGAAAGCATTTAAATCAGACTGTAATACGTTAAAAAGCAGTTGGAAAATCTCATAATGTTGTATAGGATAAATTTACATTCCAGTTGAGTAAAAAGTATTTTTTTATGTCTATACGGTTGAGTACTCCGGTGGCTACAGTAAGGGTGAATGGGCACACATCTAATGCCTTCCTGATTTTTAGAGGTAAGTGGCATAGAAAATCTTTATTTGGATAGAAGGCAAATATCCTTAAAAGCATTTCACACTAAATCCTCAAGTCGGTACATTATATTTGAAGAATTTCGAAACATATTTTACCACAGTTGATAAGTAAAATTGTCTGACACCTGTTACTCAATTTATGTTGCACCTTAAAAATTAAAACAATTATGTATTAGACAACAGTAACACTTAATAAAGAAGCAGGAGGATTTTATATACTGACATTTGCCGGCTAAAACTCATGAAACCCAACAATTTTAAGAAATTGGCCACTGATGCCAAAGCGCAATCCATGAAGATAGGTCGCTAATCGGTGAAACTGATATAATAAAATGCGACTAGTTATAAACCTATTTTTATTTTTCCGCCTTCCCCTGTTCCGATCCGCGGCCACTGAAGTCATCTGCGGTGTCCCGCAAGGATCCTCGCTCAGCCCCACCCTCTTCAACGTCTACATGAGCCCGTTCGCAGCCATCGAACGCTAACACAACCTTAACATTATCTCCTACGCCGACGACACCCAGCTGATCCTCACCCTCACCAACGACCCCGCCACCGTCAGAGCCAGCCTCCAGGAAGGAATGAAGCACGTTGGAGTAGATGAAGCTCAGCCGTCTGAAACTGAACTCAGACAAGATGGAAGTCCTCATCCTGGGACCATCTCGCCTCGGCCTGGGATGACTCCTGGTGGCCCCCTGCCCTGGTCACCACCCCCAAGCCGACGGACCATGCTCGCAACCTGGGCTTCATCCTGGACTCCTCCCTCACGATGTCCAAGCAAGTCAATGCCGTCTCATCATCCTGCTTTAACACCCTGTGCATGCTCCGAAAGATCTTCCGGTGGATCCCCACCGAAACCAGGAAGACTGTCACCCAGGCCCTCGTCACCAGCAGACTGAACTACGGGAACGCCCTCTATGCTGGAACCACAGCCAAACTCCAGAAACGACTCCAGCGTATACAGAACGCTTCGGCAAGACTCATCCTGGACATCTCTCGTCACAGCCACATCTCTGCCCATCTGAAGGACCTGCACTGGATCCCCGTCAACAAGAGGATCACGTTCAGACTCCTCACCCACGCACACAAGGCTCTCCACGACATGGGCCCCAAATACAGCAACAGCCGCCTCGCATTCTACACACCCTCTCTCCAGCTCCGATCCGCCAGCCTCACCCTCGCTACCATCCCACGAATTCGCAGATCCACCGCCGGAGGAAGATCCTTCTCCTACCTGGCGGGCAAGACATCGAACTACCACCCCACCCACCTACGCCTGACCCAGGATCATCTCTCCTTCAGGAAACAACTCAAGACCTGGCTGTTCGAGCAGTAGCGATTTCCCCCCCCCCCCCCCCCCCAGCACCTTGAGACCCTTGCGGGTGAGTAGCACGCTCTACAAATTTGCTGATTGATTGATTGATTGATTGAATCACCCCTTGGTATTTAGTTGATCTAATATCTCCCTGACCTGATTTTTAGCTTCTTGCTTAACTGGAAAGAAATGAAATGAAATGAAATGAAATTGGGTTTATAAAGCGCATGGCTGCCCTGAAGCGTCCCAGCGCTAGTAAACTGATAACAAAGAACTCAGGAAAGGGAAGGTCTTAAGGAGTGATGGGGAAGAGAAAGGTTTTAAATGCTTTTCTAAATTTGAGGTAGGCGGGTTCCATCCGGAGATCCCTGGGGAGTGCGTTCCACTTATTTGCCGCATTCAGCGAGAACCGGCGGCCTCCGGTACGAGCTTTCCTTACTCTTGGAGTGAAGGCCAGGTTTTCTGTGTCGGACCGAAGAGCCCGGGCCGATTTGTAGGGGCGAATCAGACCTCTCAAGGCCGGAGGGCCTTTACCATGCAGTGTTTTATGAGCGATACAGAGTGACTTAAAAGCAATTCGCTCCTGGATTGGGAGCCAGTGAAGGGCTTTTAACAAAGGTTAGGCTGACGTTCGTCTAGGCGCCCCCATGAGCAGCCTGGCTGCAGCATTCTGTACACGCTGGAGGATATTAATAGTGGCCAGAGGCGCGGCCAGGAGGAGAGCGTTGCCATAATCCAGTCTGGACAGAATTAGGCCCTGGATTAGTAACTTTCTCGATTGAAAAGGCAGGAGGGGGAGGACCTTCCGAGCTGCCTGTAATAAGCCGAAACAGCCTCCTGCGACTTTCTGCGCATGGGTCTTGAATGTTAATTGGGGTTCAAACCAAACCCCCAGGCTTTTAATTTTCTCCTTAGGAGGGGGTAAATCCCCCATACAGGGGGGCCACAGCTCAGAAGGCAGGGATGTAAATTGGTGGCCCAGCATCATGATCTCAGTCTTAGCTCCATTCAGTTTGAGCTTTGAGTCCGACATCCAGGAGGAAATTGCAGTTAGGCACTTCGGGAGGTCATCTGGGCATCCCCCTTGTTGCGACAGCGAGACGACTAGTTGGGTGTCGCCTGCGTAGCTGATGGATTTGATCCCAAAAGGGGCTACTACCTCCTCTAACGGGGCCATGTAAACATTAAATAGTGTGGGGCTCAGGGAGGAGCCCTGAGGAACCCCACACTGCAGGGGAGTGGATTTAGACATAGATCCATTTTCCCATATCCTAAAGGAACGTTTGTCCAGGAAAGATTGCAGCCATCTGAGGGCTGACCCTGTGACGCCTAGCTTGGCAAGACGTTGAACCAAAGTTGCATGGTCAACGGTATCGAATGCAGCGCTTAGATCCAGGAGGATCAGGGCCGCTGAACCCCCTGAATCTAAGATGCATCTTGCCTCTTCCGCCACTGCTATGAGGGCGGTGTCCGTGCCCTGACCTGGGCGAAAGCCCGTTTGGGAGTCGCTCAAAAGGCCATTGGTCTCCAGGAACTCTGAGAGCTGCCAATTCACTACCTTTTAGGCCACTTTGCCCAGTCCAGGTAGAAGGGAGATAGGGCGGAAATTGGGCAAATTGGATGTGTCTAGCCCCGGTTTCTTTAGAAGCGTTTTGATTTTGGCCTGTTACCAGCTCGGGGGCACTGTACCTGTGGTGAATGACGTGTTTAGCAACTCTGTGGCTAAAGGGGCGATGGTGCTCATGATTTGTTTAAGAATATGCATCGGGACTGGGTCTGAAGGAGAACCACTTTTCATATTAGATAGAGTGTTGCAGAAGTCGTCCATGGTAATACAGCTGAACGCCTCAAGTTGGGGGCTGGTAGCGGCAGGGAAAGGGGCTTCGGTGGGATGTGTGACAGGTGATTGAGGGAGGCTGTCAAGGATTTTCTGTATTTTTCCGTCAAAGAACTCTGCTAACTGGTCGCATTTTAGTTCAGGGTCATTATGTGCGATTGTTGAGGCTGGAATTTTAAGAAGCTGGTTAACAATTTTGAACGTTTCCCTGGAAGAGTTGGCGGCCTGTAAAATTTTCTCCTCGAAAAAGTCAGCCTTGGATTTCAGCCGTGCGGCTTTATAGCGTCTCAGAGCAGCTTGGTAGGAGGATTTACTGTTGTGTGCCCAGTCTTTCCGCCACATACGCTCAGCTCTTTTACAGGCTTTTTGGAGCTCTCTTAGTTCGGGCGTGAACCAAGGGGATTTGAAGGTACTGCCCTTTTTTGTGGTCGATTTAAGGGGCAGGACCGTGTCCAGGGAATTAGTAAGCCAGTCGTGGAAGTTTATATCTGCTTGCAGGACATCGGATTCTGCAGGGGGTACCGATTGCTCGAGGGCACTTTTCAGATTTTCTACCGATAGCCTCGGCCAGGGTCTTTGAAGTATACGGGAACAGGAGGTCCTGGTCTTTTCAGAATGGATTTCCCAGGAGAAGGGCACTACAAAGTGGTCCGACAATGGAAGGGGCAGAGGGGATTTGACTGTGAGCTGGGGGATGTTCGAAAAGATAGGGTCCAACAAGTGGCCTTTATTATGGGTAGCTTCCTTGCTTGCCAGATCAAGGTCATAGGTTTTAAAGTTTGAGATTAGATGGGCAGCTAATTTATCATTGAGATCGTCGAGATGCAGGTTCAGGTCTCCCAGAACCAGAAAGTTGGAGGCCTGGCTGCTGCTGCTGCTAAGGTAGCTTCTAGTAGGGAGTCTGAGAATTGTTTTAGACTTCCCGGCGGGCGATAGATAAGGAAGCCTGAGAGGGAAAAAGTGGGTGTAAGCTGGATGCTAAAGCATGCGCTTTCTGAGTCTAAAATTCCGCCCTCCTCAAGTCTACAGGTCAGGGACTCCTTATGAATTATAGCAAGACCCCCGCCCTTCCCTTTGTCCCTATTCTGACACTGGATATTAAAGCCGCTTGGAAGTGCAGAGATAATGTCGAAATCAGTGTTAGAAGATAGCCATGTCTCCGTAAGGAAGAGCAGGTCAAGATTACCTTCTTTAATCAGCAGGTTGATCTCTACCGCATGTTTTGGCAGAGATCTGCAGTTTAGTAACGCCATCTTCAATACTCGATCAGCCTTCTTGCCGTTTGTCTCCCCGGGGATGGGGTCAGGACAGGCTTGGCAGCGGCAGAATGGGGGGTTAGTCCCGTCCCGCTGATGACATCCCAGGTCCCCAAGATGCCGTAACGCCAGGAGTTCCTCCCTCGAGAGTCTCGTGGGTCCAGGAGGAGCCACGGGCATAGTGGCTGGCCCTAGGCCCGGTCTGGCCCGGACGGGCCCAGACGGGCTTGCCTCTGGCGCGCCTCCGGCGCGCCATCGGCGCGCCCACTGCGCGAACGGAACACAGACTCCATTTTGTAGCGCCCGGGCCGTAATTCGCCCAACCGCTAGAGCGCTAACCGTGCTTTTCCCAGAAATGGTGGCCAAAATCGTCGCCCTCCGGAAAGCCTCTCAGAGTCCGAGTGTGGCCCTAAGTCGGCCCTCGGTGTGCCTGACGCGGGTACAATTGAGCCCCCGCCTGACCCAGGTAAAGTAAGTGCAACAATGTAATTAGACACGACGATAACAATTTTTTAAAATCCGGTGAATGTGCAAGAATAGGCGATTAAAATGAGGTGGGTTTGCCTAACTCCCGGCTTTCCGCCTCAGGAGTGCTCGGTTATGTCTAAATAAGATATAGACTGGGTAATGCCATTGTGCAGTTGGTTGATTTTTTAGTTGGATTTTATGGTGAGGAGAATTCTCATCCCATCCTACATGATTTTTGTATAATGCAGGATCCTGGGAAACTGACGGTGATGGATTAAACCCAGATCTTTTGACTGGGTGTGAGTGTTTGATTGATTCAGATGCTCCGTCCATCACCACCCCCTTTTGTACGTCTACGCCATGTGGGCACTTCCTGACAAATTCAGGTTGCCCGTCTGGTTCAGCTAGAAGAATGTCATAACCCTGAGAGAGCCGCTCCCAAAATAGTGCTTTTATTTTTCTAGTTATGTCCCCCTGCATGCGGAGTGTTACTTCATATAAATGATGGGGGACGCTAAACCTGGTATCTGCAGTTTCAACTTGGATGTACTCATTCAAGTCCACTGTCTCCAGATGATCCTTCAAGTTCTTGCGAGCTATGGTGACTTCTGCTGCACTGTTCAACATTGTTTGAGCCCATTCCCCGTTCTTGAGTTATGTCCTTAAGATCCTCTGCATGTCTGATTTTTAGACCTGCTACCTTTTTTTTGGTGAATTGAGTTTTCTTATTTTTCAGAACGTGTTGATCGTCTTTGGACTTCACACGTTCTTCCTTGTGTTCTGACCGTCCTCTTCTTTTGGATTTCTGTGATGAAGTGTGAGAGGTACGAGAGGGACGTGTAACAATATCTTGATATCTATTAGGTTTTCTCAAATTAGCCCTATTCCTGAGGTTATACTTCCTTTCAAAGGGCTCCTTTTGAGGAAACCTACCTCTGGATTGAGAACGCTTCTCTTTAGAAGTTTGTTTAGTATTTTCCCACTTCTTTTTAGGAGGAGTAGGAGTGTTTTTAGTAAGGACCTTTCCAGGACTTTCAGGCAGTTGGGGTTTCACTGTTTTCCCTCCCAGACTGTCCCTGCCTAATTCTTCATAGGATTTTTCAATAATTCTGGCTAGTTCTTGTTGTTGCTCAGTTACATCAAATTCCCCTAATTTCTGGTGTATCGCCATGGATGCTGATTTACCTTTAATATCAGCTAATATTATTGTTGAGACCTGTTTGAAATCATTCAGTAATTTCATACCTAGATTCAAAGCAGGCTCTGCCCCATATTAATTTTGAATCTGTTTCAGGACGTCTGGTATTACCGCCATAGATGGAGCACCATGTGTTTTAGTGTATTGCAGCAAATACTGTACCCCAAGTATCGCAGTCCTCCAGATGTGGTGCGATCCCCATTGGTAAACAGATTGTTAAAATTCTGTGTTTCTCATGGGGGGTAGTATCAGGAAATACTGCTTCCATCTGAGTAATTTTTTGAGCTATCCAGAAAGGAATTTGTTTCCGTTCTGCGGGTAATTTACCAACGACTGAATGCAGAGTCTGTGGTGTAATTTTATTTGTGTTTCCCTGATAAGGGGCATTTTGTGGAATCCTTATGGGAGGTTGGACTGTTAAAGTCCACATGACATATTGAACCAACTGTCTATAGATTTTGATCAGCTCTTTGAGTTGAGCTTGTAGTTTCACATCTGTCATTTCATTAATTTCAGGATGTGGAGTATAGCTGGCCAAAACCGACCATGTTGCTCTTGGTCTACCTAGTGGACCGAGCCTGGTAATGTGATTTATATGTTTTAGGGCACCATTAAACCAGAGCACATGCTCCTGGTTAGTTAGTGGAATTTCTATATCCTCAAAAGGAATGTATTCCATTGGTGGTTCATCTTCTTTGTAGAAGTGCAACATTTTAGTTGCTGGATTTGCTACAGGGAAGACTATGAATGAATAGAATACCTCTGTCTGGTGATATTCATGTGCCTCCATCACAAAAACTACCCTACCAACTCTCGGTGTTAGGCCATTTCTTATCAGTTTTATAGTTATGATTTTCCTTAAATTTTCTGGAATGCCTATAGCATCCTCGTTGTTCTCTATCGAATATACTAAACATAATTGTGTGTGTACCAGCTAACTCAGAGGTCACTAGAAACTTTCTTGAATACACAAGAAGGGATTCGTTTCTGACAACCGCATAAACATGACAACTTTGTTTCCCAAGAATAAGAATATATAGCTCTCAGAGTCGCGGAAACAATAGCTAAGTATTTCACTCAGTCAATCATGCATGCTTTGTTTCTACAGAGATTGCAGAAAAATAGAGAGACAGGCATTTTCAATCAAAAGGTTTATTGAACAGTCTTCTTTCTCATGCAAGAGAAGTGAACTTCTACAATCGTTAGGCAAACTGTTAGGTATAATGCGTACAGCGAGAATAGTATTATAAAATACTGTAGGAGCATTGTATGGTTTCTAAGCCATATACAAAAGACATACATAAATACACAGACTAAAATACTCAACTGGTGCTTCTAAAATACGCCTACCCCAATGTACCTAACCTAAGTCTAGTACACGGGAAGTAGTAAGTATTGTGTAGCATTTGTTTTAATTTTTGCCAAGAATCTACCAAAGGTTTCTCTAGTTTCTAATCAGCTCCATACCTTGGTTAGAATGAGGGAAGTCTGGTATCTCAGTCTCGGGACTCGATTTCCCAACACCCCACAAGGGGAGCCAGAAACACTGGTCGGGCATATGAACATGATAATGAACCCCTGGAGAATAGTTGTTAATCATAAAGTAACTGAGATCTTGGAAAAATCAATATTCAAGCAAGGGTAAGTTCCCTAACTGTGTAAGCCGATTTTCCAAGAAATCGTTGTGACGTTTGGTACGGGTGGAAGTCGCAATGCCTGGTTTTGGGTAGCACGGGTTATGCCTAAATAAGGGCTTGATGTCAATACAAGGGCAATGTGAATGTTACCTATATATAATGGCATGAATCAGGAAAACTCACTCGGAGCCTAAAATGCCACACTACAGGGTGCCCACTGTTGCCTCTCTTATTTGCAATTGCACTGGAACCAGTGGCGTTTATATTGTGGCAATGACACGTAAACACAGCACTACAGTTTTGCAATGTCCGTTGGCAATATCGATGTACGCAGACAACATGGTGCTTACGTGAGAGACCCTGGTTCCAACTTAGAGCCCCTTATAAAAGAATATCTCAGATATGTATGGCACTCAGGACAGGGTATCAATTGGGTAAGGTCATTGATATTTACCTTAACATAAGCCACGGTGCCACATGAGATGGAATAGCCCCACAAATGGTGGGATGACCCTGTAAAGTATTTAGAGACCCACACTTGATCGTGAGCTATAATTATGGAAAGGCTGTCTCATGACTCGAGGATCAGGTAACACGGTGGTCAAGACTACTTTTATCTCTGACAGACAGGATAGCACTTATGAAAATGATAGTGCTATCAACGTTTATGTACTGGTTTATAAACATCCCTATATACCTGATGCAGAAATTCGTCCAAACGTTATGTTCACTGTTAATTAAACTGGCAGGGCAGATAAGCAACCAAGGATTGGCTGGGATATACTGACAGGACCATATTGTCAAGGGGGCTTTGAGCTCCAGACCGGCATTTATATTAACCATGTGCACAGGCGCACTTTGCTCACTACTTGATCGGTCCTCAAAATACACCCCCCTAGTGGAGTAGAAAGCAACAATGCCTATCCCATTCCACTCAAAGCTATGATACCACATATACGCACTGGTGCCACACACAATGAAATTAATACTATACATTGGACTACATATGCATGGAGGACACTGGGACGGAGAACGTGTGGCGAAGTATCCTTATACACCAGAGCATCACCCATCGATCTTGGTGATGAGAGAACCTGGATCCTTAACTGTTCTTGGGGGTGCAGGATTTAGAACACTGGGTGATGCATACCCCAGAGGAACCTTTGTCACACTGGTGGACTTACAGGATGGTGGTGAGGTGGTCCCAATGCTAATATTTGCCTACATTTGGCTTCGAGCAGCTCTAAAAATTATATATCCACACTTTCCCACAGAGCCACAAGCTTTAGGGGCACTCCAGATATTGCTCAAGGGCGGCACACGTAGGTTCTTAATTACACAATTGTATAATGCACCCCGAGTGGATAGTGGGCCAATGCTAACAGGAACGCTTGACGGGTGGAGCACCACAATTGCTGCTATGCTTATTACACAGGACTTGAATGAATGGATTTGTATTGATATAGCGCCTTGTACCCTGAGGCCTTCCAGTACTGTGGACCAACAGATGAATACCTGGCAGAGAGTTTAAAGAGAGTCTTTGAAGAGGCAGGTTTTGGGGAGTTTTCGGAACACTAACATGTTAGGCTCCTTCCGGAGACTTAGCGGAAGAGTGTTCCACAGATTAGAAGCATTAAAAGAAAAAGAGCCACCGCCCCATCTTGATCTTCGTATTTTGGCTGAGATGACAAGAAAGGAGGAGTTAGAGCTGAGTTTCCTCGGCGGATGGTAAGGGATTATGAAGGAATGGGCAATGATCGGACCCTTCCTCCAAAAGGCCTTATGAGCCAAGCACATGGCCTTGAATTGTATTCTTGCCTTGGACTTCTGTTGTACACTAACAGACAAACTAACATCAAACTGCAACCTCAGAATCATCAATTTTAAATATCTACACCAATTATACAATACCCCGGTTCAGTTATGCAATTTTGGTCTCGGAGAGGAGGTGAACTGTGTTCGATGTGGAACACAGTCAGCTGATCACTTGCATTTAGCATCGTACTGCCCCCTAGTCAATCAATACTGGGAAAAAGTAAAACATACACTAGCAGCAATAGTGATGGAGAAAGGAGAATGTGCTCCTCATATATGTTCATTAGGTCTTGGTAAAGATCTGCAGCCTACTAATCGTAAATTGACGACCATAGTGCTACTGCTCACAAAACGGAGGGTCTCACTACACTGGGGGGAAAAAAAATTCTTTGAGGCACCAACACTGGTTAAAAGACATGGCACATTGTTATGATCAAGTTGTACTGGTGTTGCTAAATTAAAAGTGCTGAAATGTCGATATAGATGTCAATTGCGTGGTAATAATAAACCAATAATGTCAACAAGCAGCCCTTTTAAACACTATTAAGTACAAAACACCTATGGGAGAGACACAGAAAGTACTGATGATCGAAGTGGTATGAGTACATTAAATTCTGTTGAATTGAGGATGTGACACATGCCATTAGTAAAGCACAATGTACACACCCGATGCTTCATTTTCAAGCTATCTAGTGGCCTAGAGGATAGATCAACATTAAGCCAATGTTAAAAACAGAAACAACAGATAGACAATGGGAGATGTACCTAAAGTTGCTAAGGAGTGGTCTACATAAGAGGGGCACAACATGGGGTAGTTGCTAACTTACTCACCTCTGAATTGTAAAACCAGTGTTCTAAGTAAGGCTTCACCAAATCAAAAATATTGTGTATTCTAATTATGTGTAAAGAGTCTGCGTAAAGAGTAAATCTGTAAAGTAACGCAAACATGTTGCAATCAGAGGGAGAGAGCCACAGAGGAGCCATGGGCGGAGGTCGCAGCTGTCAGTTTTCTGCTTGGTGATCTGACGAAGCTCCACTGTTGCCCATCCCAGTAAATGCTACCCATGTGCTTATATTCCCTCTATGTTACCTCTTTACGGCCCCCATTCTTGTCTTGGCATTAAGCCTCATTGCACCCATGAACCATAGGAGCTACTGGCACTGTCGCTGCTACTGATCCCGACTGCTGCCACAGTAGCTGGCCCACTGGTGGAGACGGGCAGGTGCAGGTGTACAGAAGGGCAGCTAGGGCAGTGAGCGGCAGCTGCAGGTGTTGTGCTCTATGTTGTTTGCAGTATTGTACCCTTGGGTCTGTGGGGAGGAGGTCGCAGCCCTTGAGGGGTTTTGGCTGCTGAGAGCTTCAGCTCGCAACTCAAGGGCCTAACCAAGAAAGTTGCCAACCAGCGAGCAGCAGGCTAACAGTGGACTATCTGCGCTGAGGTCAGAGGCCCCTAAAGCTCCTATAGCCTCAGCCACCTTCTGTCATTTCTACCACCTTGGCTTTGTGTGGGTGGAGGATGCAGCATCAGCCAGATCAGGGGAAAGTGGTAAGTGGATGGTGGACAACAAGTATTGCTGTTGCTGTGCCGCTGGTTGGTACTGCTGCATTCGTACATCACCTACGTGTGGGCTGGACTTGTCATTACTGCTTATGACTGTCACTCCTGCCTTTTCTTGCCTATACCTTGTTCTTAGACGACACTACTCTCCCCTCCCCCACTCAGGACACACACCTACATAGTAGAAGGGGGCTATAAGTGACTCTGGGTCCTGGAGGTAGCCCTCTGATCTTCCTATTCAGTTTGGCCTCTCTGACTAGGGTTTATTACATGGCACCATAAGGTACTTATCATATGTGCACTGGTACGAGAAGAGTAGGTCCCAAACTGTATAAGCTGGTGTTATTATTGTGCTGCTATGGTGGAACCCCTTATACATTTTCTGTGATTTTAGAATGGGTAAAATAGAGATTGGAGAAGGCGGCCGCTGTCCTCGAAATCTAAAAAGAAGTCCTCATTGGCCACTGCTGGGAGCTGTGCATTGGACCGAATTGATAATCTTTTCTCTGAGAGTGTGGGCATTGCAAATCCAACATCTCTCACATAGTGGAAATGATACCGAGCCCTCCCAAGCTACAGCAACAAGGGGTATACCTCAGATGTTTCCATAAATTCCAGAAGGGCATGCCTGGAGGAAGCCGTTCTGAGACCCCTGGCGTTGTGTGAGCCCAAAAAACCATCTGCAGTATGTAATGAAGTTTTACTGAAGTGCCAAAATCTGTTTCGATTCTCTGCCGGATGTTGATGTAAATGAAGGATCTCATACTCCACTCAATATTATCTAATGCTCCAATGTTTGAAGGGAGTAATAGGGGAAATGAGGGACCAAATTATGACCTGGATGAGGGTCGTTGACAGTTTTGAGGAAAAGGGAAAAAAGAAGCAATGTCCCCTTAGTACTGTAGATATGGGTCACGAAGGCCAGACAAAAATGTGACCGCCAGCCATAGAGATCCTCAGTCCATGTTGCACGCTGAGCAGGTGCTGGGGGAATTATCCCCCAATTTCCCACATGGTCCTGTCCCCTCTTACCCCCTAGTCCCAGCAATCGCTGTGTCGGTTTCCTGGTACGTAGTACAGTGTCAGAAATCTGAGTAATGGAGCTCAGAGCTGGCCACGTTTGAGGACGGAGGGTCCAGAGGCTGTGTGGTCCTTCACCAGAGAGCCGCCATATGCCTTGTTCCAGAGAGTTGGTGAGAAATGGGAGTCATATACCCAGACAGCTATGGAACCAGCAGGCCAAAATCTATTTGACACAAATCTCGAGGTTGCTAGGGGGTGATAGTGAAAATCGGGAATCAATTATTAACAAGGTTACGCAATGATTTTGGAATGTCTGCCATTGTCATTCTATTTTAAGGAGTGACATAGTGGCTGCTGAAAGGCTTTTTAATTTTCCTATAGGTACATACTCAATGGTTTTATGGCTGTGGATGCAAGAACTATCCCAAAAGCCAGCACCAGCATAGTGCTAAAGTATTGGGTCCCTGGAACGAATGTCCATAGTGCTCTAGTCGACACAGCCCAGGCTGTGAGCGGCACCAGCCATGGGTCAAAGGGACCCCACCTTTGACTATTAATGGCTGCTCAGGAAATCAGTTCAGATCTAGTAAGTTCCATCACCAAATAGCTTCAACCCCAATTTTCCGACTCCCACTTGTTAACTTGAAATCTCATAACCCTATTGCATTTGGTCTTGGGCCTGATGGGCATTCCCCTGTCTTCGGGATCAGGTCGTACTCACACACCTGGTCCTTGATGACCATGCACCTCAAATACAGTATGCCATTCCTGCAGTAAAAATTCTGTCATTGAACATAGGAGGGATCACAATTCTGCACTCTGAGGTGGATTGGTTAATTTTATAGACTCATGATGTCTAACTTTTTTAGGAGACCTGGGGGGATATGTACAAGCCCCTATCGCCACCACATCATCATTTTTCTTGACGCTTTGGTGGCAATAGGGGCTGCTCCTTATTTACAAGGCAGCGTTAAGCCACATGGCTTAACGCTGCCTTGTAAATAAGCCCCCATTTCACACTATGGTTAGCCTGAAACAGTGGGCAGTGGGTGTTGGGGTGGGTGTTCCACTGCAACACCCATTGATTTTGATGCTGCCCCCTATGTCCAAGGGTGGCATACATAGGAGGCATTGCTAAAATGGAGACCTGGAAAATCTGGCAGAAAGGGTGCCTGAATTGGGGCTAAGTTGCAAAACTTATCGCCATTGCAGGGGGAAACGCAAGGCTGCCCCACATTCTTGTAAATATGGTGCAGCCTTGTGTTTCAGAAGTGGCGGAGAGAAGCTTTAAGCCAGGAAGGCTAATGCCTCTCTCCACCACTTCCTTGAACATATCCACTTTGGTCTTTGTCTCCACCCCACAGACGGGGTTTATTTCCTGCAGCGTGAATGCAACCCAGAGTGGAAGGTGTAAACCCTCAGGAGGTATAGGGATTTGGGTTAAAACATCCTTAAATGCAAAATTAGGAAAAGCTATATTCATTCGCTTGATGTAATGACAGTTTCATGTTTACAATAAAGTTGGAAGCGGATTTGCAGAGTCAGAGTCAATCGTTTTAAGCACTCTTGAGGTGATGCTTCCAGAACAAATGGGGAAGGGTTACCTTTTGGTGGCATGTGATATCAATACTACATTTGAACCCTTAATTGACAATCCTTCTGAAATGACAGCAGCCTTTGGATAATCAAGGGGGTATCCCCCAGACTGATTTGCCATGTGTGAGATGGTCCCCAAATCAGGACAGGTATTGGCGCAAACCCTCAATTTTGACCTATGAGCTGCAAATGGGAGGATGGGATCCGATCGCCAGGGAAGAATGAAATACAACAAACCTGGGTACCAGACTAAGATTGGCAAATTGTAGATAGATGTAAAATTAAGAAAGGCTGTGCTAGATATGGAAGTGGTGGATCCTCTAAATCTAAACGTAAAAGTATCTGATAATTGCAGTTTAAAACCCATTTTGCAGGGGCCTATTGATCTGTTTGGCCTTTCCTCAACCAATAATAAGAAGACTATTGCATTGAAATGGGTGGGAAAAAAACCCTAGCCCTTGAGGCAGTTATAGCTAGAGCGGAAAAAGAAGTAGACCATTTATCATCCCTTCCAGCGCACCTTAGGAGAGAGGTGCTGTGCATGAGCCATGCACAACTTTTTGCAGAGGATAGGGATTATAATTACTACTCCGATTTTCTGGAGGCCCTTAAAACATCTTAAATGCTCAATTGTACTAGAGCTCTTTCTATCACGGTCTTCCTTACAGAGACCTGGCTCCATGAGAGCTCAGGCCCAGATATTGTAGTAGCTTTACCCACCAATTATGCCATAGTAAGAATGGAACGAGCTGGAAAAATGGGAGGTGGGATTGCAGTCATTTTTAAAAAGACCTTTAGCTGTAATCTGGAACACCTGCCCATTCCCCCATGTGAAGCGGCACTATTCAAGCTCACTCTTTCCCCTAAATTTACATGCACAGGAGTTCTTGTATATCGGCCTCCTGAATACCTTGCCAACTGGATTCCAACTAATGTGGAATCTATTGCTCCTTATGTTACAAACACAGCTAATTTCACTGTACTAGGAGACATGAATTTACATCGGGAAGATTCCACTTGTAAAAGCAGTGCTAGATTCATTTCTGATATGTTATCCCTTAATCTCGAACTACTCAATTGTGGCCCGACACATACAGCTGGACAATTTCTATACCCCATATTCTACAAACTCAACACTATCTCCTGTACCCCAGCTCTTCCAACCAGCTGGTCTGACCATTATCAGATACATTTCTCACTGACCTTACCACCAGACAAGAGTGCCTTAAGTAGCTCTAAAGGGACAGGGGTAGCAAAGGAAAATTGGAAAAAGTTAGATATTAACAAATTAAATGAATGCCTGGATGCCCAAAAACTATCTTTAGAGCAAAATGTTGGTCCCCTCGCTGTTAAAGTGCAAAGATTGCTTTTAGAAGCTATCGATAAGTGTCTCCCTACTACTAAGCAAAATAGCAACATCCATCGTCCACCAGCGCTATGGTATGACGAGTCATTAAAAACAATAAAAACAAACTGCAAGATCATTGAAAGAAAATGGAGGAGGGAATATGCCCAATCCTCCAAACAGGCCTATAAAATGGCATTGAATAAATATCACAAACAATGTAAACAAGCTTGCGCCAATTTTGTGAATACAACCATTTCAAAGGCATCAAACTGTGCCAAAACTTTGTTTAATACAGTAAAAGAACTTGCAGGCTCAGAAACATCAGCAAAATGCCCGGCACTGACTCAAACCTAATGTGAGGAATTAGCTGCTTTCTTCATTAATAAAGTTGATGGAATATACCAAGAGATAGTCTCACAAGAAAAAGTACAGGATACCTCAACTTGCTCTACAACACTTATGTCAGAGATGCCACACCTCCCCGCTAAGCAAGCAGTCAATCATAATGTTTCAGATTGCATTTTTACTAACTGGCCCCGTCTCACAACGGATAATGGGGTTTCACTATTAATTTCATTAAGTCAGGATCGCCGAAGGATCCTCTACAAGCCACTATTTTTAAACAACTCTGTGCTATCAGTGATAACGCATCTCCTAAATGCATCGGTTGAAGAGGCAGTGATCCCCCCCTCATGGAAACATGCCATGATTCATCCATTACTGAAAAAGCTCAATGCGGAACCTGCAGCATCAAAATCTACCGTCCCATATCATTGCTTTCTATTCCGTCAAAAATTTTAGAAAAACAAATTCATACAAATTTTATGCAGTATGCTACAATCCACCACTTGCTCCACTCCTCACAGTCAGGCTTTAGAGCTGGTTTCTCTACTGAAACCACTCTTCTAGGAGTCATGGAAGGCATCCGCCACCATCTAGATGGAGGAGAAACAGTGGCGCTCATTCTGTTAGATTGGAGAGACGCGTTCGATACTATATCACACACTGTGCTCATAAACACACTGAGTGAAGTGGAAATAGGTGGAGTAGCCCTAAATTGGATCAGAGCTTTCCTTTCAGACAGAACCTTTCAAGTTTTCTCTCAGAATGCTTGCTTAAAAACACTCCTTTGCACATGGTGTGCCACAGGGATCCATTCTAAGCCCGCTACTGTTTAATCTCTATGTAAGACCTCTAGCTGAACTGGCTGAGAAATCCAGATTGTTGGTCTATTCTTACGCAGACGACTCACAAATCATATTTTCACTGTCTGCGCACAACCCCAGCACCACCTAAAAACTTAAGACAGGACTAACCATTATAGCAGCCTGGATGCAATCAAATTTTCTGAAATTGAACGGAGAGAAAACAGAGATACTGATATTTGGAAAGCAGAAAGATCTCTGGAGCCAACAACATTGGCCGTACAAAAAGGGTGTCCTTCCTACTCCCTCATTGCAAGTACGAAATCTAGGCGTACTCCTTGATGAGACCTTGAGTATGCACTCCCAGTCAGTAAAAGCCGCAGCCACATCTTTTACTATCATTAAATGGCTGTGAAAAATCTGCTGGATGCTACCAGAAACAACAAGAAAAACCGTAGTCAATGCCTTAATTACATCACAGCTTGACTATGGAAATGTTCTGTACGTGGGTTCAAACAAACATGTACTCCACAGATTACAGATGGCTCAAAACGCTGCAGTTAGACTTCTATGCAGAGTCCCCAAAACTGCATTGATTCCATTACATCGCCATAAACTACATTGGCTGAATATTGAAAATAGTGTGAAGTTTAAAACACTTACCTACATGCACAAAATAAATCTGGAATGGCCCCGAACTACCTTTGTACATTGGACAGACCTTACATCCCATCCAGAATTTTAAGATCGGCTTCTCAAGGAAGATTAGCCGTCCCGAAATACAAACTGGCCCGGATGGGGGGAAAATCTTTCACATATTTAGGGTCGTCTTTTTGGAATTCACTCCCAGTCACGCTCCTAAATGAAACCAACTACACCACTTTCCGCAAGTCGCTTAAAACCTGGCTGTTCGATAAATAGGATGCCTGGGTGTTCTTTGTATTGGCTTTCTGCCGGGAAACCCTTTTTGGGTAGCTGTTGCGCAATATAAATGTAAAAACTAACTTTAAAAACGAACTATTGGTTAGGTTAAGCTTCTCAAGGGGGGGTTGAGGAGGCCCAGACCAATCTTTGTTTTAAAAGTAATTGCAGGCTAGCAAAGGCGAAGCTTCTACTGTAAGTTAAATCCAACTCAAGCCCTGATATATTCAATTGTAGGGCCTGGCATAGGCATATTTTGTTTAGGGCCAAAATGGAGCAGGAAAATTCCTTATTGTCCCAATTCAATGAGGCCCTGATCTCTAAAGATAGCCCGATGCATCTGTGCCCCCGCCAACATTTTTAAAACAACGAAGCACAGGCTTTCACACTTCTTTAGTAATCGGCCCCCGGGTAGGCCAGGTCCCAGGGGCATTTAGAAAATCAAGGAGGGGACGCATGGGCCTCCCCTCTGAGGGTTTATTAATGGCTCAAGGCTTATCACCTCTCTGGGGTTAAGCATTGTTATGGGGGCCCTTTTAGACAACCCTGTGCCCCTGGGACTACCACCTCTGCAGGGCATTATCAATGTGTAATGGGGCTACCTTGTAGTGTAGTTCCTATTTTCCCTATAGGCCCTGCGCATTGGAATAACATAAACAGTAGTATAGATGTAGAAGTGCGGTCTTCCAGGTCTCTACTGACTATGCTAAACTTAATTGGGTTTGTTACCAACTAGCTCAGAGGTCACTGGAAACTTTCTTGACTGAATAGGAAGTGATCAGCTTTCCTGGTACAGACAAGAAGGGATTCAGTTTTCCAACAACCGCATAAACATGACAACTTTGCTCCTTAGAATAAGAATCAATCTCTAGAGTTGTGTGAAACAATAGACAGTATTTTACTCAATCAGTTGTGCAGATTACTTTCACCAAGATGCAGAGAAATAGAGAGACGGGCGTTTTCAATAAAAAGGTATTATTTGTTGAACAGTCTTTCTTCTCATGCAAGAGAAATGAATTGCCACAATTGCAAGACTAGTTATTATAAAAAGTGAGTACAGTAAAATGAGGATTGCGAAATAATACTGTAAAAGCATTGATATGGTTTCTTGGCCATACAATGGTTAAAATGAATAAAATATATACATTCATATATACATTTGACTAACGTACTCAACTGGTGCTTCTAACTATGCCTCCCCCAGTGTACCTGACCTAAGCCTAATACTTGGGAGGGAGTAAGTAAGTAGCAGTTTTAGTTAAGTTGGTTTTGCCAAGGTTTGCTTCAAGAATTCTCTCTAAGGGTTTAGTCAACACCATACCTCTGAAATAGAATGTTGGAGGTCTTGTATCTCCTTCCAGGACTCGATATCCCAGTCACTTGCAAGAGTAGGCTGGAAACGCCAGAGCTGGATTTTCTCGGCAAGAGAAAAGACAGTCAATCAATCAATCAAAGACATTTATAGAGCGCACTACTTACCCGGAGGCACTCAAGGCGCTTGGGGTGAGGGGATGCTGCTACTGCTTGAACAGCCAGGTCTTGAGCTTCTTCCTGAAGAAGAGGTGGTCTTGGGTCAGGCGCAGGTCGGGAGGGAGGGAGTTCCAGGTCTTGGCGGCCAGGTAGGAGAAGGACCTTCCTCCTGTTGTCGTTCTTCGGATGCGGGGGACGGCGGCGAGGGCGTGACTGGCTGATCGGAGATGGCGTTTGGGAGCGTAGAAGTTGATGCGGTTGTTGAGGTAGCTTGGGCCTTGATCATGTAGGGCTTTGTGTGCGTGGGTGAGGAGACGGAAGGTGATTCTTTTGTTGACGGGGAGCCAGTGCAGGTCTTTCAGATGTCCGGAGATGTGGCTGTGTTGTGGGATGTCGAGGATGAGTCTGGCTGAGGCGTTCTGGATCCGCTGGAGTCTCTTCTGGAGCTTGGCGGTGGTTCCGGCGTAGAGGGCGTTGCCGTAGGCCAGTCGGCTGGTGACGAGGGCCTGGGTGACCGTCTTCCTGGTCTCGGTGGGGATCCACCGGAAGATCTTCCGTAGCATGCGCAGGATGTTGAAGCATGACGAGGAGACGGCGTTGACTTGTCTGGTCATGGTGAGGGAGGAGTCCAGGATGAAGCCCAGGTTGCGTGCGTGGTCTGTCGGTTTGGGTGTGGTGCCCAGGGCGGGGGGCCACCAGGAGTCGTCCCAGGTGGAGGGCGAGGAGCCCAGGATGAGGACTTCCGTCTTGTCTGAGTTCAGTTTCAGGCGGCTGGTCGTCATCCACTCGGCTACGTCTTTCATCCCTTCGTGAAGGTTGGCTCTGGCCGCGGCGGGGTCGTTGGTCAGAGAGAGGATCAGCTGGGTGTCATCAGCGTAGGAGATGATGTTGAGGTTGTGTTGGCGTGCGATGGCCGCGAGGGGTCTCATGTAGACGTTGAAGAGGGTGGGACTCAGCGAGGATCCTTGAGGGACGCCGCAGATGACTTCGGTATTTACAACAAGGGGTGGTGAGGGACAGAGTCTCTGAATTAAGCAGAAAGCTCTCACCCGGTCAAGAGATCAGGGCTAGATCCAACACCGTTTTTTAGCTCACTGCACCATCCCAGTTTCAGAACCTGGCTGTATGCAAATTAGTCTGTTCCTGTCCCAGTGCATGATGGGAACAGGGCAAACCAAACTACAAAAGCCAATTCTTACACTGGGAAGGAAACAAGCTCCCGGGGACCGGTTTCTGGCATTACAGCCGTCTTCGGCCCGGTTTGCTTGAATCCTGATGGTGCAATGAGCAAGGGTCTCACATCTGAGAATACCCTTCCACGCTTAGGGTGGACAAAAATATTTACAACAAGGGGTGGTGAGGGACAGAGTCTCTGAATTAAGCAGAAAGCTCTCACCCGGTCAAGAGATCAGGGCTAGATCCAACACCGTTTTTTAGCTCACTGCACCATCCCAGTTTCAGAACCTGGCTGTATGCAAATTAGTCTGTTCCTGTCCCAGTGCATGATGGGAACAGGGCAAACCAAACTACAAAAGCCAATTCTTACACTGGGAAGGAAACAAGCTCCCGGGGACCGGTTTCTGGCATTACAGCCGTCTTCGGCCCGGTTTGCTTGAATCCTGATGGTGCAATGAGCAAGGGTCTCACATCTGAGAATACCCTTCCACGCTTAGGGTGGACAAAAATATTTACAACAAGGGGTGGTGAGGGACAGAGTCTCTGAATTAAGCAGAAAGCTCTCACCCGGTCAAGAGATCAGGGCTAGATCCAACACCGTTTTTTAGCTCACTGCACCATCCCAGTTTCAGAACCTGGCTGTATGCAAATTAGTCTGTTCCTGTCCCAGTGCATGATGGGAACAGGGCAAACCAAACTACAAAAGCCAATTCTTACACTGGGAAGGAAACAAGCTCCCGGGGACCGGTTTCTGGCATTACAGCCGTCTTCGGCCCGGTTTGCTTGAATCCTGATGGTGCAATGAGCAAGGGTCTCACATCTGAGAATACCCTTCCACGCTTAGGGTGGACAAAAATATTTACAACAAGGGGTGGTGAGGGACAGAGTCTCTGAATTAAGCAGAAAGCTCTCACCCGGTCAAGAGATCAGGGCTAGATCCAACACCGTTTTTTAGCTCACTGCACCATCCCAGTTTCAGAACCTGGCTGTATGCAAATTAGTCTGTTCCTGTCCCAGTGCATGATGGGAACAGGGCAAACCAAACTACAAAAGCCAATTCTTACACTGGGAAGGAAACAAGCTCTCCTTTCTGGTAAAGAATTGGCTTGGTAGTTTAGTCTGCCCTGTTCCCATGATGCACTGGGCCAGGGACAGACTGATTTGCATATAGCCAGGTTCTGAGCTGGGATGGGGCAGTGAGATAAATAACGGTGATGGATCAAGCCCTGATCTTTGGACTGGGTAAGAGTGGTCTGCTCAATTCAGACACTCTGTTCATCACCACCCCCTTTTGTAAATCGATTTTGGCCACTATAGGTGTGGCAGGGTATACTCAGACATGAGTCCCTTTCTCACTGCTCCATCAGGATTCAAGCAAGCCGGGCCGAAGAGGCTGAAATGCCAGAAACCGGTCCCCGGTAGCTTGTCTCCTTTCTGGTAAAGAATTGGCTTGGTAGTTTAGTCTGCCCTGTTCCCATGATGCACTGGGCCAGGGACAGACTGATTTGCATATAGCCAGGTTCTGAGCTGGGATGGGGCAGTGAGATAAATAACGGTGATGGATCAAGCCCTGATCTTTGGACTGGGTAAGAGTGGTCTGCTCAATTCAGACACTCTGTTCATCACCACCCCCTTTTGTAAATCGATGACTTCGGTGGCCTCTGACTTGAACGGTGGTAGACGGACTCTCTGTGTTCTTCCGTCGAGGAAGGAGATGATCCATTCCAGTGCCTTCTCCTGGATTCCGACATTGCTGAGGCGCTGCACTAGGGTGCGGTGGCAGACAGTGTCGAATGCCGCGGAGAGGTCTAGGAGGATGAGGGCCGCTGTTTCTCCGTTGTCCATCAGGGCTCGGATGTCATCGGTGGCAGCGATGAGGGCGGTCTCGGTGCTGTGGTTGGCTCGGAAGCCAGACTGTGAGGGGTCGAGGGATCCATTCATCTCGAGGAAGGCGGCCAGCTGTTTGTTGACGGTCTTCTCGATGACTTTGGCTGGAAACTGGAGGAGCGAGATGGGGCGGTAATTCTTGAGTTCGGTGGGGTCCGCTGTAGGTTTCTTTAGTAGGACGCTGAGTTCGGCGTGCTTCCAACTCTCCGGGAAGGTGGCGGTGTCGAAGGAGGTGTTGATGATGTCCCGCAGGTGGGGTGCGATGACAGCGTCGGCCTTGTTGAAGACGTGGTGAGGGCAGGGGTCGGTCGGAGATCCGGAGTGGATGGAGTTCATCATGCGGACGGTGTCTTCGGTGCTGATCAGAGTCCAGGCGCGGAGGGTGGTGGTGGGGGGCGGTGGTTCGGTCGTGGCGTGCGTCGGTTGAGTGCTGAAGCTGTTGTGTATGTCCGCGATCTTGTTGTGGAAGTAGGAGGCGAGGGAATTGCAGAGGTCTTGCGATGGGGTGATGTCGTTGTTTCTGGCGTTGGGGTTGGAGAGCTCTTTCACGATGTTGAGGAGTTCCTTGCAGTTGTGTGCGTTGTTGTCCAGCCGGTCCTTGAATGCAGTTTTCTTGGTGGCGCAGATCAGTTGTTGGTGCTTCCGGGTGGCAAGCTTGAGGGTGGTCATGTTGTCCGGTGTTGGTTCCCTTCTCCAGGCTTTCTCGAGGGCTTGGCAGTTCTTCTTGGAGCTCTTGAGTTCGTCGGTGAACCATGGGGCCTTCTTGCTGCTGGGTCTGCTGGGCGGGGTCCTCAGTGGGGCGAGTTCGTCCGCGCAGTTCCTGGGGTTCGCTGAGCTGGCGGGAGGGTGCTGGCTCCAGGAAGCGGCGAGCTGGTCGGCTGTGATCTTGTTCCAGCTTCTTCGAGCAACCTGTTGCTGGTGGTGGTGGATCGTCGTTTTTCTGAAGGTGAAGTGGACGCAGCTGTGGTCCGTCCAGTGGAGTCCAGTGGCGTGGCTGAAGGCGATGTCTTTGCTGGATGAGAAGACGGCATCGAGTGTGTGTCCGGCGAGGTGGGTGGGGGTGGACACCAGCTGCTTGAGTCCGAGGTTGGCGAGGTTGTCGAGCAGGGTGATGGTGTTGCGGTCGTTGTTGTTCTCCAGGTGGAAGTTGAGGTCCCCCAGGAGGATGTAGTCAGCGGAGGGGAGGGAATGCGGGCTGATGAAGTCGGCGACAGCATCTCTCTCAGCGCGTCGAGGAGGAGGAGGGGCAGCGTCCGTGGGCAGCTTGCATCTGCTGGGCTCTGCAAGGGACAGCTATTCTGCTCCTGTATTTACCACACCATCGCTATCATCGATGTCGTTGAGGCAGCGTTTGCTTAAGGCAATGTTGGTAATATTTATACCTTAAAGGTGCCTTGTTTGACGTAAGTTTTTGGACATAAGACGTCAATAAAGATGTCACTAGGAAGTGATCGTCTCTCAGTGCTCATTAGAGTTCTATTACTAATGAAAACATAGCAAACGGGGCTTTCCCAGGTTGCTGAGTTTTATCTTGTTGAAGAACTCGGAGTGTAATCTAGGAATCTTAGATAGTGGCTTCTGCTGTGTCATTTGCTCTAATGAGCTGCAGAGGAAGAGATTCTGAAATGTGGCTCTGATCGTGTTAGGCCAGAGACGAGTTTCTGAAATATCGCTCTTGATCGTTTATGCCATTATAGGGGTACAAATATGGATTATAGCCGTATAGGGGCATAAGGTCACAGTATTGATCTTGTCCTAGATTAGAACCCGACAACCTCAGGAACCCCACTGGGCCCTGGGGACCACCACGTCCCTGGGTCCAACTTGGTTTTCAGCCTCCGGGTCCGTCACCTCCCTGGGGCAGCCCATACAAACATCATAGGAGGGGGCCATGCAGCCCCTCTCCAGGAACCATAGATGGCCCTGGGGACTGCCACCCTCCCAGGGCCAGCACCTGCTATATCCTGGGGTCCTCAGACCCTGGACATAGCTGTTTTCTGTGGTATGGCAGGAGCCACCAAGCCTCAGCAAAAGCTCCGCTTCCAAAATGAAAAAGTTCAGAAATACTCTTGCTTGCTGGAAGCTGAGTTGGCTTGCTTTTAGACACAGGGAGCTGCATGTTTAGCAGGGGGATGGGGCCCATGGGGCCAAATCTATCCAGACAAGGGGGGCCATGCAGCCCTCATCACCCATTACAAAATAAAAAATAACAAAAATTGCAGCGGATTTGCGGATCCTCCATAAATTTGCGGCAAGGTTTAAAAAAACATTTTTGGCCTAATTTGGGGTCCCTCTGGCCTAGGCATCAGGGTTGAAACATATGCACAAACTACTCAAAAAGTAGCACTTTTTCGGAATCTTTCATGGAGATTCATCATACGGCGCCAAAGTAATTAGCAAGAGAAAAATGCATTTCCTAAAGAAATGTAATTATGAATATATTCACTGAAAAAAAACAGGCTTCAGGGACGTTATAGTTAGGCTGACATTTCACACATACAAAATCAGAAAAATTCAGCCATTATAGTTAGCTGAGCTAACTGTAACTCGCACCCCTCAATGCACCGCTGATGAAGTCACATGCGAGTGTTTTTAAAAAGTTTAAGAATGTAATATGCATATATGCCAAAGTGTATTCACAGAATGAGTGGGTGTATGTGTCTGTATGGATGATTTTTTGGGTCCGTGACTGATTGTATGAGTGAGTGATTAAATGTCTTAGTAAATGTATGGGTGAGTAAATAATCTGTGTCAATGTGTATATCAGTCAATCAGATGGTGTGTAAGTGGTTGCATGGGTTGGCGAGTAGGTACATGAGTGTCTTTATGGTTTATTGATTAGTTGTCTGAGTACTTGTATGGGTACCTGATTGTCTGTGTGGGTGGGTGAGGGGCTGAGTAACTCCCTGTATGGATGTTTGAGTGAGTGAATCCCTGGGTGTATGGGTTTGTAAGTGTATCTGTGAGGGATGGAATGGTTGAGTGAGTATGCGTTGGGCTGTGTCAGTGAGTGTATGGATGTCTCAGTGGTATATGGGTGAGTAACTGCATATGCGAAAGGCAGTATATGTGAGTGTTGGAGTATATAACTGACTGTATGTGTGAGTGACAGAGTGTGAGACCACTCTGCAAACGCACCTCCTGGTGCACTACTGGTTGAGGGATGAAGCCCCTTTGGATGCAGAGTGTCCTTGGAGGCCAAGAACCCCTGCTGTTACCTTCAGTAAGTCCTACACGGCAGGATTTTTAAGAGCTGGTCAGAGACCCGCCCCCTTTCTACACCACTCTGCAAATGAACCTTCTGGTGCACTTCTGGTTGGGAGATGAAGTAACTTCATATGTCAAAGGCAGTATATGTGAGTGTTGGAGTATATACGTGACTGCATGTGTGAGTGACAGAGTGTGAGAGTACCTTTATGGGTGAGTGTGTGCTTGTGGCAGTGATTGTAGAAGAGAGTAAATATGTGTTACTATCTGTATGAATAAGTGAGGTGGTGTGTGAATAACCATATAGGTGAGTAAATGGCAATGTGATAGATTCTTTGGGTTACTGACTAGGTGTGTGAGTAACTGTGGATGAGTGGCAGTGAGTGCATCTATCAGGGGCTCTATTTTTGAGTGACTGCGTGTATGAGTAACTGAGTTAGTGAGTAGATGTGTGTGTAGACCTATAAATCAGTGAGTGGGTATGTACTAACTAGTATTAGTGTCTATGGTTTCAAAAATGGTGTGTGTATTGTAGAGTGGTTGTATGAAAGGTTATATTATTGTGTGAGGAGGTGCATCAGATATTAAGTTGATGTCATCAGTGATGTCATCAATGATTGCATCAGTGATGTAATTTTGAGATGTCATCAGTGACGTCACTGACCATGTCATGAGTGATATATTATGTGACGTAATCAGCAGTATATTTCGGGTCATGAGTTATAGTTAGCTCTGCTAACTATAACTGCTGAATTTATCTGGTTTGGTAGGAGTGAAATATCAGCCTAACTATAACGTCCATGAAATCTGTGCTTTTTTCATTAAATATCGAAGGTTTTTTAAAAGCTAATTTTTAACTATAATGTCCCTGAAACCTGTGTTGTTTTCAGTGAATTTCTAAGGTTTTTTTAATTGCCTATTTTTACCTATGCCTACATAGTTAGAACTTGTTCAGACAGAGGAAGAAAGGCACAGAAAGAATCAAGAGAAGTGCAGAAAGATGGAAGAGAGATGCAGAAAGAGGCCTACTTTTGACTGTACATTTCCACAGACTCATACAAAGTAGCTTGATCACTAATCCCTCTCTCAAGATGTCTTAAAACTCACTTTTCTCTTGAAGGTTCACTATTCATCGACTGCTCAGAATGTTAGGCCTACCAAATGTTAAACAGCAATTCTAACTATATCACTGCTGTAAGTCTGACCAAGTTTAAGGTATGCATGCATGTGTTTGTGCTTTTACCTAGTGACATGTTACATAAAAATAAGCATAAAAATACCTGAATACAAGTGTTTCAAACATCATACTCTGTAAATTTGTGCACAAGAATGTGTATGTATTTATTTCTGCTCATAATACAGGGCACTTGAGTATTCAATAGAATATTTGAGGGGCTCTATAACACCCTATATACATAAGACATGTCTGTATTTGGAACCGAATGCAGTCATGAGAGCATGCAGACCTTTAAACGTGACAGCTTCCACTTCCCATTTGGATATAGAAACAGGCAATAGAAGTAAAGAAAGGAACAAGAAAAAAGCAGCAAAAAAAAGTGGTGCAGAAAGAGTAAGAAATGTGCAGAAAGAAGCAAGATAAGTGTAGAAGGAGGCAGGAGGGGACCAGAAAAAGGCAAGGGGGTGCAGAAAGAAGCAAGAGAGGTACAGAAAGAAGTGAGAGCTGCAGAAAGAGAGAAGAGGGTGCAGTAAGAAGCAACAGAGACACAGAAAGTAGCAAGAGTGGTTTCACACCGTTAGTACCAATTAAACACCCACATTTAGCAACAGGTTTCAGGGTTGCAAAACGCATTCCTCCACACTGTAACACTTGTTGCTGTATTTATGGTAACATTTGAGCCATTTGAGGTAGAAACAATGTTTTTTTTGTTCAAATCTGCAGATTATGCAGGAGATGATGGATTATTTGGCAAATGTTGAAAATGTATAATAATGAGAAAATCAGTGCAGCTGAACAGTTGCATAATTACAGTGGTCCTGCTCATACCTCTGACTAGATCCAGAAGTGCTCCTCAGTTGTGCCTTTTATTTTGTGTCTCATTGAGTTTGTCGTTTAGCTTCCATGGAGACGAGTTAGACTAAACCCGAGGTCACCAGTCCACAACACAGACTACCATACCACATCATTACTCTCCATAACACATTTTCCCACTCTACATAATTCCTATGTACTAAATGCCACCTACTTCCTATCCACATAATTTATCTGCACAACATACCACATAATTCCACTACACACAATGTACATCCACTCCATAAAACATAGCCAATAGCTCTAACTCTCGCAAAGGCAAGCCCTTTTACATTGCAAATGGTTCTTTAACTAATAGTTGCATTTGCAGAGTGGTGGAGAAAAGGGGCTGGGCCTCCGATCAGCACTCAGGAATTCCGCTGCATAGGACTTACACGAGGTACCAGGAGGACTTCATGGCCCCTAAAGTCCCTCAGGAATAAAGAGGACTTTATCCCCCAATCAGTAGTGTGCCAGAAGGCCCGTTTTCAGAGTAGTGGAGAAAGCTGGCATGGCCACCAAAGACCTGTTGGCAATTCTACTATGCAGGACTTACTAGGGTAACAGGAGGGGTAGTTAGCCCACAAGGGCATCCAGTTGGGGCATCTACCTCTCCTATTACCTCCAGTAAGTCCCACATAGCGGGATTCATTCAAGTTCTCATAGCAGGCCATGCCCCCTTTGCCCACCACTCTGCAAACCCACTCTCTGGAGTGCTCTAGAATAGGGATTGAAGTACCTTTCACTGCTCGGGATCCTTAGGGGCCAACTATTGTACCTGTTACCTTCAATAAGCCCCACACAGTGGGAGTTGTGAGAGATGGTTACAGGCCATGCTCCCTCTCTCCACCACTTTGCAAACACACCTCCTAGCTTGCTCTTGATTGGGGGTTAAGTCCCCTTGCCTCCTGACGGTCCCTGGAGGCCAACTAGCCCTCCTGTTACCTCTAGTAAGCCCCACACAAGTGGATTGCTGCCCCCTCCCAGGCCATTTTTGACCCTGGTTTCCCCATCCCCTGGGGAATGGCCATTTTTGAAAAAAAAGAAATGATCATTTTCAGGGAAGGGGCCCCCCCCTCCAGGCTGCTTTCGGTCCTGGAAACCCCCTCCTCCGGGGCTTAGCCTTTTTCAAAAAATTTATATTATTTTTAGGGAGTGTGGGCTGTGTGGCCCCTCTCTTGGGTAATTGTTAGTCCTGGGAACCCCATCTCCTGGGGCATGGCCATGTTTAAATGGATGGCGGGGAATCCTGAAGGCCGCCACGATCCCAGCTGGCTGCTGCCCCCGGTGGGGGCC
The DNA here is from genome assembly GCF_964263255.1 of Lissotriton vulgaris. Lineage (NCBI taxonomy): Eukaryota > Metazoa > Chordata > Amphibia > Caudata > Salamandridae > Lissotriton > Lissotriton vulgaris. Next base: position 148,376,107 of record NC_141695.1, on the reverse strand, counting down.
ACCATAGCTTTTTACCCCCAGGGAGCTGCTACCATGCAGACCCTGGGGGTAGAAAGCAAAGTGTACTCACTTTGAACAAGCAAGAGCAAAGTGTACTCTCTTGTTCAAAGCTAGTACACTGTTTGCTATGGCATGGCAGGAGCAGTGCTCTCGCTCTGCCATAGCAAACTGCAATGTTCCAGGGGTGGGCAACCAGGGACATTGCTGGAGCTGGCCATGGGGTTAGTGGTCCGCACGGCCATGAAGGGCTCCTGTACGGAGCAGCATGGTCCCCCTCCATCTTGTTTAAAGCTCCGGGAGGTGGTGGTCTCTGGGACCATGTGGGGTGTCATGAGCCCCCCATAAAAAAAATCATTTGAGAGCCCTGGGGAGATGATAGCCCCCAGGTCTGCAGGGTGCACATGTAATCAGTATGGCCCTAGGGAGGTGGTGGTCTCCATCCCCATATTTTGTCATTGCCCCCAGGAATTGGCCCACCCAGCGGCCTGATTAAATGTATCACAGGAGACCGCGCTTTGATTTTGTTTTGGGGGGCGGAATTCACGCACCCTACTAGAATCTGCCTTATTTTTTTCATTTAAAATGCTTTTCTGGGCTCTGGTGGTCCATGTGGGACCCCCTGATCAGGCCTAGGGGTTCAGGGTGTTTCTGTGCAGATCCCTTTTCTTTTTTTTACCTTTTTACTTGGTTCAGCCGAGTCACAAAATAGCAGCCAACTGGTTTGAAGTGTTGGCAGCCAATCAGAAGTCAGGTCATGGTCAGGAGGGTTCGCGGATCCACCGTGTTCACCAGATACTATTTTTTTTTAATGTCTGAATTTCTCAGGCACTACCAAGCAGATTTACACCATTTAAAGCAAAGAGTGCACTCTGGACCCGGACCAAGAGCACCTTTCTGCCAAATGTGTTGTAATTCCGTTCAGGAGTTCGGGCTGTAGCTGCGACAAAAGTTTCCTATGTTAAATTAACATGGAGAAAACGTGTTTTGGGACCCCCTTTTATCTTGACACCCACTCGGCAAATCACCCTGAAACTTTCAAGACAGGAACTGACCGGAGCACCCCATTAGTTTTAAAAATGTCATGAAGATTTGTTAAACCATTGTCCAAACTACAACTACCTACTGGCAACCGCCAGTAGGTAATATATATATATTAAGCACTTAGCCTGGGTCTGTGTCTGCTTGCTGTTTTGAGGATAGAAGTGACGGTGGAAAGCAGCTTTTCTGATATATACATATACATACACATATATATATATCATCCAACAAGAAGGGTCCTACCGGGGTTTGCTCCCTCGTCAGTTGGCGCGTTTGCCGACGAACCCAAAGGCCGGTTCAATTCAATTCCAAAATTCACAAGTTGATTGATAAGCACAATGCACACTCAGGGGTTATTCTATGCCATGAAGTTCTTTATTCCAAGATAAATCTACGCGTTTCGCCAAAAAGTTGGCTTGATCACACGATGATCGTGTGATCAAGCCAACTTTTTGCCGTGCGCGTTGTGCTTAACAAGCAACTTGTGAATTTTGATGCATATATATATATATATATATATATAAGACCGCCAGAGGACCTGGATCTACGTTGGGAGGAGCGAGGTATTCAACTTCGGTGGGGCGTCCAGTCCGCATTGACTGCCCTGGCCCAGCAGCTTGCCTTGGTACACTGGCTGCAGCGGCTATAAGGGGACTCAGGACAGCGGCCGTTGACTTTCTTTCTTCCCGAGGCATTGAACCTTTCATCACCTACCTGTTAACCAGCGGGACCCACAGTCTACCTCATTCCCCCACGCCATCGACCCAGCTGTGCCGGTACAGTGCCCTCTGGGAGTTGAAGTCCAGCATGGTAACGGACTCAAACAGGATGTGTCGACCACATTAGGGGGAGGAGCGTCAGGTGCTGGAATAATGTATTAAGCAGGAAGGAACATTTGTGAATAGGACATGCTGCAGTGCTGGGCGCTGAAGAAGGCTACAGATGCCGAAATGCATTCGCCGCCATTGCTGAATTGAGGAATAAACGAGCTGTCTGACCTGCAATCCCCTTGGCCTCCGCGTTCTTCTTTGAGGGATGTTTGTGCTATATATATATATATATATATATATATATATATATATATATATATACACACACACACAGATACACACCCATACACATATGTTACCTAAGCTTACCATGCGTGGTAGAGGCATATGCGTGATAAGGATGTTTTCCCTCAGGGTCAGCACTTCAACTACAAAGCATATTCCGTAACCACAAAACTCTAACTCAAGCCAATTTCTTTAATGTGTCAGAGATTCTGCAGTCTACCAGGGGCTGGTACTCCCCTAAGGCAGGGGAGCATCGCCCCACTGCTCCGAGAGCAGTGGAAAAAGGCAAAATAAAATGATAATAACAATGTTATTATCATTTTTTTGTAGCTACGGGGCTGAGTAAGTTCAGGGCAGGGCTGGTGGCACAGGGAGGAGGAGTGGTTTGCGCACTTAAGTGAGCATGATGGTTTGGCCAGATGTCTTGAGTCTACCAAACAGACATGCACACTTTGAATGTTCTCCACCAATCTGTAGTACACAGCCTGGGTGGAGAACATGAACAGGCTCCCAGACCACATCTTGGCTTTGCGGCATTGTGATTGGCTTAGGGTAGCCTCTGTGCTTCCTGCTTCTTCTGGAGTGAGGAAGAGAAGTGGATAGATGACAAGGAGATATGGTGGAAGAGGTAAGGTTTTTTTCAAACTCGGCCATATCAACCCTTGTTCCTTACCAGCTGCCACTGCAGTCTACAGTGTCAAAAAAACTAAATTATTCAATTATCAACAAAGCAGAACATTTGTCACCACACCAGACATAAAATGGACACTACTAACACATATTTCAGAATATTTGAATGGACCTTCCAATAGCTAGGATCCAAACCTCCTGCTGCCGAGCAGCTGCTAGGTGACAGCCAAACAAGAGGGATGCACGTACCTGGTCTCTGGGCTTTCCCACGAAATTTGAAGCACTCTGTCTGCCGTCCCACACATTTGATAAATTTATCAGTTTTACATTCCTCAATGGTGTCTTTTTTGAAGCAATCCGGGCACTTCTTTCCATTGGAGGTCAAGTTCATAGGAGGAGCTAAAAAACCGGCAGAATAAAAGAATTAGCCGTCTACCCTTTCAAAGTAAGTAACAAAAATCACTGAAGGCACCCACATCGTAAAACATAAATTACAGAAGGGAAACGTCACTCTGTATTTATATTAACATTTTTTTTTTATTTCAAAAGATTTTATTAGAATGGTTTTACATATACAGTACAGAGACAGAATGTGTGGGCAGCCTAAGGTGGTTTGAGAGAGCCCAGGTAGGTGTCTAAGGAATACAACATCTCGCCCTTTGAGCACACGTTGGGTGAGTGTTTTAGTGTTATGTTGTCTGCCCCTCTTAGGAAAGTAATCCAGTTGAACCATCTTTTGAAGGTTGCTTTCTCTGTGTCTTTCCAATTAGATAGGATAGTTTTCACAGCAGCTGTAAGCAGGAGGTCAATCAGTTGGCTATCACTTTTTGACTGGATTTCTGGAGCCATGAAAGTGGTGACTACACCAAGGAAGTCTGGTTGAAGTGAGTACCCTATTATTTTATTCTGAATTCCTTTATTCCTTTCCCAGAATATCCTGACTTTGGAGCAGTAGAAGATAAGGTGCGCTAAGTCTTATTTTTGTTAATGGCAATTCCAACACAGGCCGCTATTACGGAGCCCGGCAGCCACAAGGAGAGCTGGGGCCCAGTAGGATTTATGAAGAAGCCAGTATTTAGTTTGTGCTAGGATTGGGGTGACTATTCTTTGCTGCTGATGTCCAGAGGTGTAACTTTTCCGTCTCACTAAAGTGTCTACTGTGTTGGGCTTCCCAATAAGCTATTGTTTTGGGGTTTAACCTTGAAGTTTTCGGGCTCAGAAGTTTATATAAGTGCAACGTTTGGTGGCCAATTTTGTTTAAGTTAGCCATGTATTGGAGAATTGATGGGACTTCTTTGTTTAGGTCTGCTCTTGTGAGGGCCGCCCTAATTCTTAGAAAACTGTAGAGTTCTATATCCGGTAGATTATGCTTTTGTTTTAGGTAGGCAAATGTGAGCCGGGTATTTTTCCTCTCTAGTTGGTTGGCAGGTTTAATTTGTCTAGGAGGCTAGCTCCCCCATCGGTTTTAAGGCCCTTGTCTTTACTATAAAGGCCCTCATAGAAGTGTTTAAAGACCCAGAGGATTTCTTTGTTTGATGTTTGAGATGTTATATTAGTGTCTGTTATTGCCGCAATGGTATGTTGCCATTGTTTGCTCTTAAGGTATGAGGCTAGTGCTTTCTGTGCTCTGTTTACTGTACATAGGTCTATTGCTTTGGACTTGTTATTCCACATACCCGCCATTTTTCTTAGTATCTTGTTGAGTTCGTATTTCTTCCTGTGAAAGTGTTTTTGTCTTGTTAGGTCGGAGCTATGGAGCAGTTCTAGGTTCTTAATCTGTCCTTAGAGTTCTAGAACTTTTTTATTTCTGTCTTTATTCATTCTGGATTTAATGCCTAGTATTGTAGTCCCTGATTGTGGCCTTGATGGCGTTCCAGAGTGTGCCTTTATCTATGCCAGGTTTATCGTTGTACTCTAAGTACTCTTTTATGGCCTCCTCTATCTCAGCTACATTAGCTGCTTTTTTAAGGATGTCGCTGTTGAATCTCCACCTGCAGCTTGTGCATTTGTTATGTCGTCCATTGAGCGTTAGACTGATATGGAAATGATCTGATATTGTTCTCGGTCCAATTTCTGTATGTTCTATAAGGTTTGTGTGTGTGGATGAAATAAGGATGTAGTCGATCCTGCTGTATGAGCTGTGTGGGTGAGAATAGAAGGTGTAGTCCGTAGTGTCTGGGTGTTGAAGTCTCCAAGGGTCATTAAGTTGGAGCTTGGAGCACAGATTCTTAAGGGTATTCTGCACATGAGAGCGGGGGTTGTCTCTTGGCGGGTGTCTGTCTATGACGTGGTCTAGGACCTGATTGAGATCCCCTGCTACAATCAGTAGGTCATCTTGGGGGAGCATGTTTAGCCTGTTCTCAGCATTTTCCCAAAAGGCATTGTCATCCATGTTGGGGCCGTAAATATTGGCAATGTGGATCGTTTCCTCTCCACGCTTGAAGCTAGCTATTAGCATTCTCCCTTCCTCGTCAGCGTGGCACTCATGCAATGTTAGTCTCGCTTTCTGGTTTATTAGTGTTATTACTCCTCTCTTTTTGCGTAATACTGGCGAGCAGAAGGTTTGCCCTATCCAGTTCGCCTTCAGTCGTTGTGCGTCCTCTGCTGATAGTTTAGTTTCTTGGAGCACGCACACATCGCTCTTTAGCTTTGTCAGGTACTTAATAGTTTTCCTTCTCTTGACAGGGTGGTTGAGCCCTTTAACAGTAAGCAAGACTACTTTTGGATTTGAAAGTAGTTGTGTTTAAAAGTTCTGTGGCCAAGAAGCACCGCAGCCTAGTGATAAGGCTCACATCTCGGGCAAATCTGTGGATTCCATCAACTCAAGTAGAAAGATAAAGTAGGCCTGGCTCTGAAAGTCCTAGTTACACTGACATTTTCACGGATTGCCCTTTTCCTAATCACCTACCCACAGTAAGTAGAAACCGGTTGAGTGTTTTGGATGGGAGGCAAGGTGTTACCTTGTGGCGTTAGCAGGAAGTGAATCAGTGCATGATGTCACTTCCTATAGTGCCCATGCCTTCATGCTGTGTTAACGTGTTTGCCCTATTAAAACAGTATTCAAAAAACAAACTTTACAATATTACCCAAGTTGCAAAACCCTTTTGTAAAAATTTAACTTCTCACCATTAGATTCATACCCTTGTCCAATTCATGAAACCAGCGTAACAAATCTGACCTCTGCTCCAATTATTTCCTTGTACATTTAAAGTATATTTCTGCCTTTTGGAGACCAGGGACCTAAGCACAGAGGATAGAATTTAATCTGTGAGGGCAAGGGAGCAAAACACTCCATCACTCTGATGGAGCATCATCCTCCAAACCTAGGGGTAGATTTCCAAACATTTTGCACTGGGTTAGCGTCACACAAATCCACAAGTCTGTGGGTGTTTTAAGATCATTCCATTGCCATCTCCATGACACACCCACTTGGTTATGTTGTTGTTAAATGTGCCATAACATCATATTTTCCAGAGTTGCATGTGCCTTGAACATTGCTAGAATTCCACTGATTATGTGAAAGGAGGCAGAATATAGAATCATAATTGATTTTATATTCACCCAAATTGACTTTAGATGTCCAAACCTTTCGAAACAGTGTCCAGTCCTTTCCCTTTTGTCTGTACAAAACCATGTTCTTATTACTGTAACATTGATTATAAATTTAATTTTTACATTGTTTTGGGAGCTGAAAGAGTAATATTATACTGTGAAGCTGTATAGTGACACAAACGTGCACTTCTCAATGATTACTTCATTTTGGATTAATTTATTTTAAGTCTGGCTTAGAGACAACTTCAGTTGCCCTACCAGCCTCACAGTTTCTCAAAATAATACAATTGATATGCAGTTTAACCACCGGAAAATTAGTTTTTTGATCAACCTGCTTCAGTCATTGGTCGGCAGTGTGCCAGTATATGTTGGTTCAGTCCACAGATCAGCACACATACAGCAGTGCAATGGTTTTACCCATAGACTTTGTAAAGGCAATCTCTAACTTCACATTCAAAGGAATTCAGACCCTAATTAATGCATGCCCAGCAAATCCTGCATCTGTAGAGAAACTGAGTATAGACAGCAGTGACTGGTCTGCTGTGTCAATACTAACAGAGGGCACTCAATTATCTTCAAACAGACAGAGTACAAGCTATTCACTGCCAAGTATTGTTTTGTTTTATTGCCAGCATATTTGCACGTCATCTTTTTTTAAAATTTCTTGTTAAAATTCCAAACACATACTTGCAAATCAAAATAGAACCACTTCTGCATGTCGGATTGGACTGTGTTTTTGTAGGCGAGTGGGCCTTGTTTTTTTAGATTCTGGGCAGTACATCACTTTGGAGGTAGAGAGGATCTTCGGGCTGTAGTGTAGTCTTAATTATCTGCTATTGTGGTTCTGAAAATTATGGACCCTGCTATAATGTGGTACCGAAGCCCAACACTCGTGTCAGAAAATATCATCATACCATGACGAATTTGGTATTGGCAGACCGGTAATGATTAGGACATTATAACTGTGCATTTGCGTCATGATTGAGTGACGAGAACACCCCTAAATCATACTTCCTGTCTTGAACCCTCGGTTCCATTTTGTGAGCGGCATCCATCTTGTGGTTGCCCTTACATAGTCAATTGACCAAGGCCGAATTCGAGCTGAAAGGACACGTCCACCTTTCCTGGCTCCTCTGTGACCTGGGCGAGCTGCCTTCACTGCCTCCAGCCAAACTTGTTCGGCCAGTCCCCAACCCAGTGGCCGAGCAAGATTAGCATCAAGGCACAACATGTCATAAACCGTTTTTCCCATACAAACCACGTTTTATCATACACACACCTGTCCCCGTTTCTTCTTTATGGCTAGTTTTACAAGGAGCAGGTGCCCGATTTTATTGGGGTTTCATCGATATCTGATGGAAGTTCTGGGCCTGGCCGGGTAATCTATCACGAACTGGACAAACGAAAATATGGGCTTGCGATCATGACTTTGCTTTTTCTTTATTGTGAAAATATGTTTATGGTCGAATTGTAAAACCAAGAATTTTTGCCTGAAGTGTAATATCGTGTATAAAAAGAGAAGGCCGGCTCTGTAAAAACGAGCAGTCTCCTGAGAATATACACACTGTGTTGTTGTACTTCTAGGACGCTTGTTACTTGGTTGCAGCCAATAAATTCGATCTTTGACTTCACCTAGAAGACTCGTGTTTCTGTGGTCTGAATCAGGAAAGTACTCGAGGTCTTTGGGTGTTGCCCCTGACACCGCTGGGTTACCGGATCAGTACCGGTTCTGAAAAACCCAGTGCCTCACTATGGGCAGTCCTAGTGGATCTTTGCACCAGTGCCCATTTTCAGCGATGCCTCATCTGAAACAACTCTGCTTCTTTTAAGTTTGCTAGTGGTTGTTCTGACATTCCTCTCTGCACCGTGAGAACATGCAGATTTGTCACACAGGAATGTCGGTATCACTTTAGCAACAATCTCAGTAATGGACTCTGTAGTATTCTGTCCACGCGCGCCTCTGGCCATTCTATCAGTATCTGCCTTGCGCTGCCTGTTGGCGCACGAGCCAAGCTCATGTTGACAGGGTACACAGTCAAAATATCGAATCTTTAATTTCGACTTACACTTGTATCGAGTTGCTAATATCGAAGGGACAGAATATCGATGTCCAGAATATCGATGGCCAGAATATCGACCCTAAGGTAAGTAATATCGAAATTACTTATATCGATAGCATATATATCGATGTAAGTAATTTCGATTTACTAATATGTGTTAGAAATGTTAGTTAAGTATTTAAATTAATTATTATAATATGTGTTTAATATGTTTTTATAAATAAAAAAAATATAAAGTAAATTATATGTTTTACTACCAGAGCGGGTTGTGGGTTTATAGGGGAATAGGGTGGGAAGTAATTTATTTGTAATTAAATAATTATTTTTTAATGATTAATTTATTTTGCAATTAAATATTAATTGGCAATGAATTATTTTAATTGATTAATTGATTAATTAATTGATAATTTATGTATATTTTTAAGTAAATTATATGTTTTACTACCAGAGCGGGTTGTGGGTTTATAGGGGAATAGGGTGGGAAGTAATTTATTTGTAATTAAATAATTCTTTTTTAATGATTAATTTATTTTGCAATTAAATATTAATTGGCAATGAATTATTTTAATTGATTAATTGATTAATTAATTGATAATTTATGTATATTTTTAAGTAAATTATATGTTTTACTACTGGAGCGGGTTGTGGGTTTATAGGGGAATAGGGTGGGAAGTAATTTAATTGTAATATTAATTAATTTTGGGTAAAGGAGTATTTTTAGGGTTCAGGGTCAGTTTTCAGTTCTTGGGTAAAGGGGTATTTTTTGGGTTCAGGGTCAGTTTTCAGTTTTTGGTAAAGGGGTATTTTTAGGGTTCAGGGTCAGTTTTGGGTTTTTGGGTAAAGGGGTATTTTTAGGGTTCAGGGTCAGTTTTCAGTTCTTGGGTAAAGGGATATTTTTTGGGTTCAGGGTCAGTTTTCCCTACTGTTGCACCCACTGGAGTGGGAATAGTAATTTTAACCCCTACGCTATCCAACACTTTCCCTACTGTTGCACCCTCTGGAGTGGGAATAGTAATTTTTACCCCTACGCTATCCAACACTTTCCCTAATGTTGCACCCTCTGGAGTGGGAATAGTAATTTTTACCCCTACGCTATCCAACACTTTCTCTACTGTTGCACCCTCTGGAGTGGGAATAGTAATTATTGTTAAGTAAGTATATATTATATATGATTTGTTAATATTTTTTTTTTATTAAATATGTATTATTATTTTTTTTACCATTATTAAATATATTTAAATATGTTTAAGTAATTTATAAGTATTATTTACAGTATTTTTCATGTTATTTTAAACCAAAAAAAAAATCGATATATTTGACAACGATATTTTTAACATCGATATTATTTTTTCGATATTTTGGTACTTACCATGTTGTACATAGGGCATCGATATTCTTGCAATCGATATAATTACGCCGATATTTGTGTAGGTCGAAATTCTGTCTGTCGAAATTCTGTCATAGATCCGTTGACAGTTGGTCTCTAGACTGGTGACAGTTGTAATGTACAGTTGGAACTAAGCCAGCGATGTGCTTGCATGTGCAAGAGGCGTTATCTGTGGGATCTTCTCACCGGAACTTAATAAATCTACTCACCATCTTTTATGTCTCCTGTCATTACAACATTCATCTTGACGACGAGCAAGAAGAACAAAGGTCTCAGACAGAACCCACGTCATTGTGGAGGAGTCTGCATTTTCACACAAACTTCGCGAATTACGGTATCCACTTAAAATAACTGCTGGAGTGTCACAGAAGTGTCCACAGTCGACTACTAAACTCTTGCCATCTACGCGCATACCCGCTCTGCTGTCTGGCGGTTCCTCAGCATGGAGCATCTAAGAAGCCCTCAGCATATGCCCCGCCTGCCCGATGAAGAAATCTATGCTCGTAGGACGGCTGTGCTACACGTGATTGAGCTCAGCATACTCCCACCAGCCTTCAACGCATTCACTTCCTGACATTGTGAGGCAATGTCATTCGGAAAATCCTTGGCCGGTTGGCAGTTAACCCCTTCTAGACCGGAGATTCCTCATCAACAGTGTGCGGCTAGAGTTGAGCAGTTTCTTCACTTCTTATTAACCTGAGGTTCCGCTTCCACTTGCCACTCTGTTTTGTTTTCATGTTTGCTGCTATCAGCTCATTTCCAGGTCACCTTACCTTCAGGTACAGTTCATGATGTTACATTACAGCTCAAGTTCTACAGCGTGCACATCTACTTATGGTGACTTGCACACCTTACCACTTTGAAAAATATTTGGCTCTTTTGGTGTGAGCACGGCTAGGCAGTGACTCGCACACCTTTTACTACTGTTTCATAAATATTTATGTGTATCTTCTTCATGGTGACACGCACACCATTGATCCATAACCCAATGACATTGAGCGTGCACTTGTGTACAGTGACACTCAGTTCTGTTCCTAACTGTGATACGCACGTTGTTTTTTTATAATTCAATATAAGCACATATAGTAATGTTATGATACCTTCGCAACAGGTTCCCACATAAAAAAGGTACAAGAGTTAACGTTTCACAAGTTTGTGTCATTTTTAGTGGTATTCAACTTTCCTTCCTAAATTCAAGTTGTGGTCTACCAACCCCTCCTCACCATGCAAGCAGGTCACCCACCGCCAGCGTTTTTAGACTCACCTGGTGAACCGCCAATTAAATGACAACATTGGCTTGATGCTTTTGAGACCTATTTGGGCACTATAGGAGCACACAGATTTAGACCTGAAATGAAAAAGTTCCTACTATTACACTCACTAGGATTTGAAGGCAGGGCTACTATCAAGCATTCACCGGATGTTGTGGGTAAGGAAAATGAAGAAATTGATGAATATCAGAGTACCATTAGAAAATTAGCCTCCAGATATGATGTACAGCAAAGTGTTGTTCTTCAGACGTGTGCCGAAGAATGAGGAAGATGTAGACCCATACATCACTGCCCTTCAAAAAATAATTGCAGATTGTGAGTTTGAAACCTTTAGTGAGCAGTTGGTACGCGATCAGTTCATAAGCTAATGTTCTAATAGAACAATTAGACAAAAGCTCCTCTCCCTTGGGAACCCCTCTCTCAAAGAGTCCATCCGCATTGCCAAAAGCATAGAAACTTCACAGGTTTTAGTAAAGGAACTTGAAAACAAGTCAGCTGAGGTTGTTGCCCGTGTACGCATTACTATTTTTTTTTTAAAAGGAAACTTCTCCGAACATTTTTTGCAGATGGACAGCCATATGCTTTAGGTGCGGTAACTCAAATGTCCCAGGAACGGCAAACCCAGTCCAGCTAAAAATGTAGTTTGCAGGTTGTGACAGGGCAGCGGAAGCAGGGACAGTACCTGCAGGCCCCGGGGTCACCGCCAAAGGCACATTCCTGCTGGCCAGAAGGGAACGCTGCAAGTAGGAATTCGAAAGCCCAAATAGGGAGGCGGAGCCGGAGACGGGGATGTGCAGTGAGGACGGGAGAACTGCAGACAAGAACAGGACAGTTACCGTCAGTCAGCAGAGGACGGCAGCAGGCCTGACAGAGGTGAGAGAGACTGCACCCAATGCGCACCAGAGGAGAAGAGAACGGCAAGAGCACCAGAGGAGGAGTGGACACAATCGACCGGTAAGAGCCAGCAGTAGCAGACGGAGGTCGGAGGCTCAGCGTGAGGAGAAGGAGGGCACCCTTCAGGAAGGTGCTCTGTACGAGACAGCCATGACCCCGTTGCCTGTTCACGTTATCAGGCAAGTGACAGGAGGGGTCAGGGGAGTGCTGCGCAGCTGGGTGTTTTGTCGGGCGGTGTTCTTGCGTTATTGAGGGCCGGAAGCAAAGGAGGGGGCACAATTAAGACATGGTCTTGGGGGGACAATAAGCAGATGAGGGGTTCAGCTGAATAGATAGAAAAGGACAATAGGATTGTGTGGGCACTTAGGCATCAAGAGTAAGGCTTTACTCGTGGTACAGTTCCTCTCTCTCACGGGTGGGCTTCCCGCACAGTCCCCCCTCCACAGTCTAGCGTTGTGTAAAGGAAAATGACAAGCTACTTGTAAAACTCTGTGCACAAAAATGACGGTAGGAACAAGCCTTACAATCAAAGTTGGCCATTTTGATACAGTGTGTTAGGTTCACAAAAGAGAGCATGTCAAAATAGGATGTGCCAAAGACACTAGTGACGGTGATAATGAGGAGCTCTTGTCAGATATGAAAGATATGGTTCTTTTTGTCGCTGACGGTGAAATAAGGACAGGGGATCCCACAGAATGTATTGACCCCTATGCTAACATACTAGTAGGTGACAAGAAGATTCGCCTCCTCGTGGATTCAGGTGCACGCATCACCATGATTTCGGAGTCACTTTCTACAGCCAATTGGTGTGAGAGACAGTTATTTCCGGTTGATCGTGCTCCCTTGTCTTACGAATGACAAAAAAATCAACCTCCTAGGGTACTTTGAAGACATCACAGAATTTAAGGGTAGGCGCATTGAAGGAAAAGTCTGCGTAGCCGTACAAGGTTTGAACATTCTAGGGTGGTTCCATCAAGGGTTGTTTGATATGATGTCGTGTCCCGGTGCCAAAGAACAGGTGTTAGCCATCTGTGATTCCCCCCAAGTTGAAGATCTTTTGAACAAGTTCCCGAAAGTCTTTTCAGGCGAGCTGGGTAGAATAAAAGGGTTAAAGCACAGAATAAAAGTAAGAGATGGTGCCATACCCACAAAACACAAACTCAGAAGTGTACAGTTTACCATCAGAGAATATCTTGAGAGAGAACAGCCGAAACCTCTGATTGGTCATCTCCCTTAGTCATAGCACGCAAAAAGAACAATGAACTCAGAAACTGTATTGACTTGCGCAGTCTAAATAAAGAAATTTGGATTGACTCTCACCCCTTTCTTAACATCTCAGAAATGTTGACCATGGTAACTGGTGCTAAGATCTATAAAAAACTCGACCTTGCCTCCACTTACCACCAGGTTGTACTCGACAAAGAATCACACCACCTCACTGCATACAACTCACCCTTACCCTTAGGCATGTACCAATTCTGTTGTATTCCCCTTGATCCAGGCTTTGGCAGCTTCAGTCTTTCAGCGACTCATGACCAATCTTCTTAAAGGACTTAAGAACGTCACCATATTTCAAGATGATGTCCTTATTCACAGCATTGACCAGGCAACACATGGCGAAACATTGAGTCAAGTGCTTTCTAGATTCCAAGAATAGATTCTGTTGAATACCTTAGTCACACCATCACAAGTGCAGGGCTAACACCCAAACCCAGTCTGGTTCAAGCTATATTGGATGCTTCTCCTCCCAAAGACAAAACAGGAGTGAAATCACTACTTGTATTCACTGAGTTCTATTCTCGTTTCATTACTGATTACGCAACTAAGGTACGCCTCATTTGAAACCTGTTTAAAAACCAAACTGTTTTTGTGTGGGATGAGGAGTGCAGACATGCTTTTGAGTGGCTAAAAACCCAACTCACCACTGTCAAAGCGCTAAAGCTTTTTGATCACTCATTACACTGCACCCTAACTGTCCACGCCAGCTGTTACAGTGTTAGTGCTGTCCTGGCCCAGCACGTAGGAACACAAGAACACACAATTGGGTTTCCATCAAGGGTACTGAGAAGCACTAAGTCTCACTATTCAGTCATTGAAAAAGAACTACTTGCATGTTGGTGGGAAAGAAACTTCTCTCTACAAACCGACCACAAACCCTTAGCGGCCATCTTAGGCAACACCAGCCTTCGTAACGTGACACCACGATTAGCTCGTCTTGTATCTAAACTTCTCCAATTCAATTTTGAAATTGTACACATCCCTGGTGGAAAGACGGTACATGCAGACACCCTTTCCTGGTTGCCACCCATGCCAGACAGGTCAGAAGATAGAGATAAACCCAATAGCGAAGAAAGACTTGAAGACTGTATAGTCACAAGTGTTAAACTGCAACATGTTAGTTCCGTCAATGAAAGTGATTGGTATAATGCTATGGAGTGTGATGAAGTACTTGTGTTAGGTAATACATTACTGAAAGTTGGCCCAAAAAAAAAAAGGGTTTAAATGTTGATATGCAACCATATGTAAAAATCTGTGAAGAATTATCTGTTGAAGATGGTCTCATCTTCAGGTTAGATAAGATTGCCCCCCCTTTCAACCTCAGGAAAACTCTACTCACTAAAGCTCATGAGGGTCACCTGGGTGCTAAGCTCACCAAACGTAGAGTACGTGATTACTTCTGGTGGCATCAGATGGACAGAGACATTGTTGCACTAGTCCAAGAATGCACCATTTGTGCTGGCAGTGACAAGACACTATTCACATCCAACCCACCATTCACCCCCATTTCCCTGCAACACAAGCCCTGGGAGAACTAGGTATCCACATGTTGGCTCCCTTCCACACCCTACCTTATCTGACTTAGTCACCACAGTTTTAGTGGACTATTACTCTAAATGGCCAGGAGTCATATTTGTTGCCATGGTTGACTCTAAAGAGATTCTCGACTTTATGAAAGAGGTTTTCATGCGGGAGGCATTTCCTACGACTGTTATCTCTGACAATGGGGTACAGTTTATCTCTGGTGAAGCTGAAGAATTCTTTAAAGAATCTTTCATCATCCACGTCAAAAACTCTCTCTATCATCCCCAAACTAACGGGCTGGTGAAGAGACTTAACAGAGTCATTGGGGACTGTAAACGGTGAGTAAATAGTCAAAACATCGAGTTTTCAAATTTGGACTAGACATAATAGAGTACAAAATATAGAACAAACCTAATATCGACTAGACATAATATAGACTACAAAAATATCGACTAGAAAAATGTAATATCGAATAGAATAGCAATAATATTGAATCAAAAATATAGAATGGACATGATATCGACTAGACAGAATATAGACAACAAAAATATCGAATTTAAGGTAAGTTATTATTAATGTTTAATTTTTGTGTAATATAATTCTGTAGCGGGTTGTAGGTTTATAGGGGAATAGGGTGGGAAGTAATTTAATTATAATTAATTAAATATGTTATTTTATTTATTTAGAATTAATTGTTAATTATTAAGTGGTAATTAATTAAAATATAATTGGCAATTATTTTTAATTTAATAATTGATAAATATTTTATTTTAGTAATTTATTTTCTGTAGCGGGTTGTGGGTTTATAGGGGAATAGGGTGGGAAGTAATTTAATTATAATTAAATAAGTTATTTTATTTATTGTTATTTATTTATAATTATTTGTTAATTAATTATAAATTGGTATTTAATTAAAATATAATTGGTAATTCATTTTAATGGAATAATTGATAAATATGTTAATTTTATTAATTTATTTTCTGCAGCGGATCGTGGGTTTATAGGGAAATATGGTGGGAAGTAATTTTTTATAATTAAATAAATATGTTATTTAATTTATTGGTATTTATTTAGAATTAATTGTTAATTAAATATGAATTGGTAATTAATTAAAATATAATTGGTAATTAAATTTAATTGGTTGATTGATAAATATGTTAATTTTATTAATTTATTTTCTGCAGCGGGTTGTGTTTATGGGGGAATAGCTTGGGAAGTAATTTAATTGTAAGTAATTAAATTTTTTTTTAAAATGTATTGATTTTATTTTTTTAAATATTTTTAAATTGTAAATTAATGTATTGTTAATAGGTAAATAATTAGTATTAGTAGGTAATTTGTATTATTAAATAATTTTTATTTGTATTTTTAATTGATTTAATATATTTTATACAATTGTAAAATATTTTAATTAATTTGTAATTGGTATTACTATTTATGTTATTCATATTTATATATGAAGTATTTACTTTCCCTACTATTGCACTCACTGGAGTTGGAATAGTAATTTTTACCCCTACGCTATCCAACATTTTCCCTACTGTTGCTCTCACTGGAGTGGGAATAGTAATTTTTACCCCTACACCATCCAACGCTTTTCCTACTGTTGCACTCTCTGGAGTGGGAATAGTAATTTTTACCCATACGCTATCCAACGCTTTCCCTACTGTTGCACTCTCTGGAGTGGGAATAGTAGTTTTTACCCCTACGCTATCCAACGCTTTCCCTACTGTTGCACTCGCTGGAGTGGGAATAGTAATTTTTACCCCTACGCTATCCAACACTTTCCCTACTGTTGCACTCTCTGGAGTGGGAATAGTAATTTTTACCTCTACGCTATCCAACGCTTTCCCTACCATTGCTCTCTCTGGAGTGGTAATAGTAATTTTTACCCTCCCACTATCCAATGCTTGCTCTACTGTTGCACTCTCTGGAGTTGGAATAGTAATGTTTACCCCTACGCTATCCAATGTTATCCCTACTGTTCCACTCCCCGGAGTTGGAATAGTAATTTTTACCCCTACGCTATCCAAAGGTTTCTCTACTGTTGCACTCTCTGGAGTTGGAACATTAATTTTAACCCCTACGCTATCCAACGCTTTCCCTACTGTTGCACTCTCTGGAGTAGGAATAGTCATTTTTACCCCTACGCTATCCAACGCATTCCCTACTGTTGCACTCTCTGGAGTGGGAATAGTAATTTTTACCACTATGCTATCCAATGTTTTCCCTACTGTTGCACTCACTGGAGTCTTTATAGTTAATTTAAACCTATTGCTATCCTACGGTAAAAATATTGTATATGTTTTGTTAATAATATGTATATATATATCTATATATGTATTAAAAATATATATTTTAAGTTACATTAATTATTTCTTAATTTTACATTTAAGTATTTTAAATACGTGAAAATTAATTTTATTTATGATTATATTACTTTTAAGACATTTAAAAATTCGATATTTTGACAGTCTATATTTTTTACACTCGATATTTTTGTACTTACCTGTTTGAAGATAGGAATTCGATATTCTTGCAGTCGATATTTTTACCTCAATATATTATCATCTTGCTATTTTGACTGTCGATATTCTGTCAGTGATCCAAACGGTGGGCCATTGATCACAATAAAAGCATACCCATGGCTGTCAGAACCTATCACGTCCCACTCATCCAAAGATGTGTCTCCCTTTGAACTACTTAAAGTCAGAAAGGCATGCTCTGAGTTTAGACCTACATGGATGTCAAAGTGGTTCAACCGTAGAATCCCTGCCCATGATCTTGACAACATGGTTATAAACAAAATCAGCGATGTACAAACCGAACAAAAAACATACTATGACTCCAGGAAACATTTCTCCAACCGGAAATTCGTGGTGGGTGACATGAGAATAAAGAAACAAAGTTTTGTCAGGAAACGTGACTCCAAGTTCAGCGAACCAGTCTGCATTGATAAAATCTGTGGCAGTGCTATTAGTGTCAATAAGTGTAATTGGTGGAACATGAACAAGATTGTAAAGGTCAATGACGTGTTTGGTAGGAGGCCTGTCCAAGGTTCTGACACACTCTCAATACATTTGTCTGTTCCTAATCACAGTTTCAGATGTTGTTAACAACCCTCTTGTCTCCCCCAGGAGGTGTTGCAGAGACATCATAGTGCCTTTAAGATTTAGTTAATTCTCTTCCCTCTCTCTCCTTTCCTCCCTCTTCCTTTCCTCTCTGCTCTGCTCTTGTGTTCTTCTTCATTTCTTCTAGGGAAAGAGATATATGTAGTGTTCGGTCCACGCGCGCCTCTGGCATGTGGACATTCTGTTAGTATCTGCCCGTTGGCGTGCGAGCCAAGCTCATGTGGACAGTTGGTCTTTAGACTGGTGACAGTTGTAATGTACAGTTGGAACAAAGCCAGCGCTGCCCTTCACGCACACCAGGCATTGTCTGTGGGATCTTCTCACCGGCACCTAAATAAATCTTCTCACCATCTTGGATGTCTCCTGTCATTCCCACAAACTCCAAAATGTAGTTCAAGTGGTTTCAGAGAAGGAGATAGACTTGAAAACCAACACATGTGGACTTTAACGCACACCTCGGTTAGGGATGACTAACATTCTTAATAATTTTAGAGTATGATGTTGGGTTTATTAAGCGATAAGAAAATCTTTGGATTTCATCAAGTATATGTTTGTTAACCAACCATGAGGCCTATTCACAAAGGCTTTTTACACTATTACCGTATGTTTACGGTCGAAGATATCACATTTATGCCTCCCAAGAACATGTCTTGACATTCCTGGCAGGAGGAAATATCTTTACTTCGGTGGATTTCTCCACTGTGAGTGCAAATAATTTTTAAACAATTAATGCCACTCAAGGAGTGGGCAGTGAGTGTGGAATGGCTTAAAAGTTTGAGAATGATTACAAATGTGGGTATTTCCGAACTTCAATCTGACCTCTTACACTCTGGATATGGTTGGAGATTTACTACTCTTTCCAGGATGGGAAGGGGAGCTGATAATCCATGGATCGTATTGATTTGCAGTAAAATATCTTTCTCCATTAGAACAAATGTATCCACTGGTGAGAAAATAGTGTGTTTGCAAAGGAAGCTCCTTTTCCCCTGTGTTGATCTCTATTGTATGTAGAACACTACATTGGGGATAACCGGAGCTTCTGGGACCTGTCACATGACATTCACAGTGCTACACCTTGGAACCTGCACCTATCGCATTTTTCAAGATGCACAACTGGAAATGTATGTGAATAGGAAAAATAGGTTTTGTAAATAGGGCACTATGTATAACCTGTATCTATACAAATATGTGTGTGTGTGTTTATTTATACAGCACAACCTAGCTAATGGCACCAAAGAGCAACACACAGACAAAGTTTAAGATTACAATGACTGAATATTATGAGCGTGAAAGAGAGGGTAACTATTGAGTCTATGTAATAAAACAATATAAGGTATGTTTGCGGAAGAACATCCCAATTAATTTGAACAACACTAATGGAGTCATTAAAATAGGCCTTTTAAATGAAATTGGGCACAGACTCAGCCCTCCATTGTGCTGCCAGCTCCCGCCGCTGCCTGGCTAATTTTTCGGTTCCACTCGTGGGCTCTTGTCTCACTACACTTTTCTCTTTCTCTATGCGTATTCCTTTCTCTATTTCTTGTGCTTTTATCTTTCTCTTTCATTAATTCCTTTGCCTATTTCTCATGCTCTTCTGCTGCTTAATTCTTGTGTTGTTGTCTGCTTTTCTCTTGCCTAATTCTTTTGCCTATTTCTTATGCCATCTCCACTAATTCATATTATACTTTTGCCACCCATTTTTCCCACCTCTTGATCTCTGTTCTTCCACCTCCTGCCTAGCCATGCCACCGCCTCACAGCACCCCTCCCTCCTCCCAGGATGTACTTCATGGAGCTCCCAGTGTGACCCCATTGAGAAGGTCCCAGACTCAGGTCTCCCCTGTGCTTGCAGCCCCCACCGCTGCCTTGCTAGTTCTGCTGATCATCTCTGGTGTTCTTATCTGACTGCACTTTTCTCTTTTTATTCTGCTTAAGAACTTTGCCTATTTCTTTTGCTTTTCTGTTTCTCTTTGTTTAATTCCTTTGCCTATCTATTGTGCCTTTTTTCTTTTTGCTAAATTCATTTGCCAATTTGTTGTGCCATTCTGTCTCTTAATTCTTGTGCTTTTGTCTGACTGTTTTTCTATTGCTTAATTTCTTTGCCTATTCCATGTGCCATCTCTGCAGCATAATCTAGTGCTTTGCTGCTTGTTTTTTTCCCTCCTCCCACCTCTTGATCACTGCCACCGTTCTCCAGCCTCCCCAATAGCCCCACCCACCACCTCCCAATGCCCCTCCCTCTTTCCAGGACCCACTTAATGGGGCCCACACATCTCTATGCCACTGGCGCTCCGAAGGTAAGCTCATCTGTGCCTGTCCATACCAGAACTAGACCCAGCACCAGGACCCCTGGTTCCCAGTCCACCATCTTTTAAGATGACTGCGCCATCTCTGTACTTAACACCAGACGACCCGGCAAACACTGCTGCATCGAACAATATGGTAGTACGATTATCCTGTGCCAGATGGACTTTCTCCTGCACCAGCAAAACTACTGTCACCCCACAAAGCATCATGCCACCCCCCAGCTGACAGTGGCTTCCTCACCAGGGCCTGGCTCAACCCTGAATCCACCCCAGACATTGGCCCAAGGATCTCAGATGGATATAAAATCACCCACCAGACCAGGAACACCTCAATTTTAATCTCCACACTGATGACAAGATGACCATCACAGGCACCCTTGAATGCTACCCTCCTCCCCCAAGTCGCACACCACTTCATTGCGCCCTTGGCCCTGGACTCCAAGGACTACATCTTCCCCAGTGACCTCAACTTGCACAATGATGACCCCAATGACAACAGCAGTGCACACCTCCTCAACAGTATGAACAGCCACAGACTGACCCAGACCATCGGTGACCCTATGCACTCTTCAGGACTCAGAACTCACATGGACCGAGCACTCCATTGTCCACTTCAGCATCTCCAGCCCCCACGTGATGGCCAGTGACCTCTCCCCAGCTGGAATAAAATTTCAGAGAGCAGTTGGACCGACGCCTTCAACACCTACAGCCCAGCTGCCACCAACCAGGAAAAGAGAACTAAGAACTTCAATGCCTTGATCACCTACTATGCAGGCCTCATAGCCCACCATCAAAAGCAACAATCGGAGAAGATCCTCAAGAATGGCCAGCTGGTCCACCAAAGACCTAATAATAGTGAAACATGACAGTAAACAGAAAGGAAATGACATGACAGTGAAGACACTTCCGGCAGGGCAGCCTCCAAAAGCTCCCTAAAAGCTTTACCACCACCTGCTAAGGGCAATAAAGAAGATAGCCCCACACACATCAACACCACCACCAAAAACAGCAAGGAACTTTTTTACATTGTTAAGCAATTCTCCAACCTGGCTGCCAGCAACATCACACCTTCCGAAGAGCTATGTGACAACCTGAAAAACTTCTTCCATGACAAGATTTCCACCATATACAGAAACTTCAAACCTAAACCTACATCTACTGAAAAGCCCGGCAGATCCGCCTCCATCTCAACTGACACGAGCCAGAGACTGACTAACTGGAAAAACCTTTCCACCCAGCACACCACCTCCATCATGAAATATAGCCATCGGGAGCTCCCACAGACCCATACCCATACCGCATCTTCAACCTCGGAGACCAAAGGATCAACTAGGAACTAACCACCCTGATCAACACCTCAATCATCACCGCAACATTTCCTACCACCTGGAAACATGCCGAAGTCAGACCAACCCTCTGCTGACCCCAGTGTGCTTCTCTCAAGTCCACTGACATGATTTCCACAGGAGAGTTTTGCAGAACAATTTTGTCTTTGCAAATCAGTTACCACCACAACTTCTGGGTCAATTACAGATGATTTTCCAATTCAAATATAAAAGGGAAATGCCCCGGTCATGCCTCCTCCTATTTACTGCCTTTTAGGACCTGCAAAGATTTTTTACATTGCAAAACCCAATGGTTCTGAGAACTGCAGAGTTTGTCGCCTTAAAAGGGCTTTTAACCTGGAGAGATGTGCAGTTCCATTGGCTGACACCAATTAATAGGCATCCACATGCCTTCCAGTGGTCTCTAGGGCTGCTCAGGACTCTAGACTTTAAACAGAACGCCAGCTTCCTGCAATACATCCTTCTGAAACAGTTTTTAGAAATCCCTCGAAAAACTAGTCATGAAAAAAAAATGTGTGCCCTGTCTCATTGTGAGTTACGGTTCCCAGGCTGGCATGCAACCTTAGCCCTTCACAAGTGTATCAAGAACTCCCCACTCACCTTGGAAAGGACCTACCTTTAAATTCTCCCATGTCTTGGCCGCACTCTGCCACAAAACGCAGGTTAAAGTTGGAACTCGTGTAGTAGTGGTCAGAAGCTTCACAGATCAATGGAGGCATTTCCTGGGGATTGTGACAGGCCTTCATAGCCGTTAGACGGATATCGGCATCTGTTGGGAAAGCGTTTGGTAAGAACACAACAGCGACTATGGATGTAGGATTTCACGATACCCACTAATGTGTATTAATTAAATGACATTGTGTTGTTACATAGCAAGTCTGCTGCTAATACGAGAAAATACAAATGCTACTTTTACCAAATTTAATGGTAATCAGTTTACCCTCTTTTCAAAGGGTGGCAGACTAAGACAGCCAGGAGAGGGGACTGGGGGATGTTTGAACCCCTGCCCTTCTAATTAGCACATGATTTTTTTCAAACCACAGCTAAGCTCTATCTAAGAGATTCTGAGTCAAATAACCACCGTGAAACTGTTTAGTTTCTCTGAGCACCCTCGAGTGGCCATGGAGGAACCCTTTGATTAGCACCAGTGGACTTAGGACCTGCAGTGGATTGAAAAAAAACATGTGTCCAGGAGCATGGAGCGCCTTGAGACCCTCACAGGTAAGTAATCACGCTTTATAAGATTCCTGATTGATTGACTAGACCATGTGAGAGATGGGAAACAGAAGTCATATGCCTTGGGTTGGATGTCATCTGTTGGGATCTGCGTCTGGACTCCGGCCCACAATTAACGTTACCGTAAGAGTGTTTCAGATTACAAGGAGGTAATGTGCCAGAAGTCACATAATTGAGTCAAGGGCAGCTGAGACAAGCAGGACATCATATGCACAATGGCAGAATCTGTGACAATGCAGTTTAACAACTCATCTTCGACAAATATCTTAGGAGCATATTAGCAAGAACCTCTTTAAAATTATCGCTGTTTTAGCGGTAGGAAACTGCTGCTAAAACGGCGATAATGGGCTTGCTAATATGTGTTATAGAATCCGATAGAAGTCCATGTTAGATGTCCTGCACAGCTAACCTGGGCTTCTATTGAAAAAACTATAACCCATATTAGCAAGCCCATTATCGCCATTTTAGCGGCAAAAAACTGGGATAATTTTAACAAGGTTCTTGCTTATATGCCCCTTTATCCCTTTGAGCTTCACTCTCCCAGATTCCTTTACATCGCAGCCAGGTCGGGCACTTAGTGTACTGATGCTTCCATTGTAAGGCCTGTGCATTACCTCATTGTCACAGGTAAAAAATTCTGGTGGGTCACTCAGCCTTTCATTCTTCCGAGGTCGATAAAATGAGTACCATTGAGTTGGGTGTAAATAAACACCTGTTTTCATCACCACAAGGCCTTTCTGGGTGAGCCTGCGCTTTACAAACACTTATGTTATGATGCTTTTGAGGCTGCTCCTAGACAGCAGGAGGCGAGGTGTCAATACGTTCACATATGAATGTGTTTACTTGTTGCATCCAATTAATTAATATTTGATTGAAACTATAAATCTGGACACTCACACATGGTGTTGTTCTCATATCCCTGGATGCACGTGTCATCAACCTTATCGCATGTTTCTAAGGAGCCTTGACAGCTGTCCGAACCGTTCCCTAGGCACTTCTTACAGCTCAACAAAGAGTGTCCTAGAAAGGAATGGGAGATGTCATTTGTTAAGTTCTAACACCAGACCTCTTCTTCAACTTTTCTGTCTGGCACATAACCCCAAAACAGTTTCTTTCACGGCAATTGGAAGTATGAGAAGCAAAGACAGTAAACACATCAAACCACATAATCAAACCATCTAGCAATGCAAAGCGCTGCCTACACAAATTTGAATGTGCACTGAGCATAGGAGGAGATCTTACCTGAAGGTCAGAGCTGCCAACTATGGAGCTGGGTAACCGGATTCGAGTCTCGGTAACGGTTCAGCTTCATGTAATTTCTGGGAAAATCCCAAAAGCCTGACCATTCTCATGCAACCTATTTCTCTTACAAAGATCTCTAAGGGCCTTGTACCAACTTTGAGCAATAAAAAAACGGAAGTGTTTATTTACAAGGCTGCTGGCCAAATAGTACATCATCTCTGCCTTTTAGGTGGCCAAAGGCTAAATAGTAGAGATCATGGACAACTTGACTGGCCCCGATAAATAGGTTGAATGGAGGTCTTTATTTAGACATGTAGAAAAAAAGGACTCCAGGCAGTGGTAGGGGGTGGCTATTTTTTAATGGCGATACTACATGAATGAATCATTTGAAGTAGGTGCAAATACAAGTGTTCAATCGTTTTTATAATGGTAAGTGTGAGGGTTAAGCTAGGCTGTTTGTAGATGAAAAAATACACGAAAATCAATTTTGAATTAACACTTTTATGTCATTTTAATATGTGGTAAATATTTTACCGTATACGAGTTTGCCATATAATTTTCAGACAGGTAAAAAGAAATAGCTCAATCAAATGAGAGGCAGAGTCCGTGGTGTCTGAGTCATAAGGGCTTTAATCATAAATGATGACTCGAGCCATGGAAATCTATTCCATCAATACAAGGGTTCGGGTATGCAATGATGGCAGGAGAGATGTCAACGATTTATTAACAGTACATGACATATATAGTAAAATGACACAGTAGCATTGAATACAGTAGGCGTGACAAGTGAAATGTATATGATAAGAACACATGTGCGTAGCAAAAAGGCGTGAACAAGGGTGTGCACATAGGCGTGTATAGAAACGTCACAAAAAAGTGTCACAAGTGGGTGGATGCTTAGAGAAAACTTGCAGAGTCAGCTGAAACCTGTGGCCTGAATGCGCGCGCAGCTAATATGACATGTGATTGACGTACATCTGGAGGAAGCTAAGGGTCAGACTTTTAGCACTAGTAGAGAAGATAGAAGTCTGGCATGTCAGATCGACCTGTTCCTATAACATATCTGATATCTGATATTTGGAGGATGTTTAATCTAGAGTAAAAGGTCTCTTGGGCAGAGGCTACTCTATACTGAATGTTAGTGCGTGCATAGGTGTCTGCGTGTCTACGTGCGGGGCCATGGGCCTACTCTGGCAACGGGAACTGTGAATTACTTGCATGTGAACGTGAACTTGGATGGGGAACACAAGCTGTGGCGCACAAGCCGCAAATCGCTGGCCCACATTGCAGACACAGACAACAACTGAATACTATGGCCAATATGATTCCTAGGAATGACAGTAGCTTCCATCCCCAGGCTGTGATTACACTCCAGAGCCAACCGGACCAAGTCCAGGAGCCTGAATTCTGGTCTATCAGATGGGCAATTTCGTGAAGTCTGGTGATGGCTTTATAGACTGATGGCGCGTTATTTGGAATAAACACGCAGCAACTGGATCCGATGACTCTACAAGCCCCGCCCCTATCGGCCAGGATGACGTCAAGGACAAGGCGGTTCTGAAGAACGACAAGTCTCATAGCAGACTGCTCCTCTGTTAAGTTGCCCAAAGCAGAAGTAGTCTCATTCACTACGGCTTCAAGTATTCTGGTTAATTTGTGTATCAGTTTACTATTGGAGACAGTGCCTAGATAGGGAAAGAATCCTTTATTGAAATCTGTATATTGTTCCCATGTAGTTTCAGTCTGATCAACTATTGGGAGGTCTCTCTTGTGTCTAACAATATTAGGGCGGGAATTCCTGTGATAGTCAGATGGGGCTAGGAATACTGGTGGCAATAGGAATGCAATGAAACAGGTACCATCCCAGTCTGGAGGTAAACGGACATAGGCTGTCTGACCACAAATGAAATAGGAATGTTGGGAAGCTTTGAATGTAGACTTGCCTTTATCACTGAATTCGACCACAGTAGTACAGTCACTGTGACCTAGATGTACTGAACCATTCTTTCTGACACACAATACACCTTTCGCTGGTAGAACTGATATGGATGGCAAGTCTGGACTGGTTTCTGACTGAACATATAGAATCATGAGGTTAAGTGTAAAATTGCCTAATCCATACACTTCATTTTCTAGATCTGTCCCTGTCATTTGTGGAAGACCCTCCTCGTTTGGGAAACATGCTTTGTTCATGACTGTGTTCAGATTTCCCCATATCCAATTGTCTTGGGAAACTCTAGATTCGGTGTCTATAGAGGATATTAAACTAAACCATGCACCACAGGAACCATTATGTGTAAACGGATAAGGAAAGAAGGGCAGAGCTCCCTTGTAGTTCTAATAAGGAGGGAGTCGGCCACATGTCCAACAATTAGTAGCATTGTTGATCTGGTGAGAATGGTGTAACATACGAATAAATGTATTGTTGCGCAGCGCAAGTCGATAAGACAATTCGTGTGGAGGAAGAGCACTAAACGTGTGCCCGACAGTGTCATTAGTAAAAGAATGTGCAAGAGGAAAATACATGTATAACATCCAACTCATAGCAATAATCGTAAGACTCAGAAAAAACATAATAAGTAGTGTGCAGACGCATCTGCTCCGGAGACTTTTACGATATTTTTGTTTCTTGGTCTCCGGTCTATCTCTCTCTCTATTTGGGTCTAACTTGTACATTGTCAGAAACGGCCTAACCGCTTCACCCAGGAGGGGACTTAAACAATTAAACTGTCTGACTTACTAGACCTCAATTTCTGTCGGTACTCCTCTTGGGGAGTTTTCTCTAGAAGGGGGAGTTTGGTATCAGTCACTGGTATGTGAGAGTTCTGGGAATCAGTTTTTGGCGGAAGTCCATGGAATCTTTTAACGTGACTGGAGTGCACCCAACCCTTCCGCCCCTCCAATTTTACAGCAGTCCTGGTTGTTAACAAAACAATCTTCGGCTCCTTCCAGCGGGGCTCCAAAGGGCTCGATCTGTCAAAATTCCGGACGACTACAACGTCCCCCGGGATCAGTTCATGTGGCTTCACCTCGGTGTTGTCTGGGAAGGCTGCCGCGACCTGTGAACGACATGATTGTAGTGCAGACATCAAGGAAGCAAGGTAATCTGTCAGCATAGTACTGTCAACATCTGTAATTTTTCGCGGCAGAGGCGTCCCCCACATATTAGGAGGCCTACCGAAGACCACCTCATACGGGGATAGCCCTGTCCTAGAATGGGCTGCCATTCTCATATAAAAACAGAGCAACTGGAAAGCTACTATCCAATCTACTCCCTTCTCTTTACACACTTTGGCAAGGCGAGTTTTCAGAGTCTGATTGTGCCGCTCCACGAGACCTGCTGCCTCAGGATGCCGGACACAGTGAAACTTCCACTGGTACCCCAATAGAAGCGAGACCTGCTTCATAAGTTCGGATGAGAATGGCTGACCGTTATCTGAATACACGACACGGGGCAAACCGTATCGAGGGAAAAACTCACGAACAAACTGCTTGGCAGTGGTCGGGGCAGTGTAATCTGGGACGGGATATGCTTCTGTCCATCGGGATAGGGCACATACAACTACGAGGACATACTTGAATCCTCGGCATCTTTCCATCTGGATATAATCCATCTGGAGGACTTCAAAAGGGTAGTCAGGAGGATGAAATCCACCTTGCTCTACAGGAACACCTTTTCCTGGATTTAACTGACAACAGATCATGCAGGTACGCACTTTCTGTTTTGCTGCTGCACGTAAATGCTTGTTGAACCAGAGGTTCTGTAAACTGTCTAACATGGCTTTTTCTCCTAAATGTGCTGGACTATGTGCTATATTGATGATAACCTGAACCATAGAGTCGGGAAGAAACCATGTGGTCTTTCCCTTCGTCATCCATCCTTGATCTGTCTGGACCCCTCCTTGTTCAGCCCATTTCTTTACTTCATCTGGAGTGGCATGTGTCTGTATGTCGATGACATCTTGTGTGGGATCCTTGACTGTCATGCAATGTGTCAGTGAGGTTACATCAGTCTTTGTCATGTCAGTCGTTTGAGTATGAGTCAGTGCTGTATGTTTCGCTATTCGATCTGCAAAGTCGTTGCCCTGGGAAATCTTGTCTGTGACTTTCGTATGTGCTTTGCACTTCATGATAGCTATAGCTGTAGGCAAATGCATGGCTTCTAACAGGGCTTGAATGAGGGGGCCATGCTGAATCTTGGCTCCGTGAGAGGTTAAGAAACCTCTCTCTTGCCAGAGGACACCGAAGTCATGTACGACCCCGAATGCATAACGGGAATCTGTGTATATGTTTACTTTCAAGTTCTTGGCTCGTATACAGGCTTGAGTCAGAGCAATGAGCTCTGCTGCTTGAGCAGACAGGGTGTCAATGCGATGTGTTTCTATGACTTCAGTTTCAGTGGTCACTGCATATGCGGCCACTAACTCTCCTGTACTTGTTCTTAAACATGAACCATCCACATAAAGTGTCAGGTCTGGATTGGGTAATGCAACATCTGTCAAGTCTTGTCTGGGTTTCGTAACTGTGTCAACGACATCCACGCAATCATGTGGAGTAGGGTCTGTTGTGTTCGATGGTAAAAGTGTAGCAGGATTCAGTGTATTACAACGTCTGATTTCTATGTGTGGTTGGAATAATGTCAATTCATAACCTGTCAGTCGTGCTATAGTCAAGTGTTGAGTCTGTGTTCTGTTTAGGAGAACCTCTACAGAATGTGGAACTTGTACTGTCAATTGATGTCCTAATACAATGGAGTCACTTTGTCTGATTGCTAGAGCTGTTGCTGCAACTGATTTTAAGCACGCAGGCAAGGCCTGGGCTACTGGATCCAATGTACTCGAAAAATAAGCACACGGTCTGTGTTTGTCTGCTTGTAGCTGAGTGAGAACCGACAACGCTGTGCCATTGCGCTCTGTGACAAAAAGTGTAAAAGGTTTGCTGTAACATGGTGTCGCTAAAACTGGAGCTTGACATAAGGCTTTCTTTAATTCGTCAAAAGCTTGTGTATGTTCCTGAGCCCAAGGGAGGACAGTCGAAGACGCTGCCCAAGGTACACCACTTGCTGGGCACAGAATTGTAGCTTCGAAGGAGACACCTTGTGTCCCTTGTCCGCCAAGAAATGGGTTGTGGCTGTGGTACCGCTACGGTCTGTTGTGGAACCTGCATAGGCTGAACATTCTGTGGAACGTGTTGTTGGACCTGGTCCTGTCTAGGAGGACGCGGCCTCTCTTTAGTTTTACCTGTGGCTATGTTGTGTTTCAAAACTGCACAATCGTTGACATAGTGGCCTGGCTGTTTACAATAGTTGCATATCCCTTTAACAGGAGCTGCTGAATTTGAATTATTGGATTGTGTCGTACCCCTTTTATGACCATCAGCTGGAACGGACTGAGCAACTAGTACTTTCATTTTCGTGTCTTTCATACGTCTCTGTTCATGATCATGTTCCTCCCTAATTCTGTTCTGGTGGTACTGTAACATTTGTAACATTTGGGAAGGCGTATTAGCTTGCCATGTGCTCTCGACTTTCAGTACACGGTTCTTAACCTGGGGCAGGGAATTCTCGACTAATTTTGACACAAAAAGGTGTGGGTATGACTCGCTACTTGTTTTCAGGCCCCTATTAATAATAAAACATTCCTCGAATCTGGAATAAAAATCACTAGTGTCTTCATCGTGTTTCTGTTTGCAGGCCGAGATTGCATCCCAATCCTCCTTTTTAGTTGCCAACAACCTTGGCAAAACCTGTACTAACAATCCTGGTAATGCTTTAGTTTTCTCCCCAAGACCTAAACCTGGGGTTCGACCAGTTTCTTCGGTTTCTAATTCAGCCCAATTAATCTTTTTATCTCCCACCTCCCATTCTTTTTCCTTGAGTTTCTCGTAAATACCGGCAGGCAATAACACTTTCAGTATTTTCATAATGTCGGGATAGGTGTAATCTCCCATAAGTAACATGTCTTTTATTTCACGGTGAAAACCTGCAGGGTCTTTATCATGACTGGGCACTATTTTCTTCATTTCTAATAATTCCATTTTAGTTATGGGCGTGTATACAAACACGCGTTCAAGGGTATCATCGGGTTTTCGGATTGGATGTACTTCTCGTAAAGGATTCTGTTTGTCTAGGTGATATGGTTGCCTGACTGGGGGTGGAACGGAAACAAGATGTGGAGTCAAGAAAGTTCTATACTTGTGACGTTGTTCTAAAATCATTTCAATTAAACCGGTACCTAGACCTCTCCATCTTCTCAGGAGTAAGTCTTGCAATAAATTATATAACGGACCTGGGTCAGATGCTTGATTTTCATACTGTATAATGAGGTGTTGGGTCATGTATATACCAGCTAGTCGCTGTTCTTCTGGAGTAAGACTTAAAAATGTTTGCACTACTGATTCGTCTTTATATATGCTGTCATCCCCGGCCCACTGTACTGCGGACCGGGCTAGTTCCTGATCACGTAAGGTATTGAGTTCGTGATAACCTACTCTTTCTTTCAGTACTTTATCAGTAATTTGGAATATATGCTCAAGGGAACATCGCTCTGGGATTGGACAAAGGTAACGTTTCTTGCTTTCTAAACGAATGGGTCTGTCGAAGGGCCTATCAAGAGGATATGGTCTAGGGAGTTTCTCTCTACCTACATACGCCACCATGTCTCCCCTCGCTATTTGCGAGGTTTCTGCTGGACTCTCTGGTTCTTCCTCATCTGAGGTTTCTTTATCTTTAGCCGTTGCGTCCCGGACCAATCTAGATACTATTAAAGCCGGCCTGATCAATGCTAGATCAATGGTCAGACACGCGGCTGATATCTTTGAGCTGCTTGATGAGAAGGAGCTTGATCTCCTCTTCGTCACTGAAACTTGGCTTTCTGAGTCCTGCATGCCGGTGGTTGAATTTGCTATACCACGCGGCTTTAGGATCACCAGGATGGATCGACCGTCGGGTAGGGGCGGCGGTTTGGCAGTAATTTACCGAGACCACTGGACAGTGGTGAGCGAACTGCCCGAACTACTTGGCGAGACCGAATTGCTACACTTCGTTGTGGTCCTCTCCCCTCATTTCACCCTGGGAGGTACTCTGCTTTACCGCCCCCCTAGCTATGCGGGTTGTTTTGCTGGTAATATTGAGGAGGTTATTGTTCCCCGCGCCCTTAAATTCTCCCGATATCTTCTTCTGGGGGATTTTAATATTCATATGGACGCGGTGGACTTACCGGAAACGATCGGCTTTGCAGAAGTCCTTTCGTTGGCGCATCTTACACAATGGGTGAACTTCCCCACCCATGCGGCTGGCCATCGGTTAGACCTGGTCTGTTCTAACTTTGAGATTACTATGTTACCCCCTAGGCGGGTAATCTGGTCGGACCATGCCTTAATTCTGTTCACCTGGCCCATAAATTCAAAAGGGCCGAAGGAATTTTCTGCCTCTCAAGTTCATGCCCAGCGAATAAATCTGTCTACCTTTTCGGACTCTCTTATGTCTAACCGGCCGACTCTGCCGCTAAATCTTGATTCTGCAGTGGAATCATTCAACGCCTGGGTTGAACAAAGCGCCGTTCTACACACCAATAAGAGTGGTAGCAGGCGGACGAGGTCGTCTCCCTCCAAACCCTGGTTCACCCATGCTCTTAGAGAACTCAAACTAGGATGCAAAAAGCTAGAACGAGCCTGGCGCCTAGAGTTCTGCCCTGAACTTAAGAGCAAGCTGCGGAGGGCGCAGAAGGTATATTATGCTGAAATCAAGGCTGCTAAAAGTAGCTACTTCTCTGGAACGATTGAGAAGGCAGACAACAATGGCAGAGAAGTCTTTGCCATTGTTCAGAGCTTCCTCTCTCCATGTGCTGCCTCCCCTGCTCTCCCGGCTTCTGATCTGTGGTGTGAGGAACTGTCATGTTTCTTTGATAATAAGATCAAAAAAATTCAGGAGGAGCTCTTAAACTCCGGTGCTCCCTTTCTGCTTTCACCACCTATCATTGATACGGATGCGAAGCAACATGGTAGCCAATTTTCCACCTTTGAGCCAGCTCAGCAAGCTGATGTGCTGGCCATTTTGGAGTCGCTAAAGTCTGGTTCACCCTCTGACCCGTGCCCTGCTAGGGTTTTGGGGGGAGTGGCTGGCCTGGTGTATCAGGAGGTCACCCAGGTTGTTAATATGTCTTTGGCTTCCGCCTCCGTTCCTCTCTGTTGGAAACAGGCGAAGCTTCTTCCGTTGCTGAAGAAGCCCAACCTGGACCCCCAGGCTACCTCCAGCTATCGTCCGATATCATTGCTCCCGGCACTAGCAAAAGTGACTGAAAAAGTCGTTTTTAGGCAACTGAATAGTTTCATTGAGTCTTCTCAGGCCCTGCACCCGGCTCAATCGGGGTTCAGGGCTGCGTTTAGCACTGAAACGGTTCTGGTGGAAGTTTCAGAGGCCATTAGGGAGTGTCTCGACGGAGGCGGCAGAGCGGCCCTGGTTTTGCTGGACTTATCTGCCGCCTTCGACACGGTACCCCATGCCCAGTTGTTGTCTAGGCTGGCAGAGGTGGGATTGTCGGGCGCGGTTCTGGCCTGGCTGTCTTCGTTTCTGTCCGAACGGACGCAGCAAGTTTGGCTACTCCCATTTGCCTCATCACCTAAGAAGCTCACTACCGGGGTACCACAGGGCTCAACGCTAAGCCCACTGCTGTTCAACGTTTATATGACCCCGCTGATCTATCTGGCTGAGCAGTGGGGAGCCAAAATAATGTCATACGCTGATGACACGCAGCTGTTGTTCACCTGGCCTAAGGACTGCTTAGACGCTCAGGCTGTCTGTTCCTGTTTGACCCATGTTTTCCGATGGCTTGTCTCAGCCCAGCTTAAATGCAATGAGGACAAGTCAGAGCTCCTATTTTATGGCAATTTTCCAGCCAATTTTAGAGAGCTTATTTGGCCGACCGATTCTGCATGTCCTAGCTATCACGGAGGCCCGGCCAAAAATTTGGGGGTCTGGTTTGGACAGGATCTTAAGTTTGAAGCTCATCTAAAAAAACTTACTGCGACCTGTTTCGCGACCCTCAAGTCACTCAAGAGATTCCTTCCCCTTCTCCACAGGGAGGCTAAGGAGACTGTTCTGCGTGCTTTGATCCTATCAAGGCTCGATTATGCCAATGCTCTCTACAGTGGTCTCCCTAAATACCTTATAAAGCGGCTGCAGATTATTCAGAACGCGGCAGTGCGACTTCTGTTCCATCTTCCACGAAGAACTAGTGCACGTGCCCATCTTCGAGAGCTCCACTGGCTCCCTGTGGCACATCGCATTATGTTCAAATCATTGGTTCTGGCCTTTCGGGCCGTGCATCAGCAAGGTCCACAATACTTGCACAAAAGGTTTTCCTTGTACACCCCTCTTCGTGCTCTTCGATCGGCCAATCTCCGTCTGATGTCTATGCCTAAAGTCAGATATGCGAGACTGGGTGGTCAGCCAATTTCTGTCCAAACAGCACGGGCCTGGAATGCCTTGCCGTTCTTTCTGAGATCTTCAACTACATTGGCAGGATTTAAGAAAGGCTTAAAAACCCATCTTTTTAATCTCAGTATTTAGTTCCCTGTTTCTTTCTGTTCTTGGACTGGGTTAGTTTAGTGCTCACATATCGCGCCAGGATACTTTGTAGTAGCAGAGCGCGCAATAAAATGCTTTATAACATAACATAACATAACATAACATAACATAACATCTTCTGACTCGGAATGCCTTTCAGAATCTCGTCGGGCATGTATTGCTACTATTTCTTTACGGATCTTTCTAATCATAGCATGTATACATTTCTCTCTATCATGTTTACAGTCTGCAATACTCTGACTTCATTTTGACAATCTCTCCATCTCTTCTTGCGGAAAGCTGGACTGGTCTTGTTCCCTTATCAAACAATTAATCAAGAATCGCAATATTAAAGTTTTTGTCTCTACTTTCTGATGTGCCATGGCTTCACTAATACACTCCGGTCTTTCTCCTGTTCTGATAAAATGATATATATTGTCTAGATGTTCTGGCATTTCTGTAAAAGATCAAATAACCTGTAACACGTCTTAAACGCAGGGAGGCTAACATCATGGGTCCTGTTTTTCCAGGCACTGTATCATATCTGCAATCTGTAAGCTGTTCTTTAAGCTTTTCGGCTGGGGCTGCTTTAGGTGTTCGCTGCATTGCTAATTCTCTCATTGTTATTCGTTGTAAATGTGGCGGGGTGCGATAACCTCCTGTAGCACCTCCTGAGGCGGAGGCTTGAGCATAACCTGACTGTAGGGTCGGTATCTGTAACGGGGTTGGACCCTGAACAGTGCCGGGCCAAAAGGGATTAAGCGGATGAATACCAGGGGGAACAGGAGGGGAAGTGACAACAGGTGCGGGAAGTGGGTGACATGGAGGGGTCCTGTTTAGATCAGCAGGGATCTGTTGTTGCGGACCTGGGGGCAGATTATCAGCAGGTGGTATGGGTACATTGGTATATGCGGGAGCTACGTCGTCTAAATAGGAAGAAAGGAAAATGTCTGCTGCGGTCTTATGACGTAATTTAGTCGGAACCAATGGAGGGGGCAGGTCTTTCGGAATTTCCGGGGTTGCCTTGGGCAGGCCCTCGGCCAGGACAGGATACAGTCCTGTCATGATGGCATTACTCTGTCTTTCGTGTTGTTCCATTCTGACTCGCTGTCCTTCTTCTAGCAGTTCTTTTTCTTTGGCTTTTTCGGAATCCTCCCTACTTTCCTCTGTTTTTCTGAGTGCTTTCTCTGTCCGTCTATGTGATTCTTTACGCCATAATTCAATGGCATCTTTCTGTGATTGTCTGGCTTTCTTTTTCCATAACGCTTCCTCTACTCTCATGATGCACTCGGCATCCCATGTCCCTGTAACGGGCCATCTCTGATTCTCTGCTAAGTCTTTTGTATAGTCCACCCACAAGTCTAGGTATAATATGGCATCTAAGCCGTGCTTGTGGTACATAAAATGTCCAGGAGTGTCCCTGGGTGGGATGGGAACTGCTTCTTCGAGTATCCCTTTCCTAGTTCCTATCTGTCGTAACTTCGAAAATAAAGGCATAGCTACCTCGATCTAGACACAATAAACACAGCAAGAAAATGCAAACAATCACTCATACCACGACATTAAAACACATTGAAACATTTCGAAACGAACAACAATAACTGGATAACTGAATACTAGATGCACTGCTAAACAGTACAGATACACTGCTAAAACAGTGCAGACCGGATCTGTGTACCCAAACCCGTCTTGACCGGACACAAATTAATGTACCCGTCTTGATGCGTCCCCAGCAATGGTACTCACCGGGAAGCACGGAACAGAAGGCCTCGGAAACTCGACTGGACTGGACCGCTACGACGTCACTGCTGCTGCTGCGCACTACGCATGCGCCTCGACGCTACAGGTGGGCCTCTCGATACCTCAGACACTGCTCTCTTGGCTGGGCTCTGGTCGGGATCCTCCGCACTCCTCACCGCCTCGTCTGGATGTCGACCGCAGTCTCCGTCACCTCCGTAGGCCTGAGGGAGATGCAGGAAAACCTGCAGATGCGCATGGGTCCGTCACAGCTGTAGTCGGGGGCAAAGCCTGCGACGCATCACCGGCGCGTGGGGTGGGGGAGGGGTTCCTATTCGGGCGCCAAATTATGTGGTAAATATTTTACCGTATACGAGTTTGCCATATAATTTTCAGACAGGTAAAAAGAAATAGCTCAATCAAATGAGAGGCAGAGTCCGTGGTGTCTGAGTCATAAGGGCTTTAATCATAAATGATGACTCGAGCCATGGAAATCTATTCCATCAATACAAGGGTTCGGGTATGCAATGATGGCAGGAGAGATGTCAACGATTTATTAACAGTACATGACATATATAGTAAAATGACACAGTAGCATTGAATACAGTAGGCGTGACAAGTGAAATGTATATGATAAGAACACATGTGCGTAGCAAAAAGGCGTGAACAAGGGTGTGCACATAGGCGTGTACTAGAAACGTCACAAAAAAGTGTCACAAGTGGGTGGATGCTTAGAGAAAACTTGCAGAGTCAGCTGAAACCTGTGGCCTGAATGCGCGCGCAGCTAATATGACGTGTGATTGACGTACATCTGGAGGAAGCTAAGGGTCAGACTTTTAGCACTAGTAGAGAAGATAGAAGTCTGGCATGTCAGATCGACCTGTTCCTATAACATATCTGATATCTGATATTTGGAGGATGTTTAATCTAGAGTAAAAGGTCTCTTGGGCA
Source organism: Lissotriton vulgaris (assembly GCF_964263255.1). NCBI lineage: Eukaryota > Metazoa > Chordata > Amphibia > Caudata > Salamandridae > Lissotriton > Lissotriton vulgaris. Next base: position 148,339,905 of record NC_141695.1, on the reverse strand, counting down.
GAGGCTACTCTATACTGAATGTTAGTGCGTGCATAGGTGTCTGCGTGTCTACGTGCGGGGCCATGGGCCTACTCTGGCAACGGGAACTGTGAATTACTTGCAGGGAGACAGGGAGACTTGCTCTTTGCTCTGCAGCCGGGGATATGTTTACCTAAATCACTAGACAGGAATGTGTTTGAGGAGCTGAGCTGGCTACGCTGATAACTTGAAGGTAAAATACTGTTTTTGGCAAGCAGACCAGGCCGAGCCGGGCACCGCTCGCTTGGCAGGAAGTAAGGCAGAGGTCAGGGATGCATCTCCATGCTGCAGCTTTTAGAGGCAGAGAAAGACGTGGCTTGAAGACAGAAATCAGGGCCTAGCTCGGCAGAGCCAGGAAAAACGTGAAAGTGCACCATGTAAAGACGGTGGCACGGCATACTTAGGATCTGAATTATCAATCCATTCATGGTGGATCTGATAGAGGACATGTTAACGTTGGACGCAAATGTATTTGCGTCTTCAGATTCGGTCGTGGAGGGAAATTACATGTACTTGAAACTCGTACATGGAGCCGTTGGGGTACACTTTAGGGGACACAATTGACCATAAAAATTTCAATTACCTCAAATATTCACCTAGAAATTAAGGGCAACAACTAGGTATATAATTTAGATAATTTAGAACTGCAGTCTAAACTATTTGACTAGCCGGGAAGACGAACAGAAGCACGCAGGACGTCCGCGATCAAAGCGCCCAAGGGCTCACAGAGAGGATCTCCCTCGTACAGCGGGTATCTTTGGATTACAACCTTCCGAACCCATACTGTAACAAATCGTGTAAAAGTCTGATTAAAAGACCAAAGTTGGAATTGAATACATCACTACTGCGTGCTTACGTACTAGCTTTTTAACTATTTCTACCAGCCAGTTAGCTGGAGTTCTCCATGAGTCTGAAAGACGTATTTACGCCTCATACTACAAATTTTTGATTAGTGTCTATACATATAGAAAAAAGAATTCGCTGGACGAATATCTTGAGCTGACGATAAGGAGGCCGAATACCCCTTACAATATCTGTCAGACTTATCTTGTGTCTGAGAATTTATTTGGGAAACGTTATTATTGTCCTGATGAAGGCGGATTAAAATGAATACACCGCCGAAACGCGTCGACGCCTAAGGAGCGAATCTGGGAATACAAACTAAGGAGGAATTCAAAATCGTTGTCTTTTGATTGAGTTCTATCCTTTTTCCCTGTATACTCCTTTTTTACTTGAATGTGTTTTTTATTGATTATTGTACCGTCTTTTTGTGTTTCCCAATTTCTGTTTTTATTTAATGTAATGTATCCTTAATAAATTGTTTTTATAATTTAAAATACTTTTAGAGTGTTTTCACATATATTGTCAGTTTCATCTGTCTACATTGCTTCCGTGTGGTATGTGGGTGGCTTAAATGGTTGTTTGCTTGTAAGTATTTATGTACTATTGTCATTTTACCCAAAGGGAATTTCTTTCTGACTAACGTAAACTATTTGACTGTCTGCAAATAATAATTACTATGGTTTTAATCCATGTTACATAAATGTTTTGTTAATTCATGAGGATACATTGTATTTTTTAATGTTCATCATCGTCCTTTTGATGTATTTTGAGTGATGGGCAATTTTGGGGCTTTTTATAAAACCTTATGCTAGCTTTACCTTCTTTATAAGAGTGAGTGTGCTTGCTGAGTATTTCAAACCTGGCAACAGAGCAGCTGTTGACAAGCATTAGCTAACAGGGAAGAGACACGGGTTATATCTGGGCCCCTTGCGGGAAGGACAGGTACAGCAGACAATGGATGCTTAGGGTCTCGGTCCTTTTATGACACATGCAGGAGGTAAACTGAGTAAGACACAGGCTTTTGTGGAACGGGAAAGTGAAAGCAGGAGACAAGTAATACATCTAGGTAATACACAGGAAATGTTCACCCAGCTGGTTATAAATAAACACACCTTATCATACTGTTCATTCAGAGAGTGGCTTTCTGTTATATCCTGACTTCAATCTTATGCATGCCATGCCTGTAGAATCTTACAGTGATTTTATTTTTAGAGTAAAACAAAGGCCCTCTGAACTCTATTTGTTCGATTCCTAGGACAGGGATAAACATATGTGAAAAAAACTATTCCTAGGCAATCTTAGGTACATGCAAATATTAATATGCGGAGGGTATGACAAACACACTACAAATTAAAAATTAGGCTAAAATATAAGTTTTGTTTTTTATTCAATACACAAATACAAGGCTAATTAAAAACAAATACATGTGGTCATTGCATTTATCATTACACAACCGAAAAAGGGTTACATACATACAAATCTATTTTAATACACAATGAGAATTCATAAACTATTACAAAGGTTGTCAATCAAGTAGTAATTTAATCATTTATTCTTCGACCCGCATTTCGGCGTATCAACTGCCTTCTTCAGGAAATTCCCACCCTACCTACAAGAAAATTCATTTATATAATGTATTTATTTATTTATTTATAAAGTTTTATATAGTGTTAAAAACATTAACATTTGATTGTCTAGGTCTGTGAGAAGTAACTGTTTGACCTCATATATTTACAACATCAATCAGATTTACATGAACCATCATGTTTCTATGACGGTATATTTCAGCTTATATACAGAGACCTATTTCTATTGCCATACCACTCCTATCATCAGAAAATAACAGACAATGCTTGAATTGCTATTTCATGGCTTTATCACATTTTTAGCGCAGTCACTTATATGTTGACGTAGAAACAATGATAGAGCATAGAAAAAACCTTTAATTGCGGACATATGATATTCCTGCTGGTGGGTGTTTTATTACATTATATAAGTCCAGTAAGGGAGGTATGTCTACTTACTTTGAAACTCAGAGAGTATAAAACAGTTCTTGAATCCTATTTCAGAGTTTCTATATTCGATTAAAACAAATATTCCTGTAATGTAGAGACATCTAGGCATTGATATCAAGCCAATGTTTTAAGTTGTTGGTATACAGTATTGTTACTTATGCCCAGATGCATCAACCGTTTTAGGAAGTGCAAACGGTGCGATTCGCATAAATCGGCCTTTTGCACTTCCTAAATTGGTTACTGGGATGCATCAAGCATTTTTTGGAATTCGCTTTTTTTGCGAGTTCCAAAAAAATGCGATTGCTGTTAAGGAATCGCACATTTGCGATTCCTTAACAGCAATGCATCATCCCCAAAACATTTGCGATTTCCAAAATTGCAAATGCAAATTACCACGAAGTTGAACTTCGTGGTAATTTGGAAAAATGTTTAAAAACGCATGAAAATGCATTTTTTAAACGTGTACGTTACAGGCACACATGTCCTTAGGACATGTGTGTATGTAACTCACATGTAAAAGTGCATTTCATGAGTGCAGGGGGGGGTCCGTGGGACCCCCCTCTCCACCCTTGAAAGGCTTTGATGCATTCCAAATTTAAATTGCGAATTCGCAATTCCCATTCATTCCTATGGGCATTTCAGCCCATAGGAATGAATGGGAATATCGGATTCGCTTTTTGGAAATCGCAATTTTTTTGGAATTCGGTAAAAAATGCGATTTTTACCGAATCCCAAAAAAATTGCGAAATTAATGATGCATTGCCATTTGCGAATCCTTAATTGCGATTCCTTATTTTTCGCAATTAAGGAATCGCAAATGACAATGTTGATGCATCTAGGGGTTAATCTCTGAATTTACAAGGTCCATACTTACTAAAAATCCCTTTCTGATAGTATAGGGTTGTAGATCTAATCGATATATTTCATACTGGTTACGTTTTTCTCAAATGACTTCCTTATTATCTGTAGGCATAAAATGTGTTTAATAAACATGGGACTCTTTGCCCTACATAGTTAACTATATTACTATTTTATCGTGAAATGAAGGGTCTAATTACAGGAAGTAACAACGGAGCATAGTTATCTTTAATATATCACGATCCACTTAAACCAAGCACAGGGTGACTCTTTGTTACCAAACGTGTCAGTATTAGATAAGAGACTGTGCCATGATGCACAGAGTATCATGCTGCATAGGAATCTAAATCACTCATGGATAGCGGTGATTATTGTGACCCGCTGATATGGTGTCTTGTTACGGGTTGCGGTGTCAGTCAGAAATTGACTAAAGGAAAGGAAAAAAGGGGAAACTTGTCAATACCCCTTTGTGTCTCAATGGCTACGTGTTTGTACGTGACAAACACAATTGTGTCTAAAAATGGTGAGAGAGCGCAATTTGAATGCAAAGTATATCATAGCCATATCTAGACGTATATGTCATAAACGTAGGAATGAAACGCATATTGTAATGTTAAGTTGGCAATTATAGCATAAAAGCCAACGAATGTGATAACATGGTATAGGAAATGTAAATGTATTTACATGTTAAAATGCATTAGATTTAGAAGGCCCGTATACATGATGGGTAATGTAGAAATGCTTAGGAAATGTAGAACGTGCACAGTAGAATTCGTGTACGTGTGTAACTTTAAATGGAGAAACGTGGAGAAATAACGTGGATAAATGTATAGAGAACTTACATAACGATGTAACCAAGGAGAATGCATAAGTTATATTCTACGCAGTCGTATTCTATGTATTCTATATTCGATGTAAAATGTATTCAAGTATAACTAAGACTTTGCTAAAGTACAAGTATATAAATGTATGCCAAAGGTTGTACTGAGTAGAGGGTTTCTGTAGGAATGTTGGAAGAGTTTAGGTCATTTGTGTTTGTAACCTAACTGGTCAAGAGTTCGCAGGAGCATAGTCAAATGTATGTAATTTAGAGGACTTGTAAAAGTCGTAAATGGCTTGATGTGGACGTGAGAGCCGAGAAGTCTAGCACTTGTTAGATTTAAGGTGACAATGCCGGACGGAGCTTATTGCTCGAACGTGAGGAGAGACACTTTAGATGTGGACTATGTTTTGGCAAGACCATTCACAGGACCTAGCAGGGTCAAGTTAAGAGACATAGAGTTAAAGCCTTGTCTAAATTCGTATGATACTTGATCTGAAAGAATCAATAAAAGTCGACGATGAGATGATGAAGATGACATCTAAGAAAAAGGTCAACTTAACGAACGACGCAAAGAGTGGACCAATGGAAGAAGCAGGAAGTTGACATCATCGGGGAAGTCCGTGGTGGGCGTCAAGGGGCGTTCCACCCACACGGTGATTGTGTATTTTAGGGACAGCACCCCGGGGAGGAGGTAGCAATTGGGAGATTAGGAACAGCGAGACGAATTGCTCAGAGCAAGGGCGAAGGGTAGATGCCTTGAGCAGATGTGCTGAGACATCAGAGCACAAGGGAGCAGTAGGCCGAGGACCCTTAGAGAGCTGATGGGTAGGCAGATAGGGTACTGCTTCTGAACTTAAGATTTCCTTTAGAGGCAAAAGAGAGTTTGAACTTCTTTAGAAGTCAAACTGCTGACACCTTTTTAGGGAAGGAACTTGCGAAGTAGGATTGTCACATAGCATAGAGTAGGGACAGATTAACTTGATGCTTTTATCTTACTGCAGATGACGCAGAAGGAACCACTTCACATCGAAGCTTAAGCAGCTGATATTGTAACCGATTTTGTATTTTGTATTCTTTGAGATTTTATCCTGAGTGGATTGTAACGCATTCAAAATAACTTTATATAAAACTCTTAAAACTTTATCAGTTGTAAGTGGTTCTTCAGAGTGGCGTCAGTTAATGGGGTTTATCTAACCAATGCGGGGGTGGTTCTTTCCTCAATGACAGATAAGAGCGGTCCAAAACAGATGAATGGGATTCTTTATTAAATTTATCATAATCATAAATTGATAGCAAAATCTCATTCCCCGCAGTTGGTAGCAGAGTATGATGGTTATCTTCTTGAGGAAGACGACCTAGGCCAGGTTAGTTTACCCCAAGGTCCCTAGTCATCGTCGACCAGAAGAAGAATTGCAGCCGAAGACGGTGCTGATGGTGCGTCGAGAGAAAAGCAGCAGAGTCGGTCGAGAGTGAGTATAAGGGTCATGCGTTGTAAGATTGCGGTGTTTTATGTTGTTCCTGTGTTGTAATGTCAAGCGGAGCTGAATGCCTGTAGTGTGATTGAGGGAAAGTTGTGAGCACGCGCAACCGGATGAAATCTTATGTCCAGAGGACTTAAGTGGTTCAGGTGTATCGAACACCTAGAGTAATTTGTCTACCATTGAAAGGGGGTCATGAGGTACCATTGATTTCCCGACAGACCGATGATAGGGGGAGCGTATGTGTGAGTGAATGAGTAGCGGACGCTGGTCGTACGTTTACTGTGTGTAAGTAACCTATCAGTTGAGGCAAGTGTCCGACCGTAAGAGGAAAGACGCGGTGCCAGTTGAGGTAGAAATTACAGTTAGACTGTGGCCGTACAGTCAGAGAAAAGTGATCGCTTGGACGGAAGTAGTCATTTTTCAATGTACGAATGAAAACGCATGTGAAATCGTGAGACGAGTTGAGAAACGAGAGAAGCTGCTGAGGAAGAGACAAGTGACGTCAGCGTAGAGCCGCGCTGAGATTGGTCGGTTGGTGTAGAACCGTGCTGGGATAGGCTGATTAGCGAGAGTCGTACCGGGATTGGTGGTTGTTATCAAGACGTAAACAAGGAAAAGAATTAGCAAGGATCAAAATGAAGTGTTTCAAGGGTTTAGGAAAAATCTTTAAAAAGAAAAGGAGAAATTTATATGCCGGAGAAGAAGCTCCACCAGAAGGCACACCAGCATATCATATGGCAGTAAATGTAGGCTTACACTCGATACTATGGATTTCCGAGTGGCATAGGCTAACTGAAGGGCAAAAAGAACTAGCGTTTCCAAGATTCGGAACGTTTAAAATAGAAGTGTTGAACCAACTGAAGGCGACGATGCTTTCAATGAGACCTCTACCGAGGCCAACACAATTTGAAGCTCTTGGTGTGTGGTTTAGAACAGCACACGAAAGGGGCGTAAAGAGGCGCCAAGAAAGAGTGAGAAGATCGGTAAAGGCAGTGCAGGATGCTAAATGGGACGATGAAGCAAAGAAATGGAGGGTGCAGAAGATAGAAGCAGATAGACTGTACCCGATGTTGGAAGTTACGGGAGAAAGGAAACCTCTAGAACAAGAAGATGAGGAAAGCGAGTCGGAGGAGGATCTGATAGAGAGGCTATTGACAGACAGACCACCTCCATACAGCGGGGAACTTGCGAGTCCCATATTACCGCAAACGGACGGAGCTAGGTGGGGGGAGTATAAGTCGATCCCGGTAACAGAGTGGGACGCTAATAAGACTGAGGAAATACCCCAAACTAGTTCTGAACAGAGAGTAGTGGGAAGATTTGTGGTCCAGAAGGTGCCGGAGACGCAATGCGCTAGGTCATACCAAATGCCGGACGCTTTGCAGGTCCCGGTCACCATAGGCCCTATTGTGTCAATCTACAACCCGGAAGGGGTCCAGCAGGAGGAACAGGCACGATGGGACAATGAAAGAGCAGAGGTGGAGAATAGGAATGCCACAATGAATCCCCACAGGCAAATACGAGTACCAATAAGTCGGAGTACCCCATTAGATTCCGCAACGGGTCCCAGGGTAGAACAGGGAGGTCGAAGAGGACCAATGGATTTGAGGGGTCCTAAACCGAAAACCCATAAGGAATTAAGGGAATACCTGAGAGAATGGGACGCTGCCGAAGAGGCTCGGAATAAAAGTTTAGAAACGGGATCCGAGTGGAGAGAGCAGGATAACAGGATTCTCTCTCATTGTGGAGCTGGCGAAAGCAGCCCCGAGTGGGAGAGAGGAAGCCAAGAGAGCAGAAGAGATACATATCCCACTGATAACAGCAATAGGCTAATGTGCGAAGACAGAAGTGCAGGGTGTGGCGAAGTGCCTCGCGTCACCTTCAGTGAAGGGGAACGTAGGACACAGGAGTACCAGAATACCTTTAGGTGCACACACCATGCCCCAGGTGAGAATGTGAGACATTGGAGTCACGGAAACATGGAGAGTCGCGAAGCGTCTCGACATGCATCCGGAGATAGTGGAAGGAGTCATGAGAATATAGGGAGTCGCGAAACGTCTCGCCATGCATCCGGTGATCACGAAAGAGATCACGGGAACACGGAAGACCGGCGAGGGCCTTTCATTTTATTAAGCGATACCAGACAACAAGCAAGTTATAATGGGTTAGAACCGAACGGTGGATCCTATCTCACATCTGGAGAAACCGAGCCGAAAAATCGGAACATAGGGTTGGGGGACGGAGCATTATTCCACCATACCCCACGTGGAGATGGAAAGGCTTGGGATCTAGAAGGGTGGGAACGAAGAGATGGAAGGAAGACTCCTCATAACTCACCTGTGCTCAGGCGTAGGGCGCATAGTGGAGGTGAGAGGGATATGAGAGAAGAACATAGAACCGAAATGCTGAAAGCTGAAATAAAAGCAAACCGGCTTGACGTGATGAGTTTGAAGGCGGATCTGGATGAATTGATTGATGGTACAGTGTCATTAGAGAGATTAGCCTCATATACACCAGATGAGATACTGTTCCTATCCAAAGATATTACTCGGAGGGCGAGGTCAGCTCATGAGAACTTATCTAATTTGGCAAACAGGTACATGGTAGACCTGTCGCGAACTAAGGCTTTACAGAGTAACCATAGGCTAACTTGCACGGATCAGGATTTGGATGATCGCAGAACAATCGCGCTGAAAGTACACATAAGGGAATTGATCGTAAGTATCAGAATATGGAGAGATCTAGATAGATGGGAGGAAAGATGGTCCAGAAAGGGCTCTGTCAGACGGAGTGTGCTTGAAAAGTCCCAGGACGCAGCCTTGATGCGAATGGAAGCTTTCCCGTTACGAGAAATCGCGAATGGAAGCTACGTTCATGTGCCCTGGAGTAGGGGGGATTTGGCGGCATTCACCAATTCCTTCCCAAAGCTTAGAGATAATCCCGTCGAGTGGTACAAACAGGTAGAAAGATTCGTGAAGATCTCGAAGGTACTGTGGATCGATTTGAACACACTGTTCGATATCGTAGTACCCGGAGACTTGTGGACGGCATGCAAGCTCAGTGTTGAGTGGCCTACTTGCGAGCCACCGAGAAATATTCGGACGAATGGTCCATCAGTTAGAGTCATGGAAAAGTACGAGAGGGTAATAACATGGCTAAAAGAGAAAGTGCCGGTGCAAGACATAGACTGGGTTAAGATAGATCGAACTACTCAGGAGCCGAAAGAGACAGTTCATGAGTTTTACGAGCGATTGCTGAAAGCATTCAAGCAGTACAGCGGGTTAGATGTGATGGATCCTAAGGACATTGGACAATTTGTTTCCAAGTTTGTCCTCGGATTAAGACCAGAAATATGCCTAATGATCCAGCAGCATCTGATCTGTTGGCAGAACAAGCCTTTAGATGAAATTCTGAGGTATGCAAGATACTGCAGTGACAAGATAGATTCTAAGGCAAAGAAGCTTAAAGAAAAGTTAATGCTAGTACAAATGCAAGCTGCTGGAAAGGATAAACCACGGCAGCAGGGAACAGGAACGCAGGCCAAAAAACAGAATAATCAGAGCAGAGACGAGGAAGAAAGACCGAGACCGAGAATGGATATCGCGACACTGAAAAAGACGACGAGATGCCATCAGTGTAATGAGGTGGGACACTGGCGACGCGAGTGTCCTTACAATGTTGAGTCCGGGGATCTTGAGCAGGAGGAGGAAGAGGTTCAGAACAACGTGGTTAAAGGAGCCACAGTCCCGAAGGGCAAGTTTGTCAAAGGGGGGACTCAGACTCCTCGAGCCCCGTTTCCTCAACCACCTCGCATCTCAAATGGAGGGAAAACCTACAGACAGATGCCATTGTTCGTAGGAGGAGAGGAATGCTACTACGTTGATCCTCTTACAGGGCAGCGGGCGAATAGGGAGGAAGATTGTACTCTAGGAGCCGCCTTGGAAGTAGATCAGAGAGGACCATACGTAGAGGCGGAAATAGCGGGATGCCCTACGACCTTTTTGGTGGATACAGGGGCCGATCCACGTTAAGATCTGTGGCAGTCCCGGGTCTGCCAATATCAGGAGAAACGGTTCAGGTGGTAGGAGTCGCGAACAAAAGGATGACAAATCCCTTGACCGAACCAGTGTCAGTAAGGATAGGGAATTACAGTGACGAACATCAGTTTGTGATCTGCGACTCTAGTCCTGTGTGCTTATTAGGGAGAGATTTGCTGTGCAAACTGAACTGCACGATACATTGCACACCTGAAGGAGTAGAAGTGCAGACCAATGATGAGGACGCTGATTTTAAAGTTGTAAACTCAAAGGAGTGTGTGGAACTTTATCCTACCTTAACAGTGTAGGAGCTTCCACAAGACTTGAGAGAGAAAGTCTCAGCTGAGGTATGGGATTTTACTGGGGAAGAAATAGGATTGATCAAAGGAGTAGAACCGGTAAAAATCTTGGTAAGACCCCATGCTGAGTATCCAAGAACACCACAGTATAAGCTAACGCCAGAGACGATTGCAGGGATCAAGCCTGTGATCGAATCCATGATTAAGCAGGGAATACTGAAGGAGATCGTGGGTAGTCCATGTAACTCCCCGATCATGGGTTTGCAGAAACCTAGTGGAAAATACAGAATAGTGCAGGATCTTCGAAAGATTAATAACATTGTTGTCTCATGTTGTCCAGTGGTACCGAATCCATCAGTGATATTATTTCAGATACCGTTCCAAGCTGAATGGTTTACTGTGATAGATTTGTGCCAGGCTTTCTTTTCGATACCGTTAGACGAAGAGAGCCAGTATCTTTTCGCTTTTAAGCTGGAAGATCACGTCTTAACATGGTGTCGTATCCCTCAGGGGTATACAGAGAGCCCATCGATCTTTAACCAGTTATTGAAACGAAATCTTGAGAGTCTAGTACTGACCAAGAATTCAGTTCTGGTCCAGTACATAGACGACCTCCTAGTTGCGTCAGAAACTGAGGAAGCTTGCAGAGAAGACACCATCACCTTGTTAAATCACTTGGCCGAGAACGGACACAAGGTGTCTCCAAGTAAATTGCAATATTGTAAGACTGAGGTGCAATACTTGGGCCACAGGATTGAAAAGGGAAAGCGGAAGGTGTCTCCAGACAGAATAGAGGCGATTATGAAAATGAACGCGCCTACGACACAAAGAGAAGTCAGGATGTTTCTAGGCATGGTCGGTTACTGTCGACAGTGGATAGCCAACTTCTCACTGAAGGCAAAACCGCTATTACAACTGACGCACAAGGGAGTAAATGATCCGGTACCATGGGACAAAGATTGTTTGATGGCGTTTTTGCAGCTGAGGGAGGACTTATGTCGTGCCCCGGCTTTAGGAATGCCAGATTACACTAAACCTTTTTTGCTTTACTGCTGCGAGAGAGAGGGATGCGCTTTAGCGGTTTTAGCTCAGATCCACGGAGATGCGCGTAGACCAGTAGCGTATTTTTCGGCTACATTAGATCCAGTGGCCGCAGCGTTGCCCGGATGTCTCAAATCCGTAGCTGCAACGGGTGTCAGCATTGAACGATCTGAAAGCGTAGTTATGGGTCATCAGTTAGAGGTGTATGTACCACATTCTGTAGAACTGTTAATGACCAGGACTAAGACTCAGCATCTAACGAATAGCAGGCTCACACGCTACGAGCAAGTCATACTGGCTGCCGAGAATGTGACCCTAAAAAGATGCTCTGTCTTGAATCCTGCAACCTTGATGCCACTTCCGAATGAAGTGGACGACGAAAATTGTACAGAGCATGACTGCCTCGATGTGACTGAACTATGTACCAAACCGAGACCTGATATCGTAGATGAGCCATTGACAGACCCAGACGAAATTTTCTTTGTTGATGGTTCATGCGTAAGAAACGATGTCGGTCAGCTGAGAGCAGCTTATGCAGTATGCACGATTACCAGAGTTATAGAAGCCGCTTGCCTGGAAGGAGTACACTCCGCACAGGTAGCTGAAATTGTGGCTTTGACTCGTGCTTGCTTAGCAGGCGATAGACTTCGAGTCACTATATACACCGATAGCCAGTATGGTTTCGGCGTAGTTCATGATTACGGGCAGTTATGGTCTCAAAGAGGTTACATGACCTCCTCGGGTTCTCCTATTAGGAATGGAGAATTCGTGAAACTACTGTTAGAGGCTTTGCAAAAACCTATGGCCATAGCTGTGGTCAAATGTGTAGCACATACAAAACATATGGACTTTGTATCACTAGGAAACAAATACGCAGATGAAGTAGCGCGTTACTGCGCAGAGCAGGGATATTCTCACACTGATGCCAAAGTGGGGGGAGTCCAGGAGAGAACTGAATTGACCATGTTGTTAGACACGGTGGATACGTGGGATGAATTGAGAGCTGTACAGGAAAATGCACCAAATGATGAGAAAAAGAGCTGGGAAACAGCAGGGTGTAAAAAAAGTGAGATGAATTTCTGGGTTTCTGCCGACGGGAGGGCAGTTTTACCAAATTAACTTGTTAGTCCAATGGCAAGGAAATTGCATGGATCAGCACACATAGGAAGAGATGCTATGGTGAGAGTATTCAGACAGACGTGGTTCAATCCTAAGTTTAGAGTAGCGGCAGAAGCAGTGTGTCAACGATGTGCGATCTGTCAACAACTAAATGTGGGAAAGAGAACACCAGTTACCTTGAGTCACATAGGAAGGTCTGGGGGGCCTTTCAATAGGATGCAGATTGACTTCATAGAAATGCCTCCATGCAACAGACTCAGATACGTGTTAGTGATTGTCTGCATATTTTCTAGATGGGTTGAGGCTTACCCTACACGTAGGTGCGATACACTTACAGTAGCAAAATTGTTACTTAGAGAGTTGATACCGAGATTTGGGGTGCCATCCTCTTTGGAATCGGACAGAGGAACTCATTTCAATAGCGAAGTGGTGAAGATGCTGTGTTCAGCTTTGAATATCGATCAGAAGTTACACTGCAGCTATCGACCAGAAGCCTCAGGGATCGTAGAGCAAATTAACAGTACTATCAAGTCCAGATTGGCTAAAGTTTGTTCATCGACATCCCTGAGTTGGCCAGACGCACTTCCAGTAGTTCTTATGAGCATACGTAGCACACCTGATAGAAGAACAGGCCTCTCTCCACATGAAGTGCTAATGGGGAGAGCTATGAGATTGCCATCGGTTCCGACTGCAGCGCTAGTGAACATCACAGACGATTTGATCTTGGACTACTGCAAGGGACTATCTGATGCCGTTAATTCTGTGTCCCTCCAGGTCCAGGCTGCAGAGGTTCCATCAGTACAAGACTTGTGCCATGACCTGAGTCCAGGAGACTGGGTCCTGGTGAAGAAGCATGTCAGGAAGAACTGCTTAGACGTGCGTTGGCGAGGACCGTTTCAAGTCATACTTGTAACGAATACCGCAGTAAAGTGTGGAGGTCTGCCAAACTGGATACATGCCTCACACACCCGAAGAGTGCCAACACCTCCAAAAGAAACAGCTCCTCTCTCGGATGAGAATCCGGCGGGAAGCGGAGAAGCCATAGAGGGGGAAAGCCAAGCTGTGGAGGTGATCGAAGAAACTGAAACTGTGTTGGAACAGGACGACGGAGGTCAGGACACTAGTGGGACCGAAGTCGCCTCAGGAGAAGAAAGTAATTGGGAGTCCGACACAGATATCGAGCAAACTGAGAGTGACCAAGAGACAGGTCCTAGAACAAGGAGCGGAAAGACAAAGAGTAACGAAGCCAGTTGGCCGGAGAGAAGGAAAAGGCCAAGTTCGGAAGGAAAGAAAGAAAGAACTCTTGTCCCGATCGCTGAAGAATCGGATCAGGAGGAAGAAACAACAGACTCAGGAACTGAGAGTCCACGAAGATCGAGAAGGGTACGTGTGCCCTGCAGAAGGTACGCCACCCCAGAGTGGACTTATCTAGCAGATGTATTGGGGACAGAAATCTGGGAGAGTGAAGAGCGTGAAAGTAATCGATCTCGATCCATTTGTGGCAGTGGAGATATGGATGTTGGCGCCTGGACTCGAGACTGAGGGGTTACTGACTTTCACACTTCCTATACCCCGACGTCTGAGTAAAATCCAAGATTTAGTGCTAAAAAGATTACAATTTCCAATAGTTGGTCAGCAAATGTCAGAGGAAGAAGAAAAAGTTATTCGCTTTGAACTGTTAATAATTGTTGTGAAAGCTGCAGGTCCGAAAATAATTGTTGATGCATAAAAGACTTTTGTACGTATGTTAAAAGGAAGAAGATAACCTAGCACCGAGTGGAAAGAAGAATAAAATTAGGGATTACACTTAGAGGACGGAGAAGGGCTAGGGTTGTCTGCTGCTAAGAAGAGAAATGACATTTTTGTGAAAAAGAGACTTTGTTGATAAAGAGCACTTTAAAAACTGAGAAAGCAAGACAAGCAACCAAAGACTGGAAAGAGAATTCTCGCTAGAGAACGAGGTACGCTGTTTGATGATATGGAGAACGGCAACCCAAACAGAAAAGCTAGATGTATAGTAGGTACACTTATAGCAATGGTGATATTCCTCATAATCATAGTAGTAACGATATCCTACATGACAGGACATGAGAACGATAAGGAAATAGCGAATGTAAAAACTGTAACGACTTTGAAACCTGCTCTTGTGGGAAAGAAGGAGGAGAGCAAGGTTATACGTGAAAAGGCTCTACTTACAGATGAAGCTCGTAGATTACATATAGACGAGTCACAGGGAAACTTTAGGTCAAATGCATATGCTAAATTATTGTACGAATATATCGATGCCATGGAGGCCAAAGATTGCTACGTTTGTATGCAATTGCCGGCTTCTGTAGACGAAGGCATTAGATATCATCATCTCCCATTAACTTATGGGATAACATGTAGTTTACTGCTTAGTATATTTTATGGTAGAGAAGGATTTGAGTACTACTTTTCAAATTATGATTCGGTACTGCCTGAAGTTCCGAATTATAAGCAGATGAATAAGTGGGACTATTACAAAAAGGAGGATAGACTAGCTAAATTCTTTCTTCCTTGGGACACACTAGATACATCATATGCACGTAGAAATAATCTGACTTGCAAAGTGTCAGAGGTAGAGAAGAGGTTTATAGCACAAGTAGATGACCGATGCAGACGGCAGAAGATTCTAAAAATGTCAGGACAATGGAAAACAGACTGGACAGAAGAAGAGAAGGCACATAAAAAGAAAGGTAGCAATGGTCCAATAGCATTGGATAGAACGCAGAAAGGAAAGTTATGTTTAGCTCGAAGCAAGACGTATTATGAGAGCGAATTTGTAGGTGAAGTTAGTTGTGAGCACTCTTTTAAACTAGAGTACTACACGAAAGATTTTATGAAAGGGATGCAAGCTATTCCGAATGTGTATTTTGTATGTGGGAGAAATGCCTATGTAAAACTACCTGACAATTGGTATGGTTCGTGTTACTTGGCAATTGTCTTCCCCAAAATATATCATGCAAAGGATTTAGCGATCATAGAAGGAAAGGCTTCGAAGAGAACGAAAAGGGAAGTAGGAGATGCGGAAGTAGTAGGAGATGTATTTGGAGCGATGTTTCCATTGTTAGGCCTGATTCTTAACGATGTTAAGATTAGAAGGTTAGCGACAGTCGTCGATAGATTGTCTGCTAGTACTGCAAGATCATTAATGTTAGTAGAAGGTGAGATGCAGTCGATTAGAGCTATGGTTTTACAGAACAGACTTGCTTTAGATGTGATACTAGCAAAAGAAGGCGGAGTTTGTAAAGCTTTGAAAGTTCAGGAATGTTGTACATATATTCCTGATAATTCAAAACCACTTGAGAAAGTCATACAGAACATTACACAGATTCATCAAGAAATTGAAGATTTATCAAAGGTAAATGTTTGGGAAAAAGTAGGAAATGGAGTGGGAAAGGTTGGAAGTTGGTTTGCTAATCTAGGCAAAGGTATAGTTTGGTATATTTTAAAGCCTGTATTAATAGTATTAATTTGTATAATTACATTATTGAGATTAGTAAAATTGTATAAATGGTATAGGTCGAACCAGTTACAAAGATCGATGAGAGACCAAGAAAGGAGACTAGCTGTTCTACAAGATCAACAGTATAAAAGTCTGAGAACACTTGAATCGATAAAAAGAGGAACTGATGTAACTAGTTCGGTATAAGAGATGTATTCAAATTGCTTTTAGTGATGACTCCTAAAAGTCATCAAAGGGGGGAACTGAGAGAGCGCAATTTGAATGCAAAGTATATCATAGCCATATCTAGACGTATATGTCATAAACGTAGGAATGAAACGCATATTGTAATGTTAAGTTGGCAATTATAGCATAAAAGCCAACGAATGTGATAACATGGTATAGGAAATGTAAATGTATTTACATGTTAAAATGCATTAGATTTAGAAGGCCCGTATACATGATGGGTAATGTAGAAATGCTTAGGAAATGTAGAACGTGCACAGTAGAATTCGTGTACGTGTGTAACTTTAAATGGAGAAACGTGGAGAAATAACGTGGATAAATGTATAGAGAACTTACATAACGATGTAACCAAGGAGAATGCATAAGTTATATTCTACGCAGTCGTATTCTATGTATTCTATATTCGATGTAAAATGTATTCAAGTATAACTAAGACTTTGCTAAAGTACAAGTATATAAATGTATGCCAAAGGTTGTACTGAGTAGAGGGTTTCTGTAGGAATGTTGGAAGAGTTTAGGTCATTTGTGTTTGTAACCTAACTGGTCAAGAGTTCGCAGGAGCATAGTCAAATGTATGTAATTTAGAGGACTTGTAAAAGTCGTAAATGGCTTGATGTGGACGTGAGAGCCGAGAAGTCTAGCACTTGTTAGATTTAAGGTGACAATGCCGGACGGAGCTTATTGCTCGAACGTGAGGAGAGACACTTTAGATGTGGACTATG
Organism: Lissotriton vulgaris; assembly: GCF_964263255.1. Taxonomy (NCBI): domain Eukaryota; kingdom Metazoa; phylum Chordata; class Amphibia; order Caudata; family Salamandridae; genus Lissotriton; species Lissotriton vulgaris. Next base: position 148,322,937 of record NC_141695.1, on the reverse strand, counting down.
TTTTGGCAAGACCATTCACAGGACCTAGCAGGGTCAAGTTAAGAGACATAGAGTTAAAGCCTTGTCTAAATTCGTATGATACTTGATCTGAAAGAATCAATAAAAGTCGACGATGAGATGATGAAGATGACATCTAAGAAAAAGGTCAACTTAACGAACGACGCAAAGAGTGGACCAATGGAAGAAGCAGGAAGTTGACATCATCGGGGAAGTCCGTGGTGGGCGTCAAGGGGCGTTCCACCCACACGGTGATTGTGTATTTTAGGGACAGCACCCCGGGGAGGAGGTAGCAATTGGGAGATTAGGAACAGCGAGACGAATTGCTCAGAGCAAGGGCGAAGGGTAGATGCCTTGAGCAGATGTGCTGAGACATCAGAGCACAAGGGAGCAGTAGGCCGAGGACCCTTAGAGAGCTGATGGGTAGGCAGATAGGGTACTGCTTCTGAACTTAAGATTTCCTTTAGAGGCAAAAGAGAGTTTGAACTTCTTTAGAAGTCAAACTGCTGACACCTTTTTAGGGAAGGAACTTGCGAAGTAGGATTGTCACATAGCATAGAGTAGGGACAGATTAACTTGATGCTTTTATCTTACTGCAGATGACGCAGAAGGAACCACTTCACATCGAAGCTTAAGCAGCTGATATTGTAACCGATTTTGTATTTTGTATTCTTTGAGATTTTATCCTGAGTGGATTGTAACGCATTCAAAATAACTTTATATAAAACTCTTAAAACTTTATCAGTTGTAAGTGGTTCTTCAGAGTGGCGTCAGTTAATGGGGTTTATCTAACCAATGCGGGGTGGTTCTTTCCTCAATGACAGATACGAGCGGTCCAAAACAGATGAATGGGATTCTTTATTAAATTTATCATAATCATAAATTGATAGCAAAATCTCATTCCCCGCAATGGCATAGTTACAATGATTATCACATACCTATTAGAACTGCGGGTGTCACAATTAGCGAGAATTTTGCGGAAACGTGCTGGATATAGCCGATGCCGTACTGTATGATGTCTTTGATACCAATCGCTGTAAATACAAGTATACAGTAGGGCAACGTAAATAACGTTTCTCATCCAGTTACTTATTTGCCGACAATCAATGTATCACTCAGTCTACTGCCCATAGTTCCCACTCCGTCTAATGGACACAATAGGTGGAGAGAAGATACCTCAGACCTCTATTTATTGCAACTGTAGGAGACTCGTAGTGTCTTGTCCCTGGGTTATAGCACTTAAGATATTTTACGGTGTCTCAGATACACGACACTGTAACAAAAGGCAGAACATCGTGATTAACAAAAATTGTTAATCAAAGGTTATCTGTACTAGCAAGAAAAAAATGTTTTCCCCCCTTCACGCTGCCTCAAATCCACATACCTGTGTACACTCGGATGGAAGTGTAAACACCCTGATACACACTGACGCTATCGGCGTCTGACGTCACCGAATTCAGAGATGAAAGGGCCACCCACAACGTGTGACTGGTATATATACTCAGTCTCGTTGTTGGCTCAAGACATATCACCTGACCTTGAGTCATGTGACCGCACACACTGATGCCGAACACACCACCTTCATTTCTGAATCGGTGCAAGTCCAAATAGCACACACCACATACAACAATTGTTAGAAGCGGAATATGTGTCATTATATTCAATGACTACAGCATACCAATTTGTGAGGTCGGTGACGCTGCCTATACGTGCAATTAAAACGCGGGGATGAAAGATGGAACAGGAAAGCGGTTAACACTTCAACTAGAATATACATGTTAGATTAATAGCTACTTTTACGAAAGGTGAAAAGATGACGCGATTGCGAGATAAGGGTAGATAATTGATGGTGTACATAATGCATACCCTGTGCATGCCTGCATGGTACATGTCGAGAGAGAGTCTCACACACTATCACAATCCTCTCATAATACTTTAAACCTGTAGGTAGACATGGACAAAAGGCTATATCTTCATGTACAGACACGACCACTGCACCATGACCACACCCAACACCCAGGGCCTAGCACGGATAGCCGCGGACATAAAGATCGTATCCCTGAAGCGACGCGGACATAAAGATCGTATCCCTGAAGCGACGGAAGACACTAGAATACCTAAATAAGTTAAAAGCAGACATATACACCCTCCAAGAGACCAGAGTCTCCATAGAGGACGCAGACAGGCTCAAGGCAAACTGGATAAGCGAGATAGTGTGCTCACCAGCAGTGAATAAGAAGGGGGGAGTGATCACTATCATTAGCAAGAAAGCTAAGTTCAGGGTCCACGTCCACCAAGCTGACACAAAAGGCAGAAGACTACTCACATGCTTCAAAAGGGGGGAGGAGACCATGCACATAGCAAACATATACGGGCCCAACGCTACAGACAAATATATTCCCGGGATTTGTTGTTTGTAAAGTTTGATATTTCGTTAGGTGACAGAAACACAAGGCAGATGGGGCACAGCAGCCTATGCGCGTTCTGCTATGTTTTGATGGTTCATCCTGATTGGACGGTGTTTTGCTTGTATTATGTAGGAATACACGCACTAATTGGTCCTTATAGTACGTACGTGCGTGCAGCTGAATGGGCTGCTAAACATAGCATAATTTAATGGAGACAGGCGGTCCATGCAGTGGTAGTGCTAATAAAGGAAGAATTTTGCGCTCCAGTCGGCGCAGGCAGAATGTTTTCAATGTTCAAATCTTACTGCAACCAGCCCGGCCACTAGGAATTGCTGCAACCTTACCAGATGTAAATTGAAGGACAAGGGAGTCCTCCTTCACACGTGCCCCCATCCTCTGCTGGAAGAGGGGAGCCGGGGAGGGAGTGTTCTCCAGGGGCCTGAATGCTCTGAAGACTGCGTGCCAGTCACACCTTCGTTCCCAGTGTGCAGAAAGGTGCTGGGATCAACGACTATATTTATAACAAAAGGAGATCGGGTTGACTGAGATTTGTTCCATTACGCAGATATAAAAAAATGTTGAACAGTAGAGGAGACACACACAGCTGACATAGGGCAAAATAAGCTTTGAGGCAGGGTACCATTCTCCCTAATTAATCCGTTCCATAGAGGCAGAGTAATGCTTAATGAATGAACTACCCATTGAAACAGATGTAAACAATGGAGACTCTTCTCTGAAAAAAAGCATGCTGTTCCTGCCTCAAAAAAACACAAACTACTGCTGCAGATTAGATGCAACGCAGTACTCAGGTCTGCAGAGAGGAGTGTCAGAGTCATCTCTGTCACTGTGCTGGCCTACTCTCTTCGCACTGGCACCTGTCTCCAGCACATCACAGCCCTGTCCACAGTCTAAGCAGCTGTCTGCAGTGAGAGTGACCCCCACAGGCTGCAGCTGCAGTGTACAGGCCGAGCAGCAGAAGTTGTTTTCCCAGCATTGACTCCACTTTTAAATCAAAGAGAATGTGGGGTTTAATGTTCCTCCTGGGAGAGATCAGAGATTTGCCCAGTACAAGTTGACTCACCAGTAGCGTAAAGGGTTAATGTGCCTGCTGCAAAGAACGTGCTTCATTCATATCACAGAGCCTAATGTTGCTAAAAGGGATTAATTTGGTTAGAAATATATTCTTATTAGCAAAGCAAACCCCAACTACTGTGGTACGTTTTCAATCCTGTTTGTGCCCCACAATCATTTTAATGTAAGGTCAGCTCACAAGGATAATAGATGAGTGCCCTTCTATATATGTTTACCTCATCTTCATTGCTTGATTTTGCTTGCGAGAATGCGTCAGTCATAGGCGTTGAATGTCACTCATAAGTACACTGACATTACGAAAATGGCAGCTATGCTTATTTATTCACCGAAGGCAACTGCACCTACTATCTTTTGGTCACAAAGTGTACATTGTCTGGTAGGTTTTCCTCAAGGATCTCTACTCTGATCTTCAGTTTAAAGTCTGCCTGCTTTTTTCATTATGAGGCGAAACTCACAAGGAAAATTCCAGTTTTCATTGTTTTCTTTTAAATTACTCAGTGTCAGGGGGTTGTCCATTGTTTACAGCATATTCTTGCACGTTTATATTCTAGGCACGTTTATATTATGTTCCTTTCCAGAAGGGATTTTCCAGGCAGTTGTTACTCGGGTGAGTATTCGCTCACCGGCGTGTGTCACAGTTCTATGTCATTACATTTCTGCTTCTGTTAATAATGTTTTACCATTTGTTTACTGTTCTTTTTGCATGCTTCTTGTTCCCCTAGACTGGGGCAGAATGGGTTTGTAGTGCCATTTGCCAGCAGTGGGTTTAAGTCCCATCTGCTCATTTTACAGCTGCCGTTCTACGTCTTAAGTTGTGTTCTACGCTCAAGGCAATCATGCATTAGGTTTTAGTCCTTTTGCATCTCTTTACACTCAGGGCAACTATGCAACGGTTTTAGTCCGTTTTGCATCTTTTGTACTTCTCTATCCATAGAGATTGGTCATGGGTTCCTACCCATTGGTTTGGGTTCTACCCACATTTAAGTAATGGGTTCCTACCCATGTGTTCGGGGGTCCTACCTGAAAAGCTAACTTTTACCTTGCTTCAGTGAACAGTGTGGAAGCTCCACACTAGTTATCCATACATGGACAGGTCTCATTTTATTTGTTTACCCAACATAAAGTGAGTATGGGGAGTACTGCACTTAGGGGATATAAACCACCCAGAGCTAGTGACACCTAACTAACAGTGCACAAGAAACACATTTCCCAAGAAATGACTTTTAGCATAAACGTAAAAACAATAATCCCCTAGGGTGTCAGTCCCTTTGCATTAAATATTTGGGTTCCTACCCATATCTGTTTGCTCACGTCACTCAACCCCTGTTCGTTTTCTATGTGTCATCACCACTAGGGGTATCAACGCTATGTTTGTTCTGATTTTATTTATTTGCTATTGTTCATATACACTGTTATCTTTATATTATGTGGTTTATTATGTATTGATAATGGTGTTTTGGTGAGGAGTTTCCTCTATCCTTCCTCATCTTTCTTGTTTCTCTGTTCATTTCTGTTATCCTTCTGAGGTTTTCTTCTCAGGTCTCTTGTGGATTTGCGGCTTTCCTCTGCTTTTCTGTCGTGGTTCCTTCCTCAGCGTTTGTTGCAGCCTGTAGCCCTGTGTTCTGTTTGTTTTCAATTTTCAGCATTCATTCATTCCTGTTCTGGCCAGTGGGTGTGCTTTGGGCCAATTGTTTGTGCTTCCTTTCCTTCTCTCTCTGACGTTGTTGTTTTTTCTTCTTTTCTGTTGTGTATAGAAGGGAGGATGGTTTCTATGTTTGTTTCCTTCTCTGTCTCTTGATTTCGCTCTTGTTGCTCTTCTTTCAATAGTTGTTCTCTCATTGTTGTGCTTTTGTTTATTTGGGAGAAAGGGGGATATGTTATATCCTGACTTCAATGTTATGCATGCCCTGCCTGTAGAGTCTTACAGTGATGACATGGTTTGGAATGTTGTGAGTCAAATGAGTTACAGTGTGAAATTAAACATATTAGAAACATGCGCTTACTCTTTTCTTTGTCTTCCATTTAACCAGACTGAGCCACAGCAACGCGTGGCCGGGTACAGATAGTCTTCAATAAAACCTCTTTGAATAACCTGAACCTGTTGATCACTACAGTTTCATGCATAGATGTTTAGTGGTCGCTTGTCATAGGTGACCCCTTCAGCTAGACTGACATTTTAGTCACCTACACAATGTACCTCGAGCATAGTAGTTCTGACTTGCAGCGCACTGTTTTAAGTAGGTAAGGCCCTGTCTCTACTGAGCCCTCTTTTCTGTCCTTGACAGTGCTGTCTCGGCAAAAGAAATTTGGAAGACAACAAATTAATAATATTAAGATCCGAGTGACAGGTTTAGAGGCTGTGCCTGACTAAAGTACTTGTGGAAGGAGAAGGAAGTAGTAGGACTAGAAGGAGGAGGATGATGACAAGTAGGGGAATAAGGGCTCAGGGGCCAAGAACTCTGCATAAATCTCAAGAATTACATACTCTGGGAAGAATGGCTGAAATTTCAAGCACGAACCATCCCTAGAGAAAGTTTGTCAGCACTGAAAATTAGTGTGGAAAGCACTGCACAAGCTAGGCTCAGGCAAGACTAATGGGCTAAAGGAGCTGCAGGCATGGAAGTTAGAGCTGATTCATTGTCGTTCTCTGCCTAAACACAAAACAGAAATCCACATACTGTTAGTGGAGAACAACTTAGATTCCCTGTTTATTACAGAAAGCTCGCTCAAAGATGGCTCCTCCCCTGAATAGTAATGGCCCTACCACCAGGCTATAAAATACTCAGATTGGATAGGATCAGACAAGCAAGGGGTGGACTGGCCATCCTAATAAAGAATGTGTACAAGTGTACCACAGAGGCTCTCTATATTAAAGGGTGTGAATGCATCCTCTTCTCAATCTAGTTAGCTCCCACAAACACCCTATCAGAGCTCCTAATCTATAGACCTCCAAGCCTCTATGGAGATGTTCTAGAAAACTTGCCCGAAGGTTTGGCCAGCATTCTATTAAAGACATCTAACATCACAATATTAGGAGACCTAAATCTCCATATGGAGGATCAGAACCTCCCCAGAGTCCAAAGACTGTTATTGGATCTAGAAAGTCTGCAACTTGCCCAGTTGGTAATGACGGCCACACACATTAAGGCCCCCCAATGGAATCTAGCCCAACTGGCTAGTCCCTGATCCACTGGTTCTTCCACTAGGGAACTCATCTCCCAATCACTCCTCACTTCGGACTCCTGTGCCCTCCCAACTGGAGTAGCACTGCCGGACACTAGAACCACTGGAGCTCTATTTATAGACGCTCCAGGTCCTCTACACACTAGGAGATCCTCTTCAAATGGACTAACAGGACAGTTCAGGTCCCCAACCTGGTGTTTCCTAAAGAAACCATCCAAGTTCTGTTCTGGGGGGTCTTCGCGCACTGTCAGATGAACAGGGGACGGGAGATCTGCGCCACTCAGACACTCACACAACACATGAGCCATGTGTTTATTTATTTATTTATTTATTTTGGAAGTTTTATATAGCGCGAACAAGATCTTTGCAGATAACAGAGCGCTTTACATAGGTATAAATGGGTGGAAGGGTGGGTAAACAAGGGAGCATCGCAGGAAGGTAAGGTAAGGTAAGGTAGGTCAATGCAGTAGTACAAATAAGAGGGAGCATGAACATTCGTTAGGACAATGATACAAGTAAAACACATGTGAGAAGGGATCCAGTTAAATAATATAACTCGACGGGGGTAAAGTAAGGTAGGTCATTGCAGTAGTACAAATAAGAGGGAGCATGAGAACTCGGTTAGGCCAGAAATACAAGTAAAATACATGTGCAAAGGGATCATGAGAACTCGGATAGGTCAGAAATACAAGTAAAATACATGTGCAAAGGGATCATGCAAATAATATAACTCCACGCAAAGTCTAAAAGATCAAGAGTAGTAGTTCAAGTGTATTTAGCCATGAGGATAGCTTTAACTTCTTTCTTGAAAAGAAGAGTGGATGAGATGAACCTCGTTTCAGGAGGAAGTGAGTTCCAAATCCTAGGCGCCATTCCTGAGAAGGAGCGTTTGTAAGTTTTTTCCTTCCGGAATCTTCAAAGCTTCAGCAGAAGATTGTTTGTACTTCCAGTGGTTCTGGACCCGCCGGAAATTGTCAACTTCTGAGTGAGGTAGCCGGGTAATTTCAAGTGTATAGCCTTGTGCGTCATGCAGGCAATTTTCAGATGTATTTTTGCTTCAAAAGGCAGCCAGTTCAAGGATTTAAAGTAAGGGGAGATATGTGAGTGCTTTTTAGATCCAGTGATGAGTCTCGCTGCCGCGTTTAGCGAGGCTCTTAGGGGTGCAGTTGTAGTTAGGGGGAGACCGCAGAGGGTGATGCTGCCGTAGTCTATGCGAGGGATGACTAGTGCTTGTACTGCAGTTTGGAAGTCCTTGGCTGGGAGGAAGGGTTTGAGTTTCCTCAAGGTATTTATTTGGAAGTTCGCTCCCTTAGTTGCCTTGCTGATATGCTGCTGCATGTTGAGATAGGCGTCAAGTGTTTTGCCTAAAGATTTTGCTGAATCCACGATGGTCGGTTGGACATTGAGTGCAGTTAGTTGTTTAAGCCATGTTTGAATGGTAGAGATTTTCGCGGGCGGTGAGATCAGAAGGAACTCAGTTTTCATAGCATTGAGTTTGAGGTGGTTATCGGCCAGCCAGGATTGGGTGTTTCTGATCGTTGAGTTCAGACGCATAATGTCTTTGGGGGATTGTAGTTTGAGATATAGCTGGGTGTCATCGGCGTACATGTGAAAATGTACATTGGATGCTTGTAGCAAGGAGGTGAGAGGTTCCATAACTAGGTTGAACAAGGTAGGGGATAGGCAGGATCCTTTGGGGACACCTCACGATACAGGTATTGGAGCGGACATCAAGTTGTTGCTCTTGAATTTTTGAGATCGGTTGTGTAGAAAGGAGGTGAACCACTGAAGAACAGTTACAGAGAGACCCATTCTTGTGTTTAGGAGTTCGAGTAGGTTCTCATGTTTCACAGTGTCGAATGCTGAAGAGAGATCAAGAAGGATGAGGAGGCAGGTATCATTTTGATCTAAAATTTGTAGGGCGTTGTCAATTATGTGAGTCATAGCTGTTTTGGTGCTATGCCCTGCTCGGAAGCCAGATTGATGAGGGTTGAGGAGATCAAACTGTTCTATGTGCTTTGTCAGTTGTAGTTGAACGCATTTTTCCAACAGTTTGGCGAGAGTGGGAATGTTGGTAATCGGGCGGTAGTTGTTTAGATCAGTGGGGTCGGCTGTTGGTTTCTTTAGTAGAGGTGTAACTTGTCCAACTTTGAGGGAGTCAGGGATGGTTCCTTGTTGAAGTGAACTATTGATAATTTTAGTCCAGAGTGGGAGGAGCAAAGGGGTGAAGTCTTTTACAGCGATAGCAGGAAGAGGGTCAGTGAGGTGATTGGATGGTTTCCGGGTGCTGATTAGTCTGTCAATTTCTTCTTCAGAGTAAGTGACAAAGGATGACCATGTCGCATTGTTTTTTGGTTCATTGGGTGTTATGCGGTGGGGTTTGGAGTAAAGGCTTGCGTCAATGAGGAGATCGCTCCTTATGTTGTCAGTTTTTTGGTTAAAGAAAGTAGCGAAGTCTTCACAGGAAGGTGTATTGCCCATAGTGTCGGCTGCTTGGGGTTGTTCTTTGGTTTGTGATCGGATTAGCTCGAACAGCTTTCTTGGACGGTTTTTTGCTTGGTCTAGCTGGAGTCTGAAGAACTCTGATTTTGAGCGTTTTATTTTCCTAAAGTATGCGTTTCTCTTTTTCCTCAGAATTTTTAGGTGTAGAGCCGAGGGAACAGATCTCCAGGTGCGCTCTGCCATTCGCATAGCCCGTCTGTCTTCATTCAGACTCCCGTCGTACCAAGGGTTGGATATCTTGATGGAGACTCTTTTTAGTTGCATTGGTGCAGCCTCATTGATTATTGAGGTCATAGTGTTGAGATAGTGGTCAGTTAAATACTGGACGTCGTTAACGTCGGTAGGGAGGAGTAGGAGATTGCAGCTGTTAGGGGGTAAGGAGTTTGGATTGAGTTTATTTAGGTCTCTTTTCCAGACTTTGGGCTTGGAGGATTGGACCGGGATACGTTTAACTTTTTCCTTGATGAAGAATGTGACAATGTGGTGGTCTGACCAGTCACAAGGTTGGATTGAATCAAGTTGAATATTGCCTTCTTTGGAGATGACAAGGTCGAGGATAGAGCCTTTGTCATGGGTCGGGCTGTTGCAAATTTGGGTGAGGTCAGAAGCGTTGAGGAAATTTTTGAGGCTATTAACCATTGCGTCACTGCAATCGTTCCAGTGAAGATTATAATCGCCAAGGTAAATTTGTGTTTTTTGCCGACCTGAGTTGATTGAGATTGTGTCCATGAGTTGTTGGGAGAAGGTGAGGTTGTCCCTAGGTGGGTGGTAGATGATGTGTAGTGAGCATACAGGTTTGTTTTAATTGATGACATCAAGGCAGAGGTATTCACAGGAGGTGGGAGCAGGGGTGATGACTTTATTAATTACGAGGTTGCTCTTGTAGATGCATGCGATTCCTCCACCTGTCTTGATGGGCCTGTCAAGTCTAGTGATGCAGTAGTTCGGGGGGACTAGGATATCCATGATAGGAGTAGAGGATTCAGTTAGCCATGTTTCAGTTAGGATGGCTAAGTCAAGGTTCGAAGAAATGATGAGATCAGCGACCTCCGAAGAGTGTCTTTGGGCCGATCTACAATTGAGAAGTGTGCATTTGAGTCTGGGGGTGCAAAGGGAGGAGGAGGGATCAAGAGTGCGAGGGACCTTTGTGAGGTTGTTGGGGACGGAGCCTCTGTTGTTATGCGTGAGGTGTCTGAAAGGGTTGGAGATAATCATAGGAATGGACAAGTGTGTGGTGGCTAAGAGCTTTTGGCTGGCCGGGACATATGTGCGGAGAAGGGTGTGTATGTCTTGGTCAGAGAGAGTCTTGTTAGTGGGTTGAGGGCGGTTGGAGGTATTGCGAGAGGGGATAGAGGTCCAATGTAGGGGGTGGGTAGGATGTGAGGGGGATGTGTTTTTAGTTTGAGAAGTGGTCGTGGGGGGGTGTCTGGGGTGTGTGAGGAGTGACTCTTTGAGGGTGTGGAGTTCTTCTCTCACTTGGAGGAGGGTGGTCATGATCGTGTCCAGCGTGGGGATGGGTGAGGAGTTGGGGGAGGGCACTGAAGGGGAGCAAGTGTCTAGGTTATTGGAGTAGGGGGGGAGAGGGGTGAGGGTGTTAGGGAAGTCATTGGAGTTGGGGGAGATAGCAAGTGTGTTTGTGTTCGGGTAGGTAGGGACGTTGGGGGGAGGGGGAGTGACAGTATTAGTGATGGTGTAGGTGTTAAGGGACACGGAATCAATGATAGGGGGGTGATGCAATTGCGGGATGTGTTGAGGCTGTGAGTTGAGGCGGTGATAATGTAGTGGAGGGGAGTGAGAGTGGGGGGGAGAGGTTGAGGGAGGAGTGAGGGCCAGGAGTGGCGGGAGTGCAAAGAGTGGGGGGGGGGGAGGTTGAGGGAGAAGTGAGGGCCAGGAGTGGCTGGAGTGCAAAGAGTGGGTGGGGAGATGGGTTGAGAGAGAGTCATGTTGTGTGGGATGCAGTCAGGTGAGGTGGGTTGTTCTGAGAGGCTAGTCTGAAGTGTGGTGTTCTCGTTCTGTGGGAGTGGGGTAGTGGGGGTGGGGGTGTTGGTGGCATAGGGGAGATCCGCGTCTGGGATTGGGGAGTGTGAAATGTATGTAGCCGGGGGGTGACAGTGTACAGTGCTCGGGGGAGGGAGGAGGTGCGTGTTAGTGGTAGGAGGTGCTGTAGGGTCAAGGATGTCGGTATTGGAGGTCGGATGGTGTGGCAGCTGCGCGTTGGAAATGTATTCTTTGAAAGTCGGGAACAGGTTGTCAAATAGGTCGAGGTTTCTGTCTGTGGATTGAATTAAGACGGTACCGTTATTGTAGATAGTGATGAATGCTCTAGCTGGGTAGAGTTTGGATGGTGTGGTGGAAAGTGTTTTGCCATGGGCAGTTTTCCTGGAGGTTGTGATGGTGAGTAGGGGGAGGAATGCTTTTCTCCATTGTGCTCTGCGTGTAGTGTAGAGGATGATTATATGTGCTCTTAGCTCCATTGGTGAGGGAGAAGTAGGTGTCTAAAAAGGGGGTTTCCAAGTGGGACTTTAAGAAGTTGTGTTTAAAACGTTTTGCGTTTTTTTTTTGGAGAGCTCAGGGGGGTAGTTGATTTTATATGTGTGCTTGCCCATGCGTTCCATGTTGGATGAAGAGGAAGAGGCAGTGAGGGTCGGTGTGGGAAAGGAGCTATGGTGAGCGCAAGGGATGAGTGGTAGAAGAAGAAAAGGAGTGTGTAAGGAGGGGTAGAGAATTTGACTAGCCTAAGATGGCCGCTTCGTTAGGTATGGTGGAGTGAAAGGATTGACTAGTCTAAGATGGCCACCAGGGTAGAGAGGCAGCCAAGGGTATGGTAGTCCTATGTTTGTTATTGTGACCTTAGCTCAGGGAGGAAGATGAGTTTCGAGGAAGTCCTGTTTCTATCTTACTGGGAGGGTAGAGGTGAGTCCTATGTCTATTTTGGAGGACCAAAGTAAAGGAAAGCTGTTTGATTAGCTTTGTGAGGGTCTGGCAATTTGTTGGTGCAAGTTTACGACCCCAGCCATTTTTAGTGAGAGATCTGTTTTCTGGTGAGGTCAGTGAAATGGAGTCGAGAAAATGCTACGATGTCATGATCCCAGCCATTTTGGGCAGAGGATCACCAAAATAAAGTTTCTGTAGATCAATTTAAAAAGCGGTGCAAAAAATGAAGATGAGAAACTAAGAAGGAAGCACGATACCTTGCATGTTCCTGGGGTCGTTTTCTGTCTGAGAAGCTTGATCTGCTGGCTTCAAAATGACCTTTTTCACGTTGCCGGTGTGTGTATTCCTCTCTTCCAGTTGAGGGTTAAGTAGAAATAGGTGCTCCATTAATGAATAATAGCCAATGTTAGTGCTATCAGCGTTCTTTTCATTTATTTAGAGCATTTCCTGGGCATTTCCTGGGGGGGGCGGGGCTATTAGGCGCTTTCTCTCCATGTGCAAGGCTTCGTGTGGTCCAGCCGACCCACCGCCCAACTCTCCCACCAGCACCGCAGCCCAACCGCCACTGAGCAGCCTCAGGGGGATGGTGTGTAAGTCCCCAGAAGTCCTGGAGTGCCAGGCAAGTATTCCACTAAAGGTTTTAGACCAGAGGTTGGGAGGCCAGGTTCAGGATCCGCCTGACCTGGAGGGAAGGACGTCTGTAACCAGTGTCCTGACCGGTTCATCTTCCAGGGGTACTGCTCCAGTTGGGAGGGTGCAGAAATCTGGAAGGGGGTGCAGAGGGTGGGAGAGCCTGCCTCTGAGCCCGGTGCAACCTGAGGGGCTAAACCCTAGGTTGGGATAGTGGTGTTCTAAGGGTACCCCTCGCAGGAGGAGGAGGAATCCTAGACGGAGAAGTAGGGGGAGGAGAGCTCCTGGTCAGCCTGAGGGTGTAGACCCTAGGCTGGAGAACCAGTGGCAGTCTAGTCCTGTCCTACAGACAGGAAGAGTGGGGAATGGCTACTATGTACGAGGGGTTACTACCGCCCACTCTGTGAATAGGTAAGGACCAGTGGTACCTGGGTGGCCTAGGGCCTGGTCCTGGCCTCAGACAGCTTGGAAGTACCAGTGGGGTAGCCCTGTTGTTCCAGACAGTGTTTTTAGAAGGAACCCCATGGGTTCACCGTGGCGTAGAACAGGAGGGTGTCCCTGTAGTTGCGGGCCCGCGTCCGTGTTCTATCGCCCCAAGCAGGGAAGCCCATCATGGTGGTGATTGGTCTCCCCAGCGTTTTGGCTGGAAGGGGGTTGTGTTGGACTTGGCCCTTATGGCACGTTTACCCCTAAACTTTTTGATTTTGATATATGACTTGGTGCTAGCTTTTCTTTGGCTTCTGCGAACTTTACCACTGTGTCCCAGGGTAAAGTGTTATGTTATGTTATGTTAATTTTGATTTATATAGCGCCAAATCACCCACAGGTCTCTTAGCGCTTGCTTTGGGAACCCGTCCTGGCTTTCCCTGCGAGATAACCCCTAATGGGCTTCACCAAGGTGAAGACCAGGCATCCCATCGCGGTAGGGCCATAGTGGAGATTAAGCAAGCTATTGCCCAGAGTTGCAGAGTGTGAACCCATGATTCGATTAGGCACCGAGGCGAGAATTATCAAGTCCGTGGACATTTTGAGCTGAAGACCCTGCCGCGTTGGGAATTGAACCCTGGTCCCAGGTCTGACCTCTGCATCAGGGTCTGCCTCCTCTAACCAGTGAGCCACACTTCTACTTGCGTGAGTGTAGTGAGGTTGGCCTGCCTTCTCATAGGAATACATGGGAAATGTATGTGTCCATGTTAGTTCCTGATGCGTGGGGAGTGCAAGCTTGAGTTTGGTATGTGCGGACTCGTGTGAATAAATGCTGAGCAGAATGTGAATGTGTGCGGCATAAATGTGTCTAGTGTGGAAGTGCCACTTCTAGAAATTGGCCTGTCTGAGTAAATTCCTATACTTCTGAATGTGTTTTTATGCTTAGGTGGTTGTTTTTCCTAGTATAGCTATACTAGTGAGTGCATGGTTCCCTGCGTGATATTTTCCTAAGGTGGTTAGGGTTGCGTAGGTGGTACTTACCTTTTACCAGTGATTACTAGTTGCGTGCTACATTTGTGTTTGGTGCTACAGGTTTTATATGTGCTATGTTCTAAGTGTTATTCCTACAAAGTGCTAATTCTACCAAGTGCTAGTTCTAAAAGTGCTCATTCCTGACAGTGGTCCATTTGGCCCTGTCCCCTGTACATAATCCCCTGTAAATTCCACCCGTGCCTGTTGGCACATTGTAAAGTGTGTGCTTATTATCTAATGTGTTTGGTTTAATACAAAGGCTATTTTTATATAAAACCTTGTGTGAAGTTTCCTTTGTGGTGGGCCTTGGGTGTTGTTGCTGGGTGCGTGCGCAAATACTTAACCTACATTGCCTCCGGGATAAGCCTTACTACTCGCGTCACGTTGCCTAGAGAGTGAGCAGGGGTTATCGTTGGCGTGTAACTCCCTTGCCCTGACTAGAGTGGTGGTTTCTGACTGGCTTTGGCACAAGCCTTAGCCAACCCATTTCTAACAGGAAAATATCACCCTCTTGAAAACTATGTCACTAAGGTATGGGGTACCACAAGGGTTTTATTAAGTCCCACATTATTTGTCGTATATATGGAACCACTCGCTAAGATTTCCAAGAGTTCAACATCTCCATGACGTCCTATATTCAGCTGGTGATCTCCTTGGACCCAAAAAACAGCTAGGACTTTGAGAGACTATCACCATGTATGGAAAGAATCAAGGAGTGGATGACAAAAAAGCTGCTTAAAATTAATTGGGTATAAAACAGAGTTAATAATCCTTGGGACCAAGATAATTCCGAGGCCCTCCATAAGCTGGCCTGAATGTTTTGGCAGCCCATCCTTACCTAAAGAAATAATTAAGAATCTGGGTTTTTGTCTATAAAAGGATCTTTCCATGGCAACACTGGCTAAGAAAGTTGCAGCCACCTGTTTTGGACTACTTAGAAGTCTCTTAAAATTCCTAGATAGGATCCCAACCCAGCTCTGGAAGACAGTAGTCCATCCATTCCCTGGTAAACTCGTGGCTGGGCTAAATATTTGACCCACAGACTGCAGGTTGTGCAGAATGCAACAACAAGGATGCTGTGCAATGTCCGGGCTCAGAAGTCAATAAAAAAAGCACATAAAGGGGCTACATTGGCTCCCAGTCATGATGCACAGAGCTCTACATAATAGGGCCCCAGGAAAATTAAGAGTCTGGTTATCCTCTTACATCCCAAATAGGTATTTGTGATCAGGCTCTGATGGACTTCGCAAACCAATTAATGCTGGAGGGAGAGGTGAGGAGAAAGATCTTTCTCCCTCCTGGCTCTGAAACTCTGGCACTCTCTTCCACGGGAATGTCGAACACTGGACAATGGATTGCAGTTCTGCAAAACAACTAAAACATGACTGTTTAAGCAATGCTTTTAATGTCTAGTCAACTAACTACGTGTCTTAGTGCTGGGAATCCCTACGGAAGCTATGCGCTCTATGAACCATAAATAATAATAGTAATAATACTGATAATAATAATAATAGTAATAATAAAGGGCCAGGACGTGGCCCAACTGGAGGGCTAGGACGACCAGAATCATAAGACCCAGGAAAAGAAGAGCCAGGCCAAGGTAGACCTAATCTACCAGCACCAGGGTTACCAATGCCATCAATCAATCAATTAGGGATTTGTATATCGCCATAGGGGATCGTCAACAAATAGATAATGAGAAACAGGAGAAGGAAAATTGGACTAGGGGTACTAAGACCAAGTTAAGAAGGAGCAGGAGGATGTGGAACAGGGTATTGTGTCCCACTTTACAAAGGTATGAAGTAACCTTAGGCTCTGAACCATTACAATGAGGAGAGCTCTGAGGGCATGAGTGCACCACTAGGACTTGAGGGATGAGGGCAACCAGGCCAGAGGTATTAGACACAGGTAGACATCCCAAAGAGGACTAGTACCAGAAGACCAATGGAAAGAAAGAGCAGAGCCAGGGGTCCCACAAAGATCGGATCAAGGATGGCTGAGTGGTCAGAAGTGACTGGACCAGGCCTGGGAAGTGCACAATCAGCAATGACCAGGGCTAGCAGGATCTGGAGACCCTAGGTTAAAATGACGAGCAGGATATAAAGGACAAAGAAGTCTAAGGGCATTATGACAGGAGAAAAGGGTCCATGAGTGTCAGACTGTGTGATCCTAAATCAGGGTGACAAAGACTACATGAACCAGGGTGACTCTCAACCTGGGAAGTAGGAGGATCAGTGCCAAAATGGGTGAGGAAAACCTTACAAAGGAGGACCATTACTAGTAGGAACATGATAGAGGGTATTAGAAAAAGATTCAACAGGCAAACCAGGAGACCAGGGGCACTATGGGACTAGGATGGGGCTGGTAGACCAGGGGAATCAAAGACCCAATACAGGAGGACCAGTATTACATAATCCGGAAGAACTAGGAGCAGAAGGATTAGAAACAGGCAAGTCAGGGAACTAGATAAGCTAGGAGAGCAGGACTAGGAGAAGCGATGGTTGAGAACGATGATTAAAGAGGTGAAAGGGTCCAGGACCTGGGGCCTGTGAAACAGGAGACCCAGATTAAAAGGGCTAGGTGCAGGAGTACATGGGAATGATGACCAAAAAAAACAGGAAGTACAGGGACATGAAGTTGTATGGCTAGCATTACCTAGAGTTTAAGGAATATCAGAAACAGGAAAGGATAAAATGATTTGTGGTGAACCAGAACAAGTTATTGCAGAACCATGAGGGTAAGAAGCAGAGGTTAAGAACCAGGAGGATCAGAACTATATTTTGAATATATGGACCAGGAAACCAAGATAAGCAGGACACGGACTAGGAAGATCAAGGAGACCAACACCAAAGTCAACCAGAAAACCAGTGCAGTGATTACAAGGTAAACTAAAAGGATCTTGAGCAGGAGGGCCAGAAACAGGACTAATTGGGTCATGAAAATCGGACCTTTGGAACTAGGGATCAGATTACCAAGTGGGCCAGAGCTATCATTACATGTAGCTGGACCAAAGTAAAGAGGATCAGATTTAAAAAGGCCAGTCAGAAACTAGAAGACTGGGGAGACTGGACAGTGATAGCCAGAAGGACTAGCACCAAAATGAGCAGTTTCAGGAGGACATTGAAGAAAGAGAACCTTGATCAAGAGGCCCAGGATCAACACTGCAGTGCCAGTAGGACTAAAAGAACAAGAAACAGATGCAGGAGGACCAGGGAAATGCAAACCAGAAGGACAAAGACTAAGAATACCAGGATGCAGGAGACCAGCTGGGCCAGGGCCTGCGGTATCAGAATTAGGAAGTTTAGGAAGAGAACCAGGGCAAAGTGACCAGGGCAAAGATGGCCAGAAAGGAACAGAGCCAGATAGACAAAGACTGGGGGACGCAAGAAGGGGTGCAATCATCAAAGTAATATGGTAATACAAGACCCGTGGCCAGAATACCAGGTGGAACACAAAGACAGGGACCAGGACAAACTAAATGACAATGTTCTAAACCAGGAAGACTAGACATGACAAATCCAGCGGAATCAAGATAACAGGTTGAGGTGGAGAGGGACCAGACTGGCAGGATCCTGGTGAGTAATAGTGGTACCACGATCAGGAGGCCCAGGAAGGGCTAATAGAAGGAAGGACCAGGAAGAGGAGGGTCAGGAAGGGCTAGAACACAGGAACACCAGATTCAGGAAACTACTACCAGGGTGAGCAAAAGCAGCTGAACCAGGGCCAAAATGAGGGTTAAGAGGACCAAACCAACCCAGAAAAGAAGGACTTGAATCAGGACCAGGAGGTGGACCAACACCAGATGGCATGGACAGAACTGGAGGAGAAGGGGGAAAATGGGAACAGGAGAACACCTGGTAGCTTGGCACAAAGAAGGAAGGCTTAACATTGAGGCAAAGTGTAAAGTAGTTATATAGCACACATCAGTAATAAAGTGAAAACACAACACAAGAAAAATACCAATCCAATTTTGAAAAATATAACACATTTTAATAAATAAATTATTACCAGAGTGACAGAAATCTAATTGGTAGAACTGGAGATATACAATACAAAAATATTACATAGATATTGCACCTATATGCACAAATCACCACTCCCAGTCATCTGGCCGTGCTAGACCAGGGGAAAGTCATAAGTTCAGGCGGACCATGATGACGTGCAGGTGGAATACAGGGAACAGGTGACTCTCACTGAAAAGTTACCTTCTGAAAGTCAGGTGCAACAAATTCCGTTCACGGTGGAAGAAGCTAAAAAAAACAGGAAAAGAATTGTGGATGGTTCGGCACAGACTGCTATTGCTATAGTATTACCCCCTTACATCCTGGTAAATGCAGTACACAGTTCAAACTTACTTCAAAATTAACTGGAGTTTTTCAGCAGAGTTATACTGCTGCTCTCTACTGGTTTTCATCACTATTTTGACTAAAGGTGATTTGAAAATCCATCCCAGGGTGACCGTGATGTAACACTCAATGATGGGGCCCCCTGCAGAATGAAAGGCAGGCCATCTGTCTCTCAAATATCATCGTTAATCTTGTCCTTAGCCAGAATGAGGGTCCCCTTAAGAGTTGATAGGGCCCCCAGCTGAGCTGGTTGTTGGACGTGTATAAAAAAAAAAACCTTTAGAGCGATGGTCAATCTACTGGATGTGTTCCACAAGTTTGCCCTCAATTTTAGTAGTTACTGAGATTATTAAGAAACTGGGAGAGTACCTCAACAACTCTTCCCATGGTAAACTCTATATACATCCACTTACGATTTAATACCATCAACACAGAGCTGTAGACGACAAATTACTCAATTCTAATTAATCTTCTGCAATGGACAGAAAAGCTATTATTCAGGGGACCTCACTTGTTAAGAATAATTTATTTGACCTGATCTGAACTTTCCCTGATAATATGCAATTGGAATATATTTCAAATAACGTTTTGTTTGTTTTACGATTATGAATGACTTATTTGGATGAAAGCCGTTTTTGCAACAGTAAGTGAACATTAAATACTGTAGGTGAAGACTATAAAAATACTAAATTGATAACAGCTGAACCCTGATGAAACAATACTGAACACACAGGACATTCTTCTGTTCCTTACGAAAAGCAACATACAAAGTAACCATAGTGCGGTTAAAAAGCAATTTATTACGGCAGGCAGGATAGATATTACAGTCGTACAGGGATAATAGGCAATAGAATACATCTGCAAAAGTTGTATGCACTTTCCTCAAGTGCTTAGATACAATTTTGGAATATATTGCATAAATACACATGTGCATATTGTCGTTCTAGAAGCGTCGACTGAGTGCACTGATGTGAATGATAACATGGATAGATTTACGACAAATATGTTAGTGAGTTTGAGGGCAGGTATCTTGGCTGTAGCTGGATGTGGCCGTGGCTGTGTTCCACCACCGGAGGAAGCGCAGATTCATAACACAGCCAGTCACAGTTCGTGACGTGGCAGCAGCGCCTTTAGAGAGCCTTACTCCTGCAATGGCGTGCCCACACCAAGCAGAAAGGGTGGCATTGGAATACCTATAGTGATGGGCAGATGGCCTATCCCCCGGGGAAGCCCTGTGAGGTCCTGCATTCTCCCTTGAAGAATGGCTTCAAGGCGCTGTGATCACTCAGAGTTCTCATCCTGTAAGTGAATGATGGCAGCACAGAGAGGTCTCGCAGGTTTTTATTTATTTTGATTTTTTATTTAATGCCATTTCATATATCATGAACATTACCTGAAGGTGTCAGAGCGCTTTACAAAAGAACCAGTTGCGTTATTTAAGGACTTTGGATTACATGAGTTACATAAGAGATACAAACAGAAAAAAGAAAAAAAAATCAAATATACAAGTGGAGTGAAAATAGGGAAAAATGCAAATGTACAAGCTGTAAGTCACTCAAGGAAGAGATACAAACAGATAAACTTTAAAATCACATAGAAACGGTAGTAAATACAAGGGTCTACTACATATACTATTGGTTAGAGTTATGTATATAGATATATATATATGCAAATAGCAAATTCACTCCGGATTACATTTTTACAGCGATTAGGCTTAAACAATTATATATTACATATTTACGGAGCAGGAAATTCTTGTCATCGTTCAGCCAGGTGTTCAGGTGGTGTTGCACTCAAAGGTGGTGGTCTTGGGGCTGTGGGGATCCCCGAGTTGGAGATGTCCATAGGGGTAGAAGGCCGGATGGTGGTGGAGGAAGCAGCATGCTGGATCACTGGATTGATCTTGAGGTCATGCTGGGCTCCAGCGTGTGGATAGAGGAGGGCACTCAAGGGCAGGCGGAACTGTGCCACAAAGTCATGGGTTCCCTCCTGGCTCAAGCAACCGCAGTGAGGCCCTGGCCATCTTACAAATCTCGGGCAAGAAGCTGGTTTTATTCCATGAAACCGGGCGGTTCCATGGTTCCCAAGCCAAGGGTTTCTGCAAGTGGAAATGGAAATGGCGGCTGTGAATGAATACAAGTGTGTATTCATTCACAGTGATGGGACCACCAACAAGCCTCTGCACTGTTTAGAATTAAACACGTATTTATGAAAGAGTTGGGGAGCTAGGTTAAACTCCAGCTCTCATTATCTATGCACTATGTGAACAGTGGGGACCCTGTACCTGAACAGTATTCCGGCCTTAGTATATAGCTGAAAGGAAGAGCTCGTCCTAGGGCATACGGTGCTTTTTGCAGTTTCATTTCCTATTTAGTATTTGGTTTTAATGGATTGAAATATTAGAGTGAAATTATAATAGCTTGTTTGGCAAGGTAGTTCACTCGACTATATTTTTAATTAAGAAATTGTGCACATACCAATTCAAAGAAGTCACAGAGGACCTCATTACGATGGCGGCCGGATGAGTGTCCGAACGCCATTGCAGCGGGATGGAGACCGGTCAAAAAATAGTTGGAGGTTCCACCTGCCATATTATGATGAGACCGCCAAGTAGGCAGTCGAAACCATGCCTTTTACTATTGCAGCTTGTTCTGCGGCCTTGTTAATATCCATGCATCATGTCTGCCTGGCACACAGTGCATGGATGTACGGGGGGTACCACATGTGCCACCCTGGCCACATGGCAGTGGCCCCCTAGGGAGAGGGGCCCTACTAGGGGTCCCCAAAGTTCCTTTCCGACAGCCCTTCCATGCCGGTGGGACTGCAATGAAAAGGATGTGGGAAATAGACATTGTAAACCCTATGGCAGTGGCTTTGCAGGCACCGCCTTCATTGTAGGGATTACTGTCTGACTATCGCCCTGAAGGGCTCCTTGAGACATTCGGAGGTGGTTGTCTTTTCCCTCACCCTTTGCGATCTGACCACCAGTATCGTAATCCGGTGGTTGAACCATTGCCCTAGATACCAGGTGGACTGCCACCGATGACCTGTTGGTGGCGGTCCACCCAACATCATAATGAGGGCCTAAGTATTATAAGTAACCTCGTAACAGTATAGATCCATTTTAATATTTGAGCATATCTTTTGTGATCTTACACATGCTCTTTGCATCACAATATCATCAACCTTCAGTTGAAACAGCATAGTGGCACACATCCATCCTTTTAATTTGAATATCGCTTAAGGGACCCTTCTTCTAAATGTCTAGTCAGCATTTCAAACTGTGCCCTCATTTAGAGCATATATAATATTCCTCTATACTGTAGCCATACATCAACATTGACTTTGGGTTATCTCTATTTTGTTCTTTATTTTATTCCTCAGAATGAGGGGCACTTCCATGATCCTGCTGCCTGCAGTGTTTCTATTCTCTGTAACCGCACCATCCATCAGAGCAGTGACATTTGAAAGATAGCTCCACCACCTGTCTATATGCCCTCTATGGCTGTTTTATCTGGAGTCCAGCCCTGTTGTCCTAAGATAAACCTTAATGATTCTGTGACCAGTGATGAAAGCTTTGCAAGCCCGAAAAGCAAGAGTGGTACCTGAAGGCATGGCTCTGCTGTAATGCATCTGAATTTAGCATCTTGGGATTGACCATGTGCATGCACGGATGTATGACGTTACAACGCGTTATTTTACAACGCAGACCGTTACATCGCAATTTTTACAACGCAGGATCCATTACAACGCATGTCATTACATAGCAGATACTATTACAACGCATGCCATTACAACGTAAGTATAGGTAAGTATATTTTTTAAAAAAAGTAAAATTAAGTTAATTTAATTAATTTAATTTAATTAATTTTAAAATAGTAATTAATTTAATAAAATAAATTTAATTCTATTAATTTAATTTAATTTTAAAATTGTAATTAATGTAATTTAATTAATTTAATTTAATTAATTTAATTTAATTAATTTTAAAATTGTAATAAAAATAAATTAATGTAATTAATTTAATTTAATTAAATTAAAAATGGAATTAATATAATTTAATTAATTTAATTTATTTTAATTAATTTAATTTAATTAATTTTAAAATTGTAATTAATATAATTTAAATAATTTGGTTTAATTAATGTAATTTAATTAATTTATAAATTGTAAATAATATAATTTAATTAATTTAATTTAATTTAATTAATTTAATTTATTTAATGTCGTTTTTTTCAAAATACCTGATCCCTAAAAATACCCCTGTACCCCAAAACCCAAACCCAGCCCTAAAACCTAAAAATACCCCTGTACCCCAAAACCCAAACCCAGCCATTGAAACCTAAAAATACCCCTGTACCCCAAAACCCAAACCCAGCCCTAAAACCTAAAAATACCCCTGTACCCCAAAACCCAAACCCAGCCCTGAAACCTAAAAATACCCCTGTACCCCAAAACACAAACCCAGCCCTAAAAACTAAAAATACCCCTGTACCCCAAAACCCAAACCCAGCCCTGAAACCTAAAAATACCCAAAAACCCAAAAACATATACCTCAGTACCCCACAACATATACTCCTATACTCATACTTACTTTTAAAATTACTTAAATTAATATATTTAATTTATAATATAAAAAAACATAAATAAATATATTTATTTATAATTAATAATAATTAAATTAATTAAATAATATTAAATAAAATAAAATAAAAATTATATACTTACCTATACTTACGTTGTACTGGCATGCGTTGTAATAGTATCTGCTATGTAATGACATGCGTTGTAAAGGCATGCGATGTAATGGATCCTGCGTTGTAAAAGTTGCGTTGTAATAGAAGTCCGTTGTAAAAGTTGCGATGTAACGGTGCAATACCGCATGCACTATTGTAAGCAGTACACTCGGCTGAAACAATTGACATATTACTCGAAGAAGGCACAGAGCTGCACATACTACACTTGTGTAAGATGCTACATTTATTTATTTATTTATTTTATAGCACTTATAGAGCGCACAGCTACCCACAAAGGGTTTCCCGGCGCCGGACTAGCAAAGCACAAGACACAACTAGAGAGAGAACAAACAAAAAGCAGTTATTTGTCGAATAACCAGGTTTTTAAGCTTTTCCTGAATCTCATATAATTTTCTTCCTTGCGTATATGAATGGGCAATGTGTTCCAGAGAGTTGGGTCCAGATATGAAAAGGATCTCCCGCCCATTCTTGCCCGTTTGTACCTTGGCACCGCGAAGTTCGCTGATGACATTGATATCTGAGTGAGCAAAACTAAATTTAAACTCTGAACTGCAGCAGGTCAAATCTTGTGCCGAATACGTTCTAAGTGCTAATTCTACTTCATGACCCAGCTTCTTTGTGCATCTGAAATCTAAGCCATCAAATCCATTGGGATTTGGACAAACCAATGCTGGTCCCTTCTCGTAGAGGGAGTGGGACCTGCCATATACTTTACATAGTGCACTCCCCAATCAGAGCTGAGTGAGGGGGATGCTAGTGAATCTTCCACAGCAACAGATGTCATGTGATGTAAGCATGTGAATGTTAAACAAAGAATCTTTAACTCTTTCCTGTACTGACACTGTGTGCAGACTGCACCTGTCGTAAGAGTTTTTAGCACAAACATTATGGCCCTGGAGTGATCTGCACCTATTGAAAACCCTTCAGCTGGGACGATAGTGTGTTTCCCTACCTCTGCATGAAAGTACGTTTGGGATGTGTACACATGAGAGAAGTGAGGGGTGCGACATTCAGAAAGGATGACCACGTATCACTCTGTGGATTGACAGAGCATCCTTGCATCCTTGCTATCTGCCCCAGAAGCTGCAGAGCTACAGTGAGCTCTATGTGCTTCAGAGGCCTTGTACGGAATGGGCAAAATAGTAACTGTTCAGGGCCTCTTCCTTCCAGGGGCCCCATGTTATGTGATCAAGGCAGTCCCTCAGTCAGAAGTTTTCTTTTTAATGGCTGTGTGATGTCTTTTTCAAACATTGCAGTTCAAATCAAAGCAATCAAAACAGCATACTGTCACTGAGGCTTGCTTTGTTGCAAGAGTGTTGCTGGAGTTAATAGGTTTCCATTGGGCTTGGCAAACCAAATCTGCTTCTGCATAGCTGCCAAGGTTCCAGATTGCCATGTGTGACATTTTCGTAATGTCAATGTAATTAGGAGTGACATTCAACGGCTATGAGTGACGCTTTCTCGCAAGCAAAATCAAGCAATGAAGATGAGATAAACATATATGGAAGGGCACTCATCTAGTATCCTTGTGAGCGTACATTAAAATGGTTGTTCAACTCTGCAGTATATTTTAAATGTTTGATCGGGAAAGGCACAAACTGAGGATTGGAAACGTACCACAGTAGTTGGGGTTGGGTTTGCTAATAAGAATACATTTCTAACCAAATTAATCCCTTTTAGCAACTTTAGGATCTGTGATATGAATGAAGCACGTTCTTTGCAGCAGGCACATTAACCCTTTACGCTACTGGTGAGTCAACTTGTACTGGGCAAATCTCTGATCTCTCCCAGGAGGAACATTAAACCCCAAGTTCTCTTTGATTTAACGGTGGAGTCAATGCTGCTCGGCCTGCACACTGCAGCTGCAGCCTGTGGGGGTCACTCTCACTGCAGACAGCTGCTTAGACTGTGGACAGGGCTGTGATGTGCTGGAGACAGGTGCCAGTGCGAAGAGAGTAGGCCAGCACAGTGACAGAGATGACTCTGACACTCCTCTCCGCATACCAGAGTACAGCGTTGCATCTAATCTGCAGCAGTAGTTTGTGTTTTTTTGAGGCAGGAACAGCATGCTTTTTTTCAGAGAAGAGTCTCCATTGTTTACATCTGTTTCAATGGGTAGTTCATTCATTAAGCATTACTCTGCCTCTTTGGAACGGATTAATTAGGGAGAATGGTACCCTGCCTCAAAGCTTATTTTGCCCCATGTCAGCTGTGTGTGTCTCCTCTACTGTTCAACATTTTTTTATGTCTGAGTAATGGAACAAATCTCAGTCAACCCGATCTCCTTTTGTTATAAACATAGTCGTTGATCCCAGCACCTTTCTGCACACTGGGAACGAAGGTGTGACTGGCACGCAGTCTTCAGAGCATTCAGGCCCCTGGAGAACACTCCCTTCCCCCTCCCCTCTTCCAGCAGAGGATGGGGGCACTTGTGAAGGAGGACTCCCTTGTCCTTCAATTTACATCTAGTAAGGTTGCAGCAATTCCTAGTGGCCTGGGCTGGTTGCAGTAAGATTTGAACATTGAAAACATTCTGCCTGTGCCAACTGGAGCATTTCAGTCCCTGACACAAGGAAGGCCGCTGCAAATTTCTTCCTTTATTAGCACTAACACTGCATGGACCGCCTGTCTCCAGTAAATTATGCTGTGTTCAGCAGCCCATACAGCTGCACGCACGTACGTACTATAAGGACCAATTAGTGCCGGGGTTGGCAGGTCAGCCTTCCTATGTAATACAAGCAAAACACCGTCCAATCAGGATGAACCATCCAAACATAGCAGAACGCGCATAGGCTGCAGTGGCCCGTCTGCTTTGTGTTTCTGTCACCTAAAAAAATATCAGACTTTACAAACCACAAATCCCGGGAATACACTCGGGGCCTTATTTATGAAGGCATTGCGTCAGTTTTGCCCCACCGGTGCGTCACTTTTTGTGACGCACCAGCAGTGTAAAAAATGCGCCTTGTTGCGCCATATTTAAAAAGTGACGCATCTAGGTAGATGCGTCACTTTTTAAACCCCTGCGCCACATTATACCTGCGTCAGGTATAATGTATGCAGAGGGGGCGTTCCCCCGCAAAAAGCCTCGTAATAGTGACGCAGTGAAATCTATGAGATTTCACTGCGTCACTTTTAGGACGCTGTTGCATCAAAATCTTGCGCCTGCCTCACAGCAGGCGTAAGACTGACGCAAGCCCTTTCACATGGGGCTTTCCCCATGTGAAAGGACGCATTGCTGGAGTTGCGTCACTTTTGTGACACACTCCAGCAATGCGTCACTTTTGCGCTTACAGATACGTCAGAAATACTGACGTATCTGTAACTCTTTGCGACATGATGCGTCATACATTAAATATGATGCTTCAGGAATGTCGCAAGGAGTGCGCAGTGAAAAGTGACGCATCGCTGTTTTCACGCAGCGATGCCTCACTTTTCATAAATGAGGCCCTCAGCTTTTAAGTACGCTGATTTGTGTGACAATCATTTCACATGCGGTAATGTAACTTAAAATGCGATGTGTGACACTTGGTAGGGCTGCTTCTGTTTAGCAGGAATTCAATACATATGCCCTGCATTTTAGTCTGGAACTACAGGACTGGTACAGAAGATCAGTGTGCATGTGTAGAGACTGAATACATCCTCACTCTCTCCTCTGTCCTCAGGTAAATCACACATATCTGATTATCTTACAAAAGCAGTGAGTAGGAAGAAGGGCCAGACTGGTAGGGTGGGGCTGCAGGTCTCAGCTCTACATGCTACGCCAGCTTGAGCGAGGGTCTGGCCCGACATCTCTTCATTCTTCCTCCCTCTCTTCCTTTAAACCTCCCAGAGACAGACTGCAGCATCCAAAGTGTCTCTGCACTCCCGAAACATTCTCGATATCTTTAAGGGGCAGATTTGTGAGACTGGGACCAAATCATTGTGATCGAAAGCAGTGCTTTAATGGAAATACAGAAGTGCTGGCAGTCTCACATCAAATGCTTACCAACAGTGCTGAAAGGGCAGGTAATCTCCTTTACAAATGGAAGAAGCTGAAGTGCTCAGTACCAGACAGCACCGGCCCATTTAAAGCACTGATCCAAAAATAGTGAACGTGTGCAGGGGAGGTGGCGCCTCTGAGAGCCTGCGAGCTGCTGCCTGTCTTTTGCTGATCATTCAAAGAATGATGTGGAGGATAATAAGAGAGGTCAGACTGACTTCTTTCTTAAGTCTGTACTGTTTAAATGTGTAGCAATTGTGCAATCCCCCAAGCTCCCACCATATCCTGAGTTTCATTCCTAGACTCTTTCCCCAAAGCTGTCTCCACAGCATTTTATTCCAGTTATCTGTCTCCTCCCAAAGGATTAAATCAGGCCTGGATAAAATCATGTGCTGCAATATATGATTAAAAGCTGCTTCTTATCAAAGAAGGTTAAAAAGTGGATGGGATGGGAACCAACATTGTGGCAATTGGCATTGTGAAGCGCCTCTACGCGGGCAGCAGGACATGAGCTGCGACCACAGGACAAACTGCACAATGCTGGACAGGTCACTCTAGAGAGAACACTGTCCACATGGAAGCCTGAATGAACCAAGAGCAAGATATAAATCACAGTAAAAGGAAAGCATTATACATTAAATACAACATGTCTAAAGCCCAATCAGAAGGGATGTATTTCACCCAAGGAGAGAAGGAACACCACAGGGTTCAGGATTTGTGCAGCGTATCATCCTTTTCATGGAGTACGACTTTATAAACTCAGAGTGAAGCCATACAGGCGCTATGGTATTGCGTATGTTTTGCCACTTTTGACTTTTTCCCTTATCCAAAGTTTGCCAGTCTCCCTGCCAAAAAGGGGCCTGGTGAAAACATCTCAAGTGTGTGGCAGTTGTGTATAACTGTGGTCCCATTTGAACGGAGCTCTCTTTGCAGCCCACCTTGGGGTTTTGGCAAACATGGCAGGAGGGTTTAACTGGGGAATTGTACCCAACTCCAATTGTCCTTCTCCTCCCAGGTGCATGCTGTTGAAGGTAGGCCCCCAAAGGGTGTTTGCCAGAGTGAGAGTTAACAAAGTTCGTACAAAATACGATTTCAATTATATTTATCTCATAGTCAATTGCACTCAGAGATGCTTTGAGGCATGGACAAAGTGGGCTCTGGCCCAGGGCCCCAGCCTTTCAGGGGCCCCCTGATAGAAAAATCTCTGTTCTGCAGAGTCTTATTCTGATGGCACTGAATGATTCGCACACAGATTGCTTTGAATACCAGTTTTTATCACTTTATTTTAATTAGGGGTGATATGTGTGTCTATTTTAATGTTATGTTTATGTTACATACAACACACAAAAAATGGTTTCTTTTTGATCAGATCAGGACCTCACATATGAGAAATGGGCGGGGGTCACCGATTGTTTTCAATAATATAGTGCGCAGCTGCTGTTACAACATTGAAAACATACATCACTGTCCCTGAATATTACATGGAAATGTTTAGAATTTGGACAAGTGTGTCTGTGCACTGTCAGTCACCCGGCTTCACAGGGCATGAAAGAGCTGAAAATAAGATCATAAATTCAAAACTGTTCCTTACAGGGGGCCCAAAATATGCTTTCCCAGGGCCCTCAAAATCCTGATTCTACTGGAGCCTTTACTTTCAGTCACCTATACTGGAGCTTTTAGTAAGGTGCATTTTATTTTTACTTGTTTCAGAAAATTCAAACTGAATTGTACAATTTACCAGAAGGCGTGATCACAATTAGGAGTGTGCAGGAGTATTTTTGAAATGTTGGCAAACTTTTATGAACAGCTCTGCAACTCACCAAATGTTGTGAAGGTTTCTACTTTGCTACAAAATGATTGATGTTAATTTCCTGGTCTCGCTCCCTGGCTTGTACTTGGATATGCAAATTTGTAATCAGTGCATGTTTATGTAGCGCTTTCCTTACCATTTACAAGGCCTAAAGTAGTTCGCGTTTTATCAAGTCTTCAGATGCCTCATTCTGAGTTTGCAGTAAATACAGTATGGGGACGTATTTTAAAAGTCCTGCTCAGTGGACGACCAGTTCATACTGAACGTCATGATTGAGGCCTTTTGCAAGGGCTCTGTGGATGTCTCATTCTGGGATTATACTAAACACAGCACTAAAGTACACCCCTGGATTGTGAACGCTCTAGGGAAGTCTCTTACTATTGATGGAGCAGATTCCATCTGGAGTCAGGCATTGTGTTATTTTTGTGCTTCAGACAGACTGCATTTAAATTGGCATGCACATTTTGGTGCAAGTGAAAACACATGGCACATAAGACATGAAATGAGGCCTAGTCAGTCTGAAATGCTTGTGCTGAATTAACATGTATTTTTGCAGTGTAGAGAAAAACATGTGCTTTAAGTGGCCTTTTTAGTTGTGAAGAATAACCATAGATTGTGTTCTCTCTTCCCAGCTCATGTTTCCTTATAATTTACACCCCTGTCCCTGTCTTAAGAGACTTTGGCTTGTTGCATATTTAGAAGAAAACATATATATTTCCATTTATAACACTTCTTTTATAATGTATGTGAATTAAAAATGCACCAAACACTGCACATGGGGCTAAATGCTTTTTTGCATGAAAAGCTATCTAAAACATTAACGCATGAGTATGTATTAACTGTGTGCACCTTTAAAATGTACACTAATGCATAATAATGCTATGTTGTACATTTGCACATTTTTGGGATGTTGTGCACAAATAATAGGAAAAGCTGCTTTAAACTAATAGCTTTGCTAGGAAATCTTTTATAAAGGATATTAGCATGGGGTTGGGAAAACATAATGAGCTGATATAAATAAAGTTAACCTCATAGATGCTATTAAACATCTCTCCCCAGTGCTGCGCTGTCCATTGGAACTAGTGCTGAATGGACGTCCAATGGTCGTGCGCAGCACTGGGGAGGTAGTGCTGCCGTCGGCCAATGCACCGAGGCAGCACTTAAGGGGTTAATACTCTTTTGTGTTTGTTTTGTTTTTGGGCCTAAGATAACATGGCTGCCTGTGAATCTAGCAAGGCTGTGACTTGCATTAAAAGAAGAGAGCGTGCGAAGATTACACCAGCTTGCCTCAAGACACGAAGAAGTCAAGGTCACTGTCAACTGTACATTCCTGTGATTGTGCCAATTTACCAGTGATAGTTAAAGTATCCTTGCTGCTGTGATGTAACAGGAAGGAGGAAATTAGAATGAAACCTTTTTCCTAGTAAATGTTGCTAAACATATAAATGTAATAATCATTTACACTTCTTTTGTTAAAACTGGTATGCTCTAGAATGAGCCAGGATAGTGAGAGATCATAACAACATTGGCTGACCAATCAGGTACAAGCTTTTCTGGAAATGCAACATTTTGTGTAGTCTGCCAAGAATTAGAGTATAAATAATGACCTCTTTGGAGGCGTGGTTGCCTTTTAGGCTCATTTAGTTTTGGCTTAGGCTCTTTAGGCTCTGCTTCATACATATGGGTTAGGTATGAGAAACGTTGCGGGAGATTACTGCAGCCTTGGGAGGAGATTGCTTCCGAGGAGAGGGGAGGTTTCGTGCTGATATTTTTTAGAGAAGTCCTTGCACATCATATTTTTGGCACAGCAGGCCACATTCCTTTGAGGATTGGTGAAGGAGGGTCTGTTTGCTCTTTAGACACAGACAGGCAGAAGGCAGATTTAGATGTTAAAATTCTAAGTTTATGCTTTGACTAATTAACTATGTCTTAAAACATGTATTTGTCTTATGCATTTATTTCTCTTTATGGGGGATTTTTGCAAACTATGGGCCCGATTAACAGAACTAACTTAAGACAAAATCCTAAACTTACTACTTTTGGTATTCACAGAAGTTAGGATTTTGAATTAAGACAAACCTAAGACAGACTTAAGTTAGGATTTTGTCTTAAGTTTGTCTTAAGTCTGTCTTAAGTCTGTCTTAAGTGTGTCTTAAGACAAAATCCTAACTTCTGTGAATACCAAAAGTAGTAAGTTTAGGATTTTGTCTTAAGTAAGTTCTGTGAATCAGGCCCTATTTAATTATTGATTAGCCTTGCAAAACTCTTTTTCCTTAGAAACTCTTTAAGAGTTTTGACTGACATTTACGCCACAATTTCCTTTCTACATGTGATGCTTATAGGCAGACAGTAATATGCTCTGTATTGATGCTATTTTCCCTGTTTTCCAAATTCTGTAACCTGATTGATATTACTAATGAATAAAGTGTTAGAGAAAATTACCTTTTGACTAGAAAATAAAACCCTTTAAAATACTCAACAACTATCGTCATTGGCTTAAATAATAATTGCATTTTTACTGTTCATGTTTCTTTAAAGTCTCCAGAAGGTAATACATTGTGTCAAGGGCCCAACACCCTTTCAGTGGTAAATAGAGGTAGCATGAGGTTTTGCATTGAGAAATGACCACTATAACACTATGAATCAATGGTGTATCAGAGGCACCAATGTATTTTATGCAATGAAAGACAGTGGGCCCCTCTTGCTTAGTGGTAAAAGTCAGCTATGATTGGGGTGGAACAGGAAACTCACAATGATAAGGCTGAGTGCCACTGCACCTGCTGCACTAATGATATCTGTGCCCATGCTGCCGTATTGGTTATTGCTGCAGGTCTGGATTGACCCCTATGATAGACCTCTGTTGTTGTCTCAGACGTAAGATAGCAGTGCATGGCACAGGCCTGAAAAGGAGCATAACAATTAGAGTTAAAACTGGAAGCTTTCAATGACATATTAAATCCTTCTTTGTAGTTTCCTATGACTTGTGTATTTTCTCTCTACTCTTCGCTACCACCTAGTTCCTTGACCTGCCTCAGGACATGGCAGATGATCCTAATCTGTGTGAAACGTACTGTGCATTTGCCTTTATTTATTTATAGTTGCCCAAAATTGTTATGCAGAAAAGTGCAATTTTCCCAAATGGTCATGGGTATTACATGTACGTGGGCACTACGTTTTAAATTATGGATTGTGAAAAGCATTTGTCTGCTAAATTAATTAATAAAAGAAATTAACATGGATGACACAAGTACATTTTACCCCCCTGGGCAGACTGCTTCAGGCTCAACAATTAGGGTTTGATTAACAGACTACCAGGAAGTTATTTCTGGCTGTATATAATGTCTGAACATCAGCAACAGAGCTGTTCCTCCACATCTAAATGAGGCAGAGGGCCAGAGAGATATACGGGCCAAGTCTCAACCAATTTTTAGCAGATGCCATGTTATGAGCAATCTTTAAACTGAACCCTAAACTGCCTGCGCTAATGATGGACTGGATTTGCGCTGAGCCTCAGGAGAACAGAGGCTGACTAAGAAAGATTAGAACATTTTTGCTGAAAAGTGGCCTTCCTGTAGTGTCACATGAAAATGTTAGCCTTTTTCTTGAACCCTAGAACTCTGTACACCTTATTGCTGTTAACCATGATACAGCATTCTAATATTGCTGCTTCCATCTTCAATAACCAATATGTATATTCAACCATGAACAGGTGGAGATGGATTTTATTAAGTTTAGTATAGATCTGTACAAAGCAGAAAAACAATAATAATTGTAATCGCAAATCCATTTTGTGTTATAGATGAGTCATTGCTATGCCCAAATGCTACCAATTTTGCTATTTATATATATTTAGTATGGACCACTAGGACAGCTAACTCCTAAACAGCCCTCTGCAGAATGTATCTAAGTCACAGCACTCATCACAAATATGCATAAGGTTAGTTTAGTCTATAATGCAATGAAAGCAGAGAGTATGTCCGACATCCTAACTGTTAAATATGGTTCTTTGGGGTAATATGAAGATCATGTAGGCCCTTTAAGCTTAGCTATGTTAACTAAATTATGAATTTATGTATTTATTTATATATATTGATTTATTTTTTTATAAAGTTTATATATCGTCAACAAGCTCCCGAAGAATATCAGAGCGCTTTACAATATGATGGGAGGAAGAACATAAACGCAAAATTAACATCTTGTAGAGAGAGAGAGAGAGAGAGAGAGAGCAAGAGAAATAAAACTAAAATGTAATACAATAAGCAGGTGTACACGGGCAACGAGGGGGGGTCACAGTGTACATTAAAGAAGAGCCATTACAAATGGAGGTACCATGTTAGTGGGCACAATGTCAACGAGCAAGTGAGCCTATCCCTCTTAGGGTAAGAATTTGTTAATTAGGAATCCTTTAGCTTCAAATTTGAAAGCCTTCATTGAAGAGATTCTGTATGCTTCTGGTGGAATAGGGTTCCACATCTTTGGAGCAGTGCAGGAGAAAGCTCAGTACCAAGTTTGTTTTTTGTTAAGGATGAGTGGTTTCAAGAGGAAGGTAGTGGCGCTTCTAGAGGCTCTTAAACCACAGGATAGTTCAAGTTTTTCCGCACGGTACCTGGGAGTATTGAAGTGAAGGGCTTTGTGTGCCAGAACGACAATCATTAACTGAATTCATGCTTCGTAGGACAGCCATTTGAGAGATTTTAAGGCTTGGGATATATGTTTGTATTGTTTGGTGCCAGTGACCAGTCTAGTCGCCGCATTTAGTGATGACTTTAGTGGAGACAGGGGGTAGCACTGCCATAGTCTAGCCTCAGCAAGAAAAGTGCTTGGACCACCTGCTTGAAATCATTTAGTGGAAGGAGAGGTTTGATATTTCTGAGTGACCTGAACAAGTGGTTTGCTCCCTTAAATACATTGCGGAGATGAATTTTCATATTCAGGTGCTTGTCCATGGTGAGATTTGGCTGCGTCTATGATGAGATGAGTGCAATTGAAAGCAGTGAGGTGACTCAGCCATAGGTCTAGCTTGGGGATGTGGTTCAGAGGGAAGATGAGGAGGAATTCCTTTTTGAAAGTGTTAAGCAGGAGATGGTTCTCCGTTAACCAATTTTGAGTAGATGTTAGGGTAGTGTTAGAGAGATAATGTTTTCCAGGGATGAGATTTTCAAATAGAGTTGCGTGTTGTCCGCATACATGTGGAAAAGAATGTTCATGGAGTTTATTGAGTTAGCAAGAGGTTCCAAGAAAAGGTTGAAGAGGATAGGAGATAGAGCGGACCCTTGGGGGACCCCATGAGTACAGGAGGGGACTGGGAGAGAGTGGTTTGCCTTGACTCTATGTGATCTGTGATGTAGGGAAGACGAGAACCATTGTAGCACCTGATGAGCAAAACCCATTCTGTTTTGCAGGATGGATACGTGATTGTCATGATTAACTGTGTCGAATGCAGAGGGAAGGTCAAGGAGAATCAGGAGGCAGGATTTGTTTTTGTCAAGCATTTTTAAAATGTCATCCATAATGTGAGTGTACCCCTTCCTAAAAACAGATCGACGCTGGTCTAGGAGTTGATCATTCTTTATGTGAGCACAAAGTTGAGATTGTAGACATTTTGTACACATTTTTCATGAAATTTTGCTAGGGTGGGGATGTTGGAAATGGGGCAGAAATTATTGAAATCAGATTTGTCAGCGTTGGTTTTTTTCTTAGAATAGGTGATACCTGAGCTGCTTTTAGGCAATTGGGGATTGTGCCTTGTAAAAGAGCAGTGTTTACAATCCTTGTCCAGGTGGGGATGAGTGGATTCTTGATTCACTGAAGTGGTTGGAAGGGTTGATATTCTGAAGAACCTTGTGGATGTCATTTTCACTAAATGGGTAAAGATGCCCCATGACACATTGTTCTTGGTATTCTCGGTGGTTGATTTGCCCTTTTCATAGGGGTCAAGGGAGTGGCAGCTCTTGAGGAAGGCAATAGAGCCTTCTTAGAGGCGAGGTCAGCAGAGATGAGTATCGATTTCTCAGAGAAGAAAGCTGCAAGTTCCTCGCAAGAGGGTGGGCTGCCACCAGGTTCAGAGTGGTTTGGACCAACGACTGATTGCTGTTTGACCAATTCGAACAGTTTCTTGGGGCGGTTTGCCGCTTGATCCAGTTTGTGTCTGAAGTAGTCAGCCTTGACACTCTTGATTTGTTTGTTGTAGAGGCTCTTGACATCTCTGAGGAGTTTTAGTTGATCCGAGGAGGGATTGGATCGCCAGGAATATTCAACTGCCCTAAACTTGAATTATTCCGTGTTTAAGTTGTCATTATACCATGGTTTGGAAATTTTTGTTGAGGCATTTTTATGTTGGAGTGGAGCAATGTTATCTATGATGTTGGTGATTGTCGAATTGTAGGTGTCGTGAGTGATTGCACCTCGACCAAGTCAGTTTGGGCGGAGAGGGCAGATTTACATTGGCCAGCTAGGACATAAGGGTTTATTTAGCAGAGGTTTCTTTTCCATATCTTTGATTTCAATGGTTGAGCCTTCCTCACCAAAACCTCCCTGTTAATGTAAAAGAAGATTCTATGGTGGTTGGACCAATCTCAAGGGGTAATTGAATCTAGGGTGATGGTCTACCCTTTAGAGATGATGAGGTCTAGAGTTTCTTTTTTAATATCCATCTGAATACCTGTCTGTATGTATGTGTACCTGTCACAAATAGTAAGTTGTTTTTCTATATTATTTTAGCGTGAACCTAGCCAAAAGAAGCAGTTGAGTACTGTATATGGTCAAGGAGAATCATAAGGCCAACAAGTGATAGGAGAGGTACGTTGTTTGTCATCTATTAATGTGTAGTGATGTATTGGACTTTTAAGAGGCAAGTCTTGATATTGTTTCTAAATTGGAGCAGAGTCGGAACAGTCCTGATGGATGGATGATCCAGATCCTGGGTCCACGACCAGAAACAGCCTGCTGTGTTTTTTTCTTTTTTCATACCGCATACTGAAGTCACTTTTTAGTCTGCAGTATTATGGTGTCCTGGCTACTGATGTGCCAAGAACCACCAGAATTGATGATCTTGTCTTCAAGGTAAGCAGTGATGCTGGCGGTGATGGCCTTGTAAATTATAGTGAATTCTGGCAGATGGATTCAATTGAGTTCCATCAGCATGAGAGTGAGGTGGTAATATTTCTTCATTTTTCATTTTCATTTTTCATTTCATTTCATTTCATTTCATTTCATTTCATTTCATTTCTTCAGGCCCTGGATAAAACGTGCTGTGGCTTGTAGGATGCCATTAAGGGGTGCCAGTGTGGCGTCTGGTAGGCCATAGAGTAGGGCCTCACCACTATCAATATGAAAGAGCGGAAGGGCTTGAACAGCAGTTCTGAAGTTCCTTTCTGGAAGCAATAGTTTCATTTTCCATAGAAGAGTTGGTACATTTATGTCCACTAAATCAGTTCCTTTGCCCGATGTCCTGAATTGTTTTTCTGTTAATGTGCAATGCCTTCCTGAACATAAACTCGACTTATGGTGATTTTATTACATCCTATAACCTGGATGTGCTTTTTCTCTGAAACCTGCCTTCACTCTTCTTCTGCTCCTTGTGTAGATGAAGCTATTTGAATGGTATTTAATAACTCATCTCAGGTGCCATGATTGGAGAGGTGTGGTGCAGCGGCCAGGGCAGCTTTCTTTGGAGCATAGGGTTCACAGTTCGATCCCTGGCTCCGGCGGCAGCTCAGCTCAGCACAATGTGACTCTGGGCAATAGCTCACTTAATTTCCACGACGGCCCCCAGCACCTTGAGTTGTTTGTGCTGTACAAATACGGATTTACATTGACAAGGTGGCAGCCTGCCATTTATTTATAGATCCACTTAAACTGTGTTACAAGCAGTAACTATTTTTTCCCAACCAAATAAGCAAAAGAGGGACCCTGAGAAAAACAATTCTAAGGGAACATCCAACCAGGGAAGATAAAAAACTAAAGAACATCACAAGATGTCCCTACCTTAATTAAACAGAGGGCAGTAGCTCAAAAGTTTTTGAAAGTTAACCCACACAACAGCTCAACTGATTTTTTATTATTTATCATAATTAAATATTTTATCCTATTATAAAAAGGGTCAGACAAAAACACATAAATATTCATTCATAGAGAAAATATATCCCATTGCGCTGTAATCATATCAACATTACACAAATATTCATAAAACACAGAAATCCAGCCCACAATTAACAATATTCAAAAATAGAAATACACACTATGGGGCCGATTAGGATGGAGGATTTTCCGCCTCCTCCGGGCCGGCGGAAGCCACCTCCGGCCCGGCGGAGGCGGAAAATCCTCTGCGGACTCACCAAA
The DNA here is from genome assembly GCF_964263255.1 of Lissotriton vulgaris. Taxonomy (NCBI): domain Eukaryota; kingdom Metazoa; phylum Chordata; class Amphibia; order Caudata; family Salamandridae; genus Lissotriton; species Lissotriton vulgaris. The sequence goes on along the minus strand of NC_141695.1, from coordinate 148,285,501 downwards.
GACCCACCGCCGCATTACGATGGCTGGTGGGTCTTGGTTTCTGTCCGCTGCTTTTCCGCCGCGGTCGGATTACAACCGCGGCGGAAAAGCTCTCATTTGGCTGGCAGTGTCTATCAGACACCGCCGGCCAAATTAGGAAGCATTTGAAAACATGCTTTTCCGCGGCGGTTTTTCCGCCGTGGAAAAGCATGTGTACTTTTGATTTGGGGGGCCCGTTGCTGGCCCCCAGGGTGTTGGTGGGTGGGGGGTGCACATGGGGGGTACCTATGGTACCCCCCAGCATTTACATGCACAATGCGGCAGGCACCGCGCGGTGCCTGCCGCTTTGTGCATGTAAATGTTACACATGCACTTTTAACATTGCGGCGGGTGCTGCTTGAAGCAGCACCCGCCGCAATGTTAAATATCCAGGATGTGACCGCCAGGGTGGCGGTCACATCCTAATCGCACATGAGGGAACGCCGCAGCCCATGCGGACGTTCCCTCATACTCTGGGGTCGCGGACGGACTCAAGTCCGTCCGCGATCCTAATCGACCCCTATATATTCAGCAACCTAGAAACAAATACATCAAGCACATATAATGGATCCAAAATACATTCAATTACAAAGAGTGAAGGCCAGTAGTCATTACAGAAAACAAAAATATACAGTTCACAAAAATACAAAATACACACGGAAGAAAGTTCCAGAAGCATAATAGAAATTCCTTCATCAGGGCACACATTTCATGCTATGATCAATATTCATGTCCCAGGAGTGGTCATCCAAAAGATTTATTGGTACATAATACAGTGTGTACGGCAGGGCTGAAGAAACTGTCTTGAGAGGTAATGGCTACTTTCTTAACCTGGAGTCTGAGCCAGGCGGATTAGGTATCCTAAAATACTGAGGATCCTCGATATGAATCAGAAGATACATAGGTACACTCTAAACGCAGCTTCCACAAGCCAGTACAGGGAAGTCACAAAGGTAGGCATAAAAAGCCCCCCCGAAGGGTAAAGACAGGAATCGGTCTGCTTGTGGCCAAGGTATCACTTCATGTAGTCATGGGCCACCATAGAAGCGATACTTCTATTTGTAATTTTGCGTATCAGATAAGGACAAGCGTAGTCACAGGATATATGTTTCACAGGGACAGTTACACTCAGGACCTTGTGTGTTTGTTCCTTCCAGAAAACCGAAACCAAACGAGACTGCCGGCGGGGGTGTATATAGCTTTCTTTGGAGCATAGGGTTCACGGTTCGATCCCTGTCTCTGGCGGCAGCTCACCTCAGCACAATGTGACTCTGGGTAATAGCTCACTCAATTTTCACGACGGCCCCCAACGCCTTGAGTTGTTCGTGCTGTACAAATACGGATTTACATTGCAAGGTGGCAGCCTGCCATTTATTTATAGATCCACTTAAACTGTGTTACAAGCAGTAACTCATTTTCCAACAATACTAGATGATTTTTAGTTGAACCCACCATCACTTTCCTAGGTCCATTAATCTGTCATCCTTCAGGGAAAGGCTTTCAGTTCAGTAGAAATCTTGTAGATGTCACCGGTCCATGTATTAATAGAGCATCCTATTTTGCAGTAATAGGAGACCTACATTTTCACTTGGATGATTATGATTTAGATTCTGGCCTCACTAGGCATTTATCAGATTGGTTCTCTACCTATGCCCAAGGCTGTACATCTATTGGTCCTTATCTTCATTGACTCACATAAAGATTACTGATAACCTCCAATAAATCTTTTTTGTTGAAATCAATATGCCCAGTATTTTATTTATTAACATTTGTTTCTAAAGCAAATTTGTCTATAAAACAAGCTCCACATTTCATTTCAGGTCCAAAACCTCGCAAATTAAATTACTTGATGCTCTCATTAACATTAGTGATGACATATCTTTATTTAAGATCAACTTCATTAACAAGATCACATTACCTTGTGACACTATTATCTCTTTTCAATGCTTTCATTCCCATTGCAAATCCCACTCAGCTCCAAGGTATAATGATAAACTTTGCATTATGAAAGGGGAATGGAAAGCTCCTGAATGGAAGTGAAGAGTCTTCCATTCTCTGAAAGATAACATTACTTAAAGGTCCACCATTAGGAATTGCCATATCTGCAGTCCTTTTGCACGATGGCCTTACCTCATGAATAAAAGGGACAATGCAGGAAAACCTGCCTGTGAGAATTTCAAAAACATAAAAAGCTTTATGCATCCTATGGTCAGTACTATTTCTTCCACTTCCTTACAATAATTTTGTACTATTTTATCCACTTTCTGTATGGAAAGGATTTCTTATTCATATGAAGTTTGAAGCGCAACAGCCACTTACCTCTTTGAGTTACATAGATTATATCTTCTTTTCCTCCCTGGAAGCATTCAAATTACTCTCTAAGTCTGAAACCAATTCTAGTTTATCAAAGGTTAAATTAGGATTTCCCCTTGACCCATGTCTCTCCAGCTTCTTTCTATTAGCTGCACAAATTCTAGTTCTAAACTTGACTGCCCAATGTAATTCTTCTTTTTCTCCGGCCTCTGTTCCTGGCATCTGAAAACGTGCTTAGTACATCTACCATTGTCCTATTTCACTCTTAACCTTGGGCAAGATGTAAAAAGCTTTTTTAGGTAACAAATGGCTCGATTCACAGACCTGGGCTGTTTGCACCTGCAAAAAAGCATTTTGAAATGTACAAAACCCTATTTTGTGATTCCATAACCTATTACAGAATCGCAAAATGGGTTAGCGATTCAGTATAAGGAAGGGGCGTGTGAAAGAGGTCTCTTCCTATTAGAGACCTGCAGTGGAATGTGTGAATGTTTTGTGACTGAAATGCACTTGCAAAACATTTGCATTTTACTGCTAACTTCAAGTAGGTGGTAACCCAATCACAAAAATGTGAATGATTGAAAAAATGTTATTTAAAAGCAGGCCTGCTCTTAGGTAATGAAAATAAATCTTTTCAGTTTTTTTAGAAAAGTATCCCATTTTCCGTTAAGGTAAACGGGCTGCATTTAAAAAAAGAAAAACATTGCTTTATTTTAGAGCAATCATAGACATGGTGGTCTGTGACCCCAGCAGATCAGCATCCCTGTGAAATTAGTGATTCCCAATAGGTCACAAATTGTCCCTCTGGGCCGGTCACACCACCACGCACCGCGCACACTCCCCGTGGGTGTGCCCAGGCTGCCCCGCTCCCGCCGCTGCCTGCAGCTGTGCCCCTGACCACCAGGCGTGGTCTCAGCCTCTGTAGCGCAGCGCCGCCTCCTGCTGTCTGCTCGACTTTCTCCCCTGTTGCACGTTGTACCCTGCCTCTGTTATTTCGTTTTTGTTTCCTCTGTGTTGGTGCTGTTTCCCCTGCTGCCCTTCTGTGCCCAGCCTATTTCTCTCTATTTGTTTGTCCCTGTATTTAGTCCGCCGTTTTTCCCGCTGTGCCCCCGCAGCGTTTCCCGCCACCTCCCCGCTCCCCGCCGCTGATCCCCTGCGGCCCCGGCCCCTTCCACCTGGACCCTTCCCACTCGCCGCCCCGCCACCCAGCTGCCCCTCCCTCGCTCCACCCGCCCACTCTCCTCATATGGCAGAGTGGCAAACGCGCAGCGTTGACGCGCAGCGGGCGCGCCCTAGGCGCGCCGAAGGTGCGCCAAAGGTAAGCCCGTCTGCGCCCATCCGCGCCTGGACCATGCCCAGCGCCAGGACCCCTGGCCCCCGCAGACCCCAGCCCACCCGCCGGACGTACAACGCCGCCACCCTCAACGCACTCAACGCCGGCGGAATCCCAGGATGCTACCGAGCCACCCCGAGACGCACCCACGGACCCTTCTGCTGCTACTCCTGCAAGTTCACCTGCATCCGGACCTGCTCTACTCCTGCGCCACCCAAGACGAGCAACAGCAGCAGCCACCTGATATGCATCCTGCTCAACCCCCGCTCTGTCCACAGACACGCCGTCGAGCTCTGGAACCTGCTCGACACAACTTCACCAGACGCCGCCTTCCTCACGGAAACCTGGATGAACGCCTCTTCAGCGCCCGACATCGCCATCGCCATCCCAGACGGCTACAAGATCATCCGAAGGGACCGCATCAACAACACCGGAGGAGGCATTGCCATCATCCACAGGAACACCATCCGCATCACGACCAACACCGACGACACCCTCGCACCCGCCGAGCACCTGCACTTCCAGGTCCACATCAACCCCAAGACCACCCTCAGAGGCACCCTCATCTACAGACCCCCGGGACCACGCACACAATTCAGCGAAGACATCGCCGACTTCATCAGCCCGCACGCCCTCCCCTCAGCTGACTACATCCTCCTCGGAGACCTCAACTTCCACCCGGAGAACAACAACGACTGCAACACCACCACCCTGCTGGACAACATCGCCAACCTCGGACTCAAGCAGCTGGTCACCACCCCCACCCACTACGCCGGACACACACTCGACCCCGTCTTCTTATCCAGCAAGGACATCGCCTTCAGCCACACCACCGGACTCCACTGGACGGACCACAGCTGCGTCCACTTCAGCTTCAGAAGGACCACGATCCACCATCACCAGCAACAGGTTGCACGCAGAAGCTGGAACAAGATCAAAGCCGACAAGCTCGCGACCGCCCTGAGCAAGAACCCACCCACAAGCGCAACGAACCCCAGCCAAGCGACCACCAACCTCGCGAAGTGGATCAGCAACTGCGCAGACGACCTCGCCCCTCTGAAGACCCCGCCTAGCAAACTCGCCACCCGAAAACACCACCAACTCATCCACGCCACCAAGAAAACCGCATTCAAGGAACGACTGGACAACAACGCACACAACAGCAAGGAACTCTTCAACATCGTTAAAGAGCTCTCATACCCCAACGCCGGTAACAACGACATCACCCCTTCGCAAGACCTCTTCAACTCCCTCGCCTCCTACTTCCACAACAAGATCGCGGACATACACAACAGCTTCAGCACTCAACCGACGCACGCCACGACCGAACCACCGCCCCCCACCACCACCCTCCGCGCCTGGACCCCGATCAGCACCGAAGACACCGTCCGCACAATGAACTCCATCCACTTCGGATCTCCTACCGACCCCTGCCCTCACCACGTCTTCAACAAGGCCGATGCTGTCATCGCACCCCACCTGCGGGACATCATCAACACCTCTTTCGACACCGCTACCTTCCCGGAGAGCTGGAAGCACGCAGAACTCAGCGCTCTACTAAAGAAGCCATCAGCCGACCCCACCGACCTCAAGAACTACCGCCCCATCTCGCTGCTCCCGTTTCCTGCAAAAGTCATCGAGAAGACCGTCAACAAGCAGCTGGCCGCCTTCCTCGAGACGAACGGATCCCTCGACCTCTCGCAGTCTGGCTTCCGGGCCAACCACAGCACCGAGACCGCCCTGATCGCAGCCACCGATGACATCCGAGCTCTGCTTGACAACGGAGAAACAGCGGCCCTCATCCTCCTAGACCTCTCCGCGGCCTTCGACACTGTCTGCCACCATACACTAGTGCAGCGACTCAGCAACGTCGGAATCCAGGAGAAGGCACTGGAGTGGATCATCTCCTTCCTCGCTGGTAGGACACAGAGAGTCCGCCTCCCCCCGTTCAGATCTGAAGCCACCGAAGTCATCTGCGACGTTCCTCAAGGCTCCTCGCTCAGCCCAACCCTCTTCAACGTGTACATGAGCCCCCTCGCAGACATCGCACGCGAGCACAACCTCAACATCATCTCCTACGCCGACGACACCCAGCTGATTCTCTCCCTCACCAATGACCCCGCCACCGCCAGAGCCAACCTCCATGAAGGGATGAAAGAGGTAGCCGAATGGATGAAGAACAGCCGCCTGAAACTGAATTCGGACAAGACAGAAGTCCTCATCCTGGGATCCTCACCCTCCGCCTGGGACGACTCCTGGTGGCCCCCCGCCCTAGGCAGCGCACCCAAACCAACAGACCACGCACGCAACCTGGGCTTCATCCTGGAGAAGACCTGCACTGGCTCCCGGTCAACAAAAGAATCACCTTCCGACTCCTCACCCACGCACACAAAGCCCTACACAACCAAGGACCAGGATACCTCAACAGCCGCCTCAACCTCTATGCTCCCACACGCCAGCTTCGATCAACCGGCCACGCCCTCGCCACCGTCCCCCGCATCCGAAGAGCCACCACAGGGGGACGGTCCTTCTCCTACCTCGCCGCCAAGACATGGAACTCCCTCCCGACCCACCTCCGCCTGACCCAGGACCACCTCGCCTTCAGGAAGCAACTCAAGACCTGGCTGTTCGAGCAGTAGCGGACCCCCCTCCCCTAGCGCCTTGAGACCCTCTGGGTGAGTAGTGCACTATATAAATGCTTTGATTGATTGATTGATTGACCTACCTCATGACTATTAACCGCATCGCTGCGGCGGTTATTTTTCCCCTACGCAGCTTTTTTCTAAAAGCCGCGTAAGATGACGAGCTCAGCTCGTCATCCGCACACGCCCCCTGTGGCTGATGACGAGCTGAGCTCGTCATCAGCATCGAAGGGGTTAATGAGGTAGGTCTGTTTGTGACCCATTGGGATATGCAAACAGTGTAAAATGCACTGTAGTACATCGCCATTTGCAATTACCTTACATTGAATCACAAAACTTTGCTAATAGGTAATCACAAACACAAAGGTATGTACATCTGACCCCTTGGCTTCTAAACCTGTGGAGAAAAAAGTTAACGAACACATTTTGGAATATGTGGAAGCTAATGCCCTTCAGGATACAACAATACTCAGTGAAGACGTGAACATCCAGAAAGCCACACCCTATAACTATGGGGATTTGACCAACTCAGTAACCGCACATTATCTCTGTATGAAGTTGAACATCCCAGAAACCACACACTATCTCTGTGGGGAAATGAATATCACTATGATCACACACCACCTTTCTGGGGACTGGAACATCCCAGTAACCACATGCTATCTCAGTCCAGACTTGAACAGCACTATAATCACACACCATATTTGTGGGAACTTCAATAAGATTAATTTCACACACCCTTTCAGTGTGTAATTAAACATTCCTATAATTGTGCATAATCTCTGTGGGAACTTGAACATCCTTATCTTAAAACGCTACCTCTTGTAGGACTTTCATCATGGTTGGAGACAGTATCTTTGAAGAGACTTACAGCCAGATTCATGAAGGTGAATTGCGCTCGCAAAGGGCCAGATTCTCAAAATCTGGCCCTTTGCGAGCGCAATTTTTGAATTTGGGATTCATCATCCCAAATGCAAAACTCGATAATAGCGAATTCGCAAATTTGCGAGGAATTACATTTAAGGAATCTCTATTTGAGATTATTAGATGCAATTCATCATCCATTTTCAAATTGCGAAATCGCAAATTCGGGCCGCTATTTACCGCGAGGTCAAACCTCGTGGTAAATAGCGAAAACTCGGAAAAATGCTTTTAAAAGCATTTTTCTAAGTTGCATGTTGCACACACACACACAACACCTGTTTAAATTAGCATTTAAGGGGTGCTACAGGGTGTCCTCTGGACCCCCCTGGCACCCTTTAAATCGCTATCTTATTTGCGATTAGCTAATTGCTAATCGCAAATAAGGAATACTCCCGATTCATTCCTATGGGCCTTTTGGCCCATAGAAATGAATGGGGAGTTATTCCTTATTTGAGATTAGCAATTAGCTAATCGCAAATAAGGAATCTGTAGGAATCGCAAAAAATATTGCTATTCATACAAAACGTTGAGAGTCTGGAATAGCGATTCCTTATGAATCGCTATTTCAGACTCGCAAAACTTTCCAATGATGAATCAGGCTGTATGAGACTACTAGGATCACATTCCATCTTGATGGGATTAATTACAAACCCTCCCTAGGCAGATATTAACATAGCATGCCATTCTGAGGGAGATGTGGTCTAATAGCTGCTTTGAAATAAGTGAAAGTAACTATTCCACTTCATCACATTGTTTGATACCATCATTTAATTTCTCCATGTGTTCGGTCCTTATCTCCTAAGACTTTGAGGAATAAACAACACCTGTTTGAATTTGCATTTAAGGGGTGCTACAGGGTGTCCTTTGGACACCCCTGGCACCCTTTAAATCGCTATCTTATTTGCAACTAGCAAATTGCTAATCGCAAATAAGGAATACTCCCCATTCATTCCTATGGGCCTTTTGGCCCATAGGAATGAATGGGGAGTTATTCCTTATTTGCGATTAGCAATTTGCTAATCGCAAATAAGGAATGTGTAGGAGTCGCATTTAATTTTGCGATTCCTACATGAATCCTGTTTTGCGAGTCTGTAATAGCGATTCCTTATGAATCGCTATTACAGACTCGCAAAACGGGTCTTTGATGAATCTACCTGCAAATCACAATGCTTTAACCTTCAACAATCCAGGTTCCTTTTGCAATACTTGTCTTCTTTATGTGTGTCTTTGCCCATGTAGAGATCTCTGCTTCTGTTTGGTTAAGTTTGCTGTAAGAAATTCCATGTACTTACATGCATACATACATATACACATACCTTATGTTAATATTCCATGATAGAAATAAACCCAGATTAGCAGCTTATAATTCTAGTGTCCATATCGTATATGTTCTGTAAATGAGGGAAGTTCAAATCTTATGGGCCAGATGTACGACCAGTTTATTTTGAGCCTCGAAATTTGTGACAAATTGCGAGTAGCAAATTGCAAGGCGCAAAATAAAATGTAGAACAGTGTCTTTAACACTGTTTGCGATTCCCAATGGGGTTGCAAATTTAGAGGCTCATTAATATTAATGAGCCTCTCGCAATTTGCGAGCCCATTGGGAATGCCAGCCCTCCCAGGAATGGTGGCCTGCTGGGTTCAGCAGACCACCATGTCTGGGACTGCTTTGAAATAAAGCAGGTTTTTTTAAATGCTGCCGGGATGCATTTAAAAAAAAATGTTTTAGTTTCATAATTTAAGGGCAGGCGGAGGTCGCTGGGACAACTCCCTTCCCTTAAAAAATACTTTCACATGCATCTGCAAAAGGGAAGGGGTCCCCTGGGGACCTCTTGCCATTTGCCAATGCATTCCCATCTACTTGAAGTAGGTGGCAATTGCGACTGTTTTGCGACCGTATTTGAATGAATAGGCTTTGTACATAGCCAATGATGTTTTTGCATATGCAAATGGGTTCGCAAACCCATTTGCGCATGCAAAAATGGGTCGTACATCCGTCCCTAAGTTACTAAAGCTGTACCTGGTATGTGTAATGGAATACTACATTTCAGTCAATGTAATCTATGTTCTCTGTATGAAGTGTGCAGTAGGAGGCTTGCACTACACTGTAAATGCTTGTTCTGTACTTGCTCTGTGTATGAGGAATGCTCACATGTGTCCCAGATGCCACTTATGAAGTAAAGCTGCCTTGTGATTCCTTTTCTTTTTATGTGAGGGAAGTTTGAACTGTTGATGTTTTCCTAGAGACAATCTGGCATATACTACACCTGTTCCTTGATTTTGAAGCTTGCATTGTGATTGCGTGTGCCTTGCCTGTTGTGTGCAAGGAATTTTGGGGCAGATTTACCAGCCCCTTGCGTCATTTTTGGACTGCTGTTGTGTCACTTTTTGTGACACAGCGGCAGCGTAAAAATGCAGCCCATTTACAACGTGATGGTATGCAACCTTTACAACGCAACTTTTACCACGCAGTGCTGTTACAACGCATGTATTACAACGAAAACCATTACAACGCATTACACAGGGGGGCGCTCTAGAATAAGGAATAGTTTTAATTTACTATCCAACACCTTCCCTAGTGTCCACGGGGACTGGAGTTGGAATAGTAAATAAACCTATTCACTATCCAGCACCCCCAAGTGTAATGCGTTGTAAAGGTTTTCGTTGTAATACTTGCGTTGTAACAGCATGCGTGGTAAAAGTATGTGTTGTAACGTCATACATCCCAACGTGATGCATCTAGGGAGATGGGTCACATTGTACAGATCTGCCTAACATTATACCTGCATCAGGTGTAATGTATGCAGTGTGTATGTTCCCATTCAGGAAAGCCTCCAAAAAGTAACGCAGTGCAATCTACAAGATTTAACTGCACCAATTCTAGGATGCCACTATTCACATGAGGCACAGGGTCAAGGCTGATTTGCATATAGCTAGGTCTGAACTGAGGTGGTGCTACAGAAAAATGATGGATTCACATCAGATCTATGACGGGGGGTGAGTGTCTGAAAAGTTTGCGCACTCTGTCCATCATCTCCTTGTGCTTGCTTTGTTCGCGCTAAGTTGGCCGGGTATGCCAAGACGTGGGTCCCTTGCTCACTTTGCCACTGGATTCAAGCTAGCCTGGCTGATTAGGAGTGTTACCCCAAAACCTGTCTAGGATGCATTTTAATGGTTCATGGAAGCCCTGACTTGGTTGTTCGGGCTGGACTGTTCCAATGAGGCACATGGTAAAGACTGATTTGCATATAGATGGGTCTGAACTGAGGTGGGGAAGTGAGCTAAAGAACGATGATGGATTCATCTCAGATCTGTGACTGGGAGTGATTGTCTGAAAAGTTTCAGTGCTCCGGCCATCTTCTCCTTGTGTTTGCCCTAAATTGGCAGTGTATGCTCAGACGTGGGTCCCTTGCTCACTTTACCACTGGATCCAAGTAGCCTGGCTGATGGAGGTGCTATCCAAAAAAAGTCTCAGGATGTTTATTTACATTTCAGGAAAGCCCTGACTTGGCAGTTCGACTGGACTATTACCATGAGGGACAGGGTTGAGACTGAATTGGTTATAGCTGGGTCTGAACTGAGGTGGCGTAGTGAGCTAAAGAACGAGGATGGATTCAACCCAGATTTGTGACTGGGGGTGAAGTGTCTGAAAAGTTTCAGCGCTCTGTCTATCATCTCCTTGTGTTTGTTTTTTTCCCTCTTCTTTCTCAGTGCAATGAAATATTTTTGGTGTACACGCTCTATACAAATGCTGTGTAACATAACTTTGTAATTCATTTAGAAACGTATATGTGAAATAGATTTTAATTGATTGTCACCAAACAAAGCTAGAATAGGAGGTAGGTGAAAATAGAGTATCCAGAGACAGAATGTACAGGTGAAATTGTATGCAATTCAAAGAAATCCTGCAAACCGTGTTATTTTGGAGTCTACCTCAAAGATTTTGTACGGCTTCCTGGATAAAACCAATGCTTTGCAGAGGATCATCTGGCATTGTTAAAAAGGGGTTAAAACAATTGCAAGTGCATTGAACAATCATGTTTACACTTGTTGCAACCAGATGTTTCTGGCTGTACCCTATATGTATACAAGGTTAGATTTACTAACTTTCCATACAAAGCAGTGCAGCACCCAAAGTTTCTGAGATGTGTTGCATAAAAGGGGAAAAGCATAACAACAGCAGTTCTACTAAGATATAGTGATGTTTTACTCACTCCTTGCTTGGTGCCCTTTAAGCTGTCATGACTTAACACAAACATCCTTGAACCACAATGTGTGAGTGTCTATATGTGTGTGTGTGTGTGAGTGTGTGCAGAAACTATGCAATAGTCTCTTTTCCCCCTTTGCGTGCATGCTGTACAGTGCAATACACATGCAAAGCTGGAAAAATATGGAGACATTTTTCAAACGTGTTCCACTAGTACATCTGCCTCATATGTTTGTCTATAAATAAAGAGCTCGGGATTTCCTTCAAACCCCATGGGTAGATAAAAGAGAAGCAAAGGTAGCACAAAATTGCACAGGACACTACTTTGTCACATTGAAGGCAATTTTTCCAACGCAAATCCTGATTTGCTTTGGAAAGTAAAAACCACCACACTTCTTTGTGCTGGGTTTGCGTAACATTTATGATGCACAACCTGTGCAAGGTGTTAGTAACTCTAGGCTGCTCTTTCTCCGGCATTTTTCATTTTGGACACCTCTATCAGGAGTTTAAAACAAGAATAATGAATGAAGCATTGAAAATCCCCCTTTCTGCTCTAATTCGGAGCCCTCTTGGCTACTCCGGTCCTGTGTGAATCCAAAGAAAAGATCCCAAGTGGAATATTCGTTTGAACACAGAGCACATTTCCTAAATCAGCTAACCAACACAACATGTTATAATTTGTTCCATTGCGTTGTAAGTTACTTAGACTTCAGCACATTTGGAATTGACTTGTTTTATGTTACATGCTGCAATGTTTCCTCTAGTAATATAGTATGGAGAGTGGAATAAACATGCAATAAGCCACGGTTCTAAAGGGACAGTTGCAACAAATACAGAATTAATGGAGTTTAAAGTTTAGTGATCATAGCTCACCCTCATACAAGACCGCAGCAAGGAAACCGAAAAGTGTCAGAAGTGATGTCATGATGCTGTAGGAAGGTGCCTGGTGATGGAGAGGGTCTGCTTGAAGCCTGTCGCCTGCTTTTCTGTGAACTACACCTCTGGGGATGCTGCATTTATCTCCTGGAGAGAAGGAAACATTCTCCCTCCAATCCCTCACCCTCACCCCCCCCCCCCCCCCCCCCCCACCTGGCATTCAATCGAACGCAGCACCTGTTGCCAGAGCCAGCTCTTGCTTGGAGCGCGCCCTGGGAGAAAATACATTTGCTTCCCTCACTGCAGCTTGTGACTTGCCTGTGAACACAAACATCTTGCACCTCTCCCAGGTCACCTGAATCGCCTACGGTTTTTTTCGGTCAGGCTAGTTGATGTTACGTTGTTTGTTGTGGTGGGGGTATTGGTGTGTCAACGGCAGGGGGTGAAAGATGGCGGGACACGAGAAGGGGCTTACAGGGGGCCTCATTTATGAGGCCCTGAGTCACTTTTACGCGGCTAGTGCGTCACTTTTTGTGACACAACAGCAGAGTAAAAAATGTGCCTTGTTGCACCAAATAAACACCTGGGCTACATTATACCTACAGCAGGTATAATGTAAGCAGGGGGGGGGACGTTCTAACGCAAGAAAAGGTCATAGAAGTGACGCAGTGAAATCTACAGGATTTCACTGCGCAACTTCTAGGATACAAATGCGTCAAATTCTTACGCCTGCCTCACAGCAAGCGTAAGACTGACGCAGGCCCTTTCACATGGGGCTTGCCCCATGAGAAAGGACACATTGCTGGAGTTGCGTCACTTTTGTGACACACTCTAGCAATGCGTGCCTTTTGCGCCATACAGATACGTCAGAAATACTGACGTATCTGTAACTCCTTGCGCCATGATGCGGCGTACTGTAAGTATGATCCATCATTGGTGTCGCAAGGACGGCGCAATGAAAAGTGACGCATCGCTGTTTTGAGGCAGCAATGCGCCACTTTTCATAAATGAGGCCCAGGGTGTTTAATACAGCGTTTGCAACCTATTAGAACAACTTTAAACTAAATGACTGGAGCCAAGGTAGGGGGGCACTGCTATGGGCAAGTCCTTAATGCACAGGGCTCAATGAGCCCCACTGAAGATTAGTGACCTGGCCCGGGCCGGCCCGCTCATGCCCAAAGCCGACCATGCCTGCTTATGGTCTCGTGTACACACCACATTGATCTCATCAGCAGACCAACCAAACTAAGAACTTGCATAAATGAATCTCTGCGTGCCTCCAAACAGGACCCACTGCCCCCAGACAACAAAGGGGGTCCCTCCTCTCTATTCAGGCCCCTTCTGAGAAAGAAGCCAAGACACGCCGCTAGAGTCGAACAACTCAATTCATTGTCATTGGATAAAACTCATACCTCAGAACGTACTGACTCACTCACCATGATAATGCACTAGGCATCAAACTAATACATTGTTAACTTTACAGTTCTCCTGACATGATGAACAAATGTAACCGGCATCAAACTGGTATAAAAAATAGTCCGGGCACCAAAGAAAAAGAGGCCCCCATTCTCTATCAGATAGCTCGAAAAGTTACCTACATTGGCAAAACAAGCCCGTATTGGGGGTATTTTGCAAGGTAAGGGAAGCTGCATTCTTTTGTGTTTGCTGCAGACTATGTTAGTTTCAATGTCAGTGAAATCAACACAAAAAACCAGCCCACATGGACATAAAACAGGGCTACATATTGCTAAAAAAACTATAGGGCAGTAGGCCGCTGACACTTACTAGCTTGTTTGTATCTTAAGTTCATGCACAGACCCAAATGCCTCTGGGGCATATTATCAAGAAACAGCGTTAACAATATCGTCGCTTTAGCGGCAGAAAACTGCAGCTACAGCGGCGATAATGGGCTTGATAATACGCCCATATTCCCCATAGAAGCCCAAGTTCTGGTGCGAACATGGTCATTCTCTAAGGGGTATTATCAAGCCCAATATCGCCACTTTAGCGGCAGTTTTCTGCCGCTAAAGCGGCGATAATGTTAACGCCGTGCTTGATAATATGCCCCTCTATGCCCCTATCTGTTTCTGATTCTATGAATATTAGGTTTGCTGGCTAGTGTATCAGCCACTTGTCTTTCTACTGACCTGCTGGTATTGTCCTCTCCAGGACTTGCTGTACTTCTGGCAAATGTGCCTCCTCACATGATCAGGGTCCCTTCTTAAATCCTTTTTTACACACTTCTGTCTCTCAAGAAACTTAACACAATTGAAAACAAACTTGACACTTGTTTTCCTTCTCTTGTGCTTTCATATGACCTCATCATGAAATGATAAACAGACAATCCAAACTAGCCTGAATTCCGTCCCTTAGCAATTATATATATTTTAGTTTTTTCATACTGCTCAATTATTACCTCCTTTTTAAATCAGTTAAAATTATATAAACCCTGAACATATTATTAACCCTAATACTAATGCTAACCTATAATTAATATTTAACAATACTAAATAAAGGCTAAATATTATAATTATACTATATACATTTAAAAATAAGTAGACTCTCTTACTAGTAGAATATCATTTTGAATTTATTAATTAAATTCATTAAAATGTCTTGACATAATGTCTTAGATTTTTTTTTAACCACAAACATACTTAGCAAAGAGGATGTTGGTTGTATAATAGCACCACTAATATAGAACTGCAAAACTCAGTATTAATCCAAAAGATCTCTGAATATAAATCAGAAAAGATACTTAAAAGAAACATGAAAATAAAATATAAAAATATGTAGGAAAATGGGAAAAGCCTCAGCAGGGTATAACGGAGTTGTGACATTAATATGGGACTCGTAACATAATGCTAACTTTAACCGTAACCCTAAACAACAGTGAGGTGGTATCCAGAGATGGGCAAGTGCAGGACACCCAACAGAAATTGGTTAATGTTCCATTATTTTCGTTGAGTAGCGATGACGTCTGCCAAACTCTAAATAACCTGCTAAGACATGTGTTGTCTAACATATATAAAATAGTTTGAATGTATTGTAAACAATAAGATACCATTAGCCTAACCCTACATGTATTACATTTATTTAAAATGGGTTTCATTTGCTAATTTAATTTCCAAAACAAGGAATTCCTATACTAAACCTAATGGTACTCTTATTTCATACCCTAGACCTTAACCCACTGATATATTTTTAATGTAATTATTTATAATTAATTACATTTTTTCTCAAAATTGAAAGTTTATGCTAAAGTAATCCTGACCCTCAACTACAACGATAGTAAATATTTTATAATTGATATCTAATATCATAAGAGAGAATAGCGTTTCCAAGATAATGGTGTAGAGGAAATGTTCAGAATGGTAATGATATATGACTCTGGTGAAAATAAAAACTCTGTAGAACATTTAGAGTTCAGAAGAGGGATAGTGTCACTGTCAATCTACAGTGCAACTCTCCCCCATACAGAGCTGGTGAAGTGTGGGGTCCCCTAGCTCTACTGTCTCAGACCTCTTACTTGATGGCCTATCCGACACAGGCCTATCAGGTCACAGTGATGGTCGTCTTGTCCTCTTAAGGACAGGGCAGTCATCACTAGGGTTCTCTGCAGGGTATAGAGGTATGGATTGAATACTCTCATTAGCCCCATTGTACAGAAAGAAAACTGGCTGCGCAACAGGTTACTGACCTTTTTTTGTGTTCCAAGAATACATTTTTGGAGTTTATTCTTAAAAAAACAAAACCTGTGCTAAGCGAGTGCATCAAACATGGGGCCTGCTTATCAAAAATCCCAGTTTTCAATGGGGAGCTACCACAGTGGCCACTTTACAGCAGTAAAATATCTGCCTGCCTGGCAAGGAGTAGTAAATATGACAGGTGGTATTCCTGTAATCTGATAGACCAGCAATGAAACTCTAAAAAAAGGCTCTCTGTCTCTAATGAACAAAGCTGCACCTTATACAAATGGCAGTCTCCCTTTCTATGAAGTTTTTAGGTTTCTCTCTAACCTTTTCTTAAATAGACATGATCATATGTCATGGTATGTTATGTTATGTTACATACTCTTATAATGCGCAAAGATACTCCGAGGAGTGTCCCGGTGCGAGTCCTTGAGGAGTTACCTAACTGTCACTAGGGGAAGAGGTAGGTTTTCTAAAAGTTTCTAGAAGGCTAACAGGTCTTGGGTATTGCCCAAAAGAAATGGAAGAGCATTCCAAGCCTGGGCAGCCTTAACGGCCAGTATAGGAGAGAAATAATTACCTATCTCTAATAGCGTGGTTTTCATGTTACAGGAGTGTACCAGTGTCCTACCTTCATAAGAGATTACCAGGTCTCCCTACACTTCATGTTTTTGATTGAACATAAGGAACTCTTTACTATGGTCCCACCAGGTGAAAACATCCGTTTGTGTCTACCTAAGTTAAGCATATCTGGTACTAATTTGTATATCAAATGGATGGTGCACCAAAATAAGAAGTCCGCAGCAGGTATAGTAGTTTCAACAAGTTCCTTTATTATTGTAAATCTTTAAAAGGCCTCAGCCAACACGTTTCGTTCCCGTAGGAACTTCGTCAGGGCTATATTATTTTTTTACTGTCTCCCATGGAGTAACCAAGGAAATGCAGATCACAAAAAAACCATCCATGTTGTGGGCAAATACACCTCTAAATCTTCTAACTATTGAAAGAGACGTGGTCAGTCGGGTAGCAGAAAATCACAATTGCATCAAGTATGCATAAAAGTGGTAACAGTCCAAGTGAGCGAAGAGAAATAATATTCCAAAGCAGTTAGTCATAGGATCAAGACTGCAGGTAGGTTGATCATTGGGCCATATATTGGGGACACAACTGTATGGTAACGTGAATACTCAGCATGGACTGCGGCCTAATAGGACTTCCTAGTCCCAGCCCTACGAAACCGCTACTATTGGATCTTGGGTGTCACGCCTTAGATGACATTGCCCGTTTTAAACCATTAGCCCTATGGAGGAGGCTATGGTCCACCCCAGAACTGGCAATGTATGCTAAGGCAGTGTTGGATGTACGCTCTATTAAGGGTGCGGGAAATCTCCCCTGGTTTAGGCAGATCAGACTGCTCTTGGAGGCAATGGGACTAGGAAACCTGTGGTCTGACCCTGTCAACAGCCCTTTTCCACTAAAAAGCTATTACTGGACCATGATTAGCCAGAAACACTTCAGCCAGACCATGGCTTCAACCCTGTCTGGGAGGTTTCTGGAACTAAAAAATGATCCTCTATTAGAGGAATATTGGGATACCATCACCAGGTCCAGTGATAGGAAACTATACCATCAGCTTAGGGTTGGTTGTCTACCCATCTGTTTATTGTATTTATAATCATGTCTATCTTCGATTATTTTAAATATTACGTGTCTTTTTATACCCTCTGGAATGGTATATTTCTTGAATCTATATTTATTAACCCTGTTTGTTTTTCCGTGGCTGCATGCACATTAGAAACAGTCTTTTATGATGAATTGAATCGAAATAAAGACATTTGAATTGAATTGAATTGAATTGTTGAATGTTTTGACCGCATTCCAGTCGCAAACATTCATACATACTTCTGAGTCTCGTTATTAAGCTACCTCCTATTAGCGACTCGCAAATCCAATTTCCCATCTGGTAGTAGCTTACTCTATCGCATATAAAGCTTATTAAATTGAAAAATGCTTTTTTATTTAGGTCTCAAACCGCCCCATTCTGCAAATTGGGCCATTTGCTAATTGAAAAAACCTTCATACACCTGGCCCTTTATGACTATTTCACTCAACTTTTTAATTCCAATCTTCACCTTCATCAAGGTTACTTTCAGCCTCACTATTCCTAGTTATGACATGACACATTAACTATTAAATAGCTACTATGGTGGGTACTTATCCTACTGCTTTAGTTTCTTAATACTTTTTTCTCTTATATGGAGTCTATAACCTTTTTTAGGGACATATGATTTTCCCTGCTGTGGTATGACCTTGCTTCCACAGACTACATTCTAAAAACAGATCATCTTCACAACCAGTGCTCAAGCTCTTTTAATTGGATCTTTTGCTACATTTCTTCATCTTCTTATTCTTATGTTTATCAATAGGTGTATTTATGATATAGTTATGTTCACTTTTCACCTCCCTATGATCATGGGATAACTGTCACTCCTTTTCTACGCGGCATGTTTGGTCCAACATGGAAGCAGACTTTTATTTTGTTTATTCTTCTACATCCCACGTGGGTGTCCCCTCTTTTCTATGTACACTACTTTGGGAATGCTTGTGAGATACTTCATCTCTACTCATTAAAAGTAATACAAAATATATCTTGTTCCTGCCACATTTATATTTATGTTTAAATCATAAATCTGATGTTATGTTGTATACTTTACAGCCTTGAAGAAGTCACTCTTGTAAAGAAACATGTTTCAGCTGAGGCAGTGAATTATATTGATGTTTACTTTTTGTTGAAGACTTCATGTTCCAGGCAGGTCGCTCCCCATGCCGCAACAGCACCACTTGCTGTGTCCTTGCTCCAATTCGCTGATGCTGCCTCCGCCGCGAGTTTGAGGCACTCCTCCAACCACAGGCTACCACCTGCGCCTCATCCCTTTTGGCCAGTGGTAGGCTGTAGAGTTGTTTATTTTGTACCTGTATTGCCTGTGCTCATTTGTTTAACTGTTCGTTTTCATTCCTCATTTCCCCTTTGTTTTTCATGCCCTGTGCCCTTTTTGCTTTCTGTTCCTCGCCGTTCCTGCCCCCATTTTCCTGCCGCTGCGTCCCCTGTGGCCTACCCCGGCTCATCCATTCGTCCACTCTCTCCTCCCAGCTGCTCCTACCTTCCAACTCCCCTTCTTATGGTGGCTGCTGCTGGACGCGCGCAGTGGGCGCGCCTAAGGCAAGCCTGTCTTCACCCGTCCATGCCTGGACCACGCCCAGCGCCAGAACCCCTGGCCCCCGTGAACACCACAACACCCAACGCCGCTAAGATGCCAGCACCCTCCGCACACTCAACATCGGCCAATCACACACCTGCTTCCTGGCCACCCCGAAACGCACACAAGGACCCTTCTCCTGCCGGACCTTCAGCTTCACCAGTATCCGTTCCACAAATCCACCCACCCGGAAAGAACCCAACTACCTCAGAGGCATCCTTCTCAACAACCGCTCCGCCTGAAAACACGCAGTTGAACTCTGGGACCTACTCGACTTAACATCCCCAGACGTCACCTTCCTGACAGAGGCCTGTCTGAACTCCTCCTCGGCACCTGACATCGCCATAGTCATCCCGGATGGCTACAAGATCATCCACAGGGATTGCACCAACGGAGTAGGAGGAGGAATCACCATCGTCCACAGGAACACTCTCAGAGTCTCGACCAACACCCGCAGCACGGCCGAACACCTGCACTTCCAGATCCACACCGATCCCAACACCACCTTCAGAGAAACTCTTCTCTACAGACACCCCGGACCCCGACCACAGTTTAGCGACTCCATTGCCGACTTCGTCAGTACTCATGCCCTTGCCTTCACAGACTACATCCTTCTCGGGGACCTGAACTTCCACCTCGAGAACAACAATGACCGCAACTCCACTTGCTGATCAGTGTCAAAGTGCAAGTGCTCCCTAGGTAAATTGTTATTGTGATTGGTTATCCAAGATTGGCAAATTTGTTTTACCAGTAGGTCCCTAGTAAAGTGCACTGATTGTGCCAGGGCTGGTGATTCAAATGCTACTAGTGGGCCTGCAGCACTGATTGTGCCACCCACCTGAGTAGCCCTAAAATGGTGTCCCAGACGTGCCACTGCAGTGCCTGTGTGCAGTTGCCAACTGCCATGCTGACCTGAACAGTGTCGCAACTGTGGATTATTTTGATGCAAAACCTTGAACTCATTTTAAAGACTTATTCTTGAATTGCGTATGCTGTATTTTTATAATTTTGGTCTTGTGTAGTTTGGATAAAGATACTTTATTTTTCTAAAATGATGTGGAGTCCATTTGTGGTGTTTTCACTGTGTTACTGTGAGTATTGGTACAAATACTTTACACATTGCTTTTGAAAAGCCTGTCTGCTCGTATCAAGCTACTGAAGTGGTGAGCAGGGGTTATCTAAAGAGTGTATCCCCTTACTCTGACTAGAAGCAAGGGTCCCTATTTGGACATTGGTACCTACCTCTGCCAACTAGAGACCCCTAGATCTAACAACCGACCATCGCTGCATCCACTTCACCTTCTGGAAACCCACCACGCACCACCACACCCAACATATCCCCCACCACTGCTGGAGCAAAGTCACAGAAGACCAGCTAACCACATCCCTCGCCCGCAGCCAACCCACCGCCGCCCGCAACCTCAGACAATGGGTCAACCTTCATAAGAGATTACCAGGTCTCCCTACACTTCCTGTTTTTGATTGAAAGTAAGGCCTGCTTTACTATGGTCCCACCAGGTGAGAACCTCCATTTGTGGCTACATATGTTAAGCAAATCTAGTACTAATGATATGTACATACATCTTATATAGATCATTCTCTATAAATATGGGTTTATATGTTGTGTGCTATCTTGGTTAACCAACTACGCCTTTGTCTAATCTTTTATTCTTCTGCATTCATACTTAGAATATGTTTACTTGCTTTTTTTGATACATTCCAATTTGATGGTGAATACATTTCAAATACCTGGTGTGTCACTTGTTACCCATCATGGTCATTTTTTAGGTGGGTATTAGTTAGGAAAAATCAATACAAAAGTGGTCCAGCACACTTAAACATAGAATAACCACGTTTTTTTATATACACATATTAATCATTCAAAGGCAGAATCAGTGGTATTTGTGGAAGTTCATTCTTTATTAAATCTTCATTTAAAAGTCTGTAGCCATAGCCAACGCGTTTCGTCCTTCACAGACTTCTCCAGGGCTACAAATGACAAATATATACAAAATTATTCCCCAAAATAATGATACAATATTTACAATTAAAACAATTTGCAAATTTCATACATTTTTACAATCCTATTCTCAATATATACAATATATTTTACAGACCTATTCTCAATATTAGCAATAGTCATGTGATCTGAGACAAACAATTATATGAATTCCTTTGCAATTTACATAGTATTACCAATAATCATGTAATATAGGACATACGATTTTATGAATTCCTTCACAGATTCTGAAACATTTGCCTTCATACATTTGTAACTTTTTATAAGTAAAAAAGAGAGAGCTTCAATAATGCACTACGGCCTCTTTTATATTAAATAATTTCTTTCAATTCTTTCCTTTCAGTTAATTTCTCTTTTTTCTTCATTCCACATTCATTTAGGATCTTAATGGGTTACTCTTTTTTCTTCATTCCACATATATTTGAGATCTTAATGGGTTACTCTTTGAAGTTAAATTACCAAATAAACTCTGTATCATAGAGTGGTCGTTAGTCACTTTTCTTTGAGTGGTCGTTAGTCACTTTCAATATGTCCTCTATCAAAGACAATTGTACATCATAAATCTACAATGAAATAGGAAATATCACCCTTAATTTTATCCATATTATTTTCCGCAATATGCACAACAAGGCATGGGATCACATACAAGTGTCATAATTACATCCACATACTAGAATTATACCTCATAAAAGGTTTTAGATCCTTCTAGTGATAACACTTCCTCTAAGTCGGTGGTGTCTTGCTTTCAGGTTTGGCGAATAGCTTCAAAGTCAGTGGTTCCTTTAGTGGGTCACTATAAGAAGGAGGAGAAGGAATATTGGGATGGTTTCAAGTGTTTCCTATTTACTCAGGTAAATCTTTACTAAATGAATTATTTTCTTATATTTATTTTTATCATTACTGCCACATTTGTAGTGTTTATTCTAATTTAAAAATGTCCTTAAGAAGAGATTTTATTTGCAGGGCGACATCATATTGTGTATTTTACATATTTATGAGCCCAAACAGAGTACTACCGTTACTCTAATGACCTTAATAGCAAAGCGGTGTCACAACAATTGGCGCCATATTGGAGCGTATATTTTAGGTTTAAAGCATTTTATTAAGACAAAAACCTAGGGGGAGGGAACAGGAGGTTAGGGTTACATACATTCAAGTGAAAGAAGTTAAGCGTGATACTATGAGTGCGAAGGTGGACAAGGCTACTGTGGAAAAGGAAACAACGGCAAATGAGAAAGGCTGAGTATAATCAACACCATCAGTCTGAGCAGAAAAGGGAAAGCAATAATACAAAGAAAGCCAACCCACCATCCCCTAGAACTCCCCCCGAACACCCCAACTCACCCAAACCCCCCCCCCCATGAGCCCAGCCCTGTTACCCCCCTTGTCGGTTGAAATCACCGGTGGTGTCAATCTTAGAAGCCTGAGGAACCTCGGGCAGGTGAGTTCCCTAAATTCCGTAATTAAAAGCGCGTGAAAGGGTTGCCATAGCTCATCAAATTGGTCCACGTCCCCCGCTACCATGAGTGATAATTTCTCCATACCCTGCACATGCCAGAGCCTGTGCAACCAGCCTGTGATGGAGGGGACCGTGGTGGTACGCCAGTGGATCAGGATGTTCTGAATCGCTGAGCCCAGCGCTATCGCGATTTGCCTGCCCCTGCGGGACTTCAGCGGGTACATCAGACCATTAGGAAGGCCCAGCAATACATACGCCGGGAAGCGCGGTAATTCAATTTCAAAATGTACATCGATCTCATCAAGAACTTCCTTCCAATAAGCTGCCAACAAGGGACAATCGTAAAGTATATGTGAAAGGGTCCCCACCTGACCACAACCTCTCCAGCACTCCCTCCCGATATGCCTGTTCATCTCGTGCAGTTTCTCCGGGGTGTAGTACCAATATGTGGACACCTTGGTGAATGTTTCCGTGAGGCCAGTGTGATATGCCGAGTGTCTCACACGGTGTGCAATTTGGTCCCATTCCTTATGGCTAAGTGTCCTACCCAATTCCCTGTTCCATCGTTCCCTGCCTGGGTTATAGTAGTGAAACGGAGGGGGCTGCAAGAATTTATATAGATCGGTGATCAGTTTAGCATCGGAGGCGCGGGTCACCAACCACCGCTCATATGGTGTTATCTGACGATCAGCGGTGTCCCGCACCTGGGGTTGAAGCGCCCAGTGCCGGACCTGCATATATCGCAGTCTATCTGACTCCGGCAGTTGGAACTCCTGTTGTAGTTGCTGAAAGGGGACCACCCCCTCCGACCCATAAATCTGAAAGAGCGCTCGGCAGCCCGCCGCCCTCCAGTGGGAAAAAGCGCCTGGCTCCATCCCAGGGGAGAAATCAGGGTTATCCGCTATCGGCGTAAAAGGCGAAGCGAACGTGGTGAGTTCCCGAACCTCACTAACTGTATCCCACACCCTCAGGGGAACGCGCGTGACAAAGGAAGCATAGAGGTTGGGGGGGGTGAACCCGGTGCAAGAATGGAACCTCCTGAAGGGTACGCCCTGCCACCGCCTGGTCTTGAAAGAGCCAGTGCTTATCGGATTCCCACCTGCTCCACTCCACAAGGTAGCCCAACTGCGCGCCTGAAAATATTTCCGGAGGTCTGGGATACCGAGGCCCCCCGCCTCCGGGGCGAGCGTGGAGAGAACCCTCTTCATCCGCGGTTTGCGGCCTTGCCAGACGAAGCGTGCAATGTCAGCTTGCATCTGCCTGATCCAGCCCACTGGAGGCTGGAGCGGCAAGGCTCGGAAAAGGTATAGAATCTGGGGCAGAACCGTCATCTTGACCGCAGCAATCCTGCCGAGCCAGGACAACAGGCCTTTGCTCCAGCGGCCTAGCTCCTCCTTGATTTTCTTGCTAAGAGAGGCGTAATTGGCTGTTACCATCGCTGGCAACGTCGGCGCCAGTAGAATCCCCAGGTATGGCACCAGGGATGATGACCACTGCATGGGAAAGAGCCGCTGGAGGTCCCGTCTAGTATCCGCGGCCAGGGACACATCTAGAGCCACCAACTTGCCCATGTTCATTTTAAAACCGGCCACTCGTGAAAAAGCGTCCAGCTCATGAATACAGGCGGGAAGGGCCCTCCTGGGATCGTCCAGGGTCAGCAGGACATCATCCGCATAAAGCCCTGCCCGTGTGGACATACTGCCCCATCTTGATCCCGATCGCATCCGGGTTTTGGCGGATCCTCTGGGCAAACGGCTCCATGTAAAGAGCAAAGAGGAGTGGGGAAAGCAGGCACCCCTGCCTAGTGCCCTGTTCGATTGGAAAGCTACAGGAGCTGCACCTGTTGACTCTCACCGTCGCCGAAGGGTACTTGTAGCAATTGAAGACCATCGAGCAGAATTTGTCACAGATGCCCAGTTTCCTGAACACCTGCTCGAGATAAGGCCAGTGAACCCTGTCGAAAGCTTTCTCAGTATCCACCGCCAGCAGCATCCGCTCGCCCGGGATCCGCGAAGCCTTCTCCAAAATGTGCGCCACTCGTTTAGTATTGTCGACAGTTTGTCTACCAGGCAAAAAGCCAGCTTGGTCGGCCTCAACCAGACCCAGGAGGTGCAGGGCCAGCCTGGACGCCAGGATCCCCGTGTACAATTTGAGGTCGACATTCAGGAGAGAGATGGGCCTGTATGAGCCGCATAGGGCCCGGTCCTTCCCAGGTTTCGGGATCACTGAGACCATTGCTCTCAAGAGGTCTGGCGGGATGGCTCCCGATTCGGAAAAAGAGTTAAACAGCCGGGCGAGGATAGGGGCCACAACCGGGCAGAAGGTTTTATAAAACAGGGACGTGTAACCGTCCGGGCCCGGAGCTTTCCCGTGCTCGAGTCTGGCTATCACGGAGATCACCTCCTCCACGTGGATGTCACGCTCGAGGTATTCCGCCTGAGCGGGGTCCAGCGCCGGAAGGGTCACGGACTCCAGATATTCTGTGGCATCCCGCGCAAAGGGGGCTCTCCCGCGTATAGCGCTTCATAGAAACTACAAAAAGTTTCCGCAACCGCAGCATCACCAGAAACCGCCACCCCGTCAGCACCCAATAGTTCCTTCACTACATTACGCTGGTGTGCGATACGAAGCCTATTTGCCAAGAGTTTGCCACACCTATCCCCCCCTGTGTAGAATGCATGTTTCAGACGCAACGCTGCGTATTCCGCCCTGTCCATGTCCAGTGCCGACAGGAGCTTCCTGGCAGCCTTCAACTGCCTCCACACCCTCTGGGCTCCCGTATGGCGGTGGACCTGCTCCAGTTCCAGGACCTGGGAAGTCAGCTCCTCCCTCTTACGCTGCCGCTCTCTATTTTCTGCCGAGGAGATGGAGATGAACTCCCCCCTGAGAACCGCCTTCAGCGCCGCCCACTGTGTCGCCAGTGAAGTGTCCGAGTTATCGTTGTGTGCCTGGTATTCCCGGATCGCCTCCTCAATATGCTTCACAACCGTCTTTTTGTGCAGAAGGGTGTCCCTAAGGCGCCACACCCCCGAGAGGGGGAGGTTGTCGGCCACGCAAACGTGCCCACGACCGGCGCATGATCAGACAGTGATAGGACCCCAATGTCCACTGCCGTAGCAGCGGCACGCATCGGTCCACTAACCAAAAAGTAGTCCAACCATGCGTAGGTCCGGTGCCCATGCGAGTAACAGGAATAGTCCCTATTCGTAGGGTGGAGGGTGCGCCAAAGATCATGCAATTCCATGTCAGTGATTCGGGCCTTCCCAGCCTGGGAAAGTTCCCCAGTCTGCGGGAATCGCTGCGCTGATCTATCTAGTGCAGAATCAAAGACTATGTTTAAATAACCCCCTAGTATGACATGACGATCAGGGGAGGCAGTCACGTCCACCAACACCGAGCCTAGAAAGCGTTCCTGGTGGTCATTTGGGCTATATAAGGAGCCAATGGTGAACGACTTGTCCCCCAGGCGGAGGCGGTATGCCAAAAGCCTCCCCTTCTGTTCCGCAAATTTGTACAACACCTCCCCCCTGAAGGAGCTCGATAGCAGAATAGCCACCCCTGCGGTCTTGGACATAGCAGAGGAGAAAAACTGAGTTGGAAACTTGGCAGAGCGCATTCTGTGACAATCACGGTACAATAAATGGGTTTCCTGTAGGAGGCATATGTCAGCTTGTTTCCCCTCCAGCAGAGATAAAATCGCTCTGCGCTTCACAGGGTTATTCAGACACTTAACATTAAGGGTCACCACCTTCAGGGACGACATACCCCCCAGGGTCCGGAGACGCTATGCCGCGGGCAGGCAATAAGCGGGGGAGGGGCGCAGGGCAGCAGCGCAGGATAAGCAAAATAGGACAAAGCGTTAACATATGAAATACTGGACAGTTCCTTCCCAGCCCCTGAACAACTCCCAACCCCACCCCAAACTAACCAGTGGCAACTAGCCAAATTCCTACTCATACACAAACAACCCATTGTCCCAGTCAAGTCCCAAAACGGACAAGTCTGCAGAAAGTACCAAAAGTGGACGTCCGGCCACTCGTTCTCCCCGCCCTCCCCCGGCCCTCCCTCCGACCCCCAAACCTGGCACCGAAGAAGCTATGTCCATCTCCCCCCGGAGTGAGTCTACGCCGTCAAGGCCACGCTGTTCGTGGCGGCCGAGTCCCTGGCCGCTTCTCTCAAAGCGCTGGCCATGTCCGCTCTAATGGTGGGCGAGTCAGGTCGTAAGGGCGGCGAAAAAATCAGAAAGAAAAGAGAAGTGTTTTGGATTTTTTCGATGGGAACTTTCAAAAAAGGATTGAATGCTGAGATCCCATGGGAGAACGCCATTACTTAAGACTGTGACAAGTTATAGCATAAGACCTTCATTATGATTTCTGTGAAAACTGACTTCCTTGCCTGTTAGGACTATTATCCCCTACCTTGTATAGGTCACACTTAGTATTCAGATACCACCTTTTATACCAATACCAGGACTGCTTTATGAAATAATTCCCCAAAAATACCACACTTCTGTTTTTCATCCATAGATCTAAAATATATATACCAATATATAGGCAATAAATATTCTTGATATACGCTATCCAACTAATATGTATATCTACTTAACACCAAGGACCACTGGTATTTAATGTAACTGTAAATTGACATTTCCTACAATTAGAAATTGGATGTCTCAATTTACCCCCACTTTGTGCCACCTATCATCCACTTATCTACTTGGATGCCTTTATTTACCATCACACTATACCTCTTACTAAATATCAGTTTTAATGCGAATATATTCTTCAAATAAATATACGAAGGATCTAGTCACAAAGTAAAAACATCCTGAATATAGCGGGACCTCGTCCTAAATATCAGATTAAATGCGTTATTTTTCATTGGCTGCCATATGGTTGCCTTTCAGGGTATACCTTGGTACAGTATTTTAAAATATACTGCCTATGCGCATCTAACCTATTGCCTTGGTTAAAAGTCACCGTAACCGTTCCAGTCTTTTAACTTGGTTGCTACAACAATACTCAACCACCTTCAACTTTCAACGCCATGTTTGAAAGGTATTCATCTCCACAACATAGCGAATAAGTTGGGTCCGCCCTCTCTTTCCACTACACCTTTCTAGTGGTTAGCAGTTCGCGCCCTTTTTTGAACTACAAAAGAGCTGTCATTTTCAAGAGAGCCACTTTCTACCCCCGTTTTCGTTCACTGGCGAGGCTGTTCCCGCTATCCTGGGTTCGGAGCTGCACCATCCTGCAGTCCACGCATCCGGCTACACAGAAAGGTAAGAGTTAAACCCTCGGTAGTCGTTTAGATACTCTAAATACTACGTGAGGCGTTTTTCTACTAAAACCCTTCTCCTTTCGGTTGTTATTTTAGAGATCACCACGCATACGGAACCACGTTTTCTTCTGATCAGCCAATATAATCACCGGTTTTAAAACGGTAGAACAGCACTATCTTGCTGCTGGAATTTGGTCATTCATTTTAAGGTAATGACTCTGGCATATCGTTTACAAGTGGTAGAGTAACGTTGTGGAAATAAATACGCAGAATGTTTTTTCTGACACACGTTCACTGTGCCATATATTAAAATATAACCCCTGGGGCCATTTACGCTTGCCCATATACCACGCTACGCTATGAAATACATTAGCATGTCTGTCTAATCCCCGACCATTCTTTTTGTATGTATTTCAGCCTACTTACTGCTCGTGGCATTTTTAACCTGTCAATACATCTATAAATCAGTGTGAATTACAATCGGAATACCTGGGAATCGTATATATAAAGGTAATCCTCATACCTGTTACCATTTTATCTCCAAGAGCACATTTGTGACTGTTGGTAATAACCCGCCCATACAGGAATGTAATATAGGACCTTAAATAGTTATTAGATCCTAGTATTTACCCTAGATATGTTTTTTTCCCCTGTATATCCTTCTACAGTGATGGCCACTAGCTGGACGCTATCATGAAGCCTAATAGCTGGATACAATAACCTGCAGTATTTGAGCTGTCAGCGCAATAGGTAACATCCCTTCGTTTTCTTCTTTCCACCCCCCTTTTTACCTATCCACCTATTCAGATATCTTTCTAGGTAAAGAATGTCTATAACGTGCTAAGCCCTATTTTTAGATCTATCTACAGTATAAAACGATCTTTATCCCGTATAGACCATTGTTCTATGACTCGCCGCGATATATGATCTTTTTCAGTTTAGCATATAAACAAATCCTTCCCTTATGACATGAATTCACAGCAAGAGTATTTTTTTTAAGAATCATTAATACTGGCTCCTAAGGCAACAGAAATAACAAATATATTTCCTTGCCCATCATGTTTTCTCGAGTATCTTATCATTTTCCTCAGAAGACTCTTTTATGAACTGATCTTTTATTTTATTGTGTTCAAAAAATATACCCCCAACTTACAAACATTAGACTGATGTTATACAAAATATTGATTTTGTATTTAAAATAGGTGCTAGCCCCATCAAGTGGGTTTGAGTTCTTCTATCTTTTTATCAACTCTAAGGAAGTTATCATCGATTTACCTCCACCATATGATGCAATATATGCAGAATGTAAGTTGTCTTGATATCAATGTATTTTCAATGAAGACCATGACAATATCCCTCCGGATCATTTTAAGCACGTTAATCCGGGTTAAGAACCTATTTATAAATATGAGCGAAGACAAATATCTGTTTTTTGTATGAGTAAGGTAACCTACAATACTGATCAGTTTTTTTCTGTCTAGCTAAGTACTGCACTGACCTTATATATATCTGTCTATCATATGACCTTAAGTGACTAATGTTTTGTGTCTGGACCTGCTAGGTAGAGTTAGAGTTGTTAAGAATGACGTAATTTCCAACTGATAAATAAGTAAATAGATAGATATATATAAAGAATATGTTATGGAATAAATGTAATGTTGTTTATAATATGTTTTTTATAAATATTCTTTTCAGAGGTTCACCAACGACTCCTGAAGAAGGCAGTTCCCCTACTGCCGAAACGCGCGTCGAGTCCCTTTGTACTAAATTCCCATTATTTGCACTATTACTATGATATATTTGGTTTTTATTGAATATGTTTGATATATGTTGTCAAGAAGTGTTTATGTCACATTTTTATTGTATCATATAGTTTGACCTATGTGTTTGAGTCTCTATATGATTTTTATCTATTGCTAATTAAATATATTGTTTTTACGTATACATTTGTTTTTTGACAATTCTTTCTCTCCACTGGTCCTTGCCTTCATAGTCACTTATTTTATGGATGGCCTAGGATTTTTTACTTATGTTGGGCGAGTCAGGTCGTCCAGCGCTCGCCGCCGATCTCCTCCTCGCTGACCGCCGCCGTCCTCCTCTATCCGAACGCCTCCAGGTTGGTGTTGCTCCATCCTCTTCTGTGGCCGTGAGACCCAAGACACCGCAGACATCCTGCAAGGAACGTAGCTGGTGCAGTACCCCGTTCCAACGGAATATCAAACGAAAGGGATGCCCCCAGGAGTACGGTGTCTCGTGCTCTCGCAGGAAATCGGTTGCAATCTTGAAGGACCTACGCTTCTGTAGTGTGATAGTAGACAGGTCCTGATACAGAGCCACAGGTTGTTCTCGAAATGTCAATGGCTGTTTCCTGCGAGCCTCGGACATGATGCGCTTCTTCACCGGGAAGTCAGGGAGGGAGGCCAAGATGTCCGGCGGAGGTGCCGCCGACTGTCGCTGTCGGCCGACTCTGTGGGCCCTGTCGATGCGGATCGGGAAGTCCGCGGGCTCTCCCAGAATCTCCCAGAACAAGTCCTGCAGATAGCCCATCAGGTCTGTCCCCTCATCTGCGGACGGCACACCCCGTACTCGTATGTTATTCCTCCTCGACCTGTTCTCCAGGTCCTCGTTGTGGGCTTGGAGTTCAACATGTTGCTCCCAGAGACGGAGAACGTCCTGTTGCAAATGGACAATCTCGTCGTCCCGACGTTGGGCCGCCGCCTCCACCGTCTCCATCCGTTCGCCGAGGCCCTCCACCTCCCTGCGGACCTCGCGTACTTCACTGGCCACCTCCTGCTTCAGCGTCTGGAAGTCAGCCTTAAGCGAGCTGAACAGTTCCTCCATGAAGGAGCTCGTGACAGGGGGCTCACCCCCGGTTGGGTCCGCAGCAGCCCGGGAAGAGCTCGGAGACGGTTGCGCCCTGTCTCGCTGTTGCTGGGCTCTGCTAAGCATGTCCGGCAGGGTGCGGTCCCCTTTCCTCGATCCTCGGTTTACCGACATTCGTGCCCCGTGAGCTGCCGCACTCAACTGAGTCAGGAACATGGGCTCTGGCCACCAGCAGTAGGCCCCGGCCTCGATGAGTCTCTAGCGTTCGGCAGAGCGCCGCCAGGGGGAACACCCGCTGTAGTAGGGGCACCAGGGCCCTGCGCCACAGATGACAAAATGGCGGGCCAGTCCGGTCGCAGAGGGCCGCTCGTTGCCCAGCCAAAGTTTCAACGTAGGCCCCCGCAGGGGCAACCTGGGCTGCCGCGTCCCGCAGGAAAGAAGAGCTATGCAAGGGTAGAGGTGCAGGAGACGACCCCAGGCGACACTGGAGGAGGGCTGCGTCACCGTCGCCGTGAAGACAAGATGGCGGCCGGGCGGGGCCAGGAGGGGCCGGGCGGGGCCGGGCAGATCGTCCAGGCCCGGCGATGCCACCAAGGCCACGCTAAGAGTCAGGTACACAGAGGAAAGTTCTATCCAGGGCCGTCCAGCCAGAGAGGAGAAACAGTAGACCTGGCTCCTGGTCCTAAGCACTGTCGCCAACTGGCGACGGGCCGGGGCCCGCACAACGTGGGAGGCCACCACCGCAAGTCCAAGCACCATCACGATCACATAGCAGGGTCCACACTCAGCGATGTCTCGCGGCAGTTATCCCTCTGACGATCCCATTCGGGTACTGGGGCGAGCTCAACTCCAGATCACTAGACATCAGCACCAGGCCCCAGCCGAGGATCCTGGACAGCGCCCCGCTCCGCCTCCAAGGCGCACCACCGTCCGGCTATCGGTCTCCAAGCATGCTTCCGCCAGAGCGATCGGGGCCAAAGTAGCATCAATGTGTGCCCCAGGGTCTCCGCCGCCCGTCCCTCAGCCGCTGAGCTTCAGCGGGGGGAGAGAAGCTGAGGGAAAAGGGCTCGGGCCTAGTCGGGTCGGAGGAGCTGCGGGAAGAAGCGTCCGCTCACCCCGCCATCTTGGCCACGCCCCTGGAGCGTTTATTTTAACCTGCGCTAATTCCAGGCTCCTCACATCTTATCGACTATCGAGATTTTATTTACAGGGCAACATCATATTGTGTATTTTACTTATTGCTGAACCCAAACAGAGCATTTCTATTACTCTAAAGACCTAATTGCAAAGCGGTCTTACAAAAAATGGCTCCATGTTTTAACCTGTGTTACGTTTCAGGATCCTCATATTTTATCAACTAACGAATTATGAAGAGGGGCTAAATTCCTAGTGCCCTAAGCCAGAACGTATAACCACAAAGTGTGCAGACATTATTCTACACCATCCCGATTAACATGTCTCCAAAACCCTAGGATCGGTTTGGCATGCAGCCGGATAATACAGCGCCATCTTGGAACATCTAAGGTATAATCGGAAATGTTCCACACATTTTTACATTGTTCGTGGGCAAGTAATCTGAGATTTTTGGCATTCAAAAACAGAAAAAATTATTAGAAAAATAACTAAAGACGCACAATTCATGTCAGAGGCGTTGGTTACTCGAAGCGGCATAATCTCCCACATTAATTAGCCTGATCTCCCTATTACATAGCAATATTGTTAAGGCCCCGCGTAGAATGGTAACAGCACGAGTACCCCAGTCCAACTTACTAGTACTTTAGATATCAGCCGGCTCCATGGCGTGGCATCCTCCGTAATTGCATACAAACGTACGCTCTATAGATGCCATTTTATAGGACTTCAGTAAGTAGGTACTGCCATACACCTAGTTTTAGACCGTATCGGGGGCCGATTTATAAAGTAGTGGCGCCATGTTTAAATGGCTATGTTGTAATGGAATTGTATCTGCAAAATCACTATTTCAACTTATTTAACTGATAATTTACCGCAATTTTTATTTATTTAAATTTGTAATGAAAATAGCAGCATGTTTTTAGTTTTTGTTAACCAAATATTATATGTCGCAGATTTTTGCTATTTTAATTTTCTTCTTTTCTTACTTATTCTTTCAGACAGATAGTTAAATTTATAATGAACTTATATTTACCAATTCAGAAACTATGAAGTCCTACGTACTACTCCCTTCTTTTCCGAGATTAAGGTGGAACTCGAATCTCCATACCGTAACACAGATTATTCCATTTTATAATGTCCACTTTAACTCTAAACACACCCCACATTTACAGTTATCACATAGTTGTAATACATCTCAACACAAGAGACGAGGTAAGGTCGGAGGCCAATCTAATTTGACCAAGACTCCTCCTAATATACATATTGGTAGTCAATTTAGACAATTATTAATGCCTTATAATCTGGTTCGCCTAACATACTGAACTCAGATAATAACTTATGTATAACATCAAGAATACTCGTTTCTAGACTATATGCAGTAATTCAAATCCTTCCCAAGGATTAAAAAAGTCATTAATCAGATACAGCTTAGCACCATTGAGTACATGTCCATCATTACAGTGTGAATACAAGCTTGTCACAACACTCGCGTGTAACCTCAAGACTACTCCTTTCTAAACTGAATGCAGTAATTCAAATGCATCCCAAAAATTAAAAAGTCATTATTTAGATACAGCTGAGCATTACTGAATACAAGTCCATCATTGCAATATGAACACACGTTTGTCATAACACATTCTTTGGCTCTTTAGAATATTGACATCTACTATCTGTTTTTACAAGAAATAATGTAATTCATTACATGTGTTGAGCCCCAAGGATGTAGTTCTCAATCGACAGATCCATCCAGCCTCTGCCTTTCTTAGCGTTAGCTCACGATCCCCACCCCTGGGTGGCATTTCCATATGTTCGAATGCATGAAACCAGATATTTCTTTCCAAGGGATGACTTTTTTGTATATGAGATGCCACAGGGTATTTTTCATCATTATTTCTAATTGCCCTGATGTGTTCCTGCATTCTGATTTTCAAGCATCTAATGCTGCTTCCTATGTAGATCTTATTGCATGCACATCCCAATAAATAGACTGTATAGGTGGTGTTACAGTTAATAAAAGTCCTGATGAAATATTCTCTTTCAGTATTGTACTTGAATTTCGTTTTTTTTTGTTCACACCAACTTGGCATGTCACACATGAACCGCAAACATAAAAACCAGAAGTTTTTTTAGTTAACCATGAAATTCCACTTATCTCTTTTTTCTGTTCCCTGACATAGCTAGGACAAATAATTTTTTGGAGGTTTTCTCCCCTCCTATACACAACCCTAGGTTTCTCAGATACCGTACCTAATGGCATTTGGCCAGAGGCAATCAGATACCAATTTTTTCCTAGGAT
Organism: Lissotriton vulgaris; assembly: GCF_964263255.1. Classification (NCBI taxonomy): domain Eukaryota; kingdom Metazoa; phylum Chordata; class Amphibia; order Caudata; family Salamandridae; genus Lissotriton; species Lissotriton vulgaris. The sequence goes on along the minus strand of NC_141695.1, from coordinate 148,251,227 downwards.
ATTATATACATGGTTGCTATGTACATTATATTCTGTTATAAACAGAACCTCATCTTTCTTGTTGTTCATATTCCTGCTATGTTTGTCAGGGTGGGTCTGTAGTGTGGATTTAAGATCCACTTTCATTGCCCTCGATTCCGCTTTCTCTAAACACTCTTTGGTGTATCCTCTTTTTTTAAAATCATTTTTCATGGATTTGTTATGTTTTTTTAAATATGGCTCTTCTCTACAATTGCAAAGGGCCCTTATCATCTCCCCATATGGTATAGCACTTATTGTGCCCTTGGGATGTGCACTTTCAGCATGTGAGACACTGTAACATGCTGTTACTTTTTTGAAAATGTCACTGTGGATCTTATTATTCCTTACATATAATGTTAGATCCAAAAAGTCAATGGTTTCACCTGAGTAATTCATAGTCATCTTCACATTAAATCTATTTTGATTTAAGTACTCATGGTAGGAGAGTAGTTCAGTTACTCCTCCATTCCACATTATTAGCACATCATCTATGTATCTACCATAGAAAAAGATGTTATTAGTCCACTGTTGGGACCCATGCCCCCAGGCATGCTCTGTCTTGTACAAACCCATAAACAGGTTTGCATAAGACGGAACAAACCTGGATCCCATGGCTGTCCCTTGTCTTTGCAGAAACCAGTCTCCATTGTGCAGAAAAGCATTCATTTCAAGGATCATTCTTGTCATTTCTAACAGCATAAGCGTGTGTTCAAGATTGCTAGCATCACACTTTTATAACAAGTATTTTAATGCATCTAGCCCACAATCAGTTTTTCAGCTTCCGGAAACCCACCATGCACCACGCACCAAACAGATCCCCAACACTGCTGAAGCAAAGTCACCGAAGACCAGGTAACCATAACCCTCGCCCGCAGCCCACCCACCGACCCCACCGACGCCGACAACGACTCCCGCAACCTCAGACAATAGATCAATGACTGCGCTAACACCCTCGCCCCAATCAAGAAAACCTCCAACAGACACACCAGCAAGAAAGCCAGCTGGTACACTGAAGACATCCAGGCCTTCAAGCAAACCTGCCATAAGCTAGAGAAGAAATGGCACCGTGAACAGACACCGGACAGCTACGCAGCCCACAAGAACGCCACCCGCAGACACCATCACCTCATCAGATCTGCCAAAAGAGCCTCCTTCACAGACCGCCTAGACAACAACACACACAACAGCAAAGAGCTTTTCAACTTCGTCAAAGAAATCTCCAACCCCAGCTCCAACACCAACGACATCCCACCATTGCAAGATTTGTGCGACTCCCTTGCCACCTTCTTCCACCACAAGATCGCAGACATCCACGACAGCCTAAACGTCACAACCACCCCGATATCCACTGAGACGGCCACAATCCACACAGGCCCCCTGCTCTCCAGTTCATATGTTAGTAATTATCTAGCAGGCATGCGACTTTGATCCGTCTAAATTCTCAAAAATAGAATTTCGGAAGAACACCCAATATTATTTCTATGTTAAGGTGTTTGTTGTCTCTAATGCCTTACCGTCCTAGAACAGACACTCTAGTCTGTCATTATCACTAATTGTGGGGGGTTCATGAATTTTCAACTCGGCGCAACCAAAGAAATGTCAGCCCTGTTTAGGACCATACATAAACCCACAGATGTACCAAAAATAATAAGTGAAAAATCGTGTGGCGGAGAGGAAGGCACCTCACGGGCGAACACCCTCGGGGCAATCTGGTCAGATGTTTACCAGAATCTTGGCCCCTTTCTCATCATAGGCAGCCGTTCCTATTCCAGAATTTTGGTGAGTTAGTGAGAAAAAAGAAAAGAGAGAAGGTGCATACCAAGGAGATTTAGAGCGTGACTCCTCGGACAAACACAACAGAGTGAAGGATAAAATCAACACCCACACCACTCAAACTACTTTTATTCATGAATCGGGTGTGCGAAGTTGAAATAAAAAGGAGGGTAGCTTAAAGTTGCATACCACTACCTGTGACCAACATGTTTCACTGCCCAGAAACCTTTATGGCAGATTCATCAAGGTCAATACTCTGTTACTGCACCCACTTCCAACATCCTTTGAACGGGAAGCCTTATTCAGCTATGCTCCCTCGTACCAGCTGAACACTGGGTACTTCTCCAAACAGTCGGCATCCCAGGATATAACGCTGGATATAACGCCCCAGTTCCTCTTATGTACGGTTGATGTGACAACCGACTGTGTCACATCAACCGTACCATGAGGTGCCTTCCTCTCCGCCACACATTTTTTCACTTATTATTTTTGGTACATCTGTGGGTTTATGTATGGTCCTAAACAGGGCTGACATTTCTTTGGTTGCGCCGAGTTGAAAGTTCATGAACCCCCCACAATTAGTGATAATGACAGACTAGAGTGTCTGTTCTAGGACGGTAAGGCATTAGAGACAACAAACACCTTAACATAGAAATAATATTGGGTGTTCTTCCGAAATTCTATTTTTGAGAATTTAGACGGATCAAAGTCGCATGCCTGCTAGATAATTACTAACATATGTCCCGGGTTTTGGGAATTTTTCGATTGTATTTGATGAGTGGAGGGCCCTTCCCATTAATACCCGTAATATTCCCTCTAAGCTCCTCTTGTTATTGAACCCCTGCTCTCCAGGACAAACATAAACGAAGACGACACCATTAAAATCATGAACACAATCCACTCCGGATCTCCGTAAGGCCGATGCCCACACCGCATCTTCAACAAAGCCAGCACCACCATCGCACCCAATCTCATGAAAACCATTAACATCTCCTTCGAGACAGCAACCTTCCTGGAGAGCTGGAAGTACGCTGAGATCAACTCTGTACTAAAAAACCCAAGGCTGACCCCAAGGACCTCAAGAACTTCCAGCCCATCTCCCTACTCCCGTTCCCGGCAAAGCTCATCGAGAAGACCGTCAACAGGCAACTTGAGGAAAACAGCATCCTGGACCCATCCCAGTCTGGGTTCCGCAGCAACCACAGCACCGAAACTGCCCTCATCGCCACCACTGATGACATCAGGACCCTGCTGCACAACGGAGAAACCACAACCCTCATCCTCCTTGACCTGTCAGCCGCCTTCAACACCGTCTGCCACCGCACGCTACGCACACGCCTCCACAACGCTGGGATCCGAGACAAGGCTCTGGACTGGACCACCTCCTTCCTCTCCGGCAGAACCCAGAGGGTCCACCTCCCCCCTTGCAGCTCTAAAGCCACCAAGATCATCTGCAGCATACCCCAGGGCTCATCCCTCACCCCGACATTGTTCAACATCTACATGGCACCGCTCACCCACGTCGCCCGACTGCATGACCTCAACATCATCTCCTACACCGACAACACCCAGCTGATTCTCTCCCTCACCAAGGAACCCCTTACCGCCAAAACCAACCTCCACAAAGGAATAAAAGCCGTTGCTGAGTGGATGAAGAGCAGCCGAATGAAGCTAAACTTATACAAGACGGAAGTCCTCATCCTCAGCTCCACCCCCTCGGCCTGGGACAACTCTTGTTGGCCGACCGCATTGAGAACAGCTCCAGCGCCCACCGACCACAAACCTAGGGTTCATCCTCAACTGGACTCTCTCCATTAATATTATTATTATTATTATAGGTATTTGTTAAGCGCCCGGCTACCCCCAACGGGGGTGTCCCGGCGCTGCAGACAGCAGAAACTGTGAGCACCAGAAAACATACTAGAGGGTGGAAAGCAGCCAGATCTTTAAGCTGCACCTGAACAGGGGTTCTGAGTCAATAAGATGGAGACTAAGGGGCAGACCATTCCAAAGCTTAGCTGTGACCACCGTGAAAGCTCAGCCTCCTTTCCTGTGGTGCTGGAACCTGGGGGGGAGCATCAGGCGGAGGTGATTGGATCTGAGAGTGCGGGCTGAGTGCACCAACTTAAGCCTACACTGGAGATATCCAGGTCCCCTGCCGTTCAGTGCCCTGAAAGACCGGACCAGGGCCTTGAACTGAATGCAGGAGGAAACAGGGAGTCAGTGAAGTTTCTTCAAATGTGGGGTAATTGAATACCGGTACAGGATGTTGCAGATCAGTCTAGCGGCCGCATTCTATATCAACTGTAATCGATGGATGAGAAAGGCTGGAGCTCCCACATAGAGGCTGTTGGAATAATCCAGGTGGGAGGTAATGAGGGTGTGGATGACCATCCTGCGTGAGTCCAGAGGGAGCTACAGAAAGATTTTTTTAATCATGGGCAATTTGCCAAAGCAAGCAGAGGTGACTTTATTGATTTGGAACTTGCACGACAATTCATTGTCTACTATAAAGCCCAAGTTTGGAGCCAAGTCAAGTGGGAGTGGAGGAGGGTTGAGCTCGGCCGGCCACCACACAAATGGCAGCATTGGGGCCTTTTGATTAAAGAACAAAACTTTGGTTTTATCAGTGTTTAGCTTGAGGGTATTACCAGTCATCCATGATACAATCTTTGTGAGGCACTGTTTCAAGTTAGAAAGGCCTTTGTCAGAGTGATCACTAAAAGAGAAGATCAGCTAAGTATCGTCAGTGTAAGAGACCACTCTGACCCTGCAGTCTTCTTTGACCTTGGCTAGTGGTGCCAGGTAAACATTAAAAAAGAGGGGGCTGATAACTGATCCCTGGGGGACTCCACAGCTCAAGGTTTTTTTTTTGTCTTTGGCGATGAAAGGTCACACCAGACCTGCTGTGTTCTTCCCATTAAGAATGATCTTATCCAGGCCAGGGAAGTGCCTCTAATCCCTAGATTATGTAGTCTGTCAAGCAGGATGGTGTGTGAGACAGTATCGAACGTCGCGGACAGAATCTGTGTGCCCTAACGATTCTGTGGTAACCAATAGCAAGTGGAAATAAATACATTGGATTAGTCTCCATGACAAAGCAAGTCAACCCTGTCTCAACCTCCTGCTTCAACACCCTCTGCATGCTCCACAAGATCTACAGGTGGATCCCCACCCAAACAGGAATCAGGCTGGACTACGGAAACACTCTCTATGCAGGAGCCTCGGCCAAACTCCTGAAATGACTACTACGCATTCAAAACGCCTCTGCAAGCCTAATCCTCACTGCAGTCACATCACACCCCACCTCAGAGACCTGCACTGGCTCCCCGTCAACAAGAGGATTACCTTCAAGCTCCTCACCCACACACACAAGGCATTCCACACTGGACCAGCATACCTCAACAGACGACTCAGCTTCTACACCCGAAACCGCCAACTCCGCTCCACCACCCTCGCCACAGTCCCCCGCATCTGAAGAGCGACCTCCGGCGGCAGATCGTTTTCCCACCGCGCCGCCAAGACCTGGAACACCCTACCCATCCTCCTACGGCAGACCCAGGACCTGCTAACCTTCAGAAGACTCCTCAAGACCTGGCTATTTGAGCAGTAGCAGCACCCCCCGCGCCTTGAGACCCTCACGGGTAAGTAGTGCATTTTACAAATGTTCTGATTGATTGATTTATTAACACAATAAAGCAAATTGGACTCGGTCAACTGGCATCCTTATATTTATGTACTTGATATACGTCTCATTGGACTTCTCTTCGAGTGTTTTGGTATCTATTTGTATCTACTTTTGTGCAATGGATCATTGGATCCAGTGCCTCTGACTGCCTTGGTAGTATAGGACCTAGACACCTATTTTAGCACCAAACCTACAACTTATTTTCTATACTATAATTTCCCAAGAAATTGTATCTATTGGAAGGAGCAATTGTTAGGCAATTACTATCTCTCTATATAGTTAATTTGTTAAAAATGTATAACATACAAATATTTTATCAATATTTCATCACATTTCATGATCAACTTCACACACAAAAAGATGCTTCCTATTTTTGTCTCCAGTGAAACAATGTAAAATGTCCTAGGTTTTAACAGTTAGTGGGAAGGTCATTTGATACCTAAAGACAATATGCCACATTATTAAGTAGTCTGCCCATGAACATGGACCATCTACTCGGCTATGGGCAGGCTCATCTAAGTCCGGGCAGTAAACACCACTCTCAGTGTGGAATTCAGGCATTCTACCATCCTCGCAGGAGCATAGAGGTCCGGAATTTAGCCTTTCTAAGCACAAATCAGAGTTTTTTTATGCTTGCATGCTGGAGATTTGTTTTATCAAAATAATCTTGGGCTGCTAGCGAGCTCATTCAATACTTTACACTCGCTTGCACGCCTTCCAGCTGCGACGGCTCCAATGTAGTGCTGATCGCAAAAGCACCGCCCAAACAGCTTTTGTGCTCAAGAAGCAACTGAGAGACTTTTTGAGTGCATTTTCTTCTCCAACTGCAATTAAACAGGCACTCCTGGACTACAAAGTACCGATCAAGTGTGCCAAAGCCAAGTATCTCGAGGATATGAACAAATCACAGACCCTTTTTAAAATTGTCAATGACCTTTTCTATCCGGCCTGTGCCACTAATAACATCCCGGCTTCTCAGTCCATATATGACTCGTTGGCATCTGCCTTTGAAGATAAGATCGCTAACATTCTGAGGGGACTCTCTGATCCGAGCACTCCCTGTTTCCAGCCCTCGGATGATTTAGATACTTCACCAACTCTAGGGACTTTCAAGGAAGTTATAGAGTGCCCACGGCTGGACAGTTTAACTCTCCCTTCCTAGAAGGATTTTTGTCTTGTGGCCAACGGTGTGTCTTCAGGCTCCCCGCTGGACACGCTGCCTCATAAATTCTGGAAGCTGTTCCAGGAGGAACTTTTTCCCCCTCTCTACTCGATTTGCTGCCAGTCCTTTAGTACCGCCACGGTTCCTGAAGGTTGGAAACTAGCAGTGGTCTCTCCTCTTCTGGAGAAGGTCACGCTGGACCCCCCTTGTTCGGCGAACTATAGGCCTATTTCGCTGCTCCCTTACCTCGTCAAGATCTTGGAGAAGTTTGTCACCAAGTCTCTGTCCAGTTTTCTGGATACTAATGTCTGTTTGGACTTGGCTCATTTCGGCTTCCGGCCAGCTCATGGCACGGAGACCGCGCTGGTGGTGGCCCTGGATGATCTTCCTTCGCGGGTCGACAATGGTCGGGCAGCCTTTTTAGTGCTGCTTGACATGTCGGCCGCGTTGGACACGGTCAACCACGCCACTCTAATCAGCACACTGGAAGAGACTGGGGTAGCTGGCCTGCCCGAGATTGGTTAGTTTCCTACCTTCAGAACAGGCGCCAATCGGTGGCTTTGCCGCCTTTTAGATCTGGCATTAAGAAAGTGGGGCAAGGCGTGCCTCAAGGGTCGGAAATTAGTCTGATTTTATTTAACCTGGACCTCCGCCCTCTGATCAAGCTGATCAAATCTTTTGGTAGGTCGGTAATTAATTACGCCAACGATACGCAGCTCATATTCTTCTCCAGAGATGCCGTTTCTAAGGAGACTTTTCATCGTGGACTGGCTGAGACATAATTCCCTCCAGTTCAATGGTTCCAAAACCGAGGTACTGCACTGTTCAATGGACCGAACCCCTCGCCCCCTGCCGGCGGATTTTTGGCCAGTTTCCTCCTTGGGCACGGTCGCGGCGACGGATGCTGCCCGCAACTTGGGTGTTATGTTTGGCCCTAACATACAGCTGGAGGCCTTTGTGAATTAGACAATTGCCACATGTATGATGCTGCTCCGGACTCTGCGCAAGATCCTTCCCATGCTTCCGGCACCTACTAGACCAGAGGTAGTGCGTAGTATCATTCTTAGCAGGCTTGATTACTGCAACACACTGTTTCTGGGTGCCCCCAGCACTTTGATTGGTAAGCTGCACCGCATACAGAACATGGCTGCTAAGCTGGCCCTTTCACGGCTGAGCTCAGCCTCTTCTACTTTGAAATGAAATTAAATGAAAAATTGCACTTATATAGCGCATAACTACCCGGAGGCCTCACAGCGCTTTTGACTGATTACTTGTGGCGAGCTCAGGGTGAATCAACACGCTTTTGCGAACAAATGAGTTTTCAGGGACTTTCTAAAGGACATCCGGTTGCTATTCTCTCGAAGAGGTAGCGGGAGAGAGTTCCAAAGCTTGGCCGCAGTGTGGGAAAAGGAGCAACCGCCCCAACGGGCTTTGTTGACTTTAGTTGTAGTTGCTAGATGTAATGAGCTGGAGCGCAGGGCTCTAGACGGGGCGTAAGGCACAACTATAGGATGCAGGATTGTAGGGCCAGAACGGTGGAAGGATTTGTGCAGAATGCACATGGCCTTAAACTGCACTCTGGCCGCTACTGGGAGCCAGTGAAGTTCTTTTAGAGCTTTCTTGGCTGACTGCCAGTGGGGGATATTATACAGTAGTCGGGCGACACAGTTTTGCGTGACTTGAAGCCTGTTGGTCACTGCTGCCGGAACTCCTATGTATAGGGCATTTCCATAATCCAGGCTGGAGAGTATCAGGGCCTGGACCATGATCCTCCTCGCCTTGAATGGAAGCAAAGGGAGCACTTTGCGAAGCATTTTCATTAGCCCAATACATGTAGAGGTAGTTTTGGTGGCTTGGACCGAAAAGTTGAGCGCTTTATCAAGCCAGATGCCAAGGCTCTTTATCTGAGGTTTGGTAGGGGGGGAGGGCCGAGACATGTGGGCCAGATGGATGCTAGGGCAGACGGAGGAGGGTTGCCCAGCAGCATAATCTCCCTCTTCTCCCCGTTCAGTTTAAGACAGGAAGATTGCATCCACTTAGCGACAGCCTCTAGACAGGGGCCTAAGGTGTTTGACGATCCCTCAGAGTGGTACAAAAAGACCACCAATTGGGTATCGTCGGTGTAGGTGACAATACGCACACCAAAGGGATGGACTATCTTTTCTAGAGGTTCCATATAAGCATTAAAAAGAGTGGGGCTTAGGGAGGAGCCCTGGGGCACCCCACAGCTAAGTGGATGTTTGGGGGAGACTGTCTCGCCTTCAAACACCTAAAAGAATCGTTCATCCAGGAAGGAGGTCAGCCATTCCAGGGCCGCGCCCGACACGCCCAAACCATCCAGTCGATGTAAAAGTGTGGCATGGTTGACCGTGTCGATCGCGGCACTGAGATCGAGTAATATGATGGCCGCCTTTCCTCCCCGGTCCAACACAGCTCTGGCTTCTTCAGTCACCGCTAAGAGAGCAGTTTCAGTTCCGTGCTGGGGACGGAACCCCGTCTGAGAGGCACAGAGTAGATTGTTGGACTCTAAATAGTACACTAAGATGTTGTTGACGTGCCTCTCAAGCAATTTGCTCATCCAGGGAAGCAAGGAAATTGGCCGATAGTTGGCCAAGTTGTTCTGGCCCAATGTGGGCTTTTTCAGTAAAGCTTTAACCATCGCGCACTTCCAAGGAGCTGGGACTGAATTGGAAGTGATGGAAGCATTAAGGACATCCAGGATGACCGGACGAATGGCGTCAATGACCTTGATGAGAGTCTGTGGAGGTGCTGGATCATTAGGAGATCCCGAGGTGATTTTGGGAATCAATCTATCCAATGTAATGGAATCAAGAAGTGGAAATTTGTCCAGCAGATGGGGGACGGGAGAGTAAGGATGTGTTGTGTTGGTGGGTTCTGTGTCATCCTTGCTGAATGAGGAATAAATGGCCTGAATCTTCTGAGAGAAAAAAGTGGCAAGATTGTTGCAACGGATTTGTGCGCCATCGGATGATAGATGCTCATGGGAGGAGGAGATTAAAGATTTGACTATTTTGAAGATTTCTTTAGGGGCGTTCGCAGCCAGATTAATTTTCGAGTCATAGAACTGGGATTGTGAAGCTTTTATTTCATTTTTGTAAAGCTTTATAGCGGCTCTGTACTCTGCCTTCTTCAGTTGTGAACGGTCCTGCCTCCAAGCTCTCTCAAGTTTGTGGCAAGATTGTTTCATCGTTCTAAGGACGGGCGAATACCAAGGAGAAACTTTGGATCTTGTTATTGATTTCAGGGGATTCCTCAGGAGAACTTGATCAAGGGTGCTGGAGATCCAGTTGTCAAAATTAACAGTTGCAGTATTAGGATTAGTCGCCTTCTCGGGTGGGTGTTCGGTGAGAGCCAATTCCCATTCAGGGAGCGGGAGCAAGGCCCATTTCCTTCCCCAATGTTTATTGTGATTTTGTAAAGTGGAGGGGGAGCTTATGGACCATGTGAAGGGTATTAAAAAATGATCGGTCCAGGGCAATGGGATAGGTGTCTCGACAGTTAGGCTATCTAGATTACTATAAATGTGATCTAGGAGGTGTCCCTTGGTATGCGTCGAGTGGAAGCCTTTTTGGCACAGTTCCATAGCCTGAAGTTTAGATCGGAGACTATTGGCTGCTGAGTCGTGGGGATCATCTAGGTGTAGATTTAAGTCACCCAGCAAAGAAAAATTTGCTGAGCTGAGCACTAGGTTAGCGGCTAAGTCTGTCCTGTTAGTGACAAAATTGCTAAGGGTGCCAGGTGGTCGATAGGCTGGGATGCCAGAAAAGGTGGTGGTGGGAGAGAATTCTAGAGTGAAGTGTAGGCTCTTGCAGGCTGGCATGGTGGATGAGGTGACGCGGCATCTGTAGTTATCTCTATAAATGATAGCCAATCCACCGCCTCTGCCTGTCTGGCGGTCCAGTCGCTTAAAAGTGTAACCTTGGGGGGTGGCCCACACTGTGGTGGGGTCACTTTCTAACTGGAGCCATGTCTCTGTCAGAAAGAGGGCTTCGGGGTTGAGGTCTTCTATCAGCATGGCCAGTTCGGTATGATGCTTCGGTAAAGACCGACAATTGAGAAGAAACACTCTCCATTTATGTAAGGAGTGAGGTTTCCCGGTGTTTGGGGAGGACATACTCCAATCACACGATTTACAGTGAGCCTTCGTATTGATAGGGAGGACCGAGTGGAGGCATAGAGGGTTGGTAAAGGGTCGTAAGGCTTGCAGGGAGGAGGAACTGTAAGAAAGGCAATTTCCTACCATGATACCGGCTTAGCCTGACAGCTGGGAGCGTCTGGACGCGGACTGGCGCAGACTGGCTTCTCTTTGGCGCGTCTATGGCGCTCCCGCTGCGGGTCACCGCTGCGCGGGAGAGAAGAGGGATAAGTAGATTGGGGGAAGGTGGAGACTAGAGCGTCAACCTCCAAAGATGGCCGCACGGCGTGGAGCAACCAGGAAGTAAGGACGCTTTTTCTCCCTCCACTACAAACAGCATGAATTGCTGCGGTGCTTTGGCGCTTAAAGATCTTCACTGGCTACCAATCCATCAGCGTATATGCTTTAAAGCGTCTTGCATAGTTTTTAGGGCCCTGCACGGACAGGGACCTGTCTTGTTGCAAGAACTCGTCTCTTGGTACTCAGCAGCCAGACCTTTACGGTCTTATTTGGCCTACCCGGTGGTAGTCCCCAGAATTCAGAGGATACGGATGGGTGGCCGTTCCTTTGGTTATACTGCCGCTAAACTCTGGAATTCTCTTCCCCCGTTTCTGAGAAATCTGAGGGAACTTTCTTCCTTTAGAAAAGGACTGAAGTCCCATCTCTTCCCTAGGGCAGTGTAATCTTGTGATTGCGTAAAGTTAGGTAGAGTCAAAGCGCCAGTATACCCTCTGGGTGACAGTCTGCGCTATAAAAGTACGCGATACATACATACATACATAAGGCCACTCATGTGCTCTGTACTTCCACAGCAGCCAGAGTCAGCGGTGAATGAATGTAGGTTATTTGAGCATTATATCACTCCTGTGGACACCAGAGGATGCGACATGGTTCATCAGGAGCAAATCATATATTTAAAAACACTAAAACAAACACAGACATTACACATTCAACTCTACATAAAATGAATCTCTCATCGTATTTCAAAAAACATTGTTTTAAATATTAAAATATGGTAGAGAATTCATTTCAGTCACAGTTGATTCTGTAATGTTTATTTTTGTTTTTTAAATATTATTTGCTTCTGCTAAATGTCCTCGGGTGTGAAATGTGTCAGTTGCTGAGCCAGACAGACCATCCGGGTCATAATGAATGGGTGTTAGGGAAGTGCCATGTGACATGCCATGCGCATGGTTTACCCTTGTTAAGTATCCAGATTCTTTATTAATATGCAATGAATCTCAGACTCGAGTTACCACTAATCTGCCAGTCCTAATGTTGCTACAGAAAAGACGTTGAACCAAAATTCTCATTCTGTGCCGACAGTGTTCCAAGATTGTGCATGAGAATGACAAAATAGAGGCAGAAAAGGGGATTGGGGTGAGATAGAAGAGATGTCAAGAGTGGCAAATTTCCTATAAACACAGGACAACTGTTATTTTCTTCTCTTACATCATTTTCAATTTCATGCAGATTTTTTTCTTGTACATGGATTTCAGATGAACAGTATAATTTGACAGAAACTGGAAAGAATACTCAAGGAGGCATATTACCAAAGTGAAGCGATATTTATCGCTAACGATGCTTAGCAACACATTTTTTAACGCTAAGCATCGCCGGAAATTATCGCAGAGATAACTTGCTATTAGCAAGGTTTATCTCAGAAGTGATAAAAACCCTCAGGCTAACTGCCAATTGAGAGATTATCGCTGGAAAACCAACGAAATCTCTCAAAGTTTGGAGTTAGCTTGATGATAGGGGCTCACAAACTTAGCCATGATATCCACCTTCCATAGGATATCATGGCTAAGTGAGGAAAATACCAGGTGTAAAAAAAGCAGTGCTAACCGTGGTTAGCGCTCCTTTTTTTTATCACTAAAAGGGTTAGCGAAATCCTTGATAATAGGAGAAATGTCGCTTAACAAAATTTCTCCTATTATTTTTCTCTGGAACACCCCCTTTGCATCTCATTAGAGATGCAAGGGGAAGCGTAAAGAAAAAGGGTGCTAACATGCGAATTTGCGTGTTAGCACCCTGTTGCTAATAGGGAGATAATTTTATTTCCGCTTTCTTGGCTTTTAAAGCCAAAAAAGCGCAACTAAATAAATTGAAAATATGCCCCAAGATTCCCTGAGAAACAGGTGCACTATAGTAAACACTCAGTATATCAATGGCACAACACCTTTATCCTGCTAGAGGCAAAGGAAATGTTGTAATACTGTTCCTATTTTAATATATTATAGACAATTTGTAATGACAATTGTTAAAGCCTCACAACATGAGGAACCAAACAGAAACAAAAAAGCGTAGAGGTTTTGTAAATACTTCTGCAAAGGCCCAAGTCGCAGTTGTCATAGAACAACATGGAAGGTGAGACAGTGTTCAAAGCTTGTAGGAGCAAGAGGCATTTCAAGAATCCAACATTAGTTACACAATCCAAACAAAGCAAATGTTGCTCCCCTAAGCTAGTTATTAATCGGGGGGCAGTGAAAAAGTGCTAGTAAAGGTTGAAGAGGTTGTAGGCTGCAAGGACATTCTTTAAAGAAGTCACATGATATGAGGAATTCTTTGAAATGATGTTGCAGAAATGTTCAGAGATGCACCACAAGCATACAAGTTCTAAGAAGATGACTGAGTGTCCAGCTTGAAGATTGTCTCAGCTGGAAAGTCAATGAAGCAGGTGAACAGCAAAACCCATGCAGAGGAAAACATGTGAAAAGTAGAGTCCCAGCAGAGCTTTCCTCTAATCAAGAGGGAAAAATGTAAAGCAAATGGCCCCAGCTGGATATGCAGTTAATTGACGGCAGGATCCTCAAATCCTGCAGTAGCTACTTGAATCCTGTTGTAGATCTTCAAATCCTGGGACCCTCAAGCACAGAGGTAGGTCCTCAAATGGGGCACACTATAACAGCCTTTGGAGTGGCAGCATGATGACAGCATTGGCTGAGCTGGTGATGGGGGGAGGGGGTCACAACTGGGCAGTACATATGTGTCAGGGACAATCCTGGACAGCATGATCTCTGTCATGCTAGTGTAGACAACATCCTGAGTAGCAATGCCCTGAGAAAGGGATGTAGGTGGCTGCTAATAATTGTCAGAACTAGAGTAGGCTTGGGCTGGAGATGAACCATCACACTGAGAATAGAAATGCTACAAGGAATAGCAACTATTCACAATAGTATGTCACAGTTACAGAAATAATAAATAAACCACAGCACAATGTAGGGAACTCCAATTAGATATCAGCTTTATGTGTTAATTATCATCAAACTCACGTTATTCAATTTATTGCAGTGAATCCTAAAAGAAGATAAAAATACAACATTCATAAAAGTCGCAAGGATAAGACAACAGATTTTCAGCGAGCAGAATGAAACACCACTACTAAAATTAGATACATAAAAACAAACAGAACAGTTGTCTAAAAATTGGAGGTACATCAAATCAGGCCTTTTCTCAGTTACAAATGGGGGGAACATCAGAAACTGACCTTGTGTAACAGGAGCCGTGAGGGGAACGGCGGCGCTGCAGAACGCGCCACAGAAACGCCGGGAGGCAGCGCGACCAGCGCGAACAGCGGACCACAATCCCCAGCAGCCCCTGGGGCGGGTGCACACCAGTGACGAACGAGGAGCGCCTGGAGGCGCCTGTAAAAGGCTGACCCCCCGGGAGCCCAGAGGGGGAACATCAGAAACTGACCTTGTGTAACAGGAGCCGTGAGGGGAACGGCGGCGCTGCAGAACGCGCCACAGAAACGCCGGGAGGCAGCGTGACCAGCGCGAACAGCGGACCACAATCCCCAGCAGCCCCTGGGGCGGGTGCACGCCAGTGACGAACGAGGAGCGCCCGGAGGCGCCTGTAAAAGGCTGACACCCCCTCTCGCCCCGCGAGTCGCGCGCGGGAGCGACCGGGAGAAGCCCGGGACAAGGGCGGGACAGTCTACGGCAAGACCAGGCAGGGCTGGGCCACCTATCGTACATCTCCTGCAAATATGGGTAAGCGTAAGAGCGGTGCTACTGCAGACGATGGTGGAAAAAAGGCTAAAGTGGCAAAACAATCTGACTCCATTCTGTCCTATCTCACTTCTGCGGTGGGGGCTTTAACCAAAGAAATTGCTACAGCACAGCAAGAACTGGGTTTAATAGCTAAGTCCCCCTCCTCAGCTATATCACCTGAAGCACAAGCCATCCCCTTAGAGCCTGACGTCATCATAACAAAACCCACAACTGCTACTGTTTCCACTTTACCTCAAGCTTGCGCATCCCAAACTTTGCTCCCTACTGTAAATCTGGACCCTTTGGGAACTTTAAAATCATCCTCGAAAAAACGTAAGAAGAGGGAGGCCCCCCCTCGAGTCACTCATGGGATGGAGGAGTCTCTAAAGGACCTTATCGAGGCTCTTTTCGAGGAACGGATTGAACCCCTTTTAGTGGGAATTGCAAAGGACATAGTAGACACTATGACCACATGTCTCGAAGGCCTGTTAAAAAAATGTGTCCTGATTGATGATATAGCAAAAAAATTTGATAGCTTGCATCTTGGCGATAAAAAGGTCGTAGATTGTCACAGAGCACAACACCTACCTTTACCACTACCTGAGGCCACCTCCGAGCCCATGGAATCAGATATAGTAGGTTTACAGGTTCCCCAACCACCCATACCTATTACCCCACAGGAGGTCCCCTCAACATCAGGGGCAACTAATTACCTGGGAAGCAAGATTCATTTAAATCTGCCCCCTGCGGTAGTACCCTACGTAGCTGTTTTCCTAGGGGTGACCCCGCTAAGGGAAGGCGAGGAGGAGTCAACTCCCGCACTTATTGGAAAAGTAAAAAAATGGTGTGATGATTTAAGCAGCGGTGATTCAAATACATCCTCTAGTATCATAGCCGCAAGAAGGGTAGGATGGGTGGGAATACGGGCTAAAAATGTGAAAGGTGATTGTGTGGTGATAAACTTCAACAACGACCATTGCCCGAGCACTTTGTTCTGGGATGGATCAGATATTAAGGAAAGTGATAGCCTCAGGGCAGTCCCATTAGGCTTCTTTTATCCCCCACAGCCCCATTTTAATTCACATAGGATGCCCCCCCAATTACGGTCCCATCAGTGAATGGGTGGCAAACTGTAACTAGGAAAGTGAGCCGAAACCGACCAACGTACCATAACACAGGCCCTATTATGGATTTGGTTAATCGTTTTAATCCTTTAAGTGATTTGAACACCAACGATTGACTACCTTTACCCCTAACATCACCTATAATAGCCATGCCTGAGAGGGTAACCTCCCTATCATGTACATTTATGACTTGGAACGTTGCAGGAATAAGAGCTAAAAGATCAGACCCTACTTGGACCCAATACATTTCTAAACATAAGGTCATAGCTCTGCAAGAAACGTGGGACACTTCACTTTCCTTTTACTTAGATGGATTCCTAAGTTTTACAATACCCGCCAGTACCAGTAATGCGGGGAGAGCAAAAGGGGGGCTTATTACATCCTTTTCATTAGATCTAGTAGGATCTTTTAACCCACTGAATTCAGGTTCCCCAAACATTCTAGCAATAGAATGGACAGTCTCCCCAAGCTGTATTATACTAGTAATTAATTTTTACAATGCCTGGGGTGGACCAAATGAATTTGAACATGTGCATTGTTTGGCGAACTTGATAAATAAATACAGTCAAAATTCACATACTCCCTTCGAAATTCTTTTAATGGGCGATTTTAATAGCCACAAATGTCATTTGCCTTGCCAATCACTAGATGCAGATTCTCCTGACGGAGCCTGCATTCCTCACTTTGAACACACCAAAATGGGGGAGTCACTTGACTTATTGTGTGCCAATTTTAATTTATACGAATCATTCAAAACTGCTATTAATGAGAAGGTCCCCACGTATAAAGGTACAACTAAGGGGACGATAATTGATTACATATTTATGTCCGTAGGCTTAATTTCAAAGGCAAGTGACTATAAAGTTACTGTCTCACACCATAGTGATCATAACCCTCTGTCAACTGCAATACACTGGAGTGACTTATGGCGCAGGCAGGTGGATCAGCCCCGGGTTAGCGCCTTGACGGTGCCCAGTGATCAGGGCAGACGACTCAGATGGGGTATGGCCATGGAGGAACGGTTTATGGAAACCCTACTTCCCAAAATTGAGGGACCGATAGAAACTTGTCTAGACCAAACTGCCTCGAACCCTCAGGTTGTTGCAGCTTTTAATTGTATCTGTGCACAAACCGTCAGGGATCTTACAAAACCTAAATCTAAGTACCCCACAAAGCCCCACAAATGGTTTGATAGCAAATGTTCAAGGGCACATAGAGAACTGAAACTGGCTCTTAAGGCCAAGAAAAGGGATAAAGAATTAATCTCTAATTTAAGACGGGCCTATAAAACCAATGTGAGGGCAAGGAAAAATGAAATTAAGAACAATGCTTGGACTGATCTTCTCAATGTAGATGTTTTAAAAAACAGTAAACAGTTTTGGGAAATTATCAATCACTCCTTTTTTTCAGGGGAGAACAACCTGAACACAGATTGTGTAATTCCCGACGAGAGATGGGTACAGCATTTTAGCAAGATTTACGGGGGTGAACCATCAGTCTGCCCAAGTACCACTGAGGTGACTTTCTGTGCAGCCACAGTGGTAGTTACGGAAGTGCAGGTCCTTAAAGCCATTACGGATACCACAAAAAATAAGGCTCCAGGCCCGGATGGTGTCCCGGCAGACTTTTTTAAATATTGCCCAGTACTCTGGAGTAAAGTCTTGACCAGAGTGTTCAGAGCAGCAGCCGAAGGATGCCTACCTCAAACCTGGGCAACATCCATAATAGTTCCCATTTTTAAGAAGGGAAATCGGGAGGACCCCGGGTGCTATCGCCCTATTTCCCTCATCGACTCTACTTTTAAAATCCTAGGTAGAGTCCTTTTGAATCAACTAAGGGAAAATATAGAACTGAATGGGGGACTCTCGAATATCCAATACGGCTTTCGTGAGAATAGGGGGACATTGGAACAATGTTCTAACCTCCACCTTCTAGTCTCCAGGTATACGGTGGCCCGGGAGGGGACAGTTTACCTGGCCTTCATGGACCTCTCCTCGGCCTTCGACCTGGTGAATAGAAGTAAGCTATGGACTATCCTACTAGAGTTAGGTATAGAGGAGCCCTTGGTGGCATTTATGGCAAGGTTACATCAAGATCTCAAGGCAAAAATAAGAGTCACCAGGGACGGTAGGTGCACAGAAAGTTTTAAATCTGAAAAAGGGGTGCGCCAGGGTTGTATCCTGGCCCCCCTTCTTTTTACTATTTATATAAATGGTCTGGGGAAACACCTAGAAACAGGATTGGCGGATGTTCCACGTGTAGGAGGAGCTCAGATCCCAGCCCTCCTATACGCGGACGATGCCGTCCTGATAGCACGAACAGGGATTAGCCTACAGATTCTTCTGGACCGTTTTGGTTCCTTTATGGAGAATCTAGACTTGAAAATCAATGTCTCCAAGTCCCACACCATGATCATTGGTCGTAAAGTAAACATGTTGCAGAAAAAATCTTTTATTTGCAAAGGGGAGATCCTTTCTAGGGTCCCAGTCTTTCCTTACCTGGGAGTCCTTTTTGATCAAAGAGGGTCCTGGGTTCCTCAGGTTAAAGCTAAAAGTCTTAGCTTAGCACGATCTTCATCAGCCTTGCTGGCCTTTACAAAACGATTGGGAGCAAAACCAATGGAGGCTGTGATCAAAATATATAATAGTAAGTGCGTTCCAATCGCTATGTATGGATCTGCGATTTGGGGCTACGCAGAGACGGCAAAAATTCAGACGGTAGAAAACGGTATCATCAGGAATATTCTATCTGTCCCAGATTCCACACCTACCTTCTCTATTCATGAGGAAATAGGCTTACCATACATCTCTGATAAACTAAAATTAGCACCCCTCCTTTTCTGGGTCAAAACGTGGTTGAATCCCGAGCTGACGCTAAACCATGCCATCCTTAAGGACGTCATCGCAAGGGATAACGCCATGAGAATCCCCTGGCTAAAATTTATTAAATCTACTTTACTAATGCTGGGGAGACCGGAACTTTTTAATGACCCATCTAACATTAGGAGGGAGGATGTCAGGTGGATTAAGCAGATGTTCTTGGAGAGGGCCCGTATGGATAGAGAAGATTTGGAACTGAGGAAACCCATGGTGAGGGCACATATTGTTTTAACTACTTCACCCACCATGGAACCCTACCTAAAAACTGTGACTAATCCTCTTCATAGACTCCTACTGACTAAATTCAGGATGAATTTAATCCATTACTCTTTAGGAAATTTTCCGGTGTGGTCAAAACCTGATGATGGCCCGCCATGCGGTTGTGATAATTTTTCAGTTCAAGACACCCTTCATTTTATATTTTTTTGTGACTTTTATAGCAGTGAAAGGAAGAAATATCTATTCCCTGTTTTGAAGGCAGCGGGCTTTACTCAAATAAGGCCAGCCTTAATCTTCCTCCAAACGTTAGCAGATACTTACACCATGTTTAGTGTTGCTTGCTATCTAACTGCGGCATTTAGAACTAGGAAGAAAAGACTACCCCAGATTGACCTGTTTTAACTCAAATTTGTTTTTAAAGGAAAACTTTTAATATTTGTAAATAGATTTTTTCTTTTGCATGCAACAATCTGATGAAATGTAATCATTATGCAGAAAACCTTTTTGTAACGAGATCAAGTGATGCTTTTAAATACTGTATTGTGTTTGCTTTATGCCTTTTATGATTTTAACAAAAATCGAATAAAGAGTATTTTGACTGACTGACAGTTACAAATCCAATGACAAAAGTAGTGGCCAAATATACTTGTGTCTCAGATTGGCAAATTCATGACAGATAAAAACAACATGTAAAGTGTCAAGTGCAACAACCATATCACATATGCGAATAGCAAGTTCTGACGATCGATGCCAGCCGACTAGAGCTGTGGAAACAAATTTAGACAGAAATAGATAATAAATGTCAATGCGAAGTAGGCATAGCCAATGTTAGGTACCATTTCACCTGGGGTTTTAACCATAACATAGTATCTGCTAAGGCTTTTACTCTAAAGCGGTCCTCCCTCTTTTTTGTACAGATTCACCTAAAGCTTCCTTGGCCCAAGTGATATCCTCATTACAAATTAGTTCTGGGCTGGTGAAGAGTTTTCGTCTACCCCAACCATTCAAAACACACTTTTAAGATACTGCCACCATAGCATTTGATGAGAATAGTCTAGCCCCAACAGTCTAATTCATTGTTTAACCATGCAGGAAACCATACAATTACAGGACTAATACCTATAAAATCAGAAATGAACCCAATGTTCAATTCCTTGCGCCCAATTTCAGCTGGCACTGTCTGTGGCACTCTAAGCCTTCCACATAAAAATTTGTTTTCGGCTACTTGGATGTGGTGACTGGACTTGTAGCCCCAAATGTCTGAGCCAAATACCATAATTGGGATTATTTTGGCTTTGCAAATTTCCACTATAGATTTTACATGAGGGCGCTCATGCTTCCTCGCAAAGGCATCAACACTGTGCACTAACATATTAAAGATCTGGAAACATGTTCTCCTCCGGGCATCCCAATTCAGTTGGTGGTCTGTTATAATTCCTAAATAGGAGAACTTGTCCAATTTGTGAATGGGCATGCCCAAGATCGAATGGGTTTTATTTTTTATTTTATGGCCTGCAACCATTGTGTAGGCTTTGGCCAAATTGTTTTTCAAACCCAGTAGCTCATAAAGTTTACAAACCAGTCTATCAGGCACTGCAGGCCATTAGCTGTACTTGCTATTAGCATAGTATCGTCTGCATATAATAGTGCTGGGACCAACCTTTTCCCCAAACTTGGCACATCGTTGCAATGTGTGTTAAAAATAAGTCTAACTGGTAAATATATATAAGTAAGATGGCAAGGGAGCTAAAATACAACCCTGGCTGACCCCTCTTTTTTTTTTTTGTTAAGTATTTTTTATTGAAGATAAAGAACACAGGCATAAAAAAAAGTACAGCCATCAACTTTGGTATAGAAATGGGTATACAGTTATGGGAAGGAACAATTGAAAAATTAAACAGAATCTAATGTAAGGGAGGAACAATACTTTATAACTCATATATTACATTTCCTTAACAGTACCCATGAAAGAATAAGAATACATAAGAATGGTAGTTTTTTTTAAAGAAGAGGGAGAGAGAAGAGACGAAGAAGAAAGAGAAGGAAGAAATATGAAATGAAAAGTAGAAAGTAGTAAGAATTAAGATGATGATGATGATAAAAAAAGTAGTGAAAGGTAACCACAATAAATCAGATTTAATCTGTAGATGAAGTGAAGACTAAGGAATAGAGGCAATTCTATGTCCATCACAAATTAAATTCCACCAAAGTAAGAAAGATAATTTAGAGTTGTCTTTCCAAGTTAATATAACTTTAAACGCAACAGCAAGAAATAGATCAAATAAAATAGATCTAGAAATAATTTGATCAAAATCTGGTGACATAGTACCTAGAAAAACATTTTGCACATTAAATGGAATCCGGCATGAAAAAATTAAGATACATTTTGACCATGTAGCTTCCCAAAAAGCATGCACCTTAGGACAGTAAAACAATAAGTGAAGTAAAGATCCTTCGTCATTGAGACATGACCATCAAGATGGTGAGACAGAGTGATTGAATTTATGTAATAGAATGGGAGTGATAAGAACTCTATCATAAATAAAATATAAAGATTGTGCCCCAGACCCAATTCTTTCGGTGCAGTTTCGCCATGTGCTAGCACCTAGCATCGCTAACATGGAGTCGCTCCTGGAATTTAACCCAGTTGAAGCGAAGGTCTTCATGGGAGACCTTGGAGATAAGAAGGTGTCCCGAATCTATCAAACGCTGGTCACTCATTGCTCCTCCACTCTACTTCCCCTCAAGGAGGCCTGGGAGGCAGATGTTGGTCCCCTGGATGAGGATGATTGGGGGGAAGCCCTGGAGTCCCCGCGAGGGGCTGCCATTGCAATGCGACTTAGGCTAATCCAATTCAAGTATCTACACATGCCCTTTTACACTCAAGAGCGGCTGTGGAAGGCGGGACTGATGGGTCATCGGAGTGTCTGCGCTGTGGGGCTGCAACGGGTACGCTGCTGTATACTGTCTGGTCGTGTGCTGGGCTGATTGGTTTCTGGAGGGGTGTATGGAGTTGCTTGTCAGAGGTATTGGGATGATATCTTCCCCGCACCCATCGGTTAGGGTTGCTCCATGTGTCGGAGGGTGTCCGTGGGAATATATATAAACGCCATCTATTGTTGCTGGGGCTTGTTGTTGCCAAAAGAGACCTAGCCCGAGCGTGGAAGGGAGAGCGCCCCCCCCCCTGTGTGCCTGGAAGGCTGGACTAGACTACTTTATGGGACTAGAACGGCCAATATTAGAAGCAAGAGGATGCCCCCGTAAGCATTTAGGATTGATAGTGTGCATATGACTGTTGAGGTCCTGAGGCGGAAGCCGGGACTGCTGCTCGAGTGAGTGAAAGAAATCGTATTGCTGACCACCTTTTAAAAGATTTACATTTCAAAAGTGTCTTGTATGTTTATTTTGCACTTTGCTTTTAAAGATTCAATTTTAAAAGCGTAATAGCGACTTAAGGAAACCTAGCGAAACGCTCGCTTATTAAATTTCACTCCCCCTTTGTCCCCGCCCCGCCCCACGAACCCTGCCCGCCCTACCTCAGCCGACTTGGTGCTGCCGGGGATTAATATCTAAAACCACCATCTTGGTGAGGAGCAGGCGAGCGGCACTGTGCTTGGCCCCTCCCACCTCGGAGTCTTTAAAAACGGCAATTAGAAGCGCATGCACCGATTGATAGTGTGCATATGACTGTTGAGGTCCTGAGGCGGAAGCCGGGACTGCTGCTCGAGTGAGTGAAAGAAATCGTATTGCTGACCACCTTTTAAAAGATTTACATTTCAAAAGTGTCTTGTATGTTTATTTTGCACTTTGCTTTTAAAGATTCAATTTTAAAAGCGTAATAGCGACTTAAGGAAACCTAGCGAAACGCTCGCTTATTAAATTTCACTCCCCCTTTGTCCCCGCCCCGCCCCACGAACCCTGCCCGCCCTACCTCAGCCGACTTGGTGCTGCCGGGGATTAAAATCTAAAACCACCATCTTGGTGAGGAGCAGGCGAGCGGCACTGTGCTCGGCCCCTCCCACCTCGGAGTCTTTAAAAACGGCAATTAGAAGCGCATGCACCGATTGATAGTGTGCATATGACTGTTGAGGTCCTGAGGCGGAAGCCGGGACTGCTGCTCGAGTGAGTGAAAGAAATCGTATTGCTGACCACCTTTTAAAAGATTTACATTTCAAAAGTGTCTTGTATGTTTATTTTGCACTTTGCTTTTAAAGATTCAGTTTTAAAAGCGTAATAGTGACTTAAGGAAACCTAGCGAAACGCTCGCTTATTAACTTTCACTCCCCCCTTTGTCCCCGCCCCACCCCACGAACCCTGCCCGCCCTACCTCAGCCGACTTGGTGCTGCCGGGGATTAAAATCTAAAACCACCATCTTGGTGAGGAGCAGGCGAGCGGCACTGTGCTCGGCCCCTCCCACCTCTACGGTTACAAATGAACATCTTTCGCAGGCAGCGCAGCGGACGAGCGCAGCAGGCGCGTCAACGGCACGCCGAAGACGCGCCACAGACTAACCCGTCTGCGCCCGCGTGGGACTAGGGACTGGAAACTCTGCCTCACTAACCAGGGACAGGCTAGATATATCGAGACTGACTTACTCTAAAGACAAACTTATGCTTCTTAATACTAAACCCCCACAGGGACATCCTCCATGTGCTATAGTGGAGCCTACCAACATCATGGGATCTTTTGGCTGCCAGACATGTAGATGGGTCAATAAATCAAAGATGATTTTACATAAAGAAACACCACTAATCTCGAGATATCCTGTATCTATTTGAACACAAGATCACTCCCCAAACATTCAATTGAACTCTGGGACACTCTATACCAACTGCAACCGGATCTAGTGTTCCTTACGGAGACCTGGCTTGACACCCACAGTACTCCAGACATCGCAACTGCACTTCCTATAGGGTATACAATTTTAAACCTTAACAGACCCAAAAAGAAGGGTGGAGGGGTAGCCCTGCTATTTAAAGAGAAGTTTACTTGTACTCAAGAAGCCCCAAAACAGGATAGCAAACATGAAGTAATGATTTATTCAATCTCCCTAGGTTCCTATCTACTGATAGGAGGAGCTATCATTTATAACCCTCCAGGGAGCTCAGCTGAATTTAGTACTCAACTCCTCTCTCAGATTCTTCCCACCTGTTTAAAGCACAAAAACATCTTAGTATTAGGAGACTTCAATGTACATTTTGAGTCAAATAATAATCCGCTTACCAGGCCAGGCACCTGGTAGATAATATGCAAATCCTACAACTAACACAACTAGTCAACCAGGACACACATAGAGCCGGACACAGACTGGACCTGATATTTACAAATATCGAGACCACTACTATTAAAAATATTACGCCTCTTTCGTGGATCGATCACTATAGAATAGATTTTAATATTAGACTACCAATAAATAAAGTGAGGCCAATGACACAGAAACCAGTTACAACCAAAAACTGGAGCAAATTCTCATTGGAGAAGTTTCAACAGAATTTTCACTACACTAATCTAGGCTCCTCCACTGAACAAGAAATACACCAATTACAGAAAAGCATCGGTGAAGCACTTGAACATTGCTCTATAAACTCCACTAAAAGTACAACTAGGCGAACGATGTCGGAAAAGTGGTATGGTCCAGATCTCAAGGTACTCAAAAGAAAATGTACTACGCTGGAACACAAATGGAGACTAAGCAAAACCATGATTCATAGATCCATTTACAAAAAAGAACTGAAATCCTATAACGCAGCTATTCGAAAGGCAAAAAAAGATCACTTTTCTCAACAAATATTAGAACATAAACATTCCTCTAAAGAACTTTTTAAAATAGTTAAAGAACTGTGCAACCCCCCTAGTTTTATAACACATCTGCCACCCTCACAGGAGGGATGTGATAAAATCAGCAATTATTTATTTGATAAAATAGATACAATTTATTCATCCTTCACCAGTAATGACCAGGGATTGACTGAGCACCATATTAACGCAGAGCTTCTCCCGCTGGCCACCTGCTCTGCCTTTGGCCCTTTTTCAGAGGAAGAAGTAAATAAAGTCATGTCGGAAATTAAATCGGACTCACCATCGGACCCATGCCCACATCACATCTTTCGACAACTAATCCCCTCAATCGGTCCAATAGTGATGCAAGCATTAAATCAGTCATTAGACCAAGCGGAATTTCCAGCTATATGGAAGACAGCAGTAGTGACTCCCTTACTTAAAAAAGCTGGTACGGACATAAACAACCCTGCCAACTATCGGCCCATCTCGCAGTTGCCATACCTTTCAAAGGTATTGGAAAAATTAGTGAACAAACAGTTATCAAACTACCTGGAAATTAATGACCTGCTCGACGTCTCGCAGACGAGCTTCAGGTCGAACAACAGCACAGAAACAACTCTATTGGCAGTACTGGACGACATCAGAAGCCAGGTTGATGAAGGTAAAATGGTGGCCCTGATATTGTTAGATTTATCAGCGGCTTTTGATACCGTATTTCATAACCTCCTGATGCAAATGTTAGCTGCAAAAGGACTTCAGGGAAAAGCCCTGACCTGGTTGAATTCTTTTTTAACAGGCAGATCACAATCAGTCCGATTAGGCAGCTATACCTCTACACCCTGTAAGATCAAGTATGGTGTACCACAGGGGGCATCATTAAGTCCAACATTATTTAATGTTTATGTATCATCACTTGCCACGATCGGGAAAAAGTGGGGCGATAACATCTGCTCATACGCCGATGATACACAACTAATGATTGCCTTAGATGGTGAGGAAGATCCCAAAAATAGACTACTCAACTGCCTTTCTGAACTATCCAGATGGATGCATAATCACTGCCTGAAATTAAATGCAGATGAATCGGAGATTTTACTGTTCGGCGGTTCCCAACAACTTTGGGATGACACATGGT
The DNA here is from genome assembly GCF_964263255.1 of Lissotriton vulgaris. NCBI lineage: Eukaryota > Metazoa > Chordata > Amphibia > Caudata > Salamandridae > Lissotriton > Lissotriton vulgaris. Next base: position 148,225,293 of record NC_141695.1, on the reverse strand, counting down.
GGCCCAACATTCTTGGTGCCCCCCCAAACCAACCCAGAGGGCAAGGAATTTAGGAATCTACATTGACAATAAATTGTCAAAGAATAACCACGTGATAACTATCTGTGGTAAAGGCTTTGCACTACTGAAAATGCTACGAAGAGTGTTTCCATGGATTCCCCTGGAATGTAGAAAGATCTTAGTACAGTCACTATTAATTAGTAGACTTGACTATGGGAATTCCCTATTTGTCGGCATGACAGATTACCTATTCTCAAAACTACAACTTGTTCAGAATGCGGCAGCAAAAGCCGTATGTAACAAAAGAAAATATGACTCCCCTACAAGCTGTCTGAGAGCCTTACACTGGTTGCCAATGAGAGAAAGAGCCACATTTAAAATACTATGCCTCACTCACAGAGCATTGCACAAAACAGGTCCAACCATCCTAAAAAACAGAATTAATTTCTATGTTCCACATAGAAATCTTCGCTCCCAACACACAGCAAGAGCGACAACCACTAGAATAAAGAAGGTTAGGACTGGAGGCCGTGCCTTCTCACACTTGGCAGCAAACCTGTGGAACAATTTACCGACAGATTTGAGACTCGCAGATGACCATCTTATCTTTAGGAAAAAACTTAAAACAACACTGTTCCCTAATACCCACTAAATCACAATATCACCATTAACAACCACCAGTTACACGTACACTGTTAATTTTAGCGCCATGATATCCTTTAGGATGAATGTTAGCGCTTTATAAATACTTTTACCATTACCATTACCATTACCATTTTAAGATCTGGAAGCGGTTGGCGGACTATAGAGGGCTGACACTGAATCCCCCAGTAGAACAAGAGGAGGAAATATAGGTAGAGGATGTCGTACAGGCCTGGGAACTGTGTCAAACCTAACACACTACGACCAAGTACTGAATGTTTTTTTATACTCACGTGCATGGGGTTAGGGAGGGATAAGGGGTGGATAGAAGGGTAGTTGGGTGGTGGGGGGGGGGGTTTGGCTTTTCTTTTTTTCTTGATTGGACTTTGCACTAGTGATGAAAAATGTGTCATGATGCTTGGTGGCGATCTCCTGACTGTGGGAAGCCACGTATCCTGTTTTGCTTAATCACTCAATAAAAATTAATGTGGAAAATATAAAGATTGTGTGATATTTGCGGCTTTAGATGTCTTGAAAAGTTTTTGCCAAAACTTATCCCACTGGGAGACAGATACTGTCTGTGATAAATCTTGATCCCATTCAAGTTCAACACTTGAATACCTATGTGCACTAATCAGTGTAGATAAAAGTTTGTATATAAGTGAAGCACTAGGTATAATATCAGAAGGGATTTGATGTAGGGGGTATCAGGTATGAAGGAAGTAAGAATTGGGTAGGTAAGAAAACTTTGTATACAATCTTGTAAAATGGGAGTTAAGGTGTTGTATTGTTGGATACAGGAATTAGGTAGGTGAAATGACTCTTGTAATTGAGTGAAGGATAGAACCGTATTATTAAAGATCAATTGATGGACATAGAAAAATACCTCTGGCGGACTCCTCTACCCAGCTAAAATACATGGTGCATTACCCCTTACCGCCAAATCTCATTTAGGCCTCCTGACTGCGGTGCAAATCAGATAAAAAGGCTGCAAGGGCTTTATCTACCCCCATGGACACCAGGACAGACCATAATCTTATTCTGTCAAGTGAGTCAAAGAATGTGCGGAGGTCCATGAAGTGGTTTACCTATTCTTGAACTGGGATAGTATGAACTATGTTTAGGGCCAATGACTTGTTAAAAAGGGGTTGCTTCACTATTTTACAAAAAGCATTCTTGTCTCCAGTCTCACAAGGGGTCAATACTATTTTGCTAATGCAATTTTGTGATTTCTACAGTCCTCCTTATTGTGTATTCTTGTCTCTTTAACTGAACCCCTTTCTCTAGGTTTGCAGTGCAGAGCCACAATCAGATCTGTGTGGGAATTTGAGCAGCTGTTGTCAAATCATTTAAGGCACACTTGTTCGTTTGTATTAGTTTTTCTGCTAAGTGCGGTCTTTACTGCTTCACAAATGTTGCAGAAAGAGCTATAGGACCGTCTTGAGAAGGTATAGCATGGAAAAAGAAAGCAGCAGACCCATCAATTAATGCAGTCTCTGCCACATCCTAAGTCTCTTGTAGACAGACACCTCAAAGTGCCTTAAGAATATTAACCTCCCGGTTATCTGCTATCAAGGACCTAAAACCCTTCACATTCCAGATAAGCAAGGCAAGTGAGTGAGGAGGCCTCACAGGGACCTCAACCCCACAAATGGTCGACTCATTACATTTCTTAGCAGATAAAAGTCAGTCCTGCTTATTCAGCTCAGTTAGAGGGTAGTATTTATGTGTGAGCTGGACCTCTGGATTAATAGCCATCTCAGGGGTGGGCTGGGGCCCTAGCCTTGACAGAGGGCTCAGACTTTCCCCTCGACAATGAGTGCATCTCTTGGGTATAAAAGAAACCTAGTGAGTGGAGTACGAAGGCGCGCCAAAGGCAAGCCCATCTGCGCCCGTCCGCGACCTGACCGGACCAGGGGCCACAACCCCTGCCCCCCACACCATCCAGGTCAGGACATACAGCTCAGCCGCCATAAAAAAGATAAGGCCCCCTATTATGGCTCAATGTCTGCACTTCTTCCTTCCAGCCGATCTCCCTACTCAATGCCCTGGCTGCAAACACTCCTTTGCCACCAGTGAGTCACCAGCCACGTCACAGGAATACCAGATGTACCTGTTAAATTGCCGATCTCTTCCCCGACACAGCATGCAGATATGTCTACTCCTAGAGGATCACAACCCGGACCCCATCTTCTTGACGGAGACATGGCTTACGTCCCATTCAGAGCCAGACATAGTCACCGCCCTACCCCCCGGTTTCCAAATCCATAGAATGGACCGGACCAAGGGAAGAGGGGGAGGCCTGGCTATTATTCTAAAAGAGAAATACTGCTGCCACATTACTACCGAAGCTATCCCCGAATGCGAAAGCATTGCATTCAGAATAGACTTCTCGGCGAACAGCTCCCTATCTGGTACCCTGATATACCGTCCCCAGATTCAGGAAAGCTGTTCCTTAGATCTCTACCAGATATCATCGCGAATCGGCTCCTAACCCCGGCTAACTATACAGTTCTAGGAGACTTTAACTTCCATTTTGACTCCCCCACAGACCTTGTTGCTAGGGAACTAACAGAGGACCTAGCAGCTCTGCAAATGACTCAGTTGGTTAGGTCCCCCACCCATGAAAAGGGAAACTTGCTCGACCCAATCTTTAGTAACTGCACCGGACTAACGGTCGGGCAACCTACCCGCCTCCCATGGACAGACCATTTCCTCATCCCATTTACCTGGTCTACCACCAAACTTCCCTCACTGCCTCCCCGTCCCATAACCAGGAGGAACTGGAAAAACTTTCCATAGAGCCCTGGACAATTATCCTTGAAGGCTCCCGCCCACCTCCCTGTACAAACCCCAACCAAGCAAATAACAACTATGAGGGCTGGATCAGGAAATCATTGGACACGATCCTTCCTCTACGAAAATCCGCTCCCAAGAGACTACACAAGTCTGCTCCCTGGTTCTCAGATTCCCTGAGAGACTTGAAACGCCTCTGCAGGAAAAAAGAGAGAGCTTGGAGAATAGATTTCCTCCCGGAAAATAAAAAACAATACAAAGAGGCTATTAAGGCCTACAGAAATGGGGTGAGAACAGCTCAGTCCTCCTACTTTGCAGACCAAATAATGGCAGCAAAATCAAAACCCAAGGAAATCTTCCATCTGGTCAAAAAATGCATTACCGTCAACACTGCCCCCCCAGTCCCGAAATCATTAGAGCAATGTAATGAACTTGCAGACTTTTTCCACAATAAAGTCACTCAGATTTATTCTGCCTTCCCGGTAACAGCTAACAATTCACCTAACCAAAGACCCCTGAACAATTCCCCCCTACAAGGACAGCCTATGCTGGACCATTTTCCCCCACTAAATCTGGAGACACTGCAACAACTGGCAGTCCAAGTCAAATCTGGGTCCCCCCTCGACCCGGCTCCACCAGAAATACTGCTCCAGGCAGGCCAAGCCATCTTTCCAGTGGTGCTAGAGCTCCTTAACTCATCCATATCATCCTGCACAGTACCAACCGGATGGAAGAGAGCCATGGTACGGGCTCTGCTAAAGAAACCCACCCTGAATCCAGAAGATCACTCTAGCTACCGCCCAATTTCATTACTTCCCTGGGTAAGTAAGGTGCTAGAGAAACACATAAATACCCAGCTGACACAATTTCTGGAAAAACATGAACTCCTGGACCCATCCCAGACAGGTTTCAGGCCAAAACATGGTACGGAAACTGCTTTGCTGGCAGTCGTCGAAGAGTCTCGAAGGATACTGGATCAGGGGGGATCATTGGCAGTGATCCTCCTTGATCTAAGTGCAGCCTTCGACACTGTCAGCCATGCCACTCTGCTGAACCGTCTGCAAAACATCGGTGTCGGAGGCGACGCACTAAAATGGCTGGAATCATTCCTGCATAACAGATCCTTCCAGATCTTCGATGGGGACATAACATCAGTCAGAAAACCCCTAGACTGTGGAGTACCACAGGGCTCCTCTCTGAGCCCTGTGCTCTTCAATGTCTATATGAAACCATTGGCTGGGCTCGTCGAACCGTCAGGCATAAAAATTGTATCATATGCCGACGATACCCAGCTAGTGGTTTCATTGACTCAGGAAAGCACCGGCCACACCTCAGGAAACCTGATGAACTGCCTAGAGGATATAAAAAAGTGGATGACAGGCTCTTCATTAAAGCTGAATGGAGACAAAACGGAGCTCATGCTCCTAGGCTCTGCTTCACCCACTCTATTCCCCTCCATGTGGCCTGGATGCCTGGGCACCCCTCCCACCCCCAAAGAGAGTGTAAAAAGCCTGGGAGTATGGCTGGATAAAAACCTCTCCTTCTCCACCCAGGCTACCAAACTATCCGCCATCTGTTTTGGCTTACTTAGAACACTAAGGAAGGTCCTCCCCCTCCTCCCAATGGAAGCCAAACAAGTGGCAGTTCAGGGCCTGATCCAGTCCCGGCTGGACTCAAATAACGCTCTGTATGTGGGGGCCCCAGAGCTGTCCATGCGAAAACTGCAGGTCGTCCAGAACTGCGCAGCCCGCGCGTTGCTGCAGATTCCGAGGACACAGTCTGCAAAACCCGCCCTGGTCGCCCTACACTGGCTCCCAGTAAAGCAGAGAGTGGCATTTAAGGCACTATGCATCGCCCACCGAGCTTTCTGGGGGTCGGGTCCTAGGATCCTTAACAAACTGGTCACTCAATACCATCCTAACAGAACTCTCTGATCTACGGAAGCCTTTCTAGCCGTCGTCCCAAGAGTGCGGAGAGCCAGAACCGGAGGAAGGATGTTCTCCTTAAACGCCGCGAAGATGTGGAACACACTCCCGCTACAAATCAGGTCCAATCCCAACCTACTCTCATTTCGCAAGCAGCTGAAAACTTACTTGTTTGCTAGGTCCACCTAAAGCTCGTTTTCCATCACTCATCAGTTCTGTTTTTTTATGCCTTAGCGCTTGGACGCCCACTGGGCAGCAATCGCGCTCTACAAATCACAATACAATACAATACAATATTTGGTGGAGAAAGGTGGCTTGTATTAAACCAAGATTTGTTTCACCCACCTAGAATTTTTAAAGTTAATTACAATGCAATCCTCAGAGGCTATTTTATGAGTTGCCCATAGCCAGACAACCCTACATACCCTAATCATTTCTCTGTCTGTTCTCTATAGAAAAAACAACTGGAGAAAACAGTGTGGTTCACTAACCAGTAAACAACTTTGGGGCATATTAGCAAGGGCATTATCGTCGCTTTAGCGGGACTTTTTCCAGCTAAAGCGGTGATAATTTTATCGCCCTATTAGCAAACTGTCGCTAACAACAGTTAGCGACAGCTTGTAGGCGATAGCGACCGGTTTGGGGCCCGCTTTGCATGTCAGCAATATTTATAGCTAATGACATGCAAATTGGGCGTACCCAACCTGTTAGCGACTGAAAGCAGTCGCTAACACAGCTATCGCCTATTAAGCGCGAATATCGCTAAAACCTAACGCCTGATTAGACCACTTCTTAACCTGTATATCCAATGGGAGGTGAATATTCAGGTTAAGACCCTATTGGCGTTAATGCCTGAATATCTCTGGATTTCCAGCGATTTTCACGCATTGAGCTGCTATCGCCGGATATTTTATCGCTTTTGAGATAAATGTTGCCAACAGCACGTTATCTCAGCGATAATATCCGGCGATGCGCGGCGATAGAAAAAAAATTGCTAAGCTCATTTAGCGATAAATATCGCTATTTGTTGCTAATATGGCCCTTTGTTCTTTAACGCACAATAATTTTCAGCACTACCTCTTTTCAGCATAAGGACATTAATCAGCATTTAAACATAGGGTGGGGTGGCACAAGGTAGCAGTAGGGTCAAGTTGGATGGGGATGGATTGGAGAGGATAATGTTCTTGGGGGCCCGACTGGAAGACCAGTTATGGCTGGAAGTGGCCAGCCATCCCAGGGAGTCTCCTCCTGTAGAGTGGGGGTTTGAGGGGTGTCAACCAATGCCTTGTATCTTCAATTTAGAGGTAGATGGATGCCTTGAGTAGTCTCATAGGAAGGAAACAAGGAAGGCACAGTATAGATAACATCTCATTAGCATCAGTGGTTATTGGGCGCATATGATTTGGAAAGGGTGGGACCTGATGTGGTGTTTGGGTTTCTTTATCGTAAAGTATAATTTTGTTAGTGCTCTTGCTTTACAGATTATTATGATTGGAGTGCATGGGCGATGGTTTTGGACACTGCTGTGTCAGTTGGAGCAGCCATCCTGAGCCCTCACTACTTCTGTACTTATCTTATACTGTTTTCTCCTATAAAATCCTAAACAACTGAAGAAGAATTTTAGAGAGTCATTTACTAAGGCAGATTATATTTGAAGATTACCAAGGCACCCACATCAAATATGGCGACAAGTTTGTGATTGCTTTTCATACCTAATATTTCCAGTACTTCATTTTGCTACTAAGCTGTTACTTCTAATCAAGGTACTGTACCTATGATTTATTTACTTTGAGGGCTTGAGGATTTTTTGTTCTCTATTCTGACAATTTTAAGACATTTGTTGTCATTTATATGGACACTGCTCGTTTCTTTGAACTCCTTATTGACCTCTACACAGCTATTTTGAGTTGGTGTTTTGACCTTGACCTCACTGCTCTGCGGGCAACATTTTATTAACTCTCCTGGCATTTACTTCGTATTTCTAGTTATTTAAAATGAAGCTTCACTTGATCGAGCGCACTGAGAGTTGCAACAGCAATGCATAAGCTGTCTTCTCGAGTGCTTGCATTTCTCGCGCTAACATTGAATCTGTTTTATTTCAAGCTTTATTCTATCACACATGCTGGATCTCACGGCTACATTGTATTATTTCAGGGTCTGCGTCCATCAGACGAAATTCTACACTTTAAAAAAAAAAAGAGAGAAAGAGAAACCAACATACACATGCGCTCAGACACATGCACTGAAGCTCAGTGTCTTCATCGAGTCGATTTAAAGTCTGATTCCCGGCGCGTGTACCGGTGTGCACCAGACAAATCTCATCTATTCTTCTTTTAAAAACAGAGAGAAATACAGACATATACTTACCCATCCCTCTGGTGTACTGTTACTGCTTCTACGTCCACCACGCTCTATGATCCTTAGTAGGATCATTTCCTAAACCGGTTTAACTTGTCTGTTCTGTTTCAGCACACCTTAAGGCATTGTCTGATACTGCACTCTTCGTTGCCAGATTGAATTAACCTCAGAGAGTAACACGCTTTGCCATAGTGTTGATGCTTCAAATTTCTGCTTCAATTTTTTTTAATGACTGTCCCTAGCATGTTTTAGTAACTTTACTTAATTTTCACCATTCCATTTTTTTTTCTTTTGTTGTTAACATGCAGTCCGTCACCCCTCCTGCACACTTCTAAACTGGGGAACCTCCTCTTAAATAGCGTTTGTGGTATAGATCTTTTGAGGCGTATCTAGGTGCAATTAATAGCTTAAAATTTAAACCCAATAGAAAACGTAGTTGTTAGAACTGGGGGTCTCTAGTTGGCAGGGGTAGGTACCACTGTCCAAATAGGGACCCTTGCTTCTAGTCAGGGCAAGGAGATAACCCTCTGAGATAACCCCTGCTCCCCCTCTAGGTAGCTTGGCAGGAGCAGTCTAGGCTAACCAGAGGCAATGTGTAAAGTATTTGTACCAACACTCACAGTAACACAGTGAAAACCCCACAAACTTACTCCACAACAGTTTAGAAAAATAAAGGTATTTAATCTAAACTACACAAGACCAAAACGACAAAAATCCAACATACACAGTTCAAGAATATGGTTTCAAAAGAGTTCTTAAGGTTGTAATCAAAGTCCGTTAGGTTGCGATAAAATAATCCACAGATGCGTGAAAAGTTCACAGTTGCAGCACATTTACTCACAGTATCTTTAGTTGCGACAAAGTTCCCAAAAGCAGAAGCTGGTGCGGTGGAAAACAAGCCATGCGTTGCTCCTGAGACCCTGGGGAGGCGGTGCGACAGCCCAGCTGCAGCAGCGGGCGTGTTGCGACAAATCCGGTCTGTATGGGGAGGAAGGCCACTTGTATGGATTCCAGTGCGTAGGTTCCGTACGAAGTTTGTTCTCGCAAAGGATCGATGCGGCGATCTCTGGAGTTGCGTCGATCTCCGGGGCGACAATGCGCGAACCAGCAGTGAGCTTCTCTCTCCCAGCTCCTCGATGCGATGGCTTCTGCGACGACAATCGCAGCGACGTGATGCGGTCTGCAAGCAAGCAGTGCGGCGATCTCACCCACCGATGACAGGCTCTGCGACGACACTCGCAGCAATGTTCGGCTTCCCGCACCGATCGGGTACGTCCCGCAAACGAAGGATGCGACCGCCCTGGCAGCGGCGTCAGGCGTTGCGACAATCTCGATCACTGTCGGGGATGCGCTCCGCAAGCGAGCAATGCAACACTTTTCTATTGCACTCTAGGAAGGACAGAATTCTCTAAGCAGAGTTCAGGGAAGCTGGGGGTGGTCCTTTTGTTCCTGGGACTTCAGAACAGGGAGCCAGCTCTTCTAAGGCCCTTGGAGATTCCTTCAAGACAGGGGACACAGCACAACAGCAAAGTCCTTCCTCTCTCCTTGGCAGCAAAGCAACAGGTCAGTCCCGCAGAGCAACAGCAGGACAGTCTTCCTTCTTCAGAATCAGCTTTCTCCTTGGCAGAGGTTCCTTCTTGATTCCAGGATGATCTAATTTTCTGTTGTCAGGGGTCCTGTTCTTATACCCCTAAAAGTCTTTGTTCTCTTTGTGCAAGTGGGCCCTGAGCCCGGTCTGAACCAGTTCTGGGTGTCTCCTGAGTACTTTGTTTTCCTGGCTGCTCCTTTCCTTTCAGAGTGAGGGGCAGGGTCGTCAGCCGCCCAGCAGGAGGTGGAGCCAGCATTGTGGCAGGCAGGCACAGCCCTATTCAGGCACAGGTGCTAACTCCTCCCACCACTCAGGTTGCAAATGCAGTCATTCAGCCTAGGGCTGACTCAGCCAGCCTCCTGGGGAATCCCCAGCCCCTGTCACTCTCAAACCAGACAGTCAATACACAAACAGGCCAAGGCACACAGAAGGGTCAGACAAGAGAACAGCAACTTTCTAAAAGTGCTGTTCTTAAAACACAGGATCTAAAAACAACCTTTCCTAAAAGATGTGTTATTAAATTCTGAGTTCAGGGATACTAGATACTTATGTCCTATCTTGTTCCTATGGGAAGAAATGCTGGAAGCCACTGTAGTCAGCATCCCCCATGTTAATCTACGGAGCAAGATAGCCTTACAATAGTGAAAAACCAAAATGTCTCTAATTTACTACCAGAGCATGTCACCTGCACCAGTACATGCTCTACCTTTCACATACACTGCACCCTGCCCAGGGGAGTACCTTGGGCCTTCCATAGGGGTGACTGATGTGCACAAAAAGGGAAGGGTTAGGCCTGGTCAGTGGGGGCACTGAAGAGTACAGTAAGATGAGGGAGGGAGAGGGACAGTGGATTCGGTCTCCCCTGGCAATTTACATAAACAAAGTAGAATCCACTCTGGTAGTGGTAGTGATCCCTACAATGGTGGGGAGCACATAGTGTTGTTTTAAATACCCCTCACACACCAACAGGGCCCTTGGTGTTATACTTCATCATTGGGGTCTTCGCACCCCTCTACGGGATGCGGCGTGCTGCGACTCACGACTACGTAGGAGCACTGAAAGTGATCTATGTGTTGGTGCATGTGAGGTAAACGAGTGTGAGTGGTGAGGTGGTGAAAAGTGGTGGTTAAAAGATACCTGGCTCGCAGGTGAAAAAATAAATGTTTTATTAAGCCATCGGCTGGTATCATTAAAAGGGTGCAGGGTGAGGTTGTTTACTGCATATTAGGGTACGTCAACCTCAAAAGTGCGTCAACATGTTTCGGAGTGTAAAAACTCCTTCTTCAGGGCGAGGATATGCACAACTATCCTCACCTTACTCACATGAGATGTAGATGTAAAAGTGAACTCTACAAAAATTTAAAATAGGTGAAATGTGCCTAATAGTGTTTCTAGGAACAAAGTCTGTTGCGCCCAATTGGCCTTAATAGAACAGAACCTGTAAAAAGACAAAAAACATGATAAACTATAACATCATAATAGGACGTCGATGTAACAATGACCTGTTCAATATAAAGAAGGGTAGTGTGCAACCAATATGAGGTCCAAAACCCTGTAAAGAAAAAGGACATGGACATACACAAAGACAAGGACACACACATTTTTAGGAATGAAATCGCCATGATAAACCCTAACTTGGATTTCAGGAGGTAAAAAACATGGGGGCATACTACCAACCACTAGCGATAATTTTTGTCTCTAACTTGTTTAGAGACAAAAATTATCGCCGCACATCGGCGATTTTTATCGCAGATAAACCTTGCTATTAACAAGGTTTATCGCAAATGCGATAAAAAACGGCCGAAATGCATGAATATCGCTGAAAAGTCAGCGATATTCATGCATTATCGAGCAAATGCTCTTAGCCATGTTATCCACCTCCCATTGGATAACATGGCTAAGAACTGCTCAGGGCAGGTGTTAGCTTTTGGAGATATTCCCGCTTAGCGCGAATATCTCCAAAAGTTGGTAATAGGAGATAGCGATGTTAGCGACTGTTTTCAGTCTCTAACATCTTGGCATGCCCACTTTGCATCTCATTAGTGATAAATATCACTGACATGCAAAGCGGGGCCCAAGATGGTCGCTATCTCCTACTAGCTGTCGCTAACTGGTGTTAGCGACAGCTTGGTAATAGGGAGATAATTTTATCTCCGCTTTCTTGGCTTTTAAAGCCAAAAAAGCGGAGATAAACCCCCTTGATAATATGCCCCATGGTTTTATAGATAGTGCTTACTTATGGACAAAGGCTAGTTGGCCTCATGAGCCTATGCGTGGTATTGGGGGTTCTTCCTTCCTGCTCAGTACAGCAAACTAAAAGAAGTTAAAAGGCTCAGTTCAGGATCTTTGTTGCTAATACTCACGGGTAATGTGGATACTACTGCCCTGTATGACAAAGAACCAAACTCCCGGATTCTACAAGACCTGGTGGGCTGCCTTCCCCTCAACGCGGCTCCGACGTTATGTCGAGTTGTTCAGACTTACCCCCTCATTTATTGCCAACTGTTGGTTAATTAGTGCTTAATAGATTGATTGAGAACAGATTTTGCCCAAAGAAGGAGTGAATCCTTCGTGGATGTTCCGGTATTGCGCGCAAGCGAAGGGCGTTTACTACTCTAATGCACATGCGCGTAGGGGAAGTGTCTCTGAGTAGTTTTCACGTTAGTTGCGCGCATGCGCGGATATACGCTCGCTAACCGCGCAAGTGCGGTGGGGCCATAGTGGTTAATATTGGACCCCAGGAACGGCGATAATTGCAAATTTTGGGGGTGTTATTACAAAAAAACTTGCACAGATAAATAGTCGCCTAAGGGTATGAAAAAGGAGGTAGGCAATTTAAAAAAGAGGATTTGTACGAATGCGTCAACATGCAACATCTCATGTTTAAGCTCATCCAGAATTATACCAAGGAACGCCCATACCGAACAAGTGAAGGCAGGGGTCCAGGGAGGGTTGGATTAATGGCGTTGAATTTATAAGTTAAGTAAGGGTTTAGCTAATGCCCAAAATAGGAGATGTAAGCCCACAGGTCATCGCAACTGGCTCCATGGAATGGAGTCATTGAGTCCAGTGGTGTCCGTGCCCAGACGGAAGACCCACCTCTGCTCCTTCTCAAATAGACCAACATCTGTTGGTAGTTGTTCAATGACAGTCCAGTGTAATTCGTTGACACAGTGTTGTGCCTCCAAAAAATGTGCTGCCATTTTTGTGGTTGATTTCCTACACCTTACGTTGCTCTTAGGTTCGTTTATTCTGATCTTCACAGCTCGTGTAGTCATGCCCACGTACTCCATGTTGCATGGGCACGTGATGAGGTAAACAACGTTCCTGCTGTTACAGTTAGTGAACGCTAGTTGTTCCCACTTTGTACCATTCTTGAAAGTGAGGGTCTGACTTTTTTTAGTTAGATGGCAACTGTTACAGTTCCCACATGGATGGTGCCCATGCAGCCCTTGTAACCGGGTTTGTTGGGTCACTGGGGTTTGAGGTCTTGTATGCACAAGGATGTCTTTAAGATTCTTTCCCCTCCTGTGGGCAAACAGAGGTTTTTCCAAATCTAGGGTGCCGCTTGTAAGAATGCGCCAGTGTTTGTTCACCAGTTTGGAGACCTGGTTAGAGACTGAACTGTATGTTGTAACACAGACCGTTCTATTCGATGTGTTGTCTTTGGGAGTTCTGTCTTCCAGGAGGGCCTCTCGGTTATTGTTCCGTGCCCTTTTCATTGCACGGTTTATGACCTTGGTTGGATATCGTCTTTGTTTGAGTTTTTCACTCAGGTCTTGGGCTTGGGACTTATTCTTGGTTATGTCGCTACAATTGCGGCGTAGTCGAAGGAACTGTCCGTATGGCAGATTCTCTCTTAGGTGACGAGGATGGAAACTGTCAAACCTGAGAAGACAGTTCCTCGCCGTTTGTTTAAAGTGAGTCTCTGTTTTAAGAAGCCCTGCCTCATGGTAGATGTTCAGGTCCAAGAACACCATCGACTCTCTGGACATTTGGTGGGTGAATTTGAGGAATGCATTTTGTGTGTTCAGCCAGGTCATGAAATCTATAATTGACTGGCTGTCACCCTCCCAGATGACCAAGACGTCATTTATGTAACGTCGCCAGGTGCAGATTTTGTCCCTGAAAGGATTGCTAGAATGGAGGATCTTGGTAGACTCCAGATGGTGCACGTACAATCCCGCCAGGCTCGGCGCGAAAGTGCTCCCCATGCTGGTTCCATGCTGTTGCAAACATAGAGTGCCATCATATTTGAAAAAGTTTTTGGTTAGTGCTATGGAAATACATTCCATTACCACTCCACGTGGGGTTTGATATTTCCATGGGTTAGAATGTGGTACCTCCTCAATGATTAGGAGGGTTTCATCATGCGGAAGGCTGGTGTAGAGGCTTTCTACGTCAAGACTCAGCAACATCTGCGAGTCTTGGTCAAATGGGTGATTTTGTAGTAACTGTAGGACCGCTTTTGTGTCCCTCAGGTATGTGTATGTGGCCTGTACCAAAGGCCTCAAAAACGCATCTGCGAACTTGGACAAAGGTTCTAGTATTGATGCAATGCCTGACACAATGGGACCGCCAGGTGGATTTTGTAGACTCTTATGAACCTTCGGTATTGTGTAAAAGTATGGTGTACGAGGGTTCTTTTGTATCAGAAATTCTGACTCCTTCTTTGAAAGCCAGTTGTGGGCCACGGCTTCCTCAATCATTGCCCCTATCTGTACACGTAAGGATTCGGTGGGGTCAATCAAGAGGACCTGGTAGTTTCTCCTATCAGATAGGAGTCTCCTACATTCTTGATCGCATGCAGCTGTAGTTTGGATCACCACTGCCCCGCCCTTGTCTGCTGGCTTTATGGTCAGTTGTTTATTCTGATAGTTCCCTTATTGCCTCGTTCTCCAATCTGCTCATATTCTGAAATACGTTCTGGTTGGTGTTTAGTTTGCTGAGTTCAAGCATAATGGCCTTCTCAAATGCCAGGACTTCAACAGGGAGTTGGTTGTCCAATGGCGTGAAAGTGGATTTTGGCCTCAAACCTGTGTCTGAAGGATCCGAGGTAGGCTCTTGGTTTTTAAAGAATGCTTTCACCTTGATAGTTCTCACAAAGTCTTGGATCTCCTTGTGTAGACCGAAAGAGTCAGGTTTGTGGGTAGGAACATACCCCAGGCCTTTATTCAGTACCTGGTTCTGTAGTTCTGTTAAAGGCCAGGGGGATATGTTAATGACTAAGTTCCCCTCTTGCTTGTGGAGGCTTCATTCGCTGTCATGCTCCTGGTATGGACCCTGGGGTCTGCCTCGTCCTCTAGCTGCCAGGTGACGTTGTTCCCCTTTTTGTTCCTGCCTCTGCGGGGTCCCTGGCCCCACGATAAAAAAGGCTGAGTTTTGAGGTGCGGCAGTTGGATCTGGCCCTCATTGTGGGTACATCGGTCCCATCGGTGGTGGGCCGTATTGATATTGTGGGAATTGGAACTGGCCCTGGTAAGGGTTGAATTGTGGAGGTCCTTGAATACATCTCCAGCCTCTCTGGTGTGGAAATTGAGTTCTCTGCTGGCGGTAACCTCCTCTTTGCTGTCTTCTTTGTTGGAAACCGCCAGAGTTGGTGCTGGTGGAGCTGCCATCTGAGCTCACACTGTCAGTGTCACTTTTGTTTCCCTTTGCAACATAATCAGCTTTTGTATAGGGGTATGCCCTCTCAGCCGTGAACCGATCCTTATCTTTTTTAAGTTTGTTAAACTTGCTTTGCTTTAGGGTGATCTCAAAATCAGTCATTTGTTGGTTTAGTTCCTCCAACCCTTTCTTCAGGGCTGCAGGTGAAATGAATGTTTTGAGTTGTATCTCTAGTTTCTGAATCTCTACCTTAAGTTCCTGTGATTTTCTTGTAGCTGTCTGTACTATCAGTACCAGCCAATCCCTGGTACAATGCCAGGAGATGAGGGACCAGGCTTTTTTAAACACGAGATCGTCTTGAAAGATAAAGGGTTCGTTTTTTACTATGAGGCCTTGAGAGGCTATTTTGTTCCTTAGATATTCCCTCATAAGGAGACCATGTAAGGCAGCCCTGATCTGGACTTTCCTTAGATTTGTTAGGTCATCCCAGTCTGCCACTGCTGGGCCCGGGTCATTGTTGCTCAATCCTTCAAAGGGATTGACTTCCGCAAGAATCCTGTCAATATCGTCTTCACTGAAGGTAAGACCGTGTTCGTCCTCCATTCTGATGTTAGTATGGGAAAAGGTGTTGGATGTAGTGTGTGTGTGGCGTATGTCTA
This sequence comes from Lissotriton vulgaris, assembly GCF_964263255.1. Lineage (NCBI taxonomy): Eukaryota > Metazoa > Chordata > Amphibia > Caudata > Salamandridae > Lissotriton > Lissotriton vulgaris. The sequence continues at coordinate 148,209,718 of NC_141695.1, read as the reverse complement.
CGTGTGTCCAAATAAAGGAGGGGCTCCCACAGCTGTGCGCTGTCAAGGACAAGAGTACAACAAGAGGAGGGCGGGAGAGAAACAGTGGATTCAGTCTCACCTGGCAATTTACATAAACAAAGTAGATTCCACTCTGGTAATGGTAGTGATCCCTACAATGGTGGGGAGCACACAGTGTTGTTTTAAATACCCCTCACACACCAACAGGCCCCTACATCTCATGTGAGTAAGGTGAGGATAGTTGTGCATATCCTAGTCCTGAAGAAGGAGTTTTTACACTCCGAAACATGTCGACGCACTTTTGAGGTTGACGTACCCTAATATGCAGTAAACAACCTCACCCTGCCCCCTTTTAATGATACCAGCCGAGTGCTTAATAAAATGTTTATTTTTTTCACCTACGAGCCAGGTATCTTTTAACCACCACTTTTCCCCACCTCACCACTCACACTTGTTTACCTCACATACACCAACACATAGTTCACTTTCAGTGCTCCTACGTAGTAGTGAGTCGCAGCACGCCGCATCCCGTAGAGGGGTGCAAAGACCCCAATGATGAAGCATGACACCAAGGGGCCTGTTGGTGTGTGAGGGGTATTTAAAACAACACTGTGTGCTCCCCATCACTGTAGGGATCACTACCACTACCACAATGGGGACACTGACCAGGAGGACATGGCAGTTTCTAAACTGCCCATAGGCACTGCAGTGGCAGGCCTGAGTCACCATTTTAGAGCTACTCCTGTGGGTGGCACAATCAGTGCTGCAGGCCCACTAGTAGCATTTGTCATCACCAGCCCTGGCACACCCAGTGCACTTTACTAGGGACTTCATGGTGATAAAAATATGCCAAACTTGTATATCCATTCAGAATAGCAATTTACATAGGGAGCACTTACACTCTGGCACTGGTCAGCAGTGGCAGAGTGTCCAGAGCATCTAAACCAGCAAAAACGAAATCCAGCACAGCATCAAAAATACAGGAGGTAGAGGCAAAAAGATAGGGGAAAACCACGCCAAAGATGCCAGGTCTAACAGTAGTCTTTTGTACTATTATTTAGGTGTAGAGGGGCTGAATGTTTTTGATCATCTACATGTCTATTAAGGTCAAGACTTAGGTGATCTTGATGAATTTCAATTGGCTATAAATAAACTTTCAATTTACTTTGAAGGAAAAGTTAACCTATTAGTTCACAGACATAAGTTCTTGACTCGTATTCAGGGTCCCAATGAGTCTATTGTTTTTTACATAACTGCTCTGTAAACTTTGGCTGGTTATTGTGACTTTGCACATCTTACTTCACAATTAATTAGAGATCAGTTAGTTTCTTGATGTTTTTCAAAAAAGATTCAACAGAGATTATTATCATGGAAGAACCCTTCGTTGGATAAAGCTATTGACATAGCAAAAAGTATTGCATCTTCTTAATTTGATGTTAAAGAATTGAAAGTTCAACCATTAACTACTAGTGTTGTCAAATCTTCTTCTAGGTCATCTCACATTCCCGATTCTACTTTAAACATGTTTAGAGGTACCTATTTTCCCAACACCAGAGGTGGTAGAGGCGTATCTTATGGCTGTATTAAAATACAATGTTTTAGATGTGGTTTGAACTCTCATGTGCCAAATTTCAAAAATTGTCCATCTGCAGCACAAGAATGCTGGAAATGCAGAAAAATTTGCCACTTTGGCAATGTTTGTAGAGGCGGTCCAAGATAATGCCATCGATAATGAACATGAAACAGTAGAAAAGGAAATTGAAGAATTAATGTTAGCTGTTGATTGTGTTGATATTAACAACATCCAAGCTGATAATATTATTAGTGATCCATTGGTTCAGATAAAAATTGATGAGGTTGACATTCCCTTACTCATCGACTCTGCTGCAAGAATAACTATCATCTCTATTGATAAATACATAAAGAATTGGACAGATTAAGCAGTGTTCCTCTTAGTGTAAGAAATGAATTATCTTAAATGTTAAAAAAGATGCAAGAAAATGGTATCATAGAGAAATTGGATGCCACAAAGAATGGTGAGTTACGCTTATGTGTAGACTTACATTCACTTAACAAAGATATTTGCGTGGAAAATTTTCCCCTACCACGCATTGATGATTTGATCACGGCTGTGGGTCAGATCAAATGTTTTTCCAAGCTAGGCTTACGAGCGGCTTACCATCAGGTGGAATAGGATGTCTTATCTAGACACTTAACAGCTTTTGTCACTCCTGATGGTACATTTCAATTTTGTAAAATGCCGTTTGGACTAGCCTCTGCCGCATCTGTATTCCATAAAGTTATGACAAATATGTTTCAAGGAATTTCAAATGTTGTTGTCTTTCAAGACAATATTTTAATTCCTACTGTGTCAAAAGAGGAACACATTGATGTAATTGAGCAAGTTTTGACTATTTCACAGAATAATTGTGTCACCATCAGAGAGCATAAATGCATTTTTGCAGTGAATGAAATTGACTATGTAGGGCATGTTCTCTCTAAAGATGGTGTCAAGCCTAAACTGAGCATTGTGGATGGCATTGGTAATGTACCACATCCCACTGACAAGGAACAGCTTAGTTCCTTCATTGGGGTGTGTGAATTTTATTCAAAAATGTTGCTTCCCTCACTGAAGCTTTCAGGAGTCTACTAAAAAAAGGATCTGTTTTTTTTGGACTTCCATTTGCCAAGAGCATTTTCAACTCATCAAAAATAGCATAATTTCTGCTCTGGCTCTTCAAGCTTATTTTGAAGGTCGTGATACTCATATCACTGTTGATGCCAGTTTGTATGGCATGGGCGCTGTCTCGTCCCAAATGATTGTCAATACGGAGGTTACCATTGTTTTTGCCTCCAGAAGGATGAAAGATGTGGAGTTGAGATACTCTGTTATCGAAAAGGATCATCATACTTGTGGGGAAGAAAGTTTTGTCTTAGAACAGATTGCACACCGTTAGTGGATATTCTTTCTGGCAATAAAATTAAGAAAGCCACTGCCAGATTGGCTAGGCTTGCTACAACATTTTGTGAATTCAATTTCTCAGTACGATATATAGCTGGAGACAAGACTGTCAAAGCTCACTTCTTATCCAGGCTTCCAGTCCAAAATACCAAGTTTGATGAAAAAGAGGAGTAAGACATTGAAGAATGCATTATTGCTTCTGTCGAGGACACTGTGGTGTTGCACAAATATGGAGGATTGGTTAAGGCACTAGAAAATGACTCAATTTTAAAGCAGGTTATCTATTTAAAACAAGTTGTTAGTCAGAGGGTAAATATAATTCCTCCTTCTTGCTTCAGAAGAGGAATTCTGCAAACTGCCCATTCTGTTTACTTAGGTATGACTACTACCAAACCTAGAATCCGTAATGATTTATGGTGACCTTCTAATGATCGCGAAGTTAAACTTTTGGTTAAGGAATGCACCCAATGTTTGTACAGTGATAAATATTTATCTACTTGCTCTCCATGTCCCAAACCCACAGTGTCTCCAAGCAACGTTTGGCAAAGAGTTGCTTCGGACTTTCTGGGACCATTTCATGTTCTTCCTAATTGCATGAAATATTTCATTGTTTTGATCGCTCATCTATCCAGATGGGCGAAGGTTAGAGGTGTCTCTGAGCCCAATACTAAAGCTGGGGAAACATCCTTTACAACGAAAATTTTACCACAGTGCTGTTACAACGCAAGTATTACAATGAAAACCTTTACAACGCATTACACTGGGGGGGGGGGGGGCGCTCTAGGATAGGGAATAGTTTTAATTTACTATCCAACACCTTCCCTAGTGTCCACGGAGACTGGAGTTGGAATAGTAAATTAAACTATTCACTATCCAGCACCCCAAGTAATGCGTTGTAAAGGTTTGCATTGTAACAGCATGCATGGTAAAAGCATGCGTTGTAACGTCATACATCCCTAAAGCTGGTATTCGGTTTCTTCAAGATATTTTCAGTAGGTATTCGTGAAGAACTGTTAACTGATAATGGAGTACAATTTACTTCAGTGTCCATGCAAGAATTTTTGGTAAAAATGGGTGTCAAACATCTTTGCACTCCTCTTTATTTCCCACAAACCAACAGTAAAGTCGAAAGATTCAACAGAGTTTTAGTTGAGTGTATACAAAGTGCAATCAAAGCCAGAGTGGTCTGTGAGACTGCTATCAGGGATGTTGTATGGGCATACAGAACCACTCCTCACTCTGTGTCGGGTTCTGTGCCTTTTGAATTAATGAGAGGGAGAAAAGTTGTTTTCACTCCTAACCCATTTTGGAAGATGGAACTTTCAATCAATGAGTGTAATGTGACAGAGGAGTCCTTTAAAGCAAAAACTTTGAGCGATGAAGCCAGTCTTTGCAGGTGTGAAAGATCCAAACTTTATGTTACTAAAAAGGAGGTTAAATTTGCCATTGAGGACTGTCTGTGGTGTGTCAAGGATCCTTTGTTGTTACAGAAGGGAAATTCAAAATTCAGAGATCCTGCATGTGTCGTTAGCATTACGGGTCAAGCTGTGAAACTTAATAATGGTCAATGGTGGAATGTTGGTTGTTTGACTAAAACCAAAAGAAATACTATTGATTATGGTGCACAAATGAATTTTTAATATTCTTCTACTGTCAGAAGAGTTAAATGAATCCCCAGTAGATTAATTGATTAAGTATTTTCTTGGTTCTCTCCTTTTTATCTCGTTAAAGGGGGATATATGTGGTGTTTGGGTTTCTTTATCCTAAAGTATAATTTTGTTAGTGCTTTTGCTTTACAGATTATTTATGGAATTCTCTTTTCTACCTGTGCATGTATTCTATGTATTATCATGATTGGAATGCATGGGCGATGGTCTGGAACTCTGCTTTGTCAGTTGGAGAAGCCATCCGGAGTGGAGTTCTGGACTTTTTGGTTCCGTCCAGAGGTGTCAGGGATAACACCCGAAGACCCCGGAGTTCCACCTGTCTCGGTGCACAAATAAACAGAAATACGGGCTTCTCGATGGTGGCGTCAAAGACCAAAGGTTTATTACTGCAGGGACACAGAAGTCACAGAAACTACACACGGGCAGTGTCTAGGAGCCTGTTCAATTTGTACAAGAAGGGTTGCTCCTTATATACTAAAATTTGAGCTTGAGGCAAATTCTTTACATGTAATACATTCCCAAACCTTTGTGTCCTAAACAATAAATATTTGGCGTTGCACAGGAATCGTCGACAATATCTGATGTCAAAACATTACGAACGAGGGGTTCCCACTTTTCCATCATAATCTCATGTCAACTTTTCATTCAAGACCCGGACCGCCTCATCGTAAATTTCGTTACCTCCCCCTAATAAAGGCCCAGAAGGGAAGGAGCAGAGCCAGGTGCAGAAGATAGAAAAGCAGGATAAGGGATGTTTGTGGGTTGTAAATGGGCAAGGCTACCGGCTTCGGCCGCCTAATCATGATCAGGCCAACGAACACAAGAACCAGTATAGCAGGACTGGCCTCGGGCAGAGGAGGTAGCCTTTGTCGAGTCATGCAGCTACAGCGTGTTCTGTTCTAAGGTGCACGTGTCACTGGAAAGGTGAATCGCCGGCTAAGCCTACATGTCCTTATTTGAAATGAAGTAATCAGAGGTCATTGCGTATGTGAGGGCAAGAAACACAAAATGGCTGCCATGATCTAAGATGGATGCCATGGGTAGATCGGAAATGTGTTTGTAACAGAAGTACTCTTGCTCGTAGCATAGCGAAAACACCAGGATATGCTAAATGGATCATTTGCGGTTCATTGATACCAAAATTATGTATTTCCGACAATATTGAAAACACGGGTTCAAATCGTCACGGAACCTCAGACCCTCCTTTTGCCCTTACATAGGCAATTACTCAGTCTATGTCAGAGTCTAACTCTATGCTCATCAGGTCAGTGACATGCTGTTGTATCATCATCCTTTCTCGTGCCTTTTCTCCAAACGCAGGTGGTTTTCTGAAACAGGTTGCAGCACAGAGTCTACACAAAGCGGGACCACACTGGATAATCAGGCAGCATGAGAATAGGAATACTAAGATGACACCAATGACCATCAGAACCTTCCATCCCCACGCTGATATCAGAGTCCAAAACCACTCCATAAAGGACCAGTTTCCCTGGTCTACGTGTATAGAGTCGGAAATCTTGTGTAGCTTAGAGATCGCCTCATAGACTGTTGGAGCATTATTGGGAATAAAGACACAGCAGCTCGATTGGATCATTCTGCATACCCCACCTCGATCTGCAAGTATTACGTCTAGAACCATACGGTTCTGCAACATCATGAGTCTATCTGCCTGAAGCTCAGCTGTCAAGTTGCTAAGGGCACCAGCAGTTTCGGTAATAGTAGATTCAACTACCCGTGTTAGCTGACGTATGTTTCTACTATTGGCCATAGGCCCCCAGAACGGAAGGAAACCTTTGAAGAAGTCTCCAGCTTCCTGACCAGCGGTATCTTCCTTGCTGAAAACACCTCTTGCTACTCTGGTCTTGTGATAGTCTGAAGAAGCAGTGTATGTTGGAGGCAACAATCGAGCAATATAACATGAACCTGAAAAGTCAGCAGGCAACCATGTATACGCTCTGTCTTGACAGATGAAGTAGGTACCCCTAGCAGTAAGGAAGGCAGGGGAAGAGTTAGACGGAAACACGTAAGTCTCAACGCACTCACTCCTCCCTAGCTGAGCTCTCGGATTTCTCCCATTTCCCTGCAAACAGACCTGACCCCGGTGAGGTACGACCCAGATTGGAGTGGAGCTTTTACGCTTGCTTTCTCCCAAACTAAGGCGATACTCTGAAGAATTCCAACTCAAATATACTCGTAATTCATCTCTAGGGTAGGATGGAGTATTATTGATGTCCTTGATCATGTCAATAATTCCCTGGACTAAAGCTTTGTTAGCAGAGTTGTATTTAGTGGAACGTGGTGGACGAGGAGGATAGGTTTCAAGGGCATAAGCAAAGATGGTCTGAAGGGCCTGAAATGATCCATTATAGCTAAAAGGCAAAACCAGGTAGGGAATGCCTTTATCCATAGTGTGAGGTATCAGGCCACACACCCAGCAGTCTGTAGTGTTGACTACCAGTTGGTGTTGGTGCAAGAGCTGTACGAAAGTGTTATTGATAAATTCTGAGCGTCGAGCTTGCTCATGTTCAAGAAACGAGTACAAAGAGTGTATAGAAGAAACAGTAGAGGTAGCAGGATCAAAGGGAGGTACTGTAGTTACTGGCACAAAAATTAAATTTATACCAAAAACGATTCCACCCACCAACGTTATTAAAACAATTAAAAATGTAATAGCACATTGCATCAGAAAACATTTGCTATGAAGAATTCTGTAAAGTCTGTTTCTGCGAACATAAATCACATTTTCTCGTTGCAGCGCAGGAAGCTCCATCTTCTACAATCCGCTCGCGACCACTGATGATGTGTACGTAGATGAAAATGGCTCTATCAGCCCTGGGAGTTCCCAGAACCAACAGAAAGATCGACCTTGTGTCTGACCCCCGCAGATTCAACTAGGCACACAGCCACGACCCTACGGCTACCCAGACGGCAAGGCAATTTTTAAAAAAATAAATAAAACAATAGCAAACTTCCTGGCTGAAGGCAAAGTGTTAAAATTTCAAATGTATAAAATAGGCAGTTTCCTGCTTTATTTGTCCATATTGCGAGATCGTAAATTGTATCTCAGTTTTGCAGGAACTGTTTGATCAGGAAACAGTATGTTATCAGCAGAGGTTGCAATGTTCAAGTTCGCAGATGGCAAAGTTCCTTCTGATGCAGAGGGCAAGTGTTCAGGAGTCAAAGAAGTAGTTTCAGGAGGAGAGTCAGTGTTCGGAGTGTCAGTTATTAATTCGGCATCGCTGAAAGGGACAAACTTGGGTGTTCGCTCGAACTCAGATGCACCAATTCCCTTCTTAATCCAGTTGTCATAAGGAAGTGGCAGGGGCACACGTTTGACGTGTGTCGCATGGATCCAGTGCTTGCGTCCGGCCACACGAACAGCAGTTCTCGTTGCTAGTAGTACTTGATAGGGGCCAACAAATCTGGGCTGAAGGTTCTTCGTCCTGGCGAAGTTCCGCACCACAACGTGGTCACCTGGTTTCAGCTGATGACCTGGACTCTCCGGTGGCTTTGGCAATGCATCGAAAACCTGTTGGTGAATAAGACTCAATTTAGCAGTCAAGTCGTAAAGGTAATCAATCAACATTGGATATTCCAGAGAACAAAATTCCTTTGGCCTTGGCACTCCCCAAATATTAGCGGGACGGCCAAAGACAATTTCATACGGACTAAGCCCTACTCTAGAATGTACAGTCGCTCTCGTGGATAACAAAGCCAAGGGTAGTGCGTCTGGCCAGGATAAACCCGTGGATGCCTGTATTTTAGCGAGTTTTAGTTTGAGGGTGCCATTGTAACCCTCAACTAAACCAGCAGACTGGGGATGGTTTGCACTGTGAAACTTTTGCCTGATCCCTAAGCCGGCACACACACTCTGCATAACTTTCCCTATAAACTCACTTCCGTTATCTGACCATACAATCCGTGGCATTCCGTACCTAGGGAAATATTCTTTGAGAAGAATTTTGGCAGTTGATAGGGCAGTGTTGTCCTTTAGTGGATATGCTTCGATCCATCTGGAGAAAGCACAAACTACCACCAGGACGTTCTTTAAGTTATTGCACCAATCCATGTGAATGAAGTCTAACTGAATCACTTCAAAGGGGCAAGAGGGAGGAGCGAAGTGACCAGCAGGAGTAGGGATTCCCTTGCCAGGATTTTGCATCAGGCATACCATACCATTTTTCACCACTCTCTCTGCACATTTACTAATCCTATCATTCTTCCAGACTGGAGCCAACATCTTACAGATCCCTTTAGAACTTATATGCGCTACTCCATGTGCCATTGTCACCACTGCAAGCACATACGCATCAGGCAACATCCAACGCTGTTGTTCCGACAAATCAATCCAACACCCACTCGAGTCCAACTTGCCCGTACTTTCTTTCCATGCACGCTTTTCCTCCTCAGTTGCCTCTTTCTGAATCTCTTTCACACTTTCCACTGTGTCCTCACACATTCCAGACTCAGAAATCCATCTCGCAGACGTAGCCACATACATTCTGCTCATCATATTTCTAGCTGTCTGTTTAGCGGTCTCGTCAGCAAAAGCATTCCCACGACCAACATCATCCGTGATTGCTTTATGCGCACTGCATTTCACAATCGCAACTTCAGTCGGCAAGGTTAGAGATTCCAACAAGTCGTTAACTAGCTGACCATGTTGAATCTTAGTCCCATGGGACGTAATGAAACCTCTTTCTTTCCACAAACGGCCAAAATTATGGGCCACGCCGAACGCGTACTGACTATCTGTGAACACATTCACTCTCTTTCCCTTAGCTAAAACACACGCTCTCGTTAGAGCGATTAATTCTGCAGCTTGGGCAGAATTCTGACTCACTCTTGCAGTCTCCACAATCGTACTCAAAGTCGTTACTGCATAGGCAGCGGTCACATCACCATTCTCCAATTTAAAGCATGACCCATCAACATACAACGTGCCATCTGGATCTGACAATGGGGTGTCTTTTAAATCAATTCGTCCTTTTGTCTCCTCTTCGGTTCTGAAACAGCAATCATGGGGCTCGGAATCACTTGACTCTTGATTAGCCGGCAACAGTGTTGCTGGATTCAATACATTGCATCTTTTGATCTGAATATGACTCGCTAGCAGTGTCAGCTCGTAGCCAGAAAATCTAGCACTAGTAAGGTGTTGCGTCTTAGTTCTGTTCATGAGTGTATCCACAGCATGAGAGCCATGACCACTAGCATATTATTCATCACCAAACCAGCAGATTGTCGAATGGAAGCCGCAGCTGCCGCTGTAGCTCTCAAACAACTAGGTAACGCTCTATCTACCGGATCTAATGTTGATGAAAAGTACGCACAAGGGCGTTGTTTATCACCGAATCTCTGTGTCAGAACACTTAACGCGCAACCTTCTCTCTCGTGAACATAGAGCGTGAATGGCTTGTTGTAATCGGGTGTACCCAATACAGGAGCTGAACATAGTGCATTTCGTAACTCAGAAAAACTCTCCTGACATTCAGCAGACCATGGCACCGGACTCGGAACATTTTTCCCAGTCAAAGCTACCAACGGTTTTGCTAAAAGAGAAAAATTTGGGATCCACTGCCTACAGTAAGAGGTAATACCTAGAAAGGCACGTACTTCTCTCTGTGTGCGAGGAACACTCATCTGCGTAATTGCTTTTATTCTCTCTGGGGTCAACTTCCTTCCCTCCTTTGACAAGAGATGACCTAGGTAGGTCACTTCTTGGCAGCAGTATTGCATTTTCGAAGGTGACACCTTGTGATTCAAATTAGACAAATGATGCAATAACGAAATCGTAGCTGCTTTGCAAGTTTCCTTGTCATCGGCAGCCACTAGAAGGTCATCTACATACTGCACTAGAGCAGAACCTGGAGGAAGTACAAAGGAATCTAACTGACTTTTTAATGCCTGACTGTAAATGGATGGGCTCTCACAATAGCCTTGTGGAGCGCGTTTAAACCTGAAGCTTCGACCTCCTAGAGAGAAGCCGAAAATATCTCTGCTTTCCTCGGCTATCGGAATGCTGAAAAAGGCATTCTTCAAGTCGATGACTGAAAACCATGTAGCTGTTGCAGGAATCAATGTTAACAATGCAGTAATGTCTGGAACTACAGGAAACTGCGGAACTACAATTTTATTAACCTCTCTGAGATCAATAACAAATCTATATACTGGAGGCTTTGAAGGATCAGTACATTTCAAAATTGGCAATACAGGACTATTACAGACATTTCCTCTAGTTTCTTCAACCTCCCCTTTCTTAATCAAATCTTGCACGATCAATAAAAGTGCACGTTCGCCTTCACTAGAGATTCTGTATTGAGGAATTCGTGGAAATTTGACATTTGCTTTCAACGTGACTACATATGGTGGTATTTCTAAAAGGCCTACATCGTTAGGACCAGTCGCCCAAAGAGTATCAGGGAGTGAACGCAGCTCTGGCGGGAGTGCATCCATTGACAAGTACATCGGAGAGGTGATTCGTTTACCCAACGTAAGCTGTACTCCTTCCGGAGAACAGTACAATGTCGCATATAGGCGTTTTAACAAGTCTAAACCAAGCAGATTTTCATTACAACCTGTCGTCAAAATTAGGGGTGCTTTCAATTGACACGATCCAACAGAAATAGACAAAGGACCAGATACTGGATTGTAAACAGGGGCGCCTGAAAAACCTACGGAAACATTTGTTAAGCCGGACAAAGGTGCGCCAGGGAGTTTCGCATGAATGATAGAACTTTTTGCGGCACCAGTATCCAACAGAAACGGTTCGACTACACCTGATGTTGCTACTGCGACATAAGGCCCACTCTGATCCACTGGAACTGATACTACTCCCTCTCTCTGTCCATGGCTGTCCTAGTACTCAGTTTGTTGAAATCCCTCATCATTTTCACAATAGTCTTCGACATGATACTGTTGCAACCTATTCTGTTGAGCAGGCTGTCCATTTCGCTGATCAAAGTGATTGGAAGGGCGATCGTTTGTTTGTGGAGGCATAGCACCTCGTCCTCGACCTCTAGAATTTTGCACAAAACCACCACGACCTCTCTGAGCTGCTGCTGCGTTATTTTGCGCTAAGACTGGACACTCATTCTTATAATGACCCTCTTTCTTACAATACGCACACTGATTCCACTGATATTGTGGTCTCTGAGAACCATAATCTGTCCTTTGATATGACCCTTGCTGTGTATTTGTCTGATTCATACGAGGCGGATATGCCTGTTGCAAAAGAACTTTAGTCTTTAAATCTTTCGTTTTTTTATCTGATTTCTCTTTCTCCTCTTTATCCCTGTTTTCATAATACTGTGCAGTTGCAAGTATTTGCGCAGTTGTAGAGACAGCCCACGCACTCTCGGAATCTTTCAATTTATTGCAGAGTTCTGGTAGCAGATTGTGTACGAACTTATCGACAAACAATCTCTGTCCTCCTTCTGTGCTCATATCCTGACCACTGTGATCTACAAAAGTCTCTTCGAACCTCGTGAAAAAGTCGGAGACACTTTCGTCTTTCTTTTGCCTGCATGCGGACAACTTGTCCCAGTTAACACGCAATGCTGGCATCAAAGTCTTCATTAAGTCGATTATCCTACCTGGAAGATTAGCAATTAGAGGTTCGGGTTTGGAACCACCTATTTGCTGACCATCTGCTGCAATTATAGCTGCCCAATCACCACCTAGGGCAACTGGATGATTCTCTTTACGAATTTTAGCCCAAATGGGTTGCGGAACTACATTCCCAAATAACATGTCAATGTCCGCTAGATTCATTACACAAGCCTCAACTGTCTGCGCCAACTCCTTATAATATCCGGCAGGATTCTTACGCGGATCTGGCAAGGCCTGTTTCACTGCTAACACTTCGGCTCGCTTCCACGGAATGTGTATCCACACTCTTTGGAATTGCGCCGGGGCGGCTACAATACCGTTGACAGCATCAGCTTGTACTGCATCGCGCCAAATTGGTGGAACCTCTCTCATCGGATATTGGCGATTCTGCTTCGTACTACTTTTCTCTAAGTCCCTCGGTGAACGAAGTGATGGATCATTCCTATAACTTAAAATCAGTTCCATCGCTTCTTTTATATTTTGACCTACTATCATACCTGCAGCAAACTCTTTCTGAACCTTAATTAAGTCTTCTAAATTCGATTTAGAGTCGTCTTCTTCTAACTCCTCTCGTAAAAGGGAGCACATCTCGTCAAACACATATCGTTGTGTTGGTTCGTTCCACTGCATAAATGTATCTAGTACATCTCTCGTACTATATCTCCTACTCTTCGAAATCCATCGGAGAGCCGTGGAATCTAATATTCCCCGTTCCTCAGTACTTGGGAGCTGACTACGTCTCTGCACAGACTCAGAAGTAGGAGTCTTAATTAAAGATTTATAGAAAGGAGACAGAATGTTAGAAACAGAATCAGTGATTCTTCGACGAACAGAAAGCGGAGTCATAATACTAGCAGATGTAGAAAACACGGTAGCAGTTGGAACAGATAGTACAGGGACAGTAGGAGTATCAAGTAAGGTAGCTTGTGAAGCAGTAGGTGTAAGCAATATAGGTATAGGCAAAGAAGTCGGCAACCCAGGAAGAGGGGGTGCCGAAGGAACATTTACATTAACCACAGGAGGTACAGGAGCTTGATTCTGAGGGGCAGGAGCAGGAATACCAAGTTGTCCAGCAACCGGCAATTGAACATTCGGTACAGGTGGAGCCGTAGCACCCTGTGCATACGGTGGGGGTGACCTTAACAAGTAAGACAACAGAGGATCGTTTTCGGGGTCCTCTACTATCTCAGTTGTACTCGATGGCAAGGCAGGATAGCACTTATCTATCGCTAAGTTACGCTCTCTAGTAGCTATCTCCATTGCCTTTTCAGACTCGTTGACTTGCAGCTGCGTAGCCGCCTGTTCTAAAATCAACTCTTGCTCTTTCTGTTCTTTTTTCAACCTTTTAATTTCTCTCTGTTTAGATTCTTTTCGCCAGTAACGGAAAGAATCAAACATTGCCGGCCGGGCTTTCTTCTTAAACAATTTTACTTCTAAATTGTCAAGAACTTCAGGTTCAAAACTACCATGTAGTGGCCAACTAAGGACACCATCTTTTTCAGTGTATCGGACCCACACCTCATTATAAGATATAGGACCCACTCCAAACTTACAATAAAGATCATATAGGGGAGTTCCGATCGGAGGAACCAGACATGAGTCCTCCAACCGGGAATCACTGTTGCAACCAAAGCACGACAACATACAATTTTTCCGACTTACCATTTTGTAATCCGGAATACAGAACAAACAAACACAAACAGAAATGTGCACTCGAACCAAGAACTTAGGCCTACCAAAACGAACTAATGTATCGATACCCAAAACTGAACCAAGAGATTATCGCAACCAGAACAACCAGTGATAATCTTACGAAACCAAACCAAACCAAGAACTAAAAGGATTTTAACAACCCTTACGAAGTAACCAACTAGCAACCACTAAATACTTAACTGAGGCACTGAAGACGTCACCAAGGAGAAACCCGTCACGTTTCGCCGTACTAAGGACTGCACCTCGGGTCCAAGACAGGGCGACGGTCAAGGCAACGGACCACTGCAGCCGTCCTGAACGGGAACCCTCGTGGAAGAGAACGTCGGGCCACTTTTGCGATATGCCGGGATCGATGAAGTGGGGTGCCTCCCTCAGGAATCTTCACACGAAGCTTCTCGAACTCTACAGGCTTTTGGACCGGTACCGAATGACGTCGCCCCACGTTGGGCGCCAATTGGAGTTCTGGACTTTTTGGTTCCGTCCAGAGGTGTCAGGGATAACACCCGAAGACCCCGGAGTTCCACCTGTCTCGGTGCACAAATAAACAGAAACACGGGCTTCTCGATGGTGGCGTCAAAGACCAAAGGTTTATTACTGCAGGGACACAGAAGTCACAGAAACTACACACGGGCAGTGTCTAGGAGCCTGTTCAATTTGTACAAGAAGGGTTGCTCCTTATATACTAAAATTTGAGCTTGAGGCAAATTCTTTACATGTAATACATTCCCAAACCTTTGTGTCCTAAACAATAAATATTTGGCGTTGCACAGGAATCGTCGACAATATCTGATGTCAAAACATTACGAACGAGGGGTTCCCACTTTTCCATCATAATCTCATGTCAACTTTTCATTCAAGACCCGGACCGCCTCATCGTAAATTTCGTTACCTCCCCCTAATAAAGGCCCAGAAGGGAAGGAGCAGAGCCAGGTGCAGAAGATAGAAAAGCAGGATAAGGGATGTTTGTGGGTTGTAAATGGGCAAGGCTACCGGCTTCGGCCGCCTAATCATGATCAGGCCAACGAACACAAGAACCAGTATAGCAGGACTGGCCTCGGGCAGAGGAGGTAGCCTTTGTCGAGTCATGCAGCTACAGCGTGTTCTGTTCTAAGGTGCACGTGTCACTGGAAAGGTGAATCGCCGGCTAAGCCTACATGTCCTTATTTGAAATGAAGTAATCAGAGGTCATTGCGTATGTGAGGGCAAGAAACACAAAATGGCTGCCATGATCTAAGATGGATGCCATGGGTAGATCGGAAATGTGTTTGTAACAGAAGTACTCTTGCTCGTAGCATAGCGAAAACACCAGGATATGCTAAATGGATCATTTGCGGTTCATTGATACCAAAATTATGTATTTCCGACAATATTGAAAACACGGGTTCAAATTGTCACGGAACCTCAGGAGCCCTCACTACTTCTGTACTTGTCTTATTCTATTTTCTTCAATTAAATCCGAAACAACTGAAGAAGAATTCTTGGAGAGTCGTTTACTAAAGCTGCTTGTATTTCAAGATTACCATGGAACGCACTTCACCTGATCTCTGCATGGTTACAAGTCTGAGAGGAAATAGGCTGGCCACTAGTTGGGAACGATGTTTGCAGGTTTAGTCTGTCACCAGTCATCTCTAAATGGCTAACTACTTGTGTTAAACATAATTGCCTACATTAACTCCTTAGGACTGGGTTGAAACATTTACCTTTCCAGTGCAGAGGCGTGAATATCTTGTTCTCCCCCTGAAGGGATATATCCCTCTGGGAGCACTAAAGGGATTTCCCTTTCACATTTTCAATGCAAGTGTCAAAGAGAGAGTGTATCTGGGCTATAGTTAGGACCTTGTTTCTATTCAAAAAGCTTTTTATCTTTTGACAATATCTTTAGCACCATTTGACGAATCTTAGAGAAATTTTCCAAACTAAGAGGCCGATTACGATGACGGAAGGAAACGGATCCGACCGCTATGGTCGCGGCAAATATACTCTCGACCGCACCACGGATAATCCGCTGGTGCAATTAGGATATTTTCGCCATCACACACCGACCGCGGCGGATGGATCGCACCAAAGACCGCCGCACGTGGATGGTACCACGCAAACACCTTCTGCCGTTGACGCTTAGCCCCCGAAAACAGGCCCAACCTCCGGCAGGCCTGCGGAGGGACCGCCCGCACGATTAGGATAACCCTGCCATCCCAAAGGAACTCACCACCGTACACGACCGCCGCAGACAAAAAAAAATGACGGAGCTTGGCTGTGGAAGGACCAAACGAACATCACCCCGGCCGTCAAACTGAAACAAAAATGGCGGACGGAAGTAAATAGTAAACCAAAAAAAACAGGACACACACCCACCTGGAACACCCACTCCCAACAACTACACACCCCAATGCCACACCCCAAGCACAAACAAGAGAATCTAAGTCTCCACACCCACAGAACACCTGATTGCAAAAAACCATTGGGACACAACCATCACACAGTATAAAAGGAATCCATCCCATTAACACAATCCTTTGCATCACAGCACAGCTGCAAAAAAGAGGCATACATCACATACAACAGAAACACAGAAACACACATACAACCTGCACACCAACACACTCAGCACACCAACACCCAAAACACCATCCCTACATACCACACACATGCACACCAAACACCTCCAACACCTTGCACATCAGACACCATGGCCCCCAAGAAAAACCCCAAGTTCACAGAGAGTGAGTTGAAAGTCATGGTGGATGAAAACATCTGTGTCGAACCACATCTGTTCGGTACCCTAGTGCAGCAGACCACCTTGGCAACTAAAACCACTATGTGGGGCAGGTTAGTGACCAGAGTGAATGCTTCAAGGACCATGCCAGGCACCAAACACGGTATCCAGAGGTGGTGGCATGACCTCAAGGCAAGGGTGAAAGGCATCAGGTCCAAGAACCACCTGTGGGCACACGACATGGGCGGTGGCACTCTCATGGATCAAATACCATACACAGAATGGGAGGAGAAGGTGCTAGGCACACTGCGCCCTGAGAGCGTGGAAGAAATAGATGAGGGAGTGGAGGCTGGTAAGTACCAACCAATGACAACTATCACACTGCCTTGCACAACTGCTAAGACACATCTCCCAGGCTACAACCCATGCATGTGGACCACACAGTCCCCCAATGTGAAGCCTACGGCTCAAATGCACCCACCATGATCAACCACAAATGTAGCCTGCTACGCTCCCAGGTTTGCATGTGGTAAAGCAGCTAACACCACAACTCCCATCAGGCCCCCAGGTCTACAGGTAGGGTGGGGGTGTGTCAGAGGCCAGCACCAAAACTCCCATCAGGCCCCCATGTCCACAGGGAGGGTGGGTGTGTGTGAGAGGCCAGCACTACAACTCCCAACAGGCCCCCATGTCTACAAGGAGGGTGGGGGTGTGTGAGAGGCCAGCACCACAACTTCCAACAGGCCCCCATTTCTACAGGGAGGGTGGGGGTGTGTGAGAGGCCAGCACCTGTGGTTCTGTGGTTTACGAACTGGGTTCGATGGCTCCGAACCCGTTCAATAAAGATCGTCGGAAATGGACGATTTTGGTGTCAGCAGACCGCAAATGGCGAGTGTAGCGTGTCTGAGTGTTTTCGTATGAATCGATATAGGAGAACACTCCGTATTCAAGGATTTAGTTTGAACCTCCGGGTTCTATTTTGTATACGGCAGCCATTTTGTGTGGTTGCCCTAACATAGGCCCGATGACTGTGGCCGAGCGAGTCCTTGAGACACGTACGCCTTAGCTGACTTCTAGGTGACCTGGCCGAACTGACTCCTAGCCCGAGGCTGACCTCGCTGAGCCAGCAGCTGGCCTGATAAAGATCAAAGAGCAGGACATGCCCGAGTTTATGGTACACTGCTCCCACCTTTCTATCTCCTCTCCAATCTGTTTCTGCCTTTCCTTTACAACATAAGCATTGATTTGGGTCGAAGGGTTTATGATGGGTGTGTCCGGCCCGATCGAACAGGAAACCGGGAATGTGCATTGTCATTTCTGGTGGGCTGGACAACGGAAAATGGGATTGTCTTTGACTGTCGTCATTTGCTACTTTTGAAATGTTACACTGTCATTGGTCAGTTTTTGATGCACCGAATGTAAATTGGAATGTTGCCTGAGGCTTGATTTTGGCATAAAAGACCATGCTCCGCTTATTGAAGGTGTGCAGTCTCTGACGAACTACCCGTGTGTACTTCGTAGATCTCTGTT
The DNA here is from genome assembly GCF_964263255.1 of Lissotriton vulgaris. Taxonomy (NCBI): domain Eukaryota; kingdom Metazoa; phylum Chordata; class Amphibia; order Caudata; family Salamandridae; genus Lissotriton; species Lissotriton vulgaris. The sequence continues at coordinate 148,191,525 of NC_141695.1, read as the reverse complement.
CCTGGTTGCAGCCAATAAACTTTGGTCTTTGACGTCATCGAGATGTATCCCGTGTTTCTGTTTGCCAAGACAGGGGAACTCGAAGGTTTTAGGCGTTCTCCCTGGCGCCGCTGGGTTCTAAAACCCGGTCCTTCAGTTGGCGCCCAACGTTGGGCGACTTCAGCGGTACCGGTCCAAGCCAGAGGTTCGTGAGAAGCTTTGTGTGAAAATTCTGGAGGAAGGCCAGCCACTTCATCGACCCCTGTATGTCGTCGTGGTCCGAAAGTCTTTGCTGCGAGGTTTCCTGCTTTCCGACGGCTACGAAGGACTGCTGCCCTGACTGTCTCCCTGTTTTGGAGCCTTAGACGTTTGTAGAGCGAGACGATTGACGGGTCTTCTGGTGACGCCATCGACATTTCAGTTAAGTATAAGCTTAAGTATAAGCGGAGCGTCTCCCAGTCCTTAGTTTGTTTTGAATCCTTGAGTGGATAGCTTTGATTTGGTACCTGCAGGCCTCAAAGCCAAGGGATTTGTGTATTCACGAGATTCTCATTTCTAGATTTCCCTTGTTGTTTGAAGCTAGACTAGTGAGCAAGATGCCTGGTTTTAGCAGTTTTAGAAACTTGTTTAGTTGTGGTACATTGAAGGACTCCCGATTAGAGGATTCATGTCCGGTTCCTCCGATCGGAACTCCTACATACGAGTTGTATGTGAAGCATGGTGTGGGTCCTATTAGCTACAATGAGATCTGGGTAAAATATACGAAGAGTGAGGGTGTCCTACAGTGGCCCCGTTACGGTAGTTTTGAAACTGACATTTTAGATAACCTCGAAGTGAAGTTGTTCAAGAAGAAAGCCCGCCCGGCGATGTTTGACTCTTTCCGCATATGGCGCAAAGAAGCCAAACAGAAAGAAATAAAATTAGCGAAAAAGACTAAGAAAGGTATGTCAATGGTGCAAGCTGTCATTGCGTACAGAGATAATGAAGAAGAACAAGAAAGTGAACAGATGCTTAGAGTGAGGAAGTTAGCGGTAGATAGATGCTATCCAGTTTTGCCGTCTAAAGAGCAGAAGGACGAGAAAGATCTTACGAAAGATCCTTTAATGTTGCATCTGCTAAATTCACCGCCACCTTATGTGCAGAATGCTACGGCACCACCGCCACCAGCCGTGGCTGTGCAACTGCCGGTTGTTTTGCCTCCTGTGATTCCTCTACAGCAAGCTCCTTCGTTGGCTACTGTTCCTTTGGGGCAGCCTCCTCAGGGGCCGCCAACTTTGCCCTTTTCTACGACTGCTGCTTCTATGCCTGTTCCTACTGCTTCTGTGTCTGTTCCGACTTTGGATTCTTCTACTACTGTTTCGTCTCCCCTTGTTCTTCCGACTACTCCTTCTCCTAGACAGCGGATGACCGCTGCTTTTTCTGGTTTTCTGACTCCTTGGTTTGGACAATTAGGTATGTCTCCTGTGAGTGAGCGTAGACAGCTGCGTAGTCAATTGCCTGATACAGAAGAACGAGTGGTTTTAGATCATATGGCGCGTAGATGGGTTACGTATTCGTCCCAGTATGATCTTGAGGGTATTATGGATGTTTTCCGGCAATGGGAAGCACCAAAGCAACGCTATGTTTTCGAGATTATGTGTGCGTTCCTCCATGACCAATGGACGAACGAAGTGGGTAAAGCTCCTGAAGAGCTGTTCCGGTTGTGTTCCGAATTTGCAAAAGGAACGATCGTGAGTCTCCTCGACATCGAGAGAGCGGTGTCAACGTTATTGTCATTCCGAAGTAATGTTCCTTCTGAACGGTTGTTCGAGCCCGATTCGTCAGTTAGGAGACAAGCGCGTCAGTACCCGATGCGAGAGGTTCCTCCGGTATGGAGACCTGCTGATGTGAATGCTCACCCACCTGTTGTTGCGCACTTTCAGAGAGTGTGGGTTCATGTTCCATGGAAGCGTGCTGAAGTTCTAGCGTTTAAACAGACTTTGCCTGATCCACGGAAAAATCCTGCGGGATATTATAAAGAGCTTACGCAAACAGTGAGTTTGTGCGTCATGAATTTGGCGGACATAGATATGTTGTTTGGGAATGTTGTTCCACAGCCCATCTGGAATGTCATTCGACATACGGATCATGATAATGAATTGGGTGAACCTTGTCGCTGCGAATGATAGACAAGTTGGAGGTGCTAAGCCTGAAAATATCATTACTGAACTTCCTGGTAGGATTATTACCTTTATGAAGACTTTGATGCCTGAAGTACGTGTGAATTGGAACAAGTTGTCTGCATGTAAGCAGAAGAAAGATGAGACTGTGTCAGATTTCTTTTCACGTTTCGAGGAAACGTTTGTCGATCATAGTGGTCAGGATATGGCTACCGAGGGTGGCCAGAGGTTGTTTGTCGACAAGTTTGTACACAATCTTCTTCCTGAGTTATGCACCAAGTTGAAGGATTCTGAGAGTGCTTGGCCTGTTTCTACATCGGCGCAGATTTTAGCTACGGCTTAATGCTATGAGAATAGAAGTAAAGATGAGTTAGAGAAAGCGGACAAGAAGACTAAGGAATTGAAGAATAAAGTTCTTCTACAACAAGCTTATCCGCCTCGTGTTAATAATCAGCGTGACTTTCAGCAACCCCAACAGTATTCGAGGAACTCGCAAAGAGACGAGACTCCTCAACAGCGTATTCCGTATGGTCCTAATCAGTGTGCGTATTGTAGGGAAGAGGGTCATTACAAGAATAGTTGTCCGGTTTTGCTACAACGAGGGAATAGTGCTACTGGTGTGAGAGGTAAAGGTGCTCAGCAAGCGCTTAGAGGTAGAGGTCTTGGACAGAACGCGCGCCCTTTGCCTCCACAAAATTTGATGAATAGTTTTGACCAACAGCAGAATTCGTCTGGTAGGACAACACAGTACTATGTGGACGATTACTATGTTGAGGGTGATGAAGCACATAGCAATGATTGTTAGGACAGCCATGGACAAAGAGAGGGAGTTGTTTCAGTTCCAGTAGATCAGAACGGACCTTACATTGCGGTGATTGCATCAGCTGTGTCAGAGCCTTTTCTGCTAAACACTGGTGCTACGAAGAATTCGATTATGCATTCTAAGCTCCCTGGCGCACCTTTGTCTGGCTTTAATAATGTTTCTGTAGGTTTTCTGCCGCCCCCGTTACGAATCCGATTTCTGCTCCATTGCCCCTTTCTGTTGGTCCTCGTATGTTTGAAGCACCCCTTCTTTTGACTACAGGTTGTAACGAGAATTTGCTGGGATTAGACTTGTCAAAGAGATTGTATGCAACTTTGTATTGTTCTCCGTCAGGAGTACATCTTACTTTGGGTGAGAGTGTGATCTCCCCGATGTATATATCGAAAGATTGTCTTCCGTTGGAATTGTCTTCCTTACAAGATTCACTGTGGGCTACTGGACCGAATGATGTGGGCCTGTTAGATATTCCCCCATATGTTGTGACACTGAAGGCGAATGCTAAGTTACCACGCATTTCGCAGTATCGCATTTCGAGTGATGGTGAGCGTGCACTCTTAGCGATCATTCATGATCTGATTGACAAGGGTGTCATTGAAGAGACGTGAGATAACGTGTGCAATAGTCCTGTTTTGCCGGTTCTGAAGAGAACTGATCCTTCACAGCCTCCTGTATCTCGATTTGTCATCGACCTTCGTGAAGTGAACAAGATTGTTGTTCCACAATTTCCTGTTGTCCCTGACATTACTGCATTATTGACTCTGATTCCGGCTTCTGCCACCTGGTTCTCGGTGATTAACTTGAAGAATGCTTTCTTCAGCATCCCGATTGCCATGGAGAGCAGGGATATTTTCGGATTCTCTTTAGGAGGACGAAGTTTCCGCTTTAAGCGTGCTCCTCAAGGCTATTGCGAGAGTCCATCTATTTATAGTCAAGCTTTGAAGACTCAACTTGATTTGTTGGTTTTACCTGAAGGTGCAGCCCTTATCCAGTATGTTGACGATTTGCTAGTTGCCGCCGATACTGAGGAGATTTGTAAGGATGCCACTTTCTCTTTATTGCGACACTTATCTGATTGTCACCACAAAGTTTCTCTCTCGAAACTGCAATTCTGTCGACAAGAAGTTACCTATCTAGGTCACACCTTATCGAAGGAGGGAAGGAAACTAACCCCAGAAAGAATTCAAGCTATTGCAAAAATGAGTGTTCCTACGACACAGAGAGAAGTACGTGCGTTTTTGGGCATTACGTCGTACTGTAGACAGTGGATTCCCAATTTTTCTCTACTAGTGAAGCCTTTGATAGCTCTTACTGTTAAGGATACTCCGAATCCTATTCCTTGGACTGACGAATGTCAAAATAGCTTTTCTGAACTACGTGATGCGCTGTGTTCGGCTCCTGTGTTGGGTACTCCCGACTACAGTACGCCTTTCACATTGTATGTCCATGAGAGAGAGGGATGTGCATTGTCGGTTTTGACTCAGCAGTTTGGCGATAAGCAACGCCCATGTGCGTACTTTTTGTCGACTTTGGATCCTGTAGCTAGAGCGTTGCCGAGTTGCTTGAGAGCTACGGCAGCAGCGGCTGTTTCAATTCGACAATCTGCTGGTTTGGTTATGGATAACACGTTAGTGGTTATGGTTCCACATGCAGTGGATACCTTGTTGAATCGTACGAAGACACAGCACCTAACTAGTGCTCGGTTGTCAGGGTATGAGCTGACATTGTTAGCGAGTCATGTGCATATAAAAAGGTGTAATACCTTAAACCCAGCTACATTGTTGCCGATTTCGCTTGAGGCAGATGACGATAGTGAAGAACAGCACGATTGTTTTCTAAGAACTGAAGAATAGACGGAAGGGAGAGTGGACCTTATGGACACTCCTCTTCCTGATTGTGATGATGCTTTGTGGGTTGATGGTTCATGCTTTAAGTTGCCGAACGGTGATACGACCGCAGCCTATGCTGTGACAACTTTGCATACGATTGTTGAAGCTGCACGTATCCCACATAACTCTGCACAAGCGGCCGAATTGATGGCACTTACAAGAGCATGTGTGTTGGCGAAAGGAAAACGAGTGAATGTGTACACGGATAGTCAGTATGCGTTCGGTGTGGCTCATAGCTTTGGGCGTTTGTAGCGTGAACGTGGATTTTTGACATCGCATGGCACGAAGATACAACATGGACAACTGGTGAATGAACTTCTTGAATCTCTTACGTTACCATTGCAAGTAGCGATTGTGAAATGTAGTGCCCATAAAAAGGTTACGGATGATGTTGGTCGTGGTAATGCATTTACGGATGAAGTCGCGAAAGAGACTGCTAGAAATATGATGAGTCGAATGTATATCGCGGGTCCGGGGAGATGGGTTCCAGAGAAGAGTATGTGTGTTGATACTATTGAGAGTGTGAAATCTATTCAGAGTGAGGCCACAGAGAAAGAGTTGGATGAGTGGAGAGAAAGTAAGGGTAGATTGGATTCGAATGGTTGTTGGACTGACTTGTCAGAACATCAGAGATGGCTGTTGCCTAACGCGTATGTGCTTCCGGTTGTTACAATGGCTCATGGAATGGCACATATTAGTGTGAAAGGGATTTGCAAGTTGCTGGCTCCGGTTTGGCAGAATGTGGGGATTCCCAGATGTACAGAGAATTTGGTTAGAAACTGTATGGTATGTTTGATGCATAATCCTGGTAAGGGAACTCCAACACCAGCTGGTCATTTTGCTCCTCCTATGTATCCGTTCGAGGCTTTGCAGCTAGATTTTATCCATATGGAGAGTTGCAACAGCTTTAAGTATGTGTTAGTAGTTGTTTGCTCTTTTTCTAGATGGGTAGAAGCTTACCCCCTTAAGGACAACAATGCTTTGTCCACAGCAAAGGCCTTGATAAAAGAATTCCTGAGATTTGGAATGCCGAGAATTATCTGGAGTGATAATGGGAGTGAATTTGTGGGTCACGTTATGAAGAGAGTGTGTGAGGGTTTTGGGATTAGGCAGAAGTTCCACGCTTCAAACCACCCCCAATCAGCTGGTTTAGTCGAGTGCTATAATGGCACTCTTAAGTTAAAATTGGCCAAAATTCAAGAGAGCACTGGTTTGCAATGGCCAGATGCCTTGCCATTAGCACTTTTATCCACCAGAATGACTGTGCATTCGCGAATGGGTTTGAGTCCGTACGAGGTTGTGTTTGGTCGCCCAGCGAACATTTGGGGCGTACCAAGACCAACGAGGTTCAGAGACCTCGAGTATCCTGTGTTGCTCGACTATTTGCGTGAACTGACAACTAAAATGAGTGTTTTACGCCAACAGGTGCATGACAGTCTTCCACAAGCTTCAGAGGATCCAGGGCACTCCATCGAACCTGGCTCCTGGGTGTTTGTAGGCAACTTCCAGTGGACCAAGAACGAACAGCCCCGCTGGACTGGGCCCTACCAAGTACTCTTGTCAACGAGATCTGCGGTGCGAGTGCAGGGTAAACGTAACTGAATCCACGGATGACACACCAAAAGGGCACCTTTGCCCTTGCCTTACGATAAGTGAGTCTAGGAGGGACTTGCAGACTCTGAAACAGAAGTTGTCCCACGGTTTATACCGTTCAGCGATGCTAGATTGATTGGAACGAACTCAGAGAAAGAAAGCGACAGAATTTTACAAGCATCAGTACCTGCTGCGGATCGATTGGACACTACCGAGCCTCATCTTCTGTTTCCTGACCAAGAATTACCTGGAAGAAATCGCTATAATTTGAGATCGAGAGTTACGGACAAATAATAAAGACTAATAAAGATTGAGTTATTTTTCTGTTTGCAGGTTAACTCTCCACCAAGGATCTACTCATTTTTGTTTTTCTTGAACCGCCATCCGGTTCTTGCTGCTAGGGTCACGGTTGCTACCAGTCTTGGGAGTGCAAGCCTGAGACACTAGGTTGAGGGTTCTGTTGGCCCGAGGCAGCCTTCCTGGGTTCAGCAGAGGCACTCCTGAGCAGAATCAACCAACCACCGCGGGCAGCACTTTTAGTTTAGGATGGATTTCTTTGAGTTGGAGAGACCTGTACAGACACTGACTTTTAGAAAACGAATATGCAAAATAATATCGAAGAAATGTTTTTTGATACTATGTTTATTTTTACTATTGAGCTTCATAATATTTATAGCTGGTTATGTAACATTTGTTTTTAGAATGACGGTTAATCCCACTGTGCAACCTACACCTTCACCCACTATTTCTTCTCATTCTTTTCATCCTTTGCCTGAACACGAGGTAGTCAGACGATTGGAATTTGCTAACAATTCCTTCATTCAACTTCTGCACCAACACCAGTTAGTGATGAATACGACAAACTGTTGGATTTGTGGTTTGATGCCTCATACAACCGATAAGGGTATTCCCTATTTAGTCTTGCCCTTTAGTTTAAATGGTTCGATTCGGGCTTACAGAACTATGTTTATTTATGCTCATATTGTCTACCCCCTATGTTCACCGAAAGACAATCCGAAGAATAGTGCTTTAGCTAGAGGCATAGTCGACATGGTTAAAGGGACTAATGCAGTTGAGACTATTCCGAAAGATGAGAGACAACCATATAGTGGTTGGAACGTTACTGGATATGGAGTTAGTCAGAGTGTTAACCAGCGAGCGAAAAGTTCTCCACCGATTTGGATAGTGCCCCATCGGGGCCACTATTGTCTGCAGGGCAACGGTAAGAATCCGAAGGCTCAGTTAGGGAAGAGTGTTTGCGCTGAGACTTATGTATTTGCGTCTCAGCCTTCCCCAGCATTCTTAGCTGCTAAGGGTACCTACTTTGTTTGCTATGACAAAGCATATACATGGTTGCCCCCTGACTTCTCTGGCACATGTTTTGTTTCCTTTCTGTTACCTCCCACCTTTACAGCTGCGGCAGATTACCATAAGATGAGAGTTGCTAGAGGTGTCTTTAGTCAAGAAGACACTGCAGGGCAAGAGTTGGGAGATGTCTTTAAGGGTTTTCTGCCATTTTGGGGACCTATGGCTAACAGTAGGAATATTCGCCAGTTGACGAGAGTGGTTGAGTCCACCATAGTAGAAACTGCCGGTGCCCTTGGTAACCTGACTGCTGAGCTCCAGTCGGATAGACTTATGACATTTCAGAATAGAGTTGCCCATGACGTTATCCTAGCAGACCGGGGTGGAGTTTGTAAACTGATTCAATCGAGCTGCTGTATTTTCATTCCAGACAACGCTCCATCAGTCTTCCAGGCCATTTCCAAATTGCACAAAATCTCCGATTCTGTCCATTTGGACAAAGGGGATTGGTCTTTGATGGGATGGTTATGGGGATTGATATCCACTTGGGGTTGGAAGATTTTGATGGTCATTGGGATGGTCTTAGTAATCCTCTTCATGTTCTGTCTCTGCGTGTAGTGTGCTCCTGCTATTTGTGGCCTTTGTGCCACTTCATGTGCACGGAAACCTGTCCAGAGAGAGATACTCAGTAATAGGATGATGCTACAACAACATATCGATGACTTGATGAATATAGAACCAGATTCAGATTAACATGGTTTTGGGTTTATTGCCTATGATAGGGCAAAAGGAGGGTCTGTGGTTCTGTGGTTTACGAACTGGGTTCGATGGTTCCGAACCCGTTCAATAAAGATCGTCGGAAATGGACGATTTTGGTGTCAGCAGACCGCAAATGGCGAGTGTAGCGTGTCTGAGTGTTTTCAGATGAATCAATAAAGGAGAACACTCCGTATTCAAGGATTTAGTTTGAACCTCCGGGTTCCATTTTGTATACGGCAGCCATTTTGTGTGGTTGCCCTAACATAGGCCCGATGACTGTGGCCGAGTGAGTCCTTGAGACACGTATGCCTTAGCTGACTTCTAGGTGACCTGGCCGAACTGACTCCTAGCCCGAGGCTGACCTCGCTGAGCCAGTTCCTTGTTCAGCAGCTGGCCTGATAAAGATCAAAGAGCAGGACATGCCCGAGTTTATGGTACACTGCTCCCACCTTTCTATCTCCTCTCCAATCTGTTTCTGCCTTTCCTTTACAACATAAGCATTGATTTGGGTCGAAGGGATTATGATGGGTTTGTCCGGCCCGATCGAACAGGAAACCAGGAATGTGTGTGGTCATTTCTGGTGGGCTGGACAACGGAAAATGGGATTGTCTTTGACTGTCGTCATTTGCTACTTTTGAAATGTTACACTGTCATTGGTCCGTTTTTGATGCACTGAATGTAAATTGGAATGTTGCCTGAGGCTTGATTTTTGGCATAAAAGACCATGCTCTGCTTATTGAAGGTGTGCAGTCTTTGACGAACTACCCGTGTGTACTTCGTAGATCTCTGTTCCTGGTTGCAGCCAATAAACTTTGGTCTTTGACGTCATCGAGAAGTATCCCGTGTCTCTGTTTGCCAAGACAGGGGAACTCGAAGGTTTTAGGCGTTCTCCCTGATGCCGCTGGGTTCTAAAACCCGGTCCTTCACACCAGCACCTCCCAACAGGCCCCCATGTCTACAGGGAGGGTGGGGGTGTGTGAGAGGCCAGCATTACAACTCCCAACATGCCCTCATGTCTACAGGGAGGGTAGGGCTGTATTAGAGGCCAGCACCACAACTCCCAACAGGACCCCATGTCTACAGGGAGGGTGGGGTGTGTGAGAGACCAGCACGACAACTCACAACAGGCCCCTATATTTACAGGGAGGGTGGTGGTGTGTGAGAGGCCAGCACCACAACTCCCAACAGACCCCCATGTCTACAGGGAGGGTGTGGGTGTGTGAGAGGCCAGCACTACAATTCCAAACAGCCCCCCATGTCTACAAGGAGGGTGGGGGTGTGTGAGATGCCAGCACCACAACTCCCAACAGGCCCCCTTATCCCATCCCAGAGCAAGATAGAGTCCCCCCACCATGTGCTGACCAGTGCATCTCCCTCTTCAAACTTACAGGTAGGCAGCCATCTTCACAGGGAGGGGTGGGTATGATGGGGAGGTCTGTACTCCAAATTCCAATGTGCACCCTCCACCCTCATGATTGCAGCGAGGAACACAACACATGGCTCCGTAGTAACTCCATGGTTAAAATGTGAAATTAAACATGGGACAGGTGAGTACGCAGTGCCTGCATACTGCATTCTGCGAACAACAAACAAGTACCATATGTCCACAGAAGGACCCACAAATAACACACCCTTTCACACATGTGAGAGAAGCATCACATCTGCACGCATCAAAGAACCAGCAAGGGGAAACTTGGACATGGTGGCAGCCCACACAATCCATGTATTAGGCAGTTTTTGCATGAGGTGAGACTTGACATACCCACAACAGAAAGTACAATGTGTATCCTGACACAAGGCACATGGATGCAATGTCCAAACCCTGTCCCTAACACAAGGTAGACCATCCACATGAAAGACCAACATATGCCTCTTTTGACAATGATTAGACCAGGTTGAGTAGCAAGGTAGGTTGTCCACAACCCTTGTGAACATGGCCTACTCCACATTGCAGAGCCACAGCAACAATGTCAAAATGACTACCAAACTACACAGAGTCCAGGGGGACCATTCCAATAGCAGAACACTCACACATATCCGAGTATTGTCTACCCACCTCCACACCACCATAAGGGCCAGTACTTTGTACCACACCAATGTGATGACATCAACAACCATGTCCTGAATCCCTAGAAATTTGAAATGTAACAACACCAAACCTGTCATGTCCACCACATTGATTCTTAAATTCTTGTCCATCAGGTGACCGAGAACTGGCAGGAGAAAGCAGCACCCACAAGCACCATTCCCCCCCTCACAGCATGGACTCTCCGGTGATGATTCCCTGGACACCTCGGGTGCAGAGGACGATGCTGGTCCGACTAGACTCCCAGGGCCATCAGGCTCCCAGGACATCCCTGCCCCCACCACCTTGGCCAGAGGAACCACAGCAACTACTGCCATTGTGACCTGTGCATCTACCACCACCACCACCACCACCCCCACTCCTGCCTGTGCCACCCTCCCTGACCCATTGAACGATTGGGACCATCAACATCACAGGCTAGCAGGGAGAGTGGACGGGTGAGGATACAGGTGAGGCCACAGCTTTCGTGCAGGAGGGCAGGTGCAAGGCAAGGTGGGGGACAAGACCCACCCAATCGTGGCTCAGAGACCCTGGATGCCATTTCAAGAGTGTATGCTTCGTATGAGCGGTCGCAGGTACAGGCGGATCTGATGCGCCCAGACTCACTTGAGACCCGCCAGCTGTTGAGGTCCATGGACAATCATGTGGGACAAATGGTGGACCTCAAGGGGCAGCAAACATCTGTTTGGAGGGAGTGGTTATCCCGCAACACACCACCTCCCCCTCCCCCAAGTGGCCTGCGGGACAGGTCACCACCATCACCAGCACCATCACCTGAGGCCACTGACAGGGAGGAGTCCCCCGAACAACCTGCCCCCACAGCTGGGTCCACTCCGGCTCGGAGATGGAGGGGCTGTCCGAGGCTGGATCCAGGACAGAGCAGTCGCAATGCACCAGCCACCCGCCTGAAGAGGGACACGCACTGACTTCACCCTTCCTAGATCCTGCCATACACTCTGAGAACTATCTTGCCCCACATTGCCAAGCATTGGCACACGTCTGTTGGACTAGGTGTACCCCACACAATGTGGTGTCTACACGTGGTATCATCTGACATGACCTTCAACTCACTATTCCTCTCCACCACCATAATGTAAATATGTACTCACACAAATCCACACCCTATAAATAAAAACCACGGAAACACTCAAGGCTGTGTGACCTTCATGTTTAAACACAGGTTTGTCTTGGTTGTTGTCATTACCAGGTGCAGGGATCAATGTTGTTCGGAATCATGGCTCTGTGTGAGTGACCTATGGATAATGAGAGAACAACCACAGGTCAGGAAACTGAATCACACCCATCACACCACACCACACTGCAACATCTCACAAACCACAATCATCACAAATTAAGCGGATCACAGGACACACATCAGGGAGCATTCCATGTACACCATGTCCCACACTCATGTGCCAACAGAACATACCAGAACAGGCAGCATTCACACACCACATCCACCCATCACCAGCAAACATACATCACGCATTGAACAGGAGCACAAGATGTAGTTACTCACATTCAAGGAAAGCAGCGGTCAATGAGCTGGTCCACACCTTCATCCTCCCCACTATCCTCATCACTGGACATGGGTGGGATGGGAGGAGGAGCAACCTGTTGGTCAGCAGGGTCCATGATCAGTTCAATATCCTTGCGCAAGGCCAGGTTGTGGAGCATGCAGCAGGCAACCACGATTTTGCATACTTTGCCGGGTGAGTATGGCAGGGCCCCTCCGGTTTTATCCAGGCAGCGAAATCTAGACTTCAGCAGTCCAAATGTACGTTCCACCACCCGCTGTGTCTTTCCATGGGCCTCATTATAGCGCATTTCACCTGGGGTAAGCATGGGCTGAAAATTCGTTCCGCTCGCGGAATTTGGGGATTTTCCGCGATTTTGCGATCCGCGAATCACGTGAAATCGCGGTAAAATCTGCGAATCAGCGGGGACGAATTTTCAGCCAAGCACTTACAGGGTTACAGCAGCAGGTACAAAATTTGAAGCTAATTTTTTGTAACCTTTTACAAAATGGTTACAAAGAAATTAATTTCAACTTGGGCACCTGCTGCTGTAAGCCTGTAAGTGCTTCCTGGGGCCTCATTGCTACATGCGGTAGTAATGCCCATTTTGAAAAAAACATCTCTCGACCCTACAAAATCGGAGAACTATCGCCCGATTTCGCTTCTCCCGTGGCCAGCCAAACTCGCGGAGGCGCATGTCAACACCGCCCTCACTGGTCATTTGTCGCGTGCCAACATTCTGGACGACACCCAGAATGGTTTTCGGGCTGGCCACAGTACGGAGACAGCACTGTTATCTATGGTCGAGCACCTTCGGGTAGTTCTGGATGCAGGTCAAACGGCGGCGCTTGTTTTGTTAGACCTAAGCGCCGCCTTTGACACGGTCTCCCATCACATTCTCCTGCAACGTCTTGAGGAGATAGGGGTGATCGGCACTGCACACCAGTGGTTCTGTTCGTTTCTCAGGGATCGTTCCTTCTGTGTGGCGTCCCCGCCCTACCAGTCCAAATGTCATCCTCTGTCTCTTGGGGTCCCACAGGGTTCCTCACTGAGCCCCACGTTGTTTAACATCTACGTGAGGCCGCTGGCTGAGGTTGTGAAGCTCTGTGGTATGACCATGGTGTCGTACGCAGATGACACCCAGCTAGCGGTCACGATCAGCGGGGACTCTGGGGTGGATGCCCCAAGATTCAGAGAAGGACTCAGGGCAGTGGCTGGTTGGATGACGTCCAACTGTCTCCAACTAAACGCCAAAAAAACGGAGGTGATGATCTTTTGGGAAGCGGACGGACCTATGGGGAGATACTTGGTAGCCCTCTGAGCTGGGGCCGACCCCCACTCCGGTTGCGGAGATCAAAAACCTTGGTGTTTGGCTGGACCCTTCCCTCAACTTCGTTGGCCACACCAAAAGGACGGCGGCTTGCTGCTTCGGCATCCTGCGCAATCTGCGCCCTGCCCTTAAATACTTCGATGCCGCAACTCGTCAATTGGTGGTGCAAGCAACGGTTTTGGCGCGGTTGGACTATGCCAGCTCCCTTTTTATAGGATTAAACCAGGCTGAGTTAACCCGACTTCAAAGAGTGCAGAACGCTGCGGCCAGAGCGATCGTAGGTCTTCCTAGGTTTTGCTCGGCCGGTCCATCTTTGCGAGCCTTGCATTGGTTACCCGTTAGGCAGCGGATCCACTTTAAAGTTTTGTGCCTTTCCTTCAAAATTCTGAAGGGCCTATCACCTCCCTTACTGCACCAACTCTTGCGCCCTTACATCCCGGGCCGCACTCTGCGCTCGCTAGACCAAGAATTAGCAGTAGCCCCTCGGTTCAAACTCAGTCGGGTGGGGGGTCGCTCTTTTAAGGTGCGGGCAGCTGCACTCTGGAACGCTCTCCCTTTGAAACTCCTTTGGTGACCTGCTCCCCTTCCGCAAGGCCGCTAAAACTCATTTATTTGCTGAGCTTTGTTAAATCCTTCACTCCCCAATTTCTTAATAATTATTTCTGTTCCCCAGTTGTGTTGTGTTCGCCACCTTGTCGGTGCGCCGGGACGCTCCTTCGCTGGAGCAGCCGTGCGCAATACAAATAGCACTAACATAACATAACATAACATAATATAACATAACAACTATTCTCTGACCCTGCTCTGACCCTTGATGCAGGGTCAGAGAATAGTTACAAGTAGGCAATGAGGCGCCTGTCACGAAAATTAAACTTCAACAGGAAGCACTGACAGATATAAAACAAAGCATTTGCAATGCAATAAGTCTTGCATTAGGAAAGTTTGAGCTATTGGTCTTGTAAATGACAATTTTTTTTAATTTATGTGTTGGTTTTGAAAATAGCTAAATTAATAGCTTTGTCATTTACAATGCCAATAGTTGTAACTTTCGCAAATGTGACACCTATAGCATTTGTAATGCAACATGTTTTGTATTTACGTGACTTAGATGTATTGATATTGCAAATTACAATGGCTTTTAATTTATAATGTTCAGTGTATTTTATTGAGATGAAAATCCAAGAACAGAAGTGAAATATTAACATCTTTTTGTGACATTTGTAATAAAGCTTGAAACATCGAGAGAACATATTTGAACCAGTTGTTGTTGAATGGTTGCCCAGATTGATGCTGTGGTGGTGCTGAGTGGTGCTGTGGTCGTGCTGAGTGATAATGTGGTGGTGCTGAGTGATGCTGTGGTGGTGCTGAGTGATGCTGTGGTGGTGCTGAGTGATGCTGTGGTGGTGCTGAGTGAAGCTGTGGTGGTGCTGAGTGATGCTGTGGTGGTGCGGAGTGGTGCTGTGGTTGTGCTGAGTGGTGCTGTGATGGTGCTGAGTGATGCTGTGGTAGTGCTGAGTGATGCTGTGGTGGTGCTGAGTGATGCTGTGGTGGTGCTGAGTGGTGCCGTGTTGGTGCTGAGTGATAATGTGGTGGTGCTGAGTGATGCTATGGTGACACTGAGTGGTGCTGTGGTGTTGCTGAGTGGTGCTGTGGTGGTGCTGAGTGATGCTGTGGTGGTGCTGTGGTGGTGCTGAGTGATGCTGTGGTGGTGCTGTGGTGGTGCTGTGTGATGCTGTGGTGGTGCTGAGTGGTGCTGTGTTGGTGCTGAGTGATAATGTGGTGGTGCTGAGTGATGCTGTGGTGGTGCTGAATGATGCTGTTGTGGCACTGAGTGGTGCTGTGGTGGTGCTTAGTGGTGCTGTGGCAGTGCTGAGGGATGCTGTGGTGGTGCTGAGTTATGCTGTGGGGCTGCTGAGTGGTGCTGTGGTGGTGCTGAGTGATAATGTGGTGGTGCTGAGTGATGCTGGGGTAGCGCTGAGTGATGATGTGGTGATGCAGAGGGCAGAAAGACCCAAAAAGCAGTGTAACAAAGGGCAGAAGGGCAGAAAAACAAGGGAAAAACAAGCCTAAAAGAGGGCAGAAGGGCACAAAAATACCAGTCTAACAGAGGACAGAAGGGCAGAAAAACAAGGGAAAAACGAGTCTAACAGAGGGCAGAAGGGCACATAAAACAAGGGAAAAACAAGTCTAACAGAGGGCAGAAGGGCACCAAAAACGAGTCTAACAGAGGGCAGAAGGGCACAAAAACAAGGGAATAACAGAGGGCAGAAGGGCACAAAAAACGAGTTTAACAGAGGGCAGAAGAGCAGAAAAACAAGGGAAAAACGAGTCTAACAGAGGGCAGAAGGGCACAAAAAACGAGTCTAACAGAGGGCAGAAGGGCACAAAAACAAGGGAATAACAGAGGGCAGAAGGGCACAAAAAACGAGTTTAACAGAGGGCAGAAGGGCACAAAAAACGAGTCTAACAGAGGGCAGAAGGGCACAAAAACAAGGGAATAACAGACGGCAGAAGGGCAGAAAAACAAGGGGAAAACGAGTCTAACAGAGGGCAGAAGGGCACAAAAAATAAGTCTAACAGGGGGCAGAAGGGCAGAAAAACAAGGGAAAAACGAGTCTAACAGAGGGCAGAAGGGCACCAAAAACAAGGGAAAAACGAGTCTAACAGAGGGCAGAAGAGCACCAAAAACGAGTCTAACAGGGGGCAGAATGAATCCCGCCCTGGGGGGGCAATTTCGGACTAGCACCAGTGGGTTCTGTCGAGCCGTCAGGGAAACAGCCAGCATCATTTGTCCCACCATGAGGGAAACGGCCACCACGTAACCCAGGTACTACATCCCCCAGCAGCCCCAGCAGCACTGTCACGCTCCCGCTGCGCCTGCTGCCTCCATAAGAGCACGGAGGGTCGAGCGGCCAGTGGGGGGCAATTTCGGACTAGCGCCAGTGGGTTCTGTCGAGCCATGAGGGAAACAGCCAGCGTCATTTGTCCCGCCGTGAGGGAAACGGCCACCGCGTAATCCGGGGACTACATCCCCCAGCAGCCCCAGCAGCCCTGTGACGCTCCCGCTGCGCCTGCTGCCTCCATAAGAGCACGGAGAGACTTCCGCCACGCGGGCGGCGCCGGGAGAAGCCCGGGACAAGGGCTGGACCATCTGTGGCCATCAGGGGTCAGAGGAGGTCGGGCCGAGCCACCCCCCTTGGCTTTGCTACAAAAGGAGGTAACAAGAATAAAGTAACCACCGGAGACCATTTATATGTTCATCTGGGACTTCCCTAAGGGACTCTACAGTGTCTAGTAAGAACATTTTTAGGTGTGTTGTTGCCCCCGCCTAAATATATAAAAGCTTGATACACCATGACTTGTAAGGGGGTTCGCAATCATATTAACTTCCTTATGGGGCCATTGGGCCACTACTTAAACTGGGCAACATCGACCATTGATAGTGAAATAGAGAGAACGGAACAACGTCTCTCTTCAGATATCACATCTAGTAAGCGATCTCCTCTACAGACAGCTGATGCACCACAAAACTCGTCTTTTTTTGAGGAATTAAACAAGATGTGTAATACCATGTATGCTCCTGTGGGACCGGGTTGTGGGCAAATTAGCGTGCCTACTTGCCCTACAGTAAACACAATTCCCCAGTCTAGTACACCAACCAAATTAAACGAAAGTTTCCTGGGTACTCCTCCCATACTTTCAGCTAAAGATTATACGCAACCGATAGTGCTCCCTCAGATCCCTTCTGTCAAAAGAAAGCGAAATGGGGCTAAACATACGGGGAGTTCAGCAAAACATTAAAAATTGTACTCAAGCCCCCCATTGGCTACCACCACCACCCCTAAGGCACCCAAGGTACATTCAATACTGGAACATCCTGCACTTCCTCCACAGGCAACTCTATTGGTCCAGATCGAACTCCTGGTTAAATCTATAATATCCCCGCTGTTAGAAAAAATGAACACCCACTCGCTACTCATAAAAAGTATGGTAGGATCTGAGCAATCACAGTCGCTAGCTGCCACCGAAGCGTCCAAAGCTACTGCACATATTAATATGGTCCAAAATCCACCACTAGTCCTACATATCCCATCTTCAAATAATCAGAAAGCAACCACAAAATCTGTAATAGTACTGAGTCCTGCTCCTAGAGAAGGGCAGAATAAAGAACCCCCATTCCATAAGGGGACAGTTGCTAATCAAGGCAATATACCAAGAAATATCAACCATATACACTTACCACCGGAGGCTGCTCCTTATGTGTGCGTCCTCTCGGGAGTGCCTGTACTTACAAAAGGAAAGACCGAAAGGCAACAGGAATTAAAAAACAAGGTATTATTCTGGTTAACAAAAAATAGACCCCTGCCATCTAACATCGATGGAAGAATATTAAACGTTAGAAAGGTGGGTTGGCTAGGACCCCTCCCAAAGGATATACCCGGAGACTTGGTATTAGTAAATTTTAGAGATGAACATGTCGTCCCATACCTTCAAGCCTGGCAACCACAAATAGGAGATGGCCCTATTGTAACTTGGGAACTGCGTGACTTTTACCCTAGTACATCATTCCTCCCTCCATTAAGATCAAATACAGGGAGTAACTACCTGATGGGCAGCAGAGGTCTTGCATTGAGTGGCAATAACATTCCTACTTCCAACTGATTTGATTTATTTTCTGGTTTAGATTAGTGGGATCGAAAGGATATGGACATTATCCCTTAGGAACTCCTTTATTTTGCGCCTAATATTGTAATGAACTATAACTATAACCTACGTCACCCAGTTCTCCTAGACCCAAAGAGTTTCCATACAATTTTATCTGTTGTAACAGTTTTAGCACCTTTTATGATTTTATATTGTGCAGGCTAATTACCTTGGATGTTTTGAAATAGTTTGCTCAGAAGGAAAACATGTCTCGTTTAAGAAATGTTTTGTAAACATTTTTATGTATATGAAATTCTATGTTATGTTATGTTATGTTATGTTATGTTAGAGATTCTGTAAAGCGCAGCAGCTGCCCCAGCAAAGAGGCGTCCCGGCGCTATGTCACATGCTTCTATGGTTATATCTATAACCGAATAAAGTACTTTGAACTGAACTGAATCCCGCCCTGCGTGTTTGTCCACGAAGATGCCACCTTTTGTGCAATACCTCTACTCAACTGGAGTACTTTCTACTGTCTAATCAGTAAGTGCTTCCTCGTTGGCTAAATGTATAAGGGCAGATTTACAATAACTGGCGCATCCCCAGGGATGCACCAGTTATTGTGCGCCGTAGCTCCGCCATCCATGGTGCGCCGCATTTACAATGCGGTCCACTATGTGACAAAAACAATACAGATGCGTCATGCATTTGTGCCGTAAAAGCAGCGCATTATTGGGGCTGCGTCGCAAGTGCAACGCAGCTCCAGCAATGCTCTGGGGGGCCCTATCTCCCCAATGCTGCATCAAGCCTTGCGTCTGCTTCAAGCAGGCGCAGGGATTTGACGCAGCATTGGCCTATAAGTGACTGAGTGAAATCTTGCAGATTTCACTCAGCCACTTTTAGGAGGCGTTCCTGCGCAGGAACGCCCTCCCCTGCGCCGGAACGCCTCCTGATGGCGCAGGGCTTTACAACGTGACGCATCTCTCAGATGCGTCACGTTGTTAATACCCAGCACAATGGCGCATCTTTTGTGCTGCAGCTGCGTCACAAAAGTGACGCAACTGCGGCGCAAAAGAGGCGCAAGCAGCTTGTAAATCTGCCCCATAGTGCTTTTACTACACTGTAGCTGCGTAAAGGGCCAGAAGATGTGTCTCCAGTGACCATGGTCCCTGGAGACACATCTTCTGGCTCTTCACGCCGCTGCAGTGTAGTAAAAGCACTATACATTTACCCAATGGGGGAGCACTTACAGGATTAGCCAGTAGAAAGTACTCCAGGGCAAATCACAAAAAATCCGCGATTTCGTGGGGAAATTCGCAAATTTGCGGATTTTTTTGTGATTTCGCTGGGAAATCCGCAAATTCGCAGAACGCGAATTCGCAAATGTCACCCATGCTTAACCTGGGGTAGTAGGATTTTGTAGGGGGCTCAGCAGCCACGGGCGGTTTGGGTAGGCAGAGTCACCTAGGTGGGGGACAGACACATACATCATCACCAGGACTGGTGGGAACAGCATGGCACACATGGAACACAGTAGTCATCACAGCACACTCACCTACAAGCCGCGCACGTTCTTGATGCAGATTAGCCATCAGTTGGGGGACAATGCTGCTCTGCAGGATGTGGGAGTCATGTGCCGATCCCGTAAATCTTCCACACACATGGGAGATGATGTTGTCAGTTAGGCACAACACTTGCACATTGATTGAATGGTAGTGCTTCCGATTGCGATAGATGCGTTCATGTGCCTGGGGTGGAACTAGACCAATATGTGTGCCATCAACGGCACCCACTACGTGTGAATTTGGGCCAGGGCATTGAAGTCCCCTTTCACTGCTGCCAACGCTTCAGAACGTGGGAAATGGATGTAATCATTCTTGTAACGCATCATGGCTTCCAGCACATCCTGCAGTACCATGCTGAACATGGATTGGGACATCCCCCTGGCATGACCAACTGTGTACTGAAATGTGCCCGTTGCGAAGAAGTGCAGTGCCGCCATCACCTTTGCTGTGGGTGTAATTGCTCCAGGATATGGCGGCCTGTGTGGCTGCAGGTGCGGTGCAAATTGTGCTACAAGGTCCTGTCGTTGGGTCAAGCCGGAATTTGCAGGTCACCTCCTCTTCAACCATGTCCTCCAGCACAGTGTATGGTCGATGCACATTACGAGCCATATTGTGTGTGAGTAGATGGGAGCATATGTCAATTGTACAAGAGGCCACAGCTGAACAACACTATCACATCTTGACCAACACACCACAAATAATCCATGTTGCAGACACTGATTGTATGTGTGATGTGACAGAAATATAAGGCACTACAGCTAAATACACACCGGTCGGACCCGGCGGTGGGTGACCGCATGCACACGGCGGTGGGTGCCGCTATGTGACTGAAAGGGGGGATACCAACTGCCATTTCCACTTGCACATTCAAATGTATCTGTTAGCCTTCCACGCCCCCACGGAATGCGTGCTCCGCCATTGCAAGGCCAACGAGTGATGATTTTCAAATGATGCAACATTGCGATAGCGCACACATGCGGTTGGCGGTGTGTGACCGTGATGATCCTTGCACATGCAGCCAATGGAAACAGGTACCGCGATTTCCAAAAAAGCAGAAGCCGTGCACCGCCACAGCGGGGCCAGTCATTGGCTCATTTTGAATGAGGCAGCCCGGGAACACCAATGCTGCAGACGTGTGCCACTGATATCAGCTCAGGGCCCTATAAATGGGTGTATTTGAGCAGCCACTGCTGCCTGCACCCATCACCTCTACCTGCTGCTGCTGCCCACTCCACCAACTGCTGCTGTTGTACCATTGTCCTGGACCTTGCCATGGCGATAGTTGGAGAGATCCGGCCCCGTCCCTTCAGTGCAGAGGAGCTGGAGGTCCTTGTGGAAGGTATGCTCCGCCACTATGAGCGGCTCTACGGTGCCCCAGGACAGGAGGTAAGTGCAGTGGGGGACATGTTGGTGTGCATGAGGTGGTCCCTGACTCCTGGCCTCTGCAATCTGGGCGGTGTTCTGTGGGAGGCAGTGTGGGTATGCCCCAGCAGGCCGGGCACGCTGTGATGTGTTCCTGGTTCTGTCACAGACTGATTTACCTCTATGCAGCGAAGTGTTATCGTCGAGGGGCCACAAACATGACATGTGCAGTCTTGTGGCTGTGCTGGGTCACGACTGATCACATCTATCTTGTGGGTGTGTACCTCACCTGCTTTCCATGATGGACTAATGCCATATTGACATGTCAGTCACATATGTTGTAGTGAGCATGGCTGCTGACAGACACCTGTACCTTCTATCTGTGTGAACGGCCAACTGTTCACTGACTTGCCCCCTCTTGCCTCCCATTATGGTAGGTCAAGCTGCACCTTCGCAAGGCCTTGTGGAGGGCCATAGCACGTGATGTACAGGCAGTGGGGGTGTGCAACAGGTAACACAGACACTGCCACAAGCAGTGGGACAACATCTCCAGGCTCAGCAAGAATGTGGCAGAGATCACACTGGGGCTGATTCCCAGATCAGGCCGGCTTGCACGACGTACCATGACCCCTCTAATGCTATGTATCATAGCTGTGACACATCCTGACCTGTCCTCACGGTTGAGAGGGGAGCAGCAGCAAACTAGCGGTAAGCACACTGAATGTGTTTGGGACTTGGGAGTGCATGCATGTATTGCTGGTCAGACACAGTAGTGACATCCGTGGTGTATATGTTGTGCTGCTATTGCATGTTGGTGGCATTAGCAGAGTGAGAATTAGCATACATGTCAGCCAGCTGGACATACCAGTTGCATTGCAGGGGCCCAGGACATGCCATTCAGGTCTGTGATCCCATGGCATCACATGTGTGGTGGTCTGCATGCCCTTGCCTTGTTTGTTTCCTGTACATGTGTCACAGGGCCCACTGATTGTTTGACATGAGGATGTCTGGTAGGGGTGGTTAATGTGCAGGATGGGTGTAACATGTTTTTCAGCAGTCAAGGAAGTTTGGATTTTGTAATTTGCAAGAGGTGAGTTTGGCCCTTATGTATACCTCCTATCTCTCACTTTCAGCTTTGGACGAGGGCACTGACAGACAAATGACGGAGCTAAGTGGTGGCAATGCATTCGGATCAGAGATCACACAAACGCAGACTGAGACTGACGTGAGCACTTCGGAGAGGGGGACAGAACTATCCCTGAGGACTCACATGTGGAGACACCATCGTCCTCATCTTCAGACAGTGGTGGTGAGTCATCAGTGTTGGTAGACACAGGGAGTGGACAATCTACACCTTCAGTCGATACACAACACACTGGGCCCACACTGCCACCAACTGCAACAAATACTGCTCATGCTCGCCAGAGTAGGGGGAGCAGAGTGGCCCTTGGTGCAGGCACCGCTGCCCCTGCCCCTGTGTCACAAACTGCCCTTAGTCCTGAGGCGGTTGATCTGCTGCGACAGCTGTGTGTAGGGCAAACAACCATGATAAATGCATTCCTGGACCACGATAGGAAGTTGGGGCAGGTGGTAGCATTCATGGAGGGGATGCATGGTGATGTTGCTGGTCTCCACAGGACAGTACAGTCCTTATCCAACACAGTGTCTTCAGCCATGCAATAGTCACATGTACATGGTTCTATTTCAGTTCCCCCACCCACACCACTTACTGTCTCAGGGGAGAGTGACATTTCTGAACCGGTCTCATTTTCTGGGTATTGCACTAGAAGCAGGCACAGGCAGCAAGGCAGGCAACGGAGGCCACAGACACCATCCCCTAGGAAAGGGAAATATCTCACAGAACACGACATATCCTACCCTGGAGATGACACACAGGACCCTCAAATGGTGACGGGGGACACAGATTCACAGGGCACACAGCCATACCACTCAAAGGGTACTCCCAAGGGCAAGGAATATCTCATGGACAAGGCACAGACCAAGAACAGGGCATCTGCAAAGGACAGGACACCTCCCACAGACACAGCACCCCACAAGGAGCAGCCACCTCCCAAGGACAGGGACACTCCCAAGGGCGGTGCCACTTCAAAGGACAGGGTAACAACCAAGGACGGGTCCACTACAAAGGAGAGGGACACTCCCAAGGACAGGGACACTACAAAGGACAGGGACACTCCCAAGGACAGAGACACTACAAAGGACAGGGACCCTACAAAGGACAGGGAGACTCCCAAGGACAGGGCCACTCCAAAGGGCAGGGACACTCCCAAGGACAGGGACCCTACAAAGGGCAGATACTCTCCCATGGACAGGGTCCCTACAAAGAACAGGGACACTCACAAGGACAGAACCACTACAAAGGGCAGGGCACCTCCCAAGGACCGGGCCCCTACAAGGGAAAGGGCACCTTCAATGGACAGAGCACCGCCCAAGGATAAGTCACATTACAAAGACAGGACACCTCCTAAGGCCAAGGTGTCTCACACGGCCAAGGCACCTCCCAGGGAGCAGACACCACCCAGGGCCAAGGCGTCTCCCATAGATAGGAAATACAACAAGGACAGACATCCATCACCCATGCATCCCCTGAAGCTGGTGTTAATGAAGGAACATAAACCACATGTGTCAGAGGTAGAGTCCCCCCATACCTCTACTCCCATCCACATCCCGGTGAAGCAGAGGAAGGAGTACACTGTTGTTGCATCCCCCATTAGGAATGATGCAGAGGGCAGAAGGCAGGGCAAGAGCAAGCGTCAAGCAGGGTCCAGCACATCCCCAGAGAGCAGATCCCCACCAGCACATGATCCGCCTTTGATGGGTGATGTTTCTGATGTGCCAGCACCACTTACAAGTCCAGACATGTCCAGGGTGGCCTTGCAAATCCCAGAGAAATGTAAACACACACCGGTGACACCTGACCGCCAAATGTCGTTCCAGTGCAGCTGTCCCCAGCTCCCAGAGCCACCCTGCCTCCTGGCCCATACAGCCCTATGGCTCATCATTTCAGTGGTCCTAGTGGGTCAGCTGCAGTTCACTCTCATGTGTTAGATAGTAGCACTGTGTCAGTTGTGCCCTCTCCTGTTTCACGTACTGCCAATGTGTGTGTGCTCCACTCTCATGTCTCAGATGCTGGCATGGTATTTGTTGGTCACTGTCCAGGGACACGACCTGCCAGTGTGTCTGGGTCTATCGCTCATGTGTCAGTCACTAAAGCTGTAGCTGTTTCTCACACTCCTGTCTCAGGTCCTGCCAGTGTATCTAGGTCTATCGCTCATGTGTCAGTCACTAGAGCTGTGGCTGTTTCTCACACTCCTGTCTCAGGTCCTGTCAGTGTGTCTGGGTCTATCGCTCATGTGTCAGTCACTAGAGCTGTGGCTGTTTCTCAAACTCCTGTCGCAGGTCCTGCCACTGTGTCTGGGTCTATCGCTCATGTGTCAGTCACTAGAGCTGCGGCTGTTTCTCACACTCCTGTCTCAGATCCTGCCACTTGGTCCAAAGCTACGGGGTCCCACAGTCCATATGATTCTGTGCTGTGAGGTGCATCTCCCATCACTCAAATGTCATTGTACTTGATGTCTGGACTGTCCATTTTCACCACCCTTGCAATATTATTCTCTATGGGACTGTTCGTATGACACACGTCCTTGTGCTGCCTCTGATTTACCTGCTCTGTTGTGCACACTGCCCTGTTGCTGTGATGTTGCTGCATTGTGCCCTCTCA
This sequence comes from Lissotriton vulgaris, assembly GCF_964263255.1. Lineage (NCBI taxonomy): Eukaryota > Metazoa > Chordata > Amphibia > Caudata > Salamandridae > Lissotriton > Lissotriton vulgaris. The sequence goes on along the minus strand of NC_141695.1, from coordinate 148,166,775 downwards.
TGTGCTGCCTCAGATGTACCTACTCTGTACCATGGACTGTTGATGCTCTTTGTGCCCTCTCATGTGCTGCCTCAGATGTACCTGCTCTGTTGTGCACACTGCCCTGTTTCTGTTATGTTGCTGCATTGTGCCCTCTCATGTGCTGCCTCAGATGTACCTGCTCTGTTGTGCACACTGCCCTGTTGCTGTTATGTTGCTGCATTGTACCCTCTCATGTGCTGCCTCAGATGTACCTGCTCTGTACTTTGGACTGTTGATGCTCTTTGACCCTCCCATGTGCTGCCTCAGATGGACCTACTCTGTACCATGGACTGTTGATGCTCTTTGCCCCTCACATGTGCTGCCTCAGATGTACCTGCTCTGTACCATGTACTGTTGATGCTCTTTGCCCCTATCATGTGCTGCCTCAGATGGACCTGCTCTGTACCATGAACTGTTGATGATCTTTGCCCCTCTCACGTGCTGCCTCAGATGGACCTGCTCTGTACCATAGACTGTTGATGCTCTTTGCCCCTCTCATGTGGTGCCTCAGATGGACCTGCTCTGTTCTTTCCAGTGTGCATGCTCCTGGCCACCCACAAAGTCAACCTCTGTGATATGCAATAAAGCAAGTTACCCCTGTGTTGTGGTTTATCTGTGTCATTCCTGCTTGTCTCCTTGCATTGTTGATATATTGCTGCTGTTGTACATGCTGTGTCGGCACTTTCACATTACCATTGGCCAGCACTGTTTCCTTTTGTTTGGCAGGGGTGACAGTCATTACAATGTGGCTGTGGACTGTGTAAGGGTGGGGGAGGCACTCTGAGGCTTTTTTTTAGGACAACAGTGGCTTCCCATGCACTGCAGGTTATGTGGATGTTTTTCATATGGTGCATGTGTCACAGTCACGATTTGTGGGTACTAAGTAGGTTGTTCAGTCTTGACTTTGTCAACATGTGAGGGCTCATCGTGTGTGTGTTAGTTGTTGTTGTGTGTGCAGCAGAGTTGTTTTTTGTGGTGTGTGGTGTATGGCCCCCTGTCTGTTAGTTCGGTAGGTTTGGGGTTGGCCTGAGGGTGAGCCAGCATGTCTCCTTATGGTGTGTGTATGTGGGGCTGTGAGCTGTGTGGCCAAGCCATTCCGGCCTGCCTGCATGCTTAGTTGATTGTGGGCATGGTTTCCATCGTCTGCCGCTACATTGAATTGTCCGTGGTGTGGCTGTTTGTTTGCAGTGCATGTGTGTTCTGGGTGAGGGGGGTCAGTTGTGTCCAGGTGGTTTTGCTGGTGGTGCATGTATGTGTGTTCATGTCTAGACCTGGGGTTCTGTTGTGGGCAGTGGCTTTGACACGTGCGCAGCCGCGGTCAGTAGGGGAGTATCTGTCAGGGCGGTGATGTGGGGAGGGGGAGGGGCAGGGTGGGGTATGGTAATGTAAGGATAATGGATGTTTGCAGGTAAGTAAACATATATATGAATGAAACGAATTTTTTTGTGAGCACTGCATACCCAAAGTCATTTGATTTATTTATATGTGTACTTACCTGCAAACATCCATTATCCATACATTACTAACACCCACCCTGTCCCTCCCCCTTCCCATGCCACGCCCCGGCAGGTACTCCCCTACTGACCGCGGCTGGTGTGTTTGCATACCTGCGTCGTTGTCGGCGACGGTCTATGACTTGCTGGTGGTGGAGCACGAAGAGTAGCGGGAATGCCTGTAGAGCTGGGTCTATGATGGTGGTCTGACTGTGGTGGGTCTGTCTGCAATGTTTTGCCTCTCAGCTGTGATGGTTCTGCCGTATTCGGGCTGGTGGTTTTTCCACTGCAATTTGATGTGAGGTTTCCGGCATCTTGATTTTGAGGACGGTCGAGATGTCATTCGGTACGGCGGTGTCTCTGGATTGGTAACGTCCGCCGCGGGGTTAGGTGTATTTACGCGGCGGTTCACGTTCTACTGCGGCGTATGGTAATTTTACATTGCTTCCCATCCTAATGTGGTGGACGGACTATCCGCGGCTTGCGGACTATAAAAGGCATTTTGCGCCTACTACAGGCCGGCGGTCGTCCTTCCGTCCGCCATCGTAATCGACCCCTAAGGGTTCAGTCAGGTCAGCTCCTGTCTTTAAAGTTTCTGGGTGATTCTTCAAGCGGGATCTGAGAAAATAGGGGGTCCCAAAACATTTTGTCTATGTTTATTCCAATAGGAATTTTGGAACAGGCTACAGCCCAAACTGCTGAATGGAATTACACCAAATTTGGTAAAAAGGTAGCTCTTGGTTCAGAAAGCACCCTTTTTAAATGGTGTAAATCTGTTCAGCAGTTGCTGAGTGATTCAAAAAATAAAAATATCGATATCTGAGCATTAAGGAGGATTTGCGAACCCTCCCGAGCATGAGCTTAATTCTGATTGGCTGCTAACACTCCAAAGCGGAATGTGTTGGCAGCCATCTTGTGACTCAGTAAAACCGAGTCACAAGAAATCAGTTAGAAAAAGGTAAACAACAAGAAAAGGGGGAAGGATAAAAACACACTGACCCCATAGGCCTGGTTAATAAAAAATAGGCTGAATTTGCGATGTGTTCGCGAGTCTAGCTGAAACCTGCTCTTGCTTCCAAGAAGCAAAGAAGCGAAGCAAAACAGTATTGCTTTTGGGAAAAGGGAGCTGCATGTCAGCAGGTCCCTTTGCCCAAAAGCAATGCAACAGTCTGGCAGGAGGAGGCTTGGGGCCGGCAGGGACCTTGGGCGCACTGGGGCTCCCCAGCATGAGGACCATCCCTGGGGGATGGGGTCCCCGAGGCCTTAAGTGGCCAAAGGAAGGGGGGCCACGCAGCCCTTCTTCCATTTTATATATATATATATATATATATTCACTGAAAAAACCATAGGTTTCACACCAGTTATAGTTAGGAATTAGCATTTAAAAAACCTATTAAATTCACTGACAAAACCAGTTATAGTTAGCTGGAAATTTTACTGATATAAAACCAATGAAATTCCACGTTATAGTTAGTTGGACTCACTATAACTTGCGCGTGCAATGCACTGCTGATGACGTCACATATTACATCACTCATGACATGGTCAGTGACATCACTCATGACATCACTGATGACACCATCCAGTGAATATGTGTCTTTCTGAAAAATAAATATTAGTGAGTAATGTTTAAATATTTAAATATATATATTATTGTTTCACTTTGTGTATAAGTGGCTACATGTGTTGGTAAGTAGCTACATGCGTATGTATATGGGTTATTAGATGTTTCTCTTAGTATCAGTATGAGTGTCTATATGGTTTGGTGGGGGTATTACTTAGCACATAGATGCATGAGTGACTGACTCGCTGTTTGTATGTGTTTTGAAGACAGCATATGTGCAGGACTGTATGGATGGATGAGTGTGTATATGTGTTTGTTAGTGAGTGAATGACTGTCTCACTAGTGTCTTTATCAGTAACTACATATGTTTTAATCTAGTATATGTGAATATTGATGTATATAAGTGAGTATATGTGAGAGTAAGAGATTGTAAGAGTTCCTGTTTAAATAAGTATGTGTTTCTATAAGTGATTGTTTAAGAGAATAAATATGTGTAATTTTCAATACAAGTAAGGTGGAAGTGTGTGTATAACTCTATATTCAAATAAATGGATGTTCAATAGTTTATTTGCACGTGTGAGTATGTGTGTGAGTAACTTTTGGATGACTGTCGGTGTGTAACAGGATGTATAGGTGTATCACTTCATATGATAAGTGAGTATATGTATGAGTGACTATATAGAACTGTTGGTGAATGACTGGATGTGCATATAGATGGTGGAATTACTGAATTGCTTGTTGTAACTGATATGGGTATCTCCATTTTTTTTTAAATTTCAGTTTCTATTTTTGAATATGTGTTTCAAGGGTTACATTACAGTGAAAGGAGGTCTGTCACTATGTCACAAGGATGGTGTCATCAGTGATGTCATGAGTGATGTCACTGACCATGTCATGAGTGATGTAATATGTGACGTCATCAGCAGTGCATTGCACGCGCAAGTTATAGTGAGTCCAACTAACTATAACGTGGAATTTCATTGGTTTTATATCAGTAAAATTTCCAGCTAACTATAACTGGTTTTGTCAGTGAATTTAATAGGTTTTTTAAATGCTAATTCCTAACTATAACTGGTGTGAAACCTATGGTTTTTTCAGTGAATTTCAAAGGTTTTTTAAATGCTAATTCCTAACTATAACTGGTGTGAAACCTGTGGTTTTTTCAGTGAATTTCAAAGGTTTTTTTAATGCTAATTCCTAACTATATAAGACCTGAAAGCCCACCAGGAATCTCCAGTATGCGCCAGGGGACTGCATTGCAGAGAGGTGTAATGAAGCCACAACCCTTTTTACACCTCTCTGCAACGCAGCCCCCGTGCATGTTTGAAGAGGGGAAACTAATTCCCCTTGCATACTGGGGGCCCCTGGGGGCCTATTAGCCCACCTGGAACCTCCAGTATGCGCCAGGGGCTGCATTGCAGAGGTGTAATGAGACTATGCCCCTTGTTACACCTCTCTGCAACGCAGCCCACTGCCGCGTTTGCAGAGGGGGAACTAATTCCCCTTGCATACTGGGGGTCCCTGGGGTCAACTAGTCCACCAGGAGCCTCCAGTATGCGCGAGGGAGCTGCATTGCAGAGAAGTGTAATGAGGCCACACCCTTGTTACACCTCTCTGCAATGCAGGCCACTGGCGCCTTTGCAGAGGGGGGACTAATTCCCCTTGCATACTGGGGGTCCCTGGATCATATCTGCCCAAACACCGATATTCCGAACGATTGTAAATGACTTTTCTTGAGAAACATTTGGATTTGGATTATCATGTCCTATACTTTGGAATTTTTGAAAGACTGACTTTGAGGATGCTATAAATTACTCAAGTCTGCCCGAATTGTGTGGGTAAAATTGATACCTAGTCACTTTTAATAAGAATATACTTATGTCTCGTCTAACATTTGGAAGAAATATCTAGTTATATGACAACGGGATACCGACATAACTTGAAGGAAATAAGAACGCCCTGAAGAAGTTCTGTTGTACAGAACGAAACGTTTCGGCTGGCTGTGGTACATAAACTTAAGGAAAATAAAAGCATTTGAATATACACCAAGATTCAGCGCTTCAATAAGTACTCTAAGTGATATGATTTGATTGGACTCATTGTGAAAGTGGTGCTGTGCCAAACTTTGGAATATTCTCCACTACTCTCTACTACTTACTCTCTCCCACTCTCTACTACTCACTCTCTACTGCTCTCTACTACTCACTCTACTACTTACTCTCTACTACTCTCTACTACTCAGTCTCTACTACTCACTCTCTACTACTCTCTACTACTCACTCTACTATTCACTCTACTACTCTCTACTACTCACTCTGCTACTCTCTCTACTGCTCTCTACTACTCTCTACTACTCACTCTCTACTCTCTATTACTCACTCTCTACTCTCTACCTCTCTTCCTCTCTACCTCTACACCTCTACCTCTCTACCTCTCTCTACACGCACACATATAGACATATATGCATATATATATGTGCATATGCATTTATATATATGTATGTGTATATATAAAAAAACAACTAAACATTTTTTTTTCTAATCAGCTACTTTTAAAACTGTCATTCTTTTTCCCCATGGTACACTCCCCGGTACGCTTACCGGTGCGCGTACCGGGCGCTCACCCCGCGAAAATAAAAAAAAATTTTTTTTTTTTTTTTGCCCCGTGGGGCCCTTTTATGGCCCCCACATCAAACCTAGGGGGTCAAGGGGGGTCTACTCTGCCCCCTTATGGTCATTTCCCCCTTTGTTTTGGCCACCTCTTGTGTCTCGATCCTACCGAGACACAAGATGGCGGCCGCTCCGGACTGTTTAGAATGTTTACAGACACCCCAGAGCCAATCAGCTTTCTCCGCGCAAGTCGCGTGACGCGCCCGGTGCGCGTACCGGTGCGCTTACCGGAGCGCTGCTATAGATATATATATTTTTTTGAACCTTAATTACTCAAAATCCACTGGAGCACATATCTTGAGACATAGCAAAGGCACATCGGGCTACCAGTCCCTACAATTTTGCCAAGTTTGGTGGAAATCCATTCAGCCGTTCGGGCTAAAAGTGAAATCGACCGCCCTATGGAAATTAACATGGGGAAAACGCGTTTTGGGACCCCCCTTTTATCTCGGCCCCCGCTTGACGAATCCCCCCCAAACTTTCAGGGAAGGACCGGACCGCCATGAGACCATTTTCCTGAAAATTTCAGGCAGATTCGTCAACCGGCGCCAAAGTTATTCAAAATAGAATGTTGAGATTTAACATTGAAAATTATCCTAACTATAACTACCTACTGGCGACCGCCAGTAGGTAATATATATATATATATATATATATATATAGATATATATAAATATATATATCTATATATATATATATATATATTACCTACTGGCTATCGCCAGTAGGTATATATAGTTAGGATTTTTTCCCTATGGGATTTTTGAAAATTCTATGTCTAATAACTTTGGCGTTTGTGGACGGAATCGGCTGAAACTTTCAGGAAAATGGCACATTTTGTTTCTGAGCAGCCCCTGAAAATTTGGTGGGGTTTCGTCAAGGGGGGGGCTGAGAAAAAAGGGGGGTCCCAAAACGCGTTTTTAACATTGAGTTTTCCATAGGGCGGTTGGACTCACTTTTAGCTCGAACGGCTGAATGGATTTGCACGAAACTTGGCAAAATTGTAGGGACTGTTAGCCCGATGTACCTTTGCTAGGTCTCAATATATGTGCTTCAGTGGATTTTGAGAAATTAACGTTTAAATCAAGATATATATCTGTAACAGCGCTCCGGGCAGCGATCCGGTCCGCTTACTTTTCGCGTTTCGGAACTTTGCGCGCAGAAAGCTGATTGGCTCTCCGGTGTCTGTCAACATTCTAAACAGTCCGGAGCGGCCGCCATCTTGTCTCTCGGTAGGATCGAGAGAGAAGAAGAGGTGAAAAACGAAGGGGGAATTTAATGAAAGGGGGCAAGGTATCCCCCTCTTGACCCCCTAGGAATGTTGTTGGGGTTATTAAAGGGTCCCGTGGGGAAAAGAAAAAAAAAATGATTTTTCACGGTAGAAGCGCTTCACGGGCCGCGAACTGGGCCGCAAACTGGTAGCGAAACGGGAATTCGCCATTTTGTGCTTCGTTAATTAAATTACTAGGTATAAGGGGGTGCGGGAGACGTATCCTAATCCCCTATGTTTCCTGAGGGTGGCTGAGGAGGCTGATATATGTTGATACATCTCTTCCAGCGGCTGTGCGTGAGCTTTTTTTTTTTTTGCTGCGTGACAGTCCGGAGCGGCCGCCATCTTGTCTCTCGGTAGGATCGAGAGAGAAGAAGAGGTGAAAAACGAAGGGGGAATTTAATGAAAGGGGGCAAGGTATCCCCTTCTTGACCCCCTAGGAATGTTGTTGGGGTTATTAAAGGGTCCCGTGGGGAAAAGAAAAAAAAAATGATTTTTCACGGTAGAAGCGCTTCACGGGCCGCGAACTGGGCCGCAAACTGGTAGCGAAACGGGAATTCGCCATTTTGTGCTTCGTTAATTAAATTACTAGGTATAAGGGGGTGCGGGAGACGTATCCTAATCCCCTATGTTTCCTGAGAGTGGCTGAGGAGGCTGATATATGTTGATACATCTCTTCCAGCGGCTGCGCCATCTTGCCTTTTTTCCAATGCCACAATTTTGTCGTGCACGGCAGCCATTTTAGATGCCAGGCTGGTCCCAGGCTATCACCTACCCCTGCGGATGTAGTTTATGGCCCCAGCTGTAGAGAATTCAGACATGCCAACCCTCCCGATTCAGGCGTGAGACTACTGATTTCAGTGCTAGTCTCCCGCCTCCCGATTTCTGCAAGCAAAAACCCGGGGGCATATTACGAACAACTAGCGATAATTTTTGTCTCTAACTTGTTTAGAGACAAAAATTATCGCCGCACATCGGCGATTTTTATCGCAGATAAACCTTGCTATTATCGCAGAAAAGTCAGCGATATTCATGTATTATCGAGAAAATGCTCTTAGCCATGTTATCCACCTCCCATTGGATAACATGGCTAAGAACTGCTCAGGGCAGGTGTTAGATTTTGGAGATATTCGCGCTTAGCACGAATATCTCCAAAAGTTGGTAATAGGAGATAGCGATGTTAGGGACTGTTTCCAGTCGCTAACATCTTGGCACGCCACTTTGCATGTCATTAGTGATAAGTATCACTGACATGCAAAGCGGGGCCCAAGATGGTCGCTATCTCCTTTTAGCTGTCACTAACTGGTGTTAGCCACAGCTTGGTAATAGGGAGATAATTTTATCTCCGCTTTCATGGCTTTTAAAGCCAAAAAAGCGGAGATAAACCCCCTTGATAATATGCCCCGCGATTCCTTGGGGGTTTCAGCTGACAGGGCTTGGTATTGTGTTACATGGTAATTTTTCCAGGAAACGTCAGAGGGTCGATGCAGGGGTTCTAGAAGAGGTGATAAACCATTTAAGCCTCATGAACAAGCGCATGGTCTTTTAAAGATTTGTGAAGTACTCGGGGCGGCGGTGTGTGTGTGCTCTCTTTCAGGAGCGGGCGGGGGGGCACTGCCAGCAACTTGCCAGGTCAGGTAGTGTTCAACACGTGCATCACCCTTTCTCTGCCTGCTATTGCGCTCCATGCTTCGGAAAGGTAAGAAAAAGAACGTGCATTTGAGTTTGAAATCTCCGATCCTGCAGCAGCACACTTCCAAAGCCCACACATGACAATAACCCGATTCAAGGCCCCATTCACCCGTTTTTAAAAAAATAGATAACACTCCAACAAAGTAAGATTATAAAACTTTATTAACTTTTAACTATAATGAACGGAACAAAAACTAAAAACATTTAAACATTTTTCAACCCAAAAAGCAACAATGGTTAGAAGCTGTCTTTTGTGCGAATAGTCTCAAGGCAGCACAACGTGCAGAGTTCTGGACGGCACCCAGGTGATGTCGCCTGGGTGCCGCACTGGTTTTGGGATCCTACAATGCAGCACAGAAAAACAGCGTGGGGCGTCCCGGGTGGTGCGGGGGGAGGCCTCGTCAGTAGCGGTCTGTTGTGCGAATAGTCCCAAGGCAGCAGAACGCGTTGAGATGTTGATGGCACTGTGTCCAGTGTCCCATGGCTGACACAACATGTACGAGAGGCACCCAGGTGATGTCCAGTAAACTGCCGCACTGGTTTTGGTATCCTACAATGCTGCTCCGAAAATTGGCGTGCGGCGGCCCGGGGGGGGGGGGGGGGCGTGGGGGAGGCGGCGTGAACGGGCCTCCCCAGGTGGCGGCCATCCAGCTGAGTTGCGCCCGCTCTTGCGGCTACAGCGTCTCGCTCACCATGTTGTTGAGTTGCTCCCACTCTTGCAGTGCAGCGATAGGCGGCTGCCACATGACTCTTAAAATGGCGGACGGCTCTTCGGTTTTGGGCCTGGTCCACTGAAATGGCCCTGGGACACCTTGGAACTCGGACGCTTGCCTGCTAGGGCTTGGGCTCCATTCTCGAAAAGCGTCCCCTCAGCCGTGAAGATTCTACAAAAGTCTTGGGGGCCCCCGACTCCCGCAGGCTTCCGGTGGGGAGCGGCTGCCATGATTGCTCGCGGAATGACCACGACGGAGCCACGAGATGGTGGTGCTCTCATGCTGACGCCAGCTTCAGTCTGAATGATCCAGAAACAAGGTGGGGCTTTCATCGTTTGGGAAAAAAAAATGTTCTAAACCAATGAAAAGTGTTATTTTTAGGTCATATGACCAAGCCTTCCATCTTTAGGAAACCAAAAGTAAAATGAACCAATGAAAAGTTTTATAAACAAGTCACATGACCTGTTATGCGGCATAGGGCTACAAAAAGCGTAGAAAATCCGTTGGCACGTGAGGCGGCGTCAGTAGCGGACCGATGTGCGAATAGGCCGAAGGCAGCACAATGCGCCGAGATCCGGATGGCACCGAGGTGGTGTCCAGCAAATTGCCGCACTGGTGTGGCCATCCTACAATGCTGCGCCGAAAGACTATGTCTAATAACTTTGTCGTTTGTGGACGGAATCGGCTGAAACTTTCAGGAAAATGGCACATTTTGTTTCTGAGCAGCCCCTGAAAATTTGGTGGGGTTTCGTCAAGGGGGGGCTGAGAAAAAAGGGGGGTCCCAAAACGCGTTTTTAACATTGAGTTTTCCATAGGGCGGTTGGACTCACTTTTAGCTCGAACGGCTGAATGGATTTGCACGAAACTTGGCAAAATTGTAGGGACTGTTAGCCCGATGTACCTTTGCTAGGTCTCAATATATGTGCTTCAGTGGATTTTGAGAAATTAACGTTTAAATCAAGATATATATCTGTAACAGCGCTCCGGGCAGCGATCCGGTCCGCTTACTTTTCGCGTTTCGGAACTTTGCGCGCAGAAAGCTGATTGGCTCTCCGGTGTCTGTCAACATTCTAAACAGTCCGGAGCGGCCGCCATCTTGTCTCTCGGTAGGATCGAGAGAGAAGAAGAGGTGAAAAACGAAGGGGGAATTTAATGAAAGGGGGCAAGGTATCCCCCTCTTGACCCCCTAGGAATGTTGTTGGGGTTATTAAAGGGTCCCGTGGGGAAAAGAAAAAAATAATGATTTTTCACGGTAGAAGCGCTTCACGGGCCGCGAACTGGGCCGCAAACTGGTAGCGAAACGGGAATTCGCCATTTTGTGCTTCGTTAATTAAATTACTAGGTATAAGGGGGTGCGGGAGACGTATCCTAATCCCCTATGTTTCCTGAGGGTGGCTGAGGAGGCTGATATATGTTGATACATCTCTTCCAGCGGCTGTGCGTGAGCTTTTTTTTTTTTTGCTGCGTGACAGTCCGGAGCGGCCGCCATCTTGTCTCTCGGTAGGATCGAGAGAGAAGAAGAGGTGAAAAACGAAGGGGGAATTTAATGAAAGGGGGCAAGGTATCCCCTTCTTGACCCCCTAGGAATGTTGTTGGGGTTATTAAAGGGTCCCGTGGGGAAAAGAAAAGAAAAAATGATTTTTCACGGTAGAAGCGCTTCACGGGCCGCGAACTGGGCCGCAAACTGGTAGCGAAACGGGAATTCGCCATTTTGTGCTTCGTTAATTAAATTACTAGGTATAAGGGGGTGCGGGAGACGTATCCTAATCCCCTATGTTTCCTGAGGGTGGCTGAGGAGGCTGATATATGTTGATACATCTCTTCCAGCGGCTGCGCCATCTTGCCTTTTTTCCAATGCCACAATTTTGTCGTGCACGGCAGCCATTTTAGATGCCAGGCTGGTCCCAGGCTATCACCTACCCCTGCGGATGTAGTTTATGGCCCCAGCTGTAGAGAATTCAGACATGCCAACCCTCCCGATTCAGGCGTGAGACTACTGATTTCAGTGCTAGTCTCCCGCCTCCCGATTTCTGCAAGCAAAAACCCGGGGGCATATTACGAACAACTAGCGATAATTTTTGTCTCTAACTTGTTTAGAGACAAAAATTATCGCCGCACATCGGCGATTTTTATCGCAGATAAACCTTGCTATTATCGCAGAAAAGTCAGCGATATTCATGTATTATCGAGAAAATGCTCTTAGCCATGTTATCCACCTCCCATTGGATAACATGGCTAAGAACTGCTCAGGGCAGGTGTTAGATTTTGGAGATATTCGCGCTTAGCACGAATATCTCCAAAAGTTGGTAATAGGAGATAGCGATGTTAGGGACTGTTTCCAGTCGCTAACATCTTGGCACGCCACTTTGCATGTCATTAGTGATAAGTATCACTGACATGCAAAGCGGGGCCCAAGATGGTCGCTATCTCCTTTTAGCTGTCACTAACTGGTGTTAGCCACAGCTTGGTAATAGGGAGATAATTTTATCTCCACTTTCATGGCTTTTAAAGCCAAAAAAGCGGAGATAAACCCCCTTGATAATATGCCCCGCGATTCCTTGGGGGTTTCAGCTGACAGGGCTTGGTATTGTGTTACATGGTAATTTTTCCAGGAAACGTCAGAGGGTCGATGCAGGGGTTCTAGAAGAGGTGATAAACCATTTAAGCCTCATGAACAAGCGCATGGTCTTTTAAAGATTTGTGAAGTACTCGGGGCGGCGGTGTGTGTGTGCTCTCTTTCAGGAGCGGGCGGGGGGGCACTGCCAGCAACTTGCCAGGTCAGGTAGTGTTCAACACGTGCATCACCCTTTCTCTGCCTGCTATTGCGCTCCATGCTTCGGAAAGGTAAGAAAAAGAACGTGCATTTGAGTTTGAAATCTCCGATCCTGCAGCAGCACACTTCCAAAGCCCACACATGACAATAACCCGATTCAAGGCCCCATTCACCCGTTTTTAAAAAAATAGATAACACTCCAACAAAGTAAGATTATAAAACTTTATTAACTTTTAACTATAATGAACGGAACAAAAACTAAAAACATTTAAACATTTTTCAACCCAAAAAGCAACAATGGTTAGAAGCTGTCTTTTGTGCGAATAGTCTCAAGGCAGCACAACGTGCAGAGTTCTGGACGGCACCCAGGTGATGTCGCCTGGGTGCCGCACTGGTTTTGGGATCCTACAATGCAGCACAGAAAAACAGCGTGGGGCGTCCCGGGTGGCGCGGGGGGAGGCCTCGTCAGTAGCGGTCTGTTGTGCGAATAGTCCCAAGGCAGCAGAACGCGTTGAGATGTTGATGGCACTGTGTCCAGTGTCCCATGGCTGACACAACATGTACGAGAGGCACCCAGGTGATGTCCAGTAAACTGCCGCACTGGTTTTGGTATCCTACAATGCTGCTCCGAAAATTGGCGTGCGGCGGCCCGGGGGGGGGGGGGGGCGTGGGGGAGGCGGCGTGAACGGGCCTCCCCAGGTGGCGGCCATCCAGCTGAGTTGCGCCCGCTCTTGCGGCTACAGCGTCTCGCTCACCATGTTGTTGAGTTGCTCCCACTCTTGCAGTGCAGCGATAGGCGGCTGCCACATGACTCTTAAAATGGCGGACGGCTCTTCGGTTTTGGGCCTGGTCCACTGAAATGGCCCTGGGACACCTTGGAACTCGGACGCTTGCCTGCTAGGGCTTGGGCTCCATTCTCGAAAAGCGTCCCCTCAGCCGTGAAGATTCTACAAAAGTCTTGGGGGCCCCCGACTCCCGCAGGCTTCCGGTGGGGAGCGGCTGCCATGATTGCTCGCGGAATGACCACGACGGAGCCACGAGATGGTGGTGCTCTCATGCTGACGCCAGCTTCAGTCTGAATGATCCAGAAACAAGGTGGGGCTTTCATCGTTTGGGAAAAAAAAATGTTCTAAACCAATGAAAAGTGTTATTTTTAGGTCATATGACCAAGCCTTCCATCTTTAGGAAACCAAAAGTAAAATGAACCAATGAAAAGTTTTATAAACAAGTCACATGACCTGTTATGCGGCATAGGGCTACAAAAAGCGTAGAAAATTCGTTGGCACGTGAGGCGGCGTCAGTAGCGGACCGATGTGCGAATAGGCCGAAGGCAGCACAATGCGCCGAGATCCGGATGGCACCGAGGTGGTGTCCAGCAAATTGCCGCACTGGTGTGGCCATCCTACAATGCTGCGCCGAAAGACGGCGTGTCCAGCTGAGTTGCGGTCACTGTTGCGGTACAGTGACTCGAACGCGCCGAGATCCGGATGGCACCGAGGTGGTGTCCAGCAAATTGCCGCACTGGTGTGGCCATCCTACAATTCTGCGCCGAAAGACGGCGTGTCCAGCTGAGTTGCGGTCACTCTTGCGGTACAGTGAGTCGAACGCGCCGAGATCTGGATGGCCCCGATGCTGTGTCCAGCAAGTTGCCGCACTGGTGTGGCCATCCTACAATGCTGCGCCGAAAGTCGGCGTGGGGTGCCCCGTTGGCTTATGAGGTGATGTCAGTAGTGGACCGATGTGTGAATAGGTCGGAACCAGCACAAGGCGCCAAGATCCGAATGGCAAGTCCTGGATGTTGAGTGCCTCAGTTGAGAGTTCTGAGCAGTGCTTGTAAGACTGTCTGAAGCTTATTTGCACCTGCTGCAGCTTCACTATTGCCCTGGTGTGGCCAAAGGTCGCACATGACATAGGCGGTCGGCTCCCGAGGTCCGGCGGAACTTTTTTCCTTTTCCTTTCTGCTTCTTTTCCTACAATCCGTTTCATCTGAAGACACGACCAGGTCCCTGAATGTGTGCAGGGGGACGCTATTGATTGAATGAAAATGGCGGCTTGACACAAAGCTGACTCAAGCGTTACTGTTGATGCTATACAGACAAAAATTGGTTTTCAGTTTGTAGAAAAATGGCTTCAGATTTTCCACATACTACTCTTCAACATTCTTCCTAAATGTAACAATGTGAAACTCACTAGGAGAACGGCTGTTTCTGTTTCCTTTCAAAATGCTGCCAACAATATTTTCTGAATGGAAGACACCATCTTGTAGCATAAAGGGCCGAAAGGGGTTCTGGTCTGGCTGATGGTTGGTGGAGACATTTTGACTATATATTGGACCTGCCCGGCCTCGCCCAAAATGGCGCCGGTATAAATGGGACTCGTAACTCCTTGCCCGCAAATGTATATCTAGAAAATGTTATTGTAAGTGGCCCTGTCTTATTTTAATTACAAAATGTACGTCCACCGATTCCGCAACTGTTAGACACCTTTGTTCTTGCAACCTAATGGCCCGCTCGTTACGTTCTTCTACAGTGTAAATGTCTCCTCATCATATACGATTTCAGTTTGCTCCGTGGCCGGCCCACGTGGTTATAGGCCCGTATTTGTATACTGACATTTTCACAATAAAGGTTTTTAAAACAAAACACGGTAGTAGTATTTATATTGGTAAAGTTTTTACTTTTAGTCACTGTTTTCGAATCAGTAAAAGGCAAGTGAAATAAAGCAGTCCAATTACATGACGGATAAAAGGTATAATATGTAGGAACGCAGTAAAGATAAATGGTCAAGGGCAGTTGTGTTTTTCATGTCTGCAACATAAAGTGATCGATAAGAATCTGATAATCAGGCGTATCGGCGACTAAGACAGCAGGCGGAATCTCTTTTACTCAACGGCTCCGTCATGGAAGGAAGAAACGCCCTTTTTCTCGAAAAAGGAATATATTTTACTTGCAAGACAGTTGTAAATTTTCCGGGAAAGTACATTAGCCTGGAATATTATAACATATGTTTGAAAAAAAAATATTGTTCGAAAACAATAAAAAGCGTATTTTTTAGGTCATATGACCAAGCTTTTCATCATTAAATTAACAAAAGAAAAATGAACCAATGAAAAGTTTTATTAACAAGTCACATGACCTGTTATGCTTACGTTACGCGCTGCGCGCCGCGCCTCGGATCACTTCCGGGTGCGCAAACGCGGCATGTCATATAATGCATTACGCGACAACGTAGGTCAAGAATATAGTCAAAATGTCTCCACCAACCAGCGTTCGGAACACAACCCCTTTCAGCAGTCCAAAAAGTTCTGTTAAATGACAATAGAGGGGACAGGCAACAAGAACCATCAGTCAAAGAGGGGAGGGCAAGTTCTTCTCTTCCGGGTCATGTTGGGGCGCTACCGGAACTGATCGAATTGGTAGTCTACAGTGTTTCTGGATGTTTCAGACTAAAGCTGGCGTCAGCATGAGACCACTACCATCTCGTAGCTCCGTCGTGGCCATTCCACGAGCAATCATGGCAGCCGCTCCCCACCAGAAGCCTGCGGGAGTCGGAGGCCCCCAAGACTTTTGTAGAATCTTCACGGCTGAGGGGACGCTTTTCGAGAATGGGACCCAAGCCCTATCAGGGAAGCGTCCGAGTTCAAAGGTGTCCCAGGGCCATTTTAGTGGACCAGGCCCAAAACCGAAGAGCCGGCCGCCATTTTGAGAGTCCTGTGGCAGCCGCCTATCGCTGCACCGCAAGAGCGGGAGCAACTCAACTACATGATGAGCGAGACGCTGTAGTCGCAAGAGCGGGCGGTAAACAGCTGAATGGCGGAAGAGGCACAGTGTAGCAAAAGCGGGCGGAATGGCAACTGAAACGGTAAAGGGGCGCCCCACTACAGCGTGTCTTCAGGTCAAACGGATTGTGGGACAAGGTTCAGAATTGAAGAGTCATCATAAGGCAAAAAGTTCCGCCGGACCCCGGGAGCCGGCCGCCTATGTCGGGGGCGATCTCAGGCTACACCAGTGCTATAAGACTTGGGGAGGGTGTCGGAGCCAAGCGTCTTCTCTGAGTCCATGGCCATCACACCGCCCCTCAGGGGCCTCCGTCAAGCTGTTTAGGAAGGTAACATATCACATTGTTTTCTAATGCAGTCAGGTCCACAAACGACACTCACTTACTTTGAGAATAGTGAAGCTGCAGTAGGTGGAAATAAGCTTCAGACAGTGTTACAAGCACTGCTCAGAACTCTTAACTATGGCACCCAACATCCAGAACTTATGCCACTTGAGAATGGCAGTGACATTGAAGCAACTCAGGGACCAAAACCATTAACGTACTTTCACGTATGAAAATCTTACTTGGGGAGGGGGCAGGAGCGAAGTGCCCCCTCCCAGTCACGGCCACCACACCGTATGTTGAAAATTTGAAGCCATCGTTCTACAAAGTCAACCAAACTTGGATTGAAAAATCTAGAAAAATGTACAAACTGAAAACCAGTTTTGGTCTGCATAGCATCAGTAGCAACGCTTGAGTCAGCTTTGTGTCAAGCCGCCATTTTGATTCAACAAAGCACAGGCATTGAAAAAGGCTCAAACTCAGAACTCTGAACTATGGCACCCAACATCCAGGAGCTTGCCATCCGGATCTTGGAGCCTTGTGCTGCTTTCGACCTATTCACACATCGGTCCACTACTGACATCATCTTATAAACCAACGTTATGTAAATAGTTTTTTAATAAAATGTTTTACCCTGTTTCTTTGCTGGTGTGTTGTCTATATTTTTAATATTTGCATAGGGTTTGTCGTTATTTTGTGCGGGATGGGTGATGGAGCCGAGCTGTCTTGCAGCCCTCATGGTGTGGAGCTCAGTTCATCTCACTATTTTCGTATTTCTCATGAAGGGTTGTTCCTAATATTTCTATTTTAGCGAGGTCAAAAAGAGATCCAATTAGTGGCCTACTGATTTTGCTCGATTACTTTTATTTTTTTACACGATTTTTCACTATCTGCAAAGACTAAACAGAGTATTGCGACTTTGTGCTTGTTTGTAAATAGAGAATGATCCAAAGAGAACCAATTCTAAAACAGTAAATGCTTGGACGACAATCAATCAAATGGAGAGACAAGCAGGCACGACGGATTACAACGGGGGCAAAGGCTTGCGTTAACTACCGTTCACTATCTGCAAAGAGAGAGTACTACTAAGACAAAAGAGGGGAGGGGGGGGGGTGCAGCGTTCAAAGCACATCAGCGTGCATAAATACGAAAATGTTTTTATCTATCACGTACTTGACATTTTAAAGCTTTTCATATTTGCTATTAAAAAACCAATGAAATTCACAGAAAAAACCATAGGTTATAGTGGATATATAGTTAGGAATTTGCATTTACAAAACCTTGAAAATTCAATGAAAAAACCATTGGTTTTAGGCCATATATAGTTAGGGATTTGCATTTACAAAACCTTATTTTACTCGCATAAAACCATTGAAATTCCATATATAGTTATAAGCGCTAACTATATATCGCGCACCCGCAATCCACTGCTGATGATGTCACATATTACATCATTCATGACATGGTTAGTGACATCACTGATGACATCACTGATGACATCTCAAATGACATCACTGATGACATCTCAAATTACATCACTGATGACAACATCCAGTGACTGTATGTTTCTGTAAAGTTAAAATATGTCTTACATATTGAAGAATGAGTGGATGTATAAGTGTCTGGATGAAGGATTTAGTAGGTGCATGACTGACTGTATGAGTGAGTGATTAAATGTGTCTCACTGAGTGCATGGGTTAGTGACTAAACTGTCTTAATTTGTGCATCAGTATGTCTGTTGTTGTGTAAGCTGCTGCATGTGTTGATCAGTAGCTACAAGAGTGGCTATATGGGTTATTGATTGGTTGCCCAAGTATTTGAATGGGAGGCTGAGTGTGTGTGTGGGTGGCTGGGAGGTGTGTGACTCTGTGCATAGATGTGTAAGCAGTTGATTCACTAGGTGTATGAGTTCAAGAGTGCATGTGGAAACAGCTATATGGGCGGTTGACTGTGCATGGGTGTGTTGGTGAGTGAATGGATATCTCAGTGCTACATGTGCAAGTAAGTATGTATGTAAAACACAATACATGTGAGAGTTGACATATATAAATAACTGTGGATAAGAGCCAGTGAATGTGTGAGTGGCTGTATGAATCACTGTGAGCTTGTATCAGGGATTGTATAAGAGAGTAAATATGTGTTACTATATGTTTGAATAAGTAAAGTGTGTATAACTATATAGTTGAGGAAATGGAGTTGTGATTGATTCTTTGCATGACTGACTAGGTGTGTGAGTAACTCCATGGATGTGTGACAGTCTGTGAGTGCCTGTTTACACTGAGTGTATCTAAGGTTATATTAGAGTCTGAAGATGTATTATCACATAAATGATATCATCAGTGGTGTAATCAGTAATGTCAAATGAGATGTCAGTGATGTCATTTGAGATGTCATCAGTGATGTCATCAGTGATGTCACTAACCATGTCATGAATGATGTAACATGTGACATCATCAGCAGTGGATTGCGGGTGCTCGATATATAGTTAGCGCTTATAACTATATATGGAATTTCAATGGTTTTATGCGAGTAAAATAAGGTTTTGTAAATGCAAATCCCTAACTATATATGGCCTAAAACCAATGGTTTTTTCATTGAATATATATATATATATATATATATATATATATATATATATATATATATATATATATATATATATATATATATATATATATATATATATATATATGTATATATATATATATGTATATATATATTTTTTTTTTTAAGAAAGAGGTAATGCCCCGGGTGAAGGGATTTTTGAATAATGGAAGTGGGGATTTTTTTTTCTTTTGAGTTTGGATTAGCGACTCCAACGCGGCTCTCAGCGCGACCCCTGTGTAATCGCTATGAGTTTGCGAATCTGGCAGTGCCCCTAAGCCTCAGGGAACGCCTCCTACCCAGGGCTCCAAATAAATGATAGAAGTGTGAAGGGGCTTCTGCCCCTCCCCACACTGTCCCGGGGACCACCACCTCCCCAGGGAACACATAATTTTCAGGGCGGGGGGCCTGGCGGGCCCCCACAAGGCCCGGGGACCACGAGCTTCCTGGAGCTTCAATAATTTAAATTAGTGTGGGGGGGTTCCTGCCCCTCCCCACACTGCCCCAGGGACCACCACATCCCCGGGCACACTTTCTTTAAATATGGTGGTCCGGGGAGTGCCCTTGGCTCTCGGGACCACCAGCTCCCCGGGGCTTTAAACACTAAGGGAGAGGGGCCACGTGGCCTCCCTCCTGGAGCCCTCAATGCCCTGTGGACTGCCACCCTCGAGGGCCTGCAATGTCCAGCCCTGCCATAGCAAACACTGCTTTGATTCTTGGAAGTGAGAGCAGGAAACCATGAAGCAAAGCAGATTGCTTTTGGACAATGAGAGCTGCATGTCAGCAGCTCCCTTAGCCCAAAAGCAATACCAGCTCCCGCAGGAGGGGACGATCCGGCTGGGACCGCTGGGGTCATTGGGGCTTCCCCACGGTCCCCAACATGATGGCTGGCCTGGGGGATGGGCTCCCCGGGGCTAGAAGAAGCCAAGAGAATTGGGGCCATGCAGCCCTTCTTCCTTAAAAAGAAAGAGGTAATGCCCCGGGGATGGGTCCCCAGTTCAATTTTGGAATAATGGAAGAGGGGTATTTTTTTTCTTAAAGTTTGGATTTGCGATTCCAACGTGATGCTCAGCACGGCCTCCCCATGTAATCGCGATGGTTTGCGACTCTAGGCAAAATAAAAAAAAAAGAGCATGTATGCTTTATATAAAGTAAGATTATATGTTGGATTACAGGGTGCCTCTAAAAATACTCCTCGTTATCATACTGACTTTGTTTAAGCTACATGTAAGTGCGGATGCACAGCTTAAGGTTGTTTAGGAGAACTCTGTTCCCTTGATCTGTGAAGTGCACTCCATCACTTCTATAGATGTCATCCATATCAAAACGTAGATTGTTGTTGTGGATGGACCCAATAATATGATCTCTGAGGTATGCAGAAACAGCTTTATTGACTTTCTTCCTAGCTTTCTCAAACTGTGAACAGAATTGAGTTGACCAGTTGCATTTCTGTCTTTGGCATATATTAGAGTATGCAAAGACATTTTTAGGGAAAAGCAACATCAATTGTGCAAAGGTGTCTTTCATTAGAATTTCTAGACCTACCCCAGTCAATGTGCCTAGGTCATTGCCATCACAGTGCACATTCATGAGGTCCGGGGGTTAGAGATGCAAAGATGTTTTAACCAAAGGCATCAATTGGTGCCACTTTAATCCTTTCTGTGCAATTTATTTAATGTCCACATTTTGTAAAGCTAGGACTTTGTCAATACCTCTGCGTTCAGCATACCTTTTGCACTAGAAAACATAGCTGTGTCCAACAATCCACACTGTAAGCATCTTGAAGGGACGTCTGGACGTAATGAAACAATGTCTGTAGCTGAGGTGGTCAGTTGGTAGAATGAGAGGTAGCAAAAATGGTGTACAAGATGCTGTTTTTTAAAAAGTTGTTAAATGATTGGTTGTTTATGAACAATGTAGGTCATATTTTGCAAACCTTAACCACACCTGCAGTTTGCATTTGTAACCTTGTGTGCTGAACTTGACAATATGGTGAACTTGTGACCTGTCAGTTCGGTTGAATGTTCCATGAAGTGTTGCTATGGAAATTGACTTTAAGCAGAATGGGGGAAGGGTTGAATGTTATTTGTCGTTTTAAAATATGGAATTGGCTACTCAAAGGCAGTGTCGTGTGGCTGACCTGTCTGGGCGTTGCTGTGCTCCTGACTCCGATCATCGCTGTGAGGTTCCGTGACGATTTGAACCCGTGTTTTCAACATTGTCGTAAATACATAATTTTAGTATCAGTGAACCGCAAATGATCCATTTAGCATATCCTGGTGTTTTCGCTATGCTACGAGCAAGAGCACTCCTGTTATGAACACATTTCTGATCTACCCATGGCATCCATCTTAGATTATGGCAGCCATTTTGTATTTCTTGCCCTCACATAGTCAATGGACACGCAGTGACCTCTTTCACCTAAGGACACGTAAGCTTTAGCCGGCGATTCACCTTGCTAGTGACACGTGCACCTTAGGACAGAACACGCCATGGCTGCATGACTCGACAGAAGTTGCCTTCTCGGCCTGAGGCCAGCTCTGCTATACTGGCTCTCGTGTTCGTTAGCCTGATCATGATTAGGCGGCCGAAGCTGGTAGCCTTGCCCATTTACAACCCACAAACATCTCTTATCCTGCTTTTCTATCTTCTGCACCTGGCTCTGCTCCTTTCCTTCTGGGCCTTTATTAGGGGGAGGTAACGAAATTTACGATGAGGCGGTCCGGCTCTTGAATGAAAAGTTGACATATGATTATGATGGAACAGTGGGAACCCCTCGTTCGTAATGTTTTGACATCAGATATTGTTGGCGATTCCAGTGCAACGCCAAATATTTATTGTTTAGGACACAAAGGTTTAGGAATGTACTAACATGTAAAGAATTTGCCCGAAGCCTAATATTTAGTATATAAGGAGCAACCCTCTTTGTACAAATCGAACAGGCTCCTAGATACTGCCCGTGTGTAGTTTCTGTGACTTCTGTGTCCCTGCAGTAATAAACCTTTGGTCTTTGACGCCACCATCGAGAAGCCCGTGTTTCTGTTTATTTGTGCACCGAGGCAGGTAGAACTCCGGGGTCTTCGGGTGTTATCCCTGACACCTCTGGACGGTACCAAAAAGTCCAGAACTCCAGCTGGATTGAACCCCTTGACACCCAGGACGCGGCTTTGCACAGGGAGCTGCTGCAGCTGGTGGAAGGACCCGCCCTCACCGCCCACACCGCTGAGGGACTGCGAGGCAGTCTCCACACCTGCAGCCTCTTCCCGCAGCGGCCCGCCCCCCCGCCTGCTGCTGTATAAACTTTCGCAGCACCTGCTGCGCGGGTGCTACTCAAAGGCAGTGTCGTGTGGCTGACCTGTCTGGGCGTTGCTGTGCTCCTGACTCCGATCATCGCTGGATTGAACCCCTTGACACCCAGGACGCGGCTTTGCACAGGGAGCTGCTGCCGCTGGTGGAAGGACCCGCCCTCACCGCCCACACCGCTGCGGGACTGCGAGGCAGTCTCCACACCTGCAGCCTCTTCCCGCAGCGGCCACGCCCCCTTTACCCAGGAGTATATAAACATCTTAACCGTCTCGCGCAGCGGGACGCGCACGGGACAGAGCTCTTGGCGAAGCCCTGGCAAAGGGCGGGCCCTCTGAGGCCCTCGTAGGCCAGAGTAGGCTGGGCTGGGCCCACCCATTTCCGTCTGTAACTCAGTGGTCCGTGCTTCAGGCAGGTGAATGGCTATGCTGTCTGAAGAGGGAACCCCTGGGAAAAGAGGAAGACTACGCAACGGGTCTCTGGACAATTACTTCCCTAAGGTTCTGTGTGAGGGTGACAAGGACTCTATTTTGGCTGAGCGAAGGGCTGAGCGGCGACGTTCAGTCGAGAGTCTGAAAAATAGATCCCTTACTGATAGTGCTCCTCTTGCTTTGGCCCGGGAGGGAGGTTTACTTGATATGAGTGGGGAAAATGCCAGTCAAGAAGGTGTCCCTCTTCTGTTGCGTGATTGTACCCCTACACCCTGCTTGCCCTCAGACCATATTGTAATTGTTTCCCCTACTCCTAGTCCCGGCCGTAACACTGTTACAGCGAAGCCGAGGAAGCTGAAACCCAAGCAATTAGTTGTTGCCCAGATTCACCACCCACCACCTAGTAAAAAAAGGAGGAAATCAAGGGCGGCCCTAGGTAAAGCTAAAATCCCGCATTCTGACTTTGGTAAAGGGTTAAAAACTCTCACTACAAATGAGAGTGTACTAGTAGAGGTGCCGGTTTTTCCATCAGCTGAGGCACCACCGCCAAAAACCAAATCACCTGAAATAGTCACACAGGTTGTGGGTTCTGATAGTAATGTTGGGGTCGTAGCAACAGATATTCCATCTCCCCCCACATTAGTAGGGAACTTGGAATTTTTACTGAGATCTCTCCTCTTACCTATTAATGAGACCATTAAAAAAGTTGAAATCAGATTGACAATCCTGGAGACTGCTATAAACAGCATGGTTACTTTAACCAAAGCCCAGGGGAGCGGGGTGGTGCATCCCATACCTCCAGTTAGGCTACCTACTAATAATGTTGCTAATACTCCAATCGCCCCACCCCAGCCGACTAAACAGAAGCCACTGCCCCAGGGTAGGGCTGAGCCCGGCCCTCAAAATCCACCCCCTCCTAAACACATAAATACTCCAGTAACTGAAACGGGTGGTGACCCCAATAGGTCAGTGTTGAAGGCCCCCACAACTAACAAACGGGATGAACATGGGGAAGGTAGATATATTAGAGGCCCAGTAAACAAGGGGCCGCAAGTGGAAATTCCCCCAGAAGCAGTGCCCTTTGTGGTAGTTTTGACCGGGGTTCCACCGTTAGCAGGAAACAAGAAGGAGGGATATGCTGAATTAAAAAATAAAATCATACTCTGGTTGAGGACATATAGGCCCATAGCACATAATATAGATGGGGATATAGTGCATGTCAGGCGGATCAACTGGCTGGGTAGCAGACGCAAAGATATTGAAGGGGACATAGTGGTGGTCAACTTCAGAGACCCTCGGGCAGTAGACTACATCCTAAACTGGCCCACTGGCAGTGGGGACACTCGTATCATCCCTCGGGCCCTAACTTATTTCTATCCTAGGTCAGAGGCCTTTCCCCCCAATTACCAAAACAAGTTCCACCGTTATAGACCAATCCCTCCTTTACCATATAGCAACACTTATTCTCAGCACGGGCAGTACCCTGCCCAGGCTGCTGACCACTGTGCCTGGATTACAGTGCCCCAGAGACACACAATGAACCATGACACTAGGATGGAACATCTAAGACCCTTTACTCCTCTGGATATTTGCAATAGGTTTTCGCAGCTCTCCGGGTTGGAAGACTGCGATTGATGTTCACAGGCTAAGGGGGAGAGAGGTGGTCAGTTAGGTGTGGAGGCTCCGCGGTCAGGTGGCCGTAAAGGTACATGGCAGGAGGGATCCCATGTAGTTCAAAATGCTGCTACCACCAGCACCATTGGGGCTTCATTGGTAGCCGCGAGTACGGTCAGTACGGTTGGCTGCACTGTACACCCCAAATCTCCTATTCGGGCGGTGGGTAGCTGCCCGACTAAGGTGGGTAATGATGTGGGGAGTAAGGGGGTCCATACCAAAGTATCCAAGGGTCGACGGGTAATAAACCTGTTATCTTGGAATGTAGCGGGGTTAAAAAGGAAGTTGGACATACCGGAATGGCATACATTCACCGAGAAGTTCGATGTTTGTCTGTTTCAGGAAACCTGGAGCCTGCTACCCATAAACAAACCGGGTTATACCACTTTTTTTTCTCCAGCAGTAAGCAGAGGGAAGGGCAGGCCGGCGGGAGGCCTCACGGTCTGGATAAAAATTGATTTAGACTGGGATGTGATCCACCACGACTCGGAGTGTAGTGATATACTTCATCTCTCCTCTAGGTGTGGAAAAAGCAGTCCAGAGTACAACCGATGCCCAGGCTGCTGGCGCAAGACGCCTCTTAGTTCCCATCTTGAACAATTACCAAATAAAGAGACAGGCGCTGGAAGCAGGAACGCAAGAACAGAGTTTTTTTTCTCATGAGGAGAGCCTGTCATTTCGGACACGCACACAGTGTCTTCAAGAGGTGCTCTAAAGGTCTTACTGAGGCTTCGTCTTTTATACACAGGCCTATGACGCACAAATATTCCTTATTGCAATAAAAGACACTTTGAAGTACGAAAAGACATGTCTGGAATCCCAGCTTCAGGCCTATTCCCATACCCTTCGCTCGGATGTCATTCCCCTCCCATATGTAACAAGTGATTGTAATCTTGCAGCCGGACATTCCAACAGGACACGAGGGCAAGAGGGGATGGTCAGATCAAAGGTTGGGTAGGCGATAGGGCACTTCGGCTGATGTATCGCATTTTGCTGTGCAGGGCCATATGGGGGGTGAACATCCACGAGGCTTGGTCTTATGACTTGGGACCGGGTCGAGAGGCCAAGCGTGGCCAGGGAGGGGGGGTCATCAGAAGAGGGGAAGGGTGTTCCTGGGAGGAAGGCGGGGGGTGTGTGTGGGTC
The DNA here is from genome assembly GCF_964263255.1 of Lissotriton vulgaris. Classification (NCBI taxonomy): domain Eukaryota; kingdom Metazoa; phylum Chordata; class Amphibia; order Caudata; family Salamandridae; genus Lissotriton; species Lissotriton vulgaris. The sequence goes on along the minus strand of NC_141695.1, from coordinate 148,141,324 downwards.
AGGCGGGGAGTCGCTTTTAGAGCATGGTCGCGCAGAGGGAGGGAGTGTTATGGCCTGGGGTTTAACAAATGGGGCAGGGAGGCCGTGGTATCTAAAATGGCTGTCATGTATGTGCGTGCATGGGCCTACGCCGTCGGGATGAGGCGGTTAATGCTTCGTTTACAGTGAGAGATATGGTGAACACAAATGAACGCCACTTATGTACATTTACATTTGTCATTTTTCACAGTCGCCGTTTTTTAACATAAGTTAGTTCATTTCCGTGTTTATCCTAACTGGCGGGGTGTACATATAGCCATGTGTGGTCAATGAAATAGCGTTTGTTAATAGCGGATTGCGTATAACCATGTGCAGTCGATGCGATAGGCGGAATGCAATACATATGAATTCACAATTGTCGAGTTATACATACAAGTCTAGAGATCGGTATATTACTCAGTCGGGGTCAATCAAGGAAATGTTCCGACATATTATAGAAGTTCTGACTCTCCCTTCGGTGGTATCAATGTACAGATAAAGGTGACCGATAAACATTTTGAAAGCAATACAAAGTGGTTGAGGGAGGAATTCAGTTCAATACAAGCAATTAGTCAAAAAGAGGGGGGTCTTCGTCACAATGTCTTTTTAGCAGTGAGCCATCACTGGTAGGCTCCAGTAGTCCGTCTTCTTCCGTTGGCGTTGTTGAGCACCGGCGGTGGAGCTATAGGTCCAGCTCAGATCCAACCTTACGCTTTGCAGGGTGCGATCTGTCCTCTGCTGTTAGATCACAGTCCTGTTTCCTAACTAATCTTTTTAGGGGTGCCTCATGCTGGGCACCTGCATTTCTTTCTCCTTCTGTGGCAAAACCCTATTCTACCTAAATGCTGTTCTTCCTTTCTGAGTCAAAATCCATGTGGAAAGAAGGGGTGTCGTTGGATAATCGAGGGAAGAGAGGGCGGAGTGGGATCAGATTTCTGAAACAAACCAAGGGAGCAAGGGATAACGAGCAGGCAGGCCCATTGATCGGGCTCGAAGGGCGGGGGACTTCTGGCACAAGTGGGTCAGCAAACAGAGGGCTTCAAGGCGGCCCTTTATCCTTTCAATTTCCGTGCTTGAGAGTGGTGCCTCGTCCCACGTCTCGTTGCTCTGCGGCTCCACCTTTGGTCAAAGTTACAGATTCTTCTTGATCTGCGGCCGGGCTGAGCATCACATCCGGCCCCTCTCCTCCGGTGGTTGTGCATCTTTGAATGGGTACAAAACAAGCTTTAGAGAACTGGTAGGAGAAGACATTTATACATTTCAATTCAGTGTCAAATCCTAAGTAGTTGGGGGATTTGTTCATCGGTCACAGTTTCGGTGTTCATTCATGACGTATATGGAGAGAAGTCAGACTCCTATCGACTGGGTGTTCTATCAAACTCGAAATCGGACCCTTCAGTCGAGACTCATCTTTCTAACCTGAGTCCCAACAGTCTTACATTTTCCTTCAGGGTCGGCTAACTCTTGCAAGCAGGGGGAGTGCTATCATCATGAGAGAGGGACAAGCGCTAAACATTCTTTTCTCGGGGAGTAACGGTTAATCAGGGTCATCAATTATACTTCGGGGGCAGCGGATATGGAGCTGGGGTCAATCGGGAGAAGCAAGGATGTTCTGGACATTCGTACTTGGATGCGGAGGGGTGGGGCAATCTGGGCGTTGGGGATTGTTTTTTTTTCTTTTTTTTTTCTTTTTTTTCTAACGAACTGAAAAACGGGAGGCCACTGACATATAGTCCCCCTATAAAAAGGCCAGATCAGGGGACATCAGTTGTCTTACCTGTCCTTTCCTTCTTAGCCAATTCAAGTTCCTCCATTGTGCAGAAAGGAGAGGTAGTAACATGGCAATTTACGATCGTTTTTAGATTCTGTCAATTTTTTTTTTTTCCGAACACCTTTGTGTTCACAAACCAATTAGACGTGTGCCGGCGGGGCACAACGTAACCACACAAAGGAAAAGGGAACGGGGGGTTGGACCCTCAAAGAGAGGGAGAGAGAGTCGTCCGCATTCTAAATGAACCACTCAGTACACGTACGACATGGAGAGAGAGAGATAGAGAGAGAGAGAGAGAGAGAGAGAGAGAGAGGGAGAGGGAGGGAGAGAGAGAGAGAGAGAGAGAGAGAGAGAGACGTGTCCGATAATAGGTCATTTAGTGCCCACACAACACAGCACAGCGGGGGTCAAGTTACATAGAAACACAAGCTGAAGGACAACGTAGATCCATACATTACGTGCACAAGAATTTAGACGGGGGGATAGTACATGTACTACATACAAAAACCCAAGACAAAACATAGAACAGTTTCTGGCCACAAAGATTTCTGCCTGCATGCTGCGCGTTCTTAGTATCCTACTTAATTCATCTGGGTGCTGAGCTTTTTTTACCTTTTTCTTCTTTCTTATCGTCGGCTGCCTTTTCTGGTGGCGTTCTGGTTGCAAATACTTACACTTTTGTCAATTGGTCGGGAGTTAACCTGGTCGGGCTAATGCTCACGGCGGGATCTCCGAATCGTTTTCAGTGAATGGGTTTCCAAGCTGAGGCAAGAGAGGGTATCAGTCGGGACTATATTCCTAGTCTTTCAGGCGGAGGGTACTTGGGTAGACCTCACCCCGGAACATTCCTTAACCTTTCCTTACTTAGTTAAAGTTTGAATTTACTCATTGTTGCACTATTTGGGGTGCCGGTTGGAGTCATACTTCGTCATACTGTAATAACCCGTCAAGTTCCTGCTTCACCCTCCCAGTCGCAGTGTTCAGAGAGAGAGAGAGACAGTTGTTTCCAATTAAGGGAGCGCTATATCTTTGTTTGTTCAGCGTGTATAGGCACCAAGTTCAGACCCCCTTTTTCCCCATTCCATTGGTCATTCGATCATCACTTAAATCATACACAAAACATTTCTCATATCAATCCACACATGTGCAACGTACATTCAATCGAGCTACACACATCAGGGCATGCACACGTGCATTCATATCGCACAAATTCGCCACGTTCTCAGGGGCAGTCCCCATAGGTAATATATAATTTTCACAGTGCTAGCCCGATTTCTGCGCGGGACCATGGCGTGCTGCTTAGGTCTTCTCCATACTTTAGTCGACGTTCCGATGTAATCTGTAGAAGGGGGGGAAAAAGAAGGGGTGGGGCAGCATTTTAAAACACATCAGCGCGCATAAACCCGAAAATGCCTTTACTTACCACATACTCAGCCTGTCTCCGCGGCATGCAGTCCCTACCATCTCGACGTTTAAGCCCAGAGGGACCGGTAGGGCAGGAGAGATAATTATTGATGGCCTGTGTATAGCATAGATCGCTCAAACGTGGCATTTCAGATCGTGTGTGGGGAAGAGCCAAAGCAAAAGGGCAGTCAGTGTAGAGTGGGGGTGAACTCATGTTCACCTCCAAGGAAGAGGGATGGTCTACAATGGTACAGGGTCGTTTTGTGCACCAGGCGCGGGAACTAGAAGGGCTAGGTGGCATTCCCTCGGAGTGGCTTAGGGGCTTTTAAAACAATTTCCCTGATACATGTGGCATACAAGTAGAGACTAAATACCAGAATCTTTATCGATTGCTTTACGTTGCATAAAAATGAAAAACACACACAATAAACCTGGACCATTCACGTTTTGCAATATTTCTGCGTACTATACTTTTTAACCTTTAACTAATCGAGCTGCTTCATTTCACCTGTATTGTACTTATATCGGAAACAGTGTCCATTTATTTGAAACTTACCAATCTAAGTGCTACAACTATGTTTGTTTTTCAAAAACCTTTAATAAAAAAATGTTGGTGCACAAATACGGGCCTACAACCACGTGGGCCGGCCACGGAGCAGACTGGAACCGTACACGCGGGATATTTATTTGTGGAAAGCATAACAGAGTCGGTGGTCAGGGATTTCATAATTAAAAAAGTGCGACAAATACGATAAAATCATGTTGAAAATTCATTGTGAGCAAGTACCATAAGTGTTGAAAAATGTTAAACCTTCAATAACATGATGCACCAAAACTTAATATCAATTCATTGTCCGAACATCTAATCAATGCCCATCCCATCTCGCCATGTGCAAAAATTACATACGTATCTCATGATATCAAGGCTGAGCAACCGGGACACAACAAGGAGTTGCGAGTTTCATTTGTACTGGCGCCATTTTGGGTGAGGTCAGGCAGGTCCAAGTATAGTCAAAATGTCTCCATCAACTCGTGGTTGGACCAGAACCTCTTTCGGCAGTCCAAAAGTTTTCATTAAAGGGTAGCAAAAGGGACTGGCGAAATGAACCATCAGTCAAAAAAGGGAAAAGAGGGGGGGGGGGGGGGTGGCAACAATCATTCCTACCGGGTCATACTGGTGTTCCACCGGAACTTGATCAAATTGGTAGTCCGCAGGGTTTTAGTCATTCATACTGAGGCTGGTGCCGGCGTGGGAGCGCCATCGTCTCGTGGCTGCAGCTTGGTCGTTTCCGTGGGTGACCATGGCAGTCATTCCCCATCGAGGGGTGCCCGCGGGGGTCGGCCCCCACGTGGCTCTCATAGAATCTTCAAAGTCGAGGAGAACACTTCTGGTCGCGGGACTCATTTTCTAGCTGACAAGCGACCGGGCCATCCTTTCACGCCGGGCCCACTCCTGCAGAGTTGACCGCCCACTTTATGAACTCAGCTGGTTCAGGCGAAGCGTTGTTGCACCGCAACAGTGGACGAGACCCCGCTGGGTGAGTGGAGCGCCGCTGCATCGTAAGAGTGGAAGAACCCTTGTCGGGTGAGTGGAGCGTTGTTACACCGCAAGAGTGGATGAGCCCTTGTCGGGTGAGTGGAGCGTTGGGGGTGCAGCTGGGAGCCTCCACCTGGGGAGGTGGGAGAGGCTCGTCCGCGCCGCCTCTCCCTCCCAGCGCACCCCACGCCGTTTCCTGGCTCCGACATTTGTGATGGCCGGACCAGGCAATAAGAGAAGGGGGGGGGCGGGGGTCGGAGGCAGGAGCAAGACATCCCCTCCCCCCCATGGCCTGCAGGGTGCCAGAAGAGGATGGGAGGACCAGCACATTCCGGGCCGACCATCCCACGACCTCTCCGGCTGATGGCGGTTAGCCGGGCCCCGCCCTGCATGTGTCGAGGCCTCATCTTCCGGATGGGCGTAACCGTGGGCCTGTTGCACCTCGGGAGCTTCCGGAATGGGGGTAGGTATCTGCTGACTTGTATCTATCTCATGTTACCGTTATTGGGCGTGGCGGGCGGTGGGACAGACATGTTTGGAGCAGTGAGGGGCTGCGGAGCCTAGCTACCTCGTGGCCGCCGTGATGTCAAGCTTGTCTTTCTCTTACCACTTTCATGTTTCTTATTGTGGGCTGTTTCTAACGTTTCTCATTTCTAGCGAAGTCATAAACTCATCAGTGGCCTACTGATTTTGCTCGATTTCTTTTTCCTTCCTTTTCTAGTGTGTTTCATGCTAAAGTTTCTGTTAACAGGATACGGTGATTACTTCGTATTTTACATATGTCCTTTTTCATAGGGGTGCCCTCCGGTTGAGCCAGATGATCTACCTCTAATAAATGGTCCGGGTGGAACTAGTTTACCAATCAGTGGGGAGTAGATAGGCATGACAGATTACAACGGGGGACAAAGGTCCGCATTACCTACCATTCACTACTTGCAAAGACTAGACAGAATATTTCTATTCCACGTTATTTGCAGACAGAGAATACCTCAAAAGAACTATTCCTTGAACAATAAATGTTCAGACAATCAATCAATCAGTGGGGAGAAAAACAGGTATGACGGATTAAAACGGGGGACAAAAGTCTGCATTACCTATCCTTCGTTATCTGCAAAGGGAGACAGAATATTCCTATTCTTCTCTGTTTGTAGACAGGGAATATCTCAAAAGAGCGATAATCAATAAAAATCGATAACAAACAATCAGTGGGGAGAAAGATAGGCATGACGGATTACAATGGGGGACAAAAGTCTGCATTACCTATCCTTCCCTATTTGCAAAGAGAGAGGAACGTTCCTATTTGTCGCTGTTTGCAAACAGAGAATGTCTCAAAGAGAACCAATACTTCAAGTAGCAACCAAGGCTAAATGAACCAATCAATGAAAAATACCAGTATTTAAATACCGATTCCAATACAAACAATCAATCAATCAGATGGATAAAGATATCCTACCAATCAGACGTAAAGACGTCCTACTTAACCTTACCCGGACCGGACCGTGTGGACAGTTCTTCGCCTTCCCTTTCCAGCGCCCGATCGTTCTCTTACTCCATGTTTTTACCGCAGCATTCCTGTGGGATTCCAGTCAGGACAGTAGGTCGCTTGAGAGAGGTCCGTTCGGAATCGGTGAAGTTCATTCAATCGGCAGCCGGGCGAGGGCCCTCTCATGGCAGGTATACTCCAATCGTTTAGATGGTCACCCCATCGTCTGGACCTCTCTTACCGGACCTTATGTCACTGATGGGCCCCATGTTGGGCGCCAATTGTGGAAAAAGCAGTCCAGAGTACAACCGATGCCCAGGCTGCTGGCGCAAGACGCCTCTTAGTACCCATCTGGAACAATTACCAAATAAAGAGACAGGCGCTGAAAGCAGGAACGCAAGAACAGAGTTTTATTTCTCATGAGGAGAGCCTGTCCTTTCGGACACGCACACAGTGTCTTCAAGAGGTGCTCTAAAGGTCTTACTGAGGCTTCGTCTTTTATACACAGGCCTATGACGCACAAACATTCCTTATTGCAATAAAAGACACTTTGAAGTACGAAAAGACATGTCTGGAATCCCAGCTTCAAGCCTATTCCCATACCCTTCGCTCGGATGTCATTCCCCTCCCATATGTAACAAGTGATTGTAATCTTGCAGCCGGACATTCCAACAGGACACGAGGGCAAGAGGGGATGGTCAGATCAAAGGTTGGGTAGGCGATAGGGCACTTCGGCTGATGTATCGCATTTTGCTGTGTAGGGCCATATGGGGGGTGTACATCCACGAGGCTTGGTCTTAAGACTTGGGACCGGGTCGAGAGGCCAAGCGTGGCCAGGGGGGGGGGGGGGGGGGTTATCAGAAGAGGGGAAGGGTGTTCCTGGGAGGAAGGCGGGGGGTGTGTGTGGGTCAGGCGGGGAGTCGCTTTTAGAGCAGGGTCGCGCAGAGGGAGGGAGTGTTATGGCCTGGGGTTTAACAAATGGGGCAGGGAGGCCGTGGTATCTAAAATGGCTGTCATGTATGTGCGTGCATGGGCCTACGCCGTCGGGATGAGGCGGTTAATGCTTCGTTTACAGTGAGAGATATGGTGAACACAAATGAACGCCGCTTATGTACATTTACATTTGTCATTTTTCACATAGGGGCCACATTGAGGGATGTAGGCCCGAGGGGCCCCAGGGGATACCACCTCAGCAACTATATCAAGTCTAGATTCAGCTTTAGTTAACTCTCCTCCTGCAGCTAAAATCATTGTGGGGGGGATTTCAATTGTACATTTGAACCCCTCCTCGGAGATGATCCCCTAGGTATTTAAGAAGAAGATTCAAAATGGTCCATCCCAACCCTGTCTTTGCCCCCTATTAGAAAATGGTCTGCTAGGGCAATTCAAATCAATGCACTCACCAGGGATCATAAGCTAAGAGCTCTTAACGGTAGGACTATGTCCGACCGGGCAGGTGCATTCACCTTTAATAGGCTCATAGGGCCGTCCAGAATCGATTACATCCTAATGGATGTTAGCTTGTGGACTGACCTAATTGATATGGAGGTGATACCTACTCAGGATAGCGACCATAATCCCTTGTGCAGCAAGTTTAAGTGGGGTAACTCTAAAGATAGGAGGGTGAGTGCCCCCACGAAGATAACTAAAGAGATTATCCCATATAACAATAATCGTAGACTGAAATGGGATAAGGCAAACTTGAAGGAGGACGAACTAGGGACCATTAAATCCCTTGTGGTGGGCCTGTACTTGGATCTGGAGGTTTGGGATCGGGAAAACTGGAGTAGCCTGAACCCTCCCACTTCAATTGACACAGTCTACAAAACCACAATTGAGCAAGTAAGTCACTTTTTTATCTCTAAAGGGAAAAGCCGTAGGAAGACCATCATACCCCCCATCTCAACTAACCCTTGGTATTCGGACCAGTGCAAGGGTAAAAGGAAAAACCTGACAGAAGCCCTACTTTCAAGGGATCCTTTACTAGTTAGAGCGGCTAGAAAGGATTATTTGAAAGTATTAGCGCTGCCTAAACGCGAATGGGAGGAACAGCATTGGCAAGACCTAACAAATGCCGTGAGCAGGAGGAACCCGAATCTTTTTTGGGACTTAATCAAAAGAGCTAGGCAAGGGAGATCGCAACCACTAGCTGCTCATATAACTAGCCAGCAATGGTTTAATCACTTTTTAGCCTTATATGGCGGAAATGATGACACAAATAGCCTCGGGGTAGCCAGCTGTGGGGGTGGGGATCCTACAGGGGAGGACGAGCTCCCATTTACGGCCTCTGAAGAATCAGTGGCTATTAGACATCTAACCCCCAAGAAGGCGGCCGGTCCGGACGGGATCCCTGGGGACCTCTTGATTGCGGAACCTTTGGCCTGGGCCAACCTAATCGCCACAATAATGAATCTGATTGTAAGGGGCCACCCTGTGCCTGATTCTTGGAAGGGGGCCGAGGTGGTAACAGTGTTTAAGAAGGGGGCAAGAGATGACCCTGTCAATTACAGACCTATCAGTTTGATAGATGTAATCCAGAAAGTGGTTGGCAGGGTCATTATCTCAAGGGTTGGCGATTGGATGGAGGAGGCTAGCATCCTCTCCCACTTCCAAGCTGGATTCCGCCGAAAGGTAGGCACGATGGACCAGGTCTTTCACTTTTTTGTTATCTATTGGAAGACAGTTACCATCAAAAAGGGCAGTTTATATATGGCCTTCATGGATCTTAAAACAGCTTTTGACCTGGTCCCTCGGGCTAAATTGTGGGAGATCCTAGGAGGGATGGGCTTCCCGGGTAGACTATTGAGTTTAATTGTAAAGCTCCACGAGGGGAACTATGCAAGGATCAGATGGGGTACCCAGGGACAGTTAACTGATAGGGTCCCTGTGAGGAGTGGAGTACGCCAGGGCTGTGTTATGACTCCGACTCTTTTCTCCTTGTTTGTGAAAGGAGTGGTGGATCATCTGAGAGGGGAAGAGTCGGATGCCCCATCCCTGGCGGGGGAAAGAATCCCCACCCTACTCTTCGCCGACGACACTATACTGATCTCCAAATCCCCAGTGGGTCTGCAAAAACTCTTGAATCGATTCAGATCCTTCTGCATAAATAGAGGCTTAACCATCAACACCTCAAAAACCAAGCTGATGGCCTTCTCACCCTCCAAAAGATTTAAAAATAACTTTTCGCTCAATGGGGCCCCCCTGGAGATGGTCGATTCATTCGACTATTTAGGGGTGCGGATAAATAGTCGAATGAACTGGAAGGACCATCTGGCCAAAATGTTACTTGGTCACAAAATAGTATCTGGGGTGACTCTGAGGGAGCTTCGAGAGTCAACCAGTAAACCTGTCTCCCCGGCCATGGCCATTTATGAGGGTCAGATACTCCCGGCTGCATTATATGGCTCTGAGCTCTGGGGGTTCGAAAATGTTTCGGAACTTTCCTTAGCGGAAAATAAGTTTTTGAGGGAGATGGTGGCTCTTCCTGCCTCTACCCCGCTGATCCCCTTGCGACTAGACTTGGGTAGACGAGCCCTTAAGGACCTAGTGAGGCTGCGCCCATTGCTCTTCTGGGTCCGCTTAAGAAGGACTAAGGAGCTTGTTAATTATGCCGAAGAGTTGGATGACCTATTACTGCTTGACACTGGCAATAAGATTGGATGGCTGAACATCGGGAGAGACCTGGTTTTCCAACTGAGACTGAGAGATGCATGGGAGTCACAAATGCCGCCGCCCAAACTAGCGATCAAGAAGCTATACTGGGACTGGATACAGGGCCAGGCATTACGCGGTATGGTTGGGGGTTCACTCACTGATCGGTTTTTAGAGTTCAAATGGGTGAGAAAGCTGGAACCCTTTTTTGATCTGATAACCAAACCCTTAGACAGAGCGCTATATTTAAAACTAAGGTACGGGACCCTCCCGGTGCATGAATTTACCGCGAGGTGTTCTAACTCTGGTGCCCCCTCGCGTTCGTGCCCTGGCTGCGCAGCACCTAAGGAGTCTGTGGCCCACCTATTTTTTGCCTGTCCCACCTACAAAGTGGCTCGGAAGATCTGGCTGAAACCTGTATGCAGGGAGTTGGGGTTGAGGTGTCATAGTCTGGCCTTACGTGCACTCTCTACTGACTCAACATCCACTGCCATGATATGCGGGGTGGCAAAATGTTTGAGTAGTGCATGGCTGACGCGCTCAAGGTTACTGAAGCTTCATTCTAGGCTACCAATTGACTGACTGTATGTAACTGATGGCTCTTTTACTTAACTTAGTGACTGTTGAGTATGCTTCGTCCTAGGTCTATATTAATTATGCTGTTATATTTTATCACTGCTTTTAGCGGGGGAATTGTATTTTTATTGTGTATATGTACTCTTTTATGGTGAACAAATTTTACTGAATAAAGATATTCAAATCGCAATCGCAAAATATGGAATTGTAATTAATATATAAGTGCTATGTTATTAAAGTAAGATTTCCCAAGTCAGTACTATATTTAGAAGTGGTGTGTTCCTAAAAAAATAGTGGTATTTTTATTTGTAATATATTTTTGAACTCCTGTATGGATTCGCAGCTTCATCACATTCGTGCACACTGGAGTCCCGACTCCAAAAAACGAGTTTAGGCCCTTCTAGAATTCAGTTGGTAAGGGTTACTATGTCTAACCAATAGAAATGTGGTTTACAATTTGAAATTATTTAGAAAGCAATGCGATTTGTTACTTACATGTCTTTGTGTCGCGAAAGAGAGGGAAAGTTTGCCATTATTGGTTAAGAGTGGTGTATTAACTTGATTGTGTGCATAAGCAAATCTTTTAAGTAATAGCTTTTTTAACAACATTAAACATAATTCTAGAAGTGAGATGCTGGAAATATATTAATAAATATAAAGATGAGTATTGTATTTTGTTTTTTTGTACTGAAATGATGTTTGAAATAGATTGTGTATAAGTAATATGTGTATATTGGTAGATAGATTAGTTATTGTGGTAGTTTGTTTTAGTGTGTAGAAATGTACATTTGAAGTATACCACATAATTTTAGGTGTTGGTTTCAAATTGGAAGTGGAGTCTGTCAGGTTGTAATGTGCGCATGGACTTGTGTCTCAAGTATGTCTCTACTTGCATATCTATTTTCATATATCTTACACATTTGAAGGTGCATGTTGTAGGAGGTGTTGTTGCTTTTTATGTGGTAGGCTCAAGACTGTGAGTAGTAGTAGAATGGTGACTATGCAGCTGAAAAGTGTGGTTTGAAAGATGTTGACATATGGTATTAGTGATTAGCTACTTTTTATAAGTCTCTAGAAAAGTACAGTTGACATTGCTGCATAATTTGTGGTGTTTGCTTGAAATTGGAAGTTTGGTCTGTGAATTATTGAAGTGTGCATAGTGTTGTGATAGAATAAAGTTTGTACTAAAAGATATATTCTGATATGTGTTATGTGTATGAAGGTGCTACATGTATAAAACACATGTATTCATCTATTTGTATATTTGTTTTATATCCCTCTTGAACTTGGACGCCAAAACATTAAGTGGGATTTTGGCGTCCCGATAATGACAAGCATAGCTCAACTTATCCAACCTGACCCAGCCGGGTTTATACCACTGCGGAAAACCACATATAATTTGCGAAGACTGGTGCATGTATAGCATGCTCCATCCCTGGAGTCTGAGGACTGTGCACTAGCTCTGATAGACATTGAACAGGCATTTGACTCTGAGGAATGGGAATATGTATGGGCAACGTTAAAGAAGGTGGGGGTGGCACAGGGGTTTATCCAATGGGCTCGAATAATTTACACTAACCCAAGAGCAAGAGTGAGACTACAGGGACAAGTATCAGAACAAATCCCACTATCAAGAGGCACCCGTCAAGGCTGCCCCTTGTCCCCACTCAAATTTGATATTGCAATGGAGCCCTTGGCCGCCACATTGAGAGAAAACCTAGGAAGGCGGGGGATCTAAGTGGGAGACACTAATCAAGTAGTCTTGTTACATGCAGAAGACACACTGGTGTACTTGTGACACCCAGACAAGGCATCCCGGGTCTTCTCAGGGAACTTAAGGAATTTGGAGCGATGTCTGGCCTTCGTCACAATCCTGGAAAGTCAGAACAGTTCCATATGGGGAGACTAGCCAAGAAATCAGAAAATGACTTACCCAATGCCGGTCTAACATGATGCCAGAAGACGTCAGATCCCTAGGGGTCCATCTGATACACATACCTAAAGCCTACCTAGAAGATAATGTAGAAAGTGCAGTAGAAAGTATTAGTAACTATCAAATTTCAGAAGGAGCTCCCACTTTCGCTGATGGGAAGAATAGCACTAATACAAATGGTTATTCTGCCGAGGTGGCTATATGGCAAACAGTACAGAGGAGACGCTTCGCAGCAAAGACTGTTGTGGGGGCTTGCCGCCAGTGTGAAGGACTCCAGGACTCCAGGTCCCAGCAACAAACGGGGCCCACAGCACCTGTCCCGCTCATGCCCCACCTGCCTGCAGCCGCACAGGAACCTCTTGCACCTCCCGATTCGCGGTAGACGCTTCTCGGGAGACGTTTCGTGGCAAAGATTGTTGTGGGGGCTCGCCGCCAGTGTGAAGGACTCCAGGACTCCATGTCCCAGCAACACACGGGGCCCACAGCACCTGTCACGCTCTTTATTTATGTATTTATTTATTGAGTTTATAAAGCGCGACAGCTACCCGAAAGGGTTTCCCAGAGCTAAGAAATGACAATTAACAGTAGGCACAAGAAGAGCGTAAATATTGGTTGAAAAAATCAAGAAAAGAAATTCCTTTCTGTGTGTTTAAACTCTTATGTACAAATTAATTACAGAAAACCATTTGTTTAGACCAATTTCAAACTAAACATAGCCCTATATGAACATTCTGATCACAACATGAACATGTGTGTATCTTTATAATTTTTTTATTTATTAAAAGAAGTTAGGGTTTATAATAGATGCATATTTGTTCACAGTGACAACATTACATTCAATTCTTATACAGTTTACATCGATACATATTTCACAATACACATCATTCTAAAAAGAAGTTTTTTGTACATATAAGAAAGCCCGTGTGTCGACGCGTTTCGGTGCTTCGTTTTTATAGAACACCTTCCTCAGGACAGTATGATTTTAAAACATCAAATCTTCTTTCTAAAAAAGATACATACAATAATATTATCATCATTATAGAATTTTTTCAATCTAGCGGGCTATTTAGGTGAATGTTCACTACAACAAAGGCACCAGAGGGTCAAGAATTTTACAAAGGAATGTTTGGATAACGGTTGAGAGTTATTACCACTAGCCATACAACAACTCTTCTTTGTGAAATAGACAAGAGCCAGATCAGTGTCTAGTCTCTAACACCCATCAGTCACCACTCGGAACCGCCCTTCATTATTTGGGGTTCTGAGGACCAACACATCACCTAGTCTGATCTCTATCAGGAAGGGGCCTAGTAGATAGTACACGGTCCTTCCTGTAGGCAGGGCGGGGTCACTTTTTTGTTGAAAAAATCTAATAGTGTGCCATGCTTTACTGTAGACTATACCGATCTTGAAATTCTCGGGCTTTATCAGTTCTCGCCTATGGTGGCAGGGGGGTATTTTTCCTCCTCTGTCGTATCCCAAGTTAATCCCTCTTTTAGCTTTAAGGGAATCCTGTATGCCTAGTTCATGAAATATATAATGTCAACAAGGCTATACCTCCTACTTATGGTTACAGTTCAAGATGATTCATTCCTTATTAATCTTCTACTATTGCCCCTCTTGACATATCTTGTGTTTGGAACATACTTGTATATCCTCCTTTTATGATTAAATTACAGAGGTCTCACGAGAATTATGGGTGAACAGGATTAGTACCCACTTGTCTTTATCAATGGACTCGATAACACATCCATATTTTAGCTAGCTCAACTACTCATATTTTATTAGGCATGATATCTTGTGGTGTGTATATCTTAACTCTGCTTTCCCAAAGATAGCCGAAAGTCGAGTGTTCCCGCGGACAATTACCGGGGCTAATACTCAATCACATTGTTTTAATAGGTATTACCCATCTACACTGATTTTATGTATAAAAAATAACACATAAGTATCCAGTGCAAAATTATTTCTACAATTATTTGGACAATCTAAACTTAGGTACAGTAAAAAGAATTTGAGAAGAGGACCGGAGGGGACATGTAGGGGCGTAGACATTAACAAGGGTTTGCAAATAGATAGGAGCAGTTCCCATCCTGATCCTATGCATATAACTGAGCGCCTTAAATTTCACTTGGCTGTCCACCTTCAGCCAGTGAAGATCACGGAGACGTCCAGTTATATGGTCAGTTTTACGACAACTACTGAGCTGACGTGGTGCGGCGTTCTGCACTAATTGGAGGCGTCTAGTGACTGCCTTGGTCGCCCCCAGATAGAGTATATTACCATAGTCCAACCGGGAGATGACCAAGGCGTTCACCACAGACCTCTGGGTGTCGGTAGGCAGCATCCAAAAATCTTCTTCAGCAAACGCAAAATAGTAAAGCAGGTAGATGAAACTTTGTTGGCCTGACAATGCATTGTCAGACTACTGTCAAGAATCACCCCTAGGTTACGCACATGCTCAGATGGAGACGGAAGCGGGCCTAACTCAGAAGGCCAGTGCCTGGAGGTCCAGAGATCTTGCCCAAGGACCAGGACTTCCGTCTTCCCCTCGTTCAGTTTGAGAAGATTTTGATTCATCCACCTGGTGATTTCCCCAAGTCCAAATTGAAGGAGGGAAGCAGAGGCCTGGTCAGATTGTGAGAGGGAGAAGACAACCTGCGAATCGTCGGCATAGGTAAACAAAGTTAATCAGACGCTGTCGGCGATGTGAGCCAGGGGAGTGACATAAAGATTGAAAAGTAAGGGACTTAGAATGGAACCTTGGGGGACACCATAAGGTGATGGATAGATTTTGGAGGTAGCTGAATGGGAACAAATTTGAAACGTTCGATCAGTTAAGAAAGAAGCCAACCAATCAAGAGCTAATCCTCCAATGCCCTTAGCAGCTAGAGATTTAAGAAGAATATTATGCGAGACAGTGTTGAACGCAGCACTGAGGTCAAGTAATGTCAGTGCGGCAATCTCACCTCTGTCTAGCAGAGACTGAAGGTTCTCCGTAACGCCAAGGAGCATGGTTACTGTGGAGAAACCAGGACTCTTGCCACCTGCAGCCGCACAAGAACCTCTTGCACCTCCTGCTTCGCGGGAGACGCTTCACAGGAGACGCTTTGTGGGAGACGCTTCGCGGGGACCACAGCACCTGTCCCGCCCACCTGCAGCCACACAAGAACCTCTTGAGCCTTCCGCTTCGCCAGAGACACATTGCGGCAAAGACTGTTGTGGGGCTCGCCGCCAGTGTGAAGGACATTAGGACTCCAGGTCCCAGCAACACACGGGGCCCACAGCACCTGTCCTGCTCTTGCCCCACCCACCTGCAGCCACACAAGAACCTCTTGCACCTACAGCGTCGCAGGAGATGCTTCGTAGGAGACGCTTCCCAGGAGACGCTTCCCGGCAAAGACTGTTGTGGGGGCTCGCCCTCAGTGTAAAGGACTCCAGGACTCCAGGTCCCAGCAACTCACGGGGACAACAGCACCTGTCCCACTCTTGCCCCGCCCACCTGCAACCGCACAAGAAACTCTTGCACCTCCTGCTTCGCAGGAGACTCTTCGCGGCAAAGACTGTTGTGGGGGCTCGCCGCCAGTGTGAAGGACTCCAGGACTCCAGGTCCCAGCAACACACGGGCCCCACAGCACCTGTCCCGCTCTTGCCCCGCCCGTCTGCAGCCACACAAGAACCTCTTGCGCCTCCCGCTTCGCATGAGACGCTTCGTAGGAGACGCTTCCCGGGAGACGCTGCGCGGCAAAGACTGTTTTGGGGGCTCGCTGCCAGTGTAAAGGACTCCAGGACTCCAGGTCCCAGCAACTCACGGGGACAACAGCACCTGTCCCACTCTTGCCCCGCCCACCTGCAGCCGCACAAGAACCTCTTGCGCCTCCCGCTTTGGGGGAGACGCTTCACGCCAAAGACTGTTGTGGGGGCTCGCCGCCAGTGTGAAGGACTCCAGGTCCCAGCAACACACGGGCCCAGAGCACCTGTCCCTCTCTTTCCCCGCCCGCATGCAGTTGCGATATCTTCGACCACTAGATCCGCTCCATGGAACGCGCATGGACGCACGCCGGGCAAAGCCCGGGCCAAGGGTGGGCCCGTCATAGCCCGTAATCGCCAGGAAGAGGCAGGGCAGGGCCCCCCTCTGTCATTATTTCCACAGGACATATCATTTCCGTGGGCCCATTGCAGCATATATCTGGGGGCTTTTACAATTGGTTAACTCTACACAGCGAAAGTCGCATCCCCATTTTGTTTTTGATATTCACACACAACCAATGGGCAAAAGGAAATCAATGGAGGGTGGGGGGGCAATCAGGAATAAGAAAGGCAAAAAGGTAAAAAAAAGCGAGCCATGCAGCCAGCAACTGTGTGCTCGACAGAATAGAGTCAATAGTAAGTGAATGCGAATAGATTCTAGGAGGTAACAATGTAGCATCTGATACTGTCACCGACCATCAGGAGGAGGTATTAAATAATAATCCCAAATGAGTCATTCCATCGATGTTTAAAAAAAAGTCTCATCAATCCACCAATCTAATCCTCCATAGTCCATTGGTAGAGGGCAAGAAGGACTTTCCCCCACCTACATCTCCTTCACCATTTTTAAATCGAAACGATTCAGGGGTCCCATGTGCCAGTGTAGTTGATGAGCATTTTCCTCCAATTTCATGTTCCAACAGATTTGCAGCATTGGAGCATTTGGTTGAGGGAACTCTACCACCAACAATGAGCGAATGCAATCCTACCAACGCTGGTGACTCGGTGAATAGATGTAAATGTAGAGATTCAACTGAGGGGTTGTTGCAGAAAGTGGAACTACTCCAAAAAGAGGTAGACTCTTTGGGAAAATGGAGGTTTTAAACTGCAGGGCCAAGCTTCCTCTTCCAGCTGCTACTTTATTGTCCCAGCCTACTCCCCTGCATTTTCTGCACAATCGAACAGACCAATGTTAGGTGCTCTATCTGAGGGGGGTGGTAGAATCCTTTCTGGGCTACGAGATCGAGTAAATTCCATCCCTCTTATGGCCCCCGCCCCTAGTTCTAAAAGATCCTACGCCGACTCAATGAAAGCTCCTGGGATTCGACATACCCCTTCCAACATCAAGGGGTCCCAGGGGCAACATCATCTGGGCTCTAACACGAACGTACAGGCTATAGGCACCCCTTACGGAGACTTCATACCACAAGGAGACAACCTGTCAACAGTATATATGGCTAAAGTCCCAAAACCCTCTTGTAGGCAGGGGTATGAAAGCAGCGAGTCCCATTGGCTGTGACATTTGAGGGGATGCAGATCTATAATTTGTGAGGATATTCTTAGAGCAAGGAGGATTCCATCACGTAATTCTGAGTTAGACTGCATTGAACTGTTGCTAGCTGATGCTTTTCTCTCTGAGAATTTGTTTGCTTTGGAGTTTCGTACCTCCTCCCCATAGCATCCTGCCATTCAGATCAGTCGCTCTCCACTCTGGACACCACCTAGGGTGGCAGACCATGAAACATCGGGGAGATTGGGAGGAGGGTCTGGTTTAAATAGGGTAGATTGACTAAATCGAATGCCCATTCAGAATAGTATTACTGTCACAATTGGAGTCAGATGTAGGGAGACTAATGCCATTGCAAATTCCCCTTCTATAGAAATCTTAAAAGGCCAGGGAATGGATGCAGAACATGTATGGGCCCCTCTTGGTGCTTTAGATAGTGTAGCAGTGGAGATCCCCTCCAATCCAAATGTGCTCAATCTTCTCTCCTGAAATATTGCGGGCAACAGAAGAAAACTACTGCTCCCTGAATGGAACAAGTTTGTCGAAAAGTTTGATATATATTTATTCCAGGAGACGTGGAGTTTAACTCCTTTATATGAATCCGGCTACACTTCTTATTTTATTCCAACAACTAGTTTAGGTAAAAGTCGCCCCTCTGGGGGATTGTAAATCTGGATCAGTATTTCCCTAAACTGGACGATTGTCACTCATACTTGTCTGTGGCTGGACATTTTGCACTTGACCGCTAGAAGGTCACCCAACGGCACAGCCCTAGAGCTATTTAACATATATGCAAGAGGTTCTGTAGGTGCCCAAATATCTTCGACCATAACAGCTTTGGAGAGCGAGTTATCTCGAATTCCACCGCAGTCCAACATTATTGTAGCTGGGGACCTCCATTGCACATTTGAACCTCTGAGTGTGGATGACCTATTGGGTGCCGCTGAAGTGGATGCAAAATGAACTATCCCTCCCCTCATTTTAGATCCCATCAAGAGGTGGTCCCAGAGGGCAATTCAAATCAATGCCCTCACTCTGGAATTCAATCTAAGAGCTGCAAACGGAAGGACACGCTCCGATTTAAGTGCAGCAAATACTTTTAACAGGATAAGCTCCCCGTCCAGAATTGAATATATTCTTGTTGATTTCCGACTATCGGGGGACCTCCAGGATATGGTAGTTACACCCTCTTTAGACAGTGACCATAATCCCCTCTGTCTGCAAGTCAACAACGTTTGGCTACCATCTGGGACAAAGGCACCCAATCCTCCTTTAATGTCAACCAGAGAGGTAACCCCCTCCAACTGCAATAGACGCCTCAAATGGCATAAAGTCTCCCAACGAGAATACAAATTGCAAAGTATCAGGGAAGTTCTTGAGGTTAAGAACAAGGAGCTTGCAGTGCTTCATAGCGAAATGGGGAAGCAATCCAATTTCTCCCTACTTCATCGAGAATCAATAGATAAGTTTGTTTTTTATTGTTGAAGGGAAATCAGCCACAAAGTGAGATCGAACAAGGCCTGCAAACCCATGGTATTCATCGGGCTGCAGAGAGAAGAGAGAGGGTGGCACTATCCCTTGCTGTTAGAAAGAAAGATTTATCAGTAATTAAAATAGCAAGAAAGGACTATTCCATGGCATTGGTGGAAGCCAAACGCAATTGGGATGAAGCTCATTGGCAGGAACTTAAACATGCCTCCAAGCAAAGGGATGCAACACTATTTTGGGATTTTATCAATAGAGGGAATAGAAAGGGATTTGACCCAATCCCAAACCATATTACAGGCCATCAATGGCATGACCACTTCTCCAACCTCTATTCGGGAGAAGAACGCCCTGCGTACCCTTATGCCGAGACCTCCCCAACCATTTCTGGTGCTCCTCAGACATTGGATTGTTTTGAGCTCCATGAGGTGGATCTAGCAATAAATAACATCGCTCCCGGAAAGGCTACGGGACCCAACGGTCTTCCCGGGGAACTGCTTTTTTACGATCCATAGCCTTGGCCCATTTTTTTCTACGTGTGATGAATTTAATAACTAGGCGATCTCCTAAGGTATTACAGGGTGGTTGTTGGGGATGCACAGGCCACTAACACTCTCATGTTAGGTTGGGAGGGGGTCAGAATCCTCAATTTGTCAAAGAGATCCATCGCCAGTCCTTGACAGGCCAATGAACAGCAGAGCTTGAATTGGGTATTATTCCCATTGCTGACCTGATTGCTCTCCGTCCACTCCAGTACTGGCGACGACTCTGGAGCATGCCAGAACTGGAAAACTTTAAAGATGAGTTAAAATCATTCATGTTAATTAGTGGGGCAGGGAAGATCCCTTGGTTAATTGTCATTCGGGATTCGCTTTGAAACATAGGGAGAAATGATTTATGGATGGAACCCGAACAGACCTGTTCAGCTATTTCCAAAGAATCCCTAACTCTGGCCTGGTCTGGATATAGAATGGAGCGTCTAATCCAGTCTATAGACTCCTCCTGCTTAACTGCTAGATTTTTGGATGTTAAACAGTGTTACAGCTTGGAGCCAGCTCTTGACATCATCCAGTCCCTAGCAGCTAAGAAATTGTTCCTCCAATTCAGGCATGGGACGCTTCCGGTCTACGCCTTCATGAACAAGTGGGTGGAAGGGAAAAAGCTGCTATGCCCCAGCTGTAAAACTGTAGAGGAGACCGAGATCTATGTGATATTTTTACTGTCCTACATACAGGATGGCCAGGACCAAATGGATCCTCCAACTTTGTAGGAATCTGTGCATAAGAAGTCTCAATGTGGCCTACAGGATATATAAATACGACACATGCCAGGTTTTTGTTGTTGCTATCGCCAAGTTTCTATTTGCAATGTGGTGCAAACGTAGGTGCCATGTCTTAGGCTGAATGGAGAACTTTGATGCTCCTTAATCATGACCAAGTGTGCTTATTTAGATCTACAAACCACCCTGGGGAATTCCCCATACCCCTCCTCTACATGGGGGACCACTGTACCATCAGAAGGGTAGAAACCTTTGTGACCGATACTAGGTCCTAGTGGGTGGTATCGCACACCAGGGTTATGTCCAGGGTTCAGTCAATCCAGCTGGTCCGAAACACTGAACCTATTGTTTAGAGGGAGAGGATCAGGTGGCAAACTATTAAAGATATGACTACGGGAGCTTGCACTGGCCACCTGGGCAGAGGTGCCACATCTTTCCCATGGTCTAGCTCTCCTCTGTAGTCGAGAGTGGGATTGTAGGTGAAGGTAGATAAAAGGTAAGGGGAAATAACTCATAATCATAATCATAATCAAATTCCTTTATTCAGCATTTAGAAAATACCATAAAAGTACATAAAAACATTAAAAAACATTAAAAACAATTCAATTCATAACATTTCATTTTTCAAGGGTGACTTGATTAACAGGCATGACAATCAACTACTCCCGCGCGAATTCCTAATCCTGACCGCCATTTTGATAAATTCATAATACAGAACAGGGGATGTGCATCGTTAGCCTTTTGCAGGAACAATAACGCTACCTTGGTGTGTTTGAACTTTACTCTTTTCAAGATTCCCACAAGGTACTTACGCCTGCTTAGACTATAAAAAGGACATAATAAAACAAAATGAAGGGTATCCTGCCGAGACCTATTGTCGCAGCCGCAGGTACCCTTCTGTTCAACCGTTAATGTAAAACCTGGGGGATCCAGTGAGAGGTAGGGTTCTATTTCACTCTCGCTTTTCAAAAGACAATAAGCAGCGACTGTAAGTTTGCTTTCTTCAGTAGTCGCCCTACTTAGAGTTATCCATTCCCCATACATCTTCTTAACTCTCATTTTGTCCTGAGATGTAATTGTTTCGGGATTAGTAAAAGATTCTTACAATCGATGACTTCTAATGTGCCCTTTACATATTTTAACCAGGGCATACATCTCCCTTCATCCCTTTTCAGACAATCGGTGATAATTTGTCTACTGAGGTCAGCCTCCGGGTTAGACCAGATCTTCACCCAGGCCAAAAGTGGCCTGACCTTGATTTTGTCTTCAATGTAGGCTTCTCCAAGTTCTTCGTGTATGATATAGGCAGGAGTACTATGTGGGACTTTAAGAATCCTTCTGAAAAATGTATTTTCCTCCGCCTGTATATGTTGGATGTTTACAAAGCCCCAAACTTCTGCCCCATAGGATGTTTTGACACAGCAGATTGATCTGTACAAATTCATAACCTGCTACGGAGACCATCTGCCGAACCTGCGACCATAGCTCATTATAGCCCCGGTTGAGGCTACCAGTTTTGAGCAGTGTTTTTCCACAAGAAGTTTGAATTTTAACAGCCCATCAAATAATAAACCTAAGTAGGAGAAGGACTGAACCTGACCTATTTTGTGGGTGCCTATCTTGTAGGAGAACTTCTTGTCAGGTCTGGCCCCCGCAAGCATGACATAGGATTTATCCAGATTAGCAGATAAGTCAAGACAAAACTGACAAATCCATCAATCAGCCTCTGTAGCCCCCTCGGTGTTCGGGCTAACAAAACCGCATCGTCCGCGTAAAGCAGAACAGGGACTGGACAGCTGCCTACTTGCGGGGAGTCTACTCCTAGTTTAAATAATTCGCTATTTAGGTTATTAATGTAAAGGGAAAATAAAAAAGGCGCTAGAATGCAACCCTGCCGCATGCCGCTATTACATGGGATGGGGAAGTCCTGCCTCCCTCTGAGTTGAAACGAACTGAAGGACTGGGTTTTTCTAAGACCCAGCGGTGCCAGGGATAACACCTAAAACCTTTGTGGGTAACCTGTTCTGGCGTACAAATGACAGAGACACGGGACACTTCCTTCGGTGTCAAAGATTCGAGGTTTATTACTGCAGGGAACACAGAAGTCACGAGAAGTACATAGCATGTAGGTTCACGGAGACTGCTTCGAATTGTATCTGTGGATCGCTCTTTTTATGCAGTTTTCAGTCATAGGATAACATGATGGACAAAAGATTACAACCCGGTTCTCACAGTAAATGTCATAGGGGGTCGCTTTCATGTATTCAGGGCCCGGAACATAATTACAGTAGCATTTGGCAGTTTCCAACTGTAAAAGTACATCTTCCCACCATTAGTACATTCCATTCGGCTGTAAACGAATCAAGGAAGAGACAGAAACAGGTGCAGAGGAAGACGAGGATAGCGAGCAGATCGAAGAGGGTGTAAAAGGGGTGGCATCAGGAAACACGAGTTGCAGGCATCAAAGGAGACGTGCCTAATGAATGCACAACTGAGACAATAGACCGGCACGGCAAGATGAGCCTCGAGCGGGGCCATCTGCCTTACAGTATCATCCCCCTCATCATAAAGACACCCTCAAAGGAACACGTGTCTTCCGCAAGAGTTTGGGAATCCCAGGGTCGTGAAGCGGACAGCGTCCGTTCGCTGGCTACTTGAGGGCAAGAAACAAAATGGATGCCATATCTAAAATGGAACCCGTGGGTTCAGGTGAAGAAACCCATGAAACAAATGAACAGTTTAGGCTTGCACAGCGAAAACGCGTACACCCACTAAACTCGTTATTTGCGGTTCATAGATACCAGACTCGACCATATTCGTGCGAGTCGAAAACACCACTTACAATTGTCACGGAACCTCAGACGCTCCTTTTGCCCTCATGTAGGCAAGCACTAGTCGGAATCAGAATCGATCTCGTCATTCATCAGACCATCCAGATGCTGCTGCAACATAATTCTATCCATCAGCGTTCCTTTGGTAACAGGCGGCCGCCTTATACACGTCGTAGCACAGAGGCCACATAAGGCAGGACCACACTGCACACAAAGACAACACGTGAACAGGAATACTACAATAACCCCAATGATCATCAGAATCTTCCAACCCCAAGTCGACATTAGGCCCCAAAACCACCCTAGTAGCGTCCAATCCCCTACGTCCACGTGTATGGACTCGGAGATCTTATGCAAGTTCGAGATGGCCTGATAGACAGTCGGAGCGTTGTCAGGAATGAAAATACAACAGCTCGAATGGATCACCTTACATACTCCACCTCGATCTGCTAAGACGACGTCTAAAACCATACGATTTTGTAACGTCATAAGCCTGTCCGCCTGAAGCTCTGCTGTAATGTTGCCAAGGGCACTTGCAGTGATATTAGCGGTCGATTCCACCACTCGAGTCAACTGTCTCAGGTTCCTACTATTGATCATAGGTCCCCAAAACGGCAAGAAACCCTTGAAAAAGTCTCCTGCTTCTTGACCGGCAGTGTCCTCTTTGCTAATCACGCCTCTCACAACTCTGGTCTTGTGATAATCGGAGGCAACTGTAAAAGTCGGTGGCAGCAAATTTGCAATATTACAGGTGCCCGAGAAGTCAAGGGGCAACCATGTGTATGCACGGTCGTAACAAACAAAGTACGTACCCTTGGCAGTCAAGAGACCAGGGGAAGAGAGCATTGGTAAAACATACGTTTCAGTACAAGCACTCTCCCCAAGGTGAGCTCTCGGGCTTCGGCCACGGCCTTTTAAACAGAAATTACCAAGGTGGGGTACGATCCATATTGGAGATGAACTTTTGAGCTGTCTTTCACCCACGAGCACACTATACTCAGCCTCACTCAGATCCCTATAGGCTCGCACCTCTTCCTTTGGATCAGCAATCGCTATTGCCAAAGGCTTATGGTACGGACCGGGACCAAAGTGTGGAGAACGTGGCTCTCGATTGGGGTAAGAATCTAGTGCGCTTCGAAACATTGTTTGGAATGCTCGAGCTGAACCCTGGGAAATGTAAGGAAGGACCAAGTACGGAATTCCCTTATCGGTGGTATGTGGCATTAACCCACACACCCAACAATTGGTAGTGTTCATCACCAACTGATGCCGATGAAGGAGCTGAACGAAGGAATTGTTCATGAATTCCGCACGTCTAACCTGCTCGTGTTGGGGTAAGATGTGGAAGGAATGAGGAGAGACAGTGGAGGTAGGTTTAGGTTCAGAAGAAGGGGTAGGTGAGGCAGAAGGCAACAATGACTGTATCATGTAACACACCCCACCCACCAATAACGATGAAACAGTTAAGAATAGAAGGAACACCTGAAACATGAAGCATTTAGTACGTGCAATTCTACACAGTTCGAATCTTTGAACTTGAGCCTTTTCCAATTCCGACAGCTTCGAGAAAGCCATCCTCTAAAACCGTCCGCAACGTTCTTGACGCACTTCGTTCTGTGTAGCAATGGTCAATCCCCAGGAGTTCCTAGGAATCGACGGTCTCCGACCTAGTGTCAGGACCTACTAACCAGAAGGAAGTACCCGCGCGGCCCTACGGTCTACCCGGATGTAAGGTACTTTAATCCGACAGTATATACAAAATCTCCTAGCTGTGGAAACAAATACACATATGCAGAAAAAGACTCACAATTTACGAAATCACAGTTATTCAAGAATATTCGAAGTAGTAATGGGGTAACGTGAATGTCAGGGGAGGAAGCAAAAATATTTTTTATTTGTCTCTGGTGTTGGAACGAAGAAAATATCTGCTTCTCCCAGGACGAGTCTGATAGTCAAACAGTTGGTCCGATGATGAAACAGAATCCTGTCGACCAGACAATTGTTCAGATCTTGAGTTCTTTGATGACAAATTTTCAACAGTATCGTCCGACTGCACTGAGGTATCTCCAACAGGCTGAGCGTCGCTGAAAGGGACAAAGTTCGGTACCACCTCAACTTCAGACGAGGCGATGCCCTTCCTCACCCACGAGTCCGCTGGCAAAGGTATAGGTACCTTCTTGGTGTGGGTGGCATGCACCCAATGCTTGCGCCCCTCCAAATGAACAGCAGTCCACGTGGCAAGGAGCACCTGGTAGGGTCCGGTGAATCTTGGCTAAAGATTGCGCTTTCGGCCAAAATTCCTCGTTACCACCCAGTCTTCGGGCTGGAGCTGGTGGCCTGGACCCTCCGTCTGCGTCGCCAGTGCTTCAAAGACCTGTTGGTGAATTAACCTCAGTTTAGCAGTCAGATCATGAAGATAATCGATCAACATTGGGTACTCAAGATCTGAAAACACACTGGGTCTAGGGACCCCCCAAACATTGGCAGGACGGCCGAACACAATCTCATAGGGACTGAGCCCTACTCGAGAGTGTACAGTCGCCCTAGTTGACAGAAGAGCTAAGGGCAAAGCGTCAGGCCACGAGAGACCAGTCGTAGCCTTAATCTTTGCGAGTTTCAATTTGAGAGTTCCATTGTATCCCTCAACCAAACCTGCTGACTGGGGATGATTGGAGCTGTGGGATTTTTGTGTAATTCCAAGGCCCTTACACACATTCTTCATCACACTCCCCACAAACTCACTTCCGTTATCAGACCATACAATCCGTGGCATTCCGTACCGAGGAAAGTATTCCTTCAGTAGGACTGTTGCAGTGGACAGGGCAGTATTGTCTTTAAGAGGGTAGGCTTCGATCCATCGGGAGAATGCGCAAACCACAACTAAAACGTACTTCAGGTTATTGCATCGCTCCATATGGATGAAGTCTAACTGGATCGCCTCAAAGGGACATGAAGGAGGAGCAAAATGGCCAGGAGGTGTAGGGGTTCCTTTACCGGGATTGTACATCATACATATCATGCAATTCTTAACCAATCTCTCAGCACACTTAGCTATACCATCATTCTTCCATACGGGGGACAACAACTTACAGATACCTTTCGCACTGATATGTGACAAGCCGTGTGCCATCGTCACAACAGCTAGCACATACGCATCCGGCAACATCCACCTCTTATTCTCCGACAAATCAATCCAGCAGCCATTCGCATCCAGCTTTCCCGTACTCTCTTTCCACTTCGTCTTTTCAGTCTCGGTGGCCTCATTCTGAATCGCTTTCACACTCTCGATAGTGTCCTCACACATACCAGTTTCTGCAGGCCACCTTACCGAACTCGTCACATACATTCTAGTTGTAAGATTCCTTGCAGTCTCCTTAGCAATCTCATCAGCGAACGCGTTGCCACGACCAACATCATCCGTCACCTTACGGTGTGCACTACATTTAATAATCGCCACCTGCTTGGGCAATGTAAGTGCATCCAAAAGATCACTCACAAGCTGTCCATGCTGAATCTTTGTACCATGCGATGTCATAAAACCTCTCTTTCTCCACAATCGTCCAAAGCTGTGCGCAACACCAAATGCATACTGGCTGTCTGTAAACACATTCACCCGTTTCCCTTTTGACAAAACACACGCTCTAGTCAAGGCAATCAGCTCTGCCGCCTGTGCAGAATTCTGATTTAATCTCGCAGTCTCCACAACCGTACTCAACGTCACCACAGCATACGCAGTCGTCACATCACCATTCGGCAACTTAAAACATGAACCATCAACATACAAGGTACCATCGGGGTCTTCCAATGGAGTGTTTTTCAGGTCCACACGACCTTTTGTTTCCTCCTCAGTTCGTAAGTAGCAATCATGGGGTGCTACCTCATCTGATTCCATACTGATTGGCAACAAAGTCGCCGGGTTCAGGACATTACAGTGCTTTATTTGAATGTGACTTGCCAGAAGCGTCAGCTCATACCCAGACAACCTTGCACTCGTCAAGTGTTGAGTTTTCGTACGATTCAAGAGAGTGTCAACTGCATGCGGAACCATCACCGTAAGCATATTATCCATGACCAATCCTGCAGATTGTCGGATGGACACCGCAGCTGCCGCTGTTGCTCTCAAACAACTCGGCAATGCTCCAGCTACTGGGTCCAAGGTCGAGGAAAAATATGCACATGGACGCTGCTTACCGCCGAATTGTTGCGTCAAGACACTCAACGCACAACCCTCCCTCTCGTGAACGTATAGTGTAAACGGCTTACTGTAGTCAGGAGTACCTAACACAGGGGCCGAACACAACGCATCACGCAGTTCAGAAAAACTTTTCTGACATTCTTCCGTCCATGGTAAAGGAGTTGGAACATCCTTGCATGTAAGAGTCACCAATGGTTTCGCTAGCAATGAAAAATTTGGAATCCATTGCCTGTGACGTGATACCTAAAAAGGCACGCACATCTCTCTGAGTTGTTGGCACAGTCATTCGAGCAATCGCTGCAATCCTCTCTGGGGTCAACCTTCTTCCCTCCTTTGACAATAAGTGACCTAGATAGGTTACTTCTTGGCAACAATATTGCAGCTTAGAAGGTGACACCTTGTGATGTAAGTCACAGAGATGCTGCAACAACGACACCGTAGCAAGTTTGCAAATGTGCTGAGTGTCCGCAGCCACCAATAAGTCATCGACATATTGGATCAAGGCCGCACCAGCCGGCAACACAAACGCATCAAGTTGGCTCTGCAAGGCTTGGCTGTATATCGATGGGCTCTCACAGTAGCCCTGAGGAGCGTGTTTAAACCTAAAGCTGCGGCCACCTAGAGAGAAACCGAAAAGGTCCCTACTCTCCTCAGCAATCGGAATGCTAAAGAAAGCATTCTTCAGATCGATCACCGAGAACCAGGATGCAGATGCTGGAATCAGAGTCAGTAAAGCCGTAATGTCGGGCACCACAGGGAACTGAGGAATCACAATTTTATTCACCTCCCGTAAATCGATGACAAAACGATAAACAGGAGGCTTAGATGGATTAGTGCGTTTCAGAATGGGCAGCACAGGGCTATTACACACGTTTCCCCGAGTCTCCTCGATAACATCCTTTTCGATCAAATCGTAGATGATCGCTAACAGCGCTCGCTCACCATCAAGGGAGATACGATACTGGGGAATACGCGGCAAATGCACATTAGATTTCAAGTGAACAACATAAGGGGAGATGTCAAGCAGGCCCACGTCATTGGGACCTGTTGCCCACAAAGATGCAGGAAGAGAACTCAATTCTGGTGGAAGCTTATCGATGGACAAATACATAGGAGAGATGACTCTCTCACCCAAAGTTTTACTCCTGCAGGAGAACAATACAGAGTCGCATACAAACGTTTCAGCAAATCCAGGCCCAAAAGATTTTCACCACAACCAGTAGTCAAAATCAAAGGAGCTTGCATCTCACGAGACCCAATTGCAAGGGGCAAAGGGCGTGAAACCGGATTGCTAACAGGGGCGCCAGAGAATCCAACGGAAACATTTGTTAAGCCAGACAAAGGTGCGCCAGGGAGTTTCGAATGCATGATGGAACTTTTCGCGGCACCAGTGTCCAACAGAAAAGGCTCAACTACGCCCGAGGTGGCAACTGCGACGTAAGGCCCTCTCTGATCAACCGGAAATGATACTACTCCCTCTCCTTGTCTATGACTGTCCTAGTAATTACGGTCGTCAGCACCCTGATCGACGTAATAATCGTCCACATTATACTGTGCGGATCTACCTGATGATGATCCGCGCTGATCGAAACAATTATTAGAATCAGAAGAATTGTTAGAACGATCATTTTGAACACCGCGACCTCTACCTCGTGAGGCCTGTTGAGGACCACTACGACCCCCTCTAGATGAATTACCACTATTTCGATCACGCAAAACTGGACAATCGAATTTCAAATGACCCTCACCCCTACAATAGGCACACTGATTGTACCCCAACATAGATCTCTGCGAAGAGGAGTCATTCCCCGATTGTGACCTATTGGACTGAGACTGCGATCGATTCCGCTGCTGCGAATCATTCTGATTCGAACGCGGAGGATACGCTTGTTGCAACAACACTTTTGTTTTAAGCTCTTTCGTCTTTTTGTCCGCACAATCACTTTCCTCTTTCTCTCTATTCTCATAATATTGGGCCGTAGCCAATATCTGAGCAGAAGTGGAAACAGCCCACGCACTCTCTGAATTCTTTAATTTGTTGCTTAGGTCCGGCAACAAATTTGACACAAACTTGTCCACAAACAATCTCTGACCTCCCTCAGTGCCCATATCTTGACCACTATGATCAATGAATGCCTCCTCAAATCTTGTAAAGAAATCAGAGACACTCTCATCCTTCTTTTGTTTGCAAGCGGACAATTTGTCCCAATTAACCTTCCTAGCTGGCATAAGCGTTTTCATAAGGAAGATCGGTAATGAGCTGTTCGGGCTTAGCCACACCAATTTGTCGGGTATCAGCCGCCACAAGAGCAGGCCAGTCAATGCCTAGCTCGGCTACATGGTTTTCCTGACAAATTTTCGCCCATACCGGTTGCGGAACGACATTGCCGAACAACATATCGATGTCGGCAAGATTCATTATCGTAGCATCCACTAGCTGAGACAATTCTTTATAGTACGCTGCAGGATTTTTGCGAGGGTCGGGCAAAGTCTGCTTGACCTGCAAAACTTCCGATCGTTTCCACGGAAGATGTATCCACAGTCTCTGGAAATGTGGCAGAACAATTGGAACGGCATTAGCATCGCCTGGCATCCACACTGGTGGAACTTCGAATATGGGATACTGACCAGGCGCTGCTGTCGGTTCATCAGTGTCATCTTTAAACAATGCCCGAGGCATTATAGCAGGACGACAAGATAGTAGCTGCTCGACAGCACGTCGAACATTGCTACCCACCATTATCCCGCTCGCAAACTGAAGCTGAAGGTTAGTTAGAGCAGCCAGTACATCATCAGCTGCATCAACTGATATCTGATCACGTAAAAGCTTACACATTTCTTCAAACACAAATCTTTGTGTCGGCTCATTGAATTGAGAAAACGTATCAATCACCACACGTGGAGGATTCCTAAGGGGGTATCTAATCCAATTTGTCGCCATATTATATAGCGTATCGCGTTCCCTACCATCAGGAAGCTGACTTCGTCTTTGGGGAGCATCAGAACCAGCGGACCCAAGAATCGGCCCAAGAGAAGTGAAGAAGTTAGCAGCAACAGTAGGAACACGACGTCGAGCAGACGGGGTAGAAGAGTAAAGCAACGGGGTAACAAGAGAAGTGTCAGAAACAGAAGGAACAGCAGGAGTAACCACAAGAGTAGAAGTGGTGGGAACAGGAGTATGAGAAGGTATAGACGGAGGAGCAGTAGGAACAGGAGCAGGTAGAGGAACAGGAACAAGAGGAACAGCTACCGGAACAGCAGGTTGAGGAACAGGGGGAACCACGGGAACTGTGGTATCCTGTGCATATGGAGGTGGCGATTTTATTAGATAAGACAACAAAGGGTCCTCTACTGCTTCCTCTCCCTTCTTATCCGTACCCGTCGGTAAAGCGGGGTAACACTTATCAACTGTCATACGCTGCAATCTATCAAAAACTTCCTTTTCCTTCTCCTCCTTGTCTCGCTGAAATTGCTCTGCATTTCTCATCGTTGTAACGATCCCTTCTCTCTTATTACGTTTAAGCTGCTTGATTTCTTTCTGCTTGGCTTCTTTACGCCACAACCGAAAGGAATCAAACATGGCCGGCCTTGCTTTTCTTTGGAACAATTTAGCTTCAAGATTAACTAAAATCGGGGCCTCAAAACTACCATGAGGTGGCCAACTAAGGACACCGTCTTTTTTGGTGTAGCGAACCCAACACTCATTGAATGTAATTGGACCCAAACCATGTCGACTATATAATTCGTAAGTTGGAGTTCCAACCGGAGGTATTGGACACGAGTCCTCCAGCCGGGAATCCACACCACAACCTCTGAAGCAACTGAACAAAGTACTACGGCCAGGCATCGTGCACACTAACCGAGTTTCACAAATGTCAAGGGTTATAGGATTACAATGTCCCTGCAAAAGTGCAAAAACCCTCGGTTTTTGGCGACTGCAGACGTCAAATAGCACAACAAAGAACAAAGTACCAAGAACCACAAATGCAATGGAACCATGCAACAACTAAGCACCCACAACAACAAAGGACTCTGGGAGCGACCCACAAATACATAACTCAAAGCTCAATGGCGTCACCAGGAAAGCCCGTCAATCGTCTCGCTGTACCAAGGTCTACGCCAGGCGCCAAAACAGGTCTACAGTCAGGGCAGCAGTCCGTCGCAGCCGTCAGGAGGCAGGGATCTTCGCGGGAAAAGTCGTCGGGCCACTTGTTTCGACAACAGGATCGATGAAGCGGGGTGCACCTTCCCTCGGAGATTTCACACGAAGTTCCTCACGATCGTCGGGCTTTGGACCTGTACCGCTGATGCAGCTCCACGTTGGGCGCCAACTGAAGGACTGGGTTTTTCTAAGACCCAGCGGTGCCAGGGATAACACCTAAAACCTTCGTGGGTAACCTGTTCCGGCGTACAAATGACAGAGACACGGGACACTTCCTTCGGCGTCAAAGATTCGAGGTTTATTACTGCAGGGAACACAGAAGTCATGAGAAGTACATAGCATGTAGGTTCACGGAGACTGCTTCGAATTGTATCTGTGGATCGCTCTTTTTATGCAGTTTTTAGTCATAGGATAACATGATGGACAAAAGATTACAACCCGGTTCCCACAGTAAATGTCATAGGGGGTCGCTTTCATGTATTCAGGGCCCGGAACATAATTACAGTAGCATTTGGCAGTTCCCAACTGTAAAAGTACATCTTCCCACCATTAGTACATTCCATTCGGCTGTAAACGAATCAAGGAAGAGACAGAAACAGGTGCATAGGAAGACGAGGATAGCGAGCAGATCGAAGAGGGTGTAAAAGGGGTGGCATCAGGAAACACGAGTTGCAGGCATCAAAGGAGACGTGCCTAATGAATACACAACTGAGACAATAGACCGGCACGGCAGGATGAGCCTCGAGCGAGGCCATCTGCCTTACAGTATCATCCCCCTCATCATAAAGACACCCTCAAAGGAACACGTGTCTTCCGCAAGAGTTTGGGAATCCCAGGGTCGCGAAGCGGACAGCGTCCGTTCGCTGGCTACTTGAGGGCAAGAAACAAAATGGATGCCGTATCTAAAATGGAACCCGTGGGTTCAGATGAAGAAACCCATGAAACAAACGAACAGTTTAGGCTAGCACAGCGAAAACGCGTACACCCACTAAACTCGTTATTTGCGGTTCATAGATACCAGACTCGACCATATTCGTGCGAGTCGAAAACACCACTTACAATTGTCACGGAACCTCAGAACTGAGGCAGTAGTGTTCCAATGTAAGGCTTTAAGGATGTTAACTAGGTCCTGGTCCACCCCTAGGCTTGTCATCAGGGCCCATAGCTTCTCTCTGTTCACGTGGTGAAATGCCGCAGAGACGTCCATGAACCCCAGGTAAACCGCCTCCTTGATGGCTATGGTGTACTTGGCAATCATCAAGTAGAGGGTGTTGGGGCGTGTCATCCTAAATCGCCTTACAGCAGAGCTTTCCAAACTCTGTGGCGCAACACATTACTGTGTCGCCTGCCATGTGTGAGTGTGTCACAGGACGATGTCTACGGGGGGCAGATTAGGGCGAATGCTCTCTTGGAATTTGCATTGTGTTGCAGAATACGGAGAAAGGAGAGGAGACGCGCGTTAAACGCCCTGTCAGTCCACGGAGCCACCTTTGCTCTCCATCCCAGGCGCTTGGAACTGTAAGTTTATAAATTAAAAAGCTTTGCATTAAATTGTATCCCCTGTGCCTCATAGAAACGGAGTACCCGTGGCTGAAATGAACTGTGTGTCTCCGGTAACAAGGTATTTTTCCGCGACTCTATGGCCCAGGGAAACTTGGGTTTCAGCTCAGTTTCTTCTCACACACTATCTGAGTGTTTTGCCTAATTCAAAGCACCCCCCCAGCCCAGCCCCCAACCCCACCCCTATCTTTGCAAACCACGAGGGCAGAGTCATTAGTTCCAATATCACACGATTTGTTAACACGGGAAACTAACACTCTAACTCAGGTTTCGTAGGGTCTGCAATTTAAGCACTTTTAAACCAAAACCCCATCCTTTATCATGAACACGCTGGAGCAGTAGCTTCGAGATGAGGAACAAGTGTGATTGCGTATTCACAGCCAACTCTCCCATTAAAAACAAGCATTTGCAATGCAATGGTCTCGGCATCATTAATGGTAGAGCTATTGGCATTGCTCATGACATTTTTTTTTTCTTTAAATCACAAATAAATGGCATTGTCATTAACATTGCCAATACACAGCACCCTTTCTCACTGCTCCATCAGGATTCAAGCAAGCCGGGCCGAAGACGGCTGAAATGCCAGAAACCGGTCCCCGGTAGCTTGTCTCCTTTCTGGTGAAGAATTGGCTTGGTAGTTTAGTCTGCCCTGTTCCCATGATGCACTGGGCCAGGGACAGACTGATTTGCATATAGCCAGGTTCTGATCTGGGATGGGGCAGTGAGATAAATAACGGTGATGGATCAAGCCCTGATCTTTGGACTGGGTAAGAGTGGTCTGCTTAATTCAGACACTCTGTTCATCACCACCCCCTTTTCTAAAAAGACCTAAAACCAAGCAGCAAGTTGCGTCCCGGATTCCAGTGTAGGCCAAAAGAAATAGCCCAAATGAGATGTGACACAGTGCCTCATCAAAGACTCGGCAAATGCTTTAAGAAAAATGACACTAGATCCCAGATTCGGTCAGAACAGTTAACACTCGAGGAAGGAAAAAAAGTATTTTAAAACAAGAAACACCACCGAGGGGGGTTATGGCTTGGCGCCGATGAAGATGGCGCCTTAAGACAGGAGCTCCACCAGAGTCGCGACAAAAGCCCCTAAATATCTGCATGTTTTCTGTTGCAGACGAGGCTACCATCATTGCAGTACCTGCGGAGCGCATGCCGCACTGAATGATATGCAGATTGTATGCTTTTGCCCTCGCCTCCCCTCCTAATCACGGCGCTCTCCGAGGTAAGGCCAAAGCGAGACACGGTGGAAGTAGGCGCACTAGAATACACACCTCGCCCAAGTGTAGATCCACGGGAGGAAATAGGACAAGCTGCTCGCAGGAGTGACTCCAATTGATACTGCCGCTCCCTATATACCTTACCCGGAGGCCACTGATCTGAGGTGGTCCACAAACAAAGCCGGCGGCTCCAGGAGGGACGAAGACCTGCCTGGCTCCCGTCATCGGGTGCCCCCTCTCCTTCCCACCTGACTTCGGAGCGGAGTGGCGAACACTGCACCACCAAGACAAAGCAGCCACTGTAATAGGGGTAAGGAATCGCATTCACCCCTCCCCGATCAACCCACCCTTTACCCTGGGCAGCAGTGCGATCCGGCTGCCGCCCACTGAACTGGAGGCCCACACGGGTTCAGGGACCGGGCAGACCTCTTGCAAGGCGCTTTCCAGGCGAGATAAAACCAAGGCGGACACAGGCAGTATTAGACAAAGTGCTCCACATTAACAAGCACAGCCAACTGGGGACCGGTGGCTTTGGTGTCCCACCCCACTTATTACAAAAAACCTCGGGACTGAGCCAACATTGTGAGAGTTGGGAATCAGTGCTACACTGGGGCTGGAGCCTCGACGATCTCGCAGCCTTGAGACTTGGAACTAGTGATCACCGCCCCTATGCCGGGGGCAAGCTCCGGACCAGTAAAGTACCCAATGCCCAACTACTGCCAAGGCCAAACCATTGTGAATCACAGTCATTTACAAAACAGAGGGTGGTTCCGCCGGATGCTGGGCACCTGCTACATTATCGGCTCCTAGCATGGGGATAACTTCTGGGACTGCCTGATTCTGCTGGAACAGCCCAACCAAGGGGACCATACCTCAGATAATAAATACGCCACAGTGGCTGCTATAAACACTCCTAACCACCGGCATCTTCTGTGGGGCGGCGGCTGGTCCATCCTGCTAGATAGGTGTACGTTGTGCACTTACACGGTCTGCCAGTCATCACGCGAACGATCTGCTCCTGATACGCAGTTACTTAACCTTTCCCCATGATGAAACCCAAGTGAGGTCCCCCGGTACAGACTAACAAGCTGGACGAGTCCTGAATAAGATACTTGTACCATTAAATGACGAGACGATGAGCCCGCCCCCCCAGCTACGCGGTTGGCCCCGTGTTTATTTCCTCTGCGTGGCTGTGGAGGAAGCACAAAGCACGCCCCCTTCTGCGTGACCCTCCTATGATGGGCTGGCTGAGAATGAAAGTGTTACCATTGTTGCTACGGCGCGCGCACTCCTGAAAACGAAAGCTATGGTGGGGGCGGGACTTCCGCCTTGTGCGCGAAGCCCGCACCCACGAGTGTCTGGCCGGAGAAGCAGTGGTTGAGGCTGCAGATCTCCGGAGTGGCGGTAAGTGCCCTTACTTGGGGGGGGGGCGCTTGTGTGTGTATATGTATGTGTGCGATGGGGGGCCTTGGTGCACGTGTGTGTGTGCTTGTGCGCGCGTGTATGTGTGTGTGTCCGGGGGTGTGTGTCTATGTGCGTGCGTGGGCGCTGGGGGAATTGTCAGAAGAGGTGCGGCGTAGAGTGTGAGGCGAGGTGGGGGAGGGGTGGGTGCAGTATCGTGGGCAAAGGAGAGAGCGGACGAGGCACTGGGAGGCATGCGAAGGGGGGGCGAGAGTGCCGGGATAGTGGGCAATTGAAAGCGCTGAAAAATGGTTGATCACCGGAGTAGTAACGGCATAAGGGGCCCGTTGCTGGAGAGTTTTTAAAAGGTGCGCATCTGTCGGCGGGGGGGGGGGGGGGGGGTGGGGGCGAGCGGGCGGCTCCCGTATTGGTAGGGATGTCTGTGTGCATGCGTGTGTGTATGCGTGTATGCGCAGGCGTGTTTGAAGCTTCTCAGGAGACAGTGGCAGAGCGCGCGGCCCGCGGCAATCGCCTCAACAGGAAATGCGCGCGACCTGGACTGTCTCCTGGGACTGCTACTCGCTGACATAAGATCTCGGCGGAGACCTAAAAAGCAGCTGCCCCTCCCTCCCCATACCTTGAACTCTTGTAACCTCCTGGGACATCTGAGGGAAGCCTGCACGGTAATAACTGGGAGAGAAATGTGTGCCAGCAAGGAATGTGGAAGGAGTTTGCAGGAACAAGGGCGAGGAGGGAGAGCTTTCTTGCAACACAGTTTTCGATCCTCTCACAGCACAATATTCACTCTTTCGGGTCTCTATGCTCTGTAGAAGAGGTGCCTGTCCCTGACCAGGAGGGAGGGGCAGAGGCCCAGGAGGGGGTCCCACGCTTTGCAAAATCAGTGCTCCTTCAGCTTTGGAGGTGACAATATCGAAGTCTTAAATTAAACAGCCCTGACTTGGGTGAATGGATGCCATGCTGGGGTCCTGTCTGGGAATATGCCCTTGGTTTTTATAAGTTCTTCCGTTGCGCACATTTGACTGTGAGAGACACAGGGAGAGTAAGATCTGCCCAGGACCTTAGTGCCAATATCAGCAACATACCCCTCCAGCACAGCACAGCAATCTCATAATAAAGAACACACAAGACACATTGTTTGTTTGAGAAAACATTGCGGCAGGTTTTATTTGCATAATAAATATGTGTCCTTGTGTAACTAAACTGGTGCTATGTAAAGAGCTCTGATGCCCGATATCTTCGGGTCTAGTTTGCGCTATATATTAATCTTTACCATCGATTTATCTTTTGACTCTGTTCAATGCTCTGTTGCCTTATTAGACTTAAAAGCTTGGCAGTTTCAGATTGCTCATAGCATTCACTCCCATGTGCCAGCAAAACAAAACAGACCATGGTTGTTAATTTTAACACCACAAGACCACAGTTCTTGGGCCCTGCCTTCATAAACTAGAAATTCAGCCTCTTAGGCCCCGCTATGATACTCATCACACTCCATGACAAGACTCTGGCAAAAATGGAGTGCTACCTATATTTCCTACACACTGTTGAATTCATTTTCACCCGCTCCCTTTACTGGGCAATTTACAAGACCACAGCAGGCTCATGATCAACACTGGGGTCCTAGACAGTTATGCTGCATGCTGGGGGGTGGTTTTTTCACTTAATGTCGGATCTGCACTCTGACAGAAACCAGTTGAAATCCCCTATTAAGACTTCTCAAGATGTTAACACTGAACATTCTAGATCACCTATCTGTTCCCTAATTTAGACAAAAAAAAGAACAAGGGTGGGTTTTTCAAGAGTTGATGCAGCCGGGCTAGGGTGGCCTTCTTGGTCCTGGGCTGTCTCAATTCCTTGAGCTGTCCTCATGATGTTCCATCATGTCAGCTGGGTCTTTCTCGGAGCATGCCACTCCTCCTGGCAGGTACAGTCCAGCTTCTTGTGCATGCAGGTAGGCTTCCTTTGCTCTGCATGTCAAATAGCAAGACAGTTCTGTAGCTATTTTCGCGACCCTCCAACTTTGGTTGTTTGTACATTCCGCAAGTACTGTTTCAAGCAAGCTGTTTTGTTTTTTTGCTGTTAAGTAAATTCTTTGTTTATACTTATGACTTTCAAAATTGGTTGAGATTCCAGCTCTGTGTTTACGGCTTACTCTTCCAGTGTAAATTCATTGTCATATAGCTGGGTCTAAACTGAGGTGGCGATTTTGTTTTTGTGCCGTAAATCACTGGGGCATGTGTCAATGTGTGCATTATTATATTCTTGTTTCAGGCCGAACCCTAACCTTGCTTACACCCAGTTTTGCCAGTCACTGTCTTTGTTAGAACAGATTCACAATTGCCTTATTAACCTTCCTATTTTCTCAAATTTGCTTGAAAATGCACCATTTGCCTACTATTTTTACAACATTTTCTCTGGGGAAGAAGCCCCCCGAGCTCCCCTTAGGTGGATCGACCTTCCTCGCTCGCATTACCGTGTCACAAGATGAATATTGTCTAAAAGGTGTGTCACCAACATGAAAAGTTTGGAAAGCTGTGCCTTACAGAATGGGCAGATACCCACGAGATAATAACGGACACTTAATATGGGTTTAGGGAGGGAAGGTCCACCAAGGACCAATGCCTTACCCTGTAAATGTAAATGTAAATGTATGTAAATGTAAATGTAAATGTAAATACATTTACATTCACATTTACATTTACATTTACATTTACATTTACATACATTTACATTTACATTTACAGGGTAAGGCATTGGTCCGTGGTGGACCTTCCCTCCCTAAACCCATATTAAGTGTCCGTTATTATCTCGTGGGTATCTGCCCATTCTGTAAGGCGATTTAGGATGACACGCCCCAACACCTTCGCCGTGACATCAATCAGGGATATCGGGCTATAGGATTGGAGGTCATTCCTGTTCCCTTTTTTGTATATCAGGACTATTATCGCAGAGGACCAAGAGCATAGCAGGCTAACTTCCACTGCCGCGTTCAGGACCCTCAAAAGAATAGGAACCCACAGCTCTACCTTGGTGAGATATAGATCGGGGGTATGCCGTCAGGACCAGGCGCTTTATTTTTGGTTAGGCCTAAAATGGCCCCTTCCACTTCTCCCAAGGTGATCTCAATCCTTGCTGTGCAACTAAGTCCATACCCCTCATCATAGTTAGTTTAGCCCGTATGGTTGTATGGGTTTTTAAAATGAGAATACCATTGCTCAGGCAAAATGATGCTAGAGATCTGTGGGGTGTTTGAGTCCTGGACACAAGGTTTATTTATAATTTTCCAGAACTCAGTTGAGTCCCTTCTGTCCGCCGCCTCCCTTAAGTCCTCCCAGGCCTGGGTTTGGAGGCTAATTTTATCTCTTTGTGTGCATGTGAACACTCTTTGTCAAACCACCTAGGGGTGGGGTTGAACCTCCTATTGTTAGGGGACTGTAATAATCCTTTGATGAGATGTGCCAACTCCTCGAAAGCGACTACCACAGCGACCCCCTCGATAGTAGGGTCGAGGCATACGTTGAGTGCATCTGCCCCTGTGGTTATTAATGATTTGTAAAAGGTGTCCCCGTCTATTTTGGCCCATCTAAGCCTCCTCCCCTGGTCTGTTGCGTTCTCTACAAAACCAACACCTCGTGGGGCGTTTTTGCTGGTTGGGCCTATTAGATCTAGTACAAGAGGGTTATGGTCATTATATATGCTCCATTCTATGTCTACTCGTTTGACCCATATTTTAAGTATACCAGAGACCATGATGTAATCGATATAGGAGCGACAGCCTCTGCCCTTAATGGTGGGATTAGTTTCACCTCCACTTCCCATTTCCACCAAATCCATGGTGTGGACCAGATTGTGACCTTTCAACACCCTATCTAGGTCTATCCCTTCGGGTGAATGTGAACAGTGCGGCCCTTTCTCCACTGTGCAACAAGACCAGTCCTTGTTAAGTGGTCTTAAATTCGCACAGAGGTGACAATTAAAAGCACCCACTAGGACTAGGGATGGTGCTGTTGCTGACATCACTACCATCGACTGGGTGTTTAGGCGAGAGTCTAATTCCTTTAAAGAGTTACCCTTCCCATTAGCTCCCATAGCATTATACCAGTTAATCAGGGTGATGTTTAAATCTTTAGAGCGAAAGCCCAAGGCCTGTATATTGTGTGATGGCCAGTTAAAATTTGACCAAACTACTTTTATCTTAAGGTCCACATATATGATGAGCCCACCCATGGCTCTCCCTGATACTGATTTTAGGGCCGGGACTGAAAAACACTTATACCACTCCAAGAATAGAAGGTTGGGGTCAATCGCCCAGGTCTCCTGGAGAAATATTACGTGAAACCCTGTAATGTATTGGCTCCATTCCTGCTCCTCGTGTTTAGCTGCTAGACCTGCTATGTTCCAGGAAATCAATTTCAACCCATCCTGCCTATTGGGCCTCTTTGCTGGGGATATGATGAATTCAGTACTTACAATCCTATCAATTGCCGCAGTGTTATTCAATTTGGCTAGGCTAAATATTTTATTGATTCGTTACTTACAGCTCTACTGTCAGGCCACGCTATTTCTATTTCTACTACGGGCTTGCCTGTGGACTTTCAGCTGTGATTACCCGCTGGTCGGCCACTAATTGTGCTGTCTCGTGCCCCCCTTGTCGGGTTAGAGATGTAATGTCTTGTACAGAGCTGTTATCCCTGCCCTGACTCTGCTCAGTGCTTGTGTCTGACCATAGTCAGTCCAGTTCTTCTATGGATGACAAACGGTCAAATCTATTCTGAAAAGGTAAATCGCTTCCCGGTTCCTCATAGCTGCATATAGGGGTCTTCGAGAATGCCCGACCAGGTTCCATTCCATGCAGTTTCGTCCATCTGAGGTGCGTGTTGTAAAGATGAAACTTGACATCAGGAAAAGGTAAGAACAACCTTTATTCTGTCATCCAACTCTCCGAACTGTCAGGTGAATTCCAACATTCCAAAGCTGCCTCCAGGGGAACATACCAACAGGTGGAAGTCCGGAGGGGTGGGCGGAATGTGCCACTAAAGATAACTTAGCAACATACTTAGATTACAACACATCTCCCTTCGGAACAGAAGAGAAAAAGGAGGAAGAGGAAAGGAGGGATTAAAATTGGGAGGGGAACATTGGAAAGAAAGACTGGAAATAGTACATGTGAACCCCCGGTGGAAATACACAGATGAAAACACTTCACCAGCTCCGTGGATGCTTGGGCCAACACAAAAGGAACTTCAGGGACTAGAGGGACAATGCAGGCAAAGAGTGTAACTGGGATAAGCACCACACCTTTTCATATGGAGGAAATAATAACACACACTCACCCCCATGCAGCCCTACTAATTTCTAGAACACATAGTTTTGATTCTGTACGTCTTCACTGTTTACCACCTTCACCTGGTTAATCTCCCCTTCCTTGCAAACTCTAGCAAAATGGCCCCTTCTGTTGCATTTCATGCAAGTCGAATTACGTGCAGTACAATGTACACTGTTGGTTAGATGATTACAGCTCCCACATCTGAAGCATTTCAAACCCTCTGTGATGCTTAGGAGTTTCTCACCTTTAATTTCCTTGGACCTGACCTGGTACACTTCTCCCTCTCTACTATCCTCCAGAACCAATCCTTTGATTTTGTTCACACACTACTACTGGGTTCTTTAGGCTGGTCCATTTCCAGAATACACCTCGCGGTGTGCTCGATGGATTGGGCCATAGAGACGGCTTCCCTCAGAGAGGGATTCTTTGCAAGTAACTTTTCCTTTATTCTAGGATTGTGCGTACACCTCACCAGTTGATCTCTAATGAGGGAGTCGTTCAACTCCCCAAATTCACACAGCTGGGTGAGACCTCGGAGTGCTGCTATATAATTGGTGATAGACTCATTCTTTCCCTGGACTTGCGAAAAAAACTTGTGTCTCTCAAGAACAACATTTACCTTGTCCCTGAAATGTGTTTCTAGTTTTAGCATTGTTATTTTAAATACATCTAAGTCTAACTTATCTTCTTCCAATGCAGGGTCAGGAAGGGTGTCAAAAACTTTCCTTCCTTGCACTCCTAAATTATGGAGCAAGACATGTTGCTTCTGTACAGCCGAAAATTTCTCTCCCCCTATGGCTATGAGATATGAATCAAATAAATTGATCCAGTCCTTCCAGTGTATATCTGGATCGCCAATGTCGTTTAAGAAAGAGGGGGGTGGGTTCATGGATGATGCCACCATGGGAAAGGGAATACGGAATGGCACCAATACACAAGACGCAGGGTAGAGAAGATGTACAATAACTATGGCTTTACTACAGCTACAATTGCTACTGTAGATGAGCCTACCCGTACTTGAAATGGTGTCCGATGACACATGTAACTG
Source organism: Lissotriton vulgaris (assembly GCF_964263255.1). Classification (NCBI taxonomy): domain Eukaryota; kingdom Metazoa; phylum Chordata; class Amphibia; order Caudata; family Salamandridae; genus Lissotriton; species Lissotriton vulgaris. The sequence goes on along the minus strand of NC_141695.1, from coordinate 148,099,161 downwards.
TCAATTTTAGTATATAGCAAAGTACACTCAATGCAGCATAACCCACAGTACTGGGTGGCTGTAAGGTCAGATCGTGTATATAAAAGCACAGTACTACGTAATTGGAATAGTAAAGCACCAAGGATCATCACCACCCCAACCCTGAATCAGTAAGACTGTACGCAGGGGAAAACAACCTTGTACAACCTGAAACCAAACTTGCTGTTACTGCTCCCTGACACCTTATGGAAGTTTGAAAAGGAACACAGTGAGAACAATTGCCAAATCCCCTGATACTACAACTTTAAAAGGAAGGAATGCAAACAAAGAATGCTACCTGTAATCAATGTAGTTCAAGACTCATTGACCCCCCTCTGCAAATCTGAAAATTACACATAGTACAGAGTTAACCATGCAAGGTTATAGTATACTGCCCATGCAAACCAAGTATGCTACATGCACGCACTGCAGATCAAGAACTATTGTCCCACCTGTAAATTAGAAATTAAACACAGTACGGAGTAAACCATGAAGGGAAATAGATATACTGCCCCAGAGGTCCTGAAATTTAAATTATGTCCCTTGGGAATATAGGGTGTCGCCGAGAACACTGTAATCCAAGCAGGAAAACTACTCACACAAGGTGTGGGCCGCCAATGTCTCCTCCAAAATGTTGTTGAAAAAGGTGGAAAATTAACAAGGTGGGACCATCTTTACTTGAGGGTTCAAATCAGTTCTAATGAAGCATAGGAAGTACTTTGGGCAAAATACTTTTACTCAGTCAGACTCACGAAGGCAGTCTTACTTGTGGGATCCTTCCAACACCAAGGGGTGCTTCAAACACCACTGCTGACACCGCAGATACCGGTTGGGCACCTCCTGCATAACGTCAAAGAACCCAGGCAATAAATGTATTTATGACCGGAGCATGAGAACGAGCAGGCTTCAGCCGTCTTACTTGAACTAGCAGGCCTCGGTGCTTCCTTCTTCCCCAGAAATGGCGTCGGGGTCCCAGATACCCTCTCTCGATCCTCAGTTGGCACTCGAGTAAACTTCAGCAGAGGAATTACTGCCCGAGCAAGTAACAGCTGATGCTAATTGTACGCCGGCCCTGAGGAGCTGGAGCGCCGGACTTGTGCTTCCACGTCAATTGCAGGGCTTCCTGACAGGAATTCCTCTTCAATGCGGCTGCGCACGCCCAGCACCATAAGGGACCAAGAGAACAGTGTCTGTGGTTGGCGCCTGCCCGAAGCTGACAGGAACTCTCCACAGACTCTCACCGTAGGCAGAATAGGGAACTGACGAGGTTGCTGTGAGGCAGGGAAGGCGCCTCTAGGTTGACGGAATGACCACCGGGCTGCCCCCCCTCCAGGGTAGTACTCCACGCTGAAAAACAGGACTTGCGGGATGCTCTGAGGAGAGCAGACTTCAGCGCTAATGGGCAGAAGAGCAGCGCGGCAACAGTGGAAGCAGATTCCTTAACGGAGCAACCCAGTTGAATCCAAGGTGAACGGTCGGACTACGGCACATGGGAACACGGGCCCTGGAACTGAGGGAACACGGTACTAGAGACGGCACCAATCCCAGAGGAGTAGTGGGTCCTTGCTCCCATCACTGCCTCCTTCACCTCCATAACGTAGCTGATGCAGACGGTCCCGGTACAGGAAGGAGCAGGGTACAAGGAGATGAACTGCTGCTTTGACCCCAGGGACAGGGCTTCACGGTTACAGGACTCACCGGTTGACTTCACGCAGTACCCACGAAGCCTGGGTTAGATACCTCCAGGAGCAGTCACTGACCCAGCAAGTGCTGTACCACACACCACCACCACTTTCCGCTGATTCCTCACTATCCGCTCCAAGGCACTGACATTAGAGATACCGCACCTGGATCTTCCTCAATTATTCTTCCAACGGCACCATAAATGTACAAGGAACTTGCAGCAACGGAGAGAGCACAGCAAAGGGGAGGGGACAGGTTGGCCCCTTACGCCAAATACCGTCGTCAGTGTTGTAAAGAAGAAACTTGACACCAGGAAAAGGTAAGAACAACCTTTATTCTGTCACCCAACTCTCCGAACTGTCAGGTGAATTCCAACATTCCAAAGCTGCCTCCAGGGGAACATACCAACAGGTGGAAGTCCGGAGGGGTGGGCGGAATGTGCCACTAAAGATAACTTAGCAACACACTCAGATTACAACAGTGCGCCCCCAGTTATAATTCCCCCTAGGATAGAAAGAGCTCAAGGGCATAGATCTGATTTTTTCTTGCGCCTGTAGTTGGGCCCCACCTCAGTATCTGGTCTGCAACCTGCTTATTACGAAAATTCACCACCACACAGTCCGAGATGTGGTCCTTAGGCCTGCTTGCCACCCAGTTCACCCTGCGCACCATTAGTGTTTCCCCTGTTTGTTGCCTGCCAAGGGTCTACACTTGTTTAACCAGAACATGGTCTTATTTTTGAGCTCACCATATGTCTCTATCTGATCTGGTTTCAACTCCGGGACTCCTGTTAGAATGATCACATAAGGGGCTGTGTCAGGAGGTAGGTTAAGGGTTACTGAAGTATTGGAATGTGCCATGTTGATAAATTTTTCTGGTTGGCACTTAGTCATGGGTGGGGGCGAAGATTGTCTGTGGACCATAACTTGATGGATGCCTTTTGGGGGTCCCTGGGTGACTCCACCAGTAATGGTGGGGGGAACCGGGGGAACCTGTGTCGAGCCTGGTGATAGTGTGCTCAAAAGGGTCAGGATGTGTCACAGTGATGTTTTGTTCATTTTGGGCAAGGCTTGTTGGTGGCATGTCTGGGCTGGTGCTTGTGGCCTCCTCCCCTATGATGTTATTTGGGGGTGGGTGGCTGGGTCCCTTTGTTTTTATCAGGGTCACCACCTTGTCCAGCCTACTAAGAATTAGCTTGGTTTGGTTGGCGACAAGTTGCTCTATGTGGTTCTGTAAGTCAGATATGATTAGAGCTTCCCACGTTGGAGGCACTTGTGTGTTTAATTCATCCCCTACATGGGCTCTTACTTCTGTAAGAGAGTTATCAAACGGAACCTTGTTTGGGGTGACCCTCTTCCTCCTGGTTTTTTTACCATTGGTTTTCCTAATCTTTCCTGATTGTGGTGTTTCCCCCCTTGTTAAAGTCTTCTGTACAAAAGAGGGCCCCTCTTGAGCACAGGGGATGTCAAATATCCTGAGATCTGGTGAGGCATGTAATAGGGGTGCTTGCACCTTTGGGTCCTGTTGTTGAGTGGTGAGATCAATCTGGGGAGTTAGTGAATAGCGTCTCTCCGTACGCTCTATCTCATTTGCTACCTCCCCTAGTGCTTTGCGCAACATTCTATCAATGGCAGTTGGTTTATCCCGGGTAGGGGACGGGGCTCCTTTAGGCTTGCTATTTCTTTTTTCTAGGTCTGGGAGGTGCACTTAGGGTGCCTGGTAGACCTGGTTTGGACCGCACTAGCCACACTGTTATAAACAACCAGTCTGTGTGTTTCTGAAGAGCGGTCAAAAGTACCAAAGCACTACCCCCACCACAGGTCAAACAATTGCAGCCACCGACTGCCACTCCCAAGCGTCTCTAGTCCGAGATTCAGTTCAGCATTCACCACTCACGGATAAATAGACAAACTCCGACCTTGTACTGACCAGTTTCAGTGTCTCAGTATTCTCTGTTCAGTTCCGGGGCAACAGATGATAGGGAGTAGGGCCCGGCCCGGCCTCTGCCAGCCCCGGACAGCCACAGAAGGTGCCGCCCTTGTCCCGGGCTTCTCCCGGTGCTGTTCCCTTCTCTTAATGCGCCTCCGGGCGCGTTGGTGACGTCGCTGCCACTGCGCCGGACCCAGGGCTGGTGGGATAAGTGGTTTGCCCACTGCTAGTGAGTCCGGCGTACTCGCCCTGTAGCTGTTTCCCTCACGGCATGGTGCTGCGGGAAGGAGGAAATGCCGTTTCCCTCACGGCGGGGAAAGGAAAGCAGGTAAGTCAGCCGTTCCCCCCACGGCGCAGTGATGATAGCCTGTTGTGAGCCCCCGAGCGCGATCGGCGCTCCCTTCTCTTAATGTGCCTCCGTGCGCAGTGGTAACGTCGCTGCCGCTGCGTCGAACCCGGGACTGCTGGGAGTTGTGGTTTGCCCGCTGCTAGTGGGTCCGGCGTGCTCGCCCTGTAGACGTTTCCCTCATGGCATGGTGCAGGGGGAAGGGGGAAATGCCGTTTCCCTCACGGCGGGGGAAGGAAAGTAGGTAGGTCAGCCGTTCCCCTCACGGCGCGGTGATGATAGCCTATTGTGAGCCCCTGAATTGGAGGAACAATTTCTTAGCTGCTAGGGGCTGGATGATGTCAAGAGCTGGCTCCAAGCTGTAACACTGTTTAACATCCAAAAATCTAGCAGTTAAGCAGGAGGAGTCTATAGACTGGATTAGACGCTCCATTCTATATCCAGTCCAGGCCAGAGTTAGGGATTGTTTGGAAGTAGCTGAACAGGCCTGTTCGGGTTCCATCCATAAATCATTTCTCCCTATGATTCGAAGCGAATCCCGAATGAAAATTAACCAAAAGAATCTTCCTTCCCCCCCTAATTAACATGACTGATTTTAACTCCTCTTTAAAGTTTTCCAGTTCTGGCATGCTCCAGAGCCGTCGCCAGTACTGGAGTGGACGGAGAGCAATCAGGTCAGCAATGGGAATTAAACCCAATTCAAGCTCTGCTGTTCATTGGCCTGTCGAGGACTGGCGATGGATCTCTTTGAAGAATTGAGGATTCTGGCCCCCTCCCAACCTAACATGAGAGTTTTAGTGGCCTGTACATCCCCAACAACCACCCTGGGGAATTCCCCATACCCCTCCTCCACATGGGGGACCACTGTACCATCAGAAGGGTAGAAACCCTTGTGACCGATACTAGGTCCTAGTGGGTGGTATCTCACACCAGGGTTATGTCCAGGGGTCAGTCAATCCAGCTGGTCCAAAACACTAAACCTATTGCTTAGAGGGAGAGGATCAAGTGGCAAACTAGTAAAGATATGACTACGGGAGTTTGCACTGGCCACCTGAGCAGAGGTGTCACATTTTTCCCATGGTCTAGCTCTCCTCTGTAGTCGAGAGTGGGATTGTAGGTGAGGGTAGAAAAAAGGTAAGGGGAAATAACTCAATCCCATTTGCCCCCCTCCCCAGGTGCCAGTTACATATATTGTCAACCACCCTCCTGTCTCTGAAATTAATCACAATACAATCTCCCTCACAGCATTTCCTGCCTTAACCCACCCAGCTAACTCTTCTAGCAAATAAGATTTCAGTGTGCACCAGTGGTAATCGTTTGTTTGTATTTAACCAGTGGGTGCACTTATTTTTTAGCTCGGTATATGTCTCCACAGCACCCTGTTCCAGCAATGGTACTTTTGCCAGAACAACCACATATGGGGTCGAGGCGGGGGGTAGATCAATGCATGATAAACAAGGGGTCAGTACACAGGGAGTGAAGATAGATGGTCGGTCATCATAGCCTTTAACATTAAGCAAGGGATTGGGGATATTATCTCCCCCCACAGGGCGCGACCCAGGACACAAAGGGTTATTCAATGAAGCCCCTAAGTTTGAATAATGCCAGTGTTTGAGATTGTACCGCCCGCAACAGTCTCGATAACAGAAGTAGATGGCAAGCTGGGCAGCATGCATGGCTGTTAAATGGTGCTCCGAGAATGAATGTCTGACATAATATCGAGACAAAATATCTACATACAAAAATATCGGGACAAAAATATCGAAATCAAAAATATCGAAGTCATATCTTCATAAAGGTAAGTACAAAAATATCGAAAAATTAATATCGTAGTACAAAAATAACGAAAATAAAAATATCGTTTTTTTAAATGTATTAATAATAATGTAAAAATAATTTTAAAATACATATAATTTTACAAATATTAAATAAAAATATTAAAACATAATTAAAAAATTAAAACTAATACATATACATTTAAAATAAATTAAACACTTAATAATTTAATGTAATTTTTTTTTTTTTTTCATTTAATTGATTTAATTTACATTTATTTTATTTTTACCCTCTACGCCTGTACCCCAAAAACCCAAAACTGACCCTGAACCCTAAAAATACCCCCTTACCCAAAAACCCAAAACTGACCCTGAACCCTAAAAATACCCCTTTACCCAAAAACTGAAAACTGACCCTGAACCCAAAAAATACCCCTTTACCCAAGAACTGAAAACTGACCCTGAACCCAAAAAATACCCCTTTACCCAAGAACTGAAAACTGACCCTGAACCCTAAAAATACCCCTTTACCCAAAAACTGAAAACTGACCCTGAACCCTAAAAATACCCCTTTACCCAAAAACTGAAAACTGACCCTGAACCCTAAAAATACCCCTTTACCCAAGAACTGAAAACTGACCCTGAACCCAAAAAATACCCCTTTACCCAAGAACTGAAAACTGACCCTGAACCCTAAAAATACCCCTTTACCCAAAAACTGAAAACTGACCCTGAACCCTAAAAATACTCCTTTACCCAAAATTAATTATTATTATTTAATTACCAATTAATTATTAACAATAACAATAAAGTAAATATATTAGCACATTAGCTGTAATTAATTAAATGTAATAATTAATATTATTTTTTCCCAATTAATTAATTAAGAATAACAAAAATTTATATATATAAAAAAATTACTCTAATTTATGTAATTAACTAATTAATATTAATTAATTACCAACTAATCAATAATTAAAAATATGTACAAAATTATATTAATTAATTAACTAATTAATATTAATTAATTACCAATTAATTATTAATTAAAAATATTTACAAACATATATTAATAAATAATTATTATTAAATTACTTCCCACCCTATTCCCCTATAAACCCATAACCCGCTACAGAACATATTTATCAATTAATCAATTAATTAAAATTAATTAAAAATTAATTCTCAATTAATTAATTAATAATTCCTACTAATTATTAATTAATTTAACATAATTAAATTACTTCCCACCCTATTCCCCTATAAACCCACAACCCGCTACAGTACTAAAAGACAATATTTAATTAAATTACATTACAAATAAATAATAAAACATAATAAATACAATATAATAAACATAAAATGTATTTAAAAATTGATATTAGTAACATCGAAATTATTTTTTTCGATATTATTGACATCGATATTTAAAACTTCGATATTACTAATATACTAATATCGATATTAAGACTGTCGATATTACTTACCTTCTATATTATGTCCCATCGATATTTAAACTTCGATATAATTGTATATCGAAATTTAAAACTCGATATTTTGTCTGTGTACCCCGAGAATTACAAGAGGAGCTCTCCGATGAGTCTGGGGGCCCCCGTTGGGATCTCCAATTAGGTGGGGATTGCAAGGGCAATTGACAGAGAGGGTCGTGGGGAACAGGGGGGTGCACCAGGGATGCGTGCTGGCCCACACTCTGTTTTCATTATTCATCAATGGGGTGGTAGACCATCTTAAAGAGGAACCAGCCGATGCTCCCATTTTGGCGGGGGTGAAAACACCAACCCTCCTGTTCGCCAACGATACCCTTTTGATCTCCAAGTCACCGGGCGGCCTCCAAAAACTTTTAAATAGGTTGAGTCTTTTTTCCAATTCTCGGGGGTTAACAATCAATACAAGCAAAACTAAATTAATGACTATTAACCCATCAAAACGATTTTGAAATTGTATCACCCTGAAATATACCCCATTAGACACTGTTGAGTGTTTTGACTATCTGGGAATTCGGGTCTCTAAAAGCTTGAAGTGGAGTTCCCACTTAGCCAAGATGCTCTTAAGCCACAAGCGGGTGTCTGGAGCTATCTGTCGGCGAGCAGGCCAGTTACCCAGGCTCTTGCGGTCTATGACGGCAAAGCGCTATATGGGGCCGAACTTTGGGGCTTCGAGAATATTAGTGAGCTTGCTAAATCAGAAAACAAGTTTTTAAGAGACCTTATCTCCCTCCCTACTTCCACCCTGCTGAAACGCTCATGTTATGACATGGGAAGACGTTCAATTCAGGACATTGCACGCCTTCGTCCCCTGCTTTTTTGGGCGTGCATAAGAAGGACCGCTGAGCTGTCCAAATATACTGCTGCCCTCAGTGAATTGATAATAGCTGACACAGGGAGCAGGATCAAATGGATAAATAACCTTAGGCAGCTTTTAACTGATTTCAGATTCAGAGAAGCTTGAGACAGTCAGACCCCACCATCCAAACAGGATTTAAAACGTGCCTATTGGAAATGGGTACAGACGCAAGTGCTGTGTAATCCCAAAACAGGGACACTTACTGAGGTGTTCTTTGAGCATAACTCCATCTTCAAATTAGAACCCTACCTTGATTTTATACAGGTTCCCAGGGACAGGGTCCTTTATATGAAGATGAGACTAGGGACCCTCCCACTCAATAATGTGATGGCATCTTGGAAGGGGCCTAATTCAACACCTGCGCCTTGCCCAGGTTGCGCATCTCCCAATAAGTCTATTGCCCATTTCTTCTTTGCATGCCCAGCCTAGAGGATGGCTGGAGCCAAATGGCTCAAACCGGTCTGTAAAATGGTAGGCATAATGAACCATTGTGCTGCATTACCCATTTTAAAAATTGAGGGCCATATTACCAAGCAATAGCGATAATTATCGTTATTGCTTAGTTAGAGACAAAAATTTACAGCTGAGCTGCGGCGATTTTTATCACAGATAAACCTTGGTATTACCAAGGTTTATCGCAAATGCGATAAAAATCGGCCGCAATGCATGAATATCGCTGAAAAGTCCGCGATATTCATGCATTACCGAGCTAATGCTCTTAGCCATGTTATCCACCTCCCATTGGATAACATGGCTAGGAACTGCTCAGGGCAGGTGTTAGCTTTTGGAGATATTCACGCTTAGCGCGAATATCTCCAAAAGTTGGTAATAGGAAATAGCGATGTTAGCGACTGTTTCCAGTCGCTAACATCTTGGCACGCCCACTTTGCATGTCATTAGTGATAAATATCACTGACATGCAAAGTGGGGTCCAAGATGGTCACCATCTCCTACTAGCTGTCGCTAACTGGTGTTAGCGACAGCTAGGTAATAGGGAGATAATTTTATCTCCGCTTTCTTGGCTTTTAAAGCCAAAAAATCTGAGATAAACCCCCTTGATAATATGCCCCTGACACTTCTTCTCTTACCTTGATTTGTGGAGTGGCCAAATATTTGGGATGCGCATATTTGATAAGAACAAAGATCCAAGCAAAAAACACAATATGTCTATTACTTGGGATGCGCATAGCACATAAGATCAAAGCTTTAAGAGAACAATGTGCAGTGCAATATCCATTTAGGTTGCTACCCGATAATGTTAGCTTTGCGACAACGGATTTCACTTTCTTATTCCTTGCTTCGTTTAAACTGTATGAAATTTGATGTATTGTATCATGTACCTTTATAGTATATTTATAGTATATATTTATAGTATATTTTTATCTTGTCACATGTTTTTAGCATCAGAATCTTTTTATGTACATGCTTTTATTATCATTTTTATCGAATACAGCTCATACTACTACCGCATACAGTACTCTCCAAACCAATACTTTACAAAGCTAGAGAGCCTAGTTGTCAAACTAATATGGGGAAATAAGAGGAAATGAGTAAAACTCAACACACTCCAATGAGCATGGGAGGTGGAAGAAAAGGAGGTACGCACTTGGACCTGTACTACATGGTATCAAAGCTTCAGCACGCGGTGCAGTGGTTAGATCACCATAATAACTCGGAGAAACAACTTTTAGCCGGTACGCACAGAGAGGTATCCATACCGGAGCTCATCATGATGGGGGCTGGGGTGCCTGGATCCTACCCATGTATTATTGTTGCAGCGATATGAGAAATATCAGTTTACAGAGTTGTTCGGCCTGCACCCTAAGCTCCTGATATGCCACTTTGGGTAGTGAAACCTTTAAAAAAATAGCAGATTCAATGTCTATTCAAATATGGATGAAGGGAAGATGCCATACAGTGGAAGATCTATGTAGCAATGAACAATTCATAGTGAGGAAGCTGAGCACACATTTAAACTAGGAAGAGGACAACTCTTACAATATGTGAACATTCCAGTGGACTGCAAACTATAGCCCACATTCTCCCAGGAGCCACCCAACACATAGGTCCTACAGGCAGTGCTCAGCCTGGCTGGAGGCCGCAGACTGATCTCGCATATATATAGAGTGATACGAGATGACCTGCCCAAAAAACCCTCCCAATCCAATTACGATGGGACCGGGCAATGGATGAGCCCTTGACAGCCCAGGACTGGATAAAAATACTTGAGGGAGTTAAACGGGGGAGTTCAAACATGGGATTTAAACTTTTTTTTTTTTACTTTATTTATTGTTTTTAAGAAAAACCCGGAGAGATCAAAACAATACCACAGTATGTCGAGTTGGGGAAGCAGATTAATGAATACACATATCCTGGACCAACAAAATGAGATTAGGATTACACATCAATGGAGAGAATAGAAAACATTACACATTAAGAAAAAAAATAAAAAACAAGGAACTGGTTTTAATGCGAGAGCCAGTACTCGAAAGGGGCCAGATCTTGGATGCCACTTGGCGCATCCTACTCTCCCTCAACAGGTACACTGATGATTCCAATGTATACCAGGCGAGCATCCTAGCTTTCCAGTGACCGAAGGTAGGAGCCTCCGGACTTAGCCATTGCGAAGTTATACTTCAATTAAATTTTCAATTTCAAAAGCTTTATTCGGTGTATAATAACATCCATATAAGCACATAAAAACATGAATTACATCTTCTATTACATATTGTACAATGGACTGAGCGGAGAAACCAGAACATATAAATTAGCAAAATGCGATTTCAATATGTGCAAATGGCGCAGTAAAGTTGCTTGTGCTTACAACATACGATATGCTTAATCAAAGCAATCGTATGTACATATAATTGTTCCTTGTCAAGATACTGAGCTAACAAGATAAAACATTTAGTTATTTAAATTATCAGGTTAACAGGACCAAGAATAGCGTTTTTTAAAATATAAAACATGTGCAAAATAGGCTAAAATGTCAAGTGTAAAGTGCATTGTGCATACAGTTCATAATTACATTTGCGGCTGTTGGTCTTACATATAAATATTCCAAATACGTCACTAATTGCCATCTATTTTCTTAGTTTCTTTCAGTGCAAATAAAGTGCAAGATTTCTTTAAAAACGAGGACTTCCCAAAAATATATTTTTTAAAGTACGATTGATTTCCTAACGGCAATGCTTTTTAAAATATAGGATGCCGTAATGAAGCAGACATCGGTTCTTTCCAAGAAAAATAAATAACAACCTCAAAGCATTTTTGGTGGAAAGAACATTATATTTTAAAACTATGGCTTCAAATAATATGACAACATTTACAAAACAATAAAAAAATGGCAGGAGCTTTGCATAGATGTATTGTCACATGGGCATACTAAGCTTGTGCTTCTCTGCATATCCAGGAAAGCCACTAAATGATGTGCAATCCCTAACCGTAAGCGTGTTAAAACAAAGCGGTGGGAAGACATGGTTACTTCGTCCAAATATGACTGAAAGCCAGTTGCTAGATTGAGTTCTTTATAAAATACAACAGTGGGCTGAGACTTAGTTAAATTTCCCCTATTCACGTTTTTATGGTCCAGAAATGTTTCTTTAAGGTCTTTTTTAGCAATTGAAGCTGCGGACTCAGGTTCAATAAAGATGTCACATTTAAATAAAAGACTGTACTAATGGCGAATATAGCTCAGTCACGGGATACGTGAGTTGCGGTCGAGCTTAATACAATCTTTTATTATGCTTTGAGTAAAAGCAGTTTCAGGTTTAGCCCAAATAGAGCGCCATAGTAAAAGAGGGCGAAGGCCGGCCAGGTCAGAAATGTATTTTAGACCCCCTTCCTGGTGTATTATTACAGTTGAGACCAACGGTGGAGCACACAGCAGGCATTTAATAAATGTATTTTCGTACTGCTGTAAAGACTGTTCGAGATGGTGGTCCCAGACTCCGGCACTATAAAGTGCAGAGGAAACACATTTGGCATTATATATAGTTACCATACCTGATTGAAAATACCTCAATATCCTTCAAAAATAGACTCAAATTAGGACATGAATAAAACATATGAATCGCATCAGCAGCAAAAAAATTACATCTAGAACATGAATCCCCCTTACTACCTCCCCAACTAGCAATCTTGTCAGGGGTATGACATAATTTAAACATAGCCATGTAGCTTTGCGTGCGCAAAGTGCCTGAAACTAAAACAGACCTGGCTAATTTGAGCAGCTGTTTCAAATCCACTATTGGAATGCCAAATTTACCTGCCTACTTGACATTATGAGTGTCCAAATCGTCTGGGAGAACTGACAAAAGATATTGATAGATAACACCTATTCTGACTTTTTTCTTAATCAATTCAACCAGGATAATCTTATCGTGTAAGCTGGGATTTCTACAAAAATTCCTATCCAAAAAACTCCTAACCTGTAAATATTGAAAAAAATCATTAGAATGTAAATGAAACTTAACCTTCAAAAAGGAAAAGGAGGCCATCTGACCATCTTGACCCAGATCACGGATATCTTTCAAACCCGCAGAGTACCATTTGCTTATTACACCATCCTGAAATATTGGTGGTAGCAGACCCGCAGCACTAAATGGAGTATAAAAGTTGAGCTTCGAAATGGCCAACCAGGAGCGAATTTTCTGCCAAATAGAAAACAAAGCCCAACTAACCTTTAATTCCGTTTTTCTTAAATAACTTGGCTCTAGGACACGTGTTAAAACGCCCCTGGCAGCTTTACCAAGGGCTAAATCATAGATAGGTGGATTAATGCATAGGGAAATATCTGCCCTGTCGCCCACCAAAGGTGAGCCAAAATGCTGTAGCATGGCAGCCCAGTAATAGTATAAGAGATTAGGAACAGACCAGCCACCTCGCTCCCTAGGAAGATGGGTCCATTTTGCAGCTCTTCTTGCCCTATGGTAACCCCATTGAAACCGCTGACAGATCTTCTCTGCTCTAACCAATGTTGCCTGTGGGATCAGAAGAGGAATTGACCTGAAAAAATATAAGAACTTTGGGAGGATTATCATTTTCAGAACGTTACAGCATCCAAAAAGTGACAAACGAAGATGATCTAACCTCTCGAACTTGGTGTGAAGAGAATCAATAGCGGGGAGATAGTTTAAATCCGGAATCCGATCCATCTCAGGGGAGATTTGAACTCCCAGATAAGTAACTTCTGTGGCAACAGATACCTGCAAAGGAGGCATACCTGCAGACTGGATGACTTGAGTTTTTGTTATATTTAGCTTATATCCAGACATGGCCCCAAATTGACCGGCCAGAGTCCCTAGGGCCGGAAAAGTAAGCCCAACATCATCAGTTAGAACAACAATGTCATCGGCATACGCCAATGCCTTATATTCCAACCCCCTGAACCCTCACTGGCGAAATACCCTGACATGTTTCAATCATATTAAGAAAGGGCTCAATAAATAGGGCAAATAGCAGGGGAGAACAAGGGCAACCTTGTCTAGTTCCCCTGCTGATGGTAAAGCACCCTGACTCTTTTCCTGAGATGTGAATTGTCGCAACTATGGAGATATAAAGTGCCTGAAGAGCCTGAATAAACTCGGTACAAAACCCTTTCCAGCACGGCCGACAGGAACCCCCAGGAGACCCTGTCAAACGCCTTCTTGGCGTCCAACAGAATCACCCCGTGGGGAGAGCCCGTGGCCTGCGCCAGTCCAGAAGAGCAATAACATTGCGGATATGGTCGGTTGTGTCCCTACCGGGAATAAACCCATGCTGGCGTAGTGAGACCAAAGGGACTATGACACGTGCCAATCTAAAAGGAAGGATCCTGGAATAAATGTTACTATCGGTATTAATAAGTGATATTGGCGGATATGAAGAGGGATTCACCTCATCCTTGCCTTTCTTCTTGAAGAAAATGACTGTGGTCCATCTCCAAGAGTCAGGAATAACACCAGCCTGTGCAGCCCTGAAAACAGCAAGCAAATCCTGTCTCAGCACTACAGAAAAGGTCTTATAAAATTCTAAATGAATAAGATCAGGACCAGCGGCCTTACCATTAGCCAAAGATTTAATTGCCCCTTCTGCCTTTTCCCTAGTGATGGGTGCCGAGAGTACCTCATGAGAGTACCTCATTTTGTTCTACTGTTACCCTTGGGGTATCTATAGCCTGCAAAAAGTCATCCAAACCAGCCTGATTCTGAATGATATTAGGCTCCCCATAAAAAACATCCATTACGCCCCTTGGGGTCTCCTGAATACAACCCTGCTGATCCATAACATGGACAATACGGTTTGCCATAGACTTTTGCTGGAGTCTCTTGGCCAGGACCCTGCCCGAATTCTCGCCGTATTCATAAATCAAAGTTCGGAATCGGACATATTTAGCTGCAAGATCCTGGCAAAAGGTCTCGAGAAAATTAGATTTTATTATGGCAACCGCCTTCTGACTCTGGGATATCTCATGACCTAACCGAATATTAGTACTTAACTCAAGCTCAGCTGATCGTAGCTCCTCCAACCGACTTTTAGTCTGCGCCTGTGCAATCTTCCTGCGATAGGATGAAAAACATTTAGTTTCTCTGCGCAGCGCAGCTTTTAATGCATCCCAGACTGCGCAGTCCGAGGCGGTCCCCCTATTAATATCCATAAACTCTGAAATTCAACGCACCATATGATCCTGATATAATTGATCTAGAAGAAGCTTCCTCTCAAAAGTCCACAACCTAAGCTGTTTAATAGGGCGATCTCATGAAAGCTCTACAACTAAAGCATTATGGTCTGATAAAGTCCTTGGCACCACCTCAATTGTTGCAGTCCCAACACACTGATCAGACAAGAAAGCATAGTCAAGATGGACCATTTTGTTATGTGGGATAGAATAGAATGTATATCCGTCCTCGTCTTGGTGATGGTAGTGCCATATATCCGTCAGACCGTGTTCAACAATTAAGGTTTGCAGAGCCTTGAACACCTGTGGTTTCCTACCTACATAATTACGGTCGATTATCAAATTAAATTGGCTAGCTAAGTTAATATTGAAATCCCCACAAAACATCACTGGATGTGGCCATGCTACTAGTTCCATGTTTAAATTTCTGAGAACCTCAGGCTCATCCAAGTTAGGACCATATATTGAACATACCGAGAGGGGACGATTATTTATCGTTATTTCATCGATCACCCACCTCCCCACATTATCTGTTTTAACTCTCTTAAGACAGCCGACCCCTTTCTTTAGCAGGATAGCGACGCCCCTAATCATAGAGGTCTGACGGGAGCATGCCACTAACTCAAACACGGTTGCTTCATGGAATATGGGTCTCCTGAAGACACAATATATCAACCTGAATAATTTGAAGAATCTTAAAAAGCATCCTACGTTTTTTACCATCACTTAACCCGCAGATATTCCATGAGCCACAGCACAATCTGTTCCGCCCCATTCAAAAACAGACTGATGTATCCCTCTCCATGATCCAAAACCCTGATGGAGATAGTACTCATCATAGTAATCCTAAATTTGACAAACATTCTGCTCAACGTAACAGGACAAACATTTCCCCGACTCGACCATAGACCTGACAGAAGAAACCACCTCCGGAACATCCCCCGCCACCATCCCCTCACCTCAACCCCAACTCTCCAACCCCAAAACACCCCCAGCACCAAACCCCAACCCCAACCAAAGACCACCCCCCCTCACACCCAACCCCTCAACCCCCTTTGAGCAACAGGACCGTAGTCCTTGTGATGGTTTAGGTTGGTGACCACCCCCGTTCCCCTGGATCCTAAACCCCCCTACTAACAAAATTAGAAGGCTGACCCTAATCTCTTGACAGACCAGAAAGCACAAACTTAGAGATAAGACCATTTAGTCGAATCAGCCTATTCTACTATAGCTTATCTAAACATGCCCCTGCCCATAGTAGTCAGCCATATGAGACAATTCTGATTAGATGCAATCCAGAATCTCCTTGGCCTGTATCTCAGACAGAAAGTACTTTGTTTGAGCTTTAAAAATTACTTTCAACTTAGATGGGAAGAGTAAAAAAGCCTGAGCACCCTTTGCCTGAAACAAAGTTATCAGCTGACGAAGCTGCCACCTACGTTCCACTGTTGCCGGGCAAAAATCAGGCCGAACAAAAAATTGACAAACCTTCCCCGACCGCCTCCTATCGGATCTAGCCAAATCATACATTTTCTCTCGGGCCAGAAAGTTATTGAAACAAATCAAAATTGCTTGTGGCAAGATATTATTTGTTGAAAATTGGGAGCATCCCAAGGGGCACACTCAAGATGGGCGAACCTCTGTTCAATTCATAGAAAAAAGTTCCATAGACACTATGAGTATCGTTGAATTCAATTTTTTTTTTCTTATTTTTTCTTATTTCCGTTTAGAATTCATTTGTTATATCATCTCGTGTTTTATCACACATTATTCCTTTGGGCTCCAATACATTTCGGGCCACCGCCCTTCATCTGGGAGCATATCTACAATACAAACAACATAAATCAACATAGCTGTATTTGATCTATTAGGTCATCGTATATGCAACTCTGCTAAATGCGATACAGTAGCATAACTGTGCAATGGTGTTGTATAGTGGTTAAAAACGAACATGCTTGTGGTGCAAAAACGTGCGGTGAGAATCACAGTAAAAAGTGTGGCAGGACTCGGTAAATGCGACTTACTAGGATGGCGAATTCAGTTTGTTCGGCGTGAAATATCTCTGAAATAAAAGCATGAAAATAAAATACCGATACACGGAACGGGTGAACTAAGGGCAAATTCTACAGGATGCGGAACGCATCTGAAGCTTGTAAGGATACTCGCGAGTGAAGATAAAATGTGTCCAGCCCAAGGAGATAAACAACTAGATCAATTGATGGGATTAAAAACTACAAGTACATACCAAGCTCCAGTGAGCCACAAAACGCTAGATCTTTTTGAATAACTTGTACGACAAGACATATTGAAAATCAATTACAAAAAGACGACATACAAGAACATTACACAGAAGGACAGAGATACATTAATAGCAATAGCTAACAACAAAACCATCAAATGCATAAAAGCAGACAAGGGAGGAGCACTAGTAGTTATGAACACCACCATGTACGACCAGAAACTTAGAGAACACATCTCTGATGACACAACATACCTGAAACTACCAGGAAATCCTACAAAACATTTCTCGACCATTCTCAAAGACATTGTGGATAAAGCACATTTACAAGGCATCATCAATCAGAAAACCAAATCTTTTTTGTTGAAAAAAAATCCAAGGAGTCCAACTATATACGCAGTTCCAAAGATTCACAAACATCCCACAGATCCACCCATCAGACCTATAGTATCCACACAAGGCAGCCTTCATGAACCCATTGGGCAATTCTTAAACAGATATTTGCAACCCACTGTTCAATCGATGAAAATCTACATCAGGGATGCCACAGATGTTTTACGGAAAATACAAGAGATACACATTGATTCCAACGAACACCTATGGTTATGCACAGCGGATGTAATATCCCTCAATATGTCCATCCCTCATCAAGAGGGCATTGAAGCCATGGAACAAACAATTTTAAAATTGGATCTAGAAGAACCTATACAACTGTTTCTGATGGAACGCGTACTCTTCACATTATACCAAACTTATTTTAAGCATGAAAATGATTGGTATCTCCAGCTCGTAGGGACATCCATGGGGAATTGCGCAGCCCAAGTCTACGCAAATCTTTTCATGGGAGAATACGAAGAGAAAAACATCCTGATGAATCACGAGTGGCGCCCCAATATGAAAATGTATGCTCGATACATAGACGATCTATTCATTTTGTGGAACAGTTCTAAAGAAAGCTTAGAACAAGCACTAACTACTTTGAACACCGTAGACCAACGCATCCAATTCACGTGGAAAATTGATTCAGAAGCTATAACTTTTCTGGATGTTTTAATCGAACTACAAGATAATCAAATTTCTACCGACATTTATCGAAAATCCACTGACCGTAACTATATTATTCTAGTTTCCACCAAGGTTCACTAAAACGACATCTTCCAAAATCACAAATGATCAGAGTTAAACGCATTACCTCGGATCCTGAGAAAGCGATTGCACGTATTGATGAAATGGGAAGTAGATTCCGTGAAAGAGGATATCCGGAACATATCATTGAATCAGCCAAAACAGAAACTAAAGCACTTAATCGAAGTACCTTATTAAAACCGACATTGAAATGTCAAAGCGAAAGAACAGTCATCGTGTCCAAATTTTCGAACGTGAGTGCAGACTTCAAAAAGGTTATATTGAAACATTGGCCTATGTTAAATTTAGAACCAGATTTCAATGGAATCTTTGCTCACCAACCTATATTCGCTTATACCCGGGGTAAAAATCTAGGAGAAATTCTCAAACAAACAGATCAACATATGACAGTACCTAGAGGAACTAGACAATGTACAAATTGCAACAACTGCAATAATATAATCCCAGGCAACAAGGTTATGCATCCTATGAAAGGTCAGGAAATTCGATTAAATGTGACAGCAACCTGTGATACCACAAATGTAATTTACTTACTAAAATGCCCGTGTGGCAAGGTATACATAGGAAAGACAGAGCGCAAGTTGAAAGTCTGTCTCAATGAACATAAGTCTAACATCAGGACATGGAACTTGAAATCATCAGTAGCAGCACATTTTGTAGAGATGAATCACAACATTTCCCAACTCAAATTCATGGTCCTAGAAACAATACAAAGAGTTGAAGGAAGGGACAATAACAAATACCTACTCCGACGTGAAAATTCTTGGATTTACAGACTTAACTCGATTAAGCCGCATGGATTAAATGATAGAATAGAATTTTCCTGTTACTTATGAACGGTCTTGAGCCCAGATTGGGCATGTACGTTCTGTGACAATTGTCCTGACTGAGATTATTTTAATTTATTATATACATCGATTTAGCTCATCGTTACCTTGTTTATCCATGTGGTTCTACACACATTTCATACTTTTCTCCACATGATGTTTTTTTAGTATTTAATCTCCTACGCACTCTTCACTTTCTCGTCCCGTTGGCATCACACCGTCAACATAGTAACACCGTCAGAGTCTGTCTACCATATCCATGAGATCAGTACATACTATCTGTCCTCTGAACTCTTAGTCCGCTTTTTACCTTTAGTATTACCAGGTCCAATCATGTGTTTTCACACGTGACATGAGAACCTACCAATAGACATACATTTATACTCCCCACCCGGAAGACCAGGTTTTAACCGAGCAATCGAAAGAACAGACTTTACTATCGACACGTTTTATCTTCATTCGCGAGTATCCTTACAAGCTTCAGATGCGTTCCGCATCCTGTAGAATTTGCCCTTAGTTCACCCGTTCCGTGTATCTGTATTTTATTTTCATGCTTTTATTTCACAGATATTTCACGCCGAACAAACTGAATTCGCCATCTTAGTAAGTCGCATTTACCGAGTCCTGCCACACTTTTTACTGTGATTCTCACCGCACGTTTTTGCACCACAAGCATGTTCGTTTTTAACCACTATACAACACCATTGCACAGTTATGTTACTGTATCGCATTTAGCAGAGTTGCATATACGATGACCTAATAGATCAAATACAGCTATGTTGATTTATGTTGTTTGAATTGTAGATATGCTCCCAGATGAAGGGCGGTGGCCCGAAATGTATTGGAGCCCAAAGGAATAATGTGTGATAAAACACGAGATGATATAACAAATGAATTCTAAACGTAAATAAGAAAAAATAAGAACAAATAAATTGAATTCAACGATACTCATAGTGGCTATGGAACTTTTTCTATGAATTGAACAGAGGTTTGCCCATCTTGAGTGTGCCCCTTGGGATGCTGCCAATTTTCAATTGGACGCATAGTTGAACTCATAAGGTTTGATCGTCACATGATTAGGAGACGATACCACGGGAGCACCTACCAACAACATATAAACCCATTTGAACTTAAGTAATACTAGTTGTGCACTTGTTCACTCACCAAGATATTATTTGTGCCAGAGGGGCCAGAAGACTGCCTTTTCTTAAATGGGAACCGATGGGCCCGTTGTTGTTCCCGGCTTCAGTCCCATTGCGTAACTTCTGGGAAGGCCTCAGTAAATAGTTCTCGTATGAACTGTCTGACATCCTCGCCTTCTTTGCCTTCGTCAATTCCAAATATTCTCAAATTATTTCTTCTGGCCCTATTTTCTAAATCAGTTATCTTCCAGAGCATATCCTCCCGCTGCTCCTTAATCACACTCGTAAGTCCCTTCTCAGCCGCTACTACATCTCCGAGAACAGAAATTGGCTCCTCAGCCTCTCCAATCCTGGAAGCAAGGTCCGAACAGGTTTTCACGACCCTCCAAAGTGAATTTTGCATTCTACGACAGGCCCCTTGCGTACGCACATTCTCCTGATGTGTTTCCTCCTGGTGTGCGATTATCGTTTGATAAATTGTAGACAGAGTCACTTCCTCTGGAGGTTCCATTAAAAGGTCTGTGGGAGTAGTAGAGTTAACTGTATTCCTTGATGTGGTTTGGCCCGGTATGACTGAAATAGAGCCTGCATCACTCACTGTTGCCAGAGAGGGGTTTTGGATTTAGGAGTCTTACGGACCGTACTGAGACCCCCAGATGCCATCTCATCCTTAGATGCCTCACTTAAACGCCAGTCCCCAGACTCACGATCGTAATCTGACCATTCTAACTCAGCCCCCTCATCTGCCGAGGAAGCGGAGAGATCCAACATAGAGTAGAACTTATCAGCAGCTTCAGTACCCTCAGACTCCAGTGTATCAGCAATGGCTTCCGTAAGAGGATTGATGAGATCAGGCGACAATAATTTAGCATTTAACTCAGAGTCAGCTGATACATGGATGGTTGACTGAACTGCAGTTCCCAGAATGCATTGGCCAAGAGGAGTAAGAACAATAGAGTTCCCATCACTCGTTGTCAGTGGGTGTAGTGTCCCAAAGTCTCTGCTCACTGCGACTGAGCCTGCATTATCATTTAGAATGAGATCTGCTGCTTGCATAAGTACAGAAGTAAAAAAAAAATCTGGTGGAATATTCGGGTTGCCACTATCAAGGCCATCATTACTGCTACAAATCGGCCCAAAGGTTAACTGTGGAAATTGTGGCAACAAAGAAGCAAGAGCTAACTCCCCCTCCTTAACAACAGAAGTTTTTACCACTTTCACGGGATCCAGTTGTTTCTCGCCTGCTCTCAAAGCACTGACAGCCGGGGGCGCTTTTTCATTCAGAGTCCGTCGATGGAATTGCTCCGGGAGTGTCTGTCCACCTCTCGGCGTCGACACGGAGGGAGGAGCCGGTTTCACTATACTCGATGAAGTTGTCTTGTCGTTGGCCCCCCCAGGAGCAGCCGAGCGATCCTTTCCCTCGGAATCGCCAGGAGCAGTATCCCGGGAGGCGCCGCAGTTTTTTACGGTCACAGCGGCTGCCTTTGATGCCGGCTTCGGAGCCATAGTAGCAGCGGCGGTATTTCCACGGCACACCAACGGATCACTTGAGCAAGTCTGCCTGAGCGAGCACGGGCAGGAGCAAGAGCTAGAAGCAGTACGCCACACCCAAAAGAGCTTTGCGGTAAGTCCCGCTTTCGCTTGTCCAAGTCTGTAGATCGGCGCCATGCAGCAGCAGAAGAAACATTATATAACTGGTACAGAACCTGGTATTTAGAGAACAATATCCTTAGAAAAGCACAAGGCAGGAGCAATCAAAAACAGCCAGGGGGAGTGTAGTACTCCAGGAGAACGCAGCACCAGCCTACTTAGCCGAGGTCACAGCCGCCATCTTTGCCCGCCATATGAGATTTAAACTCATGCAATATAAATTTATACACCAGACTTATTTGAACCAACAGACTATGAGCAGAATTTACCCGGACTGCACAAACAAATGCCCAAGGTGTGGCCAAACAGAAGCGCACTTTATTCACATGATCTGGGGCTGCTCAGCACTGACGCAATACTGGGAAGATATAGTGGAACGAATACAAATCGCCACAGGGTGGAAAATTCCCCCAAAAAGCCCAAATTCTAAAAGCTCAGTAGAGATGTTCGTTCTCTTGGGGTTGGGGCTGGTGAAAAGGAGAATAGCGATTAGATGCTCAGTCCAGATCGCCCGACAAAAGGAGAGATAGCTAAAAGATCTCAGTGATTGGACAATCGCAGAACTAGTCAGAATGAAATGAATCAGGAAAGAAGAAAAGGAAGAAGAGGATGCCCAGGCCTGGTCCCTCATGATGGCAGATGCAAGGAACCCCCCTTGACGGGAGACAAATGGGTAAGGGGAGGAGGGGACAGACAGGAAAGAAACACTTGGGTGAAGCGACAATAGAGAGTGCCTTTTGTACACAAACCATGACTTAATGAGATGGTGACACAATCTTTATGAGACCAGGAATGACGTGGGGGAGGGAGGGAGGGTGTTAAGTTATCAAACTGGCATAGACAGACTGAGGCATACATGTTTAACGTTGAAATCTCAGAATGAGACATAATGTTGATATTTAGATACAAGAGCACAATAGGGGTGGGAGAGGGAACAATGAAAAGTGGATATGGTATTTGAAATCATATCTTGCTATAATGCTGAAAATGGCAATAAAAACTTTAATAAACAAAAAACTATATTAGGTACTATTTACTGAAGTAAACTTTGGCTTGAAGGGAGAGGCTGAGCAATTGATAATTGCTAAGAGGCTATCAAGTCTTTCACTGTGTAAAATTAGGTGATGATGTTTCTATTGAAAGACATATATTTTTACATGGGTTTGCTTACTTAACGTCAATGAGGCATTCAATGGGCATTGGGGTAGGTGTTCCCACTCAATACCCATGGTTTTTGATGCTGTCCAGACTTTCAAAATTAAGTAAAACTTGGGTAGAACCAAAACCTTACGCCCCATTAGCGAAGGTGTAACAAGAAAAATGTTTACATTCTGCTTCGGGTTTAAGTCTTTCTATGTGTGCTGCATTCTGCAGTACACATAGAACGAGGACATTTATTCCATGGATTGTTTTTGTGCAGGGAGGTATTACTTCCTGTACAACAATCCTACCAACAACGCAGACACCCTTCCACCATGGTGCATTGGTGAATCCAATGTCTTTAATACAGCATAAGATATTCCTGCCCTTTCCTTTTGACACTAGGCAGCACAGCAATGTGACTTGGTATGCTGCCCTGGGCCAAAAACTCATAAATGAGGCCCTGGGTGTGCTTGAATCCTATTGTGCCAATAATCACTTAAAGGTACACCATGAAAATAGAAGGTAGAACGGTGAAAGGAAAAGCCCCGTCAGCACATAAACAATGAAAAACGTTTCCTCAGTAAGTGTACTATTTTGCTAAAGATAAGAGTGCCTGAATAAAGGACTCCCTGATACCCTGCGATTATCAGCAGATGCGCTTGTCTGCAGCACCTGCCAGTATTTAATCTCACTACACTCGAGGGAAACCTTCAACTGTCTTTTTTTTTTTAAAAAAGCTTTGGAAATATTGTAAAACTGTTTTGTACACCTCTGTTTTTAAAAGATTAACGTTTTAAAAACGTCACAGCTCGCCTTACTCACTCAACCCACATGTCATCTGGTGTCTCCCCGTTCCACCACAGAGTGTTCCGATTGAGTGGAGGGAGACCGGAAGTGACGTGTAGATCCCTCGGTCAGCAGTCTAGCTACCAGGAGTATAAAACACAATGGCCAGACAAGCGCGCAGCGGACGCGCGCAGCGGGCGCGCCAAAGGCACGCCTAAGGTAAGCCCGTCTGCGCCCGTCCGTGCCTAGTCGTTGCCCGGTGCCAGAACCCCTGCCGGTCCCGTAAGCAAGCAGGTAACCAGTTCAGGCAAACACTACACATACTCTAGCTGCGACCTACAACGATTCATGGACAATAGAAATGGGAAGGATTTACAAGCAGTCTACCCCTGCACCTCCTCTATTTTGGCAGAAGGCCCTTTCTCCTGCATCAAATGTGGTCACCAGTGTGGGCTGCCAACGCTACGCAAAGCAAACTCCCCAGGTCTCAGCCGTATAAATGACACCTTGCACCAACTTAACAAACACCAATCATGCCCTGCGCATACCACCATAAGAACAAGCAGCTGGGAATGCTTCCTGGCTAATGTGCGGTCGCTTCCCAAACATGCCATTAACATATGGGACCTGCTTTCCTCCTCCCACCCAGACTTATGGTTCCTGACAGAAACAGGGATAAAGCCAACCTCCAATCCAGCAATAGCCTTGGCCCTACCTGATGGCTACCACATTCAAAAACTCGATAGACCAGTAAAAACAGTGGGAGGGGTAGCGATTATCTATAAGGATCCCATTAAGGTCACCATCTTAGACCAACTAAGTAATAATAATATTGAAACCCTGGTCTTTAGAATTGACCTACACGGACAACTAAGTTTGGAAGGCGCCCTAGTATACCGCCCTCCGGGGCCTCTCCTTGATTTCGTCACCAAACTCATGAACCTCATCTCTCCATACGTCATAGCATACAAAAACTTTTTGCTCCTCGGAGACTTAAATATACACAGTGATAACCCAAATGATCCAGATGCTTCCTCCTTTTTGGCTGAGCTCGAGACACTTGAACTGACCCAAATTAATAAAGAACCAACTCACACAGCAGGGCATACACTAGACCTTATTCTCTCAAACTCTCCCAATATTCTCTGTGGAACAACCTACCCCCTAATAAACAAATGGGTACCCTTCCTGTCCCCTCCAAAACAGCACGCAACCTTGGCGTCATCTTTGAGGACCAGTTGTCCATGAAGCAACATGTGGTCAAAATCTCCTCCACTTGTATCACTATCATTAAGTAGCTTAGAAAGATCATCTGGATGCTACCTCAGGAAACACGGAAAACAGTGGTCCAGGCTTTAATTACATCCAGACTGGACTATGGCAACGTTCTTTTCCTGGGGGCTTGCAAGGAGGTGACTCGGAAACTACAGACTGTGCAGAACATGGTGGTCCGCCTACTCTGCAAATTACCTAACAAGTCCTCCACATCCACTTCTCTACGAAGCCTTCATTGGCTCCATATTGAAAGTTGTACTAAGTTCAAGGCCCTCTGCTTTATGCATAGAATCAACGCAGGTAGGGCCCCACATTATCTTAGAACCTTAGTTCATCAATACTGCCCTTCTCGCACCTCTGATCGTCCAACCAGCACAGGTTTCAGGTCCCTAGGGTCAAGAGAGCCAGAATGGGTGGCCGCTCTTTTGCTCTTTTGGCCCCCTCCCTTTGGAGTTCTCTTCCTCTTTCCCTGTGAACTGAACATAGTTACCTTAAGTTCCGCAGGGATGTGAAAACATGGTTATTTAACCAATAGGCATCCCTCATCCTGAGTCACTATTCTGCTGGTACACTTCCCTCTTCTGGTACCTAGCGCCGGGAAACCTCCGGGTAGCTGTGCGCTCTATAAACTTAAATATAATAATATTAATAATAATAATATGACCATTCCAAAATCGAATTCTCCATCACAGGACCCAAAGAACTTAACATCCAGAAGGGTAATAGCTTAAAGATAAATAGACAGTGGCATAAACTATCCCCCACTCTATTCCAAGAAAATGTTGTCTCGCCGCAGTATACAAACTTAGACAATGTTGAATCCCGCCTTAGCAAATTTCAAGGAGCCATAACATCCACTATGAACACGCTAATACCCCTGAAAACCTCGAAAGCATCCCCGAAACGCCCGCATACCCCTTGGTACACTACCAACCTCCGGACCGATAAAAGCAAATGTAAGACATTGTCGGCGTTCACACGACCATCAGGATAGAGAGAGATTCAAATCTGCCCTTGCCAAATATCATAACAGTATAAAGCAGGCTAGGAAACTGCACATAACCAATTTGCTTGAGCAAACGAACAAATCTTCTAAAACTCTATTTCAGGTCCTCAACACATTTATCAACCCAAAGGCATGCAACACGGAGGAAGAACCCTCCCAGGCACTATGTGATCTCATTGCATGCCACCTCACTTCCAAAATTGACAATATCTATAAAAAAATCATGACAACTAAAGGCTATACAGCAATTGGTAACCACACACCTCTTCTCACCTGCCCTGTCTGCACAAACTAGAGTTATTTCCGCCGCTTTCCACTAAAGAAACAAAAACCCTGCTAAAAACAACCAAATCAGGCTCTCCCATATACCTGATCCCTGCCAAAATCTCCGTGCTCCTCGCAGATCAGTTGGCTAACTAGATCTGCCCCATCCTTAACAGCTCACTTAGGGAAGGCAAACTCCCGAAGGAATGGAAGGCAGCCCAGATACTGCCGATCAGGAAAAATGCCAAACTCCCCCCTAAAGATGTCACTAACTATCGACCCATCTCGTTATTGCCGCTACAAAGTAAATTACTAGAGAAACACATAAATAAACACATGACTAATTTCCTTGAATCTTGCAATAGCCTCAACCCCTCACAATCAGGATTCCGTCCTAAAAAACAGTACGGAATCAGCTCTGGTGACAGTCACTGAAAACATCGGAATGCTAGCAGACAGGGGTAAGGCAGTACTCCTTATACTGCTGGACCTGTCTGCTGCATTCAACACCATCTCCCACCAGATCCTGCTAGGCAGACTCCGAAATATAGGCATGGGGGGAGAGCCCTAAAGTGTATGACCAACTTTCTAGCTGAAAGAACACAAACAGTCAACCTATGCCCCTTTCGATCACAAACTACCATGGTCACTAAGGGGGTCCCCCAGGGCTCGTGCCTGAGCCCCACCCCACTCGCTAACCTAAAAAGAAACCTAGGGTTTATCCCTATTTCCTACGCCGATGACACACAGCTGCTGCTCTCTTTAGACAATAACTGCACCAACATTCAGAACACCTTTTCTGAGGGAATGAGATCCATCACCAAATGGATGAGCGATAATTTCCTCCAGCTAAATGCTGAGAAAACGGAAATAATGCTCTTCAGAGATGCAGTAACAAGCTGGTCCCCAAACTGGTGGCCAGGAGATCTGGGCCCAACTCCCTCCCCCAAAACTGTAGTAAAGAACCTAGGGATAAAAATTGACCAGAAATGTAACCTCGAGGAACACGCCACCACAACCGCCATGTCCTGCTTCCACGTGCTCAGTCTGCTTCGCAGAGTTTCCCCCCCTACTACCTATGTCCACTAGGAAAACCTTGACACAAGCTTTGGTCACTAGTCGTCTGGACTACTGTAATGCTCTGCTGATCTCAGCCAAGGAATCCTCCCTTAACAGACTGCAAATGGTCCAGAACACAGCGGCTCGACTACTGACCAATGCTCCCCCCAAAACCCCCGCACTCCCTCTCCTTCATAAACTTCACTGGTTACCGATCCGGAAACGGGTCAAGTTTAAGATCTGCTGCATGGTATACAAATCCTTAAATAATTTAGAACCCAAATACATCGCAGATAAATTGTCCCGGTACAACCCCTCGAGGACCCTTCGATCTGGGGCAAAGGAGCTTCTCTGTGTACCTCGGATAAAACAAACCCGACAGGGGGCGCATCATTTTCTTATGTCGCACCCTCTCTCTGGAATCCGCTCCCCATACATATCCGCCTCTCCCCCTGCTACTTATCTTTTACAAAACAACTGAAAACCTTGCTGTTCCAAACTATTGGGTTTTAGCTGTCTACAGCCGTCTTAGCATGGAGATACCTCGGCTGGGGTGATTCATGCGCTTTAGAAATGACATAAATAAATAAAATAAAATAAATAGGATGGCCAACATATAAATATTCGGGCCTGTGGTTTTAACATCAAGGGCACCTGTCA
The DNA here is from genome assembly GCF_964263255.1 of Lissotriton vulgaris. Taxonomy (NCBI): domain Eukaryota; kingdom Metazoa; phylum Chordata; class Amphibia; order Caudata; family Salamandridae; genus Lissotriton; species Lissotriton vulgaris. Next base: position 148,071,191 of record NC_141695.1, on the reverse strand, counting down.
GAGAGTAGATGAATATGACAATGAAGGCCAATATTTTATCATATGTGGTTTTTAAATTGGTAAATAGTTTCAAAAGCCTGTCATCAAAGCCAATGTTTGAATTAATTTGATCATAGAATGTGCCATCGGCATCCTACCTTTGTGAATCGTCCTGACATTGCTGATTAAGATGACCACACACAGTACAATGTAATCCTTCAGTCAACTTTTTATTTAATGTAATAAATCAAAGTTTGCAGCTGGCAGAACATAAAAGGCTCTATTTACGAGAAACTAACACAGTGCAGTACTGCAAGTAATTTGGCTACGCCGCGCTGCATTCGTTTTGAAGCACAATGGTGCGACATATTTACAACAATATGTCGCATCTCAGTGCTTTTCCCTGCACTGGCTCACAAACTGCTGCAATGCGCCATCACAGGCACCCTTGCACAATGTTGCAAGGATGCCTACATCATGGGAAGATTGTTTTTGTAAAGGAATTGTTTTGGGAAGATTGTTTTTGTGCAGGAAGGTTGAGGTGATTTCCTCTTTCAATGCATGCTGAATAATGCAGAATGCGTTGAAAAAGGAAAAGAACGACCAGAAATTAAAACATTTCTCCTCGATGTGCCTTGCTATGCAACTCCTGCGGTAGCATAGCATTCTGACACATTTCTAGGTTTAGGACTGCTCGTAAATCTGAAAATACATCAGTGGACATGGGTGTTTCATGGAAACACCCACAGCAGCACCTATGCCACGCCCCAAGCATCCAAAGTGTTGCGGGAAAAGGGGCAAAATTTACAAGCACACATACGTTTGCTTGTAAATATCACGCAGCAGGTTGCGCTGCCGGTGCAGCATGCAGCGTGATGCACCGGTGGTACAAGGGGATTGTAAATAAGCCCCATAGATAACGTCTGGCAAGAATGTCCAGCAAGGGTAATTAAGTTATAGCCTGTGGGTCCAACTGGGGACTTGCAAGTACACAAAAACATCGCACCATGATCTTCTGATGATATCAATGAGACTGGTTGGCCATGACTGAAGCTTGGGAGTTGAACACTTTTCAACTCCTTGCAAAATAAATCTACACTAATTATGATCATTTTCCATGGACTTCAATGCCTGTCTCCTAATTAAATACATTGGCTGTTTACTGAGAGCTTATGCTCAAGGATCAGTGCAACCTTCCTTACAAAGGCACTCTCATTTAAATTAAAGGCTCATCACAGAACTTACATTTGGTATATTCAATATAGGCTAGATAAAAAAAAATAGAAGTTGACATATCAATCAGAAGGCTGCCGATTTTTCCCTTAAAAGAAAAAATCCTTTGCTCATGTGATCTGCTGTTGTCAAGGCTTCTTACATGAAGGAGTCATTCTTTCACTCCATTGTTTTGGACCATTATTAGATCTTGCTTCCTGTCAGTAAAGACGTGTTAACATTTGAGGGATATGAAACTGGCTAGTGGTTTTGCAAATGTTTTAACTTTGTTTTGAATAAATTAAACTCTCTGTCTACAAGGGTTTGTACAGCGGCCCCTAGGTAATCACACACTGGCTGGAAATAGTTTCTTTTTGTGTAAAGAGATGTTGAATCAATGATTGAGCTAACAGAACTGGATCGTTTTATTTCTGACTTTGTCATTTTTTTCCAAAGGTTGTTTACCGATTTACACATTTTGTTATTTTTTCACCATCTATACAATGAAGATGTTTTCATTTCAAGTCCTGCTATATCCATAAACTTACCCATTGGAGATGTTAGAAGTACAACTGTTGGTGCTGTAGGTTTTGCAGCAGTTTTATCACAGGTCGAAACTACTGCTGAAGTTACACGTATGATGTGCATCTTGATTCTGGGTAAATAAATCGCTCCACGGATAGTGAAGGTGGCAATTTAGATGCGTTCTTAAAGTTGCAATTGTTCATCTTCTATATCACCAACTTTCCTGATGATCCAGATTTTGTGATTCAGTTAATTCACTCTCCCGGGACAGTTTGGGCAATTGCGCTTCTACCAGACAGAATAGGAAGTATCCTCATCAATCGTGAACTAAAATTCCCAGAGCACTTTAGAAGATCCACCATTAAAAAAAAGCAGCCCGGGGGGGGCGTTGTCGGGCAAGATGGCCGGACAGACGTAGTTTATCTCGGCTCCCAGTCCGCGCTCGGTTCCTACGCCAATACATGCGGCTAATTTACGACTCCTCAGTTGAGAAGTACACCGATGGCAAGCTGAGACTGTGGGGCACACTTTGAGCGACTCCATCCCCTGCCACCGTGATTCCAGACCCAGTGGCGTGTTCTGGTTTTGGATCCTCGGCGCTTACTAAGATGGCGCCCGACTCCCTGAGGGGGATGGGAATCCCGGAGGTCCGGTGAGCTGCCTACGGAGTGGTCACGATAGAGAGGCACCACTACCTGTGGCTAGTGTGGTCAGTTTCCAGCACTGTGAACGCCAGGGCTCCAGTGGGGAACGATATGCTACATCAGAGGCACTATCGGCGCATGCTCCAGGAGACCGGCGCGACTCCGCGGGACCCGACAGGTGTGTGCTTGGCAGAAGAGGGAACTCGAGTTTATCGAGGGCCTTGTTGCACGACTTGGAGCCCCCAATGACTGTATTCTGATGAATGGAGGCTGCTCTCCACATCTGCAGCCATTGCCGCGAGCCTTGCCTGACCCTAATAAGGCGGCTGGATTTGTCCATAGATACCCGTGCAGAACTCGTCCCGGCTCCTGGCCTGAAGCCTTGCTCCTTGCTGTACTGATGTAGCAGCAAAGCACCTACACCCCACTTGTCCAACATTCGTCTGCAGGGCCTCGAACAGCACAGACTCTACCATGTAAGGGAGCACCCTGTCGGGACTCCCCAGCTCGTATCAGAAATGGCGCTCTCCGGTGCTTGATCACCACCGCAATATTGAGGCTGGGAGAGGACCATCTAACTGACGTGAGCAGGGTATACTGCCTGGCGTGCATACCAGTAAAGATTACTGCCTACGTGATTTCCAGGAAGCCTGTACAGGGGACAGCCCCGCAGGACCACGCTCCAGCTTCGGGCCTTCAAGGTGTGTGGGGAACAAGCAGGGGGCTATCTGAAGTTCAAATGGGGGTTTTCGAGAAGTTCTGACCCCCGAGCGAAGCCAAAGTGCACGCCATGCCTGACCCTGAAAGGTGACTTGCTTGTGAATAGGGGCACTCGACAGGCGATTTCCCTTACCCACTGGACACGACCTCCCCAGACTTGCCATTATGCAGCCGAAGAAGGGGACAAGCAATGTAACGAATAGAGTGTCTGACTTCTTTGCTCCGTCGGATAAACACTTGCCATTAGAGCGGAGCAAGGGCCTGTACGCCATGGCTCTCACAAAAAATGATCTATGGCCACACTAAGAGATTTTAAGACGGAACTGCAGAATGAACTGGCTCAGGATCTGAAGGCCTCGATCGATCAACTGAAAACTGACCTCACTGGTCAACTCGCCACTCTCCAACAAGATGTAGACTCAGTGGGCACGAGAGTGGTTGATCTGGAAGCACGAACCCAGGACTTAGACAGACGCACTTCCGGCATGCGCGAAGACATCCGCTCCCTCCAAGACCATCTCCACCAGACGCAATTAAAAGCCGAGGACCTTGAGAACAGGGCACAGAGGGAGAATCTACGGATCAGGGACCTTCAGAAGGGTCGCAGAGGCCGTACCTTGAGGCTTTCCTGGAGGGCCTTTTCACTGACATCCTCAGTGCAATCAAAATAAAGCTAGACAGAGTGTACCGGGTTGGCAGCTTACCGACCGGTGCTAGGAAGAGATTATGCAATGTTCTCGCCAATTTCCACTCCTATAAACCAAAGGAAGCCATCTTGCTAGCCACCTGGAAAAAAATAACAATCTTTTTTCAGGATCGCTCCTGCTCCATCTTCCAAGACCTGGCACAGGCCACGCTAGCTAGGAGGCAGATGGTCTGACCCATCACGTCAGAACTACGCGACGACAACATTAGATAGAGATGGACTTATCCCTTTGGTCTTTCCTTCGAGTTCAACAATAAACAGCGCCACATCACGGACTACAAGAAGGATTGGACCTCTTAGGACTTTCCTCTGAAACTCTTGAATCCACCCAGAATGAATCACAGGCCTCGTTAAGGAACGGCCTTCTGGCATACCAATGGTCCACTGGTTCCCGGAGAAACCGCAGATGGGACTTTCCTAAATCAAGCTGAACTGACGCCTGTATTATGGAGTATGATCCAGTGGCAAACAATGACCCTTTCAATCTTAACCAATCACTGTGGTAGACTATAAGGTAAAGCACTATATGGTGAACTCTGACTGTAGGTCATCAAGGATGCCACAATAGCCTCACTATGCCTCCGATCAGCAGCAATCTCACACCGCACTCCCTCAACAGGGGCTGACCCAACTGCTGCATACGATCCAGAGAAACCTCACTTCCAGCCATAACAGACTCTGGGACTCCAGCCTGGAAAACTCCTGTGGCAAACAGACCTCCACAAACCGAGTTGGGGTTGTGGCAACCCACACTAGTCTTGCTGACCGCTGACAGCAACACTTGATGACCGATCCCATACGCAACGTTCAGAATGGGCGCTAATAGGGACCTTCGTCCTACTGTCCCCCCCCTCATACACACTGAGGGAACTGAATCCAAATTGGACATTTGCTTATTGTGTAATCAGTACCTGTTTGTAATGTTGTGTTTTCTTTTCTTTTTTGGGTTGGGAGGGGATGGGTTCTGGGATTGGTGGCAGCTTTTTCATTATGACCTAACCACACAGGTCGCATGCAGGAGACTCGTTCGCTATCTGTTCTGTAAGAGCCACACAGGTTGCTGGCCAGGTTCAGCCGGGCCCCCATACCAACACCGGAGGCCCAGAAGGAGAAAGAGGGTAGTAACCAAGGCCCGATGATGCTCACAGTAGCCTCCTGGAATGTGAAAGGTCTCAATTCACATAAAATACAGAAGGTATGGAAATAACTTACAAATCATTACCTTGATGTAGTCACTCTCCTGGAAACCCATTTGGCCCGGGCAGAGGACACACGACTTCGCCACAAACACTATCCACTGATTTATCGCTCCTCCGCACTGACTAAACATCGAGGAGTTGCCCTCCTCTTTCATAGTTCCATGAAGTTCCAACCTGGCAACACTCAGACAGATAAAGACAAGAGACTTTTTATGGTCAAGGGCACGCTACAGGGCATAATGTGCACATTTATTGCAACCAGGTTAGACTCCCTTTTTAAGTAGGATATTTAAGATTTCTCAGTAGGGAGGACGATGCTACTCGGCGACTTCAAATTGACGTGGCAAACGGATTTAGATAGCACTCACTCACGTAGAGCGGACTCCATTTCCTTCACGGTGGACATTAAACAACAATTCCACCTCATGGGCTTTTTGGATGCATGGCGCACCCTATACACGCTGACATGAGACTACACTTTTAATATTCATGTACATCAAACCTATTTGAGACTCAATTACGTCTTCATCAGCCAAAACTTGCTGGGGGCCCTAAGGGAGGCTAAGACTTTCCCTCTCTCCATATCGGACCACTGTTTAATCTCAATTTGCTGGTCCTGATCCCACATCGAACCCACTACACCCAAATGGTACTTCCTGACCTCCCTCACTCGGGGGAAAGTGTTTTGTACTGCACTACGCGAATCCATCACTGACTTTTTAAATTTAAATATACAAGAGGACACCACCATTTTTAATAACTGGGATGCATTCAAAGCAGTGTTCCAGGGGAAATTCATTGCCCTTAACGCCTCCCTGAACAAGCAGAGTGCCAAGGAACACTTAGGTCTAGAATCTGAATTAGAATTAGCCGAAAACCAGGGTAGAGCCAAACCCACCAGTTCATCTCTACGCGCTCTCACAGCCATACGGGGGTAACTAAAAGCCATTTACAACATCAGAGCAGAGTTCATTCTTTTAAAACTTCGTCAAATGTCTTACTCACAGGATAACAAGATAGGTAAACATCTGGCCAGGCAGCTAAAAGAGAAGTGCGAACAGGAATATATAGGGGGAATACTCACCGAGGAGAGCGTATTGACCCACAGAGATGCTGAAAAAGCTGATACTTTCAGGTCCTTCTATAAGGCTTTATACAAGGGCAAACCAAGAGACCCAGAACTTCAAGAGGGTTACCTTCAAACATTACAACTTCCCGAGTATCCCCAGAACAGAATGATAACCTAACAGCGTCTATTACTTCTGAGGAAGTAGCCACCATTATAAGGTCCCTCAAACTACACACAGCACATTTTTATAAAACATTTGCCCGAGAGAATTTGTCCCATCTCACACACCTTTTTAACAAAATGGCCTTGGAAGGCGTAGCCCCTCCGTCGATGACTGACGCACTTATTTTGGTTATCCCCAAGCCCGGGAAAAATCCACAACTGTACTCCTCATATCGTCCCATAGCTCTGTTAAACCTAGACACGAAAATCTACTTGGCTATCCTGACGGCCCGATTGAACGACCTTATGTCAAAACTCACCCACCTTCATCAGTCCGGATTCATTAAAGGCCACCAGACCCATGATAATACCAGATGCATAGTACACCTGATAGAGAAGGCCCCTAAACGCAAAATACCAGCAGTACTCGTGGGCCTGGATGCCGAGAAGACCTTTGATAAGGTGTATTGGGCTTTCCTTTTTAAAACGCTCACCGACTTCGGCTTCACGGATGCCTTTTTAACCATGCTTAGGGTTAACTATACACAGACATGCTCTGGGGGACAGGTGAATGGGATAGTCTTATCGCCCTTCCCCCACACCAGAGGAACACACCAAGAATGCCCGCTATCCCCCTTATTGTTTTCCCTCAGCATTGAACCATTGGCCATGGCTATAAGGAACGCGCCGGAGATTAAGGGGATCCCCTTGAGTAGGGGTAAGCCATAAAATCTCGCTAATTGCGGACGATGTGCTTCTGTCTCTCACTGGGCCAACCTGCTCTTTCCCCAAACTCCAGACAGAACTGGTCCGATTTGAGGCGGTACTGGGTTTCAAAATTAATCTGGACAAATCATTTATACTCAATCTAACCATCCCAGAGACTGAGGTAGGGGAACTACAACAACACACCTCGCTCCGATGGACATCCTGTTCCCTCCAATACCTGGGGAGACAACTAACACCCAACGTGGATGGGCTTTTTCAAGCTAACTTCCAGACAGCACTCTGCAAACTCTGAGCCGATATTGCCAGATGGAAACCTCTTATTATTTCATGGCTCGGCCGCGTCCACGTGGTCAAAATGACTGAGCTTCCTAAACTCCTTTACCTGTTCCAGGCCCTACCTCTAGAACTCGATAGAGATTTCCTTCTGGCAGTTAAATCTTTAATACTAAAATTGATCTGACAGGGAGGCTGGGCACGCTTTTCTTACTCAATCTCACGATGCTTAAGATCTGAGGGGGGGTAGGCCTTTCCAACTTTGGCCTTTATTACAAAGCGGCACAACTGCGAGTGATAACTGAATGGTCCAAATATGAATCGTAGAAGCACTGGCTACATATGAACCGCTCCGTCACAGGACGGACTATCTGGGATGGTATTTGGTGACCCAAGCATCACAGACCAGAGAACGCCTAAATTAGTACTTCCACTCACACCACTTTGAAGGTCTGGGCCACCATCTCAAATAATGAGCAGTGGACCTCATTCCCACCACCTTACAGCCCTCTCCACTTTAACCCCGACTTCCTGCTGGCTCTCCGCGAAGGCCTCTTTGACGCCTGGAGAGAAGGTGGTTGCCGGGCCCTAATGAATCTCTTTCACAACACTGATATACTTACCTTTGAGAACTGCCAAAGCGATTATGGTTTGGAGCCATTAGAACACTTTGGCTTCCTGCAATTAAAACATTGGGCCACCTCCCCACACATACGCAAGGCTGCCATGCAGCACCTCACAAAATTTGAAACGTATGTCCAAAATGCCAGTTCCATGGAAGGGATGATCTCCTTCCTCTACAAATATCTACTCACCTCCATGCATTCCCCACAATCTCAATACATGCACATGTGGGGGGCATCCTTCAACGCGCAATCTCTGATATGGAATGGGGAGGACTGTGGTCAGACATTACAAAATGTAACCACTCCGTGAAACTGCAAGAACCGCACCTTAAAATGATGATGATGATGGACTGGTATCTGTACCCCTCTAAGCTTAAACAAATCTTCCTGTCCACATCATACTTATGCTGTAGGGGTTGTGGATTGGTAGGGGCTTTCAGCACATTTGGTGGGATTGCCCTACTATTCATACATTCTGGGAGGAGATCCTTTCTCACATTAAATATTTACTGGTCTATCCCATCCCAAATACTATGGCAGAAACTCTACTGGGCCTCCGCGATCAGTCTCTAGAACACCAAACCAAGGCCAATAAGGCCATTATGTGGACCTGTATGGGTGCGGCGAAAATTGCTATAGTTGCCGTCTCCCTTTGGCATTCTTGGCACTGGAGGTTATTAAGTCTTGAGAGGATGTCTGACATCTTCCGAGATAACTACAAAAACTTCGAGTACAAGTGAGACCCATTAGTCGCATTCCTCATGCGGGGACCGATGCAGGCTGTCTGCCCTCCGTCCATCAGGTCTATGCATCTCTTCCAACTCTAACGTCCACCGTTCCTGATCAATTCCTGTGTCATATTGTTGAAAGCTTGCCGCCACCATCATTTTGTGGGAGGGTTTTGGAGTGGGTTTTCCTTTTCCCTAATTTTTCTTCTGTGGTTTCTTTTTGAGTTGTTCTGGGGCTCTTCCCTTTCTCTTAGGGCACCCTCCCCGTTGGGCAGTGCCTTGTTAAAACCCTATTACAAAAGAATGACTGGTGGACGACATTAATCACTTATTCGAACCGCTCGGAGCTTTCAAATTACTGAAACTGATCTCTACCTCTAGGTAACATTGAAAGGAATAGCTTGGAGTGTCTATTTTGTATTGCACGCTGACCCTCAACAGGCCTTGTTGCTTTGACTTGTTTTGTATGCCCCACAACCTTTGCTAAATGTTATTGCAACCTTTGATGTGACGTCAATAAAAATACGTTGGGAACACAACCCTGGGTGACCATTTGAAGGTTGGTTAACTATAACCAACTTGGAGCTTACCAATAGCAAACTAGAAGAGCGTAGTTGACAGAAGCAGTCACCAATGACTGCTAAAGATTTCAAGAGCAGGACCTAGGACAGGTAGACAGATGACAGAGCTGAGGACTATGGTGAAGAAAGCGAGATCACTCCATTCTCCCGGATGTGGTGTGGAGTGTGACTTCCTAGAGGAGGTAGGGCTACTGCCCTTGTAAAGCGTACTAATGTTGGAGTTTGAAATGAGGCCTGACGGAGACCTCTGGATGACGGGGTCAGGTAGGATCAATGACGCATTAAGATTAGGAGTAGGTCCTGGTAAGGTTCTTGGGAAAGGCAGGTGTATTATGGGGGGGCAGAGGTCATTGGGGAAGGTGTGGTGGGCACTCAGGCTACAGTATTAGGGAGGTGGGACGAGAGGCTGAGGACGTTTTATTGTTATAAAGTTTGTGAGGTGCGAGTGTTCAAACTGTTGAGGAAGCCAGTGGTACAGAGTGACCAGTTGTGGTACTGTGAATCCTGGTATGGAGCTCTGTGTACTTGTGGGTAAGCAGGCTGGAGTTTATAGGGGCAGGGGTTTAGTGAGCGGTTCTTGGCAGCAGTGTTAACGCAAGGTGCGGAGTCTGTGGTGGGTCTGTGTCTTGAGAGAAGGTCGCTAGTAACAGAGTGCGGATCAATCAACCTTTGGTCTGCCAACAAGAAGGTATTAGCTTTACCCTCAAAGCAATTATCGAGGCTGAGATGTATGAAAATCCAAAAGTCTCGTGAACAATAGTGTTAAGGCATCTAAGACCAAATATTACTTACCTATCTCGACAGCAAGTACATTAATCACTTGAGCTGCCATAATTCACAGATTTACATTTTATATACAAAACCTTTCCAGGCTTTTGAGTTTGGTGCAGAGACCCTTGTTTAACTTGCAGTTGAACAGTTAAAATCGTGGTAAAATCTTATAGTCAGATTCCAATATTGTAATTTATAAAATATAAAGCTTGCATATCATCTGCAAGATTTAAGCTGCAATCCTTGCATGTTTGAACTCAATATTTTGTTATTCTCATATTAATAAAATGGGTTCATTTTGGCAGAAGTTATCTCATCATAAAAGTTCCAAATATCCATTGTGCTGTGTCAAACATTCTTGATGAGTGCAAGAACATGGGCATTTTGGCATTCCCAAATTCACATCGCAGATCAGAAGCTGAAGACAGGAGAGTTTATTGTCAACCAGTGATGTGATCGGCTGAGTGGCTGTTTCCCTGATGGAGTGATTGAGCTCAACTGATGCATGCACCTTGCCGTTAAACTGTTTTCCACTTCCCGCGCCCCAGTGCTCCCAGTCTGGGCCAATTCAGCCAAGAGACAAGCTGCTCATTGTTAAGGAATGGAAATGGAAGACCAGGACTCGGAGTAATGAAGATTACCAGTGAGTAACCGGGCATTAATACAGTGCTTATTTTGTAAAATATTAAGTGCCAGGGCTCTGACCAGGAGGGCACTGCAGCTTGCACCACCCATCGACTCTGGCATTCGTCCCAAAACAACTACTGACCATCGCTTTCGCATGTAAATGCGGCAGTAAAGATTATTCCTGGTCCCCGAAGCTAAATAAATGGCTGGGGAGGAAGGTATTAGTAATTTTTTCATGTATATTGTTTCACTACACAGCTGTTACACTGCTTCTCTCTAAATAACAAGAGCAGCGCCACCTTGTGGCAGACTGCCCCAAGTGTGGTATTGACAATTAGGTGCTGGTGCCGAGCACCGGAAACCAATGCTCAGGCACGGAGCAACTGGGAAATAGTGCTGCAACATCGAGCTGAAAAAAACGAAAGTTAAGGAAGAAACAAAGGAACAAAACAAGGTGGCGACAAACAAGATGGTGGAAGTGGCACGCTAACGGAGATAAGACGAAGCAGAGTGGAGCCCGCGGCAATCTGAAGATGAGCCTAAGGTTAGTGGTGCGTGACTGCATGCAAGACTAGCCCCTAACAACCCTCCCCGGGGAAAAAAAGCTGATCCCGAGCCGAAGTCATAGGCAAGCGAAGTGCGCTAGATCGTGACAAACGAAAGCAAAACTACAACACCACTGGGGGCAGCCATCTTAAAGGGGGCACAGAAAGAGGCTCAGAGAGAAGCGCCGAAGTGCGCTAAGCCAGCGGAAGACTAGAAATAGCCCTTCCTAGCAGCAAGCAAAGACGCAGAGAGTACCCCCCGAGCTGAAGCCAAAGGCAGGAGATAAACGCTAGATCGCAACAGACAAACAGCAACGAACGCGAAACTGCAACACCACCAGGGGTGGCCATCTTAAAGGGGGCACAGATCGGGCAATCAGCGGAAACCAGAAATAGCCCTTTTTAACAACGAGTAGAGACACAGAGAATGCGCCACCTGTCCAAAACCGGTACCGAAATAAATTCCAAGCGAGCACACATAGAGCGAACAGCAAGTAACGGCGGCCATCTCTGGGGGGCTGTTTTCAACAAGCAAGCCAGACAGGCAGCCATTTTGAGGAGGACCTAAAAGGCACAAATAAGGCGGACATTTGCAGCCATTAGCAGCAACACAACGAAGACCAGGGGAACAACAAGGAAGCAAAAACGGAAGTCTCTGCCCACCACAACACCGCACCATGGGAGGAAATAGTTCCGCACACCCCGCAGCTCATAGCACATAGGCACATATACAGAGCAGCATTCCATACAGGCAAACAAGAGACACAAGCTCAATCAACAGCGAACAAAGGTGGCGCCAACCACGGACAATAGAACAGACAACAAAGCTGCAGGGAAGACCTTAAAAGACCAGTCAGTCAGTCAGAATATCTTTATTCGGCTTATTTAAAAGCCATACAAAGAGAAAAAAAAAGAAAGAAAAGAAAACATTAAATATAAACAACAAGTTTAAAAATGTAACAAACAATTAAAAAGTGTTGCGTTTGAACATAGACATAGATGATAAAAAACATTTACTCTAAGACTAATCTTGACAGACAGCTTTCACCCTTGAAGCGGCTACCAGAAAATTAGCAATGCGAAAAGTAATGTGGGGATTGGGCAGTAGTTGTAAAAAGAGCAGAGCCGGTCTCACTTGAGTGAAGAAGGCCTCTTTAAGAATAGGCAACAAATATTTTTTCCTTGGCTCTGAGTACAACCCACAGAACATGACAAAATGCATTGTATCTTGCACTGAAAACTGGTCGCAGCTACAGGGCAGGGCTAGTTCTGCCTTCTGCCAATTATTAAAAGAGCCTAAATAAAAATGTAACAAATTAAATCTGAATTTGGTTAAAAGGAACCTATGGAAGGGGATTGTGACAAAACCAAGATAGGGTGCAAGTGATAACGAGTTAACCAGTAAACAATGATCCCTCACTGCCGGTTTTACCAATTCGCGTTCTTCGCGGCATGCTTCCTTCCTTCCCATAAAGGACTTTTTCACAAAGTCAATGTCTTGAATCCTAATATTCTCAGGGGAGGTAAAAAGCTCTGGGCGGCCTAGATCTGAAAATGCCCTGGCCAAATAAGCCAGCCAAGGAATCTTGTTGGATTTATCCAGGGACAGAACATCAGACATAATCTTATGATTTAATGGGAGTTCTTCATTCATCCACATTTTTAGCCAAAAGATCAAGGGGGCCACACTCAGCTTATCAGAAAGGAACTGTAGGCCCACTTCTTTATGAATGGAATAGGTTGGGGTCAACTGGGGTACAGAAAGTAGGGTTCTGATAAATCTATTCTCCGCTCTCTGAATTGGTTCCACATTTACATACCCCCACAATGCGGAACCATATAATGCAATTGCCACAGATTTACTATTATAGATTTTTAGTATAGCTTCCATAGGCCTAGCCCCTAGCCTACCAGCAAAGCCCAGGGGTGCTGATGATGATCTAATAACAGCCAACCTCTTGGCTCTTACCTGCGGACCCCAGGACCCTTTCTGATCGAACAGTACGCCTAAGTAGGGGAATGTAGATACCCTAGAAACCGTGTCCCCCCTGCATGTGAATGTTTTATTTCTCTTCTTACGACACTCTTGACCCACCACCATTGTGTGTGACTTGGTTACGTTTATCTTAAGATCCAGTTGCTCCATAAACGAACCAAAGGCATTCAGAAGGCGCTGGAGGCCAACACCTGTGCGAGCGATCAGCGCGGCGTCATCCGCATATAGGAGCGCCGGGATGTTAATCGCTCCTACACGCGGGACGTCGGCTTCCTGCCCCCCCAGATGTGCACCCAGGCCATTGATATAGATGGTGAAGAGCAAGGGGGCTAAAATGCAGCCCTGCCGCACCCCCCTTAATGATCTAAAGAGAGGGGTACACCTACCCTCGTTCGTTACGCGTACACTTGAAAAGAGTTCTTGAAGCAGGGTGGCTATAAAGGTAACCAATGCCTCATCAATACCCATCTCCAACAAGATGGACCACAACTTTGTCCTATTGACCAGGTCAAAAGCCGAGGAGAGGTCCATGAATGCAAGATACACGGACCCCTCCTTGGCCACAGTGTATTTGGAGATGAGCAAATGTAAGTTGGCGCACTGTTCAATAGTCCCCTTTCTTTCCCTAAAGCCGTATTGGATTTCGGACAACCCGCCACAGCTCTCAACATTCTCCCTCAACCTGGATAAAAGAACTCTACCTAGAATTTTTACTGATGAGTCCAGAAGGGATATAGGCCTATAACAGCCTGGATCATCCCGCTGGCCTTTTTTAAAAATAGGGACAATGGTAGAGGTGTCCCATGAGGCAGGTGCAGAGTTACCATTGACTGCGTTGAACACGTTTGCCAAAACTTCAGCCCACAATTTTGGTGAATACATGAAAAAGTCGGCGGGAACACCGTCAGGGCCAGGTGCCTTATGCTTTGTAGTGGCCAAAATGGCTTTTTCCACCTCATGTCGGTTAAAAAAGATGGGGCGGGTGGCTGAGATTGTCAACGAGACATCTTTAGTCGCATCGACAGTATCCCCGTAGACGTTTTTAAAAGACCAAAAGCAAGAGGGGGTAACAGCCAAGAACACACCAAAGACACATCGCAGGAAAGAAGCAGGTGTCACTCGAGCAAAAGAAGAGCCGGACCTCGCGCTAAAGGTTGTGACCTCAAGGGCAGCGAACAATAAACCAGCACCAAGAAACAAAAGAAGGTTTGCAATTATACAGACCAAAAGAGGTCTCAGCAATATGGCTGGTAGTGAGGGGAAGGTGATCCAACAGCAAAAGAAACCAAATGCGGATCAACACCAGACACACCTTTCAAACAAAAATCAGAGATCAGCACCACTCTAGACAGCATCCTCAAGAAGCTAGCAGAGGTCCATGATCTAGCAAAATCGACTAAAAAAGACACTGATGCCATCAAGCTGGAGTTACCAGCTTGCAGAGCGGAGATCCATACGCACAATAACAGGATCACCTCGGTCGAACAGAGAATTAGCGACATCGAGGACAAACTACAACTAACAGGCAAAACAATGAACCACATCGCCAGAGCAACTACTGACCTACAAAAACAAGCGGCTGATTTTGAGGACCGACAGAGGAAAGGGAATATAAGAATACTGGGTATACCCGAAGGGAAAGAAGACAAAGCAGGATCCTGTGTGGCCATGCTACAAGACCTCATCCCCAAGATAACAAACCTAAAGTTTGAAAACCCCTTCGAGCTGGACAAGGCATACAGAATCCCAGTGCAAAGACAAGGAAACAGACAAACACCTAGACCGATAATCTGCAAGCCGCTAAGGTCTCACCACACAGACGACATTTTCGGAGTGGCAAGAAAAAACACGAAACTGCAATGGCGTGTCAATAAGGTCATACTCCTACAGGATTACTCCAAGCCCACAGTAGACATCAGAAAAGGCTTCATGGCACAAAGAGATAATCTACGAAGGAAAAACATCACCTTTTCATTTGTCAGGGCCTCAAGATTCAGAATTACAAATAACGGCTCAACACTAATCTCGACGACCCAACAGAACTGTCAAGGTACCTGTCGGGAACGGCACCGCAAGCAATGGAACTAACAACCACATCATCGAAAAGAAGAGCATCACAAGATGAAACCGAAGATAAAAAACGGCACAACTAAGGCGTAACAAACGATCCCACAAAGACTCGACATAGAAACAGCGTGAGCGATATCTCTCGGAAACACATCACTCAGGGATGAAAAGATGAGCAGTAAAGAACGTGCTAATAAAAACCATATTTACCTCACACAAACAAAACAAACTAAAGACACTAGCACTGAATACGCCAGGCAACATATCTACCTCAACCAAAGCGATGTGCGAACCTCCAACAAAACGCAAAGCGAATGATCACATGTGAACAACAGCTCCAGCACAAGATAACAGGAACAATTCAAGCGAAACACCGACAACAGTATCCCCTCAAGACACAAGCTGCGCACAGGGAGGGAGCACAAAGTCAAATGAAACTAGATCAACAACCAGGGTGAAGACCCGGGGACGCAGAGAGGGAGAGGACATTGCTGCCACACGCTGCCAGCACGACAAAGTCTAGAGGCAACAACCAGCAACGCAATGACAGCAGGGCAAACAGTACAAGGCACGCGCAGCACAGTGAGGCATAGTCGGGAGCCGAACTTGCAACAAGCCTGTCACAATGTATACAGAGGTGACCTGAAAACACAGAGACAGAGTTTCCAAAGCAGCAGCAAGAAGTATGCTGTTGACTCCCAGAGTGGGACTGGAACCTTAGCCTTGAAGGAGCCAGCAAATCCCCAGCAAAGCACACTCTGCAGCCTGCGGTGGAACTCGAACCCTTCAAAGAGGGGCCTAAACCAAACATGATGCCGGCCCCGATGCAGCCCCTGAGCCTCTTGTCTGTGGGGAAGAGAATGGGCACCAGGACGCTCAGCGCTGCTAAGTACCCCTACTATTGTATCACTTTAGGATACATCACCGTCATAGGCAAGATTTAAACTCTTTCCACACACACACCCTCACAAGAGAGGGAGACACTGACCCTGAGGCTTCCTCTGAGCCACAGCATGGGGCAGCAGGGACGAGAACGGGCACAAGGAGTTTCAGCACCACCACCAGCTATCAAGAGCAAACATCGCTGAGCAGGGCGCATATGCAAACAATCAAAACATTATGGCTGCTACAGCAAGCCAAGAAACATACACATACACAGGTAAGAAGAGAAAGAACTTATCCAATTCAGGTAGGAAATTGATCTACAGCATGCAGAAAAAAAGAGTAGGATGTGGGGATGATGCACTTTCCCCTTCATGCATGCTGGACCAGGTAGGAAGCCTGTATGTTGTGTAAAGGATTTGACTTTGCTACCTAATAGGTTTCTGTGGAGCATACAAGCTGCTCATTGTTAAGGAATGCGCGGGAAGACGGATGAGGAGGTGATAATGTATTTTCTGTGATGACATGCAAGAGCATGTTCTCCCTTTCCTTGATGGCTGCTGATGAGACAGATACTGGGGAATAGTTAGGAAGATTTGCTTGGGCCGCTTATGGAACCATAAACACAATAGTCCCCACACTGCTGGATGGTGTTGGTGTGGTAGGTGGTTTAGAAAGGTATTTATGTGCTAAGGTAATTGAATGCATACCGTAGGGACCGAATGTTGGGTTTGTTCGTAGTGGGATGATATAAATAATTTAAGTTGAAGCTGCGCTCTTCTCTTGTGTCCAAAACTTAAATTATGTTGCCTATAGCTTTACACAGACAAGTAAACCTGCTGCCACTCCACCTGTCTGTGCCACTATGTCCAGATTTTGCACCTCCGCCGTGTTACT
The DNA here is from genome assembly GCF_964263255.1 of Lissotriton vulgaris. Classification (NCBI taxonomy): domain Eukaryota; kingdom Metazoa; phylum Chordata; class Amphibia; order Caudata; family Salamandridae; genus Lissotriton; species Lissotriton vulgaris. The sequence goes on along the minus strand of NC_141695.1, from coordinate 148,054,253 downwards.
TTAGTCCTGTAAGGCTGTTCAACCTGCCAACGCCCGAATCAACAAGAAATTACTTTGCAAACTCCAGACTGTCTAGAAAGTCGCAGTCATACTGATCCTAGACATCCCCCGTAACAACCCTGTTGTAAATCAACGGCGATTAGGTTCAGCATTAGCAGAAGACATGCTTCGTTTTGACCATTATCGTAACAAATGTGCCGACTCCATTTTGTATATTGTATTGCTCGTCATGTGCTCAGTCCTACCTTCTTGTCAACTGCTCTTGAAGTCTGCCCGGCAAAAGGCTATTTTTAGTATTCCCTGCTTCCGGCATGTCCAGACATGCGCAGTAGGGTCAACGACCATTGCTAATTGGTTCCAGATAGGAATGTGTTTACCAGTTACCGAAGACTGTTAACTCCGCCCATCTATCAATTGTGCCTTCTAATATGTCCTTGTATGGTCATGAAACTGCTCTTGTCTTCTGTACTGCCTTCTCTTGAGCCTCTTCATTTTATATAAAAGGGGCCATGTGCTTTAGTTCGGTGTGCTACTCGATACAATACTGAAGGGTGTTGTGTGTACTGTGGTATCACCTTCAAAGGTTTAATAAAATTTGCTTTTGTATTTTCCAGTTTCATTGCCAACTTCTTCCTAAGGTCTGAGGACTCTGTGCAGAGAAGGGGTAACCCTTGCACTAAGTAGGCCTAGCAGAGATTTGCTTACAACAAATTAGCGCCCGACACGTGGGGCTCATCGGCGACTCAGATGCCCGAAGGAGTGGTCGTGTCGAAGGATTGGAATCTCGCTGCGGACACGATTGCATGCCAGAAGAGACCCGAGTCTTGGCATCCAAGGCGTTTTTTCCTTTCTTTCCTCTCTGACCATCCAGGTGGTGCCGGTCCTCAACTGAGATCTCTTCTGTTGGCTTGCCGTGCAGTGGTCGTTTGGTTGAATTTAGAACTTGGCAGTTGGAATCTGGATGCCCTGTGATTGGTAAGAACCGATGTACGGTACTTGCTGTGGGTTTTGGAAGCCTGGGAGTGGCAAGGCAGTTTTAGGATACGCTTGCTGTGGCAATTTTGGAATGACTAGTCAATGATGTGTATGTGTATGTGTATGTGTAATATATGTGTTGCAACATACATAGGCAGGTAATGAGGAGATTTTTCTCTACAATGCGATTTTGATTTGAACAGCACAACGTATTACAGATAACTTAAGTGCTACTTTGATTATAATACTGCATATTTTGCACTATTTTTGGCATGCCTGCTTTTAGTGCACTCCGTAGGATGTGCTGCTTTTGTGGAAATAACCGGTTAAGTCTTGAAGAAACGCAGCCGGCTTCTCCAGAGGGGACGCCTCATAGAGAGATGTACGTTAAATATGGTCTTTCTTCTATAATGTACAGCACATTGTGGAGGAAATACACGCAAAAGGATCCTGAGTTATGTTGGCCGAAGTATGGGTCATTTCATATGCGGAAAATTGAGTATGTGGAACGGTGTATGTTTAAGCCAAAATCTAGACAAGATATGTTTGAGAGTGTGCGAATGGTGGTGAAAGAAGTGCGTGAGCGTGAGAAACGTGAGCAAGTGCTGATTGAGAAAAACAACGGAAGAATGTGTATGAAAAAGCGCAAGAACTAAGAAAGAAAGAGGCGAAAGAGTTGGAAGAGAGACAGGAGACGGAGCGTAGATTACAGCTATCTGGCCAATTTGCTGTTCAACAACCTCTTTATCCTGTCCTTAATAAACCGCAAGATGATTTTTCTTTGTTAGATCGTCCTCCGCCTCCGTATATCGTTCTGTCTGCTCCATCTGGCGAAGACGAGGATTCCAGGGCTGATAAAACAAAACGTGACACCCGCTCCATGATTCCGGTCGATCGTGTGGCTGAACTTAGAAAGATTGCTCAACAGTCACTCAAGAATACTGTTGTTGTTTCTGATATTTTAGAGACTTTAAAGGGATGGCAAGATAGAAAGCAGATATATTTTACTGAACATTTTGCAGAAGAAGTTGTTCATATGTTTCAAAACGTATATGATGTTCTCGAGCCTGATGATGTGTCAATCGATTGTAAGCAATTACATAAAGGTCTTTTTACTCTTTCCCAGGTGACTGATACGATCAGGCGGCTGGTTAAACTTCGAAATGAGGCGCTTCGGCTATGGGAGGAGAAACGGAAAGCTAAAACAGATGAACGAACGGGATTGGTCGACGGGAAACAATCATATATTTTTTTAACAGATAAGACCACGATAGTGCATGCAAAGCCTATGCGAGAGGCCGCGCCTTTATATGTTCCTCCTAAAGGAGCGGGTACAAGTGACGATAAATATTCTGTAGATGCTAAAGGGTATTTTCATTTATAATTTGGTATATACTCCCTGGAATAGAGCAGATGTTATGGCACTTAAAGCTGCATTGCCTGATCCGCGTAAAAATACTGCTGCTTTCTATGAGGATTGAGGGAGCTTTAAATTCTTGTACCATGACATTAGCTGATATTGATTTATTTTCCGGGCTACTATTGCCGCCCGATGTGTGGAGATCTGTGCGTAAAATAGATGATAGCACAGCGTATGGGGCATTATGGAAGGAGATAGAGAGGGAAGATGAGGACAGGGAACCAGTGAAAAAGCCATGTCAGTTGATTTTAGATCTTCCCGGTGCAATATTAGCTAAGTTAAAAACGATTATTCCCCTAAAAAGATTGATTGGACTATTCTAGCGTCTTGTAAGCAAAAGACCGATGAATCAGTTTCAGATTTCTTCACACGTTTTGAGAAAGCTTTTAATGATTTCAGTTGTCAGTCACTAACGGATGATACGGGCCGACACTTGTTTGTAGATAAGTATGTTATGAATCTATTACCAGGAGTGGCTAGCCGCTTGAAAGCTTGTGAACCACCTCTTCTCCGGCATCCGTCCTGACGATGGCTCAATATTACGAGCGTCAGGAACTAGAAGTGAAGGGCAATGAGGATAAAAAGTGTAAAGAATTAAAAACAAAAGTTATGTTATCTCAGGTTTATGGTCCACCTCTTCGAGGTAACGATAGAGTCGGACAAGGATTTTCTAATTCCTCTTATACTCGTCCCTCTTTGGCCGTTGATCAATGCGCGTATTGTAGGAAATTTGGTCATTGGGCAGATGAGTGTCCATTGTTGCGCTCACATCGCTATGTCCGTGGCTGAGGATCCATGAGGAATCGCTTGGGGAACTCAGGACCCAGAGGTGTTATGAACGATCGTGCTAGATTTGATTCTAATGTGCGGGTACAAAATGGGTTCAATACTTTTGATAGGCGCAACCAATACCAGATGTCTGATTATGTGCAGCCTGAGTCGCATGATTCTGCTTATGCATAGGATTGCATAGGATGGGGTAAGGAATCAGTTGAAGTTCCAGTAGATCAGAGGGGTTCTTATGTTCAGCACATGTTTTGGGTTCTACTGATCAGTTTCTGGTTGATACAGGTGCTACTCATAGCGCTTTGTCTAAACAATTGGTTCCAAGGGCTCCCCTGTCTGGCTTAACGATTACATCGATAGGGTTCAATGGAACACCTTCCCTTAGCCCATTGTCACAACCACTTGCATTTTTTGTTGATAAGTTTGCTGCTCCATGCCCGTTTTTGCTTTGCCCAAATACACCAGATAATATTGTGGGTCTTGATATGCTCAAGTATTTCAGAGCCCCAATAAGATGTTCCCCTGAAGGAGTGCGTGTGATTTTGAATGACAATTATCCAGTAACAGACAGAGTTTGTATTGTTCAAGAGGATATTGCATTAGCTTCCCTACCGAACACTCTGTGGGCTACTTCAGATACCGATGTGGGTCAGTTGGTTATTCCACCAGTGCATATTAGTGTAAAGGAGGGAGGTGTGTTGCCACACCTGCCTCAATATCAAATTTCACAGGAGGGTGAGGAAGCACTCATTCGAATTGTACAAGATCTCATTGAAGTAGGAGTTGTTGAGGAAGTTTTATTTAACATTTGTAACAGTCTGATCCTCCCAATTTTGAAGAAAGACACTGATACCAGGATTTACAGATTTATTATTTATTTACGGGAGGTGAATAAGATAGTGGTACCACAATACGCAGTGGTCTCTGATATCACGACACTTCTTACTTTAGTTCCACCTACTGCAACTACGTTCTCTGTTATAGACTTGAAGAACGCTTTCTTTTCGATCCCTATTCATCCTGATAGCCGATATTTGTTCGGTTTCACTTTGAATATTCGATCGTATAGATTTTGTAGAGTTCCTCAAGGCTATACTGAGAGTCCTAGTATTTACAGCCAAGCATTGAAAGACAGCTCGATTTTTTTGTCCTACCGAGGATGTGGCGCTCATTCAGTATGTTGATGATATTTTGTTAGCAGCCGATACCCCTGAACAATGTGAGAAATGTACTCTGTCTTTGCTTTCTTTCCTTGCCTTACATCACCATAAGGTATCGAGAAAGAAACTGCAGTATTGTAGACCAAAGGTAACCTACTTAGGTCACCTTTTGTCTAAGGAAGGGCGTGCACTCACATCAGATCGCATTCAAGCAATTCTAGACACACCAGTACCTTCCACACAGAAAGAGGTTCGAGCATTTTTAGGTCTTACTTTTTTTGTAGGCAATGGAAATTAGGATTTTCACATATCGCTAAACCTTTGTTAGCACTTTTGGCAAAAGACACTCCAATACCCCTTCCTTGGACAGATGAATGTGAGAGTGCTTTTCGACAGTTACGACAAGCTCTTTGTTCAGCACCAGTGTTAGGTACTCCAGATTATATGAAGCTCTTTACATTGTATATACATGAGAGGGATGGATATGCATTGTCAGTTTTAGTACAGACACATGGTGATAAGCAACGCCCTTGTGCATATTTTTCAGAAGTACTTGATCCTGTTGCTCGAGCATTGCCTGGTTGTTTTCGCTCAGTAGCAGCAACAGCTGTGTCAATACGCCAGAGTGAAGGGATAGTCTTATCACATAAGCTGTTGGTGCTGGTACCCAATGCTGTTGATGCCCTTTTGAATCAAACAAAGACACAGCATTTGACTAGCGCTCGTCTGACAGGATATGACTTGACGTTCTTAGATTCTCACATTACATTGAAGAGATGTGCAACACTAAACCCTGCCACGTTGTTGCCATTTCCAGCGACTCAGCCTGAGGCGCAGGAAACACACGATTGTATTTTTCTGACTGAAGAACAGACAAAGGGTCGTATTGATTTGCAAGATACGCTCCTTCCAGATGTGGATGGAGAACTGTGGGTTGATGGGTCTTGTCTGAAGTTACCGGATGGTGCAACTTCAGCCGCATATGCAATTACTACGCTTCACACAATAGTAGAGACAGCTCGCATAACACAGAGTCTGCTCAAGCAGCAGAACTAATAGCTTTGACGCGAGCGTGTGAGCTTAGTTCAGGATCGCATGTGAAAATGTATACAGATATCCTTATTGGGATGTAAGTGTCATGATCCTGCCCTTTGCTTACAGTTTTACACCAAGCAATTTTTCTTTAAAATTAAGAGTGCACCAGCCCTTATCATCCTTCATTAGGAGACCTTATAAACTCTTGTCTATCCTACAGGTGGCTTGAATGTACAATATTGAAACACCTTATACTACTGGTGTGATTCGGTTTTAGTCAAATTCGAATAGACCTATACTGCCAATCAGAAAAATTGATCTGCCGGAACAGAATCCAAAACGGATAGGTGTCTGAAAAACGTGGTATGTCAAAATCTCTCAACTTCATTCCAGTCAATGGAATTAATAGTGGCTTCTTGAGTGTTTTTACATGTGGCTTATCTCCTTTCTTTCAGTCATTTTTCATTAATGATCTCTCGTTGATCACTCTTAGATGCCATATGTACCATAATATAACATTACGGATATACTTACGCACCCCTCGACGACGGGAGAAGATCCAGGAACAACACCGTTAGTTACCATCTTGGTATGATTGCTCTCTTGTCCTTCTTTCCCCCCTTCCCTGTCTTTTGACTTTTGGGGCTTTCAATCCTTAACTTTTACAGTGACCAATAAGCCTAGGGTGTGGGGCAACCAAAAATAGAGGGGCATGCCGATATGGAGAATGATGTGCAAAAACTAGTAATATGTTTTCCCTTGAAACAGTATTGTCTTCTCTTATGTAAATGTTGAAGATGTTAATGATATAAATGAGGATTATAAATGAGATATTGTGATGCTTTTAAACCAGACAGAAAATCTCGACAAAGGATTTTTATTTCTCGCAATTACAACAGCTAAAAAACTGTGTTAATAAATTTTCTTTCTGATACAATTCAGTCAGTTTTGTATACACCCTAATTTGTTGGCATTGTGAATATAGGATCTGTACTAGATTCAAATTTGTCATAGAACTGTTGATGAAGCCTGGCATTCTTTGCACTAACCTAGTTGCTTTTTAAAGATCTATTAACTTAAGTTTTAATTGTATGTCTTGTATATTGTCTTTTTTGTAACAGCCCTAAAGAAGTCCCTTGAGGACGAAACGCGTCGGCTGTAGATCCTGTGTATAGCTTTTTTTCAACTGAATTGAATAAAGAACCCTCAAGAATACAAGAAATACTTGATGTGATCATTACTGTTTACCCTATTAGAGATAACAGTTTCTAAAAACGTTTAAGTGGTGCACCTTGACCTTTTTTCAAATCCTTTCATAGTTCATGTTTTGAACCTACACTGTAACAGTGGGTGTTGTGGAGTGTGCACATAGACTGCCCCATGTACCAGAGGGTGGGCCCAAAAGAAAAAAAATTCTTGGAGAATCTTTGACTAGGTGCTGTTCTCTTGGGAACCTTCTACTGTTGTCTTTCCCTTTAAACAGATAGCCGCTATGCTTTTGGAGTGGCGCATGACTTTGGCCTGCTCTAGAAGGAAAGAGGCTTTCTGAGATCACACGAGGTGCACATAATGCACGGAGAACTAGTGCATAATCTTTTGACTGTATTAACATATCTAAAGAAAGTAGCTATAGTGAAATGCAGTGCGCATAAAAAGGTGACAGATAAAGTAGGACAAGGAAACGCTTTTGTATATCGAGTGTCACGTGAGACTGCGATGCAGCCTGACACTACTTCTATGTACGTAGTGAAGTCACAAGCTGAGAGGTGGCACGATGCTAGGAAGGAAGTACTAGAGATACAGAGGACTGCTTCTGACAAAGAACAAGAGCAATGGTCCATAGATGGAGAGTTGGATGATGAAGGTTGTTGGCGAAACAAGCAGATGGATAGATAGAAGTTGCCTATAGCTTTTGTACAACCTATGGTTCAGATGGCACATGGGCTAGCACATGTTGAAGCTTCTGCAATAGTGAAATTGCTTACACAGGTCTGGGAGCATCCAGAAATTGCTAGCACAGTTAAGAGAGTAGTACAGTCCTGTATGATTTGCTTTCGATTTAATCCTGGAAAAGGGACACGAACTCCAGCAGGAGGATTTGCTACACTGACTGCACCTTTTGAAGTTTTGCAGATGGATTATATTCAGCTTGAATGCTGTAATAATCTGAAGTATGTCTTGCAGGTGGTATGTGCCTTCAGTAAATGGATTGAAGCGTACCCCACAAAAGACAATACTGCAATTACTACGGCAAAGGTGCTTTTGAAGGAATTCTTTCCTCGCTACGGTGTTTGTAGATTTTTGTGGAACGATAACGGACCTCATTTTGTAGAGGACGTTCTAAAATATGTCCTGAAAGGATTAGGGATCAAACAGAAGTTTCATGCAGTGTTCCACCAGCAATCAGCAGGTTTGGAGGAAAGATACAATGCTGAAATTAGCTAAGATACAGGCTTCTACTTCTCTGAATTGGCCAGATGCGTTGCCACTGGCATTGTTGTCAATCAGATCAGTGCCTCATTCTCGAACAGGTCTCACACCTTATGAGGTTCTGTTTGGCAGGCCCATGAATATTTGGGGAATTCCTAAACCGAGTTCTGTGTATGATGTACCTAGTGTCATAATGAATGAGTATTTGGCACAATTAACTAATAACCTGGTTTCTATTCATCAACAGGTTCGAGAAGCATTTCCTGATAGATCCACGGGCGAGGGCCACAACCTCCGGCCTGTCGACTTCATCCTTCTAAAGTCCTTTGAGAGGTCGAGCAGTTTGGAGCCAAGGTGGCTACTTGCTACGAGAACAGCAGTTCGAGTCACGAATCGGAAGAATTGGGTCCATGGTACCCATTGTCGCTGAGTACTCCCGACTTTGGTAGAGCCTGCTGTGTTGACCGACCACCGAGAGGTTCTGACTGCGGAGAGAGGCTGTGCTGTGACGCCTGACGGATCTGAGGAGTTCTTCCCGGACCAAACAGTCCCTGGAGCAACAAGATATCATTTGAGACCGAGAGAGAAATCTGCAGCATTTGTGAATGTTGTCTGAGCATTCCCTGGGTCAGTGAAATGGAGAGCCGATGTGGCAAGGGAGGGGGGGATCAGCCCTGCATTAAAGTAGTGACACCCGTCTTGGCCCGTGGTGAAGAAATCAACGGCTACCCAGGCTCTGACAACTACTTTAGTTTCAGGAAGATTTGTTCTGTGTTGTGACTAAAATGGAAAAGAAGAAGATTTTTTGTGCTGTAGGGTTTGTTGTTGCTTTGGTGATTGCTGCAACAATAACATGGTCTGTTGAGGAGACAGCTCCTGCTTGTGAGTTGTTTGTTGTTACTACACCTATACCAGAGGAGCATTATTTGTTTATGCTCCCATATCAAGAATTGAAAGATCGACAATCTTATCTCAACAATACCTTTATTCAAATCTTGCATCACACCCACATCGCTACGAACGCTACAAACTGTTAGGTTTGTGGGATGATGCCTGCACATCAAAAGAAAGGTGGTACACCATTCATACCTCTCCCTTTTTCGCATAATGGCTCTTGTCGAGCCTGGTATACTTTGCTCTTTGCGACCAGGAAGCCTACAGTGGGTAGACTGCTTTTTCGGTTAAATAAAGAGTGCCATCAGGACAAAGATGGGTATCCTCAGGCGAATGGAACTAAATGGGAGTGGGAAGAATATCGACCGGACAACATTTCAACGCCATATATCTTCACCAATACAAGAGACTCATTCAATGTCGAACATTTTGTCGTTTCCGTCACTCAAACACAAGCAGAACTGTGTGTACATAGCATTGGACATATCCCTGTGGGGGTCAGTGAATGTATTACTGTATTGAATATAGATGGCTTAAATAATAGTACCTTTTTAGCTTCACGCAATACTTATTTTGTGTGCGGAAATCGTGGATATTATCGTCTGCCAGGCGGCTGGACCGGCATTTGTTATATATCATTTTTATTGCCCCCTGTGTTTCTGGCACCTCCATTGTACCATCGAAATCTTAAACTGTTTAACAATATTACTGTAAATAGATACAAAAGAACTTTGACTACTGATAGTATTGATCAAACTGACACTAGTCTACAACAATATATAGATTTTAATTTAGGATTGTTCTTTTTTGTAGGTGCTGCATTAAACAGCAGAAAAGTGTGACGATTGACTAGAGTAGTGGAAGCTGTCACAGATCAAACAGCTGTAGCTTTAGAAAACATCACTGAAGAATTGCAAATTGCTAGAATTGTAGCTTTGCAGAATAGAATGGTTTTGGACGTTATGCTAGCAGATAGAGGTGGTGCATGTTGTGTTATAATCAGTAGCTGCTGCATGTTCATACCTGACCACACCCCATCAGTGTATAAAGCGATAAATAAACTTCGTAAATCGCTGCAGACCTTCACACAGAAAATGGTACATGGACTTTTACAGGGTGGCTTTGGACTCAGATTTCTGCCTGGGGCTGGAAAGTATTAACAGCCCTATGTATAATAATTGCAAAAATCTTCACTTGTTGTGTATGTATTGAGTGCAGTCCAATGATATGTTCTATGTGTGTTACTGCTTGCATACCAACCAAAAGCAATATTGCAGAAGTTAAAATGCAGAATGATTTGAAACAGGAGATAGCTAGCATCATGAACATCGATATAAGGGATGAGAATCTAGCTTTTCCCAGGAAGTCGAATGTCTTCAGCTAATGCTGAAAGGGTCGTCTGTTATAAATCAACAGCGATTAGGTTAAGCATTAGCGGAAGACATGCTTCGTTTTGACCATTATCGTAACAAATATGCCGACTCCATTTTGTATTTGTAACGGCCATTTTGTATGCCATACATTGCCATGTGACTCGTCATGTGCTTAGTCCTACCTTCTTGTCAACTGCTCTTGAAGTCTGCCCGGCAACAGGCTATTTTTAGTATTCCCCGCTTCCAGCATGCCCAGACATGCGCAGTAGGGTCAACGACCGTTACTAATTGGTCCCAGATAGGAATGTGTTTACCAGTTAACGAAGACTGTTAACTCCACCCATCTATTGATTGTGCCTTCTAATATGTCCTTGTATGGTCATGAAACTGCTCTTGTCTTCTGTACCGCCTTCTCTTGAGACCCTTCATTTTGTATAAAAGGGGCCATGTGCTTTAGTTCGGTGTGCTACTCTATACAATACTGAAGGGTGCCGTATGGACTGTAGTACCACCTTTAAAGGTTTAATAAACTTTGCTTTTGTATTTTCCAGTTTCATTGCCAACTTCTTCCTAAGGTCTGAGGACTCTGTGCAGAGAAGGGCGAACCCTTGCACTAAGTAGGCCTAGCTGAGGTTTGCTTACAACAACCCCATCACCCAACACCTCCGCAATCTCCACTGGCTCTCCATCATAAGAAGAATAACCTTCAACCTCCTCACTCACGTATACAAGGTCCTCTACAACATTGGACCAGCATACCTAATCAAACGCCCCTCCTTCCACGTACCCAAGAGACACTTCAGATCAGCTCACATCTCTCAAGCCACCACCCCATGCATCTGCAAGACCAGAACAGGAGGAAATACCTTCTCCTAATTCACAACCAAGGCCTGGAATGACCTCCCCTTCCACCTCCGGTGAGTCCCTACACTGATCCAGTCCAGGAATTACCTCAAGACCTGGCTCTTCGAATGATCCCAGCACTTAACCGAACCATCCCACTCCTCTCCCCTAGCAACTTGAGATGCTCACAGGTGAGTAGCTGATTAATTGATTGACTGTGATACTTAGATCCCTGTCAGCAGGCGAAGAAAATTCTTCAGAAGTCCTCGACCTCACAATATGAACTAGATTTGCAACAGTCTAAAATATGTATAACTAAGGCTAGTTGAGCATCTCTGCTAACCAATCTCCTGCTGATTATTGCATACATTGGTGCAGTTGTGAGACAGGCTAACTTGGTATGCACACTTATAATTCAAAGGGGCAATCTCACTGTATGTTTAGTCTCTTAATGTGTTTCACTAATTATTTTCACTTAAAAAATCTTTGTACTGTTTAACGAGAGAATGTGAATGTTGCCGCCACTGCTAAGGTAAAGAGATATCACACAATGAGGAAGTTAGATAGACTGCTGTATTATACCAGTCTTTCTGGCCAAACTTGATTTTGTGTACTTATTCCATTGTAAAATTGTCTATTTTATGTCTACCTAACTTTCCGCAACTCCCTGATTTGGGGCAAAGTGATCATTCTACAACATATTCCTCATTTGACCAAAGTGTAAAGTACTAGGTTGGAGAGCTTTCTTATCATGCCAATGCCAGAAGAGGTTGTTGCTGTTAGGGCAGGCGGTTGTGTTTGCCTTTCTCTAGGGCAGGGCAAGCTGTGACTGCAGTAGGGTCAGAGGTTGTTGCTGCAGGTTTTTTGCTTCTTGAAAAGATGGAAGTAGTGGATGCTGTAGTGTTGTGAAAATAAAGAGTGACCGAACTCCTTTGGTTCCTGATAGACTCCGTAGACCTGTGACATAAGCGTTGGATGGTAATGAAGTGAATGCAGGTTTTGACCATTGAATTCTTGCTTTAACACTAAAGAATTCAGAAAAGTATACCTATTCTCTGTGTGTGGTGTAGTGATTGGTGAGTACACTGGCTGGGCAGAAAAGTACAACTGCCAATGAGTTGGAGATTAGTAACCCACAGATCATCAGCGCTCTCCCTGAGAGTTTGCCATGGTAAAGAAAACTGCTTGTGCATCCCACCTGTGCACCAGTTCAAGTGAAGAATCGATGCTGGCACCTGTGGAGTCTTAGCGCCACATCAGTCTGCGTAAAGCTTGTGCAAACAGAGAAAGCATAATTGAAAATTTACACACAGCTGGCCAAGAATCAAATGGAAAATCCACAAACAGTGGTACCACACTACTACACAAATAAATGCTATATGCCATATGGAGTGATAATGCTAAAGGCGGATAAAACCAGATCTTGAAAATCAGCGTATTGTAACAATCCAGTGCAAGTTAAACTATAGCCCCTGAATAAAGTAGTCCCCTTTTTAAATTCCAAAACGAGGTGCTGTTCCAAGGGCTGGATTTCAGGTTTTCTGCACAAGTGGGATCTCTAGTACGCAATAGTCCACGCATGTATAAAGCAACAATTCGCCAATAAGTCAGCAGAGAAATATACCAGGGCATTCAGCCATCCAAGTTAATTACCTGCAGCACAACACGTCCCAGCCGCACAACTGATTGCCATCCTAGGCATGATATCTTTCCTCCTCCTCTACCCTAATGCTCCAAATATCCAAATCCTGCTTATCGGATCTTTTCCTTAAAAAACAGTGAGAGTAGCATATTACTGGGCAAGAAGTCCCTGATCCCTGTCAAGGGCGGCAGAACCAAAGGTCTTGTATCTGAGGGAGAGAGGGGCACCGGGAGGGAAAAGGTTCTGTAAGAGACCATCGCAGTCTCCACACCAGGTGCACAGATATGCTGACCACCGCACTCAGCTTGTCAAAGCAAGTCACACAGGGTCTCCTAAATATCATCCAACTAAGCAATATGCCCAATCCTAATTATTGTCATATCGAAACCACACTGGCCATAGATCAGCTTCTCAACCCCACTGGTTTAGCTCAATAAAACCAACCCCACATGAGATCTCAGGAAGGCGCTCAATGACATGCAGGAAGCAGCCTAAAAGTAGCCCAATCACAAAGCTTCCAGAAAAAGGGTGTAGTCAAAACACGCAACTACATAAGGGAAAACATTGTTATACGTCACATACAGGCAACAGAGGGGCATACACGTGTCCTAAGGACACATTGCAATTACCCACAGTCCTTAAATTGTGGCTCTCTCCCTTCCTTTCACGGCACATAATGCTTGTGGAGATCAAAGGAACCATCTGTATCAATAAAACTACACACACACCCACAAATATGTTATGGAAAGTAGGGTATTAGAGAGCCGATAATGTCCATAAACCGATAGTTAGGTAAAAAGAGTCATCAACACACCCACTTTACGAAGTCAACTCACCGATTCCTAAAATTAAACCCACACAGGACCTCGCCAAAGATGCACAACATAGATGCACAGAAATGCCCCAAAAAGAACAGGCACAGGAATTTCTGAGACCGAATAGTGATCCATGTTTCTCAATTCAATTGAACATCCAACCCACAGCTTTTATCCAACAGGTCTGCAATTGAGCCATCAGTGCACCAACTTTACAATGCCTGCCACCTCTCAGTAGCCATCTCCGAAATACCAACAAGGCTCTAGAGTTCAAGCCAAAAGAAGAGACTGTGTAATACTTTTATGGACATTTTTTTACAACAGACTCTTTTCACTGTGCCAAGCAAAGACGAATGTCTGACAAAATATCGAAAACAAAAATATCGATATAACAAAAATATTCACATAAATAACAATTAATAACAACATAATACTAATAAAAAAGCTAAATACATTTTAGATAGCGTATGAGTAAAAATTACTATTCCCACTCCAGAGAGTGCGACAGTAGGGAAAGTGTTGGATAGCGTAGCAGTATCAATTACTATTCCCACTCCAGAGAGTGCAACAGTAGGGAAAGTGTTGGATAGCGTAGGGTTAAAAATTACTATTCCAACTCCAGAGAGTGCAACAGTAGGGAAAGTGTTGGATAGCGTAGAGGTAACTATTACTATTCCTACTCCAGAGAGTGCAACAGTAGGGAAAGTTTTGGATATCGTAGGGGTAAAAATTACTATTCCCACTCCAGAGAGTGCAACAGTAGGGAAAGTGTTGGATAGCGTCAGGGTATCAATTACTATTACAACTCCAGAGAGTGCAACAGTAGGGAAAGTGTTGGATAGCGTAGGATTAAAAATTACTATTCCAACTCCAGAGAGTGCAACAGTAGGGAAAGTGTTGGCTAGCGAAGGGTTAAAAATTACTATTCCAACTCCAGAGAGTGCAACAGTAGGGAAAGTGTTGGATAGCATAGGGGTAACAATTACTATTCCAACTCCAGAGAGTGCAACAGTAGGGAAAGTGTTGGATAGCGTAGGGGTAAAAATTACTATTTCCTCTCCAGAGAGTGCAACAGTAGGGAAAGTGTTGAATAGCGTAGGGGTAACAAATACTATTCCAACTCCAGAGAGTGCAACAGTAGGGAAAGTGTTGGATAGCGTAGGGGTAAAAATTACTATTCCCACTCCAGAGAGTGCAACAGTAGGGAAAGTGTTGGATAGCGTAGGGGTAACAATTAATATTCCAACTCCAGAGAGTGCAACAGTAGGGAAAGTGTTGGATAGCGTAGGGGTTTAAATTACATACTTATAAATTACATCTATCAATTAATTAATTATTTAAAATTAATTACCAATTAATTAAATTTATTTACCAATTAATAAAAATAAATGTATGCTTCCTACTAATTAATCATTAATTCTACATAATGAAATTACTTCCCACCCTATTCCCCTATAAACCCATAGCCTGCTACAGAACATATTTATCAATTTATTAAAAATAATTACCAAAATAATTAAATATAATTACCAATTATTTTTAATTAATATATGATTCCTACTAATTAATAATTATTTAAACATTATTACATTACTTCCAACCCTATTCCCCTATAAACCCATAATCCGCTACAGAACATATGTATCAATTAATCAATTAATTAAAATTAATTAAACATTAATTCTCAATTAATAATTAATAATTCCTACTAATTAATAATTAATTTAACATAATTAAATTACTTCCCACCCTATTCCCCTATAAACCCACAACCCGCTACAGTACTAAAAGACAATATTTAATTAAATTACATTAAAAATAAATAATAAAACATAATAAATACAATATAATATACACAAAATGTATTTAAAAATCGATATTAGTAACATCGAAATTATTTATTTTGATATTATTGACATCGATATTTAAAACTTCGAAATTACTAATATCATACTAATATCGATATTAAGACTGTCGATATTACTTACCTTCTATATTATGTCACATCGATATTTAAACTTCAATATTATTGTATATCGAAATTTAAAACTCGATATTTTGTCTGTGTACCGCAAAGACAGCCCATACAACAAGAAAGATGCAGATTACCCCTCCAGACACCATACCTGCAATGTTCCAAGGGTTATATATTGCACCTCTGTATACCACCTGCTCAGCAGGGGTGTAGCAGCATCCATCCATAATGATAAATCTGCGTGGCCATATGGAGCTACCTTGACATTTCTACAGTGATTTTGTAGAGGAGTCTCCCACCTCACTTTCTAGACTAAACCAAACATTAGTATTCCACATGCACTATACAGCGCTCTCTTGCACTACACAAGGTACCAGCACATGACCACTGTGCCCAGACATCAGCTAGATTGTGCTCTCTCTACTGACTCATACTCCATGCTTTCGGCACAGACAGACTTTACTTTTCCCAAGAAATAGTTCCCGAAAAAGCTAAGTGTCTCATCCACTTGTACTTATGTAGGATTAGTGTCAAGATGCAACTCATTAAAGTAGAACTCTATTGAGTAGTGGTAAACATCACCTGGTATGAAACCAACCCCTCAGCACAACATCTTATTTCCGAGCCTATTGTCATTCAACCTGAGCTGGACAGGATGCGAAGGCGAGGCATTATAGGGGAAAACTCCGTTTGGCCCTGAGATTTTCCAGAGAAGAAGTTCTTGGAGGTATAAAATGCCACCGCACCAGTGCACAAACATTTATTCTCCCTCCTCTGTCTGTGGTCCCAGGGTAGCCCTAAGCGTATCTGGGGCAGTATTCTTTAATAACAAATAGACACCAGACATGGAGATCCAGTGCAGGGCCATTCACCTCAATGATACAAAAGGAAGTCTAGAAGGGTTGAATGCCAGAATACATACCACATGTCAGGAAATCTGGGACACTGAGATAGATAGGTACACTTGGTTAGAAGAGAAAGGGGCCACGCCTTATTGTACATACACGTACACTATTTTCTTTGTGTTTCAGGGGCAAAGGAACAATACCGCTTGGCACAAATGAGAAAAGCATAGCAATACTGCACATAACAGATATGGAATGGAAAACTCCCATATTGATGGATACCTAGTGTCAATGGGGGGATTTTACCTACACCCAGCTTGTCCAGGGCTGGACTGGCCTTAGCGGGCACTGGGTGTTTCCCCAGTGGGCCTCCAGGCTGGTTTTAGGCCGCTGGGGGCTGTCTTTTTTAACGAGGGCCAGCAATATTGTCTCCCTGTAACAAAATAGGCCTAGCAAATAGCTCAGCAGCACCCCTCTGCACCCTCTATACCATCTTTCACATTGAAAACAAAAGTGAACACCCACTGTTTACAGATAACTAGGTGGGAAATTCTGAAGATAATCAACGATACTGAGCTTGGTCTAAACGCTATCAAAGAAGAACTAAAAGCCATCTGCCTTACCGTAATACAACATATGTATGTGTTGTACTTTATGTCTGTGATGGTCGGTTGGCTAAAATAGGGGCTTCCCACTGTACATTAATTCCTGAAAATGACCTAGAAAATGGGACACTAAATTTTGCCAACCACTAACTGCATCATCTACAAGCTGACATGAGGATGGATGTAGGCGCTCCTGAGCAGAACTGGTGTATAGACGTATTTTCCTGGTTCACCTGATGGGTGACCGGGATGTGCTTCCAATTGATCTTCTTGAGCTATTTTTGTGTAGTTTCCTACAAGGGGGGGGGTTTCTGCTGTAAAAACATAGTCCTCCAGTTAGGTAGAAACAAGTAACCAGGGAATTAGTAATAGACACAACAGAAATACAGCAAACAAATGAATGTGATGAGATATGGGGTAAATGATGTAGTTGAAAATTCAACTAGAGGGGAGAATGATAATATTAGGAACTATGTTATCAATGCACATCATGATTTATCTACATCTAATACCAAACTCACATCACCATTGTTGAATTCATGGGTATGAGCTCCCTCTCAAAACTGAGTCGTGGTCAGGGAGGCCCTCAACCTAAAGTCTGAATCAACGTGATTGACAGATTACAGGTGGGGAGACACGTAACCCTATGACAAATGCTGAACAGGAAAACCCAGATGGGTCCCACAGATAGGCAGCAACACCACAATGGTCTTAGAAGATTGGCCCCGATAAAACATCTTTGGCCGGAAGGGCTTGCGTCCCCAAAACTCCAGAAAGGCAGATGCCACACTATGTTAGGAACACTGACAGAATCAGAACACAGAATGCACACTACACACAGTGATCACAGGCTTTCCATGACTGGCATCTGGACACGTACCCACTGCCCCCACATTGTGTTCATGCAAGGTCAGGACTAACCTGTGCTTCTCATCAAATTGCCAGATTTTTGACCATGTGACTTGGTACAGATTTCTGTCTCCAAAGGAATGTACAGGTCACTTTATGAACCTTCATGTAATGTATACAATGACAGTTTAAACCAATGTGCTTTGAGACAGTCTTGAGACACCAACTCTGTTGCTTGCTCTCCCGGACGCTGCATTTAATTAAACCAACTGTTCCAGTTTTTTCAAACACATCGTTTCTGTAGTGAAGGCCACTCCTTCACCCTGCCAAAACCTGTAACAACCTGCCCTTCCTTTTCCAAACTTCACCCTCTGAAACAGACGTCAAGAAGAGACTCAAGACTTGGCTTTTTGACTAAGACATGGCATCCCTAGGGGTGACAGTGCTTCACTTTAGAAATGGTGATTGATTGACTGATTGATTTACCTTGATAAAGAAATTGACATGACGGCACTAACCATCAATGCAAGCATTACAGTTATGAAATTCGGCCATATCCACTCTTGGCCTATCTGCTCAACTAACAAATAGGCAAAATGAAGCATCTAAAATTTTAAGCTCAGAGAAATCATCCACTTTGGAGACAGTTCTTTCCAAAATGAACCATAAAAAACAAAAAATAAAATAAACTGAACAATATTACTAACGTTTTGTGCATGGTTACAATCATACCCAGAAACAAGCCAGAAAGTGGACTGTCAAGACCAATCTCAAAGTTGAAAAGGCAGTACATTATTTGAATTATAAATATCACCTCACCAAATACCCAAGGAAAACAGAACAATCAGCAGAGGAGTCAATTAAAATGTGAATCCGTCTCTAAACCCAGTCAGTCTTAGACATATTTTAATGTAACGAAAGCCATAGCCTATCTCCGGGAGACGCCATCATGAAAAATCTCTGAAAGGAGCAGATTGTCCCAAAGAGTAAATCTTTTGTGAAATGTTGGCAGAGAGAATTTGGCCAACATTTCACACCAAATAGTAAATTAGTGGGTTATAATGATAGCGGTGAACCCTCCACCGGCAGCATGCTGGTGGCGGGTTCACCGCCATCGTGTGGCCAAATACTGCCCACCAGATAAGGATGGCGGGCAGTGTGCTGGCAGACATAAAGCTCGCCCGTCAGGGGTCATACCAGGCAATCGTTACAACTGCCTGTCAGACCCTAGAATGGTGGCAGTGCCTAGTGGGCACAGTCCTCCACGTTTTGGTGCTGCATCAAGCCAGCCTTTTAATGGTGGTTCAACCACCATTTAAAGGCTGGTGGGGATGTACTCTGGGGGCCCATTGCGTGCCCTCATTGTGCTTGGGCATGGGAATTGTGCACTTGGGGGAACCATAATTCCGTGCACCAGGTGGCAGGCACTGCTTGCACAAAATGCATTTTTGCCATTGCAGTGGGTGTTGCAGCCAGCTGCGCCCGCCGCAATGGTAAACATGCATGATACGAAAGCCACAGTGGCGGTTGCATTGTAAGTGCATGTGCTGAACCGCCACCATATGTGCGGGCGATCCCGATTCCCGGGATGATGGCAGACACCGCCTACGTCTCTAATAGTCTTTAACCTAACTCTCTTGTAGTAATTCAGGTCATTAATCCTATAAAGAAACCATCTGCTGTCATGACCAAGAACAAAGTGATGACTGAGGACCCGATTCACAGAACTAACTTAAGACAAAATCCTAAACTTGCTACCATTTTTGTATTCACAGAAGGCACTTACCCATTTTGGTATTCACAGATGGCACTTACTCATTTCGGTATTCACAGAAGTTAGTGTTACATTCAGTAAAATAATGATGATGGGTCCTTGTTGTAATGTTCATGTAGTATATTTATTCTTGAGATTAGATAGAAGGTACAGCATTCAGGTAGGAATGTAATATGGTAAGAAACCCCACCGGGAGCAGATAACTTCCTGCTCAGCCTCCAGGTAACCGATAAATCCCTTGAATAGCAACAGGTAGAATCATGGATGACATCACAGAGACATGACATAGACAAGCAGACACTAACACTAAGGAGGGACAAAGAGAGAGGAAGAGCAGGATATAACACACCTCCCTCCTTTAATTGAAAAAAATGAATATGATGAAACAGAACAAGGCAGAAGCAGAAAGGCAGAAGAAAGAAGAACATAAATGCACCAGAAATAAACACCCTCTTCAACATGATGGAAATAAGAGTATCAAAGGGGCGCAGGTACAAAGGTTGTACAAGCACCGTAAGCTAACAAAAGATTGTAAGCTTAAATGAAATGAAAACTGAACATCTCAATACAAATGAGCAAAGGTACAGTATGGCTCAGTACCGTAGATAGAAAATGAAGTATCAACTCCTCAAATTCGAATATTTTTCATTCCTCTAAAATAAAGCACAATAAAAATGAGCCCAACTCCTCAAAGTAAACACATGAACTCCTCTAAACATAGAGCACGGTAAAAGTGGTTCATGACAAAACGGCTCTTCACAGAAAATGCACAACTTCTCTTTCAATAGAATAAAACTGAGCCCATGCAGCTCCTCAAAGCAAGTAACAGAAAATCACCAATAAAACTGAGCCCTGCGGCTCCTGCCAGTAAATAGATGAACTCCTCTAACCATAGAGCACTATAAGTGGTTCATCTGAAATGACAATAAAATTGAGCCCCTGTGGCTTCTAATAGCAAGCGCATGAACACCTCTAACAATAGAGCACTATAAAGTGGTTCATAACAGAAATAAACATCAAAATTGAGCATCACTCTAGCTCATCATCACTAAGAATGAAAACAAATTGGAGCACCTCAACATAGTTGAGCACATAAATGACCCCAATAAGCATAACGCCTACAAATCATCACCAAAATGAAAGCAAATGAGCACCTCAACAAAGGTTGAGCACAAACGTGGCTCCAGTAAAGTAGGCAATAATAGAATAAATTATTTCAAAATGTATCACTTGCAAATCCACACAGAAAAGAACATGTAACAGTATACATACATAACCTAGAAACAGGGTTCTAAGCATTGAGCATATAAATAGATATTTAGCACACCAAAGTACTTAGAAGAAATGCACTCAAGGGTAAATTACAGCGCAAACTACACATTGCATAAATTAGGAAATATGCAAAATTGTTCACAACATCTTAAACATAACAAATCAAAATAATAAAAGTAGTCACCGTTGTCATTTGAATGAAGGGAGACACAAACAGCTCTGTAGAAATGTCCATGGGAAAATGTAAAGAAAATCAAACAGTACCTTGTTGGAGAACACAATTTTTTTTCAAGGGAAATAAATAAATAAATAAATTATGAAACAGCAAACACCGGTGAGCGATCTCTCACCCGGGTTACAGATCCAAACGTAGTGTAATGTCAGAAATGAATGGTGTGCAGATCAAGTTCCAATTCTCGAACTCAGGCATGTAGACAGACTCCCAAATGGTGTAGAGCCAAGCGCTGGCATGTGAATTCCAGCACAGTTTGCAGAGTATGCTCAGGACGTGGTTGGCAGAAATAGGCATCAGGTCTCAGCGTAGGCCACACGGCAAGCCAAATAACAAAGTAGAACAACCGTCTCTTCACTCAAACTGCTAGTGCACAACCTCCAAGGTACCGAAACACGGAGTTCACACAGATTGATGCAGGCAGACTTTAATTTTAATTGCAGGTTGTAACGGTCCCAGTAAGTAGGGCTTTTGTAAACAGGAGACCTTTAAACAGCAGGTTGGCACAAGTTGCGCAGGCAATAAACTGAAGTCAAAAGTGAGCTGACAATCTTTTAAACAGCAGATTCCAGAAATAGCACAGGCACACTTTCATTTAAACAGGAGGTGGCAGAAGTAGCACAGGCACACCTAGGACAGACCGCAGCAGCAACGTTACTCACGTAAAACGCTGACTCACTAGATGAAAACAGGGAGACCTTTAAGTTTGCTCTAGTGCCAGATGATTTAGTAGTAGTATTTCTTCAGCAAAGGTTATTCCAATGCTCTGGGTTGAGACTGTCCGTTGGAACCAGACACCGGTGGGGCACCCAGACGCAGGAAAGTAATTTTAAACGTTTCTCTTCTTGTCTTTGGTTGCAATGATGATCTCTTTAAATTCACTGAAGTTCCTTTTCTTTTAAATGGGTCCTTTTTTACCTCGTCGCCAGTGTTACATTCAGTAAAATAATGATGATGGGTCCTTGTTGTAATGTTCATGTAGTGTATTTATTCTTGAGATTAGATAGAAGGTACAGCATTCAGGTAGGAATGTAATATGGTAAGAAACCCCACCGGGAGCAGATAACTTCCTGCTCAGCCTCCAGGTAACCGATAAATCCCTTGAATAGCAACAGGTAGAATCATGGATGACATCACAGAGACATGACATAGACAAGCAGACACTAACACTAAGGAGGGACAAAGAGAGAGGAAGAGCAGGATATAACAGTTAGGTGTCCTAACTTTAGGACTCCTAAACTAAATGCCTTCTGTGAATATCAAAAGTCTTAAAGTTAGGATTTTTCTCAGTTTAGGAGTAGTAAAATTAGGACTCCTAACTTTAGGACTCCTAAACTGAGAAAAACCCTAACGTTAAGACTTTCAGTATTCACAGAAGGCATTAAGGAGTCCTAACCAAGCAAATTCAAGACTGGATGACCTCACTTTCAGCATTCTTTGTAGTTGTTTGTCAGCTGGTAGAGTCAATAGAATAATTTGTGACATAATTAAAATCTCCCATGATTACTAGCACCCCCTGCCAGTCCAATAGTTCTAACATTAGAGAATCAAATATGTCAGGACCATCAGCATTAGATCCGTAAATAGTAGTGCATACATATTTCATGCCCGAGATTTCAAGCTGGGGAATTACCAATCTAACACTATGATCAGCTAAAACCCTGTGTATTTTATATGACAATGATTTACGAGCTAATATGAGTTCCTCTAATAGAGATGCTTGGGAATGTACAAACGATTGTTTGATAACCCAATTGTCTAAGCAGTCCCCAATTCTTGTAGGCAAAATGGGTTTCAGTTCAAAATACCATATCAGGTTTATACATTTTCAATTCCTTGTGAACAAGTAAGCACTTACGGCCTGCATTTAAACCCGAAACATTCCAACAAAGACATCTAATTGGCCCTATAATGGTTCAGAATTGTAAAATAAGTATATAATTGACCTAACAAACACATAGCTTCCAGTATGTAACCTTTACTAATCCTAACGGATTCTAGTATAGTCACTCCTACATTCCGGCTATAGATTGCCGTGTTTTTGCCACCAACAATAACGCCCCCTTTGCCTTTTTCAACCGGTGAGCCCTTCCGAGCCCCCCCTTTTGCCCCTGTGCCCAATGGAAAGAATCCTCCCTCAGTGTTCCTGATGGATGGACAGCAGTCAAGAGACAACCCACCCGGAGCACCACCGCGCTTCAATAAATAAATCCTGCGCCACAATATAAATGTGCCAGTACAAAAGAAAAACAGTGGAAGAAAAGATTGTAAAAGAGAAAGCAGAGCAGTTTGAAAAGTTACAAGGCTATACAAAGATGCCTTTTACAAAGACCTATGCCGACCACTAAGGCCCTCATAAAGAGCATTGGCAGTTCATTTATTTATTTAGGGGCCACCTGCTGCCACCGAGTAGGAGCCTGCTTAGCCTTCCACACTGTATAAAACAACTGAGAGTATTCATCTTCAAAAACTTTTAGGAGGGCAGGCTCCTGCAAAAAGATGTGTGCCGATGCAATTTTTAGTGGGTCAATATGTTGACGTAGTTTCCAACGCCTGTCCATAGTATTCTTGCAAAGATCTGATCTGACAAAAATAGAGAAAGAGTCGACTTGTATGGGAGAGGTAGGTCGAGCTTTAATGAATATTGCTTGCCTCAAAAGGAAATTAACAAAGAAGACAATAATTAGCCAAGGGTATCGCCTTGCTGGTTTGTTCGAAACTTCTGGTAGTCTATGAGCTTGTTGTACTTGGCAGTCCCAAACCCAGTTTGCCAAATCTGGAAAAACATTTTGACGCAGGTGTACTACAAATGCTCGAGGTTCAGTTCCCTCCTTGCCCTCTTGAACCCCTAAAAGTCTGAGGTTGTTAGGGCATTGTCAATTTCGAAATCCTCAACCTTTCCCAGAAAAAACGTGAGCTGGGCCTCTTGTGCTTCTGTAGTTTTAACTGACCTGGATGCATATTACTCCGTGCCTGCAACCTGCTGCTGAAGCTCTGTGATGTCTGCTGTAAGTGATGCAACCTTGCATTTTACAACTGCAAGAGACTGCTGGATAGGAAGGTTCTCAGCCCTAGCCTGTGCAAAATGTTCCTGAGCTTCAGCTCTTTGAGCGTGTAGTGCTTGAAGGATCAGTGAAAGTGGGGGCTCAGCAGAGTTGGAATTAGTCACACGAGCGGTCAACTCAATGTTACTGTTGAGGCGGGGGAAGTAAGGGAGAAAAAGCCATATGGATTTAGCAATTCAGCATGAATAGTAGAGCCTTTCAAAGCGATAATAGATGAGCCATGACTACTAGCATCAGCGGTATGCTTTTGATCTGATCCAGTTCCGGGTACAGACCCGGAGAGCTGGGACATCAGGTTTTTAACTTCACCCTTTGCAGTAACCCACTTGTGCAGAGGACTACTAACTGTGCCAGACTTCACAGCGGTTATCTTATTGTCTCACAAACCAGCCTGATGGCCAGTCCCCTTTTGAGATTCCTAGCGATTTTATTTCTATTTTTATTTTTACCTGGAGATGAGCTTGCAGAGTCGACAAATGACTCATATCATAAATAGCAGTAATAGTAGTGTCAATATTGCTGCTAGGCATGGAAGAGTCATTGACAAAGAGAGGAGGAAATGCTGTGCTCCCCAGTGTTGGTGAAGGGATCTCAGGATTGCTTTTGATCATATCTGCCGAGGCCCCCTTATCTGACCTGGCACCTAACCCAGGATATGCAAAAGGTGAAACCTCTCTGCTGGTGTTAAGTCCGTTGAAGACCCGCTTCCAAAATAAATCTAATGGCCCTTGATGTGGCTGAGGGGTCATGAGCTGATCACTAGTGTATGAAGCGGATTGGTTTGTTAGATAGAGCTCCCTTTTAGGAATCAAAGCGCTCATTGCCTGTCTCGGCGGGTGAGACTGAGTGCTGCAAAGTATTAAAAAGAGGGCCGCAATTTGGTTCTGGTATCCCTTCCTGAACAGGCGCCCCCTGCGACTAGGGGAGGGGCACCCTTAGTTGCACCGCGGGGCTGAGCCTCCTCCGTGGATCAGAGAAGGAGGTGGGGCTGGATAGTTAATGAAGGGCTGGCGGTGTGGAAAATGAAACTTAACAGGAAACAAAACTAAGCAGAGGTATTTAACCCCTTCCATGCTCATGACAAGGTCAGCTCGTCATGAGACACAGTGGAGCTGTGCTTATGACGAGTTGACCTCTTCATGAACAATGGTATATATCACTTTCCAGCGCACAGCGGGAAAACCCCTTAGCAGCCAAGGTGTTAAGGCAGTGGTCCAAAGGTTTTGTTCTCTTTGTCCCCTCGGACCACAGCCTTGTTACAGGAGCAACATCGACCACCCACCCACCCGATTGGTGCAGAATCTGACTCTGCAACGCCAGAGAAAAGTCTAGATAAAATAGATTTATGTCAAACTCCAGTAGGACCGTAAGATAAAGAATTGAGTGACTGGATTAAAACTTTAAAATTGAAAGAGAATGAACCAAAAGTACTGGATGTAGCAAAGCTAAAAGTAGATATGGAAGAATTAATTATTGGAAAAGATAGACTAAAAACGTACCAGGATGATGAACTTATGTTTATGTGTAAAAGCATTACTTGGAAAGCTACCACAGTGTATGATGAATTTGAGTAATTAGCAAGTGAATTAGGAGTAGATTTTTCAAAATTTAAAATATTGCAGGAATCATATAGACTGGATTTTGCAGAAAAAGACATTGAAAACCTGAATACTGCTGGGAGGCTAGCAGAGATAAAAGAATTGATGTGCTGCTGCGAAAATGGGGAGATGTGAGCAAGTGGAGGATTAAATGGGCAAAGAAGAGAGAAGAAAATAGTGATAAATCCACACTAGCTTTTCCAATCAGGGAAAAAGAGGCAGTGGTAACTGAGTCCCCCATGAGAGAGATACCTGGAGGAGGATATGTACGTGTTCCTTGGAGTAGACAAGATATATTGTCATTCACAAATGATTTCCCTAGGTTGAGAGAGAAACCAGTAGAATGGTATCGACACGGGCGCTAGAGGGCGCCGGGCAGGATGGCCGCACTTGCGTGAGGCTCTGCCGAGATCATCTAAAATTCGTCCATTTATCCTGTAATTCCTGACACCTGTGCCCTGTAATTCAACTGAGGGAGCCCCGCTACCATCGGGGGTACGCTGAGACGCTTTTCCCTACGATTGCGGCTGTGCTGAGCGCTCCCGGAGCCGAGCTGCTCTGCGCCGGGACCCTGCTGACGGAGACTTCGATCCTCCGGGGGGAGCCGTCCTGCTGCTGCCCGCGCTGCGGACTCCGCTGCTGCCTGTGGGTACTGCTCTGTGGGCGCCGCGCCTGGATCCTGCGGTGGCGGTGCGGCGGAGGTGCCTGTGGGACTTATCCGGAGTGGCGCTGGAACATCGAACAGACCGGACCCGGCCCTGCTGGTTCTGGTGAGTGGGGCGGGGCGCTACGCAAGCCCGGGGCTGCGGAGGTGGCGACGGGCAGCGCTAGGCCTCGCCACGCGAGCTGTGGCTGGCGGGGGCGGGGAGGAGGAGGCCTACGGCAAGGCGAAGTGGCGGAGCTGTGGCTCTGGGCAGAGCGAAGCATCAACCTAGGCTGTGTTGGTGCATTACCCGGGGCGCTGACAAACTGCTGCGGTGCCTCACTACACTGGCTATCTGTGGGCCTGCAGCGCGCCCGCCATTTTGTGGCACTGATCCCCCGCAACGTCGGAATTTGGGCTCCGGCTGATGCCCCACACCCAGCGGCCACAGTCTCAGAGGCGGGTGCTGGCAGGAGGGGGATTCCGTGGTTGTGATCCTAGAGACGTGGACATTTGATTACTTTTGGGACTATCGGATCGCTGTTTTTACGGGGGAGCTGAGAGGCTACTTGGAGAACGGCTTGGAGCGCCTTGCCCGCCGAGTGCGGTGGGGCTGCCTGTATTGCATTGAGGATAACTGCGGAGGGCTGGGTCTGCCCCTTGGCGAGGGACGGCTAGTATATGCTTCGAGTCTGCTGGGGGCACCTCGCCTGGTGTGTTTGCCCTACATTACTGCGATTTAGACTGGGCTGTGTTGCTCGCCACCATGGGCAGGCCGGAGAGGAATCAACCGAAAATCAAGTTTGAAGCAAAAAAAACTGCGCTCATGTCCTCTCAGGCTCCCACTGACTCAGACCAAGGGGGGGCTGCGGGGGGTGCCCCGAATTTGGAATCTACACTGGTAGCCATGCAGCGGACTCTACAATCCGTTGAAGGCACCATGGAATCAGTTAATCACCGCCTCGACCAAATGGCAACGCAATTTGACCGCCAAAACGAGCGGATGGGGGAGGTGGAACAGAGGGTGTCTGCCACGGAGGATGGACTAGCCACGGTCTCATCTAAAGTATTCAGTATGGAGAGGGTGTTGGCGGTCATACAAGCGAAGAACGAGGAGTTGGAAGGGAGGTCCAGAAGGAACAATGTTTGCGTCACGGGCCTACCGGAGTCCACGAATGTTGGACGCAAGGAGGACTACATGGAACGCATGCTCATCGACATATTTGGGGCTGACCAACTGTCTTGTGTCTTTATAGTAGAACGTGCCCATCGCTCTCTGGCTAAAAAGCCTCCGCCTGGGGCGCCGCCGCGACCAATCGTGGCCAGAATCCTGAACTATAGGGACCGGGATACTATTCTACGTCTTGCAAGGGAGAAGGGCACCATAGACTACCAGGGTAACAAACTTCAGTTCTATCCTGACTTCACCATGGCGGTGCAGACAGCTCGTAAAGAATTTGCCACGGTGAAACAGATGCTGCGAGCCGAGGACGTTGCTTATGCAATGTTGTATCCCGCACGACTTCGGATTGGCCCTCCCTCGGATAATAAGATGTTTTCTTCCCCCAAGGCGGCCATGGACTACGCCAAGAAACTGAAAAAGCGGGCTAAAGAGCCGACTGGACGACGGGTCGGTGAAGATGAGAGGCAGGATGAGGTCGCCTGAACTTTTCTGCGCTGTAGGCTGCGGCAGGGGCACTGCTACTGAGTACTGTACTGGTTCAACTACACTGTTCTACATTTAGTGGATGTTACCAGCGCGCACCGCCCACTGATGCCTGCTTTACTTTGCTATGCTAATATGTATGCTGAGGGGGAAGGGACATGCTGTCTGGTGGTATCTCTCCGACTGATGTGGTATTGCTATTGGCTGGACCATTTCTCCTGTGGTTTCAGTGAGGGGCCTGGCTGGTGGTTTTTAGGCATGAGAAGACTTGCGCGAGTGCCGCGCTGGTAGCTACAAGCATTACCAGCTACAGTTATTGCACTATTGGTTGTGGACACATCAAGGGTTGCTCAAGACAGTGTACTAGTGTTTTACTGCTCACTACTTGATGCCATGCTCACGGAAATGGGGCTGCAGGATTGGGGATATCATTATTGAGTATGGTCTACACTCTCGTCAATTATTGGCGGGAGTAGTGTGCCGCTACGCCCCCTGATATGGGAGATCCCCACACACAGTTGTTTGAATTGTTGGGGTTTGCAAAGGGGGGGGTACGGGATGGCTTTGGCAAATTGGGCATGCTGAAGTGGGTGGTGGGGTGGGGGTTGGGACTTTGGGGTTTGTTGGGGGATTGTTCCTTTTCCTGGTCAAGGGCGGGGGATCTGAGATGTCGATGGACTGTGTTCGGAGCTTCTGGTGGGAGATCGGTCTTTGTTACAGAGGAACTCATGTCACTCCCAGGTCGAGGGGTGAGGTGGGTTGCCCTCTAGGGTGGGAGCTGGGGAAGGTCTCTTTGCTTCTGGGTTGTTTAAAGGTTTGGCGATATGGATAGGGGGGGTAAACTCACGTGTGTTACGTGGAATTTGCGGGGTCTCAATAGGCCGCAAAAGATTTGACAAATGCTTGCTTTTTTGAATAGGCATGGTGCACAGGTAGTATTTCTTCAAGAAACACACCTTCGGGGTAGGGCGGCTGAAATGGTGGGCAAACAATGGGCGGGGGTGCGGCTGGCTACGACATATTCTTCCTATGCACGAGGGGTGATGATTCTGATAAAGAGAAATATCCCCTTTGAAGTGATTCATGAAGAGATTGACCAGGATGGTAGATATATTATTGTACAGGGTAAATTGTGTGGTACGCTGATCACTCTTCTCAATGTATATGGTCCAAATGTTGATGATCCTGATTTCTTTGTTACACTCTGGAACAAAATGTATATGCTTACACCGTCGGCTATCCTCTGTGGGGGGGACTGGAATGTCACGCTGGATTCCGATTTGGACAAAAAACATGACAGGCCCTATGTGCGCAAGAAAGCGGTGGATGCGGTGTGCGAGGGTATGAATGGGCTACAACTGCTGGATGTATGGAGATTGCGCAATCCGACTAAGCGGGCAGGAACTTGTTACACGTCGGCGCATGATACATGGTCGAGATTGGATTACTGGCTAGTGACTCGAGATGTTAGTGGTTGGGTGGTGGATACTGCACATCTGCCTCGTACTATCTCTGACCATGCACCTGTTACACTGGTGCTGCAGCTCCCAACGCATTCTCCCGCTCCTTTCACTTGGCGACTATCCCCTGGGGTGTTGACTGACCAGGTGTTATGTGAGCGACTGAGACAGATAATTGAGGAGTTTTTTTAGAACAATGTGGGGTCCGTTGACAATATGAGTACTGTGTGGGAGGCTTTCAAAGTGACGGTGAGAGGGGCGTGTATTGGTCTGAGATCAGGGGTGCTCACGTCCATCAGGGACTCTATGACCAGACTGGAGAGAGAATTGTTGATTCTGGAGCGGAGACTGGAGGAGGGTGCGGAGGGCACGTTACTGGCTGACATTAGATCAAAGGTCACAGAATATAACGAATTGGCGGAGCAGGAGGTGAAATTCCTGTCCAAACATGCTATTGCTAGATACTATGGCGAAGGGGGCAGGCCGGGAAAGGGACTTGCGGATCGAATCAGGGACCCATGGGCACGCCACTGCACGGTACAAGAGATTGAGGATCAAGGGAACGTTGTGACTAGTACGGACGGTATTTTAGCCTGCTTCTCGAAACATTATGCGCAGCTCTATGAGCACAGGGACACGGCGGATGAGGAGGAAGTGAATAAGTATTTAGAGGACATCGCCTTGGTATGGCTATCCAGGGGCCAGCAGGAATTCCTAATGCATCATGTCACTGAGGCGGAGTTTAGGGACGCAATAGCAGCTCTCCCGAATGGGAAGGCGGCTGGCACGGATGGTCTGCCCTCCGAATTTTATAAAACGTATGCGGATCTGCTGATTCCACAACTGGCTCCGGTCTTGGAAGAAGCATTTGAGTGTGGACGGCTTCCGGCGACTATGAGAGAGGCGCTATTGGTGGCACTGCCTAAACCAGGGAAACCACCGAATAAGTGCGACTCGTATCGTCCCCTTTCACTTATGAACACCGATGTTAAGATATTTGCCAAAGTGTTAGCCACGAGATTGCGTTTACTGCTGCCAGTCATGGTGCTGCCGGATCAATCGGGGTTTGTTCTTCTCAGATCCACTACGCACAATTTGAGGGCGCTGTTCGCTGTACTACACCTGCTTAAACCTGAATTGGCTGCAGCTGCTGTCATGCTTGACACGGCCAAGGCCTTCGATTCAGTGGCGTGGAAGTATATGTTGGCTGTGCTACACCGGATGGGGGTGCCTTTCTTCTTTACGTCGCTTATTACCCTCTTGTATACTGCGCCCACGGCGAGAGTTAGGGTCAACGGTCATGTGTCTTCCTCGTTTCCGATTCAGAGGGGGACGAGGCAGGGATGCCCCCTCTCACCATTGCTGTTTGCCATCATGATGGAGCCCTTGGCCTGTATCCTGAGGCAGAGATATGCGGAAGCGGCGTTGAAGTTCCCTCTCAGATCTTTGGCTGTGTCGATGTATGCTGACGACATGGTCCTCTATGTCAGGGACCCGGTGTTCCATCTTGAAAATATTCTCTGTGAGTTCATTAAGTTTGGTCGCCACTCCGGACTAACCATAAATTGGGACAAATCTGTAGTGTTACCACTCACGGATGCAACTCCCCAACTTCCATTGGAATTCCCGCTGGAATGGGCGACAGAGTCGGTTCGATATTTAGGCATCTGGGTACATAGGGATAGCCAAGAAGTCATACGGGCTAACTATGGCGTAGCCATCTCTAAGCTGGAAGATCAGGTAGCGCGGTGGACTCGTCTCCCACTGACCCTGGCTGATCGAGTATCCTTAATTAAAATGGTGGTGTTGCCGAAATTTCTGTATCTTTTTGTAAACATTCCTGTCCCGTTGAAATCCCATTTCTTTGCAAGGCTGAGGTCCCTTTTGATATCTCTCACCTGGGCTGGCAAGAAGCCACGTGTGACTTGGGAGGTACTGATCAAGCCGTATGCACTGGGAGGGTTCGCCCTGCCGGACATGAGGCTTTATTATCTCTGCGCACAGGCGCAATTTGCGAGTTACTGGTTGAATGCCCCGCCATATACCCCACATGTGGCACTTGAGGCAAGTGCGGTTTTGCCATATCCACTGAGGGCCATGATTGTTAACGAGCATTCGGTATTTGAGAAGGGGGAGATTGATACTGTGCGAATTACGGCGACCGCCTGGGAGGGCCTGGGTAGACGGGCTGCCAGGTTGCCATTATATGCACCGGCTATGCCGCTACTTTATCACTCGGGTGTTTCAGTATCCAGCGAGATTGGAGGATTACAGGTTCTGAGGGAAGCTGGACTACAAACTATGGGGGACCTCTTTCCCGGGGCATCATTTCTCTCCTTGCAGGCCATGACGGCTCGCTCAACTAACGCAGGTATGGCCACCTTTATCAATGTTAGGCTTCGGGCTGCAATAAAGGATTTGTTTCCAACGTACCCAGGGGAACCGTTAACACTCGGGGCTTTACAACTGCTTTACACGGCTAAAGACAGGACTAAATTGCTCTCTAAACTGTATAAAGCTGCGCAGGAGGATGAGGGAGGGGGCGCAGTCCTGGCTAGAGCGAGATGGGATCGGAGCCTTCCAGAACCTCTGAGTGATGAAGAATGGAATTAATGTTGTACCATGACCGGGGGGTATGTGATAAATGGTAATTTCCGCCTTCTGCATTATAAGTTTCTACATCAGTGATATTACACGCCGGTTCAGCTGGTTCGATATGGTCTTCGGGATTCTGCTCAGTGTGTCAGGTGTGGTGCTGATGACGCTGACTTTGTGCACCTGGCCTGGGGATGCTCACGTGTGTACGACTTCTGGAGGGCGGTGACAGAAAGGCTGACTGTCATGACATCGACTGAGATTAGGCTGGATGTGCGCCTCTGTCTTTTGGGCATCGC
This sequence comes from Lissotriton vulgaris, assembly GCF_964263255.1. Classification (NCBI taxonomy): domain Eukaryota; kingdom Metazoa; phylum Chordata; class Amphibia; order Caudata; family Salamandridae; genus Lissotriton; species Lissotriton vulgaris. Next base: position 148,022,002 of record NC_141695.1, on the reverse strand, counting down.
TTCTGGTGCTGGCGCTACAATTGGCTAAGAGGAGAGTTGCTGTAGGATGGGGAGGGAGGAGGGCGCCTGATGTGCAGTTGTGGCTGAACGACATGGCTTACTGCAGGGACCAACTGCACTGTTACTATGAGGGCATGCCGGAGAAGTCTCGCCCGCGAGACGTATGGGCTCCATTTACGCTCTATATGCTGTCCCTAGCTGATACCGATAGCGAGAGGAGTGCGTCCGCTGACCTGTCAGGGGGAGACCAGGAATCTGCTTGAGTGATACCCGAGTGTGGGAGAGAAGAATGTTCTGTGTAGTGTGTCTGCGCTGTGATGCTCATTGGAGTCTTTACGGGTGCTATGGGAGGCTGGTGTGGCCTAGCTGCCTTCCGGTGCCTCGCTAAGGTTTGCATGCCGTGGGAGAGACTTTCTTACTGGTTGCCTACCCTATCAACGTTCTTATTGCCAACTATTGGACCGGCTGACTTTTGGACACTGTACATATCAGACTTGGACTGCTCACTAAGACCAGGATTGGAAGGGTTGGGGGGGAGTTGGGGTTAGCTGTTGCTTGATTTTGTTTCTGCAAAACTTGAAAATGAGACCGAGATCACATGAGGGCTATACGGCCGTTCTCTTCTGGTGTGCTTTGAACACTGCATTTAGATCATGTGTGGTGCCTACATGAGCTGAGTTTTCTGGATCATGCACTTGAGCCGATGATGTACGTTACTAAGCTTGTTTATATTGTATGGTACACTGATTGCGGCCGGCCCTGCCAGTGGGTTGTAGGCACACCGCTGTGTATATGAATAATGTGCAATAAAGGTCTACCAAAAAAAAAAAAAGAATGGTATCGACAGGTAGACAGATTTGTAAAAGTGCCAAAAGTTTTATGGATTGATCTAGATGGATTGTTTGACATAGTGGTGCCAGCAGATTTATGGACAGAATGCAAAAATAGATATAGATTGGGTAAGAGAAGAATTTGCTAGAGACAAAGTCACAGGAGCACCATCACCTGATGTAATGCGTAAATATGAACAAGTAATAGTATGGTTGAAAAATAAGATACCTCCAAAAGAAACTGATTGGGTAATAATAGACAGGACCACACAAGAGCCAAAAGAATCTGTACATTCATTTTATGAAAGATTGTTGTTAGTCTTTAAACAGTATAGTGGTTATGAGGAATTAAATGAGAAGGATATGAGCCACTTCATATAAAGATTTGTGTATGGATTGAGACCAGAGATTGGAGACATGATATGCCATAACATGATAGGATGGCAGTCAGGTACTGTGGATGATGTATTCAGAAAAGCAAAATATTGCAGTGAAGAAATTGATGCAAAGCAGAAAAAGCTGAAAGAGAAAGCCATGTGGGCACAAGTAAAAGTGGCAGAAAAACAAGTGGCGCAAATGGAAAATAAGAATGTAGGGAATCATGGAAATTTTAAGGGTAAACCTAAGTTAGTAGGAAATATAGATGAATTAAAGAAGAAATTCCCTTGTTTTAATTGCGGTAAGTTAGGGCATTGGAAGAAAGCGTGTAAATGTCTGCCAAGAGTTAACGTGGAAAATAATTCGTTAAATTTGCAGGTGCAGTTTTAGGTAAATCAACAACAGCAACAACAGCAACAATAGCAGATAGCAAATCAGCAAAGTCAGGTGCCACAACTGCCACTGCCAAACAGTGTAAACCACCAGAGATACAGTGCAGAGACAGGATTCAGCGGAGGTGAACAGGTAAAAAGACCGCAAAGAGTGAATGCGTGTCCTCAGTATTGGTTAATAGAAGAAGGTGGAAGTGAGTCAGATGAATGTTTATGATGGTGCCTGAGAGAGGGGGAAGAGTGTGTGCTTGGAGCCACTCCTGAGGTAGATCAGTCTGGTGCATTTGTGAACGGAAAGGTGAATGATGTGGAAATAACTTTCCTAGTGGACACTGGTGCTTCCCTTTCTACTGTTAGATCAGTGGAAATTCAAAATATTCCTCTCGCGGGAGAGAGCATCCAAGTTGTAGGCGTGGCAAATAGACAGATACAAACTCCTCTGACAGAACCAGTTGAAATAGAAATTGGAAATTACAAAGACATGCATCGATTTGTGAAGTGCAATAGTAGTCCTGTTAATTTGCTAGGAAGGGATATTTTGTGCAAAATTAACTGTGCCATATATTGTTCACCGGATGGCATAGAATTGCAAACCCTAGATGAAGATAGCTTGTATATAATGACAATGCTCATGATTGAGGCGGTGCAGAGCAAGTTATTTTCTGTTTTGATCGAGAAAAGATTCCTGTTGAACTGAAAGAAGTATTGAAAGAAGAAGTATGGGATTTCACTGGAAAGGATATAGGATTGATGAAAGGTGTTGATCCTGTAAGAGTCACAGTAAAGGAAGGTGCAAGCTACCCAAATATTCCTCAGTATAAGATGACTGCAGAAGTAATTGAAGGAATTACTTCAGTGATTGGCAAAATGATTGAGTAGGGAATTCTGAGAGAAATAGAAAGCAGCCCTTGTAATTCACCAATCATGGGATTTTAAAAGCCCAACGGAACATTTAGAATTGTACAGGACCTTAGAAAGGTTAATAAAAGTGTTGTCCCATGTTGCCCGATTGTTCCAAATCCAGCAGTGATTTTGTATCAAATTCCCCATGATGCAGAGTGGTACACAGTGATTGACCTGTGCAATGCGTTCTTTACTGTTACATTGCATTCAGAAAGTCAGCCAATATTTGCATTTCGATTCCAGAATCGTTTTCTAGCATGGTGTAGAATTCCTCAAGGGTACACTGAGAGTCCAATGATTTCTAATCAGCTGCTGAAGAAATCATTAGAAAGTTTGAGCATGCTTGGAGAATCTGTATTAGTACAATACTGGTTGCATCAAAAACAAAAGATGCATGTGTAACTGACACAGTAGCATTCTTGAATCATTTGGCAGAGGAGGGACATAAAGTGTCTCCATCTAAATTACAGTTTTGTCAGAAAGAAGTACAATACTTAGGTCACAAGATTGCCAAAGGAATCAGACAAGTCACAATAGAAAGAATCAGGATGATACAAGGAATGCAGCCACCTAAAACTCAAAGACAAGTGAGAATGTTCCTGGGAATGGTAGGTTATTGCAGACAGTGGATTAGTGGATTTTCATTGATTGCAAAACCATTACGGAGATTGACAAAAGCAGATATCAGAGACCCAATAATTTTGACTCTCCGCTGGTTGGTTTTTTGGCTGACCTCCATCGCGGATTACAGGCCTCTGTCAGAGTTACCCAGGAGGGGAGGTGCACTAGTCATTTTAAATCAGAGAGGGGGGTGCGGCAAGGGTGCATCCTTGCCCCCCTGCTCTTTACATTATACCTAAATGCTCTTGAGCCAGCCTTGGCCATGTCATCTGCGGACGTTCCGCGTACAAGGGAGACCAATATCCCGGTCCTCCTGTACGCAGACGACGCAGTTCTCTTGGCTCGTACAGGTGTGGCCCTTAACAGACTATTGGCCTCTTTCGTCGATTTTATGACCTCTTTAGACCTGAAAATCAACACTCAAAAATCCCAGGTCATGATTGTCGGATCCACCGGAGAGAAAAAGAAATCAATAACATTTTCCTGCACATGGAAAGAAGTTAGGAGGGTCTCATCCTTCACTTACCTGGGGGTGATTTTTAATGATAGAGGAACCTGGGGTGCCCAACATAAGTCAAAAACCAATGCAGTAGCAAGATCAGCCGCAGCCTTGTTGAGTTTTGTTAAAAGAATGGGGGCACGACCAATGGAGGCTATCCTCAAAGTTTACAAAGCCAAATGCTTGGCCATAGCCACCTATGGGTCTGCGATCTGGGGATACATAAAACCTGATAATATCCAGAAGGTGGAAAACCAATTTCTCAGATCTCTGCTCTCTGTACCCCAGTCTACTCCAACTTTTACCACACACTCAGAGCTAGGTATTGGGTTCGTTACAGACCAAATAAAATCCACCCCTGTTATTTGCTGGTTAAAAACCTGGCTTAACCAGGAAATCTCCTAAAATCATTTGATCCTTAAAAACTGTCTAGCCCTGGACAGAGTTCATAGAATCCCATGGCTGGTTTACGTCAAATTGATGCTTTCAAATGTGGGGTGTACTGAGCTCTTTTATTTTCCTGAACGCATCAAAAAATAGGATGTCATGGTGATAAAATCTACACTGATAAACCTGTTCGCGGCAGAGCGGGAGGAGATAGAGATGAGAAAACCGGTTTCAGAAGGAATTATGCTCCTATTACTGTCCCAGGCCTTGAACCCTACTTAGCTTTTGTAACTAGACCGATACATCTCTTTCTTTTAACCAGATTTCGTTTAAATTTGATACATTTGCTGCTTGGTTCCTATGCTACGTGGGATACTCCCGTTAACGCAAACCCCTGTGATTGCGACCATTTTTCTATACAGGACACATTACATTTCATTATGTTTTGTGAACATTATGCACAAATTAGAAAAAAATACCTGTTACCAATTTTGCGGGAGGCTGGCTTTTTACAGGTCAGGCCAGCGCTCCTGTTTTTACAACTTTTGTCCTGTGCACGTGTCACTTTTCATGTAGCAAGTTTCTTAGTGGCAGGTGTTCGTATAAATAAGAAGCGCTTTAATTTACGGCACTGACATATTATAATTGAATCATCTTAGTCGTGCTGGCGCTTTCGTAAAAAACTAGGCAGTTGACTGTTATATGGAAATTTTTAATGCTGAAAGAAATATTTTAAAAAAATGTTTGATTGAACTTATGAAATATGTTCATTTTTAAACATGAAATGTTATTTATATTGTTTATTCTTTATTATTAATTAGAATTGCATGTATTGTTGCATTGTATTGTTTATAATGATATGTATCTTGTGTCTTTTTTGTGATTTTTATTAATCGAAGAAAAGTGATTGACTGACTGACTGACTAAAACTGAAATGGAAGCATTTGAACAGCTGAAAACGAAATTGTGTGAAGCACCAGCATTAGGGATGCCTGATTATGAAAGAGTTTGAATTGTACTGCAGTGAGGGAGAAGGATGTGCATTGTCAGTATTAATTCAAAGACATGGAAAAATGAGGAAACCCATTGCGCAATTCTCAGCTGTTTTGCAAAGGCTTTGCCAGGATGTCTGAAAGCAGTAGCGGCTACCAGTGTAAGTTTGGAGCAAAGTGAGGAATAGTGATGGGATTTCCTGTGAGGTGCATGTACCTCATTCTGTGGAGATTCTCCTCACCAGAGCCAAGACACAGTTCATGACCAATAGCAGAATGACCCGATATGAAAAAGTAATTTGGGGATCTGAAAATGTGACAATTGCCAGATGTATGAATGTTAATCCTTCTACATTACTACCTGACACTATTGAAGCAGAAGTGAAAGGTGAGCTTGATCACAAATGTCTGGATGTTCTTGAGTATTGTACAAAACCCAGACCAGACATTAGGGACGAACCATTACCTCAATCAGATTTTGTGATGTTTGTGGATGGATCATGCCTGAGAACAGAGAGTGGTATTTTAAGCGCTGCTTATGCCATTTGTACGGTGGCAGAAGTGTTGGAAGTATCTTGTTTGAAAGAAATTCATTCTGCTCAAATACCGGAGTTGATTGCTCTCACACGAGCATGTGAACTGGGTAAGGAGGTGAAGGTAACCATAGTGACAGATAGTCAGTATGGCTACGGAGTTGTTCATAATTATGCACAACTTTGGTCTCAAAGAGGTTATTTGAGTTCTGCGGGAACACCTATTCGGAATGCTGAATTTGTAAAAACACTGATAGATGTGATTAGGCTACCTGAAAGAATAGCTGTGGTGAAATGTTCGGCGCCCAAAAAGAGTGAGGGTTACATTTCTAGAGGAAATAATTATGCGGATGCAATTGCAAAGCATTGCACGAAAAATGACATTTCAGTCAATCGAGAAAAGCTAAAAGAACATGTTCCGAGTCCTTTAATGCTTTAATGCTAATCACTGTAGTTGAGACATGGCAGGAAGTGAAACAGATACAGGAAGAAGCAGAAGCAGAGGAAAAACATATTTGGTTAAAAGCAGGATTCAGACAGAGAGAAGAAGATGAAATTTGGGTTTACAAAGATGAAAGACCAGTAATGCCCGATAGCATGACCTCAGATATGGCTCGAATGTACCATGGTCAAGCCCACATTGGAAGAGATGCTATGATTCGTCTTTTTAGACAAACTTGGTATAACCCCAAGTATAGGATGATTGCTGAAAGTTTGTGCCAAAGCTGTTTGGTATGTCAGCAATTCAATCCAAACAGAAGAACCATTGTAAGCTTGGGAACCGTAGGACAGGAGGGTGGTCCATTTCCAAGGGTTCAGATGGATTTTGTGGAGTTACCCCCATGTAATAGGCTTAGGTATATTCTTGTGATAATCTGTTTGTTCTCCCGATGGGTGGAAGCTGTACCCACGAGGAGGAATGATGGAATAACTTTTGCCAAACTGCTTTTAAGAGATCTAATACCGCGTTTTGGGTTCCCAGTATCGATTGAATCAGATCGCGGACCACATTTTCAAAACAAGTTAATGCAAATGATCTGTGAAGCTCTAGAAATTCGCCAGAAGCTGCATTGTGCTTACAGACCTGAGGCTTTAGGGGTAGTGGAGCAGGTGAATGGAACCATTAAGAACAGAATTGCAAAAATGTGTTTGGCAACAGGACTTGAGTGGCCGACAACTTGCCGCTTGTTCTAATGACATTGAGAAGCATTCCTGACTGGAAAACTGGACTAAGTCCATATGAGATTTGGATGGGCAGGGTGATGAGGCAAGCCTATGTACCCGTTAATAAGTTATTGACAATAATGACATCATACTGGATTACTGCAAAAACCTGTCTGATATGGTGACTTCTGTGCTCTACCAGGTGGGAACTGAGTCAAATTCCAAAGAGAAAAATCTAGCTCATGATCTAGTCCCTGGAGACTGAGTTCGAGTGCAGGTACATCGTAGGAGAAATTGTTTAGTACCTCGGTGGCAGAAACCACATCAGGTGATCTTGGTCAGTACTACTGCAGTCAAGTGTGCTGGATAGAAGAGGTGGGTGCATGCTAGCCACACCATTCGTGTGCCTGCACCTGAATACCCATACGACGGTGAAAGTACAACTGACTCTGATTCTGAAGCTGAACCAGAAAAAACTCCAGATACTGAAGATCGACAGCAACGTTGACATCTGGAAGTATCAGAAGCCAGTTCTGCGTCTGAAGGTGAAGGTGAGAGGGAGATTGTGGAGATACCAGATTCTGAAGATCAATTTGAAGATCGAGAATTGGTAAAGACAGACACCAGTAAAGACGCAGAAGTAGGTGAAGATAAGGTCATTGAAGAGGAGAAAGCTGAAGAAAGATCTGAAAACTCTGAAAGCAGGAACGGAAATCCTGAGACTGGGGAAGAGGAAGTAACTCACAAAAAGGATGAGATTCCAAGTACCAGGTATGAAGGTGTTCCTAACAGAGTGAAAGAAAAGAAAGCTGAACCTGAGGAAGACAAAGACATTGTGAAAATCATAATCAATGACACAGTTGAAGAAACTGAAAGTGAGACTGATGACAGTGCTGATGAAACTGCATTAAGAAAAAGCCCAAGGAAAAGAGCTTGGAGATTGGAGCATAATACAATTGAGCCAAAAATCTGTAAAGGAGATAATTGGCCTAAAGAAACTAGTGGATTGAGATTCAAATTGGTGAACAGAACAAATGAACTGGAAGAGCAAGTGAATGAGATCACTAGCTACAAGGAAACATTGGGAAAGAAAATAGAAGTTGTTCAAAGGCCAAAAAGAGTAGGACGACCAAACCAGAAATATAAATCACCTGAGTGGATGTAGCAGCCAAGAGAACCTGTACTGCCCAAAATTGATGGGAAAAAGTGAGGAAAGAAGTCAACCTAAAGAAAATTGTTAGGTATTCAAGAAATACATGATATTAAATAAAAACCTGAAGTCCTGTGAGACGGATATTGTAAATATTGAAGAGGTCGGAGCTGACATAAGGTCGAAGAAAACCTGTTAGAAAAATTAACTATAATATAGTTTAGAATAGAATTGACATAAGGTTGAAGAAATGCTGTTAGTAATTTGTGTATTGAGTAATCTATAAGTGACACAAGGTCGAAGAAATTGTGTTAGAGAAAAATGGCTGTCAGCAACCATAAAACAAAGTGTTCTATTGTTAGAAAATGGTGCAGATGTTGTTCGATATGTATGGGATTATTGATTATATTGTGGGTAATTTTAGCTATTGCTATTCCTTTCCAAGACAGTTTAACAAAACTGAAGCCAAATGTAAGTTCAAATAAACCAAGTGAGAAAGTAGGAGTTCATAAGACTCATGTGTATAAACCAGAGTTGCATCAGGATAGGTCTATTAGTGATTATACGAAAAAAATACCTTTGCAAAATTATTGCTTGAACATATTAAAACCATGAATGTTGATGATTATTATGTTTGTGTAAAATTACCAGCGTCAGTGTCTGAAGGAGTGACCTATCATCACCTTCCTCTTACATATGGTGTAACCTGTAGTGTAATTGCAAGTTTGTTTTAAATGACTGGGAAATTGGAATATCATTATGCCAATGTAGATAAAATTTTTGTGAAACTGAAAATTGATAATGCGTTGAACAAAAAGAACCTGCAAAAGAGATGGGAGAATATTTCTTAGAATTAGACGAACTGACACATGAGCATGCTTATAATAATAATTTGACATGCAAATTGAGAATTGAAGAAAAAACGTCTTAAATATAGTTAAGGAAAGAAGGATTGCTTATAAACGAAGTGAGAAAATAAAACATTCGAAACCTAAATACTGGACATTTAATGATAAAAATCTTGATGATAAGAATGAGAATGTGGCTATATACATAGATACTACAAAGTTAGTGAAAGTTTATATTAGAAGAGACAATACTATGCATGACAATTATTTTGTGGGTGCAAGTCAATGTAAAGACACCTATAGAATTTTAGGGGGTTGGGGATTTAAAGGAGGTAATGATCATGTTTTTCTGGGTGTTTATTTTATTTGTTGGAATAAAGCTTAATATAGGTTACCCGACCATTGGTATGTGGGTTTGGTCTTTCCTAAAATGTTCCATGTAGATAGAGATACTAATGGAAAGCATGAGATAGGTAAAGTTTTAAGTCATAAAAGAAGAGAGAGTGTATTAGAAATAATAGGTGATGTTTTTGGAGCATTGATACCAGCAGTGGGAATTTTGTTTAATGCAAATAGAATCCGAAAATTGTCCACATTAGGTGATCGATTGTCAACAGACACAGCAGGAGGTTTCCTGATGGTTGATACTGAAATAATTGTTATGAGAGCTTGGTAATGCAAAATCGACTTGCCCTTGATATAATTTTAGCAAAAGAGGGAGAAGTCTGTGGAATATTGAAAGTGCAACATTGCTGTACTTATATTCCAGATAAAAGTCAGAATATTGAGAAGTATATTACAAACATTACAGGTTTACATAAAGAGATTGAACCACTGGAGGTTGAAGGTGTTCTTGAAAAATTAGGTAGAAGTTTTACAGCGGTTAAGCATTGGTTTCAGGAAATAGGTAGTTCAATTATAGGTAAAATACGAATTCCAATAACAATCTTACCGATAGTGTTTTATCTGATAAGATTATGTTGTATATGCAAAGGTAGGAGAGATTTTAGAAAGGCAATAAAGATAACAATTCAAGAATGAAAAGCAAGGGAAAGAGAAAAGAATGAAATAGAAATGGAAGAAATTAGAGAAAAGATTTTTAAAGAATCAAAGGAGAAAGTTACAAAAGTATAGATTATACTAATATGAAGAATTCGAAACATGTTCTGCAAAATTTTCCACAATTTTGAAAGATGTTTGGTGATAGGGTCACCAGATGAGGGAATTGATGGAGTGGGGTGGCAAAAACAAAATTTTGTATACCCCTCGTAAAATCAATGTTCCATAACGTTAACAACTTACTAATAGTGTGATGTGGTGAAATAATCAACCATAGTATAAGATGCATACACAAAATAAACACTGGAGTACTAATTTTGCCTGCATGAAGCAATATAATTAACTAATATGTGATGTAATTGTGATGTCAACTAATGCATAGCTCAAATATAAGTATACGCAGTTTAAATGTGCTTATTGTATATGTTTTGTGCCAGGAAGTCGTCGGATATGTGAGTATAAAATGCATTTATGTGGCTTACCTGCTAGGTAATAACTAATGGGGAAACATTAGTATGGTGGGAGGTAAACAGAAGGGCTTTAGTTCTATATTTAACATAAATTTGTGTTTGTTTCTACGATAGTTCCAAAAGTGGCCTCTAAGGCCTACTAAGAAAATGGCCGTTCTGATGAACTGCGAGTGAATGATAAACTGTGCATGTGCATCCAAAGCCTGCAAGCGCGAGTGAGCTGCCTGTACTCGGATGGGATGTTCAAGGTTGCCCTGCCCTGGAAGCCAGGATGGGTACCAAAATATGGACAGTCGAGTGTTCAAAACGTGGGAAAGTAACGCAACATTGCGAGTTAAGGAAATGACCAGGCCAAAGACTGTCCTAAACAAAGCAGTATTATAATTTTGCTGATTCACCCTGAATATGATGTTGTAATGGTGAGGAGATGCTCACCCACCCCAAATTGTCCAATCAGAACCCGAATTGGTGATGTTAGATACTTTTTAGATAGATTAAGTTAGGAAATTAGTGTATAAAACCCCCTTATTTTGCTTAGCGGCATCGCTCCTTTCGATTTCCTCTGGAGATGCTGCCGGACTGAAGATCGATTCTTGGATGTAAGATCTCTTTAATGCTTGTTTGTTTTCTTTGCAGGACGGATAGGATACGATGAGGGTGTTAGTTAGGGATTTTAGGAGAGAGTGAATTTGGCACTATCTGTTCTTTGTTAAACTTCCCAACTCAACTTTTAAATTAATTTCTGTTTCTGAGCTCTTAAATAAATGATCATTTTGAAATAAAGTTAAAGATTTTACTGAATATAGAATTATTAAATGCCTAAATGTCAGTCATACTAAAAGTTTGCTCTGAATGAAAATTAGATAAATGAAGAAATAAAAGCTGGTCTTCTAGCAGATCCATTGCCACAATGGTGGTGTGTCTGAATAAAAAGGGGTTTAATGAAACCATGGTAAATCGTTTTTAACTATAGGTGTAAATATTAAAATAGTTAATTCAATCTAGGCACACCGCCAATGTTATGGTTGGACACCTGGTTCTTTGGCCAAATCTCTGAAGTCGAGTTACATGAACAGAGAAAGCGTGCAGTGTAATGGGCCCCATTGTAGAATGAATGTGTGTTATGAGGATTCAGGGAAATGGCAATGTTGATTTAGAATGTATTTTTGGAGTCCCGCTGTAGCAAGGGAACACCCCTGCCACATACCCCACCAATTCCGAAAGGGACAGAATACCACCCCATTGACCCTCGAGACGGGCTTGCCGACTATAGAAGATGCAGTTTACCCAATTCCTGAATCTCTCTCCTAATCCAAACCGGCAGAGGACCTGATATAAATAAGGCCAATGGACCTGGGGTCTGGGTGTCCCGCGTCTTGTCCAAGAGGTGACACAATCGGCAGGTACCATCGCCACAATTGGGATCCGGGATGAATCCTGACTGGTCCCGCTCCACCGGGCCCTGCATATGATGAGCGAGCTGGGATGCTAAGATGCTGGTGAAGATCTTCAGATCAACATTAAGCACATAGATGGGACGGTGTGAGGCGCAATCTTGAGGGTACTTCCTTGATTTAGGGTTGACCACTACCTCAGCCATGTACATCAATGGGGTGCGCATTCCGGTTGAGCTAAAGCTATTGAACAGGCGTGCCAGGAGAGGGGCAAGGTTTGTGCCAAAGATTTATAAAAATCGACCAGAAAGCCATCTTCCCCTGGGGCCTTCCCAACTGAAAGTCCCTGAATGACCTGCAGGACTTCATCCAATCTGATATCCACCTCCAAGCTGGTCGCTGCTGATTCTAGGAGCTGAGTCACCGATGCCGTTTGTGTGTACTCCACGGCCGCATGAGAGTTCAGGCATTCGGCGGTATACAGAGCAGTGTAGAAAGCCTCAAACTCTGCTAAAATGTCCTTATCCGCCCTAACAATCTCTCCTCAGCCATACCTATTAGCTGCGACCCGGTGTGTCCCCGTCTCAGCCTGAAGAGCGTGAGCCAGAAGTTTCCCAACCTTGTTCCCCCTTCATAGTATTGCTGCTTAGTGCTGAGCAAGGAGTATTCAGCGTACCCTTAGCTGCTTCTGTGCTGCCATAAGTAGATGTTGTGTTTGGACTGCCCCTGTGTGCTGATGGACCTCCTCCAGCTCCATGATTTGGTCCTCCAGCTCCCACCACTTGGCCCTATGGTCCTTGTTCAGGCCCACCACGATTAGCAATACATCAGCCAGGGAGGACTGCCTTCAGGGCATCCCAGAGCATGAATGAATGAATATAAATTTTGTAGAGCACGAACTTAGCCCAGGGGCATCAAGGCGCTATGGACAGAGATCATGGTAGGAGAAATCCAGGGATTACAGGGTTTAGATTGTAGGACTAGTGAAAAGCCAGGTATTCAAGGCTTTGCGGAATAGGGAGTGAGTTTCCAGAGTGGCAATAGGGAAGGGAAGGGAGTTCCATAACTTGGCCCTTATCAGCAAGAATGCCCTGCCTCCCCACCTAGCTTTCCTAGCCCCTGGGAATGGTTAGCAGGTTCTTACTTGCAGATCTCAAGACCTTGCCAGGAAGGTATCTTTGAAACATTTTATTAATGCCTTCTGACCCCTTATTGTGGACAGCCTTGTGGACCAGGCATAAGACTTTGAACACAATTCTACTCCCCAACCGGAGCCAGTTCAAGCTTCTGGTAGTAGCTGAGACTGAATGGGATTTCAAGAGACCCATCACCAGCCTAGCGGCGGCATTCTGCATGAGCCTCTTGTTTATCTCTAAATAAAGGGCATTGCAGTAGCCCAATCTTGACACCACAAGGGCCACCACTGCCAGTTTCCCTGATGAGAGGGAGATACAATGGAAGACCTTCCTGAGAGTCTGTATCGTCCCAAAACTGGTAGAGACAGTTCTATTTATTTGTGAACCCAGGGATGAAATGAAATGAATGAAACTTATATAGCGCACGACTTACCCTGGGGCATCTCCGCGCTTGCCTAGGGAACCCGTCCTGGTATTCCCCTGTGAGATAACCCTGGCAGGGTATCCACAAGGTGAAAGCCAGGCATCCCACCACGAGGGGCCGTTGTGGAGATTAAGCAAGCTATTGCCCAGAGTCGCAGAGTGTGAACCCGTGAGTCGAGAAGGCACCGGAGCGAGAATTAACGAGTCCGTGGAATTTTGAGCTCAAGACCCGCCGAGGCGGGGAATTGAACCCTGGTCCAGGGCCGAACTCAAGCTCCAGGTCTGCCACCTCTAACCCCTGAGCCACACTTCTCCACTGAAAGAGAGGAATCAACAATGATGCCCAGATTCTTAGCACTGAGACAGGGGTAAGGACAGGACCCAAGAGATTCCGGCCACCAGTCCTCCGACCAGATATCCAACTTGTCTCCAAAGATAAGGACCTCTGTTTTGTCCCCATTGAGTCTTAAGAAATTCTTTACCATCCATGAAGCCACTGCCCACATGCAGTTTTTAAAATTTACTGCAGAAGTTGAGACACTGTCAGTGATGGAAATCATGATCTGTGTGTCATCAACGTAGGATAGCACTTCTAGGCCAAAGGACCTTTCCTCAGAGGCAAGCGTGGCTACATAGATATTAAAAAGGGTAGGACTCAATGAGGATCCCTGGGGGACTCCACAAAATAGTTGTTTAGGGGCAGAAAGGATCTGGCCCATCTTGACTTTTTGTGCTCGGTTCAAAAGGAACGATGAGAGCAAGTTAAGTGCTGAGTCCTCAATCCCTATTTCCCGGAGCCTGTCAACCAGTTTGCGAGGAGAAATGTAGATTTTCCACAGCCTGCTGAAAAGAAAATCTGGATTTTATTAAGGACACGAGCTAAGATTATGCAATCTCCTTTCATTGCCAGTTCACACAGCAGCAACAATTACAAGAATTTAGAACACTCAAAACATTCTGAACATCTATGTAATCCAGCAACAGGCAGCCATCTTCCTTCTTTTATTCTGCTTGGCGAACGAAATAAACTTTAATCCAAAGAAATTCCTGCCTAATAAATCCAGGAGAAGAAAGAATCAATCCATGCCCAAAATTGTCATTCTGAAAGAAAGAATAAGTAATACGTTAGTTTACCCGGGTGGGTACAAGCGGTGGGATAATTTTAGCCTCCGTGTCCTTAATAAAATCCAGATTTTCTTTTCAGCAGTCTGTGGAAAAGCTACATTTTATGGCATGACACGGAGGCCAATATTATGCAGGTTTAAAGTGCATTCAATACATTATCAATTACATTAGACATTGGTTTAAATTAGCAACTTTTAAACATGCTTTCGTTAGACCAGTCAGCTGCTCTTAAAATGTCTTGTAAGCTCCCTGCCAAGGTGAAAGCTTTGGAGGCCGAGGCACCTCTAAGTGAATGAGCTCCAAAAATAGAGGTGTCTGTACCCCCTTCACTCATGACATCTTTCACCCATCTAGCTAGTGTAGGTGGAGAAACGGCTTTATGAGGTTTTTTATGAGATATAATAAGTTGCATGACGTCATTCCTTAAATTAAGGCTTTTTTCAGAGTCCTTCAAACACTGTACCACACACAATCCAGGATTTCCATGAAAATAAAGATAGAAAATGGTTGAGGAAAGAGTCTTAGTTCTTCTTTTAATATAGAAACAAACTCCTTCAGGTTGATAGGCTCTACTATTGACGTCTTGAGCTCTAATATCAGATGTATGTCTAAAAGAAACAAGACATAGAAGGGTTGTGAGTTTATAAGAGAGTTTTTTAAATGACAAAAAATGGTTATCACCCCAGTTGTCTAAGACCTGAAGAATCGGCCTAACATCCCAAAGGGAGGTGTACTTAGGGATCGGGGTTTTAAGGACCCTAATGCTTCTCATTATTTTTCTTGTTAAGGTGTTTTGACCTACAGGAAGTCCGTCTATCAAGGAGTGACCAGCAGAAATAGCTGATCTATAAATATTTTCTGTTCTATAGGATAAACCAGAATCAAACAATTCTGTAAGGTAATTTATTACATGAACTACATCCGTTAAAATGGGACTGATATCCCGTAGAAGACACCAGCAAATCCATTTGTCCATGCCAGTCTATATGCTTTTCTCGTGCCATAAGCCCATGACTTGAATATAAGTCTGAAAGCGTTTTGCAAAAGGCCAGGGATTTCCCACTGTCTCTGGATATCTTCCATGCCATCAGTGTGAGCGAGCCTTCTTCTATTAAAGGGTGTATTTCTCCTCGAGGGCCCAGAACCAGGGTCTGAAATTGAGGAATTAGTAGAGGGAAGTCTACCAACATCTCCAGAATTACAGGGAACCATGCCTGAAGTCTACAAAGGGGAGTGACCACCACTACTGTTTCCCTGAGTCTGCGAGTGTGTAAGAGGAATCTGCATAGCATGACAAATGGAGGGAAGGCATAAGGCCTTAGACCTCTCCAATTCTGCATGAAGGCGTCTGCTCCAGCAGCTTGAGGGTCTGGTTTCCAGCTGAAGAAGTGAGTCAGTTGGGTATTCAGCCTGTCTGCAAAGAGATCCATATTGAAAGGGCCCCAAATGTGATTGATGTACAGGAATATTTCCCTGTCCAATTTCCAATTGCTGGAATCTCTGAAATTCCTGGAGAACCAGTCAGCTACACCATTGCTCTGACCAGGAATGTGTTGTGCTACAACTGTAATTCCTTTGTTTAAGCAATAGCCCCAAAAGTTCTTGGCTAGGGCAGCTAAATCTTTTGAGCGTGGTCCTCCCATCTTGCTGACATATTGGACTGCTGAGATGTTGTCCATGCGAAGCATTACACAACAGTTCATTTTCTTCTGAGTGAAACTCCGGACTGCGAAGGAGACCACTAGGAGTTCTAAGCAATTGATATGCATGTTCTTTTCCTGTTCCAACCAGAGCCCCCCTGTCGAAGACTGTCCGCATCTCGCTCCCCAACCCTCTAGACTTGCGTCTGAATCTATCACTAATTCGGGTTCCTTCCCGAAGATTGTTCTCCCGTTCCAAGCCTGTGCGTTCTTGAGCCACCATTCTAATTCCTCCCTCGATTCCTGATCTTGGGAGTATGAATGATTCATGTGGAGGCATCGCCTTTTTAGTCTCTGTAAGGCACGATAGTAGAGTGGGCCGGGGAATATGGCTTGGATGGTAGAGGATAAGAGACCCAGGATTTTCGTTAGGTCCTTTAGAGAGATAGTCTTTGCCAATAACACTTTCCTAATTTCCTTTCGTAACTTCTTTAATTTGTTCCTGGGTAGGCAGAGTTCAGTGTTGAGGGTGTCTACAATAAATCCCTGGAATTGAGTGTCTTGTGCTGGGGTTAGGCATGATTTTTTAAGATTTATCACAAATCCAAACTTTTCCAGTATTTCTATCGCCCATTGAGTATGAAGAGAAACAATTTCCTTTGTTTGACCCATTAATAGGATATCGTCTAGATAGATAATTAGTCTTACCCCTCTCGCTCTTAGACATGTTGATTTCGGTCTGAGTACCTTTGTGAAGCACCATGGTGCCAAAGAGAGACTGAAGGGGAGACTTGAGAAGTCCCATAACTTGTTTTGCCATGTAAAACGGAAATATTTTTGAAGAGGGGGCCAAATGGGGATGGTAAGATAGGCGTCCTTGAGGTCTAGTCTTGTTAACCAATCTCCTTTTCTTAGGATATCCCTTAGGAGATAAATGCCTTCAATTTTGAAGAGACGGTAAACCACCCATTCGTTCGAATTTTTTAGATGTATGACAGGCCTCATTTCCTTGTTCTTTTTCTTCACCAAAAATATGTTGCTGACAAATCCACCCCAGGGGTGAGTTGCCTCCCTGATGGCAACCTTGGCTTGTAAGTCTTCTACTTCTTTGGAAACTAGTTTTGAGTGTTCTGGAGAGAATAGGATTTCTCTCAGGATTTTGTTCTGGAAGGGAATGTCTGTGAACTCTATTCGATACCCCTTGACCGTTTTTAGAACCCAAGGATCCTGTGTCACTAGGTTCCAGTTTCCAGAGAACTGGGCTAGTCTGCCACCCACTTTTATAGGGAAAGGTAAAGGGTCTTTGAGGGGACGTACCTGATGAGAATCCTCTTTGTCTTATATTGCCTTGTTTGTTTCAGTGTGGTAAATAAAATTACCCGGACTATTTTTCTATGCATTAATAACAATAAAGATAGCTCATAAAAATGAGAGGCAGAGTCCGTGGTATCTGAGTTAAAAGGGCTTTAATTCAAATGACTCGAGTCATTGAGAATCGGGTTCCATCACCACTAAGGTTCAGGAAGGGATATCTAACGTTTTATTAACATCACACATTATATATAGTAAAACCTCATAATTGCAATGAAAACAGTAGGCGGAACACTCCAGGCGGAGCAAGTGAAAAGAGAGAGATAAGAACATATGGGCGTAAAAGAAGGCGTGTAAGGAGGCGTACACATAGGTGTGCACTTGATGAGTCATAGAAGTGTCATAGGTGGGTGGATGCATAGAGGAGGTCTGCAGGGTCAGCAGAAACTTTTACCCTACATGTGCGCGCAACTGGTCATGACGTGAGATTGACGTGTAACTGGGGAGAGCTGGGGGTCGACTTTAGCACTAGTAGAGGAGTCTGGAGTCTGGGATGTCAGAACGACCTGCACCTTTGGCATATCTGATATCTTGTGTTTGGAGGATGTATTGTCTGAAGTAAAGGTCTCTTGAACAGAGGCCTTTCATCATTAAATGCTAGTGTGTGCATATATTGCGTGGGCCCATGGGCCTACTGTGGCAACGGGATCAGTAAATCACTTGCATGGAGACCGGAAGGCTAGGCCCTATGCTCTGCAGGCGGAAATATGTTTACCTATTTCACTAGACTGGAATGTGTTTTTGCGGAGGCTGAGCAGATAACTGTAGGCAAAATACCGTCTTGGCAGGCAGGCCAGGCCGGGCACCTCTCGGCTGAGCAGGAACTGAGGGAGAGGTCAGGGATGCATACCTAAACTGCAGCTTTCAGAGTCAGAAGAGGCTCGGAGCCTGAATTCAGGGCCTGGCTCAGCTGGGCCACAAAAACGTGTGCTTCGCGATATTTAAATGTGTACCATGTAAATGCATTGGCAATATAGGCCTCAGTGCAGAATTAACGTTTCATTCAAGAAAGGCCGAATAACTGACATGCTAACATTAGACGGAAATGCAGGGGCATTATTATGACAGGCACGGGAAGGGAATTACATGCTAACATGGACATACATGGGGCATAGGTATGTGAATAGGGTGCGAGGGAGGGGACACACTGACTACCTAAAATTTCTGTTTCCTCATTCCCTCCTTGTCCCCTACTGCGCCCTTTAGGATATATCTATTTTCATGAGACCGTCTATTTGTTCATATAGCATCATTTGCTCGTCCTTTTTCATTCGAGCACGGGAACGTGAACGTGGACGGGGAATACAAGCAGTAACACACAAGCCGCAAATCGCTGGGCCACATTGCAGACAGAGACAGCAACTGAATAGTATGAGCAGTATCACTCCTAGGAATGACAGTACGGTCCAGCCCCATCCTGCTATTACACTCCAGAGCCAGCCGGACCAAGACCATGGGTCCTGATGCAATTCACGAGCTATCTTATGGAGTCTTGTTATTGCTGCATACACTGATGGTGCATTATTAGGTATGAAAACACAACAACTGGAGCCGATCACTCTACAAGCTCCGCCCCTATCGGCCAGGATGACGTCAAGAACAAGGCGGTTCTGAAGAACAACAAGTCTCATAGCAGACTGCTCTTCGGTCAAGTTTCCTAAGGCAAAAGTAGTCTTGTTTACTACTGCTTCAAGAGTTCTTGTTAACCTACATATTATTTTACTATTTTGGACGGGACCTATGAACCAGAAGTATCCTTTAATGTAATCCTTGTACTGGTCCCATGCTGACTCAGAGTAATCGATAACTGGAGGAAGGTCTCTCTTGTGTCTTACATGTACGAGTCGGGAGTCTCGATGATAATTGGATGGGGCTAGAAAAACAGGTGGTAGTAGGAACGCAATACAGCACGTTCCACCCCAGTCTAAGGGCAGACGTACATAAGCTGTCTGACCACAAATAAAATAGGAATGGCGGGAAGCTTTGAAAGTAGACTTTCCTTTATCACTGAATTCGACCACAGTATTACAATCACTGTGTCCTAGGTGCACTGAACCATTTTTCATAACGCATAATTCACCTTTCACCGGTAAGACTGTTATAAACAGTAAATCTGTATTGATCTCAGACTGGACGTTCAGAATCATGAGGTTAAGGGAAAAATTTCCTAATTGGTACACTTCATTTTCTAGATCGGTCCCTTTTCGTTGGGGAAGACCGTCTTTGTCTGGAAAACATGCTTTATACATAACTGTATTCAGGTCTCCCCATATCCACTCGCCCTGGGAAACTGTGGACTTACTGTCTAGTGACGACATTAAAGCAAACCATGCCCCGCACGAACCATTGTGCGAAAACGGATAAGGAAAGAGGGGCAGAGCTCCCTTCATTTTCTGGTAGGGTGGGAGTCGGCCACATACCCAGCAATCTGTTACATTGCTGGTCTGGTGAGAATGATGTAACATACGGATGAAAGTGTTGTTGCGCAGTGCTAGTCGATAGGATAATTCGTGAGGTGGCAGGTCACTGAATGTGTGCTCTACAGTGTCATTGAAAGAAGAATGTACGTGTGAACCAAGAGGAGGAAAGAAAACATGTAGCGTCAAGCTCATACATATAATCGATATACTCAAAAAAAACATAACGATCAGAGTAACTATGCATCTACTGCGTAAGTTCTTGCAGTATTTTTCTTTCATTTCTGTCCGCCTATCTCTCTGACTATTTGGGTCTACGATCTTATACATGTCAGGAACCTGTCTAACCGCTTCACCCGAGGGGGACTTAAACAATTAAACGCTGTCTGACTTACTAGACCGTAACTTAGACCTGTACTCCTGTTGCGGAGTTTTTTCTAGCAAAGGGAGTTTAGTGTCAATATCGGAACAGTTCTCTGAAACTTTTGCCAAACATTCCTTAGAATCCTTTACCGAGCCAAGTCCATGGAATCGTTTGACGTGGTGGGCATGGATCCAGCCCTTACGGCCCTCGACCTTGACGGCGGTCCTCGTGGTTAACAACACTAACTTCGGCTCACGCCAACGGGGCTCCAGAGGGCTTGAGCGGTCGAAGTTACGAATGCAAACCAAATCTCCTGGAACGATTTCGTGGCTTTTCACCTGGGTGTTGTCGGGGAAGGCAGCGGCAACCTGTGAACGACAAGAAAGTAGTGCAGACATCAAGGAAGCCAGGTAATCTGTCAGCATATTACTGTCAACATCGGTGATTCTGCGTGGCATAGGCGTACCCCACATATTCGGAGGTCTACCAAAAACCACCTCGTACGGGGATAGTCCGGTTCTGGAATGAGCTACCATATGCATGTAAAAGAGGGCAACCGGCAAGGCTACCATCCAATCCACACCTTTTTCTTTACAGACCTTCGCTAGTCGTGTTTTTAGAGTCTGATTGTGTCTCTCGACGAGGCCTGCTGCCTCTGGATGTCGTACGCAATGGAACTTCCACTGGTACCCCAACAGGAGAGATACTTGTTTCATTAATCGTTTCGTTTCGTTTCATTAATTCAGAAGAGAATGGCTGTCCATTATCTGAGTACACGACACGGGGCAAGCCGTATCGCGGGAAAAATTCACGGACCAACTGCTTAGCAGTGGTTACAGCAGTGTAATCTGGGACTGGGTACGCTTCTGTCCATCTAGATAGGGCACATACAACTACGAGGACATACTTGAATCCTCGACATCTGTCCATCTGAATATAATCCATCAGGAGGACTTCAAAAGGGTGGTCAGGAGGATGAAATCCACCTTGTTCCACGGGAATGCCTTTGCCTGGATTGAACTGACAACAGATCATGCAGGTACGCACTTTCTGTTTCACTGCTGCACGTAAATGCTTGTTGAACCAGATGTTCTGTATGCTGTCTAACATGGCTTTTTCTCCTAAGTGTGCTGGACTATGTGCCGTATTAATGATAGCTTGAACGATGGAGTCGGGGAGAAACCATGTGGCTTTGCCTTTCGTCATCCATCCCTGATCTGTCTGGACCCCTCCTTGTTCAGTCCATTTCTTGATTTCGTCTGAAGTGGCATGTGTCTGTATGTCGAGTACATCTTGTTAGGGATCCCTGACTGTCATGCAATTCGTCAGTGATAGTACTTCGGTCTTTACCGTGTCTGTGGGAATGTCTGTTCGAGTCTGTGCTGTAAATTTGGCTGTTCGATCAGCCAGGTCGTTACCCTGGGAAATAGTGTCAGTGACTTTAGTATGTGCTTTGCACTTCATGATGGCTATTTCTGTAGGCAAGTGTATTGCATCTAACAGAGCTTGAATGAGGGGACCATGCTGTATTTTGGCTCCATGGGAGGTCAGAAAACCTCTCTCTTGCCAGAGGACACCGAAGTCGTGAACGACTCCGAATGCATACTGTGAATCTGTGTATATGTTTACTTTCAGGTTCTTGGCTCGTATGCAGGCTTGGGTCAGAGCAATGAGCTCTGCTGCTTGGGCAGACAAGGTGTCAATACGTTGTGTTTCTATGACTTCAGTATCGGTGGTCAGTGCATATGCGGCCACTAACTCTCCTGTACTTGTTCTCATACATGAACCATCCACATAAAGTGTCAGGTCTGGATTGGGCAATGCAATGTCTGTCAAGTCCTGTCTTGGTTTCGTCACTGTGTTAATGACTTCCACACAGTCATGTGGTGCAGGGTCTGTCATGTTCGAGGGTAAAAGTGTAGCAGGGTTTAAAGTATTGCAACGTCTGATCTCTATGTGTGGCTGGAACAGTGTCAATTCATATCCTGTCAATCTTGCTATGGTCAAGTGTTGTGTCTGTGTCCTGTTTAAGAGAACTTCCACTGAGTGTGGAACCTGTACTGTCAGGGGGTGTCCTAACACTATGGAGTCGCTTTGTCTGATTGCTAGAGCTGTTGCTGCAACTGATTTGAGGCACACAGGCAGAGCCTGGGCCACTGGATCCAATGTACTAGAAAAGTAAGCACAAGGCTTGTGTTTTCCTGCTTGATCCTGTGTGAGAACAGATAATGCTGTGCCATCGCGTTCAGTGACAAAAAGTGTAAAAGGTTTGCTGTAACATGGGGTCGCTAATACTGGTGCTTGACATAGAGCTTTCTTCAGTTCATCAAAAGCAAGTGTATGTTCCTGAGTCCAAGGGAGGACTGTCGAAGTCGCTGCCTCCTGTGTTGTCAACTGTATGAGTGGTTTGGCTATATATGCATACTGAGGAATCCATTGTCTGCAGTAAGAAGTGAGGCCAATGAAAGCCCGTACTTCCTTTTGTGTCTTTGGCTGTGGAAGATGTGCAATTAACTGAATGCGGTCAGGTGTCAACTGTCTACCCCTCTTGGACAGCAAGTGACCAAGGTACTCAACTTGCTGGACACAGAATTGTAGCTTTGAAGGGGACACTTTGTGCCCCTTCTCTGCCAGGAAGTATAAGACTGTCAGTGATGCACGTTCGCAGTCTCGTTCTGTCCGCGCTGTGATCAATAGATCATCAACGTATTGGAGCAGTGCAGTGTCAGTAGGCATGTGAATACTGTCTAGTTGTCGTTTTAGTGCTTGACTGTAAATACTAGGACTTTCTGTGAACCCTTGAGGAGCCCTTGCAAATTTGAAGCTTCGGCCATTTAAACAGAATCCGAAAAGGTACTGGCTTTGTGGATGGATTGGGACACTAAAGAAGGCGTTCTTGAGATCTATCACAGTAAAGAACGCTGCTTCGGAATCAATTGCAGTCAATAGGGAAGAAATGTCTGGGACCACTGGGTACTGGGGTATTATACACTTGTTCAGTTCTCGGAGGTCAATCACTAATCTGTAAACCGGTGGTGCATTTGGGTCAGTTTGTTTAAGAATCGGAATGATAGGAGAATTACATACATTGGAGTCAGTTTCTACAACCACTCCTTGTACAATGAGTTCGTCAACAATTTTCAGTAAGGCTACTACAGCCTCAGGTGGTAACTTGTATTGTCGGATTCGTGGCAGTACAACTCCTTGCTTGAGTGTGACACGATATGGTGTAATGTGCATGTAACCTACATCAGTCGGACCTTGTGCCCATAAATGCTGTGGTACATTCTGAAGTCTGGGATCAAAATCTCTCAACACATAATGACCTTTAAAATCACGTAAAAACAATCTCACTCCTTCCGGAGAACAACAAATCACTGCTCCTAGTTCTTTCAACGTTTTTATACCAAGCAAGTTCTCTGGACATGATTTCGTAAGCAACAAGTCTGTAGTGCGGGACAATGGACCAACTTCTAGGGAAACTGGCTTTGACACTTCGTTAACAATAGGCTTTCCTGAAAATCCCAGGGAAATATTCCGTGAGCCTGAGAGGGGTGCCCCTGGAACCTCGTCGTGACTGATGGTAGTTCTGCTCGCCCCTGTGTCAATCAGAAATTTTCTGTCTTTCCCTAATACATGACTATGCACATAGGGACCCTCTTGATCTACAGGAACCTCGATAAGGGGCAAGCCAACCTCCCTCTCTAGGCCGTTTTATGAATACTGTTGATAATCTGGGTAATCTGACTGTGCATACTGGTACATTTGTTGCGTGACATGTTGTGTGGCAGCTATGGGTTGGGGTACAGCTACTGCCTGTTGTGCATTCTGTGGAGGTTGCGTGTTCTGCGGGATGTGTTCCTGTCTAGGAGAACGTGGTCTTTCTTTCGTCTTGCCTGTAGCTATATTGTGTTTCAGGACAGCACATTCATTTATATAGTGACCTGGCTGTTTGCAATAGTTGCAGTTCCCTTTGACAGGTGCCGCGCCCTTTCTCTGGCCATCGGCGGCTGGAACTGATTGGGGAACTAGTACTTTCATTTTCGTGTCTTTCATGCGTCTCTTTTCGTGTTCCTGTTCTTCTCTAATTCGGTTCTGGTGGTACTGTAACATTTGGCAAGGGCTATTAGCTTGCCAGGTACTTTCAACCTTCAGTACTCTATTTTTAATCTGGGGTAAGGAATTCTCTACTAATTTGGTCACAAACAGATTTGGGTACGATTCACTACTTGTCTTCAGGCCGCTATTAATAATAAAACATTTTTCAAATCTAGAATAGAAATCACTAGTGTCTTCATCTTGTTTCTGTTTGCAGGCTGAAATAGCATCCCAATCTTCCTTTTTGGTAGTCAATAATCTCGGCAAAACCTGTATCAATAGCTCGGGTAATTCTTTAGCTTTATCCCCAAGACCAGTACCAGGAGTTTGTGTATTATCCTCGTCTTCTAATTCTGCCCAGTTAATCTTTTTCTCTCCCACCTCCCATTCTTTTTCTTTCAGTTTTTCGTAAATGCCTGCTGGTAACAGGACTTTCAACATTTTAATCGTATCAACATATGTATACTCCCCCATGCGGAGCATGTCTTTTAATTCTCGGTGGAACCCTGCTGGGTCTTTATCATGGCAGGGCAGTAATTTTTTCATTTCGAATAATTCCATTTTCGTCAAGTGGGTAAACGTATACTCGTTGAAGCTCACCCCCGTAGTTCTAACGGGATGAACCTCTCGTAGGGGATTCTGTCTGTCTATGTAAAAGGTCTTTCTTTCTCGGTGTGGAACAGAAATCAAGTGTGGAGTCAGGAATGTCATGTATTTATGTCGTTGATCTAGAATGACGTTAATTAATTCGGTACCTAGACCTCTCCATCTTGCTAGGAGTAAATCGTCCAATAATTTATACAGGGGACCTGGATCAGAATGCTGACTCTCGTACAGTGTGATGAGATGTTGAGTCATGTAAATACCAGCTAAACGCTGTTCTTCCGGAGGAAGACTCAAAAATGTTTGCGCTACTATGTCATCCTTATATATGTTAGAATTGCCAGCCCATTGAACTGCTGACCGGGCTAGTTCCTGTTCATGCATAGTACTAAGTTCGTTACTCCCTACTCGTTTTTTCAATGCCTGGTCAGTGGCTTGGAATATGTGTTCAAGGGAATATTGTTCTGGTATGGGAGACAGAGAACGTTTCTTGTATTCTAGGCGTATGGGTCTATCAAAAGGTCTTGCCCTACCTACGTAATGTATTTTACTTGTGTCCTCAATTACTGAATCATCGTCCTCTGAGACTTGGTTATCCTCTTTCTCAGCGTTTTCTCGGCCTGTTCTTTCTTGTGTATCTCAAGAATTTCTTTACGAATTTTTCTGTACATTGCGTCTACACAACTCTGTTTATCATGTTTACCAGCAGCTATGTTGTCACTCCAGTTTGTCATGACTTTAGTTACTTCTTTATTTGGTTGGTCTTGTTCCCTGATCAAACAATTAATCAAAAACTGTAAGAGCATACGTTGAAGCTCCACTTTTCTATGTGCCATGGCCTCGTGAATACTTTCTCGTCCCTCCCCCGTTCTAATGAAGTGGTATATTTTGTCTAAATGTTCTTTCAAGCCTGGTAAAATAAGCAAATAATCTGCAACGCGTCTTAAACGTATTGAGTATATGAGCATTGGACCCTCCCCCGGTACTGGATCATATATACAATCAGTAATGAACTGTCTAAGGGATTGGTATGTAGCTGCTTTTGGCGTGTGCTGTAGTGCTAAATCTCGTAGTGATGATCGTTTTAATGGAGGCGGGGTGGAGGGACCCCCTCCCGCTGCTCCTAAACTGGAATCGCCTAGGCTTGAATCGGCTTTTACTGGCAGCGCTGTCGCTGGTAATGCGGGTTGATCTTGTACTACGGGTGCTGTGTGAAAAGGATTGGTAGGGGGGTCCGTGGCAGGAGGAACAGTGGGGGGATTGGTATTATTGATAGGGTTGGGAGGAGGATTAGTAGGAGGTACATTTACATTCACATACTCTGGAGCAGCGTCATCTAAATAGGAGGAAAGAAAAATGTCCGCTGCGGTCTGTTTATGACTACGGAGTTCAGTCGGGATCAGTAGTGGCGGCAAATTACTGGATACTTCTGGGGTCACTTTAGGTAGGCCCTCGGTGAGGAGGGGATACATGCCTTTAATAAGGGCATTTCTTTGTCTGTCCAATTGTTCTGCTTTAACCCGTTCACCTTCTACTAGTAGTTCTTTTTCTTGGGCCTTTTCTGATGCTTCTCTACTTCTCTCTGCTTTCTTAATTTCTTTCTCTGTTCTTCTATGCGCTTCTTTACACCACAATTCTATGGCATCTTTCTGGGATTGTCTGGCTTTCTTTTTCCACAGTGCTTCCTCTACTCTAATGATGCAATCAGCATCCCATGTCCCTGAGACAGGCCATCTATATTTTTCTTCCAGATCCTTCGTGTAATCTACCCATAAATCTAAGTACAGTATGGCATCTAAGCCATGTTTATGATACATAAAATGTCCGGGAGTGTCCCTAGGCGGGACTGGAACTGCCTCTTCGAGTATCCCTTTCCTGGTTCCTATCTGACGTAATTTCGAAAACAGCGGCATGTTTGAACTAGCTTGAACGAAAACACAATAAGCACAATAATAGACTGCAAACAATCATTCATACCCCGACATTAAAACATTACAGATACTACCTGGTACATAGAATAACACAATTCTAAAAATCTCGATGCACTTCTAGAACAGTACAGTCATACCGGTCTCATAAAGAGACACGTAATACCGCATCCACCTAAATGGACACGTCTTTACCGGATCTGTGTACCCAGACCCGTCTTGACCGGGCTCAAATAAATGAACCCGTCTATATGCGTTCCCAACAACGGTACTCACCGGGAAGCAAAACTGAAGGCCTCGGAAACTCGATACTGGACTGGACTGCTACGGCTTCTTGCTGCTACACATGCGCCTCGGAACAGGTGGGCCTTCGGATACCTCGGACCTTGCTCTCTCGGCTTGGGCTCTGGTCGGGACAGTCCGCAATACTCACCGCCTCGTGTGGATGCCTGGTCGCAGTCTCCGTCTCCTCCGTGGGCCTGAGGGAGTTAGCAGGAAAACCCGCGGATGTGCACAGTATGGGTCCGTCACGGCTGTAGAAGGGGTCAGGGGGCTGCACTTACATCGCCGGCGCGTGGGGAAGGGGACTCGTCCCTATTCGGGCGCCAGAATTATGTGGTAAATAAAATTACCCGGACTATTTTTCTATGCATTAATAACAATAACAATAGCTCATAAAAATGAGAGGCAGAGTCCGTGGTATCTGAGTTAAAAGGGCTTTAATTCAAATGACTGGAGTCATTGAGAATCGGGTTCCATCACCACTAAGGTTCAGGAAGGGATATCTAACGTTTTATTAACATCACACATTATATATAGTAAAACCTCATAATTGCAATGAATACAGTAGGCGGAACACTCCAGGCGGAGCAAGTGAAAAGAGAGAGATAAGAACATATGGGCGTAAAAGAAGGCGTGTAAGGAGGCGTACACGTAGGTGTGCACTTGATGAGTCATAGAAGTGTCATAGGTGGGTGGATGCATAGAGGAGGTCTGCAGGGTCAGCAGAAACTTTTACCCTACATGTGCGCGCAACTGGTCATGACGTGAGATTGACGTGTAACTGGGGAGAGCTGGGGGTCGACTTTAGCACTAGTAGAGGAGTCTGGAGTCTGGGATGTCAGAACGACCTGCACCTTTGGCATATCTGATATCTTGTGTTTGGAGGATGTATTGTCTGAAGTAAAGGTCTCTTGAACAGAGGCCGTTCCTCATTAAATGCTAGTGTGTGCATATATTGCGTGGGGCCATGGGCCTACTATGGCAACGGGATCAGTAAATCACTTGCATGGAGACAGGAAGGCTAGGCCCTATGCTCTGCAGGCGGAAATATGTTTACCTATTTCACTAGACTGGAATGTGTTTTTGCGGAGGCTGAGCAGATAACTGTAGGCAAAATACCGTCTTGGCAGGCAGGCCAGGCCGGGCACCTCTCGGCTGAGCAGGAAGTGAGGGAGAGGTCAGGGATGCATACCTAAACTGCAGCTTTCAGAGTCAGAAGAGGCTCGGAGCCTGAATTCAGGGCCTGGCTCAGCTGGGCCACAAAAACGTGTGCTTCGCGATATTTAAACGTGTACCATGTAAATGCATTGGCAATATAGGCCTCAGTGCAGAATTAACGTTTCATTCAAGAAAGGCCGAATAACTGACATGCTAACATTAGACGGAAATGCAGGGGCATTATTATGACAGGCACGGGAAGGGAATTACATGCTAACATGGACATACATGGGGCATAGGTATGTGGATAGGGTGGGAGGGAGGGGACACACTGACTACCTAAAATTTCTGTTTCCTCATCTGAAGGGACCTCCTCTCTGTCTTTGGGGGTAGAAGTTAGAGTAGCCGTAGGAATGGAAGGATCTATTGCCTCGAGCAAAGTAGTGTCTGGAGGAAGGCATACCGCGGCCAGGGAACTGACCCCTTGTTTTCCCGGCCCTTCCAAAAACCCTATCATTGAAAACTTTTCTAATCTCATTTTGTGATTTCTGCATGGAACTAAAAATTCCAACAAATTTCGCCATCTCCTTAATGAAACTGTCGCCAAAAAGTTGGCCTTGAGAGGAAGCTCCTCCTTCCTTATTGGCAAGTTCTATGAGCTTTGGATCAAGTTTTAAAAGGATACTTTTCCTTCTCTCGTTAGACAAGGCTGTGTTCCCGTTACCGAGAAGTCAAATGGCCCTTTGTGCCCATACTCTTAGTTCTTTTGGATCAACCTTGTCATTGTTTATGTAGGCAGATTCAGCCATTTTAAAAATCTTTGTAAGTGGGCCAATGATGTCAAGAAGTCTGCCCTGACAGGACTTCAGGCCTCTGTCCAGGCCTCTTCTGGGGTCTTTACCACTTTTGTTAATAAAGGACACCACTTTGGGGTCAAGTTCTGGGGTTTTAGTAGTCATATCAGGGAGAGACGGGCGAGGGTATTCAGCCCGTAGGCGCGATCTAACCTCTTTAGGCATCTCTCTTCATAGCCAAAAGGTAATGTATTTGGCACTTTGTTGGGAGGGGGCCCATTCGGGTGAGAGGGGGTGTTTTATCAATAGGTGATCGAACATAACATCCCCAAATGGGTCAGTAAATTAGGACCCAGAGGCCAAAGACGCCTTTCCAGATATCCCCTTTTGGATAGTTTGAACATCTTCGTCATCTGAGTTAAACTCCGAAGAGCAGGATAAGTCGACATCAGGTACGTAAGATTGATCCTCATCAGATTCGCTGTCAATAGGGACAATCGGGCCGTCATGCCCATCCGCAGTGTCAAGTACAATGAGTCTATCACTGGCGTCATCCAGTATGTCTTCAAATACCCTTTTTGACTTCTTTGATTTTTTGTAAGGTTGGTCTGAGGATGGTCTTTTTTTCTGAGGTATATCTTGCTAAGAGGAGCAACCAGGTTCGCTAGAAAACTTTTTATAAAGGTTCTCTATCTTGTTTTTGATGGTGTCATCGAGCGACCCCACCAGTTTACCTAGAGCCTTATTTATCAGATCTTCTAATTTAGTCTGAACTAATGAATCTAATTCCTGTTCCTGTTTTGACATCCTTGTTTTGGTTTTTATATGTTAAATAAACTTATAATAAATTATTAATTTAATATAGCCAATAAATCAGTAGAGATTAATTAAAATTAGCTATATAATAAACTGATAAGAAATGAATAATTTAATATATAGCCAAAAAATCAGTAGAGATTAATTAAAATTAGCTATATAAAATCTGACAAAGAGGGGCTATTTAGCATAAAATCTGGAAAGCAGGGGGCAGGTAATGCTGAAAGGTGAGCCTCATCGAAGTAGAGCGTCATTTGCGGTTGGAAATGCTTTGAAACAACAGTCAAAGCACTCATAAGGGTCTTTCCTTTAATAAACCAAAAAGAGGCTTGAATGGCAGAGAGTGAAGAAGGTTCCCGGTTCGGTCGCGTTGGTAATAGCGGCCGCACCGGGTCTGAAGCAGTATCTGGTCCCAGGAAGGGAAGGTGAGGGGGGGTGGGTTTCCCAACCTGAAAGCGCCGTTTGTTTATTTATAACAAGTAAGCACTGGTAAGTTTGCCGGTCGCGTAGGAGTGCATTAAAATGTGGCTTGCCCACGAGGCTGAGATGTGAGTCAAAGCCCCAGTGCATATTAGCAGCGCGTGCACGCGGGGCCGCGAGACGAGGCTCGAGGTCCCGGTGCGTCTTTTAAAAAAGTGCGAGTCCTACATGAAAGGTATGCTAGCGAGGTCTCAGTAGCGTTTCAAGAGGGGGCAAGCTAGGACTTTGAGGAGGGACAAAGAGAGTGGAATGTTTATGAATGGGGATTGAGTGTGAAAAGCCCAAAAGGTGATCAAAATGGCATAGCTTGAGGACAGAAAAGAAATGTGGTAAAGAAAACAGCCTAAAGAGCGGTAAACATAAGACCTAGAAATATTAAAACAGCCTAAAGAGTGGTAAACATAAGGTATATAGATACTAAGCACTTAAGAACA
The DNA here is from genome assembly GCF_964263255.1 of Lissotriton vulgaris. Taxonomy (NCBI): domain Eukaryota; kingdom Metazoa; phylum Chordata; class Amphibia; order Caudata; family Salamandridae; genus Lissotriton; species Lissotriton vulgaris. The sequence goes on along the minus strand of NC_141695.1, from coordinate 147,991,313 downwards.
GTATCAGTCATTAGTAAGGGTGGGCGTAGTTTGCGAAGTAGCGCTACGGGAAGCTACGTGAAGCTACGCAAAGTGCACTTCCCACTACTCGAACTTCACGTAGCACTACGCGAGCTGCATAGTAGCATGTTCGCACTGTGCAAGATGCATTTTCAATAATTGCACAGTGCGGACAAGCATTCGGCACTGTGCAATCATTGAAAACGGTATCTTGTACATTGCGAGCTGTAGTTTTCTGCTGCTCGAGTAGATTTTTACTCGAGTGGCAGGTTTCTCAACGCGAACTGGTAGTTTGTCATTGCGAGCGGTCGCGAGCATGCGCAACCACTCGAATTCAGAAACCTGACCCCTCCGCGTTGAGAATCTCGCAGGGATGTCATTTTGCTTGCTCGCGGTCTCGAACATGACGTTGACGACGGCGAACAAGCAAAAAATGACGGCTGCACTATGCTACGCTGCACTACGCGTGTTCGCACTGTGCTACGTGCAGCTCGCGTAGTGCGAAGTTGCGCAAACTTCGCAAACTATGCGAGGGTAGCGTAGTGCTTCGCCCAGGGTGAGTCATTAGTCATTGGAAAGTATAAGTCATTAATAAGAGGAGACGAAAAGGTCTACTTATCTGGTGAGCAGCAGCAATAAAAAAAGGAAGATGGCTGCCTGTTGCTGGATTACATAGATGTTCAGAATGTTTTGAATGTTCTAAATTCTTCTAATTGTTGCTGCTGTGTGAGCTGGCAATAAAAGGGGATTGCATAATATTGCCATAAAATGTAGATTTTCCACAGCCTACTGAAAAGAAAATCTGGATTTTATTAAAGACACGGAGGCTCAGATTATCCCACCATTTATACCCGCCCGGGTAAACTAATGTCTTAGCTATTCTTTCTTTCAGAGTGACAATTTTGACCATGGATTTAATCTTTCCTCTCCTGGATGCATTCAACAGGAATTTCTTCGGGTTAAAGTTTATTTCGTTCGCAGCGCCAATAAAAGAAGGAAGATGGCTGCCTGGTCCTCAATCCCTATTTCCCGGAGCCTGTCAACCAGTCTGCGAGGAGAAAACCATATCAAAGGTTGCCGTAAGGTCCAGGAGGATCAGTAGGGTGGTATGACCCGCTTCAACCTGTTGTTGGATGTTGTTAAAGACAACGGTTAAGGCCGTCTCCGTACTGTGTTCACTCCTGAAAACATGCTGCGAGCCATCGAGCAGTTGGTATTTCTCAAAGTAAGAACTGAAGTGGCGGTTAAGATGTTTTTCCAAGATTTTAGCTGGAACAGGTAACGGGGAAAGAGGTTGATAGTTTTTCAATTCTGTCGGGTCTAGAGAGGCCTTCTTTAGGAGCGGTTTTACCACCGCCATTTTCCATGCGGTGGGAAATTGGCCAGAAGAGATGACAGTATTAAGGATGGTGGTCAGAGGTGGTAAAATGGCCTCCCTTCCTAACTTCAGGATCTTAAGAGGACAGGGTTCAAGGCGGAGCCAGATCTAATGCCACCTAACAACAAATCAGTATCCTCTTGGAGAATAGATTCTTCAACTGTACAACCAGGAAATCTGAAGGAGGATCAGAATTAGCTTCCGCAGAGTTTAAATTCTCCAAGGAGGAGTAGATGCCCTCAATTTTGCCATTAGAAAAACCTGCCATTTTATCGCAAAGGTCCTGAGAGACCTCTGTGTTGACATTGGTCTTGGGAGTTAAAAGGGAGTTAATCATGATGAAAAGTTCCCTTGGAGATCTCATGGATTCCGTCATCATGGAATAATAGGATACCTTTTCTTCATTGATAGCTTGCTTGTATTCTCTTAACCTAAGTTTATGCAGATCCCTTTCAACTATAGTGGAATCGCTGCACCACTTTCTTTCCTGATGACGGCAGACCTGTCGACGCTTTCTCAATGTCTCAGGAGAACCAAGGGGCTGAGAGGCGCTTTCTTGCCACATAGTGTTTCTTGAGAGGGGCAAGGGAATCCAGCGCTGCCGTCAACCAATTGGAAAAATCATCATACACAGCATTACCATCAGTGTGCGGACAGCAGAAATTGCTGAGAGTATTGAAGAGATCCTCCTCACTAATCGGACTGACGTTACTCTTCAACTCCACCCTGTTCTTAAGGTTAGGGTCTATGTTAGAAACTGACATTTCCAGAGTAAAAGGGATGGAAAAATGGTCAGACCAGGAAAGTGGAATAGGATCCATGACCTCTATCCTAGGATCATTTAAAAAAAAAACATCCTAAACATGTCTTGCTGTATGCGTGGCACTCTTCTACTCTGGCAGAGCCTGTGTCAATCGCCTCCAGGTAGGATTTATTTGTGCCCCGCAATGCAGTAACATTGGAGTTGTAAGTGAGTAGTTTGTGATTCAAACACCATGAACTCTGCAGAGGAGAGCCTCCAGGGAGGAGCTGCGATTAAACGATTGGGGAATGGTCGGAAAGCGCCGCCACCCTAATAAATACATCCTCAGTGGACGCTGTGACTCTAGGCGTCTTCCAGAAGAGATCTATGCGAGCATACGTTTGATGCACTCCCGAGAAAATTGTGTAATACTGGGCCAACGGAAAGCAACGATGCCAGGCATCAGTAAGACCCGCCTCTCCCAATATTTGGAACATTGTGTCAGAGATCGATCTCGAATGTCCCACCCTAAGCACAGACCTGTCCAAGCATGCATCCAGGACTAAATTAAAACCCCGACCGATTGCTAAGTCTTCGTCGGGCGACTCCAGGAGCAGGCTGACCGCATCCCATAAAAATGCCTCTTGGTGGTTATTGGGGATATAGACTGCAGCTATTGTGTGGACACGCTCTCCTATTAACACCCATGGGGCCAGGAGGCAGCCAGCAACCTCTGTGTGGATCCCAATGATGGTCCCCTGAAAGTGTGTGGTGAGGAGGATCACCACCCCGCCTTCTTTCCCGGCCCCGATGAGAAGTATTGTCTATCGAACCATTTGGACCTAAGCCTCTTCCAGTCGGCCCACATGAGGTGGGTCTCTTGGAAGAGACATATATCGCATTTAGCACCCTTCAACAAGGCAAGAAGTGCGTGAAGCTTTACAGGCGAGTTAAAGCCCTGGACGTTGAAGCTCATAATAATCACTTTAAGTTTTGTCATGGTGTATAGTGGGGGTGTATATCTGCACATTTGTCAAGCTCCCTTCATTTTCTGGTAGGGTGGGAGTCGGCCACATACCCAGCAATCTGTTACATTGCTGGTCTGGTGAGAATGATGTAACATACGGATGAAAGTGTTGTTGCGCAGTGCTAGTCGATAGGATAATTCGTGAGGTGGCAGGTCACTGAATGTGTGCTCTACAGTGTCATTGAAAGAAGAATGTACGTGTGAACCAAGAGGAGGAAAGAAAACATGTAGCGTCAAGCTCATACATATAATCGATATACTCAAAAAAACATAACGATCAGAGTAACTATGCATCTACTGCGTAAGTTCTTGCAGTATTTTTCTTTCATTTCTGTCCGCCTATCTCTCTGACTATTTGGGTCTACGATCTTATACATGTCAGGAACCTGTCTAACCGCTTCACCTGAGGGGGACTTAAACAATTAAACGCTGTCTGACTTACTAGACCGTAACTTAGACCTGTACTCCTGTTGCGGAGTTTTTTCTAGCAAAGGGAGTTTAGTGTCAATATCGGAACAGTTCTCTGAAACTTTTGCCAAACAGTCCTTAGAATCCTTTACCGAGCCAAGTCCATGGAATCGTTTGATGTGGTGGGCATGGATCCAGCCCTTACGGCCCTCGACCTTGACGGCGGTCCTCGTGGTTAACAACACTAACTTCGGCTCACGCCAACGGGGCTCCAGAGGGCTTGAGCGGTCGAAGTTACGAATGCAAACCAAATCTCCTGGAACGATTTCGTGGCTTTTCACCTGGGTGTTGTCGGGGAAGGCAGCGGCAACCTGTGAACGACAAGAAAGTAGTGCAGACATCAAGGAAGCCAGGTAATCTGTCAGCATATTACTGTCAACATCGGTGATTCTGCGTGGCATAGGCGTACCCCACATATTCGGAGGTCTACCAAAAACCACCTCGTACGGGGATAGTCCGGTTCTGGAATGAGCTACCATACGCATGTAAAAGAGGGCAACCGGCAAGGCTACCATCCAATCCACACCTTTTTCTTTACAGACCTTCGCTAGTCGTGTTTTTAGAGTCTGATTGTGTCTCTCGACGAGGCCTGCTGCCTCTGGATGTCGTACGCAATGGAACTTCCACTGGTACCCTAACAGGAGAGATACTTGTTTCATTAATCGTTTCGTTTCGTTTCATTAATTCAGAAGAGAATGGCTGTCCATTATCTGAGTACACGACACGGGGCAAGCCGTATCGCGGGAAAAATTCACGGACCAACTGCTTAGCAGTGGTTACAGCAGTGTAATCTGGGACTGGGTACGCTTCTGTCCATCTAGATAGGGCACATACAACTACGAGGACATACTTGAATCCTCGACATCTGTCCATCTGAATATAATCCATCAGGAGGACTTCAAAAGGGTGGTCAGGAGGATGAAATCCACCTTGTTCCACGGGAATGCCTTTGCCTGGATTGAACTGACAACAGATCATGCAGGTACGCACTTTCTGTTTCGCTGCTGCACGTAAATGCTTGTTGAACCAGATGTTCTGTATGCTGTCTAACATGGCTTTTTCTCCTAAGTGTGCTGGACTATGTGCCGTATTAATGATAGCTTGAACGATGGAGTCGGGGAGAAACCATGTGGCTTTGCCTTTCGTCATCCATCCCTGATCTGTCTGGACCCCTCCTTGTTCAGTCCATTTCTTGATTTCGTCTGAAGTGGCATGTGTCTGTATGTCGAGTACATCTTGTTAGGGATCCCTGACTGTCATGCAATTCGTCAGAGATAGTACTTCGGTCTTTACCGTGTCTGTGGGAATGTCTGTTCGAGTCTGTGCTGTAAATTTGGCTGTTCGATCAGCCAGGTCGTTACCCTGGGAAATAGTGTCAGTGACTTTAGTATGTGCTTTGCACTTCATGATGGCTATTTCTGTAGGCAAGTGTATTGCATCTAACAGAGCTTGAATGAGGGGACCATGCTGTATTTTGGCTCCATGGGAGGTCAGAAAACCTCTCTCTTGCCAGAGGACACCGAAGTCGTGAACGACTCCGAATGCATACTGTGAATCTGTGTATATGTTTACTTTCAGGTTCTTGGCTCGTATGCAGGCTTGGGTCAGAGCAATGAGCTCTGCTGCTTGGGCAGACAAGGTGTCAATACGTTGTGTTTCTATGACTTCAGTATCGGTGGTCAGTGCATATGCGGCCACTAACTCTCCTGTACTTGTTCTCATACATGAACCATCCACATAAAGTGTCAGGTCTGGATTGGGCAATGCAATGTCTGTCAAGTCCTGTCTTGGTTTCGTCACTGTGTTAATGACTTCCACACAGTCATGTGGTGCAGGGTCTGTCATGTTCGAGGGTAAAAGTGTAGCAGGGTTTAAAGTATTGCAACGTCTGATCTCTATGTGTGGCTGGAACAGTGTCAATTCATATCCTGTCAATCTTGCTATGGTCAAGTGTTGTGTCTGTGTCCTGTTTAAGAGAACTTCCACTGAGTGTGGAACCTGTACTGTCAGGGGGTGTCCTAACACTATGGAGTCGCTTTGTCTGATTGCTAGAGCTGTTGCTGCAACTGATTTGAGGCACACAGGCAGAGCCTGGGCCACTGGATCCAATGTACTAGAAAAGTAAGCACAAGGCTTGTGTTTTCCTGCTTGATCCTGTGTGAGAACAGATAATGCTGTGCCATCGCGTTCAGTGACAAAAAGTGTAAAAGGTTTGCTGTAACATGGGGTCGCTAATACTGGTGCTTGACATAGAGCTTTCTTCAGTTCATCAAAAGCAAGTGTATGTTCCTGAGTCCAAGGGAGGACTGTCGAAGTCGCTGCCTCCTGTGTTGTCAACTGTATGAGTGGTTTGGCTATATATGCATACTGAGGAATCCATTGTCTGCAGTAAGAAGTGAGGCCAATGAAAGCCCGTACTTCCTTTTGTGTCTTTGGCTGTGGAAGATGTGCAATTAACTGAATGCGGTCAGGTGTCAACTGTCTACCCCTCTTGGACAGCAAGTGACCAAGGTACTCAACTTGCTGGACACAGAATTGTAGCTTTGAAGGGGACACTTTGTGCCCCTTCTCTGCCAGGAAGTATAAGACTGTCAGTGATGCACGTTCGCAGTCTCGTTCTGTCCGCGCTGTGATCAATAGATCATCAACGTATTGGAGCAGTGCAGTGTCAGTAGGCATGTGAATACTGTCTAGTTGTCGTTTTAGTGCTTGACTGTAAATACTAGGACTTTCTGTGAACCCTTGAGGAGCCCTTGCAAATTTGAAGCTTCGGCCATTTAAACAGAATCCGAAAAGGTACTGGCTTTGTGGATGGATTGGGACACTAAAGAAGGCGTTCTTGAGATCTATCACAGTAAAGAACGCTGCTTCGGAATCAATTGCAGTCAATAGGGAAGAAATGTCTGGGACCACTGGGTACTGGGGTATTATACACTTGTTCAGTTCTCGGAGGTCAATCACTAATCTGTAAACCGGTGGTGCATTTGGGTCAGTTTGTTTAAGAATCGGAATGATAGGAGAATTACATACATTGGAGTCAGTTTCTACAACCACTCCTTGTACAATGAGTTCGTCAACAATTTTCAGTAAGGCTACTACAGCCTCAGGTGGTAACTTGTATTGTCGGATTCGTGGCAGTACAACTCCTTGCTTGAGTGTGACACGATATGGTGTAATGTGCATGTAACCTACATCAGTCGGACCTTGTGCCCATAAATGCTGTGGTACATTCTGAAGTCTGGGTTCAAAATCTCTCAACACATAATGACCTTTAAAATCACGTAAAAACAATCTCACTCCTTCCGGAGAACAACAAATCACTGCTCCTAGTTCTTTCAACGTTTTTATACCAAGCAAGTTCTCTGGACATGATTTCGTAAGCAACAAGTCTGTAGTGCGGGACAATGGACCAACTTCTAGGGAAACTGGCTTTGACACTTCGTTAACAATAGGCTTTCCTGAAAATCCCAGGGAAATATTCTGTGAGCCTGAGAGGGGTGCCCCTGGAACCTCGTCGTGACTGATGGTAGTTCTGCTCGCCCCTGTGTCAATCAGAAATTTTCTGTCTTTCCCTAATACATGACTATGCACATAGGGACCCTCTTGATCTACAGGAACCTCGATAAGGGGCAAGCCAACCTCCCTCTCTAGGCCGTTTTATGAATACTGTTGATAATCTGGGTAATCTGACTGTGCATACTGGTACATTTGTTGTGTGACATGTTGTGTGGCAGCTATGGGTTGGGGTACAGCTACTGCCTGTTGTGCATTCTGTGGAGGTTGCGTGTTCTGCGGGATGTGTTCCTGTCTAGGAGAACGCGGTCTTTCTTTCATCTTGCCTGTAGCTATATTGTGTTTCAGGACAGCACATTCATTTATATAGTGACCTGGCTGTTTGCAATAGTTGCAGTTCCCTTTGACAGGTGCCGCGCCCTTTCTCTGGCCATCGGCGGCTGGAACTGATTGGGGAACTAATACTTTCATTTTCGTGTCTTTCATGCGTCTCTTTTCGTGTTCCTGTTCTTCTCTAATTCGGTTCTGGTGGTACTGTAACATTTGGCAAGGGCTATTCGCTTGCCAGGTACTTTCAACCTTCAGTACTCTATTTTTAATCTGGGGTAAGGAATTCTCTACTAATTTGGTCACAAACAGATGTGGGTACGATTCACTACTTGTCTTCAGGCCGCTATTAATAATAAAACATTTTTCAAATCTAGAATAGAAATCACTAGTGTCTTCATCTTGTTTCTGTTTGCAGGCTGAAATAGCATCCCAATCTTCCTTTTTGGTAGTCAATAATCTCGGCAAAACCTGTATCAATAGCTCGGGTAATTCTTTAGCTTTATCCCCAAGACCAGTACCAGGAGTTTGTGTATTATCCTCGTCTTCTAATTCTGCCCAGTTAATCTTTTTCTCTCCCACCTCCCATTCTTTTTCTTTCAGTTTTTCGTAAATGCCTGCTGGTAACAGGACTTTCAACATTTTAATCGTATCAACATATGTATACTCCCCCATGCGGAGCATGTCTTTTAATTCTCGGTGGAACCCTGCTGGGTCTTTATCATGGCAGGGCAGTAATTTTTTCATTTCGAATAATTCCATTTTCGTCAAGTGGGTAAACGTATACTCGTTGAAGCTCACCCCCGTAGTTCTAACGGGATGAACCTCTCGTAGGGGATTCTGTCTGTCTATGTAAAAGGTCTTTCTTTCTCGGTGTGGAACAGAAATCAAGTGTGGGGTCAGGAATGTCATGTATTTATGTCGTTGATCTAGAATGACGTTAATTAATTCGGTACCTAGACCTCTCCATCTTGCTAGGAGTAAATCGTCCAATAATTTATACAGGGGACCTGGATCAGAATGCTGACTCTCGTACAGTGTGATGAGATGTTGAGTCATGTAAATACCAGCTAAACGCTGTTCTTCCGGAGGAAGACTCAAAAATGTTTGCGCTACTATGTCATCCTTATATATGTTAGAATTGCCAGCCCATTGAACTGCTGACCGGGCTAGTTCCTGTTCATGCATAGTACTAAGTTCGTTACTCCCTACTCGTTTTTTCAATGCCTGGTCAGTGGCTTGGAATATGTGTTCAAGGGAATATTGTTCTGGTATGGGAGACAGAGAACGTTTCTTGTATTCTAGGCGTATGGGTCTATCAAAAGGTCTTGCCCTACCTACGTAATGTATTTTACTCGTGTCCTCAATTACTGAATCATCGTCCTCTGAGACTTGGTTATCCTCTTTCTCAGCTTCTTTCTCGGCCTGTTCTTTCTTGTGTATCTCAAGAATTTCTTTACGAATTTTTCTGTACATTGCGTCTACACAACTCTGTTTATCATGTTTACCAGCAGCTATGTTGTCACTCCAGTTTGTCATGACTTTAGTTACTTCTTTATTTGGTTGGTCTTGTTCCCTGATCAAACAATTAATCAAAAACTGTAAGAGCATACGTTGAAGCTCCACTTTTTTATGTGCCATGGCCTCGTGAATACTTTCTCGTCCCTCCCCCGTTCTAATGAAGTGGTATATTTTGTCTAAATGTTCTTTCAAGCCTGGTAAAATAAGCAAATAATCTGCAACGCGTCTTAAACGTATTGAGTATATGAGCATTGGACCCTCCCCCGGTACTGGATCATATATACAATCAGTAAGGAACTGTCTAAGGGATTGGTATGTAGCTGCTTTTGGCGTGTGCTGTAGTGCTAAATCTCGTAGTGATGATCGTTTTAATAGAGGCGGGGTGGAGGGACCCCCTCCCGCTGCTCCTAAACTGGAATCGCCTAGGCTTGAATCGGCTTTTACTGGCAGCGCTGTCGCTGGTAATGCGGGTTGATCTTGTACTACGGGTGCTGTGCGAAAAGGATTGGTAGGGGGGTCCGTGGCAGGAGGAACAGTGGGGGGATTGGTATTATTGATAGGGTTGGGAGGAGGATTAGTAGGAGGTACATTTACATTCACATACTCTGGAGCAGCGTCATCTAAATAGGAGGAAAGAAAAATGTCCGCTGCGGTCTGTTTATGACTACGGAGTTCAGTCGGGATCAGTAGTGGCGGCAAATTACTGGATACTTCTGGGGTCACTTTAGGTAGGCCCTCGGTGAGGAGGGGATACATGCCTTTAATAAGGGCATTTCTTTGTCTGTCCAATTGTTCTGCTTTAAACCGTTCACCTTCTACTAGTAGTTCTTTTTCTTGGGCCTTTTCTGATGCTTCTCTACTTCTCTCTGCTTTCTTAATTTCTTTCTCTGTTCTTCTATGCGCTTCTTTACACCACAATTCTATGGCATCTTTCTGGGATTGTCTGGCTTTCTTTTTCCACAGTGCTTCCTCTACTCTAATGATGCAATCAGCATCCCATGTCCCTGAGACAGGCCATCTATATTTTTCTTCCAGATCCTTCGTGTAATCTACCCATAAATCTAAGTACAGTATGGCATCTAAGCCATGTTTATGATACATAAAATGTCCGGGAGTGTCCCTAGGCGGGACTGGAACTGCCTCTTCGAGTATCCCTTTCCTGGTTCCTATCTGACGTAATTTCGAAAACAGCGGCATGTTTGAACTAGCTTGAACGAAAACACAATAAGCACAATAATAGACTGCAAACAATCATTCATACCCCGACATTAAAACATTACAGATACTACCTGGTACATAGAATAACACAATTCTAAAAATCTCGATGCACTGCTAGAACAGTACAGTCATACCGGTCTCATAAAGAGACACGTAATACCGCATCCACCTAAATGGACACGTCTTTACCGGATCTGTGTACCCAGACCCGTCTTGACCGGGCTCAAATAAATGAACCCGTCTATATGCGTTCCCAACAACGGTACTCACCGGGAAGCAAAACTGAAGGCCTCGGAAACTCGATACTGGACTGGACTGCTACGGCTTCTTGCTGCTACACATGCGCCTCGGAACGGGTGGGCCTTCGGATACCTCGGACCTTGCTCTCTCGGCTTGGGCTCTGGTCGGGACAGTCCGCAATACTCACCGCCTCGTGTGGATGCCTGGTCGCAGTCTCCGTCTCCTCCGTGGGCCTGAGGGAGTTAGCAGGAAAACCCGCGGATGTGCACAGTATGGGTCCGTCACGGCTGTAGAAGGGGTCAGGGGGCTGCACTTACATCGCCGGCGCATGGGGAAGGGGACTCGTCCCTATTCGGGCGCCAGAATTATGTGGTAAATAAAATTACCCGGACTATTTTTCTATGCATTAATAACAATAACAATAGCTCATAAAAATGAGAGGCAGAGTCCGTGGTATCTGAGTTAAAAGGGCTTTAATTCAAATGACTGGAGTCATTGAGAATCGGGTTCCATCACCACTAAGGTTCAGGAAGGGATATCTAACGTTTTATTAACATCACACATTATATATAGTAAAACCTCATAATTGCAATGAATACAGTAGGCGGAACACTCCAGGCGGAGCAAGTGAAAAGAGAGAGATAAGAACATATGGGCGTAAAAGAAGGCGTGTAAGGAGGCGTACACGTAGGTGTGCACTTGATGAGTCATAGAAGTGTCATAGGTGGGTGGATGCATAGAGGAGGTCTGCAGGGTCAGCAGAAACTTTTACCCTACATGTGCGCGCAACTGGTCATGACGTGAGATTGACGTGTAACTGGGGAGAGCTGGGGGTCGACTTTAGCACTAGTGGAGGAGTCTGGAGTCTGGGATGTCAGAACGACCTGCACCTTTGGCATATCTGATATCTTGTGTTTGGAGGATGTATTGTCTGAAGTAAAGGTCTCTTGAACAGAGGCCGTTCCTCATTAAATGCTAGTGTGTGCATATATTGCGTGGGGCCATGGGCCTACTATGGCAACGGGATCAGTAAATCACTTGCATGGAGACAGGAAGGCTAGGCCCTATGCTCTGCAGGCGGAAATATGTTTACCTATTTCACTAGACTGGAATGTGTTTTTGCGGAGGCTGAGCAGATAACTGTAGGCAAAATACCGTCTTGGCAGGCAGGCCAGGCCGGGCACCTCTCGGCTGAGCAGGAAGTGAGGGAGAGGTCAGGGATGCATACCTAAACTGCAGCTTTCAGAGTCAGAAGAGGCTCGGAGCCTGAATTCAGGGCCTGGCTCAGCTGGGCCACAAAAACGTGTGCTTCGCGATATTTAAACGTGTACCATGTAAATGCATTGGCAATATAGGCCTCAGTGCAGAATTAACGTTTCATTCAAGAAAGGCCGAATAACTGACATGCTAACATTAGACGGAAATGCAGGGGCATTATTATGACAGGCACGGGAAGGGAATTACATGCTAACATGGACATACATGGGGCATAGGTATGTGGATAGGGTGGGAGGGAGGGGACACACTGACTACCTAAAATTTCTGTTTCCTCATCTGAAGGGACCTCCTCTCTGTCTTTGGGGGTAGAAGTTAGAGTAGCCGTAGGAATGGAAGGATCTATTGCCTCGAGCAAAGTAGTGTCTGGAGGAAGGCATACCGCGGCCAGGGAACTGACCCCTTGTTTTCCCGGCCCTTCCAAAAACCCTATCATTGAAAACTTTTCTAATCTCATTTTGTGATTTCTGCATGGAACTAAAAATTCCAACAAATTTCGCCATCTCCTTAATGAAACTGTCGCCAAAAAGTTGGCCTTGAGAGGAAGCTCCTCCTTCCTTATTGGCAAGTTCTATGAGCTTTGGATCAAGTTTTAAAAGGATACTTTTCCTTCTCTCGTTAGACAAGGCTGTGTTCCCGTTACCGAGAAGTCAAATGGCCCTTTGTGCCCATACTCTTAGTTCTTTTGGATCAACCATGTCATTGTTTATGTAGGCAGATTCAGCCATTTTAAAAATCTTTGTAAGTGGGCCAATGATGTCAAGAAGTCTGTCCTGACAGGACTTCAGGCCTCTGTCCAGGCCTCTTCTGGGGTCTTTACCACTTTTGTTAATAAAGGACACCACTTTGGGGTCAAGTTCTGGGGTTTTAGTAATCATATCAGGGAGAGACGGGCGAGGGTATTCAGCCCGTAGGCGCGATCTAACCTCTTTAGGCATCTCTCTTCATAGCCAAAAGGTAATGTATTTGGCACTTTGTTGGGAGGGGGTCCATTCGGGTGAGAGGGGGTGTTTTATCAATAGGTGATCGAACATAACATCCCCAAATGGGTCAGTAAATTAGGACCCAGAGGCCAAAGACGCCTTTCCAGATATCCCCTTTTGGATAGTTTGAACATCTTCGTCATCTGAGTTAAACTCCGAAGAGCAGGATAAGTCGACATCAGGTACGTAAGATTGATCCTCATCAGATTCGCTGTCAATAGGGACAATCGGGCCGTCATGCCCATCCGCAGTGTCAAGTACACTGAGTCTATCACTGGCGTCATCCAGTATGTCTTCAAATACCCTTTTTGACTTCTTTGATTTTTTGCAAGGTTGGTCTGAGGATGGTCTTTTTTTCTGAGGTATATCTTGCTAAGAGGAGCAACCAGGTTCGCTAGAAAACTTTTTATAAAGGTTCTCTATCTTGTTTTTGATGGTGTCATCGAGCGACCCCACCAGTTTACCTAGAGCCTTATTTATCAGATCTTCTAATTTAGTCTGAACTAATGAATCTAATTCCTGTTCCTGTTTTGACATCCTTGTTTTGGTTTTTATATGTTAAATAAACTTATAATAAATTATTAATTTAATATAGCCAATAAATCAGTAGAGATTAATTAAAATTAGCTATATAATAAACTGATAAGAAATGAATAATTTAATATATAGCCAAAAAATCAGTAGAGATTAATTAAAATTAGCTATATAAAATCTGACAAAGAGGGGCTATTTAGCATAAAATCTGGAAAGCAGGGGGCAGGTAATGCTGAAAGATGAGCCTCATCGAAGTAGAGCGTCATTTGCGGTTGGAAATGCTTTGAAACAACAGTCAAAGCACTCATAAGGGTCTTTCCTTTAATAAACCAAAAAGAGGCTTGAATGGCAGAGAGTGAAGAAGGTTCCCGGTTCGGTCGCGTTGGTAATAGCGGCCGCACCGGGTCTGAAGCAGTATCTGGTCCCAGGAAGGGAAGGTGAGGGGGGGGTGGGTTTCCCAACCTGAAAGCGCCGTTTGTTTATTTATAACAAGTAAGCACTGGTAAGTTTGCCGGTCGCGTAGGAGTGCATTAAAATGTGGCTTGCCCACGAGGCTGAGATGTGAGTCAGAGCCCCAGTGCATATTAGCAGCGCGTGCACGCGGGGCCGCGAGACGAGGCTCGAGGTCCCGGTGCGTCTTTTAAAAAAGTGCGAGTCCTACATGAAAGGTATGCTAGCGAGGTCTCAGTAGCGTTTCAAGAGGGGGCAAGCTAGGACTTTGAGGAGGGACAAAGAGAGTGGAATGTTTATGAATGGGGATTGAGTGTGAAAAGCCTAAAAGGTGATCAAAATGGCATAGCTTGAGGACAGAAAAGAAATGTGGTAAAGAAAACAGCCTAAAGAGCAGTAAACATAAGACCTAGAAATATTAAAACAGCCTAAAGAGTGGTAAACATAAGGTATAGAGATACTAAGCACTTAAGAACAGTATCAGTCATTAGTAAGGGTGGGCGTAGTTTGCGAAGTAGCGCTACGTGAAGCTACGTGAAGCTACGCAAAGTGCACTTCCCACTACTCGAACTTCACGTAGCACTACGCGAGCTGCATAGTAGCATGTTCGCACTGTGCAAGATGCATTTTCAATAATTGCACAGTGCGGACAAGCATTCGGCACTGTGCAATCATTGAAAACGGTATCTTGTACATTGCGAGCTGTAGTTTTCTGCTGCTCGAGTAGATTTTTACTCGAGTGGCAGGTTTCTCAACGCGAACTGGTAGTTTGTCATTGCGAGCGGTCGCGAGCATGCGCAACCACTCGAATTCAGAAACCTGACCCCTCCGCGTTGAGAATCTCGCAGGGATGTCATTTTGCTTGCTCGCGGTCGCGAACATGACGTTGAGGATGGCGAACAAGCAAAAAATGACGGCTGCACTATGCTACGCTGCACTACGCGTGTTCGCACTGTGCTACGTGCAGCTCGCGTAGTGCGAAGTTGCGCAAACTTCGCAAACTATGCGAGCGTAGCGTAGTGCTTCGCCCAGGGTGAGTCATTAGTCATTGGAAAGTATAAGTCATTAATAAGAGGAGACGAAAAGGTCTACTTATCTGGTGAGCAGCAGCAATAAAAAAAGGAAGATGGCTGCCTGTTGCTGGATTACATAGATGTTCAGAATGTTTTGAATGTTCTAAATTCTTCTAATTGTTGCTGCTGTGTGAGCTGGCAATAAAAGGGGATTGCATAATATTGCCATAAAATGTAGATTTTCCACAGCCTACTGAAAAGAAAATCTGGATTTTATTAAAGACACGGAGGCTCAGATTATCCCACCATTTATACCCGCCCGGGTAAACTAATGTCTTAGCTATTCTTTCTTTCAGAGTGACAATTTTGACCATGGATTTAATCTTTCCTCTCCTGGATGCATTCAACAGGAATTTCTTCGGGTTAAAGTTTATTTCGTTCGCAGCGCCAATAAAAGAAGGAAGATGGCTGCCTGGTCCTCAATCCCTATTTCCCGGAGCCTGTCAACCAGTCTGCGAGGAGACAACCATATCAAAGGTTGCCGTAAGGTCCAGGAGGATCAGTAGGGTGGTATGACCCGCTTCAACCTGTTGTTGGATGTTGTTAAAGACAACGGTTAAGGCCGTCTCCTTACTGTGTTCACTCCTGAAAACATGCTGAGAGCCATCGAGCAGTTGGTATTTCTCCAAGTAAGAACTGAAGTGGCGGTTAAGATGTTTTTCCAAGATTTTAGCTGGAACAGGTAACAGGGAAAGAGGTTGATAGTTTTTCAATTCTGTCGGGTCTAGAGAGGCCTTCTTTAGGAGCGGTTTTACCACCGCCATTTTCCATGCGGTGGGAAATTGGCCAGAAGAGATGACAGTATTAAGGATGGTGGTCAGAGGTGGTAAAATGGCCTCCCTTCCTAACTTCAGGATCTTAAGAGGACAGGGTTCAAGGCGGAGCCAGATCTAATGCCACCTAACAACGAATCAGTATCCTCTTGGAGAATAGATTCTTCAGCTGTACAACCAGGAAATCTGAAGGAGGATCAGAATTAGCTTCCGCAGAGTTTAAATTCTCCAAGGAGGAGTAGATGCCCTCAATTTTGCCATTAGAAAAACCTGCCATTTTATCGCAAAGGTCCTGAGAGACCTCGGTGTTGACAATGGTCTTGGGAGTTAAAAGGGAGTTAATCATGATGAAAAGTTCCCTTGGAGATCTCATGGATTCCGTCATCATGGAATAATAGGAGACCTTTTCTTCATTGATAGCTTGCTTGTATTCTCTTAACCTAAGTTTATGCAGATCCCTTTCAACTATAGTGGAATCGCTGCACCACTTTCTTTCCTGATGACGGCAGACCTGTCGACGCTTTCTCAATGTCTCAGGAGAACCAAGGGGCTGAGAGGCGCTTTCTTGCCACATAGTGTTTCTTGAGAGGGGCAAGGGAATCCAGCGCTGCCGTCAACCAATTGGAAAAATCGTCATACACAGCATTACCATCAGTGTGCGGACAGCAGAAATTGCTGAGAGTATTGAAGAGATCCTCCTCACTAATCGGACTGACGTTACTCTTCAACTCCACCCTGTTCTTAAGGTTAGGGTCTATGTTAGAAACTGACATTTCCAGAGTAAAAGGGATGGAAAAATGGTCAGACCAGGAAAGTGGAATAGGATCCATGACCTCTATCCTAGGATCATTTAAAAAAAAAACATCCTAAACATGTCTTGCTGTATGCGTGGCACTCTTCTACTCTGGCAGAGCCTGTGTCAATCGCCTCCAGGTAGGATTTATTTGTGCCCCGCAATGCAGTAACATTGGAGTTGTAAGTGAGTAGTTTGTGATTCAAACACCATGAACTCTGCAGAGGAGAGCCTCCAGGGAGGAGCTGCGATTAAACGATTGGGGAATGGTCGGAAAGCGCCGCCACCCTAATAAATACATCCTCAGTGGACGCTGTGACTCTAGGCGTCTTCCAGAAGAGATCTATGCGAGCATACGTTTGATGCACTCCCGAGAAAATTGTGTAATACTGGGCCAACGGAAAGCAACGATGCCAGGCATCAGTAAGACCCGCCTCTCCCAATATTTGGAACATTGTGTCAGAGATCGATCTCGAATGTCCCACCCTAAGCACAGACCTGTCCAAGCATGCATCCAGGACTAAATTAAAACCCCGACCGATTGCTAAGTCTTCGTCCGGCGACTCCAGGAGCAGGCTGACCGCATCCCATAAAAATGCCTCTTGGTGGTTATTGGGGATATAGACTGCAGCTATTGTGTGGACACGCTCTCCTATTAACACCCATGGGGCCAGGAGGCAGCCAGCAACCTCTGTGTGGATCCCAATGATGGTCCCCTGAAAGTGTGTGGTGAGGAGGATCACCACCCCGCCTTCTTTCCCGGCCCCGATGAGAAGTATTGTCTATCGAACCATTTGGACCTAAGCCTCTTCCAGTCGGCCCACATGAGGTGGGTCTCTTGTAAGAGACATATATCGCATTTAGCACCCTTCAACAAGGCAAGAAGTGCATGAAGCTTTACAGGCGAGTTAAAGCCCTGGACGTTGAAGCTCATAATAATCACTTTAAGTTTTGTCATGGTGTATAGTGGGGGTGTATATCTGCACATTTGTCAAGCACCTCGCCGCACATAACCAGCAGCAACAGGGTACTTGCACCCCTCACCCACATCCCACCACCGGACAGCCCCCAATCCCTCCACCCCCCTCCTGCAGAACCACACATTCTTCCCCCAGCATGACAGAGCAGATCGGACGTGTGTGTGGGTGTGTAGGACTAGGATGCCAGGCCAAGCATCCAGCGGAGAACTACATTGAAGATCATTCAGTAGCCTGTTCACCGGGGTCCTCCCGGTCTTGCATCTGTCGCAACAGGGCTTCTTGTTCCTTTTGACACACTTCCTCTTGAAGGTTTCGCTTGGGTGCCCCTCCTAGGGCCTCGCCTCCTGTCCACTCTCAATGGCTTCCCCGATTATGGACCTACCTCCGTCGCATCTTAGTAGTCGGCTACTTCCAGGGCATCCCCCAGTATGACCTTCACCTCTTGTAGATTCTGCATTCCATCTGTTTCTTTATTCCAGACAAAGGACAGTCTATCTAAATGGATGCCCCCACCTGTAGCGAATGCCCAGCTCACAGAGGAAAGTTGTAGCTGGTCGTAGCTCTTTACAACGCTGAAGGGTGAGAGGCGAGAGATCTTGAAAAACTCCCACCTGGAGACCCTGGAATTCCACTATTGCTCGGTCCCATGTGGCGGCTATAATAGTTTCCTTCTTCCTGCTGAAGTACAGGCAAGTAAGAAAGATGTCTTGTGGTTGGCTGGGGCCAGTGGCGGGTCGTTTGGCACGGTGAGTGCGATCCACATGATCTCCTTGTCCCTCAACTCTGGGGCCATGTGTTTTAAAAAGCGAAAAACCCAGTCCTCCTGCTTGCCACCGTCCGCTTGTTGGAGAGCCGCAAACGGTTTTCTAAGTCTTCCAGCTTGAAGTACAGCTCTTGACTTCACTCACGGAGATTGATCAGCTCTCGGGCCTGCTCAGTGATGTCTTCCTCTCTGCGGTGCCCGCTGAGCTCCGGAGTGTCCACTCTGTCGCCCACTTCGAGGAGCTCTGTGCGTAGCTGTTTGATGTCAGAGGCCACTTCTTGACACAGGCTTGCAAAGTCCTCTCTGAGTGAGCTGAACAGCTGCTCCAAAATGCCCTTTCTGATCGGATCTGCAGCATGCCCCGCGGCCAGGTTCACCATTCCTTCGCTCATTTGAGACCCTGTAGGATCGGTTCTGGGACCCCTGCCTTCTTCCCACCCATTTTCTGAAGAAGATTTTCCTTTCTTGCGGTGTTTTTCTTGGTCCGCTGTGTAGACATGGCTGTAGGTCTGTTAGGCGTGGGCAAGTCCACCGATCACGTAGGCGCCCAAAATGTTCAGCCCCGGCTGCTTCACTGCTGAGAGGACCAATCTTGGCCTGCACCCCTGGGGTGGCTCGGTGTGGGGACTGATCAGTAAGCCATCAGTGGACCAACATCAGATCAAAGACTCAGAAAGGCATTTGCACAGAAGATTTTGACCACAAAAGGAAAATGAGATCTAGAGACATGATCACACACTTACCAAAAAAGCACAGATGGCCTGGTTCAAAAACTCTACAGAAGGCTAAACAGCATATGTTACACCTGTCAGCCATAGGGTGGTCTTCCCCCAAAACATCTACTTGCTTACCTCTTCTTTTTGGTGAATCTTTTTGTTCCCCTAGGGACTCTGACCACTTTAGCACTGCTGACCAGTTCTAAAGTGCATGTGCTTCGCCTCTAAATATGGTTACATTTGGTGTATTCACAATTGAGATATTAAATATATCTTTGAGCCCCAAGTAGAGTGCAAGACCTGTGCCCGGGGACTGTAAATTAAATGCTACAGATGAGCCTGCAGCACTGATTGTGCCATCACATGTAGCCCTTTAAATATGTATCAGGCCTGCCACTGCAGAGCCTGTGTGTGCAGTTTTACTGCCATTTTGACATGGCATTTAAAAACATTTGTCAAGCCTTAAACTTCCCCTTTTTGCACATACACCACCCCAAAAGGGCCCTCACTAGAGTAGCACATAGGGCAGGGTGCTGTATAAGTAAAAGACTGGACATGTACTTTTAATTTTTGCATGTCCTGGTAGTCCTGGTAGTGAAAAACACCTACATTTGTTTTTTCAGTATTGTGAGGCCTACTCCTCTCATATGTTAATATTGGTAATTCCTTATTATACTTTTAAGCTGAAATTCCTGATTAGAAAGTAATAGCTATGTTTTGTTTTATATCTTTGAAATGGTACTGGAAAATCCTCTTTACTGGAAAAGTTGGATTTGCCATTACTATTTTAAAAATGCCAATTTTAGAAAGTTGAGCTCTGTGTGCTTGCAGCCTGTCTCCAATACACATCTGGGTAGATGACATCTTGACTTTGTGTGTTCCCTTTTAGATAGCCACACACAAAGAAAGGTTAAGTGTGTCTGAGTGCACATCTACATTCTGATAGCTCTTCCTGGGCAGGATGGGAGGGAGAAGCTGACATGTACACCAGTGTCCCGTCCCTTCACAAATGGGTTGATCACCCCTGTAGTGAGTCTGGAGCCATGGTTTGGAAGAAAGGACACATAAGCACTTAAAAGACCTCTCTTTGAAGTCACCCCCGCTTCAAGGGCACAACTGGGCATAGGTTCTAGGGCTCTAACCCCACCAAATTAAACACTTATGGACCTATAAAGAAACTCTGCCAGGAAGAAGGACTTTTGTGCAGCTGCAAAGACTCTCACTCTAGTTGACTGCTGCTCTGGACTCTCTGGATAGTAGTGATCTTTGCCTCTGCCTCATCCACACTGACTATCCTGATATGATGTGACAATACAGAAAGCATGGAAGAGCAGTTTCTTTTCCTTTAGCCTCTACCATCTGTTGACGAGGTCATAAAAGAGGAATATAGGCCAATCTAAATATTGGTGGTTATTTTGCTCTGTTGTAATGGCGATGGAGAATGCATACCACCAATGTGAAAGTCTGCCTCCGTCTGTGCCATCCCTGGAGAGTAAAGGCCATCAAAGAAATGGCTACATGTCTGCCAGTCCAATTTAGATGCATAGACATCAAGTCATTTTTTACTGTTCCTTACCGCCAGACCAAACCTGTTGATACTGAACATTCAAACAAATATAATGCTCCAATGCCGTGGGAGAGGCTTACCATGGTGAGAAGGGCCATTCATTTTTAAAATGAAAATCCCTTTTCAGTATTTTCATTCTGAAAGGAAAAAAAGAGTACTGTTTGCAACAGGGTTGCGTCCTTCCGAAGCAGCCCTGTAGCAACCAATAAAATGCATGGACAGGAACCAGCATGGCGGCTGTTCCTGCGAATGCCTTGATAAATTACCACCTGGTTAGTATTCATTTATAGTTAGGTGGGCAACTTCTCCACTATGGAAATGAAGTCATTTACTGAGTCGAAGTGGGGTGTCTCTGCATGGGTAATGCATAGCAGCCATAGCTCAAGTGCCCTTTGTATCAAGGAAATATTATGAGTAAAATGTCTACCTGATACCATATGATTCATCTGTCACTTTTAAGTTTTGAATATATTTTTTACTCCTAACATCAGATAATGAGTTCTGAAAATACATAAATTGTCATCTCAAATACATGCTTTTTAATGTTGGTGTAGATAGATTAATTTCGTCAAACAAACCTTCGAATTTAGTAGGCTGGGCTGCACATAGGAGAACTGATTATATGTAGCTGGAGAGCTACTAGTGGCTTACTAGCTACTCAGTGGAGAAACCTAGTTTACATTGTTCTATTTTTTATATTGTTTACTTTTACACAGTCTGGGTGTTTTACATTCTTACATTTGGTTTGAACCAACTGTGTGTCTTCAGCAAACCCTAAGTACTGGCCCATTACTGTGAATCAGGGGACGAGACATGAATATCAATAGCACAAAGAAGTCACTGCTGCAATGCAGAACTAGATCAATAGCAGGAGATGTGCTCCCTAAACACTCTGGCTGATAAATATGCTCTGTAGTATGAGCACATGACTTTAAAAACGACAAATAACTTGTCTGATTCTATAAAATGTAGATCTCATGACAGAATTGGTTGGAAAATCTTTTTTTTACATGGTTTTGCTCACTTTAGGTCTACTTACATAGATGACTGGGTTTTGGGGGCAAAATCGTGGCTGGGGAAGATCCCCATTGCCTTAAAGTTGCTGGGCACACCCACTCCGACTAAGTATATTCTTCTGCATGATGTATGTCTCTATAGGTTTTACCAAGAATTGTTGTGTATTACACAATGTCTACTTGATCGCCAAAAAAATTGCATCTCTATTTACAACGATTGTAGCTATATGACTTCAATCTGTCTGAGTGTTACTTTGTTCCCAACAACACACCCATGTGATTGGCACCAAAAATGGTTGAAGTGCGTGTTGTGAGTGCCTCAAGCATGTTATTCCGCATACCATGGAAAGAAACCCACATATCCATGTGAGGTGTATAAGTTTGCAAGTATCAGCATCACAAGATATATGTTCTATGCGGCTAGTAGACTTAAACAGAATCCTTCCCATCTCCACTCATGCTGCTCTGGGCAACTCCAAATCTAGGCCTAGATTTACAAAGGTGTTGCTGTGTCCTTTCATCACATAAGGTGAAACAAGGCAACACAATCCCTTTGGTGGGATTTATTAAGCCTCTCTATGCCACCAGGAGTGCCTATGCCTGGCTTAGTAAAAGCAAAAAGTAGAACAAATCGCTGCCTTGAGTTGTTATACATTGGAAAGGCATTTGATGGGTGGAGCATGGGCTTTGCCATGCATTCACCCATGGATTTTGATGATTTTCTAACATTGGTAAACCTGGAATGGCTACAAAATTGTACCCCATCCCAGCAGAGTAGTTACAAATGCCTTATACAATTATTTTTGTGTAGGAAGGTCTCCCTTCCTGCATAAAGACAATCCTGGCTTTAATGCAATGGTGCTAGGCAGCTCTCAGTGCGCCAGTGCAGGGAAAGAGTAGGAATGTATCATATCATGGTAGAGATGGCACATTACTAGACGCTCCCTGTTACGCAAAGCAGCATTACAGAAACACCAAACTAGGTGCATATACAAATAGTCAAATGATGGCAACACTACAGCGGTAACAGACAATGCTCCACTATATAATGCAAAACTTACCCAACCATCAAAGGGTCCGTCAGATATATTTACCACGTTCTCCAAGCAGACGACCAATGTAAATCCAAACCATTACAGTAACAAGGGCTTCTCGAAGGGATGTATCCATTGCAGCACTGAGGACTTGTTTGGAAATCACCATTCCTTGGTTTCTATATGTCAGCATGTCTTTCCATTGGAAGGTAATCTATGAACAGAGTCATGTGAAGCATCGGAGTAGAGGTAAAATGGATCCTGGTCATGTGGTCTGTATTTCTTCTGCAGATATCAAGGATCCACCATGAAAGAGGTGGGATTCAGGCAAAAATTCATAGGCCGGTTCGAAGAGGCCTGGGACTAGAGGAAGAAAGGCCCTAATGAGAACCATTTGTGCTAAATTTAATTAAAAAAACAGGTTATGCACTTTCAATCATGCATCCCGTTTTGCGATTCCTTATTTGCGATTCCCTAAAAATCGCAAATTAGGAATCGCAAAACCGGACTTTGATGCATGTGGCCGTTAGTGCAGAGAGGAAGACAGCCCTATTATTACACTGTCTGGGTTCCGAAGGACAAGACGTGTTTGACCATCTTCCGGAACTTGATGACAGCTCTCTCAATGAGTATGAAATTTGCAAGTGCGATTTTTGCATTTGGGATTCATCATCCCAAATGCAAAAATCGGTAATTGCGAATTCGCAATTTAGCGAGGAATTACATTTAAGGAATCTCTATTTGAGATTCCTTAAATGCAATTCATCATCCATTTTTAAATAGCGAATTCGCAATTTCGGCCCGCTATTTACCGTGAGGTCAAACCTCGTGGTAAATAGCGGAAACTTAGAAAAATGCTTTTAAAAGCATTTTTCTAAGTTGCATGTTGCACACACACACCTGTTAAAATTTGCATTTAAGGGGTGCTACAGGGTGTCCTTTGGACACCCCTGGCACCCTTAAAATCGCTATCTTATTTAAGATAAAATCGCAAATAAGGAATACTCCCAATTCATTCCTATGGGCCTTTTGGCCCATAGGAATGAATGGGGAGTTTTTCCTTATTTGCGATTAGCAATTTGCTAATCGCAAATAAGGAATGTGTAGGAATCGCATTTTATTTTGCGATTCCTACATGAATACCGTTTTGCGAGTCTCAAATAGCGATTCCTTATGAATCGCTATTAGAGACTCGAAAAACGGTACTTTGATGAATCAGGCTGTATGTGTCTCAAGAAGGTGACAGCATTATAAGTTGGTTTGCACAAAGAGATCTTGGAGTTATGTTAGACCTGAATTCGTCACCTCCGATCATTTTGAAAGAGCCTTTTGGTCAAGATCTCAAAGCTGTTACAGTTGATGATCTGGAATTTTGTCGTGGTCTAGAGGGAAAATTCCCTAGTGTCTTTTCACAAAAATTAGGGTGTCTAAGAAACTATATACATCATATTAAGTTGAGAGATAACGCTGTTCCTGTGTGTTGTAAAGTGCGCAATGTACCCATTGCTGTCAGAGATCAGGTGAAGGCGGAGTTGGAGAAACTTAGTAGAGAAGGCATCATAGAGGTTGTTGAGGGGACTGAACAGTTCTTTACGCCTCTGTGTAGATTTGAGAGAATTACATAAAAATGTAGTTAGTGATCATTATCTTTTGCCTAAGATCTCTGATATGTTGATTCTCTTGAAAGGGGCTAAAGTTTTTAGCACTGTGGATTTAAGATCTGCCTACCACCAGATTAGTCTTGATGCAAAGTCAAAAGATTTGACAGCGTTCATTACCCCCTTTGGTACTTTCCGTTTTGTGAGGCTACCCTTTGGGTTAGTTTCTGCTGCTTCAGTTTTTCAGCGAGCATTGGAGAATGTACTTAAAGACATAAAAGGTGTCAAGATATATCAGGATGACATCCTGATTTTTGGTTCTGATAATGAAGAACATGATTTGAGACTCATGACGGTTTTGGAAGCGCTATGTGTTTCTGGTCTCCCAGTAAAAATTGAGAAATGTAAACTTAGGTCACACTATATCGAAGAGAGGTATCTGCCGAAAGAGAGTTTAGTATCCACCATTTCTAAAATGTCTTCGCCAACCAGCAAGGAGGAATTGATGAGTTTTTGGGGAATGGCTGAATACTATAGCAAGTTTATAAGGGGTTTTGCTTCTCTTTGTGTCAACATGAGGTGTTTACTCAAGAAAGGGTCTAACTTTGTTTGGAGTGACAAGTGTAAACAAGAATTTTTGTCATTGAAAGAGAAATTGAGCTGTGCTCCTAAACTCAACAGTTTTGATCCTGCTCAGAAGTCGATTTTAATTACTGATGCCAGTTTGAGAGGTCTAGGTGCTGTTTTGATTAAAAAATGTGAAGGAGTAGAAGTGGTGATTTTATTTTTGTCAAGGAGTCTGAGAGGTGCAGAATGCAGATACTCGGTTGTTGAGAGGGAGGCGTTAGCAGTGTATTGGTCTGTTAAAAAATTAAAGAATTTGTTGTGGAGAACTTCTTTTGAAATAAGAACGGACCATAAACCTTTATGTGAAATTATTGTGAAGAAAGGAATAGATGCCATATCTAGTAGAATCACTAAGTGGGTTGTTGGATTGCAGGATTATGATTTTAAAGTTAAGTATCTTCCTGGCGTACAAAATAAGGTTGCTGATGCGTTGTCTCGCCTTGTTCCGCTTGGAGAGTCTAATGTGAATGATGATTTAGATGAAGACGATGAGTTGGTGTGTTCCATACAAGATAGTATTATTGACAGGGAGAAATGGAACAAAGCTTTAGAGGATGATGCAGTTCTTGTTGAGGTTTTAAAACGAATCAATGCAGGTTGGAGGTGTAGAGTTAAAGGAGATGAAATGTTAGAGAAGTTCTGGCATGTCAAAGATCAGTTAGCAGAGCATGATGGTTAGTTAATGAGGGGTACAAGGTTAGTTCTGCTAAATCTTCAGGTACTGACTGGAGGTGTGACATCTTTAAAAAGGTTAAGGTGTATAGGTTATCTCCGCATGCCACAACCAATAAGTCTCCTTTTGAGCTTTTTAGATCTAGAAGAGCCAACACATTGGTAACACCAGCCTGGGTTAATGGTTTACAACCCAGGTTAGATTCTGCTAATGATCATGTTGACTGGAAATCACGTGAAGCTCAAAGAATACAAAATAGGAAAAGACTTTTTGATGCGAGGAAGAGTGTTAAGAAAACTTGTGTTAAGGTGGGAGATTGGGTTCTCATAAAGAATCCATGTAATAAAAATAAGATGATGTCTGCTATGTTGATGAAACCTATTCAAGTCATCAAGGTTTTCCATAATGCAATTAAGACGGCTGATCATCGTATTGGGAATCTTAACAGAGTTGTGGTTATCAGAAAAGATTGTATCTCCACTGGTAGCATGTCTGGGTTAAATCCTGATTCATCTTTGGATTCATCTCGTCATGATGGAGCTTCTCTGTGTCTTCGCAAGTCGTCTAGGATCACTCGTGAACCAGCCCATCTGAAAGACTTTTTTAAATAGTTGTGCTGTGTATATATTGTATTGTTGTAAGAGGGGAGATGTGTGGCATCTTGATGCTACACCTTTTAGATTGGAATGTTAGATACATCAGTGCCAGCAGCCTGCATAGAATGTTGTGATTAGAAAGTTTGCAGTTGAAGCTGACTGGCTGCACTGGTTTGAGTAACCTGCTGGATGGGATCCTTTCATAAGAATAAATTATACTTTCCCAACTTATAAGGAGTGTTACTTCTTTACAGAGCTGCAGTGTCAACATCATCTAGGGTAATGGGAATCTGGCAATAGATCCGGTGATCTGGTAATGGTCTGGCCTTAATGAAGCGGTTTTCAAAACAACATGGCATTTTGCACAAAAAGATAAATATGTCAAGTCAAGAAATTACAGTATAATACTCTCTGTCCTAAAGGACATTGAGTGAATCACCATTTAAAAGTTCTTTAAGTAATTTTAAGAGGACAAATGCCTCACAAAAAACCAGCTTAGTGATCCAATATCCTTTGAGGAGGACCCGGTAGCCTTTAAAGGCACAGAATCTATTGGTTTTCTTAAATTGCTGCAGCCTTTAGAGTTACATTGCTCTATTATTCCCTACCATTCACTCTTTGTGAAGAATGTTTTTAAAATGTCAGTTTTATTTCTTATACTATCATACTGTAACCTTTTTTAATGCTTTGCTTTTAAGTAAATTAAGTGAATTGGCAATGTAGCCTGTTATTAGGTTGCTCAACTATCCTTTTTTGTTACATGTACTTCTTTACCCTTCCAAAGTAAAGCAAAGACTCAGCACAAAAACTCACTTTGGAAATAGTGCTCCAGGATGTCAGCACATATAGGCTGGACTGTTCAGTGCTCGCGATTTCATTAGAATTTCATCTGAAGAAGAACTAGGATTATAGGTAATAAAGGATTCCTTAAAGACTGTGGGGTTGATTTACAAAAACTGAAAGCATATGTATTAGTCTGTGAAATGTGAACAAGTGCTGAAGTTAAGCTTTCATCAATGTTCTCCTATTCACAAAAGCATGTAACAGCCTTTCATAAGTGCCAGGACATGTCTTCACTGGGCAACGTAAAGTCCAACTCAATATCAGGGGTCAGTATAGGCTTACTAAAAATCTAGAGCTGCTGTCACTTTTACCATCACACAAGTAGGAATTCATTTAAGCTGTACAAAGGCAAACCACAATGACAGCCAAATTATTATCAGAAACAAATGGAAGAACTGAAAGAGGTTTATGAATCCTGTACTGAAGATGGCGCTAGAGAGGAACTATTCCCACTTCCAGCCCAGAGGTTAGCACAGTTGAATGCACCCGATTGTGGCAGGAGGCTATCACTACAGTGGTGGAGGGACATTCAGATACACCTGCCAACATGGAGAAAAATAAATGTCAGCTTAAACAAGGGAAACTAGAAAGATTTGCCAAGAAAATGTGCAACCGCAGGGGTAAGAGGCCACGAGGCCTGCGCTATCAACAACGAAGGCATGAAGAAAGAACGACCTCCAGGGATTGTGAGCTATTGAGTCCTCCTGCTACGTGCTGCAGATGAAAATGAGGGAGGGCACTGAACTGAGGAAGACTACAGGATGGGTGGTGAAGTCCTGAAATGAAACTGGTGACACTGGAGGGCACGATATAGGGCTTGAACAAGATGATCCGGAAGCTGAGTGGCCTCTCCAGGTAGCTGGCGGCCTGTGTTGAAGATGCTTCAGACGCAAAACTCTGCAATTTCTGGGGATCCTGTAAGGGGTGAAGGACCCCTGACGAGAACCCATTTTGCAGGATTGGCTGTGATCCTTGCTCCCATCAGATCAACTCTCCCAGTGTTTTCTTATTAAGAGAGTACACAGAGCCCTGGCAAGGAAACAGGCACCGGGCACCACCATGAGGCCAATGATTGTGCCTGCCTATTCCAGACTAGAAACTTGGTGCTCTGCAGGGTTAGGGGGCTGAGTTAGGTCAAGTGAGAATCCAGGTGGATCATCATATTCCCAGACTGCATAAAACAAGCACAAAAACAAAGAAAGACATTCAAGTAGGTGAATCAGAAATTGCGGGCCCTGAACATTAAATACATGATGCTCTATCCAGCCAAACTTAAAGTGCTTTTCCATGGAAAAGCTGTTCCATTTGATTGCCCAAAAGGGGCATGGGAGAAGCTGGAGGGAAGGCAGCCAAGGTGGCTCGAGCCACAGTGCAAGAGATTGGAGGGAGGGGACAACTCAACATAGAGCCCGTAGATGGTGCTGGAGAAGGTCACAGCCGTGAGGATGTGAACAGTCTACCCCCAGGAAAAGTCATTAGACGTCCCTTCATTGGACAATGACCTCAGAGAAGAACACGCCCAACACCTTCCGCAACCAATCGATGGATCCTCTGACAAAAGTGACTAAGCAGCACTGTACAATGCGGAACATATAGATGTAAGTAAATGCCAAAGAAGTAGAGGGAGAGAGCACCTCTGTTCAGTTCTCTGAGAGGAGAGCTTCAAGTGCTGTCAATGGGGAGGTCTAGGCAACAGGCATTTCTCAAGTTGGGGAAGTAGATACTTCAAAACCCATGTCAGGGAAACGTGGGGTGGAGGGTACAGTAGGTGTTTTTACATTCAGTTGTTAACAGTAGGGTGCGGAAAAACACATGAGCACACAGGTAAAGCATGACACTGGATACGGTCATGGTCCTTCACCTGATGGAGCCCACAGTGGGAACTCAGACAACAGTGTTTACAACGATACCACATTCGACTCATTGACAATATTCTCATGGAACATTAATGAATGGGCTGCCAAATCAAAATAGGGGTTGTCACACAGTGATTCTGTAGGCAATATATAGACCTGGTGCTCCCGAAGGAGACACATCTGCAGGGTAACACCTGCAAGTGACTGCAACGAGGCAAATAGGCCAGATATATAAAGGGCTGCAAAAGGCATGGACATCCCAGCCAAAAGGGCCCTCCTTTCAGTTGGTGAAAACATGGGTAGATCCTGAGGGCTGCTACATGACAGTAAAAGGCAGGTGGCACAGGAGGGATGTCCTGAATAAAAATGTGTATGGCCTGTTAATATGGATATTGATGCGTTTGTTGACAAAAATGAACTATCGTCCTTATTAATAGAATTTCCCATCCCTAAATCCACATCTAACTCAACATACAAGTAAATAGTCAGGCATACCCTGCAACGTAGGCCCGGTATCACTCACTGATGGGTCACAGGTGGGAGGGTGCATAACACGCCGGCAGGAAACTCTTGATCATTCCCACAGATAGGCACAGCCACATCACAATGGTCAGCGCAGATTGCCCCCAATAAAGCACAAATGTCGCAAGGGGATATACAAAACAAAAAAATACCATAGAGTCAGATGTCACATGAGTTAGGGACATATAGCCAATCAGAGCCCAGCACACATAGTGATCCCGTCCTCCCCATGCTGTACATCTGAAAACATTCCCCACTGGCCACACTATGTCCACGAAAGGTCAAGACCCACCTAAAATAATGTTTGACCATTCATTTCCAGGGTAGCAACCAACATTCTTCACCATATATGGGATGCTGGATGCATTTATGGCTTGGTGTAAAGAATGTATATAAGAGTAACACAAACCCAGTGTAATTTGAGGCAGTCCTCAGATCTAATGCCTGTAACTGTTCCCCCATCAAATTGTTTAGTTATGCCTCTTTTTTTCGTTTTTTTGTAAAGAATTTGAACCCAAGTTACAGGGAGGAGAACACCGGATCGCTTGGGCCCAGTTCCTTTAGACACACCCATTGCTGCCATATACTGGAAGGGGATTTTAATGAGGTCCTGTATTGCCTGCTAGATAGAAGTACACCACGACCAGCACAAGCCAGACTGCCAATGGAAATTGTGTGCCTGATCCTTGCGCTGGTGTTTAACGATGCCTGGCAAAGCCTTCACTCGCACAAAAGATAATGTTAATTTTTTTCCAGGGCCCATGGTGGGTCGCTGATGCGACTAGACTATGAGTGATATTTACAATGCCCTTGTGGCTCTTTTCTGCCATCGAAGCATCACTTTGTGATGCTCCGGAAGCATATTGTGCCAGCCCATATTTACAAAGACACCCTGCATGACTTTTCATTACCATTACCAGTACATATGGAACAACTCAATGCTTTACTCTGCTTGGAAGGGACATTCCATGGGTGTTGCTGTTGGTGTTCCCACACAACACCCATGGTTTTTGACACTGCCCCATATTTACAACATAGCGTACATCTGGGGCCGTGCCAAAACGATCGCCTTTCCAAAGCAGGAACTTTTCCTCTTTCCATGCATGCTGCATTCTGCAGAACACATGAAACAAGAACATGTACTCCTTTGATTGTTTTTGTGGAGGAAGTTGTCCCATCCTGCACAAAAACAATCATGCGAAAAACACAGACATCCTTGCACAATGTGGCAAGAGTGCCTGCATTGGCGCACAGCTGCAATTTGTGCATTGGCGCTGGTAGAATCTTGAAGATACGGCACATTCCTGCCCTTTCCTTTTAACATAGGGCAGGGCAGCTGGAAGGCTTGCAGTGCTGCCATGTGCCAAAGTACTGTAAATGTGCCCCTATGATTCTATCCCAATGGCAGTGATCACCTGGGTGAAAGAAGCTTAATGTTTAAATGTATGACAGAAGCACGGATGGCTAAACCACGCTACAACCTGCCCCAACAATGAATGCATCTTAACAAGACCATTCCTTTGCCAAGCATGCCTTTACCAAGCAAATGAGAAAGGTATATGCATGGTAAAAATCAAACCCTAGCCCCCATGCTCTGAGCACTAAAACCTAGCCCATTGTACTAAAAACTACCAAGACCTGCCCTTGAGCCTGCAAACTGCCCTCACCCCTGACAACTATCCCTGCCCCCTGCCCTGAGCCCTAAAACCCGCCCCCACTTGCTAAAAACATCCCAACACAGCCCTCTGCCCTGAGTCTAAAACAGCCCACAGCCCTGAAAACTGTCCCTTCCCCACCCTAAAAACAGACCTCATGTCCTTAAATTATTAAAACGACCCCTACCCCCCATCACCATTAGCCCTAAAACCCGACCCCCTGTCCTAAAAGCAACCCTGGCCCTTGAGCCCTAAAAACTACCCCACCACAAAAAGCTACCCCCAAAACAAGCCCCCCCTTACCAGACCACTCACAGTAGCTTTGTCTCCCAATCCCTCCTCTTCTTGTGCCCACTCATCCGTGCATCTAGACACCGCACTGTACTACCCACAAACACTCACGGTTAAGACATATGCGTGGTTAGGGCAAGAGTGGCTCAGCTTGCAAAGAAACAGCACGCGTGGCTCTGCCCCTTTGTAAAGCTGTTTCCCGCTATGTATGGCTAGTGGATTATTGGATGACTCCCCCATACTGGTCCTATTAGGTGCCCTACAGGCACATAACCAGAACGCCTGGAGGTTAGGTGCCTGCACTCTGGAAGACACAGACATAGCGGAACCCATAAGAATTGGCACTAAACTATACTTTGATAAAAACGAGGGATGATTGAATCCCCATCCCTGTGGCCTAATGAGTCTTGGGAAGAGGGGTGCCAACTCGTCCCGTCATTGTTGTTTGGTAGGTGCCCAAGTGAGCACTGGTGCACCAACCCATAATTTAGAGAGGCTCTGAGGAATGAAGTCCCCGTGGCCACAATAGGTTCGAGGGGGCATATGGCCCCTCCCTTTAAGAATGGAATTTGGCCCTGGAGATAGGGTCCTCAGGGGCCTATTGAGGCTCGGGAGGGAGCTTGCACATCATCCTCTCATTAATATATATATTTGGTCCCGGGAGATTGGGTTGCTTAATAAAAGAACTGCCCTATGTAGTGCCCAAGGTAACTATGATTTTCATTGCTAATTGCTGCACATATTATATCACACATGACGTCTTCTATGAGATTATTGATGATATCACTGCAGCATTTGCAATGAAATTATTGATGAGAAAACTGTGCATGGTGGGGGCACAAGTTATAATCTACTTAGAGCACGAGTCGTAGTTGCTTGAGATAACTATAACTTTACCTAGTAAATTTCTGTGTATTTGTTTTAGTTTAAAACATTACATTGTTACTGAAACTTTCACCTGACTACAACGTTACTTTAACCTAATTTGCCAAGCACAACTTGGCAGAATGGCGCTGGCCATTACACGACTTGGGTACATGGAGTTGCCCGTGCCCTTAAAACAAAATGTAGACATAGCATAAGAATCCAGGGAAAGGATAATCTGACCTCCAGATACTTGTGAAGGAGATCCACAGGGATCCCTCCAGGAACACAAATTAAAAAAAAGAAAATTCTTGCTGCCGGTATTATGGTATTCTAGCAGGACTCAGCGGGGCCCCCACAAGAGGTCCCGCAGTTCTTATGTGTGTGCCACTCCAAAGCTTAAAACCCACGATATCACAGTATGAATCAAGCCAATGTAGCTGGCATGGTACTGTGGTACCATGGGGGTGAAGCTCGCACACCATTACCGCAAGAGTACTGTTGTCCCAGTAAATATATATATTTTTATAATTATCAAACCAAATGTGGTTGGGATGTCTGAAAGGGGTGTTCACCCATGGTTTGTCAGCTGCTGGCCCTCGTCAGAGGCCGTGCACTGTGGTGGGGTTGACTGCCCTCACGAGATGTGCCACACAGCATGGTCAGAGGCCTGTCCCTGCAACCAGCCCACTACTGCTCATGGCACAGCAGGGCTGTTGAAGGCAGAGGGTGATGGAGCTTGCTAAAAGGAGGAGTTGGTTGAAAAATAATATGGTAGTTACCCGCCACTATGTAAACTTTTTAAAAAACTAGCATACTTACTGGATGATGTCATCAGTGATGTCATCAATGATGTAATCTAATATGTCATTTGAGATTTAATATGTGATCCAGATGAGCTGAGGGCAAAATGGCAGCTGAGAGACTGCTGCGGAAGCCGCTTTCCCTCTCGAACTGAATATTAGGGACCCCCTTTAAATGTGCTGATACAACACCGATTAATCATGTGAGGCCGAATTCAGGATTCGGAGCACTTCTGGCTCTCACAGCGAAAGGATTACATTGTGGTATAACAGGAGTAAAATGCAGATCATACCTGCTAGCTCATGACATCATTTAGTTGCTGGCTCCCTTGGAGAGAGACAGCTCTTCTCATTGTCTCCCGGAATGCCTCCCAAACTGCCCAAACAGCTGAGGGAACACACCGAGGGAGGTGCAGCTGGAGGTGTGCCGCTGCCTGCCTGGAAGAAGCCAACCGAACTGAGAAACGCAGACGCTGCTCACACTGCTGGCCTCGATGAGTTTGAGACATGGGGCAAAAAGAAATCAAGTGAGCAGCGTCCCTCTGAGCCTGTAACGAGACCGAAGCTGCCCATGGTTCCAGAGATGTTTACCGGCCGTGGCTCTGCTGGTGGAAATAAACCGGCAGGCAAGGTTGGAGAATGTAGTATCCGGCTGGATACAGTTTAGTGGTCTGTCCGTGATGTCAGACCAGTGGCGTAATGAAACTTGAGGGGGCCCCCCTGCAAACTACATGGAGGGGGCCCCCCTCCCATTCTCCGTGCCAGTCTAGAGCTCTCAGGCCAGCGACCCGCCATACTGCAGGGAATGCGGGGCTATTGTTACGCCACTGTCACCAATCCAGCCGTTATAAGTAACACTGGATGGTGGAGTCAAAGGTTGGGCTTAGTCTGCCCGCAGGCTATCATACAGGGTCCCTGCCATCAGTAGTCCGGGGTAATTTGCCCATTTTTAGGTGGGTTTCCTGATGAAGACTCCAGTCATGATATACAACACCGGGCCCACTCATCGTTCAGTTTTGACAAAAGTGCATCCACTGCTACTTCTCATTTCCATTTTAAAACATTAGACAATGCGAAAAAGCAGTATTTCAAAAGCATATGTAAATACAAAGAGCACATTTTTATATTACATTTTTATTATTAGACAATAGCAATCTTACGAGGCATTGCATAGCTTCATACATACTGTGACCCCAATTCCATCACAGTCTCTCTCCTTTTCTGTCTGTCAGTCAGTCTCCCTCTCTCTGTCAGTCTGTCAGTCATTCGGTCACTCTCTCTCTCTGTCAGTCTCTTTATCTCTCTCTTTCTGTCAGTCTGTCCGTCAGTCAGTCTCTCGCTCTCTCCTAGTCAGTCAGTCTCTCTCTCTCTGTCAGTCTCTCTATCTCTCTCTTTCTGTCAGTCTGTCAGTCAGTCTCTCTCTCTTAGTCAGTCAGTCTCTCTCTCTCGCTGTCAGTCTATCTCTCTCTGTCATTCAGTCTGTCTCAGTCAGTCAGTCTCTCTCAGTCAGTCAGTCTGTCAGTCGGTCTCTCTCTCTCTCTCTGTCAGTCTCTCTCAGTAAGTCCCTCTTTCGGTCAATCTCTCTGTCAGTCTCTCTCTCTGTCAGTCTCTCTCTCTCTCTGTCAGTCTCTCTATCTCTCTCTTTCTGTCAGTCTCTCTCAGTCAGCCAGTCTCTCTCTCCCAGTCAGTCTCTCTCTCTCTGTCAGAGTCCCTGTCAATCAGTAAGTCTCTCTCTGTCAGTCAGTCGCTCTCTCTGCCAGTCAGTCTCTCTCTCTGTCAGAGTCCCAGCCTCTCTCTTTGTCAGTCTCTCTCTCTGTCAGTCTCTCTCTCAGTCAGTCTCTCTCTCAGTCAGTCTCTCTCTCAATCAGTCTCTCTCTTAGTCATTCAGTCTCATCTTAGTCCCCCTCTCTGTCAGTCCCTCTCTCTGTCAGTCCCTCTCTCTGTCAGTTTCTCTCTCTGTCAGTCTCTCTTTCAGTCTCTCTCACTCTCTTTCTCTCTGTCAGTTAGTCTTCTAAACAGTCTCTCTCTCCCTCTGTCAGTCTCTCTCTGTCAGTCATTCTCACTCTCTCTCAGTCAGTATCTCTCTCTCAGTCAGTGACTCTCTCAGTCAGTCTCTCTCTCTGTCAGTCAGTCTCTCTCTCTGTCAGTCAGTGTCTCTCTCTGTCAGTCAGTCTCTCTCTGTGAGCCAGTCTCTCTCTGTGAGTCTCTCTCTCTGTCAGTCTCTCTCTGTCAGTCATTCTCTCTCTCTCTCAGTCAGTCTCTCTCTCTCAGTCAGTGACTCTCTCTGTCAGTCTCTCTCTCTGTCAGTCAGTCTCTCTCGCTGTCAGTCAGTGTCTCTCTCTGTCAGTCAGTCTCTCTCTGTGAGCCAATCTCTCTCTGTCAGTCTCTCTCTCTGTCAGTCTCTCTCTTTGTCTGTCAGTCTCTCAGTCTCTCTCTCTCTCTCTGTCAGTCTCTGTCAGTCAGCCTCTCTCTCAGTCAGTCTCTCTCTCTGTCAGTCTCTCTCTCTGTCAGTCTCTCTCTCAGCCAGTCAGTCTCTCAGTCTCTAGCTCTCTCTCTCTTAGTCTCTCTCTCTGTCAGTCAGTCTCTCTCCCTCCCAGTCAGTCTCTCTCTCTCTCCCAGTCAGTCAGTCTCTCTCAGTCAGTCATTCTCTCTCTACATCAATCAGTCTCTCTCGCTCTCTACTCTCTCTCCATTCTCTCTCTCTCTCCACTCTCTCTCCACTCTTACTCCACTGTCTCCCTCCACTCTCTCCACTCTCTCTCTCTCCACTGTCTATCTCCACTCTCTCTCTCTCTACTCTCTCTCTACTGTCTCTCTCTCCACTCTCTCTCCCTCCACTCTGTCTCTCTCTCTCCACTCTCTCTCCACTCTCTCTTCACTCTCTCTCTCTCCACTCTCTCTCTCTCTACTCTCTCTCTCCACTCTCTCTCTCCACTCTCTCTCTCCACTCTCTCCACTGTCTCTCTCTCTCCGCTCTCTCCTCTCTCTCTCTCTCCACTCTCTCCACTGTCTCCCTCCACTCTCCCTCCACTGTCTCCCTCCACTCTCTCTACTCTCTCTCCACTGTCTCTCTCTCCACTCTCTCTCTACTCTCTCTCTCTCCACTCTCTCCACTCTATCTCCACTGTCTCTCTCCACTCTCTCTCCACTGTCTCCCCAGCTGCAACATTTTATTTTATTACATCTAGATTTATTATAAATATCCTAAATGAATTTACATTTATATTTTATATTTCAATATTTCCATTTTTTTAAATTAAAAATAAGCTTTAATAATTTCCCTATACTTCCTCATAGCAAGATCTCCACTACAGTAGTGGAAATCACTACCTATGAGTGAAAAGTTACTAGTAGTTGTTTTAGACTCATAAATCCTATTGAAGGAAAGTCCACTAGTGGGTGGAAACATGTAAGTTTACACTTAGGTGTAAATCTACAGTAGGAAATGCTGAACGGCAAAAAGGTTTGGATTTACACCTAGGTGCAGGGGTTTACAGGAGTAAATGCAGGGCTCGAGTCGGTGTACCACGCATGTGGACGACGTCCCCCCACTTATTTTACCGGGATCTCGATAACTGGAGCAAATGGAGCCACACATTCACTCTTTGTCCTCTCTGAGGCGAGATCGGAGCTCATTCAGAACGCTGCTCATGCGCTGGCTTCTCTGATGCAATCGCATCTAAGGGGTGTGCGAGGGGAGGCAATGAGTCTGATGGTGCAAGCCACCTTTCGTGACGTCACTTCCTGTCGTGACGACAGCACCCCCCACTTCTTTTTTTAGGACTTGTGCCCTGAGTAAATGTACATGTGTAAACTTACCTTTGCGAAGAGGCCCCAATGAATTTCACAGCTGCATATCTAATTGTCTTAATTGCTTCAACTGCTTCACCGAACCCTACTTAATGGAGATAATTGCTTTGGCTTTTGTGAAGTGAGAAGTTTATGGAATGAAGTAGGCATCTTAAGTTATAGCGTTTGACTGTACCTTTTCAAATGCATTCTGGGCAGGGAGTTAAGGGGATTTCATGTGAAAATGTAGGCTAAAAAAGATAAGCTGCAAGGCAGTGAACAAATATTAGTGCTGGCCAAGGAGTCTAAACCTTTCCATCAACTACCTGAGGGGTACTGACGTACACAGGAGGGCAGTGCACAGAGCTGGCACTGCTGGGCATTATTGCACAGTGTGATATAGGTGGCATCACTGTACAGGAACTGGCACTGGGCAGGAGTGTAGCAAACATGGTTGGGCAGTGTGAGCAGCTGGCACTGGTGGCAGACTGAGTGGCAGGCACTGGTGGCAGTGTGAGAGGCAGGGACTGGTGGCAGAGTGAGAGACTGGTACTGGTGAGAGTGTGAGAGGCTGGCACTAGTGCAGAATGAGCAGCTGGCACAAGTGGGAGGGGATGACACTGATGGCAGTATGAGATGCTGGCACTGGTGGCAGAGTGAGAGGCTGGCACTGGTGGCCGAGTGAGAGGCCGGCACTGGTGGCAGAGTGAGCAGCTGGCAATGATGGCAGAGTGAAAGGCAGGCACTGGTGGCAGTATGAGAGGCTGGCACAGGTGGCAGAGTGAGAGGCTGGCCATGGTGGCAGAGTGAGTGGCAGGCACTGTTGGCAGAGTGAGCGGCAGGCACTGGTGGAAGAGTGAGAGTCTGGCACTGGTGGCAGAGAGAGAGGCAGGCACTGGTGGCAGAGTGAGCGGCAGGCACTGGTGGGAGTGTGAGAGGCTGGCACTGGTGCAGAGTGAGCAGCTGGCACTGGTGGCAGTGTGAGAGGCTGGCACTGGTGGCAGAGTGAGAGGCTGGCACTGGTGCAGAGTGAGCAGCTGGCACTGGTGGCAGACTGAGCGGCAGGCACTGGTGGCAGTGTGAGAGGCTGGCACTGGTGACAGACTGAGCGGCAGGCACTGGTGGCAGTGTGAGAGACTGGCACTGGTGGCAGAGTGAGAGGCTGGTACTGGTGGGAGTGTGAGAGGCTGGCACTGGTGCAGACTGAGTGGCTGGCACTGGTGGGAAGTGGGAGGGGCTGACACTGGTGGCAGTATGAGAGGCTGGCACTGGTGGCAGAGTGAGAGGCTGGCACTGGTGGCAGAGTGAGTGGCAGGCAATGGTGGCAGAGTGAGCGGCAGGAACAAGTGGCAGTGTGAGAGGCTGGCACTGGTGGCAGAGTGAGAGGCTGGCACTGGTGACAGAGTGAGTGGCAGGCACTGGTGGCAGTGTGAGAGGCTGGCACTGGTGGCAGTGTGAGAGGCTGGCACTGGTGGCAGAGTGAGCGGCAGGCACTGGTGGCAGAGTGAGCGGCAGGCACTGGTGGCGGAGTGAGAGGCTGGCACTGGTAGCAGAGTGAACGGCAGGCACTGGTGGCAGAGTGAGCGGCAGGCACTGGTGGCAGTGTGAGATGCTGGCACTGGTGGCAGAGTGAGAGGCTGGCACTGGTGGCAGAGTGAGCAGCAGGCACTGGTGGCAGAGTGAGCGGCAGGCACTGGTGGCAGAGTGAGAGGCTGGCACTGGTGGCAGAGTGTGAGGCTGGCACTGGTGGCAGAGTGAGTGGCTGGCACTTGTGGGAAGTCGGAGTAGCTGATACTTCTCAGAGGAGCTGAGCCCTGTGCGGAATGCTGTCTCTGGGGCCCCCACTCCCACCCTTGTTCCTGCCTTCGGCTCTGACGGAAGAAACAATGTAGGTTGAAACATTGTTTCTCTTCAGTCAGAGGGAGGGGCTCAGAGCAGGCTGCAGACAGCCTGCACCTGCTTCAGATGGAGAGAGGCTTGCTTCAGCACAAGCCTCTCTCACAGCTTCACCGAAGAGCTGAGGGGGGCCGGGCCCCCTTCATTTACTGAAGCCTGGGGGGGGGGGGGGCCCACACTGCGGGGCCTGCGGGCGTTTGTTACGCCCCTGTGTCAGACACTTTACACCCACCCACCACAGGTGTCACAAGTCAGGTGGCCCTGTTAATAAAAGGGACCGGAGTGCACGTGCTCCAGGCCAGTTACCGTACCACGCCCCAGTGTCTGTGTCCTTTACTTCACGTCATGCGGGCCTAAGACCCGATACCACATTGGCGACCAGGGTGGGATAGCTAACTCTGCATGCCTGCTGCTTGGTGCCTGTTCCCCCCTCATGAGGAGGAAATGAGACATCGCCCATGACTGCAGGAAGGGTCGAGCTCAACGTCGCAAAGCGGCCCCCTGCCTTTAAGGAGAGAGGCACAGAGACTGGCTGTCTCCGACCCACATCAGGTCCGGCAAAGGGATGAGTGGACGAGCGATCCCGACAGCAGCCATCAGAATACCAGTGAAAGTGTGAGTTTCCCCACCAAGCTGACCGTCTGCCCGCTGCCGCCCTCAGGCCATCACCATCCCACTTAAAGGGCCCTGCGACCATCTCCGTGCAGTGACCCTGCTACCCTGGAGCAAAGCACAGCTCCACCAACTGGTGTCTGCTGAACAAAGGATGCGCTGCGACGAAACCAGCTCCGCATGCCCCTCAGCACCCTGCACCGCCTGCGGCTTGCCATTGCCCAGCACTGCGGGGACTCACCGAAACTGAGGATACTGCCCCCACCGGTGCCGCCTGAGGTGGGATGGGTAGGTCCTGCGCTGCTGGAGCTGTGAGTCCCTGTAGAGTGGCGCTCTAGTGTATGCACATCGCGTCACGACACGACGTGCCGGTGGCCATCTTTAGGATGCGCGCGCAGCCTGAGAAAACGGTGCGAGCGTCTGAGCACGGAGGTTGCCGGCTCAGCGCTCTCTAGTGAAGTTTGCTTATTCAATATTGTTGAAGCCCAGCAAGCGTCCTGTGGTTATTCTGGCGGTGTAGCAGCATCATTACAATGCCAACGAGGTCAGGAGCCCACAACGAAGGGACCGAATAGGTGGCAAGGGAATCCAGGACCACCGGGAAATCAAACGGGGAACAACAAAAAGTCCTGCTACAGATGCGGAAGTTGGGCACATGAGGCCCATGACAGGAAGTGCCCGGCATTTCGCGCCAAATGTATGTATTGTGGAATCATAGGACACTATGAGAAAGTATGCCGCAGGAAGTCATCCAGAACTATGGTTAAATACATTGACCATGGACAAGAGGACAAGGAAGGGAGTGACCAGGAAGACAAGGACACAGTACTCTGCATCTACGACCAAGTACTGAGTGTGGATAACAAAAGATCGACCAAACCAGTACTGGACATGACGATCGGAGGAGTGCCGATAAATGTAGTGGAGGACACCGGGTCACCCTACACCATTGTACAGAGGACGGTGTGGAATGAAACCTTCAGCCCACACTAGGGGTCGGGCTTGGAGAAGTTAGACATAAGGCCTGTCACATACAATGGAGACCACATACCCATGTTAGGATTCCGACCGTTAAGGTTTGAATTCAGAGGGCGCAGCGCCTACTGCAAACTGTACATTTCTGAAAAAGGACCATCGGTGCTAGGTTGGCTGGACCAAGGGGACCTGGGTATCAAACTAGACCCCGGAGGAAAAGAACAGATCCTCCTCACGGAACCGGAAGAATTGCCAAACATGGGCAAATGGAAGAAGGAGTACCCCAAGGTGTTTGGAGGCACGGTGGGGAGGCTCGAGAAGTTTGCACACAAAATTGTCCTCAAGGCAGGCGCCATACCGGTGACTCAAAAGGTGAGAAACGTACCTCTCGCAGTAAGAGAAGCAGTACAGGAAGAATTACAAGAATTGGAGAGAAAGGGAATCATTGAACCGATCACGTGCGCAGAGTGGCTGGCACCATTGGTGGTAGTCATGAAACCCAGTGGGAAGGTCAGACTATGTGTGGACCTGCGTGAATTGAATAAGAACATTGTGGTAGAGAAGTTTCCCCTACCAAGGATTGAGGAGATGCTAGCCAAGACGAGAGGGATTAAGTGGTACTCCACCATTGACCTAACCTCAGCGTACCATCAAATTGCATTGCACCCGGAAAGTAGGAGGTTGACATCATTCATTACCCCCTTCGGGTGCTACCAGTTCCGCTGTATGCCATTTGGACTGGCATCGGCGGCAGCGGTATTCCAGAAGTTAATGCACCAACTGTTTAAGGACATGGATGGCATCCAGTATTTCCAGGATGACATGCTTGTGAGGGGCCGCAACAGATTAGACCACGATGCCAAACTTACCAAGATGTTGAGAGTATTAGAAGGCAAGGGCCTCACTGCGGAGTGGGAAAAGTGCCGCCTGGGCATGGAATCGGTGTGAGGTTCCGTGACAATTGTAAGTGGTGTTTTCGACTCGCACGAATATGGGCGAGTCTAGTATCTATGAACCGCAAATGGCGAGTTTAGTAAGTGTGCGCAGTTTCGCTGTGCTAACTTAAACCGTTCGTTTGTTACGTGGGTTTGTCATCTGTACCCACGGGTTCCATCTTAGATACGGCATCCATTTTGTCTCTTGCCCTCAAGTAGTCAGCGAACGGACGCTGTCCGCTTCGCGACCCTGGGACTCCCAAGATATGGCGGAAGACATATGTTCTTTGTAAGTGCCTTTATGACGAGGGGGATGCTACTGTAAGGCAGATGGCGCCGCTCGAGGCTCATCTTGCCGCACGGGCTTATTGTCTCAGCCGTGCATCTCATTAGGCACGTCCCTTTGATGCCTGTATCTCGTGCTTCTCGACACTCCCCTTTTACACCCTTTCCGATCTCCCCACTGTCTCCGTCTTCCTCTACACCTGTCTTCGTTCTTATTTCGATCTACTTTACTGCTGATTGGAATTTGCTAATGGTGGGAAGATGGGTTTTTACAGTTGGGAACCGCCAAATGTTTCCGCACTTATGTTCCGGACCTTATGTGTTTCAAAGTGACCAAAGCGACCCCTCTGAGAGCGACTTGTGGGAACCAGGTTGTAAACTATTGTGTATCATGTTATTCTATGGGTAAAAACTGTATAAAAGGAGCGATCCACAAATACAATTTGAAGCAGTCTCCCCGAACTACACTCGATGTACTTCCTGTGACTTCTGTGTTCCCTGCAGTAAATAAACCTTGACTCTTTGACGCCGAAGGAAGTGTCCCGTGTCTCTGTGACTTGTACGCCGGAGCAGGTTACCCACGAAGGTTTCAGGTGTTGTGCCCTGGCACCGCTGGGTCCAAAGGAACCCAGTCCTTCAGTTGGCGCCCAACGTGGGGCTGCATCAGTGGTACCGGTCCAAGCCCGACGATCGTGAGGAACTTCGTGTGAAATCTCCGAGGGAAGGTGCACCCCGCTTCATCGATCTTGTTGTCGAAATAAGTGGCCCGAAGACTTTTCCCGCGAAGATTCCCGCCTCCTAACGGCTGCGACGGACTGCTGCCCTGACTGTAGACCTGTTTTGGCGCCTGGCGTAGACCTTGGTATAGCGAGACGATTGACGGGCCTTCCTGAGGACGCCATTGATCTTTGAGTTAAGTATTTGTGGGTCGCTCCCAGAGTTTTTGGTTGTAGACACTTTAGCGAGTGTTTTTGTTGTAGACACTTTAGCGGGTGTCTTTGTTGTACACGCTGTGTGAGTGTTTTTGTCGGTGACACTTTGCTAGCGTACTTTGTTGTTGTTGTATTTGTTTGACGACTGCAGCCGCCAAAGACCGAGGGTTTAGTTCTTTGCTGGGACTTGGTAAATCCCGAAATCCCGTAACCCTTGAAGTTTGTGAAACTCGGCTAGTGTGCAAGATGCCTGGTCGCAGTACTTTGTTCAGTTGCTTTAGACCTTGTGGTGCGGATTCCCTGCTGGAGGACTCGTGTCCGATACCTCCGGTTGGAACTCCTACTTATGATTTATATAGCAAACATGGGCTAGGCCCGATTGCTTTTAACGATTATTGGATAAAATATACAAAGAAAGACGGCGATCTTCGTTGGCCACCTCACGGTAGCTTCGAAGCGTCGATCTTAGATAATTTGGAAATAAAGTTGTTCGAACGCAAATCTAGGCCGGCCATGTTTGATGCCTTTCGGTTCTGGCGCAAAGAAGCCAGACAGAAAGAGATCAGACAAAATAAACGTAGTCAGCGAGATACTGTTGCTACTATAGTGAAGAAAGCTGAGCAGTTTCAGCGTGATAAGGAGGATAAGGATAAGGAAGTGTTTGAGAGATTACAGCGTATGTCCATAGACAAATGCTATCCTGCTTTGCCTACGGAGTCGGATGAGAAGGAAGAGGCAGTTGAGGATTCTTTAATGTCTTATCTTATGAAGTCGCCACCTCCGTACGTACAGGGTATCGCAGCTCCTGTGGTCCCTGCCGTACCTGTTCTTCCACCTGTTATTCCTCCACCAGTTCCTCAACCTGCACCCGCTCTTCCGACTGTTCCTGCTCCTTTGCCTGGTTCTATTCCTACTGCTCCTCCGCTTCCATATACTCCTGTTCCCGCTACTGCTCACGCTACTACTCCTGTGTTGTTAACCCCTGTTGCTGCTAATGTCTCTACCCCTTCTCTTGTTAGTCCTGTGTCTTATTCTTCTCCCTCTACTCGTAATCGTAATTCTCCCCTTGCGACAAACTTCTTCCAGTCGCTCGGACCTGCTTTTGGCTCTGCTGGTTCTGATGGTCCTCAGAGACGTAGCCAGCTTCCTGGTAATAGAGAACGTGTTGCGCTATACAATATGGCGATGGGTTGGATGATAAACCCTGTTAGAAATCCACCACGTGTTGTCCTCGAAACGTTTGATCAATTCAACATACCAACTCAGAGGTATGTGTTTGATGAAATGTGCCAGTTCTTACATGATCAGATAGTGGCCGTTGCGCCTGACGAGGTGCTGTCCGCCCTGTCTGAACTTCGGCTTCAGTTCGCAAGTGGACTGATAGTCGACACTAATGTCCGACGTGCTATTGAGCGGTTGCTATCTCTTCGTCCCGCTCCTATTTCTCATGCATTGTTCGTTGAGGACATTGAGAAAGGAGATGGGTCTGGCCAATATCCTATGCGTGAAGTTCCGCCGGTTTGGGTACCCGCTGATAATACTAATGCTAATGCTCCAGTGGCGGCACATTTCCAGAGAGTGTGGATACACCTCCCTTGGAAACGATCGGAAGTGCTTCAGGTGAAACAAACTTTGCCTGATCCTCGCAAAAATCCTGCTGGATATTACAAGGAATTGTCGCAGCTCGTAGACGCTACGATAATGAATCTGGCCGATATCGACATGTTGTTTGGCAATGTCGTACCGCAACCGGTATGGGCCAAGATTCGTCACCAAGATCATGCGAATGAATTAGGTGGTGATTGGGCTGCCATTACAGCGGCAGACGCGGGACAAGTGGCTGCTACTAAACCCGATCAGTTGATTGAACTTCTTCCCCAGCGAATCATTACATTAATGAAAACGCTTATGCCAGCTATGAGGGTAAATTGGGACAAGTTGTCAGCCTGTAAGCAGAAGAAAGATGAGAGTGTTTCAGACTTCTTTACGAGGTTCGAGGAAACATTCGTTGATCATAGTGGACAGGATATGGGTACTGAGGGTGGACAGAGGTTGTTTGTAGATAAATTCGTGTCGAACTTATTGCCCGACTTGAGCCATAAATTGAAAAATTCAGAAAGTGCGTGGGCTGTTTCTACCTCAGCTCAGATATTGGCTACGGCACAATATTACGAAAATAGAGAAAAAGAGGAAAATGACCGTACTGATAAAAAAACGAAAGAGCTAAAAACTAAAGTGTTGTTACAACAAGCATATCCGCCGCGTTCTAATCAGACTGCGCCTCAACAGAATAGATCACAGTCGCAATCGAATCGATCGCAGCCGCGTAATGATTCCTCTTTCCAAAGATCTTCGTTAGGGTACAATCAATGTGCTTATTGTAGACAGGAGGGACACATTAAATTCAATTGTCCTGCTTTGAATGACCGTACTAGTGGTACTTCGTCTAGAGGAGGTCGTGGTGGTTCACAGAACGCATCACGTGGTAGAGGTCGTGGTGCTCAGAACGATCGCTCTGACAATTCATCAAATCCTAATAA
Source organism: Lissotriton vulgaris (assembly GCF_964263255.1). Lineage (NCBI taxonomy): Eukaryota > Metazoa > Chordata > Amphibia > Caudata > Salamandridae > Lissotriton > Lissotriton vulgaris. Next base: position 147,946,630 of record NC_141695.1, on the reverse strand, counting down.
CTGTTTCGATCAACGTGGATCATCGCAAGGACGATCTGCGCAGTACAATGTAGACGATTATTACGTCGATCAGGGAACTGACGATAGTAATTACTAGGACAGCCAAAGACAAGGAGAGGGAGTGGTATCAGTTCCGGTTGATCAGAGAGGGCCTTACGTCGCAGTTGCTACATCGGGCGTCGTTGAGCCTTTTCTGTTGGACACTGGTGCAGCGAAAAGTTCTATCATGCATTCGAAACTCCCTGGCGCACCTTTGTCTGGCTTAACAAATGTTTCCGTTGGATTCTCTGGCGCCCCCGTTAGCAATCCAGTTTCGCGCCCTTTGCCCCTTAAAATTGGGCCTTGTGAGCTCGAAGCTCCATTGATTTTGACCACTGGTTGTGGCGAAAATCTTTTGGGTCTGGATTTGCTTAAACGCTTGTATGCAACTTTGTATTGTTCTCCTGCGGGTGTAAAGCTTACGTTAGGAGAGAGAGTAGTCTCTCCCATGTACTTATCTCTCGATAAGCTTCCACCGGAATTGGATTCTCTTCCTGCGTCTTTGTGGGCGACGGGTCCAAATGATGTGGGCCTACTTGATATCTCCCCTTATGTTGTTCAGTTGAAATCTAATGTGCGATTGCCACGTATTCCCCAATATCGTATCTCCCTTGATGGTGAACGAGCTTTGTTAGCGATCATCTATGATTTGATCGAGAAAGATGTCATTGAAGAAACTCGGGGAAACGTGTGCAATAGTCCTGTACTGCCCATTCTTAAACGTACTGATCCTACCAAACCACCTGTTTATCGTTTTGTTATCGATTTACGGGAGGTAAATAAAATTGTGGTTCCTCAATTTCCTGTTGTGCCTGACATTACGGCGCTACTGACTCTGATTCCAGCTACTGCTTCATGGTTTTCGGTGATTGATTTGAAAAATGCATTTTTCAGCATCCCGATTGCCGAAGAGAGTAGGGACCTTTTCGGTTTCTCTCTCGGTGGACGTAGCTTCCGGTTCAAACGCGCTCCTCAGGGCTACTGTGAAAGTCCATCGATTTACAGTCAAGCTTTGAAGGGTCAACTAGATGCGTTTCAGTTGCCGGTTGGTGCGGCTTTAATCCAATACGTCGATGACTTATTGGTGGCTGCTGATACTCAGGACATCTGCAAAATCGCTACAGTGTCGTTGCTGCAACATCTCTGTGAGTTAAATCACAAGGTGTCACCTTCTAAACTCCAATATTGTTGTCAAGAAGTAACCTACCTAGGTCACTTATTGTCAAAGGAGGGAAGGAGATTGACCCCAGAGAGAATTGCAGCGATTGCGCGCATGGCTGTGCCACAAACCCAAAGAGATGTGCGTGCCTTTCTAGGTATCACGTCGTACTGTAGGCAGTGGATTCCTAATTTTTCATTGCTAGCGAAACCATTGGTGGCTCTTACGTGTAAGGATGTTTCTACTCCTTTACCATGGACGGAAGAATGTCAGAACAGTTTTTCTGAATTACGTGATTCATTGTGTTCGGCTCCTGTGTTAGGTACCCCTGATTACAGTAAGCCGTTCACGTTATATGTTCACGAGAGGGAAGGTTGTGCTTTGAGTGTCTTAACGCAACCTTTTGGTGGTAAACAGCGTCCATGTGCATATTTTTCCTCGACCTTAGACCCAGTAGCTAGAGCATTACCGAGTTGTTTGAGAGCAACTGCGGCAGCTGCGGTCTCCATCCGACAATCAGCAGGATTGGTCATGGATAATATGCTTACGGTGATGGTTCCGCATGCAGTCGATACTCTTTTGAATCGTACGAAAACTCAGCACTTGACGAGTGCGAGGTTGTCTGGGTACGAATTGACGCTTTTGGCAAGCCACATTCAGATAAAACGTTGTAATGTCCTCAATCCGGCAACTTTGTTACCAATTAGTGCAGAGTCAGATGCAGTAACAGAACATGACTGTTACTTGCGGACAGAGGAGGAAATAAAAGGTCGTGTGGACCTTAAAAACACCCCATTGGAAGACCCGGATGGCACCCTGTATGTGGATGGGTCATGTTTTAAGTTGCCGAATGGTGATGTGACTACTGCCTATGCTGTGGTGACATTGAATACTGTTGTTGAGACTGCAAGATTGAATCAGAATTCTGCCCAAGCTGCAGAGCTGATTGCTCTTACTAGAGCATGTGTATTAGCAAAAGGTAAACGTGTGAATGTGTACACCGATAGTCAGTATGCTTTCGGTGTAGCGCATAGTTTTGGACGGTTGTGGCGAGAGCGTGGTTTCCTGACGTCGCATGGCACGAAAATACAGCATGGCCAGCTTGTGAACGATCTTTTGGATGCATTAACTTTGCCTGCACAGGTTGCAATTGTTAAGTGTAGTGCGCATCGTAAAGTGACGGATGATGTTGGTCGTGGTAATGCGTTTGCAGATGAGATTGCTAAGGAGACTGCTCGGAACCTTAGCACTCGAATGTATGTGACGAGTTCGGTTAGGTGGCCTACAGAATCGAGTATGTGTGAAAATACCATAGAGAGTGTGAAAGCAATTCAGAATGAGGCCACCGACACTGAAAAAATGAAGTGGAAAGAAAGTACGGGAAGGTTGGATGTGAATGGTTGCTGGATTGATTTGTCGGATCAGAAAAGATGGATGTTGCCTGATGCGTATGTACTGGCCGTTGTGCAAATGGCACATGGGTTAGCACATATTAGCGCGAAAGGTATTTGCAAGTTGCTGGCTGATGTGTGGAAGAATGATGGAATTACTAAGTGTGCTGAACGTTTGGTGAAGAATTGTATGGTGTGTATAATGTACAATCCTGGCAAAGGAACCCCAACTCCTCCTGGCAGTTTTGCTCCTCCTTCGTATCCCTTTGAGGTGATCCAATTGGACTTCATCCATATGGAGCGATGCAATAACCTAAAATACGTTTTGGTTGTGGTTTGCGCATTCTCCCGATGGATCGAGGCCTATCCCCTCAAGGATAATACTGCTTTGTCTACTGCGAAAATCCTACTGAAGGAATACTTTCCTCGGTATGGAATGCCTAGAGTCGTGTGGTCAGATAACGGAAGTGAGTTTGTTGGTAGTGTAATGAAGAGTGTGTGTAAGGGCCTTGGAATTAATCAGAAATTCCATAGCGCCAATCATCCCCAGTCAGCTGGATTGGTTGAAGGGTACAATGGCACCCTTAAACTAAAACTAGCGAAGATTCAGGCTACGACTGGACTTTCGTGGCCTGATGCTTTGCCTCTAGCATTACTGTCAACTAGGGCGACTGTACACTCCCGAATAGGGCTTAGTCCCTATGAAATAGTGTTCGGCCGTCCTGCGAATGTGTGGGGGGTTCCTAGGCCAGGAATATTCTCTGATCTTGAGTTTCCGATGTTGATTGATTACTTACATGACTTGACTGCTAAACTGAGGTTAATTCATCAACAGGTTTACGACGCCTTGCCGACGCAGACGGAGGGTCCAGGCCACCAGCTCCAGCCCGGGGATTGGGTGGTTGCCCGAAATTTTTCACGCAAAAACAATCTGGACCCCCGCTTCACCGGCCCTTACCAGGTGCTCCTGGCCACGAGGACTGCCGTTCGTCTTGAGGGGCGGAAAAATTGGGTACATGCTACCCATTGTAAGCGAGTCCCTATTCCTTTGCCGGCAGACCCGTGGGTAAGGAAAGGCATTGCGTCAACAGAAACAGAAACATTGCCGGCGTTTGTACCTTTTAGCGACGCACAGCTTGTTGAGGAACCCTCAGCGCAGCAGAAAGCCACTGTTGAACATTTGTCAGCAAAAGACTCAAGACCAGATCAACGAACTGATCAGCAGGACGCTGTCTCTTCAACGGATCCTTTGTTTGAAGAGCAGACACGTCCCGGGAAACATCGATATTCTTTGAGATCTCATACTAAGGACAAATAAAATTTGCTTGCTTTGCTGAAATTGATAACTGCAATATCTTCGTTTCCCATGATCAATTTTGAACATTCGTATCATTGAAAATTGTTTTGTATATATATATATATATCAAGCTTCTTCTTTATATTTTTTTTTTTTTCCTTCCACAGCTGAGAAATATTGTGCTAAATAATATATACATATTGTGTATTGAGGGCCGTAGGGCCGCGCGTGTACTTCCTTCTGGACAGTAGGTCTTGACGCTAGGTTAAAGACCGTCGGTTCCTAGGAACTCCTGGGGATTGACTATTGCTGCACAGAACGAAGTGCGTCAAGAAACGTTGCGGACGGTCGTAGGGAAATGGCATTTTCGAAGCTGAATGATTTGGAAGGAGCTCAGGCGTATAGAGTCAAGCTGCAGAAACTTAGTCGTGCGAAATGTTTTGTATCCCAATTGTTTGTTTTGTTTTTGACTGCTTCTGCATTTTTGGCGTATGGGGTGTATTACACTATGTCTTACGTTTTCCTTGCTCCTCCTACTCCTACTCCTTACCCTAACCTTACTTCTACTGCTTCTCCTCATTCCTTTCATATGTTACCAGAACACGAACAGGCTAGACGTGTAGAATTCCGCAATAATTCCTTTATCCAGCTCCTCCATCAGCATCAGTTAGTGGTTAACACTACTAATTGTTGGGTGTGTGGGTTGATGCCACATACTACGGGTAAGGGAATTCCATATCTGGTGTTACCGTATAGTTCCCAAGGGTCAGCTCGAGCATTCCAAACAATGTTTCGAAGCGCACTGGGTTCCCACCCCACGCAAGAACAACGTTCCCCCAACTTTGGTCCTACCTCGTATCAGAGGCTGCTATCGATGGCTATAGAGGATATGGAAGATGAGATCCATGATCCTTTTCTTATCCCTAAAGAAGAGGTACAAGCCTATAGGGTCTTAAGTAGAGGGGAATATAGTATGTTCACTAATGAAAAGCAGCTTAAAAGCTCGTCTCCAATATGGGTCGTACCCCACACTGGTAATCTTTGTCTTGTGGGTCGTGGCTCGCAAGCCTCACTTGGAGTAAGTGCTTGCACTGAAAGTTACGTTCTGCCAATGTCCCCGTCCCCTGTGTTTCTGGCTGCCAAGGGTACATACTTTATCTGTCATGATCGTGCATACACATGGTTGCCCGCAGACTTCATGGGCTCATGTTTCGTTGCAAATCTGTTGCCTCCGACGTTTACTGTAGATGCCGATTATCATAAGACTAGAGTTGTACGAGGCGTAATTAGCGAAGAGGATACTGCCGGTCAAGAGGCAGGAGACTTTTTCAAGGGTTTCCTCCCGTTTTGGGGACCTATGGTTAATAGTAGGAACCTGAGACATTTGACTCGAGTGGTAGAATCGACAGCTAATATTACTGCCAGTGCCCTTGGTAATATCACCACAGAACTTCAGGCGGAGAGACTTATGACATTACAAAACCGTATGGTTTTAGATGTTGTCCTAGCAGATCGCGGTGGGGTGTGTAAAGTGATCCATTCGAGCTGTTGCATTTTCATTCCAGATAATGCTCCTACTGTCTATCAAGCCATCTCGAAGTTGCACAAGATCTCCGAATCCATACACGTGGATGTAGGGGATTGGACGCTACTCGGTTGGTTTTGGGGCCTGGTGTCGACTTGGGGTTGGAAGATTCTGATGATCATCGGGGTTGTGGTAGTGTTCCTGTTCACCTGTTGCCTTTGTGTGCAGTGTGGTCCTGCCTTATGTGGCCTTTGTGCTACAACGTGTATAAGACAACCATCTGTTACCAAGGGGACTCGATCGGACAGAGCTATGCTACAACGACATCTTGATGGTCTGATGAATATCGAATATGATTCCGACTAGTGCTTGCCTACATGAGGGCAAAAGGAGCGTCTGAGGTTCCGTGACAATTGTAAGTGGTGTTTTCGACTCGCACGAATATGGGCGAGTCTAGTATCTATGAACCGCAAATGGCGAGTTTAGTAAGTGTGCGCAGTTTCGCTGTGCTAACTTAAACCGTTCGTTTGTTACGTGGGTTTGTCATCTGTACCCACGGGTTCCATCTTAGATACGGCATCCATTTTGTCTCTTGCCCTCAAGTAGTCAGCGAACGGACGCTGTCCGCTTCGCGACCCTGGGACTCCCAAGATATGGCGGAAGACATATGTTCTTTGTAAGTGCCTTTATGACGAGGGGGATGCTACTGTAAGGCAGATGGCGCCGCTCGAGGCTCATCTTGCCGCACGGGCTTATTGTCTCAGCCGTGCATCTCATTAGGCACGTCCCTTTGATGCCTGTATCTCGTGCTTCTCGACACTCCCCTTTTACACCCTTTCCGATCTCCCCACTGTCTCCGTCTTCCTCTACACCTGTCTTCGTTCTTATTTCGATCTACTTTACTGCTGATTGGAATTTGCTAATGGTGGGAAGATGGGTTTTTACAGTTGGGAACCGCCAAATGTTTCCGCACTTATGTTCCGGACCTTATGTGTTTCAAAGTGACCAAAGCGACCCCTCTGAGAGCGACTTGTGGGAACCAGGTTGTAAACTATTGTGTATCATGTTATTCTATGGGTAAAAACTGTATAAAAGGAGCGATCCACAAATACAATTTGAAGCAGTCTCCCCGAACTACACTCGATGTACTTCCTGTGACTTCTGTGTTCCCTGCAGTAAATAAACCTTGACTCTTTGACGCCGAAGGAAGTGTCCCGTGTCTCTGTGACTTGTACGCCGGAGCAGGTTACCCACGAAGGTTTCAGGTGTTGTGCCCTGGCACCGCTGGGTCCAAAGGAACCCAGTCCTTCAGGTGACCTACCTAGGGCACGAAATCGGAGTGCAAGGGATCCCCCGCAAGGCAGAAAATGTGAAAGCAATCAACGATGTACCACCGCCCACCAGCAAGGAGGACGTCAGGTCCTTCTTAGGAATGGCCGAATACTATAATAAATTTGTGCAGCATTTTGCAACAAAGACCCACCACCTGAGGAAGCTAATGAGGGAGAGCTTGGTGTTCTGGTAGCCAGGAGAAGCGCAAAAGGAATTCGAGAGGGTAAAGGAAGATGTGGTGAGAGCCATACCCCTGCAAGGCTATGACCCCCATGGAAAGACTGTGCTCACGACGGACGCCAGCGATAAAGGCTTGGGCGCGGTGTTGATGCAGGACCGGGGACAAGGAGTGATGGACACACTAAGCTTCGCTTCTCACACCCTGAGTGACACAGAAAGAAAATACAGCGTCATCGAAAAGGAGATGCTTGCAGTAGTGTGGGCAATGACCAGGTTCAGACAATTCCTGTGGGGTACGCGATTTCAGCTAAAGACCGATCATAAACCCTTGGTGAAGGTACTCACCTCCAGTGGGTACGCGAGCGCCACCCCCAGGATCTCGAAAATTACATTGAAGCTGCTAGAATTTAGATATGATGTGGAGTACATTCCGGGCAGTCGGAACAAAGTCGCAGACTATCTGAGTAGGGTGGCGGCCATGGAACCTGGAGGAGAAGAATCGACCAGTGGGGAAGAGATGGTGGCCCTAACAGATGACCAGGAGAAAGTCATCAGCAACCAGGAGTGGAAGGAAGCCTACAGTGAAGACCAAATATTACAAGAGGTGAAGAATTTCATAGTATGGGGATGGCCGGAGAAGAAACACACAAGCGACACCCTGAGAATGTACTATGAGGTAAGAGAAGAGTTGTCAATGGACGACCAAGGAGTGTTTGTGTTCAGGGGAGACGAGGTTATACCCTCAGCTGGCATAATCCCCAAACTACTGGCCTTACTCCATGAAGGCCACTTAGGGATAGGCAAGATGAAATTGAGGACAAAAGAAGGGTACTGGTGGCCAGGCATGGATTTACGAGCACAACGTCATGTCAGAGATTGCCCACAGTGCCAAGGAGCAGGCAAAATACTTAAGCCTTTGTGCCCGGCACTAGGAAGATTTGACCCCCCACAGAACCCGTGGGAGGAATTGTCCATAGACATTTTGGGCCCAATTCTAGACGAACAAGGAGTTCAAAAGTATGTGTGTGTCCTCATCGACAGATACTCTAAATGGCCTGAAATTAAGGTGGAGGAAGTAATGGACACAGAGACCATATTGAAGTTTTTGAGTAACACATTTGTGAGAGAGGGCATTCAAAAATCCATCCTGAGCGACAACAGCCCCCAGTTTACCTCAGATAAGTAGACCAACTTCATGGAGAGAAATGGCATCCTCTCCAAGCACACATCGATCTATCACCCGGCAGGAAACGGACTAGTAGAACGGTTTAACCGGGTGGTGATGGGATCGGTGCAAGCAGCGATATCTCAGAACAAAGACTGGGAGAAAGAGATATGGCAAATGGTATGGGCATACAGGATCACCCCCACGGGGACCGGATATAGTCCGTTCCAAATCTTGAGAGGACGTGATCCATTCACGAAGGACAATCATGTGTGGAAGGAGAAAACCATAATGAGTAAATGGTCCCCTGCGGTGGTTCAAGCGAACTTAGAGAAGGCACAAGCTTATATGCCAAGCACTACAATAGACGAAGAAATGTGAAGGATACCGGACTAGAAGAAGGCAAATGGGTGCGAGTTAAATTGGCGACGATGCAAAGAAAGGGGGAGAGCAAATACAGCAAACCCCTGCAAGTTAAGAAGGTATATGACAGAGCAGCCCTGTTGAGTGATGGAAATGTGGGGTCTCAGGACCGCATGGCGAGATCAGTGGAGCCAAGGGGGTCAAGACCTGGAAGCGGTGGCGGAGCCTGAGACAGGAGACGAACAAGTCAAGGAGGAGATGGACATGGGAAGTGGAGAAGTCAGTGAGGAGCAAGGTGACGAAGGTAGACCCAGAGTGGAGCAGGAGATGGACATGGGGAGACAGGTGGAGAGCCAGGCGGCGCTGAGCAACAGAGGAGGCAGCGCAGAGACTCCTAGGCGAGAGGCCATGGCTACTCCCGTAAGACTGCCTCGAAGGGGGAGAACAGTGGTCAGACCGGCCAGGTTCCAAGACTTTGATATGAGCAGCGGACTGTAGGTTAAAGCTTCCATTGTTTGGAAAAAGGGGAGATATGTAGAGTGGCACTCTAGTGTATGCACGTCATGTCACGACGCGAAATGCCGGCGGCCATCTTTAGGATGCGCGGGCAGCCTGAGAAAACGGCGCGAGCGTCTGAGCACGGAGGTTGCCGGCTCGGCACTCTCTAGTGAAGTTTGCTTATTAAATATTGTTGAAGCCCAGCAAGCGTCCTGTGGTTATTCTGGAGGTGTAGCAGCATCATTACAGTCCCGAAGACGGGAGAGGGGTGAGATCACGCAGCCCTGCCACCTCTCGCCGACCGCAGAACCGCCTGCCACAACTCCCATGCTCCTGCCATCAGCAATATTATGTTTGACTGCACCAAGGCCTTAAAAAAGACTTCCGGTGGAGCGGCCCACGTCTCGGAAAAGTAAAGTAGAGGCCGGCACCACTCCCTGCACCAAGAGGCATCCGCAGTGACCTCAGCGGTATCCACGGTCCTGAGGAGCAATGGCCATGCCCCTGCAATCTGCTTGCAATGTCGGCACAGTCAGGAGCAGCCCGATACCGGGCAGGAATGTGAGAAGTAGCGCAAACACCCACCGGGGTTGAGACATTCGACCTTGCAGCAATGCATGCCCCTCCCGCATTGCCAGCTTGGATCGAGTGCGTCCAGTGAGGAGAACCTCGGCCTGAGAGGGGCCTGCTGCGCCACCGGGCTGACACGAGCAGCACCGCACATGCCACAAGAAGCAACTGTAAAAGTCATTGTCTCTACGCAAACATTCCCTGAACCCGCAACACACAGGGCAAACCCATGAAAGAGAACTCGGGAGAAAGAGTAACAGCCCACAGTGAGGAGCCTTCAGCGCCGCCCAGCAACCCCTGCCTCTCCCCGTGGCAAACAGAGAATAGCATGGGCGGTGCCACAGTCAAACACAATCATCCACCTACCTTCACTGGAGACTCACAGCACACAGGGTAGCCTCCCCACATCGCAGGCAGGAGCTGCAGGCCCATACTTTAATGAACAAGTACCGAGACCGGCACAACTGGAGTGCTGCACTGCCACCCAGTGGCCACCTGTGGTACTGCAGCTACACCACCCTAATACTTTACAGAGGAACGCCTGCAGTAACAGAATGGGAACTTTGTCATGCGAGGAAGATCCCAAACCCCTTGTTACAGCGATGCTGACAAGGATGAGCCCCACGCCCAGTGGTAAGGCTAATTTGAGAGGAATGTCTAAGCCCACACAAATATAAGGAGCAGCCACGTCACCCTAGCACCGAGCGACCCACACAGTGCTCCCAGCTCCCACACTGTGGCAGAAGAGAGACAGTCACTGAACAGAGCCCTGCACAAGCTCCTCCAGCACCCAAAGCCTGCAGCGAACAAGGAAAGCCACCACGACGAACGCTGCGCCACCTCGTGGCTCCCCAGGATCAACGCACTAAAGGACAGATGTACTGCCTGGCCAGAGCGGATAGCCAGCTGTACCCTGCGACCATCAGCCCAAGCAGCGCCGTAGGCCAGTGGAGAGGCCCTAACACCCCACTACCCTGCGGGCAGTGGCAGGATCAGCAATAGGATATTGCAAAGTGATTCTAGCAGAATTCTCCACACCAGCACATCCAAAGAGTGGTCCAGCACACTGACTGCCCACCGCAACCAACCTCTGCACTGCACCCTACCGACCAGCCATACCAGAGCACAGCATGGCGTCCTGCTATCCAACCGGCAACGGCAGTCAACCGACCCCAGAGCGCGCACCACCGGTGGCTGTTTGACTCGACCTCAAGAAAAGACTGGTGGAGAGCACGCGCCACACGTGGCTGCCCAACACAACCGCCTGTGAAGAAGTCGCATCACCCGCTCCCCACTGGTGAACAGGCACACCAAGTGCCAGAATAAAACAGAGCACACAAAGCCAGAAGTGCACAGAAAGCCGCACCAGGGAACTTGACGCACGAGCAAGCACCCAGGAGACATCTCCACAAAGAAGCACTGCTGAATGCAGGTTGGAGAGCACACACATCTCCACCGCCACAGCGAAGCCCCGCAGTGGGCCGAAGAACATGCACAGTGTCCTCCCTCACACTGCCTCAAGACAAGAAGATTGGCAAGAGGCAACAGGTGCTCCAACAGCATGGTGGCACGTGACCGGACGTCACAATGCACAGCAGACAAGGAGCCCGTCACGCAAAGTGACCAGTCCGGACAAGCGCACCGGAAGAAAGGAAGAAGCAACTGCCACGACGGCGCAGCCCCGAGGCACAAGCACAATGCCCTTGAGCCAGGAGACCCAGATCACCACACAAACCCGGAGGAAGGAGATGGTGCCAACGGAAGTCTCCACGAAGCACATGCAAGTCCTACTGACAGGACAGGCCTGTAACAGGCCCGCAAAAGGAAAGAAGAACAGTGGCACCATGCTGCAGGGCTTACAACCAACACAGGTGTGCAAGATGGAACGGAGAAGAGCAACAGGACCAAGGACTCACACAAGCACTGAGGAAGGTGTTTCATCCACACAAGCCAGCCACCAGGGTGTAGAGACATCACTGGAGACAGCTCCACGGGAGAACCTACCGTAAGCCGCTATCAAGCGCGATCTGCGTCCTGGCCCCACGCTGCACAGTTCGACCGTCCTCTCACCTGTCACCGGCTGCTTGGAATCGATAGCACCACACCTCACAGTGCCCCTGCTTGAAGACAATGGAGCAGTACCACAGAGTCCATGAAGTCCTTCTCACTCCCCAAGGTCACCCTGACAGAAGACCGCCGCCTGTATGCCCACTGAAGAAAAACAACATTATGTTATCACCATCCAGGTGCATCATCGCCAAGGAGCATCGCATCACCTGAGGGAATCCACACACGCCCCAAACATTTGGAGGTAAATTAAGCGAATCACCCAGGAACCTTCTGTGCACCTCAGTCAACCTACAGCCTGCCGAAGTCGAGAACACCCGGCCATTGGAAGATCCGCCCTTGAGGACCTCACAAGACTTGGCCATGGCCCTGTTGGGAGTTCCGCAGTGACCCCTAGGCGTGGCCTACGCAACAGCCCGCACAGCCCAGGCGGTCATGTGGCAGTCCAGGGGACAAGGGCCTCGACCGAGTTCCAGTGCGAAAGGAGTCTGAGTAGGAGAGATGTGTTGGCCGCAGCATCACACCAGGAGCAGGAAACACAAAGGTCATAGCAGAAGACTGGTCACCTACAAGATTGTCAGAGGAAGGAGCAGAACCCGAGTCTGGACAGCGAGGACGCCTAGATGGGAACACCACCACAGGAGGCTACATGAGCGACTTGGCTGTGAGTCCGTTGGCAGTTCCACAGCGACGCCTCTGCGCGGCTCACCCAATGCCCCACACGGTCCACACGGTTCCATGAGAGAGGAGTCCGGGCGAGATAGAGAGGCAAGTCGGACGTCACTCAGAAGTCAGGGTCAAGGTAGACCATCGAGCATGCCACTTCCAAAAGAAGGACTCGCTCCCAGAGATCATCTCCAACAGCTGCAGGCTCTGCCATCCGACGAGCCCTGAGAGATCACCCAGCGTGGATTACACCTCAGCTCCAGATGCACCAGCGCTAAAACTCTGTACATGTACTTTCAACACCGTGAGACCAGGACAGTCTAAAGGGTATCGCCAAAGCAGATGAAAGCACCCTGACCATGCGGTCCAAGCTCCAGCGCTGCCTGGATGACGGCCTGAAGAGACTCGTTTGGTGTTGCATATTGTTTATTTGTTGTCTTACAGGTTGGACTTTTGTTTCTTTTTTATTAAAGTTTGGGAGGAATGTAGTATCCGGCTGGATACATTCTAGTGGTCTGCCCATGATGTCAGCCGCTTTACACCCACCCACCACAAGCGTCACCAGTCAGGTGACCCTGTTAATAAAAGGGACCGGAGTGCACGTGCTCCAGGCCAGTTACCGTACTGGTGAGTGCTGGGGCTCATTCTTTACGTAGTTTAGTAAATAAAGACCTGGTTCCTCCAGAGACTTTAGAAGGGGCAGGCATCACAGCTTCACTGTGAGACACTCGGGCTGTAGAGGGGCAGATCAGAGCCGGTTAGAGTTGAAGAGCCCGATAATGCAAGGAGGGCCGGTATTGGAGAATCTTGTAGATTTGGGTGTTTTAAGTGGTGTAGGTGCTCATGTCAAAACTGCTGGGACCCCCGAGGGAGATACATTTTACTCCCTTACAGAAGAATCTGATTTATCCAATACTAGTGAGAATTGGGATTTGGAAACCTCTGAACGGGTCAATGATAGTCCGGCTTTAAAACCATCTACTCAGAAGTGGGCTTCTAGTCAGAAAAAAAGAAGAGCTTGTGTGGAACAAGTAAGGGCTCAGAATTGGATCGACGGAGCCAGATAAAATCAGATTATTCAACTACTCATTTTGGATTGGACGCTGGGGAGTTAGAGGATGGTGGAATACAACTTGATGCTTTCAAACTCTTCCCGACCCTAAATCTAACATAGAAACCTCTCCTTCCATGTGGCTAATCTTCACTACTCTTAAGAAGACGGAGACAGAGGCACGACAGGAACACAATAGAGCTCATTTAGCTACAACAAAATGGCAAGGAGCCATTTGAAAAGTTAATAAGGCTTGTTATGAGATTGAAGAATGCACAAAGGCATTGGAGGAATGGGTGGAGGAACTTGACGCAGGTGCGGAGGCGACAGGGCAGCAAGCTACTGCAAACGAAGCCATATTGACAGATGTATTATGGAAGATTGAAGACTTTGAGAATCACCAGCAGTGGAATAACTTCGATCAATCAATTAATCAGTACATTTATAGAGTGCACAACATACCCAGGAGGGTCTCACGGCACTGGGGGCGGGGAGGGTAGGTGCTGCTACTGCTCGAAGAGCCAGGTCTTGTGAAGTCTCCTTAAGGCTAGTAGGTCCTGAGTCTGTCCCAGGTGGATGGGGAGGGTGTTCCAGGTCTTGGTGGTGAGGTGGGAGAACGATCTGCCCCCAATGGTTGTTCTTCGGATGCGGGGGATGGTGGCAAGGGCGAGGTTGGCAGAGCGGAGCTGGCGGTTCAGGGTGTAGAAGGTGAGACGTCTGTTGAGGTATGTTGGTCCAGTGTTGTGAAGTGCCATGTGACCGTCCTTCTGGTCTCAGTGGGGATCCATCTGAAGATCTTGCAGAGCATGCAGAGGGTGTTGAAGCAGGAGGATGAGACGGCGTTGACCTGCTTGGTCAAGGGAGGGATGCCTTGAGGATGAACCCCAGGTTGCGTGCATGGTCGGTGGGTGCTGGTGCAGTTCCTAGTGTTGTCGGCCACCAGGAGTCGTCCCAGGTGGAGGGGGTGGAGCCGAGGATGAGGACCTCCATCTTGTCCGAGTTCAGTTTCAGATGGCTGCTCTTCATCTCTTCGGCAACGGCTTTCATTCCTTTGTGGAGGTTGGTACTGGTGGTGTAAGGGTCCTTGATGAGGGAGAGGATCAGCTGGGTGTTGGCGTAGGAGAGAATATTGAGGTTGTGTGATCAGACGATGTTGGCGAGCGGTGCCATGTAGACGTTGAAGAGGGTTGGGCTGAGGGATGATCACTGGGGTACCCCACAGATGTTCTCGGTGGCTTGGGATCTGAATGGCAGGAAGCGGACGCTCTGCCGGAGTGGAAGGAAGAGGTCCAGTTCAGGGCTTTGTTGCAGATTCCTGCGTTGTGGAGGCATGTGGTAGATGGTGTTGAAGGTAGCTGAGAGGTCCAGGAGGCTGCAGGCTGCAGTTTCTCTATTGTCCAGAATGGCTCTGATGTCATTGGTGGCGGCGATGAGGGCTGTTTCGGTTCTGTGGTTTTTGCAGAATCTGCACTGGGATGGGTCCAGGACGCTGTCGTCTTCGAGGTAGCGGGTTAGTCGCTAGTTGATCTTCTCAATGATTTTTGCCAGGAACGGGAGCAGGGAGATAGGCCGGAAGTTCTTGAGGTCGGGAGCAGGGCGTTGATCTCGGCATGCTTACAGCTCTCCAGGAAGGAGACGGTCTCGATCTTTGCAGAGATGAGGTGCGATGGTGGGGCTGGCTTTGTTGAAGATGTGGCGTGGGCATGGGTCTGATGGAGAGCCAGAGTGGATGGTGTTCATGGCTTTGATGGTGTCTTCGTCGTTCACGTGGGTCCAGGCGTGCAGGGTGTTTGTGCGGGTGGTGGGCAGTGATTCTGAGGTGTTGTTGGCTGCCTGGGAGGTCAGGTTGTTGAAGTTGTCGTGGATGTCGGCGATCTTTTAATGGAAGAAGGTAGCTAGGTAGTCACACAGGTCTTGTGATGGTGGGATGGCGGTGTTTGAGCTGGGGTTGGAGAGTTCTTTCACGATATTGAAGAGCTCTTTGAAGTCCTGTGCGTTGTTGTCGAGGTTGTCCTTGAAGGAGGTCCTTTTGGCAGTTCGGATAAGGTGATGGTGTCTCCGGATGGTGCTCTCATGGCCTGCATAGTTGTCTGGAGTCTGGTTGTGGCGCCACTTGTTCTTGAGCTTTCGGTATGTTTATTTGGAGGCTTGGAGTTAGGCGGTGAACCAGATGGTCTTTCTGTCAGAGCATTTGTTGGAGGGTTTCATGCTCGGGCGAGCGTGTTGGCGCAGTCATAGATCAATTGTCTGAGGTTGCGGGTGGCGCTGTCGGTGTTAGTGGGGTCAGTGGGGTCAGTTGGCGGGCTTCGGGTGAAGGTGGTGATTAGCTGGTGATCCATAACTTTGTTCCAGCTGCGGCGGCGTGCCTGTTGAGTGTGGTGGTGCCTGGTGAGTTTCTGGAATGCGAAGTGGATGCAGCGGTGATCGGTCCAGTGGAGTTCAGTGGTGTGGCTGATTGAATGTGATGTGGTTGTTTACGGAGAAGATGTGGTCTAGCGTGTGTCCAGCGGAATGGGTGGGTGTTGTGATGACCTGTCTGAGTCCGAGGTTGGCGAGGCTGTCGATCAGGGTGGTGGAGTTGCTGTTGTTGAGATGTAAGTTGAGGTCTCTGAGGAGGGTGTAGTCTGTGGAAGAGAGGGCATGCATGCTGACAAGGTCGGCAATGGAGTCGCTGAACTGAGGCCGGGGTCCGGAGGGTCTGTAGGATAGTGTTCCTCTGAGGGTGGTGTTGGCGTTGATGTGAATCTGGAAGTGCAGGTGTTCGGCTGTGCTGAGGGTACTATCGGTGCTGGTCAAGATCCTGATGGTCTTGTGAATAATGGTGATTCCTCCTCCAACTCCATTGAGACTTGAGACTCTTGGGCATTGAAGAGAACTCAGAAGGGAATGATATTTGGGTGTTTGTACTTCAGCTTCTCAAGGGTACCTTTCCGGAACTTGCGCACTGGGACTGGGACGCTGAGGTGCAAAGGGTGCACTGATTCCCTTTGATGGTGAAAAAGAGAGGGACAAAGCGATCAGAACCTAGACCTATCCTTATCTTTTTTGGCAACTTTCTTTTATTGCAGGCAGTCTGACAAAGCTAGGCGTACAGCAGAAGGGCATAAATTCTTAGTTAGGCCTGATTTTGGCAACATTACAGTAGAGAGGAGATGGAGGCTCTGCGGCTAATTGCCCCCTTTAGAAACTAGGCAGAGAGGTGTTTCTAATGAGTCCTGCTCGACTCAAAGTTATTTTTAAGGGAACCACCAGGGTGTTCTCTTCAGAAATACAGGCCCAAAAGTACCTGCAAAAGATTTCATGAAGATAGAGAAACGGTGATATCTAAATCTCCTTGAAGGGTCAAGAGGATCAAGAAAAGGAATAAAAAGGGTATATGTTGTATTATCCGATTCCTTCTTATTTAGATACACCTTGATGGCCTATCATTCAGGATACAGGGTGCATTGCAAGGGTCTTTGTACCTTTTTTGCCCACATAAAAGGTGAAGGGGGGTGGGTGGGTTGATCCAAAGAATATTTTTTGGGTTAAAACTGTAACAAGTACAATGTATGAGCACAATGGGGGAACATTTACACCCAGGTGAATGAGCAAGTTAAGAGTAGCCTCTATAAATATATGTGGCCTAAATAACCTGCAAAAAAACATTGAATCAATGTTGAAGTTCAGTTTCTAAAAGTTGATATTGTTTGTCTCCAGGAGAATCATGTGGAAGCAAGTAGGCAGGTGATGGCAGAACTAGCATTTTTTCAACTCATCTGTTGCACTACACAGGTGAGACATACAAGAGGGGTGGCAGTTATAGCTCAGAAAGGGATAGCCAGATTTCCGCGATCCAGCTCAGATAAAATGGGAAGATGAGTGATTACCCAATGTTCTACAGAGCATAGTATTTTTACTCTGTGCTTTGTGTATGGCTCAGTGCTAGATGACCCAGCACTGTTTGACTGGCTAAATAGAGATTTAGTCGGGTGTCCCCTTCCCTTAATGATTTGTGGAGATTTCAGTATTAATATCAATTCTCTAAAGGATAAACTAGGGGGATGGGATTATCAAGGCTGCAAACCCAAATTTTTGTAATCTTTAACGTAGCTATGCGCGCTTCATGGGCTGTCAGATGTATGGATGAGCCAATAACCTAGGGATCCTGGGTATACTTATTTCTCTGTTCCACATCAAGAACACGCTAGGCTGGATTACTTTTCTTTCACAGGAATTACTACAGTCTTGCAACAATTTCAAATATCCAAGACTAATGTCTGATCATAATCCCCTCGTGTTAGAGGTAAGTATTCAAACTAAATCTTCCATGATGGCGCGATGGACGTTTGACAGGGCCTTGCTTAGTGATGAGGGTTTTATTCAACACATAAAAAATGGGCCCCTAGGTTCATAGAGGAGAATGGGATGCCTTTAAAGCTGGGATAAGAGGGGAAACATCTAGGTATGGCTGGACTACCCAGAAGAAAGAGAGCAAGCTGCTCCAAGACTTATACATTGAACTAGCGGTAGCTGAAACACAATTGATAGAGACGATTGCAGGAAACTGAAACACGGACAAAGCACACTCTAGAGTTTTAGTCGGGAAAACCACTATGATTGATATTTCAGCAAAATAAGCTGCATGGAGCTATATGGCCTGCCGTAGCAAGGTGTATGAAAATAATGGTGGGTAATTTACTGGCCGTACGTACGAGGAAAAAGATAGCCATGGGGGGCATCGCTGAAATTAGAGATCTGATTGATGGCTTAATCTCTGACCCTGCTGTGGTGCTTTCCTCGTTTCAGAGGTTGTATCTGCACATTTACTCTGAGGACATTTATTGTGAGGATAAAGTAATTGACAATATGTAACAGGCCTTACAGGGGAACTACTCTCTCCTGAGGAAAAGGAAGATCTAGAGGCTCCTATAACGGAGGACGAGGTAGGGAGGGCTATCGACTCACTTTGCTCAGGGAAAGCGGCGGGGACGGACTCAATCCCGGGTGAATTTTATAAAAAATATATACCCTGCCTGCAGGAATTCATGAGGGAAATCTTTTTAAGTGCACAATCAGGGGGTGGGGATGCCCCCGATTCTTAGAAATCAGCCAACATAGTAGTATTCCCAAAAAAAGGTAAACCCATTAATGAACTGGTATCTTATCGCCCAATTACGTTGATCAATAGTGACATCAAGAATTCTGTTAAAATTCACAAGCTGGCTTCCCCGACTCAACATGGATTTGTTCCAGGACATGGTACAGTTATTCATATCTGGAGAACCATCGCCCTATTTGACTCTTCAAAGATCACCAGAGACCCCATCGATCACCAGAGACCCTATTGTGCAGATAAGGCGTTTGATAGGGTCTCTTGGCACTTCCTATAGGCAATTCTGGAGAGGAAAGGGTTCAGCAGTGTATTTATAGGTGCAATACAAACTATGTACCAGATTCCAGTTGCCTGAGTAGCAGCACTGGGCGGTTTGTCTGATTTAATTAAGATTACTCGAGGCACATGTCAAGGATGCCCTTGTTGTCAGGATTCACAGGTTCCGTGCCTTCTTTATGCCTAATGTATGCCTTCCTTTTGCCTTTACTTATGTCTTGTGGTCCTCTGTACCAATTATGCCTTGTTATCTAATACATTCAGTGAATTTCGTTTCAGGTACCAGTGCTTGTTATTTTCAGTACACTACTTGTAGTTATTTCTAGACCAATGCTTGTTTGAATCTAGATACTGCTGAGGACTTTTTGTTCTTTCCCAGCCACCGTAGTTGTGATCCTGGGACTATAAATAGGACCACGCCCAATGAACCGTGCGGATTATTCTAGCCTGTTTTGCTGATGAGAGAAGATGCTCTGCTCCGTTTCCTGAGGCTCCGGTCATCTCTTGAAGACGTCCTTGCAGTTTCCTGTTCATTGGTGGTTTCCTACCACAGAGTTTCGAATGAAGACACCGCAGGTAGGATCCATCCACTGTTTATTATTCTGCATCGTGGAAGGAACCTTCATTCTGCGTGTCTTGGTGCAATCTAAATTGAAGACCTTCATTTTGCGTGTTTTGGTGCAGCAATTATTTCATTACAAGCGTCTTGCTTGTACAGGGAGTCTTTCGGCTGAAAGCTTCAACATTTAACTATTTGAGTTCTGAAAGGTCACCACTCTTAGTATTTGAGTTCAGAAAGGTCACCACTCTTAAGAACTAATTCTTTTTGAAGATTTTAACGGAGACAATACAACATCATTTTGATGCTCAGTTTAAAAAACGATATTTTGCTAACAATACTTGCTTCTTTGAAACAGTTCTTTTGCTGAATTATATTTTTGCTAACAATATTTACTTCTTGAAAAAGTCCTTTTACTGAATAATATATATATTATCTACTTAAAGACAGTTGAATAGCATATACATGAGTAAGAACTGAAGGAAGGGGACAGATTTATCTCTTTTAACTCATTCGGTTATTTTGGAACTTCAAGACGGATGTTTGTGTTACCTATTGCATAAACCTATATTGTTGATTTATTGAACTGTATTACAGAATACTCTTATCCACAACATTAGAATACTGAATATAAGTATTAGTCACACAAAGAGTAAGGTCTTGCTATTGTGTCTTAATTAACAGTCTTTCTTTTAGGTATCAGGAATTCAGTGTCGTGGGTCCAAAGGTGTTTACTTCTGTGGATCATCACTCACGTGTTCCTGTTGTTCATTTCTTCTCATTCCAGATCTCCCTCCCCGCAGTACCCTCCCTTACCTCCCCTCGTCTAGCCACTTCGATCCTCTGCGGAACTTTTTAAGTGCAGAGACGAAGCTGCTGGAAGGTGGGCTTTTGGGTACTGCTCCTGAGGAACGTAAACTGAGACATAAAATTAGGTCTCTGACAGAATAATCCGCCCAAGAATTTAGTTCCTCCCGAGCAGTACACAAAAGATGGCCACCATGAATGATCTTTGTGCTATGATAGGGAACCTGCAGAAGGAGTTAGTCGCTAGTAGACAAGAAACTGCTGCTTTAGCTAGTAAAGTCACCCAATTACAGACACGTTTGGACTCAGGGCCACCATCTAGTCAGACTCAAACAAATGGTACTGGTTCTAGTCCATCAGTTTCAGTCACAGTACCCACGTCAGTTCCTTTAGCTCAACCTGAAAGGTTTGCTGGGGAGCCGAACAAATTTCAGACATTTTTAACTCAGGTACAATTGCATTTTATGGTTAAACCAGCTTCCTTTCCAGACGCTCAATCTCGTATCGCCTTTTTGATCTCTTTTCTGAGTGGAGATGCAGCGATGTGGGCGGTTCCTTTAGTACAATCTGATGATCCTTTATTATATAATTGGGTACAGTTCAAACGTGAATTTGAAAGGATCTTTGATAGACGGACTATCACTGGATCAGCAGATAGAGAACTATTGGAATTAAAACAGGGAAATAAGGAGTTGATCCACTACCTCACACAGTTCAATCGCTTAGTGGCTGAGACCGAGTGGCCCGAAGCAAAAAGAGCAGCCTTATATTACCAAGGACTAAAAGATGAGCTGAAAGACCTAATTGCACCGATTGATCCTCAACCACGGTCATGTGCTGATTTGATAGCACTTAGTCTTCGTTTGGATCATCGGGTTGCAGATCGTAAAGGTGATAAAAGAAGAACGGACGTCCGAATATTTACTAGAGCCAAAGACAAGTCACACACAAATTCTCAAGAGACCGGAGAACCCATGGAAATCGGAAGTTTGAGGAAACCTTTAACCTCCGAAGAAAAAGACTCTCGGCGAAAAAATGGTCTTTGCCTGTACTGTGGGAAGAAAGGCCATTTTGTTAGAGACTGTCCTCTTAAACCAAAAAATTCTTGGTCACGTGAAAAGAAAGAGAACAAGTTGGAAAACTAGCTAACTCGAGATTGGATCAGGAGACTTTTTCGAGTTGGCAATATCCTCCTGAACAATCAGTAGCAAACACTCTGCAGTTAACTGTACCACATCTAACTTTAAACGTCCAGTTCATTTTGCCGGATCAGAAACAATTAATGGTAGCAGTTATGGTAGACTCAGGGGCTACCGGAAATTTCATCGACACTACGTTTGTTTCAAAGACAAACATACCAATAACCACAAAAGCAAAACCTGAAATAGTTTATGCAGTAGATGGGACTCAGTTAACTTCAGGAATGATCACCCATTGTACCAATTCTCTTTTAATGATCTGCGATACCAATAACAGAAAACATCAAGAAACCATTTCATTTGATGTAATCGATGCACCTCAATTCGGAGTAATTCTTGGTATACCCTGGTTAACCTTACACAATCCTACCATTGATTGGGTTAAGCGTTCTATTGAATTCCCATCTCTTTGGTGCAAACAAGAATGTTTTTGCACAAAGCAAGAATTGAAAGAGTCTCCAAGTTCTTTTCTTCACAATGCTTCTGCTCTTTATGTGTCTACTGCCGCCGAACAAGATATAGACTTACCACCTATTTATGAACCTTTCACTGATGTTTTTTGTGAACAAAAAGCTGAAATTTTACCACCACATAGGGATTATGATTGTGCTATTGATCTAGTACCAGGATCCAAAATACCCTGTAGTAGAATTTATGCGCTAACTGATCATGAAAATCAACATCTTCGAGAATATCTTGACAAATTTTTGAAAAATGGTTTCATCAGACCCTCCAAATCTCCTGCAGCCTCGCCTCTTTTCTTCGTGCCCAAAAGTAATGGAGAATTGCGCACTTGTATCGATTATCGGGCACTTAATAATATCACCATTAAGAATCGGTACCCTCCACCATTGATCCCAGTACTCCTTGACCAAGTGCGATCTGCTACAATTTTTACTAAGCTAGATTTGCGAGGCGCCTACCACTTAGTGCGCATAAGACCCGGCGACGAGTGGAAAACGGCATTTCGAACTCGCTTCGGCTTGTTTGAATATTGTGTAATGCCCTTTGGATTATGCAACGCCCCGGCCGCTTTTCAATTTTTTATTAATGATGTCCTTCGGAATTATCTCGACAGATTCGTCATAGCTTACATTGATGATCTTCTAATTTTTTCTTCTTCAACTGAGTAACATGTTCAACATGTCAAGACCATTTTAACTACCTTGCGAACCCATGGTTTGTTCTGTAAATTGTCTAAATGTGAATTCCATACAACAAATGTTGAATTTTTAGGCTTCATACTTTCTCCATCAGGTATCACTATGGCCCCCAGGAAAATTCAGGCAGTTCTAGACTGGCCTACACCAACTTCCGTAAAAGATATTCAACGTTTCCTAGGGTTCACAAATTTTTATCGTCGATTTATAAAGAATTTTTCGACCTTGGCTACTCCTTTAACCCAGTTACTGAGAAAGAACGTGAAATTCGCCTGGTCTTCAGACGCTGAATCTTCCTTTCAGACTCTTAAGAAAACGTTTACTCAGGCACCTATTCTGCGACATCCAGACACTGAAAAGCCTTTCATAGTGGAAGCTGACGCTTCAGATTTCGCTATAGGAGCTATTTTATCACAAAAAGATCAAAAAACCAATGAATTACATCCCATTGCTTTTCTGTCAAGAAAGTTTTTACCTGCTGAAGCCAACTATACTATAGCAGAGAAGGAACTTTTAGCAATTCGTTATGCCTTCAAAGAATGGCGTCACTATTTACTAGGAGCGAAATATACAGTAACTGTTTATACGGACCACCGAAATTTACAATTTTTAAGATGTGCAAAGGCGCTGAGTCCAAGACAACTTCGTTGGACACTGTTCTTTGCAGAATTTGATTTCATTATAACTTTCAGACCAGGCACTAAGAACAACAAAGCAGACTC
This sequence comes from Lissotriton vulgaris, assembly GCF_964263255.1. Classification (NCBI taxonomy): domain Eukaryota; kingdom Metazoa; phylum Chordata; class Amphibia; order Caudata; family Salamandridae; genus Lissotriton; species Lissotriton vulgaris. Next base: position 147,923,509 of record NC_141695.1, on the reverse strand, counting down.
CTTGTCACGCTATGACTTCAAACAAGATGACTCTCTTCTTATTCCCAAGCCTACGAACATGCTGTCTAGTAATCAAATCATTGGTGCCACAATGTTGGATGTTTTCTTTCAGCAAATAAGACAAGCCATGCCGATACCTAAGCTGTTATCCTGGGTACAAGAAGGTCCTGATAGAACTATCCATCAAAATCTACCGTTTTTCTCGAATTTACTGTTTGTTCCAACAAAGAAGTTACAAACGCAAGTTTTACAGTGGTGTCATACCAGACAGTTAGCGGGCCATCCAGGGATCGCAAAAACAAAAGACTTAGTACAGAGAAGTTTCTGGTGGCCAACTTGGAAAAAAGATGTGGTTTCTTTTATTCAATTTTGTGACATTTGTGCTCAAGCTAAGGGAGAACATGGGAGCAAAAAAGGCCTTTTAATTCCTCTTCCAACACCAACACAAGTTTGGGAAGACATTGCAATGGACTTCATTACCGATTTACCGGAAGATCAAGGGATGACTACCATTCTTGTAGTAGTAGATCGTTTGTCTAAAATGGCTCATTTTGTTGCTTGCAAGAAACTTCCTACTTCTTCCCAACTTGTACAACTCATCTTACAACATGTGGTACGTTTGCATGGTCTTCCTCGGTCCATCACTTCAGACCGGGGTCCACAATTTATTTCACAGGTTTGGAAGACCTGGTGTAAGGCTCTTAACATTAAAAGTAACACATCTACAAGTTTTCATCCTGAAACGGATGGACAAACGGAACGAGTCAACCAGATCTTGAAACAATATTTAAGATGTTTTTTGTTCAAGAAACAAGGGTCCTGGACTACACTTTTGTGGGAAGCAGAATTTGCATTCAACAACTTACAGAATGCTTCCACTGGAATGTCACCGTTTTTTGCTGTGTATGGTCGACATCCACATTTCTCACCATTACTATTGGCTCAACAGAAAACTAATATACCATCATTGGATTCACATTTCGGAAACATGAAACGTGTCACTGAGACCTTACGAAGAAACGTTATGAAAGCAAAAGCTGCATATAAAAAATTCGCTGATAGGAAAAGACAAAAGGGCCCAGACCTCCAAGTAGGGGACGTGGTTTGGCTTTCTACAAGAAATTTCCAGTTTAGAAAACGTTATAAATTCCATCCTAAATTCATCGGATCTTACAAAATTGTTCAACGTGTAAATCCAGTAACATATAAATTACTTCTTCCAAAATCCATGAAAATTTATCCAGTATTTCATACCTCTTTGTTGAAGCGAGCTACTACAAAAAGAAGGTCTCGTCCTCCTGCAATACAGATTGACAAACAAGAGGAGTTTGAAGTTCGATGTATTAAGGACAGTAAGCGTGTCAGGGGGAAGTTATGGTATTTACTGTCTTGGAAAGGTTACGGACCTGAAGAAGACTCTTGGGTATCCCAGGAGAACGTACATGCTCCCCGTTTGGTACGGCAGTTTCATGCACGACACCCAGACGCTGTAACCTGAACCTCTTGAGGAAGGGTGTTTCCATTTTTGTTGGGGGGCACTGTCAGGATTCACAGGTTCCGTGCCTTCTTTATGCCTAATGTATGCCTTCCTTTTGCCTTTACTTATGTCTTGTGGTCCTCTGTACCAATTATGCCTTGTTATCTAATACATTCAGTGAATTTCGTTTCAGGTACCAGTGCTTGTTATTTTCAGTACACTACTTGTAGTTATTTCTAGACCAATGCTTGTTTGAATCTAGATACTGCTGAGGACTTTTTGTTCTTTCCCAGCCACCGTAGTTGTGATCCTGGGACTATAAATAGGACCACGCCCAAGGAACCGTGCGGATTATTCTAGCCTGTTTTGCTGATGAGAGAAGATGCTCCGCTCCGTTTCCTGAGGCTCCGGTCATCTCTTGAAGACGTCCTTGCAGTTTCCTGTTCATTGGTGGTTTCCTACCACAGAGTTTCGAATGAAGACACCGCAGGTAGGATCCATCCACTGTTTATTATTCTGCATCGTGGAAGGAACCTTCATTCTGCGTGTCTTGGTGCAATCTAAATTGAAGACCTTCATTTTGCGTGTTTTGGTGCAGCAATTATTTCATTACAAGCGTCTTGCTTGTACAGGGAGTCTTTCGGCTGAAAGCTTCAACATTTAACTATTTGAGTTCTGAAAGGTCACCACTCTTAGTATTTGAGTTCAGAAAGGTCACCACTCTTAAGAACTAATTCTTTTTGAAGGTTTTAACGGAGACAATACAACATCATTTTGATGCTCAGTTTAAAAAACGATATTTTGCTAACAATACTTGCTTCTTTGAAACAGTTCTTTTGCTGAATTATATTTTTGCTAACAATATTTACTTCTTGAAAAAGTCCTTTTACTGAATAATATATATTCTCTTGAGGTGTTCTGTGCAGATAGGTTTTAGTAAAGTCCTTTACTTAAAGACAGTTGAATAGCATATACATGAGTAAGAACTGAAGGAAGGGGACAGATTTATCTCTTTTAACTCATTCGGTTATTTTGGAACTTCAAGACGGATGTTTGTGTTACCTATTGCATAAACCTATATTGTTGATTTATTGAACTGTATTACAGAATACTCTTATCCACAACATTAGAATACTGAATATAAGTATTAGTCACACAAAGAGTAAGGTCTTGCTATTGTGTCTTAATTAACAGTTTTTCTTTTAGGTATCAGGAATTCAGTGTCGTGGGTCCAAAGGTGTTTACTTCTGTGGATCATCACTCACGTGTTCCTGTTGTTCATTTCTTCTCGTTCCAGATCTCCCTCCCCGCAGTACCCTCCCTTACCTCCCCTCGTCTAGCCACTTCGATCCTCTGCGGAACTTTTTAAGTGCAGAGACGAAGCTGCTGGAAGGTGGGCTTTTGGGTACTGCTCCTGAGGAACGTAAACTGAGACATAAAATTAGGTCTCTGACACTTGTTCACCCTTGCTGTTCGCCCTATATATCGGAAGATTGAGGGAAACACTGGCATTCTGGGGATGACAAGCATTGGGGGGAACACGAAGATCTAAGATACGCAGATCACTTGGCGATCACTACCCCTAATCCGAGGGATGCCCTCTTTGAAATTGAAAGGGAAGTTACCAACTTTGAATGCATTTCAGGCAATCAGAGCAAGACCCAAATTGTTTTGAATGATTTGATACAACTAAATGATGCTTGAGTAGTCGCATATGTCAAGTATCTTGAAGTGGAGATTACTGCCAATGTAGAGAGAATAGTGTAATTAAATCTGAACCCAGGTGTTCAGAAATTTAAAACTTACTTTGCCAGAATGAACAATCTGGGACTTGCTCTGATGGGAAGAAGCAATGCTATTAAGATGATATTCTTGGCCAAAATGTTGTATTATTTAGAGCCATTCCCTTAGAGATTGACAACTCAAGGTTCAAAGCTCTGAACCAGCTGATCTCTGGGTTTTTATGGTCTGGTACATGCCCCCGTTGAGCCTCAAGCTTTTGACCCTCCCAAGAGATCGGGGAGGCTGGGCTGTTCCTAATTTTCAACTATACTATTGGACGTCAATTCTTCAGCAGCTGGCAGGCCTATTAACAGGGGAAAGAGTGGGAACCTTCATTTTATATATATGAATTGAAACTAGGGAAAGAGGCTAGAGGGTGTGTGGCTCGGCAAATTGATTTTCCCTATTTTAAAAGGATAACGTTTAAAGCCTTGATAGGCGCTTTTATAGTATGAACTGCAGTCCGGAAGAAGTTTGGTTTGGGGAGGGTACACAGATACACCCCGATGTACAACAGTGACTTACTCCCAATTATTTTTCATGTTGGTCATATGAAACACTGGGATGGGAGAGAGCTGAAGAAAATTGGGGACCTTGTCACTGAAGGGGGAATACTTCCTTTTGATGTAATTAAAGATAAATACGATATAGGGAATCATCATTTTTTTTAAAATATTTACAAATTAGAGACTTTTTAACTAAAAAAAAGCCTGGGGGGGTCGGCAGGTTTCTGTAGGGTCACTCTGATAGATCTATTACTGAGGTCTCCACCTACATTGACTATTAAAGATAAATTATTAAATAAGGAAATGGCAGACGATCTTACGAAACACATGAACCTCTTGCAGGACCTTTTACAGGCTGGGACTGTAGAGTGTAAACTCAATACAATTGGCTCAAACAGCATTTTTGCAGCCAATTTGCAGGCTCAGTGTTTTAAGACTTGGTTTAATTTGTATATTACTCCTGCACGGATAGTCAAATGTGCAGGGGGATTTCTGGGCTTCACTGTTCAAGATGTTGACATTTAGCTGCTGATAGCGTTCATAGGTGTGCGACATGTTCCAAGCTTCATAATCTTAAAGCAGAGATCACTAAATTCCCCAGAGATCAGCTGGGATTAGAAATTGTATTAACTCCCCAGTTTATTATTTTAAGTGTGTCTTACCTGGAAGTGTCCGGGCCGACCCAAATATTTCTGTTCACAACTATGGCTGTATTAAGGCTCTGTTTAGCTAATGCCTGGCTAGACCCTGAGCTGCCTTCTGGGCACCAATGGTTGGGTAGACTCCTTGCGGTATACCGTTGTGAGATGGAGATTTATGAGCGAAGGGGCAACAGAGCCCGAAGAAGGGGTACCAAAATGTGGGCCCTTATCAGGCTGTGGATTAACGATTCCTAGGTAGCAATGGAACCTGGTTAGGGTTAAGCATGACAGGTGTCTGTTCACTTATGGCTTTTACCCTTTTTTCTCTTAGGTATGATGAATAACAGACTGTGTGTAAAATACTGATATACTTTCTTTATTTTTCTTCCTTTCTTTTTTCTTTTCTATTTTTTTTCTATGCCCAAATTACAAGATAATACTGTGATGGGTCAAGGGGAGGAGGAGGGTGGGACACACAGAAGTCTTCATTGTATTTGGTTTATGAATTGTATGTGAAAAGGAAATAAGATATATCTAATAAAGATCTTTAAAAAAAGAGTTTTAATATGTGCGGTCATAAACAGTGCATGGCAGGTGAGAAATTTATAATTAGCTCAGCAAATTACACTTGGTTACTTTCAGTGTTTGCTGGGTTATACATTTAAGATTTGATCTAATTTAAATAATTTAACATTTTTATCAGTGAATTTCTATAGTTTTATTAGGGTGACCTATGTTTCTATTACCATACCTATCTATAAGGTCAGTTCAACTTTTGTATTTTTTTTCACTGACATCCTGCATAGGGCCAGGCACTTATGTAAGGGGAGATTTTATTACCACACCTAACTATAATGTTTTCTTAATCATTTTTCAGTGACTATATGTAGATAAATACACACACACAAATATTCACTGAAAATCCAAATGTTTCCCTAAAAACCTCACTGGTAGCAAAAGAGTGCACCATATATGTTTTACTAATCTGAATAATACTTCTCTCCAGTACTACACTGTTTCTATTTGCAGAGTAGCTTGGATTATGAGATGAGTGATGACATCAATGATGTAATCAATCATGCTTGAGATCCTAAGTAGAGCATGGTGGGGTAGCAAGTTAAAGTTAGATCAGTAAGGTATAACTGATGATTTTCAGTGTTGTTTTGATTTAAACATTATTAATTATATCACGACAGGACCTAACTGTAACATCATTTTAAGCTTTGCTTTCTCACGTAAATTCTATTTTTTTGCACATTAGCTTAAATCTTATTTCCTTACTAGCTATAAAATATCATCACTTTAACTTTATCTTTTTAAGTGAATTTCTGAGTTTTGCTTAATGTAAAGTAAAATTGTATTGCGATACCTAACTATAACATCACTGGAGCCTTATAATCATATTCACCCACGTCCACTACTGTGCATAACTTTACGCATTGTGTGGGATGGAGTTCCCTGCAGGACAAACCCTGTGCCCTACCACCTGCGGGCATTAAACCCTCCACTGGAGGCCAACCACATATGTATGCCTTGTTCTTGGTGAGTCTTTATGTTACTATGTATAAAATAGTTGTTTTTTACTTTTCAATTTTTTGCATATTTTACACACATTCATATACTATGCATGCCTGCAAATGCTACATACACATTCAAAAATGAATTAATAAGGTGGGACTTTGTTGGTAGAAAAAACATTTTTTATTTGTGTGAGCGTGCATGCTTAAGTTACACTGATAAACTGTATTGACAACTTCTAGCAGTTTAAAAATTTGTCAAAATGATGGTGTTTTCAAAAATGCATATTTTGATTCAGAGGACACACCTACTATTCATGAGTTATAATGGATGACAATATGCAAATTATAACAGGTTGCATATTTTGTGATGTCAAATTTCTATGTAATGACCACTTTTCTTTAAAAGTTGATACTTGTTTGCTTATGAATAAAACAGAGGTATCATGGAAAAATATGTCTTTTTTAGAAAATACGTTTTTCTTTTTTGTAGAGCAAGTTGTTTTTAGTAGAGCAAGATGTGTTGAGTAGTCTTCTGTACCACTGTTTCCCATTTCGCAAGAGGATTTTGGCCATCGGCTATACTCCCAGCACTATGGACGCTGTTCCGCAAACTCCTGTTCCTCTCAGGAAGATGCTGTCCCGTCCCTCACGGGTCCGAGCGTTTTTTCATTCGCTTACGATGGACTGCCTCTGGCCTGCTGCCACACTTTCCCGCCTAATTTGTAAAATATTAAGTGCAGGTGCTCACATTTTTTAAGGAGGACACACCCACACACCCCTGGCTCAACCCACTGACTCCACTGACTCTACCCACTTCCCCTATTGGCTCCACCCATCCACACCCAAAACTAGTATTGCTGAATGTGCCATAATAAGGGTTAGACTAAAATCTACATGTTAAAGATCAGGAAATGAGCCATGTGCATCGCCATAAGGATGCACTACAGGACAGTCTATACCTTGTACTGTGCACCTGTCGCTGAGGGTCAGTCAATAGCCACATGTCATCGAAGCACAGGTGGGCCAAGCTGTGGCACAGCAAGATCCTGAGGAGGTGCCTGTCACCCACAGGGTTGTACGTCTGAAAACACCACACATGCACCCAGAGAGGTGGAAGACTGAGCACCATACACCCTTGACCTCTCACCTCCACATCCCTAGCCCACAGGAAGCCCATCAAGGCCCCATTAGCTCAGATATACACAGGCTGTCAGGATCTGACTTCCAGAACCTCTGCAGGTGGTCGGCAGTGGGTTGGGAGCCATGCGAAGGACAGAGCTCCTGTCTGGAGTCAAGTGCTGCAGCGAGTGGACCCGGGTAAAGTCTGAAATTAAAGCCCTGCTGTTCCTTTCTAATGATGCTTATTCTGGATTGTCACTTATTCACACCTGAATACCCCACCCCTTCTCCCTAGCTGCAACCGGACCTGACCCTCCAAAACAGAAGCATCAATCAATGCAATGCACTTGCAAGAAAGCAGGAATGCAGGCTTGCAGTAGCAATATCCGATCATAACGTAATGTCTCACAACCACTGCACCCTAAATACAGCAGCAGTCTTGGTCCTATCACAGAGAACAAGACGTGATTCATTGTGATATTATATATATTATTTATACAGTCTATGATTTTTAGGTGAGCCACACCAATACTTCATAGACAAAAGTTGAGCTATTTTTGCAATTTCTGTTCATATTTAATTTCCTGCTTAATAAGGTCCTCTAAGTTGTTTATTGCCGCACAATGTCTGGTTTTGTTTAGCATTACTCCTTATGGACATAAATAAAACATTCCAGTCTCCTCTAACCATTCCAAGCTTCAAATTGGGTACACTGTGAGAAAAAGTGGTGATGAATGTTCAAGGCAAGAGCAAACCAACCCTCTCCATTCCAGCCTCCTGAAAAATTCCCAAGTTAAGCAGCTAGCAATTGCTTCAAACAGAAACAGTGCTAATTCATCCCTTTGCCGAACGATGAAGTGGCCAGGCAGCCAGAAGATAACTGTGGGTGAGCTAGTGTAAATTATGTGAAAGGGCACAAAGTGTGTGCGAAAAATGTGTGTGTGAGAGCGATAGTGGTATTTTTGTATTGGGCCAAAACACAAATAATATAGCGTGTATTGTTTACATTCTGCTGTTTTAATTAGTTTCAAGCTCAAAAGAAAAAAATTTCAATGTGAAACGACCCCTTTTTTTTGGAAAAAGTCAATCTCATTTTAACTCCATCAGTCGCCATTTAGCCATGGAGCCTGGAGGTTCTCCAAGCAGTTTGGCTGAAGAGTGTAGTATTCATTTGATGTTGTCTTCTGTTGGCGGGGAAGCAGGGCAGATGGAAACTGCCACATTAAACATGTCACAGTCCGGGCCTATCTGTGAGTGTTCACACACAAGGCCTGTCTGATAATCATTCAACTGCGTGATTTACATCTAAGGTTACTCCAAGAATGGAGATACTAGAGTCCTACAGTGGACCAATTTGTGCTAGAAACACAAACATAGATAACCTGCAGGAATTTCTGTCCATACATGTGTCACTGGCAATTTACTCTGGAAACCCATACATTGGGAGGTGAGGTGTGGCAGAGGAAAGGGCCATTGAGTCACGAGGTGCTGAGCTTGAAAAAGCAGAGTTGACAGTTAACTTATACATTTATTTGCTGCAAAGAAATTGGTGAAGAGGACACACAATAGTACATCTTTTCCAGGTTAATTAAGACTTGTTGTAGTACTATCTACTACCCTCTTACCTGTGACCTGCAGTCTCCTTGGAACTGGCTCCATTAGATAGCTGGCAAACAATGTGTTTTGGTGGGCCCCAGGCCAAGAGGGCCCACCATGGAATGTAATGTAAATGACAAGTCAAAAGGAATAATTTATGGCTTGCTTCTTCTGGGTTTTCATTTCAGTGCATGCTAGTTGCTAACAGAAAGCAGCCACACACTTTTTTATTACTTCAACAATGTCGTATTTAGGTTATTGCCGAGACCGGAACTTTCCAGTCTGCTTTGACCGCAGCTCACCCATCAGCCAGCAAACAACTGTAATAATTAAGCAATGCGAAAGAAAATTCTCCTTGAATGAATGAATGAATGAATGAAAAAGAAATTTATAGAGCGCACGTTCGCCGGCGGCTTCTTGGCGCTTAGAGATAGACTAGCAGAGGACAGAGCAGGAAGCGTTTAATCGAACACCTGTACAAACAACCATGTCTTTAGGGTTCTTCTGAACATCTGGTGGGAGGGATGTGATGAAGTTCAGGGGGGAGGGAATTCCACTGGCGGGGAACTTGTGAGGCAAATCTTAAACCCCCGAGCCTTTTGCGCCTAAACGTGCAGGTAGCAAGGAGGTTAAGGCCAGTCGACCGGAGTGTTCGGGAAGGGGTATAGCGGTGGAGTAGAAAGGGACCTTGATTGGCGAGGGCTAGATAGGTGAGACAGGCGACCTTGAAGAGACTGCGCTGGATTATGGGGAGCCAATGCAGACTTTTCAGGAGTGGTTTCACAGAGCAGTGTTTAGGTTGTTGAAAAATCAATCTGGCCACCTGATTTTGAACAAGTTGGAGTTGGTGGTTCTGGTAAATAGGGATACCGATGTAAAGGGAATTCGCGTAGTCAAGGCGGGACACTACTAATCCCAACACGATGTGAATCAGGGCTTCATGGGTAAGGAATCTGCTAATCTTCCTGATGCGGCGCAGATGGAAAAAAGAAGCCGACACCACATATTTAATTTGGGCTTTCAGGGACAGATCCATACTGATAGTAACTCCAAGACTCTTGACCGAGCTCGCTGGGCAGGGTGCTTCGCCCAGCGAGGATGGCCAGAAGCTGGGATTCCATGGGTTGCTCAATGTTCCAGAAAGCACCAACTCAGTTTTGTCTGGATTGAGCTTGATCTGGTTCGCTCGCATCCAGCTGCTGATGAACAACATGGTGCTTTGAAGTTCTTGTTAGAACTGGCTATTTCTGGTTGGCTAAGGCTGCGCCAAAGCTAGGCAGAAACCACCATTCTAGTCAGGGCAAGGGAGCCACACGCCAAGATAACCCCTGCTCACCCCCTTGGTAGCTTGGCACAAGCAGACAGGCTTATCCCGAAGGCAATGTGTAAAGCATTTGCGCCAGCACACAACAGCAACATCATCCTAGACGCACCAGACAAGGAACTCCACACAAGGTTATATAACAATAGCTTCTGTATTCTCGAAACACATCAGATAGAATCACACATGTACATTGTACCAACTGGCACGGGCAATATTCACAAGGGATTATTTACAGGACAGGGCCATATGGGCCACTGTCAGAATCAACTCTTTTAGAAATAACACTTCTAGAACTTAGAATAAGTAAAGCACAATATAACATTTATAGATCACAACCAGTAACTACTGGTAACAGGTAAGTACCACCGACGCAACCCTAACCACCTTAGGAGAATGTCACGCAGGGAACCAGGACCACCTGTACTAGAAAGAACAACCACCCAAGTATCACAATACAATTAGGGGTATAAGCAAGAACACATCACACATGATGCATCACAACATTCAGATGTGTAGGGAAGGAAACACATGATGCATAAAACATACATTCAGCGGTGTAAGAACATGGCACATGATGCATCAAAAACACATTCAGAGGTGCAGGGAAGGAAAAACACATGATGCATAAACCAACACATTCAGAGGTGTAAAATCAAGGAAGACACATGATGCATAAAAACATTCAGAGGTGCCAGAACATAACTCAATAGCACAAAAAACACATGATGCCCAAAAACATTCAGAGGTGTAAGATCAAGGTGCGTAATCATATTAAATGCATTATATTTCCTAGCACCATATCACATTCCGCAAAACTCACATTAGGCAATTACCATCACATAGATAATCACATGGCGCCTAAATAAAATCACATACCAGCCCCCATCTAATAAAGGGACTAAAGAGCCCTGTCTCCAGAATGTCAGGGCACGCTGCCAATGCAGCGCCAGTCAGGGGTGCGCCACCGGCGCAAAACCTAAACGTTGCAGGTACCCACTACTTGCTGGGCAACTGGGAACATCCCTAGACCTAAACGGTGCAGCTGCCCACTAATTGCTGGGCAGCTGGGAAACAAACTGTGACAGGGGCTGTCACTAGCCCCTAGAATAAATCTGCGCCACAATCTCTCACTAGCCCCTCATGACAATAAACAGGTGCCCCCAGACGTTGGAGCTCTTAGGCTCTGGCCACACACATGCGGCCTGGGCTCTCACTGGCCCGCTCTAAACAAGTGTGTCCAACGTTGGAGCCACGGGGCTCTGAAAATACACACATGCCCTTGAGCCATTCCGGCTCCTAAACCAATTATGGCTGTAGGCTGCTCACTGGTAAACTGACTTTGTGGTCGTTTTAGCACTACTTCACTGTAGCGCTTCTCTCAGGCTGCACTCTTCGCTCTTCTTAGCGAGATCGCACAATGGGCGGCAGTCTCCGGGTCCCCCCGCACTCTGCGAGGCTCTCGGGGGTTAAAATATGCCTTCAAGCGCTTCCTGCCGTCTCCGTTGTGCTCTAAAAGTGCCCACGCAACGGTCAAGGCTCCTCTGGACAAGACTCACCTCACTCAGGGCAGGCGGCAGCCACGCGACGTTCCCGCACCGGCAGGACGACTTTTCTCGGCAGCGGCATCTCTCAGCGAGAGACACGGGAGATCCACCAATCGATGCGCAGCTCCACAGGCAAGCCCCCAGTGACACCGGAACTGCAGCCACTCACAGCGCGGCTTTCCCCATGACACGGCAGCCCGGGAACCAATCCCAGCGTGGCGTTGCTGAGGGGGCTTGTCGCTCTCAGCCAATGAGGGTACAGGTGCTTCGATCTTGGTCTCCGCGGCCCCAGCCAGGGACAGCGAGGTTGTCGGGGGTGTCCAGGCTCTGGGCAAGATCGATACTCGGTGGCACAGGGTTTCTGGGGGCGCAGGTCGCATATAGATCGCCCTCACGACTACAGACCTTCTTTGAGGCAAAACTCACGAGGGGAGACACCACGATCCCCTGGACCTCGTAGAATGCGTGCCGATGAGCACACCGATCTCGGTCACAGGCATAAGAGAAAACAAAGTAAAGCACTATTAAGTGCTGGGGGCCAAAAGCAAGCGCCCCTAAGCGCTTTAACAGCAAAATAAAGCGCTCCCAGCGCTAAAGGTAGAGATAAAGTGCCCCCAGGCGCTAGGGGTGAAAGCAAAGCACTCCCATAGCAAAGGGACAAGTAAAGGTCCACAAGTCCAGCAAGGTCCTTCAGCAAAGGGAAGCAAAGGGGACCCAGTAAAAGGTCTCCAGAGTCCAGGACATCAGCAGTCCATCAGGTATCCAGGGGCTGGGCAGGGCCCAGGGATTCCCCTGGGCCCAAGCAGCAGCACGCCCCTGGTAGGATTCAAGTTGAAAACAAGAACATTTTTAGAGTGTCACAGCACCCTTTTTATACCCAAAATCCTTTGTCTAAAGAGTGCAGGCAGTGTGAGAACCAGCTAGAACTGGTTATAGGGAATTCCTTTCACTGGCCAGGATAGGGACATCAGACGCACCCCAGTGGGTGGAGCGAGCATTGTGTGGGAAAAACCCAGCCTCATTCAGGACACTCAAACCAGACGGTCAATCCACAAGCAGGCCCAGGCTCACTCCTCCCCTTACATCAGCATGCTAAACACTCCATTCACCACCGGGGCAGACCCTCCCAGACTCTTGGAGCCAGGCTCACCAGCCAGCCTCAGCCAATCACACGCCAGACACAAATTACACAAATATGCCAACTTCTAAAAGTGGCACTTCTACACTAGATACAATCATGGCGCATATACCATTGTGCAGCATTCAATCTCACGAGTTTGCACATACCAAACCCGACCCTGCACTTCCCACACATCAGGAACTATCATGGGCATACATATTCCCCATTCATTTCAATGGGAGGGCAGGTCACTCACCACACATACACAGAGAGCTCACACACTTTACACTGTACCACAGTGAAAAGGTGCGCAGAGGCCTAAAATCACCACTACCAGGTTCCAGAAAAAGCAAAAAGTCTTGGGGTGAACCTGCCAAAAGGGCCGGGTCCAACAGTTCTCTATTGAGGAGGGAGAAGTGTCACTATTGAAGATGAGCTGCATGTCATTTGAATAATTGAAAATGACCACTGGTTTTTCTCTAAGTTTGGCGATCAACGGGAGGATGTAAAGATTGAACAGTAAGGGCGAGCGGGAGGAGCCCTGAGGGACCCCGCAAGTGAGGTCCTTAGTATCGGACATAAAAGGGCCATGGCGAACTGCTTGCTTGCGTTTTTTTAGAAAGGAAGTGAGTGCGGTGCCCCTGATGCCGGCGTTCTTGACCCTCTGAATAAGGATGGAGTGATCAACGGTGTCGAAGCCCGCCGGCAAATCAAGGAGCACCAGGGCCTGAGAAAGGTTCCGATCCGCTCCCTGTCTGAGTTTGTCATGGACAGCCACCATGACAGACTTCGTGGAGTGCTGAGGTCTAAATCCAGCCTGGTGCTGATCCAGAAACTTGGAGCTCCCAATGAATGAACCGAGGCAGCTGGAGATGTGGGCCTCCAGTAGTTTGCCCAGAAATGGAAGCACCGAAGCAGGGATATAGGTCGAAAATTGTTGAGAGAGGCCGGATCCGCCCCAGGTTTTTTCAGGATAGGAGTAACAATGGCGGATTTAAAGGAATTGGGAACCATACCCAGGTTGAGGGAATTATTAAGCAGGGAGAGGGGAGCCTCAGGAAGGTCGAGCAAAACCTTCTGAGCAACATGAGCTGGTCAGCTGTCGGAAGGAGACCCAGAACGAACTTTGCAAAGAAGGGGAAGAAAAGTGTTGGTGGTGACTGGGGGGAGATCCAACAGAAGAACAGGATTGATAGGAGGGTCGCCTAAGTCAGGTCCCGGACCCGAACTGGGGATACTTACTTTGATGAGCTCTATCTTCTCAACGAAGTAGTTATTAAGCGAGTCACAAAGGGTTTGAAAGAGGGAAGGGGACATTGTAACCCGATCAGGTTTTGCAAGCTCGTTGACTATCGTGAAGATCTCCCTTGATTTATTAAAGGAATTGAGAATTTTCTGGGAGAAGTACTCAGTTTTGGCCACAAGAATGGCGTCTTTATATTCTTTCAGAGCCATAATGAAGGTCAGCTTTTTATTGGGGCAGTATTGAGCCCTCCATTTGCGCTCCGCTTGTCGAAGGGCAAGTTTCATATTGGCGAGGTCAGTAGTGAACCAACGCTGCGCATCATGACGGCATTTTGTTCTAAGTTTTTTTAGTGGGGCAAATGTGTCTCGAGCGTCTGCCAACCAATTATGAATGTTCTCTGCCTGTGTATCAATGGACAGGGGAAAACCAGCCTCTCCAATCAAAGGAGGATTCATAGTGGCAAGGGAAAGACAGAGCGATGGGAGGTCGACTCGGCCCCAGTTGTGGCTTAACAGGGGCCTACAGGGACAGGATGTTGTGGCTAAGGACTTAGACTTGGGGACTAAGAAGGAGATAGAAGAATGGTCCGACCAAGCACACGGGGAAATCTGTACATCAAAAATGTCCTGATTCAGTGACCAGACCTGATCTAAAGTGTGGCCTTTCACGTGAGTAGGTGCATGGATGAACTGGGAGAAGTTAAGCCCGGCTAGCAAGTTAGTGACTTCCCTAGAAAGGGCACTTTCGTGAGGGTCATTCGGACAAAAATTAAAATCCCCAATAACAAGGGTGCTGGTGTGGTTAATTGCTAGTTCAGCTATCATGCTACTAAAATGGTGCTGAAAGCTGGGGGCCTGGCCAGGGGGACGATAAAATAAAGCGAAGGTAAGGGGGAGGGCTTTCAACTCGAGTTTGAATAGAAGAGAGTCAATGGAGGGGATAGAGGGCATGAACTGCGCCTTAGATTTATAGGAGTGGAGATGATGGCTGCCACCCCCCTCCAATTTGACCTTGGGGGCGGTTGGCTTGGAGGACATAGTAGCCGTTAGGGACAGCTGCCAAGATGTCAGGGGAGGAATCAATGGTAAGCCAGGTCTCAGACAGCAGGAGAATGTCAGGCCTAACTGTGCCGAGCAGATAAAATATCTCAACCTGATGTTTAACCAGTGACCTGGTATTAAGATACCAGATAGACAGCCTGTCACGTTTTACATCTGACCTGTCTGAGGCCGGAGTAATTGGTGAGAGGTTCGGACCCAAGTCCTCAGGAGGTGGTGTGGTAGTGACAGAAAAGTGTGTAGGAAGTTGAAGTTGCCTAGGGCATTCAAAATTGTCTGTAGCCGGCATAAGCGATGGAAGGGGCCCTAAGCCACGTAAAGAGTGCAATTCCTCCGCCAAATACACCCAGGTGGAAGTCCGTCTGGCAGGGGGACTGGCCCCTGGTCCTGGCCGGGCGCAGACGGGCTTGCCTGCGCGTCCTGGGTAGCATCGGGTTATAAGGAGGGGGAGGAGGTCTGAGCGCTAGACCGCTCACCTCCTTCAACCGGAGGTGAGTGAGTAGCCCCTAGCAAGTGTCGCGGCCAATGGGCTCCCTGCACATCAATCGAGCTAGTTAGTCAGCTCATGGTGGAACGGGGAGTCCAGCGTCGCAGCGACACACAGAGAAGGTCAGAGGGCAAATACGAGCATGAATGAAAATAGCAGCCCAACTCTAAATCAGCTGAAGTAAGACAAGATAAAAAGTACAGTGCGCAAGTTTAAAAAACACTTCACCACTCAAGCCGCAGCCGCAGCAATTCCAGCGTGTGTCAACTCACGCCTGCTTTTGAGGGGGAGGAGGTCTGAGCGCTAGACCGCTCACCTCCTCCAAGCGGAAGTGAGTGAGTAGCCCCTAGCAAGTGTCCTTGAAAGGCAGGCGTGCACTACTGACATCACTAACGTGATGCTGTCATCATGCCTGGACCTGGGTGGGCCATCCTGCAGGAAGGACGACGACACAGGACAGGTAGGTACATTTATTTTTAATAAATATTGGGCTCATCTCACCGGGGAGAAAAATTCAATAGCCCCAGCCCTGTTAAAAAAGTGCTGGTTCTTAGCAAAGCTCCTGCACAAATTAAGCACTGCTTCTGCGGCTCTCTGACAACCCCAGCAGGCTTTTGTAAGGGAGACAAGCACAGAACTAGGGCGGAACATGGTGGCCTGCGGTTGGAGGGGGTCCAAGGCAAAGACCGCACCTACTAATACCGGAGTTAACAGCACAGCTATGACAGCCTTCGACCCGGATCATAACACAAACGGTAAATGAGATGCCGGGGGCAGCGAGAAAGCGATGGGGAAAGCTGCAGAAGGGGTGTGTGCTAAGAGGGGGCATGGACTCACAATCCTCCACCACCATCTGCCTGGGTCAAGTACAAAAGGACATTTAAGAGATGATTAGTATCACATTAATCACATTCATTGTGATGTTTGTTCACAAATTGTGAAAAACACATGTTTAATATGATGAAATCTTTATCCAAACAATGCACGTATAAATTGTGTTTTAAGATAGTATAATTTGTTTAAATTGTTAACAATGTATGTTAAACACACCAGGCAGTGCACACAGATTTTCAGGTACAATGTGGTCCTGAACATTTTTTGTAGCTTACGTGAGAATGCGCTCCTCTCTCGTAATGCTGAAACTAACAAGAATGATGAATATCTGAATCTGAAACCATTACGGTGGCTTTATTTGAGTGCAATACCACAAATTATTTTATCTGTCAGTGGACTCCAGAGGCGGAGATCTCCCTTTGGAATTTTGGTTTGCCTGTAGGTTTGGGTGTATCCAATTGTTTTTGAACAAACTCTGGGTTTTGCTTGGTATTATCCCTGTCAGAACTAGGCTTGTTACATTGCAGTTTGTTGGGTCTAACTTGCCAGATTATTGCATCCTAAAGAAGTATAGACATCAGCAATAATTATAGGTAGCTCCCCTACATGGTTGACTTGCGCCACCTGTGTGAGCCGCTGGCGTAAAGCCAGAGAAGGCTCTTCATCTTTACTGTTAGCCAGAATCATTGCAGACACCAATGGACAGTTTCCCATCTGGGGTTCATTCCCAAATCAAGGGCACCAGCTGCCCTGTATTCTGTATTTATTTTATCACTTACGGCTTGACTGACCAAGACTGAGTACCATGTGTGATGGTCAACACAATGTCAAAGACTGTGCCTCAAGTTGCACAGTCACCAATTATGGAAACCATTCCTTGGAGTAAGCACATTGACAAGATTCTGTGCTTGTCCTTTAGCTCTGTGAGTGGTAACACTTCTCAATTTAGTCAATTTAATTGGTGATCCAAAATTGAATTTCTGCTCGATTTATGGGAATTTTGGCTGTTATTGAATGAACAATCACTGGACTTATTTTTGGCACCACAGGCAACTGGCCTTGCCCCGGTAGGCCAGGTTGTGGTCGTTAGCCATCAGGGTGTGCAAAACATATTATCATTATATTTTTAGCAGAGTTTTATGTAGCATGAACTAGACCCAGAGGTATCAGGGCTCCTTAAATGAGCACCAGTTACGTTACAGACGGACACATACATTTTTGATAAGCACGGGGAGATTAAGTGATTTGCCCAGAATCACAGAATGATGAGCGCCTCTACCGAGACTCAAACCTAGTTCCCCAGCTCCGAGGTCAACCGCCCTATCCGTTAGGCCACATTCTCTCACTATATTGAGTTAGGCATCAATATAGTTTAACTAGACCAGTATATAATACCTGTAGCTGTAAATTAGGGTAGGGTGTATAACCACTAAAGGATAGCCAGGTAGTCCCTTCGTTACTAAGGTAACCCCTTTTGTACTGGTTCAAATTCATGTATAATATCGCCCCAGAACCAATTTTGACGTTTCCAATGTGAAAGTTGGATTTCCAAAAGCACATCTGCTCAGTACTATTGTTGTACATTAACATTAGTGTATTCATGAAATGTGTTTGTATTAGCATCCACTGCCAGAAAATTGACCTAAGAGTAAAGGACTTCTAAGTGGTAGCCATTATGGGCTTCGACCACAAAGAAAAGTCCCCCCCTGCATTAGTAAGGCCATGTACAGTTACATGAGCGCAGACTGCAGTCCTGCAATTGTCTGCAATGGTGATAGGCTGGGACAGTGCAATGACTAAAACAGTAAAGGAAACAAAGTGCAAACACAAAATGGGTAAGCCCTTTAAAAGGTTCAAGACTGAACAACCAACAGAAAAATAATTGGTGTTTTCTATAAATACTGTGCAGGATATATCCCCAACACCACGGATGTCTCTTGTTGTAGGTGTGAGGGTACTATGGGCACACACACCACTGCTCAGGACACCCACTAAATTGGAACAAGACCCTCCTTGGTGGTGCCACGTGGCAGGGATTCTGTTTGAAAACAGAACTGCCCCTGACTCAGGTTCCTGAACTGTAGCAGCGACGGACAGAGCGGGGCCTCGATCTTCCTGAGTTTGGTCCAGTAGAGATGAGGTCTGTTTCCCGGTCAATCTGGATGTGAGACACATCCATTGATCTGGAGGAGTACGAATTTAGACAAATAGGTCTACTTGTATCCTTTATTAAGCACATTTTTGTTTGCACTTTAGCAGTAGTAATATTTTGAAAGAACAGAGGCCCTGACGAAAACCTTGGGACCTTGTTTCCCTCCAGGCTGAAACATGGTGGCCCCTCGTGGCCTTATTGCACTGTTCTGGTTGTTTAATTAGAGGAAGAGACGTATTTTCAATTAAAATTCACTCCTTTTTTATGTCTCTTCACTCTATTTTAATTCACCACTTGACCTTATAATTTCTTGCACTGCACTGGTTCCCAAACGCATTGTTTTTCCCTCTTGGTCTTTACAGTGATTGTGGGCTTGACCCCCTGAATTTGTACGGGTGGGGAGTGGATTAGGTCTCAATGATCAATAGACGGACCACCCCCTAGGTTGGATGACCAGATGAGAATATTGATCATCCACAAATCATGTACACTCGTGAGAGTCTCACTTACAATCACTTGTGTTTACTTTGCTGTTTTGTCTGTATTACAGGCGGTATAGGATTAGGTGTCTCTGACTGATTTGGTAAACAGTCTAGCCTGTCTGGAAGCACCTCTTTGGCTTCTGATTAGACCCCCTGGTTTGTTTTGAGGTATTGTTATTAGTTTGAGGGGAGCAAAACTTGGGCAGGTCTTTAAAATCCCTTGGACCCTTCTTCTCTGTAGTGTTGTTTATGAAAACAGAACTGTGCCTTGGGAGAACGGGAGGCAAGACTGTATGGACTGAGTTTTGCTACCACATCAATACCAATAGGCCCAAATCAACCTAGCACACAGTGTCTCACCTGAATCCCTAACCTTCTAGAGTAACAGGGGATTTCATAAACCTCTAATCGCCAAGGGAACCATTGAAACAGATCAGCATCTTTCATTCTAACTCATGCTTGTCCATGATAAACAGAAGGATGACACAAAGGAAGTTTTCAATATATTTATTGAAACTATCATTGTTTATTTGAGGCATGTTTTATGCGATTAGTAAACAGATATAAATATGAAAAATAAGTAACATTACTAACAGGCTATATACTATGAGCAGCCCGACCAAGACAACTAATATAACTACCTTAGCCTACCCTAACAATGTGAGCAGGAGGACGTACTAGGACCCCTGGAATAACCACCAAACAACATACCTGGTATGTGTAGTTAGGTGGTCCACATCATAGGAGTAAACTGAGTTTATGCAAGGCTGCTACCTCCGTTCCAAGACTGGTCCCTCTGCTGGGATTCTCTCTTCTACCTCCAAGACACAGTTTATATTATACAAACTGCTGTGTTAGAAAACTTGCAGCTGTCCTACCATGTTATGTGTAAAAATGGTAGCAGATGTTGCTGACCAGGCACAAGAACAACAGTACGCCATGTTGTTCAACCTTGTACAAATTGTTCAGACTAAATAACAAGAACAATCACTAATTAACAAATAATATGCATAGCATGCTAAAAGAATATCATGTTGCAAAAACAAATGTTTAATGTGTGACCTCATGAAGCAAATGCAGCCTAAAGCTGCTTGTACATATATCCAATGGAGAACCAAAGAGGACCCAGAAGACGAAATACTACAAAACCACCTTAGTCAAATCTTCACTCAACATCTCAACAACCTGACTCTTGTCACTCTTACACACACACGGATAATGACTCTCCTTTCTACATTTCCTACAATTGGACTTCCTGGCATAACTTTGGGCACTGTTAGTCACATTACCAGGATTACCACAGCAGTAGCACTTAATCTTAACCGTTGAAGTTGTCCTTAGCAGCTGTGAGGGGTGAGAATCAGCTGTGCTGTTAGTGTAGATGATGTTTATTCCGTGGTTTCTGACAATGGCTGCAAGCTGGCTGTGTAGCTGTTGAAGAAGTGGGGCTCAGGGAGGGCCACAGGGGTACTCCCTTCTCTAAATAGTTTCTGGGCCGTGGGAACCCCATACCCCAGGGCCTGACACTTTTCATATATATATAAATATATTTTAAATTGGAAGTGCTCCAATTTTACCTTCAGGGCAGAATGAAATTTAGCCACACTACAGAACTCACCTGGAATGACCACACCATTGTATACTTCACCATCACTGACGCACAGTACACCAGCAACAGCCATCTGATCCAGCCATCTACAGCTGGAGCAAGGTCACGGAAACTCACTGGTCACTGACCCTCACCAACTCCCTACCCCAGTACTCAAAATAAATCAACCAGGCTGTCCAGAACTTTGCCACCTGATCACCAACTGCGCCAACAGAGTCACCCATGTGAAACCCACACAATTCAACAAGTACTCCAAATACGTCAGCTGGTACACCCCAGAACTCAGAACCACCATGCGCAACTGCCACCAACTGGAGAAACAATGGTGCAAAACTAAGTACCCCACCAACAGAGTACCATAAAAATCAGCCCTCAGTAATTATCACAGGCACATAAGGGAAGCCAATAAAGCAGCCATCAACACGTACATTGATTCATGGCCAACCACACAAAGGAAATGTTGCAGGGATTCTGCTTCTACACAGAACTGTGCACAGAGACCCAGGACCTCAGTGAATTGTGGTAAACCAAAAAACTCACCTCAGTACCTAGAAACCCTAACGGACCAACATCAGTGTTACATTAGCTCTTTGTCCTATAGCAAAGGAACCAATGATTAGACAACTCAGAACATGCGATTTAGGTTATACTCAAGAATGGTGGGAAGCAAGAACACTCTCTCATACCAGTCCACAACAGGAGTAAAAAGAGACACAGGAAAGGTTAAAATATTTATTTTAATGACTTGCTCTAAGATGCAGTATCTTTGCTAACATAAGCAGACATATAATTAGAAATATTATGATCAGCATTGTTAAAACACAAAAGGAGAAATCATATTACAATGATGATGACAACAGGCCTTATAACGCCTGGTATATCACCCTCCCTAGCTAGGAACTATGTTTTATAAAATCTAGAAGGTCTCTAAGGCTTGTGTGGGGGACCCCATACCTCCAAGATCAGCAGGAGTGTATCATATCTGGATCTGCAAAAGCTCTCTGTCTCTCTGGAAAAGGAATTTTTCGAAGTGAAATCATGCCTACAGTGCAATATTAAAGGCGCCAGATCCTCCGTTGGTTTGCAGCTGCATGTATGTTATGTCTAAAATGTGAGCCGATCAGCCAGAACAACAGCTACCTTGTTATGATAACCTTGGAGGCTTTAGCACTCACTGTGTAGACTAGGGGCGCAATGTAAGTCTAGGGATGCCGAAAACAAGCCTTTCTCATGTGAAGTAATTCACATAGCCTAACTTACAACAACAGCTATATTCAGTGTTGTGTGCAACATCAGAAAATGGTAAAATGGCGTTTAAACTTCTAATAAGCCTATACTAACATAGCAATGTGCACAAACGAGGCTCAGCCCTCACAACAGAATCTTCAAAATAGAAAGTATTCTCCAACCCAACAGAACACTGTCTACCCCTCCCAAAAACTTGGGGCCATGCTCTAAGACTACGTCAACAGCAAGATCACCAGCAGCTATAATCCTTTCAACATCCAACTCACCAACCTAAACCAGTCAGTCAGACCACCACCACCTGGTCTCTGCTCACCACCCTGACCATCTCAGTCACTTCCACTCTAGGGCGCACACCGACCCCTACCACCACCACCAGTACAGCCTTGCAATTATTATAATTACTATTAAATTAAATTTGTAAGGCGCACAGCTACCCAGAGGTTTCCTGGCGCCACTGGACAAATGCAACAGAGAGGACCACGTCTACTGGTTAAATAGCCTGTTTTTGAGGCCTTTGCTGAAGATCTTATGGCTAGTTTCATGACGGAGGGATTTGGGTAGCGAGCTCCACAGTACAGGGACCAGATAGGAAAAGGATGTCCGCCCATGCGTGACAGTTTAAACCTAGGAACTAGAAATTTGGCTTACGATGAAGAATGGAGCAAACGTGTCGGGAGATAAGACTGGACTAGGGAGCCTAGATAAAGGGGTGCTATGCCCTGTTTGATCTTGTGCAAATTTAAGGGGCCGTAAATTTGGTCCCTTTCTCTATCCTGAACCAGTGGAAAACACGGAGAGCACCTGAGATGGAAGATGATTTAGGCACATGGGAAAGCAGTCCAGCCGCCAAGTTCTGAACCACTTACAATTTGCGAACTAACTCCTTGCTGGCTCCTAGATACAGGACGTTACCATAGTCCAGCCTCGACATTATCAAGGCGTGGATCACAGTTCTTTGAGTGGGACTAGGCAACATCCAAAGTATTTTACTGAGCCATTTTAAGATGGTAAAGCAAGATGATGCAATCTTGACTTCTTGATGTCTTATAGACAGCTGATTGTCGATCATCAGACCTAAACTGCGTGCAGTTTGCACCAGTTGGGGTAGTTTACCCATTTCTGGCGGCCAATGATGCGGGCCGTAAAGATCACTAACAGCAAAATGGGGCTCTGGAGAGTCCACTATCTGCCCTGCTTGTGGCTCAGGTAGTGAATCTCTCGGACACTTTTTGTTTTCTTGCAAAGTGTATAGTGTTCCTAGAAGAGTCTGGTTGGCACCTATGTGCAGAAACCTTGGTACCACATGTAGTAGTGTTGCGTTGCGTATTTTATGTACAACTTCCCTTACATGAATCATAATTGCCACTGCAAAATACCTTGGGTGGGCTTGGATCATCAGGCAGAGACTGCTAGTAATGTAACTATTCTCTGCCGATGACAAGCAGAGATTGCTAGCAAATTGACTATTCCCTGCTTATGTACTGTAACAGTGTCTCCATGAAATGTATATTAAGGTTTTTAACTTTGGTCATTTAAAATCAAGATTTTAATAATGAACTTTTACACCTTCTTAATTGTTTATTAACATTGTGGTTTGTTTTATACAATGGTTTTATGGATTTGTAAGTGCTTTGTATTTTCTGAGTACTTGTACGTTTAATTGCTTCTTAATGTGTTTGTATGTCTTGCTTTTATGAGTAATTACTCGAATAAAGCACTTTTGAATTGAAAAAAAATATATATATATTTTTCCCCAGAATCAGAACCTCAGTCTTTCCCCCATTTAACTTTAGCCAGTTTGTGTGCATCCAACTAGCTATTTTATGCAGCCCTACCTGTAGAGATGACACAGTGGAGGGTTCATTGGAGGAAAAAGAGAAGAGAAGCTGGGTGTCATCCACATAAGAGAAGATAGACAACACAGCTTATTCAGCAATGGTAGCTAGAGGGCTGACATAGAGATTGAATAACACAGGGCTAAGAATCGAGCCCTGTGGTACCTCATAAGGAGATGCATAGGTCTCAGAGCTGGCAGTTGGGGAAAATACCTGAAAGGTCCTTCCAGTGAGAACCTTTTTAATCCAGTCCAGAGCTGAGCCAACTATCCCAATGAACTGGAGTTCCTTTAAAAGAGCTAAGTGGGACACTGTATCAAAAGCGGCACTCAAATCCAATAAAATGAGTGCCGCCATTTCCCCTTTGTCCAGATGCTGAGGAAGTGTCTATGTAACTCCTAGGAGTGTTGACTCTGTGAAGTACCCAGCTCTAAAGCCTGATTGATACACATGTAACATTTTATGGGATTCCGCAAACTCAGAGAGTTGTTGGTTCACATGTCTTTCCAGGATTTTTAGAAAAAGCAGGGAGCAGGGAGATCGGGCAGAAGTTTGAAGGTTCAGCCGGGTCAGCATTCAGTTTTTTCAAAAGAGGGAAAACCATGGAAGAGGTGTGGGCAGCGGCCAGGGCAGCTGACGCCAATGCTGGGGATCACAGTTTGATCACCGACAGCAGGGGTCTACCCAGCACCATGTGACTCTGGGCAGTAGCTTGCTTAATTTTCCCGACGGCCCCCAGCGCTGGAAAACCTACGGGTAGCTGTACGCTTTACAAATACAAGATTACTAGTATTATTATTATCGTGTGATTCCATTTGGCTAGTAAAGTGGCTTCCCTCAGTGACACATTAAGTAACTCCCTAATAAGTTCCAATGATGTGGGTTCAATTTTTGGTGAATATGAACATGGAGCTGACCTTTAGGGAAATCTGATTTAAGAATATTTTGAATGCAATAAAAGGACAAAGGGTCTAATGGCTGCCAATTTGTAATACTGTGAATAGACACAGAATCAGGGGTCCGTGTGGCGTGTTACAGCCTAAATGTACCCACTCAGCACATAACTCACCAGTAGCCTAAACACCTCCATCATCACTGCTACCTTCCTAGACAAATGGAAACCTGCTGATTTAAGATGGCTCTTAAAGACAGCCTCTCCCGACCCCAGGGATCTAAAAAATTATCATTCAATCTCCCTGCTCCCCTACCCAGCCAAAGGATTCCGGGTAAACCACAGCACTGAGACCGTGCTGATTGCTGCCATGACATCAGATCACTCCTTGACTGCAGAGAAACAGTGGGCCTGATCCTCCTCTGCCTCTCTGCAGTGTTCGACACATCTCCTAGAACACCCTAATCAACAGACTACACAACATAGGCGAACAGCAAGAGTTTCTCAAGCAGATTGCCTCCCTTCCTTTACAGGACAAGCACAGAGCATCCCACTGTATCCCTTTACTTCCGCACCAAAAGACATCATATGCGGCTTCCTCTAGGATCATCCATCCACCCTACCCTGTTCAAAATCTACATGGCCCCCCTAGCAGACGTTGTCAGATTCCATGGACTCAACATAATCTCCTAAACCGACAACACTCAGCTTGCTCACTGAGGACCCCTGAAACGCTAAAATCAACTTTTGCAACACCATGATCAATATTGCCAAATTTATGGGAGACAACTAACCTTCCTGCACAAAAACAATAATTTAATAATGGTGATTTGCTATTTATATGTGTGCTGCAAAAAACAATTATCTATGCAACACAGACTTTCTGACACTATGGCGCAAGTGGCCTGTGTCGGTACCAGGCAGCTATTTTTAACGCCAGGGCAAGGGGTTTTGACTGCTTTAGGAGGATTGTCCATGCAATGCAACTTTGGTCCTAAGTCTAATTAAATGATTAGGGTACAGATAATTGTACACGTAAAAAATGAGACACAAGAGCAATTATTGATCATGGGGGATCCCAAATTAGAAGAGGCAATTTCCACAGCAAAAGTGTTGGAGAAGTGGATGTCCACTGTGAAAAGTGCCAGGATGCATGTGGAGAATGTAGAGGATGTGTGTGCACTAGGATGTTCAAATGCAGCAAAACTTTCAAACACATATTCCCGATACGTTGCCTGCATGTGCTAGTGGGGCACGTGCAAGCCATTTCTGGGGTGCAAGAAAACTGTACAAGTCTGAAAGGAATGGTGTTTGTTACAGATATAATATACACATTTGGCCCGATTCACAAAGGTAAACTGTGAAAAAAGTCTAACTTTACAACTTTGGGTATTCACAAAGGGCATTTATGAGTAATAAAGTTAGACTTTTGTCTCAGTTTAGCTTATGTTTTGGTCTCAGTTAGACTTATGTCCAGAACTTAAGTTAAACTGAGATAACAATCTAACTTTATTATTTGCAAATGTCCTTTGTGAAGACTGAAAGTTGTTGGGCTCAATTCACAAAGATAAACTGAGACGAAAATCTAACTTTTTGACTTTCGGTATATACAAAGAGCATTTACGAGTAGTAAATTTAGACTTTTGTCTCAGTTAAAGTTAAGTTTTGGTCTTAAGTTTAACTGAGAGCAAAAGTCCAAAACTTAAAGTTCCCTGAGCTAAAAGTCTAACTTTTCTACTCGTAAATACCCTATGGGAAAACCGAAAGTCATACAGTTAGACATTCGTCTCAAATTTCCTTTGTGAAATGGGCCCTTTAAGTTAGACTTTTATCTCAGTTTAACCTAAGTTTTGGTCTCAGTTAGACTTAAGATGAAAACATAAGTTCAACTGAGACACAAATCTATCTTTCGTACTCATAAATGCACTTTGTGAATACTAAAAGTCATAAAGTTAGACTTTCATCTCAGTTTACATTTTTGTATCTGACCCCTTAAGTTAGACGTCTGTCTTAGTTTATCCTAAGTTTTGGTCATAAGTATAACAGAGACCACAGGGTAAGCTTCTTACTCAGGACGTGTTGGTCATTTTGCATGTGTTTGCAGGGAACTTAGGAACAATGTCAGTTAAGTACGTGGTACGGTATCATGTACTGCTGAGATGTGTGCTGTCAAATCTGGTGAGTACGGAAAATTGGTCAAAAACAGTAAAGGGATTGTTCTATCCATTCACGGTTGCGAGGCATACTCCATGGAACAAGTGGTTAAGAATTCTCCTAAATGTGTAGTACGCATTTTAGGTATGGAACTAGATCTTAAGGCAGATACTGGTTCTCCATTAACTATTATCACTAGGATATATTTCAAAGAGAAATGTGGCAACATGTTTAATGTCGAACAGTTGCAACCTTCCTGCACTGTGGCTGAGAGTCTTGTTGTTTCACAATTGATATGGCCTTGTACAGATGTGTGCAGCTGGAGTTAAAAGGTAGGTGTGTGCAAGTCAAGTTGTATGTAGCTGTGAAAGGTGTGCAGATGGTAGGCTGAACCAGTGAAAATTTGAAATAATTTTGAATCCTTGTTTTAAGGGAACCGTCTTATAGAGTGATGGAGCGTATGAGGAGCAGGTGTTATCTATTAAAGGGCGTAGTTGGGAGAGACTGGTGGAAGAATGATTTAAGAAAGTTTTCTCTGAAATGTTTGGGAAGTTACCAGATTTTGTACATTCAATCAGACTGAAAGGCAACATTGTTCCAGTGTAGCAGAAGTTGTGGGGTGTTCCTAAAAATTTGAGAGATAAATTGAGAGGTATGCTCAATGAGCTGGTTAGTGATGGTATAATTGAGGTAATTGAATTGGCTGAATTGGTCTCTCCCATTGTTTTAATGTGTAAAGCTGATCAAAAATTGAGGCTGTGAGTGGATTTGAGAGCATTGAATGCTAATTTAATAACTGATTGGCATCTATCGGCCAACATCATTGAAGTTGTATCCATGTTGGAGGATGCTAGGATCTTCTTGATCCTGGAACCGGTCTGCATATCACCAGATCGAGTTGACTGAGAAATCTAGACTCCTTGCAGCTTTCATCACTACTCAAGAATTGAGTCAATTCACCAGAATGCTGTTTGGCCTATCTTTAGAGATATTGATCGGTATGGTAAATGTTTTCAAAATTACATTTTAATATTTTCTAGGAAAGAAGAAGAACATTTACATCATATGATTTTAGTGTGCAGCAAGTTGCAAAGACATGGATTGACGCTTAAGAGGCACAAGTGCAAAATCTTTTAGAGCTCAGTAGAGTAACTTGGGCAGATTCTATCAGGTGATGGGGTTGTCCCGCAGAAATCTAATGTTGAGGCTATTGTGAATGCTCCTGCTCCTACTAACAGGGAGCAAATACTATAATTTGCTGGCATATGTGAATACTATAGAAAGTTTATAGAAACATTTTCAACCAAAATGGAGTGTGTGATTAATATTGATGCAAGTTTGTACAGAGTCGGAGGAGTGTTATCCCAGAGGATCAGCAAAGAGAAGTGGATTGTTGCTTTTGCATCTCGTGCACTTAAAGAAACACAGCACAGGTAGGCAGTTATAGAAAGGGAATTACTTGCTTTTTGGGGGCAATTGAACACTTCAGGAACTATGTAGGAGCAGTAAATTTATTTTTAGGACAGATTACAAGCCGTTGGTGAACATTTTATCTCCTGGTGTTGATTTGAACTCCACGGCACATATTGCCTGACTCACGTCAAGACTCTAAGAGTACACTTTTTGGACTGAATAAGTTCCCTGAAAAAAAAATGTGAACACTGACTGTCTGTCACGTCTTCCGTGTCAGCACAGTGAACCGGGTGTTTGTGTTGAATGTGGAATGATTGCTCCTATTAAGGATGTAATGACTGAGAGTGTGAAGAGATTTTGGAGGAAAGGTGGAAGGCATGTGAAAAGACAGATGATGTATGGCAAGATACCAAAATATGTGTTTTGGAAAGGTGGCCCAAGAGAAGGGAAGTCAGGCTCGAGCTGTTGTCCATGTACAATGTACAATGTAGCTGAGGAATTAGAAATAGAGGCAGACCTGTTGTTCAAAGGTGGGAAATGCGTTCCCCCCAAAGGGGTAAAAGATCATTCTCAAGCTAGTACATAAAGGACTTCCAGGTATGATTGTGATGTGGTGGTTGGTGCTTGCCCATTTCTGGTGGCCAGGCATGGATAGAGTGATAGACCAGAGAGCAAGAGAATGTTAGGTATGCCTCTTTTGAGAAGTGTTGAATGGTTAGAGATGCCTTGGCAGTAGTAGCTTTTGATATTTCAGGACTATTTAATTTTCTTTTCACAGATGTATGGTTTGCTTTAGTATTAGTAGATTACAATTGTAAATGATCAGAGGTGAAACTTGTATCGCAGGCCACCACTGGTGCAGTTCATGAGATTCTCAAAGAAGTCTTTGCCAGGGAAGGATGCCCTTCCACTCAAGTTGCAGACAACGGAGATCAAATTATGTCTATAAAGAACTTCTTAATCATTGTAACATTAAACATGGGACTACTGCACTGTACGAACCCCGTGAAAATGGTCAGGTTGAGAGTTTCAACCCAGTTCTTAAAGGGTATGTGGTGGAAGTACATAGTCAAGGAGGTGATTGCAAAAATACATTGCGAGAAAGATTGTGGTTGTACCACATATCTCCACACACTTTCAAATTGTTAAAAGGTTGGAATCCTGTGTCCAATGTGTGTCCTTGATGGTTTAGGGAAATGTGAGGAAGAGAAGGGGTGTAGTGTCAAGAACACAGCAGTGAGAGTGAGGAGGAAGCAAAGTAATGCCAAAGAGTGGTATTACTATAAGTGGAAGACTAAAACCACACATGATTACAGTTGGGGGCTGGGTGAGAATTATAAGGCCAGGGTTCATCAACAAAAGTGCATTCAAATTAGGGAAGACTATGGGAGTGTAGACAGTTTTCCCTAATTTAGTGATTTGTGATGTGGCAGACCCCATACGCAACATGCACCTTTTTCTGTTTGTCACCAAATTTTCAAATAAAGTATTCATAAGATGTGCACACAATATCAGAACTGCTGTCAAGGTGTGGTCTAAAAGGAGGGACTACATATGCCTAAACATACAATATGGTGCACCAAATAACAGTTATAAATCAAAGTCAACAGTCCAAAAGAAATAGATTTCTGAATCTTGTGCACATCTTTTTTTATTTTAAACATAAGTTCAAACGGTCCCTATATATACAACACTCAAAGAGTCAACTCTTTTGTTCAAGGCAGGACTTCTTCGGGGCAAAATGCGACACAGGCTGGCCAATAGTTGGCTGCTAAGTTGCTGTTCAAGGTTAATGACGCCAGTGTCGCAGTTGGGGCCTGATTGAAACCCCTCTGTTTATTTTGGAATTCCTCAGATAAGGTGCTTGGCTTAATCAGGAGTGCCACAACTTATATACATTGTATTACTGTGTGAACAGATTGGCCGTATGCACCATTTGATGTGCAGATTGAGATCTGTAATCTATTTTGAACTATGGGTTGATATATAGACTGATACTGCTAGTTGTGACACTGCTTTTGTCGCATTTTGCTTTGAAGAATTCCAGCCTTGGATGAATAAATGTGTCATGTATTGGTCATCAGTGGCAAGAAAAAAAAATCCAAGCATTTCAAAAGTGTGGGCATCCTGTAGTTTGAGTTGGTTTTGGCATATCCATTTTAAGATATGGAACACTAATCTAGTGTGCTTGGTACATGCATAACAAAAATATACAAAAAAGTGATGTATTGAGTGCTTCAATTACTCCTAGCTGCTGGTAGTCTCGGGCTGCATCTCAGTTAATCATTTTTTTGCACACCATGCTGCTGCAATTTGTACCCAGCCATATGCAAATCAGTCTCAACCACTTGCTTGTGCTCTGGTTGAGTGAGGATCTTGCCTGAACTGCCAGTCCAGGTCCTCCCTGACCTGTAGCACAAGCAACACAGGACTGGTTTTATCCTAGTTATGGTTCATAAGCTAGATAGAACTTGGTTCCAGAGACACAGTTTTTCACAAGACCCACATTCAGGCATAACCTTTCCACTTACTGCGGCACACTCAAGAAAACAAAAATGTAATGGATGGAATGTTTTAATTATTCTGAGCTACTGGTAATCAAAGTGGCTTGCACACCAGGTGACATCATTTGAACCCAGCCATAATCAAAACAGTTACTTTTGTGATGAACGAAGCTGCGTCAAATTCTGCACAAAACTGTAGAACAAATCAACATTTACTCAATTTCTATAGAAGCTCATAAGGACAAAATAGAAACGGTCACCCCACCTTTCAAAAGTTTTTTTGTGGACTGTGAGCCTCAAGCAAATATATAAGCAAGATTTACTTGGCTACATTTATCGATTGACTGTGATCATACCAATCTACTGTATAGATTGGCTTTTGGATGTGATTCTATTGAAATACAAAAACACCTGGAATTAAAGAAGTTGTTTCAGACAACAATATGTTTATGAACTCTTGAACATTATTTAATTTTGCTCAGGATAAAGAGACTAAATCTTGCTTATGATTAACAACAGTGTTGGCCCTCCTCCATTGGGAACAGTGCAGCCCAAACTGCCTGGCCAGGTCCTCCCTCAACTGGAACACAAGCAACTCAGGACCAGTTTCACCTTAGTTAAGCTCATCAACCAGATATAACTTGATTTCATTGACACACTGTGCACGAGACCAATGTTAGCAAGCTTGTCCCACTTAGGGTAATACAATAAAATATACAAACAAGTGATAAATTGAATAATTGAATCAATCTCCGTCTCTGGTAAAAATTCGAGCCACATTCCAGACCATCACTATTTTACCCACCATCCACCTCAATTTGGAGCCCAGCCATATGCAAATCAGTCTTGAACCTGCTCCAATGGGAACAGTGCAGCCCAAATTGCAGGCCAGGACCTCCCTGAACCAGAACACAAGCAACTCATGACCTGTTGCCCAGATGTGGGTCCTGCGCTCACTGTATCACTGGAACCAAGCTACACCTAACTGATGAACCCTAAGTAGGGTGAAACTGGTCCGTGTTCCTTGTGTTCTGATTCAATGTGGACCTAGCTACTATTTTGTATGGGCTGTTCCATTGGAGCAGTTACATGCACATTCTCATGCACACAAGCATACATGCAGGGAAGTGTTTTGGGACTTTAACACCTTCGAAGCGGGGCTAATTCCACCGCGGCGCTGGGGGGAGGGGAGGCCCATGCAGCGCCACGGTGCTTGTGACGAGGTCGGCTCGTCATGCTGCACAGTGGCGCTGTGCTCATGACAAGCTGAGCTTGTCATGACCACGCCTGTTTTCATAGAACGCTCAGAACAGCGGGGGAATTAGCCCTGCGTGTGAGCGCCGCACGTTTCATGACGAGCTCAGTTCGTCATGAGCACAGCGCCACCATGCCTCATGATGAGCTGTGCTCCTCATGAGCACGGAAGGAGTTAAAAGGCCTATGGAAGACTCTAGATGTGTTGCCTATCGCAGCTAGGAAAATGTTAGTTCATACGCTAGTCACCGCTCACCTGGACTATGGGAATGCTCTTTACCTAGGAGTAATTAACAAATGCATACACAGACTGCAATGCATTCAGAATGTGGCTGCCCACCTGATCTTGATGCTCCCTAGAAGATCCTACTCTAGGAATGCCTTCTCTGCTCTCCAATGCCTCCCAATGCAGGAGAGAATACTATTAAAAGCCCTATGTATCGGTTATCCTATCCTGCAGAGGAAGGGGCCGAGCTATTTACACAAGCTACTAACCCCATATATACCAACACAGCATTAAAGATCATCCGGGATTAGGCGGGTCATAATCCCCAGAGCATGGAAAGTGAGAATGGGAGTTCGCTCCTTCAGCTATCTGGCCTCGAAGCTCTGGAATACACTTCTCTCTCTCTGCGGAGTGAACAATCAGAGTCTCTCTTTAGGAAGTAGCTGAAGACCTGGCTCTTCCGGAGTTAGGCTCTGAAGGGGTGACGCTGCTTCATACCTTTGCTCCCTATGAGGTAACTGTGCCCTAGCGGGGGGACACACTAGCTAGTGTAACCATGCGCTTTACAAGCTTGCTTATTATTATTATTATATGTTGACACTAACCTCCATCTACTAACAGGGCTGGCTTTAGGGTGGTGTGACCAGTGCAGCCACACCTGTCTTGGACCCTGTTGGGAGCCCTATATTTAAAATAACTTACGGATTAAAATGCTTGTTCTTCAGAGTTCCTTGTGTGTCAAGTAGTTTTTAGGCAACAATAAAAATGTCAAGATAACTGTGGTGATTAATGTTCTTACTGGAAAGAGATCAAAGTTTTGTTTAGTGACGGTCTTGGCTCATCATAATGTATTGGAAGGGGGTTAATGTGCCAGGTATCATGCAGATAAAAGATCTAAGCGTAAATGAAATATAAGTATCACCAAAAAAACAACATGTATGTCATAGAGGGCGTACAGAATGTTGAGGAGTATTTTGTGAAGGTGGTGGTCAGGGAATTGTTTTAGGAATAGGTCATTGGAGAGGCACAAAAGGATTGCTGCACTGGGCGCCAACTGTCTCCTAACATTGTCAAAAGAGGTTTGGGTAAAAAAAGGACACCTCTTTGAGGAAGGTATATAGCTTGGAGAAATTATTTATTTCTCCAAAACTGCCTAACGTTGTAATTCGGTTGCACTGTAGGGCACAAATAAAAAGAGGTAAAGTGTTAATCTTTATCAAAGCAAAGATAGTATCAAAGCATCGACTTTTGCATACCCTTTCAGTACCAAACCTATGCTTGACATGAAACACCTATGAACTAGTGATGCAGGCCTTAGCCAAGGCTGCCTAATGTATGCCAGTGCTACGGTAGAGTACAACAGCACCATATTGTTGCACATGCAGCGCTATTGTGATCTCTCCTTTTCACACAGCGCAGTAACATTGTTACTGACCTGCACGGAAACTTCATAAATCTGTCCCTTTGTTTATCCTAGGCAAGCCCTCTTAAAAAAAGGCCCAGATTCTCAAATGTTTAGCCTCGGCTTAGGGTTACTTTTGTAATGCTAAACCGACACTAGACATTTTTGGGGATTCACAAACCAACACAAATTGGTATTTGCATTGGTTTGTGTGGGAAAGTAATGCAAAGCAGGCGCAACGTAGCTTAGCAATACATTGCTTCAAGGGGGCGCTACCTGGGTAGTACATGGCTATACTTGTGCTACCACCCATGCTTTTTGACATAAACCTCATTCTCAAACATGAGTAGAAAGGGTTTAGCGTCAATAATTAACACAGCTGAAAATCTGGAATTACACAGAGAAATGTTTTCAATTCTCCATGTACTTTCAACTTTGCATTGTACAGCACACATCAAAGTAGGAAAAGCATTTCCTCTTGTCTAGGCATAGAACCCTTCCTGTGCAAAACCAATGCTAGACTCACCGACACACCCTAGAGCTATGGTGCTAAGGTGTGTGCATGGTGCTCAGCAGCTGAAATCAGCGTCGGGGCTAGGGAGAGGGGAGGAGTGATCCATTGCTATATGAATAGGGTGCTCTCCTGCTCCCTCTCTGTCATGCAACACAGTGCAGCATACTTGGACTGCTTTACCAGACACTGACAGGAATCTGGGCCATAATGCCTACCAATGGGGATGGTGTGAATATTGCACCTTGTATCCTTCATTGCATGTGTTTGTTATGTAAAGCGCTCTAACATCCTATACCTATATTGGGATGAGAAGTGGTATACAGCAACTCTATGTGATAGGCACTAAATAGAGATGAGGGGTACTCTTGCAGGATGCTAATGAGGGAATCCTGGAAGAAAGTCATTTAGGGAGAGGCGCCAACAAAATGGTTGCACCGGGCACCACCAACGCTAAAGCCGGCCCTGCCTCCGCTCAGATATGCATCCGTCCACAGAAGTACACGTCTTTACTGGCAATAATGTTTTGAACCAGTAACTTTCTTGGAAATACCTGAGTAATCAGAACTTCACTTTCTCAGAACAGACAATGCTCATTTCATTTACTGACCAATGGTGGCGGTTCATTGCAAGACAGTATACATTATGAGTTCCTCAGGGTTCCCGAATTGGGCTGAATAGAGTGGTTTCTTGGCTCTGCATGCTCTAAATGACCTCCTTAGTTTATTTACGTTTGAGGTGCATCCCTAAGTACTTTTCAGCTGTCGGTGTGGTTTGACATGTATCACTTATTCTTTGTGCTCCCTTGGGGGAAGATAAGCTGTCTGTTGTCTACCATAAGTGATTGAAGGACTCAAGGTGCCATGAAGAAGACATTGACAGAGCAATGGTTGATGACATAAAGAGACTACTTTCAGTTTATACCTCAGAGACTAATGCTGTTCCTAGCAGAATTAATCAGCTTTAGGGAAACGTATTGTTAATGCCCAGCAAGCAGGGTAGTGGTGAGAATCAGAGCGCTGGTTCACAGTCTTCTGTCATAAGTTGGTGGACTTATGAACGAGAGAGCAGTCTTTATGAAGTTACAAATAAAAAACACTCCTTCCTTCCGTCATGGCGTGAGAGCTAATATAACAGAGTATGCACAGACTGGGCTGTGCAGAAAAAGAACATGGGAGATAGATTGTAACTTTCTAGGAAATAAACTGGATATTCTGGCTCAGCTATAAATGGAATAAAATCACACTGTTCTTCACAAAAGAGGTTAGATTTAGACTCGTTCTAGTGTTCGGGTCGGTGGTGTTCGTACAATAGTGTTCAAACACCACGCTTCTTGATAATGCCGTAACACTCACTGTTGCCTGAAACTAGTAAGAGTTAATTTTATCTGACGTCACTACTCGTATACAGATTAACATTTCTAGATCAGTTCTCAAGGCTCTCCCCACTCGGTCATACAAGTGAATCTCTTCACACACTTCTACTAATCGGATCATTGTTAACAATGCAATGTAATGATTGTGTTTTATCTACGAGGTAGGATTATGTCTGTCCATGTAGACATTTGTGGCAAGCTCTGACCTGAAGTCTATTGAATTTATAGCTGCGGAAGGCACAGAAAAAGAACCGACGAAGGCAATTTGGGCTTCGGTAGACCTGGCACAAAAGATCCTTATGGAACCCGAGACCTTTAAAAACTGGGGCATTACTTTGAAGCCCTTTACAAAGCCACGATACCCGGACGTACTGTGCTCTGAGAGAAGCCTGAACCTGAGGGAGCATGCAGAAGGCAGTAAAATCTCGGTTCTTAGGGGTGCTGTCGGGCCAAGTTGCACTGGTAGAAATGGGTTCATTGAACTCACTCTAGGGGAAAGACATGGAAGACAAGCCCCTAACGGGTGGCAGGAACAAAGACGGTTCGTGAGAACGATAACAAACAGTAATTGACAAGTGCAGCGGACAACAACAGAGCACCTACAGGATCAATTGCGTTTATGTTCCTGGAATATAAATGGCCAAGCATCCAAAATGCTTGACTCGGACTTCATAGCTTATATTCAATCCTTTCATTTAATTGCGCTACAAGAAACCTGGCTTGCCGAGCCCCCGCACCTTCAGGGGTATCTACGCTTTTTCTCCGGTGCAAAGAGCTTAGCCAAGTATGGTCACTTAAGAGGAGGTTTGGTAACATATGCAGCTACAACTAGCTTTGCGATGGCTAAAGAAATCGGGCCTTCGGCGACAGCTGCACTTGCAGTTAACCTGACTCTGACAACAGGACAAGGCAAAACAATTAATAACTGCATCCTGGTCAATGCTTATATTCACCCCATAGGAAAGAAAAAAGCAGCGGAGGTGTTATATGCATACATAGAAGAGTGCATCACGGGGGAAAAAACAGCAAACTTAGTACTCACTGGGTATTTTAACCTCAATCTTATTGGAACAACACAAGAGGAGGGTATCATGGCACAAAATACATTCTGGGCCCTACCACTACAACGCAAGCCAGAAACAGCCAATCAATCAAAACTGGGAAAGAAGGTTCTCGAGGCATCAGAAAACTTCAACATCAGGGCACTAAATGGCAGGTTTGGAGGGGATAACCCGCCAGCCTCAACTTTTCACTCAAGAATAGCGAATAGCACGCTAGATTCTACCTTCATGTCACTTCCACGCTTGCAGTTCACAATATCTTATCGGATAGGGAACCAAACAGATAGTGATCATTGTCCTCAGGAAATCACTATGGACATTGCAAAACCAATTTACGAGCGCTCGACGGCTCCTAAAGAGTCCATCTACACCGTAAACTTTAAAAAGATCAAGTATTCGGCCGCAATGGGTGAATTTTTGATTGGTCTGGCAAAACAACATTATATGGAGTGCACAGGCCCCAATGAAGTAGCGAAATGGGCGCAGTTTACTACCACCCTGGGGCAATATGCAACAAAGCCAAAAGTGCGCACAAGGACGAACAAGCTGGGCACCCTTCCCCAAGCATATAGAGGGAAAATAAAAGAAATGAAATACTCAATCTCTAAGCTAATGAGAGCAGCACAGCAGGACCATAATAACAAAGGGATGCTGCATCAACTCTCTAAATTAAAAGCTTCATTAAAAAAACTAAAGTGGGAAGCAAATAGAACTATAGAGGAACAACTTTGGGCAACACTCCATGAGGACATAAAAAAGAATGACGGTGCAAGTTTTTGGAAAACAACAAATTCATTAACGCACCCTGCAAAAATAGAGATTATATCAAACATCACAGAGGCAACTTGGGCAGCATAGCTCGAAAACCACTTTAACCGAGATCTGTCGGCCAAACAGAATATGAGCAAACCTTTCCCTGTACGAGCCCATGATGTTGGCAATAGGCTACAGAGGTGCCAAATTGTCCAGGACACGGCAGGGGACGTAGATCATATATTACTGGAACCAATAATAAAGCCGCAAATAAAGAAAGGAAGAAGGGAAGGCGCGCCGGGTCCAAATGGGATTCCGCCCGTCCTCTTCAAACAAGAAATGGACTATTGGGCAGCAGCACTTGAACCCCTTTTTCAGCAGATCAGGTACACTAACATCTTACCAGTCAATTGGAAGGGTTCCATCATTGCCCCCATATATAAAGCAGGGGACAGAGGCCTTCCTCAAAATTATCGGCTAGTTGCCCTAATCGATAATGATGCGAAGTATTTTGCAGGTCTAATACTGGAAGAACTAAAGGCATGGGCCATGAGGAAATCTCTTATACCTGTTAATCAAACAGGCTTCGTTAAAGCAGTGGGGACAACAAAAAACATACTGACAATGGGTATGCTTATAGATAAGGCAGAGATGAAAAATGCCCCTGCACCTCTGCTATATTGACTATAAGGCGGCATTCGACAACATCAACCGCAATCTACTATGGACAAAACTCAATGATTGGGGTATCCCAAAAGGTTTGTTGGAGCTGTTAATCAATCTACATACAGACACTTGGATTCAGATTAAGGTGGGGGGCGGCTCAATGCTGTCAAGGCGGATACAAACTAACAACGGCCTTAAGCAGGGCTGTGTGTTGGCCCCCACACTGTTCAACCTTTTCCTGGCGGACTTGGTGCCCCTATTAAACAACTGCAACTCACACTTGCCAAAATTAGGAGGCCTAAATCTACCATGCCTCTTATATGCAGACGACCTGGTGTTAATAGGCCATACAAGAGTAGGGCTCCAAAACCTCTTAAAAACGACCCAGAGATATTCCGAGTTAAATGATTTAACAGTGAGCCTCGAGAAAACGCAAACAATGACAATCAGCAAGAACAAAAATAAGAAAGTCTTCTTGTGGTTCTGGAATAACACCCACATAAAAGACACCTCGTCGTACAAATATTTAGGTGTGAAGATTTACAGTGGTGGCCAATTCAGTGAACAAAGGGCCAGCATAAGAGGCAAAGGCCTCGCTCTGGCAATCGCTTTAAAAACATTAAATAACAACCTCTCCGGCCCTTCTCTGACCCCTTTACTACATGTCATACGCGCCAAACGCGCCAAACTGTTACCAACACTAACTTATGGGAGTGAGGCCCATCGAGGCAGAGATGCCGTAACACTTGATAGTGTTGGCATATAGAATCATCTTCAGCCTTCCAAAGCGATCCTCCCCAGCACAGATCAGATTGGAGTTTGGTATTCGGTCACAGCTTTTGGCACGACAGGGGGCATATATCTGCTCATGGGATAAAGTAAGAAAAATGACTGAAGGAACACTGAACGAATATTTATGGAAAGACCTAGAGCAGACCCAAAACTCACCAGCAGCAAAATATCTGGAAAAGAGCATAGTGAACACCGGGCTGGCAGAACTCTGGGCGTCCCCTGCAGATCACAAATCACTCAATAAACTGGTGAAGAAATCGATCAAGCTTCAGTCATGGGTCCAGGATAAAGCCACCCTATCAAAAAGATCTCACGCATGGATGGTATTAAACACATACCTGACACATGCCTCCCAGCCTTATCTTGGTCTAGGTTATACAAAAAAAACCTGTCCTTTTTAAGATATAGACTGGGCCTGCTACCATGCATCCTACATCTCCCTCACTGGTTGAGATCGAAAGCAGGAACACTATGCAGGCTATGTGGCAATGGGTCTGAAGACATGATGCACCTGCTATGCTCTTGTGAAGAACTGCAAGAAGAAAGGAAGCTCCTGCTGAAACGCCATTTTATTCTACAGGGGGTACGCACACGAAGGAGTGCAGTGCTAACCTGTTTCTCAGCACAGGACCCTCAGTTGAGCTACAG
The DNA here is from genome assembly GCF_964263255.1 of Lissotriton vulgaris. Lineage (NCBI taxonomy): Eukaryota > Metazoa > Chordata > Amphibia > Caudata > Salamandridae > Lissotriton > Lissotriton vulgaris. Next base: position 147,884,278 of record NC_141695.1, on the reverse strand, counting down.
CTTCGTGAAATTTTTTAAAGCAGTGGAAAAAAAACTACCAAAAACTGACCCATGAATGATCTACAAACAGGACATATGATCTAACTTACATTGATGAACTATCTATGTTGCAAATTTTAATGAGTTTTATGGAAAACAGGAATAGACTAACAGGCCTACAAAGTGGATAAGAAGTACAGAACGGCCTAATGTGGGCGGCCGGCAAAGAAAATTATTTTTTATGCTGAATTGCTTATGCTTATTGCACCATAGTATAGATTTGATCTTAAACACATGTTTTTTATGAGCATTTTAACTTATTTATTGTGTACTGTATCGCATTGGTTTTAATTAACTGTGCAATAAACTAAAACTAATAATAATAATAATAATAATAATGTAGATGCTTAATTCAAAACCATTCACCAAAATTGCACTTTTCTGTGACTTAGCGGACACTGTTCTCACCATCAGTCGGCCACAACGGCCCAGTTTTTGCAAATTGCTCTCTCGACGCCCACAAAATAACTAAGCCCCCTACAAAACAGTTTTGGATGAAATGGAGCTTATCCTTGCAAGGCAAGTACATGGTTAAGTCTACAATTCATTCTAAGGTTAGATTATCACCATATACTTATAAATCTATATTGCTTTAAAATATTTGTTCTTCATATTTCCAAAACTGTGACTTTATTATGAACCTCTCATTACTTAAGACAGCAAGTAGCATAAATTATTTACAAGGAGTTGACGCAGGCGCGTAGCTAGAGCTTCTGGCGCCCGGGGCTATCCCTCAAATTGCCTCCCATGGCCGATAGCGGGAGGGGGACAGGGGCAAGGGAAAACGGACGTATTTGCTCCGGAGCCCCCCAATGAAGACAACCGTGTAACTTGGCTCTATCGCGTCAAAAACCTCCAGCTTGTTATTGATATATAGAAGTTCATTTCACACAAGGCCTATTGTCTTACAGAAATTGCACACTGCTTTTGTGTTCAGACATTCTTAGCATGCTTTACGTCATAACGTTAGACATACACCATTATTCCATCCCGTTACCATGTATTTTTAACCATATTACCCTCATTCCTCATCACCCCATTCAGTACCTTCCAGCTTGGGTTGTGACCCCTAGCTATGTGTGTGCCCATCCAAGAATATATTTCTATCCTAACAAAACCCTTTAATAACATTAATATAATTAAAGACTGGAGGGAAAAATAATGTTGTAACATATAAAATGTCATTTGAATGCAGCTCCTTGATGGGAGTTCGTATGTAATTGTGCTATTAGGATATTAACTTATGAACTGCAAGTAACTAAAGGAGTTCTGTGACAAAATGCAGCAACTCACTGAGATAGCCACATAAAAATGCAGTTGCACGGACATGAACCATCTGCGTTACTTTATGATCAGTAAGATCTGCCACTAGACAAAATGCTGATTTCTCTCCAGCAGGAACATTATTAACTTGTGTTATCTTGACATTTTAACTGTCTCCTGAAAACATCTCGACACATGGGGAAAATTAACACCAGTGCTACTAGTCATGCTGGTGAATCACATAGCTGCCAAGGTTTCCGATTGCTATCTGTGACATTTTCATAATTTCAGTCTAATTATGAGTGACATTTCAACAACTATGAGTGACACTTTCTTGCGAACAAAACCAAGCAACGAAGACAACGGAAACATAAATATCAGAGATTATACCCATTTGAGCAACGTGAAACACGAAGAAGATCTTAAAACTGCTGCAAAGCAACAGAAATGAAAGGGCACTAACTGGAGACAGACTGCGTGAATGCACTTCTTAGTAACTGAAGGCAAGCACTGTCGCTGCTCAGAACATGATCACATTGATCTGATCATTTATGACTGCACCCTAGCCTAAAAAGCCTAAAAAGCAAAATGTATAGCATAGCAAGGGCTACTCTAGGGGATTATACGGTCACTTGTCTCAGGCACTTACATCTTTGCGAACCTGGTATTTCACAAATGCTTAGGCCCAAAATAAATGAAAGAATTAGACACAGTATTTTTTAATGTGTGTAAAAGTTGAACAATCAGTAAAATGGTATGAGAACACTACAAATGTACTGGCTGCTTCAGCACCACTGCCAAGAAATATGAGGAAGACCTTGCAGATGTTAAGGGCAAACGTGGCACTATAGGCACGCAAACAAAACATGTCTGATAATGAGTTCCCACTTAACAGTCATCCCTAACCAGTTTGACTACGTTAGGGTCTGCTTAAGTCCCTGTCACACTTCAGCATTACTGAAACCAAAGACAGACTGCTCAATTTAAAACAGCCTTCGTGGTAGTAGGTACGGCGTCACTGGCAGCCGTGGTGTGGTCTCAGATAATGAATGCGGTCAGCTGTGTCCAGTCCAGGGCACGTGACTCTGATAACAGCTGCATGTAAGCTGCTTAAAATGTAGCAAGTTTCAAACTAATACATTAAATCACATGCCGAGACCTAGCACAGTGTGCACACCACTCACCATGTAGGCCCGAACAACACAGATCTTCTTTTCTCAGCTACTAAGTGAAGCCAGGTGGGCCGGCGGTAAAACAATTTAAAACAAAGATTACCATAACCCAGAGTTTGTCTCCTGGGTCACCCTGCTACCGCCAATCAATAAATCAGATAAAGAGCATCAGTGTGGACTCTAGGCCCTCTGACCGACGTGGGACCCGGCCTGATGTTCGGCCATAGCAACACAGACCTTATCTCAGCAGGTGCCTAATTAAACAAAATTAGGCGTCAACAGTCAGCTGACTCGCAGACTACAGCTCCACAGACAAGCTGGAAATTGGGCAAGTCTCAGGCTGGTCGAGGTACACAGTGACCTAGGTCACAGCCGGCAGCCAGGGCGATGTAGTGTAATTATTTCAAAAACAAGATGTCAACTCTAAAAAAATTATTCTGGACTCTGTGAAGAGCGCGCCTATTACGGTATGGTTGAGCAGACATATAAGGTGGCAGCAGGAATGAGCTTGATCACGCACTAAACATTTTTTTTACTTCTAAGCACGGAGTCAGTACAAACATCACTCCAGGCACTTACTTCTTGTAGCGAGCCTTCACAAACACATGTGCTGGTAGCTGCTGCCCGCAAGTTCCGAAATGAGTAAGTGCCTTCTGTGAATACCAAAATGAGTAAGTGCCATCTGTGAATACCAAAATGGTAGTAAGTTCGGAGTTCGGATTTTGTCTTAAGTTAGTTCTGTGAATCAGGCCCTATAACTTTCCACTCTATGACACTCCACTCTATTCCCTTCCACTCTACAACAATGTATGACACTGCTCTCCACTATACACTACTCTACCTATGTACTCAACTCTCTGTCGCTCCAATCCATTTCACTCAACTGTATGACACACTACTGAAATGTACTTTACTACTACACTCCATTCCACTCCATGCTACTTCACTTCCCTCTTTTCCACTCTACTCAACATGCTACTCTACTCCACAGCACTCCTGTTCTACTTCATGACATCCACTATACGACACTCCACAACCCTCCTCTCCCCTCTATGCCATTTCAGAACTCTCCACTCCAATCTACGGCCCTCCACTCTGCACTACATCACAACATTCCAGGACACTACTAAACTCCCCCTAAACTCTAGAAAATATTATCCCATTCCCTTACTGATATGTTAACTCATGTCTGGAACTCATTCCTTGATACTGGTGTTAAATATTACAGGAATTTTTTAGCATGAGCTGAAAGCCGTTTTGTATTTCTGGCAGCCACCTTGTTTGCCATGTGCTGCCACATGCTCACCATGTGCTCTGTCCTCCCTCAGTGTTGACTGCTCTTTTAATCTGCCTAGAAACAAACTATATTTAGCATCTTCCACCTTCGCACATGCTCAGAAGGGCCTAGCTCTAGTAGAATGCATCTGCTACTTCAGTATAACTGTCAGGCTATATTTGCTGCAAGCAGATCTTGCATGCTCATCCTAGGCATTTTGCATGATTAGATGAGCCAGGACTGCCCCTTGGTCTTATGCTGACTATGTAACCCTAAGCATATATAAGGCCATGTTTTCTGTACTCCTTAGACAGCTTCATTCAGTTGATAAGGCTTCTGTGTGATGTAGTCTCCCTCATCTGAGTTGAATAAATGCATTCTTTTTATATTTCAGCTTCTGTGCCAATTTCTTCTTTGTTGGTTTAAAAGGACCAAGTATCAGTGGGACCCCAGAGAAGGTTTCTATTTTCTACAAATGGCGCTCCAATGTGGACCTCATCAGAGAAGTGGCTGTTGAAGGAGTGATCTTGTCAGGAGACAGAAATCTACTGTGGAGGACAGGACAGGACTCTACTAAGGAGGTACTCTGTGCACAGAGATTCCTGGGATTCTCTGTCTCTGCAGCCCAGTATATTTCTGGTCTTCCTGATTTTGATTCTCCACATGATGTTTACACTCCTGAGTGAGAACCTTTTTGGCGTGAGTATTCTAAAAAAGACCGTTAGGTAATTCAGAACTGGGCAGTTAGAATTTGGCAACCAATTGTTTGGTAAGAGTCGTTCTGCGGCACTTGCTGTTGGTTTTGATGCCTTGGATTGGTAAGGTAGTTTAGAAGCACTTATTGTGGCTTAGATTTGCGTTGGCCAACTTTTGATTAGTATGTATGTAATATGTAAATTGCAATTTATGTAAGCAGGTAATGAAGAGATTTTTCTCTGTTTGAATTTGTTTGAACGGTTTGAAGAGTACCTTAAGCGCTACTTAGGTTATAATATTTGCATATTTTGCAATGTTTTTGGCATGCCTGTTTCAAGCACACATCGAAGAATGGGTTGCTTTTTGGAGGTACCATAGTGAGATGTGAAGTGAATTAGCCAGCTCCCTTGAGGGAATATCTAAATAGGTTTAGGTATAAAAACATATTTCTTCCTTGGTGAATCTGTATCCCCATGGAATTCAAATATGGACATAATACAAACAGGGATCCTTTTCTGCGCACGTTTATAAATGGTGATATGCAGAGTGATTTTTTGGTGTTCTGCCAGACAAGGCTAGTGAATTGAGTGTATTTCGGCTTCTTGAAAATAAAACAGTTAGTTGAACTGGTTTTTTTTGCAGTCTTTTGGAATACTATTAAGAAGCTCTTCTTGTAAATATGACTTACAACTAGTATTTACAAATGGTTTGGTTTAAGAACAGTCTGTGGGCTGTCCTTTGTTTCTGTCTTAAGTGTTGATCTGTGGGTTAAATGTGTGTTTAAATGTCTATGTGGTGTGTGGTTTACACATTAGTGATACTTCTGTAAGTAAATAGCAATTGCGCTCTTTGTGTAAGGATTGCTAGCCTTAAGTGTGCTGTATTATGTGATTCTGAGTGTCGGACCTCTTCTGTATATGTCTGGAATGAGCTCAATGTGTGTGTTTGTGTTTTCTTGCTGTCATCAGTCTGTTATGCAAAATGTATTTTAATTATTATTACATAAAAATTAAATAAAAATACTGAAATGAACCATATGTTATGCTAAATAACCGCATATAACTTTTCAATTGATAAGAGTAAGCAACTATGCACATGTACAAACTGCTTATGCTTAAAATATAAAATTAGAATTCACATTGAATAGGAATAAAATAGGCCTAAAAATAAAAAAAACGAAATTGTGTGTTTTTGCAATAAATAAATAATTATAAAATGTTCCAACATTTTCTGAAGATACATTGTGTTAGATATAAACAGGCAAACATATAAGCTGAGTAAATTGGATGTTGTTTAACTAAAACACATATTATAGAACATGCATTGAAATGCCTCAGTTTTAAATAGACAGTCACTGTGCTTCCATTTCAACACTGAAAAAAGCTTTCCAACAGATGTGTTTTAACTGCCCCTGAGGAACAGCTGTTGTTTTGATTGTAGGCCACGGAGAGACAGGAAATGTTGACTCAGCCAGGATTTTGTTACTACAGAATATGGTGTAAAACCCTGCATTTCAGACTGCTGTTTTAAAAAGTTACAGAAATCAGGTTCTATATTTTAGATAACAGGAAAACATTTAAAGTAAAGATTTCCTTTTCTAAAACCTTTTTCCATACGCATATCCGTGGTTCTGATTTTAAATAATGACTGTCCTTTAAAAAAAAGTGTCACAAAATGTTTCAAGTTAGGCTTCTGTGCTTAAGCTTATGAATGAATGTGTCTAAATATGATAGGCAAGAGATGCAGCTTGCTTTTGCTATGTAGAATTATCAAAATGATTGGTTTTTTAAAAACAATTATGAAACAGTGATTAAAAAATAAGTGCTTTTAAATTCGTTTTTTAATATTTATAAAGCTTAATACTCATACTGTGACCTCCTAGCATTAAAATTAAATTTAAGTTGTGTTGTACTGCATAATGAGGATATTTGCATATGAAATTTCACTCTGCGCAGGTGTAAAAAACTCATTTTTATAAGGGTATAAATGATATTTCTGATGCCCAAATCTCAGGGATTTGTAGGGAACATTCTGAGGATGACTATTATGCAAAGAAATTTTAGGATATTAATTTTTAAGTGCCCCAAATATCAAAGTCAAAATTGGGAAAATTCACTAATTTAAAAACAAAATTCTGCATTCTGAACAGCTTTGAAAGTGCCTTAGGCTTCAGTAAACGCATACATTTAGGTATAATACAAATAGCCGACTTCTATATTGTTACACAAGTATATTACACACTGCTTACAATTGAAATTATGTATAAAAAACCAGCAGACGTTATTAAACTGACAAACAGGGGAATGGATCAGCTTTTTTTTCAGGGTGACTTTGAATAGGAAGAGCTGCATGGAAAATTTGCACACAGAATAGGACAGCTGGAAAGAGTTAAAAGTCAGTTCTATATTTAGAAGCAGCCTGGCAGGGCTACCAGAGCAAGGTCTGCTTTAACATTTTGACATCTGAAACATTTTGAAAGACAAGATGGCAGCGCAGGGAAAGAAGGAGGATTTGTGCTTATTTCTTGTTGGCAAAAACAAGTTTTTATGCACTCATATGAATATACCACAATACATTTGTATATGTGAGCTTGGCCATATATACAGCCCTAATGCTTTTAGTTTGGTGCTTACTAGGGCTGAGCCAATGGGATTTAGTTTCAATACATTCACCCTTATGTTTCACTTGTACATTTGCTAAAAGGATTGGGGTTTGGGTATTAATGTTTTTTTAGTTCTCTCAAATGTACTATGTACCTCCTATAACTTTGTTTATGCCTAGTTGCTACAAATAGGGGTTGATAGTGTTGACAGAAGTGAAACCTGTTTCAGGTTTCCTACTGTCAAAATGGGGGAAGGAGGCTAGCTTCTCTACAAATTAAGGCTAGGTAAAATGTATGTTGCTCTCTCTTTTTCTCAATTTTTTTAGCCTGTATAAATTGTCTGTGAAATAGCAATGAGACATTATAATTGGCTATTCGGTAATACTGTTTTAAACATTGTTAGCATTAATAAAAATGAATAAATATATATGTTATGTTACTGCCCATCCTGTTTGATGAAATTATGACAGGATCAGCAGTCTAGATTGTTGTTCCCTTAGTTGACCTTTAAGGGGGACTAGATGTGGGTAGTTTTTGTTCTACAAGTCTTAGGTGATACACATTCTGTTTTTATGTTCCCTTCAGTTGTTATGTTGCTCCCTTTTGGTGGGTACCTTCGCTAAAGCGCCGGGATGCTCCGTGGAGTGGCCGTGCGCTATAGAAGCACAAAATTACCATAACATAACATACCATTATTGTATGTTATTCCATGCTACATAGTTTTGCAAGGGCATTGCTAGTTTTCTATTAGCTAGTCCGTTTAAATAAACTGCCTGTCCTTATTAGAGCTGATGTTGCATAGTTTGGATCACGAAAAGTAGAACGCAGGGAAGATGCCCATGTGATCCTTATCATTTTTTTTAAAGGAAATGTTGTTTTATAGATAAGAAACTCCTGTTTAATTAGCCCTTTTAGATTTTCCTGCTCCTCCTATAACTTGAGAGCATGGTCCTAAGCGTACAATATAGGTGCTTTTGTTAAGAAGAATCATTTTAGAAGTGTCTGCAGTCCTGTACAAGTAAAGTAAAGTTTATGAGCAAAAGTGTAGAACATTTCCTTTTTTTTTAGAGTTTTCAGATTAGTACATAGGAATACACCAATGTAAGGATTTAGGGTATGTCTGTGTTGTTTTTCTCTTTCCCTCCAAATTTAGTAAATGAATACAGACTTCCTTGGCTGCTTGGGATTGGGTGACGTATTAGTCTTGTCAAAGAATTCCTTTTATACTTGCCAATAGGTCCAGGTTTTTTTTAACTCTCTCATAGATATATGAAAATGGTTCTTGGGTGCCTTGCTAATATATGGGGTGTCCCAAGACTAGGAAGTATTCTGACACTATCCTCTCTGTTGATAGACTGTTTCTGTGCCTTGTCTAAAGACCTTTGGTTCTGTCCACCAATAGATATTTGCTGCTTTACAACCATTGCCAGAGGGGCCCGGACATCAGATTCAGCCTGGGGAGTCAGCGTCAGCACCAGACCAGCTTGAAGCCAAAGTGAAGGTAACCAGCACAGGCCTTGCTGGCAACTAGGACCTCAGTGAAGGCGAAAGCCCTGAAATGAATTGTGTACCCATGCCACTCTCTTGGGCGAAAGACGGGGTCACAAATCAGAAAGGAGAAATTGTGGATCATGCCCAGGTGAGAGTCACAGACCGACCAGAATGGCGAGGAGACTTTGCTTGAGGTGACCCCTTTTGAAACAAGGGTTGCTTCAGAGATCCTAGAATCAGCCCTCTGAATCCTGGTCCTAGAGTGAATGCAAGTTTGCTTCTTTGTTTGTTGGTCAAGAGATACCTGAGCACACTGTATGCAGTGTTTTGCCCCAACTGTCGTAAATTGGCAGCAAGCAGGTTAGCATTTGCTGAAGTGACTGAGTTTTCTGATATTATCTTGCCCGTTTCTGGGAAGCCATTTTGTATTTCTGTCAGCCATTTTGTATGCCATGTCCTACCTCGTGTTCACCATGTGCTCTGTCCTACCTCTTTGTTAACTACTTGTGTAATCTGCCTAGAAACAAGTTATATTTAGCTTCTGCCAATTCCACGCATGCTCAGTCGAGCCACATCTGTTTCTGATCCATCAATGTTCGGATCTAAGCCCCATGCCATCACTCAAGGAGTCCCGCAGGGCTCGGCGTTGAGCCCCACTCTCTTCAACCTCTACGTTCAACCTTTGGCGGAGGTTGCGAAGAGTTGGGGTCTCACTATGGTATCATACGCCGATGATACCCAGTTGGCGGTGGCTCTTAACGGGGACTCTGACCAACTGGCATCGAACTTTGCGGATGGTTTGAGGGCCGTTGCTAGTTGGCTTACGTCCAATTGTTTACAACTCAACGCCCTCAAAACTGAGGTGATGGTGCTGGGGAAACATCCTGATCTGTGGGGTGCTAGCTGGTGGCCTAGGGAGCTGGGACCTCCCCCAAAACCTGTCTCCGAACTCAAAAATCTTGGCGTCTGGTTGGATTCCAAACTAACCTTCTCGTTCCACACTAAGAAGGTGGCATCCATGTGCTTCGGCATTTTGTGTGGCTTGAGGCCTATCCTCAAATTTTTTGATGCCCCCACCCGCCAGATGGTGATCCAAGCTAGCGTACTATCGAGGCTCGATTACGCGAGCTCACTGCTCTTGGGCGCCAACCAGGCTGAAGTCTTGAGACTTCAACGGGTGCAGAATGCGGCAGATAGGGCCCTGGTGGGCCTGCCACGCTTCTGCTCAGCCCGTAGCACAATTTTCAATCTGCACTGGCTGCCAGTAATCAGGCGCATAAAGTTCAAGGCCCTCTGCTTTGCGTTCAAAATTCTTAAATCTAACACCCCTATCATCCTTCAGCACCTTTTGTCCTCGTACACCCCTTCGCACAGCCTTCGTTCTGCTGGCCAAAATCTGGCACTTGTCCCCCGATTTCAAAAATGTAGATTGGGTGGCCGATCGTTTACGGTCTTGGCCTCTAAACTATGGAACGTACTTCCTGCCTACATTCGCTCTTTGGATGACATTCTTGCTTTCAGGAAAGCTGTCAAAACCTATTTCTTTCCTCTGTCTTATTAATCACTCCCTACTTTTTCTGTGTTATTAGTTATGTTACTTTTTCCAGTTACAGCGCTGGGACGCCCCTTAGCTGGGGCAGCTGTGCGCTTAAAAAATCCAAATAACATAACATAACATAACGAGTGTAATTATCCCAACTGGACAATCGTTGGCTCCTCCCACTAGTTGAATGTGTGTTCTCAAAATGTCCTTATATGTACATAAAACTCATTTGAACATGTGTACCGCCCTCTTTTGAGCCCCTGTGTGGGTATAAAAGGACCATGTGCCTTCCATGCGGTGTGCTACTTCATGCATTGCCTAAGGGTACTGTGTGACTGTATTACCACCTCATGAGGTCTTAATACATTTCGCTTTTCTATTCCAGTTTCCGTGCCAACTTCACTTTTATGATTTAGGGCTTCAGGCGGCGCAATTAGGCCTTGCTGAGACTCGATAATGCACAACGAATGAGCAGTGCGCCAGCAGAGCAATACAGGAGTTAGGGAAGGACTTGAGTTCAGGGTACAGGTGCTGTGTCTCTGGTGCCTGTTAGATTGCAGTGAAGAAAACTGGTGCACTGCCTGAGACACTGGACAGGATCGCTAAGAGCATTTGCCTGGTGGGTGACTGCCCTATCCTGAAAGAAGAGATTTTTTTTCCCTTGAAACTGGGCGGTGATTCTTGAGTTGCGAGTTGTGCAACTCCCCCGTGGAAACAACAAGAGCCTGCCTGTGAGGCTCAAACGGACACAGGGAGAAGACTCCCCTCTGGCTTGGTTGTACAGCGGCTTCAATTTCCCCAAGGACTTCTTCTTTTTTTGTCAATATTGTATCCTCTTTAGTCGTCCCATTTTTGAGGAGGAGCAGCCCTTTGCAGTTCTTCGTTCTAATTCTTATGGCCCTGTGTGGTCAGTGGTCCTCCTGGTCCCAAATAATTGATGTTCTAGCCCTCATAAAAGGAAAATGGACAAGTAGCCCTGAAAATGTTTACTAGATGGATTTAGGATTTGCTTTTGCTTAGGACTAAAAAAATGATAAATCTATTTGTAATATTGGTCATTACTTTCTCCTGCTGTCTGTATGTTAATTATGACCTAATGCTTTCGTTCCCTTTCTATTCCTGCTTAAACTTTATATATACCCGCTTAATGAAATGTTTAGAATGGAAAATGCCCACCTAGCACTGAATTAGGATACTGATAAATTTATGAAAATGGATGTGCAAATATTTTCTATGTTCCTACTGGATCATAGGAATGTCTTTAGCTCATGCTAAAAGGACCATCTGTTAAATATTGCAGGGATTTGTTAGCATGAGCTGAAAGCCATTTTGTATTTCTGGCAGCCATCTTGTTTCCCATGTGCTGGCACATGCTCGCCATGTGTTCTGTCCTCCCTCAGTGTTGAGTGCTCTTGTAATCTGCCTAGAAACGAGCTATATTTAGCATCTTCCACCTTCTCACAGGCTCAGAAGGGCCTAGCTAGTAGAATGCACCTGCTTCTCTAGTATAACTGTTTTGCTGCTGTATGGAGAAGTAACTCTCCTCCCACTTTGTTGAGCAAGCAGATCTTGCATGCCCATTTTCGGCATTTTGCATGCTTACATGAGCCAAGACTGCCCCTTGGTCTTATATGTAACCCTAAGCATATATAAGACCTCTGTTTTCTGTACTCCTTAGACTGCCCCATTTAGTTGCTAAGGCGTCTGTGTGATGTAGTCTCCCTCATCTGAGGTGAATAAATGCATTCTTTTTATATTTCAGCTTCTGTGACAATTTCTTCTTTGTTGGTTTAAAAGGACCAAGTATCAGTGGGTCCCCTGAGAAGGTTTCTATTTTCTACACTGGTGTCTTTCCCGATAAGTGGAATCATGCTAGCCTTCTCCCTTTGAGAAAGAAACCTACCAGGGACACAGGAGACCTCAACAATCTTAGGCCAATCTCTCTAATGCCCACTCTGGGTAAAATGCTCGAGAAGTTGGTCCAGCGTCAACTGACCAACTTCATTGAGTGTAATGCCGTTCTGCATGAAACACAATCTGGCTTCCGATCGGGCTTTAGCACAGAGACTTCCCTCCTTGAGGTGGCAGAATCAGTGAGATGGGCATTAGATTCAGGGGCATTAGCACTGCTGGTGCTCTGGGATCTGTCCGCAGCATTCAACACTGTCGATCATACTCAGCTGGTTCAAAGATTAAAATATATAGGCTTTGGGGAGAAGGTGCTGACCTGGTTGCAATCTTACCTCAGCGGCCGCTCTCAAAGAGTCGCCCTATGACCATTTACAACTAAACCTAAACCTCTTTGGTGTGGCATCCCTCAGGGCTCTGCGTTGAGCCCTTTACTTTTCAATTTGTACTTAGCTCCTCTCTTCTACTTGATTGCCAACTGGGGTGTTAAGGCAATTTCTTACGCCGATGACACCCAGTTGGTTTTCTCTTAACAGGAGCAGACGGCAGAGAGTTTTAAGAATTTTAAAGTGTGTTTGCAAGAGATATTGCCCTCTGGATGAACATAAATAGACTAAAACTTAATGCGGGTAAAACAGAGGTGCTTTTTTTTGGAAAGGGCCCCGTACCTGCTCCAGATCTCTCGTGGCCTTCAGAAATGGGACCTCCGCCCTCCCCCAGCTCTAGCATCAAAAATCTGGGGGTGAGATGGTAGACCAACCTCTCCTGTTTGGCCCAAATTCAACAGTTTTTCCCTGGTTGCTTTAGTAAATTACCAAACCTCCGTAAACTCTTACATTTGCTACCTGAAGACTGCCATAATCTGTAATACATGCCACTGTAACATCCAGGCTGGACTACGTGAACATCTTATATCTCGGCCTGCCCAAATATGCTATTATACGTTTGCAAATGATGCAGAATGCGGCTGCGAGACTGATCAGATGCATTCCCTTTCCACATCATGTCTCTCCGCACCTACAGGATCTGCATTGGCTCCCAGTAGCAAAAAGAATATAATTCAAGGCCCTGACCCTGACTTACCGCGCACTGAAGGGAAAATGTCCCATCTATCTTAAACTAAGACTCTGCTGCTATAAGCAGGATCGGTCTCTGCGATCAAACACCAGAACCTGCTCTGTGTTACCTGCTTTGCGAAAGCCCGGCTGGGTGGTTGGGCATTCTCTGCTAGAACAGCAAAAAAGTGGAATGCCTTGCCTGTGTTTCTCCTTCATGCAAATACAGAGTCCTTCAGAAAAGCACTGAAGACATGGCTTTTTAACAATAACTAAGTCTGCCCCCAGCTTCTGAAACTTCTGTGCATGCTTTGCTTGCTACTTGAGTACCGGGACACCTCTGTTGTTGCGGTAGCTGTTTGCGCTTTATAAACGTCAGTATTATTATTATTAATATTATCATTATTATTACTCTCCACCTCCTGCCACTCCACAGCCCTCCACTGTCCTCCACGGTACACCACTCCAACCCACTTTACTCCACTCTACTCCAATCTACACAACTTTATTCAACTCTACACCATTCTACACAGCTCTGCTTCACTCTACTTCACTCTACTCTGCTCCACTCTACTCTACAGCACTGTACTCTACTTAACAACACTGCTCAAAACTCCACAACTCTTCACTCTACTCCATGACAACCCATCCTATGGCACTTGATAACACCCCTCTCCACTCTACGCCACTCCACACCACTCTACACCACTCCACTCTACAGCACTCCACTCCACAGTATGGCACTCTGTGACACTCACCCTACTTTCCTTATGCTTTTAACTTTTAGCCATGCTGAACAGCTGCCACGCTGCTGCACTAAATTTCTATTTCTATTTCTATTTAGGGGGTTTTGTAAAGCGCTTGGTGACGCACAGCGGCGTGTCCCCGCGCTGAGGAGCTGATATTTACTGGAACTTACACATGCAGAACAACTTACTGTGCGAATAGTACTGTTTTAAGCTTGGCTTTAAAGAGTGGTTCTGATGGTTGAACCACATTAGCAAAGCCAATTGATCTTTCATAGGCAATACCTATTGGCTTGGCAATGCTTGCCAATGCTTGTTATGATTTTTCTTCCCCACACTTTGGAATGGCAACAAACTGTTTTGATTTGGAATGCTTAGGAACTTTTTTTATATTAAGCATTTAAAGCGTTTTAAATGTGCTTACATATTGTTGCGATATTTGAATATATCTTTTAAGAAGTTCACTATTATTATAGGAACATGCCTATTCTAATAAAAAAAAAACTTCCCCGTGCTGTGGGCATAACATTCCTTTAGTTCACTGCCTGTGAGAATGTAGCCCTTTCAGCAAAATGACATTAGTCTCAGACATCAAGCCATCATCTAGAATAACATATTCCATGATGCATGTTAATATTTAAACAAAGGCAAAGCAATATAAATGCTCTGCATTTCTGGAATAAGCATTAATCTCTAACAATTGCCATTGATGTCTCTAGCTTACTTGCAAAAAACAATCAAAACAATTGATATTGTATTGCAAGGTATTGTGCTATCAGTCTTTAATTGCAGATACAAATCAAAAGTCAATAGTGAATTATTCTGGGATTTGATACTGACCCACATTGTTTTTATCAATGTTATTAAACTGCTCACAATTTTAAGACACAACATTCTAAAGTCAATAGCTTCATGCCAATGAAGTTTTATATAAATAGTGAAAATCTTAATTTGAATGATAAATATTTGGATAAACATATGGCTATGCAACTATTACTTTGAAATGTGTGTACTTTTTACTGCTAGTTTGTGCATCTGGTGAGCAAAGTGTGTTTATATCCAAGGTGTGCTTAAGACTGTAGTACCACCTCCTGTCTACAGAGGTAGAGCTGATCAAAAAGATAAACACACTTCATGAAACAAGGGTTCCCACAAGCAATTTTTAAAAAGTTGTAGAAATTGACACAGTTGCTTCTTAAGTCATTTCTTTACATTTAGAAGACATTGCCCTGTGGGGGCCTCAGGTCACTACAATGCAATCAACTCCCTGCAGTGTATGTGTTATCACACCCAAGTCCCCACAAGCACAGTAACACAAACCCACACCACACACATGCACACACACACACATGCATGTACATATGTCAAGGACAATCATCTAAATGATAATATCTTTTATATTGTCCATTAAACCATTTAAGCAAAACCCTAAGTGGCAGAATGTATCTGGTCAAAAGGTAGGGCCTAATTCACAAAGTTTAACTCACACTTTTGTGAAAGTTTACTATTTTATTGGAATTTAAGTTAAACTTTGTGAATCAGACTTTCAGTGTTGATATCAATGGATAGTTGGGAAAGAAGATTTCTATTTTGAGGGTGGAGGTTAGGAGTAAAACCTGATGTGTGGTAGTCAGTCAGTAGTTTCATTGTCAAATAAAGTGGATATGTTATTGCTCATGCTAAAGACAATTCAAAAATGAATACCAGTCATATTTTAAGACTTTAGCCATCAATAAATAAGTTGCTTTTAAAGGTTTGACATATTGGAGTTTTCATGATAAGCATTTACTATTTTATTTGTTTTAATCATTGTTTGTGTAGGGGCATGAATTTGTCATGGTGTAAACACCTCACACCTCACTCACTCAGGCCTTTGGTAATGATATTGTATGTAGAGGCAGTATGGAGCCAAGAGTTACATTAGCATTTGCTTGCCATCCCCTTTATCCCACATAAGAGATACAGACTCGGATGTATTCATTTTACAATGAGCTTTATTCATCTACATAGCTCCAGCACAGGCAATCAATCAGGCTTTCATTGACATGCATAGCAAACCTCTCAAGAATGATGTAAAGGATTTGAGACATGCATCATATTGGTCATGATTAAATGCTGTAGTCAACATGCATAAGTAATTCAACATGATAATGGGAGTATAAAAGACTGTGAGTAAGGTAAAAAGCTTGATGATATGGAAGAACAGAAAAGAACATTTAAGTCAGTCAAGTAGTTTCATGGTATTCCATTATAGAAACATCTGAATGGTTGGCAGTGCCTCCAGAATATTTGTTGTTTGTGAAGTAAATGAGTTTTTCAACTTTATGTCCATGGTTGTGGGAAATAACACTAACTGGGCCCCAGCCCTGACAGATATTTAGGGAAACCAAAAGGTAATACAGCCCTTGATCCCATGAGGTGCAGACTTTCTCAGGGTGGGTAGGCTGGAGGCAATGAATCTGTGGTAGGACGAGAGGGTGCAATCTATACATACGCACCTCTCTCATCAAGACAGTGTTTTGAAGGATGCAGACACAAGTTAGAACAAGAGCTGTCGGTCCCAAACATAAACATCTCTCCCTACCCATCACTACATAAGAAATGTCTATTGATGACTCAACAAACTCTGTTAAAGGAGATCAGATGACCTAAAGGTGATGTACCAACACTTCCAAAGTTTGCATATGTGATATCAAAAAAATGTGTTGTGTACCCTGACCTACAGGATGGCACACCAGAGGTTTCAGATGGTTTACTGGAGATATTAGATGAGATGTCTTGCTGGAGATGACTGATGCCCTTATGGCAACTTGGCTATATCAGCTGCTGACCCCTGTTCTCAGAAGGTACTAATTGTGTGTGAGAGGGCCAGGTCACACAGTGTCAAAGGGGATTGTTGCATGCAGAGGAGCATCACATGTGTATCTCCTGCCATTATAGACAGGATGCAGCGGCCAGGGACCTAGGCCTGGCTGCACAGCAACCCTCTACCAATGTGATTTTACTGCTGTCTTTACAACCTGTTAAAATCCAGTGCAGTGGTCCTGCAGCAGGAAAAAGGTGTGGGATATCAGTGCACCTATGATGGGCAGAGCAAAATTCCACCCAACACATAATTGGGACCTTAAGGCATAAAGCAGGGGCATGTCTGTCACTTGGAGTAGTTCCATGAATAAAGGAGTACTGTACCATTCATTTGGCGGGTGTGCCTACCACTATTGGTGGGCACAGGCATAAAAAAGCACTGTGCTAGCACTAGAACTTTCTGTATGCGATGAAGCAGATTGGAAGCTGTGCAGACGTCCCAAGTAAGAGATATGTAACCTCTAGTCCATTCTATAAAATCCAATTTCAACAATCGAAGATGCATGTTCAACTTGCTTGTTTCCTATTAGCTATAGCACTCATGCAGGCGGCTGGCTAATCATCTTCTCAGCACTGGGATGGGGTTGCACATTACACTTAAGAGGCTGATGTGCACTTATACTGAGATGCAGATATGTCCACTTTGGTTCCAGGAAATAAGCGCATGATAGAACAAAGACCGGGGGTGGAACATCCTTGAAAGGAATAGGACATCAGACCAGACCCTGCAAAAAAAAAAAAAACATTAAGACATGTACTCACACCTGAGAGTAACACAACGTACACTGTTATTACTTCATTCACCGTGTTACCTACATCAGCTGCAATGTAACTCTGGAATGACTCATTTAATTAGAACAGCAGCATCAACACTTGGGTTAATACTGGTATTATAAAACATGGAGATTTTAAATAGAAAAGGTACAGGCAGATCTCGACAGCTGTTATTGAAACAAGCAAACATTTAGATTACAAAACAGAGAAAACGTAGGCAATAGGCTATCTCCATCCAGGCACCCAGAATCTGGAACATCATTTCCTATATCGACCAGGAACATCTTAACTCTTCTTCAGTTTAGGAAAGAGCTAAAGATACCCTTCTTTGGAGAACCCCACTTCGCAAACACAGTAGTCTATCAGTAAGTCAAAAAATGTGTTTATTGGGGCCAGGGTCAGTTAAATTACTGCAAAACATCTTAGAAACATTATAACATTACATTTCATGACATTTACCGTAAAGTTCTACAAGATCTAACATTATTGCAATCAAAATACATTAAGAAGTTCATATAAAATTCTATCTAACACCAACTGCGATACTACATCCACTAAATCCGTTCTCCAACATTTTAGATCCATATTTACAAAAGATTAAACCTCCATACATATTAATACACATATTTATATCTCTTCCAATATGGAATCTCCTTATCTTTTTGGTTCCCTCCTCCACTCCCTATAACCCAATTCATCTGATATACCCACCTACATCTATTCCTCTCCTGTGTAATTGACTTATTTTCTTTCTCTTGTTTTATCTATCTTATCTACTGCTCTTAGTTCTTTCCTTTTATTTCATTTATTCTTATGGGGATCCATTGTGCATCCGTCAATTAACATATTACATCTACTAATTGTGTTAGGATTTATTTTAAGATAAAAATAAACATTGCTGTTATATCGATAGCTTTAGAATTATACTTACCCCGCTTTTATTTGACCACATAGCTGCATTGCATATATGATGAAGAATGTACACTGTTTTAAATACTTTGTTATATTTCTTTAAAAACGAATAAATTATTCTGAAATAAAAAAAATTATAACCCGCCATAAGGATGGAAAAAAAGCTGGTGTCTAAGAATTTTATATCAATTAAATTAATGTTGAAATTCTGAAATACAATACTTTTAGTCGAGGTAGATAAAACTGTTTTTTTACTGGAAATAGGAACTTTTCAATGGTGATGTGAGATGGGATACAAGTACAGAAGGTAATAAATACAGTAGTTGACTAGCTTCCTTTGGAATCTTCCACTATACAATCTCCTGTGACATTCTGTTGACTTGAGTTAAATGGAATAGTATATGAGCTTCTTATAAAACATACCCATGACCACCATGCGTGATAATAAATATTGATGAGGTTCCTTTATTCACATAAAATTGTCTCACTGCCAACTGATCAATGCGATAAAGGCTGTTCTCCACAAGTTTAATGGCAGGGGACATACCCAAGGGATAAATACACTGTTACATGGATTTAGAGCAATATTTAAATGAAAAAAAATCCCTATTACCCATGCAATCACAAGTTTCCAACAATGGTGCAATAGAGTAGCATATGTTTCAGATTTTATTGCTTTTCTGGGCAACTTGGGGAGCCAATATGACCCTGTTTATGAAGTCTTTCAGGGGATCTTTAGCATTTATATTTGTCCAATGTTTACATTGATATCAGAGGGGAGAAATATTGCATTTTGGAGAGGGTGACCACGTGTAGTACCTTTCCATTTTGGTTGGTAGTATTACAATTAAGATATAAAAAGATCTCTCCCATTTTGTGTCTAAGTCATTATTTATTTGTTGTTAAGTTTTTCCAACTCTTTGTATATATTATTAGCAACATGTTTTTGTGAAGAGTTTTTTTTCAGATAATGGAAATAGTTAGAGACATGTACAGTATTTAATTTTCTGATAGCTGGATAAAGTCTTAGAAATGTATAAAAGTCTGCATTTGGAAGTTGGTGTTTAAATTGTAACACAACAAAGGAGGAAGAATGGTTGACAACGTGGTACACAACATTGAGAGTATTAATCCCTTTTGTAGCCCAGTCTCTCACATTAACATTTTCACATATACTTTTCTATTTGCAATTTGCCATAGTGGTGTTCAATTTAAGCCTCGGCGTTTGAGTTGAAATCCACACTCAAGCATTGTATTAGGATGGATTGAAGAAGCCACATCATGTACAAAGACCAATGAGACAGGAGTAGTCTGGAGGTATAAGGACTATGAAGATAGACCATCAAGAACCAGCACAGAGGACAGTGCTGGGCCTGAAGAGACTATGAGGGACAAGGGTCCTACCTAGCCACAGCTGCTTCACTACTTGAATGTACAATTGTCTGACTCCTGGTGAATGTGAGAACAAAATTGACCCTTAAGACATGTATCACTGGGTGTAAAACTATACCTCTGTTTTTATGTTGGCCTATGGACCATGTCGGTTAGAGCATGTGCTCCCAGTGCCCACCACATTTTAATGTAGAACTGCGGTGGAGACACTAAATGAAATCCCTGCATACACCTGTACCTAGTGTGTGTTAGATTGCTTTGTTGCAATGTTACTGGATTGGTTTGGGTAGGATCAGATGATTGGTTGGAGTAAGGTAGTGTAATGAATTAACCTCAATAAACTCCGCCAACGAGGATGATGAAACTGTGGCAAGAGCTGTATTCAAAGTGAAGTGTGAATTTCTCTACTTTTGCTTCCACTTTCTTGGTGGGTGCTGTTGATATTTATAAATTCTATTCATTTATGCTCAGATGAGAGCCCTTCAGTCAGAAAACAACTTGATAATGTCATACAGCCTACCCTGAGTGATGACCCCCAGGATTGTGTGCAGTGAAGGTTTATGGTTCTTGATGCACACCTGGAAGAGTGTAACTGTTGCGATAGAACATCCCTGGGATGAATAAGTTTGATAAAATATGACAGGGTGCTTTCAATCTTTAGAAGACAGAATGTCAGGATTGTGTTACTTCAAGAGACTCACTTGGACACATCAGAGCTTTTAAACTGTCTTGGAAATGGCAAAAAGTGTTTTACTCATCCTCACATTCAACTATTTCTCGACAGTAGCAATATGGATTAATTCAGGGGTCCTGTGTACAATTTCAATAGCCCAAAATGACCTGTAAAGGAAATATGTAGCCTTGCTTTGCATCCTGGACGAGATACTTCTGTCTGCTCAGAAAACTAAGAATACTATTGATTTAGAGTCGGACCGTACAACTAAACAGAAGAATCATCAGTGGTCTATGTGTAAATACCGAATAGAAAAGTAGCAGGTAATGGCCTAATATGTCTTAAAATGAAAGAAGAAAAATGTAGTGTAAAGGTGACCAAGTAGGGTGAGTCTATCCGTTTTTTCCCATAGGTAACAAGGTTTGATACAAAGGGTGTAGAAAACGGTGGCCTCTATGGGAAAGAACAGCAATAATAAGGCAAAGACAAGAGAGAGTGGTAAAAATAAGTGATATCAGTGCAACCCACAACCACATAGGATAACTAAAATATGTATCCCTGTTTCAGAATGAACATAATATTATGATGGTTTGAAAGTTCTGTACTAGAGAATCCGCGAAAGTAGGATCTTTTGCTATGTGATCGGGTAAATGATATCAGTATCTATATGAATTCCAGAAATGCGTAGATAGCTCATCGTGCATTGCAGGGACACAGGTCTGGAGTAACAAGGCATTGACATAATAGCCCATTAAGCCTAACACCAAAGAGGTGACACGATATGCTTCCTAATGAGGGTTTAAGGATAGATGTGTAATAATAGTGAGTGTGCAAAAATCAGGCGAAAGATGTGTATAAAATAACCAATGCCTTAAAGCAATTCTACCTAGGGTCCCTAATTGTACTATGAGAACATGACCATGGGAGGACTGTGTAGTTTTGAAATAAGTATGAAGATTATATTATACACATCAGGGGCCCGATGTAGGTAAATCGCTTTTTCCGATTTCAAAATACCGAAGCGCACCGAATCGGTATTCTGAAATCGGAAAACGAGATGTGAGAAAAAAAAACGAAAAAATACCGATTCGGTCGTAATCGGTATTGTGATTCGATACGTACCGAATCGGCATGGACCGAATCGGAATGTACCGAATCGACTACCACCGAATCGGAAATTGCCGATTCGGCAAATACCGATTCGGCAAATACCGAATCGGTGATCGAAATACACCACCATGGCCAAAATGCCCATAGGAATGCATTGAACAATCCGAATCGGTAAAAATCGATTCGGTAAAATCCGAATCGGTAAAATCCGATTCGGTAAAATCCGAAACAGCCAATGAGGTGGATCCACCCTCCCCCACCCAAGCAGGGAGTGGCTACCCAGGCAGGTGCAGCTCATTAAGAACTTTCTGGAGAGGCAGCCTGAGCTGAACATTCACAGTGAGCAGCAGTGGAAGCAGGAGCCAGAGCACTGTGAGAGAAAGATGGCTAGCAGCAGTGAGAGCCAGAAGGCTGGCCACAAGAGAAAACCCAAATTCAGTACCATGGAGCTGCAGGTGTTGGTGGAGGAGGTGGTGAGGGTGCACAGGCAGCTCTTTGGGAGGCTGTCCCTCAGTGTACCGGACAGCACAAAGAGGAGGCTCTGGAGCGAGGTTGCTGTGAAGGTTAACTCAGTTGGTGTTACCCCCAGGAGCCTTGATGACCTAAAAAAAAGGTTTTATGATATCCGCAGCCTAACTAAACGCAAAATGGCAGAGCTGCAGAGGCAAGCTGGACTGACTGGTGGAGGCAGGAACCCGGCGCCACCCCTCACTGAGCTGGAGGAACTGGTGTCCAGTACCATCGAGATGGTGAGTGTGTATGGATTCGGGAACCTGGATAGCTCAGCTAGAGCTACAGCTAAAGGTAAGAAGCATGCGCATCATGACACACCCTACCAGACACCTCCCCTTTAGACACAATGCACAGCCAAACCCCAGCCCAGTACTGCTACCAACAGACAAGAGAAATGCATCATGGTAAATGTAGTCAGCAGAAGTAGGCAAAATATGGCAGTGCAGAACCATAATATATAAAACAGTGGAACAGATTCAAAGTATATGCAAGGACATGTGCAATGCTTTAATTGTAGTGACTGTAATACATCGGCACTCAATTCACAAATGCTTCTTTGTACCTAGGGGCACCATCAGGCGTAGGAGCAGAGGCAACTGAGGCACCAGCACCAGCAACAACTTCCAGTGCGGTGGCAGGGCCAAGCACTAGTCAGGCTGCCCTGGAGGAGGAGGAGGAGGACAACACCATTGGCCAGGGAAATGGGGGAGACCTAGGACTTGACTTCACATTTCTTCACTCCCCCCAAATGTCTGGCACACCCCCATTGCTGTTCTCCCCTGAGAACTCACCAACAACGGCCCACCCTGCACCTGCCACATCTCCTGCCAGGAGTATTGTCGTGGCTCCACTGAACCCTATCCAGGGAGCAGCGGGTCAGGCCCCAGCTACCACCACAACAACACCAGTGGCACCCCAGCCCACACAGCAGGGCAGCAGCAGTTCCTGGAGGCGTACAAGTTCCAGCACTGCACTTCCGGCACGGGAGGGCAGCGTCTTTCTGGGGCTGGAGGGCAGCATGGTGAAGATACAGCGCATGCAGGCGAAATCCATCATGACCTGCCAGCTCCAGCTTCGCCAGCATAACCTGCAAATGGGAGAGATTGTGCAAGGGTTTGAGCCTTTCGTCAAAACCAATAAGGAAGTTGCTGCAGGTCTTGGCCATGTGACCTCAGCCATCACACAGCTATGCACCAAACTTGACGAGCACGAGCACTCTCGCCGCCGGGATGCCCGCATGAACAACAGATCAATTAGCCGCCTTGCTGCTGCTACCGCACAACTGTGCCAACGTGGGGCTAATATGGAGGCCAGCTTGACCCAGAACACCACTGAGGTCACCAGGGGCATGGCCCGCGTAACAACCGCCATGGAGGCAATGATTATTTACAACACTGTGGCCAATCCAGCCCTGGACCTGGGGGAGGCTGGGGACAGCAGCAGCCACAGCAGCCCGGCCAGCGCTGTGTCGGAGCCGCGCCTGAGCACCAGGTGCTCTGCTGAAGCTGCTGGACATGCGGAAGGGGGAGAGGCACACCCCAGTGGGGCTGCTAAGCGCAGCAAAAAGTAGGCTTGCCAGGGCGGGTGAGGCAACCCGGACCTTTGACATTGATTTACTTTACATTAACATTTTCTTTTGTTGCACATCAGTGCAGTAACGGTGTTGCAACATTATTAAAAATTTCTTTTCCTCACAACCATTTACCTGTCTGTGCATCTGTACTCACTCAGAAATAGTTTTCTGTAATCTCCTCACGTCTGTATCTGCCATCACTTGGCGTAGACACCCCAGCAGGTTGTGTTTGTGGCACAGCAACGTCGTCGTCATGGTCCTCATAGTCTGACAACTCCACCTCAGTGCCCTTCTTCACCGCAAGGTTGTGCAACATTGCACACACAGCTATGATCTTGAAGCAGGTGATGGGGGTATACTGCCTTGCACCTCCACTCTTGTGCAGGCATCTGAATCTGCTTTTCCAGATGCCAAAGGTCCGTTCAACTACATTCCTTGTGCTTTTGTGTGGCCCGGTTATACCTCCTTTGGCTGGGTGTGGAGGGGTTGAGGTAGGGGGTGAGTATGAATGAGCGGAGGGCATATGCACTGTCGCCTAGAAGGAAAAGGGGTAACATTACTCACATGCATACATGTATTTCACTTAGCTACTTTGTGTTATGGGGGTCTGATGATGTGTCTCACCTAGGAGGTATCCTTCACCAAATTTCCAGCCATCAGCCGTGCATGGATGCCGCTCTGTTAAAAAATGTAGGAGTCGTGGGTACTCCCTGGGAATTTTGCTACCAGGTCTGTGATGGTGCACTTCGCATTGCAGATCACCTGAACATTGATGGTGTGCGTAGACTTTCTATTGCGGTATATGTATTCTGTGTCAGCTGGGGGGCAAATCGGAATGTGCGTGCCATCTATGCAGCCAATGATTTGGGGAAATTGTGCCATCTGGTAGAAGTCAGCTTTAGTTTGTACCAGTTCTGCGTGGGTTGCAGGGAAAGAGATGTATTGGTCCATCCTGTGTATCATGGCGTCAAGGAATGTGTGGAAGAACCTTGACAGGCTGCTCTGGGTCACCCCTCCTACCGCTGCAACTCCACTTTGATAGCTGCCAGACGCAAGCAGGTGTAGGCTGCATAGCACCTGGACGTGCGCTGGGATGGTGTGTGCCCTTGGGGTGGGGTGGTACAACAGTGGTTTGAGGTCCCTGATGAGCTCCAGAATGGTGTCTGAGTCCAGCCTGTACCTCTGTAGGATCTCTGCCTCTGTGAGCATGAACAGGGTGATCCTCTGTCTGTAGACCTGTTCCTCTCTTTGCCATTCCCTCTGTCCTTCCTGCTGTAGCCGTAGCCGCCTTGCAATGACATAAAAAGCAGCCATCCTGCAAGTTGCAATGCATTTTGGGTCTATTTTTATGGGTTGGAGTTGGTTACCACCTGATTGTAATCCATGGTAAATACCGATTTAGAAATACCGATTTTGAGCCAAAATCGGTATTTCTGTGCTTCCCTACATCTCCCTATCTGTCCGAATCGGGAATTTTCCGATTTGGTGATTCTACCGATTCGGTAGGTTATCCAAATCAGCTTTTTTCCGATTCGCTGTCTCTACCGATTCGATACATGGACCGAATCGGATTTTTTCCGATTCGGTGTCACTACCGATTCGGTACATGGACCGAATCGGTATTTTTAAACGATTCGGTATGTTGCCGATTCGTTATATTTCCGAATCGGGGTATTTCCGATTCAGATTATTTTCGATTCGGTAGTCATTCCGATTCGGTATTTGTACCGATTTGGACGATTTTCTTTGCCCTACATCTCGATGGCTGTATACCGATCGGTAAGGGCCCAAAATCGGTATTTTCGGCCGTTACCGCTCGGTAACGGCCTACCTACATCGGGCCCCAAGTATTGTTGTAAATGTATATCCAACACGTAGGATGTTTACATAATAGTAAGATGATATCTATGTTAGATACTGAAGGAAATATGTTTATCTGCAGTATATTTTTGTCAGTGGCAACCAACCAGCGCCCAACAACAGGAGAGACTGATTACTTTGTCTTGACAAAGATGGTAGAGTATCAATAAAAGCCCTCGAAACGTGTCAACGCCTTCTTCGCATAATCAAGGGACCGAACCTAGCCTGTAGACAAAAAATTAAGCCAGTCCAGGTTCTGGTTTTGTTTATGTTAGGTCTCAAAATGTGCAAAATTCAATGACAAACAACGCATTTCTCTGTATGTCTCTCCCTTTGTGTAATTTATTTTAGTTACAGTCAATGAATGTCAATATAAATTGATTGTGAGCTATTGTGTTTTTAATTCTTATGTGTACCAAAATTGTATTAATGAAATTGTAAATGTGTTTTTAATGCAGGCGCGCAATGTGTTGTTTTTAATATAAGTGTAATATCTTGAAAATTCTTTAAAAAAATAAAATAATGAGTTATATTACTATTGTGTGAGTGCATTAGAGAGTGAAAGGATTTAGTGGTTATAGTTTGGGTGGCCTTGACATCCATACAGGTTGTGAAATGTGAGTCAGTCCGCCAAGGGAGGAACTCTCTTTACTAACATTATATGGAGCCTTATGTACAATGCAAAGAACCTTGAACATAATGTGCTTCTTTACTGGAAGCCAGGGCAGTTTGAGTCGTCCTTTGACATTTAGAGGTGTCCAGGGTAAGTCTTGCTGTCACATTTTGCACCCATTAGAGCTTTGCTTGAGTGGTTTTAATGGTCTCAAGGTAGAAAGCATTGCAGTAATCTATCCTTGATAATACAAGTGTTAGGGTTACTTTTGTACATGCCAGGAGGGCAATAAACTAAAAGATTTTCTTCAGCGTTCTAATGATCCAAAAGCAGGTCTCTATTGTGTGATTGACCTGTCAGTCTACTAGCAACTTGCTATCCAGGATAACACCTGTATTATTGCCTGTGTCCTTTGGAGTAGGTAAGGTATCCAATATATCAGCCCACCAATTGTTGTTCCAAATAGAAGCTGGACTTTGAAAGAACAGCACCTCTGTCCTGTCTCTATTTAACTGCAAATAACTCTTTCCTATCCACATTCCACTGTCATCTCACAGTCCTTGAAGTTGGCTGCATGACCTCTGTGTCTTTAGAAATAGACACAATTGTCTGAGTGTCACCAGCATGAGATACAGACTGACGTCCAAAAGCGTGTATGAGCTTGGCAAGAGTAGAGACATAAATATTAAATAAAGTAGGACTCAAAGATGAATCCTGTGACACCCCACATAGTAGGGAGAATGGGTCAGAATAAAACTGATTTAATGTTACACTATGAGATCTATCTGTAAGAAATGAGGGCAACAGTTTCAGAGCCACTGTCTTTAATTCCTGCAGGCGTGCAGTCAGCAGGGTTGGAGAAATGGTCTCAAAGATCGCTGTAAGGCCCAGAAGGATCAAAGCCACTGCCTGACCAGCTTCAACTGATCATCTAATGCTGTCCGTAGCAGATGCCAAAGCTGTTTCTGTTCCATGTTTACTTCTGAAACCATGCTGCAATACATCTAACAGACCCTGATCTTCCAAATGAATCATCAGGTGTTGGTTAAGATATTTCTCCCGGATCTTAGCTGGAACCAGAAGGAAAGAGATAGGACGATAGTTCTTGAGGTCATTTTATACACTGAACCCCTTTGTCTATCCACTCTTTAAAATAGACATCCCGAAATATTTCTGGAAATAGAAGATTCCTTGCAAAGGGAGAATATACATGAAACTGCCCAATTTCGAACATTTTGCGGACCGCCGTCCAAACTCTTAAGGCGCTTAGCAAGTCCTTGAATATTACCCTTTTAAAATAAGCAAAGTCTGTATGCCGCAAAAAAAGTCCCCTAGCTTCTGCCCCATAAATTAAACCATATATTGATTTATCCGGGCAGTCCGAAACTCCTCCATCCAATAATTCCCCTATCTGTCTCAATGTAATGGACCAATAGGAAATTTGAAAATTAGGTACTGCCCACCCTCCCCTATCTCTGGGCAGAGTCATGAATTTGATGGCCTTTCTTGGGCATTTCCCATCCCATAAAAACCATGAAACGATCCAATCAAGTTTTTTAAACCATACTTTATCTATCAGCAAGGGAATTGCTCTAAAGCAATATACAATTTTGGGGAGGAATATCATTTTAACAACATTATATCTGCCAATCAATGTCAACTGTAGATTGTTTATTCGACGGGCATCTATAGCTAGTTTTTGTATGAGTGGCTTGAGATTAAGCTCCACTATTTCTTCAGGTTTCGAACTAATTTCTATGCGTAGGTATATAGCATTTTCTACTACCCGATGATCCACTAAATTAGCTCTGTTATTACAAATTATTTGAGTTTTGCCCTCATTTAGATGGTAACCAGAGATCTTGCCAAACTGTGATGTTAGAGTTTCGATTTCTTGTAGGGCCGGCTGTGGATAGCAAGTCAAGATCGCTAAATCATCAGCGTAACCGAAAATGTTTACATCTTCACTCTTAGCCTGCACAGGTTGAATTATTGGGTCATTCGCTATCTTCCTAATTAAGGGATCTATATAGATGGCGAATAGCAGGGGGGAGCACGGGCACCCCTGCCTTGTTCCTCGCAATATATTTATTATTCCGGATTGGGCCCCCAATTTAGCAATTGGTTGTTCATACATGCTCTGAATAGATCAAATTTATTCTTCACCTAGACCATAATGCTTCAGAGTGGCCCATAAAAAAGGCCAGGAGACCCTATCAAAAGCTTTTTCTGCATCTAGCAGAATTAAAGCCATAGGGTCTCCTGTAACCTTAGTGTAACCAAACAAAGTAATATTTTGATGTATGTGATCAATGGTTTCTGGCCCTGGGACAAAGCCATGTTGTTGAGGGGATACCATTTTTTTAATAACCGATGACAACCGGTCAGCAAATATCTTGGAGTAAATTTTAATATCACTATTGATCAGCTTAATTGGCCTATAGGACCCTGTATCTGTCGCTATCTTTCCTTTCTTTAAGAACGTGACTATCCTAGCCATCTGCCAGGATTCTGGGGGCTTCTGCCTGCTCTGGACCACTCTAAACATCTCCAACATGACAGGTATAAAATGAGGCTGAAAAATCTCATAAAATTCTCCAGGTAAAAAATCTGGGACAGAATCTATAGCAAAAAATAATTCTCCTGTATTAATCAGAGCATCAAGCATGTCATAGTCATCAGGTGGCAATGGTTCAAGCTCAATATCACTGAGATACCTTTGTATTTCCGTTTGTATCTCATCATTATCCCTGAGGTCTTCTGAGTAAAGTTTTTGATAACATTTCTGAAAGGCCAATAAAATTGCCCCTTCCTTGATGATCAAACCAACATCCTGATCCATTATGCTAACAATCCAAGAAGCGGCCATTTTCTCCTTGGTCCTTATTGCTAGCATGTGGCCCACCCTTTCATTACTTTCATATAGTTTAAATCGCCAGGCTAGATATTTGCCTGCAGATTTAGCAAAGAAATTTCGGTTATGGCAGAAATTCGCAATTGTGATCCTAGTTTGTGCTGCTTCAGCCTCTCCACCTACCGATATGACCTTGACAAGATTAATCTCTGCATCTTCAAGTACTCTATACAGCTCGTGAACCTTTTCCTTCTCTTTTTTCTGGATCTCCCACCCATACCGGGTAGTCTTGCCCCTAATTCCAGCTTTGAGGGTATCCCAAACATTTTGTATATCTGTGCTGCCAATATTTTTCATTAAAGGCCTGGTTATCCACATCGCCACGTATTCTATATAAACACGATCTCTCAACAAACCCAGATTGAAAGTCCAACTATCATGTTTTTTCCCACTAAATTGGATATTAACCTCCAATACAAGCGAGTTGTGATCGGACATTACTCTGGGGTATTTAGTTATTTTAGCACCCTGTGTCAAGCATTGAGAGATAAAAAAAATATTCGAATCTAGAGTGAACTCTATGTGATGCAGAGAAATAAGTAAACCCGGGATCATTACTCCTAGCTAAAGCCCACATATCAACCATTTCATTTGGACCAGAGACTTAAAAACTTTAGGCTTCCGCTTTGAATACCCAGTTTCTGGGTGGTTGGCTGCCCGGCAAGCTATATTGATATTAAAATCGCCACATAATATGATTGGGGAGGGCCAACCAACCAGCTCTAAACTTAGCCATTTATAAAGTTCTGGGTCATCTAATACTGGGCCATAGATAGAACAAAGTACAAACATCTTATTATTGATAATGCATTGTATAATAACCCACCTGCCATACCCATCGGCAGAAGAACGAACAATATTAGACAACCCTCACCATACCAGTATTGCAACCCCTTTCATCTTTGCTTCCTGCTTTGTCCAGGAGATTAGTTGAAACCCCTCAAATTCCAAAAGTTTATTGAAACTGGCTTCAATGTGCGTCTCCTGGAGGCAGATGATATCTGCCCTCAAGAACCAGACATCTATTGTCCCCCTGGGCCTTTTTACTGGGTCATTAGCCCACAAATATTAATAGAGACTATCCTAATGCATCCCAGTTCCTTGCAAGAGACCAAAACCAGGAAAAAAATAGATCACCCAACCCAACTGCCCTCATACCCCCTAAATGCCCAACTAGTAAGACAAACCTCCCCCTTCCCTGAAATTAATCCACCACCCCCACCCCTCTCCCCACCCCCCACACCCTCACTAAGGCAAAAAAGACCCTTGCAATGCCTCCCGTGTTCCAGAGTGTCATCCTTGTCACTCCCTGACCCTTAAGAAAAAAATGGGAAAAAGAAAAGGGAAAAAAACGGAGAAACCCCCCCTTGAGAAAAAGGGAACCCTACTCCATTAGGATTATCAGAGAACTCGAGAAAGGGGCCCCCACCAAACAATTACACCTATCATATCGCACCTTCTCTTCTAACATTCCCAATTTTACCAAACCAGTTACAGAATAAGACATACCTCGCAAGCAGACCACCGATGTATCCAACAGACTATAAAACAGCTAAAGTCTGTTACCAACAGTTAATTCCTTCATGTAGCTTTCGCCTGTATTGACAAAAGAATAAGAAATAGGGAGAACAAAGGGAAAACATACCCCTAAAAAAAAAAAAAAGAAACGCCCAACTCTATTGAGATTGGCAAAGAGATCAAGAGAGGGACCCCACTCAGAAGCCCAAAAAACCACATCAATCAAATCCATCCTTCTCTTATAGAACCCAAGCATAGTGACATAATAAAATGTAGTTCACAGGCAGGATTCCGATGTATCAATCACCTATAAACAGCTAAAGTTCAAGTTCAAGTAATTTGTATAGCGCACTACTCACCCAGAGGGTCTCAAGGCGCTTGGGGGCGTGGGGGACTTTACTTATCGAATATCCAAGTTTTAAGTTGCTTTCTGAAGGAGAGGTGGTTCTGTGTAAGGCGGAGGTGGGTGGGGAGAGAATTCCAGGTCTTGGCCGCTAAGTAGGAGAAGGATCTCCCCCCCATGGTGGATCTATGGGTGCGTGGAATTGTGGCGAGTGCTTGATTGGACAATCGTAGTTGGCGGGTGGGGGTGTAGAAGGACAATCGCGTGTTGAGACATTCGGGTCCTAGGTCGTAGAGGGATTTGTGTGCGTGGGTGAGGAGATGGAACGTTATTCTCTTGTTGACAGGGAGCCAGTGGAGGTCTTTCAGGTGACCGGAAATGTGAGCTTGACGGGGGATGTCCAGTATAAGTCCAGTATGAGTCTTGCTGAGGCGTTTTGGATACGTTGGAGTTTTTTCTGTAGTTTGGCTGTGGTTCCGGCGTAAAGGGTGGTTCCGTAATCCAGTCGGCTAGTGACCAGTGCGTGGGTGACCGTCTTTCTTGTTTCGGTGGGGATCCAACGGAAGATTTTTTTGAGCATGAGTCTATTAACCAGCAGTTAGTTCTTTCGGCTTGGTTCTCGGAAGTGAACACAGGAATCCTCCTCTGGTAAATGACCTTCAACCGTGCAGGATTTATCAAATACACTTTGCATCCTTTTTTTTTTTAAAGAGGCTAATCATTTGGCGTAGCCTCCATCTCCTCTCCACTGTTGAATAGCAGAAATCAGGCCACACGAAAAAAGTCTGCCTCTCAGCTGATTTCTTGGCATCTGGCCTTGCCTTCTCAAATATGGCCTGTCTCAGCAAAAAGTTCCTCAAAAAAATTAGATTTGCTCGGGGTTTAGAATCAGATCCTGCATTATGTTTCAAGGTTAGGGGAAATCTGAGGGCTCGCTGTATTTCTGTTTCCCAGTTCCAATTTGACAGCTCTGGAAATGCAGATTTAAACAATTTCAGTACGAACCCCCTTACATCATCCCCCTCTGCTTTTTCTTCGATCCCTAATAGGCGTAAGTTATTTCTACGCTGTCTCTTTTTGGAATCTTCAAGCTTCCACATAATGTTAGCCAATCTTGCGTCATTTGGTTTGTCTTCGATTCGGTACTTTCTAGCCCAGCCTTCAAACCAACTATGTGTTCCTCGAGGGCAGTAGTTCTAGCGGCAACTTCTGAGCAGATTTAGGTGTTTTTACGAATTGCCCCTTGAATATTTTTAGTTGCCAGTTGCGCTCTTTTATGCTCTTGATGAGCTTCTATTTGCATAGCTTTCAATGTAGCATAGATCAAGCTGATTGAGGGGGGTGGATCCGATTAACTACCTGAGGCCCGTTGATCGTCTTCTTGAAATCCCAGCTCAAATATCACTGCTAGATTAGTGGTAGCATAATCCCATTGAAGGTTGTCGCTGACTTCAGAACAAATGCTCTCACGTCGTAGGCTAGCCGAGGCTTTCTTCTTGGTTCTGCTATGCAGTCGAGTGGCCCCTTTTAAAGTATTCGCAGCTGTGAGGGGGCTATCACTATCTTCTCCAGTAGTCCCAACGGAGTTATCTAAATCAGTGCTATTGGCCGAATCAGACTCTTCCTCAAGTGAAAACAAATTCTCCCCATCTGGAGTATCCAGTGCGCCCCCCCCCCCAATGTCCAGAGGACACCCAGCATACTCTTGAAGAGAAGAGACAGCAACATGATTTATCCCTTCCTCTAATATTTGCTTTCCAATATCCCCCTCAGCCTCAGCTCCCCTTGCTACAGTCTTTTGGGGGTTTGCAATCTCAGAACTCCCTAGGGTAACAGCCATGTTAATAAGATCTTTCTCTATAACAGCTGCTGAAGTGTTGCCATCCATTCTGTCACCATTGCTATCAGCATTAATGCTAATTGATTCAATATGTTTCAGCTGCCCCCCGGACACATTGCTTGTATTAGCAAAGAGTTTGGTACCCTATTTGGCATTAGTGGGCTTACCGGAGAACATTCCAGGAATGATAGGTGCTTTTCCCCGCCCACCACCATCAGTTTGTTGCAATGCACCCTTCGCTAATCCTCTCCTGTTACCTGCCGTCTCATCCCTCACATGAGAGGGTGAGAGAGCCACCTCCGTACCCTTTGCCTTGCTCACGCTGACTTTCCTGGAGATCAAGCCACCGCTTTAGAGCTGTGCTTATCACCAGCCTGCTCGTCCCTCTCATCACCGGGAGACAGCACAGCATCCGCGTCCTTGTCCAGCGGCATTTTCCTCTCTGCTCCAGCTGCCGTAGCCGCCGCAGCCGCCACAGCCGCCTTGGTGCCGAGCGCCACTTGATTTGGATTTCTGCGAGGTGACATCTGGCTCCGGTTCCCGTCACGCCGTGCTTTCCCCGCAGACCACCCCCGCCAGGTCCACAGGTGGGCGCGGCTTCTGAAGATACCTAAGCTGAACCGCACTGCTCAGAGCAACAGCTTTTCCTTTGCAAGAAGCCCGATCATCCAGCTCAGTTTTTTTTTTAATCGCCCGCTAGAATCCCCCTTTTTTTCAATACAGTTCCAGCTTGGGATAACACTTATACTTCATTTCCCATATTCACTTTAGAGATAGCCGCGGTTGGGGAGTGACACCCGCTCAGGTCAAACAGCCGCCATCTTGCCCCCAATTATGTTTGCGGTCATAATTTAACTGCAGAAAAAAAGTCTGTGCTAATCAATTGGTTTAGATTTTTGATCACCTGCTGGATCTCACACATGAGGAGGATGAAAGCGTCTCTAAGGACCTAAATGAACTTGAAAGGTGTACTAAGAAACTGAACAAGCAATATTTCCCAAAAGTTTCCACTGTTTTGGAAAGGCACCACTGTGGCTGACGTGTGTAAGGAGAAAAAGAATCAGAGGAAGATTATATGGCTTCCCTGCGTCAGTTGACTGCCACATGTAATTATGGTGATAGCACTGATGAGAGGATAAGAGACACATTCATGTTATGATGTAGTAACAAGTATGAGTCAGAGAAGAGCTTTTGCTGAAAGATAACCCCTCTCTCTCGCTCTGAAGTACTTTTGGCAGGTAAACTGTTTGAACACTCACTAGCCTTCATAGCTGAGCTACGCAAAGAGAAGACTCAAAATGTGAGTGTGACTACAATAGGATGCAAACCAAATTAGACATGTCCTTTAGACTAAGGGGCGATTTTGATGGGGTTGGAAACGCCGTTACGACCGCATCAAAATGTCCCATTTGGATTCCTTTCTGACCGATCAATTTTGATGGGGTTGGTCGGAAAGGAATCAAAATCGGATTTCCGAATAGCCAACGAGCTTGGCTGCCATTCGGAAATCCTCCATCAATCCCTTAGGCAGCTCTTTCCGACCGAGGGATTACGATGGAAGATTCCCACAAACTATTTGTGCTGGCCTTTGCAACAAATAAAGTCTGTGGGGATCCGACTTTAGGGGCCCCCAATGGGTGCAAGGCCTCCAGAGGGTGGTCTAGGGGGCACCTTTGGTACCCCCTGTTGATCCCAGCACCCCGTGTCAGGCACCCTCATGTGTGTGCCACAGGGTACAGGGATGACCTGCACCACTGCTCTTTACAATGAGAGCATGCATTCCATTTGGAATGCATGCTCCCTAAGTAAAGAATAGGATTGCGACCAAACAGTGTTCGGTCGCATCCTACTTGCTGGGCTGGAACCGACGACAGGAGGTAGTTCAGTTCCAGTTTCCAAATCATGTCGTACTGGCTCCAGTCCATCCGACATCGTTATCGGGCCCTAAATGTGAAGTTTAAAGGTGTTTGCTAATGGTGGAGTATTCCAGGTCATTTGTTTAATCTCAGACAATCCTTGTTATCAAGGTATTTTACAAAACCTATGGGGAAAAAAGATCATATGTAAACATTTTGCAGAGGAAAAAAAGGTGTTAATAACATGAGTCTAGACACAACAGATATGTATAGGTTTGTCCCACAAATGAGAAATTATGTTAATAATATGTGTGATAAAGATTTCCCTTATCCAATAGGAGTTGGAAAAATCAATGGTATTGCTGTGAATTTGATAATGGAAAGCTGACTGCAGTAGCAGAAAAGAGCATGATGAGATATTTAAATATATTGTGCCTCTCAAGCAACCAGATGTAAGACCATACAGTTATGGGGTAAGCCCATCAAGCTCAGAGGGTGTTTTGTTGTTATCATTGCAATCAAAGGAATGATATGGAAGTGAAGGTGTATGTCTATGTGGTAGGGGACACTGTACTGACTGAGTTGCCCACATTAGAAATTACTTGGCATATGTTTGAATCCAAAAACCAATCCACAAGTACAAGTTAACTGTGTGAATGATTCAGCAAGCAATATTTTGAGTTGTTTTCTTCAAGTATTTTCTGACAAAGTGGGTGCCTCCAAGGATATTCTCGTTGTAATAAAGTAAAATATGGGGCTGTATCCCTAGCCAGTAAAGTAGGGCGTATTTCCATTAGTGCTAGATAAACTGTGAAAAGAGAAATTAAGACACTCTGACCTGAAGGAATCATTGAGCCAGTAGAATCTATCAAATGAAAAAAGAGTTGTAATAGGCAGATTTCTTTACCTCATGTTACAGAAATGGTTAGTATCTCTGATGTGAAATATTGTACGACCTTAAATTTAAACTCAGCATACAATCATGTCAGACTTTGCGAGCAATCTAAAGATGTAAAATCATTGCTAACATTTTTTAGAAGCATTTACAATAATCGCATGCCATTATGTTCTGCTAGACCAGTTTTCCAAAGGATTATGGCTTACTTACTTGAAGATGGAATTGAAATACAGTTCTTCTAGGATGATATCTTGATTTTTTGCAGTTCTCTTAATCAACACTTTGATAGACGTAGGGAAATATAGGATATGCTTGGTAGAAAATGTTTACCTCTCAAGGACCCACAAATATGAATATGCCCAAACTATAATAAGTTATTTAGCCCATATTTTTTTAGGAGAAGGTATTAATCCCAAAGAAGAGTTAATCCATCCAAAATATTGTGAGTCCAAGTAAAAAAGGTGTGCAGACATTCCTATATTATGTCAAGATTTTTGTATCATTTAAATCCTAATTTTGCTAATATAACTGTTGTTGTTGCCAATTGTTAACGAAGGGAACTCATAGTGTGTGGCCTGCAGATTGTGATATAGAGTTTAAGTTGATTAGGGATCGTTTTCATGAAGTACCTAGCTAAACTGAGCAGCATTTAGCCTGATCTTTCCTGTATGCTAGTCACTGATGCCAGTGAAAAATGCTTAGGAGCAGTTTAGAAGCAGGTACGAAAAGAAATGTAATGTACAGTTGCATTTCAGGTGACCGCAAATGTGAGCTTGACAGGCGATGTCCAGTATGAGTCTGGCTGAGGCATTTTGGATGCGTATCTAGGGGATTACAAGGTGTGGAACACAAATATTCTACTATTGAGAATAAATAGCTAGTGGTGTTTTAGGTGATCAGAAAATGTAATATTGAGATTTTCTCATATCACAAACCACTCCAAGAAGTATTTGCAAATAAAGGACTTGATTCTGGCTCATCTAGAATATGCAAATGAGTTGTGACTCTACAGGAATTTGAATATGTGGTTAAAAAAGGACTGGGGATCTAAACAAATCTGAGGATTGTCGTTCTCATTTAGAGGTGAAGTCTCATGAAAAGGATAAATCTGAGGCAGGAGGGTGGTCATCAAATACTATTAAAGTGTGTATCTTTATTGAGGGATACATCACAGAGGAAGAGTTGATAAGAGAAATAAACAATGAAACTCTGTTGAAGGAAGTTTGTGAATCAGTGAGTAATGGTTGGAAAAAGAGATATGAGCATCTTGAACATCCTAAGGGGTTTGAGAAACTGGAGGATGAGCTACCCATACAAGACTGTGTGGGTCAAGATTAACTCAAAATACTAGTCTGAGGTCTCAGTTAATTGATTCTGCCCACATGGACCACCAAGGCATCTGTAGGACCAATAAACAGAGTTATTGGTGGCCAGAGATGTATGTTACTGGTGGCCAGAGATGGATGTATATGAATAAGTAAATAACACGATTGTTTGGAGTGTTATCAAAGAGATAAGGTCAGGACGACCATAACTCTGCTAATGTTGTGCAGAGGTCCCCAGGAAGAGGTGTTGCTTGATATTTTAGGCCTCATAACTGGTGTCTTGAGTAATTTTGTGTTGGTGTTAATAGATGTGCTCTCCTGTAGGCTTTAAGATACACTGGTGACCAAAATGAAGACAGGCTCTGTCATTAGACTTTTTAAAGAATTCTTCAGGATAGAGAGCAACCAGGCTTTTGTTCTTACAGACAGGAGTGTCCAACTAACATCCTATGATCTAAAATATTTTTGGGAAGCAAGGGGTATAGTTCATGAAAAAGTTCCCTCTATCTTCTCAGACAAATGGAATGCTTGAAAGATTTAACAGGGCATTGAAAGAAAGTATCCAACTGGCAAAGCGTGTGGAGAGAAACTGGAGAGAAGAAATATGAATTGTTGAAGAAAACTGTACAGTGATGCGTTCATCAAAGGTTAGGCAAAAAATGGGGATCAAGATCTTTCTTCACTGGAAATGCCAATTTGATGCGTTATTTAACTAGTCTGAGGCATCGGTTGATTCAGCACATTCATTTTACTGTATACTTTCAACCTGTATAACTTTGATTGCTGGTTAAATGTTTTACATCAGAAAATAAAGTGTCCAAAATATATTCTAAAGTAATTAATTTATCTATTACTTACCAAAAAGTTAAAGATTGTTTACCTAAATTTAGCGTTATTCCTTAGCCAGAGAATTAGGGCCATATTTACTAAAAGGGCTCCATCGATGTTGCCTCACGCAATGGGGGTGCATGCTCGATGCAACCCTAAACTATGATTATCAGGCAATGCAAGGCCAAATTGCATGGCCCTGATTGGCTTGATAAATTTAGAGTAACGCAATGCAGTGCAAATCGCTGTGTTACTCTGCCTCAGGGAGGCGTTTCATGGATGGTGCGTTGGTGTTCCCATGCAACACCCATGGATTTTGGCATATTCCCAGATTTACTATTTTTTGTAGACCTGGGAATGAGACAAAATGCTAAACCTTCCCAGTTGATGTGTAGCGAGGAGAAATCTTTGTATTTCAGCTCGCTATTTCCTCTTCTTGTGTCTGCTTCATTGTGCAGCACACATAGAAAGAGGAAAATGTCTCAGGATTGTTTTTTTGCAGTAAGGTGACCCATCCTGCACAAAACAATCCTTCTTATAACGCAGTTTTTTAAGGATTTCATTGAGTCCTGAAATATAGATGCCCAGGGTGTTGATGGCCAGGGTGTTTAAGAGTTCAACTTATATTTATAATTTGTTTTATTGATAATTTAAA
This sequence comes from Lissotriton vulgaris, assembly GCF_964263255.1. Lineage (NCBI taxonomy): Eukaryota > Metazoa > Chordata > Amphibia > Caudata > Salamandridae > Lissotriton > Lissotriton vulgaris. Next base: position 147,846,025 of record NC_141695.1, on the reverse strand, counting down.
GTTTTTGTTGTAGCTTCAAGTGTATTTAGTAGTGTTGCCAGCATGTTTTGTTTGATTTCTGGTATCTTGTATCCTGGATGGGTTGGACTAAAGTGTTATTGCCTGCACATATGCTATATCAACCAAGTGTTTATAATGCTAGCTGTAGGTCTACTGGCATTACTAGTGGTATTCCTTTGTATACTAACTCTTTTGTATCTTTCTTCCCTGTTTTTGTTTTGTTCACTTCTGCTCTACCAGGAGGATCTAGTCAAGTCAAGTCAAGTCAAGAGATTTATATAGCGCGCTACATACCCGGAGGGTCTCAAGGCGCTTGAAGGAGGGTGGGGAGTTATTTGTCGAATATCCAAGTTTTAAGTTGCTTTCTGAATGCTAGATGGTTCTGAGTGAGACAAAGGTGAGTGGGGAGTGAGTTCCAGGTTTTAGCTGCGAGGTAGGAAAAGGATCTACCTCCCATGGTGGTTTTATAGATGCGAGGTACGGTAGCAAGGGCTTGGTTGGAGGATTGTAGCTGACGGGAGGGGGTGTAGAAGGAAAGACGTGTGTTGAGGCATTCGGGTCCAATTTCATAAAGTGCTTTGTGTACGTGGGTTAGGAGTCGGAAAGTGATCCTCTTATTGACAGGGAGCCAGTGGAGGTTTTTCAGGTGACAAGAGATGTGGTCTTTACGCGGGATGTCTAGAATGAGTCTGGCTGATGCGTTCTGGATGCGTTGGAGTTTATTCTGGAGTTTTGCGGTGATACCGGCGTATAGGGTGTTTCCGTAGTCCAGGCGGCTTGTAACCAGTGCATGAGTGACCGTTTTTCTGGTTTCGGTGGGGTTCCAGCCAAATGTTTTTTTGAGCATGCGGAGAATGTTGAAGCAAGATGATGAAACGGCGTTGACTTGTCTGTTCATAGAGAGTGAGGAGTCCAGGTTGACGCCCAGGTTCCGTGCGTGGTCCGTCGGAATGGGTGCTTTTCCAGGGGCCTCTGGCCACCAAGAGTCGTCCCAGGCGGAGGGGGAGGTGCCTAAGATAAGGACTTCTGTTTTTTCTGAGTTCAGTTTCAGACGGCTGTGCTTCATCCACTCGGCTACTTCTTTCATTCCTTCATGTAGGTTAGTTTTGGCGGTGTTAGGGTCTTTGGTGAGTGATAGGATCAGTTGAGTGTCATTCGCGTAGGAGATGATGTTGAGGTTGTGTTGGCGTGCGATGGCCGCGAAGGGGCTCATGTATACGTTGAAGAGGGTGGGACTGAGTGAAGACCCTTGGGGTACGCCGCAGATGACTTCAGTGGCCTCTGAGTTGAATGGTGGGAGGCGGACTCTCTGGGTTCTTCCGGTGAGGAACGAGGTGATCCATTCCAGTGCTTTTCCTTGTATTCCGATGTTTCTGAGGCGCTGTAGAAGGGTGCTATGGCAGACTGTGTCGAAGGCTGCGGAGAGGTCGAGGAGGATGAGTGCGACTGTGTCTCCATTGTCCAGGAGAGTTCGAATGTCGTCTGTTGCTGCGATGAGGGCGGTCTCCGTGCTGTGTTTGGCTCGGAAGCCGGACTGTGAGGAGTCGAGGGATTTGTTGGTTTCGAGGAAGGCGGCGAGCTAGTTGTTGACAGCTTTCTCGATGACTTTGGCAGGGAATGGAAGGAGCGAGATGGGGCGGTAGTTTTTGAGTTCGGTGGGGTCAGCTGTGGGTTTTTTCAGAAGGGCGCTAAGTTCTGCGTGTTTCCAGCTTTCCGGGAAGGTGGCGGAGTTGAGGGAGCAGTTGATGACGTCTCGAAGGTGCGGTGCTATGATGGAGTCTGCTTTGTTGAAGATGTGGTGAGGGCATGGGTCTGTGGGGGATCCTGTGTGGATGGAGTTCATCAGGCGGATGGTGTCCTCAGTGGAGATTGGGTTCCAGTTATTAATGATATTCAAGGGGGGTGAAGGTTCTGCAGAAGGTTGGGTGGGTTGGTCTCCGGGTCGGTTATCGAAGCTGTTGTGGATGTCTGCGATTTTGTCGTGGAAGAACGAAGCTAGGGAGTCGCAGAGGGCTTGAGAAGGGGTGATGTCATTGGAGTTGGCTGAGGGGTTGGTAAATTCTTTGACGATGTTGAATAATTCCTTGCTGTTGTGGGCGTTGTAGTCTAGTCGGTCTTTGAATGCAGCTTTCTTGGCAGATCGGATTAGTTGGTGGTGTATGCGGGTGGCGTTCTTGAAGGCGTCCCTGGTGCTGGTGTTTGGGTCTTTTTTCCAGGCCTTTTCGAGGGAGCGACAGAGTTTCTTGGATTTCTTAAGATCATCGTTGAACCAGGATGCGTTTTTGCTGCCTATTTTGGTTTGACGTTTTTTCAGCGGTGCTACGATGTTGGCGCTGTTGGATAGCCTTTGGGAGAGGTTAATGGCTGCTTGGTCGGGGTTTGAGGAATGGGCAGGGGGGTTTTGGAGAAGCGATGAGGAGATCTGGTCGATGGTGATTTTGTTCCAGTTTCTTCGCATAGTAGGTTGAGGATGGTTGTGAGTTGTGGTCTTTTTGTAGATAAAGTGCACGCAGCTGTGGTCCGTCCAATGGAGAGTAGTGGTGTGACTGAAGGAGACATGTTTGCTGGAGGTGAAGATAGGGTAGAGTGTGTGCCCAGCGATGTGGGTGTGCGTAGTGACAAGTTGTTTGAGTCCGAGGTTGGCGAGATTGTCCAGAAGGGAGGTGGCGTTGCTGTCATTGCTCTTTTCTAGGTGAAAGTTGAGGTCTCCCAGCAGAATGTATTCCTCGGAAGGGAGGGCGTGTGGGGTGATAAAGTCAGTGATAACGTCGCTGAACTGTGCACGGGGTCCTGGGGGTCGGTAGAGGAGTGTGCCTCTGAGTGTGGTTTTGGGGTCGGTGTGGATCTGGAAGTGAAGGTGTTCGGCACTGGTAAGGTTGACGTCTGAGCTTGTTGAGATGCGGATGGAGTTCCTATGGACGATAGCGATGCCTCCTCCTGTTTGGTCGGTGCGGTCCTTACGGATGATCTTGAATCCTTCCGGGATGGCAATGGTGATGTCTGGAGCTGATGAGGTGTTCATCCATGTTTCTGTTAGGAAGGCGACGTCAGGAGAAATGGTGTCTAGTAGGTTCCAGAGGTCGATGGCGTGTTTGTGGACTGAGCGGGTGTTGAGCAGGATGCATTTTAGGTGGTTGGAGTCAGATCTCGGATGTGAGATCGTGGCTGAGGAGTTTTTCTTGGTGCCGTCGAACTTGCAGGAGTAGCAAGTGAAGGGTCCATGTGTGTGTCCAGGAGCGGAATACTGGAATGGCATATTTGTTGTTGGGAACGTCCTGGTCATAAAACCTGTCTTCCGAAAGGTTTAAAAGGTTGTGCTTTGGGTAACATACTTGAAAAAGTTGCATTTTAAGGATTTATGCTCTCTGTTTCCACCTCTCTGATTAGTTGTCTCACACTAAGAGACCATGTTTTTGTTTATTTGCATGTCCTCATTTTTTTTGTCCCCTTTGCTTCACTGCTGGATCTGTGAAGGATCTTAACAGCTTAAGTACAGTGGATAAACTGTTGATGCCCCCAACACACATCACACGCTCATCCTCCGCACTGAGAAAGGTTCTGTTTTTTAAATGAGAAGCATTTTCTTTTTCAAAATCTAAGTCGGGACTTCAGGCTGCAAGTTCCTTCATGTCCCAAGTTGGATTTTGTTTATTTTGCTATAATAGCAACCATACAGCGCGATAATGTCACAGGATAATAATAATAGTGCATTTTTCACTTTTCATTGGTATTGGTGGCATAACTCTGCCCACATCCATTAATATGTGAGCGACAGTGCTCAAAAAGGGGAAGTGTCCCCTTTATAGTGGTTCCTTTCCTAGTGGATCCCTGTTTGGGGATCTAATCCACTAGACCCACAGGGACAAGGAATATGAAGGGAGTGGCCCCTCTGTGCGTGGGCCTGTGCATTCTTAGTATTTTTGCCCCACCCTGGGTGAGGATGGGAGTGTTCACCACTATCTTATCCCATTGGGGTGAACAGAAAGCACACAGTAATTTTGTGAGGGCAGTTCCAATTACATGGGCCTGTGCTCCCCTTAGCTGAGGCTCACTAAGTCCTTTTGCTACCCCCTGGGAGCGGAAGGGAATGTTCTCCACCAATAAAGGATGACTAATCAGCAGAGATATTTATACATCAGTTTTATCTTTCTTTGCGGGGGCAGCCCCAATGAAATGGGCCAGGTCTCCCCCTGCCCTCGGCCAAGCTTGTTTTTCTTCCTCAATGGAGAGAAAATATGGTTGTTCGCCCCTCATCGGCCACCCAAGTGGGCAGAAAGCTCACCAGACACCAGATATAGGTGAAGAGCATTATTTGTTTGGAGAAGAGTGCTGCCCATGGCTTGGGCCAATGCACCCGCCTCTGCCCAGTTAGTACTTCTGCAACTCCTGAGGGTACAGATGGGGGTGTTCACCCCTGAAATGCCCCCCAGGGGGGCAGAAAGCTCACTAATAACAGGCATAGGTTAATGGCAGTATTTTCAGGGGAAACAACACCCATAGAATTGACCAGTGCACCCTCATCCTGGGCTCAGCTAGTCTTTCTACACCAGATGTACAAATGGGGATGTGTGCCTCAGATCTGATCCCCCAGACCAGGGGCAGAAAGCCCACTAGACAAGAAGGGTTGGGGAACATCAGTATGGTTTGGCTGGGAGTGACCCCCATGGCATGGACCAGTGATACTATCCTGCCCCAGGCCCAGTTTGTTTTTCTGCCTAACCATGTGGTACAGGGGTATTCACCTCCAATCTGCTACCATTGGGGCAGAAAGCCAACTATACACTTGGGATAGGGTAAGGGCCGTCCTTTATATTTTTTCGTAAAGGAGCGGAACCGCATAAAATGGGCCAGAGCTCTCCCATTGTGTCGATCTCAGCTAGGTTTCCTGTTCCCACTGTAGTTTTGACATATGGTCTGGGAGAGTAGGAGTAAATGCAAATTTCCTCCTACTGGCCATTGTGGATAATCCCACTGTTCGAGCCCTTGTTCTGCCATCCAGTAAAACAACTAAACCAGGAAAATGTTCAAACTAGGCACCCAGGCAACTCAAGGGAGGTACATGTTTTCTTCCCACAATGCACTGTAAACCTTAAAGTGTGGCTAACATGACATTTTCCCCTACATTTCCCCACTTGCCCTGATAAAAGTTGTTCTCTACTTATGTGGCTAACCTTAAAGGCCCTGAAACACAACATGGGAAAATCACCAATAGATGTAGGTATGGTATTTGGGCCGGGCTGGACTGCCGCCAAGGGAAACCTACCAAACCCAGACATTTCTGAAAACTAGGTACCCCGAAGAGTCCAGTGTGATTTGCCTTGTGTGAATCTGACAGTGTTTCTTATTACCCACAATGCCCTGCAAACATCAAACTTTGAATAATATTTGTACATTTTACTTGCATTTTCTTTGATGTATACTTCCAGAATCCGCAGAGGGAACCAAATTTCCTACCACCCAGAGTTCAGCCACTTGTGCTACTGAAAAAGTGAAGCCAATTGTGTGCCAACAAGAAAGGATCAATCCAGGGTCACTTGAAGTCCTCTTAAAATAATTTTTAAGGTAAAAAATGGTTTCTTTCTTTCTTTAATCTTTATTCGGTTTAAAAAACCTTGTAAGATACAGTACATTTGATCATAATACATCATATCACAATAAAAAAAGAAAATTTGTTTGAATACATAAAAATAGCGGGTGGATAAAAATATCGACACACTTCCTTTGCATATAATACATAGAATTCAATTCATTTCCCAGATTGTCCAATTGGGGGTAACTTGGTCCTAGTCGGCCCCTCTAATGTACAAGAACACTGAATAAATATACAGAATAAAACAATAAATTAAACATCTGTTTTTGTTAAAAGTGTACACCAGAACAGTAAAGCAAGCAGCACTTTAGCAGCTAACAGTTGACACAGTAACATGGTAAACTAGCCTATTTCCTTAAGTTTTTTTGGTCTTTCATCTTCCTAATCAAGGCTACGCATAAGAGGAAACGGCTCAGGCTGAACACAATCGGTTGGGCAGTGTCTCCCTTAAAAATTCTGAGCCCAACCTTAATTTGTCGGAGGCCTAGCTTTTTACAGATTGGCTTTAGCCATTTTTTCCTGGCTTTAAGGTATGCTGGGCATATAAATAAAACATGGGACACATCCTCTTTCAGCCCCATCACGCAATACTCACATATAACGGAGCCAGCGGCCCCGGCCAGCCCCTTATTGCAGTTCCAGCTTGTTGTCCTTTCTTTTAATTGCAAAATACCATACCGGAACTTTAAGTATAGGCTTTTGGCCAATGGAGGGTAAATTTCGTCCATAAGGGGCTCTAATTGCATGGTCACTTTTAATTCAAAAAATTTCGAGGTTAGAGTCCCTGTTCTGGGGTTTGACAGCACTGAGTCTCTAATATAGTCCCAGTACCTTTGTTTCAAGATCCTTTTTGAGCTATTTGTAAGAGAATCAGGGTCAAACCAAAAATCACTTAACCCTAGTTTTTCAAACCATTTTTTGACGTACTCTAACCATGGCAAATGCGTGATATTCCTTATAGCCAGTATCTCTTTCAATGCTTCTCTGTAATCAGTCAGCTCCTCAGTGGACCATAAGCGGACCCAATAGAGCAGCGGACAAAGAGAAGCATAGTCATCTGTACGTCGAAAGTAAGCATGGGCGGAAAATCCGTTTCGCTCGCGGATTTTGCGGATTTTCGGGAAATTCGCAATCCGCGAGATTCGCGAATCTCCCGCAAAATCCGCAAATCCGCGAGCAGCGGATTTTGCTCGCACTGCTCGCACTGTTCGCGTGAGTTCGCGCCCCGCGAATAAGTGCAAAATTGCAGAAATACGATCTTAGCAAAACTGAAAGTAACTACTTACCAGGTTCAAAAGTTCAGGCTCATCATTAGTAGCCATTTCCTGTAGTGCTTCCTGAGGGGCCCCTCCAGAGTTCAGTTGCCAGTTGAAACTATTATGTGACCCTGCTCTGAACCTCAGAATAGTTACACATATGCCACAAAGGTCCTGAATTACAGCTAAGGGAGACAAGCAGGAGCCAGGCTGGAAGTTAAAATCCATTAATCAGCCCCTAATTCATTATTGTCAGTTGGGGCAGGGCAGGTGTTGTAACTAATTTTGCAACAATGAAAGCACTTAGCAAGTGCAAAAGATCAATAATCAGGGCGCACTAAGGAAGCAGGTGCCAGCTAAAAAAATATTCTGTGACACATTAATCAGCCCCAAATTAATTCAGGTCACTTGAGGCAGGGAAGGTGTGCTTTGCTTTGCCGAAAATAATGTACACTGGACAACCAGAGGGTGTGGTGATGAAACAGAGGGTGGCATGGGTGGGCCAGAGGGTGGCATGAGTAGTCAGAGAGTGGCAGTGGTGACAGAGAGTGGCAGTGATGAAGAAGAGTGTCCCAAACAGGCTGGACACGTAGAAACAACAAGTTCGCGAAACTTGCGACCCGACAGGTAAGTTCGCAATTTGCGACATTGTACAAAACCCTCGCGAACTGGCAGAAACCCGCGCAAACACACAAAAAAAAAAATCCGCAAATTCGCGAGAATTCGCGGATTTTGCGGATTGCGAATCCGCAAATCCGCAAAATTCGCGAACGCGAGATCCGCAAAATTCGCTCATGCTTAATCGAAAGTTGAGGTCCCATAATACGGGTGTCAGTGGTGTTGACCCAGGTATCCCTAAGAGTTGCCTAATAAAGGAATTTTCCCTCACCAAAAGGGTTTGTTCAAGAGGAGGCAGTGATTCAATAGAGCATTGCATCTTTTTAAACAAGTAAAAAAACCTTTTTTTAAGCAGAGATCTGTAGTGTTGCATATTATTAGGAGATACCATGTATCCCACTGTGCAAGGAGTGAACCGGTTGGAACACCTCTGAATGTACTGTAAAGAGGGCTGGCCCGGCGTACGCCTTGCCAGTGTAACAAGGGTTAATAAATAGCCCGGGACTCCGGATGTGGTCCAGCTACGATCTGGCCACTACCATAACTGTGCCTCCAGGTCATCATTGCTGGCTTCATATAGGCCCAGGGCCAAGACTTTACACTGGCGACAAGGTAGTCTCATAACCTCACTGCACCGCCTCGCACCTACTGTGTCTGCAGCCGCCATCGCCGATCCAGGTGCACCCCATCCGCATGTCTGGAGACTTCAGCATTGGTGCGCAGTGCCGGCTTCCATCCGATGCACAACACCGTTCCAGCCATCGAGCGTGCAATTACACGTGTGGTCTGTCCTCCGACCTCGCATGGCGCAGCTGCACTCTTGATGCTGTGTGCATTTCTGGGCGATGCGCACCACCGACTGCAAGGACACCGGTAAGAAGTGTGTCTGGCCTCCGCTGCTGCCTCACCGGTGGCCTTTTCCACAACGCACACCATACACTGAGGGCAGAAAAGGTTGCACTGCTTTGCCTATGAGGCCTATTCACCAGTCTCCATTGCAGCCCACATGATGTCCCTGCTACCCACACAACCCTGCTGCCAGCACCCACCTGAACGAACTTGGCCGGCCCAGAGCTGTATGGGCCCACTCTGCTCAGAGTCTCTCTCCTACCTCAGCATGCTCCTGTTCAACCTGCTCAGTGGCTAGGTTCATTGCCATCCAGCCTCCAGGCCCTTCACTGCTATGCCTGCAGGGCTCAGAGGGTGACCAGAACCTGCCCATTGCACATCCAGGACCTGCATCCAACACCGTAAACCAGTGAGCGCGCCCGCTCATGCCCTCATCCAGCGAGGGTAGAGTCCTGATTGCTGTTGCACCTATCTCTTCTCCAACATGGTGTCTGTCCCACCACTAGAGCTGTTCATTGTCACTGGTCCCCTGCTCTCCCAAGCGGCACGCTGAAAGGTGTGGGTTGAGTACCTGGAATCCTACTTTGATGCAGCAGACATCCCAGCCCCGCGGAGGAGGCCCATGCTCCTTCACGTAGGGGGAGCAGATATTCACAAAATCTCAAAAACAGTAAGGTAAGCCGGACCCCCGAGGAACTATGCCACGCAGCGCGATGACATTACAGCTCATTTCGAGCCGTATGCTAACGCCGACTATAAACCCATTCTTCTCCGCTAGGCGCGTCAACTGCCGAATGAGTCAGTGGATGTCTTCTATGGGCTACTGAAGGAGCTAGCAAGCACCTACACCCTCCCAGATGAGGATGACCAGTCCGGGCCCAGTTCATTCAGGGTTGTGCATCATCCAAACTGCGCGAATGCGTCCTGCAGGAGCACAACATGCCGATGAGGGACATTCTGGTGCTAGGATGTTCCAAGGAGCTATCCAAGGCCGGGCAGCCCACATGGATCCCAAGCCAACCACTCCGATCAAAAAAGAACCAGTCTGCACCATTCCCACCGATGCCCCGGGAGACCAAACCAAAGGTCGCCAAGTCAACCCCACACTCCTCTAAACAAAGTTCACAGAGTCGCCCATTAAGGTGGTGCAGAGGTCCATTCTCCCATGAAGGAGCCTGCCCTGCCAATGGCAAGACTTGCAGTGTATGTGGAAAAATATACCACTTCTCCAAAGTGTGCCGCTCGACGCAAAGAAGACAACTGAAGGGCCCGCAATGGCAAGTACGAGCCCTCGAACCACTCCCTGACAGCTCTTCTAATAGTGACCTGGATGATGATGACACAACCACTGTCCATGTGGTACGTATGCTGAACTCACTCACAGCCATCCAGCATGCCGCACCCATTTGGGAGATTGGTGTGCAAGACCACTTTATTGCTGCACTCATCAACACCATTGCCACCATCAACCTCATGGCCGCCAGCATCTATCGGAACCTACCCAACCCACCGGCACTCCGCAACAACAAGGTACAGGTGTATGCGTTCAGCACCCACTCCGTGCTACAGCTGTGTGGTGTCTTCCAGGCAGATCTCCCTCATGACGACACACACCTACGGGCCAAGGTCTACGTGATGCAAGAAGGATCAGGCTTCCTACTCAGCAGTCGCACTACGCAAGATCACAACCTTATCCAATTTGCTTTCTCTGTGCAAGTTCATGACCTGGACCGACTGCTACAAGATTTCACAACCCTCTTCGATGGTATTGGATGTGTAAAAGGCCCGGCTATCCAGCTGCACATAGACAAGTCTGTGGCTCCAATAGCCCTAAGGCACAGAAGGATTGCCTTCCACCTCCATTTAAAAGTGGAAGCAGAACTCCGTCTCTGGAGAGTGCTGGTATCATCAAGCAGGTGTGAAGCCCTACTCTGTGAGTGTCCCCATCATCATGGCAAAAAAAAATAAGCAGCCTGATGCAGTCCGCATCTGTGTGGACATGAGAGTCCCAAACCTCACCATCAAACATGAACGCTACCTTACGTAAACAATGGACGACATTATCAGCGAACATACTGGGTCCAAATTGTGCTCAAAAATGGATCTTCGCTCAGGTTACCACCAGATCCCTCTGCACCCTGACTCTTGCCCCATCATCACTTTCTCCACTCATGCAGGGCTCTGGTGTTACACCCATCTCAACTTTGGAATCTCAAGCACGGCCGAGGTGATCCAAAACATTGTCAAGAATGTCCTCCAAGGGCTGGTAGGAGTGCTCAACGTCAGCAACAACATCTTGGTGAATGCTCCCATGTTGGAAGAACATCTCCTTCATCTTCAAGCCATGTTCACCCGCCTCAGAGACAGTGGGCTGGCCTTGCACCAGGAAAAATGCAAGTAGCTGAGAAGAGACATCAGTTTTTTCGGCTAACGATTCTCTGAAAAAGGTGTAGAGCCGGATCCTGACTAGGTGAAGGACATCCAAGAAGCACCTGCCCCAACGTCGGTGTCAGGAGTTTGCAGTTTCCTAGGTATGGTCACATACTGCTGGCATTTCAACAAGAACCTGTTGATTTGACTGGCTGTCTCAGAGACCTATCCAAAGCCACCAGCCACTGGACGTGGGGATCTGAACACGATGAAGCATTCCAACACACAAAAGCTGCACTATCTGCTGATACCACAATAGTGTACTTTGACCCCAGAAAAGAGTCCTAGCTCACACCTACACCCACAGAACAACGATACTCTCAAATTGAAAAAGGGGCAATTGTGACCCAACGGAGGTGTCGCCATTTCTATATTTACCTCTATGGCCACCCTTTTACAGTCATTACTGACCACAAAGCTTTAATCCTGCTGTTTCAGGGCTCATTGTCCCGCCCTCCCCCAGGGATTGAAAAATGGGTTCTGCAGCTGCAGGAGTTCCAATTCACTGTGGAGTATAAACCAGGCACCCGGAATCCGGCAGATTCCTGTCAGGCACGCCCGGCCAGTCACCCTCCCAGAAGCCGCTGAAAAGGCACCCATGGAAGACTATGTTAGGATGGTCATAGAAAGGTCTAGACCTCTTCCAATGTCCAATAAAGAGGTCATAGAGGCCACAATAGACAATCACTGCCTCCAGATCGCCATCCAAGCAGTCAGCTCTGGGGACTGGAAGCCTCTGCAAAGCCTAATGTCGCTCGACACAGTGAAAGCCAAGCCATCCTGAAAGCCTTATACCAAGTGCGCCATTAACTCTCCGTGTCAGCCAATGGCTGTCTCTTGAGAGGCCCACGCCTCGTCCTACCAGAGAGTTTGACCCAGCCAGCAGCCCTGTTTGTGCATGGAGCCCACCAAGGGATAGTCAAATCGAAAAACCGCCTCAGGAGTAAGGTCTGGTTTCCTGGCCTGGACCAACGGATAAAATCAACAGTACAGTACTGCCCTGTTTTTCATGCAACAGGCCTACCAAGCAAACCAGCACCAGTCATCACAGAAGCAGCTTGGAGTGCACTGTGGGAAAGGGTGAGCGCTGATTTCGGCAGTCTACCCGGAGGAAAGTACATGCTGGTGGTGGGATACCGATTTCTCACAATGTTTGGAAGTTGAAATTGTCTCTTCAACATCCGCGGTGGAAGTGTTCCCCAAACTGGAAAAACTCATGGAGAGACGTGGACTCTTTGGCGAGCTCCGCACCGACAATGGCCAGCAATTCACCAATGTGGAACTAACAGAGTATCTGGCCTCACACAAAGTCAAACACCGCAGGATAACCCTGAGATGGCCTAAGGCCAATGGCGAAGTGGAACAACTAATGGGGACTTTAAACAAAACAATCTAAATTTCCCTAGCCAACAGTCACAATCTAGAACACGCCTTGTACCAGTTCCTTCGAGAGTACTGACTCACTCCTCATTGCACCACCGGTCTCTCCCCGAGCAGGTTGTGTTTTGATTAGCTGGCATCATCCGGTGTGGGGCGAAACACCAAACCCCCGAACCAGTCAGTCTCCAAGCGGATAAAGAACAATAATAAGGCCTCATGGAGAAGAAACGCTAGGGAGAGCCCAATTGTTGTAGGCAACTGAGTGCTGGTACAAGACTGCCACCCAGAAGGGACATTCTGGTTACCATTTCAACTAGACCCCTGGACAGTAATCAAAATCAAAGGTACTATGGTAACTGCTCGAAGGGGACACGAGAGCGTGACCCACAACATATCCCTTTTCAAGAAAGTCCCAGAGGATGACGTGGAAGAGTTTCTGATGGCCGGTTTGCAAAACGAGACCGTCCCAAATGAACCTCCCTGCAAGCCCGCACCCTCTACCACTGAAGATCTGCATACTACGCCAGCTCTTGGGGGAACCCAAGATCTGGAACCTGAGCAACCCGACAGTCAGGAGGGCAGCCTGAGGTCCAGAGGCTGTGACAACCTGCCTGCATCATCACCAACACCCTTCGGGCGAAGCAGTCAAGGTTGGTACAACCTGCGATCACATCCAAAGCCGTCTCAGAAGTACAAAGACTTTGTATCCTGCTGTTTGTCAGCGACTGCAGAGCTGTTGATGGATGGAAGAAACCACGGCGCCCAAAGACCAAGTAAGAATGTTCCATAAGCGTCCCACTGTCATGGACTGTGTTTTGTGAACTGAATGTTATTCCACTGTTTTCCATTCATATTGTTGAACGTTGAATTGGTCCCTATTCTCCTGGTAAAGGAGGAATGTAGTGATTCTAGTTATTAGGAGATACCCTGTCTCCCACGTTGCATGGGGTGACCGAGTTGGAACCCCTCTGAACATACTGTAGAGTGGGCTGGTCTGGCGTACGCAGAGCCAGCGTAACAAGGGTTAATAAATAGCCCAGGGCTCCGGGCGTGGTACAGTTACAATCTGGCCACTACTATAACTGTGCCTCCAGGTCATTATTGCTGGCTTCACATAGGCCCAGGGTCAAGACGTTACAAGATCAATTTTCCTTTAAAGGTAACAGACTGCATTTGAAAACAAAGATTGCTTTATTAAAAAAAAAAAAAACACAGACGAGGTGGTGTGCTGACCCAACCAAGCCATTATTCCTGTGGTAGTGACTGTCCCAGTGGGTTGCAAATTGTGACATACCTCATTAGGTAGGTTGATTTGCAATCAAATAGGAATCTCTCATTTAAAAAGAAAACATTCATACATTTAAACTAGTGATTACCCAATATAAATTTGGAAAAATCACATTTGGAAATGTCTTATCTAAAGGTACATACTTCTGGCACTAAATTCCTCAGCCACCAATGTTGGTTTTTGAGTGGAAAACATTGATCAGTCCATGCCGCTTATTGGACAATTTCCCGTCGCAGACACTAGGCCAACTTACAAAAAGTGATGTGCCATTTTTATCATGTAACTTTGGCTTGTGATTTTAGGCACTGTTTAAGGTTTGCAAGGGCTTCTAGGGAACAAACCCACATTGGAACGACTCAAGTCACTCACCCTGGACACTTTTCTGTGTCTAGGTTTCAGAAATATTTAGGTATAGTAGGTTTTCCTGGATGGTATCTGAGCCAGGGCTCAAATCTATAGCTACCCACATTGTTAAAAAGCATGTATTGTGCTGGGTAACACTTGACAACTCAAGGTCAAGCTTTGTGGTGTATTAAGTCACAGGCGCTAGGCCCAGCCACAAAGCTGGAGTGCCCCAAATAAACAAAAAGTGCTCACCACTGGGCATTTACAGGATATCCTACCTGACCTCCTTTTTTGTACCTTAAATAAGGCTTTGCAGCAGCAAAGTTTAGCAATTTTGAAAACTGTAGTTGTAAGAAATTGAGTTATTGGCTGAGGGAGGTGTAAACCCTTCACAAGCTACAAAAAACCCTAAATTAACCTATGCTTAATCCTCTGGTAGCTTGGCACAAAAGCAGTCAGTTTAATGTAAAGGCTATGTGTTAAGTATTTATGCAACAAACAAACAGTTAACAAAGTGAAATCACAAAACAAGCAAAATGTAGAAAAATTAAGTATAGTGCCCAAAAGTGCAAAGCGCCATTCACGATCATCTGGTTGTGCTAAACCCGAGGAAAGTAACACATTTAGACCAAGTAAAGGAACCAGGTCAGTCCCACTAAAAAAATAACGATCCTAAAGTCTAGAGCGAAGGGTCCAGTTTGCGGTGGAGGAGGGCGTGAGGAGCAGGTAGAGAGTCACAGATGGTTGTCACATGAGGGTGAAGAGCAGGCCTGGCATTGCAAACGGTCCTTGATGCAGTGTGAAGATCAGGTCATATAATGCATTGCCTGTTGGCACTGGTGGTCACTGTAGCGAAAAGGTTGGGTTCACTGGAGGTTTGCATTGGCGGTAGAGTCTCTGAGAGAATCAACCTGTTTGCAGCTGCAAAGATCCAAAAACTTCAGGATTTCTCCTTATTTCACAGAGGAGTGCACTCTGATGCCAGCCAAGGGCCTAGAACATTAAGAGGCACTCTGGAGGATCAGTGACTCACTCCAGCAAGAATGGCTCAGACTGGTTCAGTTGTAGGACCAGGCAAGTCATGTTGCAACAGGTTAGCTGGGCAGTGGCACAGAGGTCTCTGGAGTTTGTGTGTCCCTGTCTCTCAGAGCAGGAGTTCAGCAAACGTACACTTGGAGACACTCAGGTCTCCTGGGAACAAGGATATGGTCCAGGTCTCCTTCACCAAGGAATGTTTCAAGCATAAGAACAGTCCTCTGGGGGCCCAGGCAGGCCTCTAGCAGCAGGGCATTCCTCTGGTAGCAGCAAGGAGTCCTCTTGGGGTTCAGACAAAGCTATAGCAGTAGGGAAGCCTTTCTAGAGTCTTCCAAAAGTCTATGAGTATAATGAAGAATCAGTCAGAGGGTCCTAGTTTTATACCTGGTGCCTCCTTTAAAAGGGAAGAAACTCCTGGAGGTTTTTTTTTTACCACACATGGTGTTAGAATTTCCTGCCTCCCTGCCCTCGTCCCAGAATGTCTGGAGTCATAAAAGGCAAGTGCGAAGTGTGAAGACCACTTATTGAATGTGGAGTTGAAACGCCGGTGACACACATTCAAACTAACCATTTTCTTAGCCCTCACTAAAGTTCTAGACGGCGAAGAACAACAAATATGTATTGAATAATGGTCATTTTTATTGATTATGAAACCTCAATGTATGGTACAATTTGTCACTCTGGCTGTATAGGTTCTAGGTTCACTTGGGACTCTGAGCACATTTACAGCTATATTGCAATATAAATATACTATTTGCACTAACAATAATTGGCCCTTATATTGTGGTCTGTGTAATTGGTGTTCTCTTTCAGCATTCATATACCAATAGTAAATGCCATTGTGCGCAGGAGCATTAAGTATCCTGCACATTGCCCACATGACCCGTTGTTTCTCTGCCCCGGTTCTTTGGGAGTAGGGCATTTATTAGAATTGTGACTTGAAATGTAACTTTACCATTAAAGAGGATTTTAATGTACAATTAATTAATTTACAATTCTCTTGAGACCAAACATGATGTTGCTGTCTGTTCCTAATAAAAGCTAGCACGTGTTAAATGTAATATAACCCAAATGCATCATTTGGGAGAGATAGCCCTAACAAATGACTTTGGGAGTTTTTCACTACATAAAGTACTTTTTAAATATGATTCGCACTGCCCTATGGGATGTTTATACCTACCCTAGGGGGGGTCCTATATGTATTAAAAGAGAATGTTTAGAACTAGCAAAACGTTTAATAAGCCAAGTTGAATTGGCAGTTTAAAACTGCACTGCAGGCCTGAGACATGATGTAAAAGGATACTATATTGGGTGGTACACTAATAGCAATTACTATGTAGGCCCTGGGTACGTTTAGTACCACTTTATTAGGGACTAACAAGTAAACGAAACGTGTCAAATGGGTGTAAACCAAGTTTACATTTTTTAAAGGAGCGAGTGCAAGCATTTATCAGTGGTTAGAAGTAGTGAAGCGTACATAGTCTTAAAAGCCAACAAAAACACTCTGCAGGGAGGAGGGGTGAAGGAAAAAGGTTTGGGGTGACCCTGCACAGAGAGCCAAGTCCAACAGTAATCTTCTTTGTTCCTCCTTTCCTTTATGGCGTCCATCACATAATGTATGTGATGAACCATTTCCTAGCATAGCAATACTATAAGCCTTGTATTGCTGAAATTGAAGTGTTGTGGTGCTCCACTGTTCTCTGGGTCTTCTGCTCTTTACATGAACATGGTTTGATGAATCCCAAAACTGAGTTTTTGAAACACTGTGAAACTTACAAACATGGCTGTATTCCATGTATGTTGCTGCGCTGAACCGAAAACTAGAAGTAATGAGAAGTTGGAATTTTATTGCCAGTTGCAGCCGGTGCAGGTAATCGTGGTGGTGCATTGGGAAGTCAACGGAATAGGATCTCATTATTTATTTAATTTTCCCTATACTGTCATCTGTTGACTTCCATCCTTCACCCTACCCCACCCCATCACCAAACTGTACTTATCTGCACCAGCTGCTGCTATTTTTGCCTCTCTGCTCCTTTCCAAATGTAGGTGATTTTGTTTCTTGGACTATTGCTTAATTGCTGCTTGGTTCCTACTCATCCCTTGCCTGCTTGCCTTGATAAGGTGCTTGGTTTTTGTCTGGATGAGTGTCTATTGATTGCTGCCTTCTTTACCCTGATGAGGGCCTTTCTTCCCCAGCATGCTCATGGCTGTGCCTAGGGGATGCCAGTGAGTGGATGAACCAGCACTGAACAGGAATCTTTCATTCACTTGAAAAAAACAGGGGGGTGGGGGGGTCGTAAGTCAAGCTAAATCCAAAGTAATATTTTATGATTACAAGATTATTACATTGGAGTAAGTTGGAGATTTACTGGTAGCTGGTCGGCAAGTAAATAAACAAGCACACTGGGTGGGCAGCAAAAGAACAGACAATGTAGGTCACAGAGGTGGGCCAAACTACATAGACTGGAAGGGCGGTGTGGCAGAATTCAAGATCAAAATGTCTACCATTGAGAATCGCTAAACATTCCATAACTACAGCTCGGGCCACTTTAAAAAAAACTTCATTTGGGTAAATAAGCATTATTAGTTATGCATTTGAGTGTACAATAATTTCAAGGCACCTTAGTCATGGATAAGTCAGCATTGACAGTTAGGGATAGTATGTATGTCAACATGTACAAATACTGAGCATAAGAACGACTTACAGCCAGGCTTTGTGAGAAGATGCCGGCTACCGGTCCTGGTCGATTGCCACCCTACGCTGGGCAAATATCAGAGAGCATTGCGACCAGTCGTCGGCTAGCATCTGGAATCTCCTTGACATACCCTTAGAGGCAAATCATGGGGTCTAGTGCAAGAGTGTCCGTGGTGATGTCTCATGTGATGCAGCAAATGTCACATCAAAAAGTCGCAATTCTGGGGCATGTCCAAGCTAGGTGCACAAATGATGCTTTAGGAGTGGAGCATCTCATGTAGTAAACTTCTGCAGTCAGTTCCATTTTGTAAAAAGAACTGTAGGCGTGCAGTACAATCTATGTAAATATTTGAAATTTATGAGGCGTAATCGATAATTGGGAGTACGTTTTTGACATTGATTGCAACAGTATAGCCACTATTGAGAGGTGGGTTTGTCTCTCAGATCTGGCGATCCAGGCGAGATTTGCCCGATTAGTGTCAACTGGGAAAGCTGCGAGACTCAATGCGTAATTCCTACTAACCAGTTTTCGCAAAGAAGTGCTAGAGTGAATATTTTAGAGTGTAGCTCCCCGGACAGAGAATTGGGGAAGGAGTAATTTGTGCCCCTACATGTAGTTTTGATCTGATAGTAAAGTAATTTATCTAGTGGAGTTGTGTTCTCTGGGGGGGTCAAATTGACCATTGGGCTAAAGATCAGCATTGGTGCTGATGCCTAGTGCAGCCGAGCAGCGCGCAATGCCAGTTGTTTGCAACAGGGGAAATGAGTTGTTGTTTGCCAGTTGCATCGCCGGAGCTTATAAAGTCTTAACTCGTGTGTATCTGCGAATCCCATCCCAGTCACAGCGCATGCATTCTAGGGTGTCTATTTCACCCTTTGGGGCTGTGTAAGGAAGGAATATGGCCATCTGCAGTGGCCACAGGGAGGCAAGGTCAGTTTCGACCGTGACATGTGGTTGGAATGGTGTGGAATGCAGCCACAAGTGGAGGAAGCTGGCCTGAGCTGATTATGCGTAGAGTTTGAAATTTGGGAAGCCCATCCCACCGCGAGAAAAAGGTAGTGTTAATGTTTTGTATGCTATGCGTGATTGGCGACTCACCCAAAAGAGCGAGATGATATTAGAGCGCAGTCTGTGAATAAATTGATATATGAACGGCATTGGGATGTTTATAAACAGGTTTGGGAATTTGGGTAGGAACACCATTTTGGCAATTGCGATTCTACCTGCTAAGGAGGGTGGGAGGGTTTTCCAAGTAGGAATTTTGGACTTGAGCCAGTCTATTGCTTTGCCGAAATTTGCTCTCTACATCTCTTCTGTATCCCTTGTGAGCCAGATTCCCAAATATTTGGTCGGGCCAGCTGCCCATTGTATCGGGTATTCTGTGGGGAAGGGATGGGTTGGTTCCGTTAAAGGAAACAGGATTGATTTTGCCCAATTGAGCTGTACCCCAGAGTAAACGCCAAATCGGATGACCTCTCTGGTAATGGGGGCTAAGTTTTCTTGAGGTTTGCGAATAGAAAGTGCCACATCATCTGAATACATAGACGTTACAAGACAGCGGGATCAAAACCTAATGGCCTTTTGCATATGATGTTGCCGCAGCTGTGCAGCAAGAGGCTGCATGGCAATGGCAAAAAGCATAGGAGACAGAGAACAACCTTGCTTGGTGCCTCTGGTGATGCTTATAGGTTCGGTGAGTTGACCATTTATACAGATGTGTGCCACTGGTAGTGTGTATAATAGCTTAATTTTACTAATGAAGAATGGACTGAGGCCCAGGCAGCTTAGCAGGGCAAAGAGAAAAGACCATTCTAAAACGTTGAATGCCTTAGTGGCATCCAACAAGGCCACAACTGCTGGCAGATAGGGATAAATCTGATGTATAATGGAAAAGTGGTACGCAAAGTGTGCGAAGTGGCACAGCCAGGGATAAAACCGGATTGATCCAGCTGAGCATGAGAGTAGAAGGCGGTTGGTGAGCAGTTTTGTATAAATCTTGTTATCCGTATTGTTTAATGAGAGTCGGCAATACATGTCTTCGATTCGGGAAGTTTGCCAGGCTTAAGCAAGAGAGTGATTAATGCCTTGCGGAGAGTAGTTGGAAAGTATCCCACCATGATTGACGTTTGAGATCACCTGCACAATCTCTATTCATAAGTGAAGGGTTCGTCCAAGTATTCCCGATGTGCATTACTGAGCCATAGCAGCTCAATAGTGTCAAAATATTGTGTGAGGACATCAGAAAGAGTCTCGGCACTGGTGGTATATCAGTTAGAATAAAATGTAGAGAGATTGTCGAGTATGCCTTGAGAGGTGATGATTCTGCCACCATTGTCATAGTGTAGTTCTGTAATGTAGGAGGAGGTGTGGGGCTTCCTTAGTAAATTTACAAGGGTCCTGATTGGGCGGTCTCCCTCGCCATACCGGCGCATTTGCATTTCATGGCCTAGGTGTGTGACCATGCGTTCAGCTTCTGACTGATATTCAGTCATTTTTAGGTGTAGTCAGCTAATAGAGAAGGGGAAGGGTTGCTGCTGTAATTTAAGTCACGTTGTTTGAGTTCTGCCTCTATTCTCTCCAGAGTACTCCTAAGGGATCTAAGGACCAAAGATTGCTTCGCTATACATTCACCTCTGATCACAACTTTAAATGTTTCCAGAGGGTAGAAGGGGAATTTCCTGAGCTAAAGTTCAATAAAAAAAATGTGTCCATGGCCCCACAGAGCTCCTCCCGAAACGTTGCATCACAAAGCCGATGTGGGGTAAGGCGCCATGCAAACATGTTTTTAGGTGTGTCAGGGAGCCGGACAGCCAGGAGCACCCGTGAGGGATCGGATAGTGTTCGGCAAGGTGTTAATGTTAAATAGATTTTTAGAGCGCATGGCTACCCACAGGCTTCCCAGCGGTAAGAAGTGGACTGATAAAAAGACAGCGGGAGAACAGGCACTCAGTTAACTTCTGTGAACCACCATGTTTTAAATTTTTTTCTAAATGTTGTCTCTGCTTATGTAAATCTCAACTCTCGCGTGAGAGAGTTCCACAGCTTGGACGCCATGTAGGAAAAAGCTCTCCCACGCCATACGGCCCTTTTTATTCTTGTGTTTTTTAACAGGCGCTCAGAGCCTGACCTCAGACATCTGTTGGGAAGATGTCGGCACACCAGTTTCCTAATCTTACTGGGCCCTTTGTTATTTATAGCTCTGTGGGTTAGGCAAAGTACTTTGAACTTGATTCTAGCCTCGATCGGAAGCCAGTGTAAGTTTCTGCGGAGTGCCAAGAATGATTCTTTCATTGGTGATTTGATACAGGAGTCGGACCGCAGCATTCTGAACTACCTGTAACTACCTAATCACATATCTGGTTGCTCCCAAGAAGAGCCAATTCCCATAATCCAGACGTGAGGTGACCAAGGAATGTATGACCATTTTCCTTAGCTGTGCAGGGATAAGCATAATGGATCTTGGGAAGCATTCTTAGTAGCCCAAAGCACTTACCTGCCACCTTCCATGCTTGGGTCTCCATGGTCAGCTCATGGTCCAGCCAGAAGCCAAGGTGTGAAGTAGAAGTGATCCAGCCCAGCACATCTCGGGTGATGAGCCACAGATCAATGCAGGACCAGGAATTATGAGTGGTGGAAATGCAAGTGCTTTTGCGTTTCTCAGGGTGGTCCTGTACAATAGAGTGCAGTGTGGCAGTAGCCTGTGGGTGGAGTGTGCGTGAGCCAGAGCGATCAAGAGTGTTGTGTGGGGCAATGTTGAAATCTCCGCCCCATAGCAGTGGGAGTGGGCCAAAGGAGGAGATACGTTTCCAAATGTGGGTATGGAATTCTAGACTGTCTGTGCTTGGGCCATAGACAGTTGCTATGACCACGGGTTGGACATATAGAGTGCCCATGATAATCACATAGTGATCTTCGGAATCTGTAATGGTGTGCCATGGTAGGCCCTTCCTAATCAAAATCACAACACCCCTGGCTTATTTAAAAATAAAAGGAAGAATGGGTGTCACCCCAGTGTCTTGATCTGACCCTAGCAGCATTCTGGACTGTCAGGTGGGTCTCTTGGAGAAAGCAGATATCGATTTTGTGTCTGGTAAGATAGGCATGTATAAGACAGGCCTTTTGAAAGTCGTTCATATCTCTGATGCTCCACGTCATGAGTGTTAGCTCAGTCATTGGGTCAGTATAATGCGGTTATAGGCGCATAACCAACGGCCGTTGCAGGAACAAACTGGGCTTAATCAATTACAGGCATAGACAGAGTGAGTCATTGTCACTTGTGCGTTCTTCCTCGGTTGGCGACTGGCGATCGCGGAAGTGTGGCATTTGTAGTTGCTTAGCAAAAACGAGGGCAGCTTTTGGACCAGTGAAGTAGCGGGGTTTATTTCCAGAGTCAATATTTAGCTTGGTAGGGTGCATGAATGCATATGTCACATTAACTTGTTGGAGGTTGCACTTAGCTGGGAGAAAGCATCTGTGGGCAGTCTGCACAGATGTGGTGAAATCAGCATAAAAGGACAGTATGTTGCCTTGATATCTGCTTTCCCCCAGCTCTCTCGCCCTGCAGAGTATAGCATTGCGGTCGTGATAGTTTAATAGGCAAATAAATTGAAAATCCTTCCGTGCACTCTTTGATTCATTTTAACTCAAACAATACTCCTTCTATTTCTTAGTGCTACTCCATCCTAGCACCTTGTCTTGAGGTCCCAATATTATATGGATACTATGTGGTGTAGAGAAATTCTGTTCCAATGGATGTGTGCATTTTTCAAAGAATATTAAAGTTTCATCAATATTTCTCTGCGGTAATAATCAATTCTACCTCTTTTTCAATTTTCAACAAAATATTTAATTCATATTTTGGTTTCCATTATTATTCATAGTTATTTGTTGTGCATTATGGGCCATATGTATCCTCATCACTATTTCTAAATAGTACATTTTAAGGAATCGCTATTTAAAGAAATCGCTAAATGGTATGTATGTACAAACCGCTATTTTTTTGCGATTTCCAACTATTCCGTATTTGCGAATTCGCAATTTGTGAATTCGCAAATAAGGAATAATTTCCCATTAATTTCTATGGGCCAGGAGGCCCATAGAAATGACAGTGAATTAATCCTCAATTTGCGAATTTGCAATTTGCTAATCGTAATTTGAGAATTATTTCAAGGGTGCAGGGGTGTCTCAAGGACACCCTGCTGCACCCCTGTAAATTACATGTGTGTGCATATGGTGCACATACATGCCCAATGGGCATGTATGTGCGTCATATGCCACCCTCACGAATGCACAATTGTGCATATTTACAAGAAATGGCAAATTACCACCAACTACAAGTTGGTGGTAATTTGCGATTTCTAAACCTGAATTTGCAATTTAGAAGAGCTTCATACATAGCATTTAAGGAATCGCAAAATTGCGATTCCTTAAATGCTTAAGCAAAATAAAGAATCGCAATTTTTTGCGATTCCTTATTTTGCAATTTTTTTTATACATTTCAAAATTGGTAAAAAGGCAGTTTGTGATTCGCTAAGGCCGAAATTCTGCGAATTTCGGCCTTAACAAATTGCAAAAGGCTTGATACATATGGCCCTTTGTCATTATATCCTTATTCTTTGTTAAGATTACATTTCACCCAATGCATTTTGGGTCTAATGAATGACCCTACCTCAGGGGTCTGGAGAAAAGAAAGAAACGGAAACATATTGAGCTAGTCTCTACATTACTGATAAACAGTAATAATAAACTGTTCCATTTGTTGTCAATAAGTTATTAAAGGCAACATCTCAAAGTCCATGCAGTTCTAAGATTATAGTTATCGATATTTAAGGCATACCTTTTCTGAGCGCTAAACTCTCTTAAGTATTATTGTTTTTGGGGGCTGACTTACTTTATATGTAATCTGTGGAGAGGTCCCTTATTCCTCCTATCGGTGCGATATGTAGGCTGTTGAATGAATGGCAGCCATGTTATTCCTTTATATTTATTATGTTTCATGATTGGTGTAGTCTATGTCATGTGGCTAGTGTCATAGGATGTTAACTCATGTTTCTGTGGTCGAATATAAATGTCGTGATCATCGTAATAGAGACCGTGCAAATAAATCTCGGAATGGCGGTCTATATAAATGTTCACCCAAATTGCAAGTAATGATTATGGGGAAAGGTCAGGATCAAGTATTAAAACACTGTCTCTGTGGGCTTGGATTGTCTGGATAACAAAATACCACATGATCGTTACTTAGGCCAATCAGGCGGCGTCTGTCTATAAGCACAGGATAAACTTAAGTTATCGCTTATTCAATTGGTGCATATTTGAGCGCAATGTTTCTTGTAAGCAACAGAGGTTTGAAATAAAGTTATATTGAAGATTAGGATCTGTACAATATATTTGAAAACATTCCTAAATTGCAAGACTGTTAGCTCTGTCTCTTACAGTGGAGAATCAATTTAAAGTAGGTGTTCAATTATATTGTCTGAATCGGGAAGGTGTGTCAAAATATAGCGGCCATCTTGGGTGAGTGTCTAATCAGCATAGGCTAATGTTCCCTAATTCTGTATAGGTAAATAATTGTATTTTCGGAACCGAAAAAATTGGAGCAATCAGTAGCTAAATCAGAAAAGTGTGGCTAAGTATAGCAGCCATCTTAGGTGAGTGCCTATTCGACATGTACTATAATTCTCTCATACTTATATATGTGACATATATGCAGGCATAAAGACATCATTACTTTAAATAATCATAGAAAATCCTAAGAAACAAGCCAGTTCTATCCGATCGTTCATACCTTGGGGGTACAGGCTCCCCAGTTTCTGGATCCAATTGTATTCGTTCCTAAGTCTTTGTTTATGAGGATTCATATCGTTCTGTGGATGGATTACTTCTAGGATCGTGAATCTGAGTTGTGCTATGTTGTGGCCAGATTCAATCTAATGAGTAGCCACTGTGGATTTTTTTTATTTTTACGAATATTACTTTTATGTTCTGTTATTCTTATTTTAAAAGTTCTCTCTGTTTGACCCACAGAGATTTTTCCACATGGACATTTTATTCCATAGATCACATTTTTTGTGTCACACGTACTTGAATGTACTAGATACATTTTCTGCCCCGTCATAGGGTTAGTAAAGTTATTTCCTGTGATGACATTATTGCAATGTGTGCAATTTTCACATCTTTGCATCCCTTTCCATGTTTCTTTTGTGTTCTTCTTTTTCTGTGTTGTTAATAGTTCTTTCAAATTCTTTGATCTTTTATAGGCAAAGGTGATGTCTTTTGAAAACAAGCTTTCAAACCTTGTTCTTGAGTAATCAGTGGCCTATGTTTCCTCATGATACTGGTGACTTTATGTGCTTGTGTTGAGTATTTCAGAGCACATACTGTGAGTTTTTCATTCATTTTCGTTTTTCTCTGGAGTAAAGTGGCTCTATCCATGTTCATGACTTTTGTTTTAGATTCTTCTAAGATTTGTTTTGGGTATCCTCTTTTCAAATATCTTTTGATCTGTCTGTCTATTGTGGTTGAAATAACTTAGGGATCTGATGTAATTCTCTTTTGTCCAATGAATTGTGATAGAGGGAGGTGTTTCTTGAGTGAAATTTGATGAAAGCTTTTGAACTGCAAACAGCTATTACGGACTGTACTCTTGGTGTATACATTGGTTTTAATCTGGGTATTTTCTATGGTAATTATTACATCCAGAAATGGTAGTTGATAGTTGTTAATTTGATGATTACATTTAATCCATTCATGGCATGAGTTGAGTTGTGTAATGTTCTCTAGTAGTTTATTTTTTTCATCTTTCCATAGTATAAAGATGTCATCAATATACCATTTGAACAGTATTAATCCTTGTTGCCAATTTGGGTCGTTTAAAATGTGGTCCGGTTCGAATTTAGCCATATAGATATTTGCGTAAGAAGGTGCTCCCACAAATCCCATTGAGGTTCCACTGCATTGTTCAAAGAAGGTGTCTTTCCATTGAAACTAACTATGAAATAGTGCATAGTGTAATAGTTTAAGTAAAAAGCCCACAGAGACAGTGTTTTAATACTTGATCCTGACCTTTCCCCATAATCATTACCTGCAATTTGGGTAAACATTTATATAAACTGCCATTCCGAGATTTATTTGCACGGGCTCTATTACGATGATCACAAGGTTTATATTCCACCATAGAGAAGTGAGTTAACATCCTATGACACTAGCCACGTGACATAGACCACACCAATCATTAAACACAATAAATATAAAAGAAAAAAATTGCTGCCATTCATACAACAGCCTTCATATCGCGCCCATAGGAGGAATACAGGACCTCTCCACAGATTACATTTAAAGTAAGTCAGCCCCCAAAAACAATAATACTTAAGAGAGTTTAGCACTCAGAAAAAGGTATGCCTTAAATATTGATAGCTATAATCTTATAACTGCATGGAATTTGAGATGTTGCCTTTAACAACTGATTGACAATAAATGGAATCGTTTATTATTACTGTTTATCACTATTGTAGAGACTAGCTCATTTTGTTTCTGTTTCTTTCTTTTCTCCAGACCCCTGAGGAAGGGTTATTCATTAGACCCAAAATGCATTGGGTGAAATGTTATCTTAACAAAGAATAAGGATATAATGACAAAATGCACAACGGATAACTATGAATAATAATGGAAACCAAAACATGAATTAAATATTTTGTTGAAAATTGAAAAAGAGTTAGAATTGATTATTACCACAGAAAAGTATCGATGAAACTTTAATGTTCTTTGAAAAGTGCACACATCCATTGGAACAGAAGTTTAATAGGCAAGCCACTATTGGCCGAGCCGGGGCCCCAGGAGGGGGACACAGACCCAGCGATCTGTGAGCTTGTTCAATGATGAATAAGCCTGACGGAACTTCTCCAAACAACTCTCCCAGAAGTGTTTCCAGGTAAGTCTCCATTTTGTTGATGGTGGTGGATTCAGGGAGGCCAACGATGCGAATGTTGTTCCAATGGGAACGAGATTCAAGGTCTTCATTTTTGGCATGAATAAGTTCAAGCACCCTGTCCATTTTTATGAGTTGTTGCTTGTCCACCGCCCCAGCATCATCAAGATCCAAAACCCTTGCATAAAGCTGCAATATACTGACATCATATGAATCTACTAGTTGGTTTACCTGATCCATGCGGGAAGTGAGGCTGTCAATATTTGCATCAATAGTTTTTAGACTGGACTTCACCTCAAGTAGCAAGTAGCGGAGGCTGTCGTCTTGGGCCTCCGCGGTCTCTCTCTGCATGGCGTGTTCTCCTGTGTCCTGAGATGGCTCCTCCGGCCTGCCAGCCATACGGCCTCGAAAGTAAGTCTGGATTGCTTTGCGCCGGCTTTCCCAGATGTCCAGCTAGGGACCAGGCCACACAGCAACAGTGTCATTGAGTAGCAGGTGACTCCCCTTCTTGTGCAGCACAGGGGTTAGCGCACAGTGGCTAATTGGGTCCCAGTATGGCCGGAAGCAATAAAATGGGAGATGGCAGGCAGGGGGGGGGCGGCATCAGTACCTTTACCTATATCCTCTTGAATATAGCTAGGGGAGGGCATGTGGCAGAAGTCTCCAGGCCAGGGAGATGAGCAGTGACCGCTTCCCGCCAAACCTCAAGCCCTGCAAATGGCACAAGTGGGGGGAGCCCCTCTATTGAGTGAACAAGTGTTTCAGCCCACAATTAGAGGCCAGGTTCTGGGCATCGCGGTGAGCGCTGGGGCCCCCTAGTAAGTCAGAAGTACCATGGTCAGGGAGGAGCGGGTGCCAATTGTCACACTAATGTCGCGGCAGGCCTTCCGTTGGCCCAGCAAAGGAGAGGGATCTCCAACAGAGGAGAGTGGAGGAGGACAGGAATAGGTAGGACGATTAGCTGTTGGATGGGTCCAGTAAGCAGATCAATGTCCCAGTGTACTGTCACATTAGCGAGCAGCCTCGCTCCGGGATTCCAGCAGGGTGTACAGTGGCAGCCTGGACGAATTCAGGTATTTCAAGCGGTTTTGACTCCCACCACCTTCACTCCTTACTGGGCATTTTGATGCGGTGCTGGGCCAAGCCTGGGACTTCCCTACAGGCCTTTGGCCCATGCTGTGCCAGCCAGGGTCCTCTGGAATAGGCAGGCAGGATTGTGCCCCCCACACGGGCCTCACAGTGGTAGGGGCTCAGGATTCAATCGGGCCCCCGGGCTGCACACCGCAGCGTCATCACCACAATCTTGACCTCGGCCAGGCCCAGCCGCCACTTTCAGGAGATCGGACAGAGGCCGGAGGCAAGGGCACAGCCAAGCCGCACCGGCTGTAGGAGAAGAGGCCGCACAGGCCAGGAAGGAAGCTGCGGGGTACCGGGCATGATGAGGGCCCACAGGATTCTGACAGTGGTGGTTGCAATATCGCCAGCAAAATACACAGCTCAGTATACGCCTTGAATGCTGTAGAGCCAGGGCGCACGTATTGCGTGAGTTTAGCCCCCGCACTCAAGCAGGATGATGCAGGATTCTTCACTCGGCCAGCAGAGCTCGCCTAAGGTGCAGCCATCTTGCCGGTGGCGAAACCACATCCCCCACAGCTCATGCAACTTGAACCACTTCGGTCCTCTTGTCCTCACAGCCACATTTTTGCAGCATTCATAGCTTGGTCCGCTGATATCCTCTGAATTGGCCTGTAGCCTGTTCTGGGCTCATTCACTTTCTCATCCCCGACTATGTCCCCCATGCTGCTCATTTCAGGCTACTCTTAAGCATTTTTGCAATGCTCCTCCCGCAGTACAACACTGCACAATTCCACGCAATGTGCTCATGTCACCACAACCATCACTATTAGTGCCTATTTTCTCTTTTCTGGGTGGGATGGCTTGCCTTCTATGACTGTCCCTGTACATAGTGACAATGGACATTTGGCAAAGGCATACAGAAACCCTGAAGGATATTATTGAAATGCATTTGGGTTTGTGTTGAAAGCTATTATCAATGCGAGGAAGGTTACCTTCCTCAAAGGTCGAAGAGTGTACAAGATTTGTAATTGAGAGGAAGTATCTAAAGGCCCTGAGAGATTCACCCTGGTCTAAATGGAACAGTTTTGGTAGCCATAACGGCGGACATAAAGTACCTAGTTTCCCGAGATGAGTCAGAAATCAATGTCAATTGAATTAACATTGAAGAATGAGTGAGTAAGAACCAAGGTGCTGGATGTCTCTTGGTAAATGATTTGATAGTCTCCATTTAGTACCAGTCAAGCACCAGAAGTTTAGATGGCTTGGACCAAGTTAGCTATGCAAACCAAAGAACAGGCTGGACATCAGTTTCAAGAAAAGAACACCCTCCAAGATTTGTACAGACCTGGATACATTAGCATGCAAATTAGAGCACATTATAAGCAGGTACTGGTTAGTGGTGTCCATAACCTCTGCTCATAAAAAAGAAGTGGATGAAACACCTGAGGAAGACAAGTCGTTAAGGTTTGGGCTATTGCTACAACTGCAAGAGTGGAAAGGGGCGACCACTCGGTCCCCCCGAACGTATGGTGGAGTACCCCGATCCCCCCGGGAAGCCATCTTGGGCAGGAGGCGAGTCTCGGCTGGTATGCCCGAAGCGGCGTAGCCGGGGCGCGCTTTTTCCCGCCCTGGAGTGGGTTGTCCTAGACACTGAAGCCGCCAGCCACGCCCCCGGAGGCGGGCGGAGGCGGGTTCACGCCCGCCCGAAGAAGGATAAAAGGAGCAACAAGCCAAAGAAGCATCCTCTTGTTCCTGTGCTCTGAAGCTGCACCTCCCCGCTGCACGTGAGCTCGAGACGGAACGAAGAGCCATTTTTGAGCGTTGTAATTTTGTCCTTGTTCTTTCAGATATCATCGTTGGAGAATGCCGGGCAAGAAGGTCGGAAAGCGGGTCGGTACCGATCAGATGCTCCGCATGCTCGTAAAAGACATGGCCGAGATGAAGAAGCAGATGGCTGCAATGAACAGTGTAGGAGGCCCTAAGCGAGTCGTCGGACCAGCATTGCCGGGAGTAGTCCCCAGCGGGAGAGGCAAGAGGTCCAAAAGGGGGGCATCTGGGGGAGAGGCCCCGGTTCCCGATACACCGACTGAGGAGCCAATCCCGGTTCCGAAGGAGGGGCAACCAATCCCCGTCGTAGTCACCCCTGTGAACGGGGGGGTTGGCTGCACAACTGGCAGCGTGGTTGGGGAAAGATAGTGAGGGCACCACGGCAGATGATGCCAGGGCAGTAATGAGGCAATTGCGAGAATCTAGAGAGGCTGCGAAGGCACCATGTTCTTCTGTTCCCCCACAGGCTTCGGTGGGTGAAACCGCAGCGGGCACGAGTTCGGCAGCGACTACAGCTTCTAATTTAGGTAAGCGGCTACTGCCGATTGCGGGGGAGGGGTCTGTACCCTCACGAAGGGAGAAAGTGGCTCAGCATATTCCAATTGAAGTCAAGGAAAAGATTTGGGCTGATAAGTATGTAAACATGTTTTCTTTGCTAACTGATCACTACGAGATCGAGCATGTGAAGGGTCAAAAAGAGTTTCTGCATCCGAGTGTTTGGCGCGCCAAGATGGCCGCCTTTAAGGTCGATGAGAACATAGGTAACTGGGGCAGAGCGTTTGGCATATTCACTTCAATTATGGGGGAACGAAGGCCTGAGATGTTGACCGAATTGCCTATATATCAGACACGTATTATGGAGTATTCTCAATCATATGAGGGCAATCAGTGGTTTTGCTATGATAATGTTTTTCGGAAGGCCAAGGAGCACGACCCAGCTTTGACCTGGGATTGTTACGACTCCATTTCCTGGCAAAAGATGGAGAATTCAGGCATGTTAAAGGCACCATTGTCGGGGGGTAACGGGGGTGAGTTTTCCCACCAGGCACGACTGTGGGGGGTGTGGACAGTCCTCGCATCCTGAGACCATGTGCAGAGCCAAAACGGGTGATAACGGAGGTAGGGGAAGCGCCAAACAGGTCTGAAATAGTCCGAGGGGCGCCTTTACCTACCCCGGTTGATACCATGGCAATGATTCCTTGGCTCAATGAATACCCGGATCATGTCTCCGCTGGGGTGTTGCGAGACGGGTTTTCGTATGGTTTCCGCATCCCAGTGGGGAATTTTCAGGGTAAGACGCATTGTAGGAACCAATTGTCGGTCCTGCAAAATACGGCGGTGGTACAGGTAAAGATTGGGAAAGAGGTGACTCGGGGGCGGGTTGCCGGACCATTCGACATACCACCAGTTGCTAACTTTGTTTGTTCCCCATTGGGAGTGGTCCCCAAGAAGGACCCGGGTGAGTTTAGATTAATACATAACTTGTCAGCCCCGCGAGGTCTTTCTGTGAATGATGCGATAGACCCGGGGGTGTGTTCGGTGCGGTACGCATCTTTCAATGAGGCCGTCGCCATGTTGAATCGCCTGGGGCCTGGAGCGCTGATGGCCAAATCAGACATCGAGTCAGCGTTCCGGTTGCTCCCGGTACACCCAGACGATCAGCGTCTCCTTGGTTTTATGTTTCAGGGTCGCTATTACATGGACAAATGTATGCCAATGGGATGCTCCATATCTTGTGCTTATTTTGAAAAATTCAGTTGTTTTCTGCAATGGGTATTCAGGAGAAAGACGGGGTTTCAGCATGTTTTGCATTATCTCGATGATTTTCTGTTCCTGGGGGCAGCCGGGGACCCAGAATGTGCACAGGCTTTAAAGGAATTTTGTGGTCTGATGAGTCATTTTGGTGTGCCATTGGCGCCAGGTAAGACTGTGGGGCCATCAACTTCGCTCGAGTTTCTTGGAATAGAGCTCGATTCAGAAGAAGGTTGCTTCCGGTTACCCAAAGAAAAGGTGGTGAAATTCAGGGCCTCCCTTGAAACATGTATTCGGGAGACTAAGGTGAACTTGCATCAATTGCAGCAAACTGTGGGTCAGTTGAATTTTGCCCTTAGAGTAATGCCAATGGCCCGCCCCTTTTCCCGCTCGATTGCACAAGCCATGGTCGGTCTTAAAGAGGGACACCACCGCACGAGGCTCTCGGCAGAGATTCGCCAGGACATGCGCATTTGGTTGGCATTCCTGGCGGATTTCAATGGTCGGATTGTCTGGAACAAGCCGGCGGTGTCCTCCGAGGAGCTGGGGCTGTGGACAGATTCGGCGGGGAGTATAGGTTTTGGCGCCATATTCGGTAATCAATGGTCGGCTCAAAAGTGGCCGTCATGGTGGCACGAGTGCGGGCTGACGAGTAACATTGCTTTTCTCGAACTTTTCCCTATTCTGGTGGCCCTGAAAACATGGCCTGAGGGGTTTCGGGATCACTCTGTGGTGTTCTGGTCCGATAACATGACCGTGGTTGAGTGTATCAATAGTCAGGCAGCACGTTGCAAATGGATTCTGAGATTGCTCAAGGAAATTGTGTTGTTGTGTATGCAATTGAACGTGCTCTTTAGGGCAAGACATGTACCGGGGGTACTGAACCAGGCGGCTGATGCGCTTTCTCGTTTCCGTATGCAGGCCTTCTGGGGTTTTCTGCCCACAGCGGACCCGGTGGCGGCACCCTTTCCCGAAGCTCTCTGGTCTCTCGGTGCCCCGAACTACAAAACCTCGTGGGAGAGAGTTTAGCACCCAGGACAAGGAAGGCATATGAAGGGGCGTTCCGTTCCTATTGGTCCTTTTTGGGTTCTGCTAGGGGGGAGCTTTGGGGTCAAGAGGAGTATGTCGTAAAATTTTTGCTGTCTTTATATCAGGCAGGCAAATCGGTAGCTACGGCCCAGAGGCATCGGGCCGCCTTTTCCTTTATGGCAAGGGCTCATGGGATCCAGGACCCGACAGCGTCTTTCGTTGTGCAGAAAGCGCTACGTGGGTGGCAACGCCTTGAGGGTCGCAGAGTAGATGAAAGGCACCCGATAGGTCTGGAAAGGTTGGCCCTGTTATTTTCCGTACTCCCTGCGACATGTTCATCCCAGTATGAAACAGTGTTATTCCGGGCCGCTTTTGCATTAGCATTCCATGGGGCGATGCGAGTAAGCGAACTGGTGGCAAAGAACAAGCAGGATACGGTGGGGGGACTGTGCCGAGAGCACATTCAGGTAAAGGGGGAGACGATGAGTGTCTCGTTTCTCAGGTCCAAGACCGATCAGGGTGCGATCGGGGACTGCATAGTCATACATCGGATTCCCGGATCTCCCATGTGCCCCGTTGTTTGCGTAGAGGATTATTTAGCGCAGAGGGCGGCATCATGGGGGGGGACCTTGTTGAGACACGCTGATGCCACCCCACTGACGAGGTTTCAGTTCCAGCGGGTGCTTGCAATGGCAATTTCGGCCGCGGGCTTGAACCCCGGCGAGTTTGGGACCCATTCCTTTCGGATAGGGGCTGCTACAGAGGCTACAGCCAGGGGTCTGAGTGTGGAAAAAGTGAAACAATTGGGGCGTTGGTCCTCGAATTGTTATAAAAGGTATGTGCGGTTGCACATGTTGTGAAGCCGATATCATGTACTCACGCTTCTTGTTTTTGTTTGGTTTACAGTTTCGCAAGCTTACGAGGCGGGGCGGACTGTGCAGTCGACCCGACACCTGGGAACCAGCGGTCAGAGATCACCGGCTGCGGAAAAAGTGGTGTGGGTCGTGGGCCACTCATACGTGAGGCGTGCCGCGGACGTATTCAAAGCAGGTGACATGATTCACATAGCTGGGGAATACGGGTACAGGGTGACCTTCTACGGAAGGGGCGGGCTCTGTATTGACCAGTTTCAATCCTTTTTCGAGGGTTTGTTAGGGCGGACAAGGTCACCGCCATCTATAATCATAGTGCATCTTGGGGGCAATGATTTAGTGACCACTGGTAGACGACTTCTTCTCGAGGCGATACTATCCACAGTAAGTTGGTTAGCGAGAAGGGTTCCAGGGTGCACAATTGCATGGTCCCATATGATTCCACGTAAGGTGTGGCAGGGGCGAATTCGGTGTCTGCTATAAATCATTCGGTGAAGAAAGTGAATAACAAATTGGGTAGACTGTTCCGTTCAAGTGCATTGCATTCTATTCCTCATGGTTGTATCAAGGGAGACAGTATGTATCTAGAGGATGGGGTCCATTTGTCCCGGGTGGGGAATGCGTTACTCATAGGAGACCTCGTAGCCTGGCTAAAGTGTTTACAGCATGACCTTTAGGTAGGAGTTTTGTGGGGGGTCCGGATAGCCGGTCAACTATCCGGCCTGTGGCGGTAAGGTCATGATCGGTGAGCAGTAATTGGAAGATCCCTATGGGGGGGCGTCACCCATTACGGATGGGAGCGCCCGGGGGGAGGTGGCCATTGGCCCTTCAACGGGGAGGCGGTCCCTTCTAAGGATGGGACGCCGAAAGGAAAGGGAAGGGGGTCAAGGCCCCTCCCTGGATAGGAGGGGCTACGGGCCCCTCCTGGGAATTTCCCGGGGCCAGGACATCTGCGACGGCAGATGTGGTAAGTTGTGTGGGGTGGGGAGGGGGGTCTACGCTACCTTCTAGACACCTCACACGAGTCCTCGGACAACCATAAAATGGCGTCGAGTTAATTGGGGCCCCCGTCAAGACAAGGGAAATTGGTATGTGCACATGAGGTACAGCCCTCTGTGCTGTCGCCCCTCGCAAGTGAGGGGGTATTTCTGGTTTAGGGATCTGACACCGGTTACGACCTTGCCGTTGGCCCTTAACGTTAGGATGTACAATTTCAAGTTTAAAATGTATTGGTAGGATGTTAGTTTCGGCTAGGAGAACCTTTGTATTAGAAATATGTTAAGGTTAGCCAAAACATCGTAATGTGGAAATGAAATTGTACATGATATGAAACCGTTATTTTAATGTTTTTAATTTTGTTTCATATTTTAATAAATACGGCCGGGAGGGTAACTCCCTCCCGCCTTCCAAAAGTTCAGAACTGTTTCCGGTTTCCCATCCTTGGGGATTGTGTTGAGAGGGGGTGGCGGGTATCTCAGCCATATGGAAAGGGGCGACCACTCGGTCCCCCCGAACGTATGGTGGAGTACCCCAATCCCCCCGGGAAGCCATCTTGGGCGGGAGGCGAGTCTCGGCTGGTATGCCCGAAGCGGCGTAGCCGGGGCGCGCTTTTTCCTGCCCTGGAGTGGGTTGTCCTAGACACTGAAGCCGCCAGCCACGCCCCCGGAGGCGGGCGGAGGCGGGTTTACGCCCGCCCGAAGAAGGATAAAAGGAGCAACAAGCCAAAGAAGCATCCTCTTGTTCCTGTGCTCTGAAGCTGCACCTCCCCGCTGCACGTGAGCTCGAGACGGAACGAAGAGCCATTTTTGACCCACCCACCAGCCCCTGGAGACAGCAAGCGGTTTTGAAATAAAGTTTTGATGTGCTAACTCTATTTTCTTACAGGTTGTTGTGATTAAAGTAGTGATTCAGTATGCAATAAAGTGGATAATTCCTTACAGTATATTTTATCGAATAAAGTATTTGCACCAGTGTTGATCAGTGATGTTTCAATAGTCATACTTTGAGCATCTGTTGTCTTTTAGTTTTAGTATTTCTAGTTTAATGTCGTATTTATTTCGGTCGGGCGGTAAGGTCATGATCGGTGAGCAGTAATTGGAAGATCCCTATGGGGGGGGCGTCACCCATTACGGATGGGAGCGCCCGGGGGGAGGTGGCCATTGGCCCCTCAATGGGGAGGCCAATGGCCACCCCGTTGGGTGGCCATTGGCCTCCCAACGGGGATCTGACACCGGTTACGACCTTGCCGTTGGCCCTTAACGTTAGGATGTACAATTTCAAGTTTAAAATGTATTGGTAGGATGTTAGTTTCGGCTAGGAGAACCTTTGTATTAGAAATATGTTAAGGTTAGCCAAAACATCGCAATGTGGAAATGAAATTGTACATGATATGAAACCGTTATTTTAATGTTTTTAATTTTGTTTCATATTTTAATAAATACGGCCGGGAGGGTAACTCCCTCCCGCCTTCCAAAAGTTCAGAACTGTTTCCGGTTTCCCATCCTTGGGGATTGTGTTGAGAGGGGGTGGCGGGTATCTCAGCCATATTGTTAGATGCTGGAGAGTCAATCTGGGAAGAAATCCACGAGACACCTGCTAAGTGCCCTATACTTGCGTAACTTCAGAAGGAAGCCCAAGAAAAGATCAGCAAGTTAGTTGTTGGAAGTATAGACTGCTGTATAAAAGCCTGTGAAACCAGAGCTCGGTACTAGCAAGTGTCTAATGGTTCTACTAGTACACAGGAGTTCATGAAGCGCTCTTAGCAGAACACTTGGGCTTTAGAGCAGCAATTCAGAAGGTTTGTGTTTTGGCCATCTGTGAGGCTTACATTTGAATGGGTGTGAATTGACAATGTCCAATGGCCCCTCCCACACAGACCCCTGGCATAGGAGAACAAGTATATCCTGTTTTTAGTGCATCATGCTACAAATTATCCAGTGAAGATGCCTCTAAGGAGCAGGATTGCAAAGGTGGGATATAGGGTTATGCTGGGAATCTTTTCTACAGTTGGATTTTCTAACCATATGATTAATGAGTACTGGACCAATGTTTTCTCCTTATGCATCAGAGAGATATGGGGTAAAGCTGGTGTGATCTACCACTTCTGCATGGCATACAACTGACAAATATGTAAATGGACATATTCAATTAGACGCTTATGAGCTTGATTGAAACTCTGCCTGCAAGAAATGGAGGAAGTGAGATTTTCTTCTGTTGTGCCTCTTCTTTGCTTATAAAGAATTAACTCATGCAGAGGTAGGTTTGTATTCCCTTTGAACTTCTGTTTGAGTACATACTGGGCGACCCATTCACCTTCTTAAAAGTGGAGAAAAATCAGTCACATCACATCAGAATGATATGGTGGATTCCTGACTGGCCTCAGGAATTTGGGGCCAGATATATGATCATTGTAAATTGTGCCTTGCAAATTGCGCTCAATTGCGAGTCGCAAATTGCGAGTCGTAATTTACAATGTACTACAGTGTCAGAGACACTGATTGCGATTCCCAATTGGGTCGAAAATGTGAGGCTCAT
Organism: Lissotriton vulgaris; assembly: GCF_964263255.1. Taxonomy (NCBI): domain Eukaryota; kingdom Metazoa; phylum Chordata; class Amphibia; order Caudata; family Salamandridae; genus Lissotriton; species Lissotriton vulgaris. The sequence continues at coordinate 147,809,521 of NC_141695.1, read as the reverse complement.
GCATATTAATGAGCCACTCGCAATTTGCCACCCCATTGGGAATGGCAGGCCCTCCCAGGTATGGTGGCCTGCTGGGCTCAGCAGACCACCATTTCTGAGACTGCTTTTAAATAAAGCAGTTTTCATTTTTTAATGCAGCCCATTTTCCTCAAAGGAAAATGGGATGCATTTTAAGAAAGAAAAATTAACGCTTTCATTTAATTTTTTAAGGCTAGATAGTGGTCCCTGGGATCACTGGCTGCTCCTAAAAAAAAAATATTTTTGCCTGCATTTGCAAAGGGGAAGGGGTCCCCTGGAGACTACATTGAATGTTTTACCACCCGCTTGAAGAGGGCTGTAAATTGCGAGTGTTTTGCAACCGCAATTGTGATTGCATAACATTTGTACATAGCTTTGCGGTCACTATTTGGAAGCGAACGCCCCTTCCTAATAGCAAGTTGCTAAACACTATTTTGCGAGTCACAATTTATTTGCAACTCACCTAAATAGTGTTTGTACATTGGCCACAGGTATTTAACATGCACAAACAGGTCGCAAACCCGTTTGCACATGCTAAATACCGTTGTACATCTTGCCCTTGGTCATATAATGTGAGTCAGGCAAAGAAAAACTTGCACTCAAAACAAAAGCTGATGAAGGAATGGTTTGATCTTAAAGATATGATGGCAGGGAAAATACACAGTAATTATCATGACTATGGCAGGGAAAGTTGAGGAAGACAGGGATCCTCTTTTGAACCTGCTGCTTAGTGAAATTGTATTTTCTTGCTGACTCCAGGATTGACACTTGTCTGTGTCCATAAGATAGTCACAGGAAATAGTCTGCCAGTGAGTGAAAGCAAGACTTACCAGATGTATTAAGGTCTAACTAGCCAATATGTTGGACTTGGGGGTGAGTGAGTGACCCTCTAGTCTTTGGGTAAGTGGGTAAGCCTAGTAGTGTTGATGCCCAGGCAATGTTGCACAGTCAAGTCAAGTCAAGTCAAGTCAGAAATTTATATAGCGCGCTACATACCCATAGGGTCTCAAGGCGCTTGAGGAAGGGGGGAAATTACTTGTCGAATATCCAAGTTTTAAGTTGCTTTCTGAATGCTAGGTGGTTATGAGTAAGGCGAAGGTGAGTGGGAAGAGAGTTCCAGGTTTTGGCTGCCAGGTAGGAGAAGGATCTACCTCCCATGGTGGCCTTGTTGATGCGAGGAACAGTGGCAAGGGCTTGGTTGGAGGATCGTAGCTGACGGGAGGGGGTGTAGAAGGACAGTCGTGTGTTGAGGCATTCGGGTCCAAGTTCGTAAAGTGCTTTGTGTGCGTGGGTTAAGAGGCGGAAGGTAATCCTCTTATTTACGGGGAGCCAGTGGAGGTTTTTCAGGTGACCAGAGATGTGTTCTTTACGCGGGATATCAAGTATGAGCCTGGCTGAGGCGTTCTGGATGCGTTGGAGTTTTTTCTGGAGTTTTGCGGTGGAACCGGCGTATAGGGTGTTTCCGTAGTCCAGGCGACTCGTGACCAGTGCGTGAGTGACCGTTTTTCTAGTTTCGGTGGGGATCCAGCTAAATGTTTTTTTGAGCATGCGAAGAATGTTGAAGCAGGATGATGAGACAGCGTTGACTTGTCTGGTCATTGAGAGTGAGGAGTCCAGGATGACGCCCAGGTTCCGTGCGTGGTCCGTCGGGATGGGTGCTGTTCCCAGGGCCTCTGGCCACCAAGAGTCGTCCCAGGCGGAGGGGGAGGTACTCAAGATAAGGACTTCTGTTTTGTCTGAATTCAGTTTCAGACGGCTGTGCTTCATCCACTCGGCTACTTCTTTCATTCCTTCGTGTAAGTTGTTTTTGGCGGTGTTGGGGTTCTTGGTGAGTGAGAGGATCAGTTGGGTGTCGTCAGCGTAGGAGATGATGTTGAGATTGTGTTGGCGAACGATGGCTGCGAGGGGGCTCATGTACACGTTGAAGAGGGTGGGGCTGAGTGACGATCCTTGCGGCACGCCGCAGATGACTTCAGAGGCCTCTGATTTGAATGGAGGGAGGTGGACTCTCTGAGTTCTTCCGGTGAGGAACGAGGTGATCCATTCCAGTGCTTTTCCTTGGATTCCGATGTTACTGAGGCGCTGTAATAGGGTGCTATGGCAGACTGTGTCGAAGGCTGCGGAGAGGTCAAGGAGGATGAGGGCGACAGTTTCTCCATTGTCCAGTAGGGTTCGAATGTCATCTGTTGCTGCGATGAGTGCGGTCTCAGTACTGTGTTTGGCTCGGAATCCGGACTGTGAGGGGTCGAGGGATTTGTTGCTTTCGAGAAAGGCGGCAAGCTGGTTGTTGACAGCTTTCTCGATGACTTTGGCCGGGAAAGGAAGGAGCGAGATGGGGCGGTAGTTTTTGAGTTCGTTGGGGTCAGCTGTGGGTTTTTTCAGAAGGGCGCTGAGTTCTGCGTGTTTCCAGCTTTCCGGGAAGGGGGCGGAGTTGAGGGAGCAGTTGATGACGTCTCGGAGGCGTGGTGCTATGATGGAGTCTGCTTTGTTGAAGATGTGGTGAGGGCATGGGTCAGTTGGGGATCCTGAGTGGATGAAGTTCATCAGGCGGATGGTGTCCTCAGTGGAGATTGGGTTCCAGTCGTTAAGGATGTTCAAGGGGGGAGGAGGTCCTGCAGAAGGTTGGGTGGGTAGGTCTTCGGGTCGGTTGTCGAAGCTGTTGTGGATGTCTGCAATTTTGTTGTGGAAGAAGGAGGCTAGGGAGTCGCAGAGGGCTTGAGAGGGGGTGATGTCGTTGGAGTTGGCTGATGGGTTGGTAAATTCTTTGACGATGTTGAATAACTCCTTGCTATTGTGGGCGTTGTTATCTAGTCGGTCTTTGAAGGCGGCTTTCTTGGCAGACCGGATTAGTTGGTGGTGTATGCGGGTGGCGTTTTGAAGGCGTCCCTGGTGCTGGTATTTGGGTCTTTTTTCCATGCTTTCTCGAGGGAGCGACAGAGTTTCTTGGATTTCTTAAGATCATCGTTGAACCAGGAGGCCTTCTTGCTGCTTAGTTTGTTTTGATGTCTTTTCAACGGTGCTAGGATGTCGGCGCTTTTGGATAGCCATTGGGTGAAGTTAATGGCTGCTTGGTCGGGGTTTGAGGAGTGGACAGGAGGGATTTGGAGGAGCGATGAGGAGATCTGGTCGATGGTGAGTTTGTTCCAATTTCTACGCAGGGTGGGTTGAGGGTGGTAGTGGATTGTGGGCTTCTTGTAGAAAACGTGAACGCAGCTGTGGTCCGTCCAGTGAAGAGCTGTGGTGTGGCTGAATGAGACGTATTTGCTGGAGGTGAAGATAGGGTCGAGTGTGTGACCTGCAATGTGGGTGGGGGAAGTGACAAGTTGTTTGAGTCCGAGGTTTGCGAGGTTGTCCAGAAGGGTGGTGGCGCTGTTGTCATTGCTCTTTTCCAGGTGAACATTGAGGTCACCCAGTAGGATGTAGTCCTCGGAGGGGAGGGCGTGTGGGGTGATGAAGTCAGCGATGTCGTCATTGAATTGCGCCCGGGGGCCCGAGGGCCGGTAGAGAAGGGTGCCTCTAAGTGTGGTTTTGGGGTCGGTGTGGATCTGGAAGTGAAGGTGCTCGGCGCTGGCAAGGTTGTCATCTGAGCTGGTTGAGATGCGAATGGAATTCCTATGGACGATGGCGATGCCTCCTCCTGTGTGCTTGACGCGGTCCTTACGGATGATCTTGTATCCTTCTGGGATGGCGATGGTGATGTCTGGGGCTGATGAGGCGTTCATCCATGTTTCTGTTAGGAAGGCGATGTCCGGTGAGATGGTGTCTAGTAGATTCCAGAGGTCGATGGCGTGTCTGTGGACTGAGCGGGTGTTGAGCAGGATGCATTTTAGGTGGTTGGTGTCGGGTCTCTGTGTCGCGTTGGTGGATGAGGAGTAGGTTTTGGTGCCGTCGAACTTGCAGGAGTTGAATGAGAAGGGTCCATGGGTGTAACCAGGAGCGGCTTGGGCGCAGTTGGGGGAGCGGGTGGAGTTAAGGGCTTATATGTGGAATAGAAGGCACTCAATGAAATCAATAAGATAGATGCATCCCTGATCCTCAGAGAGATTGCCCATTCTGAGGTATATATGTATATATATATATATATATATATATATATATATATATATATATATATATATATTCACTGAAAAAACCATAGGTTATAGACCATATATAGTTAGGGATTAGCATTTAAAAAACCTTATTTTATTTGCACAAAACCATTGAAATTCCATATATAGTTAGTTACACTAACTATATATCGCGGACCCGCAATCCACTGCTAATGATGTCACATATTACATCATTCATGACATGGTCAGTGACATCACTGATGACATCACTGATGACATCTCAAATGACATCACTGATGACATCACTGATGACATCACTGATGACAACACCCAGTGACTGTATGTTTCTGTAAAGTTAAAATATGTCTTACATATTGAAGAATGAGTGGATGTATAAGTGTCTGGATGAAGGATTTAGTAGGTGCATGACTGACTGTATGAGAGAATGATTAAATGTGTCTCATTGAGTGTATGGGTTAGTGATTAAAGTGTCTTAATTTGGCAATCATTATTTATGTTGTTCTGTAAACTGCTGCATGTTTAAATCAGTAGCTATATCAGTAACTATATGGGTTATTGAATGGTTGCCCAAGTATTTGTATGGGAGACTGAGTATGTGTGTGGGTGGCTGGGAGGTGTATAACTCTGTGCATAGATGTGTGAGCAGTTGATTCCCTAGGTGTATGGGTTCAAAAGTGCATGTAGAAACAGCTGTATGGACAGTTGACTGTGTGCATGAGTATATTGGTGAGTGAATGGATATCTCAGTGCTACATGTCAAAGTAAGTACATATGTAAAACACACTCCATGTGAGAGTTGACATATATAAATAACTGAACATAAGAGCCAGTGAATGTGTGAGTGGCTGTATGAATCATTGTGAACTTGTATCAAGGATTGTATAAGAGAGTAAATATGTGTTACTATATGTTTGAATAAGTAAGGTGTTTATAACTGTATAGTTGAGGAAATGGAGATGTGATTGATTCTTTGCATGACTGACTAGGTGTGTGAGTAACTCCATGGATGTGTGACAGTCTGTGAGTGCCTGTTTACACTGAGTGTATCTAAGGTTATATTAGAGTCTGAAGATGTATTATCACATAAATGATATCATCAGTGATGTAATCAGTAATGTCAAATGAGATGTCAGTGATGTCATCAGTGATGTCATTTGAGATGTCATCAGTGATGTCATCAGTGATGTCATTTGAGATGTCATCAGTGATGTCATCAGTGATGTCACTGACCATGTCATGAATGATGTAATATGTGACATCATTAGCAGTGGATTGCGGGTCCGCGATATATAGTTAGTGCAACTAACTATATATGGAATTTCAATGGTTTTGTGCAAATAAAATAAGGTTTTTTAAATGCTAATCCCTAACTATATATGGTCTATAACCTATGGTTTTTTCAGTGAATTTTCAAGGTTTTGTAAATGCAAATTCCTAACTATATATGGTCTATAACCTATGGTTTTTTCTTTGAATTTCATTGGTTTTTTAAAAGCTAATATCTATAGCTGTAAAATATATTCTTTATTAAGTGACGTATCACGTAGCCCGTGAGACGCCTCATGATGCATCGCATAACCGTGACGTATCGTCTCTGCAGCGCAAACCAAACCCAAAACGTAAGCGCGCCAGAACACGCTTAAAGATATATATATATTTTTTTAACCTTAATTAGACAAACTCCACACGTGCACATATCACAAACGTTCAAAAAACACAATATGTCGGACTCCCGTTACGCTGCCGGTTAGCTGCCCGGTTAACGTACCAGGAAGCACCTTTACCGCGAAAAATCGCAATTTTTTTTTTCTTATGCCCCGCAGGGAACTTTAATAGCCCCCTCATCAATCCTAGGGGTTCAGGAGGGGTCTGCCTTACCCCTTTCATTCATTTACACCTTTTTTTTCCCACCTCTTGTCTCTCGATCCTACCGAGAGACAAGATGGCGGCCGCTCCGGACTGTTTACAATGTTGACAGCCAATCAGCTACTCCTCAGACTCCCGTTACACTGCCAGTTAGCTTCCCGGTTAGCTGCCCGGTTAGCTGCCCGGTTCGCGTACCAAGACGCGTATCTACGGCGAAAAAATCAGATTTTTTTTTTTTTTTTTTGGGCCCCGCGTGGCTTTATAATATCCCCCTCATCAATCCTATGGGGTCAGAAGGGGTCCACCTTGCCCTCTTTCCTTCATTTCCCCCTTTGTTTTGGTCTCCTCTTGTCTCTCGATCCTACCGAGAGACAAGATGGCGGCCGCTCCGGACTGTTTACAATGTTGACAGCCTATCAGCTACTCCTCAGACTCCCGTTACACTGCCGGTTAGCTTCCCGGTTAGCTGCCCGGTTCGCGTACCAAGACGCGTCTCTACGGCGAAAAAATCAGATTTTTTTTTTTTTTTTTTTGGGGCCCCGCGTGGCTCTATAATATCCCCCTCATCAATCCTAGGGGGTCAGAAGGGGTCTACCTTGCCCCCGTTCCTTCATTTCCCCCTTTGTTTTGGCCTCCTCTTGGCTCTCGATCCTACCGAGAGACAAGATGGCGGCCGCTCCGGACTGTTTAGAATGTTGACAGACACCGGAGAGCCAATCAGCTTCGCTTCGCAAAGTTCCGATACGCGAAATGTACGCGAACCGGAGCGCAGCCCGGAGCGCTGTTACAGATATATATCTTGTTTTAAACGTTAATTTCTCAAAATCCACTGAAGCACATATATTGAGACCTAGCAAAGGCACATCGGGCTAACAGTCCCTACAATTTTGCCAAGTTTCGTGGAAATCCATTCAGCCGTTCGGGCTAAAAGTGAGGCCAACCGCCCTATGGAAATTAACATGGGAAAAACGCGTTTTGGGACCCCCCTTTTTTCTCGGCCCCCCCCTTGACGAACCCCCCCCAAATTATCAGGGGCTGCTCAGAAACAAAATGTGCCATTTTCCTGAAAATTTCAGCCAATTCCGTCCACAAACGCCAAAGTTATTAGGCATAGAATTTTCAAAAGTTCCATAGAGAAAAAATCCTAACTATATATACCTACTGGCGACCGCCAGTAGGTAATATATATATATATATATATATATATATATATCCTACTGGCAGTCACCAGGAATTAGTTATAGTTAGGATGTAGTTTCCATAGGAAGAACATTCTTTGTTTTGCCAATAACGTAGGCGTCATTTGACGTATCTTTGTGAAATGTTTAAAATTAGTTTGATGCTCACTTCAGCCAGTCTTGATAATTTCCGAGTGATCTGTCAAGCAGGGGCCGAAAAAAAAGGGGGGTCCAAAACCATACTTTTGACATGTTGATTACCATAGGAACTTTAGACCAGGCTATAGCCCAAACTGCTGAACGGAACTACACCAAATTTGGCAGAAAGGTAGCTGCTGGTCAAGAAATCAACTTTTGTTAAATTGTATAAATCTGTTCAGTAGTTGTGGAGTTATTTAAAGCCTTTTCAGCCGTAGAACTGGGGACACGAAGGATCGAAGATTTTTAAGAAAACAAAGCCGGGGCTCCTACACTTTGTTTCAAATCAGCCCCTGTGATGGGCCCGTTACTTGGCACATTTATAATTATAGGAGAGGGTGCATAGGCCCCCATCTTGGGGCTTACTAATGTCCCGGGGAGAACCACCTTCTTCTGAACTTCTTTTTAAAAAAAATGTGTGCCCCTGGGACCCCCACCTCCCAAGGCGTATTATGTTTTAATCGGGGAGCACCTTGGCCCCCCTGTCAATGGGGACTGAAGCTTCTCTGGGGCTTTGTGTTTAGTAAATGCGGGGGCTGGACAAACCCCTGCATCCCCGGGGGCTAATACCTGAGTGAGTGGGTGCATGTATATGGGTGAGTCTGTGAGTGATATGTGAGTCTCAGAGTATATGAGTGAGAGACCGAGTATAAAAGTCTCTAAGAGGGTGTGTGACTGAATGTGTCAGTGACTGTTTTAGTGTGTGAGTGGGTGTATGAGTTTCTGAGCAGATCTATGACAAGTTGTATGAGTGTCTCAATGGGTCTGTCAGTGGGTGTTTGAGTGTCTCAGTGGGCCTGTGAGTCCATACAAGAGTGTTTGAGGGAGTCTTTGAGTGGGTGCATGAGTATCTGAGTGGGTCTCCGAGTAGGTGCATGAGTACCCAGATGGGTCTGTGAGCGGGTATAGGAGTCATCTCCAAGTAGGTATGAGACTGTACGTGTGTCTCTGAGTGGGTCTGTACATGGGTGCCTCACTCTCCAAGTGAGTCTCTAAGTATATGCATGAGTACCTGAATGCGTGTGTGAGTGCGTATGTGGAAAGGTGTATAAGTGTTGTGAATATCATGCAGAAATAACATAACTTGTGTCACTAGCATCCCCATTTCTCAAAGATTGGGTCAGAGTACCTCTACCCTTATGTTAGCTTTCACAGAAATGTTTAGCCCCCGGGAACCGTTCCCGATCGATAAATGGCAGTAGCAACTTTCTGTTTAGGTTGCGGCCAGCCAAAAAGAGCACTTCCGATGGAGCTCACATTTGCGATTTACCACTGATTCACATATAAATATCAGGGACACCAGTGAAACAGCCGTGAAATATCAAAGACCAGAGATATCACTATATAGTTCGGTTTCATTTCTCAAAAACTATTGAATGGATTTGCATCAAATAACAAAAAGCATAATCTGCATAACAACATCTACCCTTCTTCCAAATTTGGTGTAATTCCCTGCAGTGGCTAAGGCTCTAAGTTTGACAAGGCATTCCTATGGGAAATAACATTTCAAACACACCCTTATTTTGAGCCCCTATTTCTCTGTCCCTACCGGACAGATCACCCCCAAACTTTCCATGATGCACAGAACCAACTTTGACACTTTTGGGGGAACATTTCATGCAGATTGGTCAAACGATGCCAAAGTTATAGGTAGGCACATCCAAAACTGTTTCCCTATGGAAACTAGGACCTAACTATAATTACATACTGGCAACTGCCAGTGGGTTATGTGTGTGTGTGTGTATACATAAATGTAGCTAAAGAGCTTATTTTCTCCCCCATATATATATATATATCTACTTTACCAGTAGAGCCTTTTAGAATTGTCTTGGGCTTTTGCAATCAACACAGGGATCTGCGTAAAATTATAAACAGAAATTGGCCAACAATACTAAAGGATGCCACAATTGGAAGTTTGCTTCCAAACAAGGCATCCATCACGTACAGTCGTGCTCCCTCAATGAAAGACAAATTGGTGGATACGAGTCCTGAAGTGCTGGATAAATCATCTTGGTGGCAGACCAACAAAGGGTTCTTCAAGTGTAAAACTTGTAAGGCCTGTACACATGGCATTAACAAAAAGACCTTCAGGGATGGTTTTGGCAACAAGGACCATCTAATTAGCAAGGTCCAATTTCCAATTTAAAACATTTATAGAGCGCAACGTTCACCGTACGGTTTCTTGGCGCTAGTGGAGGGTCCAGCAACTGAGAGTGAAGTGAACCTGTCGTAGGGGAAGGAGGGGCCAGTTACACAGAGAAGGCCTGTTTGAACAGGAACGTTTTTAGGTCTTTGCGGAAAGAGACATACTGAGTGGCAGAACGAAGGTGGTCGGGGAGAGAGTTCCAGAATGTGGGAGCCAAGGTAGAGAAATTGGCTCCACCCCACTTTTTACGTTTGAAACGTGGGATTTGCAGGAGAGACTTGGAAGAGGAACGAAGGTCTCCGATCGGGACGTATTCATTTATCAGCGAGGAAATGAAGGCGGGGGCAGTGCCCTGGCGGGCCTGAAAAACCATACAGCCGGTTTTAAAGAGGGAGCGTTCCTTAACAGGTAGCCAGTGAAGCTCCTTGAGGAGGGGTGTGGAGTGGTGGAAACGTGGGAGACCATAGACCAACCGGGCCGCCTGGTTCTGGACCATCTGGAGCCTCCGCAGGCTGTATGCTGGGATGCCGTTGTACAGGGCATTGACATAATCCAGCCGCGAGATCACCAGCGCGGCCATGATCAACTTAAGTGCCAGGGGGGAAAAGAAACGGGAGACGGTGCGGATGGTTCGAAGGGTGAGGAAACAGGAAGAGATTACAGAGCTAATTTGTGAGTGGAGGGTGAGTTGGTTGTTCATTTTGACACCCAGTGTTTTGACTGTAGTTGAAGGAGTGGGGGGGGGGACCAAAAGAGGAGGGCCAGAAGAGAGAGTTCCAGGGACTGGAAGAACCACCGGTGAGAACCAACTCGGTTTTATCCGGGTTCAACTTGAGATGGTTGTAGTTCATCCAGTCCCTGATGAAAATTATAATAGACTGGAAGTTTGAGGCAGAAAGGGGAGAAGAGGACAGGTCAATGATGAGCTGGAGGTCATCCGCAGAGTTGTACACGGTGACCTCCAGCTGCTGAAGTGCGAAAATGAGAGGGAAGATGTAAAGGTTGCACAGTAAGGGGGAAAGAGAGGAACCCTGGGGAACACCATTGGTGACTTGAAGTGAGGTGGTCGTGAAGTCTCCCAGCCGAACCGCCTGGGTGCGGACCCTCAGGAAGGAGGATAGCCAGACCAGGGCTGATCCCTCAATTCCAGCCGCCTTGACACGGGACAGTAAGATGGTGTGGTCCACCGTGTCAAAGGCGGTGGAGAGGTCGAGGAGCACCAGCGCCTGGTGTTTGTTGTGATCCATGCCCTTCCTGAGGTTGTCTAGGACCGACACCACGACTGATTCGGTCGAGTGCCTGGGGCGGAAGCCGGCCTGGCGGGAGGCCAGACCCCCATTTGCCTCTACGTGGGCGCTGAGTACCGAGGTGACATGGCGCTCAAGCACCTTGCCCAAATAGGGCAGCAGGGAAATGGGGCGGTAGTTGGCAGAGATGGACGGGTCAGCGCCAGGCTTCTTTAGAATGGGCACTATGGTGGCTGATTTGAGCGCGGGGGTCACCACTCCCTGCGTAAGGGAACTATTGAGGAAAGTAATGGGGGTTCGGGACAAGAGGAGTAAATTTGTTGCAGGATTCATGCCGGACAGATGTCTGCCGGAGAACCCGATTTTACTTTGGGGAGTGTCTCCAAGAATACTTCCTCAGTGAGGGGGGGAATGGAGGTAAGATGGCATTGAATAGTGGGAGGGGAAGGATCAACAAAGGCAGACGAGGGGAGGGGTATGTTGGCCTTGATGGTTGCGATCTTGTCCAGAAAGTAGGTGTTTAGTTGGTCACACAGGGGCTGGGATGGGGGGATTTGGGGTGAGGCTCTGTCGGAAAAGGCTAGGTCGTTCACTATACCGAAAATCTCCCTAGGTTTATTTTCGGCTGTCGTTATTTTAGTTGAGAAGTAGATGGTTTTGGCGGCTAGGATTGCTTTTTTATATTCGGTAAGTAATGTGAGGTAATGAGTTTTTAGTGAGGGGCAATAATTTTTTCTCCATTTCCTCTCTGCTTGCCGTACGGTCAGTTTTAGCTCTTTTAGGTGGTCGTTGAACCACCTGTTGGAGTCCTTGGGTCGTCGGATGGAAATACGACGCAGAGGAGCCACTGAGTCACAACCTCCAGCCAGCCAGGTATTGATAGCGATGGCTTGAGAGTCAGATGAAAGTCCAGAGAGGGTCGGAATGGAGTTCCGAAGCAGGGAGGTCAAGGAGGGAAGATTAACTCTGTTCCAATTCTGCGCCCAGGTGTTTTTGGCGTGTGGGTTGAGAGAAATGGAGAAAAAGATAAGGGCATGGTCGGACCAGGGACAGGGAGATACAGACGCCGGGGAGACAGGAAGATTGAGGGACCAAGACAGAATTTGCCATCCATACCCTGCAATGTCCATGTGCCCTACGTTATGTCGGGAGTACTAAACTCCTGGTTCATAAACGAATATTACAGCACCTTAGGGCCATTACAAACCAGGACAACACGTATCCCGTAGCTAGACATTTTAGGGAATTCCATTAGAGCAATATTAATCAGCTACAGTACTATGTTATTGACTCTATTTGTGCCAGCAGAAGGGGTGGCAATAGAGAGGCCCAGTTGAGGAAGCTTGAAACCAAATACATTCTTCAGCTTGATACCAAGCAACCTAAGGGTCTGAATCTGACAGAGGATATGTATACATGTTTACACTGAGGCCCCCAAGCTTAGAATTTTTTGTTCCGTTATGTGGTATTGTTGTATTATATACATTTTAAATGGTTTTTAACTTTTTGATAGTTATTTATTGTTTTATATGCATCAATACTTATGAACTTGGCTTACTGTATTGCACTTTCTAGTACTGTACTGCATATTTTGCACACATGCCATTAATCAGGGAGTTCTATAAAAGCACTTGCTCTGTTTTCCGAATTTCCCTTATTTTTCGTCCAATATGTCTTGCCCTCATGAAATTGATGTGATGTGTAGTGGACTGTTAATGGAGTAAACCAGCAGTGGGGTCAGTCCCTCTGGGATCAAGTCTGGGCTCAGTCTGATCCAGAGGAACCAGTCCAGAAATATTCAGTCTCATTTTTTCTTAACCAACACTTTGCACTAATACACTTTATTATACAAGCACCTTTGGGTACATGTCACTGTGCTGGAATTCATATAAGGGGATTTATCCCGTGATTGAACATGCTCAAGACTAGTAACTTAACTTATGAATCAGAGAACTATGGTATAGATATTATTACACATGGGCTCTATGTTTCTATTTGGCATTATATTGCACATATTTATGTAATATACAGGGAATCATTATTTTAGATATAAATGTTTTAATGTACTTTAACATATACTTTTATCCCCTACATATGCCATTATTTAATCGTATTTTTTTACAATGTTTTTAACACGATGTATTAATTGTTGACTAGTCTGTTTTCTATATCCATCCCATGTGACGTAATCACTATGTGGCACTAGCACTTTAAAAGTAGACTTGCACTATTATCACGTTGTCATGTGATCAAGGCTCGAATGAGCAGAAACGTTATGGTGACAGCACCTGAATAAACCAGCATCCGACAATTTGGTGGTCCGTGTCTGTTCTTGCCCCGCGTCTGGGGAAAGTGTCAGCGTGTGGGGAACGGAGTTCTTCATATATATATATATATATAATTCAAAAGGCTTCTTTCCTTGTGGGAAATGCAAGGCCTGTATGAACAGTAGCAATGTCTCCACCTATAAAGTGGCAGGTCTGATGAAACCTAAGGAGATCAAGAAATTAATGAACTGTTTAACAGAATTTACTGTGTACTGCCTCTTGTGTTCATGCCAATTGTAATATGTGGGGAGCACAATTCACCCGACTAAACAAAGGATTTTGGAACATATGATGGCAATCATTAACAAAGATACCACCTACCCAGTGTCGAGACATTTTGAATCTCATCATCAGAGTAATAGGAATTTGTTGAAATTCTTTTGGCTAGACCATGTACCTCAAGAAGAGCGAGGGTAGAATAGAGAACTTAAGCTGAGGAGACTGGAATCTAGATATATAATAGATTTACAAACAAAAAACCTCATTAGGTCTGAATGTCAGTGTAGAATTGGTGGTTCACTTTTAGAACAGAATTAGATTCAAATTTGTTTCACCTCTAGGATAGAATGGCAGATAATATCTATCTCAATTGAGATACTAGCCCATCTAGGGCAAAATAGAAAATAGAGTGAGAGCTTTGACATAGGAAGGTATTGAATGTCCATTCAGGGCGAGATCTTCAATGTGATCAATATATTTATAATAAGACTCAGAAATCGGGCAAAGTGTAATAAATTAATCAATTTCTTAAATATAGGTCTGCTCTGAACATAGCATCATAGGACCATGCACAATATGATTATCAATGGTTCAACTTCTCAATAGGAGCAGTAAACATATACTCCTAAAAGCAATAGAATATGTAAAAGCATAAGTATTGCATTACATTTCACAGAATCAATTTTTTAAAAATGCCACAAATACAAAATGTTTGAATAACAAGTTGTATGCACTGAAAATGAATTGTAACAAAGATGAATGTTAATGTTACAAGATGGCGCTGATGCTTAACTCAGTTTACTATATTTAGTGACATATTCGGTGGCCTTTGCCGTACAAGTCAGAGGCCACCGAAGTCATCTGCGGCGTCCTTCAAGGATCCTCGCTGAGCCCCACCCTCTTCAACGTCTACATGAGCCCCCTCGCGGCCATCGCACGCCAGCACAACTTCAACATCATCTCCTACGCTGACGACACCCAGCTGATCCTCTCCCTGACCAACGACCCCGCCGCCGCCAGAGCCGACCTTCACGGAGGGTTGAAACACGTAGCCGAGTGGATGACGACCAGCCGCCTGAAACTGAACTCAGATAAGACGGAGGTCCTCATCCTGGGCTCCTCGCCCTCCGCCTGGGACGACTCCTGGTGGCCCCCCGCCCTGGGCACCGCACCCAAACCGACAGACCACGCACGGAACCTGGGCGTCATCCTGGACTCCTCCCTCTCCATGACCAGACAAGTCAACGCCGTCTCCTCGTCGGGCTTCAACATCCTGCGCATGTTACGGAAGATCTTCCGGTGGATCCCCACCGAGACCAGGAAGACGGTCACCCAGGCCCTCGTCACCAGCCGACTGGACTACGGCAACGCCCTCTACGCCGGGACCACCGCCAAGCTCCAGGAGAGACTCCAGCGGATCCAGAACACCTCAGCCAGACTCATCCTCGACATCCCACGACACAGCCACATCTCCGGACATCTGAGAGACCTGCACTGGCTCCCCGTCAACAAAAGAATCACCTTCCGTCTCCTCACCCACGCACACAAAGCCCTACACGATCAAGGCCCGAGCTACCTCAACAACCGCATCAACTTCTACGCTCCCAAACGCCATCTCCGATCAGCCAGTCACGCCATCGCCGCCATCCCCCGCATCTGAAGAACGACAACAGGAGGAAGGTCCTTCTCCTACCTGGCCGCCAAGACCTGGAACTCCCTCCCGACCGACCTACGCCTGACCCAAGACCACCTCTCCTTCAGGAAGAAGCTCAAGACCTGGCTGTTCGAGCAGTAGCAGCACCCCCTCCCCCCCCCCCCCAAGCGCCTTGAGACCCTCCGGGTAAGTAGTGCGCTCTATAAATGTCTTTGATTGATTGATTGATAGCAAAACTCTGAGCACTACAATCAGGCAGGCCTGATTGTGATAGGTTAGGCAATGACGTCAGATAAGCAACAAGCAGACCCCATATGTCTTTTGAGTGGGAAGATGCACACAACTCCTCCGCATATATCTCTAACTGTTCTTTACTGTACACCATGTGATCTATCCAGTGCTGTAGTTTAGGAGATTATTTTCTGTCCAAATTCATGGCCACTCCTCTTTTAGCAAGCAGTAAGGCTACAACTACAAATCTAGGACTCGGTGGCTGCAGAATTCTCACAAGGCCAAGTAGGCAAAGCTGGGAGTTGTTGGAAATAGAATCTGATACCATGGTCTACAGGGCATCTGTCACCTCATTCCAAAAGTGATTTACCAGTGGGCACACCCAGGCCACATGCAGAAAATCCTCCCACATAATCCTATATCGAGTGTATTTTGCATCCATCCACAGTCTGTATCTATGTAGTCTAACAAGTATATAATATGTTTGTTGTAAAAACTTTTTTTTTTTTGGCGTTCAACTGTTTATTGCATCTTTCATACGGTACATCGCTTTTGCACCTACAACCCTGGGGTCGGTAGCATGTCAGTTGTGGTGATAATAAGGTATTTAACGGATTGAGACAGCCTCGTTACCGACAGCCCGGAGGTCCGGTGGCGTTGGGTATTAATATTTGTTACGCACTATGTACCGTGTGCAAAACATATCAGACATGGCATTACAGTAGAACCTTTTTTAAGATTTTCATGTATAAACATACTTGAAATTTAGTTAGATTTTTTCCAAAAGAAATACAAAAAGAAAGAGAAGTATACAAATGCAATATAAAATGACGTTTCATAAGGTGTCGCTCTAGTCACAATCACTAATAGTACAATCATTTAAACATACTCAAATTGCACGGCCAAGATAGGGATAAAGGTCCACAGTGGGGGGACATATCTACTTTAAGCACTTAAGGCAACATTACCACTCAGCGTTCCCATCTGAGCATGGACAAAACGGCCGGCAAGGCGCCTGGCCAAAGGGGGGGGAAATCCCACAAAGTGTGTGTTTATCAAAATGATCAACATTGGGGTATCCTCACAGCCCTCAACCAATACCCTCCGGGGCCATTGCAGGTGTAGGGGTGTGTTGACTATCTCAATGGTGCCTGCTATATATTCGCGGTATGGGCCCCAGATGTCGACCGGTCTGGATGTGGCAGGGACCATGTCTGAGTATTCGGTACTGTTGAGATTGCAGTGTGCCATGCTCTGGAGCCAGGAGCTGTGTAGTGGGGGTCGTCAGTCGCACCATCTCAGTGCAACTTCTCGTTTGGCTAGCAGAAAACCCAGGGCCGCCAGTCTGCGCACTGACTTTGGAAATTCAGCCACATATCCCAGGAGAGCGATCTCCGGGATTGGGGCCAGGGTTAAGTGAAGCATGGAACTGAGTGTGCTGTGTACTCGGGACCAATAGTCATGCAACCCAGGGCAGGTCCATGAAAGGTGAGCGAAATCTGCGAATGGGCCGCTGCAATTGGGACAGGCGTGAGATCTTGATGGGTCTATCCTGTGGAGCCGCGCTGGTGTGAAGTATAACCTACGTAGAAAATTAAAATGTAAATGTTTGTGTTTGGTATTGATAGAAATGTTTTTGTCGCTCTACAGCACCACTGCCATTGATCATCCGAGATGGCGTATCTCAAGTCTGCCTCCCAAGCAGCACGAACCACTTGATCTCGAGAGGGGAGGAGGTCGCAGCACATCCGATACAACTTAGAGACCAAGTGAGTGCCCGACGGGTGTTGTATGATAAAAGTGAGGGGTGTCATCTCCTCGGGGGGAGGGGGAACAAGGCGAATGAAGCGCGCAGCAAGGAGCGCAGTCTGGTAAGTACAAAAGAGTCCATGAACGTCCTCTCCGTAAAACGGTGATCCTCCGTAAGTGTGAATGCATGACCTTCCGGTATAAATAAATCCCCAATAGAGGTTATGTGAAACTTGGTCAACGTTTGTCGCACCACAGTCTCTCAAGTTATCGGGAGCCAAGAGGCGTTTGGCAACGGGAGGGCCTGGGAATACAGCTGCGGAAGGCCTACCAGGTGGGCCAGTCTCCCCCATGCCCAGCATGTAGCCGAGACCGTTTGGATATCTTTCGGACGGGAGTGTGGTAGATAGTGAACCCGGCAGTACCAAATCGGCCTCCGGTTTCAGGTATGGGATTCTGGCATTAGGGTGAAACCATGGGTATGCATATGAGCACTGCACCACCAGAAAATAGAGATAAAAGTCCGGAACGCCCAACCCACCCAATTCATATGGGAGCGTTAGCACGCACCAAGTCACCCCTGGGGTCTTGTTGCCCCATACCAGTTTCAGGAGTGAAGAGCGGAGCTGCGTGAAGAAAACTTTGGTGAGGGGGTAGAGGTATATTATTGAACAGGTATAGAAACCTTGGCAGTACTATCATTTTGATGATGGCAACGCGGCCGGCCATGGACAATGGGAGTCTTTTCCATCTTTCAACCTGCCCCTCTAGGGACGTCAGCGCAATACCGTAATTTAATCCGATAATGGATTCTATCTCGAAGTGTATATGGATGCCTAAGTATCTCACCGAATCCTGGCACCACGCAAGGGGGAAAGAGTTGGGCCATTCGACAGTACTGGGCGTAAGCGGGAATATGACTGACTTGTGCCAGTTGATACGAAGGCCAGAGTATTTGCCAAATCGGGTGATTTCCAAGAGTAATGGCTCCAGGTTGGTTTGGAGTTGTCTGATATAGAGGATGGTATCATCCGCATATAACGAGATCAGAAGTGGGCCGGTGCGAAATTGGAGGCCACGGTGCAAATTCCTTTCCTGGAAATGACGGACCAATGGGTCCATTGCCAGAATATATAACAGTTCAAGTTCAAGTTCAAGAATTTATATAGCGCACTACTCACCCAGAGGGTCTCAAGGCGCTTCGGGAGGGGGTTCATTATTTATCGAATAGCCAGGTTTTAAGTTCTTTTCTGAAGGAGATGTGGTTCTGTGTAAGGCGGAGGTGAGTGGTGAGTGAGTTCCAGGTCTTAGCCGCCAAGTAGGAGAAGGATCTACCTCCCATGGTGGATCTTTGGATACACGGAACTGCGGCGAGGGCTTGATTGGAGGATCTTAGTTGGCTGGTGGGTGTGTAGAAGGATAGTCGAGTGTTGAGGCATTCGGGACCTAGATTGTAGAGGGCCTTGTGTGCGTGGGTGAGGAGACGGAACATTTTTCTCTTGTTGACAGGAAGCCAGTGGAGTTCCTGCAGGTGGCCGGTAATGTGATCTTGCAGAGGGATGTCCAAAATGAGTCTTGCGGATGCGTTTTGGATGCGTTGGAGTTTTTCCTGTAATTTGGCTGTAATTCCGGCATAGAGGGTGTTTCCGTAGTCTAGTCGACTCGTAACCAGTGCGTGGGTGACAGTCTTTCTTGTCTCGGCGGGGATCCAATGGAAGATTTTTTTGAGCATACGAAGCACGTTGAAGCAGGAGGATGAGACGGCGTTGACTTGTTTGGTCATCGAGAGTGAGGAGTCTAGGATGAAGCCAAGGTTACATGCGTGGTCTGTGGGTATGGGTGCTGAGCCCAGATCCGAAGGCCACCATGAGTCGTCCCAGGCAGAGGGGGATGATCCTAGGATGAGCACTTCCGTTTTGTCTGAATTAAGTTTTAGGCGGCTGTTTTTCATTCATACGGCTACTTCTTTCATGCCTTTGTGAAGATTTGTTTTGGTGGTGTTGGGGTCTTTGGTGAGGGAAAGGATCAGCTGGGTGTCGTCAGCGCAGGAGATGATGTTAAGGTTGTGTTGACCCGCGATGGAAGCGAGTGGACTCATGTAAACGTTGAAGAGGGTGGGACTGAGTGATGATCCTTGTGGTACACCGCAGATGACTTCGGTGGCCTCTGATTTGAATGGGGGAAGTCGGACTCTCTGAGTTCTCCCAGCTAGGAACGAGATGATCCAGTCCAAGGCTTTTCCTTTTATGCCGATGTTGCTGAGGCGTTGTATAAGGGTGCTGTGACAGACAGTATCGAAGGCGGTGGAGAGGTCGAGTAGAATGAGGGCCACTGTTTCTCCGTTGTCCAGTAGTGTTCGGATGTCATCTATTGCTGCGATGAGGGCGGTTTCGGTGCTGTTTTTGGCTCAAAAGCTGGACTGTGAGGGATCGAGGGAGTTGTTGGATTCAAGGAAGGCGGCGAGTTGGCTATTGACGGCTTTCTCAATGACTTGGGCAGAGAATGGGAGGAGGGATATGGGGCGGTAGTTCTTAAGTTCAGAGGGGTCTGCTGTGGGTTTCTTCAGGAGGGCGCTGACTTCAGCGTGTTTCCAGCTTTCTGGGAAGGTAGCAGAGTTGAAGGAGCAGTTGATGACATCACAGAGATGGGGTGCGATGATGGAGTCTGCTTTGTTGAAGATGTGGTGGGGACTGGGTCGGTTGGCGAGCCAGAATGGATGGAATTCATTAGGCGGATGGTGTCTTCAGTGGTGATTGGGTTCCAGGCGCTGAGGTTGTTAGAGGGCGGTTTAGGTTCTGAGGGGGGTGGAGAGGATTGTTCGTTGGAACTGTTTTCAAAGCTGTTATGTATGTCGGCGATTTTGTTGTAGAAGAAGGAGGATAAAGAATCGCAGAGGTCTTGGGAGGGAGTGATGTCGTTTGAGGCTGCGGTGGGGTTGGTGAATTCTTTGACGATGTTGAATAGTTCCTTGCTGTTATGGGCGTTGTTGTCGAGTCGATTCTTGAATGCTGATTTCTTGGTGGATCGAATCAGCTGGTGGTGTTTGCGGGTGGCTGCCTTGAAGGTGGTCATGTTGTCAATGGTTGGGTTTTTTCTCCATGTTTTCTCGAGAGTACGGCATAGTTTCTTGGATTTCTTAATCCATGGGTGGGGGTGTCAACAAGTTGTTTGAGGCCGAGATTGGCCAGGTTGTCAAGAAGGGTGGTGGTGTTGCTGTCGTTTTTTTTTTCCAGGTGGAAGTTGAGGTCTCCTAGTAGAATGTAGTTCTCGGAGGCGAGGGCATGTGGACTGATGAAGTCAGTGATGTCTTCGCTGAATTGTTTACGGGTTCCTGGAGGCCTGTAGTTGAGGGTGCCTCTGAGTGTGGTCCTAGGATCGGTGTGGATCTGGAAGTGGAGGTGTTCAGCGGTTGCAAGGTTATCATCGGAGCTGGTCGTGATTTTGATGGTGTTCTTATGGACGATGGCGATGCCTCCTCCTGTTTGATTGGAGCGGTCTTTTCGGGTGATCTTGTAAGTGTCCGGGATGGCTATGGCGATGTCGGGTGTTGATGATGCGTTCATCCAGGTTTCTGTAAGGAAAGCGACGTCAAGTGAAGCAGTGTCGAGTAGGTCCCAGAGTTCGGTGGCGTGTCTGTGGACCGAGCGGGTGTTCAGCAGGATGCACTTCAGGTGGTTAGAGTCGGAGCTGTGTTTGGGGTTAGTGGATATGGTATGGGTCTTGATGCTGGTAAATTTGCAGGAGTGGCAGGCGAAGGGACTGTGGGTACGTCCCAGGGCAGCTTCGTAGCATTGTGGTGTGCGTCCGGGATTAAGGGCTAGGAGGGTGGCGGCGTCATACGTTATGCGGGAGGAATGCGGTTTGCGGGGGCCAGGGGGTCTGGCGCTGGGCGTGGTCCAGGCGCGGACGGGCACAGACGGGCTTACCTTTGGCGCACCTTCGGCGCTCATGGGGCTCGATCGCTGCACGTGAACGCTGCGCGCGAAAGCATCTGTCATATGTGTTGATAGAGGGAGGGGTGTGGACAGGGGGCAACCCTGCCTCGCGCGCCAGTCGGAACTGGGCAGTGATTGTACCATTTAAGCGCAGTCGAGCGACGGGAAGAGTATACAGTAATTCAACTGTGTTGACCAAGCATTCCGGGATTCCCATGCGGCGCATCACAGACATTAGAAAAGGCAACTCTAAGGAGTCAAACGCCTTTTCGGCATCCAATAGTATCGCCGCCGCCGGTGTATCTGGGTCTACCCGGTGCAGAACGGAGAATAGGGTGCGGAGGTTGAGGGATGTGGAGCGGTGTGGGATAAAGCCTGATTGGGCAGGAGAAACTATGGATTCCATCAGGAGCGAGAGGCGAATGGCGAGAACTTTCGCTAAGATCTTGTAATCAAGATTCAGTAGGGACAGTGGGCGGTAAGACTCACAAAGCGTAGTGTCTTTGCCCGGCTTAGGTAATAGCACGATGACCGCCTCCCGTAAAGTGGGGGGCAGACAACCAGTTCCAAGTGCTTCGGCGTACATTTTCACCAAATGCGGAACCAGCAGATCCTTTTAAGCCTTGTAGAAGTTAGCTGAAAACCCATCCAGCCCAGGGGCCGAAGAATTCTTCATGGAGTCAATGGCCTCCTCTACAGTATCCGACGTTATGGGATCCGCCAAAAAATCAATCATCCATTTATCTAAGTACAACATTGCAATCTCATTCAGATAATCTCCTCGCTCAGTAGCATCGTCAGTCAATGTGGAGGTGTATAGTTTGGTGTAGTAGGATAGAAAAGTGTCGCAGATCTCAGGTGTGGTGCGTAATATGTCTCCCGTCTGAGGTTCCGTGATGATCGTAAGTGGTGTTTTCGACTCGCATGAATATGGTCGAGTCTAGTATCTATGAACCGCAAATGACAAGTTTAGTGGGTGTACGCAGTTTCGCTGTGCTAACCTAAACCGTTCGTTTGTTTCGTGGGTTTCTACATCCGAGCCCACGGGTTCCATCTTAGATGCGGCATCCATTTTGTCTCTTGCCCTCAAGTAGGCAGCAAACGGAGGACGCTGTCCGCTTCGCGACCCTGGGATTCCCAAGACTCTTGCGGAAGACACGTTTCCTCTGAAAGTGTCTTTATGATGAGGGGGATAATACTGTAAGGCAGATGGCCTCGCTCGAGGCTCATCTTGCTGTGCCGGTCTATTGTCTTAGCCGTGCATCTCATTAGGCGCGTCCCTTTGATGCCTGCAGCTCGTGTTTCCCGATACCACCCCCTTTTACACCCTTTCCGATCTCCCCACTGTTTCTGCCTTCCTCTGCACCTGTTTCTGTTCCTTCTTCGATCTGTTTACTGCCAATTGGAATGTCCTAATGGTGGGAAGATGGGTTTTTACAGTTGGGAACCACCAAATGTTTCCGTACTTATGTACGGGCCCTGAATACATGAAAGCAACCTCTTCTGGTGTTTATGATGGGAACCAAGTTGTAAACCTTTGTGTATCATGTTAACCTATGAGAGAAATGTGTATAAAAGGAGCGACCCACAGTAGCAATTCGAATCAGGCTCCGTGAACCTACGTTATGTACTTCTCGTGACTTCTGTGTTCCCTGCAGTAATAAACCTCGAATCTTTGTCGCCGAAGGAAGTGTCCCGTGTCTCTGTCATTTGTACGCCGGAACAGGTTACCCACGAAGGTTTCAGGTGTTGTCCCCTGGCACCGCTGGGTCTTAGAAAAACCCAGTCCTTCAGTTGGCGCCCAACGTGGGGCTGCATCAGTGGTACCGGTCCAAGCCCGACGATCGCGAGGAACTTCGTGTGAAATCTCCGAGGGAAGGTGCACCCCGCTTCATCGATCCTGTTGTCGAAACAAGTGGCCCGACGACTTTTCCCGCGAAGATTCCTGCCTCCTGACGGCTGCAACGGACTGCTGCCCTGACTGTAGACCTGTTTTGGCGCCTGGCGTAGACCTTGGTACAGCGAGACGATTGACGGGCCTTCCTGGTGACGCCATCGATCTTTGAGTTAAGTATTTGTGGGTCGCTCCCAGAGTCCTTAGTTGTGGGTGCTTAGTTGTTGCATGGTTCCATTGCATTTGTGGTTCTTAGTACTTGGTTCTTTGTTGTGATATTTGACGTCTGCAGTCGCCAAAAACCGAGGGTTTTTGCTCTTTGCGGGGACTTGGTAAATCCCGTAACCCTTGAAGTTTGTGAAACTCGGCTAGTGTGCAAGATGCCTGGCCGTAGTACTTTGTTCAGTTGTTTTGGTCGTTGTGGTGCGGATTCCCGACTGGAGGACTCGTGTCCGATACCTCCGGTTGGAACTCCAACTTATGAGCTCTATAGCAAGCATGGGTTAGGTCCGATTACCTTTAATGAATATTGGATTCGCTATACTAGAAAGGACGGTGTCCTTAGTTGGCCACCTCATGGTAGTTTCGAGACCCCGATTTTAGATAACCTCGAGGCTAAATTGTTTAAGAAAAAATCAAGGCCGGCCATGTTTGATGCCTTTCAGTTATGGCGCAAAGAAGCCAAACAGAAAGAAATCAGACAGACAAAACGTAATCAGAGAGATGGATTTGCTGCCAAAGTGAAGAAAGCAGAACAGTTTCAGCGAGATAAGGAGGAAAAGGAAAAGGAAGTTTTCGATAGGCTTCAGCGTATGTCTATAGATAAATGTTACCCCGCTTTGCCAACGGAGTCGGATAAGAAAGAGGAATTAGTTGAGGACCCAGTACTGTCCTATCTTTTGAAATCGCCACCTCCATACGCACAGGGTACCGCAGTTCCTGTGGTTCCCCCTGTACCTGCTCCCGTACCTGTTCCCCAACCTGTTCCCCAGCCTGTACCCGTTCTTCCGACTGTTCCTGCTCCCTTGCCTACTTCAGTTCCTACTGCTCCTCCACTTGTACTTCCCCATACTCCCGCTCCCGCTGTTCCCGCTGCTCCTGCTGTTCTGGTTACTTCTCCTGTCTCTTCTGCTTTTGGTACTTCTCTTGTTACCCCGTTGGGTTACTCTTTGTCTCCGTCTGTTCGACGTCGTACCCCCTCTGTAGCTGCTAACTTCTTCAATTCTCTTGGACCTATTCTTGAGTCCGCTGGTTCGGACGGTCCTCAAAGACGTAGTCAGCTTCCCGGTAATCGGGAACGTGCTGCACTGTATAATATGGCGATGACTTGGATGAAATACCCCCTTAGAAATCCTCCACGTGCGGTGCATGATACGTTTTGTCAATTCAATATACCAACACAAAGATACGTTTTCGAAGAAATGTGTAAGGTTTTACGTGATCAAATATCGGCCGATGCATCGGACGATGTATTGACTGCTTTGACTAATCTGCAGCTCCAGTTTTCGAACGGAATGATAGTAGACTCTAATGTTCGACGCGCTGTTGAGCAATTATTGTCTTTTCGTCCTTCTACGATGCCTCGAGCATTGTTTGTGGAGGACATTGTGGGACCGCTTGCAGCGCCTGGTCAGTATCCCATGCGTGAAGTTCCACCGGTGTGGATGCCAGGTGATGCTACTCAAACACTGCAGTCTTGCCGCACTTTCGGAGGGTGTGGATTCATCTCCCGTAGAAACAATCGGAAGTTCTGCAAGTGAAGCAATCTTTGCCTGACCCTCGCAAAAATCCTGCAGGGTATTATAAAGAATTATCGCAGCTCGTAGACGCTACGATAATGAATCTTGCCGATATCGATATGCTGTTTGGCAATGTCGTACCGCAACCGGTATGGGCAAAGATCCGTCAAGAGAACCATGCGGTAGAATTAGGTGGTGATTGGGCTGCTCTTGTAGCGGCAGACGCCTTGCAAGTTGGTGGGGCTAAACCTGAACAGCTAATTGCCGATCTCCCTCAGAGAATAATTACCCTGATGAAAACGCTTATGCCAGCTATGAAGGTAAATTGGGACAAGTTGTCCGCTTGCAAACAAAAGAAGGATGAGAGCGTCTCTGATTTCTTTACGAGATTTGAGGAGGCTTTCATTGACCATAGTGGTCAAGACATGGGTACTGAAGGAGGTCAGCGATTGTTTGTGGATAAGTTTGTTTCCAATTTACTGCCTGACTTAAGCAACAAATTGCGTAATTCAGAAAGTGCGTGGGCTGTTTCTACTTCTGCTCAAATATTGGCTACGGCCCAATATTATGAGAATAGGGAGAAAGAGGAGAACGATCGTGCTGATAAGAAAACGAAAGAGCTCAAAACAAAAGTGTTGTTGCAACAGGCGTATCCTCCGCGTTCGAATCAGAATGACTCGCAACAGGGTAATCGATCGCAGTCTCAGTCAAATAGGTCGCAGTCACGAAATGATTCCTCTACGCAGAGATCTTCGTTAGGGTACAATCAGTGTGCCTATTGTAGGAACGAGGGACATTTAAAATTCGATTGCCCAGTTCTAAATGAGCGTAATAGTGGTAATTCGTCTAGAGGAGGTCGTGGTGGTTCTCAACAGACATCACGTGGTAGAGGTCGCGGTGCTCAAAACGATCGTTCCACTAACACTTCTGACTCCAATAATTGTTTTGATCAGCGCGGATCGTCGCAAGGGCGATCTGCTCAGTACAATGTGGATGATTATTACGTCGATCAGGATGCTGACGACGGTAATTACTAGGACAGCCATAGACAAGGAGAGGGAGTGGTATCAGTTCCGGTTGATCAGAGAGGGCCTTACGTCGCAGTTGCCACCTCGGGCGTCGTTGAGCCTTTTCTGTTGGACACTGGTGCAGCGAAAAGTTCCATAATGCATTCGAAACTCCCTGGCGCACCTTTGTCTGGCTTAACAAATGTTTCCGTTGGATTCTCTGGCGCCCCTGTTAGCAATCCGGTTTCCTGCCCTTTGCCCCTTACAATTGGGCCTCGTGAGCTGAAAGCTCCGTTGATTTTGACCACTGGTTGTGGTGAAAATCTCTTGGGTCTGGATTTGCTAAAACGTCTATATGCGACTTTATATTGTTCTCCTGCGGGAGTAAAGCTTACTTTGGGTGAGAGAGTGATCTCTCCAATGTACTTGTCTCTCGATAAGCTTCCACCGGAATTGAGTTCTCTTCCTGCATCTTTGTGGGCAACAGGTCCCAATGACGTGGGCCTGCTTGACATCTCCCCTTATGTTGTCCATTTGAAATCTAATGTGCGATTGCCACGTATTCCCCAGTATCGTATCTCCCTTGATGGTGAACGAGCATTGTTAGCGATCATCTATGACCTAATCGAGAAAGATGTTATTGAGGAGACTCGGGGAAACGTGTGCAACAGCCCTGTACTGCCCATTCTGAAACGTACTGACCCTTCGAAACCACCTGTTTATCGTTTTGTTATCGATTTACGGGAGGTAAATAAAATTGTGATTCCTCAGTTCCCTGTTGTGCCTGACATCACGGCGCTACTGACTCTGATTCCAGCCTCTGCATCTTGGTTTTCAGTGATCGATCTGAAGAATGCGTTCTTCAGCATTCCGATTGCTGAAGAGAGTAGAGACCTTTTCGGGTTTTCTCTTGGTGGCCGCAGCTTCCGGTTTAAACGTGCTCCTCAGGGCTACTGTGAGAGTTCATCGATATACAGTCAAGCCTTGAAGGGCCAACTAGATGCGTTTGTGTTGCCGGCTGGTGCAGCCTTGATCCAATATGTTGACGACTTATTGGTGGCTGCAGATACTCAGGACATTTGCAAAATTGCTACGGTATCGTCGTTGCAGCATCTCTGTGACTTACATCACAAGGTGTCTCCTTCTAAGCTTCAATATTGTTGTCAAGAAGTAACCTATCTAGGTCACTTATTGTCAAAGGAGGGAAGAAGGTTGACCCCAGAGAGAATTGCAGCGATTGCCCGAATGACTGTGCCAACAACTCAGAGAGATGTGCGTGCCTTTTTAGGTATCACGTCATACTGCAGGCAATGGAATCCAAATTTTTCATTGCTAGCGAAACCATTGGTGGCTCTTACGTGCAAGGATGTTCCAACTCCTTTACCATGGACGGAAGAATGTCAGAAAAGTTTTTCTGAATTGCGTGACGCGTTGTGTTCGGCCCCTGTGTTAGGTACCCCTGACTACAGCAAGCTGTTTACATTATACGTTCACGAGAGAGAAGGTTGTGCGTTGAGTGTTTTGACGCAACCTTTTGGTGGTAAGCAGCGTCCATGTGCATATTTTTCCTCGACCTTGGACCCGGTAGCTAGAGCATTGCTGAGTTGTTTGAGAGCAACAGCGGCAGCTGCGGTGTCCATCCGACAATCTGCAGGATTGGTCATGGATAATATGCTTACGGTGATGGTTCCGCATGCAGTTGATACTCTGTTGAATCGTACAAAAACTCAGCACTTGATGAGTGCAAGGTTGTCTGGGTACGAGTTGACGCTGTTGGCAAGTCACATTCAGATAAGACGTTGTAATGTCCTGAACCCGGCGACTTTGTTGCCAATTAGCATGGAGTCAGATGAAGTAACACCTCACGACTGTTACTTACAGACTGAGGAGGAAACAAAAGGTCGCGTGGACCTTAAAAACACTCCTTTGGAAGATCCCGATGGGACCTTGTATGTGGATGGTTCATGTTTTAAATTGCCGAATGGTGATGTGACGACTGCGTATGCTGTGGTAACTTTGAATACTGTTGTGGAAGCTGCGAGATTGAATCAGAACTCTGCCCAAGCTGCAGAGCTGATCGCTTTGACTAGAGCGTGTGTGTTGTCGAAAGGGAAACGGGTGAATGTGTTTACCGACAGCCAATACGCTTTTGGCGTCGCCCATAGCTTTGGACGATTGTGGCGAGAGAGAGGTTTTATGACATCGCATGGTACTAAGATTCAGCATGGACAGCTTGTGAACGATCTTTTGGATGCACTTACGTTACCTAAGCAGGTGGCGATTGTTAAATGTAGTGCGCATCGTAAGGTGACGGATGATGTTGGTCGTGGTAATGCGTTTGCGGATGAGACTGCTAAGGAGACTGCCCGGAACCTTAGCACTAGAATGTATGTGACGAGTTCGGTTAGGTGGCCTACAGAGACTAGTATGTGCGAGGATACCATCGAGAGTGTGAAAACGATACAGAATGAGGCCACCGAGACTGAAAAGACGAAGTGGAAAGAGAGTACGGGAAAGTTGGATGCGAATGGGTGTTGGATTGATTTGTCGGAGCATAAGAGATGGATGTTGCCAGATGCGTATGTGCTAGCTGTTGTGACGATGGCACACGGGTTAGCACATATTAGTGCGAAAGGTATCTGCAAGTTGTTGTCCCCTGTGTGGAAGAATGATGGTATCACTAAATGTGCTGAGAGATTGGTGAAGAATTGCATGATATGTATGATGTACAATCCTGGTAAGGGAACCCCTACGCCTCCTGGCCATTTTGCTCCACCTTCATGTCCCTTTGAGGTGATTCAACTAGACTTCATCCATATGGAGCGATGCAATAACCTGAAATACGTTTTAGTGGTGGTTAGCGCATTCTCCCGATGGATCGAAGCCTACCCTCTCAAAGACAATACGGCTCTGTCCACTGCGAAAATCCTACTGAAGGAATACTTTCCTCGGTATGGAATGCCACGGATTGTATGGTCTGATAACGGAAGTGAGTTTGTGGGGAGTGTGATGAAGAGTGTGTGTAAGGGCCTTGGAATTAATCAAAAATTCCATAGCGCCAATCATCCCCAGTCAGCAGGTTTAGTTGAAGGGTACAATGGCACCCTCAAACTAAAATTAGCAAAGATTCAGGCTGCGACTGGTCTTTCGTGGCCTGACGCTTTGCCTCTAGCTTTGTTGTCAACAAGGGCGACAGTACACTCCCGAGTAGGGCTTAGTCCCTATGAAATAGTGTTCGGCCGTCCTGCGAATGTTTGGGGGGTCACTAGACCGAGTGTGTTTTCTGATCTTGAGTACCCAATGTTGATTGATTATCTTCATGATCTGACTGCTAAACTGAAGTTAATTCACCAACAGGTCTTTGAAGCACTGCCGACGCAGACGGAGGGTCCAGGCCACCAGCTCCAGCCCGGAGACTGGGTGGTGACGAGGAACTTTGGAAGAAAACGAAATCTCGAACCTCGCTTTACTGGACCTTACCAAGTCCTCCTTGCCACGAGAACTGCTGTCCGTCTGGAAGGCCGGAAGAACTGGGTGCATGCCACCCACACCAAAAAGGTACCTATACCTTTAGCAGCGGACTCATGGGTGAGGAAAGGCATTGCTTCGTCTGAAACTGAAAGATTGCAGACCTTCGTACCTTTTTGCGACGCCCAACCTGTCGGAGAATCCTCAGTGCAGCAGGACGACATTGTTGAACATTTGTCACCACAAAGCTCAAGATCTGAACAATTGACTGATCAACAGAACTCTGTTCCCTCATCGGATCCATTGTTTGACGAACAGACACGTCCTGGAAAGAGCCGATACTTTTTGCGATCTAATACCAAGGACAAATAAAATTTGCTTTTGTTCCTCGACATCTACGTTACCCCATTGCCACGATCAGTCTAAACACTCGTACAACTGTGATTTTGTAAATATTGAGTTTTTCCACATCTGTGTTTTTGCTTCCACAGCTGAGAGACTTTGTACATATTTGTGAATTAAGATACCTTGCATCCAGGTGTACCGTAGGGCCGCGCGTGTACTTCCTTCTGGTTAGTAGGTCTTGACACTAGGTCAAAGGCCGTCGGTTCCTGGGAACTCCTAGGGATTGACTACTGCTACACAGAACGAAGTGCGTCAAGAAACGTTGCGGACGGTTTTAGAGGATGGCGTTTTCAAAGCTTGTGGATTTGGAAAAAGCTCAGGCGCAAAGATTTAAACTCCAACAAATTACTCGTACAAAATGCTTTATGTTTCAGGTGCTCCTTCTGTTTCTAATTGTTTCCTCGTTATTGGCGGGTGGGGTGTATTATATGATACAGTACTTCCTACCTTCTGCCATACCTACTCCTACTTCTGAACCTAAATCTACCACCACTGTGTCCCCTCATTCCTTCCATATTCTACCCCAACACGAGCAGGCTAGACGTGCGGAATTCAGAAATAATTCTTTCATTCAGCTCCTTCATCAGCATCAGCTAGTGGTTAATACTACTAATTGTTGGGTGTGTGGGTTAATGCCACATACCACGGATAAGGGAATTCCATACCTGGTCCTTCCTTATAGTTCCCAGGGTTCAGCTCGAGCATTCCAAACAATGTTTCGAAGTGCACTAGATTCCTACCCCAATCGAGAGCCACGTCCTTCCCACTTTGGTCCTGGTCCGTATCACAAGCCTTTGGCTATAGCGATCGCTGATTTAGATAGGGATATCTATGAGCCGTCGCTCATCCCAGAGGAAGAGGTGCGAGCCTATAGGGACCTGAGTGAGGCTGAGTATAGTGCGCTCGTGGGTGAAAGACAGCTTAGAAGCTCGTCTCCGATATGGATCGTACCCCACAATGGTAATTTCTGTCTAAAAGGTCGTGGCCGAAGACCGAGAGCTCATCTTGGAGAGAGTGCTTGCTTCGAGACGTATGTCTTGCCGATGCTCTCCTCCCCTGTGTTTCTGACTGCCAAGGGTACATACTTTGTCTGCCATGATCGTGCATATAGGTGGTTGCGGGCACATGTTACATTGCAAATTTGTTGCCTCCGACGTTCACCGTAGATGCAGATTACCACAAGACTAGAGTTGTGAGGGGCGTGATTAGCGAAGAGGACACTGCCGGTCAAGAGGCAGGAGACTTTTTCAAGGGTTTCTTTCCGTTTTGGGGGCCTATGGTCAATAGTAGGAACCTAAGACAGTTGACCCGAGTAGTGGAATCGACAGCTAATATCACTGCCAGTGCCCTTGGTAATATCACCGCAGAACTTCAGGCTCATGACGTTACAAAACCGTATGGTTTTAGATGTTGTTTTAGCAGATCGAGGTGGAGTATGTAAGGTGATCCATTCGAGCTGCTGTATTTTCATTCCAGATAACGCTCCGACTGTATATCAAGCCATCTCAAAGTTGCATAAGATCTCTGAGTCCATACACATGGACGTAGGGGATTGGACGCTACTTGGGTGGTTTTGGGGCCTAATGTCGACTTGGGGTTGGAAGATTCTGATGATCATCGGAGTCGTTGTAGCATTTCTGTTCACGTGTTGCCTTTGTGTGCAGTGTGGTCCTGCCTTATGTGGCCTCTGTGCTACGACGTGTATAAGACAGCCGCCTGTTACCAAAGGAGCTCAGATGGATAGAATTATGTTGCAGCAACATCTAGATGGTCTGATGAATATCGAATATGATTCTGACTAGTGCTTGTCTACATGAGGGCAAAAGGAGCGTCTGAGGTTCCATGACGATCGTAAGTGGTGTTTTCGACTCGCACGAATATGGTCGAGTCTAGTATCTATGAACCGCAAATGACGAGTTTAGTGGGTGTACGCTGTTTCGCTGTGCTAACCTAAACCGTTCGTTTGTTTCGTGGGTTTCTACATCCGAGCCCACGGGTTCGATCTTAGATGCGGCATCCATTTTGTCTCTTGCCCTCAAGTAGCCAGCAAACGGACGCTGTCCGCTTCGCGGCCCTGGGATTCCCAAGACTCTTGCGGAAGACACGTTTCCTCTGAAAGTGTCTTTATGATGAGGGGGATAATACTGTAAGGCAGATGGCCTCGCTCGAGGCTCATCTTGCCGTGCCGGTCTATTGTCTTAGCCGTGCATCTCATTAGGCGCGTCCCTTTGATGCCTGCAGCTCGTGTTTCCCGATACCACCCCCTTTTCCACCCTTTCCGATCTCCCCACTGTTTCTGCCTTCCTCTGCACCTGTTTCTGTTCCGATCTGTTTACTGCCAATTGGAATGTACTAATGGTGGGAAGATGGGTTTTTACAGTTGGGAACCACCAAATGTTTCCGTAATTATGTTCCGGGCCCTGAATACATGAAAGCAACCTCTTCTGGTGTTTATGATGGGAACCAAGTTGTAAACCTTTGTGTATCATGTTAACCTATGAGAGAAATGTGTATAAAAGGAGCGACCCACAGTAGCAATTCGAATCAGGCTCCGTGAACCTACGTTATGTACTTCTTGTGACTTCTGTGTTCCCTGCAGTAATAAACCTCGAATCTTTGACGCCGAAGGAAGTGTCCCGTGTCTCTGTCATTTGTACGCCGGAACAGGTTACCCACGAAGGTTTCAGGTGTTGTCCCCTGGCACCGCTGGGTCTTAGAAAAACCCAGTCCTTCACGTCGACCCTCTAAGCTCAGTGATATATGAAGAGGAGTGAGGGTGACGGAGTAGGTGTGCTAATAGCCTGCCTTGTTGTCTGGCCGTGTATGATCTGGTCAACAATCGGAGCTCTCGTTCTGCTTCTTCCCTAAACTCCACCATCAGTTGTAAGCACCTGCGCTCCCTCTCCTTTGTGTGCTGTTGAAGCTGTTCCGTGTCCAGCGCCGCTATGTCGCGCTCTATGCGAGAGAGGGCAGCCCGCACTTCGCGCAGCATTCCAGTATATTTAGCGATGCACACACCCCTGATGGTTGCCTTAAATCCCTCCCAGAGGACAGCCCAGGTGTCCAACGTGCCTGTGTTTAATTCAAAATAGTCGACTATGGCCTCCCTGATTTCTTCTGTGAAAACTGGATCCATTAAAGCCTTCCCAGGGAAGCGCCACTTCCTTTCATTGCCCTCCTCCCGCGGGATCCTCAACCGAAGCACTATTGAAGAATGATATGATAGCGTGCGTGGCAGTGTAAGTAGGTCCGTTTGCCACCCAACCACCTCCGGGGATATCAGCCAATAATCGATTCTGGTCCATGTGTCATGAAACCCAGAGTAGTGGGAGTAAGCCGGTGTGGAAGTGTGCAACAATGCCTCAATGTCTACTAGGGAGAAGTGTGTGCAGATGTCACGCAGAACCGGAAGTGATTGGGGTCTCGCGTCCGGGGTAGCTGCCGTGCTGTCCCTTGACGGATCGAGAAGTAGATTAAAATCACCGCCAATCAGTATTAGGCCTGGTTCCGAGTTCAACAATTGTACCTGCAGATCATTGAAGAAAGTGGGAGTATCGGTATTTAGGCCATATATCCCAACGAGCGTGATCCTGTGCCCCATTAAGGTTCCCGTAACAATGACGTATCTGCCATCCTTGTCGATGACAGTGTGGTGTAGTTTAAATGGTAGTCACTTGTGGATGTAAATTGCCACCCCCTGGAGTATCTATTGTAGTTAGCAAAGAAGCGATGTGTACCCCAGCTTCTGGCCACCCTAGTGGCGGAGCCGGTGGTCAAATGTGTCTCCTGCAGGAAGACAATGTCTATTTTTTGCCTGGCTATATAGTTCAACACCTGTTTACACTTTCTGTCGTTGTTCAAACCCCTAACATTCCAGGTCATCATTGACAATTCCGAGGGGCCCGACTGCAATCCTAATGTGGCCATGGGAACAAAGTAGGGCTAAATGACCTATAGCATGAGCAATTTAGTACCAAGACTGTAATTGCATAGACTTTTGGACACCTGCAAACAAAACAAAACCCAACAAAACCCTGTTCCCTCCCTCTACCCAACCTCTTACAAAACCCAAAGAGGACCATCCAACCCTGCACTGAGGTAAAATAGAACATTATGAACAGTAGAAGCGCATTTGCAACTGAAACCTCCGTAATGAAAAAAACAAGAAATTCCCCAAGCAGAACGGCGTTGGCAAGGGGGTCGCGACGCCTCGAAATCAGGGCAATCAAATCACTATTGTGTAGTAGTCAATCTAGTGAGTCTCCGGCAGCAACGCTGACGGTCCAAAATATGAGAGTAGAAGCAAGCTGAAGAGAACAGATGTCAGCCATGACCAGTGTCCGTGAACAGATCCAGGCTTTGTTGAGTGTCTCCATGCGCTGGTGACGGTGGGTGCCCTGGAGTTGGGTGTGCTCTGGGAACCTTTGGCTTTATAAGTGTGACAAAATTCTTGCACCTCCGATGGGGAGTCAAAGACGCGGGCCCTGCCGGCCACCTCCACCCTGAGGCGTGCGGGGTAGAGCATACCATATTTTAGGCCCATATTTCGCAGGGTAGCCTTAACCCCGGTGTATTTCCGTCGTGCCTCCTGGACCATGGCGGTGAAGTCAGGGTAAAATGACAGTGAGTCGCCTTGCCATCGTATTTCACATTTCTCCAGGGCGGCACGTAGGGCTGCATCTCGGTCCCTGAAGTTCATGATCCTGGCGATGATAGGGCGTGGTGGCAGGCCCGGTTGTGGTCATGGTCCAAGTGAACGGTGAGCCCTCACCACCAAGAATCCAGGCGTAAACTGGTCCCTTCTAAACAGGTCAATGACAAGCTTTTCCACGAAAACGTCCATCCGGCCGGTTTGGGTCTATTCTGCCACACCCAAAATGCGAACGTTATTGCGTCGTCCGCGCGTCTCCAAATCCTCATTCTTTTTGGCCACTTCCTTCAAGATCTTTTCAACTCTATCAAGACTTTTCAGCGTTTTAGAGCACGCGTCTTCAATATCAGAAATGCGGGTTTCGGCCACGTCCAGACGGCGATCATGGGCCTGCACTTTAGATCCCATGTCTGCGAGTTTTTGGTCCAGCGGATCAAATATATTGTCTAGTGCCTTAAACCCAGCCCTAATTTCGGACATCATTGTCGCGACCAATGTAGTGGTGTTGTCCTGCTGAGTAGGGGGCACCACTTCCGACGTGGTGCCCATAGTAGTGTCATTGCTCAGCAGGGGGGTCTTATCAAAACTGAGCTTACGCTGGTTAGGGTGCGCCTGCCGCGTGCAGCAGCTAATTAGCCAGGTGGGGGGCAAGTGCTCAGGCCTAGTGTGGATAATATAATATAATAATATATAATGAGCCAGGCTAGTAGGGTAATGTGGCAACTGTCCCTCAATGCTCTTGGCGTTCGGAGGTCTTGCAATGGGCAGGCCGTGTCAGGCAGGGCAGAATGGGCTGTTAAGTCTGGTTCCCGGCGGGCATCAGGTTAGTCAGCGTCCAGGGGATTAGTCTACCAGCACACCGCTACTGACCATGCAGCTGGGCCACGACTCTCTGTCAACTGTGCTGCCGGAGAGGCTTTGAAGTCGTTGCTGGACGGTAGAGCACTCACCGCGCCACTGGCGGGACCATCAGATAAGATGGCGGACCAGGGCTGTTAGTCCGCCGAGAGTTCAGTCCTCGCCCTGCTTCACGCTGCCGACTGGCATAGGGGAACCTCCAGGGGGGGTGAGGCGGGCCGCCCAGTCTCGGGGAAGCCCCGAACTGAAGGCCGCCCACCCCCGCCCAGGCGTCCCCTCCTGGCACCCGGGTCCGGCCCGCCTCCCGATCCCCGCCCGGGGCAGCCGCAACTCTAGCTCCCGGCTCCGGCCCACGCACTAGGCCCGATGCTGCGCGCGGGCCGGAACCACAGAGCCAGCACGGATAAACCCCCAGGCCGGCACCCGAAAGGCAAGCACAAGCCCCCCCGGCACCCAAAGCGGACCCCGGACAGCAGGCGCAGCGCCCCGGTGCGGAACTCACCGGTGATCCAGGTGCAGGGAGAGCAGTCGCCGGTGGGGTGGCGATCCGCTCCTCCATCGGTGTGTCCCCCTCCGGGCACCCCCGAGCCCAAGTCTGGTGTTGATCAGCGGTTGACGAGAGCGGGGTTAACGAAGCCTCAGGCCCTCAGGATGTCGTGTGTAAGCCGCCCGGACGGCGGAGCTTCAAACAAAGGCAGCCATCTTAGTCGCCTCCGTGGCAACGCCCCTGTTGTAAAAACTTGAAATTAATAATACGTAAATTGCAATTTGAAGTTAGCATACCTGTGAGAGTTCAACAAGAACCCCATTCATCTGTAGACAAGGGTGTGTCAAGTATGGCATTCCACTTACCTAGGGATTTATTTGAATCAATGAATTGGTCTCCCTGTGCAGCATTATACAATTTGGTAATGAGGCACCCAGTAAGTCGGACTGGTGAGCAATATCTGGAGGGACCCAAGGGTGGGAGGCTCTAAGGGACAGAATTGATATAAAGGGCATGATTCATAGAACTAATTTACGATAAAATCCTAAATGCACTACTTTTGGTATTCACAGAAGGCATTTAGTAGTCTTAAGTTAGGATTTTGTCTTAAATTAGGATTTTGTCCTGAATTAGGATTTTGTCCCAGGTTAGGATGTTGTCCTGAATTAGGATTTTGTCTTAAGTTAAACTTAAGTTTGTCTTAAATTTAACTTAGGACAAAATCCTAATTTAGAACAAAATCCTAATTTAGGACAAAATCCTAATTTAAGACTAAATTCTAATTTCGGACAAAATCCTAATTTAGGACAAAATCTTAATTCCAGACAAAATCCTAATTTAAGACTACTAAATGCCTTCTGTGAATATCAAAAGTAGTACGTTTAGGATTTTGTCCTAAATTAGTTCTGTGAATCGGCCCCATAGCTATTATAGCCACAGGTAAGTAAAAACCAAGAAAGCAGAGTGTGTGGTATATTAGAGTAATGAGGCTATAAAATAATGAAGGAGCCCTCTGGGAACATATAGCCTATGGTTCCCAAACCAGCACTCACCAGCACTGCTAAAACCTTTTGGTTGCTGTGTAACTGATATGTCAGGATGATGCATAAGAGGGGGGGGGGTGAGGGCATAAAGTGAGAACTGAGGAGCCTATGTTCCCAGGATTCCCCAAGCAGTAATAGTGCACTTAACAGTTAATCTCAGAATGGGGAATAATAATTTTCTCTCTGGTTTAAGAGCGGGTAGTGGGAGGGGATATGCATCATCCAATTCTCCAGAGGTATGAGGTATAAATTCGTGAGGGTGGTGCAAATAATTTGTGAAGTGTGTCTAAGCACTTAAATAATACAAATGCAGGTCTGGAGCTCAGAACCCTCCCTGGGCGGTGAAGTAAGCACTTCCCATCTAATTCTAGGATGTTTACCGGCCCATGTCAGAGTGATCATGTGGGAGCGTACTGTTTTGAAGAAATGGAGAGGAAGTTTGATGGTAATGTTCATGAATAAATATAGAAAGCGCAGAAGCATGATCATTTTTAGGATCGCTACCCAAATCCACCTTGCCACTTGATCCTCCAGCTTGGAGACAGCCCATCCATAAATTTCCTATATTACCACCTCTGGATTCATGTGGACTCAAATTCCCAGATATTTGACTGGATCTTTAGGCCAGTCCAGAGGGAAGTGGGAAGTGGCAAGGAATTTTTAGGATTTAGGATGGGTATGGGCTTTTGGGTGGTAAGGGGCCTTTTTAGGGTTTATGATGCATATGGGTTTTTGGGTGGCAAGGAAATGTTATGGTTTAGAGTGGGTTTGGGTTTTTGAGTGGTAAGGATTTTTTAGAGCTTAGGGCGGGTATGGATTTTTGGGTGGCAAGGGAATTTGTAGGGTTTAGAGAGCGTATGCGTTTTTGGGTGCTGAGGGATTTTTTAGGGGTTAGGGGGTATTGTTTTTTGGTTGACATGGTAAGTTTTATTTATTTAGGGTGGATATTGGTTTTTGGATGGGCATTCTGATGGCAGTCAGACAGCATTCGACTGCTCATCAGATGCAGTCTGACAGCCATCTGCTGCTGCTATCTGACTGAAGCATTACAACGCATGTGGTTGGAGGCAGAAGGCAGACGGACAGTTTTAACGCTTTACCTGTCGGACCGTCAAAGGGTCAGTAATCTCTACAATTGGGGTGGTGCCTGCTCAGGCACCATCATAGGGATTACAATGTCCCTTTCTGCCTACCCTTTGATGGCAGTTCGAAACGCCATGTAAAGGCAGACCAAAAGTGACTCTGGTTCTCAGCTATGGGCCCTAAACATCCCTTCACCGAGTGTGCAAGCTCAGCATTTGGCCTCCCACACAGTGTAGGGATGTTTTTAAGGTGTACATTTTCTATTGCTGCTTGTGTTGCAGCCTGCAGCACAAGTAACAGTACAAAATATACACTTTGCAACTTCCGTGAAGGCCGTCGTATTGTAATAACGGCAGTGGAACTGCCGACTCCTTGTCAGGCAGTCCCGCATCAGGTATGGTGCCAGTCGGATGGAAGTCCGACTGACATCACATTGACACCCTTAATGTTCTGTTGAGCTGATATTGCCCCTCCCACCTGCCTAGCATGGTCAGATGGCTGACTCCTGTCTCTGCCACCTCCACCGTGCCTGTCCAAGTTCCATGCCCCTATTCACTCCCTTCTGTCCTCCATGCCCATTTTGCGGGAACTCCCTTCTGCCCTCCATGCTCTTGTGGGTTTCAAGTGCTCTTCCTGTCTGCCCTGCGTGGTCTGTTGTGAAGCCCTTCCCCTGCCTTATTTTGTCTGTGTCCAGACCCTCCCACTCCCTTCTGTCCTACATGGTCCTTTTTTGCATGGCCCTGCCCCCTCCCTTTTGTCCACAATTGTGATTGCCATTAGGTAATTTCTAAGGTATTCTAAATTCTATTTCCTAAATTTAATGACCCTGTCTACTGTGCAATGTGAAAGTTATGAAATAATCAATTGTGGGAATGGACACTGGTATCTACAATAACCATTGGTTATTCTTTGACAACCCTCATAGACGCTGATTGATTCGGATGTAAACTGTGCGGTATATCTTTTCGTCCGCCCCTTGTCAAGCGTCAGGACATAGTCATTGGGTTGTCAAATGTTGTGCTATATGCCTGCCTCACCCGAGGCAACCTCAAGTTAGTGTAGAAGTGTCCAGAGATTGGGGGACAGATCTCAGGAGGTAGTGGGTAGAAAAAAAAGGTTTAAAAAAACGGTGACTCCCCAAAAACAAGATTTATTAAAGAAAAAAGGTGAGTACTGTTGGTTAAAAATTTTTTGGTTATATTGAGTAATTGACTTACCGGATTCCCATATAACTCTTAAAAGACAGGTCGACATGTTTCAGCTCACCTAGGGCCAGGAGGTCTACGGAGCTTTTGTCAGGACAAAAACAAAAACAGGAGAAAGAAATAGGGTTGGAAAGTACTCACACAACTTATGTAGTTTTCATGGGTTTGTACGAAGATCTCATATTGAGATTCCTGTAATATGGGAACAAAAGATAATACAAATGAACGTTTACATGAAATAATGGCATATAACACGCTTGCGCAGCTTAGGGCTTCAAGCTGGGAGAGAAGAGCATTAGTTCTTCAAGTAAAGTGCACCTAGTTGCGGGCACTGTTGGGGGACGGGGTCTAGAAGAGAAGAACGGAAGGAGGTTCAGTTCACTGGAGTTAAGGACAATTGTTAAGATAGTTAGGTAGTGCGCAGCAACAAGTTTTAGGTATTTAAGGAAGGTCACAGGTTTCAACATGTCTAAGGCAGCGTACTTCGGGGAGGTAGTGCTAGAGTAGCAATATCTCACATACCTTCGTAAATAGTTAATTTCTCCACATCAGGTTGCAATGGAGTCGCTAATAACGAGGTCTTTGCTACAAAGGAGAAACAAACAAACAGTATTATCAAGGTTTGGGCCTCACGGGTGTAAACTAGTACCAAAGGTCTAGAGATGGTTGTAAAAGGAGCTAGCCGCCATTCTTACCCGCGTGTAGGAGAGCATTTGCTCCTAGTGCTGACTCTGCCCCTGGTAACTGAGGAGGATCAACTCAGGTCACTATTTATAGCGGAAAAATAGAAAAGGGGTTACCAGGTAGGAATGACCTACTTAAAGATGGTGGGTCTGCGGAGGTAGGTAGTGCACTCATTAGTATGCGATTGAATGCAAACATATATGAAACTTGTGTTAACAGAACAGTTTCTACTGAAGAGATTTGTATAGGTCTATGTTACATACGGATTCTCTAGGATCAAGTTAATCAGGGGCTACTCTTTTCAGTGCTCAAAAGAAGTTGGACTGAGTTTATAGGGAACAGATTAGGAGAACTGATGCCAAGGAATATTGTCGTTCAACCCCGATATATGGGTTTTGAGGCGATTGACCGATCGCTGTTCCTTTTCGAAAAGGATCTGTTCAGCATTTTGGTTTTTGTCATGGAGCATCTCAAGGATTGTCCAACTCAGGTCATCGCATGTGTGTCCAGCCTCCACAAAATGTGTACAGAGTTTCGTGGTGTTTTTCTTCAGTCTCACATTGCTTCTGTGCTCACCTATGCGTATTTTGACTTTTCTACAGGTCATGCCCACGTATTTCAGTTGGCAGGGACATGTGACCAGGTACACCACATGTGTAGAATTGCAATTCGTGTGTGATCTTTGGGTCCAGATTAAGTCATCGGTCAGCTGTAATGTCTTAGTGGTCTTGGTAAGTTTGCACACACCACAAGTGCCACAGGGAAAATGCCCTGTTACGGGGGCCATGTTGACATTTCTGATGGTCGACACGGTGGAATTTTTCTTCTTTGGTCGAGTGTGCACCAGCACATCCCTCAGATTCTTTGTTCTTTTATTCGCGAATCTTGGTTTCGGCCAATTGAACGTTCCTGAAGTTACTATTCTCCAGTTTTTTCTTATCAACTTTTGTATTTCGTAACTTGCTGGGCAGTAAGTTGTGACGCAGGTGACCAGATCTTTTATTGGTTCTTTGTCATGCATCTGTAGCAGGCATTCACGTGGTTGGTTCTTGGCTCTCTTTCTGCATTTTGCAATCACCCGAAGCGTATAGTCTCTAGCTCGCAGTTTTTTACTCAGGACTGTGGCTTGTTCTTTATAATCACATTCTTTGCTGCAATTGCGTTTATGTCGGAGAAATTGACTGTATGGAAAATTGTCTCTGAGTGGACGAGGGTGGTAGCTCTGATAAGACAATAGACTATTTTTGGCCGTTGGTTTAGTGTAAATCTTAGTCTCAAGTTTACTGTTTTCTGCGAAGATAGTCAGATTGGCTGACGTACAATCCTGCTACTGATGGCGCACGTGAATGCCTGCTACAGATGCATGACAAAGAACCAATAAAAGATCTGGTCACCTGCGTCACAACTTACTGCCCAGCAAGTTACAAAATACAATAGTTGATAAGAAAAAACTGGAGAATAGTAACTTCAGGAACGTTCAATTGGCCGAAACCAAGATTCGCGAATAAAAGAACAAAGAATCTGAGGTATGTGCTGGTGCACACTCGACCAAAGAAGAAAAATTCCACCGTGTCGACCATCGGAAATGTCAACATGGCCCCCGTAACAGGGCATTTTCCCTGTGGCACTTGTGGCGTGTGCAAACTTACCAAGTCCACTAAGACATTACAGCTGACCGATGACTTAATCTGGACCCAAAGATCACACACGAATTGCAATTCTACACATGTGGTGTACCTGGTCACATGTCCCTGCCAACTGAAATACGTGGGCATGACCTGTAGAAAAGTCAAAATACGCATAGGTGAGCACAGAAGCAATGTGAGACTGAAGAAAAACACCACGAAACTCTGTACACATTTTGTGGAGGCTGGACACACATGCGATGACCTGAGTTGGACAATCCTTGAGATGCTCCATGACAAAAACCAAAATGCTGAACAGATCCTTTTCGAAAAGGAACAGCGATGGGTCAATCGCCTCAAAACCCATATATAGGGGTTGAACGACAATATTCATTGGCATCAGTTCTCCTAATCTGTTCCCTATAAACTCTGCCCAACTTCTTTTGAGCACTGAAAAGAGTAGCCCCTGATTAACTTGATCCTAGAGAATCCGTATGTAACATAGACCTATACGAATCTCTTCAGTAGAAACTGTTCTGTTAACACAAGTTTCAAATATGTTTACATTCAATCGCATACTAATGAGTGCACTACCTACCTCCGCAGACCCACCATCTTTAAGTAGGTCATTCCTACCTGGTAACCCCTTTTCTATTTTTCCGCTATAAATAGTGACCTGAGTTGATCCTCCTCAGTTTCCAGGGGCAGAGTCAGCACTAGGAGCAAATGCTCTCCTACACGCGGGTAAGAATGGCGACTAGCTCCTTTTACAACCATCTCTAGACCTTTGGTACTAGTTTACACCCGTGAGGCCCAAACCTTGATAATACTTTTTGTTTGTTTCACCTTTGTAGCAAAGACCTCGTTATTAGCGACTCCATTGCAACCTGATGTGGAGAAATTAACTATTTACGAAGGTATGTGAGATATTGCTACTCTAGCACTACCTCCCCGAAGTACGCTACCTTAGACATGTTGAAACCTGTGACCTTCCTTAAATACCTAAAACTTGTTGCTGCGCACTACCTAACTATCTTTACAATTGTCCTTAACTCCAGTGAACTGAACCTCCTTCCGTTCTTCTCTTCTAGACCCCCGTCCCCCAACAGTGCCCGCAACTAGGTGCACTTTACTTGAAGAACTAATGCTCTTCTCTCCCAGCTTGAAGCCCTAAGCTGCGCAAGCGTGTTATATGCCATTATTTCATGTAAACGTTCATTTGTATTATCTTTTGTTCCCATATTACAGGAATCTCAATATGAGATCTTCGTACAAACCCATGAAAACTACACAAGTTGTGTGAGTACTTTCCAACCGTATTTCTTTGTCCTGTTTTTGTTTTTGTCCTGACAAAAGCTCCGTAGACCTCCTGGCCCTAGGTGAGCTGAAACATGTCGACCTGTCTTTTAAGAGTTATATGGTAATCCGGTAACTCAATTACTCAATATAACCAAAAAAAATTTAACCAACGGTACTCACCTTTTTTCTTTAATAAATCTTGTTTTTGGGGAGTCACCGTTTTTTTAAACCTTTTTTTTTCTACCCACTACCTCCTGAGATCTGTCCCCCAATCTCTGGACACTTCTACACTAACTTGAGGTTGCCTCGGGTGAGGCAGGCATATAGCACGACATTTGACAACCCAATGACTATGCCCTGATGCTTGACAAGGGGCGGACGAAAAGATATACCGCACAGTTTACATCCGAATCAATCAGCGTCTATAAGGGTTGTCAAAGAATAACCAATGGTTATTGTAGATACCAGTGTCCATTCCCACAAAATTTGATTATTTCATGATCTACCCAGGGGAACTGAATGGACCTCAATTCCTCTTCCCTCCCTTTTGATGAAAGCAATGTGAAAGTTAGCCACAAGGCAACCCCGTCAAAGGCAGCCAACCCCACTCTGCATACATGCTTCGGATGTACACAGCAGGAGTTGGCCCTTTTTTTTTAAGGGAATGTGTGGTGCGTAACCCCCATCCCCAAGCCTCATTAGGCTCTACGGAACCCATTCTTAAGGCCTTATTTATTTTAAAGAGGTGACAGACTGCGTGGACCT
Organism: Lissotriton vulgaris; assembly: GCF_964263255.1. Classification (NCBI taxonomy): domain Eukaryota; kingdom Metazoa; phylum Chordata; class Amphibia; order Caudata; family Salamandridae; genus Lissotriton; species Lissotriton vulgaris. The sequence goes on along the minus strand of NC_141695.1, from coordinate 147,766,467 downwards.
CCAGGCTTTTTAAATCCATGAAACTCTCCTTCCCCAGGGCCAATGCTTAAAAAAAGGGGAAGGGGGCAACACAGTCCCCTTCACAAGCCTTAATAGACTCTTAAGACCCCATTGCCCATTGTGATTTTTTTAAGGGTTGTAGCCCCATGCTCCCTCTCAGTGAGCTTTTTTTGCCCCTTTGCCTCAGCAGTAATTGGCCCCTGGGCCCAATTCCACCATGGCCCAAATTGCTTAAGGGTGGGTATCTTTTTACCCACCCAGGGTACCTACCATATAATCATTGAGGTAAGCATGCATTGCTCTCACCTGGAGGGAGACTACTACTAATGCTGCCCCTTCCAGACAGGAGAAATATTTTGATCTGTTTCCCTGCCTGCGACAGTGGGAGTAGGCAAACACATCAAATGTCTGATACTAGCTGCCGGGAGCATTTTCAAAACTTTCACCAGATGGGAGCAGTCTGCTCCCATTCAGCAAAAGTTTTGTGTTTTGTGTCTGCTCTCGCATGGAAGGACTTTTGTAAATACTTCCACCAAACAGGAGCTACCACAGATTTCACTGCCCATGCCACTGCGGACAAGGAAACTACTATTTCAAGGGGAGGGACTACCTGGGACCTGCTTGTGAGCTGTTGGGCTATTGATGGGTCAGGGAAAGGGGCCGCCCAGACTCCCTTCTTTAAAAATACATTGGCGCCCAGGGGATCAGGTACCTGGAGCAAAAAATGGCCCAGGGAGGGGGCACATGCCCCCCTCTTTCCTGAAGAATATGTCTGGCACCAAGGAATGGGGTCTCTGGGGCTGAAATCAGCCCGTGAAGAGGCCATATGCCCCTCCCCTTAAAAGAAGATGTCAAGCCCGGTTGATGAAGTGCCTGGGGTAAAATTTGACAGGGTAGAGGGAAATGTGCCACTTCCTCCCCCAAACATAAAAGTATTCTCCCCAGGCGCTGGCTCACCAAAGGGGGGAGGGGGTATAAAAATAAGCTTGAGAGCATGTGTCTGTTTTTTAAAAAAAATCACATCCTCTATGAATTTGCAGCAACACTTTGTAGAAAAAGTCTTGGGCCCAAGAGCCCTGGGACCTCAGCACCAGGCCTAGGAGTTAGGATATCCCTACTCTGCCCCCTTATGTCTTTTTTTCACCTTTTTTAGGACTCAGAACTGAGTCCTGAATCCTAAAATGGCTGTCACCACTCCCATGGTGATGAGGTGGCAGCTAATCAGATCACAGCAGAAGATCAGTCAAATGCTCGGAGGCTCAACGTCCCCAGTTATATAAAGCTTTTGAGTATTATTGGCTCAAAAGTTACTGAGTAGATTTACACCAAAACACAAAAAGGCACTCTTTCTGGACGAAGATCTAGTTTTCTGCCAAATTTGGTATAAATATGTTCAGTGGGTTAGGCTGGAGCTGTGTTTAAAGTTCTTATGGAAAAATTAATGGCAAACATATCTTTCTCGGACTTGCTTCATGGAGCACCCTGAAACTTTCTGTAGAGGTTTGTAATACAGCGCCAAAATTATTAGCAACAAAAAAATGCTGTTCCTATCAACCAATCAAGTTGAATTTGTATAGAAGAGAATCAAGAGGCAACAAGACAAAGTACACATGCAGAATTTGTTCATGGAACATCAAAAGGAGTTGAATTAAAAAATACTGTGGTTGATTCTGTGACATTTTAATGAAGTTTTTCTTCACCAGATAAAGATTTATCTGGTGATTTGCCCGGGGATCGGTTCCCGCTAGCTGGAAGAGTGCAGTGGTGAAGGCACTCCTTAAAAAACCCCAGCTAGACACAGCAGATATGGCCAACTACCGGCCAATCTCACTCCTCCCTGGTATTAGCAAGGTAGCCGAGAAATTGGTCAACGGACAATTGTCTCAGTTTCTTGAGGCAAATAACATCCTACGGCAATCCCAAACTGGGTTCCGCCCGGGCCATGGCACAGATACTGCCCTTCTTGCCGTCATCGAGGAGGCAAGGCGCATTCTAGACTCAGGAGGGTCAGTGGCAGTGATCCTCCTGGATCTTAGTGCAGCCTTCGACACAGTCAACCATCGTGTCCTCCTCCATCGGTTGACGGCAGCAGGGCTCACCGGGACGGCACTCAGATGGATAGAGTCCTTCCTTGCTGGGCGCACACTCCAGGTTTGGGACGGCAACCATCGCTCGTCCACTCTTCCCCTCATGAGCGGGGTTCCTCAGGGATCTTACCTGAGCCCGACGCTTTTTAATGCTTACATGGCCCCCCTTGAAGACATGGTGATACCATTCGGTATAAAAATAGTGAGCTACGCTGATGATACACAGCTGGTCGTCTCCCTATCCCAACTAGACGACCACCCAGACAACCTGGCAAACTGCCTTACGGAAATCCACGGTTGAATGTGTGAGTCAGCACTAAAACTAAATGGGTCAAAGACCGAAGTGATGCTCATGGGAAAGCAATGGGTGACCATCCCCCCAGCGGTCTGGCCAGACATGTTCGGGGAAATTCCTACCCCGAAACATGAAATTAAGACCCTAGGAGTATGGTTAGAACCCGAGCTCTCCATGAAAACGCAAGCGGCCAAAACTGCAGGAACCTGTTTTGGGCTTATGCGTACCACCCGCAGGATTCTCCCCCTACTCCCCCCCCCTGCATCCAGGAAACTACTGGTCCAAGGGCTCATACTGTCACGTTTGGACTATAGTAACATGATCTACCTGGGAGCCCCTGAGGCCACCCTGGCGAAACTGCAACGAACACAGAATGCAGCAGCCCGTCTACTCATGAACCTTCCCTCCAGAGTGTCAGCGAAACCTGCTATCAAGGCCCTGCACTGGCTCCCTGTGCGCCAAAGAGTGGAATTCAAAGCCATGTGCACAGCATATAAACCGATCAATGGAGGTGGCCCTTCGATCCTCAGCGACCTGGTTACTCCATATAAAACGTCCAGATCCCTGAGGTCCGAGAGTGAGCACCTAGCCAACATCCCCAAATTTAAAAAGACACGCACTGGAGGTCGACGCTTCTCAGTGAAGGCTTCCACTGGATGGAACTCCCTCCCACGTACCCTTAAACTGGAATCCAATTATTTGATTTTTAGAAAAAAATTGAAAACACTTTTATTCCCTAAATAACGTCATCCCCCTTCTTTCCTCCCTCTCATCTGGACAGCAAAATTTTTATAGCGCGGGGATGCCCTTGGGTCACCAGGCGCTTTACAAGTCGCTAAATAAATAAATAAAATAAATAAGTGCAGCCAACTTGTTTTGCCTGGTTACAGGCTTCCTCAGGGCAAAATGATGTGCCTAGCCAGACACATTGTTTGAAGCAGACACGTGGTACCAATTACCACTAGTATTCCTCGAAGGTTCTCATACCTGCAGTAAGCTAAAAAATCTGTCAGCTTCCTGTATGCAGACAAACAAGATATTATGCAATTGTTGTGAGAAATGACGTCCATCCATAGGGTGCTGTGTTCTGCAATGAATAATCCAACCACCAGCGTTCGCAACTATATGCCGGCCCTTCTACCCCAGAATTATTGAAAAAAAATTAAAAAGCCAGGCCCCAGGGGAAGGGGTCCTCACGGCTGAAATTGGCCAGGGAGGTGTTCCTCTTACAAAAAAGCATGGCCCAGGGGCATGAGGTCCCCTGGGCTGAAATAGGTTTGGAGAAGGAGGCCACACAACCCACCTTCCCTAATAACATAAAAAATATATAAAAAGGCCCTTCAGGAAGTCTCTTGTGGCCCCTCTTTTACCACCACTCTGCAAATGCACCTCTTGGTGCATAATGGTTGGAGTATGAAGTCTCTCGGCTCCTGGCAGTTCTTGGGGGCCAGGAACCTCTGTTATCTCCAGTAAGTCCTACACAGTGGGATTGCTGAGAGGCCTTCAGATGCCATGCCCCTTTCTCCACCACTCGGAAAACACACCTCCTGGTGCACTAATTGTTGGAGGATGATGTCCCCTGGATGTTGAGGGTCCTTGGGGGCCGAAACCCCTACTGTTACCTTAAGTAATTCCCACACAGCAGGATTGCTGAGAGATGATCAGAGGTCCCTTTCCCTTTCTCCACCACTCTGTCAGTGTGACTACTAGTTAAAACACCATAGACATCCACTTAAAAGAAAAGTTTCCAGGGACAATATAGTTAGGAAATAGAACTAAAAAAACCATTAAGGGATGTTATACTTAGGCTCAAATTTCACTCATAAAAAATAGATATTTGGCAGTTATAATTACCTGAGCTAACTATAACTTATGTCCCCACAATACAATGCCTATTACCTCACATATTACATCACCAATGACATGTCAGTAACATCAGTGATGATATCATCCACAGAAGTAACCATACAGTCACTCACACTCCATACAACCTCTCGTAGCTCACTCACACAACCACTCATTCACAGACCAATGTCAGTACTCACACACCCACTCACTCACTTCTACAGCAACTCACACAACCATTCACTCATCCATACAGCCACTCATGCAACAAGTCACTAACTCTCACAGCCCCTCAAAGTCATACACTCACCCATATAGCCACTTACAAACCCAGTCACTCACTCATACAGTCATTCAGATACTCACTAACATACCCATACAGTCAATCACCCTGCCACTCACTCACCCAACCACTAACACACAGTAACATCACCACTCATACATCTACTTACTCATCCAAACAGCTACTCACATTCCTTATTATATACCTATACAGCCACTCTCACATCCACTCACACACCAATACAGCCACTCACCCATCCAGAAAACCACTCACACACTACCTCACACACCTGTATAAACACTCAAATACCCGCTGACACACCAATACAACCACTCACTCATCTACAGACTTCATCAGAAATCCACTCACCCATACAGTCACTCACGAATATACTCACACACCTATACATTCACTCACAAACCTACTCACACACTGATACAGTCACCCAACAACTCAGGTCAAACGTTAGAGATAGTATAACTCATTAATAGTACAACTAGTATAGTAATGTATCTTTTGTAGCAGGTTAGTATATATGTTTTACGCCCATAAAGTCTTTTGAAAAGGTACACTCACTAGATTATGACATCAGTGATGTCATTTGAGGTGTCATTAGTAATGGTACCAATCATGTCATGAGTGATGTAATAGGTGAGGTCATAAGCAGTATCTGTATATATAATAAGCAGTGTATGCATCTAGTTCAGTTCAGTTTGATGCTATGGCTTCCCTTTGAGAAAGGTCAGGGTGACCGAAACGCGTCAGGACTGCCAGCACTGTAAATGAATACATTATTTAATGCCACCGCTGAGAGTGCAGCTCTGTTTCTTTCCGAGGAGAGAGTTTGTGAGATGTTTAGCAGCTTGGTTCTGCCAGGAGCGACGCACCACCAGCAACGAGTGCCATGAATGTCCAAAAGTGAACCATCTGGGTAGCTTGTGAAAACGTTAAGGGACAGTAGGCGCTGCCGAAGACTGACTTTGACATGGATTCCTGGAGCCATAAAATTGGTAATGCAAGGGAACAACGGTGAGTAGGAAAACAACTGAAAAGAAAATAATCTTTAACCCCTTCGCTGGGGGGGGATATTCCCCCGCTGTTCTGGGGGGGAGGGGGGCGCGCACAGCGCTCACATGCTCATGACGAGCTGAGCTCGTCATGAGGCACGGCGCTCCTGTCCTCATGACGAGCTCAGCTCGTCACGGCCACACCCGTTCCCGTGGAACACTCAGCACAGCAGGGAAATTATCCCCACATGCGAGCGTTCACGACTCATGATGAGCTGAGCTCGTCATGAGCACCGGAGCGCCGTGGCTCATGACGAGTTCAGCTCGTCATGAGCATTCAAGGGGTTAAAGGCATCATGTTGTAAGTAGATTAGGTAGGCAGCAGGAGACGTCTTCAGGTTATTAAGATAGATTTATTAAGTTAGACACAAAGTAGCCATATTGAATGAAGTATAAATATGCAACATATCTTCTCCCTTTACAAATAAAACAAAATAAAAGACTCAAACACATTGTAAGAGTTAAAGCATGGAAAACATGAAGAAGAAAACATACAACACATAGGAGGTCAACTACCTCATGGACTTCCAGAACACAAGGAAGAGAATCAGGATCAAGATGAGAATGATGAAGAAGATCATGATGACCACCTTCTCCCCTTCGATCGACAAAACATGAAGAGCCAGTCTGCTCTCTACAATCCATCATTGTGGCCATCAAAAACGGAAATAGACAGTTTACTTTCTCCAATTAGTGTTTGTCCGTCACGGCTTCCCACTCATTGTTGAAGATAGAACAACAGTTCAAAAAATGCCTCAATGGGTCACAAGTTCTGGAAGAATGTTCCCATAGAAAAATTTAGAGCCAGATCTCTTGTCCAAGATAAAGTTCTGGACCAGGTGTCTCGGTTCTGGGTTTTTTCTATGGGTGTGGGCCTCTAGTTGTGATTCGGACCTCTGAGTTTCCTTTAAATTTCATTTCTTTTGTGGACAAACTATCTCAGTACTGTGGGCTTTAAGCCTGGTTCAAAACGTGGAACATTTATCCCGGTTCAGAGAACTACCTTGTCACAACCTTTCCTGTTGTGGTACTGGGACTGTTGTCTATCACGAATCTCAGTCGTGAACTCTTCTGGTTGTGGGACATCCTATGTCTTCTCCCGATTCTATTTCTGGGACCTTTGTCCCCTTCCGATCCTGGGACGTCCTTTGTCCTCTCCCGGTACTGACTCTGGGACCTTTGTCCCCTTCCGGTCCTGGGACATCCTTCGTCCACTCCTGGTACTTACTTCTTCCGGTCCTGGGACATCCTTCGTCCACTCCCGGTACTTACTTCTTCCGGTCCTGAGACGCCCTTTGTCCACTACAGGTATTGATTCTGGGACATACGTTGTCCTCTTCAAAGCACAGTTTGGAACCTTTGTTCACTTTTTTCCTGGGACCTTTGTCTCCTTTTGGAACCTTTGTTCACTTCTTTCACCTTAGACCACATGACTCTCCATCCAGGTCTTGTGACTCTGTTGAGATACTGAATTGCGCTGCCTCCACAACACTGCACTACCGCTGCTTAACGGTTGACAGCAAATCTTTCATAACTGCTTTTTTTTTTGCATGCCTTTTGCACATTAGGTGGTAATTCCGTAAAAATGACACTATGTGTACATAAACTATGTACGTGGCTCACAGTCTTTCATTCGCAGTATGCAAAACTTGTGAATAGCACTGATGTGATGACTCTGATGTGAAACAGAATCAACACTAAAAACAACACATTTAGGGGCAGATTAGGATAGCGGTTTTTCCGCATTCTCCGGATACGGAAAAAACGCAGCGGACCCACCATAGACCCGCCGCCACATTAGGATGGCTGGTGGGTCCTAGTTTCCGTCTGCAGCTTTTCCGCCGCGGTTGGCTTACAACCGTGGCGGAAAAGCCCTAATATGGTGGCGTTGTCTCTCAGACACCGCCAGCCATATTAGATGCCCAATAAGAAATGCTTTTCCACGGCGGGTTGTCCGCCGTAGAAAAGCATACAGAGCTTCACTGCGGGGGCCCGTTGTGGGCCCCCTGGGTGAAGGGGGAGTGGGGGGTGCACATGGGGGGTACCTATGGTACCCCCCTGCATTTGTATGCGGTGCTTGCCGCTTTCTGCATACAAATGCAATGTATGCATTTTTAACATTGCGGCGGGTGCAGCTTGAAGCCGCACCCGCCGCAATGTTAAAAATAGAGGTGGCCATGCGGAGGTTCCCTCCTCCTCGATGGTCGCGGACGGACTCAAGTCCGTCAGCGATCATAATGAGCCCCTAAATCTGGATTGACACTCTGTTGTTTTTACAAAAATCCAGTAGGTGGCACTGTTGTGAAGATTTCAATGAATAACAGTGACTATTCATGTACGAAAATGTTCAAAGGCTCGTTTCAATTACTGATTCTTCACCGGCAGCACAGAACTAACACACAGATGGTCATCTTCTGGGGCATAAGGAAGCAGACTGTTAAAATCATAATTACACTAACTTTGAGTTGGTATTCATGCAAGATTAAAGACAAGTTGCAAACTAGATCACTGGAAGTGCATCACAAAGCTTAACTGGCGATCCAATATGATCCTTTCCATATAAAACCATTTTGTTGAATGCATTGCATACCATGAAAACAAAACAGAGTATGCTTCAGGTTTTAACTTCGAGGGACAGGCCGTAGAATACAAATATAGCAGATGTGAGTACAGACAGACCCTTTGTAACTGAGACTCACCGGCATTGCGATATGCTGCAAGATTGACAGATTCTCATTAAAAGTTTCTAAAACCGCATTTGTCATAAAATACACACACATTCCAGCTGTCATTAAAAACGGCTGTTAACGCATTCCATAGGTTCCGCTTGCGCTTCCCTTACCTCGAGATTGCCTGGCAAAGTATCTACCAAGTGCAGTCTTTTGTAACTAATTAGAGCACAGAACAGTTCAAGTTGGCAAGACGGGAGCGTTGCGTTGTTCCTGCTGACTGGCGTTTCATCATGACGTTCCATGTTGCCCTAACGTCGTGACGTTTCACGTAGGTTTCCAATCGGACAGCACACTGGTAAAATCAACACACATACGCTGTGACGCAGAACACTCAGGCCCTCCGCTAGGACCCATGAAGATTCTGATACGTCATCAGAGAACCGATGACTGCCTAGGAGAAGGATCTCTCTGCACACCAACTGCGAAGCAGCCAATGTAAGGTAGGATCGCTCACCTGCAAATGAGCAGAATGTCCCCTGGTACTGAACAGCTGACTACCCTCTGAACAGCCAACTGCTGAGTTCGATTGGGCTGATCTCCTCTTCCCCTTCTCTTTTCCTTGCCTGTAAATCCCCCGTTTTTGGCAGCAACCGTCAGACAGTAACAGTTGAGAAAAGAAACATGAATAACTAGTTTCTTACTTCTTCTTGCGTTTCTGTCAACATTGAATTCAAGGGCTAGCAATTACTTTCTTGTTTTCTCTCTCATCTGACTTGGTCAGGCAGAAACTGGAGAATACTTGTGTCAGATTTAAATGAGTTAACAGTTTCTTTGCTTAAAGAAGAATTTATTTGAAATGACAGTTTCTTTACCATAAGATTTTTGCTGCAGTGGCACAATGTCTTCTTTAAATTTCTCTGTTACTTACAGTTGCTCCATGCTTGTTTTAACGTGTTTCACAGGTTTAACTTGCAGCTTGCACCTTCAAGTTTGCGGCTAATTTCATCAAGCTTTCTTGTGTTACTCTGGTTTTTTAGTTGCTTTTCTTCTTGTTACAGGCCACAGTTAGGTGGGTTCTTGTTTGTGAGGTCTTGCTCGTGCTGCGCAGTTCTTCTGGATTTTCTTCACTGGTCTGCTCCTCTGGTCTGATCAGAGCAGAATGTCGCCAAAATGTTGTAGGTAGATTAGGTAGGTAGCAGGACATGTCTTTGGGTTATTCAGATAGATTTATTAAGTTAGACAGCAGAGCAGTGAATCTCACAGGTGACCAGACCATCAACTGCCAAGGTTGGAATCCTCACATACTAGATAGTACACTCTTAGGTACTATGGGGGATTAGTAAGATAGGAACACTAAGAAAGGACCACTGACACCAAGTAGCCATATTGAATGAAGTATAAATATACAACACATCACCCACTGGAGGGTAATGATTTACTGAATAACGCACCACAAGTACCAGCATGATTCAAAAGGAAGACCCACCAAGGGTGCCCAGCAGGGGGCAAAAATTATACATAGAAGCAATCCCCTTGTTTTGATGTGAATTCAGTTTGATGCTATGGCTTCCCTTTGAGAAAGGTCAAGATGACCGAAACGCGTCAGGAATGCCAGCGCTGTAAATGAATAAAGTGCAGCTCTGTTTCTTTCCGGGTACCTCTCAATCAGACCTCAGCTCTGCCCCAGAGCAAATCTGAACATGACACAAGGGAGAGTCAACCAGGACAAAAACACACATTTGTTGAGGAATTTGTTTTTGTATGCAACGACAGAAGGCAAACCCTCCGACCAAGAACACAAAAAACCAACAATGGACAAGCAAGAACCACAAACGTCAACAAAGAAGGAAGGCCAATAGGAACAGGTCAAAATCAAAGGAAACGGGGAGGGTGGAGGCGAGGCAAATAAATGAAGAGAGTAACATCAACAGGACAATAATGAACTTAGCAAATATAACGCTTAGTGACACGGACAAAAGAATATTATGTTTGGGCCTCTCAGACTGCCCGTGAAAAATTTCAATTACTAAAACCAGGGTGGATGTTTTCAAAACTCAAAAAGTCCAATGCATTGAACAGGGCAGATGGGAGCTTTACACATGACAAAGACACTAAAGGACGGAAATGACCATTGGTACTCCGGTGACACTGTGAGATGCTACCTTTTGTGAAGAAATGCAAGAACTTTGGCAAAGCAACGAAACAGCCATTGCGGATACAAACATTGAACCCAATTCAACTGAATCAATTCAACTTAACTACTCTACAATAAGAAGCAGATTGAACGGGGCTATAAAAACACCTTTTTTAAGCCAAATTGACTTTCAACCCTATTATGACATGAAATTCCATCGATATTTTCCACAAAATAGTGGTATAACAAGTTAAACAACTGAATCTAACAACAAGAAGTAAAAAGATGGAAGTACAATGAACAGAATCAAGAGTATGACCTACTCATGAAAAGGTTGCAAGAAAATAACAGTATCATTATCCGCAACTCGGACAAGGGTGAGAACATTGTCCTGATGTTCAAAGAGGACTACACAAATGAGGCGTATCAACAACTAAGGGACAACACATGCTATTCTAAAAGCAACATTGTTGAAGTTAAACCTATATATACAATCTATTATTCTAAACTAGGGACATGGTAAAAGAAAGAAGTGATATCAGCTAAAGAGTACAAACTTTTAAGGAATGATCATCCAGTGGTACCCACAATCTATTTTATCCCTAAGGTCCACAAAAATCCACAGAAACCACCTGGCAGGCGGATAATATCAGCCAGGAACAGCCTACTTGAGCACACGTCTCAATATTTTGACTTTTTTCTCCAAAACGCATCTAAAGCTTTACCATCATAAGTGTGTGATACTAGTGCTTTCTTAAGACAACTTAAAGATTTCACTTGGAAACCAGAATATTTATTCACAGCACTGGATGTATGTTCATTATATACCGGTATTCAACATCCAGATGGTTTGAAGGCATTGAGATTTTATCTGGAGAAAAAAGCTGAAATTACAGTAATCCAAAAGGAAATGTTAATTGAGATGGTGGAATTTTGCTTAACGAAGAATATATTCATGTTTAACATCTACTGTACAAACAAATGAGAGGTGTAGCCATGGGAGCTAGCTTCTCCCCCAGCTATGCATGCTTGCATATGGGCTAGAGGGAGGAGTTGGTACTCAAAACCCAACACAGACAGGTGATGACAAAGAATGTCAAGATGTGGTTACGATTTATTGATGGCCTGTTTGTGGTTTTGGGAAGGGGATACAAACAAAGCCAATGATTTTGGTAAATCATTGATATTCAGTGACATTTCACAGCAACCATTAGTGCTACAGAAGTAAGCTTTTTAGATACTAAGATCTTTGTGGCCAACAATAAGATTGAATCCAAACTATACCGTAAAGAGACCGCGGGAAACTACTATCATCAAAGCACCAGATTACTGAAACTCTCACCACACAGCCAGCAAATAAGCATATGGGAACCAACAATGAATTCAGAATCATTGTTCAGTACAGCCAACAACATGGACAGCTCAAATCAATGATTTCCCGCAATTGGCCCATGGTATTAAGTGACCCCATCATTGGCAAGAGTTTACCGACTTGACCTTCTATTACATATAGTAGAGATCTTTCAATGCGGGATGAGTTGGTAATAACCAGCCCAGAAGTCATTGACAATACAAGCTGGTTACAGACACTTAAAGGTTTTTATAGATGCAAAACCTGTAAGGCCTGCCAACAAGGGGTAAACCGGATGGCATACACAACATCATTCAATGCCAGAAGCATAAAAATAACTAAACTTCTAACGTACAAGACTGACGATGCAGTGTATATTTTAATCTGCCCATGTAACCTACAATACGTAGGTAGCTCAAAATTACAGGTGCATTAAAGAATTTTACAACACATACCAGCGATTCGTAATCATGACAATACCTATCCGGTGGCAAGCCATTTGAAAAATAACCCTGAACTAAAAAGTCAAGACCTCAGATATTAGGTGATAGATTCTGTGGGAATAGAGAACAACGTTTGCGCCAATTGGAGACTAGATACATCTTAGAGCTGAAAATAAAATATCCAACAGGGCTGAAAGTAACAGAGGATCTCTATACATGTTTGTGACTTGTTATGGGTATTTATACATTGGCATTTTAATTCAATTCAATAATTTTATGCAAGTATTTTAGTTTGTTTTATTCAAGTTTTATTGATGTATTTCTGTGTTTAATGATGTTTTAAATCAAGATATTTTACCATGATTTTATATTTTGATAATAATATTGGTATTGATAACATTTAACATTTACATACATTGATCATTGTCAATAATGAATTGTTAATAATTTATGGAAGACATCGAAGGTTTTTTGCACAAGCTATGTTGCATAATGTACATGTAGAAAGCTGGCACATGCCCATAATTCTGCACATTCTGCACATTTTGCACACAAATCTTCATATTAGGGACTTATTGCACGATTAAAACAACTCACTTAGGACCAAGGAATTGATTTTATCACCTGGTATTTACACTGGTATGAGCATCCAGACAACAAACCACAATATTGCAGCCCAGGGGAGGCTCTATCTAATCAGGGGCATAAGTTAGAACCAGGTAAGCATAGAATACCGTGACTGTGCTTAACCTACACAATCGGGGCAAACACAATGAGACAACCAATGCCACAAATCCATATGAATTCAAATAAACAGCATCCAATTAATTTATATCAAACGAAACCCACATGGGTGGTACATAGAAGGGCAATGCACCTTGGCGTAGCTTACTGTGGCTCCAGTAACAATAAACGCACAGAGCAAAATATGTACAACCGCATTTATTAAAAAGGATTTAAAAGAATGGAATATATGCCAGAACATCAATTAGACAAAAATGCATTTAGGTTTATGAAACATATGCTAAGTCAATCTGACAAATAGTAACTGGAAATATTGCAAACTGATCTGATTCAATGTAATGTAATTTTATCAAGAATCAAATGGTGTTTTTAAAGGCAAATCGATCAGAAGTTTATTTAATGCACATATTGTCGTTTTATGTATCCTTAAACTGGAGGAACTAAAGAAGTAACTCTTTCATGTCCATTATGTATTTTACACATGTGTATGTAACCACGCCTGTACTAGTCACTTTAAAAGCACTAATGGTAATGCAGAACTCTGTCATGTGATCAAGGCTCCAGTGAGAGCTGAAACGCATTATGCCGACTTGCACCAATAAAGAGTAAAATATTGCACTGATTCACGTGGTACGGCCCCGTTTGTTTGAGTATTTGTAACAGTAAACGGTGACGAGTGGATATATCATATATATATATGTATGTATGTATATATATATATTCATATATATATATATATATATATATATACATATATATATTCAATGAAAAAACCATAGGTTTTAGGTACAATATAGTTAGTTGTACTTTTTGAATTTTTACTTGATACATAAGCAGAGAAATTCAGACGTTACAGTTAGTTGAGCTGACTATAATTCGTGCCCCCGCAGTGCACTGCTGATGACATCACATATTACATCATTCATGACATGGTCAGTGACATCATGGATGACATCACTGATGACATCTCAAATGACATCACTGATGACATCATCCAGTGACAATCTGATGCACCTCTTCACAAACTAATATAAACTTTGATACACCCAAAAAATAACAGACTACCATTTTCAAAACCATAGACATACTAATACCAGTTACTAAACTCACTGATTCCTAGGTCTACACACACATCCACTCATTCACCCATACAGTCTCTCATACATGCAATCACTTATCAATACTGTACTATCATTTGCACTCATACACCTTTACAGACACTCACACATCACCACTCATCCATAGAGTTACTCACACACCTAGTCAATCATGCAAAGAATCATTCACACTCCCATTCACTTACCTATACAGTTATTCACACACCACCTCACTAATATCATACAGATACTAACACATACTTACACAGCACCGAGACTGCCCTGATCGCAGCCACCGACGACATCCGAGCCCTGCTCGACAACGGAGAAACAGCGGCCCTCATCCTCCTAGACCTCTCCGCGGCCTTCGACACTGTCTGCCACCGTACCCTAGTGCAGCGCCTCAGCAACGTCAGAATCCAGGAGAAGGCACTGGAATGGATCATCTAGTTCCTCGCCGGAAGGACGCAGAGGGTCCGCCTCCCCCCGTTCAGATCAGAAGCCACCGAAGTCATCTGCGACGTTCCTCAAGGCTCCTCGCTCAGCCCAACCCTCTTCAACGTCTACATGAGCCACATGCGTTGTGAAGACTCGCAGTAAAAAGAAGATTGCGGGAAGATTGGAAAGGCAAAGGACTCGAGGGTGAGTGAACCGGCTGGGGGGTGTGTCAGTTTCGCTTTACTCTGTAGCGCGGCGGAGGCGGCGTTCAGGTGGGGTGAGGAGACAGCCTCCTGTCGGCGAACCAGCCATCTGGAACGGTAGCCGGGGTGTAGCGGGAAAAAGGAAAGCAATACATCTGAGAACTGATTCTTCCCTTGCCAGGAACCGCTCGCCTCACAATCCGCAACCCGGCGAACACCCGCGGAAAGCAGGACAAGCCGACATTAGAGATTCACCCGGAGGGGGAGCCAAAAAACTACATCGTCAACGACGGTGAAAGTCAATATCCCTTAAAGCAGCATATCAAGAACCGAATGGACACAGGGTGTTCAGTAGGAGCAACAGACACTCTGGGGGCCAGCAAACTTTGTTACCAGGGAGCTGATCATCCTTGAATTTTACAAACAAAAGACACACCTGGCAATAACAACGGTGCATCAATAAGAAGTTAACAAAGTCAACCCTGCACTGTCAAAAATGGCAGACAAATCCAGGAATCGCCAATTAAGGGCGAGCGAGTTATTGAACGATGATAATCCCCCCACAGCAACCACCGAATCTAAAGGGGATGGAGGAGAGAAAACAAAAGAAACAACAATTGCAAACATAGTTAGAGAGTTACAAATACAGCAAATCCAAGAAATAAATAAGTGGTGGGAAAAAACAACACTTGAAAAATACATTGAATATAAGAGAATTCCGCGAGGATTGAGGATCCTCATAATGCCAACCCTTAAATGACTTGGATATGGATTTAATCAAACTATGGCAAACAGATACAAATGAATGCTCCTTCAAGTTAATGAGAACTTTGATCATCCATGCCAAAAGGAAACTAGAGAAAATCACGAGCACAATAATGGCATTAGAATCTGAACTCGCAGATATCCCCACATCGGAAGAAAATAAAGAAATCATTGAGAACATGGAAAAGAAGGTGGCAAAACATGAAATGGAGGTGGACAAACGAAAGGCCAATAAATTCACCAGAGACAGGCGGGATTACATGAACGGGCGAATTTATACATTTGCACGTAAATATGACACCCTGAGAAGCCATGTGGCAATGGACAAGAACATAGATACAGTCACTGAACCGACGGAGGAGGTTGACAGCTCGGAAGTGAGCACTGTTGAAGGAGAATCCACTAGTACACCACTGGATTTTCGGGGGGAAATACAGCTAGCACACATGGTGACGCGACAGAGAGGAAGAGGCAGATCCAATGCGTGGGGAAGGGAGCAACGACCACCGAAGAAACCCCCAACAAACCAAAAACCAGAAGGGGTGGAAAAAGAAGCAAAACCAAAAAGAGGCAAAGGAAGCAAAAGTAGCCATAAGAAAGAAGATGTCGATATCCAACAATATAGTTATAAACTTATCAAGTAATAAATTGACGGATATACAGCTAAGACTTTTAAACAGAGGCCTCTCATATTGTCCAACGAAAACTATGAATATACCAAATGCACGCATTGATCTATACAAATTTTGCCGGAAAGTAAAACTGAAAAAATATTTTGCTGAAAAGGACTCTAGAAAATCACATGTCCCTAAAATGAAAAAAGTAACATCTACTGTCGTACAAAAAGATCTGCCAGCCATGATAACTCTTGCATCAATTAAGGAGAGCCCCTCAACAAGTCAGGAAGACAACACAATATCCCCGGAAATGGAAATCGAGTTCTGCAACACCCTGGGGATACCAACGAATTTTGGAGGTAATAGCGGATTGAAAAGAAACTCAAAATTTTGTCCGCAGCTTTCACCAGGCAACAAAGTGGATTTGTTTCATGAACTGATGGTTGAAGAAATCACAAAGATCGCTGATAAATCAGCCAGGGAAGTAAAGAAAAAACAAAATCTCTCACCAGAGGAGTATAAAGCCATGTCTGAATTGAAAAACAATACATCTATAATTATCAAATCATCTGATAAAGGTGGCAATCTCGTTGTACAGGATGTTTCCAGCTACATTGAGGAAGCAAATAGACAATTAAATAACCAAGAACATTATGAAAAATTAACAAAAAACCCCATGGAGGAATGGACCAGGGAATATCACTCCATGTTGTTGTGCTGGAAAGAAAGAGGCCTACTTGACTTCGAGGAATATTGCTACCTAAAAACTGATAATCCAATTGTGGCAACTATATACTTTTTACCAAATGTGCACAAATCCCTCAAATGCCCTCCAGGAAGACCGATCGTAAGTTCGATAGGATCATTACTGGAATCCACATCAAGATTTATAGACATTTTCCTAATGAACTACGTAACAGCTTTACCATCTTTTCTGAGGGACACAATGGATATCTTACACAAAATCTCTGAAAGTGAATGGAAACCAACTTACTTAATGGCAACCATTGATGTTGCCTCGCTCTACACCTCAATTCGCCATGAGGATGGCGTAAGGGTTGTTAGAAATGCACTAAAAGCACGCTCCGTTAACCTGCTGGAACATACAACAATGTTACTAGACATGCTTCTTTACTGCCTGACACACAATGCTTTCCTGTTTCTGGGGGGAATGTACCTCCAAAAACAAGGGGCTGCCATGGGGACATCATTTGCGCCCACCTATGCAAATCTCCTGATGGGAGCAGGGGAAAGCGAGGTAGTGAGAAAAGACAAAGAGAATCTGGAGGGGCCCAGAATAAAACTTTGGTGTCGTTTCATAGACGACTTGTTCGTCATATGGGAAGGAAATGAGAACTCACTAAAAACTTTCATTGGGTCTCTAGAAAACAATGATTATAATCTACACTTCACCTCAACAATCAGTTCTAGGAACTTGATCTTCCTAGACGTGGAAATATCAGTGAAGGACAACAAATTGTGCTCCAAGATCCACAGGAAACCAACCGCATGTAATAGCATCCTCCACGCGAATAGTGGACATCCTGTAAGATTGAAATGGAGCATTCCATATGGCCAAATGTTACGAGCAAAAATAAACTGCTCTGAACAGGAAGATCTGGTAGAAGAAATAAACAAAATTAGTATACGGTTTCTTGAAAGGGGATACCCTGAAGAAGTAATATCCTCTGCAAGAACCAGAATGCATATGAGAAACAAAACTGATCTACTGATTCCGAAGAACAAAAGGCCAGAAAGCACCATGGATCCTGAAACCAATCATGAGAATGGAGTAACTAGATTAATCATGGATTTTGACAACCAGAGTACCAACATGAAAAAGGCACTTCGAAAACATTGGCAAGTTCTACTTTTGGATGATACCTTAAAAAAGACCTTAACGGTGCACCCTAGCATCGCATACCGAAAGACTTCTTCCCTAAGGGACATCTTGACACAAAGTCATCTGGAACAAAGGGAAGGGAGTAAACAAACTTGGTTAACAACACCAGGATTCTGGAGATGCTATAAGTGCAAGGCCTGTGAGCACGGAGTAAACATCAAAGACTACAAGTTGCAAAACGGCAAAACAGAAAAAATCAAAGACCATATCACATGTGATTCGAAGTGTGTGGTCTACAGACTACAATGTCCATGTGACAAGTTTTACATCGGGAGCACTATAAACAAACTGAAACTAAGAAAACTCCAACATCTAAGGGCCATTAAGAACAAGGACCCATGCTACCCGATGGCCACACACTTTGCCAAATACCATCAGAACAATCCCGCCCTATTAAAATACTCAGGGATCAAGTTAAGCAAAATCTCAGAAAGAGGTGGTGATCAAACTGTACAACTAAGAAGACTTGAATCAAGAATGATACTGAGTATGGGAACTGAGGTGCCGTTTGGGCACAATCTGGATGCCGAACTACATGTACATCTGTAGATAGAAATTGATGTGGTATAAATCATGAGACTGAATTTTTCACTACGGAGTATGCTAACTAATGTACATAATGAGTATGATGAATTATGTAAAAAGATGTGGATATTATTGGATATTGCACATACCGGAACCCAAACCATAATATCATTTAACCCTACTGCTTCTGTGTACAGGATATAATCAGGGAAGTTAAACAAAAACAAATAAAGAACTCAAGAGAGATTATTGGAATATGGAATTGTTTGATATAAGGTACTTTACAGATATCATGAATAACCAACCCCCCAATTTCAGCATAATTGGCCATAAAATCTAGAACCAACTGAGTATGTACATAATTGTAGATACATGATTTTGATATCGGTTATGATTTGTGAAAAAAGTGTATATATATATCTGTGGGATTTTTGTATGGCTATAAAAACTTGAAAAATTGTTTAGAAATTAGCTGACCCTGAAAAGAGAATAGTACTTTACTGGAAATAGTAAAAAGTAATAAGTTTTAGTTTACAATTTTTTAGTTTAAAATTTTATCTTATGATTTGAACTGTTCATAGGAAGGGGGTGGGGAAATGGACATTATGATTAGACAAACATAGCATTGTAAATACCTTATTTTGGTTTGGAAAGCCTTGTTTGAATACAGTAATTTGAAAATGCAAAATGGCCACGAGTATGAGCCGGCCTAAACATACTGTGCAGGCTTGATGGTCTAGATGACCATGGAAAGGGAAGAGGGTACTTACACATAGCACTACATTTAAATCAGGTCTAGACTCGAGGACTCTATGGTCCAGTTGAAGGCAAGGAGCAGAAACGCGTAGACCGTCAGTTTTTTGATGCACTTTTATTTTGCACATGGTGTGTAAATAAATCAGTGAATACTAACCTGTTGCTGTGGTGTGTCTTCATCTGCGGGAATCATGAGGGGGAAGAAGCTGAAGCAATATATATATATATATATATATATATTTTTTTTTTTTTTTTTCTCCCCAATGATGCGGCACTCAGCGTTTATGGGTTTATAAACAACAATTCCTTTATTTCTCCAGCTCGGACCAACGCGTTTCAGCCATCACAGGCTTTGTTCACGGTAAGTGAGCTTTTTTCTATGTCCACTATTTATCCCATTTCAGACAGTTATGGTGCATTATGGGATTTGTGGTCAAGTTACATTTCATGCAAATTGCAGATAGCAACGTTTTTAGTACTATTTACAGATTTAGAAACAAACGCTCTGCTTTACGCGCTTTAAACATTTTTACAGCCTCATATTAAATGCATATGTAGACATTTTCTCAAGTGTGGGGTATCGTACCCTTTTTCCCATTTACAGTTCTCATTCAACATTATACTTTTCCCAATGTCTGTCGACTGCTCGCTGTTATACTATAAGTTTTTAAGGGATTGTTCTGGATGTCGAGTTTACCAAACCAGCATCATTAAACCGGGTATAGTACCCTATAGTACAGTGATCGAATCTTAGTCTGCATATGAATCAAGTCATTATTTACAATTATTCCAAATGTACATAAAGTTCCTCATCAAAATTCATCCCTCTCGGCATCTTGGTCTTTAATCTGATTATGAATTTGGATTCAATTTGTCTTAATTTGCGCAGTCTGTTTCCTCCCCGTTCTCCCAAGTTGACCATGTGTATGCCATAGTAGGACATCGATTTCCAGTCTCCTTTTTGACATGATATCATGTGTTTTGCTGTGGCATATGCCAGATTTTTGTTTTTTACAGCTCGGATGTGTTCTAGGATCCGTTTTTTCAGGGCACAGGTTGTGCTTCCAATGTAACGTGAACCACATTTACACTGTATCACATAGACTACATATGTGGAGGAGCAGGTAATTTGACCTTCTATGAGTGTTTTTTTGCCATCTGATTCATCATATGTGTTTGTATTCAGGCCAATTTTACATGCTTTACAAACATTGCATTTACGGAATCCATTTCGTTGGTTGGTTAACCAGTTATTTGTTCCACCCGGTTTTCTCAATTTAAAGTGACTCTTTACCAAATGATCCTTTAGGGACATGGGTTTTTTGTAGCTCATTTTTGGTCCGTCACCTATGATTTTCTTCAAATCCGGGTCTCCTGCAATCAGATGCCAGTATTTTTGGATCTTGTTTTTAATGATGCCACTCTCTTTGCTGAACGTTGTCACGAATCTCGGTGCTTCATCAGACTTTTCCTTTACTCTTTGTGTAGACATTATCATAGGTCTTGTTTTCAGTTCCACTTTTTTCTTGCTCTTCTCAAGTGTTCTTTTACTGTATCCTCTCAATTTTAGACTTTCTGTGGTTTCCATTATTTTCTTTTCTGCATCCTGTTCTACGGAGCAATTTCTTTTCATGCGAATAAATTCGCCAAATGGAATACTCGCCAGTAGAGGTTGTGGGTGGAAGCTTGTCCCATGGAGGATACTGTTGGTAGCCGTTTGTTTCCGAAAAAGTGTAGTTTGTAACTGCTCGTTCTCTACGTACACTTTTATATCTAGGAAATCGATTTCCTTTTCACTGATGGAGTGAGTGAATTGTAGCCCAATGTCATTGTTGCACAGTTTTTCAAAGTATACCTCAAAGTCCTTTTTGGTTCCATTCCAAATTATGAACAGATCGTCGATAAATCGGACCCACAGTATTATTTTTTCCAGGTGTTTCTGCTGTGTTAGGTTCATACAAGAGTCCGAAAATGCTCTGGAGATCAGGTAATTCTTCAATCTGCCAGTCTGATTGCTTGTCTGATGCCTCTCCAATTTCCGTGTTCAACGTTGTTTTCGGGCGTTTGGCATGAAATTTCGCAAGTTTTGATAACAATGGATGCAGTTTCACTGTACACCTCGATAAGACATAACATTGGCTTAGAGGCTTGCAATTATTTCCTTAAGCAACGAAACATCGGAGAACGTAAACACACAGAAATGCTCATGACAATGATTGAGTTATGTTTAACCAACAATGTATTCTTATTTGACACCCAATTATACAAACAAGAGTGTGGAACTGCTATGGGGATTTCGTTTTCTCCCAACTATGCTAATGTGACTATGGGATGGTGGGAGAAGACCATTGCATGGGATCACGCAAACCAAACAGACCTGGAAAAAATAATACTGTGGGTCCGATTTATCGACGATCTGTTCATAATTTGGAATGGAACCAAAAAGGACTTTGAGGTATACTTTGAAAAACTGTGCAACAATCCAGGATGAGTCGTGCTGAGGCGTTCAGAATCCGCTGGAGTCTCTTCTGGAGTTTGGCGATGGTTCCGGCGTAGAGGGAGTTGCCGTAGTCCAGACGGCTTGTGACAAGGGCCTGGGTGACCGTCTTCGTGGTCTCGGTGGGGATCCACCGGAAGATCTTACGTAGCATGAGCAGGATGTTGAAGCACGACGAGGAGACGGCAGTGACTTGTCTGGTCATGGAGAGGGAGGAGTCCAGGATGAAGCCCAGGTTGCGTGCATGGTCTGTTGGTTTGGGTGCGCTGCCCAGGGCGGTGGGCCACCAGGAGTTGTCCCAGGCGGAGGGTGAAGATCCCCGGATGAGGACTTCCGTCTTGTCCAAGTTCAGTTTCAGGCGGCTGTTCATCATCCACTTGGCTACGTCTGTCATCCCTTCGTGTAGGTTGGCTCTGGCGGTGGCGTGGTCGTTGGTGAGGGAGAGGATCAGCTGGGTGTCGTCGGCGTAGGAGATGATGTTGAGGTTGTGTTGGCGTGCGATGGCTGCGAGGGGGCTCATGTAGACGTTGAAGAGGGTTGGGCTGAGCGAGGAGCCTTGAGGAACGCCGCAGATGACTTTGGTGGCTTCTGATCTGAACGGGGGGAGGCGGACCCTCTGCGTCCTTCCGGCGAGGAACAAGATGTTCCATTCCAGTGCCTTCTCCTGGATTCCGATTTTGCTGAGGCGCTGCACTAGGGTACGGTGGCAGACAGTGTCGAAGGCCGCGGAGAGGTCTAGGAGGATGAGGGCCGCTGTTTCTCCGTTGTCGAGCAGGGCTCGGATGTCGTCGGTGGCTGCGATCAGGGCGGTCTCGGTGCTGTGTAAGTATGTGTTAGTATCTGTATGATATTAGTGAGGTGGTGTGTGAATAACTGTATAGGTAAGTGAATGGGAGTGTGAATGATTCTTTGCATGATTGACTAGGTGTGTGAGTAACTCTATGGATGAGTGGTGATGTGTGAGTGTCTGTAAAGGTGTATGAGTGCAAATGGTAGTACAGTATTGATAAGTGATTGCATGTATGAGAGACTGTATGGGTGAATGAGTGGACGTGTGTGTAGACCTAGGAATCAGTGAGTTTTGTAACTGGTATTAGTATGTCTATGGTTTTGAAAATGGTAGTCTGTTATTTTTTGGGTGTATCAAAGGTTACATTAGGGTGTGAAGAGGTGCATCAGATTATCACTGGATGATGTCATCAGTGATGTCATTTGAGATGTCATCAGTGATGTCATCCATGATGTCACTGACCATGTAATGAAAGATGTAATATGTGATGTCATCAGCAGTGCATTGCGGGGGCGCGAATTATAGTCAGCTCAACTAACTGTAACGTCTGAATTTCTCTGCTTATGTATCAAGTAAAAATTCAAAAAGTCCAACTAACTATATTGTACCTAAAACCTATGGTTTTTTCATTGAATATATATATATATATATATATATATATATATATATATATATATATATATATATATATATATATATATATATATATATATATATATATTTATATCAGGTCTAGACTCGAGGACTCTATGGTCCATTTGAAGGCAAGGAGCCGAAACGCGTAGACCGTCCGTTTTTTGATGCACATTTATCTTGCACATGGTGTGTAAATAATATATATATATATATATATATATATATATATATATATATATATATATCCACCAAGACGATCCAAAGGCTCCGGGCGCACAACTGTGGGTGCTCTGCAAAGGGGCCGGATCAGGGCCCTTTTAACAATTTTCTCCCCAATGATGCGGCACTCAGCGTTTATGGGTTTATAAACAACAATTCCTTTATTTCTCCAGCTCGGACCAACGCGTTTCAGCCATCACAGGCTTTGTTCACGGTAAGTGAGCTTTTTTCTATGTCCACTATTTATCCCATTTCAGACAGTTATGGTGCATTATGGGATTTGTGGTCAAGTTACATTTCATGCAAATTGCAGATAGCAACGTTTTTAGTACTATTTACAGATTTAGAAACAAACGCTCTGCTTTACGCGCTTTAAACATTTTTACAGCCTCATATTAAATGCATATTGAAATAATGTAGATGGGACACAGGAAAGATACTCTTCAATCGTAGTTTATTGCAAGGTGAAGGGAGAGCCGTCCCAGCAGGCAGGTCGATGGCAAGGAAATAACTGCCCCAACTAGAACACTGTACAAGGAACATTCACAATGACATAGGACAGTTCCAAGTTGCGCAATGCACATCACCACACCTCCCCTCTTTTGGAAAGAGAATCACCAAAACATCAATTACAGTGAAAGTAAAACACAGATCATGGGAAAGTAAATGAGGGATACCATAGGGTTGAACATAACTTCGCAGCTTGTTGGATTCAAGTGAAAAGTACAACAGGGTTAAACATAATCTCGCAATTTGCTAGGTCTGACAGACATTCTAGTACTTTTCCTAACCCCATCCCCCTCTGAAACATTTTTAAAGTTGACATTACTTGAAAAACCAGAGGGATCTTTTGCGATTTGGGAAGTACACCACCAATTGCCATTGGTCAATCTGACCGCATTCTTGCGAGTATCCACTACTTGCTGAGAATCTAAAAACTTTGAAAGACCTTTCCTAACTAAAACAGGATTTTTAACTTTAACCCAATCTCCAATCTGAATGTTGTGAGACATTTTCTTTCCAGGTTTAACCTGTTTAGAACACACATCAGAGGATTTTCTATGAGCAGCATCCCACATATTGCTCATGTCGCCACTTTGGTGAAAATTTCTTACCATCCAGAAGGGATATACTTGTGAACAAGCTTTCCTCCCTCTCATGAGTTCAAAAGGGGAATAATTGGTAGCAGAATGAGGGGAAGTGCGGTAGGACCATACAAGATCTTTAACTGCTTTAAATACACAACTTCTAGATTTGAAAGCAGACTGAACACACTCCACGATAACTCTATTAAATCTTTCAGTCTTGCCATTGCTTTGCGGATGATAAAGAGGAGTTCTGGTGTGTTTGATACCACACAACCTCAAAAAGGAGTTCATTTCATGAGAGATGAATTGAACTCCGTTATCGGTTAATATTTCCTCTGGATAACCTTCTCTCAAAAAGATACTATTCAAGCAATCAATGACACTTTTGGAATTTGGTATACTGATTGGTTCAACTTCGACCCACCTTGACAAATGATCAATGAGAACCAAAAAATATTTGGAGTTGTTGGGAAGGACATGGAATGGTCCCAAGAAGTCCATTCCCAACTTCTGCCAAGCACGACCTGGAACAGAAACCTTAGATTCAACAAGACCTTCCAACACTAATACCTTGTCACTGGCACTACAACGTGGACATAGTCTGACCATCTCATCTATCTGAGAGTCCATTTTTGGCCACCAGAAATCCGACCTCACTTTTCTTTTAGTAATGGTAGCGCCGAGATGGCCAGAATGTGCTGCCAAAATAATTTTCTCTCTAAAACATGATGGAGGAACCAACTTGTCACCACGGACAATTACACTATTTTCCATTGAGAGCTCAGTGTTAATTTTCCAAAACATTTGGAGATCGGGAGAAAGACATTTCTCTTTCGGCCACCCCTTTTTGATAAGGGAGGAAACTTCTTTAAGGATTACATCATTACTTAGTGCTTTGATCCAATCATCCTCTAGAAAAGAAATGGGTTCCTGACAGACATTAGCAACAAAACATTCCTCTACCTCAGTCTCCCAATCTTGTTCATCACTGTCGGTTATGGGAAGCCTGGAAAGGCAGTCAGCTCTGCTGTTTCTTCCCCCAGGTATGTATTCGACGCTAAAAGAGAATTCAAGTAATTTCGTGGACAACCTTGCTAAACGAGCTGTTGTGCGTTTGACATTTTTTCCATTTAAGATATCAACTAAAGGTCGATGATCTGTTCTGAGAACAAAAGACCTGCCCCACAGATATGATTTACATTTTTCCACACTCCATGTGCATGCCAGAAGTTCTTTTTCAATGACGGAATATTTCCGTTCCACAGGACGAAGAGTACGGGAGGCAAAGCCGACCGTATACTCCTTCCCGCCAGAACATTGGGAAAGAACTGCACCCAAACCATACTCACACGCATCAACCGTGACAAAAGTTTGTTTTCCTTCAACAAATGCCTGTAAAGCTGGAGCTGAAAGTATGTGATCTTTGATAATCTGGAAACCTTTTTTACATTCTTCTGACCACTCGAAAACAGCTCCTTTCTTCAGTAAGGTCCTGAAACATTCAGTAGTTTTTGCGAAGTCTTTCATGAATTTTGCATAAAATTCACACAAACCGAGGAAAGACAACAGTTGTTCTCTGTTTTGAGGAGCTGGAGCCTCAATAATACTCTTAACTAAACCAGGCCTAGGCTTGATGCCTTTTTCTGAAATAATATGTCCTAAATACTCTATTTCTTTGGCCTTGAAAATGCACTTAGCTTTCTGCAGGGTCAGACCTCGAGAACTTCGAAAACTTCATTAATCGCTTGATCGTGCTCACTCTCTGTTTTGGAAAAGATGAGAATGTCATCCTGAAAGACAACTACATTGGGATTATGGGCAAACATCTCCGACATAAGTCTTTGAAAGACAGCTGCGGCTGACGCCAGCCCAAAGGGAAGACGACAAAATTGGAAAACACCATCAGGGGTGACGAAGGCAGTGAGATGTCTAGATTGAGGATTTAATTCTACCTGATGATAGGCAGCCTTGAGATCGAGTTTCGTAAACCACGAAGATGACCCCACTTTGGCAATAAGGTCTTCAATTCGTGGCAAAGGAAACCCATCAACCCAAATGGCTTCATTTAGGGTGCGTAAGTCAACACACATTCTCAAATCTCCTGACCTCTTCTTGGCTAAGACAATGGGGGAAAGCCACAGAGTAGATTCGACTTTTTCAATGATCCCTTGATCACACAGAGCCTTCAAATGTTTAGACAGATCGCTTCTGATGCTCAAAGGAACATTGCGTAATTTGTGTTTGGTAGGAACAACATTGTCCTTTACTCTGATGGTATGCTGAAAGTTAGTGATTTTTCCAAGACGGTTCTCAAAAATTTTACTAAACTTTTGTTCCCAAGTGTTGTGCGCATGAGTGCACAGTGTATTATTAGTAATCGCGGAAACAGGAGTGTCTTTAATCTGTTTGTCGATGAAAACTGGATTGGCTAATCCTGGCTTGATAGTTAGACCTATTTCAGCTTGGTGGATAAGACCAAGAACATTAATTCCTTTCTTGGCCACATATACCTTCCCCTTGATAGTTACTCCTAACACCTTGATGTCGGCCCAGAAAAATCCAAGTAAATTAATCCTACTGCCTTCAAAGGCCACAGTAAGGATATCTGGGGGTAATAAACTCTTGTTATGCCAAAATTTGGTGTATTTATCTTGTGAAATAAGGGTTATGCGTGCACCAGTGTCGACTAGCAACTGAACGTGATCTTTTCCAATGATAACATCAACCTCGGGATCAGGGATGTCATGAGAAATACTTTTGTCATGGGAATCCATGACTACTACCACATATTCTTGATGCATGACATCTTCATGAGAAAGATCATCCTCATACGAAAAATTGTCACCATTCTTGCTCATACTTTCATCATTGATGACACATCGAACATTTCCTCTTGTGCCTCCTCTCCTGCCTCTCATGCATATCTTAGCAAAATGCCCCATTTTACCACACTGTCCACACTGTTGGTTGGCTGCAGGACAGTTCCTAAAAGAAGAAACATGAGAGGAAGAACCACATCTATAGCAAAACATTCTAGAGTCAGACTGTCTGAATCTACCACCTCTAGAAGAATAGGGTCTTCTGAAATTGCCACGCGGCATAAAAGGAGTTCTGGTTGCAGGAGAATTAGATATAGCACCAGAGATCGTGGTACTGGACATAGCACCAGAGATTGTGGTATTGGACAAGGCTGTTTCCAGCTGTTTGACATCATCCATAGAGGTTTCTATGCTTTTAGCTATATCTACCGCCTTATCTAATGAGGGGTCTTTACACGTTAGCAACTTCTTTTGAATTTCTTTACAATAGCAACGTGCAACAAGCTGATCTCTAATGAGCTGTGATGTGAAATTGTCAAATTCACAATTTGCAGCTAACATTTTTAGAGCAGTTATGAAGGTATCAATATTTTCATCACTCTTTTGTGTCCTTGTGAAAAACTTATACCTATGTACAACTAAGTTTTTTGTTTTAGTAAAATATTTCTCTAATTTCGCCTTAGCTATTTCAAACTCATCAGGATCTTGACCCTCAGGTGGATCATATGGAGGTAAATGGTCAAAAACATTTTGACCTTCGACCCCCAAATGGTAGTACATGAGGTTCTTTTTCCTCTCCGGTCTATATCTTTGACCATCAATGGCACCCAAGTAGGCCATGAACGATCTGACCCATAATTTCCATTCCAAGGGAGGATCACCAGGTACCTGCAAGAATGGAGCTGGTGGGGTGACACTTTGCATAGTTAAATGGATTAGTTACTGATGAGATGTAGATTAATTTTGATAGTTTGGATTGGCTTCAATAAAAGTTGTTTGAAAATTAGAACATGTTCTGGACCTTCAATAAAATAAAATATGTACTAGTCGTGAAAAAATGAAATCCCCAGAATTTACTTCTACCCACAAAAATGTGAGCATATCACAGAAGTAATATGCCGCAAAAATTGTACACACTGTAATAATTGTGTGTGTATCACAGAAGCAATGAGTTGTGTTGAGGAAAGGAGAAAGAGAAAAAAATATATATATATTGTCCAATTCTAGTTTAGTTCCAGTTTCTGTCACTAGATGGCAGTATGAGATGGAAAATCCTGTCTTTCGTTTTGAATTCCGAGGCAGCGTGAGAATTTGTTCAAACAGACGAACTCTGCATTTCAAACGCTGTGAAATGCTTGACAAACACGTGTAGAAGCTGTGTGTGTCAGCGCAGCGTTACATGACAGGGTGAGCGATTTGATCTCGGAGTTTATTTATTTTGTTATAAGGCACAGATGTTCGATGTCTACCATTTGCACTCATACACCTTTACAGACACTCACACATCACCACTCATCCATAGAGTTACTCACACACCTAGTCAATCATGCAAAGAATCATTCACACTCCCATTCACTTACCTATACAGTTATTCACACACCACCTCACTAATATCATACAGATACTAACACATACTTACACAGCACCGAGACCGCCCTGATCGCAGCCACCGACGACATCCGAGCCCTGCTCGACAACGGAGAAACAGCGGCCCTCATCCTCCTAGACCTCTCCGCGGCCTTCGACACTGTCTGCCACCGTACCCTAGTGCAGCGCCTCAGCAAAATCGGAATCCAGGAGAAGGCACTGGAATGGAACATCTTGTTCCTCGCCGGAAGGACGCAGAGGGTCCGCCTCCCCCCGTTCAGATCAGAAGCCACCAAAGTCATCTGCGGCGTTCCTCAAGGCTCCTCGCTCAGCCCAACCCTCTTCAATGTCTACATGAGCCCCCTCGCAGCCATCACACGCCAACACAACCTCAACATCATCTCCTACGCCGACGACACCCAGCTGATCCTCTCCCTCACCAACGACCACGCCACCGCCAGAGCCAACCTACACGAAGGGATGACAGACGTAGCCAAGTGGATGATGAACAGCCGCCTGAAACTGAACTTGGACAAGACGGAAGTCCTCATCCGGGGATCTTCACCCTCCGCCTGGGACAACTCCTGGTGGCCCACCGCCCTGGGCAGCGCACCCAAACCAACAGACCATGCACGCAACCTGGGCTTCATCCTGGACTCCTCCCTCTCCATGACCAGACAAGTCACTGCCGTCTCCTCGTCGTGCTTCAACATCCTGCTCATGCTACGTAAGATCTTCCGGTGGATCCCCACCGAGACCACGAAGACGGTCACCCAGGCCCTTGTCACAAGCCGTCTGGACTACGGCAACTCCCTCTACGCCGGAACCATCGCCAAACTCCAGAAGAGACTCCAGCGGATTCTGAACGCCTCAGCACGACTCATCCTGGACATCCCCCGTCGCAGCCACATCTCCGGACACCTGAGAGATCTGCACTGGCTCCCGGTCAACAAGAGAATCACCTTCCGTCTCCTCACCCACGCACACAAAGCCCTACACAACCAAGGCCCAGGATACCTCAACAGCCGCCTCAACTTCTACGCTCCCACGCGCCAGCTTCGATCGACCGGCCACGCCCTCGCCGCCGTCCCCCGCATCTGAAGAGCTACCACAGGCGGAAGGTCCTTCTCCCACCTGGCCGCCATGACTTGGAACTCCCTCCCGACCCACCTCCGCCTGACCCAGGACCACCTTGCCTTCAGGAAGCAGCTCAAGACCTGGCTGTTCGAGCAGTAGCGGACCCCCCCCCTCCCCTAGCGCCTTGAGACCCTCCGGGTTAGTAGTGCGCTATATAAATGCTTGATTGATTGATTGATTGATTATACAATCACTGAAGCTTACACTCATCCATACAGCCGCTCTGACATATAGTCATGTATGGGTTTTTTCAGTGAATTTCTATGTTTTTTAAATGCTAATTGCTAGCTATAATATCCCTGAAACCCATGTATTTTTTACTGAATTTCTAAGGTTTTTTAAAGCAAAATGTCTAACTATAACGTCCCTGAAACCCATGTATTTTTTTTGTGAATTATATCAATACGTCCATAATTCTATGCTCAAAAAAATGACTGTAACAGTGCTGTGTCATGACTCATAAATCAACCACAATTTAAACTTACTTTGCACTAATTAAGATATTAAACAATTCTAATGCTGAATGTTTCCTGTGTTGTTTTAAATTCTTTGTAATCTGAACCATAGTTTATTCATATGTCTTGTATTCAATATCATAGCAAGTATTAGGCGTTTTCAGTCGCGAGAAAAGCAAATGAGACTCTTTGGTGGTTAACAGTTTTCATCCTCTGCCAACGTTTGCACATGTCAAACAGTTAACAAGTGTGATGATGCAAATGAGAATATTTAGCGGTTAACAGTTTTCAACCTTTTCCCAACATGTGCACATGTCAAACAGTCAAAACGTGAGCACATGTTAACAAAGATTATCTAAACCACACCCAGCCCTTTGACAATCGATTAGATTAGTTTAGTTTTTGCGAGTCATTTCCCTGTCTCCAGTCAGTGATCCAGCTTCCCTTCTCCTGCGTTGGATGCTTCTTTTGTGACAGTAATAGAGATTACGTACTTCTAAATTGTTAGATTAAGGGATAGTAGATATGTATAAGACATAACTATTTATCCGACTGATGGAATTAACCATTGTAATTGCTTTTTGTGTTCTAGGAAACACCTAACTAAAAGTATGTCTTCAAAGAACCATATTTAGGTTAAAATTGTATTATATATGGATAGCAAGAGTCATCAAGATTTTTTAACTTTAGGTATTTGTATAAAAGATTCTAAAAAGTTCAGTGTGTTTGATATTCAGTTGTTACATTGTTTGTTTTTTTTGCATTTATATCTAACGTCAGCAACATCTGTTCAGAAACACACAGAATTCAGGAGACACTTATCTTTTTCCCTCTTCTTGCCCCTATTGTCCTTCTCCCCTCTGGTGAGATAATGTGACCGTTTATATTCTACTACTGTCTTTGTATTTCATCTCAGAGGAGTTCGGGGCCTGTCGGCCATAGGACTGAACATTCCCGAGTTCCAGAGAACACAAACATGAAACCAGTAAGACGCTTGATAGCATTTTGTCATTTTGTCTCTTGTAGTCCATATTTTTCTTCTCCCCTTAGATGATATAGAGGAGCTGTGTATATTCTACTACTGCCTTTCTATTTTATCTCAGAGGAGTAGGAGGCCTTTTGGCGCTAGGACTCAACATTCCAGAGTCCCAAACAACAAAAAGTTAAAAACAGTAAGACGTTTTATAACATTTAGTAATTTATCTTTTTCTCTCTTCTCACCCCTATTGCCCTGCTCCGCTGGGGTGATATAGTGCAGCCATGTATATTCTACTACTGTCATTTTAGTCCACCTCAGAGGGATTGGGGGCACGTCGGTGCCAGGACTCAACATTTCCCAGTCCCAGAAAACAACAACAGTAAAAATGTTAAACGCTTGATAACATGTTGTTATTTATATTTTTCTATTCTTTATTTCGTATTCTCCTTCTCCGATGTGCTAATATAGTGCTGCAGTGTATATTCTACTACTGTGACCCTGTAGTACCTCAAAGGGATTGGGGGCCTGTCGGCGCCAGACGAAACAATTTGGAATACAGTACACTGGCCTTCAAAACTTAGTGGCTCACAGTTTCTGATAGTCATACTGTACTGCCAAATAGTAAACAAAAAAATTAATGTCTACATACATGGGGGCATAGTATCAAGTCCCTATCGCCATCACAGTGTCACTTTTTTTGATGTTGTGGTGGGGATAGGGTCAGCTCTCTATTATCAAGGCAGCGCTAAGCCACTTAATGTGGCTTAACCACTTGCATGCATTTTTTAAAGTGAGTGGGGTTTTACGCCCCCGACCGTCCTCCGCACACGCCCACTGTGATGCATGATGGCTGTCATGAGCATCCAGGGGGTTAAAGCCATGTTACGTGGCTTAACGCTGCCTTGATAATAGTGCCCCTTTCACGCTAAACTTAGCGTGAAAGGGGGCGTGCAGTGGGTGTTGTGGTGGC
The DNA here is from genome assembly GCF_964263255.1 of Lissotriton vulgaris. Classification (NCBI taxonomy): domain Eukaryota; kingdom Metazoa; phylum Chordata; class Amphibia; order Caudata; family Salamandridae; genus Lissotriton; species Lissotriton vulgaris. The sequence continues at coordinate 147,734,065 of NC_141695.1, read as the reverse complement.
CGTTCCACCGCAACACCCATTGAACTTGACACTGCCACCTATTATCAAGGGTGGCGATAATAGGTGGAAGTGCTGAGCTTAAGACCAGGAAAATCCTGGTCTTAAGATGGCGAAAAAATGAGAAATGCTTTATTTCTCCTCTTTTTTGCTTTTTCCCTGTGTGCTGCCTTGTGCAGCTTTTGTGAATTGCTACTATTCCTGCACATTAACAAACCTCCCTGCTCGCAGACACCCTTGTACTCTGGTGCAAGGGTGCCTGCGTTGGCGCTAAGTTGTAAAACTTAGCGACATCGCAGGGGGAAATGCGAGGCTGCGCCATATCCTTGATAATATGGTGCAGCCTCACGTTTCCGAAGTGGCAGGGAGAGGCGTTAAGCCAAGAAGGCTAACGCCTCTCTCCAACACTTCCTCGTTAATATGCCCCATAGTTCCTAACTGAATGCCTTGAGAATCCCTACATTTCCAAGTGACATTTCCTCATGTCATTTTCTGTCTTCTAATTCCTATTCTTCTTCTTCTCTTCTGAGATGATATATTGTGACCGTTTATACTTTACCACTATCATTCTATTCCACCTCTGAGGCGTTGGAGGCCTGTTGGCGCCAGGATTGAACATTCCCAAGTTCCACAGAACAGAAACTTGAAAACAGTAAGACGCTTGATAACATTTCCACATTTATATTTTTCTGTCTTTGGGTCCTTATTCTCCTTCTCCCATTACATAATATAGTGTATATTCTACTAACGTCACCCTATGTTTCTTCAAAGGGGTTGGGGGCCTGTGGGCGCCAGGACTAAAGAATCTGGAATACACATTAGTGGCCCTAATGCACTGGCTGCTTACATAGGGCGAGCTGCGGGGCGATGGGGCACAGTTTCTATGAGTCTCAGTGTACTCCCACAATAATTAAAGAAATACTTTATTTTTACATCACTGAATGGATATGTTGAAAATACTACTTCAAAAAGTTCAAAACTGCATAGTGCCTCTATGAATGCTTCAGTGCAAAAGTACTCCCTCTCTCGCTCATTGCATAACTGCATAAGTAACCCATGATTGATTTCATTTGTGTGGTACTACTGCCTACTTGATTCTATAACTGCATAATTTCTGCCTAAGTAAGTACATAAATGAAAGGATTATTTTGGAATAAGAACATTTATTTATAAAAGCAAACTGAGCGTAGGATTAACAGTAGCTAATGGAGTTTTTTTTACAAAACAGTTTAAAATAGGAGCAGAAAGTTAGAATTGCCTTTTAATTTAACTTGTGTATAAATTAAAGAATTTTAAACAAAGCAAAGTGTTACTAAAACTTACTTATCTTTATTTCGACAGCAAAATGCAAAAACAAACAATTCAATTCATGAATAAAAGTAGTTTCAAGCTTGTTTAATAAATAAACTGGGCAGTGTTTTAAGCAATCATGGAGGCTGTGGTATACAGAGATCAATCAATCGGACATTAGCAACAGAATTATGTAAAACTTCCATTTTTATGTTTGCACTAAATTAAGGATTGAGGCAGTAGGGAAGCACTAATGCATATCACAGTGCTTCTGAGTTCTTGAGCTTCAATGAATCTCCATAAGTGTGCATGGTAACCCAACTTGACAAGCTCTTATTTCTACAGTTCAAGAACACTGTTTTTTTCTCTTTTCTCTTTTCCTACCTTTTTGGATTTTCAGATGTTGACTTTCTTTACGAATTCCCCTTTACAGACTTGATTACCCTCTTCAGATGTTTACACTCTCTTTATCTGGTTATTACAGAGCTACTCGAGAAAACGGCCGACTTGGCAGTTGGGAACTTTACTATCTATATTAATAGGTATGCAGTCTGCAGACAAACCTCTGACATGTTCTTTTTTTATAATAGCAGTTATTTTTAGCTGCGAGAGAAACGTAACTCAAAATACCCTTTCTCTATTCTCTTTTTCTGATAACATCTTCATTTATCAGATATTGATTTACTACAATACTGATTACAATTCTATCACACGCTTTCTTTTTTTGTTATGGCACATATACTTGACATTACCCCATCTACTTTAAAATGTATCATGTCTGTGTCATATGTAACACACTCATTACTCACAGATAAATCCTTTCCCACTATGTTTTTAGGTCCTTTGCAATTCGAGTTTAGTATGCCTGAACTCAGAGTAATAAAATACATCTTTTAGTAAAGTTTATTTTAATATTCTGTGTTTGCAAATACCACTTTTAGAAAGTAGGTTTTTGCTTGCCTAACCATTTGAGCCCGCCTCTGCTAGGTTGTGGATTCCTTGTCTGTGTTTGTGTGTGATAGGACTGGGGATTTCCAGGAGACAGGCTGGGGCTGCCGGGTGGTCAATAGAGGATCTGCATCCAAGATGGGAAGGAGGAGTTGCACCTGGGACCTGAATAAGGCTGGGCCTTCCCTCTACAATGCTGGCTCCACCCCCTGTGGTGTGTCTGATGTCTCCACCCTGCACACTCAAAGAAGAGAAGGAAGACTGTCAACAAAGTGATCCTGGCCTGTACTTGCCTTCCACAATGCTGGCTCCACCTCCTGTGGGGTGTCTGATGTGCCTGCCCTGTGCTGTGAAAGGGAAGGAGAAGTCTGGTCAACAGAGTGCTTCAGAACTGGCTTGAACTGAGCACAGGCCCCTCTCCCCTCAGAGAGCAAAGGATTTTGGGGTGTAAGTATTGGGACCCTTAGCCCATGAAATTAGATCACTCCTGGAATTGAAAAGAAGAACCCTCTGGAGAAGAGAAGCAACCTGAAGACACTGAGGAGAGACTATTCCCAAGCTGAAGTGCTGTTTGTGGGATTGGACTGAAGTGGTTGCCTGGCTGCCTAGAGAGGAGATTGTGGATTTTACCTTTGCTTTTCAATTTGCGCTAAAAAGATCTCCAAGGGCTTGGAAGAGAGCTTGCCCCTGACCGAAGTCCCAGGACCAGCTTTTGTGAATTGCTACTATTCCAGTGGCTAGGGAGGCAGGAAGCTGTGACCGACTCTCACGACCGGCCCGGTGTCCTGTTGGCACCGCACTGAGAAATGTCTGCCTCGAACACCGCAAGCTCTGCGCTCACCGACTCCGTCTCGACGCCGTCAACGAGCCGTAGCCTGCACCGTGACTGAAAGGACTCCGCAACGTGCAACGCCGCGCTACACCGAATCGAACTGGTCTGACCGATGCGGTCACTGCTGCTGACTTCGAGTCCTGTGACCGCACCGGAGTTAGGCACCGCCTCGCACACTTCGCAACGCACGGCCCAACTCGCACCGCTGTCCGGACTGACCTACGCCAGCTCCCGAGCTCCGGCTCGTGCGCTGCACCATAAAGCTAGAAGCACCACAACGAGCAACGTCCGCCCCGAACAACGCAAGCTCTGAGCTCACCGACGCTGTCAATGAGCCGTAGCCTGTACCGGGATGGAAGGGACACCGTGACCTGCAACGCTTTCTTTTTCTGCACAGCGACGTTTACTGGAACAGGCTCGCACATCCGTGCTGGCCGCCCCAAGGAAAAGATACTGTGTTTGAGTTCGTCGACATTTGAGTGGACCCGGACCGCCGCGGTCCGCTGGATTGTTAGACTCTGTGTTCTTTCAGCACACTGTAGCCGGACAAGGCTACCGACTCGCACAGAACTTTGATTTACACCATTTTAACCAGAACTCTCGAAACTTGATAGTACTGTGGATTCTTTTTGTCGTTTGTTGGTCTTGTGGTAACTCTATGTAAATTATAACTTATTTTTGATAAAAAACCTTGTGTGGTGTCCATTTGTAGTGTTGTCACTGGATTACTGTATGTAGTCACTAATGCTTACCTTACATCGCCTCCGAACTAGCCTTGACTGCTCGCGTCACGCCGCCTAAAGGGTGAGCAGGGGTTTTTTAAGAGGGTAGTTCCCTTGCCCTGACTAGAGGAGAGGGTTCCTGCTTGGCACAAGTACCTACCTACACCAACCAGAGACCCACAATTCTAACAGTTCCACATCACACAAATAATCTCAATACGTTTCCATTACACACCACATAATTCAACAAGAAACCGCATAACACAAATCAACAACACAATTACATAAAACATCACAGTCATATAATCCACACCACATAATTCAACATTGCACCATATAATGACAACAGCACACGACATAATAAAACTCCAATACATAAAACCGCACAAAGTATCATACACAAAATTACTCTCTATATCACAAAATCCCAATATCCACATATTTCAACAGCACAACATACCACATACTTCCATTACACACCACATACCTCCACTCCACTCCAAAACACATAAAGAAAAAACAATTACATTTACAACGTCAAAAACTCTCACTCTTGCCAATCCAAGACCTACTGCATTGCAAATGCTTGTTTTACTAACAGTTAAGTTTGCAGAGTGGTAAAAAAAATGGGGTTGGGTCTCGGACCAGCTCTCAGGAATCTCACAGTGTAGGAATTTACAGGAGGTACCAGAAGTAAAGTGGAATCATCCCGCAACCGGTAGTGCACCACAAGCCGCATTTGCAGAGTATTGGAGAAAGGGGGCATGGCCTCCATAGACCTCTTAGCAATCCTGCTGTGTGGGACTTATTGGAGATAACAGGCGGGTAGTTGGCCCCAAAGGACTTCCCTGGGGGGCCAACTAGGACTCCTATTACCTCCAGTAAGCCCCATACAGCAGGAATGCTGAGACCTGATAGCAGGCCACACCCCCTTCTCCACCCCTCTGCATTCGTGCCTCCTGGTGCACTACTAGTAGGGGGGGTGAATTACTGATGGTCCTTGGGGGCCAACCACCCCTCCTGTTGCCTCCAGCAAGTCCCACACAGTAGGCTTGGTGAGCGGTTTTTAGTGGTCATGCCCTCTGTCTCCTCCACTCTGCCAATGTGCCTCCTGCACACTACTAGTTGGGGGATGAAGTTCCATTGTCTGTTGAGAGTCCTTGGGGCCAACTAGATGCTGTTTACTCCAGTAGGCCCCAAACAGCTGTATTGCTGAAAGGGGGTCAGAAGTTTTGCCCCTTTTCTCCACCACTCTGCAAATGAGCCTCCTGATGCACTGCTGCTTGTGGGAAGAAGTCCACTTTAGTCCTGAGACCCTCAGGAAGCAAGGGGACGTCATCCTCCCACCAGCAGTGTGTCAAGAGGTGCAATTGCAGAGTGTTGGAAAAAGAGGGTGTTACCTGTAACCACATCTCAGCAATCCCACTGTGTAGGGCTTACTGGAGGTAACAGGTGGGCTAATTGGCCACTAACGACCCCCATCAGTGAAGGGGATTACTTCATCCCCCAACCAGGAACCCACCAGGAGGCGGGTTTGCAGAGTAGTGGAGAAAGGGGGCGAGACCTCCAGTGAGTTGCCTGCTTTTGATTTTATTTGTATTTTTAGGAAGGGGGGCTGTGTGGCTCCCCTTCCCTTGACCCTTTTGGGCCCCCGGGACCCATCCCCCGGGCCTGAGACATTTTTTATGTTTTAATAAATTGAAACCGGAGTGGGCCGCGCTGTCTCCCTTCTCAGGCCAATTTTTGCCCCTGGCACCACATACCCTGGACATGGCCATCTCGTTGGGGACAGCAGGGGGAGCCAGAAGGCCTCCCTGGTCCCGGCCGGCTCTCCCACAAGGCACATTCTGTTACCACCCAACTCTAAACCAGCCCAATTGCTTTAGTGTATCAGAGATTCTGCTGTCTAGAGTGTAAAAAACCTAAATTATTAAATAATCAATGAAGAAGAACATTTGGCACCAGAAAAGGCATACAATGGACACTACTACCTCCATCTCTGAGTATTTGAAAGGACATTCCAAAAGCTAAGATCTCAACCACCTACTGCCAAGCAGCTGCTGGGTGACAGCCAAACTTGAGTGATGCCCTTACCTGGCCGTTCGGCTGTACCATGATAATTGAAGCAATCCGTCTCCGGTCCCCTACATTCGATGAATTTATCAGCTTTACATTCCTCGAGGGTGTCTACTTTGAAGCAGTCTGGGCACTTCTTTCCATTGGGGATCCATTTCCTTGGAGTAACTAAAAAATTGGCAGAACAAAAGAATTAGACACCTACAGTTTCAAAAATAAGTAACAAAAGTCACTGAAGGCGCCCACATAGTAAAACATATATAACAGTAGGAAAACGCCACTATAGATTGATGCTAACATTTAAAAGTGCTGTGGCACAAGGAGCACTGCCTAGTGTTGCAGTTCACATCTTAGGCAAATCTCTGGATTACATCAACTCGAATAAGAAGATAAAGTAGGCATGGCTCTGAGAGTCCTATTTACACTCAGACATTTTTCAGGGATTGCCCTGCCCACAGTAAATAGAAAGCTGTTGAGTGATTTAAAAGGGAGGCAAGGTGTTACCCTGTGGTGTTAGCAGGATGTGAATCAGTACATGATGTCACTTGCTATAGTGCCAATGCCTTTATGCCATGAGTTGTTTTATATAACGTGCCTGTCAGCCAGCATTCTTTCTTATGCAGTTTTCTGTCTTATCTGTAGCTATTTCACCATGTCTACTGCGTTCTTGTCTTCTCCAACTTGTATAGTTGTTTTTCGTAAGTACAAGTAATGTGTTTTCCCTATTAAAACAGTATACTTCTCATCAGTAAGTTCATATCTTTGTCCACTTCATAAAACCTGCCATAACAAATGTGACCTCTGCTCCAGTTATTTCCTCCTAGATTTGAAGTATATTTGTGTCTTTTTGGAGACTATGGATTGCAAAGGGTGGTAATTACTCGGTCAAGGCAACAAAGTAAAATACATCATTGACCTGATGGAGTACCCATCCTCTCTACTTAGGGCCTGATTATTAGTGTGGCGGTCCCAGCCAAACCCCTGGTAGAGATGTGGCAGCTACCACACCAGCAGTCCGACAGCCCTATTATGGCATTTGTGGTCAGCCCGCCATAGGACCACTGCAACGGCCGGGGATCCATGAGCCCTCGCCAGTGGTGTAGATCCCTCTGCAGTGTCATGGCGGTCAGAGGCTCGCAATATGCTGGTGGCACCCCTGCTAATTTAGAGATTAAGAGAGACTAGTATTCAGGGACCAGCGCTAAAATGGTTTGCAGACTTTTTGGATCAGCGCTCTCAAACAGTGAGCCTGGGTCTTTTTCGTTCTCACACTCTGAAGCTCACCAAAGAGGTTCCCCATGGCTCCTGCCTTTGCCCCAGACTGTTTATTGTTTATGTGGCCCTCCTTGCAGGAATCATCAGAGACCATGGGTTTACCCCCAGTTATATGCAGATGATACACAACTGCTTTTATCTTTTGATAATGATAAAGACCTGTCCAAATGTCTCTTCGCTGAGGGCATGTTAGCAATAGCTTGATGGATGACTGATAACTCCCTCCAGCTAAATGCTGCTAAGTCCTAGATTCTGCTATTTGGTTCCACTCAGAAAATCTGGTCCCCATACTGGTGGCCTGCAGCCCTGGGCTCAGCTCCCTGCCCTAAGCCCATGGCTTAAAACCTTGGGGTACGACTGGATCACTCTCTGTTCATGAGAGACCAAGTCATGGCCACCTCTGGCACCTGCTACCATACAATGAGTCTTCTTCGTAGTGTGTTCCAGATTCTCCCTTTATCAGTCCGCAGAACTCTGATTTAGTCTTTAGTTATAAGCCATCTCGATTATTGCAACTCTCTCCTGGCTACAGCTAATGAATCTCTTTTGAAGAGAATGCAGGTGATTCAGAATACAGAATCCCGCCTCGCTCTCAACATGCCTCTCAGAACATCTTCCAGGCCTTTGCTGAAGTAGCTTCATTGGCTTCCCATACGCCAGAGAATTAAATTTAAAATCTGCAGCCTAGCTCTCAAGGCACTTCATGACAGGAGCCCCAGCTACCTAGCGGAAAACTGTTTACTCTACCAACCTGTCAGATCTTTGCGTTCTGAGGGCATAGGGCTGCTTGTTGTCCCCCACTTTAGAAAATTGAGAACTGGGGCCAAACATTTGCCTATTTGGTGCCGAAATATGTGAACTCTTTTCCCGTTGAGCTACGTAACTGCCCCAACTTCCTTCTCTGTAGGAAACTTCTAAAGACAGAATTGTTTCGCTATTAAGGGCTACAACCTGGCATACCCTTCCTCTCTCTCACGGAGATACCCCTTAGGGGTTGATTCCAGCACATTACAATTCCGTTACAAATAAAAATACAAGTTTCTCATGCCACACTTCTCATGGCGGTGAGCGTGCCATGAAAAGTGTGGCAGTGAGGAAACAAAGAGGGCCCTGTTGGCTCAAGGCAAGGAGATGCATGTAGGAAGGCACATGGTATGCCACCCTGTGTGCATGCACCCCTTGTTCCTGAATGGCATGAACTTCCCAGTCTGGGCTGTGCAAGAATAGTCTTCGGCGCTCTCCTAACGCTGCAGCGCTAAGGTTCACTAACAACCCTTTATGTTGCACAGTAACAGTACCACCAAAGGACCTCCCGCCAGACTGTGAGGAAACTCGTAATCTGATGGGCAGGTGGCGGTTTAGTTTGGCGGTGTTGGAGCAGGGCAGTGGCATGCCACCCCACTCCCACACCAGCAAACTCATTATCAGGCTCTTAGAGTCAGCCCAGCAGATGACTCTCATCACTGACAGGAACCACTTTCACAGCAGCTGCTGTCAATGATGTAATGTTTGTCTGAGAGCACTGTCAAGCATGATGGACGCCTATCTAACTTTTAACTTGTTTTTTTATATTCAAAAACAAAATCTCAAAGCACCAAAAGAAAACAAAAACTAAAGACCCACACATCATGCGGGAGTTCTCTCATAGTGTGGGGATCATTTATACATCTTTATTTTCCCTTACTTCCAGGTTTTTCATGGAGGTAAGGGATAGTAGGAATACTAAAAACTGGTCATTGGACCGCTCACTTACAATCCAGTGAGCAGTCGATTGCCAAACCTCCACCGGTCCACACACTGTCATGCCATCGGAAAAGAATGTCGTCGAGAGACTGGGTAGACTCCGCTGCAGACATATTTAGGGTTTCACTGACTGTAAATCAGGTGGGTGGGCCTTCAGTTTGCAGGACAGGGGACTCCATCGTCATTTCACCAAACTTTAAATCAACCCCTCTGTACGAGAGTTGTAGATGTCCAGGGCTATTGGTCATTATTCAGTTGTGGTTGTAAACCACAATATCGAGGTAAGAAATAGACTATAGAACACTGACTAACACTGTATTGTTAAGTACAAGTACATGAAGGCCATAGTTGCAGTCGACAAATACTTTCAGCACAATATTAAAAACTTGATAATGTGACGCAACACTTGACGTTTTCATCCATGTTTTCCATGAACTTTTTTTCCTTGACGGTGCATCTCCATGAAATGTGTGTATGTTGGCTTTCTGCTCCCACTAAACGTACACAGGGGGTTATTTACTAAATGTTTGTCTGGGCGTTGTAAGGTGCAAAGTTACATATCGTTGATTTACTTACCATTAAAATAGCACTCACATAAAACAAAACTGCACCGCATCGTGGGACCGCCGGCACAGCTCTTAGTAAGTCTGAGCCTGAGTGACAGCATCTTGAGTTAGGATTTACTGTAGATGTGTTTTCCAGGGTTTGAATGAGCATGCAAAACAAGTTGTGAGTCTGTACACAAATGTAGGAGTCTGTGGGTGTTTTATGATCATTTCCACATCCATCTCCATGCCACACCTCCTTCCCTATCTCTACCACTTAGTTATGTTTATGTTAAATGTGCCATACCATCAGATTCTCCAGAGTTGCATATGCATTGCACATTGCTAGAATTCCACTGATCCTGATTATGTGAAAGAGAAGGCAGAGTATAGAATCACAATTGATTTTATATTCACCCAAATTGACTTTAGATGCAGACACCTTTCCAAACTTTGTCCAGTCATTTCCTTTTTATCTGTAACAATGAATATGAACTTTTTTCCCCATGGTTTTGGGAGCTGAAAGAGTAATCTCTTTATACTCTGAAGCTGTATAGTGGCAAGACTTTGTGTAATTTGTGGTCTGACTTACAAACGTGCACTGCCCAATGATTATTTCATTTTGGATTCATTTCTTATCTATAGGTCTGGCTTACAGACAGCTTCAGCTGCCTTACCTGCCTCATTTTTCCTCAGACTAATATATATTATTTTGTAGTTTAACTTCCAGAGAATGGTTTTTGATCAGCCCGCTTTAGTCATTGGTCAGACAGAGGACCTGATTTTGAGTTCCAAACGTGCGGTGGCCGACCCTTGACCTCCAGACTGGTGGTCCACCCGCTGTATTTACGAATACGACATCGGAAGATCTTGGATCCCACGGTGGTGACGTGGCGGTCAGAGGCCCTAACATGCATATTAGGAGTTTCCTGGCCACTTCACTTCCAAAGGTGGTGAGTATGCCTCTAAAAGTGTGGCAGTGAGGAAACAAAGGGGGGCCTGCAGGAGCCCCTGTTGCTTCAGGGTTATGGGATGAAAGCAGGGCTGCACTTGCACCCACTTTCATGCACGGCATAGACTTTACAGTCCAAGTCATGCAGGAACAGGCTTTGGAGTTCCCACGGCGGTGCCTTTTTCATAGGTACCACCATGGAAAGGCCAGAGGACCACCTGCCCGACCAGGAGAAAAGATCTAACCTGGCGGGCGGCCAGCGGTCGAGTTTTGCAGTGCAGGAGCGGGGCAGGGGAACGCTGCTGTTCTCCAGCTCTGCCATACTTGTCATGAGGCTCAGCGTATCAATCACATGTCGGTCAGTCCACCAATCAGCACACATACAGCAGGACAATGATATTACACACAGACTTTGTAATGACAATCTGTGTAACTCTACATTCTAAGGAATTTAAACCTTTTGCTTAATGCATGCCCAGAAACTCCCTGCAACTGCAGGCAAACTGAGTCATGTCAGTAGTGGCGTGCCCACTGGCTCAAATCTTACGGAGGGTACTCCCTGCTCGCCTCAAAACCTGCCATTGTCCTCCAACTGATAGACTGCAAGCTGTTCAGTGCCAAGCATTATTTTGTTATTACAAGCATATTCGCACAACATTTTGGATGAGTCAATTGAAGTTTTTATTTTATTTTGAAAATTTCGAGAACATCCTTGCAATACAAAATGGCATCACTTATGTTTGTTTTGAAGGTAAGTATGCCTTCTTTTAGTGCCCCCACCTTTAAACCTCACCCCCCGCTCATGGGCAGTAGGACTCCAAAATGTTGTTCAATCGGTTTCAGAGAAGGAAAGAAACTTGAAAACCAACACATGTGGACTTTGAAGTTCATCTACGTTTGAGATGATCAACATACTTAATATTTCACTGTGTGATGTTGGGTTTATTTAGCGATAAGAACATCTTTGGATTCCATCAAGTATATGTTTGTTAACCAACCATGAGGCCTATTCACAAAGGCATTTTAGACTATTACCGTATGTTTGCAGTCGAAGATACCACATTTATGCCTCCCAAGAACATGTCCAGGCATTCCTGGCAGGAGGAGATACATTTACTACTCTGGAGTTCAACGCGATAATGGGAAGGTGAGCTGATCATCCATGGATTATACTGATTTGTAGTAAAATCTTTTTCCATGAGAATTTTTTTTTACACCAGTGAGAAAAAAGTGGTTTTGCAAATGTAGCTCCATTTCCGATGTTCAATGGTATGTAGAACTCTAGACTGGAGAGAATAGGAACTTCTGTGACCTGTCACATGACATATGCCTTGGAACCTGCACCTAGCGCACTTTTCAAGGTATGCTATGACAAATGTGAATAGGAAAAAAATTACAAATATGTTTTGTAATTAGGGCACTATGTATTACCTGTATGTATGCACACATATATGTGTGTGTGTGTGTGCACGAGTGTGTGTGTGTATTTTTATATAGAACGAACTAAAAGAACTAAATCACTAAATATTTTGAGGGTGGGTGAGAGAGGAAGTATTGAGAAATAAAAATAACTCTAAGGTATGTTTCTGGAAGAAGAGGCCAATTCATTTAAATAACAATGAAGGAATCATTAAAAGAGGCCTTTAAAATGAATGGGGCCAAATCCCAGCTCTCCATTGTGCTGCCAGCCCCTGCCGCTGCCTCACTCATTCTGCTGCTCAACTCTTGTGCTCTTGTTCGACTGAGCTTTTCTCTTTCTCTTTTCTTAATTCCTTTGTCTGTTTCTTGTGCCATTCTGCTGCTTAATTCTTGTGCTTCTGTCTGATTATGCTTTCTCTTGCTTAATCCCCTTGCCTATTTCATGCGCCATCTCCGCTGTTTAATGTTATGCTTTTGACGCCAGTTTTGTTCCTCCTCCTGATCACTGACACCATTCTCCTGCCTCCCACCTAGCCCCTCCCAGCAACCCTTCCTACTCCCGGGACGTACTTAATGGAGCCCACAGTTCAACCCCACTGAGCAGGTCTCAGACCCAGTTCTTGCCTGTGCTGCCAGCCCCGCCGCTACCTCGCTAATTCTGTTGATCAACTCTTTTTCCTGACTGCGCTTTTCTCCTTCTCTTTGCTTAAGTCCTTTGTCTATTTCCTACGCTTTTCTATTTCTCTGTGCTTAATTCCTTTGCTTATTTCTTGTGCTTTTCTTCCTTTCTTTGCTTAATTCCTTTGCCTATTTATTGTGCCACTCTGTCTCTTAATTCTGGTACTACTGTCTGGCTGCGCTTTTCTCTTGCTTAATTTCTTTGCCTATTACTTGTGCCATTTCCGCTGCTTAATTTTGTGCTTTTGGTTCTTGTTTTCCCCTCCTCCCACCTCTCGATTGCTGCTGCCATTCTCCCGTCTCCCTCCTAGCCCCACCCATTGCCTCCCGCCGCCCCTCCCTCTTCCCAGGACCTACTTCATGGAGGCCACAGAGCGACCGTGCCACTGTGGTGCTAGAGACAAGCCCATATGCGCCCATCTGTGCCTCAACCATGTACATTGCCAGGACACCTTGGCTCCCGGCCCACCCACAGGTACAACACCTACATCCTCGGCGCACTCAACACTGAACAACCCGGCAAGCACTGATACCATGCTGCACCGAACTCTAAGGTAGGACAATTTTCCTGTGCTAAATGCACCTTCTCCTGCACCAGCATGACCACCATGACACTGCAAAGTAAAACACCATCCTCCCACCGCACCACAACAGAAATGACCACCGACTCCACTACCTACTCTTTAATAGAGCAAGCATGCCACCAAACCTTGGGACCTCATAACCTCCTTTGCACCCAACATTGTCTTCCTCACAAAGACCTGGCTCAACCCTGCATCTGCCCTGATGGATATAAAATCACACACTATGACCACACCAATAAGCCATAATGAGGAACAGCCATCATCCACAAAGAGACCATAAAGTGCACGCAGCCTCGGTCCATGCATGTAACATTCGTGGGGCAGTGGGGCCGGGTGTTGGAGATTCCGACGGACGATGCAGAGGGAAAATTAATAATTTATAAAATGTTCCCTCTGCATCATCCCTCGAAATCAGCCTGCACCCAGCCTCAACAATGGTACCTGCACGAACTGCAGCTGAGTGCACCACCACACCTATGGAACACCTCAACTTCAAGTTCCAAAATGAAAGAAACAACCTTCATAAGCACCCTCACATACCAGGCTCCACCATATGGAACACAATCACAGACTTCATTGCACCCTTAGCCCTGGACTCCAAGGGATACATCTTCCTCTGGGTCCTCATCTTCCTCATTGACGACCCCAATGTCAACGACATCGCACATCTCCTCAGAAGTGTGAGCAGCCTTGTACAGACCCAGATCATCTGCGATCCCACACACTCTGCAGAACATAGGGTGAACCCCTTCATCACCTCCAGCAACCAGGTCAAATACAGCCCGGTCACAGAACTCACCCACTTCAGCATAGCCAGCCCTCATACCGCCACTCCAAGATGTCCAGCACTCTCTCCACAGCTGGAGTACAACTTCATAGACCTTCTGGACAGAGCCCCCAACACCTTCAACTCAGTTGCCACCCCCAACCTAGAACAGGGAATTAAGAGCTTCAACACATGTATCACCAACAGCTTAGCCCCCATGAAGAGCAACAATCAGAGAAGATCCTCTGGAGTGACCAGTTGGTTCACCCATGAAATAAAAACAGTAAAATGTGGCAGCAAACAGCTGTAAAGTGGATGGCATGCCAGCATAGGCACCACAAACAGGACAGCCTTCAAGAGCACCCTAAACCGTTTTCCACCCCCCACCTGCTGAGGGCAAAAAATTAAGGCAGCCCTAGGCACACACATCAAAACCAGCACCAACAGAGGCAAGGAACTTTTCAACATTGTTAAACAAATTATCCTTCCTGGCTGCCAGCAAAAACAACATCATCCCTTCACAACAGCTATGCAACAACCTCACTAATTGCACCCATGTACAGCCACTTTGAACCCCATCCTACATCTACAGTCTTCCACAATAGATTCCCCTCTACCACAACTGACACGAACCACAGACTGACTACCTGGAACCACCTCTCCAACAAGTAATCCCTCCATGCAGTCAGGAGGAGCTCCCACAGACCCATGCCCACACCTCATTTTCACCCTAGGAAAGCAAAGGATTAGCTAGGAACTCACCACCCTGTTCAACACCTCAAGCGCCACTGCAATATTTCCCAATGTCTGGCAACACGCCAAAGTCAGACCACTACTCAAAAAAGCATACGCTGACCCTAGCAAACTAAAAAGCTACGGTACTAGAAAAGACTATCAACAAAATATCTTGGCATACCTGGAGTAGGACCAGCTACTCGAAGCCTCCCAATTTGGCCTCCGCAGAAATCACAGCACTAAAAAAAACCTGATCGCAGCTACCAATGACTCCTGAAGAAAAAAAACAGCTCTGATCCTCCTTGACCTCTCTGCTGACTTCAATACCATATCCTACCACACACTGATGGAGAGACTCCACCACATAGACATCAAAGGTGACTCACTAATGTTAGATACCCTCATTCTTCACTGGTAGAACACAGAGGTTCCGCCTACCATCTACCTCACTGACCTTGTCATCGTGTGTTTCTTCCCCCATCGCACAACTCCACCTGGTAGTGGCTTGCCCACTTGAGGTCTAGGTTCTGTGTTTGAGGCCCTCCTTCACCCACAGGCTCCGGCCCTCACCTAATCCCTCATTGCCAAATGGTGAGCCTGTCTCTGGTTTATGTTCTTTATGTGTTGTCGCACGAGGCGAGAGGGTGGTGTATGCGGGGACAGGTGAGGGGAGGTTGATTGAGATCCTGTTGGAAAGGCTAGTGGGAGAGGGAGTGGGGGAAGTATCATAGAGGTGGTCAGTTTGAGGAAGAGCAAGAGCACCGTGAGTATAGGTTACAGTCTGGTCAGGTCGTGGCGCGACGGGTGAGTTAGGGGAGCCTGGTGTTGGAGAGGCTATGGGCAGAAGGGTGTTGATAGGGGAAAAAGATGTCTTCCTCAGAATGTGGTGCGATAAGGAGGGATCAGGGACCTCCTGAGAGGAGGTACAGGAAAGAACATACCTGGGTTGAGTAGGGGGGTCGCTAGGGACCAGGATCTTTTAAAGAGAGCAAACCTGTCATCAAAGACGTCAAGGCTGTGATCAGTGGCCTGAATAAGAATAGTCCCATTGTTGTAGATGGATATAGTGGCATTAGCTCTAAAAGTGGGGGACTTTGAGACCAAAAGTCTCAGACCGTGAGGGAATTTTTTGGAATGGGTGATGTGGAGTAAATCATGGAACATAGATCCCTATTGAGCTCTTCTTTTAGTGTAGAATATCAGGTCACTAGTAATAGTACCTTTTTTAGGGCAGAGGTAGGGGTCTGAGATAAGGGATTATGGATTGGCTTTGAGTAGTTTGTGTTTTAGAGTTTTGGTCGCATTTTTGGGTAGGTTGTCCGGATAGTTAATTGTGCAGCTGTTAGATCCTGACTTCAAGTCTGGGGTCCATGTTGCGAAGTGAAGGAGTGGTCCTGGAGGAGAGAGCTTAGTGAACGTGCGAAGGCAGTGAGGAAGGTGAGTGCAGGAACTAGTAAACGTGGTTTGGCATTGTGGTAGGAGTGCGCAGCCATGCAATGAGGCACCTATCAGGTCACCCACCGAGTAGGATACATGCCAATTAATTAAGGGGATAACAATAGTCCGAAATATCGAAATACCAGCAAAAGGAAGCATTGACTATGGTTTACTTTGGCTCCCCTTTTGCTCAAGAAAGCAGCTGAAAAGAGAGAGAGAGACTATAAACTAAATTGCTGTCAGAAGCCCCTCATTTTCAGCTGATTACATTCAATGCGAGTTAGCAGACGGGCAGAGGTGTGGGGGTTGATACACACTGGTAGCACTATTCCATGGGCACCGGAGGGGGACACCCGATTTGCAAAAGGGGCAGTAACCAGATGGATGCCCATGAGTCGGTAGCCGTTACAAGATGGCTGCCAATAGTATGTGACATAAAATGGCTGAGGTTAATTTCAGAGGCATGAAATGTAGTACTCTAAACTAGCAAGCAGTGTGCTGTGTTGTGCATAGGGCAAAACAAAACAGATCCGGCCAGTTCAAAACTCCCATGATTATTCAAAGATCGCAGTCACGCAAGGCAGAGTTAGGTCACAAATCAGGGCATCCGTGAACACTCCAGCTACCAGGCAAAGGGAGAGCCTTCTGCCTAACGGGCCAGAGCAAGGAGCTTAAATCGGAGTTACGAGCAGAGCTCTGCTCGCAACGTGGGGCTCACCTTGAATAGGAGTTCGACACCAGGCTCACGAGAAAGCAGCTGTCCAAAGCAGAGAAGGCATCAGGAAGGGCCACGTTAAACCTGAAATTTCCAAGAGGCCCGTGGCAGGATGGCGTCCCGCAGCTCGCCCAGTTGAGGCTCCACTGGACTGGCACAAAGCGTAGCAGGCGTGATCCAGGCTGATTCCTTCTCCGGAGGCCCGCTGTGAAAATGAGACCGTAGTCCAGGATCAGTGCAGGCGCGACCCGGGCTGATTGCTTCTCCGGAGGCCCGCTGTTGAAAAAGAGTCCGCAGGTCAGGATTGGTGCAGGTGCCATTCGGGCTGAATCCCTCTCCATGGCCCGCTGTTCTAGAGGCCACAGGTTAGGGATCCGTGAGCTGCAAGGGGGCGCCCACTCCAATTGCAGCGCTCACAAGTTGCAGCTACCGATCGAGCCCAACCACTCCAGACCCAGACCGCATGAAAGGGGAACCGGGTGGGGGAGTCGGCTCCAAGTGAAGTGCCAGCCGTTACAAAGGGACCAAGTACTCACTGGAATCGTCTTCGCAGGGAGCAGCCTAGAGGAACACAGCAGAGGAGACTTTACCGTGCTGGTCCGAGTCCACCGCAGAGAGGTGCCGGCCAGAATCAGGTAAGGTGCAGACACTAGTTCAGCGAAGTCATTTAATCCGTTGTTATGGCTCGATGGGCAGAGTTATACAGGGATTTACGCTGATGGCGATCCCTTAACTCAGGAGCCCTCTGGTAGAGACCCTTCTCCGTCGGAATGGAATAAGAGCTTACCTGCATAGTCTTTTTCTTGTACCTTCTTTCATATATTTTAAAATTGCACCTATACATGAAATTAAACCAAAACACTTCTTTCAAACGAATGGCTGATGTACTAAGCCATTTAGCAGTTGCACACTTGCTAAATCTCATGGTCGGCGACCAGTAAGGGCCCAATTACGACAGTGACCATGCAGGCGTAGAGCTGCCATGCGGCTGCCCCGCTCCCACACCACCAAAGCCGAATGACCACTGCCTGCCAGATTGAGAGTTTTCCTGTGTCCGGCGGACGTTTCTTTGGCGGTCCCATGGCGGTGCCTTTGAAAATGAGCACTGGACTGGGAGCACCAAAGGCTGTTCAAAAGTGCAGAGTCCATGCCGTGCAGGAACTGGTGTGCATGTACACAGGGCGGTACAACATGTGCCCACCTGAATTCACCCGTGCACAGGGCCAAGAGGAGGCCCATTAGGGCTCCCCTTCTTTCCCACTGCCAGCAGTTTCATGGAGTAAGAACCCCCTTCAGAGCCCGCTGGCGGTGAGGAAAGTTGTAATATGCTTGGCGGTGGTGCCGCACACCACCAAGCATATTTTCGGCCCTTAGACCTCCACACCACCACCATAGATCTCTGATCCCTGGCAGTTGCAGCAGTGCCATGGCGGTCCGACCGCAAAGTTGCAATCTGGCAGACAGAGTGCTGGTGCAGCAGTGCCTGGACTGCCACCGCTGCACCGCCATGAGTTTGGCGGTCTTCGGGCAGTGTACCTAAGTCCAAGGGTGTATGCATGATGTCTGGCATACAATTTGTTCTGGAAGGGTACAAAATACAATTCTTAGATGGCTTTTAAATGTGTTTTACTTTGTATGTGTCCTGTATAATTGAGCACACATGAAAAGCTGGAAAGATTGGAGCAATAAAAGCATTTGTCCTTGATATTACCAATGTCAAAACAGTGTTATTTTTGTATGCAAAACCCTGTGCACTTTTTGTAGTTGGTAAGGTTTTGCATGAAAAAGGTTGTCTGTATGGGAAAACACATATACCACCCAAGGAATGCCTCCTAGATGCTAAGGAATGCTAGGTGAAGCTCTGCAATATTTGTGGTGACTTTCCAGCGGAAAACAAGTTCAGCGCTGGAAAGTATATTTCAACTAAACATCTTACTTTAATTTGTGCCACTTTTGTAACTGAAAACCCAGTGCAAATGTTAGTAAATATACCCTTAGGTGCCTACATTTGTCCCACAGACTACAAGTTCCAGTCACAGTAACATACTGCTTGTGAAATCCCCATCGACCCTGCAGATGCTACAATTGAATCCATAGCAGGCCAGCTCAGGTTTTCACCTTTTTGGGTGATCAAAATTTATATATTTGAGTATGGTAATAGTTTAATAAAAGTTGTTACTCAAATAGGTGAGTAGAACTCATGTGCTTCTGTTAACTTACTTCCTCTCCTCCAGACCTCGCCCACTCCACTCTTTAAAAATAAAGAAATACGTCTGTCAATGTTTAACTAAATGCATTTTTAAGAATAAAAATGGGAGTCTAAAGCACAGAAATTGGCAAATTGATATCTGAGTTGCTTCCGACCAATATTGTTGCAGATTGGTCGGCGGTTCCGACCCCGCAATTAGGATGCGACCACACAAGGTGCGGTCACAAACTTCCATTTTTCAATGGGAACTAGTGTGGCAGCTCGAAACTGCCCATAGAAAGAGCTCCCATTGAAAAATGTACGTTTTAAAACATCCCTGCACTGTCTGGCACACAGTGCAGTAGGACCACATGCAGTGGGCCAGGGGGCCCTGATAGGGGCCCCAATGTCATTTTTCAACAGCCTTTCCATATCGGAAAGGCCGACATGGAAAGGCTGTTGGAAAGAAGACATCATAATTCCGACAGCAGAAACGCCGTCCTTAAGGGATTATGAGGCCTTTCTAACCAACCGACAGGCAGATTGTGTCAGTCAGACCCCCCGACTGCTGCTTCCAACCACATGCATCATATAGCTTCAGTCGGACCGCAGCAATTGATGCGGTTTGGACCGCAATCGACAAGCAGTCGGTTGCGGTCTAAACCTCATTGTAATAAGGCTCTTAATTGTAAAATATTTACTAACTCATGTGATTCAAGCCCTGATTTTACATCTTGGTCTACAAATCGAGGGATGAATCTCCATTCATTGTAGTACTACCTAGGAAGTAAGATTCCAAGATGCAGGACTGCAACCTAACCTCAGCCTTCTACTCATCCTCTTTGAATGAATATTGGAATAAGAGAATCTTCCTGATGTTTGTAATTATATCTCTTTTATTTTACTCTAAGCCTGGGTGAAATTTTCAGCACAATGGTGTGATTTCCCGTATTTTGGGGAATTTCAAGTTATACTTATTATGTGAAATTGAAGTCTGAAATTGCTTCGTAATACCACACCATGTTTCAGCAGGTTGGCTGGGGCTCAAGAAAATGAAGACCATTAGACTCTAAAGGGTCCGCCTATGAAAACACACAGACATAAGCATGCAGTCAACATCTGAATCTAAATGTATATTTAGGTCAAAGCTATAGGTTTTCCTACTAGTTCTTGAAAAAAGTAATGATTTCAAATTGCAACATAAATGTGTTTTAATGGGCATTTGCTTCTGTGGCCCGGCTCTTTCACAATAGTTAAAGAACGTGAAATAGTTCTTCAACCGGTTAAAGTCTTCCGAAGCCCACTTCGGCTCTTTTAGTGGGGTTGCTTTATTTTACAACACACTTCAGCGCCGGGATTGTAACTACTAAAAAAAAGACAATAGAAATTGTACTCTGTCGTGCAGTTTGTGAAACAGTAATCTGGAACTATGAACAACACTGATGGATTTTTATGTGTATAATTAATAAAATGACAATGAAGACAAAAAACGAATATTAAAAGGCTGCAGCTTTAAACATGTTTATTTTTCACTGAAAGATTTACCTTGCTTTAAGGTTTAAGCCTTTGTGCTGTGGGCATGTAAGAATTGGTGAAGTGAGTGCAGTTCTCAAAAATCTACAGACACTGGTGTCAGGAGGTCAAAGCGACTTGGCTGGGGCTGGGAGTGTCAGGCTAGGCCCTTTGTCCTGCAAGAGGTTTTCTTCGCACCTCGTTCGCATCCCCTGGAATGACAATGCAAGCCCTCACCTCGCATCAGCAGGAGGGGGAAGGGACTGTCTCAAAGATGCATGTGAATCGCGCTTTCCTCTTTGAAAGTGTAAAGCTCTCACTGCGCAGTAACAGGGAAGGGAGTTTCCATTCTTGAGCCCGGGAGAAGGTGCAAAACAACATATTTACTATCTAAAGAAGTCACAGAGGGTCAGGATCTCGCAATGGCACAGACCAGCAAGGTAGAAGTTCAGCAGCCGCTTGACACTTCATGTCCTAAAATAATTTGTAAACTAAAAGAAATATTCCCGGTTTTAGTTTGGCTTAAACAATCAGTTCATTTATCCTGATTCTGGTTCTTTTCCTTCTTATGAAAAGTAAACATGACCTGGAGAATGCGAAGACAGTGGAGGCCTTTTAACCGAACTTCCTCTACTGAGCAGCCACGTATAAAAGTGTGGCAAATGTATTCTAATGCACACTTTTAATGTGGTGTTTAAACCCCCACGGCCAAGGCCCTCTTTTCATGAGAAGTGCCTTCCACTAGGATGGATGCATTTTTAAGCAAATACTTTCCTGGACAAGGTCCCTTGTGCTTTAATCTTCGATTACAGTATTCTGATGAGTGTCGCTCGCTCTGACTGTTGAGGTACGTGACACAGGCTTCCATTAAAATATGTAAGACCGAGAAATCAATGCATCACACTTTCATGGTTGGTAGAAACAGCCATTTTTGTTATTAAAAAACATGGATCTCGTGCTTTTATGATAAGCACTTTAAACAGAGCTTTTGGGAATGTGATTTGTATCCTGCTAGTTCATTTCATCAACTCTTGATGACGAAAAGACTATTGAGAAATTAAACGTGCAACCTGCAGAGGTGAGAGTTTAATCCATCGAGTTAGACTGAAACGCAGTGCTAAAAATGATATAGGGACACAAGGAAAAACGTTTGGTTATTGTGGCACAGTGTAATCAAAAGCATTTTCACAGATTTCACTAAAGGCATGGGAAGGAATAGTGGAAGCCTCCTTAAGACAAGGGGCAGGTACTATACAAGTACCAAGTGAAACGTGTAGATGCAAAAGACACCATGTCCCTCTACGCTGTCTTCTTGGATTGGATCGTAATAGTTTACACACAGATTTAGGTAACAGATAGCGGGCTCATTAGCTATTCTATTGAGATTTAACATGTAACCATGCTGTTCTCAGAATTTTTTTCAACTGAGCTATTGCTAACATCCCTCCTTTTCTCAGAACTGAGCGCTCAGTGATGCTTGGCAGTAGAACAGAGCATCACAGGAGCACTCTATCTCGGTATTATAAATATCAGTGCAGAGTTTAGCTCAACCCATGCCAATGTCTCACTTATTGGATGCCATTGCTTGGTGCATCTTCGGATAAAGGTGCAATGTAATTCTTGAGTAGGAGGGTTCAAGGTTCAAGACCTCATAACTTTGGGAATTCAATATTTACACTTCACCAGTTTTGCTAAGCAAAGAGCTCACAAAGTTTTAAAAAAAGCACCCTCTATAGCAGTGGGACTGTCCCAACTGTCATTTTGGGTATGTCAACTTTACAATGCATCCTTCACCACATAGCACCTTTGCCAGGTATTGTTTACTGTGCAGGAAAGTACCACGAGGGCTATTTATTGGTACCTTACAATGCAGGACCTTACCATGCAGGTAAGTTATGTTTTTTTAATTTCATAAGCACATATATAGTTCAGTGTAATTATGTGAAATATGGCACAATTACATACAATTAAGTTCAATCACATGAAATAGAAATCCGTCATTTTGTATTTCATTTTAGCACAAAATGCATCCCTGCATTAGTTTTTGGCACATCAACATGTTAAATAAAAGCACTGTGAACACAGTCATTTGCGTTTGGCTGTTCCTGTGTATTTGTGGCAATTGTTTTACAGTGAATTACACCATTCACTGTAAATTATTACCACCATGGGCACATAAATTGGCATAATGGTTTAATTTTTTCTGAAATTACCCAAAGTAAGCCAGCGTAATTTACATTTTGCCCTAGACCTAGATATGAAGTGGGTAATTTTCCAAAAATGTTAGGCTATCTGGACCATTGGGTCCTGCAGGACTTCTATGGAAGTCCATCTGAGCCCAACATTTTAAAACTGCTTGAATCACATTGGCTGATTGAGCCTTTTCTCCTGACACTCAATGGGGTTCAACAATTACCCTGGACTGTACTGCAGGCCTTCACACTCATATCACAGTAACATTTTGCAGGTGCCATTACTGGATTTCGGGGCTCAGTACCAAAGTCCTGGAAAAAAACAGAATAAAGGCGCATTGTAGGCACCCCTTGGCCATCAGGCTTCTTACACAAATAATTACAACAGTGACATCAGACAAGATTTCATTAGTGACCATTACATGCAGGATTACTAGTAATGACCACCACTGTACATCTGGCAAGTTCACTAACATTGTCCTAAGAAAATGTGTTATCAATTTTGATTTGGAAGGACTTTAGATGCCCCCAATGATTTTCTTTGGGCCCTATGTACCAAACTACTCTAATGAGACCAAACGAGGCCCTCCTGTGAGGTTTGCCTGTACTCCTGTGGGAGTCTGTACAAGTGTCTGCCTCATGATACCTCGTAACTGTTCAAACATCCTTGGGAGTACCACAGTACTAGAAAGTAATTACAAAGTACTGACAGCAAAAGATGACAAAATAACAGGGAACAGAGTAACAGAAAGTAGAACGTGCACCAGCAGAGAGGCAGACAGAGGGCTGGAACCTACTGGCAGGGGTGATGCTGGGTCGGCGGTGGTGGCACACCAGCTGGGCTGCTGTGGGGGAGAGCAGGACCCTGGCCGGGAGGTCAGGGGTCTTGCTCGTGCGCCCTCGCAGTGGCCGCTATTAAATAGGGAAGGGGGAGGGAGGCGCAGCTGGGAGGCGGGAGCGGGAAACCGGCTGGGGGGAGGGGCCGCGGGGGCAGCAGTGATGGGAAAGTCGGTAACAACAGGAAAAACAGGGAGAAGGAAAACAGGCAAAGAGGCACAAAAAATAGAAGGCACAATCTCAAGCACAGATCAGAGGTACAATTACAGAGGCACAGGATAACAGTAATTACTAACCCTGGGCGAAGCACTACGCTCGCGAGCTGCACGTAGCACAGTGCGAACACGCGTAGTGTTGTGCAGCGGTCAGTTTTTGCTTGTTTGCGGTCCTCAACGTCATGTTTGGGACCGCGAGCAAGCAAAATGACATCCCGGCGATATTCTCAATGTGGGGAGGTCAGGTTTCTCATTGCGAGTGGTTAGGCATGCTCGCGACCGCTTGCGATGAGAAACTACCAGTTCCCGTTAAGAAAGCTGCCACTCGAGTAAAAATCTACTCGGGCAGCAGAAAACTACAGCTCGCACTGTGCAAGATGCCGTTTTCAATGATTGCACAGTGCCGGATGCTTGTCCACACTGTGCAATCATTGAAAACGCATCTTGCACAGTGCGAACGTGCTACTACACAGCTCGCGTAGTGCTACGCGAAGTTCGCATAGTGCGAAGTGCACTTTGCGTAGCTTCGCGTAGCGCTACTGTGTCTCCCTCCCTCTGTGTCTCCCTCCCTCCCGGTGTGTCTCCCTCCCTGTCTCCCACTCTCCCTCTGTGTCTCCCTCCCTGTCTCCTACTCTCCCTCTGTGTCTCCCTCCCTGTCTCCCATTCTCCCTCTGTATCTCCCTCTCTGTCTCCCACTCTCCCTCTGTGTCTCCCTCCCTGTCTCCCACTCTCCCTCTGTATCTCCCTCCCTGTCTCCCACTCTCCCTCTGTGTCTCCCTTCCAGTCTCCCACTCTCCCTCTGTGTTTCCCTCCCTTTCTCCCACTCTCCCTCTGTGTCTCCCACTCTCCCTCTGTGTCTCCCTCCCTGTCTCCCATTCTCCCTCTGTATCTCCCTCCCTGTCTCCCACTCTCCCTCTGTGTCTCCCTCCCTGTCTCCCACTCTCCCTCTGTATCTCCCTCCCTGTCTCCCACTCTCCCTCTGTGTCTCCCTCTCCCTCTGTGTCTCCCTTCCAGTCTCCCACTCTCCCTCTGTGTTTCCCTCCCTTTCTCCCACTCTCCCTCTATGTCTCCCACTCTCCCTCTGTGTCTCCCTCCCTGTCTCCCACTCTTCCTCTGTGTCTCCCTCCCTGTCTCCCACTCTGTGTCCCTCCCTCCCTCTGTCTCACTCTCTCCCTGTGTCTCCCTCCCTCCCTCTGTGTCTCCCACTCTCCCTCTGTGTCTCCCTCCCTGTCTCCCACTCTTCCTCTGTGTCTCCCTCCCTGTCTCCCACTCTGTTTCCCTCCCTCCCTCTGTCTCACTCTCTCCCTGTGTCTCCCTCCCTCCCTCTGTGTATCCCTCCCTCCCCATGTGTCTCCCTCCCTGTCTCCCACCCTCCCTCTGTGTCTCCCACTCTCCCTCTGTGTCTCCCTCCCTGTCTCCCACTCTTCCTCTGTGTCTCCCTCCCTGTCTCCCACTCTGTTTCCCTCCCTCCCTCTGTCTCCCTCTCTCCCTCTGTGTCTCCCTCCCTCCCTCCGTGTATCCCTCCCTCCCCCTGTGTCTCCCTCCCTGTCTCCCACTCTCCCTCTGTGTCTCCCTCCCAGTCTCCCAATCTCCCTCTGTGTTTCCCTCCCAGTCTCCCTCTCCCTCTGTGTCTCCCTTCCAGTCTCCCACTACCCCTCTGTGTCTCCCACCCAGTCTCCCACTCTCCCTCTGTGTCTCCCTCCCCGTCTCCCACTCTCCCTCTGTGTCTCCCTCCCTGTCTCCCACTCTCCCTCTGTGTCTCCCTCCAAGTCTCCCACTCTCCCTCTGTGTCTCCCTCCCTGTCTCCCACTCTGTTTCCCCCCCTCTGTGTCTCCCTCCCTCCCTCCCTACGTATCTCCCTACCTCCCTCCCTCTGTGTCTCCCTCCCTCCCACTGTGTCTCCCTCCCTGTCTCCCACTCTGTTTCCCTCCCTCCCTCTGTTTCTCCCTCCTCCCTCCCGGTCTCCCTCACTCCCTCTGTGTCTCCCTCTCTCCCTCTGTGTCTCCCTCCCTGTCTCTCACTCGGTTTCCCTCCCTCCTGCCCTCACTCTGTGTCTCCCTTCTCCCTCCCTCTGTGTCTCCCTCCCTCCCTCTCTGTCCTCTCACCTGTGTGTGTGTCAGCCCTGGCTGAGACAGCTTCCCCGGGCGCACACAGCCGCACCAAGTACTTCATGGGTCTTTAAAAGACAATTTACATGTTAATTAGGCTTTGTTGAATTTCACCTCTTAGGCCCCTGCAGCTCCCCTATGACAATCACTGGAATCACCCGGGCCCCCACAGAGCACAGTCTGAGTCCGAGCTGCTGCGGCTGTATTTGCGAACACTATTTATTTTTAAACACAATTGTCTGCAATGTCCGTGGGCCGCCCAGGAAGGCTTGCCGTGCCGCCACCAGCCCGCGGGCCGTACTATGAGTACCCCTGATCTAAAAGTTCATATTACATTGTGCATATTAATATACAAACAAAGGAAAATCAAAATAAAGACTCACAATTCCTCGTACATACATTAAAATGTAACAATAGGCATTGATGCCTGTAGATTATGTGCAAAAAAAGGATAGAATCAGTTTATATTGAATACCTGTGTAGTGCACCATCATTGTTTTGTTTCAGATAAGGATCAAATGGCAATAGCAAAGTTTTTTGGGACTTGAAGCTGACCTATTTTGCTTTTAGTGATGTTCATGAGAGCACTAACAATTTTCATGCTCAAAAAAATATAAATTCAGCAGCTTCATGTAAACAAAGTTTTATTTTAATAAATAGAGAAAAGGTTAATATTCATGAAAAATATTTAGATAAACACAAGTTATAAAGCTTTTTCTTTCAAATGTCTGGCCTTCTGGCTAATAGAGGGTTTTCTGGTGAGCAAAGTGTGTTTAAATGCAAAGTGTGTTTAAGACTGCAGTACCGCCTCCTGCCTACAGGGACAGAGTGAGCAGAAATATAAACACAGGTCCCCACAAGGTCATTTTTTTAAAAGTTGTAAAAATTGACACAGATGTTGTTTAAGTCATTTTTTATCATTTAGAAGACATTGCCTTGTGGGGACCTGGGTTCAAGTCCCCACAGTGCAATCAAGTCCCCACAGCGTGAGTGTGTTATCACACCCAAGTCCCCACAAGGATAGTAACACAAACCCACACATGTGTGTGTGCGCAAGTGTGTGTGTGTATTTTTATATAGAACGAACTAAAAGAACTAAAGAGCAAAAATTATAATCACTAAATATTTTGAGGGTGGGTGAGAGAGGAAGTATTGAGAAATAAAAATAACTCTAAGGTATGTTTCTGGAAGAAGAGCCCAATTCATTTAAATAACAATGAAGGAATCATTAAAAGAGGCCTTTAAAATGAATGGGGCCAAATCCCAGCTCTCCATTGTGCTGCCAGCCCCTGCCGCTGCCTCACTCATTCTGCTGCTCAGCTCTTGTGCTCTTGCTCGACTATGCTTTTCTCTTTCTCTTTTCTTAATTCCTTTGCCTGTTTCTTGTGCCATTCGGCTGCTTAATTCTTGTGCTTCTGTCTGATTATGCTTTCTCTTGCTTAATCCCCTTGCCTATTTCATGTGCCATCTCCGCTGTTTAATGTTATGCTTTTGACGCCAGTTTTGTTCCTCCTCCTAATCACTGACACCATTCTCCTGCCTCCCACCTAGCCCCTCCCAGCAACCCTTCCCACGCCCGGGACGTACTTAATGGAGCCCACAGTT
The DNA here is from genome assembly GCF_964263255.1 of Lissotriton vulgaris. NCBI lineage: Eukaryota > Metazoa > Chordata > Amphibia > Caudata > Salamandridae > Lissotriton > Lissotriton vulgaris. Next base: position 147,706,694 of record NC_141695.1, on the reverse strand, counting down.
CAACCCCACTGAGCAGGTCTCAGACCCAGTTCTTGCCTGTGCTGCCAGCCCCGCCGCTACCTCGATAATTCTGTTGATCAACTCTTTTTCCTGACTGCGCTTTTCTCCTTCTCTTTGCTTAAGTCCTTTGTCTATTTCTTACGCTTTTCTATTTCTCTGTGCTTAATTCCTTTGCTTATTTCTTGTGCTTTTCTCCCTTTCTTTGCTAAATTCCTTTGCCTATTTATTGTGCCACTCTGTCTCTTAATTCTGGTACTACTGTCTGGCTGCGCTTTTCTCTTGCTTAATTTCTTTGCCTATTACTTGTGCCATTTCCGCTGCTTAATTTTGTGCTTTTGGTGCTTGTTTTCCCCTCCTCCCACCTCTCGATTGCTGCTGCCATTCTCTCGTCTCCCTCCTAGCCCCACCCATTGCCTCCCGCCGCCCCTCCCTCTTCCCAGGACCTACTTCATGGAGGCCACAGAGCGACCGTGCCACTGTGGTGCTAGAGACAAGCCCATATGCGCCCATCTGTGCCTCAACCATGTATATTGCCAGGACACCTTGGCTCCCGGCCCACCCACAGGTACAACACCTACATCCTCGGCGCACTCAACACTGAACAACCCGGCAAGCACTGATACCATGCTGCACCGAACTCTAAGGTAGGACAATTCTCCTGTGCTAAATGCACCTTCTCCTGCACCAGCATGACCACCATGACACTGCAAAGTAAAACACCATCCTCCCACCGCACCACAGCAGAAATGACCACCGACTCCACTACCTACTCTTTAATAGAGCAAGCATGCCACCAAACTTTGGGACCTCATAACCTCCTTTGCACCCAACATTGTCTTCCTCACAAAGACCTGGCTCAACCCTGCATCTGCCCTGATGGATATAAAATCACACACTATGACCACACCAATAAGCCATAATGAGGAACAGCCATCATCCACAAAGAGACCATAAAGTGCACGCAGCCTCGGTCCATGCATGTAACATTCGTGGGGCAGTGGGGCCGGGTGTTGGGGATTCCGACGGACGATGCAGAGGGAAAATTAATAATTTATAAAATGTTCCCTCTGCATCATCCCTCGAAATCAGCCTGCACCCAGCCTCAACGATGGTACCTGCACGAACTGCAGCTGAGTGCACCACCACACCTATGGAACACCTCAACTTCAAGTTACAAAATGAAAGAAACAACCTTCATAAGCACCCTCACATACCAGGCTCCACCATATGGAACACAATCACAGACTTCATTGCACCCTTAGCCCTGGACTCCAAGGGATACATCTTCCTCTGGGTCCTCATCTTCCTCATTGACGACCCCAATGTCAACGACATTGCACATCTCCTCAGAAGTGTGAGCTGCCTTGTACAGACCCAGATCATCTGCGATCCCACACACTCTGCAGAACATAGGGTGAACCCCATCATCACCTCCAGCAACCAGGTCAAATACAGCCCGGTCACAGAACTCACCCACTTCAGCATAGCCAGCCTTCATACCGCCACTCCAAGATGTCCAGCACTCTCTCCACAGCTGGAGTACAACTTCATAGACCATCTGGACAGAGCCCCCAACACCTCAACTCAGTTGCCACCCCCAACCTAGAACAGGGAATTAAGAGCTTCAACACATGTATCACCAACAGCTTAGCCCCCATGAAGAGCAACAATCAGAGAAGATCCTCTGGAGTGACCAGTTGGTTCACCCATGAAATAAAAACAGTAAAATGTGGCAGCAAACAGCTGTAAAGTGGATGGCATGCCAGCATAGGCACCACAAACAGGACAGCCTTCAAGAGCACCCTAAACCGTTTTCCACCCCCCACCTGCTGAGGGCAAAAAATTAAGGCAGCCCTAGGCACACACATCAAAACCAGCACCAACAGAGGCAAGGAACTTTTCAACATTGTTAAACAAATTATCCTTCCTGGCTGCCAGCAAAAACAACATCATCCCTTCACAACAGCTATGCGACAACCTCACTAATTGCACCCATGTACAGCCACTTTGAACCCCATCCTACATCTACAGTCTTCCACAATAGATTCCCCTCTACCACAACTGACACGAACCACAGACTGACTACCTGGAACCACCTCTCCAACAAGTAATCCCTCCATGCAGTCAGGAGGAGCTCCCACAGACCCATGCCCACACCTCATTTTCACCCTAAGAAAGCAAAGGATTAGCTAGGAACTCACCACCCTGTTCAACACCTCAAGCGCCACTGCAATATTTCCCAATGTCAAGCAAAACGCCAAAGTCAGACCACTATTCAAAAAAGCATACGCTGACCCTAGCAAACTAAAAAGCTACGGTACTAGAAAAGACTATCAACAAAAATCTTGGCATACCTGGAGTAGGACCAGCTACTCGAAGCCTCCCAATTTGGCCTCCGCAGAAATCACAGCACTAAAAAAACCCTGATCGCAGCTACCAATGACTACTGAAGAAAAAAAAGCAGCTCTGATCCTCCTTGACCTCTCTGCTGACTTCAATACCATATCCTACCACACACTGATGGAGAGACTCCACCACATAGACATCAAAGGTGACTCACTAATGTTAGATACCCTCATTCTTCACTGGTAGAACATAGAGGGTCCGCCTACCATCTACCTCAATGACCTTGTCATTGTGTGTTTCTTCCCCCGTCGCACAACTCCACCTGGTAGTGGCTTGCCCACTTGAGGTCTAGGTTCTGTGTTTGAGGCCCTCCTTCACCCACAGGCTCCGGCCCTCACCTAATCCCTCATTGCCAAATGGTGAGCCTGTCTCTGGTTTATGTTCTGCTGTTGTTTCTTTTTCATAGCATTTTTCTGTCGTTCATTTTTCTGTCTTTCATTTTTCTGTTTTTATTTTCTTGTTTTATTTTTATCCTTTTCCTGTCCTTTTAATTTTGTTCTGGTACACTTTTCTTTCTTTCCCTTTCTCCTTCTCCATTTCCCCCTTCCCACCATTGCCGCTGCCCATTCCCCACTGCCCAACCCCTTTCCAGGGCCGTTTCCCACCTCCCAACTGAACACCTCCTATTCCATACCAACGTGAACGTGTCCCAGACCCTGCCCCTCCTTTTGCAAAGCCAGAGCCAACTACATCGCTCCTCACACTCTTGTCTCAATGGACTCCTTGGTGACCTTAATTTCTATCTGAACAACTTCAATGACCACAACAGATCATACCTACTAGAAAACCTCACCACCATTAGACTGAAAAAACTGGTCTCCTCCCCAACCCACTCTGCAGGACACATGCTCGACCCCATCTTCTCCGCAGGCAACAACATTTCCGTCAGCCACACCTTTAACTACATTGGATAGATCATCACTGTGTCCCCTTCTCCTTTATCAAACCCACCGAACACCACCACACCCACCATGACCAGAGCTGAAGCTGGAACAAGATCTCCAAAGATGAACTCGTCACCTCCTTCAGCTAAAGCCCTACCACCGACCACCATGAATGCAAACGCCTCAACACACAACCTCTACAGATGGATCTTCAGCTGCGCCTACTCACTGGCCCCCCTTAGAAAACCCTCCAACAAGCAGCTCTCCGGGAAAGCCAGCTGGTCCTCCCCCACCCTCCAAGGGTCCACGGGCACCTGCAGATAGTTCGAAAGAAGATAGAGAAGCAGCAAGACCTCAGGGGACCAGGCAGCCCTCAAGACCGCTGTAACCGCATACCACTACCTCATCAGAACCACCAAGAAACTGCCATAGAGGAACGCATCAAATAATTCACTAAACCCTGCACGGATAACACAGACATCCCCCCCTCCCGAGATCTCAGTGACAACTTTGCCACATATTTCCATCACAGGATTTTAGACATCTAAAACAGCTTAGCAATCTAGGAACCACCCTACGGATTCCAGCTGACACTGCTCAACTGGACACCCCTCCTGCTGATGACACACTAAGCATCACAAAAACAATCCACTGTGAGAACCTACCCCCATCACATTTTCAACTGGGTAGGCACCGCCATTGTCTCCGAACTCTGCTGCCCAATCAACTGCTCCACTGAATCTACCATCTTCCCTGAAGACTGGAAGCAAACAGAGATCAAGCCCATGCGGAAGAAATCCTCTGCCAACCCGACTGACCTGAAGAACAACAGACCCATCTCACTGTTCCCCTTCCCAGCCAAAGTAATTGAAAAGGCCATCAATGCCTAACTAACAGAATTCATTGAAACAAACCACACCCTGGACCCCTCCCAATCTGTCTTCAGGAGCCACCACAGCCTGAGACTGCACTCCTCGCCGCAACTGACGACATCCGCACTCTCCTCAACCAAGGCGAAACTTCACCCCTCATGCTCCTGGACCTCTCTGTCACCTTCGACTCCCACCTGTCTCCCACTATACCTTCTGCACAAGACTCCACGATGCTGGCAAGCTTTGCAAAGTGCTGGAATGGATCCACTCCTTCATCACCAGCCGAACCCAGTGAGTCAGGGTCCCACCATTCTCCTCAAATCCTACAGAGATCTGCTGTGTAGTTTCCCTGGGCTCCTCCCTGAGTCTGACCCTCTTCAACATCTACATGGCCCTGCTCTCAGCCAACGTCAGAAACCACAGACTCAACATCGTCTCCTTTGCTGACAACACACAGCTGATCTTCTCCCTCACTAACAAAACAACAGCTGCTACAAGCAACTTCCACTACAGAATGAAGGCAGTAGCCACCTAGATGAAGGAAAGCTGCCTAAAACTCAACTCTTACAAAACCAAAGTCCTCTTCCTGGGCTCTTCTCCCTCCCTGTAGGACAACTCCTGTTGGCCAAAAGCACTTGGAGCCCTCCCACACCCACCGACCACGCACGCACGCAAACTCTGCATCATCCTCAACTCCTCTCTGTCCATGAACCACCAAATCAATGCTATATCATCCTCCTGATTCCACATGCTTCATCTACTCCAAAAGATCTTCAAATGGATCCCCAACAAGTCCAAGTGAACTGTCACCCATGCTCTTGTCATCAGCAAGCTCAACTACGGCAACACACTCGATGCCTCCACAACTGAAAAACTTGAAAATAAATTAAAGTGCATCCAGAATGCCTCTGCCACACTTATCCTGGGCATCCCCTGCTGAAACCAAATCCCTGGTCTCCTGAGAGTCCTCCACTGGCTCCAAATCAACAAAAAACAAAATAATGACCTTTAAGATCCTCACGCATGCCTCCGAAGCCCTGCACAACATCTGATCTTTATACCTCAACCACCGCCTCTCCTTTTACACATTGACCAGACACCTCTGCTCCGCCCATCTTGCCTTGGCCACTATCCCATGGATCTGCAGGACATTGGATGGAGGAAGATCCTTCTCCTACCTCGCTGTGAAGACCTGAAACTCCCTACCTCTGCACCACAAGCTACCACCATCACTGCCTCAATTCAGGAAGGACCTCAAGACCTGTCTCTTTGACTGAACTGTAGAACCCCCTACCCCCAGTGCCTTGAGACCCTTACAAGTGAGTATGATTGCCGAACCCAAGGACATTCTCTGTGATCTCTTGACTGGGTAGGAGTATTCTGCATCATTCAGAAACTCTGTCCATCACCACCCCCTTTTCCAAAATCCATTCTCTGCGGTGTCCCCAGAGCTCATCCGTCAGCCCCATGCTCTTCAACCCATATATGATCCCACTGGCCAACATCGTTAGATATGATGGTCTCAACATAATATCGTATGCACGCAACACCCAACTCATCCTCTCACTCACTGAAGACCCAACCACTCAGGACCAACTTCCACAGATACATGATAAGTGCAGCTGACTGGATGAAGAACAGCTTCCTGAAACTGAACAAGGACAGAACAGAAGTTATGGTCTTCCGCAATATCTGCAACCCATGGACTCCTGGTGGCCATCAGTCCTAGGACCTGCACCCAAACCTGCTGACCATGCCAGAGACCTTTGAATCATCATTGATAACAAGCTCAACATGAAATCACAGATCACCACTGTCTCATCCGCCTGTTTCCTCACTCTGCACATGCTACGTAAGATCCTCAAGTGGCTACCCTTAAGCATGAGATGCACCATGACACTGGCAGTCATCACCAGCCGACTGTACTATGCGCTCATACACAGACTTCAAACCATACAAAACACGGAAGCCAGACTCATCCTTGACCTCCCTTTATTGAACACACATCACACCCCACCTCAAGCAACTTCACTGGCTCCCCATACAGAAGAGTTGCTATTTAAAGCTACTGCCACACAAACACAAGACTCTACACAACTTAGGACCCACCTACATTAACCACTGTCTGACCATCTACCAACCAATGAAAAGACTACCATCTGCATATGTATCACTTGTCCACATTCCCTGCATCTACCGAAACAGAGGTGGAGGATACTCTTTCTCCTACATCGCAGTAAAGACCTGGAACAGCTTCCCCACACAGCGTTGGACCATCACCTTGCTTCCGGAAAGACCCGTTCGGATGATTAGTAGTGCTTTATAAAGATTGATTGATTGATTGATTGATTGATTGATTGATTGATTGATTGATTGATTGATTGATTGATTAGGCTGCTATCGGTAGTTGTCATCCCCATTATTGCAGCTGAAATTCCAGTTGGAAGTTAAGGATAAATGAGGAATCCCGGGGAATATTGAACAGGAATTACTGATTTCCCCAGTAATTCCCCAATTTTAGTGGACTCTCGGGTGTGCACCTTGTAATTGGCCAGATTGTCCTTACTTTTAGAGTTACAAATAACCCCAGTCTCAGTCACTTTGTAAGGAAGGAACATCTGACCCATTTACTGGGCCACTCCTAATGAGAGCAGAAGCCCAATTAATGTTTTATTTCGATGAGTTCAACAATATTTCCCAGAGATAGAAATTAACATAACATTTAATTTCAAAGGGTCTGCTTTAATCCCTTAGCTGCGGCGGCTATTCCTCTGCAGTGCTAAGGGGGTGGGGGGGCCGCGCGGCGCTCCCGTGCTTGTGACGGAACCGCTCCCTCACGAGCCTCGGGTGGGCTGTGCTTGTGACGGAACGGTTCCGTCATGGCCCCGCCCGCCCAATAGAACCCTCAGCGCAAGCGCGGAATTCACGCCACGCAGCCGCGGTGAGCGGGCCGTTACGGAACCGTTCCGTCACCAGCACAGCCCACCCGAGGCTCATGACGGAACCGTTCCGTCACGAGCACGCAAGGGGTTAAATACATGTTTGAGGTTTATATTTGACCAGTGTGTTCTTCTCTCAAGACCACTAACACGATTTCCAAAGGAGATTTTCCCAGAACAGTTTCATCCTTGCAAATCAGTTACCACCTCAACCCCTGGATCAATTACAGATAAGTGATGTTCCACTGTTATTGGCAATACTTTTCCTGTTCAAATATAAATGGGGAATATCCTTTTAATGCCTCCTCCTATTTGCTGCCTTTTATGAGCTGGGAAGATGTTTTACACTGTAAAAACCCTGTGATTCTGAGAATTGCAGGGCTTGTCACCTGAAAAAAGGCGTGCTGACACAGATCCAGATTAGCTGGAGTAGCTGATGCTGTCAGATACATATAGGGGAAGGACAGTGATACACAGGGCTTAAATGATGTGGGTGGAGGAGAGTAGAGGATACCTCTTTCAACCCTTGGTGACAGGGGAGATGTGCAGTTCTATTGGCTGACACCAGTTAATAGGCACTTACATGCCTTCCAGTGGTCCTTATAGCTGCTCAGGTCTAGAGATGTTAAACAAAAAGCCAGATTCCCCTGGAATAATTCTCAGAAATCCCTCTAAACACTTAGCCATGAAAAAGAATTGCGCCCTCTCTCTCATTGTGAGTTAAGGTTTCCAGACTGACATGCAACCTTAACCCTTCGCAAGTGAATTAGGAGCAACCATACCCCTTGGAAAGGACGTACCGTTCAATTCTCCCAGGTCTTTGCCGCACTCTGCCACAAAACGATAGTTTAGGTCGGAATTGCTGAAGGAGTGCTCGGGAGCTTTACAGAGAATTGGCGGCATTTCCTGTGGATTGTGGCACCCCTTCACAGCCGTTAGACGGATATTACCACCTGTTGGGAAGAAAGTTTGGTATGAACACAACAGCGACTCTGGATGTAGGCTTTCGCGATACCCACTAACGTGCATTTATTCAATGACAATGTGTTGATACATAGAATGTCTGCTGCTAACACCAATAAATAACAAATGCTACTTTTACCCAATTTAATGGTACTCAGTTTAACCACTTTTAAGGATGGCAGACTGAAAAAGCCGGGGTGGGGGGTGGGCAAAGGCTTCCAATTAGCACATGATTTTTTCAAACCACAGCCAAGCTCTATCCAAGAGATTCTGAGTCAAATAACCACCGTGAAACTGTTTAGTTTCTCTGAGCACCCTCTAGTGGCCATGGAGGAACCCTTTGATTAGCACCAGTGGACTTAGGACCTGCAGTGGTTTGAAATAAATACATGGGTCCAGGAGCATGGAGCGCCTTGAGACCCTCACGATTGGGTAATCACGCTTTATATGATTACTGATTGATTGATTGACTGGACCATGGGGAGATGGGAAACAGAAGACATATGCCTTGGGTTAGCTGCCATCTGCTGGGATATGCGTCTGGACTCCAGCCCACAAGCTAATTCCCAATGCAAACCATTGAGACGGGTTACTAATAGCACCATCTGAGCAGGAAACAACTAACATAACAGTCTGAGTGTTTAAGATGACCGGAAGGTAATGTGCCAGATGTGACACAATTGAGTCAAGGGCAGAGAGACAAGCATGACATCGTATGCACGATGGCAGAATCTGTGGAAATTCAGTTTTACAACCTGATATGGTCTTAGGTAAATTCCCTAATCCCCGTGAGCTTCACTCTCCCATATTCCTTCACATCGTGGCCAGATCTGGGGCCTCATTTATGAGGCTGTGCGTCACTTTTACGCCACCGGTGCGTCACTTTTTGTGACGCACCAGTGGCGTACAAAATGCGCCTTGTTGCGCCATATTTACAAAGTGACGCATCTAGGTAGATCCGTCACTTTGTAAACCCCTGCGCCACATTATATCTGCGCCAGGTATAATGTATGCAAGGGGGCGTATTGACGCAAGGAAGGGTCGTAAAAGTGACATTTCACTGCGACACTTTTAGGACGCCGTTGCGTCAAAATCTTGCGCCTGCCTCACAGCAGGCGTAAGACTGACGCAGGCCCTTTCACATGGGGCTTGCCCCATGTGAAAGGACGCATTGCTGGAGTTGCGTCACTTTTGTGACACACTCCAGCAATTCGTCACTTTTGCGCTTACAGATACGTCAGAAATACTGACTATCTATAACTCCTTGCGACATGATGCGTCATACATTAAATATGACGCATCAGGAATGTCGCAAGGAGTGCGCACTGAGAAGTGACGCATCTCTGCTTTCACGCAGCGATGCGTCATTTCTAATAAATGAGGCCCCTGGTGGCTTAGGGGCAGATGTATCATCTTTGCAGTCTGAGAGACCTTAATAGCAGATTTCAGCGATTCGCTATTAAGGACTCGCAAAATGCAATGTATGTAGGTTTCGCAATAATAATTGCAAATCCTACATATTCCTTAATTGCGAATCGGCAATAGGAATGAATGGGAAGACAGTTGCAAGTTGAGAGTACCCAATAGGTACTCGCAAATTGCGAATGCAATCTCAAGGGTGCGAGGGTGCCAAAAGGACACCCTGTTTCACCCCTGAAATATGCATGTGTGTACATGTGGCGCACATACATGCGCCACATGGCACTTTGAAAAATGCAAGAAAATTCATTTTTCAAGGAAAACGCAAATTACCACCAACTTGAAGTTGGTGGTAATTTGCGATTTCTTAAGGCAAAATTGCACAACTTGGGTGCTTCCAGAATTGCATTTAAGGAATCGCAATGTGCGATTCCTTAAATGCATTCGCAAAATAGGGAATCACACATTTTGCCATTCCCTATTTTGCAAGGGTCTTTTGGGATGGTACATCCCAAAAGGCTTTTTACGGTTCGCAAACTGGACGACTCTGAGAATCGGGCCATTTGCAAACAGGAAAAATGCTTCATACATCTGGCACTTAGTGTACTGTCACAGGTTCAAATTCCGGCGGGTCCACTCAGCATTTCATTCTTCTGAAGTCGATAAAATGAGTACCATTGAGTTGGGTATCAATAACCATCTGTTATTCAGCACCAGGGGCCTTTGTGGATGAGCCTGCGCTTTATAAATACGTATGTTATTATGTTTTTGAGGCTGCTCCTAGACAGCAGGAGGTGAGGTGTCAATGTGTTCATATATGAATGTGTTCCCTTGTTGCATCCACTCAATTAGAATTGCGATTGAACCTATAATTCAGGATACTCACCAAGTGTGTTGTTCTCGAATCCCTGGTAGCACGTGTCACTTTCCTTATTGCACAATTTCATGGGGCCATGACAGCTGCTCGAATCGTGACTTATGCACTTCTCACAGGACAAAGAGTATCCTAGAAAGGAATGGTAGATGTAATATGAAAGTTTCTGACACCAGACAACTTTTCTATGCGGGGCAGAGCCACAATACAGTGTCCTTCAACGCAAATGGAAGTATGTGAAACAAAGACTGCATGCACATTTAATACACAACTATAAACCCCCAAATCAAAATCTCAGGCAATGCAAACCGCTCCCTACACACATTTCAATCTACACTGAGCAGAAGGAGGCGATCTGCCAACTTTGGAAATGGGGAACAGAATTTGAATCCTGGCGAAGGTTCGTCATCCTGTGATTCTGGGAGAATCTAAAAAAATCTGACCTTCCTTATGTAATGTTTGCTCTTGTAAAGCGCTGTAATGGCCTGGGGCCAAACTGCACAGTAAAAAAAAAGGAGTTGGCTATATACAAGGCAACGGGCCAAATAGTACATAATCTCTGCAATTTAACCAGCGGTGGACAAAATAGTACATAATCTCTGCGGTTTAGCTGGCCACAGGTTAAATAGTAGAGATGATGTACAATTTGATTGGCGCCCGGATAAATAGTGTGGAGGTCTATATTTAGCATGAAGAAAAAGAGACTCCACGCAATGGTGGCCCTATTGTAGTTGTATGCATCATTTGAAGTAAGTGCAAATACGAATCTACAGTAGATAACATAGCTTTTTGGAGGCTGATAGCTAATGGAAACCATCTAGGCAGAGCGGTTAAAGACGTCTATCTAGACGAACAGACATGGGTAAACCACTTTTCTAACCTTTATAAGGAATATGAGGCACCCATTTTAGATAGAACTCTAAGCAAGGCTACCACGGGGGGTTCCCTGGATTTTACCCTAGGTGAGACAGAACTGGCAATAACCCAGATTAAGTCGGGTAAAGCCCCTGGGCTAGACAAGATTCCGGGAGACCTATATAAACACAAAGTAGAAATATGGGCTCCATATATTAACCATCTGTGCAACGAGCTATCCCGGAGTCTAGAATTCCCAGAGAGCTGGAAGGGGGCGGAAATAGTTTTAATATATAAGAAAGGTGATAGGATGGATCCCTCAAATTATCGACCAATAAGCCTCATGGATATTTTACAAAAAGTTTACTCCAGACACATCCTATTCCGAGTTAATGACTGGCTGGAGGAAAAGGCAATTCTGTCTAGATATCAAGCAGGATTTAGAGCCAAAGTGAGCACTATCGATCAAATCTTTCGCTTTTGCTGCCTTTATTGGAAGTATATTAAGATCAAAAAGGGGCAATTATATGTCGCGTTTGTCGACTTAAGGGCGGCATTCGATTTGGTCCCACGCAATTTATTGTGGGAAACATTAAGTCTAGTAGGGATGCCACCCACTTTGATAACACAAATAAAAGAACTCCATAGAGGCAACTTTGCCAGAGTACGATGGGGCCCCAAAGGCGAATTAACTCCAAAAATTCCAATTGAACGTGGCGTGCGCCAGGGGTGTGTACTGGCCCCCACTTTGTTCTCGCTATTTGTAAACGATATCCCTACATACTTGGAGGGGTGTAAAAATGACTCCCCCAAGCTGAATGGCGAAAAAGTTACCTCCCTATTGTTTGCGGACGATACTATCTTAATCTCCCAGACAAAAAAAGGTCTCCAAGCCCTCTTGAACTCGTTTAATGATTATTGTATTAAAAAAGGATTGGAGATAAATGGGAAGAAAACGAAATGTATGGTCCTAAATCCATCTAAAACTGACAAGGGTTGTTTAAGTTTGAATGGATTAAAATTGGAATCAGTCCCACACTTTGGATACTTAGGTGTAACTCTGGACTCCAATTTTACTTGGAAAGCCCAATTGGAAAAATGCAAGATGATGTTTAACCAGAACGTAAAACCCATTCTTAGGGAGCAGGGTAAAAGTACAAGCAAGGCCGTGTCCCCTGCAGTTGAACTTTTTAAATTTAAGGTCCAACCGGCAGTGCTATACGGCTCGGAAATTTGGGGCCCAGGGTCTAGAGATACCTTTAGGGTCCTGGACAACAACTTCCTGCGAAGCTTGGTCAGAGCCCCCAGAAGTACTCCACTGGTCCCACTTCAGCTTGACCTAAACTTCCGTAGAACGGACCATCATATCATTCTACGTCCTTTACTGTTATGGATTAGGTTGTGGTGTGTACCCGAGCTGAAAGCATATAAGGATGGGTTAGTAGAAATTATGGAGCTTGACAGCTTCAATGTGATACCCTGGTTTAAACATATCAAATTCTGGCTTACCACAATAGGTTTGTCGCATTACTGGGAACATCCTGATTCACTCTCTTCTCAATCAAAAAACATGGTAAAAAAGAGTTTTTGGTCGTACATTATGGAAATGATCAAAAACGCTTCTTCAAATGGGTCTCTTGTAACAAGGTTTCTAACCTTTAAAGACGATCCATTTTTCGAGAGTTTCCTTGATGAAATAGAACCACCCCTAGCAAAGACCCTATTTATGAAGTTTAGATATGGAAATCTTCAGATTGGTTCCACGCTAGCCCGCTGGTCTGGTGGTGCAAACTCGGAGAATTATGTAGAAGATGAACTGTGTACCATATGTGGTTGTAACCAAAATGAAAATGAATCACATATCCTCTTCTTCTGCCCAGCATATGCACAGGCTAGAAATAGATGGATTAAACCCATATGTTTAACACTAGGTGTAAGATCGTGTTCCCAGGCTCTAAGGATCCTTTTGTCTAACACTAGCCAACCCATTGTATTTAGTGTAAGCAGATTCTTGCATAGTATCTTCTTCCTAAGAAGAAAGATGGGCTATAAACTGTAAAATGTGGTTATGTTTAAAGTGCTGTCGAGCATTAACTGAGGGCCAATTAATGAAATCTTATCCATGATGCCCATAAATGTTCTCACCAAGTATTAGGTATGCCTTGAACATTGTGGATTCTATTGTATGTATTTTTAATATTGACATGAAAACTGATTGTTTTATATTGCATGTTTTGCATTTTTTAAAAAAAAAGAAATGTTTTATTGTATTGATGTATTTGTCTTTTATGGTATACATGCCGAAATAAAGATTGAAACTGAAAACTGAAACTGAATCTACAGTAGTTTTTTATAATGGTAAGTGTGCGGGTTAAGGTAGGCTGTTTACAAATTAAAAGTCAGTGACATCAATTTTCAATCAATACATTTATGTATTTTTATAGTTCAACTAAGAAATGAAGGCACCAGAAGGGATATCACACACAGATATTTTGCGCTGCAGTCTCAGAGTATTTGTCTGTCTGCAAATAATAATTATTATGGTTTCAAAGCAGGTCACATAAATGTTTTATTAACTCAAAAGAAAACATTGCTTTTTAAATATTCAGTTCAGTTCAGAAAAACTTTATTTCGGTCTATGCGACCATAAAAGTATACTAACAGTAAACAATGCATTACAATTCATAACAGTTTTAGAATTGTAAAAATGATAACCAGTCCTCTTTGCAAAAATATAGTTACATCACCTCGGTAATTCGAATATGGACGAGGGATCTGCACTGACACATGTCTAAGTCCAATAGGTTTGTTAAAATACATGTGCGGGGTGGGTGCCACTCAAGAGGCAATAACTTGGAAAAGCCAGCACCAGCTGAAACCAATCAATAGTAGCAATAGGGATAGATGTAGTGCAAGTAAACATTTCATTAAATAGCCATACAATGATAATTCATTACAGGTACGTTCTAGCCAACATAAAAACAAGAAGTTTACACATATTAAACAATAAGAGCTTGATTGGTTTTAAAGTTAAAAGTTGTAAAAAGGTTTTAAAGGTAAGTTAACAAAAAGACCCTAGAAAATCAGGGACAGTGTGCTATTTGATACTGGACAGGCATATGTACAAAAGACCAGTGCGTACGCCAAATTGAGGTAACAAATTGCGATACAGCAAAAACAATGGGCTTGCAGATGTCATGCTTTAAAACTCTAGATGCCTCTATACAGTGTACGAACCCTAGATTCCCACACAGTGGGACAAGCCAGTGCTTCCTCGCTAGTTTGTAGGCAGGACAGAAAAAGATGACGCACAGCACTGACTTTTACTCCCAGTTGTAGGCTGGACCCTCACTCCCGGCCGTGTTGACCACTTACAGGAAAAGGCACGGATCAGCAGGGTGCCCAGTCTGAACTGGACATATAATTTTTTTGCCAGGAATGGATAAATGTCATATAGAATGGGTTCAAATATATACTTGCCCTTCAAGGATAAAAATGTAACCTTCAAGTGTACTATGGATGGGCTCCCTTGCACCTCTGCTAGCTTACTCATTCGATAGGCATTTACTACTTTGGAACGGAAGGCTGTGAAACACACTTCCTCTGGGTTGCTCCACAGGCTTGGTTTTCCCAGCCTGCTACATTCTTTTTTTATATGGGTAGACCAAGGGATTTTTTCTGCTCCTGGAAAGCTCAATATCTCTTTTAATTCCGCTCTGTAGACTGCCAGTTCCGGTGTCACCCATAGTCTGCCCCAAAAGGATGGGGGTCTGAGACCTATCTCCTCTCCAATGGGTCTGATTCCTAGGTCCAGCCGTAAAGGGATGAGCGGAGTACTGGAGGAGAGACTCAAAATAGGTCTTATAAAACTGTTTCCTACTTTACTCACATCTCCACAACAACAGTGCCCCCATAATTCAGCTCCATACATTGTTGCATCCCTGGCTTGCACCTTGTAGATCTCCACTAAAGGCCCAGCGGGATTGGAGGAGGAGTTTCTCAATAGTTGAATAATTACTCCACTAGTCTGGGCTAGCTCAAGCCTGGCTTCAGCAATTTGTGGGCCCCACTCTATGTTTTCTGTTAGGGTGACCCCTAGGTATTCAAAAGCCATCACCCTGTCCAACATGATGCCATCTAGACCAGGGTTTGGACGCGGTGTTTTAGGTGGATTGAAGACCATAAACTTTGTCTTCTTAGCATTGATCTCCAACCCCCTGCTATTGCAAAAGATGGCAAAGACCCCCTGGATGCCCAATGTTCATAAAGTTGTGTAATTGCTTAGTATTTCAATCCTGGCAACACAGTATCTGTTGACAAGCAGCAGCAAACAGGGGATAAAGACAGATATGCTGTATCAGTGCCCAGAGGTAGGGACACGCATAGCAGTCAATTGGTGCTTATGGGCACAGTGCTTTGGGACACTTGCAGGAGGTAAACTGAGTGAGACACAAGGGATATGAGTAAGTAATGCATCTGGGTAATACACATGACAAGTTCTTCCTCCTGTCTGTGAATAAACACTTTTTCATACTATTCATCCAGAGAATGGGTTTCAGGCATAGATGATTATTGGTTCCTAGTCCTGAGTGACACCTTCAGCCACACTGACATTTTAGTCTCCTACACAATGTGCCTTAGGAATAAAAGTTTTGATTGGCTAAGCATTATTTTAAGTGGGCAAGGCCCTATCTCTACTGAGCCCCCATTTCTGTCCTTGACAGTGCTTTCATGGCAAAAGAAATCCTGAAGACAATAATAATAATAAAATCTGAGTGACAGGTTTAGAGGCTCTACCTGATTAAAGTATTTGTGGAAGGAGAATGAAGTAGTAGGACTAGTAGGAGGAGGATGATGACAAGTGTGAGAATAAGGGCCAAGACGTGGCCCACCTGGAGGGCGATGGCGACCCTAACCACAAGACCCAGAAAAAGAAGAACCAGGCCCAGGGAGACCTAATCTACGAAGACCAGGGTTACCAATGCCATAGGGGATCAGCAACAAACGGATAATGAGAAACAGGACAAGGAAAAAGAGGACTGGGCTACTGAGACTAGGGCGAGAAGGCTCAGGAGGAGCAGGAGGATTTGGGAAAGGGAATCGGAACCCACTTTACAAAGGCATGAAGTAACCTTAGGTTCTTGACTATAATGATGAGGAGAGATTGGAGGCTGTGAGTACCCTACTAGGACTGGAAGGATGTGGGTAGAGACAGGAGTAGCAGACCCAGGTAGACAGAAAAAGGAGGACAAGTTGAGACCAATTGAAAGAAGGGCCAGAGACAGTGGGCTACAGAGATCCGATCAAGGAGGGCCAAGGGGCCAGAAGCAAAGGCACCAGGTCTGGGAAGAACAAAATCAGCAATGACTAGGGCTAGCAGGACCTGGAGACCCTATATTAGAATTATGAGGCAGTATATAAAGGACCTTAAAGACTAGGCTCATTATGACAGGATTCAAGGAACCATTAGGGTCGGACTCTGGATCCTAAACCAGGATGACAAAGACTACATGAACCAGGGTGACCCACAAACTCTGAACTAGGAGGATCAGTGCCACAAGGGATAAGGAAGACCAATCCACGACTAACTATTACTAGTAGGACCATGCTAGAGGGGATTATAACAAGATGGAAAAGGCAAACCTGGCTACCATGAGGACTAGTAGGACTAGGATGAAGCAGAAAGTCCAGAGGACTTGAAGAACCGATACAGGAGGACCAGACAAAGGAGTACTTGAACTAAGACCAGCACTACATGGACCAGAAGAACCAGGAGCAGAAGGATTAGAAACAGGCAAGTCAGGGTACTGGATAAACCAGGAGCGAATGACCAGGTGGACTGATGGTCGAGAACTATGATCAGTGGGGTGAAAGGGTTCAGAAGAGGAAGCCTGTGAAACAGGAGGCTCCGAATCCAAAGGACTAGGTGAAGGAGTAAATGGGAATAACAACTAGACAGACTGGGAGGTACAGGGTCATGAAGTTTTACAGCTGGAGATCAAGGAACCTCAGAACTATGAAAGGCTAAGATATGTTATTGCAGAACCATGAGGGTAAGGAGCAGAAGACATAAGACAAGAGAATCAGAGCCAGATTGAAGATGACTGTGAATATCAGGAACAGGAATCCAAGATAAGAAGGACAGGCATTAGGACGATCAAGTTGACCAATACCAAGGGCAAGCAGAAAACCAGTGCAATGAGTACAAAATGTACTAAAAGGATCATTATAAGGAGGACAGGAAACAGGACTAGGAATGTAGGAGGACAAAGGTGAAGGGGATCAAAAGTAAAAAGGCCAGCCTGAATCTGTAAAACTAAGGAGACTGGGTGGTGATGGCCAGAAAGACCAGCACCAAAATTACCAATTACAGGAAGATCTGAACAAAGAGAACCTTGATCAAGTGGGTCAGGCTCAACACTGCAGGGCCAGTAAGACTATCAGAATAAGCAACAGATCCAGGAGGACCAGGGAAACCCAAACCAGAAAGACAAATACTGAGAAGCCCAGGATATGAGAGGCCGGATGGGCCAGGGCCTGTATAATCAGAACTAAGACAACATGACCAGGGCCAAGATGGCCATAAAGAAAGAGCCAGTTGAGCAAAGACTAGAGGAAACAAGAAGAGATACAATGATCAAGGGGATATGGGAATTCAAGACCTATGAATACAGCTCCAGGTTGACCACAAAGACAGGGGCCAGGGCTAAAGAAATTACAAATACCCAAACCAGGAACACCTGGTGTACTAGATCCCGGAGAACCAGAACAACAGGTTTAGGTGGAGAAGGACCAGACTGGCAGGATCTGGGTGAGGATCAGTAGTACCAGTATCAGGAGGCCCAGGAATAGCTAATACAAAATACAAATAAGGGTCAGGAAGATGAGGGTCAGGAAGGACTAGAACACAGAAGAACCATATTCAGGAAACTAGTACCAGGGTACCCAGTGGTAGCTGAACCAAGGCCAGGATGAGGGTCAGGAGGACAAAAACAGCTCAGTAAAGGATGACTTGAAACAGGTCCAGGAGGAGGACCAATGCCAGATGGCACAGAAGGACATAGAGGAGACGAAAGATGAATGCCAGCAGGAGAACACCTATGTGATTTTATGCCACATGTATTAGGATACCATCTTTGTAAACAGTTTTTATAGATGCCTATTATGCTGCCTACCGTACACCCTTTCTAGCCCACATATAGAACTGGCAAGTATTTGATGAAAAAGCAAAGCATGAAAAGAGAATAAAAGTCTAGGACTATCACACTCTAACCTATGAGTAATAGCAAATGCTGTTTAATGCTGGCACAGTAGTCTAAGGGTTGATCTGATTGGCAGAAACTTAGCAGAGGGGTATAAAGTTGGATAAATGAAATGTGGCCTGTGAAGAATGGCAAAAAGAGTTTGAGAAACTCAGATGACTGTAATCATCAAAAATGGTAATGGTTAACAAAGAGTGTCAAAGGTTTACAACAGTCAGCAGAGGGGAAACAAGGATCATAAGGATCAGATTAGCAGAAATGGGTGTGAAGGAGGATTCCGGGTAACAAAAGGCTCTGATTGCCATCTCTGATATTACTGGGAACCACGACCAGCAGTAATAGCTTAAGCCCTAAATGAGTGGTATGTGAACCTCTAAGGGCTAGAAATAGTGGGCCTCATTTACAAAGAATTAGTAGAGTAGGGCAATGCCACAAGTCATTTTACTGCACTGCCCTGCATCAATTGGAAAGGGCAGGAATAGACTGTTTTTACAAGAGACAGTGCATACCTGTCCTTTAAGCCAGTGCCGGCACACAATTTGTAGCCAAGCGCAAAAGCAGACACCTTTGCTCAATGATGCAAGGGTGTGTGTGTTGTCTGCATTATTTTTTTTGTGCAGAAAGGGGCACCTTCATGTAAAAAAAAAATCATTAGAGGTATTTCCCTTGTTCTATTTGTACTGCAGAATACAGCACACTTAGAGAGCAGAAAAAATGAGGGGAAGAATCTGCTCTGGGGAGGCATACGTTTTTGGCACTGCCCCAGATTTACGTGATGTTGTAAATATGGGGCAATGTCAAAATCCATGGGTGTTGAGTGAGAACACCCACAGCAACACCCCTGGAACGCCTCTGAGGTTCTTCGGTTTCCGACTTTGTCCTGTATTTAGCCGCCATTGTGTGTCCCGTAGCCATTTTGTGTTGCCCTCACTCAGGCATCACGGCAAACGGAGTGTTTTTGCCTTTTCCAGTGGCTACGTGTCTCTTCTGTTAAAAAGCAACCCCCTGCCCTTGTTTACGAAACTGATGTCAGGGTCTGGCCGAGTTCACTAATCCATGTCTGGGTTGATTGATCCCTGTCTCGACTGACTATTTGGCTTCTCCTATTCTTTCCTTACATTATCTTATCTGACTGGCCTTCGTCTTCGTTATCCTCTCCTAGTATTCTCTTGTTGCACAACTATCCTTTGAGGCACACAAATATGTCCTGCCACCTGCAAATTGGATTGTCGGAGCTAGCACTGATTAATTTGTGGGGAGGGGTGACACACAGGGTTTGAAAGAGAGGCGTATTTGGGACACGTGATAGCTTGTTTTTCTTTTCCTTTTGGCTTGCTTTGTATATACTGGGAGTATATGTTGTAAATATGTATGCTGTAAAAGATTGTACGCCACGGACTGAAGTGGCAGTCTCCTCAGAATATACGCTGTACGTACGTTTGGGACAACTGTTCTTAGCTGCAGCTAATAAACCTGGTTTTCTACGCCTAACAGAGTGTCTCGTGTCTCTGTTCAACAAGGCAGGTGAGCTTGAGGATTTAAGGCATGCCCTGCGCCGCCAGGCCCATAAGGCTCGGTTCTCCAACTGGCGCCCACGTGGGGCGGCTTCAGTGGTAGCGGTTCAGCCCGAGGGTCGTGAGACGCCTCGCAAGAGAATTCCGGAGGATTCGCGAATTACGTCAAGCGACCCCTGTATGTCGAAGTGGACCGAAGGTCTTTTGTAGCGCGGCTACTCTTTTCCGACGGCTGCTGACGACTGCTGCCCTGACTGCCGCCCTGCCCTGGTCCTTTTGGAGATGACTGGCATTGCGAGACGTTAGACGGACCTCTGTTGGCGTGAGAAAACACTTAGTTAAGTATTCGTGGCTAGCGCCCACTTCTTTGTTTTGTTTTGGGGTTTTGTTATTCGATCATTGCAATAGTCGAAGCCAAGTGGTGAGTACGTTTGTGCTGTGTTATTTATTTTAACCCCTTGAAGTTTGGAAACAGACCAGTGAAGTAAAGATGCCTGGTTTTTGCAAATTTAGGAAGTTTTGTTGTTTTGGTTGTAATAGGGATTCCCGACTCGAGGACTCTTGCCTGATTCCTCCGGCTGGAACTCCCACTTATGAGCTCTATTCTGAACATGGTGTTGGCCCCATTGCCTTTAACGAGGCATGGATCCGATACACAAAGAAAGATGGTGTTCTGCAGTGGCCACAAAATGGTAGCTTTGAGCCTGATATATTATACAATTTAGAAGCAATTTTGTTCAAAAGACAATGCCAGCCGGCAATGTTTGACTCTTTCTGCCTTTGGCATAAAGAAGCCAAGCAGAGAGAAATTAAGCAGGCAAAAAGGGATAAGAAAGCGAAAGATATTACGATTATACAGGCTGCCCAGCAGTTCAAAGAAAATGAGATTGATCGAGCGATTGAAGTTTCAGACAGACAGCATCGTATGACAATAGATAGATGCTACCCTGTGTTGCCTACTTCTCCACAGAGTAAGGATCTTGACGAACATCCCTTAATGTCCCATTTGTTGAGATTGCCTCCACCTTATGTACCAGGAGCCAATGCCCCTTTATTGCTTCCACCTGTCCAGCAACCTGTTGTTCAGCCAGTTGGTCTGGCTCTTCCACAATTGCCTCTTCCTGTATTGCCACCCCGCCTCCTTTGCCACCAACTTCTGTACCTCAGTCTCCTTTACCCTTGGTTCCTCTTGTAACGATCTGTCCTTCCCCTCCTTTGCTTAATACCTTGTCTCCAGTTTTACTGTCGGATTCTCCCACAGCTCGCAAACGGTTGGTCGATACTGTTTCTGGCCTTCTCTCCCTTTTCTTTGGGTCTTTTTCCATGACTCCTGCTCTGTCTCGAAGGCAGTCCCGTAGTCAAATCCCAGGTTCCAACGAACGGATTGCGTTGGACTCTCTTGCTCACAAATGGATCATGAGTGGTCCACAGTATAGTGTGCCTGATATCCGTAAAAAAAGAGAGGTCTTTTGGATTTTTACTCTCGGAACTTTCAATCATGGACTAAACCATGAATTACCATGGGAAAATGCAATAATATAATACTAACATGACCTTACGAATCATGAGCAATCTCTGTCTGATGAATATATTCCGCTTGATGAACGAACAGCTCTTTACTACACTGCCCCTTCTTTAAGGACTACGCAGCAGAGGGCTTCTGTTGTGCCTTCTATCCGTTCATAACCCATAGCAGTAACTTTAGTTTATATACATTTAGCATTTCCTCCCGAAAGCCACAGATTAGGTCATTTATTGATAAAGCATCGGTTCATTTTGTTTCGCTTTAACTTTGTATCGCTTTAAATGGACGGCATACATTTAAGATTTTTTTTTTTAGAAAGGGGCGTAGCCACTTTACGAAATAAAAGGGTCTCGAAGGATGCAACAGGTCTGATCGCTTTTGCCGACAGGAGCAGTAGAGGAAGGTCGAGGCGCCGCAGTCTGGTAGCGAAGGTAAGATCCTTTCACACCGTGTGAAAACTCCGCATCATTTTGCTCGTAACTCCGCACTCCGCATTCTGTAAGGGATCAATTTAAATTTCCCGGTGCTAATTTTCGCGCCTTTTTTCGAGAAAGCGTTCATAAAATCGATATGTATATAGTTGAATCTTTAGCCGTTCTTCGTTTCTGTAAGTAAAAAAGATCGCCGTATACTCGCTAATCTTAGCTCCCCTGTGGGTATTCCTCCCTTTCTATATGCAGGGGCGTTTTTCTACGACTACTTCAGGCATCAGAGACGCCAACAGCAGTCCCCGTGGGAAACGAGCATTTCGGAAAAATAAACAAAGGTTTCCACCGCCGCGTCTTACGAACTACTAGCAACAATGTTGCAAGAACACGGCTACCTTGGATAAATAACAAACATAAGGATGAAGCGTAAACATGAACTCTTTAAAAGTCAATAGATAAATAGAAGCAGTATTAGAGCGCATTTTCTTTTGATTATGTCTCCACTTTAGTTACAAATACCGCTGTCTATCAACTGCCACGTACTGACGAAATAGAACCGGCAAGCTTTGTTTTCCTTCCTCCACTCCAAAAAAAGATGAAAAGTTTTTTGATAGGTGATAGTAAGATGGAGGCAGTGAATACTGCATAGACAGGTAAGATTGGCATCTGGGACAATTAATAAATTAATAAATTAAAAAAGAAAGGATCGTAGATGGCTTTTAATTTTAAAAACAATGACACCAAGAACTAAATAATTCAATGGGTTACTTATTTTTATTCTTTACGTAGTTATCACATACCGAGTCCGGTTTTCTGAATAAAAGAAGTAAAGGTGCCTTACTCCCTACAACTACCTCATATCTTTCTGGTTACCAATCTTTATAGGTAAGAATAATTTATGTATAAGGACACAGTTTAAGTACATATCCTTCCTTGGTTTGTTCTCTCCATCAAATATCAGCTATGATCTTTTATGTAACTAGCGAACCATCAAGGCTGTAGGAACTCTGAAATACTGAAGTACATCTCTTTTAGAATCTCCTAGACAAAACACTATGTATCCTTTGCTTACCACTTCTAGTTAAAGTTTTCAATTCAATCCTCTAGTATAAACCTATCTATAAATACAGGCCTCCGCCCATATCTGCTCAAACAAACCTAATTAGGGTCCCAGATAAAAGACGTAGGAAATAATAACGATAGGCTCTTGTGTGTTTGTTAATAAATAAAAAAAAATTATTTTCCAGTATTAGGTAGGGTGACTTTCCTAGGTTTTTAAACAATATGGATGATACACCAACCTCTATGAGGTTTTGATATATGTCTGTATTTGAAACGTAAATGATCATGTCTAGTTCATGATAATTGTGAAAGATGGAATTTTTATATATATATGGTTGTTCCTACTACTTTTTCTCAAATATGTTTTGCATCTATACATGAGCTAGGTTGATGAACTTGATTAATTTATGAGCAAATTTATGTTTTATGAAAAGCAATGCACTGTGATCTTAAATCCAAATTGTTCTTAAAAATTATCATTGTATCTTTTTTGTCTAGAAAAAGGAAAAAAATTATTTTGGCTGACCATCCAATATTGTCCTGATGAAGACAATTGTTTTTGTCGAAACGCGTAGACACACGACACGCAGCCTCATTCTCTGCAACTAGAGAATACTTTGAAGATAAAAAATCAATTTTATATGCTATGAAGTCTGTTTATATATATTGAAAATAATCACATGAACTTCATGATTTAATCTGTTTATTGTGTTAAAAAAATTTTTAATCCATGTATACATTTATCTTTTATAATTATATTAAAGAGTATCTCTTTTTGATATCAGTTCAGTCCATTGCTTTAATCATTTTTATCAATTTCTTGTGTTTTTTTGAATGTTGTTTCCTATAATCAGCTAGCTCTTGTTTTTATAGTCTGCCTGGGTTTTTACCTTCACAAAAAAAAAAAAAAAAAAAAAAAACCTGATATATTGAGTACCTTTATGCAATGGAATGCGCCCAAACAAAGATATGTTTTAATGTTATATTAGACAATCTGGTCAAAGGATGGGAGGATATGGAGTTGGGTCTAGCTCCTCAGGGTCTGTTGGACGTGCAGGCTAAGTTTGATAAAGGTCTTATTGTGGATTCTGAAGTTGAAGATGCCTTTAGGACACTTGTTGCTTTCAGGTCTTTATTTTCTTCTCAGACTATTCTTGAACCTGATCCTGCAGTTCAACAGAAAATGAAACATTATCTTATGAGAGAAGTTCCTCCAGTATGGAGAGAGGAGGTTCCACAGGCAGGCATTATTCCGCGTCTCCCTGCTCATTTCCAGCGTATATGGGTGCATGTCCCCTGTAAACGATCTGAAGTTTTGGCCCTCAAACAGTCTTTACCGGACCCTCGTACAAATCCTGCTGGATATT
Organism: Lissotriton vulgaris; assembly: GCF_964263255.1. NCBI lineage: Eukaryota > Metazoa > Chordata > Amphibia > Caudata > Salamandridae > Lissotriton > Lissotriton vulgaris. The sequence continues at coordinate 147,682,324 of NC_141695.1, read as the reverse complement.
ACAAAGAGCTGTCCAGACTGTTGATGCGTGTATTATGAATTTGGCCGATATTGACATGCTGATGGGGGATGTAGTTCCACAAGCGTTGTGGGCTTGGATTCGTAGGGAGGACCACGACCAAGCTTTAGGTGGTAATTGGGCTGCTACTACTGCCGCAGATACAGCACAGGGGGGTGGTGCTAAGCCAGATGATTTGATTACACAATTGCCTGGTAGAATCATAACTCTAATGAAAACGATGATGCCTGCCTTACGTGTTAACTGGGATAAGTTAGCTGCGTGTAATCAGAAGAAAGATGAGAGTGTCTCCGATTTCTTTACTCATTTTTAGGAGATGTTTATCGACCACAGTGGTCAAGATATGAGTACTGAAGGTGGACAGCAATTTTTCGTTGATAAATTTGTATTTAATTTACTTCCAGAATTATCACATAAGTTGAAAGACTCCGAAAGTTCGTGGGCTGTTTCATCCTCTGCACAGATATTAGCTACTGCTCAATATTACGAGAATAGGGATAAGGAGGAAAAAGATAAGATCGAGAAGAAGACTAAGGAATTAAAAACGAAGGTTCTTTTGCAACAGGCTTATCCCCCTAGTTCTGCTCAGCGCCAGTTTCAACAGCCTCCCCAGCTTCAGAGGTTGTTACAAAAACCTGTACCTTTTGTTCCGTGACCTTTGCTAGGTCCTAATCAATGTGCCTATTGTAAAGAGGAAGGTCATTTTAAGAATAGCTGCCCGGTTTTTTTGCAGCGTAATGGTGTATTCCCAGGGCCGCGAGGCAGTGGTGGTTTTCAATCAGCACCTAGAAGTAGAGGGCGAGGTGCGTTGTCCCAAGGACAGTGTTCCTTTCCCCCTCAGAATTCTCTGAATTATTTTGATCAGCAGAATACTCAGTCTGCGCAATTTTACAATGACGATTATTGTGTTGAGAGTGAGGCTCAGGATTTTCACACTAGTTAGGACAGCTATGGACAAAGTAAGGGAGTCGTATCAGTTCCAGTGGATCAGAATGGACCTTATGTTGAAGTTGTTGCATTGGGTGTTTCAGAGCCATTTCTATTGGATACTGGTGCAATGCGAAGTTCTATCATTCACTCCAAACTCCCTGGGGCACCTTTGTCTAGCTTAACTAACGTTTCAGTAGGATTCTCTGGCGCCCCAGTTAGCAAACCCGGTTTCTTGTCCTTTGCCTATCTCGATTGGTCCTTATAATTTGGAGGCTCTGCTCATTTTGACGACTGGTTGCGGCAAGAATTTGTTGGGTTTGGACTTGTTGAAATGTCTTCATGCAACATTGTATTGCTCCCCCTCTTGTGTACATCTTACCTTAGGTGAGAAGTTTGTTTCTCTTATGTATTTATCTAAGGACCAATTCCCACCTGAATTGCATTCTCTTCCTGCTACGCTTTGGGCTACGGGTCAAAATGATGTTGGTCTGCTCCAGATTCCACCTTACGTGGTTACTATTAAGCCTAATGTTAAATTACCACACATTCCTCAGTATAAAATTTCTAATGATGGTAAACGAGCTTTGTTGGCTAATATCTATGATCTGGTTCAGAAGGGTGTGGTCGAAGAAACGAGAGGCAATGTTTGCAACAGTCCTGTTCTACCTGGCCTTAAACGCACTGATCCTTCTTAGCCTCCTGTATATCACTTTGTGATCTATCTTCGGGAGGTCAACAAAATTGTTGGCCCCCAGTTTCCTGTTGTCTCAGATATCACTGCCTTGCTCACTATGATACCCGCTTCAGCAGCATGGTTCTCGGTCATTGATCTCAAAAATGCTTTCTTCAGCATTCCTATTGCTGAGGAAAGTAGGGATATGTTTGGCTTCTCTCTCGTAGGCCGAAGTTTTCGATTCAAACGTGCCCTATTGTGAGAGTCCCTCTATTTATAGTCAGGCTTTGAAATCACAGCTCGATGCTTTCACTTTGCCTCCAGTTGCAACTCTTATTCAGTATGTGGACGATTTGTTAGTTGCTGCTGATTCAGAGGATGTGTGTAAGGATGTGACTGTTTCGTTGTTGCGTCATTTGTCTGACCTGCATCACAAGGTGTCACCCTCTAAGTTGCAATATTGTCGCCAAGAGGTTACCTACTTAGGTCATCTCTTGTTGAAGGAGGGATGACGATTGACCCCAGAACGTATTCAAGCAATCGCGCAAATATCTGTACCATCCACACAAAGGGAGATGCGTGCCTTTTTGGGCATTACCTCTTATTGAAGACAGTGGATTCCAAATTTTTCTTTGTTGGCTAAACCTTTGTTGGCACTTACGCTGAAAGATACACCCCAACCTCTTCCTTGGACTGATGAATGTCAGAAGAGTTTTTCTGACTTACGTACTGTCTTGTGTTCTGCCCCTGTGTTAGGTACTCCAGATTACAGTAAGGCTTTCACACTTTAAATTCATGAAAGAGAAGGTTGCACATTGTCAGTTTTAATACAACAATTTGGAGACAAACAACAGCCATGTGCCTATTTTTTGGCTACTTTGGATCCAGTAGCCAAGGCATTGCCTAGTTGTCTCAGAGCTACAGCAGCGGCAGCGATTTCCATTCGTCAATCTGCTGGATTGGTAAGAGATAACACTCTTGTTGTTTTGGTACCACATGCAGTGAATACTCTTTTGAACAGAACGAAAACACAACATCTTAGGAGTGCCCGCTTGTCTGGATATGAGCTGACGCTCTTGGCTAGTCATATACACATCAAGCGGTGTAATACTTTAAATTCAGCAACGTTGTTACCCATTCCGGAAGAAAAAGAATCTCAAGAACAGCATGATTGTTTTCTCCAAACAGAGGAGGAAACGAAAGGCAGAATAGACTTAAAAGACACACCACTTGTGGACCCGGATGGGATCCTATGGGTGGATGGGTCTTGTTTCAAACTTCCTAATGGCGAGACGACTGCGGCCTATGCTGTTACCACTTTGTATACGGTAGTGGAGACAGCATGCATTAGACAGAATTCAGCCCAAGCAGGTGAACTGATTGCCCTGACAAGAGCGTGTGTGTTGGCGAAGGGAAAGAGAGTGAATGTTTATTCGGATAGCCAATACGCCTTTGGCGTGGCTCATAGCTTCGGTCGGTTGTGGAAGGAAAGAGGATTCTTTACTTTCCATGGGACTAAGATACAGCATGGTCAGTTGGTAACTGACCTTCTCGAATCACTTGCTTTGCCTACCCAAATAGCGATAGTGAAGTGTAGTGCTCATAAGAAGATCATTGATGATGTGGGTTGCGGGAATGCTTTTGCAGACTAGGTAGCAAAAGAAACAGCGAGAGATGCTATGAGTCGCATGTGTGTTGCAGGCCCTGCAAGATGGGTCAGAGAGGAAGGAATGTGTGAGGACTCAATAGAAAGTGTGAGAATGATTCAATGAGAGGCTACTGAAAAGGAATTGAGTAAGTGGAGAGAAAGTACGGGAATGTTGGACGCAACAGGGTGCTGGACGGAATTGTCAGAACATCAGCGTTGGCTGTTACCAGCCGCTTATGTATTGCCTGTAGTTACTATGGCGCATTTTCCAGCCCATATCAGTGCAAAGGGAATATGCAAATTTCTGGCTCTCGTTTGGCAGAATGAAGGAATTCCTAAATGTGCGGAGAATGTGGTGAAACTTTGTATCGTTTGTTTAATGCATAATCCATGAAAGGGAACCCCAACTCCAGCAGGACATTTTGCTCCCCCTAGGTACCCTTTTGAGGTATTACAAATTGATTACATTCATATGAAACGTTGTAATAACCTCAAGTATGTTCTGGTGGTGGTGTGTGTCTTTTCCAGATGGATAGAGGCCTACCCCTAAAGGACAATACTGCTTGGTCTACTGCCAAAGTCCTTTTGAAGGAATTTTTCCAGAGGTTTGGTTTGCCGCGAATTGTCTGGAGTGACAATGGAAGTTAATTTGTAGGCCAAATTATGCAGAAGGAGTGTGTGCGGGTCTTGGTATTAGGGAGAAATTCCATGTGGCAAACCACCCTCAGTCAGCAGGTTTGGTAGAGTGCTATAATGGCACTCTCAAGCTTGAACTGGAGAAGATTCAGGCCAGCACGGGTCTTGCTTGGCCTGACGCATTACCTTTGGCACTTTTTTCCAGGGGAACTACTGTACATTCTTGTTTAGGACTCAGCCCATATGAGGTCGTTTATGGGTGCCCAGCTTATGTCTTGGGAGTCCCTCGACCTAAAAAGTACTCTGACATCCCGTATTCAATGTTGATTGACTATTTACATGACCACACCACTAAATTGCGTGTTCTTCACCAACAGGTTCAAAATGCTTTGCCGGAGGCCTCTGCAGATCCAGGTCACTCCATCCAACCCATTGACTGGGTCTGCCTGAAGAATTTTCAGCGAAAAAAGAATCTGGAACCTCCTTGGGGCCCACCTCGGCAAGTTCTGCTAGCAACACGTACAGCAGTAAAGGTCGTCGGGAAGAAGAATCGGGTCCATGGCGTGCACTGCAAGAGGGTACCTTTGCCTTTACCTTTCGATCAGTGGGTCCGTAAGGGTATAAGTGACAGTGAAGGCGAAAGGGTCCCTCGGTTTGTACCTTTCAGTAATGCACGCCTGGATCGAACGAACTCTGAGAAAGAAGATGACGACGTGTTGCAAGAAGCTGTACCATCACATTTGCGATTGAACACAGTAAATTCAGAGACTTTGTTTCGAGAACAAACGGTACCTAATAAGACTCGGTTCAATTTAAGATCTAGATTATTGAAAGACAATTGAACTTTCTTTTTCCTTTTTCTTTTTCTGATCACACTTTTTGAGAGACATTTCTTTTCCACTATCCATCAAGTTGCAGGGTCACAGTAGGAGTCTTAGGCTGTGACCTGAGTAGTGACAGTAGGTCTGATGGACTTGCAGTGTCATAGGACGGCTAATAATCACAGCTAAGTGATCTAGGAAGATTGCTGTGAGCAACACTTTAGAAAATGGATATTAAAGTGGAAAAGAGTGATAATAATAACTGTTGGTTAGTCCATGTGGCATAGCCTTATGTATTTTAACATGTTCACGTATTTTATTTACTTGTGTGAGTTGGGTTGTTCACACTATGCAGCAAGCACCTGTTCCAACTTCTGTTTCCTTATCTTTTCCTACTACTGCCTCCTCACATCAGTTTCATACACTCCCGGAACATGAGCAAATTAGAAGAATAGAATACTTCCACAATTCATTTATCCAGTTGTTGCATCAGCATCAATTGGTAGTCAATACTACTGACTGTTGGGTTTGTGGGCTCATGCCCCATAACACAGAGAGAGGGATCTCATATTTAGTCCTTCCATTTTCCTACGCAGGCTCCTCTTGGGCCTATTTGGCCATGTTTTCTAATGTGTATCAAAATCAACTTCGATATCCTCCTGGTAGTCCATATGGTGGTGGAGCAGATTTTAGTCATAGTTCTTTCATAAAGGGAATAGTGGCCAAGGCTAGAATTGCTGAACTTACTAAGATTCCCGTTGATGAAAAACAAGCATATGATGGCTGGAACGTGACTCGTTATGTTACTAGCCTTACAGATAAGGCTAGAAGAAGGAGATCCCCACCAATTTGGACCGTACCCCATCGAGGTAATTTCTGTCTGCAGATAAATGGCCACAATGTTAAAAACAAACAGGATTTGAGTGTTTGTTCCCATACATATATCTATTCACCTTAGATTTCTTCACCGTTAGTGCCATCACAAGGCACATATTTTGTCTGTCATGACAGAGCCTATACGTGGCTTCCTACCTACTTTTCAGGAACTTGTTATGTGGCTTTCCTTCTTCCTCCAAAATATACCGCTCCTTCAGGTCATCATAGAAAAAGACATAGCAGAGGGGTTATTGATTCTAAGGACACAGCATGACAAGAAGGAGGTGACTTTATCAAAGGGTTGCTTCCTTTCTGGGACCCAATGGCCAACAGCATAAACACCAGACAGTTAGTTCGCGTTGTTGAGGCTACTATAAATGTAACTTCTGGAGCCTTGAGTAATCTGACAGCCGAACTTCAGGAGGATCGCCTTATGACTTTGCAGAACCGGATGGTTCTAGACATTGTCCTTGCAGATCGTGGAGGAGTCTGTAAATTAATCGGGTCTAGTTGCTGCATTTATATTCCTGATAATGCCCCTACGGTATACCAAGCCATCTCTAAATTGCATGTAATTTCCAGGTCTATACACCAGGACACAGGAGATTGGACTGTGATAGGATGGTTTTGGGGACTACTGTCCACATGGGGATGAAAGATACTAACCTTCCTTGGAATGGTTTTGGCCATCATTTTCTCTTGTTGTCTTTGTCTACAATGTGGCCCTGCCATCTGCAGTCTTTGTGCCACCATGTGTGTCCTAAGGCCTGTGTCACAGAAAACAGAGAACATTAAAATGATGTTGCAGCAACAGCTCGACGACCTCATGGCCATTGACATCGACTCAGATTAACTTGAGTCTTTTGTGTTTTGCCTGAGTAATGGGAAAAGGAGGGTCTGAGGTTCTTCGGTTTCCGACTTCGTCCTGTATTTAGCCGCCATTTTGTGTCCCGTCCCTATTTTGTGTTCCCTCACTCAGGCAGCACGGCGAACGGACTGTTTTTGCCTTTTCCAGCGGCTACGTGTCTCTTCTGTTAAAAAGTAACCCCATGCCCTTGTTTACTAAACCGATGTCAGGGTCTGGCCGAGTTCACTAATCCATGTCTGGGTTGATTGATCCCTGTCTCGACTGACTATTTGGCTTCTCCTATTCTTTCCTTACATTATCTTATCCGACTGGCCTTCGCTATTCTCTCCTCGTATACTCTTGTTACACAACTATCCTTTGAGGCACACAAATATGCCCTGCCACCTGCAAATTGGTTTGTCTGTGCTAGCACTGATTAATTTGTGGGGAGAGGTGACACACAGGGTTTGAAAGAGGGGCGTATTTGGGACCCTGATAGCTTGTTTTTCTACTTTTCCTATTGGCTTGCTTTGTATATACTGGGAGTATATGTTGTAAATATGTATGCTGTAAAAGATTGTACGCCACGGACTAAAGTGGCAGTCTCCTCAGAATATACTCTGTACGTACTTCTGGGACAACTGTGCTTAGCTGCAGCTAATAAACCTGGTTTTCTACGCCTAACAGAGTGTCTCGTGTCTCTGTTCAACAAGGCAGGTGAACTCGGGGATTTAGGGCGTACCCTGCGCCGCCAGGCCCATAAGCCCCGGTTCTCCACCTCTTTGACATAGAGTATGGCAAGGCAGTATCTTACCTCATTCGATATCTATGAAGGTGGCTCTGCTTCATCTCATACATATGTTTGAGATGCCTGCACCAACAAAGCATTAAACCTGGGCACTGAATCCTGCTCCGCTGGCAGAGTTTGCTGGATTTTGCATTCTGTGCGTTCTGCGGAGAATGCAAAGTTGCTGCAAAACCTTTGAATCTGCAGCGGAGCGGAGTTCAGCCCTGGACCCTCCCGCCTCCCACACCCGCAATAAATATTTAATAAATACAATTTACAATTAAAGTAAAATGAAACCGCACTTACCTTATCGAGGCGTCCCGGGCTGCCCTCCTCCTCGCCGTAATCCCCTACATCAGACATAAGTCATGGTAGAACTGCGCAAGCACCTGCATGTGCAGTTCCACCATGAGGTAATGGATTACGGCGAGGAGGAGGAGGGCAGCCCAGGATGCCGCAATAAGGTAAGTGCAGTTTTATTTTACTTTAATTGTAAATTGTATTTAGAAATATTTATTGTGGGTGGGTGGGAGGTGCGTTTTAGAGTTTCTGGCCAACTCCATAGAGCTCCGCTAGGGGAGCAACTCCGCCTGCTACACCCGGGCTTACAAACCATCATAAAAAGATACACTCCAGCGGCGCAGGCCTCTTGTCATTAAGACTTGGTGTGTAAGAAATTGGATTATTGGATCGGAGGGTTAGAAGCCCTATTCAAGCAACAACCACAACTCTTACCATGGTGAACCACACACACGTCACTAAAGTAAGCTTCTCTCAGCCCCCTGGTAGCTTGGCACAAAGCAGCCTGGCTTAACATTGAGTCTTGGTGTAAAGTACCTATACAGCACACAAACAGTAATACAGTGAACATTCAATACAAGAAAAATCCCAATTCAGACAAATAGAATACATTTTAATACATACATGATACCAGAATGACAAACATCCTATCAGTAGAACTGGAGATATGCTATTTTAAGGTTTTAGGTAGATATTGCACCCAAAAGAACAAATAGCACCAGTCGCGCTCCTCTGGTCATGCTAGACCAGGGGAAAGTTATAGGTTCAGGTTGATCATGATAAAGTGTAGGTCAAATACAGGGAGCCGGGTTGTCTCCCTGAAAAAGTTACCTTCTCAAAGTCCAGTGCAAAAAGTTCAGTTCACAGTGGAGGAGGCCTCAAAGAGCATGGAGATAATTGTGGATGGTCGCTATGATGGAAAGAGCTAGTCGAGTGCCACAGTAAACTAAACAATGGTTCCCTCTAGGGAAAACTAATGGCCTGTGCTTCCTATGCAAACAATCACAGAATGGTCAAGTCAAACATCAAAGTTTTGGAAAAGACATATCATTTAGTCATCAAACACATGTTCACTTATATGCATATATATGTGCAAACACTGAACATATATACATATTGATGGTCTCTCAACAGGAATATGTACATCTGTTCAAGCTGTTCAAGCCAAATAGTACATGATCTCTGTCATTTAGTTGCAGGACAGATAAACAGCCATTGGCCCATTTGTATTTAATCTCTGATATTTAGTCAGCAACTGGGTAAATAGGGAGGTCTTGTTGCTATTTGCATGTTGCTCACAGCTACTACGTATTCTCTGCTATTTATTCAGAGGGCAAGTAAAATATGGAGGGGCATATTAACAAGGACTTTATTACCGTTTTCTTGTCTTAAAAAGCCAAAAAAGCGGAGATAAAACTATCACCCTATTTACAAGAGGGTGCTAACATGCATAATCGCATGTTAGCACCCTTTTTACCGAAGCCAACTTTTGCATCTCTAATGAGATGCAAAGTGGGCATCACTGGGCGTACTCCGGATGGACAACCTTGAAAATATCGCTGATGTTCACATCGCGATATTTACAAGGCTGCCCCAGCATTTTAGCACACGTTCGTTTTTGGAGAAAACTACTGTTTTCTCCTAAAACTAATGTCTGCTAAAATGCAGACTTATCTAGCCCTAAAATTGGGGTGGATTATGCTGATACGACACTGTGGGTCGCATCAGCAAGGGTATCGCCATTTTGCAGGGAACATCGCTGGAAAATCAGCGATGTTGCCTGCAAAACGGCGATAACCTTGCTCTCTCTGTAATGTTTATCGCCCTGGAGTATTGCATTGTTAATAACGTGATACATTCCAGAGATAGCCTGCCATACTAAAATTATCGCTAAGCACGGCCAGCGTTAATTATCGCTGGCCATTGATAATATGCCCCGAAGTTTTTTAACTGTTTGCATGAAATATTCCATGATCTCTACTAATTTTTTGGCATCCAGCTGAATGGTGAATGTTAGAAAGTGCCCTTTTTTGTCATGGTAACCCCCCACTTGTTGCTCTAGATGCTGTTTTTTTAGGGCTGGAAGAGCACTGGGACTTGCTAAACTGGCGGTAGTCCCACAGCAGCTTCGTCCCTTGAACAGTAACTGTGAATTGGTACACCCAATCGGCAAGCACCTATCACTCTCTGTAAGTCCCTAGTAGATGGTACCTGTTTTAGACAAGGCAAAGGTGATAAGAGTAGTCCCCAGGGTTGCAGCACTTTATTGTGCCACTGTGGGTGACCGAAGTAAAAGTGTGTCAGCAGGTCTGCCCTTGCAGACCTGGATGAGCAGCTTGTCTGCTCGAGAAGAGTTCTGCACAAACCATGTGCTGAAGAGACATACCACTGCCTTAATGTAAGTAAGTCACTCTTAAGGTGCCCTCCTTAGCCAAGGAGTTGGAGTGCATTATGTTAAAGGTGTGTATATATATGTTCCTACATGTATATCCCTACAGTGACCCTGAAAAGCAAGGTTTTACTGTAAGAGACCAGTGTTCCAAAGAGTAACATGAGCTGGACTCCAGGCAAATTCAAGATAGCCATCAATGATACGGAACAACCGAATTGTGTTGTATATCGTATCAAATGCCATGATTTTTCTCCCCAACATGTTTCTCGTGCTGAGGCTGAGCTGGCATGCACAGGGATACCACCCTGTGTGGGTGCCCCTCTAGGATACAAAGCATGAATGCCTTGGCGTGCTTTCCTGAGCCATTTGGTGTGAAGATAAGAGTCTTCCCTCCTGGTAGGATGTATACAAAGGTCTGGCAGGAAGGAGGTCACAGCTAGGCCCTCCCATAATGGCTTACAGTGATCAATGCGGTGAGCATCAAAGGCTTCACCACTCTTGATATGTAATTTACCTTGTCCCCCAATCAAGGACAAAGCCCTTACCGCCCAGTCTAGCTGACCAGTAAAAAAAGTAGGTATTCAGGAGGCATACACCTCCAAAAGACTAGCCACAACTTTAGGGTGGGCTAGAAAGTCTGTACAGGCAGGGACCAAAAATTTAGTGTTCTGCATAGCTTAGTAATGTACACGGACAGGATGTTGTCACTACAGGGGTGGGTTTGCTGCAGGGACAGCCGCAGGGATCAGTAGCCCATTGGTCACTGTCCCACAAACCATTCTTGCTCCCTAAACTAGGATTCAAGGGGCTCTCTGGCACCAGAATGGTATTATTACCTTGGAATCAGAGAAGAGGTATGAAGAAGAAACCATCAGCAAAATCAGGACTTTGGGCTATGCCGCACTGTAAAGAAAGGACACTTAAGTGCCTGTAGAGTCCATGAAATAAACCGGTATGCCGACATGTTTGTGGTGAAAGTTTTTTGCTTGCAGCAAGATGGACTTCAGTAGACACAATAAATCTGAAGCAGACTCCCCGGACTGGTGGGACCAGTCAACAGCGACCTGCAGGAGAATCAACATGCTGCGACACAAGAATTGTGACCCGCTAAGCCTGTCGAGAGTGAGCCCAAGGAGACGTGGTGTCTTAAAAGCCTAGAGTGGTTGCCAAGCACACACAAAGTTTTGAGCTGCTAATCCACTCCTGTCGGCCTCCAGCTGCCAAAGTATTCAAAGACTACATTTGGCGCAGTCAAGGTTGGTGAACTCATCATCAACATCTCCAACCCGAGAGCACAACACAGTGACAGCGACCGACAACCTTAATGACCTGGCTACAGTGTCCCTGCAACTTGAAGTTGGTGTTGTCGAGTGTGCAGCAAAACATCTTTGGCACAACCTGAAATGCTGATTGACAGCTGCCGGTTACTCTCTGCACCCAGCTCCACTGAGCAAGCTTGAACAAATCCAGCTGTTGCACCTGGGACTTCAAAGGCCTCTATTTCCTAAGGGTTGAGTGTCTCTCAAATGGCAAGTGTTGTTTTGCCAGGTGCCCGGAATCCCTGGTCAAGGTAACAAAGAACAGACTATCAGGTATTTGTTTAGGAGCCGACAGCACCTTAACCACAATAAATTTTTTGATGTTTCTGTTAAACCTGCTCTGCTAGTATTGAATTGCTAAGTGTGTTTCCTCCCATTGTCTTTAATGGTGACTGTTTGACAGCTTTATTGCAATTATTTGTCAACACTTCGAAAATCCAGAACTCCAGTTATATGAAATGTATCTTGTTCATTTTTGTGCCTATATTTCTATTAACATACAACCTATTTTTATACATTGGTGTCAAAGTTTCTTTCTAGTCATGTCACTTACTTGCTGTCAATGTTGGTACTGTGAATTTCTTGATACATGTTCCTCTGAGTACACCTGATGCTCAAATACATTACCAGGACCGAGTTAAGGCTGCTGAAAGTGAACTTGAGGTCAACTTTTGTGTATTGTGGTAGTGTTACATGTTAAGTCCCACCAGTGATATCATATAATACTTCCACCTTGCAACAATGGTGTTTCAGCATGGGTTCTAGAACCTGTATTTCATTTGTACCACTTGACACTAAGTAGTTTTCCCAGTGCATGAAGAAATCCCTACATTGTCTTTGGACTTAAGCTAAAGACTTTTTTTTTTGTTTGTTTTTTCTAAAAAGCAAAATTTAATACTACTGATATTCCGGTCTTGAGCACTCTGCACTTTCGGGGACTACATCCCCCAATAGTCCAAGCTCCTAGTGGCACTAACACGTCTTTGCCTGCACTGGGGGCACATAAAGCAGCTGTGAGCTCCCGTGGGACGGGCGGGCCTGTCTGCGCCCATCAGAGCCCGGAGAAGGCTTGGCTTGACCACCCCTCTGAGGTCAGTATGGTGACCTTGGATTTTGATGCTCAATACAAAACAAGAGATTGAGGGCTAGATGTAGGAAGCCTAATACCGATGGGTAACAGCCAACATTACCGAATTACGTCCGTTACCGACCGGTATTAGGCTTTTCTGATGTAGGGGCCTAATTTAAGGATTCGGTAATTTACCGAATCTGTAATTTAAGGAATTCTTAAATACCGATTCGGTAAATTACCAAATTCCTAATGTAGGGAGGACTTAAATCAGTGATTTCCCCATGTTAGGATTCGTTATTTACCACCAACTACAAGTTGGTGGTCAATAACGATGTGCCAGATGTGTGCCCATACACAATTGAGGGGTCCAACAGGGTGTCAAAGTGACACCCTGCCACCCTTCAATATTTTCCCCCTTTTACCGAATCGGTATTTACCGATTCGGTCATTCCCATTCCTTCCTATGGGCCTCCAGGCCTATAGGAATGAATGGGGAATACCTAATCGGTAAATACCGATTTGGCAAATACCGAATCTTAACGATTCGGTAATACTTACCGAATTTCTCCCCACATAGCATTTACCGATTCTAAAATACCGAATCGGTAAAATTCTGTATTTTAGAATAGGTAAATGTCCCTCACCTACATCTGGCCCTAAGTGATTTAATACTTCTTTGCCCCATCTTGCTGCTTAAGTACCTTTAAGCAGCTCATGTCCTCTGGTAGTTGCTAACATCTTGGTTCATCACTGTTAATTGTTAATTGTAAATATTTATTTGTTGATTACTTAAAATCATTACAGTCAGCAAAGTACATGTCCAAAACAAAATTAGATTAAAAATATGCAGATACAGTGAACATTTACAGCAAAGCCAAAATCTACAGCTAAGCCCTATCATAGTTTGTTTTAGTGCAAATAATCAGTATGCAAAAATAAAGTGCATTGTGCCAGCAGCTATAATTCACAATATACAATACTTTAAAATGATAAACATACAGAAATAAAAAGACACAAAAGAATAACATTTAAGACAAATTTGACAATAAAATGCAATTGAGCTAAGAAACTTTTAGCATCAGAAACTAAGGTGCCTTGTGCTAGCAGCTAAAGTTGTCCATATACCAAATAAACTTTAGAATAAAAGCTACATGAAAAACAACCAACCATCGTACAATTGTCGTTAGAAATGGCATTAGCAATAAAGTGCATTTGTAGTAACACACTTTAACCAGACTTCAGAATGCCCGCACTATCCCTAAAAACATTTGATAGCAATATAAAAAACTGCATTTGGGCTAACAAACCCTAACAACTATGGTTTAAAGACAATGCATAACCCAAGAAAATCATTGCAGCTTTTTAAATAGTTTTCGTAGCATAAATATCTTCACTTAAATTGTCTATATTACAAAGTTTCTTTTCAGCTATAAAAATAAACTTAACAAATCGGGAAATAAGACGGGTGGTGGCTCCACTTAAACATAAAATGATGGTGTTTCTACAAGATCTTACTCCCAATTCATTAAAAATAGATTTTAAGATGGTTTTTCGCTCTTCTAACAATTTGGGGCATAAAATTACTATATGCAATAAGGTTTCCTCACAAGAGCCACATAACCTACATAGCTTGGAGGGCCACTTGTTTTCCCATTTTGGTATTCTATCTTTAGGTGGATATCTCCCAAACCGTAGTAACATACATTTATTCTTTATTAAGGGTTTTAAATGAAACAACAAATAAGGTTGGGGAACTAGTTTACCAAAGGAGTTAGCAATAGACCATTGGTGTTTTTTTCTCCCTAAATTCATCTTTATCTACTATAGTTGACAATAAAATAGCTGATTGATTAATTGATTTTTTATAAACCACTTTACTCCTGACTTCATCTTCTAAATTTGGATAATCAAAGTAACGTAGACACTCATTTAAGTATGTTTGCCAACAACTCGCATATTCACTTCTCATCATCTCATTCTAACACTGATTTGCAAGAGAACCCTCTTCGGCACGAGACAATGACAATAAGGTCTTTAAAAATGTAGATTGTCGGGCCAATATTTGTTTTTTTATACCAAATTCTAGTCTTATATTTGCGCGGCTTATATATCTAGGAATCCTAAAAACTGATTTATATGTCCTTATTTCGATGTCATCAAGAATTTTTGCGTCTTTACCGCGGAAAATAATGAAACCGCAGTCCATGGATGGAATTAACTTTGCTTTCATAACCTTCAACAGGTGGTCATAATTTGGGCATAGTAGCTATCTCTCAATTTTCTAAAAGCAAATGATAGTGATGTTCCCTTAGCTTTGAGATTATTAAAGTGCTGCCTAAATGACATACTATCATCAAATGTGATTCCTAAATATTTGTACGATTTTACACATTCAATGACCAAACCATTGATATTCCATTCTTTTAATCCGAATGTACTTTTTCCCATGGTCATTATTTTTGTCTTTTTTGTATTTATTTCTAGACCATTTTGAGTAACATATTGGTTAAAAGAATCTATTAATGTTTTTAATCCTATAATCCTATTAATCCTATCTGGCAAAAGTCCTGGAGGCTCACGTGGCTAAATGCCTCTCCAACTTCCTTGAGGAGTCCTCCTGTTTTGACCCCCACCAGGCAGGCTTTCGGCCGGCACACTCTACAGAGGCAGTAGTCACCACAGTCTTGTATACGCTGCGAGACTGCGCTGACAGAAGCTCCCCACAGACCCTGGTGCTCCTGGACCTATCTGCCGCATTTGACATGGCTGACCACAACATCTTGGTCAACCGCGTCGAACAGGCCGGCATCCGGGACTTGGCAGCCTGCTGGTTGAGGTCCTTTTTGGAAAACCACACTCAAATATTACGTCTTGGAGACCTAGTAGGTGCCAAACAACCCATCACTTGCAGAGTGCCACAGGGATCTTCCCTGTCACCCCACCTATTCAATTTATACATAATCCCTCTGATCCAGACTCTTAGAGACGAACAGGTGAGAGTTTTCAACTATGCCGATGATTTACAACTGCTTTTTACCATCGACAACACTGAAAACTCCATACTGCATTTTCAGTCTACTATGAGATTCATTAAATCATGGATGGCCCAAAACCAGCTTAAACTGAACCCGGGAAAAACCGAGTTAGTCCTGACCGGGGACAGTGCCAAGTACTGGGGCCCTCACTACTGGCCTTCTGATCTGGGCCATGCTCCGACACCCTCCTCGTCGGCCAAAACACTTGGAGTCACCGTGGACTGTGATCTTTTATTGAAAGCACAAGTAGGCCAGGTGGTTTCCAAGTGTTTCTTCCAGCTAAAAAAAATCCGGAAGGTCCGTCGTCTACTCACGCCCGAGGCAATCACCCAGGTTGTGATCTCCACTGTCCTGTCCCATCTGGACTACGCGAACGCCATCTATCTAGGTCTTCCCAACTACCTATCTAAACGCCTCCAGATGGTACAGAACCATGCTGCGAGGCTAATCCTGAATCAACCGATGCGACAGGAAGCTACTCCCCTACTCAGGAAACTGCATTGGCTTCCAGTCACCCAGCGCTGTGCCTTTAAAACTGGATGTATAATATTCAAATCCCTGTACTACAAAAGCCCCAAATTCATTAATCAACTAATTACCAGATACATCCCATCCCGAAACCTACGCTCACTCCATCAGAGCCTCCTGCAGATGCCCCCTTTCAAACTTAAGCGCACCGGAGGCCGTAGGCTCGCTACACTTGCCCCCTGCCTATGGAACACCCTTCCTCTGGAGATCCGGAATTGTCAGTACCTTCTTTCTTTCCGGAAAGCCTTGAAGACCTGGCTCTTTAGACAAGCACTTCAATAACTCTCCACCCTTCATCCACGTTTATGCTACTGTTGATCGCAGCGCCAAGAAACCAATCGGTGACAGTGCGCTTCATAAATATTTTAATAACATAACATAACATAACATTGTTTCAAATAGTAAACTAATACGCAAGTTAACCAGAACCCTCGAAGCAGTAGTGAATGAGACTACTTCTGCCCTAGGTAACTTAACAGAGGAGCAGTCTGCTATGAGACTTGTTGTTCTTCAGAACCGCCTTGTCCTTGACGTCATCCTGGCCGATAGGGGCGGAGCTTGTAGAGTCATCGGATCCAGTTGTTGTGTGTTTATTCCTAATAACGCACCATCAATATACAAAGCTATAACCAGGCTTCACGAAATAGCTCATCAGCTACACCAGAATCCAGGCACCTGGACTTGGTCCGGTTGGCTCTGGAGTGTAATATCAGCCTGGGGATGGAAAGTACTGTCATTCCTAGGAATCATACTGCTCATAGTATTCAGTTGTTGTCTATGCCTACAATGTGGGCCAGCGATTTGCGGCTTGTGTGCCACAGCCTGCATTCCACATCCAAGTTCACGTTCCAGTTCCCGTATGAGAAAAGATGAGCAGATGATGTTATATGAACAGATAGATGGTCTCATGAAAATAGATATCTCCTGAAGGGAACGTAGGGGACAAGGAGGGAATGAGGTAATTGAAATTTTTATGGTCAAGTATGTCCCCTAACGTGTACCCCAATGTCTCCATGTACGTGCTTAAAGTACATGTAATTTCCCACCATGACCGAATATGAAGACGCAAATGCATTTGCGTCCAACGTTAACATGTCCTCTACCAGATCCACCATGAATGGATCGATAATTCAGTCTCTAAACATGCCATGCCAACGTCTTTACATGGTATACTTTTACGTTTTCCTGGCTCTGCCGAGCTAGGCCCTGATTTCTGACTTCGAACCACTTCTGTCTCTGCCTCTGAAAGCTGCAGCATGGAGATGCATCCCTGACCTCTGCCTTACTTCCTGCCAAGCGAAGCCGTGCCTGGCTCAGACTGGCCTGCCTGCCAAGACAGTATTCTGCCTTCAAGTTATCAGGTCAACCTCCTCGAAAACACATTCCAGTCTAGTGATATAGGTAAACATATTCCCGGCTGCAGAGCAAAGGGCCAAGCCTTCCTGTCTCCTTCATGTAATTCATTGCTCCCGTTACCATGGTAGGCCCATGGCCCCGCGCATTACACTTAGACACATATGCATTCAGTATAGTATAGCCTCTGCCCGAGAGACCTTTTACTTCAGATATAATATCCTCCAAACACAAGATATCAGGTATGTTATAGGAACAGGTCGATCTGACATGCCAGACTTCTGTCTCCTCTACTAGTGCTAAAGTCAAGCCCCCAGCTCTCCCTAGTTCCACGTCAATCACACGTCATACTAATTGCGCGCGCACCCATGTCAAAGGTTTCTGCTGACCCTGCAGAATCCTCTATGCATCCACCCACTTATGACACTTTCTGTGACGTTTCCAGCACACGCCTCCGTGTACGCCCTTGTACACGCCCTCTTGCTACGCACATGTGTTCTTATCTTATTCTTTTCACTTGTCACGCCTACTGTATCCATCACCATTGTACAGTTTTACTATATATATTATGTACTGTTAATAAAACGTTGACATCTTTGCCATCATTGCATATCCCCTCCTGAACCCTTGTATTGATGGATCTGATCTCCACTGGCTCGAGCCATTTTTATTAAAGCCCGTATGACTCCGATACCACGGACTCTGCCTCTCATTTGATTGAGCTATTCTTTTACCTGTCATTATTATACGGAAAAATTGCACGGTAATTTTATTTACCACAGATTGAAAGTAGAAAAAAGCAGCAGCGGGCCCTCGATGCCGCTCCTCAGTACCAGTTCCAATAATTATTTGGAGTAATCCTGCAAACTACCCCTGCGTCAGCAGCTGAATGACGTCACTGTGCTCCAGATCACAAGATAATTTGAAATAGAAATGGGGATGCACAATTTCAAAAAGTCCAGAAAGGCAGAAGGTGTTTGAAATGATTTCTTCTTTATTTAATCAAGTTCTTTTAGATAAGAATCAGTTGCATCAAAGATCTACCAACGCGTTTCGCTCCCACACTGAGAGCTTCCTCAGGGAAAATAGTAAGAAATACTTTGGTCAGTCTGAAATGGTGAAAACACAGTCCAGTTGTTGGGATTTCAAATGCAACAGGTGGTAAGGTGGCGAATTATAATGGAACCCGAAGTTGTTCCAAAAGGTACTGTAGAAAATGTATAGTCAATTCTTATAGTTGAAAGAAGTGTAAGTTGAGGCAAAGACTCTATGGTCACCGCTTCCACCCCTCTCAAAGTATGACTGAAGAAGCCTCCAAACTAAAGGAAAGGCCTCCGAGTGGTGTATAAAACATCCGACGTATTGTCTTCTTCAATTCTTAGTTTCACATATGGACCATCAGACGATTCTCATAAATGGTCCTGCCCTGAAAATTAATTCTGAAGTATGCAAGGCCCTTAGCTTGCATTAAAAGCTGGAGCTAAATACTCCAATGCAGATGTCTTGCTAAATCATCATCAGGCTTAAGCTTAAATATCAACCCTCCATCCCGGCGCCACTTCCTGCTATGGCCAATGCATAACTTTAATTACCATTGGTTAAACCCCTATTCCCAAGACTCGTGCTCAGCCTCAACCTTGTACTCTCTGAAATGAACCAGCCCTTGTTTCTCCGTCCATCGAACCTAAGCTTGATCATCCCACTGCCCTCAACTCCAGCCCTCTGCCTAAGAAGTTCAGATAGTGCCTCTAGCAGGATCTTTTGACAAAACTTGACAATTCTGCATAGGTTTTGGGCTTGAGCTAGGGTGGAGTATCAAACTCTATGCCTTTTCAATCAATCAAGCAAACAACATTTGTAAAGCACAACATTGTCATCCCTAGAGGTATCTGAGCTCAGTGTCTCCATCAAAGAGCCAGGTCTTGACTGTCTTTCTGGAGTCTGCCAGCGAGGGGTCTTTAGGGAGCTTGAGCGGTAGGTCAGTCCAGGTATTTGCAGCGATGTAGGAGAAGGAGCCACCCCTGCTGCAGCTGTAACAGTTGGGGGGGATGTGTGCGAGGGTCAATGAAGAACAGTTCAAGGGTCTAGATTGTTATGGGAAGTTCAGTCGTGGTTGATGTAGGCAGTTCCTAAGTCATGGAGGGCTTTGTAGACATCTGTGTGGGTCTTGCATTGACATCTTCTCTGGGTGGAGAGCCAGTGTAGGAATTTCAGGTGGGGGTTCATGTGGGTTCATTTGTGGAGGTCCAGTATGCGTCTGACTACAGTGTTCTATATGGTCTGGAGACTTCCGAGGAGCTGGGTGGAGATGCCAGCGTAAAGGGAATTGCCGTAGTTGAGGCAGCTGGTGACAAGGGCCTGAGTGATGGTCTATCTGGTGTTGGTTGTGATCCATGTGAAGACTGCAGAACATGTGGAGTGTATGGAAGCAGGAGGGGCGACTGCATTGACTTGCTGTTTCATTGTCAGTTGGCTGTCAAGGATGATGCAGGGGTTGCATGCATGGTCGGTCGTTGTGTCTGTAGGTCTGAATTCTGCAGGCTAACAGCTTTGGTGCCATGTGGGGGTGTTCTAAACGATGATCAGTACTTCAGTTTTATGGGATTTAAGTTGGAGGCAGTTGTCTCACATCAATTTGGCTACTTTGATCATGACGTTATGGAATTTGGATTTGGCGTTTGAGGGTCCTCAGTGAGCGTGAGGATCAGTTAAGTGTAATCTGCGTAGCAGATTATGTTGCGTCTGTGGGATCGTGTGACGTCTGCAAGGGAAGTCATGTAGATGTTGAACTGGGTGGTGCTGAGGGATGATCCGTGGGGTACGCAGCATTTGATGTTTTTAGATGAAGGCAGGTAGGAAGTAGGATGCTCTGTGTGCATTCTGTAAGCAAGGAGGCAATCCACTTAAGGGCATCTCGCTGTATGCCTATGTTGTAGAGTCAGTTGATGAGGGTATTGTGGGAGACAGTGTTGAATGCTGCTGAGAGGTAGAGGAGGATCAGGCCCACAGTTTCTCCATGGTCAAGGAGTGGTCTAATGTCATCTGTGGCGGCGATCAGCAGTTTTAGGGCTGTGGTTGGCATGAAATCCTAATTATGAGGCATCGTGGAAGTGGTGTTGTTCCAGGAATTCAGTGTGCTGCTGGTTTATGGCTTTCTCAAGTGCTTTGGCCGGTTAGGGGAGCAAGGATATTGGATGATCATTTTTGAGATTGCTGGGGTCGGCAGAGGCTTTCTTTAGGAGGGGTCTGACAATTGCATGTTTCCATCTGTCAGTTAAGGTTGCTGTGGCGACATGGGTGGTGATGGCTGCTTTCTTGGTTTCTATGATGTGCTGATGATAGTTACTAAAAAAAAAAAAAAAAAAGATGATAGTTACTAAGGCCAGGTTTGTGTCACCTGCCATCTCCATGCATGTGGATAGGAGGTTTTTATGGCAATCTAATTGCATCTTTCACTTTGTAGTACTTGTTGTTTAGTGCCGGCTAAAAGCACATTATTGAGTTTAGCCTACACGAATAGGTGGCTTTGACAGAAGATTGTGTTGTTGGGAAATAAAATATCTCCTTCTTAGTACAAAGAGCATCTTTCCTTCCTATGGGTTCCCCAAGATGTGTTCTGGATGGGTCTTTGAATTTCAGGTCTCCGCACACAATAATTTTCTGCTTGTATGCTGAAGAACTCATGGCCTGGAGGAACAAAGTGTGCCTATCCTTTAATGAGTATGACTGCCCCCCAGGGCACTGGGCTAAAGAAGTCTGACAGCAATGGCAGCATGTTGATCTTAGCCATATTTAAGAAACCTGGCTTACTCCATCTTGTTTAGTTAATGTGCCCCTACAACTGCAGTGTATGGGCCCGCAGCAGGAATAATTTTAGAAATAATAGAATGGTACACTGTAGGGCTCAACTTTCCTGTACTGTGAGAATTGTTAGGGAGGGTGACTAGGGTGTTCTGCTCTCATGCTTGCAGCTGTGTTTCAAGGTTGAATCCATAGTGGAAGTAATATTCCTTTATCATTAGTCTTATCAGCCTTGCCAGGATGACCTATCACTTATTACTAAAGAATGCTTATTGCTTCTCTATGTGCTTCCACTGGTTGAAAAGTGTACATATATTCATCCATAGTGATTGACTATTAGACATGTGGTAGCTTAGGCTAGCTTAAGATGCCCTTTTGGGCTGAATAAACACTTCGCTCCCAAAAGAAACACCCGCCTAATTGTGTCTATTGACTTGAACTTTCACAGTCACAGAACAGGCCTTTCTACCTCTCTGATTTAAATTGGTCTGGCAGTTCCTGGGGACTGTTCCTTGAATACATTCCTATGGGATATGAATGTGGCATGCTGATTTGACATGTACATCTGTGGCACAGTGAGCATGGAGTATGTATGCTGTAATTAACTGTTGTAAAAACCACAGGAGTATAAACTCTTCGAACACGCTGGGATTGGGGTAGGTAATCGGAATAAACGCAGAATGTCCCAACTGGTATAATTCTTTAGACAATTAGATAGGATATGTGAAAACATTACCAACAGAGAAAAGAGGAGACTCAATACATCTATTTAAATGTGCCAGTGGCAACATAGTTATGCTGGAAAGGCAGGATAAATTATATTAGTAGCAACACTGTAGGTAAACAAAAAATTAAAACCCCAATTGTACTTGGTGCATTAAAGGTGCATGCGGTGAGCAAGTTTGAGACGCAAGTGACAAGGTGATCAGCGTAAATGGGGCATTAGTGAAGGGTGTTCAATATATACAGTGATAGGATAAGGCAATGTGGCTTTTAATGAATTGAGAAGCTGGTTTTAATGTAGGCAGACTGTTAGTAGGAATAGCCACATTGTGGGTTGAGCCTTTTATTGGGCTGAGTAGTTGACGGCGTTTCGATCCTCTTATGTTGGGATCTTCATCAGGACAGGGTTATTTGTGGAACAGTGCTAAAAGGATATCCGTAGGCTCCGAGTCCAAAAGTAGAAGCAAGGCAGTCTTCTGTGTAGTTCAGGGCCTCTAAGAAAGGTCGTCCAGGGGTGTGAGAAGGAGTGCTGAAAGTGATCGCACCCGATCCAAACAGTGATCAGAGCGGCAGAGACTCGATCTCTATGACACAAGTTGCAGCACGTAGGTGGTCGAAGCAAATCAGACGTAGTTAATTAACTGTGGCACATTGCACTCTATTTTGAATTCCCTGCCTAACCACCTGCGTAACAACATATATGGGGTGCATGGAATACGTCCCATACCATTGAAGTGTATGTCGTTCCTACTGATTGGTGGAAATTATCCAACATGGTGCCGCCAATGTTGGTTGGTTTCTTATTTTGTATAGATCAACTGAGAAGTTCCATCGTGCTTTGTACAAGATCTCTACACACCTATTAACAGTGAGAGGTCAATGGGGTTAGGGAAAATCCTCCTCAGCTGAGTAAGTATATCGGGGCATATTTACAACCCGCTTGCGCCACTTTTGTGTCACTTTTCCCATGATAAAAATGACGCAAAAATGGCGCAAAGGGCTTGAAAATATGCCCCATCCTATTTATTGGCTGGTGGTAAATTCGAGCTTGAAAGGCTATGTTCCCACTGTGTTAGCTGAATTCTGTAATTCTTCATTCTCTTAACATGGCACAAAATATATCTGAGAACTGCCACATGAGGTTACTCAAAATCTACTACACCATGGCCTCACCCTAGATCATGGGATTGTTATTTTCATGATAGAGGCACACAAAGCATTTAGGATGGAGGTATTTTACTCCTGGTTAAATTCCCTTCTACAGATTATGCTTCACGGGCATAATAGGGATTTGAAGTTGGTGAAACACCAGACGAATAAACTCCTTACGAGGAGATTAAAATACTATTACCTTACCAAGAACATAATAATTGGTTTAAAGGCGCTCTTCCCCATAGTATAGGAAAAGTGAGATTGGCCCACTCAGCAATGAGGGGGCGATATGGCCAGTCCTAGCTGGTTAACATCAGATCCTGATGTTGATCATCTGGCTGCAAGTCAAATTTAAGGATTATATAATAATCTAGTAACAATTTACAGAAGACTTACACAATATGTAATGCAAACATTAACACTGGCTCCTGTGTAGAATGTTCGAGCTGTAGCACTACAGTTAACCACGCTGGGCGTTAGCCCACACACATTGAATGCAGTAATTGGGAAAATCCCAACCAAAAGGGAAGAAATTCAGTTTTGTATAGAGCAAAAAACAAGCCAGCTTTAAGCAGTTTTTCCCGATAAGAGCCTGCAGAAGAAACATAGGATACTAACAATTCGCTTGTCAATGGGAATTGCTCCCCTGGTAGAGGATTGTGCCACTTTGGGCACAGATGTTGCTGCACTATATGCCAGAACACATGGTTCCCCATCTCTGGTGATTTTACCTGAAGTTTTAAAATGGGTGCAGAATGAACACGAGGCAGCACCTGCTCTGGACTTAGGGATGAAACTGATAGGCAGTTTTGCCATAGTATCTGCTATAATGTTGAGTAACATTGAAGGGGTAGCAGCTGGGTTAGCTATACGCTAATGCCTTAGGATTTGACACCTGCCCAGCAGGCAAGCAAATTGTCTAAAATTATCGAGGAAACCTATGCTACACTGGGTAGAGATAATTTGAGAAGAAGATAGCAGGACTAAAGGTCAGGCATGCCCCGGATTTTGAGGACTCTGCCTCTAAATGGGTAGTGGGCATTGACGATGCTGGACAGTGCAGAAGAAGTCACAATATTTCATCAGAAACTGATGAATTGTCTGGCGGGAGTAGCACTGAATGAGTATGTCACAGTGGAAACACCTGATACTAGGGTTAGAATTCTGCATTGATTGTACGAAGTCCAACTGCCGGGACATTTCCAGATTTATAAATGTTCTCTTTGGGAGAAACTCACTCATAGTTATGACTTTTTACTGGCCGAAAAGGATTGGCCACCTGACTTCATAATGGATACCCCAAAAGGGGAGAGGGTAATTTTACCGGCTTTCTCTGACCATGTTCCAAAATCAATCAAACACTCATATTCAAGGGAGTGGGCTTTAAAGCTAGCTCCTGAATTATACTCGAACCACTGGGGTTGGATGACAGTTTACCTTATCATGATATACCATTGAGGACAACCCCACAACCTCAAAGACAATACCCAATAAAAACTGAAGCTAAACAACATGTTAGAGAGATATTAGAACTTGAATATCAAGGTGTAATTGAACTGGGTACCTCTTCAATGAATAATCCTTTATTTCCTGTAATGAAACCAAATCAATCATACTGTCTAGTATTAGATTACAGACATCTGAACACAGCTACTCGCACATTCACAGTATAAAATGCACACAGTGCTGCACTAATGTATGGCATGGTGCAGAAGAAATACAAAACAACACTAGATATCTCAAATGGATTCTTCTGCCAAAATATAGTGCCTGGAAACAGATTTGTGTCTGCCTTGATGGCGCTAGGTGCACAAAAACAATTCTGCTGTTCACCCCAGGTGTATAAGAGTAGCCCGGGCTGTTTTCAGCCAGAGTCACAAAATTACTAGAGAACTTTGATGATCAGGCATTGCCATATGTCGATGACATATACTTACTGGACAATGACATGATGGAGCATTTGACCAGAGTGGAGCGCATCATTTTAGGGTTTGTTCACAAGGGCTACCAAATCAATTTTAAAAAATAAAAAATTGCCCACTTCACTGTCTTATTTTTAGAATACGAATTGTCAAGTGAAGGCAAGAGCCTGGCAACTCTTTTTTTAGAAAAATGTGCAGTGCTCCAGCACCCAACAACTCTGAATAGATTGCAATCCATATTAGGATTTCACAATTTTTACAGAACATACATTCCTATTTACGCAGAATGGGTAAAACCATTCTACAACCTTATATAACATATTTTTAAGGGATACATTGAACACAGCAACACACAGAAATCTTACTTTCCATTCAAGCTGGCATGATAGCTTCCAACCATTTACACACAAGTGTAACCCAACACACCTGGTGAATCGTGTGATCATGGGGACATCAGGCTACACATATGTCATGTTCAATGAAGGTGACAAAGTACTGATCGCATATAAATCGCATTAGAGTCCTAACTTCACTACTCCTAAATTGAGAGAAATCCTAACTTTAAGACTTTCGGTATTCACAAAAGGCATTTAGGAGTCCTAAAGTTAGCACTTCTAACTTCTGTGAATACAGAAATGAGTAAGTGCCTTCTGCGAATGCCAAAATTAGTAAGTGCCTTCTGTGAATACCAACATGGTGGTAAGTTTAGGATTTTGTCTTGTTAGTTCTGGGAATCGGACCCTTAGACTTCAGCACATTTTGAATTACCTTGTTCCACTCAGCAACGTTTCCTGTGGTTGTAGTATAGTGAAGAGGGTGGAATAAACATACAGTAAAACACCCACCTAGCAGGACAGTTGCTACAAATACTGAATTAAAGTATAAAGGTTTGGTGATCTTATCTCACCCTCAGACAAGACAGCAGCAAGGAAACCAAAGACTGCCAGTAGTGACGTCATAGTGCTGTATGAAGGTGTGAGTTGATGAAGACCGTCTTGCCTTGTTCCTGTTTTCTGCTCTGTTGTGAACCACACCTCTGTGGATGCTGCATTTATCCCCCACGGAGGAGGGAACATCCTCCTTCATTCTGCCTCGTGCCATTCAGTAGGATATGGTAACTGTTTCAGAGCCGGTCTGTGCTGAGAGCACAACTGCTGGCAACTTGCCTATGAACACAAACATCTTGCACCTCCTCCAGCTCACCTGACTCATCCACAGTACATTTCCATCAGGCTAGTGCCAAGTTGTTTTTTATGCACAATGTGTTATTGATGTGTTGCGTCATGGGGTGAAAAGTAGATGGAAGGCTGTGGTGTAAAGACCCTGATAATAAAAAAACCAGACCACAAACTCTGGTGTACTGCTAGTAGTCTTGTGCTTGACAACACCCAGAGCCCCCAGGCTATTTATTCACTTGTCTGGCATGTACACCAGGCACTTTCTCTTCACTTATATGTGCAGGGGATGCCTGTTTTTCCCTCTGAATTGCAAACAACAAAGTGTTTTGCCCCACCTTTTGCAACACTACATTCTTCCTTTACCATATAATAAAACATAACATGATATGCAAACTCAGAGCATCATATCGTTCCGGTCCAAAAGTCAATATTGCATACCCCCTCCTTATTTCATTACTTACAACACGTTAGGTCTGGTGAGTTACTCACAAGTGCTGGAACACATTCTGGCCCCAAAGTCAATCACACCCAAAGTCAGCATACTGTTGAGATGGCTTAGGGTGGGGCCTTAGCAGATAACATCCACAGTGACCACCCACTGGCAGTCAAACTTGGTGAAAACTCTCCCTGGTTCGGTGCATCAGTGGTCTTTTGACTCCGACTCCTGGCAGCCAATAGTGGGTCAGATGCACCTGGTATTGGAGAAGGGGGTGACACAGGGAACAGCTCCTCTGAAGGCACATCCACTCCCTGGTCTGGGCCATGGCTATCCTCACTGTCCGAGTGGCCATCTGTTGAGGGGTCTCTTGGTTTGTCAGCCTCTGCAGCTGTTTTTTGGGCAACCTTCTTGAAATGGAAACACATCCTGTGTGCCATATTCTGCACCCCTCAGTTTGGTTATTTTTGCGTCCTTAACTTCTGCGATGGTCCATGGAGCGATCTCAAAGGGCAGCCTGAATTTCCCCCCAGGGCGGCAGTCTTTGACTAACACTTGGTCTCTCACCTTGATATGGCTCCTTTTTGCTTGCTGCCTCTGTGAGGCGTACTCATTGTTGCTGGCTCAGGTATTTGGTGTGCCGTCCCACTCAGGGTGGTGTGCAATGATATCAACCACTGTCCTCTCGAAACCCAGTTTGCTTGGGGAAATACCAGTAATGGAGAGGGATGTGAGTCTGTATTCCCACAGGAAATGGTATGAAGTGCACTCACTGTTGTTAGCTTCAGCCACCACAATATGGATCACTTTTTTGAGAGTTCTCATCCGGGCCCCACCTCCCCATTGGTTTAGGGCAAGCAAAGGAATATACTGTGATGCTTGGTGTTCCTAGAGCGCATATACTCTGCAAGCTCTGTGCCATTGAAGGGTAGCCTATTGTCTGCGCTGATTTCTCCAAAGAAGGCTGTTATTGAACATGAGCTTATCTAACTTTGGGATCACCACCACGGTGAACATAGTTGTCACAATTTTGACCTCAGGATAGCAGGAATAGTTGTTTATCACCAACAGCATGTGGACACCATTGGGGAGGCTGCCAAAATCTGTACTGACCCTTTGCCAAGGGGCACCAGGATGTTCTTCTTTGATAACCAGTGAGGGGTGGTCGGGCTGGCCTGTTAGAAAGACAAACGGAGCAATTTCGCACAACTGGCTCCACTGTGTGATCAAACCCTGAGTTCCAGACCTTGTTCGGGAGGCTGTTCTTGGATTTGACAATGCCCTGGTGTGGTCCGTGTGCAAGGATGGCTGCTTTCTGCGTTAGGCCTCTTGGTAGCACCAACCATGGGCCTCATACCATGCAGCTCTCACTGGTAATGGACAGTTCATGGTGGACATTATGTAGCACCTTCACAATTGACCTGGCCTTTCAGTGCAGAAGGAAGTAGGACTCTGAAGCGGTTGCCAATCTCCTGTTATGGCAGCTTTGATGGCTAATTGTAAACAGTCATCTAGCCGAGTGACTTCCTCCATCTCAGCTAAAGACATAGGGAGAGGTCTGGAGTGGTCTGAAATTAATCTGGTGTTCTCTTCAGTTGCCAGGGCTTCAGCCATCCTAGGAGGAGTGGCTAGCCGAGCATACCGGGACAGAAAATCAGCTGGGTTCTAGGTACCTCATCAGTATTTGATGGAGCATTGGAACTCCTGCAACTGCAGGATGCATTTTTCTATTCTTGGTTGAGGCTTTAATGAAAATCCAGGGAACAGCGGAATTAAGTAACTGCTTGTGATCCATGAAGATGGTAAATGAATGGCGTACCGATAGATGTAGAAATGGCAGCAGGCCCCCAAGACGCTGATTGCCTCGCGTTTGATTTGGGAATGATGCTGTTCCATGGGGTTACCATATGGCTCACAAAGTGATAGGTAGAGTGCATACCGATTCATTTTATCCATTTTAATCAGTTGTATCTATATATTGCTTGCATCCTGGGAACGTGGTCAGCCCTTCAACCACGTAAGACAAAATCCACCATTAGTTATAGGGAACGTGGTATCGCTCCCATACCGGAAGCACTGCTGAAAATGCTGTGTTGCACAAAAGATGACACAGTTTAATCAATGATGTAGATTTATTCCATTATTCCAATTTTTACATAAGGTACTGGGGTAGTATCTCATGAAGGATGGCCTAATTGGGTCTTTACCCCATCTAAACGTACTACTCCACTAAATGTCATTCACACAATGTACGAGGATAGTCGAAAATAAGAAAGGCAAAAAGGGAGGTGGGACTGGAAAATACTATTGTGTAATGACGAGAACCCTCACTCATCCTAAGGTGACATGCGTCATCATAGGGTCCCATCTTCACGCTCGAGCGCCGCATCAAGACGGGGTCTCGATGGGCGCTCAAGACCCATATCTCTGACCTGCCCTGAAGGCACTGATGAAGGTGGAGCTAATCTGATATACTACATAATAATCTTGTGGATTTCACCAGAGGATGGTGCCACATGAATGACCAATATCGAGAAAGTATGGTCTTTTGACTTTTCACATTTTCAAATAACCTTTTTACTTTAGCAGAGTGACATATATATCTTTGGTCCTGAGGAATGCCATGAACATTTTGGGCTATTCAATCAATCAATCAATCAATCAGAATACTGCTTGAAGAGACAGGTCTTGAGGAGTTTTCTGAAGGTGAGCAGGTCCTGTGTCTGCCACAGCTGAGCCGGGAGGGTGTTCCAGGTCTAATACTCGTTGAGAATCCGTCTGTGGGTTGAAGTACGCAGGAGTGGTGTCAGGTGATGTCTGCCAGGTTTGGCATAAGCGCATACAATACATCAGAATCCCCAGGAAGCTTCTAACTCTGGACACCGAGCAAGGAGCAGGGGCATCTTGTATGTCCTTTACCTTGTCCTGGTCAGGCCCAAAGCCTTTATCTGAGAAACAGTATCTGAAAAAATCTGATGTCCCTCCACAAAAAGTCACACTTTTTGCCATGAAGTGTTAATCCTCATTCTTTTAGTCGTGTGAATATGGAATGAAGGAGAGCCAGGTGTTCTCCCAAAGTGGGAGCGTGTATGAGATTATCGTCGCTCATATTCAGTACGTCGGGTAAACGCTGTAAAACATTCCTGACAATGTTTTGGAAAACTTTGGCTGGGCTGAAAATACCAATGTTTAGCCTGTTCTACCTCCATTGGCCAACATGGGTTGAGAATGTGATGGGGCGAGAGTCTGGGTGCAGTGGGATCTGGTGGCATCCGAACCACAGATCCATTTTAGAGAACAACTTGGGTCTTAACGACTCTCCAATAATGTCATCTATGGTTGCCACAAGCTGACTTTCACACTTTTATTGCCTGGTGGGGAGCGCTCATGTCCACACAGATGCTGACGGCATCATGGTTGCTAGGGTTTTTTCACTACCACGATGGGTGAAACCCCCAGTATGGAGCCTTTCAGACGTTCAATGATGCCTGTCTTCTACAGCATCTTTAGCTCAGCTTCCACTTTGGTGCAGAGGTAAAAAACAATTATATGATGTTGCAGTGCCACCAGTGCGACAAACTCGTAAATGAGTAGCTGGACAGCTGGTCCAACTAGGCAACTGATTCCTTCAAACAATGGTGCAAGCTCTTTCAAGCGGTCGAGCTCGTGGGCATGCACACTGAAGGTGAATCCTATGAGGTTCAGGTCTTGGACTGTCCGGTAGCTGAGGAGGAACGCTGATTTTAATTTCAACACATACACCTTGGGTCTCCTCTTGGGAGTGTCATGGGAGAGGTCCACATGGAAGATGCCTTCGAGCCTCAGTGATGAACGGTTGCCAAACGGAAATACCTGCAACCCAGTGTGGTGACGCACTGGTGGATTGGGTAGACTGCGCTAGACATCCATGGCCATCAGGTTGATGGATGAACACCGAAACGGGGTCATATTGCAATTCCACATGGCATATGGGAGCTGCCTGGCAACTGGCATTGAGAGTATCCACTGTACTTTTGACATGAACCTCTAACGCAACGTCATTGACCATGTCACTGTCAGGCAGGTTGTCTGGATGCGGTGCCACTATACAGACGGCTTTTGTCGGAGCTTTGGGTCATCATGCGTGAGATAAGCAGCATACTTTGGAGCAATGGTTTTGCCACACGTACTGTAGGTCTTGCAGTTGGCGAGGCAGGCACCTGCACCACCAAACCATAATAATGTGCAGGTTAGCATTCCTGACTTAGCGGGACCCAGAGACACTTTGGTGGACTCCAGTTTCCAATTTTGTGACCAATTGTGGACAGCGTTGACAGTCTCCTCCTTGATGGAAGTTGATGCTTTAGGGTCCATGTGCTCCTTTCGAGCCTTGGACAGTTCATTGGAGTGGCCTGCATCATAATGTATATCAAGGGCATGTTAGGCTTCTGGAGGATTTGTTTGGGGAACTTGGAGACCCGGCACCCTTGAACGAATTGGCATACACTTTATCGACCTCATCATAGTGCAAATGCTGGCAAGCTCTCTCAACCAACTGTGGAAGGCATCCATTGACTCATCAGGGTTGGAATAAGGTTTGAAGTGCACCGTGATTGCATGTTTTAGGGTAGCATAATTATGGGGGGCTCCAGCTTTAAAAATGGTCTTTGAAATCTTGTGGATGTCAGTCGAAACCTAGGTATAGGAGCATGGGGCACCTGCTGCCTGCATGCATCTTGACTGACTCAAAGTCGGTCTCTTGCCGCTCTATCCATGCCTTCCACTGGCGGCCTGAGAGGTTCTAGGTCACATGACTGTGAAGGGCTCCAAAGCAGCAATGGATGCCATTGGATTGTTGAGGGTGAGCACTGCGAAGATGATGTCCTGTTGGACCTGGCGATCAAATCTAGGAAGCAAGACAGGCTAGGTAGCCAGAAGGGGTGAGAGTCTCTTGCTGTGGCTAGTCGGGGAGGCAGGTCCCAGGACAAGGAGAGTAGCAGAAAGGTGTTAAAACCGAGGCAGGGTATACAGTAGGTAAACCACTGAAGAGAGCACGGGGGCACATAGAACCAAGGAGGGCCTACACAGAAGCAGCAAATGAGGATGAGTGAGGCCACTAACCTCTTCAGGCCCATTGCTCCTGTAGCTTGAAGCAGAGTGTGTGGGCTTGCTGGGCCTGTTCACACCTGGTAGAGAGTCCTTCATCAGTGTTGACCCATCTGCTACGGTAGATGTTGTGGGACCCACACCATTGGGTAGGACTGTACATTCCCTTACAAAGTGGCCTCACGTACCACAATATATGCAAAGGCTGTTTTTTCTCCATTGGTACTTCTCCTCTTCTGTAAGAGGTTTCTTCACACCTACGATTTCCATTGGTTCTGATGTGTCATGAGTTCCATTTCTTTTCACTAGAACTCACATAGGTTAAAAGTTCAGGTTGTCTTTTCTCAACTTTATTATCAGACAAACCATGATCGAGCTGCAATGTTAAGGGAATCAACTCTTAACAATTCTTTGGTTGTGGTTCCATTGGTTTTATCAGATCCTTAATCTCATCTCGTAATCCCTGGTAGAACAAAGTAGCTCTTTTGTCTTCTGGCTAGTTAGTTTCAGCTATGAGACGGGTGAATTGTGTTAAATATGGAATCAAGTCCATATTGCCCTGACTTAGTTCTAATGACTAATTACTGGTTTCCTCGTTGACATAGTAGCCCTTTCACTATCTTTAAAGGAAGAGGGACGGTGCTCCATGATGACATCAAAACAATCTGTGTATATTCCAAAATAGGTTCTTTATTAAATTTCCAATTAAAAGCATTGACATCAGCCAACGCGCTTTGTTCCAGATGGAACTTCGTTAGGGCTGAAAGGATACACAAATAAAAAACAAACTAAGTACAACTGACATTTAATACAACACAAAAAACGGCTAGACTAGACAACATTTATAAAATGCATGAACATATAAAATAGATGCATGCATTTACATTGAAAGAAAAGCAGAACAAACCGAAATTATCTACATACAATAAGACACTAGGTGTATAACCATACCATAGAATAAATACATAAATAAAATATGTTCATTCCCTATTTATGTTGACATAGAGAAAAAAGTCCCTCATCACAGACCATAACTAAATAAAACATAATGAAGGAATTGTTTATAGACAAAGAACAAAAGAAAGAAGGGGAAAGCTAGGTGAAAGAGAAAAGAAACAGGTAAAGAAAATGGTATTGCGGTAACCATACTATAAGGTGTGACCACATAGATCAACAAACAATCTCACCAAGACAGTCTTTATCCCGGTTTTTATAATCAATGGATTTCACAAATGGCTTACATTTTTTCAAGGACCGGATTCTAAACTAAAGACAAGAGCAGGCATTAATTAGGAGGGCAAACCACCAAACCCATTATTCATATTAAGATATTCCACCCATAAGTAAGGATATCCAAAAACGTTTTGGGTTCACTAATTAGGTCTGTTGCTGATTTGATGCATGTACACATCTTACCACAAATTTTATTGTAAGCACGTTCAGTATTTCGCAGTTTTCCAAGATAATCAATTTGTCTCGACAGAACCCAAGGAAGTCCTAGCTACAATGGAAACAACGGAAATCAGGCATTGCTATTTGTAGCTCATACATATTAACCTACAGTGTTGATATCAATGCATTTCCAGCCAGTGCAGCCTCTAACTCTAACGTGTATCGGGCATTGCTACTAGTTCCTCACATATACTAGAAAACAATAGTGATACAAATACATTCCAACTAGTGCAGCCTCTCCAACTCACCACCCAGAATAAAATCAGACCAAAGAAAATCGTTATAGAACAAATAAACACACAAAGCCAAAAGTATAATGGACATCATCTTACCTTGCGTAATAAATTTGACTTTATACTTCAAGGTATAGAAAGGAGAATCCAAGGGCTAAAATGGCAACCGATGTTCCTGATGGCAAAAAATTGTTATATTCATAATCACTTTCTGAGCTTGCACAATTAGACTTTTAAAAAAAGATAGAGATACTTCCCCTGTGTTTCAAACAACCTAAATTAGAGGGTCAGAATCAAAAGTTAAGTGCCAAGCTTTATTAGGCGGCTTATAACGTTATCAAGCCACTATTTAATCCGCCTCGGGGGATCAACAATTCCATGCCAAGTACATGATAGTAAAGCAAGGTTAGAATGATATACCTTACACATAATACCGTAGCATGTCATTATTACCCTGAAGTGCACAAAAGTATGCATATGGGGAAATACAGACCCAATAACTCGGGGTGCCCCCACCCCCGGGGGGCTTTCATGTGTGATACATTAGTTTAGCAGCACACTCACGTTTAAAAAGTGGTGCGTATTCAAGGTTTAAATAGATCTTCACTTCACGTGCACGATATAAAGCCTCAGTCATCCCCGGTACTAGACGTCCAATGTAATGAATAGCAACCCGCCAAGTTAGCACACCACATTAAGCCTCAGTCCTCCCCGTTACTCTAAGGTCCTTTGCAATAAAAAGCAACCCTCCGAGTAAGCACAGTTTCAGATTCCCGGATGACCCCCCCATCTTACCTTGTCAAGTATCAAGGGTCGCAGTCTCAGTGCCAGTCCCTCATTGAAACTCCCAACCAGGCACACCACTTTCGGCTGGATTTTGCGACCAAGGAATGGCTCAACAATCTGGTTACAATCTCCACCTAGAATAAATAATTCATCTTTATCTTGAATACACTTATTTGCAATGAGAGGCCAGAAAGAACAGTCAGGTTGAGTAGGACCATAGATATTAAAAACAGTTAAAGGTATAGAATTGACGAGCAACCTAGGTAATATCCCTCTACCATCATTGTCATTTTCTTGTGACAGAACTTTACATTTTAATTTTTTGTGACACAAAATAGCTACCCCATTTTTTTGTTGTTGGAGGGGGAAACGAAGACTGTTCCAACCCAATTTCTTTTTAATTTAAGGGATTCAATGTCACTAAGATGGGGTTCCTGTAAAAGGACTAAATCGGGATTATAAGATGCTAAATGGGAGAGGACCCTCTGCTGTTTAATGGGATTAATAAAACCTTTCACATTCCAGGAAACAACTCTGAATTTATATAAAGTACAACATTAATAAAAACAAAAAATGCAAAACATTGTATACTTAACATACAGCTGAAAAATAGAAGAAATAGCAAAAGGAGATGTATATAGGAATGAATAGGGCAAAGAAAAGAAAGGAAAAGAAAAATGAAACGAATGCGGGAATTGATAGAGAAAGAGTAAAGATGGACCATAAACTCATAGAACCAGAGAATAAAGGATAGGAGCCAATGAATAGGAAGAAGGGGTAGGAAGGGAAAAGAAAGGAAGAAAAAAAGAAAATAGACGAAGAGATAGTACATATCCAAAAGAATGACTGAGAATAACGTACCTGAAGGAAATATAGAAGAGGAATAAGTGGCAATGGCGACACTCAACAAGACTAACCCGTCAAGGGAGGGAATCCGAACCGCACTAGGACAAAGATCCAAGGAGACAAACCACATGGATTAAGGGGAAAATGCTCGTGAACCTATATAAGGATATAAAAAGGCAAATGACAATAGGGAAATAACAACAATAGGGACGTACACTGCAATATACCTAACAAACAAACATGACAAATGATCAAAGAAAGTAAATAAGAAAAGAAGCAGTTACAATGAGGAGAACCATAAAAATGTGTGCAAACTATCTAAAGGTAAACCTGAATGCAGAACATCATTAGGAATGCTTTAAGAAGAAAGGACACAAGCAAAATCAATAATGACTCAGTCAGCCACTAAGAGAAGTAGAAGTATCCATGGTGCCATTGGATTGAAGAAGAATAAAATTCTTAAGTTCTCCAGGATCATGAAAAGTCCATGTTCTATTTTGGTGAGTGACTTTGAAAAAACATGGATGAAACAAGCCATATCTAGCTCCAAGAGATCTAAAAGGCGCACAAACATTCAGAAACTCCTTTCTTCTTGATGCAGTGGTATTGGAAACATCTTAAGAGAGGAACACTCTCTGACCCAGCCAGGAAACTTGATGCTTGGATCTAGCTGCAGAAAGGACTGAAAGGAGATCCATAAATTTCCAAAAAAAGGATAATAACTCCTTGTGGTTTTGGCAAATCAGATGAACGGGGCCAAGTCTATGGCCTCTTTGAATACTAAGCAAAGTAGCGGGAGGCATGTCCAGAACTTCCGGATTGAAAGAGATGAAATTTCACAGGATCATTGCCTTCCAAAGAATCTGGTAAGCCGTAAATACGAAGATTATTCCTTCTATTCCTGTTTTCTAAATCTTCAGTATGTTGCTGGAGGGCAAGGACTGACTTTTCCAGGGGAAGAGATGCGTTGAGAATTAGTTTGTATCTCCGCAACTTGTTGTTCTACAGATGTAATCCGAATGTCTATAGTTGACCATTTGTCTTTCAAAAGTTGCATGTCCTTGTTAGTTTCCTCAACAAAGGGGTGCAAAGCGCGTATCTCCTCTAGAAGTAACACCATAGAAATAGGAGAGTTTGGCTTATCTGGAGATGGAGAATCATGTTTCAAACGTTCAGACGAAGCATTAGGAGAAGAGGACTTATTTGGTGTTGATTGTGTTGAAGAAGGACGATTAGGAGTTATTCCAGCCATTTGATCCACAGTTGTAGAAGCACTGGAGACTGAAGTGGGCGTCTTTAAATGAGCCTTAGACGGTACAAAAACAAACTTTGGCTTACGCAGTTTGCCCATATAAAGAAAAAGACTGCCAGTTGTGAGGAAAAATGAGAAAACTTCACCTTTATCAAGTGCACAGAAAAAGACAACGTGTTGTAGATCAAATGAGAAAGCAGAAACTGTGTTTAAACAGAGCACTCCAGTAGCAGTAACAGTAATGACAACAAAATTCCTTCAGGCTGAGAGCAAACTGTGCAAAATAGCATAAATGGCTCAGGAAACATTAATAAAATGTTTGACCAGAAAAATACTGCTTCTTGATAACAGCTGCATTATAAATGGAATGATATAAGGATGAAGAACCTGAGAAAGAAGGCAGTTAAAAAACGTTTCCCAGAAAGTTCCTGTTGAAAAGCCTAATATGCAGCAGTACAATTAGTTAAAGATATAGGCATGTATTCAGATGAAGGAGATTAAGCAATATAAAATTGAAGTACGAGGTGACATAGATGAGAACCATTACTCATTACCACAGCAGACCACATTTGATGTTGTTAGCTGGTTCCCTGTGAAACATTATGAGAGACAGGTGTAATATAGCCTCAATGTAGGGAAATTTGATGGAAGGTCGATAAATATATACTCCGATATGTGGCAGGAGAAGTAGAGTCAAGAATGAGGCAGCATAAGCCACAGGGAGGCCAACCTGTAAAGTCGAGTTATTCTGAAGAAAAGCGCAGCTCCATGAGGAGAATTCGCGCGTCCAAGATGGCAGGCCCACAACCTCTCAGATCTAACGGCGCTGATAATTACCACAGCGCTGGGCGGCGGATGTCAGAAACGAGCTTGTCCGATGCAGCTCATATTCTGATTCACTCAGGTAGCCAGCATATCAAGAAGGACGCCGTGGGACCACAATACAGGATCCGTAAGCAGGTCCGGTGAAGAAGCACCCTAGGCGGCCATCTTGCGTGATGCCGTAGCCAAGCCCCGACCTCAGTCTTTTTGATGTTGATGGTGAGACCAAAGTTGCTGCATCCCATTGTCAGAACTGACTTTTTTTTGTTGCTCTGTATAAGCATTCAGAGCTCAACCGTCAGCAAAGATAAAGTCTTGCAACACATTTTAACATGATTTAGAGTACTGTATACAGACGATGTTGTATATTTTGGCACGAGTCAGATGTTACAAGCCATTGAGAAAATCATCAAATGAAAGCTGTTTTATTTATCATATTTTTGTTAATTTTTAACCATGCACTAATATGCATACCTATGATTTCTGTACTGCACTGGTTTTTATTAA
Organism: Lissotriton vulgaris; assembly: GCF_964263255.1. Classification (NCBI taxonomy): domain Eukaryota; kingdom Metazoa; phylum Chordata; class Amphibia; order Caudata; family Salamandridae; genus Lissotriton; species Lissotriton vulgaris. Next base: position 147,644,894 of record NC_141695.1, on the reverse strand, counting down.
CTTTGCAAATAAATTACTTACATAAAATGAAAGCTTCAAACATTTACTGTGAGAATTTGAGAGAGAACATGACCTATGTGTGCTGATTTAAATCTTGGAACTTAATCCACTTCTGCACTTGTGGCGGAGGCCCTGCAGTCGCGGGAGAGTCTCCGCACTTGGGACCAAAATGAGAAATTTCATAGTAGAGATTCCTTCAAGAGTGTGGAGACATCCCCACAACTGCCTGGTCTCTGCCACGAACACAGAGGCCCTTTGTGAATCAAGCCAATAACCTATTCAGAATATTAATTAGAGTGAAAAAGGAAAGAAGCAATACAGAAGAAGGAAATAACAGACAACCTGATACTAGCTACATATGTACACATATGAAATTTGTAAGATCAACATTGTTCAAAAATTATATTAGATGTAGTCCTGGGCGGTAAATTCTGTTCCGCTCGCGGAATTCGCAGAATTTGGGTAATTTCACGTTCTGCGGAGAACGCAGAACTGCCAAAAATTCTATGATCTGCGGCTTCGCCTAATTTTTTGCTTGTTTGCTCCATCAAAATGCGTGTTTGCAAGATTTTCCCCCTGAGCACGCAAACAGCGTTCGCGAACAGGAAAAAAGCAAAGCGTATGGCGGAATAAGAAATTCCGCATGTTTGTGGAACTCTGTATGCTAGCAGAGATTTCTTACGATTTCGCTGAGCTTTGCGTAGTGCGACTACACAAATTCCGCCCACCCCTAATTAGATGCCATAATATTAATTTGCTACCAGTAGAGATTACGTATTATCAAACACAACAAGAACTCAAACACAATAACAATTTAATTTGAAACTTAAAGAACAAGACAGATGAGATATCTGGGTGAAGGTAACATAATTTGACACATCTAACACAAATCACCGGTCTCCACTCCATCAGGAATTACTGTGAACTCTTCACCATGAAGTATGGGCAGTACCTTTCCCTCCCAGGGCATGCTACTGAAGGCCCTAGGAAAGCCACCAGCAGTTCTCATGGCTTCCCTGAGTCATGGAAGAAAGAGAATGTACCCTACCAGGTCATTCAAGCACTTACAAAAGCCCTTCTTTGAGTGCTTGAGGGAAGTCACAGCATTTACCTTATGTACGATTCTGTCCCACATATGCCTTCTCTGACTATTGGTTGTTGTCTGTAATAGGACTTTAAATAATTGTGGCTCACCCCTTACTATTTTATCGACCATACCAGTCCACTCATTCTCACAAAAACTAGGGACTCTTCAACCAGCCACCTCTCCTTAACAATCTGAAAGAAAACAGAAAAGAAAAACACTAACTGCAAAGAATTGAGATGAAGACTAACTGATGATTAACTCACCGTGTGAGAGGAAATAAAAGGGCTCTCTGGGTAGAAGTTTCACTTTTTTTAGTAGTATTAGGAAGTGATTTGTTTCATATGTAGGGATTAGTCAAATTTGTTGGTCGTATTGTGACAGAAGCATATGATGAATGTACTCATCACACATTAACATACTGCCTCATGAGGGTTGGTCCATCTCCCCCTCTCTGGTGGTGTACAATTCTAACTAGTAAGTAAGTGAGTAATGCATTTACAGAGCGCACGAATGCCAAGGCATCTTGTTGCTGAATGTAACATGTCACAGGAACTGTTGTTGAACTGGCGGACTAGATTTGTTTGGATGGAAATAGCCAGGTCTTGATCATTTTCCTGAACAGGAGTCTGTTTGATTGTAGCCTAATATTGACCGGCAGCAAGTTCCAGAGCTTCTCTGCGCAATAGGAGAGGCTTCTACCCTCCATCTGGCTTTTTGAATTTTTGGGATCTGAACAAGACCTTTGTTGTCTGATCTAAGGTCTCACCGCGGGATGTGCCATGAAAAAAGTTTCTGCAGATCCTGCGAACCCCCTCCATATAGTGCTTTGTACACAAGACAGAGAGCTTTAAATTCAATACGTTCCTGGACTGAAAACCAGTGGAACTCTCTTGATCTATGGAAATAGAATAGAAATAGAAATAGAACTGCAGAGACTGAAGTTTTAATAGTTGGCCTTTGTCAACTCCAAGAAAAAGTGCATTGCAGTAATCGTTTCTTGAACGAATCAATGCAACTACAACAGTTTTGCTGAGATGTTGTGGCATAAATGGAAGAATTTTGTGCAGAACCTTTGGGAGAAAGAAACATGAGGACGTCAAGAGAATGCACAGGACTGCAAAGTTCAGCTGATCATCCAACATGACTCCCAAGTTTCTAACCGTTCCAGTCAGTTCAGGACACCGCAAAGCCTCCACTGGCCACCACAGCTGATTCCAGATTGATGGTCTCTTACCAAAGTCCACAATCTCTGTTTTATCAGTGTTTAGTTTAAGGTTATTCAAGTGCATCCACCCAATAATGTGTTTCGCCACTGTTTCTACACTCAAAGATATAGATATTACTGTCGGAGTATCATCGGCATTAGAGATCAGCAGAAAACTGTGTGCTTTGATCACTTTAGACAGAGCAGTAACGTATATGTTAAACAGGTTAGGTGATAGAGCTGGTCCTTGCCGGACTGCGCACAGAAGGGAGAACACCTTAGACATCAAACTACCCCAACACAACCTCTGTTCCCTAGAAGTAAGAAACGAGGTGAGAAGGGTTAGAGCCATCCCTTTTATTCCCATCTCCCTCAGCCTATGTGATAATACGTGGTGGTTTACAGTATCAAATGCTGCTGACAGGTCCAATAGGATAAGGATGGCTCACCCACCACTATCCAGCTATTTGCGTATTTTTCTAGAATTTTAGCCACAAGCCGTTATCAAGATATGTGCCAGTACTTTTTTACTTTAGTGGGGTCTAATGAGGGTTTTTCCAGAATGGGCCTAATACATGCTTTCTTCCAAGCAGAAGGGAATGTACCTGAGGTTACAGATGTTGTTAGGGAGGGGCGCCAGGTAGGTACCAACACTGTCCGAGGCCATATGGAGTATAGTGGGAGGACAGGGGTCTGCTGTGGATCCAGATTATTATTAGATTATAGCAGATTGTTTACTATTTCATGAGTTAGAAAGGGGAAATCAGAAATTAGCATGAAGCAGTATTTTCAAGAGTTGTGTCCTCTGTTAGCCCTACATTAGCTGTGTCAGAGGTATTAGCTGGAAGCTCGCTGTAGACCATCTGAACTCTGGCCTGGAAGAAGTTAGCCATCTTGTTGCAGAAAGCTTGATCTGGAGAATATTGATTCCCCCGGTGTTGTATAGACAGAGTGGTGATGGTTTTAAAAAGTTCTCTGGTTGTGTTTTGTGCTGCCTCTACTTTTGTGGTAAAATAATTATTTTTAGCAGTAATGATTGCTTCTCTCTATTCCGCCAAGGCCAGCCTATAATCCAGTTTGCCCTACTCATTGGAGTCTGATCTCCAAATGCGTTCCAGATGTTTATATTTATATTTTATGATTTAGAGTATTGAGCAGTACCAAGGAGTTGAAGGTTAATTTCTTAGTTTGACTGCTTGATTTTTCTGGGGTAGGCCGGTCAGTTGCTGATCTCATGCAGTTATCAAGATGTTCAGCAGCCTTGTTGTTGTATAGAACTAACCTAGGGGGTGTCTATCAAGGGCCTCCTCTATATTCTTGTTACAGATTTTATGCCAAGGTCCCATCATAGCAGGAGTTTGCAATTTGCTTTGGGATGGCGCTTTCCAATCTGGGCAGAGGACTTTAAAGAACACAGCTTTGTGTTTGGGGAAGTGTTTGTCCAAAATAATATTGGGGTTGTTCGTAAATTTGTTATCCAGTGTATGGTGGGTCTTATGGATGGACTCCGTGACAATCGGGGCCAGCCCTGCATGTTATCTAACAATGCGGATCTGTCTGGAAAATTCCAACACTCAAGAGGGAAATTAAAATCCCAGAGAGCCGTAAAAGTCGAGGGGGCAGATTTACAAGCCCCGCGCCACCACTACGTCACTTTTTGTGACGTACTGGTGGTGCAGGGGGCTCCTCCATATTTACAAGGAGAGGAAACGCCACCCTGCGTGACTTTACCTCTCCTCGCAAATATGGCCCCTTCACACGCAGCACTGTGTGTGGAAGGGGCGTTCTATTGGTGTTGCTTTGGGTGTTCCCCCCGGGAGTACATAAGCAGTACTTACCCAGCAGACCTCCTGTTCTTTTTTTCTGTCTTCGACAGAATGGACTGATGGATGCTGTTGCTGTTGCTGCTCCTGCACCTGCTCCTGCTGGGCTGGGGTGGCGTGCAGGTTCTTCTCTGCTCCCTCTGCCCTGCTGCCTGGCTTCACGGGCAGTGGTGATGTTTCCTGGTGTGCCTGCCTCCCGGCCTGCCGGGCTTGCTGGGAGGCATGGCTTGTTCCTGGCTGGTATTCCGGATTCTTACCGGCCCTTTGCGGCTGGTGCGCCGCCTCCCGGTTGCTTCCGGGTCGCTGTGCGCGTCTCCCCGAGCTTGGCCGGGTGGGAGTCGCGCTGCGCTGGATGCCTGGAGTCCGGTGCCGGCTGTTTGTGTGGGGGCCTTGTTGGTGATGCTCTGGCCCCCGCTCCGGGTGAGTCCCGCTTTGCGGTAATTTGCTCTCTCTCTCTGTGTGCCCTACGTAGCCTCGCTGGGGTGACTCCTGCTGGTTTCTCGTACACCGGTGGGGTGGGGGCCTTGTTCCTGGGGTTGGCCCCCGCTCCGGGTGTGTCCCGTGTCAGGGTCCTTTTTGTTCCTCTGTATGTTCCTGTCTTCGTAGGTGGGCTGTCACGGAGGGACGGAGATGGCTGTGTTGGTGCTGCTGTCGGCCTAGGAGTGGTTCCTGCCCGTTTTCTTTCCGTTTGCTGTGGCGGATTGATGGCAGGCTAGCCTTCTGGTACAATGCCAAGTTTCTGAACGGAGACTCCTGGAGATGCCGAGGATTGAGCCCGGGGCCTCATGCATGGGATGCTTACGCTCTGCCTCTGAGCTGTACTGTGGGGAGGTTTGTGCCAGGTTGTCCCAGGGCTATGTTTCTCCTGTGCATGTTTTCCTCCTATGACGGGGGGTTCTACGCTGGTACTGGGTATCCGATTTGTATCCTGTTCTTTGCACATCGCTTTTCCTGCTCATGTCTACTGTTGCATGATGTTGAGTGATGTCTGACTATCATGTTGGGATCGTCTGCTGCATGACTCTGTTTTATGTACAGCCTGACACTGATCGTTTCGGGGTGTTATGTTGCGGGCGTGGATCGCTTTCTCCCTGTCTGTTTTTCAGCTGCTGTGTATCTTCAAGTGGAGGAGTGTGGCCCAATGGTTAGTGCGACGGACCCTGCTGCAGAGGTCTTTCCCGGGACCAGGGTTCAATTCCCCGCCTCGGTGGGTCTTGGGCTCTTATTTCCATGGACCTGAAATCCCGGTCTCGCACTTTCGAGTTTGGGCATGGTGGTGTACGTGCTTATGTGTGGTGCTGTGACTTTTTTACTGGCTGCGCCCCATGTCCTCACTGTTTGTTTTCTCTGTGGCATGTGTACTTTTGGAGATGTGGGTATCGCATCCCTTTGTTTCCGTTCCCTGCTGTGGTGCCGTTGTAGCGGGCTCCTGTTTTGTGGGGGTTTGCAATGGACCTTCCAGTTCGACCCTCCTGCCTTCTGCTCCGCTGGGGCTGGATGTTGGCACCTTCTTCCTGCTGTTAGCTCTGTTGAATGTCCTGGGTGCAGTGCCTCAGCCTTGACCTGGTTTTGGTCTCTTTACGGTGGGGGCCTTGTTGTGGTGTTGGCCCCCGCTCTGGCTGTTTTTTGCCACCCCCTTTTTTGCTTCTTGGAGCTGCTTGGCGTTGGCCTGCGCCTTCTGCTTGTGGCCCGTGGGTTCGGGGCTGGCCCCGGCTGTCCTGCTGTCTGGCTGCTGCCTGTCCTGGGGTGTTGCCTGGCCTGCCTTCTGGAGTGCGTCTTTTTCATTTCTTCCTTGCCTCCGGGCCGCCCCGGGTCTTGCTGTTCTGCGGTGGTGGGCGTTCCGGGGGTCTTCTCCTGATGGGTCTCTTCTTCAGGGGTGCCCCGGCTCTGGATGGCTCTATGGGCGTTTGCTCTTTCTGTTTGAGGGCTGTCTCGGGTTGGCGTGGGTTCTGGTCGACTCTGTGGTGGCTGTTTCCTTTTCGCTGGCTCTGCCTTTGCTTGCTCCTGGGATTCCCTGTGTTGTTGGGGTTTTCCTGCCTGCTGGCTTGCCCCTTGCCCTCTGCTGCTCTTTTGGTGTGCCCGTCCGCTTCAGGCTCCCTGCCCCGCCTGCTGGTGGGTCGGTGTTTTCTGCTCCTTGGCCCGCTACATGCGTGGGGGGGGGGTAGGCCTGTTGGCTCCCCTGGTTCGGGTTGGCCTGCCGTGTTGTTCTCCCTTGCCTCCGCTGCGGGCTGGCTCTTGTGTCCTCTGTTCCGCTTGGGTGTCCTGGTTTTTCCCTTGCTGGCTTCTGTGTGGATGGTGGCTGTCTGGGGCTCCTGGTTTCTGGCCTGGTTCCTCCCGTCCCCTGGGCTGCGCCTGATTCCTGTTGAGTATTGCCTGCGCCGTGCCGGGGGCTCTTTGGGGTGTTCTGTCCCCTGGGGTTCTGTTCCTCCCTGCCTGCGCTTGTTCTCGTCTGTTCCCTGCCGGGTGCTTGGTTGGGTGCCTGCCTGGGTCTTCCTGCTGCCTCCCTTTGCTCCGGCCTGTGGCTTCTGGTGTTGTCCGGGGGCCGTTTCTGTGTGCTTGGATGGGCTGCTTGTGTGCTGGCTCCCCCTGTGCTTGCCTTTGGCTTGCTTCTTGGGTTTTCTGTCCGCCCCTCCTGTTTCTGCCATGGTGCCTGCCTGGTTTGTTCCTGGCTGGGGCCTCCTGGCTGCTGCCGTTTCCTGGGGTGCCTCCGGTTCTCCGGGTTGGTTTGCTGCCCCCGTGCTCCGCCTTCTGCGCGGTGTTTGTCTTTGGTTGGGCCGGGTTGGTGCCTGACTGGCCTCCTGGGGCTGCTGGATGCTGTCATCTCGCTGTGTAGTTCTGGTCTCGCCTGGTTCCCTTGGTGGGTGCCTGGCTGAGGTTTTGGCTGGGGCGTGCCGCTCCTGCTTGTTGGGCTCCTTTTGGGGCTCTGCTTCCTGGCTGGTGTCCCTTGGGGTCCTGGCCGGGTGTTCTGCATTGAGGCCGCTTCCTGGTGGTTCCTTCTGGGCCTTCTCATGCTGTTGGTTCTCTTCCCGGGCTTGTTTTTCCCGGTATTGGGGGCCTGTGTGGGGTTCTCTGGCTATGGTTCTGCCGGCTTCCTGCTGGTTGTGTATGGCTCCGGGCTGTGCCTTCTGGGTTTCGGGCTGTGCTGTCCTTTTTGGCCTGCTCTGGGGGTTTGTTGCCGGCCTTTTCCGGGTTCTTTCCTGGTTCTGTGTTCCTGGCTTGCTCCTTCCTCCCTTGCTTTCCCGGGCTTTGTTCCCTGTGTGGGTCTGTTTGGCTGTCCCTCCCTCTCTGGTTGGGGTGCTGTTCTGTGGTGCTCGTGACTCTGCGGGTCCCTCCCTCCGGGCTGCGGGTTGTCTGTGGTTTCCTGCTGCTTGGTCCTCTGCTTTCCTTCGGGGTTTGCTTGGGCCTGCTGTTTCTCCTGCGTGTTTGGGTTGCTTGGCTCTGGTCCTGGCTTCCCGTTTCTGTTGGGGTTTGTTGGACTCTTTTTGTGGTTTGCTTGGCTCCTCTCCGGCGTTGCTGGGTTGGGGCCTTGTGGTTGTGGTCTGGGTGCTGTGCCCCCTGGGCTTTCCTTTTCCCGCTGCTCCTGCCCTTGCTGCTTGCCTGGCCTGGGTGTGGGTTTCCTGTGTCTTTTGGGCGCCTTCTTTGTGCTGCCCTCTGTGCCTCGTTGGCCGGCTGCTGGGGTTTCCCGGTTGCTCTGTGCTCACCTCCTACCTTGTGTTCCATCCCTTTGGGGTTGGGGTTTTCGGGGCTTGTGGTCGGTTTCTCTGTTCCCGTCCTGGTTGAGTTTTCTTTGTTGTCTGGTTTCCGGTCTTGTTGGCCTCTCCTTGTTTGGTGGGCTTTCGGCTGGGTTCTGGGGTTCCTTCCCTTCCCTGTTTTTTGGGTCGGGTTCTGGGTCCTGTTCGGCTCCTGGGTGCTTGTTACCTGTTGGGCCTCCGCGGTGGGGTCTCCTCCTCGGTGCTCTTGGGCTTATGTCCCTTCTTTTGGGAGTTTGGCCGTGTTTCTGGCCTGTGCTTCTCCTTCCCTTTGTGCCTGCGCTCTGTTGTCCGTTCCTTCTTTGGCTTTTTTCCGGGTTGTCTCGTCTTCCTGGTGGGTCTGCCTGGCCCTGTGTGCCTTCCTGCTGGTTTTGGCCTGGGCGGTCTTCTCCGGTGGGTTGTTTTGGCTGGTCTTGGTGTCCTGGTCCTGGTCCAGGTCCCGGTTGCCGGTTTCTCGGGTTGGTGGCCTCCTTTCTTTGGGGCTCCGGTCCTTGTCCTTGCTGTCCTGTTCTGGGTTGCGGGCCTACCTGTTCCTGCGGTCTTCCTTTCCTCCTTCTCGGTGCTCCCTTGGGTGGCTGCTTTTGTTGTGGTTTCCTGGGTGTGCTTGTGCGTGCGGAAGGCCGGGTTTTCTGCTTTGGTATTCTCCACTTGTTAGTATGAAGGTGTCGAGGACGGAGGGACCTGGGGGTAATGTCCTATTACTTACCGGTAATCTTCATTACTCCGGGTCCCGTAGTCCTCGACACCTTCATGCGCCCCTCCCTCCCTCCCGGGCGGCCGGCCTTCCTGTCTGGGCTTGTTAGTACAGGAGGTCTGCTGGGTAAGTACTGCTTATGTACTCCCGGGGGGAGGGGCAGTATTAGTGTCCCAGCATTCCTCTTGTTTTTTTTTCTGTCTGGAGATGGTTATCTCCACTTGTTAGCATGAAGGTGTCGAAGACTACGGGACCCGGAGTAATGAAGATTACCGGTAAGTAATAGGACATTATTCAGTAGATCCAAAAAGATGTGTTCTGAGTTTCCAGTCCATCCAGGTTTGGCCATTACAAGAAACTGGTGCCAGAACTAGTGGACCAGGTGCCCTAGGGGGAAAGAGGGAATTACGAGCACATGATGCCACTTTTTATTTTGCTTTTTGTGACTTGGTCAAAACATTTCTTAACATCCGTAAATAAGGCTGATTTTTTGGTTATTTTTTTTTGCATTGTACAGCCTTGTGGTTTCATTTCGTGCTACATTCTGTGAACGGACCTGTATTTTGTGCAGCATTAGTGTGAGCATTGACTCGAGCGCGTTTGCTTTTTTCACAGTGACTTTGTTAAACTTACGTTTTTATTGATCTAATACAACCTCATTGATGAACAACTCTGGTACTAAGAACAGAAGGAATTTTTAATTCTTGAAAACTGAATCAAACATTCAGAGAACAAAGGGATTTAGTTTATTCCCGAACAGTGTATCGCTAGTGATAGAAAGGAAGGTTTGGTATCTCTTTATATAAATCACTACAAGCAGATGCCAGATGTATCATTGTACTGGGGCAAAACCTGGTCATAATTTGCAGCCTGTAATTTTACAACTGGTACAGCATTTTGTGAAACAAATTATGGGCCTCATTTACGAGGCCCTTGCGGCACTTTTTCACTGCAGGAGCGGCACTTTTTTGAGCATATTCGCAAGGCCACACAAAGCCATATTGCGTGTCTTTTCAAGGCCTTGTTATTATGTGTCCCCTTCATGCAGAACTCTGGATGAAATTCGCAACACCCATGGAATTTGAAGCAATACCAGATTTATGAGAAATCGTAGACCTGGGAATGCGTCGAATTCTAATGCTACCCCAAGGGTGGCATTAGGGAGGCGCAACAGGGAGAAATATCCTTCTTTGTCCTTGTGTTTTCCTCTTTCTAGAAAAAGGAAAATGCCTCCATTCATTGATTTTGTGCAGAAAGGTGCCCCTTCCTGCACAAAATCAATCATCCCTGCAACTCAGGCACCATTGCAACATGTCACAAGGATGCCTGCATTGGTGCTAGTGTGCTTTTTTCAGTGCTGGCACAGGGTCAGTACAGGAATGAACTGTATTCATGTAAATACAGCTCATTCCTGAACTTTTGTAATGATGCAGCGCGGTGCTACAAAATTGCTTGGGGCACCACACTGCTCCATTCTGTAGTAAATTACGCCCAATGTACATGTCTCTTTTACAATTCCGCTTCATATCATTCTAAATTGCAGTGAGACAAAATCCAGCTTACCAAATTATTATTCATTTGGGAGGTTGCAAATTGTATATCCTTTAAATTGGATAGAATCTCAGGGATGGTGGCCTGCTAGGGTCAGCTGCCAACAATTTATGTGACAGTATTTAATTAATAAGCCTGTTGCAAATTAACCCACTTTCCTTTCACCCCATAACAGATGGGAATACACCCTTCCCCCCCCTCCACCTCCAGTGCTGAGCCTTTATTGGATATTTGGGGTCTCTGGTGCTTTGGGTTTCATAACTTTTTTTCTACAAAAGGTATCAATGACAAATGTGTGTCCTTTTTTTCTAACATCCTGAGGATTCTAAAGTAGCCAGGATTTGTGGATTCCCCTGGAGGGGACAGGGCAAATTCAGAAAAGAGCAACATATTGAGTTTTTGGGCGAGAGAGAAATAAAGTGCTCTGAATATAAGTGACTGTATTTTTCCTAAGAATGGAATCTTCCAAGCTTTCTGGAACACGCAGAGCTAAAAAAAAAATTAATGTTTTACTAATATCTTGGCATTTATCAAAGAATTTGCCAATTTTTGCTATACTTTTATGCTGTCAATCAACTTCCAGTTTGGGGTGGAAACCAGTAAAAAACCCAAGGGTGAAACAGAAAAGCTATAAATTTCTGGAAAGTAGTCAATATTCCAAATTCAGCAAATGCTCATATGTGTAGATCCGACAAGTTTTTCCCAAAGAAACTAACTCCTGAATTAATGAAATATTGAAAATGAGAATGAAAAACTCGCCATTTGTCACAATAGGTGATTTAAAAAAAGTAATCCACCATTGCATTCTCCAAACCCTTACGGTGATATATAGAGTTTTTAGGTTCTCCAAGAACCCAACTGAGCTGCACCGTATAATGGATTTTTATTGTGCACTGAGTATAGACCAATTCATATGGTGAAATATGTAGAGTGAAAAATGGGTATCAAGGAAATGTATGTATTAATGAAATAGGCACAAGATATGGAGTTCAGGAGCATTGGTTATTTGGACCCCAGGGCTGATATTTCTTTTATATAATTATTGGGGGTGGGGGCTGTCCAATATGGGCATAGCTATGCCCTCACCCCAACAAGATATAGTCTTTCTGCCCCCCAAGGGGGTGGATGGTGGTACTTATCCCACATCGACACCCTGGCAGGCGGGCAAAATGCCCACTAGACACCAGGGTCTATTTTCTAAATACATATGGGAGTGGGGCTGCCAACTATGAGCATGGCCATGTTCCCATCACCCCAAACCTACGGGGATAGTCTTTCTGCCCCAACCTGCCCCCAAATGCAGATTGGTTTGTTTGCCCCCAATCTGCCCACAGGGGGTGAAAAGACCACTAGAAGCCATGGGATGTTTTTATTTTTAATACAAATATAGGGGCCATTCCCCCACCCCAATCCAGACAGAAAACTAAAACAAACGCTGGCATTACACATTCAACTCTATATAACATGAACCTCTCATGGTATTTAAGAAAATATAGTTTTCAATATTAAAATATGATGGCAAATTAATTTCATGTACAGTTGACTCTGTGATGTTTATTTTTGTTTATTTAATATTTGCTTCTGATAAAGTGCCTCAGGTGTGAAATGTACCAATTACTGAACCAGCCAAGACAATCCGGGGTCATAAAGATTGGGTATTTGTGAAGTGCCACGTGACATGCCATGTGCATGGTTTACCCTAGTCAAACATCCTGATTCTTTATTGGATCTTAGACTCAAGTTACCACTAACCTGTTGATCCTAATGTTGCTACAGAGAGAATGTTGAACCCAAGGCACGCTTGCACCAAGGTCTGCATTTTATGGTTGATTGTTTTTATGGGAAACAACCTTTACAACACAGTCATTACATCGCAACAATAGTAATTTGTACCCCTACACTATCCAACACTTACCCTACTGTTGCACTCTCTGGAGTTAGAATAGTAATAATTACCACTATACTATCCAACACTTACCTTAAATGCAATGTAATGGTATGTATTGTAATGGTATGCGTTGTAAAGGTGTATTGCGATGGAATGGAATGCGTTGCAAAGGTAGATTCTGAAAAAGCAATGTAATGGCATGCTATGTTAAAGAATGCATTGTAAAAGATGTTGCAATGTAAAAACTGTGTTGTAAAGGTATGCATTGTAAATGTATGCATCGTAACGTCATACATGCTGTTTTCATGCAGAAAGGCACACCTTCCTGCACAATAATAATCAATAAAGGCAATTTTGTCCTTCCAAGTGTGCTGTTCAATGCAACATGCATAGAAAAAGGAACACCAAACAAGGAGAAATAAACGTATTTCTCCTTGTTGTGCCTCCCCTACGCCAACCCCTGGGAGGGGTAGGCTTTTGATGCATTCTCAGGTTTACGTAACCTCATCAATCTGGAAATGTTTCAAAGGTTGTGGATGTTAAATGGGAACACCCACCGTAGCACCCATGGCACGCCACCCTAATGCAGGGTGAGGCAATGCAGCGACTCACATGGAGTTACCTCAGTTCTTATCTACAAGGTCTCTCCTTAAAAACCCATATTGGCTCTGTGATCTCTACCTGCTTCACTCAGATGAGTAAAATTAGGAAGATAAGCGGGCTACTCACCCAAGCAGCTCTGATCCAGGTCATGATAGCCATGGTCTTATCACAACTAGACTACACCAACGCAATCTACATTGGTATGCCACTTGGCCTTACAAAACGGCAACAGCTGGTGCAGAACCAAGCGGCAAGACTGATTCACAAACAGCCCAGATGGCAACACCCTTCCCCTGTCTTAAGGAAGCTGCACTGGCGTCCTATTTTCCAATGCTGCACTTTCAAATTCGGCTGCCTGGTGTTTAAATCCCTGAATGACCGGAGCCCCAAATTCATAGATACTCTCATCTCACGCTACACCCCCTCACGCAACCTTTGCACGGCTAATCTTCAACTGTCTGTTCTGACTTTCAAGTTGAAGCACCAAGGGGGCTGTACGTTCGCATTTCTGGCACCTAGAATGTGGATTTCCATCCCCCTGGAAATCAGGTCAAGCACTGATCTTTTGGGATTCAGGAAATCCCTTAAAACTTGGTTGTTCACACCAGCCTATGAATAACTGCTCCGGTTCAGCCTATCCTATTATTAGTGCCAAGAAACTAACTGGTGTACGAACGCTTTACAATACCATTTTAACATACCATAACATAAGAAGGCCATGAAAATCCATGCAGGGTGGCTTTACATGGCCTTGTAGGTGTGACTCTGCAGTATGTGTCGCCGGCCTGTCACAAAAAGTTACATTTTGGCAGTGCAGGGGCCTCGTAAATGAGGCCATATGTTTTTATTGCCTGGCGTCTGATTGGGCAATTCTGGCATGTTCAACAGTGACTCCATTGGCTGATGGGGCTGAGACAGCTGAATAGAGTCTCCACTGACTGATGTCATTCCAAGCCCAAGGTCCATTATCTTGCTTTCTTGGAAGACTTCATGCCCTTGGGCCGGCCTTCTCAGAAGCTGAATCTGGTGTGCTCCCTGCTTGGGGAGTGGCTTTCCTCACTCTACTGCGCAGCCATTAGAGCTGGCCACTCAGGGTTTCAGGCCCACGCTGACTTGGACACAACCTCCGGTCGATTGATGGCTGGATCTTTTCTGGCTACTTCCCCATCACACAGTGTGCTGCACACCAAAAATGTTTTTTTAAATCACACCTTTTCTTCAACTTTCAGACAACGGCATCTGCAGCAGTTGGATGTCGCACAACCAGCGAGCACTGCTTGCAGGGGGAGAAGCTCTTATTCTGTGCTGATGCACAATCCTGATGGAGCAGGCTTCAGGGAGTGTTCATACCTCTGGGATTTAACAGTTGCCATCAGCCCCCACTAGGCTGATATCGTTGAGCACTTCTTCTTACTGTCGGATCAGTCTGACTTGCCTGGATGCAAGAGGTATCCTGCAAAACTACTCCAGAGATGTAAGTGAAATAGGGGATGGCTTGGGGATGAAAACCCCCATAAAACCATCAAAAAGGCTATCCCGGCAACTGAGGAATCAGGAGTTGAGGCCACTGAAATGGGACTACTGGGCAATACGAAGGCTGCGAGGAAGGTCTCTAGGCCTATTAACAGAAGGGGCAACTCAACCCAACCCAATGTCCCTGGAGGTGATTTACCAGGGGAGTATGGTTCATCTTGAGGATACCTGGGCGGATAGCTGCAGAGCCCAAGCTCCTTCCAGGAACCTGCAGGTAGCTATATGGAGGGTGGCAATCACCTGCTTCGAGTTCTCAGGCAAAATGGCAAAGATGGAGAAGTGAGTGGCCACATTGGAAGCTGGAGTGCCAGTGAATAGAAAAGTAGGAGCTGAGCATGCAGCGCCCCTTGTGGACACCCAGTGGAAACCTGAGGAGTTTGATAACAGATTAAAGCGTAACATCTCAGGGTCTTCGGGTTGCAAAGGAGCTGAGAAAGACAATGCCTGACAGTATATCTTTGGTTTATTTAAGAATGCATTCCCAGAACTGACAGGTTGGAACTGGGATCTGGAGATACTGAGGGCACGCAGATTTGCTTATAGGCAGCAACAACATCAGGGGCAAGTTGAGGGAAAACCAAGAGGCATTCTAGTACTCCTTGGTAACTTTTCTAGGAGACAGGCCATATATGGAAAAGCTAGTCTGGATTTAAAGTGGATGGTCGATGGCTGTTTGTTTTTGTGATACCAGACTTGTGCCATACTATAGTTGAAAGACGTTGGACCCTGAGGCAGCTGATACAGCTGTTACAGTGTAAGTGATCACAAGCATTCTGATAAACCCGGGAAAGAAAAGACTCACTTTTTCTTGTCCCAGGTTAAGGATTACTTGAGGTAATATGGAGCTTTAGGCCCTAGGGTCTTTCATGCCAGAGGGCAGGCCTCCCTTCTTAAACTTCAGAAGGGATGTAAATTGATATTTTTTTTTGCAATTCTGGGGTGACTATCAGTTTGTTGTTTTTAGCATGAATAATTCCCTTTTCACACTGGGGATAGCGTTTATTGCTAGTGGATATTGGATGGGTGTTTCCTCAGTGCGTGAGCTTTGTTTCTATGATGCAAGGGCTTAGATGATGATATGCTGACTTACATGGTAATGTGCTACAGAAGAATGGGAATCCTCCTGCCTCTTCTTTTCTTATTTTGTTTCTTGTAAGGAGCAAGGCTTGGGGGGGTACATCTCCATCAGTGCACCAATATTGGCCTAATTGCCCCAGCTTGGAGTCCGGGGTTGAGGATAGGGTGGGGATTTTTGGGGAATGGGATGGGAGGGATAGGAGAGAGGGGGGTCAGGACTTTGGAGAGAATGGGAAACAATGGACCAGGTCACATAGGAGTTAACAGCCTGGAAACAAAGTGAAAGGCAGGGCAAACCATGCCCTGCGGGTGGTCATGACTTTTAAGAAAATGTTTGGAAAACCCAATAGAGTTGTTGAATCTAGGATAATATTAAACCAGGTGAGAAATATCACAAAATAATCTGCATGTGGCCTGAATAATAGATTTAAAATGGGTAGAATGGTACTGGTCCTTAAGGCAATGAAGCCTGATATAGTTTGTCTCCAGGAGACACATGTCCTGTGGGGAAAAATGAAAATACTCACTGAGGTGGGGTATTCTATATTCTGCTGCACAACGCATAGGACAACCTTTAAAGGGGCACCCATTATGGCCAAGAAAGTTGTGAGAGCAGTAGTCAGGAGACATGTTGATAAAATGGGGAGGTGGAACATAGTGGATTTTCCTACTGGCACCGGGAGAGTCAATATGTGTTCAACATATAACCATAATCTGGGTGACTCTGCTGTCTTTATTGAGCTCAGTCTGGAACTCTCAACAGAGCCAGCCACCTCATACTTTGTGAGGATTTTAATTTGCATGTAGCAGTAGGTTGGATAGCTGGGGGGGTAACCCTTATATATCGGATGGTGACTATTGATATTTAGAGCAGTTCAGCAATTATTAAAGATTAAGGGCTGATTGATGTGTGAGATAAGCTAAAAACTACGACCCTGGATATATCTTCCTTTTTTTACCTCACAATAAATTGGGGCGCCTGGTTTACATTTCTGTCTCAGGTGCTGTCGCAGGACAGGTGGGTTTTGAACTCTTGCCCAGGGTATTGTCGAATCATAATCATACATATATATTCCAACCACTCCCGAATTTTCTTTCAGTAATCGGACTCCGACACAGGAATACGCTTACACCATTCAGCTTTAATTTTATTTTCTTCCGCTTGAAGCGCTTCGGCACACCTGCCTTTTTCACAATGGGCAGCCACATAAAATCAGATATTTTTAAACAGAGGATTACAGGTCACATGATCATTTTCAAATGGATAAGGAAAAAAGACTATATGTTTACATGCGTGAAGACACCACATTACAAAAACCACTTAATTAATCCAATAGTAAAAAAACATCACTATAGATTAAAAACACAAAGTTATTTCTACATTTTGAATGCGCTAAAACAAATTGATTTATGTCACAAATTATTCGTATATATTACCAAAGATCGACTTTTACTATTAATGCATAGTTAAAAAATCATGTAGACTTTCAGTTGTTCTCCCTTGATGAAGTCTCAATGAGGTCAATGAGGACACATTATTGTCATAATATCCTTTGATAATTTTTCAAAATCAGCGCATCCAATCAGTATTATAACAATGTTCTCATTTGGTTGTGGTCTCAGAGTTCTTTCACGAAAAAATACCGGGCCAGTACCCTTAACTGGAGTCCAATTTCATCTCATTTTCTGCGAATAAACCAAATATTGTCGTTTTAGTACATGTCTAGAACTATCGCAGAAAGCCAATGTTCAAGTGCAAGTGCTTCACAGTACGTAAGATACCATGTGCAAATTCGCAAATAAGGTGCACCTGTTATACAGTATTGCTGATATTGCAAATAGGTCAAAGAAGTGCCAGTGCATACTTGATAGGTACAGTACATTTACTCATTTGATCTCAAATTCATGCACAAATATCCCTATCTCAATATATATCAGTGAGCAAGGACGTTATGTCCGAAACGCGTCTGATGACTTACACCATAATTAAATAAAATCAAGATCACAACTTTTTGCTGACTGGCTGATTCTTGCAGTTTACGTAATTGTCGATGCGGCGAAGCAGTTTTTCCGACAAGCTGGATTTGCATATATATATATATATATATATATATATATATATATATATATTCCAAACAGAACTCCCAATGCGCCACTTCCAACCTTCAGATCAGCGAAGCGCAAAAACAGGAGACGGACCACGAAATGGATGACAGGTCTTTTAATCCAGATTAAGAAGTTTCATACAGGAAATGCATAACGCGTTTCAGGCTACAAGCCCTTGTTCACATGCATAAGATAGTCTGTCACACTTTTGCTTTTTATAATGCCAGGTGCAAAGTTGGTGCATGCCCCTCCCACACATCATGTGGTCATAAACATGGTAAACACACTATATATTGTGACATATGGAAAACAGACTGGATACATAATACAAATACCAGTATTTACACAGTAAAACATTTTCTGTTAACACAAGTAAATAAATACACATTATTTCCGGATAAATCCATTAGTAACTCTGGTTCCTATAGAATATATCACCACCAAGTACCCATGTATATCATGGGTTGGGCGAACCCTTCTTCAACATATGTCACTAGCATATTTAGTGGTGGGAATAGAGCAGAGAATAGAGACTAAAGTGCTAGAAAAGTGTGCAAACAGTACATGTTCTAAAGTGCAAAACATATCAAATTGATATTATATTTACAAGAGAGGAAGTAAAGTGCATGATCCATGATAAAAATTACCTGCATTTAGAAATGATTAATTCATGCTAACTATACAGATGGACCAGAAGTCACATTCTGTAAGATAAAAGCTTGATAAAAAACATTTCATTTATAAACAGGGTTCATCATAAAAAGTGATAAAATGTGATACTGACAACACCCTGTGTGTAAAACAGTGCTAAAATATACAAATATTATCAAATATTAAGTTAAATACCTATATACAGGAGGGTTGGTACAACAAGGGGATTGGAACCCTGGCTAACAGGGATCCTGACTAGCCAGGGCCATCAAAACAAGTGTAAATTCATAGCTGATAACTTTAAAGACTGGTTCTACAAATCCCTTGGTAACAGGGAACCTGACTACCAAGGGTAACGTAATTCAAAATAATGAACAGGAGAAGCCCCACAGAAGTCAGACAACAATAGACAAAGGCCAGCCTTCAAAAAGGTATGTAAGTCTTCCGTGTTGTTGAGGCCGTGCGGCCACTTGCTATCGAACTCCAGGATCATGTTGGATTCGAGTTGTCTGAGCCTCAGCTCTCTGTTACCGCCTCTTCTCAATTTAGGCACTGCCCCTACAACAAAGTATGTGAGACAGTTAATGTCCTTGTTGTGTTTCATCTCAAAGTGGCGAGCCACTGGATAACTGGGGTCACTATGCAGAATTGCACATAAATGTTGCAGAATCCTAACGTGCACCTGCTGCTTGGTACTGCCAATATAATTCAAGCCACAGGTGCACGTTAGGACATAAATTGCAAATTCTGTCTTACAGGTGTACTGGCCCACGATGTTAACTGCCTTGTCACTGAAAGGGGTAGTATAGTGAGATTTATTAACCCCAAACTTACAGGCGCGGCAACTAGAGCATTTTCGAAAACTACCTGCAGACTGTAACCAATTCGTTTTTTCTTTTAGTTCCGGACATGGTTGATCCAGAACTGCGCCCATATTACGCGCCCTACGAAAGCTTACAGTGGGTTTCTCCGGTAAAAGGGCCCCCAGAACGTTATCAGATAAGATGATAGGCCAGTTCTTGTTAATAATCTGCCTGATCTTACGCTCCTGATTACTGAAAGAGGTGATGAACCTAGGACATGATTCGGATTTCTCTTCTACTGGGGCAATGGGAACCAATGCATCACCAGTGACAGGTAACAGGCTTTCGCGGGTCCTAAGATCGGCTTTAGCCAAAGCTTGGTCAAAGGTTTCCTTAGAATAGCCACGTTCCCTCAATCGTGCTTCTAATTCCAATATGCATTGCCTGAAATCACTCTCTGAGCTACAAATCCTTTTCAGACGGAGAATTTCCCCATAAGGAATGCTATTGATGGTGTGTTGTGGGTGCAGATTTGAGGCGTGTAGGGTAGCATTACCTGCGGTGGGTTTCCTGAATAATGTGGTTTGCAGTTTCATTGAGTTGTCAACATAGACTTTAACGTCTAAAAACTCCACCTGGCTAGCACTGATGTTCGATGTAAATTTAAGATTTAAGGAGTTATTGTTGATTTCCTCAATGAAGGAGATTGCTTCCTCCTTGGTGCCTTGCCACACAATAAAAACATCATCGATGTACCGAAGGTACTTGATCACTTTTTCATTAACCCATACTTTATGTGTCACATTGAGGACCCACTCCTCCCACCAGCCAGCGTGTAAACACGCATAGCTGGGGGAGAAGCAGACCCCCATTGCTACGCCTCTCACCTGTCGCCAAATCTCTTTTCCAAAAGAAAAATAGTTGTTTCTTAGGCACCATTCTATGAGACTCAAAATTGCCTTATTATGTTGATAATAGTATATCGGTCTCTGGTCTAGGAAGTATTTTACTGCATTTAGGCCATCTTCATGTGCTATGCTTGTATATAAATATTCCACATCTAGTGTAATCAGCAACATGTCTTCCTGCCATTCAATTAATTCTATTTTCTTTAGAAAGTCCGTGGTGTCCCGGACATAACTGGGCAGCTTTTTAACAAAGTCCTGGAGGAAGAAATCAATATATTGGCCCACCCTTTCCCCTACACTATTAAGTGCGGATATATTAGGCCTGCCTGGCATGGGTTTGATGTCTTCATGAACTTTTGGTATCAAGTAAAATGCAGGGAGGGTTGGGAACTCATTGTGTAAGAACTTAAACTCATCCCCTGAGATGATTCCTTCCCTGCGCCATTGAGATAGTAATTTGTACAGGCTATCACAAGCTTTACCATAGTCTTTGTTGCTAGATTTAACATAACAGTTAATATCATGTAATTGTCTATAGGCTTCCGTGATATAATCTGTTTTAGGCCATAAAATCAAGTTCCCGCCCTTGTCTGCAGTCTTAATAACCAGGTTAGGGTTAGTGCGAAGTTTTCCTCTTGAGGGCATGATAATTAGCTTGTTGTTGAATAAATACTTGCCTCTTGTTCCTGTTGGTTAATTTGTAGAGAGATTTGATTTCCGTAGTAATGCAGTCGTGAAAAGTATCAATCGCATCCTTTGGCATCAAGGGGACAAAATCTGACTTGCCTTTAAATGGAGTAAGTCCTGCTCCTTGCTGTGTCATATGTATTTTATTCAGTCTTCTTTGAGTGGACAAATCCACGTCTGGCCCCATTGGCTGAGAATTAGTCGCTGCATCCAGATCGTGCATATCAAGCAGAACAGGGACGTCCACTGCTGAAACTTCAGGAGCCCCTAAAGTTACATTTGTAGAGCGGGCATTAGCTCCAGATTTTAGGGATTGCAACGTAAAGAACTTTTTTAATTTTAAATGAGTAAAACACGAACAGCAGCTTGATTTATGTGTAGGTGAGGACGGGGATCCGCTTGTAGATGCCGCTCCATAATGGATCTGCCCGACGCGTGTCCAAGCTCCATATGCTTCTCTTCAGGGGCTTTAACGGAAGCGGTGTGCACAACTGCTAACCAACTTCTCCATTATCCATATGACACACCCACCAATGGGAGGCTCAAATGAGACTGTGTATTATGGGAAGTGTGGTGCGAAAAGCACACAATCAAGTCCTGTATGGACCCCACAAGTGGGCCAGTCCTTGATCCCATGTACAGCTGCTGTTTCACTTCCGTGACCCCCAAGGATGAAGGGGTGGTACATACTCCGCGGCTGGACGGCCGCGTATAAATTGTCGCTCCACGGTTGTCCACCAGATCATTTCCTACGCGGACGATACGCAGCTGGTGGTCTCCATGACTCAGGAAGCCACTCCATCGGCTCCAGGCGGGCTCAGAGAGTGTCTCGAGGAAGTGAAGACCTGGATGTCCCTTTCCTCGTTAAAACTGAATGGGGACAAAACGGAGCTGATGATCCTGGGCTCCCCAGACCCCAGCATTCCCCCCTCCTTATGGCCACCCAGTCTGGGCCCCCCACCTACTCCCAAAAACAGTATCAAAAGCCTTGGAGTTTGGCTTGACAGATCCCTGTCCTTTAACACGCAGTCCACAAAACTCTCGGCCACCTGTTTTGGCATCATGAAAATGCTGAAAAGAATCCTCCCCCTCCTTCCCTGGGAGGCCAAACAAACTGCCATACAAGGCTTAATTCAATCGCGACTCGATTTCAACAACATACTCTATCTTGGTGCCCCCGAATCCACCCTCAGAAGGCTCCAGATAGTTCAAAACTGCGCAGCACGCATTCTATTAGACCTTCCCCGCAGACAGTCAGTGAGAGCAGGCCTGACTACCCTCCACTGGCTACCGGTGCGACAGAGGGTCCTGTTTAAAGCCATGTGCACTGCGCACCAGGCCTTCTGGAACACTGGCCCAAAAATTACCCAAGACTTAATTACCCATTATGTGCCCAACAGAAGCCTCCGCTCCAGTCAAATATTTCTTGCAAAAACACCCAAAATAAAAAGATCTAGATCCGGAGGCAGGACCTTCTCCTTCAACGGTGCTAGAGCCTGGAACGCCCTACCACTGTACCTTAGAGCTAATTCTAACCTCTCAACCTTCCGCAGACAATTAAAGACCCATTTATTTCACTCAATCTAGATAATCTCATCCCTAATTCCCCTCTAAGCCTGTTGTAGGTACTCGGTTCTCTTAGCGCTTGGACGCCTCCGGGCAGCAATTCGCGCTATACAAATGTACATCCTATCCTATCCTTTGAGTAGCACACGAACAGCAGCTTGATTTATGTGTAGGTGAGGACGGGGATCCGCTTGTAGATGCCGCTCCGTAATGGATCTGCCTGACACGTTTCGAAGCTCCACATGCTTCTCTTCAGGGGCTTTAACGGAAGCGGTGTGCGCAACCGCTATCCCACTTTTCCATTTTCCATATGACACACCCACCAATGGGAGGCTCAAATGAGACTGTGGATTATGGGAAGTGTGGTGTGGAAAGCACACAATCAAGTCCTGTATGGACCCCGCAAGTGGGCCCATCCTCGATCCCATGTACGGCTGCTGTTTCACTTCCGTGACCCCCAAGGATGACGGGGTGGTGCATACTCCGCGGCTGGATTATATATATATATATATATATATATATATATATATAGCCTGTTTCATTTTCTCCTTGAACCACCCGACTCACCTGAAGCCCGCACCGCTATCATCTGTCACCCACACCACCATCTCGGGATGCTGACACTAGGCATGCTGGGACTTGGAGTTCTCTTCACTACACATGAACTTTGATTGGTGCGCAGACAGCGCAAGGAGGAGGGGATTAGATGCCTGCGATTATTTCAAAACAGGAGGAGAACATTAGGGATGTGTACTTTGCAGCTGAAAGGCGCTGAAGAAGGCTAGATTGCCGAAATGCATCCGCCTGAGCTGGGAATCTATGAAATAAAGCTGTGTCCAACCTGTTCTCCCCTTGCGGCCTCTTTTCTTTTTCGTGTAAAAAGAAGTTCTTCATATATACATATATATATATATATATATATATATATATATATATATATATATATATATATATATATATATATATATATATATATATATATATATATATATATATATATATATATATATATATATACAGATATATATATATATATATATATATATATATATATATATATATATATATATCCAACAAAACGCCGTCTCAATGAGTTTTAAAAGACAACAAGTCGAGGCCCAAACTGCATTTCAAGTGAAATTTATTCGGCGATCACACCCAACGCGTTTCGCAGCCGCAGCCGCTTGTTCACGAGTGAAGAGTGGTGTTAAACAATAAAGTTATATACAAAAAGGAAAGGAAACATTGTCATGTGACTAAAATAACAAGTGAAACCAGACTCTCACTGTTTCAACATTTCTTCACAATAAACGATACTATTCATTTCCTGTATCATAGTTTGTGCTTTTAAATTCACACGTATGCATTCCGATATTAATTGTAATTTAAAAATCTTCCATCACTACACATTCCGTGACAGTTTGTCAATCGGAACTACTAGTCCCACAATTCATTGTTTGTTACAGGTTGTTGCCTCTTATGAACCACAAAACTCCGTTGCAGTATTGCAAACCACGGGTACTTATAGTTTATAATTTATAATTGCCATTCACATGTGCTTGTCTCATTCTTTTGCACATTTCCACGTTTCACCCGGAATTTCATTTCATTCCATTACCCAACGTAATTCGACCTTGAGCCCCAGTGGGCTTACGCATCATTGTCCCAATTTCTAGGAATTAACATCATTCCTTAATCGAGTATTATATGCCTATTCCGTTACAACATTACACAACACGGGCACTTTATGTTTACAATTCAGCCCCAGTGGGCTTATCTCCTTATAATGCCCGTAAAAACATTAAATCAGGAATTTCTCTCAATTCGTTACCTGATGTATCCAGGTACATAGGTTCCATTGTCCACATTCGAGCCCAAGTGGGCTTGTATATCATTGTCATATAATTTGTACAGGAATTATAACATCATTCTCTAATCGAATTTCAAGCCTTGTTAGTCTCTTTGGGCTTTCACAACAAATTAATTAAGTTCCGCCCCAGGGGGCTAATGTTCAAATGTCTTTTTGTGCAAATTATCTTCATTCACACTACTTGATGGCTTTCATAACGTGTTTTAACATTCAGGAATGCAAAGACCTTGAATAATCTGAAAATGAGAGAGTATACCCATTAAAATCAGTAGTGATATTGATTCACATAAAACCTTACAATTTAATTCATCTGTTTCCATAAATTCATAGTAAACAGCGTTTTTCTTGAAACTGAACAACACTAGCACATTTTTAACCAAGATGGACTGCCAACCCCTCATCTGCATTATGAACTCAGATGTCAAATTTGGACATGCGAATGGGAGCGGGCGAAGGTTCGTTGGATGGATGAATGGATGGATGGATATTGAGTGAAAGGATGTATTTTTGCGAGGTCAGTGGATTTGTGGGTGGAGTGATGATATGGGGTGGTGGGTGGTTATTGGGTGGTTGGGTAAATGTACTTGTGGACATATGGAACAGGGTAGGTTGCTGGATGAATTAATGGATCATTTGGGTGGATGTGTGGTTGGATAGTGGATAGAAGGGCATTTGAACTGCTGGATAGATAGATACTGGTCTAATAAATTGATGGGTGGGTATTGAGTGGATGGAAGATATTGAATGGGCAGATTGGATTGTAAGATGGATGGATGAAGGGATGAATGGATGGACAGACGGGCACATGGACGAATGGATGGAAGAATGGACAGATGGACGGGCAGATTGGTGAATGGATAGATGAATTGGTGGCCCAATGTATGAACTGACAGATGGATGGATGGATGAATGGATGGACAGACATATGTATGGACGGACGGACCGACCGCCCTACCAGGGTCGGCATCTGGATGAATAGATGACATGGGAGGGTGGCTGTATATTAAATATATGGGTTGGTGGGTGGCCGCTGGATCGCTGTTGGGTTGGTTGACAGATAATATTGGAAGGAATGACTGGAGGAAATGATGTATGTGCACGATGGATAGATGACAGGACACATGGATCGAGAAATGCATGGATATTGGGTGGATGGATAGATGGACAGACTGGTTGAAGGGCAGATGATGGATAGATAGATGATAGTAGATGGATGGATCGATGAATGAATGGAGGTGGGTGAAAGGACTGGTCAAGGGATGGATGGATGTTTAGATAAGATGGCTCAAGGATGAATTGTCATTGGATGGATGAATTGATTGATGGACTGCATGTCCTTGAATGTTCTCCGAAGTTACAAACATCCATCTCCCACTTCACATCACAGTCCAGTATGGAGCATATAGAAGCCCCCTAGTCTTGCATTCTGTGCTCTCTTATTAGTCTTTACTACCCCCACAAGATCAGATTGTGTATTGAGCACAGTTCATGAAACCCACTGTGCAATGAGCAGCACGCTCATGAAACAAACGCACCCCACGCATCCTCACCACAGGTTAATCTTCACTTCACGCTCGTTGCTGATCTCTTGGGTGCAGCACTCTGAGCTCAATCTCAACGGTAACACGTTCCTCTTCAAAAATGAACTTCAGAGTGGACTGGGCCCACATAAAATGGCGAACCTTCATTAATCGCTTCATCCGTCTGTGGGTCTTGTGAATAACCTGAAGTCTGTGTCAATGAGGACTGTAGGAGTGAGGGCAGGTGTGTGTGTGTGTGTGGGGGGGGGCGGGGGGCTGGGGGGGCCGGGCAGGGCCAAGCAATGCAGATAAACCGCGGCTCCATTGGAGAGCAGCCAATTTGCGGGAGGCTGGCTTCAGAGGAGCAGTGCCCAACAGAGCAACCTCGAGGTGTGCCAGCCTCCGCTTAAGAACTTCCTAAGGAGCACCTTTGGGAGCACCCCAGGGAGTGTAGGCAATGAGGCAGGAAGAGCTTTAGCCCTGCTGCAGTGCTCCAGTAACTGGCGCAGGCGGGACAGGGCCAAGGAGGGGACCTTCAGGGGGTGCTCAGGGTAGCCTCTCCTTCGAAGCCCAGCCTGATGGATGAGACAGGAGTGAGACTGTCCTGCACCAACCAGGCACGATGATACACCCGGGAAGCAGCCCACGGACCAGTCACACACGGTAATGCCGGGTTTAGATTTACTTGTGCAGAGGTAAGTCCGAAGCTCTAAGCTGGGCAGCGGGGTGTGTTTGTATATGTGGGTCCCTTCACCGGACAGAGATGAGCCAGCCTCCTGCCCCGAGGTCAGATATTTGTGGCAGATTCCAGCACGGCCGGGGTCTATCACTCCTCCTCCCACTGATCTGGTCACTGCCCCCTGTTGTATTTGTCCAGATGCACTCATGGTGACACCTCTCACCAAACAGTGCTGCGTGCATTTCACCAGGCACGTCCTGCGAGGGGTTGTGGGCTCACCACCCAGGTGCTCGATGGCCGGACCTCCAGGGTTTAGAGGTACCCTCCCAGGTTGCCCGGTGCTCTCTCATGGACCACCTTTCCAGAGTGCTCTAGGCCCCCTCAAGGACAACACTGTAAGGCACATGTTCCCCTCCCCACCCACGATCGCCCCTCCACCCCTGATGGGCCACCCTGCTTAGGCTTCCAGATGGCCCTTATGACCTCTCTTCTTTGCATGCCTATTGTTGCTTCTTGCCCCTTCTAGAGGTTTCCTTCCAGGCTGCACTCTGCATATGCTCTTACTGCCTGCCTAGGTGCCCCTTGGGGTGGGCTTACCCCTTTCATGCTGGCAGGTTCTACTTCATGAGGGCACTCTCTGCCCCTCTCATAAGGGCACTCCATGCCCCTTCCAGAAGGACACTCTAAACCCCTCCACGCTCAAGGTTGGCTGACACCTAGCCCTTCACCCAGGCCACCCTCTACCTTCCCTTATCAAAGCATTCTGTCTCACCCCTTCATGGTCAGCCCTGAAGGACCACCCAGTGGCACACACCTTTCATGGATGGGCACCCAACACTGGAAGACACTCGCCGGTACCTGTCTCACATCACCCAGACTAACCTCCAAGTCGCCCGATGCCCAACCACCTGGCTGCCCTCACAGCTGTCCAGCCCTCTCCCAGCACTTCTCAATGCCAGCCGGTATGCAGCCATGCACAGTGGGCATACCACTCGTGTGTCAAAGGCACATACGCAGTTGGGACGCATGCCATGACATCGCATTCCATGCCAATGCATACTAATACTAGGCACATTGCAACAGTAGAGTAGGTTTTTCATAACGGAGGCATAAATATCACTATTCCCACTTAAGTGAGTGCAACCCAGAACTTACCTTTGCACCCCAAACCAGACCGTGAACCCTGGTATTACTTTTTGATGCCCAAACCACCCCTAAATTTTATATTTTACCCCAAAGCACACCCCCAATTTTAATATTTTATCCCAAAACACACCCCAATGTTTTTTTATGTTTTACCTCACCCGGATTTTCATATTTTACCCCAAAACACACCCCAATTTTCATATCCAACATCCAAAACTCATACCCACCTGAAAAAAGTAAATTTTACCCCATTACTAACCTCACAATGTGTTGTAATCGAATGCGATATAAAGGTACCTGCGTTGTCGGAGTTGCGGTGTTAACGATGTACTGCTTGCGTTGTAATGGTTGTCTCCTATGCCAAACGCAACCCATATACTATGCTGTTTGCGTCCGTCTGACCCTGGATCGCGCTCAGCACCAAGTAGCCTTCCTCTTGGACACTCCACCGCTACAACGCCAGCACCGTCCTCGCCATCAACTCTGGACGCCACCTCGTCTGCCAGGACCAATCTCAGCTCCAGACCAGACATCGCCATTACCATCACTGACAGCTGCAGTATCACCCACAAGGAGCACCCCGACAGTCAAGGAGAAGGCATTGCCATCACCTACAGAAGCACACTCCAACTGACCATGCATTCTAATGACCCAAGGGTGACCCTGGACCACCTCCACTCCCAGATCTGGACATGGCCCAAGCACATCTCCTGCAGCACCTTAATGTGCAGGTCCCCTAGGCCATCCCCCCATACTCCAATACCATTGCAGAGCTCGTTGCACCCCAGGGTGTCCCATCCACCAACGACATCCTACTCGAAGTACTCAAGTTCCACATGGGCAACTCAAGTGACCAGAACACCACCCCCTGGGAGTTGAGAAGGGGATTTAGGCTATTTTAGACAAACAGATGCAGAAGACATAAACGCCCACGGGGATTCTTAGGATATTCAAATGTTATTACAAATAATTTTATTCAGCTGATACTTTCCAGCAGCCAGATAGCAATAAAAAATTTCTCAGTACAGTGAATGCGAACACCCTGAGTGATAGAGATAGGGCTTCTTTTGAATAAGCAATCTCCGCGGAGGAGGTGGCGGAGACAGAAAATTCTCTGACCATTTGAAAGGCCACTGGACGAAACAGGATTCGCTTAGCATTTATAGGGGTTTCTTGTCTAAGCTTTTGAATGCCATGACTGCTACTATATGGGCCGGGATGCCCGCCACACCCTCCCAACACCAATTCCCCATGGGAGGAGACAGACACAAGTTTGAGCTTTTGGAAGGCGGGGGGGAGTTACCCCCCCGGCCGTATTTATTAAAATATGAAACAACATTTAAAACTTTAAATTAAAACGTTTCATGAATTATGTACAATTTTACTTCCATTACATTTCGATGAAGACAAGTTCTTTGGCTAACCTTAACAGATCTCTAATACAAAGGTTTCCTAGCCGAGTCTAACATCCTGAAAATGCATAACATTCTAAAATAAAATTGTACATCCTAGCATTAAGGGCCAACGGCAAGGTCTTAACCGGTGTCAGATCCCTACTACCAAATTCCCGCCCTCACGGTGTGAGTGGCGCATGCGCAGAGGACTTTACCCTCGTTGCCAACTGTAACTTCCCTTGTCGTGGGGGCCCCCTTTCACTCGACGCCATCTTAAGGTCGTCCGAGTTCTCGTGCGAGGTATCCGTAAGAAGGACAGCGTGGACTCCCCCCCTTCCCCACACTTTCTTCCGCCGGAGCGGATATCCGGCCCCCGGGAAATTCGTAGGAGGGGCATATAGCCGTCTCCCCGTGGGAGGGGCATATAGCCGTCTCCCCCCCTAGGAGGGGCCTATGGCCGTCTCCCCCTAGGCGACCCATCCGTAGTGGGTGCCGCCTCCCCGTGGGAGGGGCCAATGGCTGCCTCCCCCCGGGCACTCCCATCCGTACTGGGTGGCGCCCCCCCTAGGGACCTTGAAATCACTGCTCACCGATCATGACCTTACCGCTCGACCAAAAAATAAATACGACAGTTGTTTTTACCTACTAAGGAAAGAAAAATTCACCTAATCTGCAACAGCTTGATACTTCGCCAACTTAGATATTACTACAAAAGGGAAAAAAGTCCTATAAACAAGACAATTTATACTATTCGGTACATTCCTCTACTTTCCTACAAAGGGGAAAAAGGCCTACAAACAATTCAATCAAAGGTATACATCCATGATGCAAAAAGTGATTGTATCTTTTTAATACATTCAAATATCACCAACCATTACTTTATTCAAAAACAGTGCAAAAAAGGGGCTGGTGGGTGGGTCAAAATTGCCGCTTGGTCCTTCGAGGGCTCACGAGCGACGAGTGGTGCAGCCTTCAGAGCACAGGAACAAGAGGAAGCCTTGTTGGATTCCCGCTCTATTTATCCTTCTGCGAGAGGGCGGGGGTCCGCCTCAGGTACGCCCATCCGTGCGCGGACTTCCGGACGAGTGTGACAACCCATTCTGGGCGGGAAGGGGGTGCTCCGGCTACGCCGCTTTGGGCATACCAGCCGAAACACGCCCCCCGCCCACAACGGTTTCCCGGGGGGATCGGGGCACCCATCCATACGTTCGGGGGTCCGAGTGGTCTTCCCTTTCCATATGGACCGGGATGCCCGCCACCCCCTCCCAACACCAATTCCCCATGGGAGGAGACAGACACAAGTTTGAGCTTTTGGAAGGCGGGGGGAGTTACCCCCCCCCGGCCTTATTTATTAAAATATGAAACAAAATTTAAAACTTTAAATTAAATCATTTCATGAATTATGTACAATTTTACTTCCATTACATTTCGATGAAGACAAGTTCTTTAGCTAACCTTAACAGATCTCTAATACAAAGGTTTCCTAGCCGAGTCTAACATCCTGAAAATGCATAACATTCTAAAATAAAATTGTACATCCTAGCATTAAGGGCCAACGGCAAGGTCTTAACCGGTGTCAGATCCCTACTACCAAATTCCCGCCCTCACGGTGTGAGTGGCGCATGCGCAGAGGACTTTACCCTCGTTGCCAACTGTAACTTCCCTTGTCGTGGGGGCCCCCTTTCACTCGACGCCATCTTAAGGTCGTCCGATTTCTCGTGCGAGGTATCCGTAAGAAGGACAGTGTGGACTCCCCCCCTTCCCCACACTCTCTTCCGCCGGACGGGTATATCCAGCCCCCGGGAAATTCGTAGGAGGGGCATATAGCCGTCTCCCCCTGGGAGGGGCATATAGCCGTCTCCCCCTGGGAGGGGCATATAGCCGTCTCCCCCCTGGGAGGGGCCTATGGCCGTCTCCCCCTAGGCAACCCATCCGTAGTGGGTGCCGCCTCCCCGTGGGAGGGGCCAATGGCCACCTCCCCCCGGGCGATCCCATCCGTACTGGGTGGCACCCCCCCTAGGGACCTTGAAATCACTGCTCACCGATCATGACCTTACCGCCAGAGGCCGGATAGTTGACCGACTATCCGGCCCCCCACACCTCCTAAAGGTCATGTCTCCTTAATCCCGCTAGCCATGCTATGAAGTCTCCTATGAGTAAATCATTCCCCGCCCTGGAAAGGTGAACCCCATCATTCAAGTAACAGTGATCGCCCCGAATACACCCATGGGGAATGCTTTGCAAATGCGCGGAGCGAAACAACTTCTCAATCTTGTTGTTGACCCTCTTTACTGAGTGGTTCAACGCCGATGCAGAGAAACCCCCCCTGCCAGATTCTCCTGGGAATCATGTGGGAACAGGCAAGCGTACACCCCGGGAGCCTCCTAGACAACCAGCTGACTGCCGACAATATGTGTTCCACTAACACCCGTCTTCCCAGTCTTACCAAGTCATTGCCTCCCAGGTGCACTATGATTACAGATGGCGGTGACGTTTGCCGCCCTAAGAGTCCCTCCACAAAGGTTTGAAATTGGTCAAATCAGAGGCCTCCCTTCCCATGGAAGGTCACTCTAAACCCGTATTCCCCAGATGCGTGAGTCGCGTCACCTGCCATGAATATGTCCCCGGCGCGCCTCACGTATGAGTGGCCCACGACCCATACCACTTGATCTCCAGTCGGTGATCCTTGACCGCTGGTCCTCTGGTGTTGGGTCGATCCCAAATTCTGCCCCGCGTCACAGGCTTGCGAAACTGTAATCCAAACAAAAGACAACAAGCGTGAGTGCATTTCATCAGTCTTTTACAACATGTGCAGTCGCATGAGGTCAAGAAGGAACCCGTCGGGTCCCGTATCCCATGGCGCTGTGCCATGAATGATATTGCTGCCCTATGTCTATTGGCAGTTGCCGCCGATCGGCCTTCCTTATGAAGTGCCACCAGGAACCCTAGGAAGGATTCTTCCCGTCCCCAGCTATGCCTCCCCACCGGCCCTAAAAATGTGCAGTATGAACGAAACGCTCCCTCATAAGCTTTCCTCGTCCTGGGCGCTAGGCTGGCTGCCACGAGGTCTTGTAATCCGGGGCACCGATCTGCCATAGTGCTTCGGGGAACGGTGCCGGCCCTAGCTCCGCTGTGGGTAGATAACCCCTGAAAGCCTGCATGTGTGAACGAGAGAGTGCATCAGCTGCATTATTCATTACACCCGGCACATGTTTTGCCCTGAATTGTACATTCAATCTCATGCATTGCAATACAATTTCTTTCAACAGTCGCAAGATCCACTTGCAGCGTGCTGCCTGGTGATTAATGCACTCGACCACCGTCATGTTGTCTGACCAAAACACCACTGAGCGGTCCCTAAAGTCTTCCGGCCAAGCCAACAGAGCCACCCAAATGGGAAATAGCTCCAAGAACCCAATGTTACCTGTTTGGCCACTGGAGTGCCACCATGTTGGCCACACTTGCGCCGACCATCGGTTACCAAAGATCGCGCCAAATCCCACACTCCCAGCTGAGTCGGTCCACAAGCCCAGTTCGTCAGACGATGCTGGGGGTTTGTTCCACGCCACCCAACCGTTGAAGTCCGCCAGGAATGCCAACCAAATGTGCATGTCCTGGCAAATCTCTGCCGACAGTCTTGTGCGGTGGTGTCCTTCTTTGAGGCCTACCATAGCTTGTGCAATGGAACGTGAGAAGGGGCGAGCCATCGGTATCACCTTTAGGGCAAAATTAAGCTGGCCCACTGCCTGTTGCAACTGGTGTAGGGTCACCTTGTCCTTACTGAGACATTGTATTAAGGAAGCCCAGAACTTGTCCACCTTCTCAATTGGCAGACGGAAACACCCCTCCACCGAGTCGAGCTCAATTCCCAGAAAATCGAGGGAAGTTGATGGCCCCACCGTCTTACCTGGCGCCAAAGGGACCCCAAACTCCCGCATGAGTGTGCAGAAGTCCTGCAGTCTTTGTGCACAGTGTCTGCCGGACCTAGAAAAAGGAAGGCATCTAAATAGTGCATCACCTGTCTATGCCCAGTGGCCTCGGTGAACGCCCATTCCAAAAAAGAACTGAACATTTCAAAATAGGCACATGAAATTGAACAACCCATGGGCATACATTTATCCATGTAATACTTTCCTTGGAACGTGAATCCCAGCAAGCGCTGGTCCCGAGGGTGTACCGGGAGCAACCTAAATGCCGATTTGATGTCTGATTTCGCCATCAATGCACCGGGGCCCAGGCGATTCAGTAGATCGACGGCATCGTCGAACGATGCGTATCGAACTGAGCATACCTCAGGGTCAATAGCTTTATTCACCGAGGCCCCTTCGGGGCCGACAGATTGTGAATGAGTCTATACTCCCCCGGGTCCTTCTTCGGGACCACTCCTAACGATGAACACACAAATTCCGCAACTGGCGGGCATGCAAAGGGCCCCGCTACCCGTCCCAAGCTGACCTCTTTTGCTATTTTCTTGGCGGCCACCGCCGAGTTCTGTTGAATAGATAGTTGGTTCTTACAGGAGGGGCTCCCCCGAAAATTTCCCGCCGGGATTTCGAAGCCATACAGAAAGCCGTTCCTCAGAATCCCGGCGGATACATGATCCGGGTATCGGTTCAGCCAGGGGGTCAAAGCCAAGATATCGATGGGTGAAGATTTTTGCTTCAAAGGCACCACTTTAATCCTGCTTGGATCCCCCCTTTCCTCCCGCTCCATTGGACTTAGATCTACAGCTAAGTTCTGGGTGTGAGGAATTCCCACAGCCCGAACAAGCATGCCGGAATCTACATGTTCCTTGAGGCCTGTTACAGGTTCCCTTGTTGAAACCCCAACAAACCCCACGCTTGCCTCCATTCCCGCCGGACTTGGGATGTGATTCCCCCCCCGGCGTTCGCCCGAAAGGGTTGTGCTGGTCTCTGCTGGAATGTCCCCGACCCGCTCCTGCTTGGCACCGACGTACCTGCAGGTCCCGGCAACAGCTGATTATGCCATGACACTGTGTCCAGACAATCCCATGTTAGAGCCTCGTTAAACTCTTTTGCTTTTCTAAAGTTAACGTCATAACCCTTCCATTCATTTCCCCCATACATTGCATAGAAATTCATGATCCTGTTCTGGTAACATGATAAATCGGGCAAAACTTCAGGTCTACGCTCCCCCATTACTGCCGTAAAGATAGAAAAGGCCTTGACCCAGTTCACCATGGTTTCATCGACCCTAAATTCCGCCATCTTGGCCCGCCATACGCTGGGGTGCCACAAATCTTTCTGGGTCTTTGCATATTCCACCTCACGATGGTCAGTCAACAGTGAAAACATATTAATGTATTTGTCCCCCCATATCATTTCCTTCATGGCCGCCGGAATGTGCTGAGACAAACGTTCCCGCCTCGAAGGTACTGAACTCTCCCCCACCAATGGCAATGGTCTCTTACCGGGTTCAGCCGCCGTGTCCGTTGTCTTCGCTCGACCATCCGTTGTGACCCCCGTTGCTACCTGTGGGGGAATACAAGGTACATTCGCTGTCCCGGCCTCCCTTGACTGCCGCAACTGCTCGATGATTAGTCTGGCTTCCTCAGCCGGATCCCCCACAGCCACTGATCCCCCTGTTTTCTTCTTTAGCCAAGGTAATACTGCAGCTAACTGATGGGCCAGTTCTGGGGGCATCTGATCATCCTCAACTGGTGTTATCACTACGGGGATTGGTAAACCCACGTCCGGGCCTGGTACCGGGCTATCCACCGGCGCGACTGGGTTAATGGGGCCCGGGCTCGCTGGGGGCACCTCTGGGGCTGGGACCTCCCTGGAACCCGCCCTTCTCTTATTCCTCTTACCCTTACCCTCTGGGGCGACATCCGGCAAGGCCGGCCCTATTACCTTTTTAGGCCGCCCGAGAGGTTGTTCTGGGCTGCAATCTGCTTCTTAACATCCGCTAAGCCCCTACCGATCGCATCCACTTTACCCATTTTCCGGTCCATCACCGCTACTCGGTTCACCAAGGTGCGTAGCATCTTCTCCATTTCGGAGCTCTTTCCCGCCTTCTTGCCAGACATGCCTTCGGTTACTCCGTCCGACTTGATCCACACGGTACTAGATCGTCCACACGCCTGACACTGAAAGAGAAACAACAAAGATTACAAGTTCTCAAAATTGCCGCTTGTTCCTTCGAGGGCTCACGAGCGACGAGTGGTGCAGCCTTCAGAGCACAGGAACAAGAGGAAGCCTTGTTGGATTCCCGCTCTATTTATCCTTCTGCGGGAGGGCGGGGGTCCGCCTCAGGTACGCCCATCCGTGCGCGGACTTCCGGATGAGTGTCTAGGACAACCCCTTCTGGGCGGGAAGGGCGTGCTCCGGCTACGCCGCTTTGGGCATACCAGACGAAACACGCCCCCCGCTCACACCGGTTTCCCGGGGGGATCGGGGCACCCATCCATATGTTCGGGGGGACCGAGTGGTCTTCCCTTTCCATGTGCTCAGATGGAAGGAGAGGTCTCCACTTCACAGGAAGACACAAATATTATCATATTTAGGAACAAAGGCAAAACCCTTTAAATTCGGGTTTGTATAGGCCCACATCTTTGGTAAATGCAGATGGTAAGGTCTATGCAAAGATATTGGCTATATGGCTGAGGAAGGTAATAGCTCAGCTAGTTGTACCCCAAGAGCATGGTTTTTCCCAGGACGGGGAGCAACTAGACATGTGTGCAGAGTGATTACCCTCTTCGATATTGCTGAAGTTAAGTCCTTTGACCGAGTCTCTTGGGGGTATTTATGGGAAATTTTAAATTGGAAGAGACTTGGCCCAAGCTGCATTAATCCCATCAGAGTATTATAAGGAGCCCCTAAGACCAGCCTTCAGATTATGGGGAAGGCATGGGAGCAGATTTTTATTAGTAGGGGAGCAAGACAGGATTTTTGCATTGTATGTACACCCTTTTATCGAACATTGGAAAACAATCGTAGGATCCAGCATGTCTCGATGAGGCATACGGACTATAAAGTATTGGTACTGATGACATATCATTAGTGACTCCTGAGCCCTCTAATACTTTGATGGCTATTGAAAATGATGCCAGTAACCTCGGGCCATAGCAAGAAATCACTGTAACGAGGGCAAGCTCAAGGTTGTCTTCACTGAAGTACTCAGCTCAAGGTATCAACAGTGGTTGAAGAATGCAACCTATTTAATAGTGAACATTACAGCCACCCTTTGGAAATTGTTGGAGTTTAATTTAGCACCACTGATCATGAAAATCAAACAGGATCTAGTCTGAATTTATATAATCTGCATGTATTGCTGGTGGGGCGGTGCAATGTTTTAAAAATGCTTGTCCTCCTGAAAGAGTTTTAAATGTTTAGAGCCATCTGTCTGTAGATTATTAAGAGCTGACTAACCAAACAAAAAAGCTTGTGTTTTCGTTTTTTATGGCAGTTTAAGAAGATCATCAAGGTTTATGATTCTCGCCAGAAGTCAGGGGGGCAGCCCTGAGTTTCATTCTGTATCACTGGTCCGCCGTGGTGCAGCATCTAGGGACTTTGATCACGGGTAGCATGCCTGAAATAAACCTGCTGAGGGACCATCTAAATATCAGCTTACATTGACCTCTGAAGTCAAGATTTGCTTCTTCAGAAATTTGGAAAGGAGTTATTATAAAAAAAAACTGGTTTAAGACAGTGGATGCTGTAGTCAAAGCTTGGTGGCAGGTTAGGAGGGAAATCAATGTTACCAATTTAAATGGTTATACACCTTTGTGGGTATCTCCTGGCCTGCAAGGTTTTTTTCATGATGGAAAAGACTCAAAGCTTAAGATGAATGACATCTCAAGGATAGGAGACCTTTACAATGGTGGTAAAAGTTTCTCTTTTGTGAGATACAGAAGAGGTTTGGTGTGACAACAGAGAAGGTATTAAAGTATTTACAGATCTGTAACTTTTTGAACAAAATGGATAGGCATCAAATCTCTCTTATCAAATATCCAGTTATCTAAGCGATGGAGTGGGGAAGCCGATTCGGGCAAATGTATGAATTATTTGTACAGGGCCTTCAAGACGAGAAAGATAAAAGTGGAGTAGGGCTAGGGGTGGAAGTGCAACTAATTGAGCACTCTCTAGGGATCTGCAGGGAGACTCTTTTGACTGCAGGATTGAAAAATCAGCATTTTGAAACCGTTTTTGACTTGCACTATACACCCGATAAGCTCTGTAAATGGGGTAAAAGGGAGGACACCATATCCTGAACAAGCAGAGATTGTTCATATGTTCAGTACATGTCACTGTTTGTCTATTTATCTGCGGGAGACAGAGAAATTCATAGGCACTATTCTTCAGAAACAGATCAGGGTCACCACACCAGTAATACTGCTAGTGGTAAGTAAGGATCATGGGTTCTCCAAAGGTGAAATGTATTTGATTTTTGTGGCTATTTATTTATTTATGGTTTTTGTAGAGCGCGACACTCATCCCGAGGGATATCACGGCGCTTATACCAAGTGAACGCTACTGAAGACTTAGGCAATAGGACCTACCGATGAATAGGAAAGAGGTGGGTCTTCAGCTTTTTCCGAAACAAGAGATAATTTGTGGTGTGTCTGAGGTCATCCGGAAGCTCATTCCACCTCCTGGCTGCCAGATAAGAGAAGCAGCGGCCACCTGTTCTAACTTTATAAATGCGTTTCATCCTGGCTAATGCTGATTGAACTGATCGTAGGTTCCTAGTGGGGACGTAAAATGCAATCTTCCCTGAGAGAATGGTGGGGCCCGTCCTATGCAGGACCCTATGTGCATGGAAAAGTAGTTTGAAGGCAGCCCTCTGACGCATTGGAAGCCAATGAAGTGCATTCAGACATTCCGATGCCGAGTCTAGCCTGCCCTTGTCGCAAATACGTCTCATGGCCGAGTTCCGCAGTACCTGTAGTCGAGAGAATAGATGTTCATTCATCCCCACAAATAGCGCATTGCCGTAGTCCAGGCGGCTAACCAATTGGGCCTGTGTTACTGAACGTCTACAGTCCAGGGGTATCCAGGGAAAAAGCATGGCTAACAGTTTCAAAGTGGCAAAGCCCTTGCCATAGAGGGATCGCACATGATCTTTCATGGATAAATCATCGTCCATGATAATCCCCAAGTTCCTCGCATGTTGTTTAGGGATAGGGGCTGAACCCAACGAGGCCGACCACCATAAGATGTCCCACACTCGCTTGGTACCACCGAATAAAAGGATCTCGGACTTCCCCACATTCAGTTTTAAACAGTGGGCATGCATCCATTGGCCCATTTCTGAAAGGCAGCCATGAAGTTTGGTTTTGGTAATATCCGGCTTCTCATTCAGGGCCACCGTCAACTGCGTGTCATCCGCATATGAGCAAATGCTGATACCCCACTTCCTTCCAATGTCAGCTAAAGATGACATATATACATTGAAAAGAGTGGGGCTCAGTGAGGCGCCCTGGGGTACTCCGCAGTCGATGGGAGTAGGCCTAGATTGGAACTGACCCATATGGACCGCCTGGGTGCAATTACTCAAAAAAGAGTAAAGCCATTTCAAGGCGTTGGATTCAAGGCTATGATGGTGGCCCGCATATGTATAGCTTCAGGGTGGATCAGCTCTGATCCTCCTACTTTCACTGAGTGGAGATCACGCTTTTTGGCAATGTGCATAATGGAGAACGGCCTATAGGAGTGTAAGGGCCTGAAGGCATGGGCGGTGTGACTTTACTTGGTCCCCAGTATCTGAGTGGATTGGGAGTTTCAAATAAGGGACTTATAGCGGCTCTGGAATTTGTAATAAAAAGGCAGGCGGTATAGCAGTGCTTCTGAGCAGAAGGGGATCCTAATCCTCCTGTGGTAACTTTGATGACACGCGCAGGCACTTTAAATCTGGAACTTACTTCTGAATTGTGTTTTTTAATTATATAGAATTGTATTCACTGTTCACTATATTTGATTCATCTTAATTTTTTGCATGGCTGTCTGTGTTAACTCTGCTGCTAAGGCTACAAGAAGTTGAATTTGCTATATCATTGCACTCTAGAGAAGAAAATCTCAATGCTGCTCTTTTGTATTGGTCTCTGTCTTTTAGGCTGCCAAGATCACTTAATCTGGAGTCTATCGTACTAATGCACTTTAATCAACAAAGATTACGATCGCAGTGCGTGTATCGTCTTTATGAGCGATATGATTATTTTTGCTTATCATACTGCTATAATCAATTGACCTTTAATTTATTACGTCATGGCACTTTGATGGATGGGATTTCAAGTTTGCCATTTCTTTTGCACTGCTTCTGTGAATATCCTGCTGTTATTATTAATCAGTGGAATTTCACTCTGTATGGTTCACTCAGGTTTTGTAAATATGCCTGCAAACCCCCAAGACACAGTTGTCATAGAACATCATCGAAGCTGAGACAGTGTTCCAGTATGAAGGAGAAATGGAGATTTCAAAAATCCAACATTAGTTTCACAATCCACACAAACAAATCTCACTCTCCCAATCTAGTCATTAACCCTCCTGGATTCTGAAAGCAGTGGTGGGAGAGGCAGAGGCTGCTGAAGAGGTTGAAAGAGAAAGGACATTCTTGAAAGAGTTCACAGGATATGAGGGACTTCTTTGAAATGGCGCTGCAGAAAAGGTTCCAAGATGCACCATAAGCACACACGTTCTGAGAAGATGGCTCATTAACCAGCTTGAAGATAGCCTCAGCTGGAGAGTCAAAGTTATAGGTGAAGAGAGTAGAGACCAAGCAGAGCTTCATTTTCATCAATAGAAAGAAAAGCTCTGCAAATGCCCCCAACGTGTCTTCATAGACTACAGGGTCTTTAAATCCTACCGTAGATACTTGAATCCCATGGTAGATATTTGAATCCTGGAAACCTCAAGCCCTTGAGTAGATCCTCAAATACTGATGTAGCCTCCCACTTAACAGTTTTTGGAGTGCCAGCATGAGGACAGAATTGGCTGAGCTGGTGATGGGGTGTCACACCTGGGCACCACACATGTGGCAGGGACAATCCTGAACAGCATGATCTCTGTCATGCCAGCGCAGAAAACACCCTGAGTAGTAATTCCCTGAGCAAGGAATGGAGGTGGCAGCCAATATTGGCCAAGACCAGAGGAGGATGGGAGTGGAGATGAACCATCACACTGAGGATAGATAAACTACTAGGAATAGCAACCATTCACAATAGCATGTCACAGTCAGAGAAAGGATAAATAACCTCAGCATAATGTAGGGACTAGATTTCAGCATTATGTATTAATCATACATTTTTCCACATTAACTCAATACCTTGCCAGTGCAGGGAGGTGAAAATCTTGTCCTCCACCTGACGCGTGGAATCCCTCTGTGAGCACTAACGGGATTTCTTTTTTACATTTTCAATTCAAGCATCAAAGGGAGAGCTTTACTGCATCCCGAGCTGTATATATTTTTGGGTTACTGCGATATACAGCACACCATATGTGCAGATGCCACCGCTTGTGAACGTGAAAGGAGCCAAAAGCTTTAAGCTCCAGCAGCTTTCATTATGTTTGGTGTTTGAGGGCTCATCTAAGCTCCCACTGAACACTGCTCATAACACAATAGGGCATGACTTCAAGGGGGAGCCATTCCGAGGATGGACAAATGCTCCTCCCACCATAGGGCAGTAGTCTATCGATCCTTCTGAGAAGGACACATTAGGGTATTAGCCCCAACCTATGCAATGGAGTGCAAAAGGTCCAATATACACCAGTTTTATTTTATTTTATTTGGTTTAAAAATCAAGTGGGGACTGTTCATTGGTAGCATTCGGCTGTCGTCCCACCCCAGTCTTTCACCAGTCTTTCTGACCCCTGGCAATTGTTTTTCCTCTGAAGGAGTGGAAGGGAGAAAGCACATTAGGCACTGGGAATTAATGTTTATATATTTTCTTTTCTGCCAGCATTTTTACTGACCTTTTCTTTTCAGCCCGCATATGTGTAGACCTTGTTTTCTTTTGTGGCCTTATTTGAGTTGACCTTATTTTCATCTGTGCCCACATTTGTTCAGTATACTTTGAAACCCTCATCATTAAAAACATTTCTATTCATCTTTTCTCCCAGTGCCTATTTCATCGCCATTTCCCGTGCGGCTTCCCTACCCCCTGCCGTTAAACAGTCTAAATATTGACTTTTTGTTTTTCGACCTACAAGAATATAGAGTTCAAAATATCAGATGGAAAGAATATCGAAATCAAGAATATCGACGACCAGAATATCGACCTGAAGGTAAGAAATATCATTTATGTTACTATCAAAGTTAGTAATATCGATAATAAAAATATTGATGTTACTAATATCAATATTAGTGGTATGTATTTTAATATGTATTTTATATGTATGTTTTTATAATTTTTGTTAATTATGTTACTAGTTGTAAAATATATGTATTACATTTTTAGAAGTTAGTAATAATTTATTCAAGTAAATTATGCTGTTTAGTACCACAGCGGATTGTGAGTTTATAGGAGAATAGGGTGGGAAGTAATTTAATTATAGTAAATTAATTAAATATTTTTTAGGAATTATTAAATATTTTTAAATACATTTTGCGTTTTAGTTCCTGTTGCAGGATGTGGGTTCATAGGGGCATAGGGTGGGAAGTCATTAAATTGTAATTAAGTAAATATTCATTTTTTATTTTTTGGCCTTGATAATTATTTTTATATTAAATAATTATTAATTGGTAATTAATTTTTATTAGGTGATTATTTGCTAATTATTTTATGTGTATTAATTTATTATTGAAGTGTGTTGTGAGGTTATAGGGTAATAGGGTGGGAAGTAATGTAATTATAATAAAAATATCATTTAGTTCAGTGTTGAGTATTGATAACTTATTGTTAATTTATGATTATTTGGTAATACATTTTTTATAATTAACATATTTTCAAATTAATGTATTATTCATTAATTATTAATTTGTAATCACAATTGATTATTTATAATTTATTGGTATTTATCAATACTTTTTTTGCTAAACGTTTTTTTAGCAATTATTGTTTTTGGGTATTGAAATGTTTTATTTTTTATTTTATTATTATTTGGTAATACATTTTTAATAATTATTATTTAATTGTATTTAATTTAATTGTTTTTAATTATTAATTGGTAACTATTTGTAAATAATTATTTATTGGAATTGTTAATTAATTTGATGCAAATTAATATTTCTTTTATTTTTTATAAAACAACTATTTTGATTATTAGTAAGTTATTTTGACCCCTACGCTATCCAACACTTTCCCTACTGTTGCACCCTCTGGAATTGGAATAGTGATTTTAACCCCTACGCTATCCAACACTTTCCCTACAGTTGCACCTTCTGGAGTTGAAATAATAATTGTAACCCCTACGCTATCCAACACTTTTCCTACTGTTGCATACTCTGGAATTGGAATACTAATTTTAACCCCTACGCTATCCAACACTTTCCCTACTGTTGCACTCTCTGGGGTGGGAATAGTCATTTTTACCCCTACGCTATACAACACTTTCCCTACTGTTGCAGTCACTGGAGTTGGAATAGTAATTTTAACCCCTACGCTATCCAGCGTTTTCCCTACTTTTGCACCCTCTGGAGTTGGAATAGTTATTTTAACCCCTATGCTATCCAACACTTTCCCTACTGTGGCACCCTCTTTAGTTGGAATAGTAATCTTTATCCCTACGCTATCCAACACTTTCCCTACTGTTGGACTCTCTGGAGTTGGAATAGTAATTTTTACCCTTACGCTATCCAATATTTACTGTTTTAGTTAATGTAGTGTATAATTTATTTTAATCTTTTTTAAATAATTTGTTATATATAGTTTTGATATTTTTATTTATAATAATGCTGTATGTTTACATATGTAAGATATGAGATCTCGGAGCACACAGAGATTATATAAAGTTGCCAAATATGTGAGTCCAAAATTCCACTCCAAAGTAAAGCTGCTTGCAAAAGAAATCTTTTATTCCACAGAAATCCAATCATTGTGCC
The DNA here is from genome assembly GCF_964263255.1 of Lissotriton vulgaris. Classification (NCBI taxonomy): domain Eukaryota; kingdom Metazoa; phylum Chordata; class Amphibia; order Caudata; family Salamandridae; genus Lissotriton; species Lissotriton vulgaris. The sequence goes on along the minus strand of NC_141695.1, from coordinate 147,602,357 downwards.
AACGCGTTTCGCCTAGGTTAGAAAAACCTACGGCTTCGTCAAGGCTGCACAATGTCAAGATCATTATAGAGGTCTCGTCTGTGTTCCCCTTCTGATTTGTGCACTATTCAATTTAGCGAGAGATTATTTCGAAGTGCGCTGTGTTGCCTAGGCTATTCGGCCATAAATAAAGGGATAGCACGCCTCCGGAGTATTGATATGGTAGAAATAACGTAGAGTGGCGTAAAGAGACGTATTTATGTCATCAGCCAGAGTGGTAGTAGGACTTATTTATCCAGTCCAAAATCGTAATTTCCCTCAAAATCCAGTCTGTCCTCTTTTCGTGGCGTCCTGCCCGTGTACAGGCATGCCAGGGCCTGATTCTGATGCGGTTAGGAAGGCCTCCTAATGGCATTTGCTCCTTCCAAATAGGATCGGGAGCGACCCAGTGCCCAATTATCATGTGGTTAGGAACATGTGCTCCCATTGAAGTCAATGGGAGTCCAACCAAATCATATCTGGAAGCATCCGGATGCATCGTACTTGGTCGGTCGGACTCTCCCGATCCGAGTGTGTCGGAAACCATTTCCAACTCGATTCGGTTGGGAAGCATTTCAAACCCGCATCAGAATCAGCCCCATAATGTAAAATTTGTTTTTTGGTTTAGTCAGAAGCTTGGTCTCATAACACAGAAACAACTATATAAATAGATTATATTCCGACAAGACACAGTTCCCAAATCAATAAAGAATTTTTGACATAATTAGTCAATGTGCACAGTAAATGAAAGGAGGGGACTGAATCAGAGCGCCAACGTGCGTTTCGGTGGAACCCTTTATCCTTTTTGGGTATCACCTTGGTAAAGGCTCAGTTTACGCTTTCTCCTACCACTCTTATAACCTGTTTTTAACCTGGTGCATATCATATGTTACTCGGGGGAATTTGGTGGGAACGCTAACACTTTGAATGTATTTTATGTTGGCTGAAATCTTTTAAAAATTGAAATTTCGGGGAGTACTGGTGGGGAATGTTTTTTACATGAATAATTTCTGCTGCATTACTTTTAATTAACTGGAGTGTGTTATACTCCCTATTCTTCTGCATTCTTGCACTGTCCTGAGGCATTTTCTGTCCAGCGTTGCACGCTGCACGCCCCATCTGCCAAACACGACTTAACGGGCTGTGCTGGGGCGAGCAGTGCTTGGTAAGGGCTCAGTTTACACTCTCTCCTACTGCTCTTATAACATGTTTTTAACTTGGTGTGTAGCATATGTTACTCTGGGGAGTTTGGTGGGAACGCTAACACTTTGAATGTGTTTTATGTTGGCTGAAATCTTTAAAAAATTTATTTTTCAGGGAGTACTGGCGGGGAATGTTTTTTACATGAATAATTTCTGCTGCATTGCTTTTAATTAACTGTAGTGTGCTATACTCCCTATTCTTCTGCATTTTTGCACTTTCCCATCCAGCGTCCATCTTGGATGTGCCTTGCACCTTTTGCAGGCAGCATTGTAGCAGCTGCACTCCCCATCAGCCAAACACTACTTAATGGTCTTTCCTCGGACGTGCAGCGTACACGCGCAGCGGGCGCACCTACGACAAGCCCGTCTGCGCCCATCCGCGCCAAGTCAGCGTCCAGGGCCAGAAACGCTGTCCGTGGTGGGTTGACAAGCGGTAAGAAAATCTATTTAAACAGTGAGTACCTAATAAATTGTAGACCTCCACCATGCCCCTCACATTGCAGCTACTCGCCGCTCTCAAATGTGATTTTTATTTGACCTGATTGCGGCTTTATGCCTATACGCTAGCCTTTCTTGAGCACCATGTCTAAAAAATCACCTAAACCACTGCCTATCAAAGCTGCCTTGATTAATGCCAGATCAATGAGGAAGCATTATGTGAATATTTTTGATCTGGTCTCTGATCACTCATTAGATTTTCTTTTTATTAATGAAACTTAGTTAGACCTATCATCCAACCCCATTGTTACGCTGGCTACCCATGCTGGCTACCCATGCTGGCTACAAATTACATTGTGCTGACCGCCCAGTAGGCAAGGAAGGTGGCCTTGCTAATATGCATAGAGCTAATCGGGCTCTTCATAGCGAAATCTGAAGGCTCTGGTGTGAGTGTGAAGCCTTGGATTTTAGTGTGAAGCTTTCAGCCCACTTCATGTGGGGTGGGTCGCTTATTTACCGTTCTCCAGGTATGCAGAGTGTCTTTCTTAAATCATGTGGAGGCATTATGGCTGAACGAGCATTGCGATTCTCACATTATTTGATTCTTGGGGATGTAAATATTCATTTGGATCAACAGGAGTCGCGTAAGTCTGCGGCTTTCCTTGACTTCCTGCAATCAGTCAAACTAAGCCAATGGGTCACATATCTGACTCATCAAGGGTGTAATACATTAGACCCCATCTGCTCGAATTTCTCAATTCAGGTCAATAAACCCTTGCCTGTCTCTTGGACGGACCATTTCCCCATCTTTTTTTCCAGGGAAACCTTGCGGCCAGCTCAGTCGGCTGCCTGTCTATTAGCTCCTTGACTGCCTCCAGGACATCCCCCAAGACAATCTGGAGGTGTATGTGAATAGGTTTAAAACTTGTATCTCGGACTCAGTGTCCGCTCTTGCCACTCCCTGTAGGCCTAAGTTGGCAAGAGACTCGCCCTCCAAACCATGGTTCACCCATGAGTTGAAAGACCTTAAACATGAATGCGAGGTTTTGGAGATGGCGTGGTGTTCCATTGGCTATGGTCTCGTATCCAAACTTGCACTTAGGGCCAAACAAAAAATGTATTACGCTGCCATTGCAGCCGCTGAAAGCCACTATTATGCCTCACATAATGCTCTGGCTAATAATAATTTGAAGGAAATCTTCACCATTGTTCAAAATTGTATGTCCCCTAGCGCACTGGTGCGAGCAATGCCAGTATAAAACTTCTGGTGCAACACTCTCTTCAAGTTTTTTGTGGATAACATTTGCAGCATCCAAGCTACCTTCTCTGCCCCTGTTGGACGGCTTACAGCTTCCTTGTCTGGCCATCTGACGGCTGGTATGTCTAATACGGAGGGGAAGTGTGGCTCAATGATTAGAGTGGCAGACCCTGAAGCAGAGGTCTAGCCCGGGACCAGGGTTCAATTCCCCACCTCGGCGGGTCTTGGGCTCAAAATTCCACGGACCTGATAATTCTCACCTCAGTGCCTATTCCAATCATGGAGTCCCACTCTGCAACTCTGGGCAATAGCTTGCCTAATCTCCACAACAGCCCCCACAACACTAAGGATGCCTGGCCTCCACCTTGGGGGTGTCCAGGAGTGGACACCTCACAGGAAAAGCCAGGATGGGTTCCACAGCGGTATTCGTACAAGTGCCTTGAGACCCTTGCGGGTGAGTAGCATGTTATACAAGTATCAATTTACATTTACAATTTACATACGCTATCAACCTTTGTGCCTGGATTTATTTGATACGCTAAAATGCTTAAAGCTTTGAAGTCTGGCTCTCCCAACGATCCTTGTGCCGCAAGACTCCTGGCGGCACAAGGGTCGTTGCTGGGTGTTCCTGGCTGCTGCTGCTGGCATTATTAATCCCGAAGTTAACCAAATCATCAACATGTCCCTTCGAGAGGCCACGGTCCCAATTTCTTGGAAGCAGGCCCTGATTGTCCCCCTTCTCAAAAAGCTGTTTCTCGGCCCATCAATACCCGTCAACTGCAGGCCAATATCACTCTTGCCAAGTCTAGCTAAGGTTTGCGAGAAAGTAGTCACTAATCACCTCACTAACTTTGTGGAGGTATCCAGCCTGCTGCATCCAGCTCAATCTGGCTTCTGAGCGGCCTACAGTTGACGTGGCAGAGGCAATTCAAGAGTGTTTGGATGCTGGCTGGAGGGCAGCTTTGGTTATGCTAGACCTCTCAGCGGCATTCGACACAGTGCCTCATTCCCTGCTCCTTAATCACCTTTCGGAGATTGGCGTTGCTGGTTCTGTCTGGGGCTGGATTAGGTCCTTTCTCGAGGCTCGAGTGTAGCAGTTTTGGCTTCCTCCGTGTATCTCTGTGTCTCAGCAGATGGCTACTGGTGTCCCGCAGGGGTCATCCCTTGGTCCCCTCTTTTTAATATCTATGTTACACCGCTGGTTTATCTAGCGGAATCATTAAGGGCTAAGGTGATGGCCTAAGCTGATGACACCCAGCTCTTGTTCTCTTGAGGAAGAGATGATGAATCAGTCCAGTCTGTGCAACACTGTCTAGCCTCTGGCTTCCACTGGCTGGCCCAGGCTCAGTTGAAGTGCAACAAAGGGAAGTCGAAGGTTCTCTTGTATGGGACCTTTCTGGTGGATTTCAGAGCAAAGCTGTGGCCCCCTGGCTTCCCCTTGACCAATACAGAGAACAATACTGCAAAGAATCTAGGGAAAGTTAAGAAGCTCGTTGGGACGGGTTTTGGCACCTTGAAAGCACTGAGAACGTTTCTTCCCTTTCTTCTAGGACCTGCTAAAGAAATGGTGCTCCCTGCCTTGATTTTATCTTGTCTCGATTATGTCAATGCCCTCGATGTGGGCATTCCTGGCTACCTCTTATGAAAACTGCAGGTAGTCCAAAACTCTGCAGCCAGACTTCTGCTAGGCTTGTCCAACAGGTGCTAGTGTGCGCGTCCATTTGCGCTCTCTGCACTGGCTTCCTGTTGAGGCCCGAATTCAATTCAAAATTCTCTCCATTGCTCACAGGGCCCTCTATGGCAGGAGCCCCAGTTATCTTCAGAAGAGATTTGTCTTTTACAATCCAGTGAGACAGTTGCGCTCCTCTTCGCAACTTCTACTGCACACCCCCAGATTATATCGTCAAAGACTGGGTGGATGTTCACTTGTAAGGAAAGCTAGCCTGGCCTAGAATGCTTTGCCCTTGGCGTTGCGGAGCATTCAGGATCATGTGATCTTCAAGAAAAACTTAAAACCTTCCTTTTTTAGTTACTGCTCTGGTACACTTTTCCTTTACCTCTGCTCTCGCCGGGACACTCTGCAGAGTAGCTGAGAGCGATATTAATTATATAACATAACATAGCCTTCTTCAGGGTGCATTTAATTAATTTTAATAAAAAAGACAATGGGACCTGTAAAGCTTAACTGGAAGAATGCTAAGATAGCTGGAAGTATCCTAGTCTCAGTAGCAGTAAATAATGTAGAAAAAGCAGGCTATGTCCAAAGTCATGGGGACCAGGTTCTGGGGTTGGTGTTTAATCTAATGAAAGAGACATGGGAGCCATAAAACAACTAGGTCACGAGGAAAGACTTTCCATATAAAATTTGCAAAGGTCATCCATGTAGAATCTCTCTTTTATCACATGATTTATGGGATTGCTGACCGGATACAGCTTGACATTTTTTTTGGCACTGATTCTCGTGCAGGCGGCTTCACAAGGCAGGCTCGCCCTCCATCCCGTGGGCATTAAATGACAAACTGCCTGGAAAAATGTGCGGATGAAAGAACCCACGTCTGCTAAGGAGTAGAGCGTCCTGCTGATAACGTGAAAAAGCCCCCATTCTAACCCACACAGCTAAATAACCTCTGAGCCTTGTACACCTCAATAACCACACCTGCCGCACATCACTGCGCTCTACCAGAAAAACATTCTCATTCCGACACTACTGCTTCACCTGCAGCTTTAAAGCACCCAGAAACACCCGGAACACAGCAAAAAACACCACTAGACCAAAACCACCACAGCCAACCTTCAGTGCATCCTATTCATATTCCACAAATATTCAAAGGAGATTTGGGACACAGTCTTGTCCTTCAATCCAGGTGTCATCTTCCTCATGAAAACCTGTCTGAACCCTGCCTCTGCACCAGACATTGCTGTTGCAACAACCAGAAGATCGAAAATAACACACCGAGACACAAGAGCACTATCTCCCCCGACAACCCGACCCCGATTATGATACACCTCCACTTTCAAATACACACAGATAGAAAGAGCACCATCAGAGGCACCCTCACCTACAGACCACCTAGACCATTCCCCATCTTCTGCAATGTCATTCCGGACCTTATTGCACTGATCGCCATCAAATCTGAGCACTACATCCTCCTAGGAGATCTCAACTTTCATCTCGATGAACCCTAGCGATGTCAACACAACCAAACTCCTGGATAGCATGAGCAACACCAACCTCAAGCAGCTGGTCACCAACCCCCACCCACATGTCAGGACACGCTTGTGGCCCCATATTTAATTACAGTGAAAGAGTCAAATACAGCCACGCCACATAGCTTACCTGGATAGACCACTACAACATCCACTTCATCATCTTAAGGCCCACCAACACAGGCACAGCTCCACATGCAGAGACTGGAAAAATATATCTTAAGACCAGCGGAACAGCATTCTTGAAGCCTGCCTCCCAAACCATACAACCGACCAAGCTCAAGCAGCAAAGAATTTCTCACAATGGATCACAGAATGTGCCAACATAAAAAGAAATAGCTGTTTCACAGAAAAATTGAAAGCTGCCACGTGCATCAACCATCAGCTATAAAGGAAGTGACACACCACTTTCAAGACAGCCCTCAAGCAGTACCTCCGGCTCTTAAAAGAAAGAAAAAAGAATACCTTAGCAGACTGCATTGAAAACAGCAAGGAACTCTTCACCTCCGTGAAGAAATTCTCCAACCCCACTGCCACCGAGAACACCATCACACTATCACAGGAAATGTGTGACACGCTGGCGGACTTCTATCATGACAGAATCTTGACCAACTTCTTAATTTTGAACTCCCAACTCTCCGACGCCGATAATAGCTGCAGCCCACACCCACAAACACAAACCCTGTACACCTCCGCACCCAATCGGATCTCCTCACTAGGCAAAACACCATCTCAATCATGAGCTTCGTACACTCAGGATCACCCACAGACCCCTGCCCCCACCACGTTTTCAACCTTGGATGCAAGACAATCAGAGACAAACTCAGAAATGTCTGCAATGCCTCCATCACATTGGCCCCTACCTCAAATACTGGAAACACACAGAAGTGAGGCCCCTCCTCCTCCTCCTCCTCCACCTCCTCCTCCTCTTCCTCCTCCTCTCCCCCTGACCCCACCAAGTCTAAGAACTATCTGCCCATCTCTCTGCTCCAGAGAGGATCCTGAAGAAAGCAAACAACAAGCAACTCACCCACCACCTGGAGCACCCTAACCTACTGGACTCCGACACCGGACAACAGGACCTCCTTCAAACTTGCCACCCGGAAACACCACCAGCTGATCCGCGCCGCCAAGAAAACAGCATTCAAGGACCGGTTGGACAACAACGCACACAACTGCAAGGAACTCTTCAACATCGTGAAAGAGCTTTCCAACCCCAGCGCAGGAAACAACGACATCACCCCATCGCAAGACCTCTGCAACTCCCTCGCTTCATACTTCCACAACAAGATCGCGGACATACACAACAGCTTCAACAACCAACCAACGCACACCATGACCGAACAACCACCCCCCACCACCACCCTCCAAGCCTGGACCCCGATCAGCACCGAAGACACCATCCGCACGATGAACTCCATCCACTCCGGATCACCGACCGACCCCTGCCCTCACCACGTCTTCAACAAGGCCGACACTGTCATCGCACCCCACCTGCGAGACATCATCAACACATCCTTCGACACCGACACCTTCCCTGAGAGCTGGAAGCACGCCGAACTCAGCGCTCTACTCAAGAAACCCACAGCGGACCCCACCGAACTCAAGAACTACCGCCCCATCTCGCTCCTCCCGTTTCCAGCCAAAGTCATCGAGAAGACCGTCAACAAGCAGATGGCCGCCTTCCTCGAGACGAACGGATCCCTCGACCCCTCACAGTCCGGCTTCCGAGCCAACCACAGCACCGAGACCGCCCTCATCGCCGCCACCGATGACATCCGAGCCCTGATGGACAATGGAGAAACAGCGGCCCTCATCCTCCTAGACCTCTCCGCGGCATTCGACACGGTCTGCCACCGCACCCTAGTACGGCGCCTCAGCAACATCGGCATCCAGGACAAGGCGCTGGAATGGATCATCTCCTTCCTCGACGGAAGAACACAGAGAGTCCGCCTACCACCGTACAAGTCAGAGGCCTCCGAAGTCATCTGCGGCGTCCCCCAAGGATCATCTCTGAGCCCCACCCTCTTCAACGTCTACATGAGCCCCCTCGCGGCCATCGTACGCAAACACAACCTCAACATAATCTCCTACGCCGACGACACCCAGCTGATCCTCTCCCTGACCAACGACCCCGCCGCCGCCAGAGCCAACCTGCACAAAGGGATGAAAGAGGTAGCCGAGTGGATGACAACCAGCCGCCTGAAACTGAACTCGGACAAGACGGAGGTCCTCATCCTGGGCTCCTCACCCTCCGCCTGGGACGACTCCTGGTGGCCTCCCGCCCTGGGCACCGCACCCAAACCGACAGACCATGCACGAAACCTGGGCTTCATCCTGGACTCCTCCCTCTCCATGACCAGGCAAGTCAACAACGTCTCCTCGGCGTGCTTCAACATCCTACGCATGCTACGGAAGATCTTCTGGTGGATCCCCACCGAGACCAGGAAGACCGTCACCCAGGCCCTCGTCACCAGCCGACTGGACTACGGCAACGCCCTCTACGCCGGTACCACCGCCAAGCTCCAGAAGAGACTCCAGCGGATCCAGAACGCCTCAGCCAGACTCATCCTCGACATCCCACGAACCAGCCACATCTCCGGATATCTGAGAGACCTTCACTGGCTCCCCATCAACAAAAGAATCACCTTCCGCCTCCTCACCCACGCACACAAGGCCCTACACGACCAAGGCCCGAGCTACCTCAACAGCCGAGTCAACTTCTACGCTCCCAAACGCCACCTCCGATCAGCCAACCACGCCCTCGCCGCCGTCCCCCGCATCCGAAGAGCGACTACAGGAGGAAGGTCCTTCTCCTACCTGGCCGCCAAGACCTGGAACTCCCTCCCTCCCGACCTGCGCCTGACCCAAGACCACCTCTCCTTCAGGAAGAAGCTGAAGACCTGGCTGTTCGAGCAGTAGCGGCACCCCCCCCCCCCCCCAAGCGCCTTGAGACCCTACGGGTATGTAGCGCGCTTTATAAGTGTCACTGATTGATTGATTGACTCCTCCCAATCCAGATTTCGAGCCAACCATAGTACCAAGACAATCCTGATAGCAGCCACTGATTACATCAGGGTTCTCACCGACCATGGCAAAATGGCCTAATCTGGCCACCCAATCTAATCTGACTGAAAGGCCACCAGACAGCATGGGGAAAAAGTGGGAAAATGAATTGGGAGAGAGGCTGAATTAGACAGTATTTGTGCACCCTGGGGAGAGGCAGAAGGGATATTTAATTCCCTGTTTTCCAGTCCCTCTGAGAGTCTCACTTTTTTCTCACTTGCTATAGAGAACAGCTGAAGTAAGGTGTGGCTTCCCCACAGATTTTGAAGTCAAAGTATGGGTCAAAAACATTATTTTTTCCCTTACCAATATTATAAAAAACTTGAGCGTTTTCAGCCAATACACAAAGTTTTACCAGCCTGCATTTCCACTCTTACCTTGATTAAAACACTGCCCCTCCCCCATTTGTGGGGTAACATAAAGCAAGGTAAAATAGACCAAAACTGTAACTATTTAAGGAAGTACACAAAACCACTTCTGCTATGAAAGTCTGTAAGAAACAATGTCAGATTGGAAAATAACCTTGCATAATCGGTAAAATATACAATCCATCTACCTAATTGACTTATGTAACTAATTTAGCCCTTTCTTCACTAATCTTAGATGCGCTCAATAAACATATAGAAATACAATTATTACTATTACCCTTTGAAAGCCATGTGGTGTGGTTTTCACATATGACTCCGCAACATCTCAGGATCTCAACCCCAGCAAGGCAGTTTTTAAAATCAGCGTTAAGAAACACATTCGAATGAGGTCCCTAATCACTGATAAAGCTCACTTTGCTAAACGTAGACACGCATGGGCAATAATGAATTCTTATGGGCTGGCCTCTCCTCCTTCTTATCTGTCCTGCACTTATCCCCTGTACTTAAAACTTAGCTTTATGGCTCTTAGATTGGGTGACTGACAATTTTTAAAGGATTTACCCTCCTGGCGCCGAACGTCAGAGGATCTATTGTGCAGAGGGTGTGGCAAGACAGCTGAAACTCTGAGCATGTAGTATGTCTTTGCCCCGCTCTACTGCCACAGCCCAGACTAAAATTGATAATTGAGTGGAACATGCTGGGAATCCGGACCTGTAGACAAGCAATTATCGCAGCACTGACCCCTGAAAATGCAGCTTTAAACATAAGTAACCGGAAGGGCCTGCCAATGCTTTTAAAGAAACCAACCTGGGACAAAACTAGATTTTAGTACCAATATTGATACATTTTTCTTTTTTCTTTTTCTTCTTTAAAAAAGCAGTTCCATCACATTTGAGTTATTTTCACTGTTTATTTATGTATATGTTTGTATGTACTCCACTTTTATGATTATATTTTTTTTAATCAAATAAAGTATACATTATATGACTCCGCAACATGCTGGAAAGCTCAACGTTAGGAGTCCAAATGAGTTTATTCTTAAAAAATCGGTAAAACATCAATATATACAGGATCGATGTAAAGTGCAAATAAGAATGTGCCCCAAAAACAACAGGATGCGATAAAACTATAATGCACAAATAAATATACAAGCTCTTGAAAAGTGAGTGCAAAAAAAGCAGCACGCCAAATTGACATCCTGACTATTGTGTCGCTAAGATTCTGGCACCTAAACGACCCTCCAATGACTCCATTTCCTTTTATATGGTAACATGGAAGATATCCAAGAATTCCAAAATCACGTTTCCCACAAGATTCAAGATAGTTTAGTTTTGTTGTGACATTTACTGCTGTACACACCACCTTTTCTGTTATCATGATCATCATCATATCCAGCATTCCAATTATAGGTACAACATTTAAACTTGTTTTGCCTGTAACTGTAAGGTTCCTGACACTGCTATGTCATTTAATCATGACAGTACCCCCTCTTTAGAATCTTCTTTAGGTTTTTCAGGATTGTCCTTATGGAATGTGTTAGATCTGGCAGCCTTAGGGTCCTCTTCCCCATAACCTTTTGCATTCATGCTCCATTTATTGGTGAGCTCGTTTGTGCTTTGCCTTAGGACTGCTAACAAGCTCATCCCTATTTGGCATATTTCTTTTGCTTATAAGTCCCTAGTAAAGTGGTACTACATGTACCCAGGGCCTGTAAACTAAATTCTACTAGTGGCCCTTCAGCACTGATTCTGCCACCCACTAAAGTAGCCTTTTATCGCAGGTCTGCGGTTGTAGCCTGTGTGGGCTTGCTGAGCGGCAAACCTCTGGGTCAGGACCAGATGGTCCTAAAAGGCATCTGGGGGGACTCCCAAAAGGGTGGTTAGAAGGCCCACCAGAAGATAAAGGAGGGAGAAAAAAACTAAAAGTAAGGAGTTCTTAAAAGGCCCACAAAATAATTCCTATGGGAACAGTGGTAACCAGTCCCAGTATGAACCCAAGAAAAATGGATTCTTTGACAAACAGACAGGGAGGCTTGTCCCCCAAGTTACTGAGTGGTACAAATATGGGCACTCCAAAAGAGACTTAATATGTTGCGAGAGGTCACGGCCCCCCCCTGGTGGGCAGACACCTTGGCTGGTCAATGCCAGCCGAGGCCCTTGGAGGGAGTTCTGTGGGGCAGAGAGGCGGGGTGGGGGAGGGGCAGGGTGGGGGGTACTAAACACCGGAATATGGATAATTGGAGGTAAGTAAACAATTTAATAAATAAAACAAATTTCATAGCGCGCCCTGCAATGAAAAATACGCATGCTACGAAGTTCATTTTATTTATTAAATTGTTTCCTTACCTCCAATGATCCATATTCCGGTGTTTATGACCCCCCACCGGCCCTCCCCCGCCCCGCCTCTCTGCCCCACGGAACTCCTTCTACATGCCGCAGCTGGTCAATGTAGGGCTCGGGAAAGAGGTAGTACCAATTAGCTTTGGGGAGCAGGCAGAGGTGACCCTAGCTTCCCCAAGGGATAAGAAAATGATTCCAAAAACCATATGCATGCCAATACTCCTAAGTACAGGCAGAGGGTCACCATCAAGAGGCAACAGGAGTAGGCTCTGAGAGCCACAGGGGCCGGCATAACTAATATGAGGTGTTAGCTGGTGTACAGAGTAGGTTCACCCTTACACCTTCCATCAAGTGATAAATCAAGGCTGTAAAATCAATTTATGATGCACCTACATCAAGGCTTGTAGTAAATGGGTCTCTTTCATCTAAAACTATGATAGGCTGAGGAACTAGGCAAGGGTGTTCATTATCACAGCAACTTTTTAATTAATATATAGAAGCTCTGGCGAGGAGAATCAGTTCAGAGCGAAAAATTCTAGCTTTTAAATATCTGGATTGGGTTAAAAAGGAAGCGTTATATGATGATGACCTTTAATTTATACAAGTAATCAGGTGGTATCATTGCCATGTGTCTTGGAAGTAACAGAGGCTTTTGGGAAGATTTCTAGATATGCAGTAAATGTAGATTAAATGGAGACTATGACTTAGAATGGACCTGCTGAACCTGAATTAGAAAAGGTTGAGATCAGATATTTGGGGGTAAGAATAGTTTAAGACCTAGATAAGTCAGCCTCCGTTATCTTTAATAGAATTTACTTGGAGTACAAGAAGTCACTTGAGTCATGGATTCATCTGCCTCTTTCAATCTTGGGGATAGCAAACTTAGTCAAAATGATCATTCTCTTTTATATTTAACACGTTACCACTATATTTTAAAACTGAGTGGTTCAAGAGCTACAGGGAGATCTGAACAGCTTCATATGGAAGAATAGAACTGTACGGATAGCCTGGAAAAAATTGGGGAAAAGGAAAATAGATGAGGGGATAGTATTACTAGGCTTCCAACTGTACCGTTGGGCTTTCTTTTTCAAAAACATCAGATATCTCTAAATGGACAACACACAAAGAGTTACCCCTCATTTAAGGGTTCTGAGAATAATTTTTCCAGAAGAAGGTAATTCTTTTTTACTTAAATATGGTCACCCAAAAGGTTTTTAAAGATCAAATTTAAGGTTCTATGTGCAGCTTTCGAATTATGGATTCAAGTAAAACTGATACTTGGAATCCCTTACTACAGTTGTAACGCTCTGATATGGAACTCACCAGGAACACCTGAATACTTGTAGATGCCTTAGCAGTGCCACTATTAACATCAGGCTGGATGAAATAGTGGCAGCTCTTTGATCAAGGCTCACTGATCCCATTGGACACGTTAGCAGTAAGCACCAACTCTATCAAGGTTCAAATATCATCAACTAATGATTTGGTTGCATAACCAGCTACAAATAGGACTCGAAACTGAGTGGGAGGGTGAGCAGGTGAAGGATCAAAGTTTTGCAAAGGAGGTATCCAAATGGTATTTGTTTTTTATTGAATCAGAAGATCACCCCTAAATCTGTCAGAGGAGATGTGGAAGATGGCCCTGCCACTGCCGGATATCCAGAGTTTGTGGCAAGTATCTATGGCTACACTTTGGTCAACAGTGAGGTCTGCACCTCTGAGGAGTAACCATCTTTTTACTTTATACAGAGTATATTGGGCCCAGAAGAGGCTGTCTAAGATAGGTGGAAGTAAGAAGAGACAATGTCCCAAGTGTATGCTGGAAAACGCAAATGATATTCATCTGTTTTGGCCGTTGTGGGTAACTTTCTGTCAAAATTATTTGGGGGCAGCTTGGAGGTAAGCCTTTCACTCACTGGTTAGATTTGGGATCCTATCAGGTAAAGGGAGAAGCTGCACGTTGATTAAAACCCAAGCACAGCTTCTTTTTGACTTAATTATAACTGCAGGTAGGGAAATATGTAGGAAATGGGTGCCACACAACGCACCTTCTACATGCGAGTGGGTTTCGTATGTTAGACATACAAGAAGGCTGGACTGTATCCAGGGTTCAGCAAGAAGAATAAAAATGTGGGAACCACTGCATGCAATAAATAAACAAGACCAACCTGGTTAAGGGGGAAATTATATAGGACGCACTACAATAACGGAGGAGGCTGGTAACATCGAGCAATATCTCCTCTTTCTACTGCATTGAAGGTGGTCGGAACAAACATAGAGACTAAGGTAATTGATATATTCGGTATCCGTTCGTTCGCCTTCAGCTTAGATCATCTGCCAGTGTCATGTATGAGGATTTAAAAAAAAAAAAGATTTTTTTTTGCTGGATCCCAAGATTTTTCTTCTACACTATAACCCTGTCATTTTACAAAATATTGAAATATCTATCTTACTATTTGTTAATCTATGATTACCTGTACCTCATATTTAATTGCAGAGTCGTGAATTACAGGAAGATTTTCATTTGACTATCTTTCTTATCTGGTTTTAATAAAAAAAAACATGACAAACTGGGTGGAATATCAATGTCTCCGGTAATGTCAATTTCATAGCCACGAGACTAACCGCCTTAAACACAGAAAACTCTCAACGTAGTGCGCTTGGCTGTGGGCTGCTCAGGAGTATCCTTGTGCACTCCGGCTGGCGGTAGGGAATGAAGGCCAACAGCTGTGACCCTTATAAGTTAACTTTATGTTAAGGCCCTGCATTTGATGGCTGAAGTGTGGTGGTGGTTCCCCTAAGAGGGGATTCTGGCTACTTGGCTGCTGGTGCTGGGACACCGTGGCTTGGAGGGCCTTTGTGGCTGATGGAAGGCCTTATCCTTGGAGTGAAGTGGTATCTCTTAGCTAAGCTGGGCCCTGATAGTAACGCTTCTCTGGAGTCATACAGTACAATGTTTCTTATGACAACTCTGAGTGCTTTCTCCTCCACTACTTAACTTGAGTCCACTGAGTACACGTTCAGCATGCCAAACTGTGTGTGGCTTTTCCCCAACAGACAGTATTATTTCCTTATCAGCTGTAATGAACTTTAATTACAATGGGCATTGAACGTAAACTCTGGTGCTGCTGTTACATGTGCCCTTAGTTGCCAGTATGCCTGGGACAGTGAAGTTTAGCTCTGGGTTAGGTGAGCCCTCCTTATCTCAGACCCTAAGTAATATTGATTGCCTTTCCTGTGCAGTTGCCTCCTCACTGTCCTCCTTGATAAGACAAGATACCTCATATCAGCTTCAATGCCTGTTATGCTACGGGTCCTAGCTTTCCCCCACTATTGGCTGCCTTATTATAATAATTGCTTTCAGACAGCTGATCACACAATCCCCATAAGCTGCAATCCAAGTGTGTTATGCATTGGAAGTCACCTATGATAAATACTTCTGCACAGGTGCCTCCAACACCATCACACTCTGCCAAAATTCTTGACAAATTACCTTAAAATTAACCCTCATACTGGCAGAGATAGCTGAAACTCACATGGCTCTAGAGGCCTAAGAGGATACATTAACCCCTTCCATGCTCATGACGAGCTCAGCTCGTCATGCAGTACAGTGCTCCTGTGACATCATGGATAGAAAACACCTGCTGGAGGACAGACTTGAGGATCCAGAAGGGTGGGCTCACAGCAATAATATACGCCAGAGGGCATTGAGGGCACCGATCCTACACTGCATTGTAGCTGAGGTTTCTTACCACAAACATCTTTAAAAGACGAAGCCATGCAGGAGGATTTTAATAAATCAGTAGATTTGTAGAGTGATTCTTGTCACCTGTGAGGTTTTCCAAGCACTGGCAGGGTGCTGTTGATTAGCCAAACAGCCAGGTTTTCAGGGAATTTCAGAACTTCGGAACACATGGGGAGGTTTGGAGATGAAAGAGTTGGTCGTTCCATGTCTTGGCTGGTAGTTCAGATGTGGGGGATGTGGGTTAGAGAAAGGGAAGCAGATTGGAGGTGTTTGATAGGCTGATCGAATTTCAGGCAGTTTGTAGGGCCTTGGATGCGTGGGTTAGGGACATGAACTGGCAGCTTTTCTGTATAGAGAACCAGTGGAGTTCCCTGAGGTACAGGGTAATGTGGGTTCATCTAGGGAGACCCAGGATAAGGCTGGCTGAGGCATTCTGTATGCACCTTAGTCAATCGGGAGGTGAGCTGCGATCCCTGGGTAGTAAGTGTTGCCGCAGTCTAGTGAACTGGAGAGGAAGGCCAGGGTGATGGTGTCTTTTGAGCTTTGGTGTATCATTTGAATATCTTACAAAGCATTCAGGGGATAAAGAAGCAGGGAGAGGAGACAGTATTTACCTGAGCCATTGTGGCTACTTTGTTGTCCAGAATGATGCCTAGATTCATAGAGCGGCCAGTGTGGGTAGGAGTAGGTCAAAGTTATGAGGGCCACAAGGATACCTCCCATGGGGAGCTTATGTTTCTGAAGATCAGTAACTCTGTCTTCTCCATGTTGAGCTTCAGCCAGTTGTTGTTCCTCGAGTTGGCAATGTCTGTCATATATTTGTGGAAGTTGGTCATGGTGTTTGTGGTGTCTTCGCAGAGGGAGAGAATGAGTTGTGTGATGTCAGTGTAGGATATGATTTTGAGTCTGTGGGTTGTGACGATGCTGGCTAGAGGTGCTATATAAGTGCTGAAGAGGGTTGTGCTGAGCGTGGTTCCATGGGGTACTCCACAGATAATTTCCTTGGGTTCAGAAGTCAAGGGGGGAGGTGGAGTTTTTACATCATTCCAGTGAGGAAAAAAGCAATTCATCTGAGAGTGGCTTCTTGGATGCCTATGTTGTACAGCCTTTTGATGAGTGTCTGGTGGGAGACTGTATCAAAGGCTGCAGAGAGCATTTGAGCCATTGTTTCTCCTCGGTTGACCTCAGATGTCATAGGTAGTTGCTATGAGGGCTGTCTTGGTGCTGTGAGTGTTATGGAATCCAGATTGGGAGGAGTCAAGAATGAGTATCCATTCCAGATGTGAGAAGAGTTGTTGGTTGATGGCCTTTTCTAATACTTTGTTTGAGAAAGGGAGATCGTTCAGTGGTTGTTGGGTTTGCTGCGTTCCGCTGAACGTTCCTTTAGTAAGACGTTGACTTATGCATTTTTCGAGTCCATAGGGAAGGTGGTCATGGCAATTGAGGCATTGAACAAGGTGGTGAGTAAAAGGCGGATTCTAGCTTTGCCTAGGTTGAAGATGTGGTGAGGACATGGGTTAATTGGGGCACCTGAGTAGAGAGAGTTCATGATGGAGGCTGTATCCTGTTGGGCGAGATGGCTCCATTTGGTTACTCGGATGCTTATGGTGGTAGTGGGGCTCATTGTGTTCCTTGAAGAAGTTGTTGGTTTTGGGCTGGGCTTTGAAGGTGCTAACGTTGTTGGCGATCTTGTCATTGAAGATGTTTGCAGGGTTGTTATAGAGTTCTTGTGAGAGATAATGTTGTTTGTTGCAGCTGAGGGGTTGAAGAACTCTTTAATGATGTTGAAGAGTTCTTTTCTGCTTTTGAAATTTGATTCAATGCATGAGGCTGAGCCCATTGTCTTTGATTCTCTCAAGTGTCTGTGGTAGAGGTTGAGGACTGTCTTGAAGGCACTCTAGTTGGTTGTGTTCCTACTAGGGCGCAATATCTTTTCCAAATTCACAGTGTCGTTTAGGGATTCTGATATATTAGTGTACCAGCTAGCCTACTTGACGGACCTTCTGCGTGTATTGTTAAGTGATACAGTCACTGCAGTTGGAGATCCAATTGTTCCTATATAGGCTGATGGAGGAGATGGTATACGTGGTGTTGAGAGCATTGATCCATGTGTCATTTGAAATGTTTCTGTAGCTGTGGTGTGGGGCGTTGGGCAGAATGCCGGTGGAGGTCAGAGAGTTAGTGATGTGGAAGTGGATAATGGAGTGTTCTGTTCAGGTGAGTTCCATGGTGTGGCTGCCCTTGATATGGTCGCTCGTGGTGAAGATGGGGTCTAAAGTCTGGCCGGCGGTGTGCCTGAGATCAAGGTATTGTGGACGAGTTGGGTCAGTCTGATTTTGTTCATGTTGTTGAGGAAGTTCAATGAATAAATCAGGGATGGGTAAAGTGCAACTACTCACCAATGAGGGTCTCAAGGTGTTGGGGGGGAAGAGAGTGGCTCTGTTAATTGGTTGGGTCATCCGAATACGCAGGTCTTGAGGTACTTCCTAAACTTGGGCAATAAGGGACTTGAGAGGTGGAGGGGGAGGTTGTTACAGGCATTGACTGAAGGTAGGAGAAGGATTTTCCTCCTGTTCTGGTCGTGTAGATGTGTGGGACATGGCCAGAGCGAGGTTGGCTGATTGAAAGTGTATATTGAGTGCAGGGAAGGAGAGTCGGTTGTTCAGGTATGTTGATTCAGTGTTGTGAAGGGCCTTGTATGCGTAGATAAGGAGTTTGAAGGTTATTTTTTCGAATGGGAGCCAGTGGAGATTGTAGAGGTGGTGGGTGATGTGGCTGCGGTGGTGGATGTCGAGGAACAGTCTGGGAGGTCTGGACTTTACAAAGGAGTTTCTTGTGGATTCGGGCATAGAGAACATTACTAGGAGGTTGTTGACTTTGGCACGTTTCCAGTCATCAGGAAGGTGGCTGTCTCAAAGGAGCAATTGATCATCTGATGTACTTTGAGTGCAATGGCCGAGGTGTGGAAGCTGTGGGGGGCCCACTCTGAAGTGAGAGAAGCTTCTGGAGTTATGCCCTACAAAGGTGTTTAGAATTCCCTGCCTCCCTGCACTGGTCCGAGTCAGATTGTCTGGGGGTATAATAAGCTAGTGGGAAGTGCTTTGTATGTGAGCTGAGCCAATGTCTTTGTAGTGCAAGTGTGGTAGATGATTGCTCTTCCCCCATCAAGTCAGATATGGCCCATCCTGCCAACACCCTGATACTCTATTGATGATGCGTGGGAGGAATACACCAAGGCCGGATGTGAACTACACCTAGTTATTAGACCTAGGAACAGGCACCAAATGGTTAGAGTAATAAAATGCCAGCCTTCAAAAAGTTGCCAATTTTTAGAGTTGTGACTGAAAGTCTGACCTTGCCTTAAACAAGGATTTTAAATTACAGCTCTTCAGACAAGTAATTTGACTTTTCTACCTGTTACCAATCAAATGCTGGTACGAATGAAATAAGGTAACCTAATACAATCCTATAGGAGAGGTAGACCTCACTGTAGTGAAAAGCAAATTTGTAATTTTTCAGTACTAAGACATGTAGAACAAGGCACGCAAAACTTAAAAATACATACCCAATTTTTTAATTACAATACACCCTGCCCTATGGGTTTAACTTTATTGTATTAAAAAGTAGGATTTAGGCTGGGCAAAGCAGTTATTTTGCCAAGTCAAGTTGGCAGTTTAAAATTGCTGGCAAGCTACAGTAGCAGTCCTGAGACATGTTTTAAGGGCTAAGTAAATGGGTAGCACAAATAGTGCTGCAAGACTACTGGTAGCATTGTGTTTACAGGCCCTAGGTATGTGGCATACAACGTTACTAGGGACTTATAAATAAATCAATTATTACAATCAGTTGTGGGTCTATTTTTACTATGTTTCAGGGAGTGAACACAATCACTTTAGCATTAACAGTGGTAAAGTGCACAAGGTCCTAAGGCCAACAACAGCGGAATTAGCAAAATAGGAGGGGTGAATGCATACATTTGGAGGTGACCCTACAAATAGGGTTAATTCCAACAGAATCCTTGTGTGCCTTATACAAACCTGTTTGAAGCCATCAATTAACATACTACGACTTGGACTATTACATATGAAGGAGTCTTATCTCCACGTTAGAGATCTGCTCTAGAACCTTGGGTCGATGGAACTTTTTCTAAGCATGAGAGTGTGTGTGTGGGGGGGGAAATCATTAGCTAGTCAATCATTCAAATTTCGTTCACTAGGAACTTTAAGAATTACAACTACTAAATGGAGTTAGTTGATTTATTACAAAGCCACAAATAACTGAACATACAGACAACTCAAGATGAGGGTGCAGAAATACACTGGAACACATACAATGCCAAATCTATGAATGAAAATAGGGCGGTGCAACATGCACAAGATAATTCTTTCAAGAATCTGGATACAAAAGAGCAGAGCACAAGAGTCCAAAGTCCCCTGCATCAATCTATCCCTACACTAACACTAGCATGGAATTTCCAGTTAAGCTTATTGTGGGGCAAGATCGATTAAGGTGTCAACATGTGGAGTCTTCTTTAGACGTCTCCCCACAGCAGTTGGGTCAGCAGCATAAAGCTACTAACACAGAGCTCGTTCTGCGGTGCTCTCTCTCTCGCAGCAGAGAAGAAATGTTGGAGCTCTTTCCCTAGTTATCATCCTCTTCGGTCATGCCCACATCCTCATAGGTAATTTTCCATTGAACAGCGATGCTCCCAAGTGTTTGCGAGATGACCCTACTCCATATCAGTATCAATGTCAATGTATTCCCTTCTCTCGTTGCCTAACTCCTAAAAAAAAGACATTATTTTAGCTAACAAGGATGTTTCTTCCACCTACAACATAAGCATGAGAAAGAATAAAACACAACGTGCACATGAAATTCAGTTATTATTTCTAATGCGAGAGCTTCCTGGGAAAATGCATTTCAGGCCTACAAAAATCAGCAAACATAAGAGAAGTGGAAAATGAACTTTGCAAAGTTATATAGATATTGAATAGTATACGTTAATAATTTCACCTACATATAAAATGACACAATTAATAAGCACATTCAATAGTGATATGATTGTTGCGAAACACGAGTATTTCAGTTAATATTTTCTGCTGGATACATTCATTTTTCACTTTACTTCTCCACATATTCTATATTTTGGCCTCGACACATCGCGTTCATGTTATCACGTTACTGTATCCTAATACTTAGGTTAACATGACAAAAGATTACATTTGGATCCAGTCTACACGTGTGATTATAATGCACCCCAACAATGAAAAATTGATTTTGCGCTACATTGGTCCCTACTCTGATGACCTGTGTCATCACAAACATCACAATTCCCTGTATACTTGACCGATCTAAACAGATGTCGCAGCTAGTCTCCTCTGACTGAACTCTCCCAAGCCCTTAAGATTATCATAGTCGCTTTCCCGCAATCTCTCCATTCTTCTCTCTCTCTCTCCAATTGAATTCTCCACATGTCTGGGCTTAAGCTACTTGTATACCCTCATAATGCCCAACACAACAATGACATGAACCACAACAATCACTATCAGTTTCAAGATGTACCCAGGAACTCCCATTCCAAAATTTGCAAACCAACTTCCAGCTTTTCCAAAACCTTTCCCAACCTTGTCCCAAATTCCCTCAGTTTCTAGCTCATCTATCTCATGATGTATATCAGTAATGTCAGTTATATACTTCCTCAAGTCCTTACTGTTTTCTGGTATTTGGTGCAACACTGTTGGACCTTCAACATTTTACAGACTCTGCCCTCTTTTGTTAGTAACATATCTATAGCAAGAAAGCTTTGCATTACCATATTTCTTATCGAAACCATCTCTCTGTCTACGAGCAACTATGACTAAGCTGTATTAAATGACAATGTATTTTCAATATCAAAGAGGGAGGGAAGAGGAAATGGAGTCCATTCAGTTCCCCTACGCGAGTAATTGGTAATCAAAAAGAGAATGGACACTGGTGTCTGCAAAAACCAAATAGTTTTTTTATCGAGAACCCTCATAGACTTCCTGGAATCGTGTCGTAGCGGTATATCTTTTTTTGCCCCTTCAGGAGTCATGGCATAGTCATTGGGTTAACGATTAACGTGCAGGGTGCCTGCCTCACCAGAGGCTACTTCTGGTATTTACAGAAGTGTCCAGAAATGAAAAGTGGGTAGAAAAACTGTTAAAATTAATGAATAGATCAAAAAAGTGAACTTTATTTACAAAGACTAATCACTAAGCTTAAAAACCATTGTGATATACTGGTAGTCGAGTTATTGAACTACTATATCGTTTTCAAAAGAGTGTCGACATGTTTCAGCTCTCGGGGCCCTACAGGGTCAGGGGAGCTTTCGTCAGGACAAGGACAAGAAACAAACATAAATGTTAATGTTAATGTTAATGTTAATGTTAACAGGTATTTGTTGAGCGCTCGTACGCCCGGAGGCTTCATGGCGCTATAGGAAGGAACAGGACGCGTCAGCCATTTGATAGAGCGAGACAGCTCAAGGGTGTGCCTGAGAAAAGAGCCAGGTCTTCAGAAGGTGTCTAAAACTGAGGAGGTTGTCACTTAGTTTAAGGTGAAGGGGGAGGGAGTTCCAGAAGGCAACTGCAAGATGGTCAAAGCAGCTGCCTCCGAGACGTTTCCTCTTCTACGACGGCACAGTCAACAGAGATTTATGGGTGGACCGGAGGTGTCGGGAAGGATTGTATTTATCCAGCTGGAGGCGTTTGAGCTCTCCTTTTGGGAGCCCGAGGTAAAGACTGTTGGAAAAATCCAGTCTGGATAAAACCAGAGAGATGACAATCTGAGTAAGGGCGGAAAAGGAAAAAAAGCGTGCAATTTTTTAAATTTTTTTCAGCTGAAAAAAACTGGCGGAAACGACTGACCCCACCTGTTTCTTCAAGGAAAGATCTTCACTGATATGGATGCCCAAACTTTTTACCGATGATGACTTAATCGGAGGGGCACCCATACAGGAGGGCCAAAAGCTAGGGTTCCAACTATGTATACTCTGTCCAGGCAAGACCAATTCGGTCTTTCCTGGGTTGAGTTTTAAATGATTGCAGCTCATCCAACTCAGAATGTGGGACATGGTGTTCTGAAATTCTACCACTGAGTCCTTGGTGTTAAGGGGGAAGATGAGCTGCAAATCATCAGCATAGTTGAAGATGGTTACATTGGCATTTCTAAGAGAGAACAGAAGAGGACGCAGGTATAAATTAAAAAGTAAGGGGGACAGCGATGAGCCTTGAGGCACTCCGCAGTTGGTGGATATGGTAGGGGCCGTAAAGGTACCCAGTCTGACCGATTGAGTTCGGCCAGAAATAAACGAGCGGATCCAACTCAGAGCCGGACCCCTGAGGCCAGCCTGCTCGACACGGTCGACCAAGATGGTGTAGTCGACCGTGTCGAACGCAGCGGAAAGATCCAGTAGCACCAAAGCCTGGTGGATCCCCTCGTCCGCGTTCCGTCTCAAAGAATTTTGCACCGAAAGAATAACTGCTTCGGTTGAGTGGCAAGGGCGGAAGCCGGCCTGGTTGGGTGCAAGGTACTCAGATTTCTCCAGGAAAGCGGAGATGCAGTCACAGACATGGGATTCCAAAAGTTTGGCTCAGTGAGGCAACAGAGAAATGGGCCTATAGTTAAGTGGATCTGATGGGTTGGCTCCTATCTTTTTTAAAAGGGGAATGAGTAGGGCTTTTTTAAAGTTACTTGGAACTTTCCCTTGGGTAAGCGATCCATTCAGCAAGGGAAGTAGACCCTCAGGGATGAGGGTGCCCACTTCTTTCAGAATGAAGGGAGGGCAGATGTCGTCAGGGGATCCTGATTTAACTTTGGTAAGAAGCTTGGATAGAGTAGCATTATCAATAGGAGGGTATGAAACCAAGGTAGCAGGATTGTGAAAAACATCGGAAAACAGAAGAGATGGCTGAGTAGTGGAGATGCTCTGTTTGATGGTGCAGATTTTGTCAAAAAAGAAAGAGTTGAGAGAGTTGCAGAGTTCCTGAGTGGGGGTTATCGGAAGGGAGGTTCTGTCACTTGTACTAAGATTTTCCACTATATTGAATAGTTCTCTGGATTTATTATTCGCTTTGAGTATTTTTTCAGAGAAATGTTCGGTTTTGTGTTTTAGGATAAGCTTGTGGTAGTCCCTGCGGGCTTTACGGTAATTATCCTTGTCTTGCTCTGAATAGGCGGTGCGCCATTTTCGCTCCAGTTGACGGACCTTAAGCTTAAAGTTTTTCAAAACAGGTGTGAACCACTTGTGTGCGTCATTGGGGCGGGAGCGAGAAAAGTTAGTGCAGGGGGCATGATCGTCAGCTGCCTGAAGTAACCAACCTGAAAAAGCTTCTTCCATTTTATCAATGTCCTGGTCGGATGAGGGAGGGGGGAAGATAAGGATTCAATAAAGGTGGAGATGTTGACATTCTTCCACAATCTAGTTTTACCTCCTGACTGAGGTTGGGACCTTCTGCTGCTTACTATGGTGATGGTGAAGTTGATCAGATAATGGTCCGACCAGATGCAGGGCATGATGGAGTTAATAGCAAGAGGAATGTTTTGGGACCAGATTTGGTCTAAGCTATGCCCTTTATTGTGGGTAGGAAATTACACACACTATTTGTGTGGTACGAATGCTGATGGCATGGAATTTCCAAGCTGCATTGAAAGAAAAAAGAGAAAACACCAACAATTCGTGAGTTGGGTAGTGTGTGAGGTACGGCACTCTCGGGCACACATTACGTACAGCGCATAATTAATGCTATAACAGATTATTCTAATTGTAGAAGTAATCTAGAAAAAGGTTTAAAATAGAGGAGAAACTAACAGGTCCAAGATAAGTACGGGGAGTGGGAACAGCCAAATCGCCGTCAGGTTATCAAGGTCTTAGAGACGGGTATCATGCAGAAGTCTTTACATGGTGACCAGGTGGGAGCAGAACATGGATTAATGATCATGATTCATATCTCTGCTCATAAGACCACATCATACATCCAGCAGAAGGTGTTTGTCATACACGTATCCTAATGATACCCAGTCATTCATTAAGGTGTACCTTTTTGATTGAGTTATACGGCATCAACAGGGACTGGGAGTCGCTCCTGGAGTTTCACTAGGAGGGAGACAACAGAGGGTCTGTAGTAATTAGTAGAGGCGTTCTTACCTGGATAGCTGTATGGAAGTATCAGGAAACGCCATTCTTACCCATGCGGCCCGGATTTCGTGCCTAGTGCTGACTCTGCCCCTGGATCACGGTAGGTCAGAGCTCACTGCACTTATATACTGGTCGTAGACACTAAAAAATGACTACTGGTCGGACATGTAATCGACATTCTAAGATGGTGGACTCACTGATGGAGTATTGAAGTACAATTAACTAAACTGATGCCAAGGGATGTGGTCATTCATACCTATTACGTCAGTTCTCAAACGGTCAACCCATCTCTGTTCTTTGTTGAACAAGACTTGTTCTGCATTGTGATCCTTACAGTCGAGCATTTCCAGAACTGTCCATTTAAGATCATCACATGTATGGCCAGCTTCTACGAAATGGGCACACAGTTTGGTCGTGTTCTTTTTCAGCCTCACATTGCTCCGATGTTCTCCTATACGGAGTTTGACTTTGCGGCAGGTCATGCCGATGTATTGTTTTTGGCAGGGACATGTGAGCAGGTAAATCACGTGTGAGGAGTTACAATTCGTATGACTCCTTTGTGTCCAAAGTAATTTGTCATTCAGTTGGAGAGTTTTTGTACAAGTGGTGAATTTGCAGACCCCGCATGTGCCACAAGGGTAATGTCCGGTCACTGGAGTCATGTTGATGTCTCTGATATTAGACCTGGGTATTGGTTTTTTCGGTCTTGTGTGAACCAGAACGTCTTTTATATTTTTCGTTCTTCTGTTAGCAAACCTTGGTTTAGGCCAGTTTAGGTTACCAGAGGTGAGTATTTGCCATTTCTTCTTGATGAGTTTTTGGACTTCATAGGTGGCTGGGCAGTAGGTTGTTACGCAGGTTACGAGATCTTTCACTGGTTCTTTAGTCGCACTTTGTAGTAGACAATCTCTCGGCTGGTATTTGGCTCGTTTTGCGCACTTCTTTATTATTGCCGGAGTGTAGTTCCTTTTCCTCAGTTTTTGGCTCAGTTCTGCTGCTTGTTGTTTGTAACAATTGACTACAAAAGGTTTGCTAACAGAAGAACGAAAAATATAAAAGACGTTCTGGTTCACACAAGACCGAAAAAACCAATACCCAGGTCTAATATCAGAGACATCAACATGACTCCAGTGACCGGACATTACCCTTGTGGCACATGCGGGGTCTGCAAATTCACCACTTGTACAAAAACTCTCCAACTGAATGACAAATTACTTTGGACACAAAGGAGTCATACGAATTGTAACTCCTGACACGTGATTTACCTGATCACATGTCCCTGCCAAAAACAATACATCGGCATGACCTGCCGCAAAGTCAAACTCCGTATAGGAGAACATCGGAGCAATGTGAGGCTGAAAAAGAACACGACCAAACTGTGTGCCCATTTCGTAGAAGCTGGCCATACATGTGATGATCTTAAATGGACAGTTCTGGAAATGCTCGACTGTAAGGATCACAATGCAGAACAAGTCTTGTTCAACAAAGAACAGAGATGGGTTGACCGTTTGGGAACTGACGTAATAGGTATGAATGACCACATCCCTTGGCATCAGTTTAGTTAATTGTACTTCAATACTCCATCAGTGAGTCCACCATCTTAGAATGTTGATTACATGTCCGACCAGTCGTCCTTTTTTAGTGTCTACGACCAGTATATCAGTGCAGTGAGCTCTGACCTACCGTGATCCAGGGGCAGAGTCAGCACTAGGCACGAAATCCGGGCCGCATGGGTAAGAATGGCGTTTCCTGATACTTCCATACAGCTATCCAGGTAAGAACGCCTCTACTAATTACTACAGACCCTCTGTTGTCTCCCTCCTAGTGAAACTCCAATAGCGACTCCCAGTCCCTGTTGATGCCGTATAACTCAATCAAAAAGGTACACCTTAATGAATGACTGGGTATCATTAGGATACGTGTATGACAAACACCTTCTGCTGGATGTATGATGTGGTCTTATGAGCAGAGATATGAATCATGATCATTAATCCATGTTCTGCTCCCACCTGGTCACCATGTAAAGACTTCTGCATGATACCCGTCTCTAAGACCTTGATAACCTGACGGCGATTTGGCTGTTCCCACTCCCCGTACTTATCTTGGACCTGTTAGTTTCTCCTCTATTTTAAACCTTTTTCTAGATTACTTCTACAATTAGAATAATCTGTTATAGCATTAATTATGCGCTGTACGTAATGTGTGCCCGAGAGTGCCGTACCTCACACACTACCCAACTCACGAATTGTTGGTGTTTTCTCTTTTTTCTTTCAATACAGCT
Organism: Lissotriton vulgaris; assembly: GCF_964263255.1. Lineage (NCBI taxonomy): Eukaryota > Metazoa > Chordata > Amphibia > Caudata > Salamandridae > Lissotriton > Lissotriton vulgaris. The sequence goes on along the minus strand of NC_141695.1, from coordinate 147,575,278 downwards.
TGGAAATTCCATGCCATCAGCATTCGTACCACACAAATAGTGTGTGTAATTTCATTTATGTTTGTTTCTTGTCCTTGTCCTGACGAAAGCTCCCCTGACCCTGTAGGGCCCCGAGAGCTGAAACATGTCGACACTCTTTTGAAAACGATATAGTAGTTCAATAACTCGACTACCAGTATATCACAATGGTTTTTAAGCTTAGTGATTAGTCTTTGTAAATAAAGTTCACTTTTTTGATCTATTCATTAATTTTAACAGTTTTTCTACCCACTTTTCATTTCTGGACACTTCTGTAAATACCAGAAGTAGCCTCTGGTGAGGCAGGCACCCTGCACGTTAATCGTTAACCCAATGACTATGCCATGACTCCTGAAGGGGCGAAAAAAGATATACCGCTACGACACGATTCCAGGAAGTCTATGAGGGTTCTCGATAAAAAAACTATTTGGTTTTTGCAGACACCAGTGTCCATTCTCTTTTTGATTACCAATTAAATGACAATGTATCCATAACAGTTGACAACATCCTAATCTCCTAATATAAGGCAACGTCAGACCCATCCACACAGCGCAGTGTTGTGCGACCGGTAGAAAGGAGACAGGTGGGGCAACAAAGAGTCAGAATTCAAAGGGACGTCACTGGATAACCAAGGAATGTAGTATTAAACCCGGGGTAACGGCCCGCTGGAAATTATAGTGAGGGCAGATAGTGCAATAATATAGAGAAACCAGAGGGTTAAGGTAACTTGTAGATACATACAATTATCCATAGTAAGATGTTTTAAAAAAAAACACAGTACAAAATGAGAATGATAAAGGGAATAGCACCCGAAGCTATATAAGCGGGATGTGACAGCTGTTGCAATTCTTGCCTTTGTCCACAGAACGTGTCCCTCCACTGGCCAGGAGTTAAACAAATCAAGAGTCTCACCCGACTGGATTCAAAACACAAGATTTCCCGCTTCCCGATATCCTACACGAGGGTGAATATTTCAAATTAATGGTAAGCGACTATGAGCTAAGCTAAAAATAAGGTTTATTGGATAGGAGAGTGACTTATGAGAGCTTCTTTTATTGGATTTTCTTAACACCTTGGCTGCTTGAGATATTCCTCTCCTGGGCTGGGATCTAATAGAAATGGGTGTGGTCATGACTAGCTCAACTTGTCATGAGCACACAAGCACTGTGCCTCATGACGAGCTGAGCTCGTCATGAGCACTGAAGGGGTTAATAGATATATATGTATATATATGAGGTAATATGAATTTTTATGGTCAATTGTGTCCCCTAACGTAGACCCCAACTGAGGAAATATAAATTTTATGGTCAAGTTGTGTTCCCTAGCGTGTACCCCACCGTCTCCATGTACCAGCTTAAAGTGCATGTAACTTCCCTCCTGTGCCAGCTATGAAGACGCAAATACATTTGCGTCCAACGTTAACATGTCCTCTTTCAGACCCACCCTGAATGGGTTGAATAGTCCGTTCCTAAGTATGCTATGCCAACGTCTTTTTGTAGTGTACTTTACACGTTTTTCAGCTCTGGCAAAGTAGGCGCCGAATTTCTGCCATCGAGCCTTTTTCTGGCTTCTGACTCTGAAAGCCTCAGCCCAGGCTGTCTCTGTACCCGTGAACTCTGACTTACTTCCAGCGCGGCCCACTGCGCTTAGCTCAGCCTGCTGCCTGCCAAGACTGACTAAAACCTTCAAATTATCTGTTCCATTCCTCGAAAATACATTCCTGCCTACTAGTTTAAGTAAACATCCCCCAGCTGCAGAGCCAAAGGGCCAGCCTGTCTCCGTGCAAGTAATTCATAGCTTCTGTTACCATGCTCCCATGGAAGGCCCATGCCCCCACGCTTCTCATGCAGACACTCAGGCGCTTATACACGCACTCACAGTCAGTATAGAATAGCTTCTGCCCCAGAGAACTTTTCCGTTCAGATAATATGGTTCCCAAACATCAGATATCAGATATGATAGAAGTACAAGCTGATCTGACATGCCAGACTTCTGTCTCTTTCCGTCAGTGTAAATGTCAAGCCCCCTGCACCCTCCAGTTTCACGTCAATCACACGTCATGCAGCTGCGCGCGCATCCAAGCCTCCGATTTCTGCTGACATTGCAACATTTCTGTTTAATGCCACCCCCATGTGACACCTACCTGTGACGTTTCTAGCACACACCTCTTGTTCACGCCTAGTCCACGCCTTCTGATTACGTACTAGTAACACGTGGATGCTGTTATCTTGTCTTCTCTCCGCTGTTACGCCTCCTATATTGGTTTCTATGGTGTAAATTAAGTATATAAGCTATGTATTGTCAATAAAATATGCTCTATCCCTTCCTGGACCCTTTGTGGTGCCAGGAACCTGATATCCAGTTCCGGAACGATTCCTTTTTAAGGAATAAAACCCCTAAGAACTCTAACACCACGGACTCTGTTTCTTTCTTTCCGATTGAGTTATTATTGATTAAGTACTTACCTGCATAGAAATTAAGACGGTAAATTAAATATTTACGACATTTTGGCGCCCGAACAGGGACCCCTCCCCCACCTCACGCGCCGGTTGGTGCGTTGCAAGCTCTGTCCCCTGCCATCAGTTAGAAGGAAACTACGCGTACCGGCAGGATTTCCTGTATCTCCCTCTGGCCCACGGAGGTGACGAAGACTGCGATCAACACCCAGACGAGGCGGTGAGGAGTGCGGAGGATCCCGACCAGAGCCTAGCCGAAAGAAGCAAGGTCCGAGGTGTCAAGAGGCCCACCAGTTTTTCCGAAGTTTTCCGAACTATCCACGTGTCGAGTCGAGTCGAGTCCAGTCGAGTTTTCCGAGTCCTTCTGTTTCCGTGCTTCCCGGTGAGTACCATTGCTGGGACGTATCTAGACGGGTTTGGGTACACAAGTCCGGTCTGCACTGTTTTTAGACAGTGTATCTGTACTGTTTAGCAGTACATCTGTTATTTCAAGTTTTGCACTGTTTTAGCAGTGTATCTGTGCTGTTTAGCAGTACATCCGGTATAGGGGGTAGTCTTATATGTCTCGAATGTCTTTTTATGTGATTAATGTCGTGGTATGAGTGTGACTGTTTTTAATGTGCATTATTGTGTTCCTGTATAACTAACTGTATTCAGTATTAAGTAGGTAGGATTGAGCATTCAGTACTAAGTAAACAAGATGCCGTTTTTCAACAAGTTAAAGCAGATAGGAACTAGGAAAGGGATATTAGAGGAAGAAATTCCTATCCCCCCTAGGGACACTCCTGGAAATTTTATGTACCATAAGCATGGCATAGATGCCATATTATATCTAGATTTATGGGTCGATTATACTAAACATCTAGACGAAAGACATAGATGGCCTGTTACCGGAACATGGGATGCCGAGTGCATCATGAAGGTAGAGGAAGCACTATGGAAAAAGAAAGCCAGACAATCTCAGAAAGACGCCATAGAGTTTTGGCGTAAGGAATCACATAAGCGTGCTGAAAAAGAACTACGTAGAGAAGACAGACTCAAGGAATCCGATAAAGCCCAAGAAAACGAATTAGTTACTGAAGGGATCCGAGTAAAATCAGAGCAAGTAGACCGTGCACGAAACAATCTCGTAAACGGTATGTATCTCGCGGCCGAGGGTTCGCCTGAGGCCATTTCAGAAATACCGAAAAATCTGCCGCCACCATTGGTTCCAACTAAAGTAACTCACAGGACCACTAAAGACATATTCCTGAATTCCTATCTAGAGAATGTAGCACCCGCTTACACCAATCTGCCTGTCCGCGCCCTGCCTAACGACGGGGGTGGTAACCCGCCCCAAGATCATATTCCGCCAGTACCACAACAGATTCCCCCTGTTCCACCACCTCCACCACTTCCCACACCTAAAGTTGATTTACCGAAACCACGTCTACCTGACCCTACTAAAAGACAAATTCAAGTTCAGATACAGACTCCACAGAGAGATAATGTCCAAGCTTCCGCCTCAGGAGGTGCGACCGGGGGTCTTCAGACCCCGCCATTAACACGCAGGTTACAGCTCGGGGACTTGCAGAGTCCTTTCACGTTCAAGTCACCCCGTCTCGACATACTCAAAGGACAACTTACAGTTTACAGATATGATCCAGTACCCGGCAAAGACGATAGAATGATGATGGCATCACTACGGTTACGATCTGCTACTGATTTCCTGCTGTTATTTGCAGGAATGAAGGAGCGCCTAGACAGAATATATCAGTTTGTTCAGACTGGGAAAGACCCTGACAGTATTAAGGATGCCATGGAGCATCAGAAAGTTGACGTTCAAGGACAGATACTACGTTTTTTTTATAAATTGCCTAATAAGAGAACGAGACAGGCCTGAGACAGATCAGGGTGAATTAGATGCACTCAACAAGTGGGGTCAAAATATATCTGAAGGAAAACACGACAAGGGGACTTGCATATCCAGTATGTACAAGAAAATTAGAAAGGCAGTGATAGACATACACAAAGAAGAGAAAGAAAAGGCTTCCTCCGAGGGGGAAGAAGAACCTGAAGAACCAGAAAAGACTACAGATACTATAGCGTATGTAGGCAAGGGAACTTACCTTAGGAAAGGCATTCGTCCCGAAAGCAAGAGAGTTTTTCTCTCTGCCTTAACAAACCCGAATTCTCCTGAACATCAGTTCCAGGAGACTGATAAAAGGCTCCGAGAACGAATGGGGTACCATGTACTCAATTCTATGGATGAACAAGAACTAGCCCGGTCAGCCATATTATGGACTGACAATCCGGATATATACAATGATGACACCGTAGCGCAGACATTCCTGAACCTTTCCCCAGACGAGCAGAAATTAGCAGGTGTATACATGATTCAGCACCTCCTCACAAAATACAGAAACCAACATTCTGATCCAGGTCCCTTACACGAAACATTAGAAGCATTACTCATGGATAGATGGAGAGGTCTAAGTACCAAGTTAATACAAATAATTCTAGAGCAAAGACATAGATACAACACTTTTATAAGCTCCGAATATGTTCCCGCTCCGGCCCCAGAAAGAAAAATGTATCATATGGAACGTCTGAATGGCATTGAAAGTCAGAACCCCTTACGAGAAGTGCACCCAGTTATGGGTGAGGATCATAACTTGAAACGTGTGTATGTACACACGCCTCTGACCAAGTTAGAACTGTTAGAAATGAAGAAACTAGTCCCGTGCCATGATAAAGACCCTGCAGGTTTTCACAGAGAGCTTAAAGACATGTTACTAATGGGGGATTACACATATGAAGATATCATGAAAATGTTAAAGGTACTGCTGCCCACGGGCATCTACGAGAAACTAAAGGAAAAAGAATGGGAGGTGGGGGAGAAAAAGATTGTATGGGCAGAAATAGAAGACGAAGAGAACAAAAGTGTCCCAGGGGTAGGCCTTGGGGAGAAAACTAAAGCATTACCAGGTTTGATAGTACAGGTTCTGCCAAGATTACTGACAACAAGAAAAGAAGACTGGGATGCAATCTCAGCATGTAAACAGAAACCCGACGAAGATACTAGTGACTTCTATTCAAGATTCGAGAAATGCTTTATTATTAATAGTGGTCTTAAACCAAGTAGCGAGTCGTACCCGCATCTTTTTGTATCAAAGTTAGTTGAGAATTCCTTGTTAGCAGTTAAAAACCGTGTATACAAGGTTGAGAGTACATGGCAAGCAAATACGCCATCACAGATGTTACAAATGTTACAATACCATCAGAACAGAATTAGAGAAGAACAGGATCAGGAACAGAAACGTATGAAAGACACGAAAATGAAAATGCTAGTAGCCCAGTCGGTACCTACCGACGGCCACAGAAAGGGTACGACCCAGACAGGTCACGCCGCAGCTCCCGTTAAAGGGACATGCAACTATTGCAAGCAGCCAGGTCACTACGTACATGAATGTCCAGTTCTGAAACATAACATATCAACAGGTAAAACTAAAGAGAGACCGCATCCACCAAGACAAGATCAGGCCCAGCAACAGACCGCACAGAACGTACAGCCCATGCAGAACACACAACCTATGCATGCTTCATCTCATACAGCACAGACAGTAGCGGTATCACAGCCACAGCCCATTGCCGCGACTCAACAAGTTTCCCAACAGATGTACCAGTATGCCCAAGCTGCTTACCCCGATTACCAACGATATGCATGAAACAGCCTAGAGAGGGAGTTGGGTTTGCCTCTTATTGAAATTCCTGTAGATCAAGAAGGTCCTTATGTACACAGTCAAGTATTGGGAAAAGACAGAAAGTTTTTAATTGACACAGAGGCAAGCCGCACCACAATAAGCCATGACGAAGTCCCAGGGGCACCCCTCTCAGGCTCACAGAATGTTTCCCTTGGTTTCTCAGGACAGCCCATTGTAAATGAAGTATCAGAACCAGTCCCCCTGGCTGTGGGTCCATTATCACGAGTTACAGACTTGTTACTTACGAAATCATGTCCAGAAAATCTGTTAGGAATAAAAACATTGAAGGCTCTAGGAGCTATAATATGCTGTTCCCCGGAGGGAGTTAGACTCTTTCTGCGGGATTTCAAGGGTCATTATGTATTACGAGAGTTTGATGTCAGATTGAAAAATGTACCAGATCACTTGTGGGCAAAAGGCCCAACTGATGTAGGTTGTATGCATATCACTCCATACCGTGTTACACTCAAGACAGGAGTTGTTCTACCCCGAATCAGACAATACAAGTTACCACCCGATGCTGTAGTGGCTTTACTGGAAATCATTGAAGAGCTCATTGCCCAAGGAGTGGTCGTAGAGACCGACTCCAATATCTGTAATTCACCCATCATTCCAATTCTTAAACGTACTGACCCCAATGCACCGCCAGTATATCGGCTGGTGATTGATCTGCGAGAGCTGAATAAATGCATTGTACCACAGTACCCTGTGGTCCCTGATATCTCTTCCCTATTGACTGCTATTGATTCAGAAGCAACGTTCTTCACTGTAATTGACCTCAAGAACGCTTTCTTTAGTGTACCTATTGATCCAGAGAGCCAATATCTCTTCGGATTCAGTTTAAATGGACGAAGTTTCAAATTTTCCCGCGCACCTCAAGGATTCACAGAAAGCCCCAGCATCTATAGTCAAGCACTGAAAAGACAACTAGATTGCATTCAAATGCCAGTTAACACCGCTTTACTGCAATACGTCGATGATCTGCTGATCACCGCACGAAGTGAGCCCGAATGTGAACAAGCATCACTGACAGTTTTACATTTTCTGGCCGACAAGGGACACAAGGTGTCTCCTTCGAAGCTACAATTCTGTGTTCAGCAAGTTGTGTACTTGGGTCACTTGCTGTCCAAAGTGGGGAGACAGCTCACTCCCGATCGCATTCAGTTAATTGTAAATATGCCACAACCCCAGACACAAAAGGAAGTGTGGGCCTTTATAGGCCTCACCTCGTACTGCAGACAATGGATTCCTCAATATGCATTTTTAGCTAAACCACTCATCCAGTTAACGACACAGGAGGCAGCGATTTCGACTGTCCTCCCTTGGACTCAGGAACACACACAAGCCTTTGAGGAATTAAAGAAAGCATTATGTCGAGCACCAGTTTTAGCGACACCATGTTACAGTAAACCGTTTACACTTTTTGTTACAGAACGTGATGGCACAGCATTGTCTGTCCTCACTCAAGACCAAGCAGGATCACATAAGCCTTGCGCTTATTTTTCAAGTACATTGGATTCAGTAGCCCAGGCACTCCCTGCGTGCTTAAAATCAGTAGCAGCAACAGCATTAGCAATCAGACAGAGCGATTCAATTGTTTTAGGCCATCAGTTAACAGTACAAGTTCCACATTCTGTAGAGGTTCTTTTAAACAGAACCCAGACTCAGCACTTGACTATAGCACGACTGACAGGTTACGAATAAACGCTATTCCAGCCACACATAGAAATCAGACGCTGCAGCATTCTGAACCCTGCAACACTGTTACCTTCAATTATGACAGATCCAGCCCCGCATGATTGTATAGAGATCATTAATGCAGTAACAAAGCCCCGACGAGACTTAACAGATGTTCCACTGACAAATTCAGACCTGACACTTTATGTGGATGGTTCATGTATGCGAACAAGTACAGGAGAATTAGTGGCCGCGTATGCAGTGACCACTGAAACCGAAGTAAAAGAAACACATCGTATTGACACACTGTCTGCTCAAGCGGCAGAGCTTATTGCTCTGACCCGAGCCTGTATACTAGCCAAGAACAGAAATGTCAACATATACACTGATTCCCGTTATGCGTTCGGAGTTGTACACGACTTCGGAATGTTATGGCAAGAACGAGGTTTTTGACCTCTCATGGTGCCAAGATCCAACACGGTCCCCTCATTCAAGCACTGTTAGAAGCAATACATCTGCCTTCAGGCATATCCGTCATGAAGTGTAAAGCACATACTAAAGTTACAGATTCTGTTTCCCAGGGTAACGACCTGGCAGACCAGACAGCAAAACATACAGCATTGACTCACACTCAGACAACTGACATGACAAAGACAATAGGACCGACAAATTGTATGACAGTCAGGGATCCCACACTAGATGTAATAGATATTCAGACACATGCTACCCCAGATGAAATAAAGAAATGGATTGAACTAGGAGGGATCCAGACAGATCAAGGTTGGATGACGAAGGGAAAATCTACATGGTTTCTCCCTGATTCTATGGTTCAAGTCATGATCAATACAGCACATAGTCCAGCACATCTAGGAGAGAAAGCGATGTTAGACAGTTTACAAAATCTTTGGAGCAATAAACACTTACGAGCAGCAGCAAAACAGAAAGTGCGTACTTGCATGATCTGTTGTCAGTTCAATCCAGGTAAAAGCGTCCCTGTAGAGCAAGGTGGATTTCATCCTCCCGATCACCCTTTTGAAGTCCTCCAGATGGATTATATCCAGATGGACCGTTGTCGAGGATTCAAATATGTCCTCGTAATTGTTTGTGCACTTTCCCGTTGGACCGAAGCATATCCAGTCCCAGATTACACTGCTCCGACCACTGCCAGGCAGCTGGTTCGTGAATTCTTCCCACGGTACGGCATGCCCCGTGTCGTGTACTCAGATAACGGACAGCCATTCTCATCCGAATTAATGAAGCAAGTTTCCTTGCTGCTAGGATATCAATGGAAATTCCATTGTGTCCGACATCCCGAAGCCGCAGGCCTTGTAGAGAGGCATAATCAGACATTAAAGACCCGCCTCGGTAAAATATGTCAAGAGAAAGGGGTCGACTGGATAGTCGCCCTGCCGGTGGCACTGTTCTATATGAGAATGGTTGCCCATTCGAGATCAGGACTATCCCCGTACGAAGTGGTCTTTGGTAGACCACCGAATATGTGGGGGACGCCCATTCCTAAGAAAATTACTGATGTTGATTGCAATATGTTGACAGATTACCTTGCCTCCTTGATGTCTGCACTCCAATCATGTCGTTCACAGGTTGCCGCAGCCTTCCCTGACAACACTGATGTAAAGCCGCATGATGTCCGTCCTGGCGACCTGGTGTTAATAAGGAACTTTGACAGGAAAAGTCCGCTGGAGCCCCGCTGGAAAGCGCCGAAGACCGTCCTTCTTACTACGAGGACAGCAGTGAAAGTGGAGGGCAGAAAGGGGTGGATCCACACGAGCCATGTTAAACTATGCAATGAACTGAAACCAGACCCAGGCTCGTCCACCCCTTCCAAAGACTGTATCGAGCCTAGTGACTTTAAAGTTTCCGAACGAGAGAAAACTCCCCAAGAGGAGTATAGATCAAAGCTCCGATCTAGCAAGTCAGACAGTTTAATTGTTTAAGTCCTCCCCTAGGTGAATCGGTTAAATAGTTTCTGACATGTATCCCCTAGATCGAGATAGAGAGAGAGAGAGACAATTCAAGAAACGTACATACTGCAAATCACTGCGTAGTCACTGTATAGTGACATTGTTAATAATGTTTTTTCTAAGTCTTCTGATTATTGTTGCAGGTATACTCCTTCCTATCTATTGCCCTATTTTCAAGCGTGAACAATCTGCTTACAATGTTTCTGCTGAACACTCTTTTAGCGAGTTACCTCCACATGAACTTTCTTACAGACTTGCGCTGCGCAACAACACATTCATTAGTATGCTACATCATTCCCATCAGACTAATAATGCTACAAATTGTTGGATATGTGGCCGACTCCCTCCCTACCAGAATTACAAGGGAGCTCTGCCCCTCTTTCCGTACCCCTTCACTCACAATGGCTCCTGTGGTGCATGGTTTAAAATAATTAATTCCTTAGATCCTGATATTGCTGTTTTCGAAGGGAGCTGGGTTTGGGGAAACTTGAACTTAGTTCTGCTCGACGTCTGTTACCCTGATAAGGAGGGACTCCCCACTAGAATAGGTACTGATCTAGAAAATGAAGTATATGGATTAGGTAATTACACAATTAACCTTATGATTCTTACTGTTGAATCCGAAGCTGCACCAGTTCTGCCCGCTATGTCAGTATTACCAGTCACTGGTGAATTATGTGTCAGAAAGAAAGGTTCAGTACACTTAGGTCATAGTAAATGTACTACTGTGGTCGAATTCAGTGATCATGGTAAATCGTCTTTTAAAGCTATCCGTCATTCCTATTTTGTTTGTGGTCATACCGCATACATACGCTTACCTCCAGATTGGGATGGTACCTGTTATATTGCATTCCTTCTGCCACCTGTTTTTCTAGCTCCTCCTGATTATCACAGAAATACAAATCTAGTAAAGAATATACTCAGAAGAGATCTCCCGCTTGTCGACTACACAGAAACGGCATGGGAACAATACACCAATTTTATTAAAGGATTCTTTTTCTTTTTAGGCCCTGTCCAAAATAGTAAACTAATACGCAGATTAACTAGAACACTTGAAGCAGTATTGAATGAAACTGCCTCCGCCCTAGGTAACCTAACCGAAGAGCAGTCCGCCATGCGGGTTGTTGTCCTTCAGAATCGTCTTGTTATTGACGTCATCTTGGCAGATAGAGGTGGAGCCTGTAAGGTCATCGGGTCAAGTTGCTGTGTTTTCATTCCAGAAAACGCGCCATCTGTATACAAAGCTATTACACGTCTTCATAAAATTGCTAATCTGATACATCAGAATCCAGGCACCTGGACCTGGTCCGGTTGGTTCTGGACAACGTTAACCGCTTGGGGATGGAAGATCCTATCCTTCCCAGGCATTGGCCTAGTCCTAGTATTCAGTTGCTGCCTGTGCTTGCAGTGTGGGCCAGCGATTTGTGGACTGTGCGCCACTTCATGCATTGAACATTCCAGTTTCCTTTCAAGACGTGAAAGAAAGAAAGAAGAGCAAATGATGTTACAAGAACAAACTGATCGATTCATGAGGATCGATATATCATGAAGGGTCCGTAGGGAACAAGGAGGGAATGAGGAAATATAAATTTTATGGTCAAGTTGTGTTCCCTAGCGTGTACCCCACCGTCTCCATGTACCAGCTTAAAGTGCATGTAACTTCCCTCCTGTGCCAGCTATGAAGACTCAAATACATTTGCGTCCAACGTTAACATGTCCTCTTTCAGACCCACCCTGAATGGGTTGAATAGTCCGTTCCTAAGTATGCTATGCCAACGTCTATTTGTAGTGTACTTTACACGTTTTTCAGCTCTGGCAAAGTAGGCCCCGAATTTCTGCCATCGAGCCTTTTTCTGGCTTCTGACTCTGAAAGCCTCAGCCCAGGCTGTCTCTGTACCCGTGAACTCTGACTTACTTCCAGCGCGGACCACTGCGCTTAGCTCAGCCTGCTGCCTGCCAAGACTGACTACAACCTTCAAATTATCTGTTCCGCTCCTCGAAAATACATTCCTGCCTACTAGTTTAAGTAAACATCCCCCAGCTGCAGAGCCAAAGGGCCGGCCTGTCTCCGTGCAAGTAATTCATAGCTTCTGTTACCATGCTCCCATGGAAGGCCCATGCCCCCACGCTTCTCATGCAGACACTCAGGAGCTTATACACGCACTCACAGTCAGTATAGAATAGCTTCTGCCCCGGAGAACTTTTCCGTTCAGATAATATGGTTCCCAAACATCAGATATCAGATATGATAGAAGTACAAGCTGATCTGACATGCCAGACTTCTGTCTCTTTCCGTCAGTGTAAATGTCAAGCCCCCTGCACCCTCCAGTTTCACGTCAATCACACGTCATGCAGCTGCGCGCGCATCCAAGCCTCCGATTTCTGCTGACATTGCAACATTTCTGTTTAGTGCCACCCCCATGTGACACCTACCTGTGACCTTTCTAGCACACACCTCTAGTTCACGCCTAGTCCACGCCTTCTGATTACGTACTAGTAACACGTGGATGCTGTTATCTTGTCTTCTCTCAGCTGTTACGCCTCCTATATTGGTTTCTATGGTGTAAATTAAGTATATAAGCTATGTATTGTCAATAAAATATGCTCTATCCCTTCCTGGACCCTTTGTGGTGCCAGGAACCTGATATCCAGTTCCGGAACGATTCCTTTTTAAGGAATAAAACCCCTAAGAACTCTAACACCACGGACTCTGTTTCTTTCTTTCCGATTGAGTTATTATTGATTAAGTACTTACCTGCATAGAAATTAAGACGGTAAATTAAATATTTACGACACAACGGCTCCATGTATGTGCTTCAAGTACATGTATGTTCCCTCCACAACCAGCTATGAAGACGCAAATACATTTGCGTCCAACGTTAACATGTCCTCTTTCAGATGCACCATGAATGGATCGATAATTCAGTTCCTAAGTATGCCTTGCCACCGTCTTTACATGGTGCACCTTCACGTTTTCCTGGCTCTGGCGAGCTAGGCCCTGATTCCTGCCATCGAGTCCTTTCTGCCTTCTGCCTCTGAAAGCTGCAGCCTGCCGCTTCCATGACCCTTGCCTTACTCCCTGTGCGGCGAGCGGTGCCCGGCTCGGCCTGCTTGCCTGCCAAGACTGTATTTTGCCTTCAAGTTATCTGATCCGCTCCTCGAAAATACATTCCTGTCTAGTGATTTAGGAAAACATCTTCCCAGCTGCAGAGCAAAGGGCCCGGCCTTTCTGTCTCCATGCAAGTAATTCATTGCTCCTGTTACCATGGTAGGCCCATGGCCCCTCGCCCTACACGCAGACACGTAGGCGCATATACACGCATTAGCAGTCAGTATAGAATAGCCTCTGCCCGAGAGACTTTTCCTTCTAGATAATACAGTTCCTCAAACACAAGATATTAGATATGATTTGGGTTTAGGTTGTTCTGACATGCCAGACTTCTGTCTACACGTATAGTGCTAAATGTCAAGTCCCCTTCACCCTCCAGTTCCACGTCATTCACACGTCATGCTACTGCGCGTGCATCTCTGCCATATATTTCTGCTGACACTGCAGGATTCTTTTATGGATCCACCCACCTGTGACACTATCATGTGACGTTGTCTAGCACACACCTCCGTGTACGCCCTCTTGCACGCCTTCTGCTACGTACATGTGTTCTTATCTCTTTTTCTCTCAGCTGTTACGCCTTCTGTATCCATCACCATTATGTGCATTTACTATATATATTGTATTCTGTTAATAAAGCATTGTCTATCCCTTCCTGAACCTTTGTGGTGATGGAACACGATACCTGGTTCGAACCAATTCCATTTTATGGAATAAAACCCTTATAAACTGAGATGCCACGGACTCTGCCTCTCATTTTCGATTGAGTTATTTTATTGAACTTTACTGCATAGAAATTCAGTATAGGTAATTTTTATTTACCACATAATTGGCGCCCGAATAGGGACCCCTCCCCCACCTTACGCGCCGGCGGTGCGTTGCAGGCCTAGTCCCCTGCCACAGCCGTGATGGACAACTACGCGTACCCGCAGGATTTCCTGTATCTCCCTCAGGCCAACGGAGGTGACTGAGGCTGCGATCGACACCCAGACGAGGCGGTGAGGAGTGCGGAGGATCCCGACCAGAGCCCAGCCGAGAGAGCAAGGTCCGAGGTGTTCAGAGGCCCACCAGTTCCGAAGTTCCGAAGTTCCGAAGTACCTACGTCACGAGTCGAGTCCAGTCCAGTCCGGTCCAGTCCAGTGTCGAGTTTTCCGAGGCCTTCCGTTCCGTGCTTCCCAGTGAGTACCGTTGCTGGGGACGCATCTAGACGGGTGCATTAATTTGTGTCCGGTCAAGACGGGTTTGGGTACACAGACCCGGTCTGCACTGTTTAGCAGTGTATCTGTACTGTTTAGCAGTATATCAAGTATTCAGCTATCAAGTTATTGTTTAAGTCTGAAATGTTTTAATGTGCTTTTAATGTCGTGGTATGAGTGATTGTCTGATTTTCATTACTGTGTTTATTGTATTAGTTGTGTCCAAGTCCGAGTAAGTATCAAGTATCAAGTATCACGGCTCAAAATGCCGCTGTTTTCTAAACTGAAACAGATAGGAACTAGAAAAGGGATACTCGAGGAAGCTGTTCCCATCCCACCCAGGGACACTCCTGGATATTTTATGTACCACAAGCACGGCTTAGACGCTGTATTATATCTCGACTTGTGGGTGGATTACACCAAGGATTTAGCAGAAAATCAGAGATGGCCCGTTACAGGGACATGGGATGCCGAGTGCATCATGAGAGTAGAAGAAGCTTTATGGAAAAAGAAAGCCAGACAGTCACAGAAAGATGCCATTGAACTATGGCGTAAAGAATCACACAGACGGACAGAGAAAGCACTCAGAAAAGCAGAGAAAGGTAGAGAGGATTCTGAAAAAGCCAAAGAAAAAGAACTACTAGAAGAAGGGGAACGAGTTAGAATGGAACAACACGACAGAAAAAGTAACGCACTTATGACAGGATTGTATCCAGTCCTGGCCGAGGGCCTGCCTAAGGCGACCCCGGAAACACCGAAAAATCTGCCCCCTCCATTGATTCCGACTAAATTACGTCACAAGACCGCAGCAGACATTTTTATTTCATCCTACTTGGATGATGTAGCTCCCGCATATGCTAGTATGCCTGCCCGTGTGCCACCTGCCGACGGTAACCCGCCCCCTGATCCTCAGCCCCCAGGTCTGCAACAGCTAACCCCTCCCGGTCTGCTTCCTCCACCCTTACCTGCACCCCCTATTAATCTGCATAATCCTTTTGGGCCTGGCGCGGTTCAGGCCCCAACTCAGTTACAGCAGGTACCGACCCTACAGCCAGGTTATGGTCAAGCCTCCGCTTCAGGAGGTGCTACCGGAGGTTATCAAACACCCCCACCGTTACACCGAGTGACAATGAGAGATTTAGCAAAGGCTCGGACACCTAAGGGTGCACCGGCAGAACAGCTTAGAAGAGAACTTACAGATTGTAGATATGACCCAGTGCCCGGTACAACAGGACCCATGTTGCTAGCGTCCCTACGTTTGCGACGTGTTACAGATTATCTGATGTTACTACCAGGAATGCCAGAACATCTAGACAAATTGTATTATTTCATTAGAACAGGAGAAGGAATGGAGTGTGTTGCCGAAGCCATGTCACGTCAGAAAGTAGAGAACAAAGGTTTAATAATGCGATTTATGGTTAATTGTTTAATAAGAGAACAAGATCAGGCAGGTTTTCAGCAAAATGAAATGGATAGACTGAATAGATGGAGCCAGAATATCGCGGATGGTAAACATGAGAAGGAGAACAGTGTACATATTATGGTTAGAAAGATCCGTAAAGAAATAATAGACATACATGCCCGACGAGCCCCTGAAGAACATCTTGAATCAGACGGTCCGACTTCCTCGCAGGAGGAGGATAATACAGAGGATCTAGCAGAAACTTCGCATCAGTCAGGCAAACAGATGATAGGATATGTAGGCAGAGGGAAATTCCCTAGACCGCATCCTTTTGATAGGCCCTTCGACAGACCCATTCGTAAACAAGAAACGTGTGGAAACCAGAAACATTACCTCTGTCCAATACCAGAAACATTCCACTCTGCTATGTCAAATCCGAAGACTCCTGAACATTTATTTCAGGCTACCGATAAAGTACTTCAAGAGCGAATGGGGTACCATGTACTCAATTCCATGGATGAACAAGAATTAGCCAGGTCAGCAGTACAATGGGCTGACAATTCTGATAAATATAATGATGACGCAGTAGCACAATCATTTTTGAATCTTTCCCCAGACGAACAGCGACTAGCTGGTATGTACATGATACAGCATCTCCTTATTCTGTATAAAACCCAACATTCTGATCCAGGTCCTCTATCTGATGTATTAATAGAGTTACTCATGAATAAATGGAGAGGCCTGGGTACCGATTTAATTAAAGTAATTCTAGAACATCGACACAAATATAGTGCCTTCCTGAATCCACAGTTTGTTTCAGCTCCACCCCCAGAAAGAAAAATATTTTACATAGACAGACAAAATCCCTTGCGAGAAGTACATCCAGTCAGGAATGATGATAACACTCTTACACGTGTGTATGTATACACGCCCATAACTAAAATGGAATTGTTAGAAATGAAGAAAATAGTGCCCAGTCATGATAAAGACCCTGCAGGTTTTCACCGTGAAATAAAAGACATGTTACTCATGGATGATTATACCTATCCCGACATTATGAAGATATTGAAAGTACTATTGCCTGCCGGTATTTACGCGAAACTCAAAGAAAAAGAATGGGAGGTGGGAGAAACAAAGATTGATTGGGCTGCATTAGAAACTGAAGAAGCGACCCGATCCCCAGGGTTGGGTCTTGGGGACAAAACTAAAGCACTACCAGGATTGTTAGTACAAGTATTGCCAAGGTTATTAGCAACTAAAAAGGAGGATTGGGATGCAATCTCAGCCTGCAAACAGAAACCCGATGAAGACACTAGTGATTTTTATTCCCGATTTGAGAAATGTTTTATTATAAATAGTGGCCTGAAAGCAAGTAGCGAGTCATACCCACACCTTTTTGTATCCAAACTAGTCGAAAATTCTCTGCCCCAAGTTAAGAATCGTGTACTGAAAGTCGAGAGCACATGGCAAGCAAATACGCCTTCGCAAATGTTACAAATGTTGCAGTACCACCAGAACAGAATTAGAGAAGAACATGATCACGAACAAAGACGTATGAAAGACACGAAAATGAAAATGCTAGTTGCTCAGTCAGTTCCATCTGACGGTCAGAAAAAGGGTATGACACAGTCCAATAATTCGGCAGCTCCTGTTAAAGGGACATGCAACTATTGTAAACAGCCAGGTCACTATGTAAATGATTGTGCAGTTTTGAAACACAATATATCTACAGGGAAAACAAAAGAAAGACCGCATCAACCTAGACAGGACCAGGCCCAACAACACGTACCACCGAATGTACAGCCTATGCATGCTCCACAACAGACAGTACAGACCGTAGCGGTACCACAGACACAACCGATTGCCGCAACACAACATGCAACTCAACAGATGTACCAGTATGCACAAACTGATTATCCCGATTACCAGCGATACACATGAAACAGCCTAGAGAGGGAGGTTGGCTTGCCTCTTATTGAGGTTCCTGTAGATCAAGAGGGTCCTTACGTACATAGTCAAGTATTAGGGAAAGATAGAAAGTTTTTGATTGATACAGGGGCAAGCAGGACGACAATAAGTCACGACGAGGTTCCAGGGGCACCCCTCTCAGGCTCACAGAATGTTTCCCTTGGATTTTCAGGCAAGCCTATTGTAAATGAAGTATCGAAACCAGTACCCCTTTTAGTTGGTCCGTTGTCTCGCACTACAGATTTATTACTCACGAAATCATGTCCAGAAAACTTGTTAGGTATCAAAACACTGAAAGCTCTAGGAGCTGTAATTTGCTGTTCTCCGGAAGGAGTAAGATTGTTTTTGTGTGACTTTAAGGGTCACTATGTGTTGAGAGATATGGATCCCAGGCTACAGAATGTTCCTGCACATTTATGGGCACAAGGCCCCACTGATGTAGGTTGTATGCACATCACAACATACCGTGTCACACTCAAGCCAGGAGTAGTATTACCACGAATCTGACAATACAAGTTACCCCCAGATGCTGTAGTGGCTTTACTGAAAATCCTTGACGAGCTCATTGCACAAGGAGTGGTTGTAGAAACCGACTCGAATCTATGTAATTCTCCTATCATTCCAATTCTTAAACGTACTGATCCAAATGCACCTCCAGTTTATCGATTAGTGATCGATTTACGAGAATTGAATAAATGCATTGTACCACAATATCCCGTGGTCCCAGACATTTCGTCTCTATTGACTGCCATTGATTCCGAAGCAACGTTTCTTACTGTAATTGATCTGAAAAACACCTTCTTTAGTGTCCCCATTGATCCGGAAAGCCAATATCTCTTCGGATTCTGTTTAAATGGCCGAAGCTTCAAATTTGCACGCGCACCTCAAGGATTCACAGAAAGCCCCAGCATCTATAGCCAAGCACTAAAAAGACAACTCGACAGTATTCACATGCCTGACAACACTGCCCTACTTCAGTATGTCGATGATCTACTGATCACCACCCGAAGTGAACAAGAATGTGAACAAGCATCACTGACAGTTTTGCATTTCTTGGCTGACAAGGGACACAAGGTGTCTCCTTCGAAGCTGCAATTCTGTGTTGTCTTGGACTCAGGAACAGACACAAGCTTTTGACGACTTAAAGAAAGCCTTATGTCAAGCACCTGTTTTAGCGACACCATGTTACAACAAGCCTTTTACACTTTTTGTCACAGAACGTGAAGGTACCGCATTGTCAGTACTTACCCAGGATCAAGCAGGTTCACACAAACCGTGTGCTTATTTTTCTAGTACATTAGATCCAGTAGCCCAGGCTCTGCCTGCGTGCTTGAAATCAGTTGCAGCAACAGCTCTAGCGATCAGACAAAGTGATTCCATAGTGTTAGGACACCAATTGACCGTACAAGTTCCACATTCCGTGGAAGTCCTTTTAAACCGAACACAGACTCAGCACTTGACTATAGCACGACTGACAGGTTATGAATTGACATTGTTTCAACCACACATAGAAATCAGACGTTGCAATACATTGAACCCTGCTACACTACTTCCATTAAATGAGACAGACCCTTTGGCACATGATTGTACTGAAGTCATTACCATTACGACGAAACCCAGACAAGACTTGACAGATACTGCATTACCAGATCCAGACCTGACACTTTATGTGGATGGTTCATGTATGAGAACAAGTACAGGAGAGTTAGTGGCCGCCTACGCAGTCACGACCGAAACTGAAGTCATAGAAACAAATCGTATAGATACACTGTCAGCCCAAGCAGCAGAGCTCATCGCTCTGACTCAAGCTTGTATATGAGCAAAGAACAAGAGAGTTAACATATACACAGATTCCCGTTATGCATTCGGAGTCGTACACGACTTCGGTGTACTCTGGCGAGAGAGAGGTTTCTTGACCTCTCACTGAGCCAAAATCCAGCACGGTCCCCTCATTCAAGCTCTGTTAGACGCAATACATTTGCCTACAGCCATATCCATCATGAAATGCAAAGCACATACGAAAGTTACAGATCCCATTTCCCAGGGTAACGACCTGGCAGATCGAACAGCCAAACATACAGCTCAGACTCAAACTCACGCAACTGATCTGACAAAGACAATAGTCCAGACACCGACACATTGCATGACAGTTAGAGATCCCGCCCTAGATGTAATTGACATACATACACATGCTACACCAGACGAAATCAAGAAATGGATTGAACTTGGAGGGATCCAGACAGAACAGGGATGGATGACGAAGGGGAAAGCCACATGGTTTCTCCCCGACTCTATGGTTCAGGTTATCATTAACACAGTACATAGTCCTGCACATTTAGGAGAAAAAGCCATGTTAGACAGTATTCAAAACCTCTGGTTCAATAAACATTTACGAGCAGCAGCAAAACAGAAAGTACGTACTTGCATGATCTGTTGTCAGTTCAACCCAGGTAAAGGCATTCCCGTAGAGCAAGGTGGTTTTCATCCTCCCGATCACCCTTTTGAAGTCCTCCAGATGGATTATATCCAGATGGAACGTTGTCGAGGATTCAAATATGTCCTCGTAGTTGTATGTGCGCTCTCACGTTGGACAGAAGCATATCCAGTCCCAGATTACACTGCTCCGACCACTGGCAAGCAGCTGGTACATGAATTTTTCCCCAGGTATGGTTTGCCCCGTATCGTGTACTCAGATAATGGACAGCCATTCTCATCCGAGCTCATGAAGCAGGTATCACTCCTGCTAGGTTATCAGTGGAAGTTCCACTGTGTCCGACATCCCGAGGCAGCAGGTCTCGTGGAACGTCATAATCAGACCCTGAAAATACGTCTTGCCAAGATCTGCAGAGATAAAGGCGTTGACTGGATAGTAGCTTTACCAGTTGCACTCTTTTACATGAGAATGATAGTGCATTCAAGAACCGGGCTATCCCCGTATGAGGTGGTCTTTGGTAGGCCACCAAATATGTGGGGGACGCCTTTGCCGCGTAAAATTACAGATGTTGACTGTACTATGCTGACAGATTACCTTGCCTCCTTGATGTCTGCACTACAATCATGTCGTTCACAGGTAGCTGCAGCCTTTCCCGACAACACCGAGGTGAAGCCACACGAGATTGTTCCGGGGGACCTGGTGCTCGTGAGGAACTTTGACAGGAGGAGTCCACTGGAGCCCCGTTGGCAGGCGCCGAAGCTCGTGTTATTAACAACAAGGACAGCAATAAAAGTGGAGGGCCGCAAGGGCTGGCTTCACTCGAGTCATGTAAAACGACATTATGGACTGCCTCCGAAACTAGACTCCCAGCCCTGCCCCCTTCCAGAGACTGATACAAAGCTCCCCCTGGTAGAGAAAACTCCTTCCCAGGAATTTTGCATGAAGTTGAGGTCTAGCAAGTCAGACAGTTTAATTGTTTAAGTCCTCTCCTAGGTGAATCGGTTAGACGAGTTTCTGACATGTACCCCCTAGACCCCAATAGAGAGAGAGATAGACAGAAACAGATCAAGAAACATGAATATTGTAAATCTCTCCGTAGTCACTGCATTGTGACGTTATTGATTATGTTTTTTCTGAGTCTTATGATTATTGCTGCAAGTATACTGTTACACTTGTATTTTCCTATTTTCAAACGTGCACATTTTTTTTCAAATGACACTGCCGAGCATACTTTCAGTGAACTGCCCCCGCACGAGTTATCTTATAGACTTGCGCTGCGCAACAATACATTCATCAGCATGTTACATCATTCCCATCAGACCAGCAATGCTACCAATTGTTGGATATGTGGCCGACTCACTCCCTATCAGAAATACAAGGGAGTTCTGCCCCTCTTTCCGTACCCGTTCACACACAATGGTTCCTGTGGTGCATGGTTTAGTCTAATGAATTCTTTAGATTCTGATTCTGTAGTTTACCAGGGCAATTGGGTATGGGGAAATCTGAACACAGTTCTGCATAACGTATGTTTCCCTGACAAGGAGGGTCTTCCCCAAAGGACAGGAACTGATCTAGAAACGAAGTATATGGATTAGGTAATTTTACACTTAACCTCATGATTCTGAATGTCCAGTCCGAAACCGAACCAGTCTTACCCGCAATGTCAGTATTACCAGTCAAAGGTGAATTATGTGTCAGAAAGAATGGTTCAGTACACCTGGGTCATAGTAAATGTACTACTGTGATCGAATTCAGTGATAAAGGCAAGTCTACATTTAAAGCTTCCCGTCATTCCTATTTCATTTGTGGTCATACAGCATATATACGTTTACCTCTAGATTGGGATGGTACCTGTTACATTGCATTCCTTCTGCCACCTGTTTTCCTAGCCCCTCCTGATTATCATAGGGACTCCCATCTAGTACACATTAGACCCAAGAGAGATCTCCCGATTGTCGACTATATTGAAACGGCATGGGAGCAGTATACAGACTTCAATAAAGGTTTCTTTCCCTATCTAGGTGCTGTCTTTAATAGTAAACTGATACGCAAATTAACAAGAACCCTCGAAGCAGTAGTGAATGAAACTACTTCCGCCCTAGGCAATTTAACAGAGGAGCAGTCTGCTATGCGGATTGTTGTTCTTCAAAATCGTCTCGTTCTTGATGTCATCCTGGCCGATAGGGGCGGAGCTTGTAGAGTCATCGGATCGAGTTGCTGTGTTTTCATTCCAGAAAACGCATCATCAGTATATAGAGCCATAACCCGTCTCCACAAGATTGCAAGTCAGATACACCAGAATCCAGGCACCTGGACTTGGTCCGGTTGGTTCTGGAGCGTGCTATCAGCCTGGGGATGGAAGGTCCTATATAGTATTCAGTTGTTGCTTATGTTTACAATGTGGGCCAGCGATTTGCGGCTTGTGCGCCACATCATGTATTCCCCATTCAAGTCCACGTTCAAAATCCCGCCAGAAGAAGGAAGAGCAAATGATGTTATATGAACAAATTGACAGACTAATGAAGATCGATATATCATGAAGGGTCCGTAGGGGACAAGGAGGGAATGAGGTAATATGAATTTTTATGGTCAATTGTGTCCCCTAACATAGACCCCAACGGCTCCATGTATGTGCTTCAAGTACATGTATGTTCCCTCCACAACCAGCTATGAAGACGCAAATACATTTGCGTCCAACGTTAACATGTCCTCTTTCAGATGCACCATGAATGGATCGATAATTCAGTTCCTAAGTATGCCTTGCCACCGTCTTTACATGGTGCACCTTCACGTTTTCCTGGCTCTGGCGAGCTAGGCCCTGATTCCTGCCATCGAGTCCTTTCTGCCTTCTGCCTCTGAAAGCTGCAGCCTGCCGCTTCCATGACCCTTGCCTTACTCGCTGTGCGGCGAGCGGTGCCCGGCTCAGCCTGCTTGCCTGCCAAGACTGTATTTTGCCTTCAAGTTATCTGCTCCGCTCCTCGAAAATACATTCCTGTCTAGTGATTTAGGAAAACATCTTCCCAGCTGCAGAGCAAAGGGCCCGGCCTTTCTGTCTCCATGCAAGTAATTCATTGCTCCTGTTACCATGGTAGGCCCATGGCCCCTCGCCCTACACGCAGACACGTAGGCGCATATACACGCATTAGCAGTCAGTATAGAATAGCCTCTGCCCGAGAGACCTTTCCTTCTAGATAATACAGTTCCTCAAACACAAGATATTAGATATGATTTGGGTTTAGGTTGTTCTGACATGCCAGACTTCTGTCTCCACGTATAGTGCTAAATGTCAAGTCCCCTTCACCCTCCAGTTCCACGTCATTCACACGTCATGCTGCTGCGCGCGCATCTCTGCCATATATTTCTGCTGACACTGCAGGATTCTTCTATGGATCCACCCACCTGTGACACTTTCATGTGACGTTGTCTAGCACACACCTCCGTGTACGCCCTCGTGCATGCCTTCTGCTACGTACATGTGTTCTTATCTCTTTTTCTCTCAGCTGTTACGCCTTCTGTATCCATCACCATTATGTGCATTTACTATATATATTGTATTCTGTTAATAAAGCATTGTCTATCCCTTCCTGAACCTTTGTGGTGATGGAACACGATACCTGGTTCGAACCAATTCCATTTTATGGAATAAAACCCTTATAAACTCAGATGCCACGGACTCTGCCTCTCATTTTCGATTGAGTTATTTTATTGAACTTTACCGCATAGAAATTAAGTATAGGTAATTTTTATTTACCACAATATCAATGTGGATATAAATAGAACATCCAGCTAATCCGTGGCAATTTGCTACCTTTTATCAAGAAGGAAAAGCAAAGGAAGAACATACACATCCCGGGTATTTTATAATAAGGTAAATAAACAGAAGAACTATAAATAAGGATTGAATATAATGGAAGTAGACATGCAATTAGTGACGTATAAATTCTACCTCCTGCATTAGGAATTTTAAGCTGGAGTACTAACCAACAAGACTATATCAGGGTCGCCTCCAAAAACGTAATGGCCATGCATTTTTTAAGGTCAGTACGGGAGACTATACAAAAATACATTGAGTGTCAATGGAATGTGAATGACTGTTGTGATGTTAGGACTGGTAACTTCTTGGAATTCCCGATATATTCCACAATAAAACGTAAATGCAGTCTGTGCAACTTGCCTCCATGTTGACAGTATTTGGGTGAACAAAAAGGGCCATAGAAGGTAACTGCTACTACAGAGAGGCAGTAGAAACGTGTCCCTCTCTGTCCTTTGTTCAAATACATACCTAGTATTAAGTATGAACCTCACAATTCAAGGGGGATAGGATAATGGAGAGTTTTATGATGAATGTTGCAATGTAAGGATATACATATAGCTGATTTTTTTTCTCCATTTTTTATGTGTATAGATGTAATAATGCCTAATGAAAGAATGACCCGATATGAATTGTTGTCCTGAAGAAGGTGGCCCCATATCTATTGGCTCCAACCACCAAAATGCATCAACGCCTGTGTTGAGATAAAGGAATCCAAATAAGCCAAGGGACTTTAAGATACAAGGACATTCCTATACAAATGATTCCTTTCAAGTACATAGGGCTATTGGATCCGAATAATTATAATTGTTTTTTAAGTGGGGTGTTATTTTTATGTTTTATTTTTGAATTATGTTTCAAGCTTTTTTAACATGCTTGTGTTTTTTTCCATGACCACGCATAGTGGATTGTATGAATTGTGCAAAAGTTTTTAATATATTGATTGTTTGTACCTTTTCGGGACCTTTTCCGATTTCTAAAAAAACATTTTGAGAGAAAAGAGAATTTACATGAAATAAAATAACGGAAGCACTACATTTTAGTGTGTGAATATACTTGGGAATTAGGTTGGCTCTATAAGGACATTGGATGCATGTTTTAATTGTTGAAAGGATGGTGTGAAGATAATCACAGGTTGATTCCAGGGATTTCCCTAAAGGCTCAAAATGTCCTAATCTTGACATCTTTCTAAACTACTACCAAACTAAGCATTGTTGCTCCAAATATGTCTCCACAATTCCCCCTGCACTTGTTCCACGTTTTTCTCTATGCCATGACTTCCTTCCAAACTCTTCAAATCCCCTACGTGGTATATCTTTGGAAACACAAAAGCCACATTGCAGGTACCGTACCATTCATTCGGAAGCGGAACAAATGCATTTCTGCCACATACAAAGTACACACTTGGCACTACTTGAACAGCTTCTTCCTAACCATGGACGTAGTTTGTGTAGAAGCGCTACGCATAGCTATGCGAAGTGCACTTCGCACGCTACGAACTGCGTAGTTTGGTAGGGAAAATGCTGTTTGCACTGATTGCACAGTGATGGATGCATGTCCACACTCTGCAATCATTGCAAACGGCGTATTGCACAGTGCAAGCGGTCATTTTCTGCGGCTCAAGTAGTTTTGTATTCGAGCAGCAGCTTTCTCAATCCAGACTGGTAGTTTCTCATTGCGAGCGGTCACAAGCAAATGCGACCACTCGCAATGAGAAACCTGACTTCCCTGCATTGAGAATCTCGCCCGGAGGTTTATTTACTACGCTCACGATCGGCAACTTGATGTTGCTGATCGCGAACGAGGAAAAGGTCTTGCCGGGATGTTGATTCTGCTCGCTCGTGGTCACCAACTTGACATTGAGGACCGCAAGCAAGCAAAAAATGCTCACTACGCTATGCTAAGCGCTTTTGCATTGTGCTATGTGCAATTCACGTAGTAGCGCAAAATATGCACACTCCACGAGCGTTTTATTTACATAAATGGTGTCATAACCTGCCTGTACTTGTCGAATGCAAAGCTTGTATAGTTTTTTCACAATCTAGAGCTATTGGACCATGACTTCTCTTAGCCTTGTGAGATATTTCCTCCTTGTTCTATTGAAAGACTTCCTCCCTACTATCTAATTTAACTGTTAGTCCCCAATGTCTATCTTTTACTTGGTCCATAAACCTTTCTATATCTGTTAATTTACAAGCTAAGTTCTGTCTATGCATGTAAGCTGTGTCTAATGTAACTGTAGGCACAAAGTTCTTTCCCATTCTCTCTTCTTGCTTATAATAATCATATTTATTCAGGTATTTGTAAACTGCAATTTCTGAAAGCAGCAAATCATATTTTGAGAAATAGTACTCATAATGACCCTTTCCATTAAACGTGCTAGGAAGCAATGTATAGCTAATACCATATGTCAAGGGCATATCTTATGCCCTCTTTGACCAAAGCAGGCAATTGAATGCACACATAGCAGTCTCTCACATCCATAGTATCCACATACTCATACAGCAATTTCGAATAAGCGTTCAGCGTATATTCACCTTTAGACAAATCTACATGTAGTAGGCGACTAGTTTTCTCTATTAAGCCTCTATCAGATCCTCGTGTACCCTCTTTTGTGCTACGGGTGGTAGGTGTGGACATTCCATGTATCCCCACCCCCTTAACCTCAGCTTTGTGTGAACTTATAATAGACATAATATTGGCTACACATATTACTATAATAACTCCTACAATAACTGTACCTATTATAGATTCGCACCTATGCTTTGGATTTCAAGACTCCATTTTTAACTTGGCTCGTATTGTAACTGTAAGAGGATCAACAAAATGTCTCTTTCTCTTGCCTCTTACGTCTGGACAACAAAGTCTTTGAGCAGTTTCGTGAGATCCTGGAACACATTTTTCAACTACAGGCACAATATTTACTGAAAGACTTCCCTAGCCCTCTTTCTTCTTCTACTGATAGTCCCTATGTTTGTTCTTCTTCCACTCAGGCCTAGGTGATTTTCTTTAAGCAAAGGTTTTTATTTACAGTTCAATGTTCAATTTACATCCCCTATGTGGTCTGAGCCAATTTCGTCGATGGCTCGTAACAGTGCAATTCAGAATGCTGCAATCTCCTGAGGTGGCTGATTTCCAAAACTTGGGAATTCGAGGTCTTCGAAGATCAAACTCCAGAAGCAACTCAGCCTTGGTGGATATAGTACAGTCAATGACAATACAGCATTAGCTTCTATTCCTGGAACTCTCAACTCCATTTTCATTATTGATGTCCCGGACCTCATTCTCCCTGGCATTTGTATCCATGTAAGTCCACTCAGGAGAGGTGTATCTCTGGTATGGCACTCTTGCCCTCCGCGATTTCCTCACACTCCCCTGATATTGTTCTGGCTCACTTTGATCAGATTCAGGTGATTCAGTTATTGGAGCAAGATCCTTCTCAGATGCAAGTCTCAGGTGTTGCCTTCTCTGTTTCACTGCCAAAATTAATTTGTGACCTCTACTCCTTGGCAGCACATGACCACCTTCCATACCAGTCTATTCTGATGAATAACACTCTACACCGCTCGCAATGTTACCATCTGCCTCAGAGTCTCTACCTGGGACTTGTGTAGCTTGACCCCCCTCAGCTCAACTTGATGGGTATCCAGCCCCTTCAGGAACCCCACAACTTGGCTTGTCCTCTCTGGTGATATTGTAACCATGGCTGGAGTTAATTCTGGGAGAGGAGCTGTTTCTTCCAAGGGTCCTGACACTTGACGGGGTGTATCAAGTTCAACAGACCTCCACACTTCAAACAGTGTTCATCATATTGATCACCTGGTACAGACCACACCATCGTGAATCAAGACAGTTCTTCATTACAAGCTTTCGGACCAGGGCCTAATCTCCTGGGCCTTGGTCATGGCAGAGGTCTTTTGAGGTCAGTGCAGTTGCAGATTCAACCTTGTGAAATATAGAACGAACCACATCAGGCAATCCTTTGCAGCAATCAAGGACCAAATCATCGTTGATATTAATCAATGCTGTAGACGGCACTGCATGTAAGTGCATCGCTCTCCCCATGATAATCTCACGCAGAGATAGCCCACTCCTCCCATCATGAATGCCAAGCTAACTCATTAGAAGCAAGGGCAATGCATCAGCCCATTTCATCGACAATGTCGGGTCTTGGTTTAGTACAGAATTCAGTAACATCCAGACAGTCATGGTCCTCACAATCTTCCCCATCAGCATTTAGAACAGGTAACAAAATGGCAGGATTTAACACGGAACAACGCTACACGGTAACATTCTCTGCTGCCAGCAAAACGTGTTAGTACCTTGTCAATCTGTTATTTGACAAATGCTATGTTTTGGTTCTCGTCATCATTAGGTCAACTGAGTGTGGAATGTATACAGTGAGTGGATGACCCATCACAATGCGTTCACACCTTTCAATGCAGACACCTGTTTCAGCAATGGATTTGAGACATCTGAGCAACCCTGAAGATACAAAGTCTAATGTAGATGAGAAATAGTCCACTGGTCTAAGGACACCCCCATTTCCCTGGGTGAATACAGAATGACCACAATCCTCCTGTTTGCAGTAGAACAGCAAAACTGCTTTGTTGTAATCAGGCATTTCTAGAGCTGGAGTGTGGCAAAGGCACTTTCTCAGCTCCAAGATGGAAATCACGCAATCGTTAACCCAGGGTACCAGATCACTCACTTCTTTGTGAAGCAGCATCTGTAAGGGCTTCGCCTTCAAGTGAAAATGTGGGATCCACTGTCAGCAGTAGACAACCATTCCCAAAAACATTTTGACTTCCTTTTGTTTCATAGGCGGATTCATTTTCATGATTGCCTCTATTCACTCCGGTGACACTCTGGTGAGACTTTCCTCTTGCTATTCTTAATACGATGACCCATGTAATAAACTTCAGTTACGCAGTACTGAAGCTTGTTCATCGACACCTTTTGTCCATGTTCAACCAAATAATTCAATAAGGCATTGGTATCGTCACTGCAAGCCTCTTGTGTCTCCGATGCAAGTAGATCATTGATATATTAGACTAGCACTATGTTCTGGGACAAAATCAACTTCTCAAGGTTCTTTTTCAAAACTTGATTAAAGTTAGATGGACTTTCATTATATCCTTGGGGGATATGACACCACATTAAGATACGGTTCACCAGACGGACAGCAAATCAAAATTGGCTTTCCTCATGCAATGTGATAGAAAAGAACACTGCCACAAATCAATCACAGAAAACCAAACAGCTTTCTAAGGGATCTGATATTGGATCAAAGATGGATTACATGGAATTTCAATGGCGTTTATTTTCCTAAGATCCTGAACTATGCAATACTTTCTGCTTGGCTTCTGTAATTCCATGATAGGTGAATTTCACAGACTTCCTATCATTTCCTTCAAAATAGCCTCTGCAATCATGGAATGAATCAGAGGTTCAATCCCTTTCACTGTTTCTGTGGTCACGTTGTATTGAGGTCTACTCAGAAATTCTGCATTTGGCTTAATTTGAATGTGGACTGGCTCAACTCCTCGAATCAGTCCTATTTCTTCCCCTTTGAAGTCCACCCCACTGGAGAGACAGTATCTCTCAAATCCAGTGGCATGTCTTCCACTGTCAGGAATGGAAACATGTGTATGCAGTGGTTTTGATTTGTGGGCCATTGTAGATCATGCAACATCTTTGCACAATAGCAAGCTGCAAGTTTTTTGTGATTAATGTAGGTACAATTGACATTGTATTATTATATACCAAATTAAATATTAAACGCTTACCAAGGCTAGAAGGATCATTAAATGAGGCGATCCCATTTTTTAAAAGAAATAAAATGAAATATGAATTTCAACAATCAAACACAAAGAAAATGCTCTCACAAACACAAACACAAATTCTCTTTCATTAGTAGAATGAGGCTAAATACTTTTTAAGTACAAATTTAATTTGTTCTTGAGACTTGTGAACAGGAACAGCGACTTCAATGCCAATGTGGTGTAGTAGGCCGCTCCTACTAGAGATGTCATTGATGCAGCACATTTGTATAAAATTCTATAAAGAAAAGTATATTTAAAGAATTCTATAAGATGTAGACATAAGGTTAAACTAATGTCCCTTGTACTGCACTTTTGTTTTCTGGGTTAGAGTGAGTGTAGGTGAAACCCCACAATTACAATACCATGTGTGAAATTGAAGGGGAAGGTGTTTATGTGTTATTGCACGCGTCACAATTGAGTAAAACAAGAAAAAGTGTGTTATTCAATATCCTTAAAATTGGTAAGTGTAACCCTAATTAGTTTGCAGACGTTTCTAGAGTGTCACATGCTAAGCAGACTACAGTGGCCCTCATTGTCCTTCAAACCTTGTGCTGAGTCTGTGAACCTGCCTAGAGGTGTTGTTAGGGTATTAAGCATATTCCTGCTTGCATTCAAAATCAAATCGGGGTGCATCTTACAAACAATGTTCTTGAGACTTGTGAACAGGAACAGCCACTTCAATGCCAATGTGGTGTAGTAGGCCGCTCCTTCTAGAGATGTCATTGATGCAGCACATTTGTATAAAATTCTATAAAGAAAAGTATATTTACAGAATTCTATAAGATGTAGACATAAGGTTAAACTAATGTCCCTTGTACTGCACTTTTGTTTTCTGGGTTAGAGTGAGTGTAGGTGAAACCCCACAATTACAATACCATGTGTGAAATTGAAGGGGAAGGTGTTTATGTGTTATTGCACATGTCACAATTGAGTAAAACAAGAAAAAGTGTGTTATTCAATATCCTTAAAATTGGTAAGTGTAACCCTAATTAGTTTGCAGACACTTCTAGAGTGTCACATGCTAAGAAGACTACAGTGGCCCTAAATGTCCTTCAAACCTTGTGCTGAGGTCTGTGAGCCTGCCTAGAGGTGTTGTTAGGGTAATAAGCATATCCCTGCTTGCATTCAAAACCAAATCGGGGTGCATCTTACAAACAATGTTCTTATGAAGCATGAATGTGATTATAAAGAAAGGCCCAAATTATGGGGTCATTGTACACCTGCTTATCCAGGGAAGACCCCTTTCAGCAAAAATAATTGCTTTGCCACAAACAAACTGATTGTTCCCGGCAGATAAAATAAACCAACAAAAACAGACCCTAGCTATTTGATTTGCTCTGAGGACATTAACCACACGTAAAGAAGAGTCCACTGGTTGACCTGGTGAAGAATAATGTTATTTTTTAACCTTGTGGTTATTATCTTTGGTATGTTGGTTTGTATAGGGCTACTTATCACCTGTGAGAGTATCTAGGCCCAGGAGCAGGAACATAGACCAAGCGGAACTCCTAGTTGAACAACCAGGTCTTTAGTCTCTTGCGGAAGTTGAGTAGCAAGGAAGCTGCTATGATATATTGAGGTAGTTCATTGCAGGGCTTCGTGGCGATGAAGGAGAAGTAGTGTCTGAGGATGCGAGGGACCCATGTGAGTGAGGTAGCTGTGTGTATGGATGGTAGAGTTGAAGTCGGTTGTTGAGGTAAGCTGGTCTAATGTTGTGGAGGGCTTTGAAGACGAGGAAGAGCAGTTTGAATTGGCATTGTTTCAGGATGAGTAGCATGTGTCGTTCAGGGCAGTGGCGGCTGGTGACATTTGAAAGTGATGAGGCTTAAAATGCTAATCATACTGCACCATAGCGAGCAAGCCCGAACACCCAAGGAGGTTTCGGGGGGATTTCTCCAAGAGAAAATTTTGAAAAAACAGTGGACAAATGGTGCATTTTCAAGCAATTTTGAGAATGCAGGAAGGTTAATAAAGGAATTGTGAAAGTGCAGTTATTACATTAATAAAGAGGTGCCATATAACATAGGTTGCTGCTTATTCAGCATAACCACCAAACTTCATAACAGACTTTGAGGCACAATGCATTGCTGAGTACCTCACAGATGTATTTTAATTAACAAACAAATAAAAAGGACACAAACTAGCAGCATTCAAACAGAGTGTTCTCTTTTTGTAAATAAAATCAACACGTCTGTCTTTAATGGAAGCAAGCTTCTTAATGACTTGAACATTGAAGTCTGGTATTCTTTCTATAGAAAACATCGCTAAGGCATTCAGCCTTTCCTGAATCATAGTGTTTCTCAGGAATGTTTTAATTCTATTTAAAGTGGAAAAGCAACGTTCCGCCTCTGCTGTTGTCATTGGAGTGGTGATGACTATTTTTAGTAAAGCCACTGTTTCCGTAAGTGACTTTTCCATGTTAAGGTTCTGAATTAAAGCAAGCAAAGAAATTGCACCAGTGGCCCGCCGGTATACATGCATTTCTTACATTACAGTTAATTCTGTTCTCAGATCCTCTTTGTTGAGCATAGGGTAAGCATCCACAGTGGTATTCAGTGCTTGCTCAGGGAAGGAATTATCATATTTTGCAAACAGATCACTTGGTAGTAATGTGGCACTCACCAAATGCTTTGGAAAAGAAAACTGTTCCTTTGCCTGCACAACTATAGTGTCACATATCTCTTTTGAAATTCGGACCAGACTGCTGATGTTTTTTCTGCGGTTAGAGAAACTAGAATCATTTGGCAGTCTGTTGTCTAAATTGTCAACCCCTTCTCTGACTTTGTTCATGCTGGTGACAAAGTCGGTGGTAGCTGTTTCCACATAGACAGTATCTATTTCACGTTTTTGTAACTTTTCATACAGTGCGTCAACATGAGGCATTATTCCATAAAAGAAAACAGCAAAAACTGAAACTCCCTGTCTTGCAGTGTTCTAGCAAAGCCACAGGCCTCATTTCGGCTTTTATAGTCAAAGTTTTTATTGGCTTCTATGGTGTCAAAATATTTCTCAAGGTCAACCCTATATTGGCATATTAGGCTGATTGTACGAATGTGAAAATTCCAGGAGTTGGGCCTTCCTTTGGAATCCTTCTGTTAACAATCGTATGCAGTACCTCTGTTCTTTTGGGGGAACGTGAGAAGAATGCTGCCATTCCGCCTACATCCATGAAGAATATCTGTGCCTCAGAGATCTTTCCTACTGCTTGTTGCATAATCAGATTTAGTTGGTGGGCATAACAGTGCACGTAATGGGCATTAGGGTACATATCTCAAATTTTATTTTGTACTCCACCGGAGGTTCCACTCATTACTGCAGCACCATCATAGCTTTGTGCAATCAGTTTTTGTTTTTGAGGCTGCTCTGGAAAAATCAAGTTTAGTTCATGTAGAATAGCTGAAGAAATGCTTTCTGCACTAGAACCTTTCCAAAACTTTGCTGTCACAGTCAAGGTACCGAAAGACTAATACTGACTGTGTTTTAGTGGCCACATCAGTGGTGTCATCAGCCTGAATAGCCACAAAGTCTGTGTTTTTCAACTCTTGTACGATATTGTTTTTGACAATCTCTAGCATGCACTCAAGCAGTTCATTTTGTATTATTTTAGAGGTGCCCTTGAAAACTGTAGCACTTGGTAGATGTGCTTCCATTTCATGGTCTATGCTTGCTATTAAGTCCACAAGGCCTCTGAATATCCCAGGATGTGCAGAACCTTCCGATTTATCATGCCCTCTTAACGCCAGTTCAAAAGCACCACAGAAGCAAATGAAATCAATGATTTTTGATAGTATGTGTCTATTTCTATCAACTGCTTCATTGTGTTTCTTTATTGTTTTGCGGTAGACGTCGCTTATGTGGGCTTCAACATTCCCAGTCTTGTTTTCCATATGTATGTTTGTGTGTGCATGCTTCTTTACTTTATCTGACAAATGCTTCAAGTCTTTTACTCCTTTTTTGGTCCAAGGAGTTTCACCACCATCAGCAGGCAGGGGTAGCCAAACAGAGTATTTTTTGAAGAACATCCTGTAAGCCAATCAACGTTTGTGTACCAGGCGTTTGAGAAAGAACGTGTGTAAATATTCCCTTTGTCTAGGGAACTTTGTTGTAGGTTTAGGTCTTGCCGGTGAGGTCCGAATTGTTTTACAATTATTTTCTCTTCACGTTTCAGTTCAATGAACAGCTTGCAAGTAGTTGCTCAAAGATAGGAAGTGATATGAGAGCCCCTGGGAACGTCCATCATGCATCTGGCGACAGTGTTTTGGATGGTCTGGAGTATTTGCGTGAGCTGTTTGGAGCAGTCGACACACAGTGCATTGCCATAGTCAAGTCTGGTGGTTATGAGGCCTTGTTGACCATGTGTCACATGTGAGTTGGGGGCGCAATTCTGAAAATGAGGCAGCAGGATGCGGACAAACCTTTAACCTGTTTGTTTAACATGTGTTTGTTATCTAGGATGATACTAAGATTGCTGGCATGATCTGCGGGAGTGGTGTGGATCATAATTCATATGGCCAGCAGGAGGAGTCTCATGGGGTGCTCTCGTTTCCAAAGATCAGGATCTCTGTTTTGTCCATGTTGAGTTTTTGCCAGTTCTCTCTCCTCCAGTTGGCCTCGTTGGTCATCCAGGTGAGGAAGTTTGTCCCAGTGATGTTGTTCTCATCTGTGAGCTGTGTGTCATCGGGGTAGGAGACAATTTTGATGCTGTGGGCTCTCATGATGAAGGCAAGAGGAGCCATTTACACATGGAAAATGATTGTGTGAGGAAGCATCCCTGGGTGCCTCAGGAGATGAGCTTCTTGGGTTCTGAGGTGTATTGGGGAAGTATGACTCGTTGAGTTCTGTTTGCAAGGAAGGGAGCGATCCATCTTAGGGAAAGCCAAAGAATCAAAGAGCAATCACTGTTGAGACAAAATATGGACTAAACCTGCTCACAAGCAAAACAGCCACTTGAACTATAAAGTAGAAATGTCATTCAGAATGTTTTATTTATGCAAAACACTTTTCTGAAAACGAAATGGACATGCTCTGTATTTTCCAACTCCTGATTGTTGTCTAAGTCCATGATTGCAAGATACTCAAAATTCTATGAGGAAATTCCTGACAGCTGAAATTACTAAACCAGACAGCATCTCCAATTAGAATTCTTGCATTTAGTCCCCTTGAAATGGGGAATGCCTGTTTGGGACTTTTTCCAGCACGTATTCTGCAGGGCTTTCCTGATTTCATAGGGTATTAGAACACATATTTAACATTGAGCCCTGAACAGTTAGTAAAGCCTACAAAGGATCATCTGTAGGACAAGAGGGGGCATGGTGAAGGGAAGGCTGTAGGACCAACAAGGTAAGCGTCACATTCGCACTTTGGCCTGGTTGCAAATTAGTTCTGGGCCACAATGCACATCTTTGCCAAATCAGTTTTAATTGTTGGAATTCCAGTTGGTAAATTTAGGTGTGGGTTCCCCCACCCAGAAACTCCACATATGGAGAATACAGGTCAACATAAAATTGTGTGGAGCGGAATTCCACATTGGAATTTCATTCAGTGATTAGGGCCATAACATTTCATGTGTTTTTTGTAAATGTGTGCATAGCATTTTTCTTCTGTAATGTAACTTTTGTGGAAGCATATTTTACTTTTCTAAGTTAACTAACTCGAGAAAAGTCTGTGAATATAACATGAGATTGTTGTCAATACAGTAGTTTTCTGGAAAATATATCCATCCTATGCTCATATAAGAAATGGCTTATTTTAAAATATTTTTAAAAGTATATACCTGTTACCTTGCAGTGCCATTTGCATTTATTAGAGCTACTCTCTTTAATATCAGGAAATCTAGTACCAGTGTGTGTTGATCACTCTCAGAACACCAAGAACCTTATTACCAGATGACCGTAACCAGAGGGGTTGCTACCAAGTCCTGGACTTACTTACTGCAACTGGTATTACCACCTCACTTACCAGTCATCACAAGATTAAAAACTGGGCCGCTTAAGTGCTGATGGTATTCAGTGCGAAAATGTTTGATGGCACCCTCAATTTCCACCCCGCACCACCCACACTGCCTCACCTCACAAAAGACTTCCTTCTCCCATGGATTCCCTCACTACAACCCTCCAATTGTCCCCCTCAACTCTCCATTGACCTTCTCTCATGTATATTTAATTCCTTTTATAGAGCTATACATCCCAATGTATGGTGTCAAAGACCTGTGCATTGCATATATTAATGACTCATGAGTAAGGAACTCAATGTATAGGAAATGTTGCATAAGAGAATGCAGACCACGAGGTGCAAGAGTCACATCTCATTCATTATGGTAGGCATTGTATGTTACGAGTGCTTGGTCTGGAAAAATGCAAACTGAGGATTAAAAAGTTACATAGTGATCGGTGATGTCTTTACTGCATAGGCCCTGACTAAGAGTGTAGGTGCTTTTTAACGAATCTGATAAATAATTGCACTATGGGGTAAGTTATACATCGGTGCAATAAATAGTATTATGAGTTGTGGGGAATAACATTCAGATTTCGATCTTTAACATACCAAAGTCTGCATGGCAACAGTAAATGCAGTACACATTTCCCCTGTTAAATTTCAGCAGGTTTGACCTGCTGAAATGTAAAAAAATCTTGAGGTATTTAACACATCCGCCAGCTAACAGAGATATTAAGGGTCATATTTACCAGAAGTGATGCATCGCTGCGTGAAAACAGTGAAGCGTTCCTTCTCAGTGAGACCTCCTTGCGACATGATGGATGCATCATAATTACTGTATGAGACATCACAAGGAATGACATATACGTCAGTATTACTGACGTATCTGTGGTCGCAAAACTGAAGTTGTGTCAGAAGAGTGATGCAACTCCAACAATGTTCCTTTCACACGGGGAAGGCCCAATGTGAAAGGGCCTGCACCAGTCTTATGCCTAAGATATTGACACAGTAGCGTCCTAGAAGTGGCGCACTGAAATACTATAGATTTAAATGCCCCACTTCTATCAGGTTTGGATGCGGGGGAACGCCCACCCTGCATTCATTATACCTGACGCAGGAATAATGTGGCACAGGGGTTTGCAAAGTGATCCATCTGCCTAGGTGCGTCACTTTGTAAATAGGGCGCAACATGGGGCACTTTTTATGACACTTGTGCATCACAAATAGTGATGCACTAGCTGCACAAAAGTGTCACAACGGCTCATAAATGAGCCCCTGAATACCTTCTAAATTGTAATTCAGACCCATGGGTAGACAGAGGTGTAATCAACCCACTCGTAATTAGGCCATAAGCAAATAAACTGTATTTAGCAGGGAAACAATAAAAGGGACAAACAATAAAGGGTATATGTATGAGCCCCTTTGCATCAATCTTGCACCACACAATGTGGTGCAAGAGCGACATAACAGCATGGCTTTATAAATATCAAGTAATGTAAAGCAGCATAAATTGCTGTGTTGCATTACTCTGCACCAGGGATGCACTTCCACTGTGTTCTATGGGTGGCCAATGCATCATGCATGGATTTTGATGCATTGCCATATTTACAGAAACAGGTAAACCAGAATCCTCTCAAAATATATGCCTCCCAGGAAAGGCTTACTGAGGAGAAATATCTTTATTTCTCCTCATTTTTTCCACCTTCTATGTCTGCTTTATTCAGAATCATCCCATATAGAAAGAGGAGAAAGCCTCTAAGGATGTCCAATCCTGTACAAAAACATTCCTGCATGTTACGCAGGCATCCTTGCACCACTGTGCAAGAGTGCCTGCATTGGCGCCCGACAGATCATTGTGCACCAGGGCAGGGAAAAGAACAGGAATGTGCCATATTGCCTTAAATAGAGTGCATTTGTTCCCTTTCCCAGTGATGCAGCACAGCAAGGTGACTTGCTGCTCTGCACCAATTTTTCTCAAATATGGCCCTATGGTTCTAAGCCCAGGTCTTGCAGTTTTCATGCTGCTATTTGATACTGGTTCATAGCACTATACTATATTAAGCTTATAACATATGTGCTGCAAGTAATAAAAGAATCCCACTGAACTAGCCATAAAAAATACAATAATTTTTTATCTGGAGGCTACATGTTGTGCTTTGCAGGAGGCACATATGTCTGCACTAACAGGGGCGGCTCTAGGCTCATGGCGGCCTTGGGCAGAGAGCGTAGGTAGGGGGCTCCGGAAGAGGGGGGCCGGGTGGGGCGGCCCCTGACAGGGATTTGGTGGCCTCCCTGAGGGTGTTTTGAAGTGGAACAGAGCCGGATGCCGCCACATCCCTGCCAGGGGCCGCCACGCAAATATGTCACCAACCTCAGAGGATTATTATAATAAAGATATATATTGGCGTGATGGCCCCTGGGGTTTGTTGGCCCTGTGCAGGTACACAGCTTGTGCATGCCTAAGGCTGCCCCTGGCACTAATTTGTGATGAGTCAAATCAGTGACTAAAGTAAACTCAGATCTCTCCAATATATACATTAACCACCAGAGATAAATTACCATTTTTAATATCACCTGAAAATTGCGGCTACTCGTGGAACTCTGAAGCTTGTGCGTTTAACCCCATATGAAATTTCAAAATGCATCAACCTCTGAGGAAGGCACCTTTTTCAGACCCGGTGAGATAGTACAGGTCTCTGTGCCTCACTGTAAAAGGGCCAGAAATAATGGCAAATATCATGAGACACCTAGATTAGACAGCATCCAATATTGGATGTGATTCCTTGCTCCAAGCCATATTCCGCTCATATTTTGGCTTCTATTTTCAACAGGAGAAAACTGCTCACAGAAAAGCATTCAGTTGTACTGGGTGTTTTTCTGCAAATGATAATACTCTTAAGCATGACAAATTGTATCTACTGCTGAGGTACCAAGAAGTACTAGAGGTGGCCAAGACAGAAATTTCAAGGGAAGAGCCACGCCAGAGTCAAGTGACGGGTCTAGCTTGACTGTAAAAGCTAAAGCAAGCACTGAATCCAACTTAGCGATAAGACCTTGGTAGATAAATGGGTTATTATGTAAGGAGGAGGGTAAGGCGTCATTATTTAATAATCTTACAATGGTTCCAATAGGTCCTTTGTATTCACACTAATAATTCCCTAGCTCAGTCCTGGTAGTGTGGCACAGAAAAGTCAGGTTTTAGTAGAAGAACATGTGTCAACCATTTCAGAGTACCAACATGGATGACAATTAAATTGACATGACCCGAAAGAAATCACAACACCAAATTATAAAAATGAAGCAGATTGTTATATAATTTCAGACTCCAAAACGAAGACAATTTGATGAGTATACCCAGAGTTATGGATTTTTTAAGGAGAAATAAATCAGTGAATGTAACTCTTGCAAAACAATAACGTTCTGATCAATGGAAAATCACACAAGTGACACTTGGTCAATTGCAGGTCAAGTTCAGTGGAAACCACTGCGTGGTAATGTGATGTTGGCCCAAGTTACTTGATGCTGTTAATGTTACTTGATGCAGTTAATGTTACTTGAAGCGCACATATGCCCCTATGCATATGTGCATCTATGTGTGCACTACAAATTTGTGCGTGACTCCAGAGGGGACTTAAGCCAAGAGGCACCCTTGTGTTTGGATTTTCTCATTTGCGGTGTAGGAATCGCTATTTGTAAATCACACATTTTGTACATACCATTTTGCATTTCCTACGGAATAGCTATATAGAAAATCCAAACTAAGAGTCTTGTCAATCTGGCCCATGGTGAGGGCAACGTTAAAGTTGAAGCAGTTTGCCCTGTTCCTGAAATTTACAATGGCATGCCTGCTGTCATCTCCTTACCAAGGGTCACTCAGGGTGGCAACATCTCTGCTGGATGCCCTGGTAACCCCTTTACTCCCATGCCCTGGGTATTGTTATTGTTATTGTTAAATATATTTGTAGCACGTGCGGCTACTCCAGAAGGTGTCTTGGCGTGAAATTCTAGAGACTAAAACAAGAAGGTCTTCAGCTTTTTTTTAAAGATCCGGGAATCTTGAATACTGTGTATAGCCAAAGACAATACATTCCAACCAAGGGCCGCTTTCCAAACAAGGGAGCAGCCGCCCAACCTTTGACTGATAAAATGGGGGATCTGAACCAACAATTAGGAGGTGGATCGCAGCTGTCTTGACGGTACATAAAAACAGAACGTCTTCTGCAAGTAGCTGAGTCACCGACCGTACAAGGCAGAGTGGGCAATTGCCAAGACTTTCAATTTAAACCCCACCTCCATCAGAAGCCAGTGTAGGGTACTCAAATAAGGACGCACACTATCCTTCTGGGGAGATCTAGGAGGAGGCGGGCTGCAGAATTCTGCACCACCTGGAGCTTCTTCACCAAGTAGCCAGGGGGACCCGACATACAGTGCATTAGCAAAGTCCAGGCGAGAAAGAATCAACGTCTGGACCACAGTTTCCCTCGCATCCTTTGGGAGAAGCGGTAGAAACTTCCTCAAGGTTTTCAGAATGCCAAAACAGGACCCCCGCCAATTTCTTGATCTGGGTAGCAAAGGTT
This sequence comes from Lissotriton vulgaris, assembly GCF_964263255.1. Classification (NCBI taxonomy): domain Eukaryota; kingdom Metazoa; phylum Chordata; class Amphibia; order Caudata; family Salamandridae; genus Lissotriton; species Lissotriton vulgaris. The sequence continues at coordinate 147,535,146 of NC_141695.1, read as the reverse complement.
AAGTGCTCCTCAAACCAAACACCCAGATTTTTTACAGCAGTGTCTGGCATATAGGAAAGGGGAAACTCCGCCGGCCATAATAACTCTCTAAAGTTAGGTGGAAATTTACCATACAGAAGTATTTCGGATTTCTCCTCAGTACACTTCAATTGGGCCTGGGCCAACCAGTGAAATATTGAAAGCAGGCAGTGCTGGGCAGAGAAAATCTCTGCAACATCGCCCTTCCAGGTAAACAGAAGTTGGGTATTACTTGTACTACTTACCAGGGACCTATAAGACGGTTAAAGTCCTTGCCAATTAGGGTTCCCAATTTAAATGCATCATTAAGGAGAGAGCACTGGCACTGGGGCCTAGTTCCCAGGCTCCTGTGCACTTTCCAAGTCAAAATCCATCAGCCTTAGAGCAAGAAGTGAGGGGGTGACCTTACAAAAATGGCACTTTCCTACAACCTTCATCTGTATTGTGCATTGACTACCCTGAGGTTCCCGGGAATTAAAGGCAGAACCATACTTGCCTTCACTCCCAGCGATCTTCTCCATCTCTCTTGCTTTTCCCTATTTATCATTTACCGCTCCTTTGTCACAGTCCTATAAGATGTGCCTCTGAGAGCTTCAAAACCTTTCCACTTACTCCCAAGGGCATATCTGAAGGAGGGTGCACCAGCCCAACTCTGACAGTCAGGTGAATTTAGGAGAGTTTCCCAGCTTGAGAGGTGTAGGAAGTAATGCTTTAAGAAGGGCCAATGAAAATCAACTTTGAAAGTAGTCTCTACAGGGCCTTAAGTCATGTCCTTAACTTTACTGGTAAACACACAGATGATCTCTCAACGGTTGTAAAATCCGCTACAGCCATCAATGCAGTCCCTGTTTACATTTCACATGTTTGACTTCATCTTGCATTCCCTAAGACTATTTGCTTTTTTGAGATGTGTTTATGTAGCTTTTTTTCATGCCACATCTGACTCCTCAATCAATCAATCAAACAGATGTCTTGTAAATTCTGACTACTCATCCGTAAAGGTCTCAAAGAGCTGTATAATGTATGCTGGGAACTAAGTCCCTTTGAGGTATTTGGGTATGTTCAGTTTGTGGGTGGGTGTTTTTTAGTGGGGTGATTGATAGCTCTCAATGTGATGCAGAATGCAGTGTTAGGTCCTAACAGTGCCTATGAATGGGTCATAAAGGTGTTCAGACTACAAGCACATCCAGTCCTTGGCCTCTCTGCGAAGCACATATTTCCCAGTGGAAAACTGTGTGAACAAAGTACACTACTGGCGAAATATGGTCAGTGCCAAAGGAAAACAAAATGCATTCCTCAGGTGAGTGGGTGGGTTGTGGGCAGGGGTGTGGCAAATTGGAAGGGATTAAAGGAGCTATATTTAGGAGATAATGAAAAGACAGCTCTGAAGAGGAAAGATGATGTGCCGAAATACACATGCGATTTTCAGAAAGATGTAGGGAGAAAAAGCCTACCAGAGGGAGAGACTGCAAATAAAAGTGGTGTGTGAAGGGGACAACGAAAATGATTGATGCACTTTGATGACCACTACTTCCTCCACAGCCCTCAGTAATGCCTAATTTGCAGTACCATATTTTCAGAATTGAAACATTTTCAATTCAAATTATTTGACTACCAACATAAAATCATTGTTGTAACTCATGTATTTCATGCAGCAAACAATCATCAACAAAGCCAATAGTTCTGGCTTGTTTTGGGCATGAATGGATGGAGTAACAGAAAAGCACCCATGTACTGGCAACATGGCCCACTGTGCAAAGCAAAGGATTTGCATATTTAAGCCAAGCACTTCATTGTATAGGCCAAACCTGTTAGAAAAGATTCTTAGTTATGCTTCTTTGACCACCAAAACTTTTTTGTTCCCACTAGTCTAATCTGTCTCTTTAGCGCTGTCTGATATCTCCATTTGGTTATGGTATTCTGACCAACATAGCGCCGGGACGCCACTTTGCTGTGGCAGCTGCGCGCTTTACAAATTAATATAACATAACATAACATAACATAACGCCCCTTTTGGAGAACCTCACTTTTTTCCTTCATGTCAATCACTTACAGGCAGGTTCCAGAGCAGTTGGGTAGTCTCTTAAGTTAAATCTGTGTACTAGCACCACAGGCACTTGCCTGTCACCCACTGACTGCTAGTGTCAGAATGACCCCAGTGACCTGCACGCGAAGGGGTCGCTGGCCACCCGATCTTTGCTTTGGGTCTCACACTTGGCTTGCAGTTGAAATAAGGTCTTTCCCCCTTGTCCCCAGCAGAAGTCCAGCCTGTTTATGTCTACCCTGTATGCCTGAGCTGCCAGGGATTTTGCTGGCGCTCAGGTGCAGTCACAGTACTTCACTTCAACAAGTTGTCTGCCGAACCGCGACCCTGTGCTCCGGAGTCAGCCTCTCTGGCCGCTGCGCCACATCTCTCCCAAATGGTAAATCCAATTCCACCTAGATGCAGGTAGTCATTTATTCAGAAGCTAGTATTTGCATGATTGGGTTTAGTGGTCGTGCTCCATGCTGTGTCTTTCTGAACTTCTGTAAATAACGGGGGTCATTAGTGCCCCATAACTGGTGATTTAAGTTACCACACTTGCTTGAGGCAGAGTTATCTGTAATCTCTGGTCAAAGGTGTGATTCAGATAGCTTTCATCTTCCCGCTCACGAGTGATGTGTGTAATGTTAGATCAAAGACATATTCCAAGATACCTCAATGGGTAAATGGTTTTCTTGCAGAGATCTTTGTGCAATCTGTCCTGGTAAAATGCCTCTTTTGAGTTATGCTCCCAGATGAGAATCAAATACTGTCCATGTAGCAAAGGGTGGATCGAACACAGAGACGGGCAGACTGAGGTGTAGTTAGTCAGCAGGAAGTTCGCGAATTACAGTGCGCAGCTAGAAGATTTTAAGGTTCGGATCTTACTGGAACCTGCGTACTTAAATCCTAATACTTCGCTCTGGAAGTGATATATATCTTTTGAAGTGGTATCAGGCACCCTAAGATACCATCTAGTCTACTTATATCGACCTGATGGAGACCAGTTTAGGGAGAAACGCGTTGGCTGCATTTGCACGTGTTTGAAACCATTAATAGAAGAACTCACATCATTGAAGACTCAAGAGAAATTTCTTTTGAATGTTCAAATTGCTATCTCATGTTGCCTCTCTTTGCCTTGCATAGCGTATAATCTAATTGTAAGGTCTATAAGCAGCAGACCTTGGAGGTGGACAATAGCGTTAACGATGGATTCTCAGATTTAATCATAGTGACTATTTGGGTTGTGCGGCTGTAATTAACCCTTGCTGCTTATTTGTTTAGTAAAGTTTTTGCAGACACTGTGTTTAAATGTAAATGTAAATGTGTGGTACTTGTATAGCGCACGAATCACCCATGGGCATCTAGGCGCTTGTACGAATACTGCTGAGAAACCCTTCCTGGCCTTTCCCTGTGAAGGGCCCACTCCTGGGCACCCCCATATGAAGCCAGGCATCCTAGCGTGGGTGGGGCTGTTGTGGAGATTCTATTGCCCAGAGTTGCAGAGTGGGACCCATGATTAGATCAGGCACCGAGGCGAGAATTATCAGGTCCAAGGAAATTGAGTCCAGGACCAGCCCAGGCAGGAATTGAACCCTTGTCCCGGGCTAGACCTCTGCATCAGGGTCTGTCGCTCTAACCATTGAGCCACACTTCTCCACTATTTATAAAATGGAATCCACATGCCTCCATGTTATGTAACATACACTTGCATACACACCTCTCAGGCTGCACACACAACTATCACATGCTGTTTGGCATTGCACTCAAACCATACAGGTCAAGGGTGAAATAAATACCCCGCCATAGAACTTTACATGAGTGGGTAAGTAGCCCCACTTCTGTTATACATGTAAAAGGGACTATTCACATTACTGATTACTATGAAACACAAATCGATTCATGCTGCCACCACTGCGTTCATGTCACTCAGCTGCAGTTAAGGGCAGTAGCCCTCTACCACTCTTGTTGCACATTAGTTTCTTCATATAGTTCTTGATAGTATCTTTGAAATTTAGCTTTTATCTCTTTAGGATCATTTTTAAGGCCGCTTTTAGTATCTTTAATCTCTTTGATAGTATTAGCAGTGCTCTGTTGCCTAGTACGAACCGCCAGTTGATGCACCACTTGTTCGCTTAGTTCATATGTATTCTCTCTATTCACTGTAGCCTTACACATTGCCTTTTCTACAATTATATCAGTGATGTTATTTTCAGCAACTGCCACCACTCTTAGTGCCCCCTCAATGTCCTGTCCTTCTTGCACCGCCCTGATGAGTCCCTCTTCTGCTTCCGCCAATTTCTGCTGCAGTATCTCCATTTTTTGTTTAGCCTCTTTGTTAGATTTTAGCAAGAACCGTAGAGTTTCTCCCCTTATTTCTGCCTTTAGGGTGTCCCATACTATTTCTATTGAGGTGCTGCCCAGGTTATCCTCTAAGAATTTGGGTATCCATTTATTTATGTTATGGCAGTACTCCTCATTTAGGAGCAGGGCTCTATCGAAAGTCCAGATATTCTGGTCGTTGTTCATTCCTCCATTATCAATACTTATAATGAGGGGATTATGGCCCAAAAGGACCCATGGTGGTCTATCTATTGTGCACTTTGAGATCAAGGCACTAGTTGTAAATAAATAATCTAGCCTAGAGAATCTGGTGTGCGGATTGGACAAAAATGTGTATCCTAGATCTTTGGGGTGTTTCGACTGCCACCAGTCCCACAGCCCGTGTGTGGTACACACATCTTTGAGGGCACGAAATACCTTAGGTTTCCTCCCTTTATATATAAATCCAGGCTCTATTGACCAATCACACTGCAAGTTCAGGTTAAAATCGCCACAGACAATCAATGGGAGTGACTAATGAACAAGTTCATTAGTAAAACATTCCAAGACCGCTGGATCATCTGTGACGTTACCGTAGATAGAACAAAGTTTGTTTCTCCTCATCGCCATGCTGGCATTCCGTGATCGCCCATCGGCCATACTTATCGGCTGCTGATCTGGTGCACTCCCCTTCCAGTTGCCAAGATAGCGACCCTCCTTGTCTTTGTGCCTGTGTTGTGGCAACTATCAGCCGATAGTCAAGGGTTTGGAGAAGTTGTTGTTGTGATTCCTCCACATGTGTTCTCCTGGAGACATATAATGTTAGCCCCTACTGTTCTTAATCCCACTGCCACTTTTTGCCTTTTTTTTGGGTCATTAAGACCACAGATATTGATAGATAGAATTTTTAGTTTAGCCATTTAGGGCCAGATGTAGGTAACCAAATACCGGCCGGTAAAGGCCGAAAATATCGATTTTCGGCCTTCACCGACCTGTATTTGGCTTGTGAAATGTAGGGGACACAAAAACATCCGAATCGGTAAATTTACCGAATCGGTAAAGTTTCCGATTCGGTAAATATTCCGAATCGGTAAATTTTCCGAATCTGTAAATTTACCGAATCGGTAAATTTACCGAATCGGAAATTAAGAAATGGTAAAAATGCCTATTGAGATGTAGGTAACCTCTTAAATACCGAATTTGCATGAAATTCGGTATTTAAGAGTCTGTATTTACCATGGATTGAAATCAGGTGGTAACCAGGTGCAGGCTATAAAAAGGGCCCAAAATGCAACAGTTTCACCAGAATGGCGGCATTCTATGTTATTGCAAGGCAGCTACGGCTACAGGCAGAAGGAGAGAGGGTCTGGAGAAGGGAGGAGCAGGTGTACAGGCAGAGGATCACCCTATTCCAGCTAACTGAGCCAGAAATCCTACAAATGTACAGGTTAGACCCCCAAACCATCCTGGACCTTATCAGGGACCTCCACCCACTGTTGGACCACCCAAACCCAAGGGTGCACGCAATCCCACTCCATGTGCAGGTGCTGTGCAACCTACTCCTGCTTGCATCTGGGAGTTATCAGAGTGTGGTTGCTGCGTTAGGTGGGGTGTACCAGAGCTGCCTGTCATGTTTCTTCAAGAAATTCCTAGACGCTATGTTGCAGAGAATGCATCAGTACATCAGCTTCCCTGCAATGCATGCAGAACTGCTCAGGACATAGACTGACTTTTATCAGATGGCGCATTTCCCCAACATCATTGGCGGTATTGATGGCACCCACATACCTATTTGTCCACCTGCTGCCACAGAGTACATTTATAGGAACAGGAAGTCCACCCACACCATAAATGTACAGTTGATATGTGATGCCAAATACCTAATCACGTACCTAGTAGCCAAATTCCCCGGGAGTACCCACGACTCTTACATCTTCCAAAACAGTGGGATCTACGCATGCCTGACAGCGGGGGAATTTGGTGAAGGATACTTGCTAGGTAAGACACTGTGTGAAACTCCCATGATACCTATTGCAGATGGATGTGTTTGTTTGCATGTGAGTAAAGTTTTTTCTTGTTACTAATAGGGGACAGTGCATATGCCCTCCGGTCCTTCATCCTCACCCCCTACCTCAACCCTTCAACACCCGGCGAGAGGAGATAGAACAGGGTACACAAATCTACTGGAAACATTGTGGAGCGCACCTTTGGTCTGTGGAAGAGCAGGTTTCGCTGCCTACATAAGAGTGGAGGGGCCCCCCAGTAGACACCAATCACCTGCTGCAAGATGATTGCAGCCTGTGCAATGTTGCACAACCTTGCGGTTAAGAAGGGCACCAAAGTGGATCTCTCTGATTATGAGGACCATGATGATGAGCAGGCAGTGCCTGAACCACACACATCTGGAGTTGCAACACCAACTGATGGCAGACTCAGACGGGATGAGATCACACACAACTTTTTTTAAGTAAGTAAAAACACACAGACAGGCGGAGTATGTAACCAACATAGTTTAATTGTGTGAATAAGTGGGTTCCTAAAGCACAAATGTGCAACACAAATTATTTAACTTGGATTATGTGAGTCCTGGGTCACTTTAACATGAACTGTAATAGTATTTGCGTCCTCGCTTCCCAGTGCTAGTTGAATGGTGCTCACTGTGCTCACTTTCTGTTTGGCCTGTAGCCTCAGCAAGGCGCCTCCTGCTCCTCCTGGTCTCTGGGACAAAGGAGCTTGCCATGCTGCTCCTGCTTGTGCTCTCTTCACTCTCTGGCACATCCAGGGCAGCAGTATGTGCAGTTTGGGCATTTAAAAGCGCCTCCAGAGCACTGGTCATCCTGCCCATGCCCTCATTGCTGTTTTGGGTTACAACCTCCTGCATGTTTATGCTTCTCCTGCATAGCAGGGATGTGGCTGTGGCCAGGCGGTTGATTGCTTTGTTTTGTTGGTGCACACGCTGCCTTTCCTTGCGCCTTGATGCTAATTCGTTGGCCAGTTTGGTGCATAGCAGCTGCACCGATTGGGTCATTTCGTGAATCCCTGCAGCCAAGTTTTTGTTGACCTCTACTAGTTCCCTGATGCCCTTTCCTATGTCTCCCATGTTGTTGTTCAGGGACCTCATTTGGCATTGGCAAGACAAGAAGGCTTTTCCCTGAATCCTCTGGATTCTTACTATGCTCCCCTCCAAGCCACGGAACACGCTTGGACCCTCCACACCTGCAGATGCACTGCTTTCTTGGACTCTGCGGCGTCTTGCTCTAGTATTGGCCACCTCTGCACTGGTCTGCTGTGTGGCAGAGCTACCATCCACGGGCAAGGTGTGTGTTTCTAACCCCTCCATGTCACCTGCTGATGACTCCATTTCTAAAAGTGGGGACACAACATGCCTCCTGCTTGGTTGTGATACTGGCATTTCTGGGGATGACAGCAAGAGAGGGGATTGTGATCTTTCAGGGAACTCTGGAGCCATTTCTGCGTCTTGTGCAGGAGGCTGGCTACTTGGTGCACCTGTGTCCTGTGAGACGTCCTGTGCACTTGGACCTGGCTCTTGACTCTCCTCCCTCTCTGGTGACGTGCCATCAGTCTCCTGGGAACGCCTGCGAGATGTGTCACCTGTGGACATATGAGCGTACATTAGCTGAGCGCTACTGTCTCACAGTCACTACAATAAAATATTTCTGACTTTAGCTTTATTCTCCCTGCAATCATTTCCCTAACTTGCTTGTTGCTGTGCTGTTTGACATGGTCTTACATTCCCTAACGACATGTACCATGATGCATTGCTCCTGTATAGTGCTAGCAGTACTGGAAGGGGGTTCACTTGGCCACAAAGGGTAAAGGTAAGGATGAAGGAATGGGGGGGAATGCTGTGCATGCGTCTTACGTTTTCTGCTTGCTGCTCTGGCTAAGCTGTCTACTTCTCCCAGTCCGCAGAAGCTGTCCGGTTCAATGGTTGAAGCCACCATCTCCTCAAGGTTAGTTAGGGGGGGTGCTGGGTTCTTGCCTCCACCAGTTTTGGTTGCCTGCTTGTGGAGTTCAGACCATTTTTTTTAGTTTGGCTCCTGAGGTCGTAGAATCTCTTTTTCAGGTCCTCTGTGTCTTTGGTTGTCACTCCAACTGCATTAACTTTATCAAGTATGTCCAGCCATAGTTTCCTTTTGGCAGATTCTGCCACAGTGAGGGACTGCCTGCCAAACAGTTTTGGTGCACCTTCACTACCTCTGCTACAAGGACCTGCAGCTCCATGCTGCTGAATTTCATTTTCCTCCTCCTCTCTGGCTACTCTTTCTCTTTGCTGCTTGCTGCTCTGGCTGAGCCAAATGGCCCATAGGAATGAATGGGGAATACCAATTCGGTAAATACCGATTCGGAAAATAACGATTTGGTAAATACTGATTGTCCGATTCTGATATTTACAGATTCAGTATTTTTTACTGATTTTTTATCTACATCCCATTTACCGATTCTAAAATACTGATTCCGTAAAATTCGGTATTTTAGAATCGGTAAATTAGGATTACCTACATCTGGCCCTTAGTGTTTTAACTGCCCTCTTCCTTGGTAGTACAATCCCTTCATGCCATTCATTCGACCCTTGGTTTTTAAATTGCTTACTGCACCTTCAGTTATTAGTCCTTATTACATATCTTATACCTGCTGAGTTCCTGTGGTCCCATTCCCACCCCACCACCCACCCTGTTCGAAGCCTCCCCCCACCCAGCTCCCTCTTCCACCCCTCTTAGGGCAGTTAGGCTCAATCCTGAGCCTGTGTGATAGCATCTGGGTTATCCATGCTCACACCCCCTCCCCCCTCCTCCCTCCCATCACTTTACCTTGTGCTCAAATCTATAAATATGAAAAACAAACACGGATGAGAAGAAAAAAAAAAGAAGGGAGAAAAAGAAATAACTTTTCTGATAAAAAGAGATGAGGACCCCAGCATAGTGTACCTAGAAGAGGATATCATTACCTTGACTATCTACATTTCCCTTCTGTCACTTGCATTGAAGAAAAGAAAAGAGGGGGGTATGCATTCACAATCCCACTTCCAGTCTCTAGTTTTGGGTTAATAAGCTTATTTAGCCTCAATCGATATTTTCGAATGTCTGACAAAATATCGAAATCAAAAATATCGAAATACAAAAATATCGGAACAAAAATATCGAAGTCAAAAATATAGGAATCCTATCCCTAACAAGGTAAGTACAAAAATATCGAAAAATTAATATCGTAGTACAAAAATATCGAAATTAAAAATATCGTTTTTTTAAATGTATTAATAATAATGTAAAAATAATTATAAAATACATATAATGTTACAAATATTAAATAAAAATATTAAAACATAATTAAAAAATTAAAACTAATACATATACATTTAAAATAAATTAAACACTTATTAATGTAATGTAATTTTATATTTTTTAATTTCATTTAATTGATTTAATTTAAATTTATTTTATTTTTACCCTGTACGACTGTACCCCAAAAACCCAAAACTGACCCTGAACCCTAAAAATACCCCTTTACCCAAAAACCCAAAACTGACCCTGAACCCTAAAAATACCCCTTTACCCAAAAAATGAAAACTGACCCTGAACCCTAAAAATACCCCTTTGCCCAAAAACTGAAAACTGACCCTGAACCCTAAAAATACCCCTTTACCCAAAAACTGAAAACTGACCCTGAACCCAAAAAATACCCCTTTACCCAAAAACTGAAAACTGACAATAAACCCTAAAAATACCCCTTTACCCAAAAACTGAAAACTGACCCTGAACCCTAAAAATACCCCTTTACCCAAAAACTGAAAACTGACCCTGAACCCTAAAAATACCCCTTTACCCAAGAACTGAAAACTGACCCTGAACGCTAAAAATACCCCTTTACCCAAAAAAAGAAAACTGACCCTGAACCCTAAAAAAACTCCTTTACCCAAAATTAATTATTATTATTTAATTACCAATTAATTATTAATTAACAATAACAATAAAGTAAAATATTAGCACATTAGCTGTAATTAATTAAATTTAATAATTAATATTATTTTTTCCCAATTAATTAATTAAGAATAACAAAAATTTTTATATATAAAAAATTACTCTAATTAATGTAATTAACTAATTAATATTAATTAATTACCAACTAATTAATAATTAAAAATATGTACAAAATTATATTAATTAATTAACTAATTAATATTAATTAATTACCAATTATTATTAATTACAAATATTTACAAACATATATTAATTAATTAATTATTATTAAATTACTTCCCACCCTATTCCCCTATAAACCCATAACCCGCTACAGAACATATTTACCAATTAATCAATTAATTAAAATTAATTAAAAATTAATTCTCAATTAATTAATAATTCCTACTAATTAATAATTAATTCAACATAATTAAATTACTTCCCACCCTATTCCCCTATAAACCCACAACCCGCTACAGTACTAAAAGACAATATTTAATTACATTACATTAAAAATAAATAATAAAACATAATAAATACAATATAATATACACAAAATGTATTTAAAAATTGATATTAGTAACATCGAAATTATTTATTTCGATATTATTGACATCGATATTTAAAACTTCGATATTACTAATATCATACTAATATCGATATTAAGACGGTCGATATTACTTACCTTCTATATTATGTCCCATCGATATTTAAACTTCGATATAATTGTATATCGAAATTTAAAACTCGATATTTTGTCTGTGTACCGATATTTTCACCCAAATATGATCTCATCTAACAACTTCTGAGCTTACATTTCAGAGATAAAAAAAAGTTCCGTCCTTTATGAATGACTTTCAGCTTTCAATACAAAAGTGGGAACCACCTGTGGACAATGTTTAACGGGGTCCAGTATACTTCTCCAGTCAACTAATTATCAAAAGAGTACAAAGTTCCCCGGGGAAACGAACAACTAAGAGGTATGTGTGTGTATGGGAGTAGAGAAGAAGCAGGGAACAGGGTGTTCCCTTGTTAGAACTTGAAGACCTCACACACCCAGAAACCTAGGTGTCATGCTTCATCATTGGTCTCCTGCTCCTCGTCAGACTGGGGCTGCAATGTCCGACGGGCACCGTAGGCGCTCTTTGTTGGAGTTCTTTTGTTCCAGCCAATGGTTGAGTGCGTGAGAGGGGTCTGGTGAAAGTGTAGTCATGAGGGAATAGTGAGATTAAAAGAAGGTGGGTCAGTCCACAAGGCTCTTTATTCACGTGGCCCAAATGGCAATTCTTCAGGACCTCGGATGCTTAGTACTACACAGTGAAAACAACAATAAAATAAAGGAGAGAGATACAACCTCACTGGGTCAATCAGGGAGCAGACCAAGTGGTCCTGCTCTAGTGGGGCGACCCTAGGAGTATCACTAGTGGGCCCCGCAGTCTGTTCCCGTGGGGCTGCTCATTAAGGTAAGGTACCTGTAGTGTGAGCAGCCTGGGTACGTAAGCCTACCCCCACGCAAGGCGCCCCGTCGGTAGCGCGGAACAGCTGGTCTTTCAGCTTTGCCGGATTTTGTAAAAAAGCAGCTGCTCCAGCTTTTTGGAATGGGGTGATGAGTTGTCTGAGTCTCCATCTTCTTTCCACGGTAGCAAGAGCAAAGTCAGGTTTGGCATTCATTTTATAACTTTATTTCGGTCATTGACCATAAAAGTGCAAATAAAATACATACGAGCACAGTAATAAAATCCATTGATAAAAGCAGTCTAAAAAGTTATTAACCTCATCGCTGCGGATGATATTTTCCTCCTGTGCTAGGCCCCAATGATAATGGGTGAAGTCGTGACGGAACCATTCCGTCATCAGCACAGCTCAACCGTGACTGATGACGGAATGGTTCCATCACCAGCATCGAAGGGCTTAAACAGTAACAGGTACATGCATCAATATTGCTTTTTGCGATTCCTTAATTGCTAAAAATAAGGAATCGCAATTAAGGAATTGCAAAATGCAATGCATCAAGAAATCTCTAAATAAATTGTGATTTCTTAATATTCCTTAATTGCGACTCGCAAATTACGAGTCGCAATTAAGGAATACCTCTCCATTCATTCCTATGGGCCTAGAGGCCCATAGGAATGAATGGGAAGACAGTCTCAATTTGCGATTAGCAATTAGCGAATCTCAAATTGAGAATGAGATTTCAAGGGTGAAGGGGTGTCCAAAGGACACCCTATTGCACCCCTGAAATCAATCTGTGCACATATGTTGTGCACACACATGCCCTAAGGGCATGTGTGTGCACAACATGAAAATTTGAAAAATGCACAAAAGTGCATTTTTCAAAGTTTTCGCAAATTACCATGAGGTTCAACCTCATTCTAATTTGCTACCCCTAATTGCGAAATCGCAATTTTTTAAGGTTTCATGCATTGCATTTAAGGAATCGCAAAATGTGATTCCTTAAATGAAATCGCAATTTGAGAATTCGCAAATATTTGCGAATTCTCAAATTGCGAGGGCCTTCACCCTTCATGCATTCCAAAAGCAGATTTTGCGATCGCAAACGGCCGAGTTTTGTGATTCGCACCGTTTGTGATCGCAAAATCCTTTGATGCATGTGCCTGTTGCTTATCAAAAAGAGGGCTATTGTCCCAGGTAATTCCTTATAACAAAGGTATAAAGGTAGTCCTTCTGCGCCAGATACCATGTAGGAAGCGGGAAACCAAAAAAACAATAGGAGGGGAGGTGTCATATGTTAAAACGCTACAAGCCTGCGCGAATTGTTTAAGTCCCAAGTTTCTGCACAACGGTGTCAACCAGTATTTCCGTATTTTACTATACGCCAGGCAGAAGAACAGAACATGCACAATATCTTCTATACTATTATTGCAAGCTGGGCAGGTTCCCGCCTCTGAATCGGCCCATTTAGGAGTCAGTGCCCTAATGGGCAGGCAGCCATGTCTTAGTTGGGTGTATAATTTTCTTGCAAGGGGAGGCTGCACTAAATCTAAAAATTCCTCCCTCTTTGGTGCAATTTTCACCTGCAAGAATTCAGTGAACAGTCTACCCAGAGTTGTCGAACAATGTAACACTTTAAAGCTGTAATATCTCAGAGAGGCCAACAACTCCGACCTCTGCACCCTCGGGCAACTCTCTTCGGGGCACTCCCACAGTCGAGGCAACCCAATTTGGTAGTAGAGAGCCTTGATGTGAGATAACCAGTGTATATTTTTGTTCTTTATCTGCCCTCAAACTGCAGAAAATTCCGCTCTATATTCTACAAGCTCCGGTACGGACCAGAGCCTTCTCCAGTAGAGATGGGGTCATGGGGCTATCAATTCTTTAATGGACTCGAGGACCAGGTCTAGCCAAAACGGTATGAGAGGGGTGCTTTGGGGTAGGCCCACCAGATTTCTCATAAAGGCCTGCTCAACCTTTAGTAGGCTCAGTGCATTGTTGTGTCCCCAAAGTACTGCACCATACATAGCTGCTTACCTTGCCTGGCTTCTATAGATCTCAAGAACAGGGGAATCTGGTTTAAATTGTAATGTTTTGTGGAATTTGCCGATACCCCCTATGATCTGTGTAAGTCTCAGGGCGGAACTAGATACCTGGCGACCCCAATCAAAATCTTCGGTCAACGTGACACCAAGGTGAACAAAGGTTTTCACCCGTTCGAGTGGGGTGTCATTCAGTACAGGGTTCGGGCGGGTGTGCCTTGGGGGATTGAAGATCATAAACTTGGATTTCTCCGAGTTTACCTCCAATCCCCGCGAGGCACAAAAGGTTGCAAACCCGTCCAAAACCCGCTGGATGCCCATTGATGTTCAGGACAACAACAAGGTGTCATCCGCGAACATCAAAGCGGGCACACAGCCAGTAGCCAACCACGGGGGATCACTATCCCTGACACCACCTAATTCATTCACCAAGCCGTTAACATAAAGGCTAAAGAGTGTGGGGGCCAGGGAACAGCCCTGGCTTACACCCCTGGTTATGGGGAAACGGGCCGAGAGTTCTGCGTTCCTCCCGCACCTCACCTGGGCATAGTTCCCGGCATGGAATCGAATCAAAACATCTAATGAGTAGGACGGGAGGCCTAGTTCTTCTGATAGCGCGCGCAGGTCACCCGGGCCACTAGTTTACCAATTTTCACCCCGCGTACTGGGCCCTGACGCGAGTGACCAAACTATGTTTTGCAGTGAACCGGGTGATTTCTTGCACGCCACTATGAGTAATCCGGGGGGTGATTCTTTCACCACTCACTATACATGTACCTGACTTACCACAGGCACATTACTCCCAATAGATCAGGAGCTAGCAGTGGACAGTGACAGGTTTCCTAGGAAAGAATATACTTTATAAACCACAATACATTTTTCCACACAATAATCTGTAAAATAACCACAGACACCTGATGGAGTTAAAGGTTTTATCTAATAATTTTCAAAGTGATTATGTCAAGATAAGCAAGATACAAAATAACACGTCAAGCATTAGGATCACAACCAAAATATAACTGTGAACTAGAGCAAGAACCATTGAGTATAAGGGAATACCAAGAGATGTGAGTACTTAGAGAACACGCAATTCAACATAAGTATGAACTAAACGAGGAACCTAAAGAGTATACTTTGACTAAAAACTACTTATGCTATTCTTACTACGTTCACTGCAACCATGCTAAGGGAAAAGGGGAAAAACGGGAACACACTAATAATATATGACAGTTCGTTTCTTCCCTAAAGGTGGGGAGAGAAGTGGAACAATTCTAATAAACAATTTCATATAATTTGCATTTCAAAGAGATAGGGCAATATCCCAGGTAAGAGTGCTTTATTAAGGAAAAGAGAGAAAGTGAGAGAAAGATGCGAACCCACTAGCAATATTTACCTAATCAAGAATGAAGACTAACCCTGGCCACGGGTCAGCTTGGAAGGACGGGGACAAGGACCCTCAAAAAAGGAATGCCAGAATGCGAGCAGGTACAGCTCACGGATAGTCAGGACAGGATACCCCTCAGGACTTGGGTCGGGACTGGGCTTCACCAAGGTACGACCAACACCCACGGATTCGGAAGCAACGCCTGCGTTACCCCTCTCTGCAAGTAATCCGCCAGTAACCCCGATTGGGTTTTTCGAATTTCCCAGCAAAGTGCTTCACCAACACTTAAGACTTATTTCCACCCCTAGGAGTTTGTGGAAAGTATGGACAGAGTGCTCCGCAGCACTCAAGATTGGGCACCTATAGAGTTCGTAGGGTCAGTGACAGGTCTGCTACTCGGACAAGTCGGACAATTTCCCTAAGCTATACTAGGGTAATTATACAGTTTGGGGACCCTTAGACCACCCACCAATGTTGCAAGTGACAGTTTCTCACATTTTGATTGGTCACGAGAGGTGGCTCGGACATTGTCACCTCCTAGAATTCAACGTTCCCATCATGAATTTAAAATTTGCTTATCCGCCCCTTGGGTTCACGTTCCCATCCATAGGAATACAATAGAAAATACGAGTGTACAAGGCATTGCAACAAAGTCTCTAGGTTTCAAGGTGAGTTTCATCATCTTGTGCTGGGTTCTCAGGCGCATTGGGCTTCAGGAGCCAGCTGGCTTGTTTCAGCTTCAGCGCAGTAGACTTTCTCCCCGGTCACATGACGGTGCCCAGCAGAGCCTCAAGTATGGCTCCACTCCCGATTTTCCCAGCCCCAGAGACGCGATACATGAAAAGTAAGCGAGAACAAATTAGAATCACATATAATGATCACACTGTATACCATGCTAAATTTTTAACACACCCCTTACTTTATAACTTCTATAGCATTAAAGTTTAGTGCGAAAAGACAGATAGGCGAAAGCAGCAGTAGCAGGCAGAGTGTGTGGTGAGAGACAAGCGGCCATGTTTGCAACAGTGCGCATGAGCACAGATTCCCTCCAGAATGCGAGTGCGTCACATCACATGAGTATGACCGACGCATGCGCAGACTGAATTTCAGCGAAGCAGCCATTTCTTCTAGTGCAAGCTTTGTTAGTATGAAAAGACACACAGGCAAGCCTCGTGGGGACACCCGCGTGTTGGGGAAAAATGCTAAATAAATGACGAACAGTTGGATTAATATGATTATACATTAGACGAGGTTCATGAATGAGAGCAAGTCGCATTACGTGCGAATCCTTGCTCCATCACTTCCAGCACCTTCCATAATCTCCCCCTGGGCACAAGGTTGAAAGCGGCTCGCAGGTCTACAAAGACAAGGTAGAGGCTGCTACCCTCTACTATTGCATTTTTCTAAAAAAGGACATGCAGCCTAAATATTTGGTCCAGGGTTGAGATGCCAGATCTAAATCCGGCTTGGAGGGTGGTCAGTATTTCGTGTTCCTCCATCCACCCCAGTATTCTGTCCAGTAGTATCCGGCCCATTAGTTTTTGAGTAGTATCTAAAAGACTAATGGGCCTGTAGTTAGATGGAACTAACGGGCAGCCCTTCTTATAAATGGGGGCGATCTCAGCTCCCAACCATGTTTCCGGGAACTTGGAACCCCAGAGGACCGCGCTGAACAGAACTTCAAGGTACGGTGCCCAGATTTTGGGCTGGGAGCGAAAGAGGTGACCAGGTAATTTGTCAAGGCCTGGGGATTTGTTTGGGAGCAATCTGTCAATAGCAGATTCCACTTCCTTGAGAGAGATGCTCTCAAGGTTTCAGAGGGAATCATCTCCCGGACATCCAGCAGGTCCGACCGATGACCCAAGCTCGAGGTCCCCGGCCGTCGATGCTCGTGCAGGAGGTCTAGTGCCGGGGAAATCCAAAGGGCACTGTCTGCTTCTGGCATCTGGTCCTGGCTTTGGAACACATAGGCGCCAGTCTCGGGACTTGTGTAAAGGGCTGCAAAATGTGCCTCCCATACTGAGGGAGCAATGTTCAGTAAAACAGCCTCACCTCCCCCTTTAGCACCTGAATTAACTATGGCCCAAAATGATTTGGCATTCTTTGAGAGGAGCGCATATCTCAGTTCTTCCCACCTTGCTTCCTCCCACTCTCTCTTGCCCCTGATGATCTCCTTCTTGTACAGCAACCTAGTTGCCCTGATTTTTACATTATCTTTAGATTTGATTGCCGCAAGGAGATCCCTTTTTACTTTCTTACAGGTGCGGTCAAACCAGGGGTGTGTCCTAGGCGTGCGCCGCTTATTTCCATTTGCTGGGTAGAACACTTTTCCCTAGCGTCACGGCTAACTGCCTGTGTATTTCTACGGCTTGCTGGCGAAGAGTCGGATCACCCATCTCGCTTATGCGAGGAATTGCAATCTGATATATTTTTGCAAGCCGGGAAGGGGAGTCCACAAAATAGGGACCATTTAATCTTTCTCCTGTTGTTTGTTACCATGAGAGGTTGCATCACCATGGCAGGATTTGGGTCGGAGTTTTTTAAACCAAAAGACCCAGGCTTAATGGTAAGACCAAGGCATTATGATCACTTTCATGCCTTCGCACGACCCTCAATTCTTTCAGCCTATCCCAATGCTTTGCTTCCATCATGAGGTAATCAATGATGGAAGTTTGGTTTACCCTATTAAACGTGGCTAGGCCTGGACAGTCGGGATCCTATCTCCCATTGCAGAGACGTTGCAAGGGAGAGAGATTTTATTTGGAGCACCAGCGGAGTCCTGCCCTGACCGGGGTGATATTGGGGTTGGGGATGCGCCAGAGTGAGTCTACTTGGTCTTGTTCACACAACTCCAGACTACCCAGAGGCTCAAACTGGCAATTAAAATCACCACCAAGGATTATCGCAATCGAGGGGCCCAGTGCCTGGATAAAAAGATTAAGTTCTTTAATTGTGTTTGATTTCATTACAAGACCGGAGGCTACCATTATGCATACAACTTTTAATGCAGACCAAGCAGCCGCATTCATCATGAAGCAAGTTCCATATTAGAACATAGAAAATAAATAAATGGCATGAGCACTAGGCAACCAGCCTCTTTTAAATGCGGCTCCAAGCAGATACGTTCATCCTTTGTTTTTCTCACTGTTTACTATTAATGATCTTTACATTGTATCTTTTAATTGATGACATTTGTAATCTTGTGAAATGACCTTTGTAATGTATTTGTTTCAATATTTGTTGATTACTGACTCTATACTTGCTTATTATACACATGTACTCCTTTGATTGTGTTACTACCTTCAATGTTTTTGAGGTTGAGAAGCCTGACTTCTCTTGCTAACTTTATTTTTCATCTTCGATCTAGCAATGTAATTGTAATGCTTTATTCCTGTTTGGATTTATTTTATCACTGACTGACTCACTCGTTTCAGTTCCGGCAACCCCCCCCTCCGCCCCTCTCCTATCGTGCTCCGACCTCCAATTTATGGAGGCCGGCTTCCACACTTTTCCCCCACTCCCGTTTTATTTCGGGACTCGGTCCGACTAAATGCTTGTTTTCATTTGAACACACGTGCAGGGATTAGAGTCGCGCAGCTCCCCTGGTTGCACTCGCTTTCTCCCCTTTGCGCTGGCGCTCAATAGTCTCCATCGGCCTGTCTCCTCGGCTTTACCGAGCCGGGCCTGCTCAACGCGACATTTGAGAAAAGAACCTTAGCAAAACACACGCACGGTCGTGTGTTTGCTAGGATCTTTCCTCTGATATAGAATGCTTCCCCATGTTTAACCAAGGATTTCCGACAGTTTGTTAACGCAATCAGTTGTTCCTTATCGATCCAACTCTAAACTTAATTATTAATCGTTTTTTGGACCAAATTAAACCAAATTAACACCGTTTTTAATATCCTACACTCAATTATTTTTTGGTATCCTTAAACTTATATAAAAAAAGGAGGTTTACTATTTTACCCTTATAAATATATTTTTTTTAAAAAAGGGGTAAGAGAAAGGAAAATTATAACTAATATACTATATATTTAATCCTTCTTACTTACCTAATTATGTCCAATATGGACTCAGATGATGGCAATACCCCCCTACACAACATGGAGGATGAGACAATTATGCATGTTTTCAACACTTTCTGGGTTATGGCGTCAAAGAGGCCTCCTTCCTCCGGGGACGATGACGCTGCACTACTTGAAGATAACCCTATAAATGATGACGAAGTGATTGAAATAAGAGGTAAAAAATCCAGAAAAAGAAATAACATAGATCATACCTTGAAGAGCACTACAATTCATAGTACCTCAAGTTTCATGGGAGAGCCTCACTCCTCAGATGCTTCGGGTGTCCTTAGCGGCACAACATTTAAAGGTGTCCCTCGCGGCACAACGTTTAAAGGTGTCCCCCGTGGCACAAACTATGAAGGTGCTCAAGACAACGATCTCAATTTCTTTCATGATGATATTGATCATGTTGATATTAATTCTGAATTCCCTGATGAGTACATCCTTGACCTGGACGAAGATAACCAGGAATTTGACTCGCATCTCTTTGATTATAATACTCCTTCCTCCTCCAAAGATAATATTTTAGATCCTCTAGGAGAAGAGATGTTCTCTCCTCTTAACATTAAGCATCCTCGCAGATCAGAATGGTTTCCCCAAGATCACGTTGGTAAATTTATTACAAAGTCGTTAAGAAACCCTTTGGAGAGAGACACCCGAAACCTCCTAAGAGCTGAATGCTCAAGACCATCTATTGAAGGCAAGGTCTGTAATACTCCGACCTTTGACCCCGAGCTTATTAAATACCTTTTTAAACTCGGAGGAGATCCCAGAAAGGGGATGGAAAGGTCCCTTAAAATTTGTCAAGACCGTCTCCTTGATGTTTTAGGACCTCTGGCCAAAATCATTGATGCCGCTGAGGATAGCTACATTACTGGTTCTCCTCTTGATACCAATACTATCCATGGCTGGAGCCAAAGGGCTTTAGTTTTATTGGGCAACGCCAATGCCGGGCTCAACTCAGAAAGAAGAAGGGTTGTGTTTACTAAAATTAGCCCTAAACTAAGTGACCTAGCTGATAAAGAGCCCTCTCTTAATACCAAGTGCGTACTCTTTGGTGAAGATCTAATTAAAACGTTGGGCAAATATGTTTCCACTTTTACTGCTCTGGATAAAGCACACCAAATCATGAAACGTGTTTTCAACACTGGCAACCTTTTTGGCAGGGCCGGAAGAAGGGGCCAATATTCCGGCCGCTTTAATCGCAGGCCCTATCCCAGATCCAGGGGTTACGGTGGAAGAGGCTTCCAACCCTCCAATCAAGCTCAATTCTTCCCTTCAAGAGGAAGAGGTTTCCGGTCCAGAGGCTTCAGAGCAAGAGGAGCTACTAATGACACCAATTCTCAGAGTAAGTACTACAATTCCTTATTCCGTTCCCCTTTCTACCCCAAAAGTGGGAGGCAGATTAAAATTCTGCCTACAGACACTTCAAGATGGAAGGCATTCATCTCCTCAGGGATTTGTTGTTAGAAGGGGACTGGTTAGTCAAATTAGACCTGAAAGACGCTTACTTTACCATTCCTATGGCCAAGGAACATCAACCCTTCCTTCAGTTCATTTGGAAAAACCGACTGTTTCAATTCCAAGCTCTTTCTTTCGGCCCATCATCAGCCCCTTGGTGTTTCACCAAGTTAATGAGATCGATCGCTTCATCTCTATGAGAGAAGGGAATTTGCATGATCATTTACTTAGACGACATCCTCATTATGTCTCAGGATTAGTCTCAAATTCGTCAAGATCTCAAAACTGTAGTAGACCTTTTAGAGAATCTGGGTTTTATTGTAAACAAAGAAAAATCCATACTATCTCCCTCAAAGTCCATGGAATTCCTGGGTTTCACTGTAGACACCACCAATTGTCTTCTTCTTCCACCAAAGAAGATTACCAAAATCAACATGTTCTGAAACAACAGAATCTTTCCCTGAGGGAATTAGCCAGGCTCCTGGGTCTTCTTTCTTCTTCCATCCAAGCCATCTTTACGGGCGCCCTAAATTATTGAGCCCTTCAAAGGATAAAAGCAAAGGCTCTGAGATCAGGACTGTGGTACAGGGACCGTGTTTCTTTGAACCAAGAAGCCTTAGTGGAACTGACCTGGTGGTAAGAAAACCTGGATGCTTGGAACGGACGAGCGATATTTGGTTCAACACCAGATTTTATCTTAGAATCAGATGCCAGCCTTCATGGCTGGGGTGCCTGTCTCCTAGATCAGAACACTGGGGGAGTTTTGTCTCAGGAAGAATCTTTACACCACATAAAGTTTTTGGAACTCACTGCAGGTCTTTACGCATTGATGAGCTTCAAGCACTCCCTTCAGAGCAGATCTGTTATTCTCAAAATGGACAATATTTCCACAGTAGCTTACATAAATCACCTAGGAGGTACCAAATCAGTAGACCTCTCAAATTTGGCAAAAAAACTCTGGATGTTCTGCCTAGAACACAAGATCTTTCTGTGAGCACAATACCTTCCAGGGAAATCCATCCTTTGTGCGGATTGGAACTCAACATTCCTCTTGGATCACACCGACTGGAAACTCAACATCTCTGTGTTCAATTCCCTCAACAATCTTTGGGGTCCCTTTGAAATAAATCTATTCGCGAGCAGACTGACTTTTCAATTAGAGAATTATTGCAGCTGGATGCCCAACCTGGGTGCTCTATTAGTGAACATTTTTCTCCAATCTTGGGAAGGGATCAACGCATATGCCTTTCCTCTCTTCGCAATGATCCAGAGAGTCCTTCAGAAGGTGAGACACCAACACGCTTCAATTGTCCTGGTAACTCCCTTTTGGCCATCCCAAGTCTGGCTTCCAACTACTCTGGAACTGGCTTACGACCTTCCATTCCTTATTCCTCCCCTCAAGGACCTACCTTCAGACGTAAACAGGGAATTTGAACCTTCTTGCCTGGAGAGTGTCAGGAGATCCAATGATCTCGCAGGACTTTCGTCAACAGCTTCAACTTTCCTCGGAGAGTCGTGGGCCCCTGGAACACACTACAGGTATAACAACATTTGGAAAATGTGGTTACGTTGGTGCCTGGAAAAGAACCTGGATTCCGTACAAGCTCCTATCGTTGATATAGCTAATTTCCTTGTGGAACAATTTGATAGAGGTCTTAGTTATAGATCTATCAATTGTTACAGGTCAGCAATTTCAGCTGGTCATGCCCTAATCAACGGTAAAACGGTAGTTAAAAATGCTATTAGTTGTAGAATCCTAAAGAGTATTAGACTTAGGAGGCCTCCTAAACCTGGATATCAATCTCTATGGGAGGTCAAATTGATTCTTGATCTTTTCTGCAGCTGGCCTGACAATTCTCTTTTGAACAAAAAGAACCTTTCAATCAAATTAGCCACTCTTCTTTGTTTAATTTCTTGTCGAAGGGTCTCTGATGTCAAAGCCCATGATATTTCCTATCGGTCTTATGATATTTTTGGTGCCAAGTTTGAGCTGCATAAAAGAACCAAGACTATGTCTGATTCTATTTTTTATCCACGTTTTGATATTTGTAAGAAACTTTGTATAGTGGATTGTATGAAAGAATATGACTTAAGAATGAATGCTTTTCACCCTCCTGGTGTTTGTCAATTGCTTATTTCTTTTGTTAAACCTCATAAAGGTTTTACCTCTGCCTCTATTGCTAGATGGGTCAAAACCGTTATGAACCTCGCAGGTATCAACTTGGATATTTTTAAACCACATTCTATCAGAGGTGCAATGGCTAGTAAGTCCTTTTGGTCAGGTGGTATGTTAGACGACATTCTTAAAGCCACTGATTGGTCTAACTCTAGAACTTTTGCTCATCATTATTGCAAACCTATTTCTCACATGTCTGATGTTGTTTTACATGGCTACCAACATGCATAATGGTAGCCTCCGGTCTTGTAATGGAATTGCGATTCTCCTATTACCATGACTAGAGAATCTGGATTTCATTAAAGACACGGAGGCTAACATTATCCCTCCCACCCTTTCCCTTGGTGGATGGATACGTTGGTTTATCTTACAGTTTATGTTTTATATGACACTGTATATGTTTTATATACCCTGTATATTACCTTTTCATGATTTGTTTTTCCTTGCATTTATGATTAAACTTATTTTCATTTTTAATATGCACTCTATTTGTTTGTAAATGTTATATCTTCTTCTCTTTTTTTCAGATAATCTGTCATAAGTTCTCTGTTGTGATCCTTGGATCGATTTATTCATCTTTCTTCTTCAAGATTCACTAAGTGCTCATGGAATTCTACTTCAAGTTTGTCGATTTGTTCCTCAAGGTTTGTTGCTCCGCAGATTGTTCATTCAAGTGGACTGTTCCTGCTATTTTATTCATCCTTTTCTACTTTACACACCAAATTTAATAAGAGGCTGGTTGCCTAGTGCTCATGCCATTTATTTATTTTCTATGTTCTAATATGGAACTTGCTTAATGATGTATGCGGCTGCTTGGTTCTGCATTAAAAGTTGTATGCATAATGTTAGCCCCCATGTCTTTAATGAAATCCAGATTCTCTATTCATGGTAATAAGAGAATCGCAATTCCTGCCCATTCTTGATTGGCCTTGAGTAGATATTGATTATAGCTACTTGTTGTTGTTTTGGGGTGTTAGTAAAACACACCAGATGTCTAGGGAATTTGTTTGCATTTAGGTGGCCTGGATACCCAAATGAGTGCCTATCCATATTGATAGCCCACCCGAAGGGCGGCCCCTACCTGTAGAAACTGCCAGGATATCGTAAGTTGCAAAGGCCGGGCTAGTGCTCTCCTCCAGTGCCCAGGTCTCCTGCATCAGGCAGATATCGTGACCAGCCATAAAGGAGGCCCACTCTGGTGTGAGTAGTTTGTTTTTTAGCCCGGCTATATTCCAGGAAAGGAGTTTTAAACATCCTTGCACTGCCTTTTCAGAACCCTGTGTGTCCAGGTTCGCTTTTTCTCTGGTCCCCTCCCTCGTCGAAGAGTGGAATACTGAGTCATCTCCGGTGGAGGTGGATGGGACATTTTCCTCCAGAACCCGTTCTCTAATGGGCTCTGCATTAATAGTTTGTGGTGGGGAATTTCTCTTCAATATGAGTCAATATTCCTCCTCCAGCACGGTAAACCTGTTCCAATGGGGTTGAAACGGGTGTCTGGGATTATATGGAGGCGTGCCCTCCCCGGATGTTAATGAGTGTTGCATTCTATTTGATGGAGGATAATGGCCCCTATTGTGGTAAGCCCTATTGGAGTGAGTTGGTCTCAAGTTGGGAGTAGGGTAGAAATAAGACAGGTGTAGTGGGTATATTTGGGAATTTGACCTACAGAGTGGAGCATTACAGATGTGTTCCACAGCAGAGGTGTCCCTAAAGTTTATTATTACAACATCTCCTGACACTCTTTTTGGTCCCCTCCCTATCCAATCTATTCTTCTAACCGCCAGTATTTTCCCTGAAACATTTGGGGGTACGGGTCTATTTGCGCCTAACCATTGAATACACTTGTTTTTTAAATCGATCTCATTTTCTCTTTTCCCCTCACTAAGGACTGGAACTCCTGTGAGGGCTACCACGTATGGTAGGGCTTCCGGGGGTAAGGTAATGGTTGGCAGCTGGAGAGGAGTAACTTTAGATGGTGCATTCCTGATCGTTGGTGTACTGGTTTTACTCTAATTTTTACCCTCCTTAGGCTTCGATGTAATTTTATCAGTGTTGGCAGTTAAGTTTCCCCCTGTCTGGTGAGTTTGACCGTGTGTATTATTGCTAGGAGGGGAGGAAGTAGAGCATGTGCAGCCTTTGGGATAATTATTGGAGTTCCTGCATTTTTAGACTGTATTAAGGGGTTTTTAGGTGCAGCTATCCTGTCATTAGGTGTGTTTTTTGGTGTATCACCACAGTCAGGGGGTGCTGAGTTTCCCAAGGGATTAGCTGACTTTGTTGTCCCTACCCCCTTGTTATTTAGGATAGTGACCAGTCTATCAAGCTTTGACACCAGAGGTTTGATATGGGTGACAATGGTCTGCTCCAAGCATGCTTGTAAGTCAGCCACCATGTTAGTGACCCAGCACGGTATTCCTAAGGTCGGATGTGACGTGTTAACAGTCGGGGTCACCAGATTTTGATTGGCCAAATTCTTCTTGCCAGATTTTTTTGGGAGGCTCTACTTTTTTCCTGGGGTGTGGTGTTCATACTGTGGGGGTTTCCAGTCAAAACAATAAGTGGATCCTCAACATCTATGGGAGTCTCTATAGGCGCCTGTGCGCAGGACAGTTCTACGTAAGATGATGTCAGGTAAGAGTTTAGATCCGGGACATCGGTTACAATAACTGAACAGTCACCTCCCTGATTATGCAGACATAATGTGGGTGTAATTGATAGTCTTCTCTCGGTATTTTCAATTGCAGTAGCCACAAACCCTATTGTTTTTTGCAGCATCTTGTAAATTGCTGTCAAGCTGGGTAGAGGCTGTGGTACTGCCGCCTGCAGTCTGGTGTTGGTCGTGTTGCTGGGGTTTTTGCTTTTTTGCCCAAGTTATTCATGCTGTAGGAATGGGTGGTGATGGGTGGAAATAATGAGCAACTTCAAGTTCCCGATCACATTGGACTAACACCCTCAAGGTTACAGAGTGAACTGCTGCTATGGTATGTATGTAGCCAACGGGTTTGGAATCCAAGTAACAGTACCTTTTTAAAGGGAAGCCTTTTCCTTGTTAATCTCCTTGGCAGATGACAGGGGGGTGGCCCATCCCGTCCTCCTCCGGTCACCGATGGCCACAGACGTCCCGTCCTTTGCCCGGGCTTAGCCCGGCGCCGCCCGTGCGCGGTCCCGCGACGCGGGAGGGGCTGCTTCCTTTTATGCTCCTCCGGGCGCCAAAGTGTCAGGCAGTAGGTGGCGTCCTCCAGCCAGCAAAGGATGTTGGGCGCTGTAGTCCAGCCCTGTCCCCACTCGGCGACCGCGTCAGCAACAGCGGCAGCGGGGGAGAGCGGCGGTGTCAACTGGAGCCCGGCGGTGTCAGCGGGACCAGCAATAGCAGCAGGTCAGTTCAAAATGCCCCCAATAAATGATGGTAAATGATGGTAGGAGCCCCGCTCCACCAAATGGGCTGCTTCCTTTTATGCTCCTCCGGGCACCAAAGTGTCAGGCAGTAGGCGACGTCCCCCAGCCAGCAAAAGGATGCTGGGCGCTGTAGTCCAGCCCTCTCCCCAGTCGGCGACCGCGTCAGCAACAGCGACAGCGGGGGAGAGCGGCGGTGTCAACGGAAGCCCGGCGGTGTCAGCGGGACCCGTAACAGCAGCAGGTCAGTTCAAAATGCCCCCAATAAGTGATGGTAAATGATGGTAGGAGCCCCGCTCGACCGAAGGGGCTGCTTCCTTTTATGCACCTCCGGGCGCCAAAGTATCAGGCAGTAGGCGGCGTCCCCCAGCCAGCAAAGGATGCTGGGCGCTGTAGTCCAGCCCTCTCCCCACTCGGCGACCGCGTCAGCAACAGCGGCAGCGGGGGAGAGCGGCGGGGTCAACGGAAGCCAGGCGGTGTCAGCGGGACCCGCAACAGCAGCAGGTCAGTTCAAAATGCCCCCAAAAAGTGATGGTAAATGATGGTAGGATTGGCAAAATACAGAAAGTTCTCCCCCTTCCTCTTCATGGTGGGTCTGGCCAGATCATAGACAGCCTGCTGGAGTAAGAAGTTCCCAAAGTAAATTAGAATTACCTGAGGATAGCCTTGTGCACTAGCTGGACGTTTGGGCATTGCCAGGGAAAATCTGTTACTGCTGTCTTTCTTTGTCCCAGTCCCAGTGTGCCAGTTCCGGTACAAAGTTATTCAGGAGGTGTATAGTGAATTCCCTTATATCCTGTCCCTCGACCTTTTCAGGAATTTCCAACAGTCTCAGATTATTCCGGCGCTGGTGGTTTTCTGCGTCCTCAAGCTTCCAGTTGACATCTTTTAACATACTCTCTTGTGAGGATGTCTGATCTTTAAGTGTTTCTGCCATGTTTTCTAGGTCCTCTGTACATTTCTCTACCATGCCCAGTCTATCTGCAATTTCTCTGCACATTTTTCCCAACTTGCGCATGGTGCCTTGCAGTTTCGAGGTCAGTTGTGCCTGACGATTTTCGGCCTTAACGTCATCCTGAAAAGATTTTAAGGACTGAAAGATCATTGATAGAGATAGTTCTGAGGTTCCATCATGGTTTTTTGGCCCCCTGGCTGGATTGATGATCTTTTGAGACTTTTTCTGTTCCTTTTGGGCTTTTGGGGCATAGTAGTGGAGTCACCCAGTAATCCCATCCAATTCGTCTTCCTCATCAAGATTTTTCTTGTATCTGTTTTTCTTCACATCTGATCCCTGTTTTGTTCTCTTCTTAGTTCTCTTTTCCTCCTGCTGACTGATTCTACTGACTCTTCATTCAAATAATAACATTTTTCCATAGAGTCTGGGGAGAGATACCCTGTCTCAAGGCTCCTCTTTGGATTGGCTCCTTCGTTTTGTGCTACTTGAGGAGGTTGCGCTGGTACACCTTCTCTTTCCTCATGCTTTCTGCTTATTGTAGGGGTAATCTCCTTCTCCCGGGCGCTCTCCGCCATATCCACCACTCTTTGGGGGTCCCTGTGCGGCTCTTCTGGAGACCCAAGGACAGTATTCTCCTCACATGAGCCCAGGATGGTCCCCAATTCCCTGCGTTTTTCTGATGGGGTACCTCGGGGGAGCTCAGTGGATTCTATGTGATTATAATTTCCTGGTTGGTCATTTTTTTGCCCTTTTGTTGTGCCCCCAGTTCCTTATTACCATCAATAGGGGAAGACATGCTTGTAATCACACTTTGTTTTTTCTCTCCCTGCCCCCCGGCAACGTACCTTTCAGTTCACTGGTTTTCATACCCTTGAGAACCTCCGTTTTGTCCTTGCTCTTTTCTTTGCCTTTCTCCGGTCTCTCCGGTTTATCCCCCTTGTCAGTACGAGTGTCCGGTTTCTTTACTTCCGCCTCTACCTGGGGTCACTCTCATTACAGGACCCACAGAGTGTATTCAAGCACGTCCTGCTAAGACCTTCTCTGCTGCCATGTCCAGGGTACGATTCTTTCCCTGGTTTCCCTCCATGCTCCCGTTGCTAGGCAACCCCAGCCTGCAGCTCGAGCCGATCCTGCTTCCAATTGCTGTCTGCAGAAGTCGAGCAATGGATTCCCAGCTCGAGAGGCAAGCCATCAAGCATTGATGCCTCTGGTCTCCGTTAGGTCTATGAAGCCACCATACCCGGAAAAACAATAGCAAACCTTGCATTTCCTTGATGTTGCTCTTAACGCTCTTTCAATGGTTCTTTTTATGATGAGCCCGGTCTAGATCATTTCCTCATTACACTGCCGGGGGTCGGGTTGCAATTCATCCGAAAATCAGCAGCCCATTAAAGGTCCAACTCGGTGGAGAGCACGGCGAGGTGCGGAGAGGAGTGGAGGTGAGTGATATGACTCTAACGCAGATGCCAAATTGCCGTTACTACCACAACAATTTCTAAAGTAAGGTCCACTATTATGTTTTGCTTATGGCCATAAAATATGCTATCAGATATTAACAAATATAACCAGCTTGGTTGACTGTACAATTTTATGTATTGGAAAAACGTTGTCAATTTCATGTATTGAAAAACATTATAAGTTGGACACTGGACACATTCTCAATATTCCTGAAAATTGAATCTCACTTCTTGTTCATTATTGTTATGTTTGTTAGCATTGAATTTCTTGATTTTGTCTACAAAAACAATTACAATGTAGTGGGGACTCCTTTTTGACCTGTTGTGGCACTCGATTCCAGAATTGAGTTCACAGTTCTTGAACTGCTGATGGAATACATGTAATGTTCCCAAATCACAAATGTATGATGAGCTTAGATATCTTATTTTTTGTCTTTCACTATTCACAAATGTCATTGCTAAAGGTAAATGTACTTTAAGAATTCCAACAGTTGTAAAGTTAGATTTTCATCTCTGGTTAACTTTGAGATTCTGACCCTATATGTCTCTCTGTTGTCTGCAGACGATGTATGCATTTTGACTATCTCCTGACCAGTTTGACTTACCAGTTAGTAAGGGTGGTATGCCTTGCTCTGGATGATGTTGTCTCCTCCCTGAAGATGCAGGGACCTCTGCTACTGTGGTTATCTGTACTCTGGCTGAATGTCAATATGTGAGAAGAGAGAAAAGTAACCAAAGTACATGTGTAACTTGTCAGACATTTCCTCATATCTTCTGTATGCTAACAGTATTGTGAAGTACTACAGCGGCCGGTGTAGGTAGGTGCAGAGGGGTGTTGGGGGTGTAATGGCGGGGCAGGGTGAGAAATAGACAACAGAATAAGGGAAAGAAATTTTTTAAAAAAGGATTCTCTTACCTTGTGCTTGGTGATGCGGCAGGCACAAGGTGAGTTCATTTGTGGAGAAATTGTTTTTATTTTTCTTATTCTGTAGTCTGTTGGTTTTCCTGTGCACCGCCCCAACTCCCCTGACGTTCTTGACTGAGCCAGCCACGTCTGGATAAGTGGAAGGGGGACTTTGTCAATTGCTACTTAACAGCGTTAGGTATATACAGCAGCAGCACTGGGCCCATGTTTTCAATAGTGGGAATATGATTTGCCATTTTTAATACAAAGAATTTAGGGACTTGTGGTGTAACATACAGAGGTAAACACATATGAGCCTCTGACGGACTACATTTTTATATAAACTTTTGACAACTTCCTTAATCACAATAGGGGTACATGTTCTTGTCATCATATTTATCTGGTACCACATTGCAGGCATCACTCACAGGCAGCCCATTGAGCATGTGGGTTGGATTGTAGTGAGAAATGCAAAAACCACAGTTGATGGACAGAATGCAGAACAATGTCATACATTCACCCCAGTACAGAGATCTGGGCCTAAATCCATCGTTTATTTTGCACTCCAGACCACCCCAGTTCAGACATGGCCATATGCAAATCAGTCTGACCCTGTGCCTCATGGGAACAGTCCAGCCCGAACTGCAAAGCCATGCCTTCCCTGGACCGGAAACAAGCTTCCGAGGACCGGTTTCTGGCATTTCAGCCGTCTTCAGCCCGGCTTGCTTGAATCCAGTGGTGTGGAGAGCATGGGATTCACTTCTGAGCATACCCATCCCACTCGGGTTGACAAATGCAAAAACACCATTGATGGACAGAATGCGGAACAATGTCATACATTCACCCCAGAACAGAGATCTGGGCCTAAATCCATCGTTTTTTTGCACTCCATACCACCCCAGTTCAGACATGGCCATATGCAAATCAGTCTGACCCTGTGCCTCATGGGAACAGTCCAGCCCTAACTGCCAAGCCATGCCTTCCCTGGACCGGAAACAAGCTTCGGCGGACCGGTTTCTGGCATTTCAGCCATCTTCAGCCCGGCTTGCTTGAATACAGTGGTGTGGAGAGCATGGGACTGACGTCTGAGCATACCCATCCCACTCAGGGTGACAAATGCAAAAACCACAGTTGATGGACAGAATGCAGAACAATGTCATACATTCACCCCAGTACAGAGATCTGGGCCTAAATCCATTGTTTTTTTGCACTCCACACCACCCCACCCCTGTTCAGACATGGTCATATGCAAATCAGTCTGACCCTGTGCCTCATGGGAACAGTCCAGCCTGAACTGCCAAGCCATGCCTTCCCTGGACCGGAAACAAGCTTCTGAGGACTGGTTTCTGGCATTTCAGCCATCTTCAGCCCGGCTTTCTTGAATCAAGTGGTGTGGAGAGCATGGGACTCACGTCTGAGCATACCCATCCCACTCGGGGTGACAAATGCAAAAACCACAGTTGATGGACAGAATGCAGAACAATGTCATACATTCACCCCAGGACAGAGATCTGGGCCACAATCCATCGTTTTTTTGCACTCCACACCACCCCAGTTCAGACATGGCCATATGCAAATCAGTCTGACCCTGCGCCTCATGGGAACAGTCCAGCCCGAACTGCCAAGCCATGCCTTCCCTGGACCGGAAACAAGCTTCCGAGGACCGGTTTCTGGAATTTCAGCCGTCTTCAGCCCGGCTTGCTTGAATCCCGTGGTGTGGAGAGCACGGGACTCACGTCTGAGCATACCCATCCCACTCGGGGTGAAAAATGCAAAAACCACAGTTGATGGACAGAATGCAGAACAATGTCATACATTCACCCCGGTACAGAGATCTGGGCCTAATTCCATCATTTTTTTGCACTCCACACCACCCCAGTTCAGCCATGGCCATATGCAAATCAGTCTGACCCTGTGCCTCATGGTAACAGTCCAGCCCGAACTGCCAAGCCATGGCTTCCCTAGACTGGAAACAAGCTTCCTCGGACTGGTTTCTGGCATTTCAGCCATCTTCAGCCCAGCTTGCTTGAATCCAGTGGTGTGGAGAGCATGGGACTCAAGTTTCAAGTTTCAAGTTTCAAGTTTAAATACTTTATTCGACAACATTGTCATAAAAGCATGTATCCCTAAGCTAAACGCAATAAATATTAGTCTGGAATGTTAAAATACATATTAAATTCCATACAATTTATACTTTGTTGACGAATAACTCAATAAAAATGTACATTTGTAAAATCAGGTCACAGCACAAAGTTTAAAAAGTATAAGATTTGGCAATCAGTTAATTCATTAGAGTTTTAAAGTGCGCGGACGTATTATCCATGCCCACCCCATATATTTAGCTACAGCAATTGCATGGTTGGGGACACAATTTGATTTTAAAATCCTTAAGGCCTCTAAATATTTCCTTGTCCCCAAATTTCTACATGCTGGCTTCAACCATCTGCTTCTTGGGGCAGCATATAAAGGGCATACAAATAAAAAATGTGGGATATCCTCTACATGTGTTTTACAGTAAAAACAAGTATTTACATTATCAGGAGACCATTTGACCGTGAAGGCATTTAGGGGTAAAGAGCCAATTCTAAGCTGAAAATACAGTTTCCTATCTATAGGCTTAGTGATCAAGTCCCAGTATTGTTCGAGTTTTGGAGTAGTTTTAACTTCCAGAAACTGGGATGTCAGTACAGATGGTTGATTGGAAATCAATGCAGCGTTATTTATCATGTCCCAGTACAATTTTTTCAATGTAGTCTTTGATGGAAAATCATCTGGGTCTACTGCAGACCACAAGTGTTCAAGGTGCAGTTTTTGGAGTAATTTCCTCACTTCTTTGAGCCAAAGTACTTTATGGAAAGTGTCAGAGTTAGCAACATCCAAAAGGGCAGCTGCGTAATGGCTCAACTCAGGAGTAGTTTTTATACGCCTCCAATATAGGAGGGGACGCAGTCTGACCATATCCTCGATCTTTTTCCTCCCAAGATCATAATGAAGTGGGGTCGAGGGGGTACTCTGTGGGACACCAATTATGCGCCGAAGAAATGTATTTTCTGCAACTACTAGTGTATTCAAATTGGTGAAACCCCATAGTTCTGATCCATAAAGACAAGCGCCCAGCACTTTCATACCGTAAATCTCCATTATAGGCTGGATTGGTTTTGTGAATGAAGATTTGTGCTTTTGGGCTATTGCCCCTGCCAGCTGATTAAATTTTAGCACTACAGAGTCCATGTGGGATCTCCAGTTCATGTTAGCATTTAGGGAGATGCCTAGGTAGGTAAAAGCGTCCACTTCCTCCAGGAAAGCCCCGTTGTAGATCATTTTCCCCTTGAATTTCTTAGCGGGATTCAGATTCATAAATTTAGTTTTTGATGTGTTTATTTCCAAGCCCCGAATCCGACAGAAGTCACCAAAAGCGTTTATTGTCTTTTGTAGACCGCTGGGGGTCCGCGAGACCAGCAAGGTGTCATCTGCGAACATTAGTACTGGAACTCGCTTCCCATCTAATAGTGGAGCATCCGTCGGAAATTGCTTCAAAAAGTCAACTATGCCATTGATGTAGAGAGAGAATAAGGTGGGGGCCAGGACACAGCCTTGTCTCACGCCTCTCTCCACAGGGAAGGATTCCGTGACATCTCCCTGGGCACCCCATCTAATCCGGGCATAGTTGTTCTCATGCATCCTTACAAGCAGAGTTAGTAATTCAGGGCTTATTCCGAGATCCCTTAAGACAACCCAAAGTTTTGGCCGGGGAACTAGATCAAAGGCTGACTTCAAGTCAATGAAAACAGCAAACAGAGGACCATTTAGCAGGGTTACGTTTTTCCAGTACATAGTTAAAAAGTGGAATACCTGGTCGACAGAGCTAGTTAAAGGGCGGAATCCAGCTTGGTACGGGGAGAGGATGTCCTTATCAACTATCCAGGCTTGTATTTTGTTTCGTATCATCCTGCCCATCAGTGTTTGAGCACAATCGATAAGGCTGATGGGCCTGTAGTTGCTTGGTAAAGCCTTATCCCCTTTTTTGTAGACAGGTATTATTTCCGCTCCTTTCCATGTTGCTGGTATCTTTGCTCCTTGTGCAATGGCATTACCGAGCCATACAAAGTATTTACACCAGCTGTCCCTGTCCAATAAAAACACATCTGCCGGTATTCTATCGATTCCTGGCGCCCTTCCTCTGGTCACTCCATCAATTGCCTCGTATGCATCTTTCAATGTAAATAGTTTGTTGGCAAAAAATACCCTTGCTGGAGGGGGAACAATTTGCGAACCTGAATTGTCTGCATATTGGGGTTTAAAAAAGTCCACCCAGGCCTCCTTTGCTACATGATTTTTCGGGCAATCAGCTATTCCCCCTGAGCCCCACTTTAAAATGGCCCAAAACTCTTTCTGATATTTGTCAACACATGCTTTCTTCAGGTCTAACCATAGGTTCTCATCCCACAATTTTTTTGCCTTAATTTGTGTTTTTCTATAATCGTCCAAAGCATTTAAAACTCCTATTTTAGATCTCAGCTCTGTACTGAGATTTTGTCTCGCTATTCTGCAGGATTGGTCATACCATCCACTCTTTATAGGTGGTCTAGCACCCTTCCTCTTCTTAGTTTTTTTAAAGAATAGCTTCTGTATATTAGCAAAAAACTCAACAGTCCAGCCCGAACGGCCAAGCCATGCCTTCCCTGGACCGGAAACAAGCTTCCGAGGACCGGTTTCTGGAATTTCAGCTATAGTCAGCCCGGCTTGCTTGAATCCCGTGGTGTGGAGAGCACGGGACTCACGTCTGAGCATACCCATCCCACTCGGGGTGACAAATGCAAAAACAACAGTTGATGGACAGAATGCAGAACAATGTCATACATTCACCCCAGTACAGATATCTGGGCCTAAATCCATCGTTTTTTTGCACTCCACACCACCCCAGTTCAGACATGGCCATATGCAAATCCGTCTGACCCTGTGCCTCATGGGAACAGTCCAGCCCGAATTCCCAAGCCATGCCTTCCCTGGACCGGAAACAACCTTCCGAGGACCGGTTTCAGGCATTTCAGCCGACTTCAGCCCGACTTGCTTGAATCCAGTGGTGTGAAGAGCATGGGACTCACGTCTGAGCATACCCATCCCACTTGGGGTGACAAATGCAAAAACCACAATTGATGGACAGAATGCAGAACAATGTCATACATTCACCCCAGTACAGATATCTGGGCCTAAATCCATCGTTTTTTTGCACTCCACACCACCCCAGTTCAGACATGGCCATATGCAAATCCGTCTGACCCTGTGCCTCATGGGAACAGTCCAGCCCGAATTGCCAAGCCATGCCTTCCCTGGACCGGAAACAAGCTTCCGAGGACCGGTTGCTGGCATTTCAGCCGTCCTCAGCCCGGCTTGCTAGAATCCAGTGGTGTGGAGAGCATGGGACTCACGTCTGAGCATACTCAACCCACTCGGGGTGACAAATGCAAAAACCACAGTTGATGGACAGAATGCAGAACAATGTCATAAATTCACCCCAGTACAGAGATCTGGGCCTAAATCCATCGTTTTTTTGAACTCCACACCACCCCAGTTCAGACATGGCCATATGCAAATCAGTCTGACCCTGTGCCTCATGGGAACAGTCCAGCCTGAACTGCCAAGCCATGCTTTCCCTGGACCGGAAACTAGCTTCCGAGGACCAATTTCTGTCATTTCACAGGGTCAGACTGATTTGCATATGGCCCATGAGGCACAGGGTCAGACTGATTTGCATATGGCCATGTCTGAACTGGGGTGGTGTGAAGTGCAAAAAAACGATGGATATAGGCCCAGATCTCTGTACTGGGGTGAATGTATGACATTGTTCTGCATTCTGTCCATCACCTGTGGTTTTTGAATTTGTCACCCCGAGTGGGATGGGTATGTTCAGACGTGAGTCCCATGCACTTCTCACCACTGTATTCAAGCAAGCCGGACTGAAGACGGCTGGAATGCCAGAAACCGATCCTCGGAAGCTTGTTTCCGGTCCAGTGAAGGCATGGCTTTGCAGTTCGGGCTGGACTGTTCCCATGAGGCACAGGGTCAGACTGATTTGCATATGGCCATGTCTGAACTGGGGTGGTGTGAAGTGCAAACAAACGATGGATTTAGGCCCAGATCTCCTTACTGGGGTGAATGCATGACATTGTACTGCATTCTGTCCATCACCTGTTGTTTTTGCATTTGTCACCCCGAGTAGGATGGGTATGCTCAGACGAGAGTCCCATGCACTCCACACCACTGGATTCAAGCAAGCAGGGCTGAAGATGGCTGGAATGCCAGAAACCGGTCCTCTGAAGCTTGTTTTTGGTCCAGGAAAAGCATGGCTTGGCAGTTCGGGCTGGACTGTTCCCATGAGGTACAGGGTCAGACTGATTTGCTTATGGCCATGTCTGAACTGGGGTGGTGTGGAGTGCAAAAAAACGATGGATTTAGGCCCAGATCTCTGTACTGGGGTGAATGTATGACATTGTTCTGCATTCTGTCCATCACCGTGGTTTTTGCATTTGTCACCCCGAGTGGGATAGGTATGCTCAGACGTGAGTCCCATGCACCCCACACCACTGGATTCAAGCAAGCAGGGGCTGAAGACGGCTGGAATGCCAGAAATCGGTCCTCGGAAGCTTGTTTCCGGTCCAGGGAAGGTATGGCTTGGCAGTTCGGGCTGGACTGTTCCCTTGAGGCACAGGGTCAGACTGATTTGCATATGGCCCATGAGGCACATAGTCAGATTGATTTACATATGGCCATGTCTGAACTGGGGTGGTGTGGAGTGCAAAAAAACGATGGATTTAGGCCCAGATCTCCTTACTGGGGTGAATGCATGACATTGTACTGCATTCTGTCCATCACCTGTTGTTTTTGCATTTGTCACCCCGAGTGGGATGGGTATGCTCAGACGAGAGTCCCATGCACTCCACACCACTGGATTCAAGCAAGCCGGGCTGAAGACGGCTGGAATGCCAGAAACCGGTCCTCGGAAGCTTGTTTCCTGTCCAGGAAAGGCATGGCTTGTCAGTTCGGGCTGGACTGTTCCCATGAGGCACAGGGTCAGACTGATTTGCTTATGGCCATGTCTGAACTGGGGTGGTGTGGAGTGCAAAAAAACGATGGATTTAGGCCCAGATCTCTCTACTGGGGTGAATGTATGACATTGTTCTGCATTCTGTCCATCACCACGGTTTTTGCATTTGTCACCCCGAGTGGGATGGGTATGCTCAGACGTGAGTCCCATGCACTCCACACCACTGGATTCAAGCAAGCAGGGGCTGAAGACGGCTGGAATGCCAGAAATCGGTCCTCGAAAGCTTGTTTCCGGTCCAGGGAAGGTATGGCTTGGCAGTTCGGGCTGAACTGTTCCCTTGAGGCACAGGGTCAGACTGATTTGCATATGGCCCATGAGGCACATAGTCAGATTGATTTGCATATGGCCATGTCTGAACTGGGGTGGTGTGGAGTGCAAAAAAACGATGGATTTAGGCCCAGATCTCTGTACTGGGGTGAATGTATGACATTGTTCTGCATTCTGTCCATCACCTGTGGTTTTTGCATTTGTCACCCCGAGTGGGATAGGTATGCTCAGACGTGAGTCCCATGAACTCCACACCACTGGATTCAAGCAAGCAGGGGCTGAAGACGGCTGGAATGCCATAAACCAGTCCTCGGAAGCTTTTTTCCAGTCCAGGGAAGGCATGGCTTGGCAGTTCGGGCTGGACTTTTCCCATGAGGCACAGGGTCAGACTGATTTGCATATGGCCATGTCTGAACTGGGGTGGTGTGGAGTGCAAAAAACAATGGATTTAGGCCCAGATCTCCGTACTGAGGTGAATGTATGACATTGTACTGCATTCTGTCCATCACCTGTGGTTTTTGCATTTGTCACCCCGAGTGGGATGGGTATGCTCAGACGTGAGTCCCATGCACTCCACACCACTGGATTCAAGCAAGAAAGGCTGAAGACGGGTGGAATGCCAGAAACCGGTCCTCGGAAGCTTGTTTCCGGTCCAGGGATGGCATGGCTTGGCAGTTCGGCCTGGTCTGTTCCCATGAGGCACAAGGTCAGACTGATTTGCATATGGCCGTGTCTGAACTGGGGTGGTGTGGAGTGCGAAAAACGATGGATTTAGGCCCAGATCTCAGTACTTGGGTGAATGTATGACATTGTTCTGCATTCTGTCCATCACCTGTGGTTTTTGCATTTGTCACCCCGAGTGGGATGGGTATGCTCAGACGTGAGTCCCATGCACTCCACACCACTGGATTCAAGCAAGCAGGGGCTGAAGATGACTGGAATGCCAGAAATCGGTCCTCAGAAGGTTTGTTTCCAGTCCAGGGAAGGTATGGCTTGGTAGTTCGGGCTGGACTGTTCCCATGAGGCACAGGGTCAGACTGATTTGCATATGGCCATGTCTGAACTGGTGTGGTGTGGAGTGAAAAAAACCGATGGATTTAGGCCCAGATCTCTGTACTGGGGTGAATGTATGACATTGTACTGCATTCTGTACATCACCTGTGGTTTTTGCATTTGTCACACCGAGTGGGATGGGTATGCTCAGACGTGAGTCCCATGCACTCCACATCACTGGATTCAAGCAAGCAGGGGCTGAAGACGGCTGGAATGCCAAAAACTGGTCCTCAGAAGCTTGTTTCTGGTTCAGGGAAGGCATGGCTTGGCAGTTCGGGCTGGACTGTTCCCATTAGGCACAGGGTCAGACTGATTTGCATATGGCCCATGAGGCACAGGGTCAGATTGATTTGTATGTCTGAACTGGGGTGGTGTGGAGTGCAAAAAAACAATGGATTTAGGCCCAGATCTCTGTACTGGGGTGAATGTATGACATTGTACTGCATTCTGTACATCACCTGTGGTTTTTGCATTTGTCACCCCGAGTGGGATGGATATACTCAGACATGAGTCCCATGTACTCCACACCACTGGATTCAAGCAAGCAGGGGCTGAAGACGGCTGGAATGCCAAAAACTGGTCCTCAGAAGCTTGTTTCTGGTTCAGGGAAGGCATGGCTTGGCAGTTTGGGCTGGACTTTTCCCATGAGGCACAGGGTCAGAATGATTTGCATATGGCCATGTCTGAACTGGGGTGGTGTGGAGTGCAAATAAATGATGGATTTAGGCCCAGATCTCTGTACTGGGGTGAATGTATGACATTGTTCTGCTTTCTCTCTATCACCTGTGGTTTTTGCGTTTTTCACCCCGAGTAGGATGGGTGTGCTCAAACGTGAGTCCCATGCACTCCACAACAACTGTATTCAAACAAGCCGGGCTGAAGACGGCTGGATTGCCAGAAACCGGTCCTCGGAATCTTGTTTCCGGTCCAGGGAAGGCATGGCTTGGCAGTTCGGGCTGGACTGTTCCCATGAGGCACAGGGTCAGACTGATTTGCATATGGCCATGTCTGAATTGGGGTGGTGTGGAGTACAAAAAAACTATGGATTTAGGCCCAGATCTCTGTACTGGGGTGAATGTATGACATTTTACTGCATTCTGTCCATCACTGTGGTTTTTGCATTTGTCACCCGAGTGGGATGGGTATGCTCACACGTGAGTCCCATGCCCTCCAAACCACTGGATTCAAGCAAGCCGTGCTGAAGACGGCTGGATTGCCAGAAACCAGTCCTCGGAAGCTTGTTTCCGGTTCAGGAAAAGCATGGCTTGGCAGTTCGGGCTGGACTGGTCCCATGAGGCACAGGGTCAGACTGATTTGCATATGGCCCATGAGGCACAGGGTCAGACTGATTTGCATATGGCCATGTCTGAACTGGGGTGATGTCGAGTGCAAAATAAATGATGGATTTAGGCCCCAGATCTCTGTACTGGGGTGAATGTATGACATTGTTCTGCTTTCTCTCCATCACCAGTTGTTTTTGCATTTGTCACCCCGAGTAGGATGGGTATGCTCAGAAGTGAGTCCCATGCACTCCACACCACTGGATTCAAGCAAGCCGGGCTGAAGACGGCTGGAATGCCAGAAACTGGTCCTCGGAAGCTTGTTTCCGGTCCAGGGAAGGCATGGCTTGGCAGTTCGGGCTGGACTGTTCCCAAGAGGCACAGGGTCAGACTGATTTGCATATGGCCATGTCTGAACTGGTGTGGTGTGGAGTGCAAAAAACTATGGATTTAGGCCCAGATCTCTGTACTAGGGTGAATGTAAGACATTGTTCTGCATTCTGTCCATCACCTGTGGTTTTTGCATTTGTCACCCCGAGTGGGATGGGTATGCTCAGACCTGAGTCCCATGCACTCCACACCACTGGATTCAAGCAAGCCGGGCTGAAGACGGCTGGAATGCCATAAACCGGTCCTTGGAAGCTTGCTTCCGGTCCAGGGAAGGCATGGCTTGGCAGTTCGGGCTGGACTGTTCCCATGAGGCACAGTATCAGACTGATTTGCATTTGGCCATGTCTGAACTGGGGTGGTGTGAAGAGCAAAAAAACAATGGATTTAGGCCCAGATCTCTGTACTGGGGTGAATGTATGACATTGTTCTGCATTCTGTCCAATACCTGTGGATTATGCATTTGTCACCCCGAGTTTGATGGGTATGCTCAGACGTGAGTCCCATGCACTCCACACCACTGTATTCAAGCAAGCCGGGCTGAAGACGGCTGGAATGCCAGAAACCGGTCCTCGGAAGCTTGTTTCCGGTCCAGTTAAGGCATGGCTTGGCAGTTCAGGCTGGACTGTTCCCATGAGGCACAGGGTCAGACTGATTTGCATATGGCCATGTCTGAACTGGGGTGGTGTGGAGTGCAAAGAAACGATGGATTCAGGCCCAGATCTCTGTACTGGGGTGAATGTATGACATTGTTCTGCATTCTGTCCATCACCTGTGGTTTTTGCATTTGTCACCCCGAGTGGGATGGGTATGCTCAGACGTGAGTCCCATGCACTCAACACCACTGGATTCAAGCAAGCCGGGCAGAAGATGGCTAGAATGCCAGAAACCGGTCCTCGGAAGCTTGTGTCCGGTCCAGGGAAGGCATGGCTTGGCAGTTCGGGCTGGACTGTTCCCATGAGGCACAGTATCAGACTGATTTGCATTTGGCCATGTCTGAACTGGGGTGGTGTGAAGTGCAAAAAAACGATGCATTTAGGCCCAGATCTCTGTACTGGGGTGAATGTATGACATTGTTCTGCATTCTGTCCATCACCTGGAGTTTTGGCATTTGTCACCCCGAGTGGGATGGGTATGCTCAGACATGAGTCCCATGCACTCCACACCACTGGATTCAAGCAAGCTGGGCTGAAGACGGCTGGAATGCCAGAAACCGGTCCTCGAAAGCTTGTTTCCGGTCCAGGGAAGGAATGGCTTGGCGTTTTGTACTGGACTGTTCCCATGAGGCACAGTATCAGACTGATTTGCATATGGCCATGTCTGAACTGGGGTGGTGTGGAGTGCAAAAAAACGATGGATTTAGGCCCAGATCTCTGCACTGGGGTGAATGTATGACATTGTTCTGCATTCTGTCCATCACCTGTGGTTTTTGCATTTGTCACCCCGAGTGGGATGGGTATGCTCAGACGTGAGTCCCATGCACTCCACACCACCGGATTCAAGCAAGCCGGGCTGAAGACGGCTGGAATGCCAGAAACCGGTCATCGGAAGCTTGTTTCCGGTCCAGGGAAGGCATGGCTATGCAGTTCGGGCTGGACTGTTCCCATGAGGCACAGGGTCAGACTGA
Source organism: Lissotriton vulgaris (assembly GCF_964263255.1). Taxonomy (NCBI): domain Eukaryota; kingdom Metazoa; phylum Chordata; class Amphibia; order Caudata; family Salamandridae; genus Lissotriton; species Lissotriton vulgaris. The sequence continues at coordinate 147,493,789 of NC_141695.1, read as the reverse complement.
TTTGCATATGGCCATGTCTGAACTGGGGTGGTGTGGAGTGCAAAAAAAACGATGGATTTAGGCCCAGATCTCTGTACTGGGGTGAATGTATGACATTGTTCTGCATTCTGTCGATCACCTGTGGTTTTTGCGTTTGTCACCCTGAGTGGGATGGGTATGCTCAGACGGAAGAGTCCCATGCACTCCACACCACTGGATTCAAGCAACCCGGGCTGAAGACGGCTGGAATGCCAGAAACCGGTCCTCAGAAGCCTCTTTCCGGTCAAGGGAAGGCATAGCTTGGCAGTTCGGGCTGGACTGTTCCCATGAGGCACAGGGTCAGACTGATTTGCATATGGCCATGTCTGAACTGGGGTGGTGTGGAGTGCAAAAAAAAAAAAGATGGATTTAGGCCCAGACCTCTGTACTGGGGTGAATGTATGACATTGTTCTGCATTCTGTACATCACCTGTGGTTTTGGCATTCGTCACCCTGAGTGGGATGGGAATGCTCAGACGTGAGTCCCATGCACTCCACACCACTGGATTCAAGCAAGCTGGGCTGAAGACGGCTGGAATGCCAGAAACCGGTCCTCGGAAGCTTGTTTCCGGTCCAGGGAAGGCATGGCTTGGCAGTTCGGGCTGGACTGTTCCCATGAGGCACAGGGTCAGACTGATTTGCATATGGCATGTCTGAACTGGGGTGGTGTGGAGTGCAAAAAAATGATGGATTTAGGCCCAGATCTCTGTACTGGGGTGAATGTATGACATTGTTATGCATTCTGTAAATCACCTGTGGTTTTTGCATTTGTCACCCCGAGAGGGATGGGTATGCTCAGACGTGAGTCCCATGCACTCCACACCACCAGATTCAAGCAAGCCGGGCTGAAGACGGCTGGAATGCCAGAAACTGGTCCTCAGAAGCTTGTTTCCGGTCCAGGGAAGGCATGGCTTGGCAGCTCGGGCTGGAGTGTTCTCATGAGGCACTTGGTCAGACTGATTTGCATATGGCGATGTCTGAACTGGGGTGGTGTGGAGTGCAAAAAAACGATGGATTTAGGCCCGGATCTATGTACTGGGGTGAATGTATGACATTGTTCTGCATTCTGTCGATCAACTGTGGTTTTTGCATTTGTCACCCTGAGTGGGATGGGTATGCTCAGACGTGAGTCCCATGCACTCCACACCACTGGATTCAAGCAACCCGGGCTGAAGACGGCTGGAATGCCAGAAACCGGTCCTCAGAAGCTTCTTTCCGGTCAAGGGAAGGCATAGCTTGGCAGTTCGGGCTGGACTGTTCCCATGAGGCACAGGGTCAGACTGATTTGCATATGGCCATGTCTGAACTGGGGTGGTGTGGAGTGCAAAAAAATGATGGATTTAGGCCCAGATCTCTGCACTGGGGTGAATGTATGACATTGTTCTGCATTCTGTCCATCACCTGTGGTTTTTGCATTTGTCACCCCGAGTGGGATGGGAATGCTCAGACGTGAGTCCCATGCACTCCACACCACTGGATTCAAACAAGCCGGGCTGAAGACGGCTGGAATGCCAGAAACCGGTCCTCAGAAGCTTGTTTCTGGTCCAGGGAAGGCATGGCTTGGCAGTTCGGGCTGGACTGTTCCCATGAGGCACAGGGTCAGACTGTTTTGCATATGGAAATGTCTGAACTGGGGTGTTGTGGAGTGCAAACAAATGATGGATTTAGGCCTAGATCTCTGTACTGGGGTGAATGTATGACATTGTTCTGCATTCTGTCCATCACCTGTGGTTTTTGCATTTGTCAGCCCGAGTGGGATGGGTATGCTCAGACATGAGTCCCATGTACTCCACACCACTGGATTCAAGCAAGCCGGGCTGAAGACAGCTGGAATGCCAGAAACCGGTCCTCGGAAGCTTGTTTACGGTCCAGGGAAGGCATGGCTTGGCAGTTCGGGCTGGACTGTTCCCATGAGGCACAGGGTCAGACTGATTTGCATATGGCATGTCGGAACTGGGGTGGTGTGGAGTGCAAGAAAATGATGGATTTAGGCCCAGATCTCTGTACTGGGGTGAATGTATGACATTGCTCTGCATTCTGTAAATCACCTGTGGTTTTTGCATTTGTCACCCCGAGTGGGATGGGTATGCTCAGACGTGAGTCCCATGCACTCCACACCACCAGATTCAAGCAAGCCGGGCTGAAGACGGCTGGAATGCCAGAAACCGGTCCTCAGAAGCTTGTTTCCGGTCCAGGGAAGGCATGGCTTGGCAGCTCGGGCTGGAGTGTTCTCATGAGTCACTTGGTCAGACTGATTTGCATATGGCCATGTCTGAACTGGGGTGGTGTGGAGTGCAAAAAAACGATGGATTTAGGCCCGGATCTATGTACTGGAGTGAATGTATGACATTGTTCTGCATTCTGTCAATCGCCTGTGGTTTTTGCATTTGTCACCCTGACTGGGATGGGTATGCTCAGACGTGAGTCCCATGCACTCCACACCACTGGATTCAAGCAAGCCGGGCTGAAGACGGCTGGAATGCCAGAAACCGGTCCTCAGAAGCTTCTTTCCGGTCCAGGGAAGGCATGGCTTGGCAATTCGGACTGGACTGTTCCCATGAGGCACAGGGTCAGACTGATTTGCATACGGCCATGTCCGAACTGGGGTGGTGTGGAGTGCAAAAAAACTATGGATTTAGGCCCAGATCTCTGTACTGGGGTGAATGTATGACATTGTTCTGCATTCTGTCCATCACCTGTGGTTTTTGCATTTGTCACCCCGAGTGGGATGGGTATGCTCAGACGTGAGTCGAATGCACTCAACACCACTGGATTCAAGCAAGCCGGGCTGAAGATGGCTGGAATGCCAGAAACCGGTCCTCGGAAGCTTGTTTCCGGTCCAGGGAAGGCATGGCTTGGCAGTTCTGGCTGGACTGTTCCCATGAGGCACATGATCAGACTGATTTGCATATGGCCATGTCTGAACTGGGGTGGTTTGAAGTGCAAAAAAACAATGGATTTAGGCCCAGATCTCTGTACTGGGGTGAATGTATGACATTGTTCTGCATTCTGTCCATCACCGGTGGTTTTTGCATTTGGATTGTAGTGACTAAATCCTCCTCAAGTGTGTTAAGACGGATGCAGGTTCTGGATTGTGGGCCAAGGAGAATTTCTGGCCAACTCAATCTTGGCGTACTTCTCCATCATCCACCTCTTTTCATCCTGCCACTTCTTCTTGATGTCACAAACTGTGCGTACATCCTCCCCAAATGCAGTGACAGCAGTGGCTAAATGCTGCCATAGAGCTGCCTTCTCTGTGCCACTGGTGAAAAAAGGGTGGGAGACCATATAGCTCTTTGTGTTGCCTCACAATGAACTACACTATCATGGCAGTCTCCTTATCTGTGATGTTCTTCTTCCTCCTCAGTTGGTACATTTGCCAGTAGTGATGCACAGCAAATGTAAACAGGAACTCTCTGTGTCCAAATCTGTTCCTTGTATGTGTGCTGCTTTTATGTGGTTTGTGGTGCTGGTCTTGCAGTTGGTGTTAATTGACTTCATCTGACGCTGGTTGGGGGGATGGCAAGCACTTGGACAGGTCTTAGCATTGATGAAAATGATTATCCGGCCCGATTTCAGGGATTCTGAACGTGGAGATTACATCCCGGAAGAGGAGGTTATGTCCGGGTGCGGAAATTCCTCTCTGGGTGTGGAAATTTTAGACTGAGTGTGGAATTTACGGCCCGAGTGCAGACGTAAAGTAATTTCTGTGAATACTCAAAATTGTAAGTGCCTTCTGTGAATACCAAAAGTCATTAACTTAGACTTTTGTCTCAGATTACGTTTGTCGATCGGGCCCTATGATTTGAACTACATTTTAATTAAAAAATGTAACAAGTCATTGAAATTCAATTAATTTAACAAAGCTTAAAGCTTAGTTATAGTTATTAAAACATATTTTTCCTGAACAAACCAAGTTGAAACTAATCAAATTAAAAAAAATTCAAAAGTTATAGGTGTAACTTTGACTTACAATTTATCCACCACCTTCAAATCATCATAAGTAGCGGACCTTGTTTCACACTCTTTTCTTCTACCTAACCAGACTGCACTAACTATAACTGAACAATCTACCATGGATTGTGTTGTGAAGAATGATGTAATTTGAGAATGAATGTGCTAGGAATGCTATGATTTTGACCCTGCGGACCCCACCCACTGGGAGGGGGGGCACGCGGTCCCCTCCTCATCTACATATAATTCCTCAGAATTATTGAGGGGAGTCAGCGGGAAGATGATATGCTACTTAGAACACTGGATATCACAAGTCCCTATACTTGTATCTCTCACCAAAAAGGCCTGCATCAAAAAGAATTATTTCTGAATTATTGGGCTTTGAAAGGTCAAGAGCATAATTTGATTTTGTTAGAGCTGATCTTTTGCTTAAGAAGTGGCATCTTTACCACACAACTGTACCAACAACGTCAGGGGAGTGCCATGGGCATGTAATTTGCCCCCAGTTAAGCACATTTACTTGTGGGGTGGTGGGAGAAGCCCATGGCCACAGCGGAAGGGCGTCAACACTAGGTGGATTTGAAGGGAACACAGGCAGCAGCTGAAGGGTATATTTATGCTTCACATGATACATTAGTGACACAAGTGTCACCTACTTAAACTCGGTGGTACCTGTGGAGAACAATAAGTTACAGACTAATCTTTATCGTAAACTCACATCTGGGAATTCTGTATTACATGCCCACAGCCACCACCCAAGAAGCCTGATACGGAACATTTCATATGGAGAGCTCTTGCGTATCAAATGCAATTGTTCTACCGAAGCAGGGTATGTAACCTTGTAAGTATAGCAACAAAGACAGTGATTTTGAGGTTCATGGGTGGGAGAAGCATAGAAAAATCCTAAAGTTGCTTAATTGCAACTCAGAATTTACAATCTATTGTCTGATATGTCTCTGTGGGAAGTGTTATACAGGGAGCACGTTACAACTTGTCAAAAAGAGAGTGCTTGAGCACATGCGGGCTATCACTAACTGGGATCAGAATTATTCAGGAGCCCAACACTTTGGGTACAGAAGGATGCGCAGGCCCCCTCCCCGGGCCAATATTTTCAGAGGACCCCATCTCATGGGACAAGCCAATTTTTTAAAAATCACTGGGAGGGGGCCATGTGGCACCCCTCTCAAGGCTTATTTAAACCCCGTTTGTAATTTTTCTTTTGTTACAAGGGCCTGGGGTCATGCTGCCCTTCTCTCCAGGCCTATTTTGGCCCTGGGGATTCCATCTATAGGGCCAGGCCTTCATATTTTAAATGGGTAGTGTGGTCTGTGTGGCCCCCTCCCCAACCCGATATTGCCCTGGCGATCCCATACCCTGGGGCATGGCTAGACTGTTGGGGACTGTGGAGGGTGCCTCCAGGCCCACGTAGTCCCTGCTGGCTCCCCGCCTCCTGCGGGAGCCAGCATTGCTTTTGGGTGGAGGGATCTGCAAACGTGCAGCTCCCTCTATCCAAAAGTAATTCTGCTCCTCTTCATGGAAGCAAGAGCATTTTTACTGCACTCCCTTCCATAAACCGGAGCAGAGTTTGGTATGGCTTGGCGGAACCAGTGCTCCCGACAAGCCACAGCAAACTGCAATGTCCCAGGGATGGGCACACTGGGATTTTGCAGGAGCTGGCCCTGGTGGGTGGCAGCCCCAAGAGCCATCTAGGGCTCCTGGGGGCCTCAGGCTCCCCTTCTTCCATCACATTCGCCCCAGGGAAGTGGTGGTACCTGGGGCCTGGGGGTTAGTAACTGACCCCCTTAGTGATTTGATGTCTGGCCCCCGCATTTGATTTTTTTAGCCCCTTGGAGGTGGCGGTCCCTGGGGTTCTGTGGAGGGGCTGGGGTCCCCCATGCATCATAACGTAATCGAGTCGCAAGATGCCTGCCAACGCTTGCTGGTTTGAATTGTTGACAATAAATGACTTTGGGACCTGATCCCTATTGAAATGCATTGAGGTGAAAACCTGTTTTTGAGGGTCACTCTTAAAGGTCAATAACAGATTATAATTACCCCGTGTAAAATTCTAACTCACCATGACTTTCTAACTGGCACTACAAATCCAAACCCTGACTTTGCTTTTATAAGTGAACTGTACAAGAGCCAACAGCCAACACCAATACATATTCATGAAGTCTATGCTTTTTCAGCAGACGGGCTCCAAAACAGTACATTTAATAGATCATGCAAATTTACCACAACACAGTGATATACATATTCAAAAAACACCTTGTAATAAAACTATTCCAAGCACTGCTTTTTTTGGCAAGCTTGTATGTCATCTTTTTGCCTGAGATACTCAAACAAACATCTCTTGTAAAAGGAACTCATGGCAGCATGGAAAAGCAATACAAATGACAAATTGCTGCAGGTAATTTTCATGCAATTCAAGTGTTCTTAACTATGAAGCAAGAGTGTGAACATCTGAAAGGGTTGAAGAAGGAGAGGTGTTCTGTCTGACAGCTTTGACTTGTCACAGTAAGACGAGCAACTCACAGAAAAGGAACAATCACTTATTCAACCTATCTCATTCCCTCCACTACAAAGGTTTCAATGATGCTCACTTACTCCTGCCCTAATATTGGTTGGTTGATATACTTTATTTCGATACAAAAAAATATCTTAAAACAGTACATACAATGGAAATTAAAAAAGATATGCAACAAATATACATAAGTATACATCCATGAGATAAAAAGACAATAAAACATTGGAATATGTACAATTAAAAAGAATTGAATTAGTATGTACAGTTAAAAAGAAATTAAATGGATACAGAAAGCCTATTTGATCGGATCAACCAAGACCATTTAAAAAAATTTGAAACGCCACATACTACAAGGGGGGTCGTATCTGTAAGTAAGATGCGTAGGGCCACTGGATATTGGCGGGTGCCAAATGATCTGCACACAGGTTTAAGCCAGCGCTTTCTTGGGTTACAATAGTCTGGACATTCAAAAAAGATATGGGCAACCGTCTCCACCCTCGTGGAACATATGGCACAATAGGGGGAGTGCTGGGAGGTAGATTTCCATCTCGATGTCAAATAGCCTACTGGTAGAGTACCCACCCTAAGCCTAAAGTACAGAGCCCTATCGAATGCGATGGAAATCAAATCAAGATAGGGTTCGTAAGCCACCACGTCTTTGATTCATAAGAAGGCTGCGGTGGAATTACAGTGACGTGGGTTGCTAATAAGTTTAGAAGAGACCCAGTCCCAGTACAATTTCGTTAAGGTGGCTTTGGGAGGAGCGGAGCGAGTAACCCATGCATCGCCCAATTCCAACTCCCCCAAAAGGCTTTTGACATCCCTCAACCACTTTATCTTATGCCAACCCCCCATAGCCATCACCTCGGACAGGCCCTCAGCATATGAGGCGAGTTCTGGGACCCTCCACAAACGAGCCTCTAATAGTTATACACAGCCTTCGATGTTGTCTTTGTTATGCACAAAGCCTAGACTAAAGCTCCCAATCTTAGCAAGAGGCACTTCTTGTGGTACAGTCAAAGGCTATGACTTACAAAGGGAAGAATATCGAGATCCCCCAAAACAGCCTGTCGCATTACTTTGGGATGACCTACTGGAAGTTTTAAGTCCCATGAAGAGGATGAACATTAGACATTGTTTGTAATGTGACAGTTCTGCTACCATGCCTCTGACACCTGACTTTCACCAAGGATGTTACTGCACATTACGTCACGTCTTTTAACCCCTTTTCTTTTTTAAAGCCTGCTCTCTAGGTTAATGCACCTCCTACGGTGATCTGTGTACAGCCTGTAGTTCACAGGTTCCCTCCTAGCTGGATTGCTTAACCATTCATCCAGGGTTGAAAAGAAGATTGACATTGCATTTGTGTAATAGGCGCATCCATTATTAAAGTGCCTTGATACTTGGGCGATAAAGCGTACAAGGAGTATTGGTTTATTGAACAGAAGAGTACATTGGTATAGACAATGTTCTTCTTAGCAGCATGCCAATAATAAATTGCTGCTTTTAATAAAAACACAATCTTTCACTTTAAGTATGTTTAAGAGGCAATCATGCTGTGACAGCGCATGTTTAAAAAAATTCCGAACAAATCGCGACCAAAATATATCACCCCAGATTGATCACAATAATCTTTAAGGCTAGTTATACATCCGTGGTCAGTTTATTACTCTATGGACATAAATCTCTCAGGGTCCTATTTGATGTTTATTGCACTTGAAAATAATGTGAACAGAAATGTCACTACCACAAATTAATGACCACTCCCACGCCCGCATATTATCAGTGGGTTTGAGGAGAACTTCGTGTTTTTTTAAACTGATAGGCCTGGGTGAGAATTGACAGAGTTAACAAAATATTACAGAAGGTCACACTTCCTATTTTATTGTTTTATAGTGTTGTGAACGACTGATGGCAGGTTGGGGTTATGGAGGGCATGGGAATTGCATGCAATGTTTAATTGTTTGTTAATTTCAATACAAATTTCTTATGGTTGCCTACATAAAGCTCAAATATTGTCGGAATATATTCATAAAGTTATCAATTATACATGGCTGTTCATAACCGATGATTGCTACCTACGATTCTGAATGATTGGAAATAACAATGTATGGCCACAGCTGAACTGTATGTGGTGTCTTTGTTTAACACAATGCAATAACATTTGTTTAAAAAAAAAGAAGAAGCAGTGAATGCGTTTGCTCTTGTTCGAAATGAAGGCAAGGTTGTTCGAGCAGAATGAAAAGGCCGCACGGCGATCCCCTCTTCCCATGCCTGCCGGTGGTGTGGGGGCGTGATCTCCCGGCGCCCAATGGTACGCGGGAGGTGTGCGCCACACCACCGGTCGGCTGACGCCCAACCCCTGATCCGGAGGTGTGGTGCAGCTTCCGGGTCGGAGGGGCGGGCGTTGAGGGGTGAGGGGAGGGGGCGGCCCGCCCCCTCCCCGCGTCCCTGGGAATAAAGGAGGCGGGAGCGCTCAGTTGGCCCTTCTTGTTGCCTGACGCTCCCCCATACTGGTCGTGCCTCGCGCTCGGGCCTCCTAATTTTCCCTACCCACCATCCCTGGAACAAAGCTGTGTTGTGCATCATGTATACCTGTTTTGTTATTAATTAACTTAATTTTTCTCTTAGGATGTTGAATCGGAGCAGAAATGTCAGTAGAGTGTTTGTTTAGAGGGGAATTGTGTATACATGTCATGTATTAAGTATTGCGAGAATTGTAAAATGTAATTGATAAATCTTTTCTGTTGTTTAGGCCCTTTTTCCCATAGTAGCTTGATGATTGTATGTCATACATGTGTTGTAGATAGTGTAGCTGTCCTTTAGTTCCTTTTTTCCACAGGTGGTCGTATTTATTAGGGTATTGGTCATGCCGTAAGGTCATGACTGGTGAGCAGTCTTAGGGGGCGTCATCATCCTTTGGAGGTGTCCGCCCAGGGGGAGGAGGGGTCACTGGCCCCTCCTAGAACTTCAGGGGCACCTGGTAACGCAATTTAGGGCCCTCCTTCACTGGTTAAATGAAGTTCACGGGGTGGACCGAGTAATTAACGGGCTTGGCTGCATGGGTGGACCGAGTAAGTAACGGGCTCGGCTGCATGGGTGGACCGAGTAATTAACGGGCTCGGCTGCAAGGGTGGACCGAGTAATTAACGGGCTCGGCTGCAGGGGTGGACCGGGTAATTATACGGGCCCGGCTGCGCATGCGCACCTGCGCAAGGGCGCCGCTTGTAAGACCTTACACCGGTTAGCAACCTTTCCATATCGCCATCAATGTTAGTATGCAAAATTTTTCAGATGAGGATGTTAGATTCGGTTAGGAAACAAGCTGTATTAGAATCCTGTTAAGGCTAGCCGATCACAATTGTCGATATAAATGTATCTACATGTTTCTGAATAATTTTGCGTAAAATTGTATATTTTGTTTAACAATTTTATTATTTTGTATCTTAATAAATACGGCCGTGGGGTTTTGCGACCCCCCGCCTTCCAAAGACAAATCATTTTCCGTTTCGTTGTGTTCTGGGTTGTTGTGGGCATACAGGGAGGGGGCGGTAACCGTCGCTGACAATGAAGGAAAAAGATTCCTTTACTCCCTGAACTTTGATGAAACTATCATCACTCCTGTTCCATCCCCTTCATCATTAGTGCTGTCCCGCTCTCATATACCCACTGACTTTGAAATCAGGCTCTGTATTCGTGTCCCTTATACTTTATAGGCCAGATGCTGTGGTTCTGTAATATTATTTCCATGCAACATAAGACTCTTGTATAGTCCATACTATGAAATGAGTCACCTACAGATGCCTGGGTGAGTTCATGTTGTGGTAGGTGTTTATGACAGCTCAGGATTAAGAGCTTAAACCTGAAGACATGATGGGGCAGATCTACAAGGAAGTGCTGCAGCGCTGCAACGCAAGCCCTTCTGAAGCACAGGAATGCAACATATTTACAATAATATGTCGCATTCCTGTGCTCTCCCCTGTGCTGGTGCAAAAACAGCTTCCATGGGCCATGTTTGTTATCTTCTTTGGTCCTGAAGAAAGCCAAACATACTACTTTAGATGATAAATGGCTGAATGATGTCGGCTTCTTTTTTCTATCTAGCAGTTTAATTATAAATTGCGTTGCACTGCGTTTTAATCCTGCCAGTTAAGATGAGTCAATAAAGTTACTTTTCATCCACACCAGGTAGTTGTAAATTCACCTTCACTCACTTATTGTGCTGCACCCTCACAACACCACATTGCTCACATATGGGATTTTAGCATCCACGACTGCTGAGATTATACAAAAAACATCCCAGAGCTCCCACCTCACAGTGAGGTGGTTGTAGCCCTCACTGGGACTAGGCTTTCCCACTGGTAGGAGAAGCCCATATGATGAAGCATGTCACCTACGGTGAGTGAGGGGATTCGTCCTAAAATAGATCGCTCCCCTCCGGGGTCCTATTAGTGAGACGCAGAATTCACTCCTTCTCTTTTTCTCCTTTATGCTGGTTTTAGGTTACAATAGACCTGAAAAGTTTGTTGTGGTTTGGCTATTTTAGCAGTCTCTGTCTATCTCTTCCTGTTTTTATCTCTTACTCTGTTTGTCAATGTTTATGCTACTTTTTGTGTCTATCTGCCTTTCTATCGCTGTTCAACTATCTCTATCTATATCTATTTCTCCCTGTTCATGCTGCACCTTCTCTTTCTGTATTTATCTGTATCTAGCTTTGTCCCTATCTCCAGCTCTCTCTCCGTTTCTATTAATCTGCCTATTTCAGTCTATTTTTGTCTGTTTGTTTCTACTTCTCTCATTATCAATCTATAGCTGTATGTCTTTCTCTGCCTGGATCTCTCTGTCTCTCTCTTCCTCTAATGCTACCTATCCGCCGCTGTCTTCAGCAATTTGTATTTTCCTCTTTCTAACTGTCTACCTCATTATCTAACTAGCTAGCTAGCTTAAGTTTATATTTTTATCATACATTTGGGAGAACCCAAGAGGTCCACCTAACATATACAAAGCAGTTAATATACTTCAATATAAATGTATAAAACCTTTAAAAAAATGTTTAAAAAAAGTTAAAAGCGTACATTTAATTTCCAGGAAAAGATAACAGCTGGTAAGCTTCATTGATATTATGTGTATTCGATTTTGCCTAAATGAGCCTTAGAAAATCGACAGAGGAGAGAGTGCTGTGCATAGCAAACAAAATGTACATGATTGATGCATCTATCTATCTATCTGTTTATCTATCTATCTATCTATCTATCTATCTATCTATCTATCTATCTATCTTTCTATCTATCCATTTATCTGTGTTTGTCTGTCTCTGATGTCTTGTATCTGTCTCTGTCTTTACCTGTCTTCATCTCTGTCTCTCTTTCTAGCTCTGTTTCTGTCCACCTGTATAGATACTGTTTCTATCTGTCGCTACGTTCGTCTATCTATGTCTAGCTGTCTCTATCTGTTTGTCTTAGTCTATTGTCTACTTCTATCTTTATATATTTGCCTCTCTTTTCCTCTACAATTCCTTTTTCTCTAGCTGTTTTTGTCTGTCTCTATTTGTTTCTATCTTATCTGTATCTACCTTTATCTAACATTGTTTGTATTTGCCGGTCTAACTCTAACTGCCATTATCAATCTTCATTTATTGATCTTTATCTGTTTCTGTCTGTATCTGTGTTTTTCTTTGTGTATGTTTCTACTTGTCTGTCTATCTTTAGCTTTCTTGCTTTAACCGTTTCTATTTATCTCGTACCAAATCTGTCTATTTGTTTTATTAGATCCTTCAGCCTTGGGGTTGTCTTCCCCAAAATTTAGCATATTTACCTCAATATTTCTGCTGAAAATATTTTTATTGGCCTTCGGACTTATCAATGCTGACCAGTGCTAAAGTGATTGCGCTTATTCCCCTAAGTATGGTTACATTCGTTTACACCTATTTGGCATATTTAATTTACATTTCCGTACCCTTGTAGAGTGATATATCAAATGCCCAGTGTCTGTTAATTAATTGCTACTAGTGGGCCTGCATCACATATTGTGCCACCACTTAAGTAGCCCCTTAAAACATGCCCTAAACATGCCATTGCAGCCTGAATGCAGCTTTAATCTGCTAATTCGACTCAGCAATATAACCCACTTTCAATGACTTAAAATACCCTTTTATTGTAGATATGCGCACCCTAAAGTAGTCCCTAGGTAGCCCAAAGGGCAGTGTGCATTGTAATTAAAAAGTTGGTCATGTACTTTTAAGTTTTATATTTCTAGGATGTGAAAAACTCCCAACATTTTTCTCACTATTGTGAGGAGTACTTCTCCCATATGATAATGCTGGGTTGCCTTATTACATTTAATAAGTGCTAACTTTTGATTGGGACCAGGTAAACATTTCATGTTTGGTATCTATGAAATTATAATGAAAAATCCTCTTTAATGGTAAATTCATATTTCACATTGCAATTTTGAAAATGTCCCTTTTAGAAAGTGGGGGGTTTCTTTTCCTTAGCCATAAAGTGCCTGCCACCTCCCCTGGTTCACATGACTGGGTGCACTTGACAGACTTCATGAATTCCTCCCAGACAGTCGCACAATAGAGGAATTAGATGTGGGCAATCTGTTGGCAGGTGAATGCAGCTGAATAGATTGGGCACAGAAAGGTATTATCACCTCCACATTGTCACTGCAGCCTCCATGGAGCCAGGTCAGGGGAGTCAGGAAATTCCAAGCACTTCAAAGAGAAACCTCCAGAAATGTCTCCCAACTTCAGAGGAATACTTGGTATAAAATTAGGACCCTCAAACCAAGTCTTCAGCTCACACCTGGACATGTGAAACGACTTTCACAGGACTGCCTGCTCTGCTGTACTATGACCTGCTGTGCACTCTACAAGACTTCTTTGCTGTACGTGGAAGAACAGCTTTGCTGCCTGGAGCCTGCCAGGAGCTCCCCGAGGCCAGCCTTGCTGTTGGAGCCCTGTATCTACACCTGAACCCAACACTACCAGAGTGATCCCAAGGGTTAGTTTGCTGGCCTTCTGTTCAGAGCTACAGGAACATAAAGGGCTTCCACTATTTTCAGCCTGCACCTGGACCCTTGGTTGTATTGCCAAAGGTGCACATATAGCCAGAATCCATCGATTGAGAATTTCTGGCTAATTGCTGCTCTGAAAAACTGAGGAGAGACTGCTGCCAACCTGCTTGTCGATCTGCCCAAGGTGCATCACCATTTGGCTTTCTACTTTGCAGCTGCTTCTGCTATGTTCATCTCCTCATCAACAAATCCTATTCAGCCATGCTTCAGCTTGGGTTATCCAAGCTCCTTGAACTGTCTCCGATTACAGCGGCATGTCTCATTCACCTGGAGACTTTTGACCTCCAAAAAACAGATTAAATCCGAACATAGAAATCTTCAATGCAGCTTTGACCCATGACTCCCCAACAACGATGCTCCCTCCTTGGACACCACATGCAGTCTTGCCCCGCTGAACTTTGTCTTCTCAGAAATCTTTTCTCGAAAATTCTTCTAAGTCTGAAGGTAAGCGCTAACAGGGCGCCATCCACTGCTGTATCTGACCATGCTCCATTGGGTTTACCCATATATTTTTTTTAACTGGTCTCACATGACTAGATTTCTGCAGTCGGTACTTTGGGCTTTTAGGCAGTAGTTATTACTATAAACTTTAACAATGCATACCTCAGGTTCTTCTGATCAGGTTTTTGTTATTTTGGTGTCAAGTACCATATTAAAGTTCACTCTATTTTTCTAAATTGCTGTGGGTTTTTTCCTGTGTTGTGTTTGCACTTTATTACTGTTTGTGTGCTGCATAAATACTTTACACATCACCCCTATGTTAAGCCTGACGGCTTTTGTTTTAAGCTACCAAAGGGTTAAGCACAGGTACTTTAGTTACTTTTTAGCAGTTCTCATTGCCAAGAAATCTATTTATTATTTGAGTGGGGCTTCAAACCCTCTCAACTAATCACCCAATTTCTGTCAGGTCCCATCACAATATATATATCCCTATAAGGATAACAATTGCAGAAGGCTTCAAATTTATTTTAAAAAGACCAAACCTGCTATTTGCTATTTGTTTATGTGAATTTGCATTATGACATGTTTAATTTCAGTGTGATAGTGTGCTTGTAGATTATTTGTTTTATGGTCATTAATTGCAATATCTTAAAAAAGACACACACCAATGTTATGACTGAGCAATGGATCCAGAAGGGCTTTATACCTTTTAAGGGAAGCATCTACAACATCTATGACAAATAGTCTCCCTAAAGGCTGCATTTTCTTGCCTGCTTTCTGGGTCTCTTAAGGAAAATAAAAAAGAGCTCAAAAGTAGCCTGGTCTTTGGACAAGTTACATACAAGGGAGCTCCTGTGTTAAGCTGCATTTTGAAGAAAAAAGGGATTTCATCACAGATGGTCATCAATCATGTTATCAATTTTCATACTTTTTACAGGTGTTGCCTAATTTGCTCATCATATTTATAACATCTGAAATCACACCTGTGCTTATATTCATTTTTATAATAGTGTTTTAACACATGAATAAACCTTTTTAAATAACAGTATGGATTGGTGTGTGTGTATGTTTTTTTACTATCCTTGTGGGGACTTGAGTGTGATGACACTTTGGGGAACTGATCCTAGGTCCTCACAAGGCAATGTCTTCTAAATGGTAAAAAAAAATGACTTCAGGACAAAAATAGTTTTTTGACATTCCAACGGGTGGGTGAAGAACAATCATATAACAAGCATTGGCATAGCCAATAGTTCTTGCCTTTGGGACCTATTGGCTTTGGCAATTGCTTTTTGTGGGTATGCACAGTATCAGAACATACTGTGGGCAGAATCTTTGGCTTTGGACAATGCTACATAGACAACACTGCCTTTGCTATTAAAAGGAGCAGGGCAGGAAGGATGTTATTAATGTTCATGTTTTAACTCAGAACAGATGTGGATGCAGCTTTAAAATACGGGGAGGCATAGTGTTTTGTTTATGCCAATTAAGCACCACCATGGACATTCTTCAGACACAGAATCAGAGCATGTTATCACAAGGAACAGAGCAGCATTTGTTGCAAGCCAGGAAATGTAGTCAGTACAAAATTGTTTTCTGAACTTCTGATGCATTTAGATTACTGTTTATGTTTCTGTAGCGCATCAAGCCAACAAACAATAAGAGATATGTCCTAATTAGCTTTTTTATCTTCTTTCAAAGTTTGTGTCAGGTCCGCACCTAAGACACTAAACATTATTTAAAAAAGAAAAATACAACATGGAAAAATAATTAACACAAATTTTAAAAAAAGATATATTTTTTGTCTGGTATTACAACTTTGTGATCATGTTTTCGATGTGTGTTTTAGTTTGCTTTACTTCCCCAATTTCGAAGTGAAGTTTAATTAATTTTTCAAATCATGCATAGGGTGAGTGTGTTTCCTTAATGAAAGTGCTAATATGGGAGATCCATGGTAATGTTTCGAATGTACAAACTTGAATGCTAAAAATTTCCAACAAGATGGGCAGAAAGCAACCGAAAATATAGTGAACAAACACAAACAGACATACGACAAACTGAAACCATAAAAATGATAGGCCCCTTCTCTGTGGGAGGTAGCAAAACAAAAAAAGGAGGGACAGATAGACACATTAGCCACAGAGTAGAAAGATTTTAAGAACAACATGCAAGGCAATACATGAAAAGCATGGAAAGGGGAGACCACTCGGTCCCCCCGAACGTATGGATGGGTGCCCCGATCCCCCGGGAAACCATTGTGGGCGGGGGGGGTGTCCCGGCTGGTATGCCCGAAGCGGCGTGGCAGCTGGATAAATAGTGCGAGAATCCAACAAAGCTTCCTCTTGTTCCTGTGCTCTGAAGGCTGCACCACTCGTCGCTCGTGAGCCCTCAAGGGAACAAGCTGCACTTTTTCACCCAACCACCAGCCCCTTGTTGCAGAGTTTCTGAAATAAAGAGATATCGTCGGTGTTATTTGACATATATGGCAATCACTTCTTGCATCATAAATGTATGACGATGGTATGCATGTAATTAGATACTTGCTTGTAGGCCATTTTTCCTTCGTAGAGATGTACAGGAATGGATTTAATAAAGATCGTGCTTTGCTTTAGGACCTTTTTCCCTTTGTAGCAATGTTGAAGTCGGTGAATTTATCGAGCTGTTGCAAGTTTAGTCATAGCTTTCTTTCCTTAGTAGGTAAAACAACTGTCGTATTTATATTTTGGTCAGGCGGTAAGATCATGATCGGTGAGCAGTGATTTCAAGGTCCCTAGGGGGGGCGCCACCCATTATGTTGGGAGCGCCCGGGGGGAGGCGGCCAATGGCCCCTCCCACGGGGGGCGGCACCCACTACGGATGGGTCGCCCAGGGGGAGACGGCCATAGGCCCCTCCCAGGGGGAGACGGCTATATGCCCCTCCTAGAATTTCCCGGGGGCCGGATATCCGCTCCGGCGGAAGAGAGTGTGGGGAGGGGGGGAGTCCACGCTGTCCTTCTTACGGATACCTCGCACATGAACTCAGACGACCTTAAGATGGCGTCGAGTGAAAGGGGGCCCCCACGACAAGGGAAGTTACAATTGGCGGCGAGGGTAAAGTCCTCTGCGCATGCGCCACTCACACCGTGAGGGCGGGAAGTTGGTGATAGGGATATGACACCGGTTAAGACTTTGCCGTTGGCCCTTAATGTTAGGTGGTACAAATTCAAATGTAATGCATTTATCAGGATGCTAGAGTCGGCTAGGAAACCTTTGTATTAGAGATTTGTTAAGGTTAGCCTGAAACACCTGTCTTCATCAAGATGTAATTGAAGTTGAATTTGTACATGATTCATGGAACGTTTTAATTTAAAGTTTTAAATTTTGTTCCATATTTTAATAAATACGGCTGGGGGGGTCGTGAGGCCCCCCCGCCTTCCAAAAGTTCAAATCTGCGTCTGTCTCCTCCCATGGGGAATTGGTGTTGGGAGGGGTGGCGGGCATCCCGGCCCATAATGGGCAGGCTGAAAGCCCACAGAGTAGATACAGCATATCTTGAAGAGACAGCGCATGTGCTGCCTAGCTAAGACCCAAAAATGAGGATGCACCAAAATAGTTTTTTCTCAGATTGCAAGTTTCTTTTTTGTAATGTATTAGATTTTTATGTTAGCCAGATTTTGACATTTGTACTCTATTGGTACTTAAGGTTTATGGAAATAAAGTGTGGCAAAAGGGGGTTGTTATTCATCAAACAGCCCTTCTTTATTTAAATAGAAAACAGTTAAATTTGTGTTTTTCATTTCCCAATTTGGGGCCAAAAGTACAATTAAACAGGTCCCAAAAAGTGTCTGCACCTATCTTTCTGTCACTGAGACCTGTAAAAGGGCACTCGTCTAGGTAATCCTCCAACAGCTTGCTTCCAAATGTGAAAACAGAGACATAACCACTGAGATGAATCTAACTATTTATCTTCTCTCCTTCTAAAATATAAAAAAAACTAAATAAAAAAGTAAACACAACTCCAAAATGTTTGTTCTGTATTCACTTCAGGAGGAGGGCACTATTTGAGTGAAAGGTGATTGTGTTCTCTGTATATTAAGAAGGAGTGGGTAAAATCCTAGTCATTGTAATGTGCTGGTCCCCTTTGAACTAGCCTGGCTGCTCCACTTCATGCATAAGAATGGTCTGTATGGATGGTGTGCTTGGAGATCTAAATAGTCTGCACAGGAATCATCTCTGAATTAACTTTAGGAACAAAGACCATTGTATTGAAGTATCAGTGAAATTGAGAAATACCCTCTTGTGTGCTGGAAAAATGTGTCTTGTGCAACAAATAAAATTAAAAATAGCAAACAAACATGTAACACATTTAGCTTTGGCATATTTCTAACAATAAAAATAAAAAAATACTTGTTTCCATAATCTAAACAGGAAAAGAACTAAATTAAATTAACACAAGCATAGATTGGGGAAATGTATTGCATAAGATATCCATAGTTAGCACAGTACTGTTAATCTAATGATTTAGACCTACACGTTTTCTGAAAAATGAATAATGTAATGTGAACCCCATGCATACATTCTTGTGGTTTAGCCATATGTTTGTTTAAAGCAAATGTTGAGGTTTATGCTTTTCGCATACAAATATGCCTGATGTTTAACCCACCAAGAACCGTGACACATTATTTATAGGAGATTTTAGTCCCGCATCTAAAGAGATAATTCAGTACAGAGGGCCGATTGACAGAACTAGTTTAAGACAAAATCCTAAATTTACAACCATTTTGGTATTCACAGAAGGCATCTACTCATGTTAGTATTCACAGAAGGCACTTACTCATTGATGAGTAAGTGCCTTCTGTGAATACCAAAACGGGTAAGTAACTCCTTTTGGTATTCACATAAGGCACTTACTTATCAATGAGTAAGTGCCTTCTGTGATAAGTTCTTCTGTGAATACTATAATGAGTAAATGGTAGTAAGTTTAGGATTTTGTCTTAAGTTAGTTTTGTGAACGGGCCCATTGTGTTCACAGTTTACAAATGTAAGTATTATCGTGAGAAGTACATATCTAATGGATTCTGATTTTGCAAACTGGCCTATTTATTGGTGGGTCAATTCACAAAATACAGACCACCATATCTGTTATTGCTTTTGAATAAAGAAATCTCTTTATTTAATATGTTGCCCGTTTTCCAAAAAGATAAACAGGATGTGTTCAAAAAATGAAAAGTTAGGCAAAGCTTTTCAGAAGTAGGAAGTGGTCTCCTAGACCACTGCCAGTTCCTGAAAAGCATTTTTATCAACATTCACAAAGAGATGTGCACAGCATCACACCCTGTGCTGGCAGTGTACCCCAACCTGACATGGCAAAAACGTAGCCAACAATAGCAAACCACTAAAAAGAGAACTGCATCACAGGTAAAAAAGCCAACACAGATAACACAAGTATCAGTGTTTGAATGGATGATGACCCTGTCACCCCTGTTTAGAAATGTGGTGCGGGCAAACAGCTTGGCAAAGTTTAAGTGATACATAGAGCATTGGGCACAGGCAACCAAATGCACACAACAAAAGGAGCATGGGGCACAGGCAACCAAATGCACAAACCAAAAGGACTGTAATCAGCAAGGACACTGACAAAACATACAACAGGAGTAACTGTCTTTATTCACAGATGTGCCAGTAGAACAACAGTGGACAAGAGCAAGGCACAAAATGCTGACCATATGCAAGATAATCTGCACAGGCAAACTACAAACAGGAAGGCCAGTGGGCAGAGCACAGGTGAGAGTACAACACAGCAGAGCAACAGGGCCAGTGTCCATGTCACAGGTGAGAGTCCAACACAGCAGACCAACAGGGCCAGTGTCCAGGGCACAGGAGAGAGTACAACACAGCATAGCAACAGGGCCAGTGTCCATGGCACAGGGGAGAGTACAACACAGCAGAGCAACAGGGCCAGTGTCCATATCACAGGTGAGAGTCCAACACAGCAGACCAACAGGGCCGGTGTCCAGGGCACAGGGGAGAGTACAACACAGCAGAGCAACAGGGCCAGTGTCCATGTCACAGGTGAGAGTCCAACACAGCAGACCAATAGGGCCGGTGTCCAGGGCACAGGGGAGAGTACAACACAGCAGAGCAACAGGGCCAGTGTCCAGGGCACAGGGGAGAGTACAACACAGCAGAGCAACAGGGCCAGTGTCCATGGCACAGGTGAGAGTACAACACAGCAGAGCAACAGGGCCAGTGTCCATTGCACAGGTGAGAGTCCAACACAGCAGAGCAACAGATGTCCTTGGATACCCTTTTCCATTTGCGAATGGTTTACCACCTCTTTCAGGATAGACGTTTTGGCATTTGCTTCAAGCACAAAACAGACAAGGGGACAAAGCATCGCCTGCTGGCCTGTTCAGAGAAAGCCTCCCTTGTTAGAGGGAGGGGTACGAAACGCCGCTGAACTCCCTCCCTTATATGAGTATAAATAAACACAGCTGCCTGGGCACAGTTAACACTACCATGGAGAAAATGCAGGGAGATGTGGCCCCACAGCTCTTAAAATTAATAAATACGCCAACCTGATGAGTAAGAGACTAGATAGGACCGCCCCAACCCCGTGGAGATAACCCAGATCCCCCATTTATCCCAGAGCAGATCTTCCAGGGAATCTGTGGTATGTGCACTACATTGGAGACTCAGGTAGGGGAAGTTGGTTTAGAGGTTGGACCACTCCACCAAAGCATGAAGATAATCAAGCAGAGGGTCACAGAGGCAGAAACCCTGATATCTAAAGTGGAGTATACCATCCACGCAAGGAATGTCGAAGTCGCTCATCTAGAAGAAAGAGTACCTCTCCTCTAACTCTAGTGGAGAATGCTCTCAACAAAACAACCTGTGTGTAATTGGAATCCAGGAAGGCACAGAAGGCACTTACCCTGTACTATTCCTTATGAAATGGTTTAGTTCCAGGATGCCCGAAGCGACACCTCCCATGTGCTTCATGATGGAGAGGACTGACGGATCTCTTTCATAATGACCCCCTCCGGGGGAGACAGCATGCCTGTGATTATAAACAAGTATGCTGGCAGGAGGGGGTCGCTAGAGAGCGTGACCACAAGATGGCCACACTCATCTGAGGCTCTGCCACTCGGAGACAATAATCCACTATTTATCTTTACAAACTTGGGGCATCAGGCATCCTGGACTCATATTGCAGCCCCCTGTTGCGGGCTGCATACGATAATTGCTATTGCTGCTGCATGGGCCTGACGAGTGTGGTAAGGAGATTGCCACGCAGAGTCGCTCAGCCTGAAACATTCCTTCTGTCGCAGTCCCTGGTAGCCCCACAGGGTTGGGGATTGCAGCAGGCACGATACGAACGCGGCCTGATCAGCTGTCCTCCTTCACTGGCAGAGTGGTGGCCTGAGCGTGCCTGAGCTGCGGGGGATTGCACACCTGTGAACTGTGGATGCTGCCTGTGGCTGGCATGTTGTTGCAAATACTGCAGGTGAATGGCAGTGCTAAGTTCTGAGCATAAGTGCACAGACCAGCCTCAACTCACAGGGACCATGCAGGGGTGATGAATCCCTCCAGCCTTCCCTGCTGGGCCCTGCTGAGAGATCAACCTGCTCTGAACCATCAGTGAGTGACTGGGAACAAATTGAGGCCAGGGTAGCCTGAAGCAGGGTGAGTGCTGCACCCAGCTTGGATGATTTGGCTGCAATAACAGACCCTACTAAGTGACCTATATAAAGAGCACATTATACTAGCAGCACACAGTAGAGAATGTGATTTCTGGACAATCTAGACCCCAAGGGGTGAGCATGGGCCTTTGGTGAGGTGCATACAACCCACTACATGGGGAGAGTGGAGGCTTTTGTGCAGTATAGTGCTCATTGACAATAGCACCTATCTACCCTTTATGCCCTCTCAAGGTTCAGAGTACGCAAATCATTCTATAGCACTTCCATTTGGTTGTATACTCCATGATTATACAAGTGTTCTGCCAATTGCCCGCCTGCTGTGAGACACTTGTGGGCTCTAGACTGGGCAGGTGTACATCAGCTTTGATGACTGAGATTCTGACCCACCTTGCTTTGCATAATAAAGACACTACTTCAAACAGCTTCATTTCACTGCATATTGGCTCATACTTGACTTGCCCATGCCCCCTGTGGCCACTCAGGATATGGCGGGTCTGTACATGCCCTGGATCTATGTGATACTCAGCTGTAGGAGAATTATTGCTATGTGTCTGCACCACCCTACTAGAAGCAGTGTGATGGATGCAGCCTCTTTCTACAGTACAAGCCTATGCTTCATGGCAACCACTAATCACTCACTGACGCCGGTGCTGAGCCTGTTAAATTGTACACAAGCGATTGGTTCACTTCCAACATGCTCTTATTATCCAACCTGAGAGGATAGGGAAAGGTGACACCGAACAATCCGAATTCTCTTTAACAACCGACACACACCAGGGAACTGTCCTCTCAAGATGCACAGGGTGTTCCACTGGTGGCAGACGGCACGTCCGGAAACCTTTATTATCATGGTCAGAAATCAACACCAAAATTGATCTTCTTGTTCATAGGCTTGATTAGCTGAAAGAGAATGTCAATAAAGACAACAATCATTTTGATCTACTGGAACGTCACACATTCAGTGCCGAAGATGAAGGTTCCATGGACTGGGAAAAGATCCTGCACATGCAAAAGGTACTTGAGGTATTACATAATAACAATGAAGATTCAGAAGCTTGTTCCCAACGGAGCAATCAGTGAATTATTGGTGTGCCTAAGTTGACTGAAGTAGGCAAAACTGAAGAATTTTGAAGGATATGCTGCATACACTCTTCGGTCCTGACCTACCTGCCAGGCTTACAGTTAATAGGGTCCACAGATCTCTTGCCCCTCAACCGACTCCTGTTACTCTGCCTCTCCCCATTATTGCCTGAGTATTACATGACTGTGACACTGCCCTGCGTCTTGCGAGGGAGAGGAGACTTGAGCATTACACTGGAACATAGATTTCTATGTTTCTGGACTTCACAATGTCAGTACAGACTGTGTGCAGACTGTGCACATAGACCTTTTGCCGATCACGCCTGCCAAACCACAAATCTGTCATAGTGGCAAAACTCTCATCTTCGCAAGCCCCGAAAAAGTACGCCAAGTTCTGTAAAACCATCCCTCTGAAGGCAGGTGGATCTCCCATGACAGACAGACATCAAGAGGAGGCGTGTCTCAGCAATACCGATTGAGCTCTGATTACCTAGCTTACGGGGAGACACAGGATGAAACTCCCAAGCACTATTCACAAAGCGGAGTACTGTGACTGGTAATTCCTGCAGGAGCCTCTTTCCTGGGTCTGAGGCAATCAGTGATACAGAGGTTTGCCTGTAGTCTTCGCCTTAGATCACAGCCTGCAGCTCTGATTTTAGCCCTAGATGCCAACTGGCAGGTTTGTTTCATAATATCCTGTTGGTCTGCGATGACTTCATGTTCGATACCTCCGGTCACCCAGTTACTAGTAGTTGGGTAGGGAGTCAGTCTCTTATGGGATGACTCCCAGAAATGTACAACCTCAATGCTGTTGGGGTTTCCTGGTAAGGGGGCATGGTACATTTGGTCCATTTTGGTGTGGCCAAAGTGGGCAGCGAGTGGGTCTTTTTATTATGGGTGTTAGACGTAGCAACCTGGCTCCTAAATATTATTGTTCCTCTCTTTTTAAATGTCACTCAGCCTTTAGTTATAATAGTTATTACACATGATTTAAAGATAGGTGCTCATTGCTTCCTTATCCCAGTACTGAATCATCATGCGGTCAATTAAAGCTGCAGCCTGAAATATCTGGGACTAAATGTCCGTCACAAGGTGCAGCAGGTATTTTCATTTTTACAAGAGCTACACCTCACTGAGGGGACACACGTGTGAGAACCTGCCAGACAGGACTTAGTATTTTGGGCTGGGGTAGGGGCGCTTGCCAGTGCCACCAGACTGCTCCTTGCATACTCCAGTTTGAGCCATTCAGTCTACAGCAAAATTGGACAAAATAACTTGGCAATATCCTCCCCTCTGTCCAGCCCCAATTCTGGGAGGACCCCACAGTCACCCTAAACCCTTTCTTAAGGTGTAAAAGGGTTTATCTGTGGATTGGTTCCCCGGAGTTGTAGTGGCACAAGACTCAAGCCTGAAACCACGTCACTTTTCTACTGCCTGGACAGTTGGACTTTGCCACTTTCCGAGACTGCATGAAGAAAGGCTTCTGCTGCTCACACTGTTCTATGAGTCTTCTTCATCATCTGTGTCTGTGCTATTTCCAGGATCTTCAACAGACCTGCAGGCATCAAGGACACCCGAAGTAATCTCCCTTGGAGTGAAGGAGTAACTCCACTGCATCTGCAGGCACCCCAATGAAGCTAACCAGTCTGCTGCTCCTGATGTCCCAATGATTTTTAAAGGCTCAGCAATACAGGGAGTGGTTCTCTAACTCCCTTGAGGCCTGACCTGTCCTCTATTTGAGGACAGTATCCCTAATCAGAACCACTGGGACCAAACCTCTGTGCACCGTGTCAACTTGCTGTTGCCAAGGCTTGTTGGATTTGCTCTCGAGAGATCTTCAGCTACAAGAAGCTCCAACATCCAGAATCTCTTCCTGCCAAGATCATCATTCTGACTGCATTCTCTGCACCGTGGGCCTTCATCTTTGGTGAGCTGCATGAGGTTCTCTTGAGACTCCTGTGCCCTTTGCCTGTGGGTCCTCTTGTGGGTCTTCGCCTGCTTCGATTGGCTCCCCTGCTCACTAGGGGCCTGATCTTATCCTGCACTTGGTGAGTCCCTTGGACCTTGATGGTCCCAACGTCACTCCATTGTTTTCCACGTGTGTTGCTGCTGCTAAGGCTTGCTGGTGCTCCCGCCAGACTTCCAACATACACCAGCATGTGAATGATCTTCCTCAACATCAACTGGTCCTCACAGTTGCAGCGAAAAGGTCACCAACATCACTCCTGCTTTTCCCGTCATCAGTGGACATTGCTCTTCCATGCCTCTTGGTCAACTCCGAAGGGCATAGACTTCTCAGGTTCTTCTCCTACAAGAATCCACCCTCAGATTCCACCAAATTCTTGCACAGTCTTTGCCAGTGGCATATTTTCGGAAGTCCTCCATTGTGGTCTACGGCAGTTTCCGACATCATTTCACACCTATGCACCCAGATTCCCTAGAGTAGGTATCCTGGGTCATGAGTTATGCATGGGTGGGGATAGTCTCTAACCTTCTGTCTTCAACAAGGTTTATTCAGGGTCCACTGGTAAGGGTCCTTCTTTTTCAATACTGCAACCGCAACTTTCGTGTTATCTTCTATTGAGTATGCAGCTGTGTTTCCACTCTGTACACAGCCTCCGTGGTGTTCCTGGGTACTTACCTTCAGTGGTTACTTGTGTCTCCAGCTCTTCTGGGTCTCCTGGTCCAAGTCCCAACTTTGGTTGTAGTTAGCATTCCACCTTCTTAGTATATCGTTTTTATTCACGGACGCATATTAAACAGGTAAGCACATTACCATGCTCTGTAACAGTTAAGAGTTTGCTCCAAAGGAAGTGAAAAGAGAAGTGCTCATGCATGAAATAGATAATGTAAAAAAAGGGGGAGTTTCAGAGTGAAGATGGTTCAAAATAGAGAATAAATACAATTATTACAATCAAAACTGGCTATAAGTAGCATCAAAACCAGTTAATCATGGCCTGCCCATTATCAATAATTTCTATTGTAGTTCTTAATAATTTCCAAGAAAAAAGAGAAACATCATCCGTAGGTTGATTGGATACTGGTGGCATAAGGTACAAGCCCACTTGGGAATGAATGTCAATGTTTGACCTAACTTAAATGCATAGAGGGTAACTACGTCCCCAGCTCGCAGGTCTTCCTCAGGGCAGGGGAATTAGGAGACAACCATTGGGATTAATCATAAAATCTCAGTCAATGCAATGAAGTTAAAAAGATGATAAAAAGACTGAATGTGCCAGTATTAATAACCCATTCAAATGTGCCTTTAGGTTGGCATGATCACAGCTCCAGGAGGTGGGTAGTCTGTAAGAAGGAGACGCTCATAAGATTTCTAAATCCTAATCAAAGATGCGATCAATCAATATGAGTGAACCAAGTGGTGGCTTACATGCACAGCCGTTGCGGTGTAGTGGAGATTATTTCATTGCAGGGGTATCCGAAAACCCTGTCATTGTTAGCCAAAGTAATTAATGAAGGGAGAAAAAATCTCCGTCAAGGGTGAGCTAATCCCCCCAAAATAGTCTGAAACATAAGAACACATGAGGACCTGAATGAGTCTAAGTCCAAGTCCAACAGGAGGCATCCCAGCGATACAGGTTGCCTGTCTTGTTAATTATTTACCTTTCAAATGAAAAAGTAGAGCAGTCCGGGTGAGTCGATATATTGCTCATCAGGACAAGGCACAAAACTGGCCGACACGATCAGTGTCTGTATTAAAGACATGCAAGGCGGCTCGTGCACATCGCCATGGTAGCGCTGTAACTCAACAAATGTGTCTGCCTGACCTCCTGGCTCCCGCATCACAGACTCAGCAATTTGAAAACAACAGAGACATTCCCTTGTGACATTTATTAAACTTGTCATGGCCTAATTGAGATACATAGTATTTTGCCAACAGAAAAGAGTCAATTTTAAATGCACGCAAATAAAAACACTGATGCAATGAATAAGACAATATACAAATTCAGGCGTATTATACAATGTACAAGGTGATTGTGAACTACTGTAAATGTGTAATTTACATAAGTGCAAATGATGTGGTCAGGGAATGCTTCCATACACCATGAGGAGGTGCATGCGCCATATATTTGCGAGATGCATACTGCAGATGTATAATAATGGGCCAAACCTCTAGACATTATTCAGTGTTGCTACCTGTCTGACAATTTCCTCATATTTGTTTAGACCCTTAAGGACAGTATAACAAATCTGTATCCATTTATGTACTCAAACACTGATGGTATTGGCAACATTTCCCTGCTCCCCCTTGTGTTGATCTTCACTTTTTCAATGACCCACCTCTTAAGACTCTCAGCTGAGTGTCCAAATGTGTTGAAATTCACTTTTTGTATGGTATGTCCAATAAACAGGGAATCACACGGGCAGGTTATTGCATATATTAGCCCCCTTAGAGTCGGACTTACATCCAATGTAGTCCTACAGCCTCCCGTTTCTGTCTCCCCACCAAACTTCAACAATACAAATTACATCCTTACATTCTACATGACATAGTACATAATCTACATTCTATACATTCTATAATGAACATGAAGAGAAGACACAATCCCACATGTCCACTTTTAAACAAAAACAAAACAAAAACTGGGAATAGGAAAATAGCAAAAGTTAAATTTAAAAAAAAACTAAACATCTAAAATATAATCATCAAACTTCTTAACCAGTCAATGGTTTCTCTTTTGTAACTCACAAGTTTCTTGGACTAAAGAATCAGAAACCACAACGTCTTTAGCATTGGATTGAGACAAATTAGAATGTGAAAAATGAGCACAGGTACCTTCCACTTCATTATTTTCATCATTAATCCTTACAGAACTACCATCTCCTTCATTAGCAAAAAATTGTTCTTGCCCAGGTTTAAGAAACACTACAGAACTTTTATTCGACCAACCCTTGTCCTTTACTACCTTGTGAGGATTAGTGAACTTAAGAAGAACCCTTGCTTTTCAATGTGGGTTTGATGATGCGTACCCAATCTCCAATTTTTACATCTTTAGATTTTACTTTATGAAAATAATCATGATAGGTTTTCCCATTAAGACGAGAATCTACAATATTCTTTTTAGCTTTGTTATTAGATCATTCTAAACTTTCTTAAACAAAGGTGTTAACAAAGATTTAGCTTGTCTCCCTCTCATTAAAAAATATGGAGAAACAGTATATGCATTTGAAGTCAGATGATAACTCCACACCTTTTCTTTCAAAAATTCTAAAACATCTAAATTACTTTTTAGTGCAGCATGAATCCCCTCTTTTATGAACCTATTCGCCATCTCAACTTGGCCATTGGCACGAGGACAATATAAAGTGTTTTTGCAGACTGCACACCAAATTTTCTTAAAAATGAATTCATTTTATTTGAGATAAATTGCACTCCATTATCAGATAAAATAGTATCAGGTGCCCTTCAATTCTAAAAATATTATCCAAAAATTTAATAACTTCATCGGTAACCGCTACCTAAAAACTCATATGGACCTGAGAAATAAATGGGATTTTTTTTCAAGGTCCTACTGGAAAATCTTGAATAGATAAAGGTTGTGTAGAAACTTTCCAATGCTTATTGGATTTAACGCATACCGAGCAATTATCCACCATTCTTTCAACACTAGCATCCATACTAGGCCACCAATAATGTGCTTTAAGCTATTTTTTTGTACCAGATACTCCTGGATGCCCTGAATGAGCCAACTGAATAAGTTTATCTCTAATACCTGCAGGTGGAACAAACAAATCTTGTCTCAAAAGTATATCATTCTCAATACTAAGTTCCTCAGCAATCTGAGCGAAACTTCGACAATGTAAATCCAAATTTCTGCAAGGTGGCCATCATTTAACAACAAAATGCTTTACTTTAGTCAAAATAGAATCACTAGTCATAGCATCCAACAAGTCTTTCTCTGAAATCGCAGCATTACATGAATCTATGGCATCTACTAATGCCACAACACACTCATGTTGATCAACTAATTCACTGTCACATTCATTTAAAGAAGGAAATCTAGACAAACAATCCACTGTACAATTTTTGCCTCCAGGGATATGTTGTATTTCAAAATGTAATTCTTGTAATCTAGCAATAAGTCTTACAAGCCTCGAAGAAGCCTTACCACTTCTAACACCATCCATCATAAAAACCAGAGAATTATGATCTGTAACCAGGACGAACGATCTTCCCCACAAAACACTTTTGAACTTCTCTACTGCCCAAACACAGGTAAAAGACTCTTTTTCATTGGTGCTATAGTGCCTCTCTGCACCTTGAACCACTCTTAAAATAAACTAAATAACTCTTTCTTTACCATTTACAATCTGCGTAAACACAGCACTCAGTCCAATGGCACTCGCATCAACGTTGTGAAAAGATTTCCCCTTAGGATCAAATGTACTCAAACCTGGTGCTTTAGCAATAAGCTTCTTCACATTAATAAAGGCCTCATCATGAATATTCACCCAAACAAATTGAGATCCTTTTTTAAAAGTTGCCTGAGAGGTTTAACAACAAGTGCATATCCCTTAACAAATCTAAAATAGTACTCACCTAACCCTGAAAAGGAACGCAAAGAATCCTTATCTTGTGGTCTACTAACCTTCTCCAATGTATTAACAAGATCATCCTTAGGGAAAATACAATTTTGAGTAATTTTATGTCCCAAGTAATTGATCTCCTCAAAAAGAAATTTCCTTACTCACTGCCATTCCTTTTTCACCTAAAATATTCAAAACTTTGTCCAGGATTATGTGATGGTACTCACTGTTCTCAGCAAAAATTAAAATGTCATCTTGAAATGACTGTACACCCTTTATTTCTTTAAAAAGATTCTCAATAAGTTTTTGAAAAACACTGGCCACTGAGTTCAAGCCGAAAGGCATCCTCAATAGTCTATAAAGACCAAAAGGAGTAATAAAAGTTGTGAAGTCGTTGGAAGACTCTTCAAGAAGTACCTGGTGGTACGCAAATATAGGGTCGATAACAGTGAAACATTTTGCCCCATTAATGGCTGCTAACATTTCCTGAATAAGGGGCAACAGATAAGTCTCAACAACAATATTCTTATTAAGAGACCTGAGATCAACACATAGGGGCTGATTCCGATTCGGTAAAATCCCCTACAAATCGCCGTACGGAGCTTTTTTCCCGTACGAATCGTACACCTTCAACGTCCCCATACGTACGAGCAAGTATGATCCGAACCCAACGCAGATCTCCGTAGGAATCATCCAAAAGACAATATGACTTAAGAATTCGTACGAATCGCATTCGGAATACCCAATACGCGAAGTCCGTACGGATCGAAGCAGCTTTTTACAAACAGGCAAGTACGATTCGTCAAGACGGACCCCCGCGAGTGCACCCCAGGATCGCAGGGGTACGGTGTGAACAGGTACGGTGCTTCGGGGTACAGAGCGTTGGGGTACAGTACATCGGGGTACGGTGTATCAGTGTACGGAGCGTAGGTGTACAGTGTGTAGGTGTACGGTGCTAGGGATACGGTGCGTAGGGGTGCAGAGCATAGGGGTATGGTGCGTACCCCCAAGATCGCAGGGGTACAGTGCGTATGTGAATGTGTGGTTCTCCGTACGAATTGCTCATTCACCGCTTTCCATACAAATCGCGTTCTCGGTCCCCGGTCCGGATCGTACTTGGGGGGTCGTACTCTAACTTTGGTTTTCCTGGAACTTGTAAAAATATTGTTGGTTGATTACAAATTTGTGATGAAGCCATAATGACTAGAATGCAGACCAGCTCAATAGGAAATAGAAAGAAAATAAATACTATAAATTAAACATAAACACTGTTGATTGCAAAAAAAATCCAATAAAACTTCAAGTGTGCACATCACTGAGAAAACGTGCTGAAGTAAGTGCTCAAAATAAAGTGTGCGCATCACTGAGTAAATGTGCCGAAGAAATAATTAATTGAAGTGTGCGCACCACTGTGGAGTTGCGCTTAAGAAATCAGAAAGTCAAAATGTAGAAAAACAAACTTCTAGTATTTTTCTTAAAATAACGTTTAGAAAATAATTATTTTAAAATAAATACCAACTTGACGCTGTAAAATAAAACTTCTTCACAATTCTCATTTCATATGCTTTCTAAAGAGCTGATAGAGCGGTACCGGTAACCACTAAAATGGCTGCTGATGACGTGACACGTAGAAACTCGCGCCGATCACTAAGCAAGCATGTAATCAAAATGGCTGAAATTGGGTGCCTGTAATGTGCTGTAGGGTTGAAACGCAGCGCGATCTTCGTGATGAAGTCACTTAATGTCAGCGTGAACCTCACCACAAAGCGTCACTGCAGTTGCGTGCTTGTAACGTGCTGTAGATTTGAAGTGCAGTGTAATGTCCGTGAAGAATGTCACTTAGCGTCAACGCGTCACTGCACTCCTCACTCTCTCCAAGACTCGGAAATGGAACCACCCACGCAGAGAATCTTTGCCGGCATCCACGAGCAAACCAAATAACGGTATTTTAGTTACAGTACCTTATATTTGTTGTAGATCAAAATTTCACGACGAAATAGCTTCTAAAAATGGTCCAAAGAAAGAATAAACAACTGTCAAAATTGTGGAAACTTCTTGAATCTTCAAACATTGAACTTTTGAATCGATCAAAAACAAAAATTAAGAAAATTAAAATGCACATTGGGTCAGCACATCAAAACACCTCGTCGCCATTGTGAAGAGGCGGGGGAGACGTAATTATAAAAAAATATTAATTTATTAAGTGCTGTAAAAGGACCCACTGGTGCGAAGTAAAGACATCCAATGTAGTCCTACGTCCAATCGTTTCTTTACCCCCTACCAAAATTCAACAATACAAATTACATCCTTACATTCTACATGACAGAGTAAAGAATCTACATTCTATAATGAACATAAAGAGAAGACACAATACCACAGTGGGTGAACTGTTTCATCTCCTTCGTCATCCGACAGGCGTTACATTGTCCGCACTTATGGTCCCCTTTGACGGGCTGGATGTTCCAAAGTGCCAATTGATTATCCCTGGTTTTTGTCGGTAGTAAGGATTTCACAGGTCAATCTCTCACATTTTTACACTTCCCAAATGTATGCATAGGAGGTTCTGTGATCCCTATCTCATCTGCCACTAGGTGCCAGTGGCAGTTGACAAGTTTTTAAAATCTCGTTGCTCTTTGTACAAAGCGTAGTCACACAGACTAGACGTTCCTTTTCTGGAGTTGCCATATGTTTGGGTTCTAAGAGAATCTCCCTCTGCGACAAAACCATGCACATTTGCAGGCCTTCTTAAGTAAACTCACAGGATATCCCCTCTTGGTCAGGCAAGTCATTCAGTTAGCTGATTCCTCAAAGAAGTCGTGTTTTTTAGTAGAATACCCCCTTAACCTCAGGAACTGAGCAAAGGGTAGATTATCTCCTATGTTATGGGGATGATGGCTCGAGGATCGCAGGAGGGTATATCTTTAGCTGGTTTTTCCATATAAGCTAGTGTATAATCTGCCCTAATCCACCCTGTTTGAAATGTCAAGTAAATGTATCACTTTGTTATTGAATTCAAGTGAAAATTGGATGTCATGTGATCGGGCATTGAGCCAAAGGTGAAACTCATTAGGTTGTTGCTCATTGCCTTGCCATATCATCATGACATTGTCTATATAGCGTCTCCATATTTCAGCGCATTCTCTGTAAGGATTCTGGTCACTCAAAATGTGGATATGTTCACAGTTATACATGTATATAATGGCCAGGTCTGACACATAGTCTTCCCCCATTGCACCCCTTTTGTCTGGAGATAATATTCTCCCTTAAAAAAGAAGAAATTCTTTGTCATAGCGAGCTCCAAAAGGTCCACTATAAATTCCGTAGGGAACTGGAGTGATCTGGATCAGCCTTCCAGGGCTATCCCTATGATGTCAAGTGAGGCCCTCTGGGTGTACAGGGATTTATGTCCATTGTGACCAAGATTTGGTCACTCGAGTTGAAAGGTCAATTGCCCAACAGAATAGTTTGCATAGTGTCCCTCAAGTACGCTGTGGTGTTTTCTGCAATGGGTTAGAGGAAAACTTATAACTATATATTTACATAACGGTTCCAAAACTGATCCACACCTGGAGATGACAGGTTTTCCGGGTGGGTTGGCCATACGTTTGTGGACTTTAGGTAATGTATACATGCTAGGCATGCTGGGTTGCTTATTGTTCAAATACTTGTATTCATGAGTGGACAGAAAACCCTCCTCAAGTCCTTTGTTTGTCATATGACTAATAGTATCAGCAATTTCTATAGTGGATCGGATCTGAGTTTGATGTAGTTCCCTTGTACCCCTAGTTGTGCACAGACCTCTCTTTTATAGTCATCAGTGCTCTGAATGACTAGAGCCACTCCCTTATCGGCAGGTTTTATAACTATGTCCATATTGCTCTTAAGGGATTCCAAGGCTAAACGTTCTTGCCTCGATAAGTTATATTTAACATACTGCCTTTGTGATAAAGAATTCTAAAATCTCTCATAACCACTTGTTCATAAGCCAGAATTTATGGGGCATGAGTTGAGATGGTGGGGTGAAGCTAGACGGTGGTCCTAGGCCATTAAAAGAATGTTGCAGGCGCACCTTTCTAAAGAACTGGTGTAATTCAATATTTAGATTGAAGGTTTTTGGAAAACTTGTAGGTATGAATGACAGACCTTTTTCCAGTACTCTTTTCTCCTCTGGTTTTAAAACATAGTCAAATAGATTTATAACTGGGTTATCTGATGTGATAGGTGGGTGTTTCACTACCTGTAGTGCTGATGTCTGGTCTGTATTTCTCTATATTTTTCCTGCTGGAAGTGTACTTGATTCCTGGCTCTCACCCTGCCTCTTTTCCAAGTTGGTGCTCTTAAGCCCCCAGGCTTGCCCCTTTCCCTTGTAGTCCAACCATGGTCCCTCTCCTAAAAAAGGTTGTCGGTCAGGGTATGCGCGTCCCGGTGTGTGTGTGCTTGTGCTGGTCCCTGGCCTTTCTGACTCACCATCAGACCCACTTGCTGCAGAGAAGTCTGAGAAAGTGATGTACCTCCTAAAACCTCCACGACCTCTGGTTAAGAACCTCCCTTGCGTCTCCTGCTTGTAGTGTCCTTCCTGCAGGTAAGGGTTGGTGACTTTTTTGTCATAGAATTTTATGTCTTTAGTTAGCTTGCCTAGCTTATTAGTCTGTGTATACGTATCAACATCTCTTTCTAAATGTTCCAATACTTCTTTTGCATTGGTCAAAGCCTTATTATCAATGATTGCTTTTTTTAGATCTGCTGTCTCTTTCATTAGACGTTGCACCTCTTCTAGAGCTGCCTCTAGAATTGTATGAAAAGTCTATGGGATAGATATTGAGGTAAGTAAAAGATTATTTCCTCCCTCTTTTTTTATTTTTTTAGTATAGATTTTTTTTGTAAGTATATATTATATCCCCTTCTTTTTGTTTATTTACTAATATTGAGACTGGGTTGATAAAAAGGCAGAGAGGAAAAAAGCTTGACAAGGAGTTAGTGGGAGAGAGCACCAAATGGAGTGGTAATGAGCTAAAAGGCAAATAAAATGGCTTTAAAACAGCCCAAAAACTGGATTAACGAGCATCCGATGTGGAAAAACAGCTGATCGAGGAGCAAAGCAACTGTCTGAAACCTCGAGCGCAATCATCATCGGCTTGTTGCTAGGATACGGGCATTGCATGGCAAAGAAAAGAGGAAAGAACCTTGGCATCGCCAAGGGTCTTTCCTCTATTATCGCTCAGAGGAAGGGAAGACATTTGAAGCTGAGCGTTGCACTATGAAAAGCGATCCCCAGAGAAGGGAGCTTGTGTGTCTCGCTATGCGATCCCAAGGAGGGGGGATAAGGTGGAGAGAGGGTAAGAGCGGATTTGATTGCTTGCTCGATTTAATGAGCATAAGGGAATACTCACTCTATTTAAAGCATGTGAGGTTAGCGCGAGAGGTAGTACAAGCGGGCAAACAATTAAAAGTAACACCGGAGACAAAGGGGAGAAGGTCGGGAGCCAATCACCATAAATTGGAGATCGGTTGACCAAGTTAGGGAAGGAGGGTGGGGAGGGAATAAACTTATGACAAGCAAGTTAAGGCATATTAAGCCACAAGTGAAAAGCCAATTATAAAAGGCATTAGTTAACCAAATAAGATAACAAGATAAGTTAACAAAGCATGATTAAGAGAAGCAGTAAGAGACGAGTAAAGTTGGAGTCGCATTTAAAAGAGGCTGATTGTTATGTGCTCAAGCCTTTTATATATTTCCTAATGTTCTATTCTGGAACCTTTGCTTTATGATGTATGCGGCTGCTTGGGACTGCATTCAAAATGATATGCATAATGTTAGCCTCCGTGTCTTTAATGAAATCCAGATTCTCTAGTCATGGTAATAGGAGAATCGCAATTCCCACTTGCCCAGGCATATGGCCCCATCATGTATTTTGGGCTGTGGCTCAGTAGATATATCGATGATGTATGGAAGTTCAACCATGGAAGACTGCTTGCATGGCTAGATGAGATAGTTGAGGTGATGAAAACGACTCCCCTTGTCCCTGACTGAAGAACCTGACTTTATGGGCCAGGCGGGGCAGGGCACGCCTAAGATCTCCGGGTTCACCTGCCTTGGCAGACAGAGACACGAGAGACTCTGTTAGGCGTAGAAAAGCAGATTTATTAGCTGCAGCTAAGCACAGTTGTCCTGTAAGTACACCAATGGTAGGTTCTCAGGAGACTGCCACTTAATTCCGTGGCACACAATCTATTATAGTACACAAGTTTATAATGACAACTCCCAAAACATACAAAACTGACAAATAGGAATAGTTTGAAAACAAGCTATCGAATGTCTAAAACACACCCTTCTTTCAGACCCTGTGTGCTCTCCTCCCCTCAAGTTAATCAACACTTGTGCCCGTAATTCAATTTACAGGTGGTAGAACATGTTTGAATGCTTCAAAAGATAGTTTATGTAACAAGAAAACACACGAAGAGAATAGCGAAGGTCAATTGAACAAGATAAAGTCAAGCAGAATGGTGGGACCCAAACAGTGGAGTAAGACATGGATTAATCAGTCTAGACATGGATTTACAGACTCGGCAAACCCTGACATCAGTTTCGTAAACATAGGCAAGAGTTCAAGTTCAAGTTCAATCTTTATTATGCTTTGGAACTCGTTAGAGGTCCACATAAAGAAAAAGTACAATACAAAATACCATTCACAGCGAAAGTAGGCAAATCATAGCAATGACAATTACTGGAACACAAAGTGACACATTATTAAGCATGCCAATCTTCAAAAAATTTCTAAAAAACATTTAAAAAAGTTAAAAATATGAAAACAAAATCTCTCATTGGGGGGATTATATAAAGCATACATAAAAGAATTCACATTTAGAATACCCATTTGCAAACATACTTGTCTTAACCACTTGCTGCGATGAGAACGCAACGCTGGGCATATCAAAAGTACATGTATTCGGTCTTGGGTAGAGTGATGACAAAAGTTGCAAATTGCAGATACTCCGTGCCATTTAGACAAAAGATTATTTAGGGGTAACAAATCTTGTCTCA
Source organism: Lissotriton vulgaris (assembly GCF_964263255.1). NCBI lineage: Eukaryota > Metazoa > Chordata > Amphibia > Caudata > Salamandridae > Lissotriton > Lissotriton vulgaris. Next base: position 147,457,422 of record NC_141695.1, on the reverse strand, counting down.
ATAAAAACCAAAATCTCCTAATACCATGAGGTAAGTTCCAAGTGGCGTAAGGTTGGGCGGATTTTCTTGCAAATGAATCAGTAAGAAGATTGACACCCTTCTTATCAAAAATAGCAGTAAAGTCTAGTCTATAACTAAGGTCCCAAGTGGCTTCCTTCAGGACAGACTTTAACTGGGATGCAGATAAAGAAAAGAGAGTACTCTCTTCCAATTGCAAGAGGGATACAGCCTTTCTAAAGTTGCTAACAATCAAGGAGTGTTCCCCTAAACCTCCCAATAATTCAGTCCTTAGGAGGAACCTCATAGTCCCCTCTTCTCCTCTGGCTATGCTTGCGACCCAGCGCACCACAGCTGCCAAGCCTTGCACCCAGCTGCTGCGCAGACCGAACTCAAGTCTGCAGGCTGCCACGGAGCAGGCGGAACTGACTGAAGAAATACTTCTTAGCAATTTCCCCTCCACCTTATTTAAGAAATCCCAGTGCTTTATATCAATTAATTCTAAACCATATAGAAGGGTGGATGGGACCTTTGCCCTGAAGACCTCCAGTAAATGAGAAAAATGCCTTTTTCCCAGTGCCGAGTACAGTGAATTTAGACTTCTTCCTTGAGCTAATGCCTTTCGGACACTGTTGTCGGTGTGGGATTTGGCACTTAAATTATCACAAATTACTTTTCCAAGAAAAACATAATTCTTTACAACCTCCAGTTTGTCATCTCCCACAGACCAGGAAAAATTCCTGAATTTATGTTTTTTCCGGCCTGTGATGCACATAATTTTACTCTTACTTGCATTAATTTTTAGGAAATGAACAACTGCATACTGATGTAGAGCAAGGAGGCGTTTGGCAAGACCTTTGGGCATAAGATCCATTATTATGATATCATCCGCATATAACATACATGAGATGTGTTTTCCGCCCAGAATTGGAGCTATACCATCGCAAGAGGAGAGAGAGGCGGGTAAATCAGCAATATATAACGAAAAGAGTAACGGGGCAAGTAAACAACCTTGCTTAAGACCATTGCAGGAAGGAATAATCTTAGAGAGCCCCCTGTCTCCTCCTTGCAACACCTGGCACCAGGTGTCTGTATGCAACAGCTGAATCATATCTAATAGATATGTCGGCATTCCCAAAGCCGAGAGCTTTCTCCACAGCAGTGGACGGTCAACCTTGTCAAATGCTTTGGAGAAATCTATAAAGGCCACATAGACTCTTCCGCCGCGTACCCCTATGTATTTATCAGTAATTGTCTGAAGAGCGGAAAGATTGTCCAGCGTTCCGTGGCCCTTACGAAAGCCTACTTGTTCTAGGGGTAGGATTTGTTTTAACGCCACCCAATCATTAATTAGTGATAGTAGACATTTACAAAACACTTTCCCGATAGCGTCTAGAAGAGCTATTTGGCGATAATTGATAGGCAAATTCCTATCACCCTTTTTAAACAGCGGAACCAAAATGCTCCCCTTCCAGGATGCTGGAATATATTTTTTAAGGTAACAAATCCTAAAAAGAGGAAATAGGATTTTGCTCCAGGATACTGGATTTTGTTTTAAGACTGATATCGGGAGTTCATCAGGACCCATGGCACCTGATGAACGCATGTCTCTTATAGCTAATTCTATAGATAGTGCTGAGGGGTATTCAGTTATGGGGGTAGTGTTTTCCTCAATTCCCCTAAGTTGCACATGCCGATCATTTTTTGCATACAGACTTAAGATGTAATCAACCCAAGTTTGTTCGGAGATAGGAATTGGAGATGGGCGCACTCTAGAACCACATCCCTCCCCAATAAGGGTCCAGAATTGTCTAGAGTTCCCATGGACTGCGGCTTCTCGCAATCCAATCCATAACAGGTCCTCTTTTTCTCTTTTCATTTTTTTCTTTAACCTGCTCCGCCTCCTTTTAAGAAGGGATATTTTCTGGGATCTTTCTACTGCACCACATATATATTGTTCCCTCACCAGTTTATTTATTTCCTTATTAAGGGAAACAACCGCTTTTGGGAGGATGTTTTTTTTCCTAGTTAGGTTCGATTTTTTAACAGCAGAGATGACCTCCTTTATAAAAACATCAAAAGAGCACTGTTCCACCCCCTGCCAATTATTTAAATTGGACACAGTTTTTTCAAGAAGGGGTTCTAGATCCTTCATGGCTTTATAATCCCAAAAACATCTTCCTGTTTTTTGAAAGGAGACCACCTCCCTATCCAACACCCAGGTATCAGAATTGGGAGGCTCTAAAGAGAGCGTTAGTACCATAACATTATGGTCACTAAGGCTAGTGTCCATGACCACCAAATCCCTTAACAAGGGGAAAATAGGTTGGTCAACAATTATATAGTCTAAAATTGATTTGCTGTTGAAGGAGCTATGGGTATAGTTTGCAGGGACATCAGATGGAAGCCTACCATTAACTATGAGTCCCTCCGTACTATATAATTCTTCCAGCAGCAATTTGCCCCGTTTGTTTGTTTTTATGTTATCCGGAAAAATGGCTTGGGGTATCAATAAAACCTCCTCTTTTTCTTTATTCCTAAATAATTCCAGACTATAATTGGACACTTTACAATTTAAGTCGCCAACTAACAAAAAATTAGAGAGAGGGACTGTTTTTTTAATTTGTCTAATAAAAGTAAAAATTTGCTTCATCAAAGTGTTAAAAGGATCACCAGGCGGAATATAGGCATTTATTATAACAAAAGGGTGTCTCTCCCCAATTTTGTCTAAGTTGGAGAGGGTCACAGCCTGAAAAAGGTTACTGGGATCTGTATAGTGAGAGAAACTCCACTTTATTGTATTTGATAAAAGACAGGCAATTCCCCCTTTTGCGTGTCCTCTGCTTGAGGGGGTTGCCGCCACCTCCAATACATAATAATCCTTCACTATATTCAATTTATCAGTACACCAAGTTTCCTGAATGCAGATTATATTAGCATTCAAGGAAAAAAGATATGACAATTTTTCAGGATTATTGTTGATGCCAGCTGCATTCCAGGAGATGACAGAAAAACTACTGCTAAAGGTGAGAGAACAGTCTAGGGTTGTCCGTCACCTTAGTCACCAGGGCACCGGGTAACCAGTTCCATTGCTGATCATTTTCAGATAAACCTCTGTTTATTGTTATAGGGGAGGGAATGGGATGCGTTACTATCCTTTTAGTTTTTGACACTCGAATTTTTAAGTCATCAAAAGGTTGAGAGAGACCAACCGAACTCAATCCCCTATGAAGACCATTCGCCATGTGATTATCTCCACTAATGGCGGTAAATGGCACCACATCAATCCCCTGGCTCTGAAAAAGTTCAGCTTTATTTAATATTAGATTCACTATCAAATTTGAGTAAAATCTTACCCTAGTAAGTGACGTGGACCCTGATCCCAATACTGTTACTAGGTCAATGTCGCTAGATTTGATTAGATTTAGTCCCTCAATATCCTTACAACATTTCAACAGAAAAGATCTGTTCAGACTTAAATCAGTATCAAATAATGGGACAAAGTCCAAAAACAAAGAATCAGTATGGAGTTCCGTGAATTTATGAACGGTGTTTTGGCCCACAATTGCCCCCTCTATCCGAGTATGGAAAGAAGGTGCAGAAGGATTTAAAGAAGTGGGAGCCACCAAGGTGGAACATCTTTCTTCTTCAACTAAACGGTGGGTCAAAGATTTTTCTTTTCCTATACCCTGATCTGTTAGATTTAATTTAGAGCAATTCATAGTAATTTCATCAGAATCAATGGAGCGCCCCAAAAAATCAGAGGATGGCCTAATTGGATCAAGCTTCAGAAATACCTTATCCTTGTCCTTGTTATCTTCAACCTCAACAGAGGGGGACTTGAAGGAAACTTTGGGATTCTCAAAGAGAATTTGTCTCTGCCTCCTTTTTTGGAATCTGCGGAGAGACTTCCTCTTTTTCCCCCCCTTAGGTTTTACCTGTTTTTCCGCTTTTTCCTCCAATTCCAACCCCTTAGGTTCGAGATCGAAAATAGGGTATAATGCCACTTCGGCAATGACATTAGGAGTTACCAAATTATTTTCCTCAGCAACAATACCTGGGATGGAATCACTTATACAATTATAAGCGGAGGATTTCAAAGTAGGACACACGTCCTTCACTACAGGAGCCACCGGCGTATTCTCAATCAACAGGCAGGATGTATTAGCCCGAACATTAATGGGAGGTATTAAAGTGGGAGAGTCAGAGCCACAGCTCCTTTCACAGGTCTTTGTTAATAAAGCCTTTAAAATTTGGGTAACAGAGTCCAGTACGCAATCCGAGCTACCCACGAATTTATTAAGTAGCGTGAGAATTGAGGATAGCAACTGTTCCAAGGAAAGTAAATATTCAGATATAGGTTTCTCGGAATATTTCAGGCTAGGATCATTGATGACCTCAATCCCGGTTATATTGAGCAATGGACTTGAAGACATGTTTGTTTTAAATGAAGGATCTTGTGAGTTGGGAGAAGGGGTACTACTAAAAAGATGGAGGCCAGAAGGAGTTGCGCCCATAGGAGACTTTACAACTTCTGATAATGCCCTAGGGACGTCACCCAAATAACGTTTGCACAGCACAGGGTCAATAATCAGGGGCTGTGATTCTTCATTTATATCCTCCCTCAGCTTGTAGATGGACGAAGACCCGTTGTGCAAAACATTTACGGAAGTTAATAGAGTCTTAGAATTTCTGGGATTAACTTGGCTGGAAATTAAGCATTTCTCATTCTCCAGAAGTACAGAAGTAGTAGATGAAGTACCCCCAGAAATACATGGGTTTAGACCAGGAGTTCCCAGTTCCACCACCTTCGGTTGACAAGCCAAAGATGTGATAGGGGTTGAGACCAGGGAGATGCTTTTATCAGAGACAATATTTTCCTGGGAAACACCATCTATCGCTTTCTCCCAGAGCTGGAAAATCTGGGTTTGACCTTTCAACTGAATCGTTGAAACATTCTTATTTCGAAGGGGGTTTGATCTAGTTTTAGCTGTAGATCTTCCCCCCAACACTCTTCCAGATCTCAACTTTTTGGCAGTCATACTATAACCAGGATCGAACTATTGAAAAGTGGGGAATTTAAGATACCAATACACAAGTAATAAATAAGAAAAAATAGATACTATCTAATCACACAAGCAAACAAGCAAAGGCAAGAATAAAGTCACTAGATAAACAGCACTTGCCTACATTAACACGCATTCAATGGGATTAAACAACAATAATATCTCTATTTAAATGAAAATTAGGGAGTGGGCCCAGCCCAGCCTACTTCAGCCCACTGAGGGCCACAGAGGGCCCGCTCTTAGTCCGGTCTTCGTCCGCGCGCGTCCCGCGTTCGCGTATACCAGTTAGTTCTTATAAGAGGAGAAAAGGGGGCGGGAAGAGGCACCAGGTGCGCGCGATGGACAAGCGCTAGCACCTCTGGTCCTCGCAGTCCCGCTCCCGCTCCTTGCGTGGGACGCTTCTCTCCCTGGGTCAGAGCAACAAAAGTTCACCAAGCAGCACACGAGCTCCTAGCTCCTCGAAATAGCGTCTCAGGGCGGAACAGCCCTCGCAGTCAGGATACCAAGCTGAGTGATTCGCAGACAGGCTCTGAATGAAGGCAGGCAGAAACGAGCGGCACCCGCGGAGCGGGGGCCGCGAGAGGTGAAATAGCCTGCAGAAAGGGGGCGGGAAGAGGCACCAGGTGCGCGCGATGGACAAGCGCTAGCACCTCTGGTCCTCGCAGTCCCGCTCCCGCTCCTTGCGTGGGACGCTTCTCTCCCTGGGTCAGAGCAACAAAAGTTCACCAAGCAGCACACGAGCTCCTAGCTCCTCGAAATAGCGTCTCAGGGCGGAACAGCCCTCGCAGTCAGGATACCAAGCTGAGTGATTCGCAGACAGGCTCTGAATGAAGGCAGGCAGAAACGAGCGGCACCCGCGGAGCGAGGGGCCGCGAGAGGTGAAATAGCCTGCAGAAAGGGGGCGGGAAGAGGCACCAGGTGCGCGCGATGGACAAGCGCTAGCACCTCTGGTCCTCGCAGTCCCGCTCCCGCTCCTTGCGTGGGACGCTTCTCTCCCTGGGTCAGAGCAACAAAAGTTCACCAAGCAGCACACGAGCTCCTAGCTCCTCGAAATAGCGTCTCAGGGCGGAACAGCCCTCGCAGTCAGGATACCAAGCTGAGTGATTCGCAGACAGGCTCTGAATGAAGGCAGGCAGAAACGAGCGGCACAAGTTACTTTTTAACGAGAGAGACACGTAGCTGCTGAAAAGGCAAAAACATCACGTTCACCACGTCCGCCGTGCTGCCTGAGTGAGGCAACACAAAATGGCGGTTAAACACAAAATGGCGGCTACATACGAAGCGGAGTCGAAAACCACATAACCTCAGACCCTCCTTTTGCCATACTCAGGGAAAACACAAAAAGACTCATGTTAGTCTGAGTCGATATCAATGGTCATGAGGTCATTGAGTTGTTGCTGCAACATCATTCTAATATTCTCTGTTTTCTGTGTTACTGGCTTAGAAACACACACAGTGGCACAAAGTCCGCAAATGGCTGGACCACACTGTAAACAAAGACAACAAGAAAAGATGATTGCTAGAATCGCTCCAAGGAAAGTTAACACTTTCCATCCCCATGTGGACAGTAGTCCCCAAAACCATCCCATCACAGACCAATCTCCACTGTCCTGATGAACGGGCTCGGAGATGACATGTAGCTTAGAAATGGCTTGGTATACTGTAGGGGCATTATCAGGAACGTAAACGCAGCAACTAGACCTAATCAATTTACAGACTCCTCTATCTGCAAGTACAATGTCTAGAACCAATTGGTTATGCAAGGTCATAAGGCGATCCGCCTGAAGTTCAGCTGTCAAATTACTCAATGCTCCAGAAGTTACGTTTATGGTAGCATCGACCACACGAACTAGGCGTCTGATGTTTCTACTATTAACCATTGGACCCCAAGAAGGAAGAAACCCTTTCAGAAAATCTCCTCCCTCTTGTCCGGCTGTGTCTCCCGCATCAATAACCCCTCTACCAAATCTTTTTCTATGGTGATTTGCAGGAGCAGTATATGTCGGAAGAAGAAAGGCTATATAACATGTTCATGTTCTCGAGAAATATGTGCGAAGCCATGTATAAGCTCTGTTGTGGCACATAAAGTATGTTCTTTGAGATGGCACTAACGGTGAAGAAATCAAGGGTGTATAAACGTATGTGTGGGAACAATAACTCTTTTCTTGCTTAATTTTGGTATTCTGGTCATTTATTTGTAAACACAAATTACCTCTTTGGGGTAAAAACCAAATTGGTGCAAATCTCTTCTGTTTAACCTTGTCAGTAAGACTAGTGATATAACGAGTCCCATTCCATCCATCATATTCCCTCTTCTCATCCTTGGGAATTTTACCAATGTCAGCGATTTTTGCGATGGTCACTATTCCCTTTATCAAAGGACTGTGACTGAAATCCACTCCTCCATTATAGGACCCACCAGGAGGATATCGGAGTAGGTTCTGGTATGTATTAGAAAACATAGCCAGATAAGCCCAAGCAGAACCTTCATACGAAAATGGAAGGACTAAATACGGCATCCCTCTCTCTGTATTATGTGGTATGAGCCCACAAACCCAACAATCAGTAGTATTTACTACCAATTGATGCTGATGTAACAATTGGATAAATGAATTGGTGAGATATTCCATTCTTCTCATCTGCTCATGGTCTGGGAGTGAGTAAAATTTGTGCGGAGAAATAGCAGTAGAGGACATCAAAGAAGTAGAAGTAGGAACAGGTGCCAGCTGTATACTGTGTACGATCCATCCTACACATGCTAATAAACTACATAAACATACTAAAATACATAATGCTACGCCACAACGACTGAATAATAATTTCTTATAATGATTTTGTTTCATTATCTTAATATCATCCCCTTTTCCTGCGCTATCCATTACTCTAAAGGTGTTGCTCACGATAATCTTCCTTAATCACTTGGCTGTGATTGTTAGCCGTCCTATGACACTGCAAGTCCTGATGACCTAGTCACTATTCAGGCCACAGCCTAAGACTCCTACCGTGACCCTGCAACTTGATGGATAATGGAAAAGGAATGTTTTTCTTTTTAATAAAGGCAAAATTATAAAACACAGAATGTAATTGTCTTTAGGCAATCTTTTTCTTAGGTTGTACCGTGTCTTGCCAGGTATCGTTTGGTCCTTAAACAATGTCTCCGGATCCGATGTATTTAGTCGTAAGTGTGAGATACAGCTTCCTGCAAAACGTTGTCGTCCTCGTTCTCAGAACTAGTCCAATCCAGGCGTGCACTGCTGAATGGTACAAATCTGTGTACTTTCTCACAGTCACTATCACCAACACCTTTTCTGACCCACTGGTCATAAGGTAAAGGTAATGGTACCCTTTTACAGTGCACGCCGTGGATCCAGTTTTTCTTTCCGACGGCCTTTACTGCTGTACGGGTCGTTAGTAGAACTTGTCTATGCGACCCCCAACGAGGTTCCAGATTCTGTTTCCGCTGGAAATCTTTTAGACAAACCCAGTCCCCAGGTTAGATGGAGTGTCCTGGATCTGAGGAGGCCTCCGGCAAAGTGTTTTGGACCTGTTGACGAATAATACGCAATTTAGAGGTGAGGTCATACAAATAATCAACCAACCATGGATACGGAATATCTGAATATTTCTTGGGTTGAGGGACTCCCCAGACATTGGCTGGGCGTCCAAAAACAATCTCGTATGGGCTAAGCCCCAGACGAGAATGGACAGTCGTTCTTGTTGAGAGAAGTGCGAAAGGCAAGGCATCAGGCCAGGAAAGGCCTGTGCTGGTCTGAATCTTTGCTAACTTAAGTTTGAGAGTGCCATTGTAACACTCTACCAAACCCGCTGACTGAGGGTGGTTTGCCACAAGAAATTTCTGTCTAATACCAAGACCCATACACACCTTCTGCATAATTTGACCTACAAATTCACTCCCATTGTCAGTCCAGACAATGCGCGGCAAACCAAACCTCGGGAAGAATTCCTTCAGAAGGACTTTGGCAGTAGACAAAACCGCATTGTCCTTTAGGGGGTAAGCCTCTATCCATCTGGAAAAGGCACAAACCACCACCAGCACATACTTAAGATTGTTGAAACGTTCCATATGGATATAATCTATTTGCAGTACCTCAAAAGGATACATAGGGGGAGCAAAGTGACCTGCTGGAGTTGGAGTTCCCTTTTCTGGATTATGCATCAAGCAAACAATACAATGCTTCACTACATTTTCTGCACATTTAGGAATACTTTCATTCTGCCATACTGGAGCTAGGAGTTTACATATGCCCCTTGCGTTAATATGGGCTGGTCCATGAGCCATAGTAACTACAGGTAATACATACGCATCTGGTAACAACCATCGCTGATGCTCTGACAATTCCATCCAACATCCCATCGTATCGAACACTCCCGTACTCTCTCTCCACTTACTCAATTATTTCTCAGTTGCCTCCTTCTGAATCATTTTCACGCTTTCTACTGTGTCTTCACACATACCAACATCTGCGACCCATCTTGCCGGTCCTGCAACATACATGCGACTTTCAACATTTTGTGCTGTTTACCACGCTATTTCATCCGCAAATGCATTTCCTCGACCCACGTCATCAGTGATCTTTTTATGCGCACTACACTTCACAATCGCTATTTGAGTAGGCAAAGCAAGTGATTCAAGAAGGTCAGTCACCAACTGGCCATGTTGTATTTTAGTGCCATGGGAGGTAAAGAATCCTCTTTCTCTCAACAAACAGCCGAAGCTATGGGCAACGCCAAAAGCGTATTGACTATCTGTATAAACAGTCACTCTCTTCCCTTTCGCCAACACACATGCTCTTGTCAACGCAATCAACTCTGCAGTTTGCACTGAATTCTGTGAAATGCGTGCAGTTTCTACTATTGTATGTAGAGTTGTAACAGCATAAACTGCTGTTGTCTCGCCATTAGGAAGCTTGAACAAGACCCATCTACCCACAGGATGCCATCCGTATCCGTAAGTGGTGTATCTTTCAAATCAATTCGACCTTTAGTTTCTTCTTCCGTACAAAGAAAACAATCATGCTGTTCTTGTACATTTTTCTCATCCAAAACAGGCAACAATGTTGCTGGATTCAGAACATTACATCTCCTGATATGTATGTGACTAGCTAAAAGCGTCAACTCATATCCAGACAAACGGGCACTCATTAAGTGCTGGGTTTTAGTCCTGTTCAAGAGAGTATCTACCGCGTGTGGCACCATAACATTAAGAGTATGATCCAACTCCAATCCAGCAGATTGACGAATGGAAATCGCTGCTGCCGCTGTTCCTCTAAGACAACTGGGTAATGCCTTAGCGACTGGATCTAATATAGCCGAAAAATAGGCACATGGCCTTTGTTTGTCCCCAAATTATGGAGTCAAGACTGATGATGCACAACCTTCTCTTTCATTAACATAGAGTGTAAAAGGCTTACTGTAATCTGGAGTACCCAACACAGGAGCAGAACACAAAGCAGTACGTAAGTCAGAAAAACTCTTTTGACATTCATCAGTCTAAGGAAGAGGTTGGGGCGTATCTTTCAGGGTGAGTGCCAACAAAGGTTTAGCTAGTAGGGAAAAATTTGGAATCCACTGTCTACAATAAGAGGTAAGGCCTAAGAAAGCACGCACCTCACTTTGTGTGGATGGTACACACATTTGTGCAATTGCATGGATACGTTCTGGGGTCAATCGCCTTCCCTCCTTTGACAAGAGATGACCTAAATAGGTAACCTCTTAGCGACAATATCGCAACTTAGAAAGTGGCACTTTGTGGTGTAGATCAGACAAATGTCGCAAAAGTGACACAGTCACATTCTTACAGACATCTTCCGAATCGGCAGCCACTAACAAATCATCCACATACTGGATAAGAGTAGCACCTGATGGCAAAGAAAAGGTGTCAAGCTGAGATTTCAGAGCTTGACTATAGATGGAGGGACTCTCACAATAGCCTTGAGGTGCACGTTTAAATCAAAAACTTCAGCCACCGAGAGAGAAACCAAAGAGATCCCTACTTTCCTCAGCAATGGGAATGCTAAAGAAAGCATTTTTGAGATCAATAACCTAAAACCAAGCTGCCGAAGCAGGAATCATAGTAAGCAAAGCAGTAATATTCAGAACAACGGGAAACTGAGGGACAACAATTTTATTGACCTCTCGGAGATCTATCACAAACCGATACACAGGTGGCTGAGAAGGATCACTACGCTTAAGAATAGGCAGAACAGGCCTATTACAAACATTTCCTCTGGTCTTCTCGACCATACCCTTCTGAACCAATTCATGAACAATAGCCAATAAAGCTCTCTCACCATCATTAGAGATTTTATATTGTGGAATACGTGGTAACTTGACATCAGGCTTCACAGTAATCACATAAGATGGAATTTGAAGCAAAACAACATCATTCGGACCCGTTGCCCAAAGCGTAGTAGGAAGCGAACGCAGTTCGAGTGGGAGTTGGTCTTTAGATACGTACATCGGAGAAGTCAACTTATCACCTAAAGTAAGATGTACACCAGAGGGTGAGCAATACAATGTGGCATGCAGACGTTTCAATAAGTCCAACCCAATAAATTCTCTCCGCAACCCGTCGTCAAAAGAAGTGGAGCTTCTAAATCGTACGGACCAATGGAAATGGGTAAAGGACAAGAAACAGGGTTGCTAACTGGGGCGCCAGAGAATCCCACAGAAACATTTGATAAGCCAGACAAAGGTGCCCCAGGGAGCTTGGAATGCATAATAGAACTTCTCATTGCACCAGTATCCAAAAGAAATGGTTCTGTAACACCCAATGCTACAACATTACCATAAGGTCCATCCTGATCCACTGGAACTGATACGACTCCCTTACTCGGTCTTTGGCTGTCCTAGCAAGTGAGGAAATCAGCATTCTCACTGTCTGTGCAATATTCGTCATTGTAATGTTGTGCAGACTGAGTATTCCGCTGGTCAAAGTAATTTGTAGAGTTCTGAGGGGGAGAGGGACGTCGTTCCTGAGACAACGCACCACGCCATCTACCTCTGGACATTGACCGAGAAACTCCACGACCCCGTGGCGCTAATGACCCACCATAACGCTGCAACAAAACTGGACAACTGTTCTTAAAATGACCTTCCTCTTTAGAATATGCGCATTGATTAGGACCCAACGGAAATCTCGGAACTGAAGATACAGGTTTTTGCAACAGCTTCTGAAACTGTGGAGGCTGTTGAAATTGGGGCTGAGCAGAACGAGGAGGATAAGCCTGTTGCAGAAGAACCTTCGTTTTTAATTCTTTAGTCTTTTTCTCCACTTTTTCCTTATCTTCCTTATCCCTATTCTCATAATATTGAGCAGTAGCTAATATCTGGGCAGTTGAAGAATCAGGCCATGAACTCTCTGATTGTTTCAATTTATGCGATAATTCTGGAAGTAAATTAAAGACGAATTTATCTACAAATAATCGCTGTCCACCTTCAGTACTCATATCTTGACCACTATGGTCGATGAAAATCTCTTCGAAACGAGTAAAGAAATCGGAGACGCTGTCATGAATCTTTTGTTTGCACGCTGCTAACTTATCCCAGTTAACCGTATAGCAGGCATCATCGTTTTCATAAGATTTATTATTCTACCGGGCAACTCCGTAAACAGATCATCAGGTTTGGCACCACCTATTTGTCCTGCATCTGCGACTGTAATAGCAGCCCAATTGCCACCTAAAGCTTGATCATGGTCTTGTCTACGAATTTTAGCCCATAAAACTTGTGGGACTACTTTTCCCATAAGTAAATCAATATCTGCCAAATTCATAATACGTGCATTAACAGTCTGAGACAATTCTTTATAATACCCAGCAGGATTCTTATGAGGGTCCGGTAAGGACTGCTTAGGTGCCAACACTTCTGATCTTTTCCAGGGATCATGTACCCATATGCGCTGAAAATGAGCAAGGACAGGACATGAGCGTTTGGGTCTGCCTCTCTCCATATCGTGAGGAACTTCGCGCATAGGATATTGTGCCATTTTATGACGAACCCCAGGATCAGGCTCAAGAGAATTTTGAGAGAAAAAGGAAGATCGGAAAGTAACAAGCTTCTGAACAGCTGGTTCTACATCAGGACCCACAATAAGTCCCTTATCAAATTGATCCCGTACTTCGAATAAATCCTGAGGAGGTGAATCCAAATCCATATCTTCCCACCCTTTGATGAGAGTGTTTCACATAATATTAAAGACATACCTCTGGTAAGGCATGTTCCATTGCAGAAAGGTGTCTAAAATATCACGCACACTATACTGTAGACTACTCATAACCCAATTATGAGCAAGAGAATCTAACTTAGTCCGTTCTTCCAAATCTGAAATCTGGCAACGAGATTGTCTTCGAGATGAAGCAGGAGAAAAGAAAAGAGGTCCAAGAAAAGGTGACAGAAGACCAGAAACAGTTTCAACTAAACCTTGTCGAGCTGTAGGGGAATCTGACACTAGAACAGGAGTCAATGTATTCTGTAAAACAGGAGAAGAACCAGTAGCAAAATGAAGGTAAAGGTAAAGGAGACTGAAGCACAGAAGATTGGGGTACAGAAGTTGGTGGCAAAGGGGGCGGAGGTGGAATCACAGGAAGAGGCAATTGTGCAGGAACCAGAACAGCTGGATTAGCAACAGGTTGTAATGGAGGTGCATTAGCACCTAACAAATAAGGTGGAGGTAACGTCAATAGTTGGGACACGAAAGTATCTTCGTCAGAACCCTTACTCTTTGAGGCCGTAGGTAACACAGGGTAACATCTGTCTATTGCCATACGATGCTGTCTTTCCGAAACCTCAACCATCTGATCAGCTTCATCATTTTTAAACTGTTGGGAAGCCTGCAAAATCGTCATATTCTGTTCTTTCTTATCTTTCTTCGTTTACTTAATTTCTTTCTGTTTGGCTTCTTTACGCCAGAGGCGGAAAGAGTCAAACATTGCCAGCTGGGCTTTTCTCTTACATAAAATCACTTCCAAATGATCTAGTATATCAGGCTCAAAGGTGCTATTTTGTGGCCACCGTAAGTATATCGAATCCATGTTTCATTAAAAATAATAGGACCAAGACCATGTTTTGAATAGAGCTCGTAAGTGGGAGTTCCAACCGGAGGTATCGGACAAGAATCCTCTAGCCGGGAATCCCTAGAACAACCAAAACAACAACATTTCCTAAACTTACTAAATCCAGGCATTTTGTAACGAACTGGACTTCTTACAAACGTCAAGGGATTTTTAGACAATATAGTCACAGCACAAACGTACTTACCCCTCAGGTTCGGTTCGTGCACTAATCGAATAACAAAAAACAAAAACAAAAAGTGGGCGCTACCCACGAATACTTAACTAAATGTTTTCTCACGCCAACAGATGTCCGGCTAACGTCTCGCGATACTAATCATCACCAGGGGGCCAAGGCAGGGCGACAGTCAGGGCAGCAGTCGTCAGCAGCCGTCGGGAAGGAGTAGCCGTGCTTCAAAAGACCTTCGGTACACTTCGACATACAGGGGTCGCTCACGTGGTTCGGGAAATCCTCCGGACCCTGGACCCCACAGATTGTAAATAAAGCAATGGCTATACGGAGGTCATTTGCAGCGATATTGGGTTTTGCAAAGAGATTGGGGGGGAAACCTACTGAAGCCATACTCACCCTGTATAGAGCCAAAACCCTGGCCCTGGCTAGATACAGGGCTGGAATTTGGGGATTTAGGGACTTAGTCCCGATACAGAAAGAAGAGAATAGGTCCATGCACTCTTTATTGGGTTTACCACAGTCTACACCCACTTTCTCTGTCCTATCGGAATTAGGGCAAGGATATATTGAGGATACCCTTAACCTGGCCCCATTACTTCTTTGGGTGAAACTGTGGCTGAACCCCAGCTTGACTCTAAATCGTCAAATCATTAGTGACTGTATGGGGAGAGACAGAGTTAAAGACATAAAATGGCTGAACTATATCAAATCTGTTGCTACTCAATTGGGTCACGCTGACCTGTATAGTAATCCGGAAAGGCTGTGTAAAGAGGATGTCACATGGATTAAAGCTCAATTTTTAAAAATTAGAAATCTGCAACGTGAAGCCCAGGAAATTGAGAAAAATACTGTAAGGGCTCACTATACTGTACTATCAACCATGTCCATTCACCCTTATTTGATGATAGTGAACAGGCCATATCACCGGTGGCTTCTCACGAAATTCCGTTTCAATCAGATGCACCTCCTTTTGGGCGAATATCCGAAGTGGAATAAGCCAAGGGATCATGTTCCAGCAAATGTGATGCATTTACTGAGGATGTATGACGTTACAACGCATACCATTACAACTACCTACCATTACAACGCGACCATTACAACGCATACCATTACAACGCATAGCGCTTAGAGGTGCTGGATAGTGGTAAGTATAATTTACGATTCCAACTCCAGTCCCCGTGGACACTAGGGAAGGTGTTGGATAGTAAATTAAACTTATTCCCTATCCTAGAGCGCCCCCCAGCGCAATGCGTTTTAATGGTATACGTTGTAAAAGTTGCGTTGTAATGGTAGGTAGTTGTAAAAGTTGCGTTGTAACAGGTGTATACCATTTACTGACCAAGACCTGACTCATTTTGTATTTTTTTGTCCCTTTTTTGCGGAGCGGAGAGAAAAATATATACTACCACTTTTGAGGAACAGGGGATTTATGCAAGTGAAACCCGCCCTGTTGTTTTTACAACTTTTGGAGACCCCTATTGTAATGTTTGGGGTTGCAAGCTTTTTAGTCGCAGCGATGAGAGCGAAACGGCTTAGATTATTGAATACCTCAACCACTGAATGTATTATATAAATAACAAGGTTTAGCTCAACCTATTTCCTTATGAGTCGTACATTTTGTTCCCTGTAGAATCAAAGTAATCTGAAAATGGCAATGAAATTATCTATAGAATCAAAAGTGATGGGTTAATTAAGGTACATGATCAATCGTTTACAAGAAAAAAGTAATAATAATTGAACCTGACCTTTCCGTGCACAAATGTTCTTAACTTTTTATCGTTTTTAATGTTCTTACAAATGCTTGAAATGTATTGAACAGTGTTGTCTTATAAATGAATGAAATGTATGTATGTATGTCTTTTCTATTTTAAATGTGTATGTGTTTGTAGTATACTTTTATGATTTTAATTAATCAAATAAAGTATTTTTGACTCTGACTCTGACTCTACTACCACTGAAGTCGCCCACACGTTGGGCCGCCAATTGGAGAACCTGACCATATGGGCCAGGCGGTGCAGGGCACGCCTAAGATCTCCGGGTTCACCTGCCTTGGCAGACAGAGACACGAGACACTCTGTTAGGCGTAGAAAATCAGATTTATTAGCTGCAGCTAAGCACAGTTGTTCTGTAAGTACACCAATGGTAGGTTCTCAGGAGACTGCCACTTAATTCCATGCCGCACAATCTATTATAGTACACAAGTTTACAATGACAACTCCCAAAACATACAAAACAGACAAATAGGAAAGCGCTGCCCAAGAGGAACATGCACCGTTGACAACGATTAAACACCTAACCGCACTAATAAGGAAAATGAAAGCGGAAGGAGCAGCTGGCCCAAATGGAATGCCGAACGCCCTATTCAAATATGACACGACTTCTGGGCAAAATACCTGACTCCACTATTTAATTATATTCACAAAGAAAAAAAGATCCCACCGTTCTGGCAAGGAAACATCTTCCATCCAATTCATAAAAGTGGATGTAGAATGGAACCCGGGAATTACAGACTAATAGCTTTAATTGACGTGGAGGCAAAGCTTTTCTCATCCTGTATATTGTCCCTACTTCAACTTTGGATAAAAGACAATAATATAATACCTAAATTCCAAACCGGTTTCAGGGAAGGTATGGGCTGCTTAACCAACCTGTCAGCACTGTCGCTATTAATCGAAGGAGCAGGGAAAAGAAAGACTGGACTAATAGCCTGCTACATAGGGTATACACCTGTTACAACGCATCTTTTACAACTACCTACTATTACAACGCATCTTTTACAACGCATACCATTACAACGCATTGCGCTGGGGGGCGCTCTAGGATAGGGAATAGGTATAATTTACTATCCAACACCTTCCCTAGTGTCCACGGGGACTGGAGTTAGAATAGTAAATTATACTTACCACTATCCAGCACCTTAAAGCACTATGCGTTGTAATGGTATGCGTTGTAATGGTCGCGTTGTAATAGTAGGTAGTTGTAACGGTATGCGTTGTAACATGGTACATCCGCTACATAGACCTGAAAGCCGCCTTCGACCGAGTCCCCAGAAAACTCCTATGGAAAAAACTGGATCTTTGGAGTCTACCGCCAGCATTAATGGAAACATTAATGGCACTATATAGCGGAACATGGGCAAAAATAAAACTGGGAGACGGAAGAAGAATATCTGCAAAATTAAAAATAACTAATGGCCTCAAACAGGGCTGCGTGCTCTCCCCAAGCCTTTTTAACATATACCTGGCCGACCTAAAAAACCATCTACAGAATGTAAACGGACATCCGCCAAAATTAGCCAATGAAAGTATTCAGTTTCTCCAATATGCCGACAACATAGTAGTCTTAAGTCAAACGCCAATAGGCCTACAAAGAATAATATCAGAATTAACAGATTATTTTGAGAGAGAAGGCCTAGAATTAAACATCAAAAAAACAAAAGTGGTGAGACTAGCGGGCAATTGTAGAAGATCTTTTAAATGGTACACAAAAGGCAGACAAATCGAGGAAACAACTGCTTACAAATATCTGGGAGTTACAATAAGCAAAAACATGTCACTTTCAGACCAAAAAAGAATCATCACCGCTAAAGCACAATCATTGAGCTTCACGTATAAAGTCCTCCAAGACAAACTGCAATGTCCATCATACGATCACCTGTTAAAGGTAATGGCAGCCCAAGTCTTACCATCACTCTCATACGGACTGGAAATATGGCATGGAAAAGAAGCAGCCATTTTAAACACTCTCCAGACAAAAATATACAAATATGTGTTCCATCTATACAAAGGATCAGCCCCGGCCCAAATTAGACTGGAATTTGGTTTACAAAATCAAATATACCAACGGAAAGCTGCTCTAGTAAAATGGTGCTGGAAACTAAGATCGGCGGAAATGGGCTCTTTAAACAACTTATGTTGGCAAGAAATTAAAAAACAATATGACCGACATGAGGCCAACTCATGGGGCAATGATCTACGAGCATCACTAGAAACCCTCAAAATAGAGGAGATCTGGAAGAAACCACTGGAAGAATCATCTTTCAAAAAGATTTGCAAACTAAATGCAAAAGCTTTATCTTTTATAGAAGATAAAAAGATTTTGGCCAAGCGGCGCCATGCTTGGACCGTTTTAAATTCGTACAAACAATTAAAACCTCAAACCTACCTCATAGCGCACTTCCGACTATCTTTAAAAACAAAATTCATGGCCCTCAGAATGGGAGACCACTGCTCCAAAGACTTGATTCCATCATGGAAAGTCACGCATCAGGGACGAAGTTGTAGGTTATGTGACTACCACAGTGAGACCTTGTGTCACCTTCTGTGCACATGTGAATCTTCCATAGAAAAAAGGAAGAATTTACTGAAACCTATTTTTAAGATGAAACAGATCCGTACCTGCAGGCAAGCTGTGACCAGCTGGATGGGAGCAGGTTCAAACATTCTAATATGCCGCGGGGTAAAATTTATGAACTCTGTAGAGAATTTGCTCCCAAAAAAATAGAAACAGACCACAGATAAGGCAGGAGAGGAAGTATTTAATTAATGAATGCAAAAACATATTTTAACTACATGAACTTTTAATCTGCCGTTATTTTAATAGAATTTTGTACATGTATGCTTTATGGTTGTGATAAACCAAATAAAGTAAATTATGACTGACTGACTGACAAATAGGAATTGTTGGAAAACAAGCTATTGTATGTCTAAAACACACCCTTCTTTCAGACCCTGTGTGCTCTCCTCCCCTCAAGTTAATCAACACTAGTGCCCGTAATTCAATTTGCAGGTGGTAGAACATGTTTGAATGCTTCAAAAGATAGTTTATGTAACAAGAGAACACACGAAGAGAATAGCGAAGGTCAGTTAAACAAGATAAAGTCAAGAAGAATGGTGGGACCCAAACAGTGGAGTAAGACATGGATTAATCAGTCTAGACATGAATTTACAGACTCGGCAAACCCTGACATCAGTTTCGTAAACATGGACAAGAGTTACTTTTTAATGAGAGAGACACGTAGCAGCTGAAAAGGCAAAAACATCGCGTTCACCACGTCCGCCGTGCTGCCTGAGTGAGGCAACACAAAATGGCGGTTAAACACAAAATGGCGGCTAGATACGAAGCGGAGTCGAAAACCACGTAACCTCCTGACTTGTCGCTTAGTCATCCTGAAAATGATAATTCTCCCGAAAGCTCTTTCTTTTTTCATCAACCTATCACGTTGCTTTCTACTTCACTTCTTCCAACAGCTTGGATGGACAGCTGTGTTTTTTATGGGGGATCATGACACTTTCTTTTGAGCAAGGCGACTTGGGTACCCCAGATATGAACTTGTATTACTTTAGTGCTCAGGCCCACTTTGACTCTTTCCTGCTCAGTTCCTTGCCCACACAGCTCCCACAGTACCCTGCCCCCTCCAGATGGTGAGGTTTATAGCCCCTAAGTGCCAGTTGCAGATTGATACAATATGGGCAGGGAATGAGCTCAGGTATAGGGCCCACATTGAGCATCTTTTAGCTCTGTCGATACAGCTCATTGGCCACCCTCCTTTCCCCATCACTCATGACACTAGCACATGTTCTAGACCACGGGTACTCCTAGTACAGCCCGCGGGCCGGGGGCGGCCCGGCAAGCCTTCCCTGGCGGCCCGCGGACTGTTCAGACATGTACCCGTGTTTGTTTGTTTTTTAAAGAATCTCAGCAAACACCCCTGCGGCAGCGCGATGCAGAGACTCTGTGAGGTCCGGGTGATTTCCGTCAGAGTGGGGCTGCAGGGGCCTAAGAGGTGAACAAAGCCTCATTAGCATGCAAATGGTCTTTTAAAGACCTGTGAAGTGCTCAGGTGCGGCTGACTGGCTGAGTGTGTGTGTGCCCAGAAACTGTCTCAGCCCGGGCACACACAGGCAGGGTGAGATGAAGAGGGAGAGGGAGAGAGGAAGGAGACAGAGACAGACAGACAGAGGGAGAGCCAGGCAGACAGAGGGAGAGCGAGGGAGGGAGACAGAGGCAGACAGAGGGAGAGGGAGGGAGACAGGCAGACAGAGGGAGAGCAAGGGAGACAGAGGGAGAGCGAGGGAGACAGGCAGCCAGAGGGAGAGCGAGGGAGAGAGACAGGCAGACAGAGGGAAAGCGAGGGAGGCAGCGCGAGGGAGAGGGGGGGGACTGAGGCAGACAGGGAGAGCGAGGGAGGGAGACAGGCAGACAGAGGGAGAGCAAGGGAAGGAGACAGTCAGACAGAGGGAGAGCGAGGGAGGCAGAGCGAGGGAGAGCGAGGGAGGCAGAGCGAGAGCGAGGGAGACAGAGGGAGAGCGAGGGAGACAGAGCGAGAGCGAGGGAGACAGAGGGCGAGTGAGGGAGACAGAGGGAGAGCGAGGGTGAGCAAGGGAGAGCGAGGGAGGGAGACGGGCAGAGGGAGAGCGAGGGAGGGAGATGGGCAGACAGAGTGAGGGAGACAGAGGCAGACAGAGGGAGAGCGAGGGAAGGAGACAGAGGCAGATGGAGGGAGTGCGAGGGAGACAGAGCGAGGGAGACAGAGGGAGAGCGAGGGAGACAGGAAGAGCAAGGGAGACAGAGGGAGAGCAAGGGAGGGAGACGGGCAGAAAGAGGGGGAGCTGAGGGAGGGAGACGGGCAGACAGAGGGAGAGCAAGGGAGGCAGAGCGAGGGAAGCAGAGCGAGAGCGAGGGAGACAGAGGGGAGAGCGAGGGAGACAGAGGGAGAGCGAGGGAGACAGAGGGGAGAGCGAGGGAGACAGAGGGAGAGCGATGGGAGACAGAGGGAGAGCGAGGGAGACAGAGGGAGAGCGAGGGAGACAGAGGGAGAGTGAGGGAGAGTAAGGGAGACAGAGGGAGAGCGAGGGAGACAGAGGGAGAGCGAGAGAGACAGAGGAAGAGCGAGGGGAGACAGAGGGAGAGCGAGGGAGACAGCGGGAGAGTGAGGGAGATAGAGGGAGAATGAGGGAGACCGAGGGTGAGCAAGGGAGAGCGAGGGAGGGAGACGGGCAGACAGAGGGAGAGCGAGGGAGGGAGATGGGCAGACAGAGTGAGGGAGACAGAGGCAGACAGAGGGAGAGCGAAGGAAGGAGACAGAGGCAGACGGAGGGAGTGCGAGGGAGACAGAGCAAGGGAGACAGAGGGAGACAGGAAGAGCAAGGGAGACAGAGGGAGAGCAAGGGAGGGAGACTGGCAGAAAGAGGGGGAGCGAGGGAGGGAGACGGGCAGACAGAGGGAGAGCGAGGGAGGGAGACAGGCAGACAGAGGGAGAGCGAGGGAGGAAGACAGGCAGACAGGCAGACAGAGGGAGTGCGAGGGAGACAGAGGGAGCGCGAGGGAGACAGATGGAGAGCAAGGGAGACAGAGGGAGAGCGAGGGAGAGCGAGGGAGAGAGACAGCCGGACTGAGGGAGAGCGAGGGAGGGAGACAGGCAGACAGAGGGTGAGTGAGGGAGGGAGACAGGCAGACAGAGGGAGGAAGACAGAGGCAGACAGAGGGAGAGCGAGGGAGGGAGACAGAGGCAGACGGAGGGAGTGCGAGGGAGACAGAGCGAGGGAGACAGAGGGAGAGCGTGGGAGACAGGGAGAGCGAGCGAGACAGAGGGAGAGCAAGGGAGGGAGACGGGCAGAAAGAGGGAGAGCGAGGGAGGGAGACAGGCAGACAGAGGGAGAGCAAGGGAGGGAGACAGGCAGACAGAGGGAGAGCAAGGGAGGGAGACCGAGGCAGACGGAGGGAGAGTAAGGAAGACAGAGCAAGGGAGGCAGAGGCAGACGGAGGGAGAGCAAGGGAGGCAGAGCGAGGGAGACAGAGGCAGACAGAAGGAGAGCGAGGGAGGGAGAGGGAGGGAGACAGCTGAGAGAGGGAGAGTGAGGGAGGGAGACAGGCAGACAGAGGGAGAGCGAGGGAAAGACAGAGCGAGGGAGGGAGACAGAGTGAGTGAGTGAGGGAGACCTCAGAGCGAGGGAGTGAGGGAGACCTCAGAGTGAGTGAGTGAGGGAGACCTCAGAGTGAGTGAGGGAGACCTCAGAGTGATTGAGGGAGACCTCAGAGGGAGTAAGGGAGACCTCAGAGTGAGGGAGGGGGAAGGAGACAGAGGGAGACAGAGGGAAGGAGGGAGAGCAAGGGAGAGAGAGGGAGACAGAAGAGCAAGGGAGACAGAGGGAGAGCAAGGGAGGGAGACAGGCAGAAAGAGGGGGACCGAGGGAGGGAGACGGGCAGACAGAGGGAGAGCAAGGGAGGGAGACAGGCAGACAGAGGGAGAGCAAGGGAGGGAGACAGGCAGACAGAGGGAGAGCAAGGGAGACAGAGGGAGAGCAAAGGAGACAGAGGGAGAGCGAGGGAGAGAGACGGGAGGACTGAGGGAGAGTGAGGGAGGGAGATGGGCAGACAGAGGGAGAGTGAGGGAGGGAGACGGGCAGACAGAGGGAGGAAGACAGAGGAAGACAGAGGGAGAGCGAGGGAGGGAGACAGAGGCAGACGGAGGGAGTGCGAGGGAGACAGAGCGAGGGAGACAGAGGGAGAGCGAGGGAGAGCAAGGGAGACAGGGAGAGTGAGGGAGACAGAGGGAGAGCAAGGGAGGGAGATGGGCAGAAAGAGGGAGAACGTGAGAGGGAGACAGGCATACAGAGGGAGAGCGAGGGAGGGAGACAGGCAGACAGAGGGAGAGCGAGGGAGGGAGACCGAGGCAGACGGAGGGAGAGCAAGGGAGACAGAGTGAGCGAGACAGAGGCAGACAGAGGGAGAGCAAGAGAGACAGAGCGAGGGAGACAGAGGCAGACAGAGGGAGAGCGAGGGAGGGAGACAGCAGACAGAGGGAGAGTGAGGGAGGGAGACAGGCAGACAGAGGGAGAGCGAGGGAAAGACAGAGTGAGTGAGGGAGACCTCAGAGTGAGTGAGGGAGACCTCAGAGTGAGTGAGGGAGACCTCAGAGTTAGGGAGGGGGAAGGAGGGAGAGGGAAGGAGACGGAAGGCGGGAGAGGGAAGGAGAGAGAGGGAGACAGAGGGAAGGAGGGAGAAGGAAGGATAGAGAAATAGAGGAAGGTAGAGGGAAACAGAGAGAGAGGGAAACAGAGAGAGAGAGGGAGACAGAGAGAGAGTGAGACAGTCAGAGTGAGTGAGACAGAGGGAGAGAGGGAGTGAGACAGTCAGAGTGAGTGAGACGGAGGTAGGGAGGGAGTGAAAGGGAGTGAGACAGTCAGAGTGAGTGAGAGAGGGAGACAGAGAGAGAGAGAGAGAGAGAGAGAGAGAGAGCGACAGAGAAAGAACGAGAGAGAGAGAGAGAGAAATGTGTGTATGTCGGGTCTGGTGGCTTAGTGGACGCAGGCGTCTGCTGCAGGGACCTGTGATCAACCTTTTTTTTTCTTCTCTAGCTCTGCTCCCGCCCCCACTGGTGCGGCCCTCGGACATAAACCACACTGTAAATTTATCTATGAGCATGATTTACCCTGATGGCACCTTCATCTCACCACAGCACGCCCTACAAGGTGATGATATTAACTTGCTTGACACTGTTACGTATTGTCAACTATGCACTTAGCGGTAAACAGACAAAATATCGGCTACAAAATATCGAATGGACATAATATCGAGTACAAAATATAGGCTGGACAGAATATCGAATGGACAGAATATAGACATCAAAAATATCGTTTTGAAGGTAAGTAATGTAATATCGAATTTTAAAATATAGATAGTCAAAATATCGAAGTGCATAATATAGATTAAGAAAATATCGAACTTTTAATAACATCGAATTTTTTATAGTGTATTTTATGTGTTAAAAGTGTTTATTTATGTTATATTGTAATTTAATTAATGAATTTAATGTTATTTAAATTTTGCATAATTTAATTCTGTTTTTGGGTTGTGGGTTTACAGGGGAATAGGGTGGGAAGTAATTTAATGATAATTAGTTAAATATGTAAATTTATTTGTTGGTATTTGTTTATTATTAATTGTTAATTAATTTTTATTTTGTAATTAATTACATTTTAATTGCCAATTAATTTTATTTAATCGATTAATTGATAATTATGTTAATTTAATTTCTGTAGCAGGTTGTGGGTTTATAGGGGAGTAGGGTGGGAAGTAATTTAATTATAATTGCTTAAATATGTTAATTTATGTAATGTAATTTAATTTTAATTAATTAAATATGTAATTTTATTTATTGGTATTTGTTCATAATTAATTGTTAAAATATTTTCATTTGGTAATTAATTACATTTTCATTGGCAAATAATTGATTAAATGATAATTAGGTTAATTTAAGTAATTTAACTTCTGTAGCGGGTTGTGGGTTCATAGGGGAATAGGGTGGGAAGTAATTTAATTATAACTAATTACATATGTTTATTTTTTTGTGTATTTATTAGATTTAAATTGTTAAGTAACTGTTTAATTACTAATTAAGTAATTGTTAATTCGCAATTAATTAATATTAATAGATAACTAATTTTAATGATTAAATAAATTAGTATTTGTAATTCATTAATTATTATATTATATTAAAGTGGTAATTACTCTCAATAATTTTTTTATAGATATTAATATATATATATATATTTAAATAATATATGAAGTATCTACTTTCCCTACTGTTGTACTCACTGGAGTGGGAATAGTAATTTTTACCCCTACGCTATCCAACGCTTTCCCTACTGTTGCACTCTTTGGAGTGGGAATAGTAATTTTTACCCCTACGCTATGCAACTCTTTCCCTACTGTTGCACTCTTTGGAGTTGGAATAGTAACTTATTACCCCTATGCTATCCAACGCTTTCCAAACTGTTGCACTGTCTGGGGTGGGAATAGTACGTTTTACCCCTACGCTATCCGACGCTTTCCTTACTGTTGCACTCTCTGGAGTGGGAATAGTAATGTTTACCCCTACGCTACCCAACGCTTTCCCTACTGTTGCATTCTCTGGAGTGGGAATAGTATTTTTTACCCCTACGCTATCCAACACTTTCCCTACTGTTGCACTCTCTGGAGTGGGAATAGTAAGTTTTACCCCTAATCTATCCAACGCTTTCCCTACTGTTGCACTCTCTGGAGTGGGAATAGTAATTTTTACCCCTACGCTATCCAACGCTTTCCCTATTGTTGCACTCTCTGGAGTGGGAATAGTAATTTTTACCTCTACGCTATCCAACGCCTTATCTACTGTTGCACTCTCTGGAGTGTGATTAGTAATTTTATACTTCCGCTATCCTACGGTAATAATATTGGATATTTTTTAATTATATTATGTTACTATGTATATATATATTTTAACAAATAGGATTGTAAAAAAAATTTTATAACTTTAATTAATTATTTAATTATTATAAGGTAATTTAGGTATTTTTAAGTATATTTTAGCACATAATTTTTAATATTAATTTAATTTAACATTGTTTTTAATAAAGTCAATATTTTTACAAACTATATTTTTGTAAACGATATTTTTTACTCGATATTTTTGTACTTACCTGTTTGTAGATACAAAGTCGATATTCTGTCTGTCGATATTTTGTCGCCGATATTTTTGGTAGTCGATATTATGTCCCTCGATATTATGTCAGTGATCCGCACTTAGCACCAATAAATAAAAAGTAAATGCGCATCTCAAGGCGTTTGGGGGCCTTTGTGGAAATTAAGTGAGCTATTGCGAAGAGTCACATGGTGCTGAGCTGTGCTGCCGTCGGAATTTAACCATGAACCCTGTCCTCTGAAGTCAGCTGCCTTGGCTGCTGCACCACACCTCTCCACGTGCAGCGCACTTCTCCATGAGTTCCATGCCTCATTCTGAGATGCACCACCTACATTTCAAGTGCTTGAGGCATCCCTGATTACCCCATCACCCTGCAAGCTCATAACTCAACATTATGCTGTGATGCACTCTGATGAGCAAACAAAACAGGTGATGGACAGAATGTGGATCAATGTCACACATTCACCCCAGTCCGAAGATCTGGGCCCAAATCCATCGTTTTTTTGCACTCCACAACACCCTGGGTTAGACAATTGGCGATATGCAAATCAGCTCTGACCCTGTGCCCCATGGGAACAGTCCAGTCCGAACTACAAAAGCCATATCCTTCCCAGAACGGAATCAAGCATCCGAGGGCCGGACCGGTTTCGAGGTAACACCTCTCATCATCCCGGCTAGCTTGACTCCAGTGGTGTGGAGTGCCTGGGACCCACGTCTGAGCATCCCCAGCGCACTTAGGGCGGAATTTGCAAACAAAACAAGTGATGGACAGAATGTGGATCAATGTCACACATTCACCCCAGTCCGAAGATCTGGGCCCAAATCCATCTTTTTTTGCACTCCACACCACCCTGGGTTAGACAATGGCGATATGCAAATCAGCTCTGACCCTGTGCCCCATGGGAACAGTCCAGTCCGAACTACAAAAGCGATGTCCTTCCCAGAACGGAATCAAGCATCCGAGGACCGGACCGGTTTCGAGGTAACACCTCTCATCAGCCCGGCTAGCTTGACTCCAGTGGTGTGGAGTGCCTGGGACCCACGTCTGAGCATCCCCAGCGCACTTAGGATGGAATTTGCAAACAAAACAGGTGATGGACAGAATGTGGATCAATGTCACACATTCACCCCAGTCCGAAGATCTGGGCCCAAATCCATCGTTTTTTTGCACTCCACACCACCCTGGGTTAGACAATGGCGATATGCAAATCAGCTCTGACCCTGTGCCCCATGGGAACAGTCCAGTCCGAACTACAAAAGCCATGTCCTTCCCAGAACGGAATCAAGCATCCGAGGACCGGACCGGTTTCGAGGTAAAACCTCTCATCAGCCCGGCTAGCTTGACTCCAGTGGTGTGGAGTGCCTGGGACCCACGTCTGAGCATCCCCAGCGCACTTAGGGCGGAATTTGCAAACAAAACAGCTGATGGACAGAATGTGGATCAATGTCACACATTCACCCCAGTCCGAAGATCTGGGCCCAAATCCATCGTTTTTTTGCACTCCACACCACCCTGGGTTAGACAATGGCGATATGCAAATCAGCTCTGACCCTGTGCCCCATGGGAACAGTCCAGTCCGAACTACAAAAGCCATATCCTTCCCAGAACGGAATCAAGCATCCGAGAACCGGACCGGTTTCGAGGTAACACCTCTCATCAGCCCGGCTAGCTTGACTCCAGTGGTGTGGAGTGCCTGGGACCCACGTCTGAGCATCCCCAGCGCACTTAGGGCGGAATTTGCAAATAAAACAGGTGATGGACAGAATGTGGATCAATGTCACATATTCACCCCAGTCCGAAGATCTGGGCCCAAATCCATCGTTTTTTTGCACTCCACACCACCCTGGGTTAGACAATGGCGATATGCAAATAAGCTCTGACCCTGTGCCCCATGGGAACAGTCCAGTCCGAACTACAAAAGCCATGTCCTTCCCAGAACGGAATCAAGCATCCGAGGACCGGACCGGTTTCGAGGTAACACCTCTCATCAGCCCGGCTAGCTTGACTCCAGTGGTGTGGAGTGCCTGGGACCCACGTCTGAACATACCCAGGGCACTTAGGGCGGAATTTGGAAACAAAACAGGTGATGGACAGAATGTGGATCAATGTCACACATTCACCCCAGTCCGAAGATCTGGGCCCAAATCCATCATTTTTTTGCACTCCACACCACCCTGGGTTAGACAATGGCGATATGCAAATCAGCTCTGACCCTGTGCCCCATGGGAACAGTCCAGTCCGAACTACAAAAGCCATGTCCTTCCCAGAACGGAATCAAGCATCCGAGGACCGGACCGGTTTCGAGGTAACACCTCTCATCAGCCCGGCTAGCTTGACTCCAGTGGTGTGGAGTGCCTGGGACCCACATCTGAGCATCCCCAGCGCACTTAGGGCGGAAAGAGCCTCCACACCACTGGAGTCAAGCTAGCCGGGCTGATGAGAGGTGTTACCTCGAAACCGGTCCGGTCCTCGGATGCTTGATTCCGGTCTGGGAAAGATATGGCTGTTGTAGTTCGGACTGGACTGTTCACATGGGGCACAGGGTCAGAGCTGATTTGCATGAAGCCATTATCTGACCCAGGATGGTGTGGAGTGCAAAAAAACGATGTATTTAGGCCCAGATCCTTGTACTGGGGTGAATATAAGACATTGATGTACATTCTGTCCATCAAATTGTTTTTTGTAATTTTCTCCCTGAGTGTACTGGGGTAGCTCAGAAGTGGGTCCCAGAGCCTCCACACCACTGGAGTCAAGCTAGCCGGGCTGATGAGAGGTGTTACCTCGAAACCGGTCCGGTCCTCGGATGCTTGATTCTGGTCTGGGAAAGATATGGCTGTTGTAGTTCGGACTGGACTGTTCCCATGGGGCGCAGGGTCAGAGCTGATTTGCATAAAGCCATTATCTGACCCAGGGTGGTGTGGAGTGCAAAAAACGATGGATATAGGCCCAGATCCTTGTACTGGGGTGAATGTAAGACATTGATCTACATTCTGTCCATCAAATTGTTTTTTGTAATTTTCTTCCTGAGTGTACTGGGGTATCTCAGACGTTGGTCCCAGAGCCTCCACACCACTGGAGAGAAGCTAGCCGGGCTGATGAGAGGTGTTACCTCGAAACCGGTCCGGTCCTCGGATGCTTGATTCCGGTCTGGGAAAGATATGGCTGTTGTAGTTCGGACTGGACTGTTCCCATGGGGCACAGGGTCAGAGCTGATTTGCATAAAGCCATTATCTGACCCAGGGTGGTGTGGAGTGCAAAAAACGATGGATTTAGGCCCAGATCCTTGTGCTGGGGTGAATGTAAGAAATTGATCTACATTCTGTCCATCAAATTGTTTTTTGTAATTTTCTCCCTGAGTGTACTGGGGTAGCTCAGACGTGGGTCCCAGAGCCTCCACACCACTGGAGTCAAGCTAGCCGGGTTGATGAGAGGTGTTACCTCGAAACCGGTCCGGTCCTCGGATGCTTGATTACGATTTGGGAAAGATATGGCTCTTGTAGTTCGGACTGGACTGTTCCCATGGGGCACAGGGTCAGAGCTGATTTGCATAAAGCCATTATCTGACCCAGGGTGGTGTGGAGTGCAAAAAACGACGGATTTAGGCCCAGATCCTTGTACTGGGGTGAATGTAAGACATTGATCTACATTCTGTCCATCAAATTGTTTTTTGTAATTTTCTCCCTGAGTGTACTGGGGTAGCTCAGATGTGGGTCCCAGAGCCTCCACACCACTGGAGTCAAGCTAGCCGGGCTGATGAGAGGTGTTACCTCGAAACTGGTCCGGTCCTCGGATGCTTGATTCTGGTCTGGGAAAGATATGGCTGTTGTAGTTCGGACTGGACTGTTCCTATGGGGCACAGGGTCAGAGCTGATTTGCATAAAGCCATTATCTGACCCAGGGTGGTGTGGAGTGCAAAAAACGACGGATTTAGGCCCAGATCCTTGTACTGGGGTGAATGTAAGACATTGATCTACATTCTGTCCATCAAATTGTTTTTTGTAATTTTCTCACTGAGTGTACTGGGGTAGCTCAGACGTGGGTCCCAGAGCCTCCACACCACTGGAGTCAAGCTAGCCGGGCTGATGAGAGGTGTTACCTCGAAACCGGTCTGGTTCTCGGATGCTTGATTCCGGTCTGGGAAAGATATGGCTGTTGTAGTTCGGACTGGACTGTTCCCATGGGGCACAGGGTCAGAGCTGATTTGCATAAAGCCATTATCTGACCCAGGGTGGTGTGGAGTGCAAAAAACGATGGATTTAGGCCCAGATCCTTGTACTGGGGTGAATATTAGACATTGATCTACATTCTGTCGATCAAATTGTTTTTTGTAATTTTCTCCCTGAGTGTACTGGGGTACCTCAGACGTGGGTCCCAGAGCCTCCACATCACTGGAGTCAAGCTAGCCGGGCTGATGAGAGGTGTTACCTCGAAACCGGTCCGGTCCTCGGATGCTTGATTCCGGTCTGGGAAAGATATGGCTGTTGTAGTTCGGACTGGACTGTTCCCATGGGGCACAGGGTCAGAGCTGATTTGCATAAAGCCATTATCTGACCGAGGGTGGTGTGGAGTGCAAAAAACGATGGATTTAGGCCCAGGTACTTGTACTGGGGTGAATGTAAGACATTGATCTACATTCTGTCCATCAAATTGTTTTTTGTAATTTTCTCCCTGAGTGTACTGGGGTAGCTCAGACGTGGGTCCCAGAGCCTCCACACCACTGGAGTCAAGCTAGCCGGGCTGATGAGAGGTGTTACCTCGAAACCGGTCCGGTCCTCGGATGCTTGATTCCGGTCTGGGAAAGATATGACTGTTGTAGTTCGGACTGGACTGTTCCCATGGGGCACAGGGTCAGAGCTGATTTGCATAAAGCCATTATCTGACCCAGGTTGGTGTGGAGTGCAAAAAACGATGGATTTAGGCCCAGATCCTTGTACTGGGGTGAATGTAAGACATTGATCTACATTCTGTCCATCAAATTGTTTTTTGTAATTTTCTCACTGAGTGTACTGGGGTAGCTCAGACGTGGGTCCCAGAGCCTCCACACCACTGGAGTCAAGCTAGCCGGGCTGATGAGAGGTGTTACCTCGAAACCGGCCTGGTCCTCGGATGCTTGATTCCGGTCTGGGAAAGATATGGCTGTTGTAGTTCAGACTGGACTGTTCCCAATGGGCACAGGGTCAGAGCTGATTTGCATAAAGCCATTATCTGACCCAGGGTGGTGTGGAGTGCAAAAAACGATGGATTTAGGCCTAGATCCTTGTACTGGGGTGAATGTAAGACATTGATCTACATTCTGCCCATCAAATTGTTTTTTGTAATTTTCTCCCTGAGTGTACTGGGGTAGCTCAGACGTGGGTCCCAGAGCCTCCACATCACTGGAGTCAAGCTAGCCGGGCTGATGAGAGGTGTTACCTCGAAACCGGTCCGGTCCTCGGATGCTTGATTCCGGTCTGGGAAAGATATGGCTGTTGTAGTTCGGACTGGACTGTTCCCATGGGGCACAGGGTCAGAGCTGATTTGCATGAAGCCATTATCTGACCCAGGGTGGTGTGGAGTGCAAAAAACGATGAATTTAGGCCCAGGTCCTTGTACTGGGGTGAATGTAAGACATTGATCTACATTCTGTCCATCAAATTGTTTTTTGTAATTTTCTCCCTGAGTGTACTGGGGTAGCTCAGACGTGGGTCCCAGAGCCTCCACATCACTGGAGTCAAGCTAGCCGGGCTGATGAGAGGTGTTACCTCGAAACCGGTCCGGTCCTCGGATGCTTGATTCCGGTCTGGGAAAGATATGGCTGTTGTAGTTCGGACTGGACTGTTCCCATGGGGCACAGGGTCAGAGCTGATTTGCATAAAGCCATTATCTGACCCAGGGTGGTGTGGAGTGCAAAAAACGATGGATTTAGGCCCAGATCCTTGTACTGGGGTGAATGTAAGACATTGATCTACATTCTGTCCATCAAATTGTTTTTTGTAATTTTCTCCCTGAGTGTACTGGGGTAGCTCAGACGTGGGTCCCAGAGCCTCCACACCACTGGAGTCAAGCTAGCCGGGTTGATGAGAGGTGTTACCTCGAAACCGGTCCGGTCCTCGGATGCTTGATTCCGATCTGGGAAAGATATGGCTCTTGTAGTTTGGACTGGACTGTTCCCATGGGGCA
Source organism: Lissotriton vulgaris (assembly GCF_964263255.1). NCBI lineage: Eukaryota > Metazoa > Chordata > Amphibia > Caudata > Salamandridae > Lissotriton > Lissotriton vulgaris. The sequence continues at coordinate 147,425,471 of NC_141695.1, read as the reverse complement.
CAGGGTCAGAGCTGATTTGCAAAAAGCCATTATCTGACCCAGGGTGGTGTGGAGTGCAAAAAACGACGGATTTAGGCCCATATCCTTGTACTGGGGTGAATGCAAGACATTGATCTACATTCTGTCCATCAAATTGTTTTTTGTAATTTTCTCCCTGAGTGTACTGGGGTAGCTCAGACGTGGGTCCCAGAGCCTCCACATCACTGGAGTCAAGCTAGCCGGGCTGATGAGAGGTGTTACCTCGAAACCGGTCCGGTCCTCGGATGCTTGATTCCGGTCTGGGAAAGATATGGCTGTTGTAGTTCGGACTGGACTGTTCCCATGGGGCACAGGGTCAGAGCTGATTTGCATAAAGCCATTATCTGACCCAGGGTGGTGTGGAGTTCAAAAAACGATGAATTTAGGCCCAGGTCCTTGTACTGGGGTGAATGTAAGACATTGATCTACATTCTGTCCATCAAATTGTTTTTTGTAATTTTCTCCCTGAGTGTACTGGGGTAGCTCAGACGTGGGTCCCAGAGCCTCCACATCACTGGAGTCAAGCTAGCCGGGCTGATGAGAGGTGTTACCTCGAAACCGGTCCGGTCCTCGGATGCTTGATTCCGGTCTGGGAAAGATATGGCTGTTGTAGTTCCGACTGGACTGTTCCCATGGGGCACAGGGTCAGAGCTGATTTGCATAAACCCATTATCTGACCCAGGGTGGTGTGGAGTGCAAAAAACGATGGATTTAGGCCCAGATCCTTGTACTGGGGTGAATGTAAGACATTGATCTACATTCTGTCCATCAAATTGTTTTTTGTAATTTTCTCCCTGAGTGTACTGGGGTAGCTCAGACGTGGGTCCCAGAGCCTCCACACCACTGGAGTCAAGCTAGCCGGGTTGATGAGAGGTGTTACCTCGAAACCGGTCCGGTCCTCGGATGCTTGATTCCGATCTGGGAAAGATATGGCTCTTGTAGTTCGGACTGGACTGTTCCCATGGGGCACAGGGTCAGAGCTGATTTGCATAAAGCCATTATCTGACCCAGGGTGGTGTGGAGTGCAAAAAACGACGGATTTAGGCCCAGATCCTTGTACTGGGGTGAATGTAAGACATTGATCTACATTCTGTCCATCAAATTGTTTTTTGTAATTTTCTCCCTGAGTGTACTGGGGTAGTTCAGACGTGGGTCCCAGAGCCTCCACATCACTGGAGTCAAGCTAGCCGGGCTGATGAGAGGTGTTACCTCGAAACCGGTCCGGTCCTCGGATGCTTGATTCCGGTCTGGGAAAGATATGGCTCTTGTAGTTCGGACTGGACTGTTCCCATGGGGCACAGGGTCAGAGCTGATTTGCATAAAGCCATTATCTGACCCAGGGTGGTGTGGAGTGCAAAAAACGATGAATTTAGGCCCAGGTCCTTGTACTGGGGTGAATGTAAGACATTGATCTACATTCTGTCCATCAAATTGTTTTTTGTAATTTTCTCCCTGAGTGTACTGGGGTAGCTCAGACGTGGGTCCCAGAGCCTCCACATCACTGGAGTCAAGCTAGCCGGGCTGATGAGAGGTGTTACCTCGAAACCGGTCCGGTCCTCGGATGCTTGATTCCGGTCTGGGAAAGATATGGCTGTTGTAGTTTGGACTGGACTGTTCCCATGGGGCACAGGGTCAGAGCTGATTTGCATAAAGCCATTATCTGACCCAGGGTTGTGTGGAGTGCAAAAAACGATGGATTTAGGCCCAGATCCTTGTACTGGGGTGAATGTAAGACATTGATCTACATTCTGTCCATCAAATTGTTTTTTGTAATTTTCTCCCTGAGTGTACTGGGGTAGCTCAGACGTGGGTCCCAGAGCCTCCACACCACTGGAGTCAAGCTAGCCGGGTTGATGAGAGGTGTTACCTCGAAACCGGTCCAGTCCTCGGATGCTTGATTCCGATCTGGGAAAGATATGGCTCTTGTAGTTCGGACTGGACTGTTCCCATGGGGCACAGGGTCAGAGCTGATTTGCATAAAGCCATTATCTGACCCAGGGTGGTGTGGAGTGCAAAAAACGACGGATTTAGGCCCAGATCCTTGTACTGGGGTGAATGTAAGACATTGATCTACATTCTGTCCATCAAATTGTTTTTTGTAATTTTCTCCCTGAGTGTACTGGGGTAGCTCAGACGTGGGTCCCAGAGCCTCCACATCACTGGAGTCAAGCTAGCCGGGCTGATGAGAGGTGTTACCTCGAAACCGGTCCGGTCCTCGGATGCTTGATTCCGGTCTGGGAAAGATATGGCTGTTGTAGTTCAGACTGGACTGTTCCCATGGGGCACAGGGTCAGAGCTGATTTGCATAAAGCCATTATCTGACCCAGGGTGGTGTGGAGTGCAAAAAACGATGGATTTAGGCCCAGATCCTTGCACTGGGGTGAATGTAAGACATTGATCTACATTCTGTCCATCAAATTGTTTTTTGTAATTTTCTCACTGAGTGTACTGGGGTAGCTCAGACATGGGTCCCAGAGCCTCCACACCACTGGAGTCAAGCTAGCCGGGCTGATGAGAGGTGTTACCTCGAAACCGGTCTGGTCCTCGGATGCTTGATTCCGGTCTGGGAAAGATATGGCTGTTGTAGTTCGGACTGGACTGTTCCCATGGGGCACAGGGTCAGAGCTGATTTGCATAAAGCCATTATCTGACCCAGTGTGGTGTGGAGTGCAAAAAATGATGGATTTAGGCCCAGATCCTTATACTGGGGTGAATGTAAGACATTGATCTACATTCTGTCCATCAAATTGTTTTTTGTAATTTTCTCCCTGAGTGTACTGGGGTAGCTCAGACGTGGGTCCCAGAGCCTCCACATCACTGGAGTCAAGTTAGCCGGGCTGATGAGAGGTGTTACCTCGAAACCGGTCCGGTCCTCGGATGCTTGATTCCGGTCTGGGAAAGATATGGCTGTTGTAGTTCGGACTGGACTGTTCCCATGGGGCACAGGGTCAGAGCTGATTTGCATAAAGCCATTATCTGACCCAGGGTGGTGTGGAGTGCAAAAAACCGATGGATTTAGGCCCAGATCCTTGTACTGGGGTGAATGTAAGACATTGATCTACATTCTGTCCGTCAAATAGTTTTTTGTAATTTTCTCCCTGAGTGTACTGGGGTAGCTCAGACGTGGGTCCCAGAGCCTCCACACCACTGGAGTCAAGCTAGCCGGGCTGATGAGAGGTGTTACCTCAAAACCGGTCCGGTCCTCGGATGCTTGATTCCGGTCTGGGAAAGATATGGCTGTTGTAGTTCGGACTGGACTATTCCCATGTGGCAAAGGGTCAGAGCTGATTTGCATAAAGCCATTATCTGACCCAGGTTGGTGTGGAGTGCAAAAAACGATGGATTTAGGCCCAGATCCTTGCACTGGGGTGAATGTAAGACATTGATCTACATTCTGTCCATCAAATTGTTTTTTGTAATTTTCTCCCTGAGTGTACTGGGGTAGCTCAGACGTGGGTCCCAGAGCCTCCACATCACTGGAGTCAAGCTAGCCGGGCTGATGAGAGGTGTTACCTCGAAACCGGTCCGGTCCTCGGATGCTTGATTCCGGTCTGGGAAAGATATGGCTGTTGTAGTTTGGACTGGACTGTTCCCATGGGGCACAGGGTCAGAGCTGATTTGCATAAAGCCATTATCTGACCCAGGGTTGTGTGGAGTGCAAAAAACGATGGATTTAGGCCCAGATCCTTGTACTGGGGTGAATGTAAGACATTGATCTACATTCTGTCCATCAAATTGTTTTTTGTAATTTTCTCCCTGAGTGTACTGGGGTAGCTCAGACGTGGGTCCCAGAGCCTCCACACCACTGGAGTCAAGCTAGCCGGGTTGATGAGAGGTGTTACCTCGAAACCGGTCCAGTCCTCGGATGCTTGATTCCGATCTGGGAAAGATATGGCTCTTGTAGTTCGGACTGGACTGTTCCCATGGGGCACAGGGTCAGAGCTGATTTGCATAAAGCCATTATCTGACCCAGGGTGGTGTGGAGTGCAAAAAACGACGGATTTAGGCCCAGATCCTTGTACTGGGGTGAATGTAAGACATTGATCTACATTCTGTCCATCAAATTGTTTTTTGTAATTTTCTCCCTGAGTGTACTGGGGTAGCTCAGACGTGGGTCCCAGAGCCTCCACATCACTGGAGTCAAGCTAGCCGGGCTGATGAGAGGTGTTACCTCGAAACCGGTCCGGTCCTCGGATGCTTGATTCCGGTCTGGGAAAGATATGGCTGTTGTAGTTCAGACTGGACTGTTCCCATGGGGCACAGGGTCAGAGCTGATTTGCATAAAGCCATTATCTGACCCAGGGTGGTGTGGAGTGCAAAAAACGATGGATTTAGGCCCAGATCCTTGCACTGGGGTGAATGTAAGACATTGATCTACATTCTGTCCATCAAATTGTTTTTTGTAATTTTCTCACTGAGTGTACTGGGGTAGCTCAGACATGGGTCCCAGAGCCTCCACACCACTGGAGTCAAGCTAGCCGGGCTGATGAGAGGTGTTACCTCGAAACCGGTCTGGTCCTCGGATGCTTGATTCCGGTCTGGGAAAGATATGGCTGTTGTAGTTCGGACTGGACTGTTCCCATGGGGCACAGGGTCAGAGCTGATTTGCATAAAGCCATTATCTGACCCAGTGTGGTGTGGAGTGCAAAAAATGATGGATTTAGGCCCAGATCCTTATACTGGGGTGAATGTAAGACATTGATCTACATTCTGTCCATCAAATTGTTTTTTGTAATTTTCTCCCTGAGTGTACTGGGGTAGCTCAGACGTGGGTCCCAGAGCCTCTACATCACTGGAGTCAAGTTAGCCGGGCTGATGAGAGGTGTTACCTCGAAACCGGTCCGGTCCTCGGATGCTTGATTCCGGTCTGGGAAAGATATGGCTGTTGTAGTTCGGACTGGACTGTTCCCATGGGGCACAGGGTCAGAGCTGATTTGCATAAAGCCATTATCTGACCCAGGGTGGTGTGGAGTGCAAAAAACCGATGGATTTAGGCCCAGATCCTTGTACTGGGGTGAATGTAAGACATTGATCTACATTCTGTCCGTCAAATAGTTTTTTGTAATTTTCTCCCTGAGTGTACTGGGGTAGCTCAGACGTGGGTCCCAGAGCCTCCACACCACTGGAGTCAAGCTAGCCGGGCTGATGAGAGGTGTTACCTCAAAACCGGTCCGGTCCTCGGATGCTTGATTCCGGTCTGGGAAAGATATGGCTGTTGTAGTTCGGACTGGACTATTCCCATGTGGCAAAGGGTCAGAGCTGATTTGCATAAAGCCATTATCTGACCCAGGTTGGTGTGGAGTGCAAAAAACGATGGATTTAGGCCCAGATCCTTGCACTGGGGTGAATGTAAGACATTGATCTACATTCTGTCCATCAAATTGTTTTTTGTAATTTTCTCACTGAGTGTACTGGGGTAGCTCAGACATGGGTCCCAGAGCCTCCACACCACTGGAGTCAAGCTAGCCGGGCTGATGAGAGGTGTTACCTCGAAACCGGTCTGGTCCTCGGATGCTTGATTCCGGTCTGGGAAAGATATGGCTGTTGTAGTTCGGACTGGACTGTTCCCATGGGGCACAGGGTCAGAGCTGATTTGCATAAAGCCATTATCTGACCCAGTGTGGTGTGGAGTGCAAAAAATGATGGATTTAGGCCCAGATCCTTATACTGGGGTGAATGTAAGACATTGATCTACATTCTGTCCATCAAATTGTTTTTTGTAATTTTCTCCCTGAGTGTACTGGGGTAGCTCAGACGTGGGTCCCAGAGCCTCCACATCACTGGAGTCAAGCTAGCCGGGCTGATGAGAGGTGTTACCTTGAAACCGGTCCGGTCCTCGGATGCTTGATTCCGGTCTGGGAAAGATATGGCTGTTGTAGTTCGGACTGGACTGTTCCCATGGGGCACATGGTCAGAGCTGATTTGCATAAAGCCATTATCTGACCCAGGGTGGTGTGGAGTGCAAAAAACGATGGATTTAGGCCCAGATCCTTGTACTGGGGTGAATGTAAGACATTGATCTACATTCTGTCCATCAAATTGTTTTTTGTAATTTTCTCCCTGAGTGTACTGTGGTAGCTCAGACGTGGGTCCCAGAGCCTCCACACCACTGGAGTCAAGCTAGCCGGGCTGATGAGAGGTGTTACCTCGAAACCGGTCCGGTCCTCGGATGCTTGATTCCGGTCTGGGAAAGATATGGCTGTTGTAGTTCGGACTGGACTGTTCCCATGGGGCACAGGGTCAGAGCTGATTTGCATAAAGCCATTATCTGACCCAGGGTGGTGTGGAGTGCAAAAACGATGGATTTAGGCCCAGATCCTTGTACTGGGGTGAATGTAAGACATTGATCTACATTCTGTCCATCAAATAGTTTTTTGTAATTTTCTCCCTAAGTGTACTGGGGTAGCTCAGACGTGGGTCCCAGAGCCTCCACACCACTGGAGTCAAGCTAGCCGGGCTGATGAGAGGTGTTACCTCGAAACCGGTCCGGTCCTCGGATGCTTGATTCCGGTCTGGGAAAGATATGGCTGTTGTAGTTCGGACTGGACTGTTCCCATGGGGCACAGGGTCAGAGCTGATTTGCATAAAGCCATTATCTGACCCAGGGTGGTGTGGAGTGCAAAAAACTATGGATTTAGGCCCAGATCCTTGTACTGGGGTGAATGTAAGACATTGATCTACATTCTGTCCATCAAATTGTTTTCTGTAATTTTCTCTCTGAGTGTACTGGGGTAGCTCAGACGTGGGTCCCAGAGCCTCCACACCACTGGAGTCAAGCTAGCCGGGCTGATGAAAGGTGTAACCTCGAAACCGGTCCGGTCCTCGGATGCTTGATTCCGGTCTGGGAAAGATATGGCTGTTGTAGTTCTGACTGGAATGTTCCCATGGGGCACAGGGTCAGAGCTGATTTGCATAAAGCCATTATCTGACCCAGGGTGGTGTGGAGTGCAAAAAACGATGGATTTAGGCCCAGATCCTTGTACTGGGGTGAATGTAGGACATTGATGTACATTCTGTCCATCAAATTGTTTTTCGTAATTTTCTCCGAGTGTACTGGGGTAGCTCAGACGTGGGTCCCAGAGCCTCCACACCACTGGAGTCAAGCTAGCCGGGCTGATGAGAGGTGTTACCTCGAAACCCGTCCGGTCCTCGGATGCTTGATTCCGGTCTGAGAAAGATATGGCTGTTGTAGTTCAGACTGGACTGTTCCCATGGGGCACAGGGTCAGAGCTGATTTGCATAAAGCCATTATCTGACCCAGGGTGGTGTGGAGTGCAAAAAACGATGGATTTAGGCCCAGATCCTTGTACTGGGGTGAATATAAGACATTGATCTACATTCTGTCCATCAAATTGTTTTTTGTAATTTTCTCCCTGAGTGTACTGGGGTAGCTCAGACGTGGGTCCCAGAGCCTCCACACCACTGGAGTCAAGCTACCCGGGCTGATGAGAGGTGTTACCTCGAAACCGGTCCGGTCCTCGGATGCTTGATTCCGGTCTGGGAAAGATATGGCTGTTGTAGTTCGGACTGGACTGTTCCCATGGGGCACAGGGTCAGAGCTGATTTGCATAAAGCCATTATCTGACCAAGGGTGGTGTGGAGTGCAAAAAACGATGGATTTAGGCCCAGATCCTTGTACTGGGGTGAATGTAAGACATTGATCTACATTCTGTCCATCAAATTGTTTTTTGTCATTTTCTCCCGGAGTGTACTGGGGTAGCTCAGACGTGGGTCCCAGAGCCTCCACACCACTGGAGTCAAGCTACCCGGGCTGATGAGAGGTGTTACCTCGAAACCGGTCCGGTCCTCGGATGCTTGATTCCGGTCTGGGAAAGATATGGCTGTTGTAGTTCGGACTGGACTGTTCCCATGGGGCACAGGGTCAGAGCTGATTTGCATAAAGCCATTATCTGACCCCCCAGGGTGGTGTGGAGTGCAAAAAACGATGGATTTAGGCCCAGATCCTTGTACTGGGGTGAATGTAAGACATTGATCTACATTCTGTCCATCAAATTGTTTTCTGTAATTTTCTCCCTGAGTGTACTGGGGTAGCTCAGACGTGGGTCCCAGAGCCTCCACACCACTGGAGTCAAGCTAGCCGGGTTGATGAGAGGTGTTACCTCGAAACCGGTCCGGTCCTCGGATGCTTGATTCCGATCTGGGAAAGATATGGCTCTTGTAGTTTGGACTGGACTGTTCCCATGGGGCACAGGGTCAGAGCTGATTTGCATAAAGCCATTATCTGACCCAGGGTGGTGTGGAGTGCAAAAAACGACGGATTTAGGCCCATATCCTTGTACTGGGGTGAATGCAAGACATTGATCTACATTCTGTCCATCAAATTGTTTTTTGTAATTTTCTCCCTGAGTGTACTGGGGTAGCTCAGACGTGGGTCCCAGAGCCTCCACATCACTGGAGTCAAGCTAGCCGGGCTGATGAGAGGTGTTACCTCGAAACCGGTCCGGTCCTCGGATGCTTGATTCCGGTCTGGGAAAGATATGGCTGTTGTAGTTCGGACTGGACTGTTCCCATGGGGCACAGGGTCAGAGCTGATTTGCATAAAGCCATTATCTGACCCAGGGTGGTGTGGAGTGCAAAAAACGATGAATTTAGGCCCAGGTCCTTGTACTGGGGTGAATGTAAGACATTGATCTACATTCTGTCCATCAAATTGTTTTTTGTAATTTTCTCCCTGAGTGTACTGGGGTAGCTCAGACGTGGGTCCCAGAGCCTCCACATCACTGGAGTCAAGCTAGCCGGGCTGATGAGAGGTGTTACCTCGAAACCGGTCCGGTCCTCGGATGCTTGATTCCGGTCTGGGAAAGATATGGCTGTTGTAGTTCCGACTGGACTGTTCCCATGGGGCACAGGGTCAGAGCTGATTTGCATAAACCCATTATCTGACCCAGGGTGGTGTGGAGTGCAAAAAACGATGGATTTAGGCCCAGATCCTTGTACTGGGGTGAATGTAAGACATTGATCTACATTCTGTCCATCAAATTGTTTTTTGTAATTTTCTCCCTGAGTGTACTGGGGTAGCTCAGACGTGGGTCCCAGAGCCTCCACACCACTGGAGTCAAGCTAGCCGGGTTGATGAGAGGTGTTACCTCGAAACCGGTCCGGTCCTCGGATGCTTGATTCCGATCTGGGAAAGATATGGCTCTTGTAGTTCGGACTGGACTGTTCCCATGGGGCACAGGGTCAGAGCTGATTTGCATAAAGCCATTATCTGACCCAGGGTGGTGTGGAGTGCAAAAAACGACGGATTTAGGCCCAGATCCTTGTACTGGGGTGAATGTAAGACATTGATCTACATTCTGTCCATCAAATTGTTTTTTGTATTTTTCTCCCTGAGTGTACTGGGGTAGCTCAGACGTGGGTCCCAGAGCCTCCACATCACTGGAGTCAAGCTAGCCGGGCTGATGAGAGGTGTTACCTCGAAACCGGTCCGGTCCTCGGATGCTTGATTCCGGTCTGGGAAAGATATGGCTGTTGTAGTTCGGACTGGACTGTTCCCATGGGGCACAGGGTCAGAGCTGATTTGCATAAAGCCATTATCTGACCCAGGGTGGTGTGGAGTGCAAAAAACGATGAATTTAGGCCCAGGTCCTTGTACTGGGGTGAATGTAAGACATTGATCTACATTCTGTCCATCAAATTGTTTTTTGTAATTTTCTCCCTGAGTGTACTGGGGTAGCTCAGACGTGGGTCCCAGAGCCTCCACATCACTGGAGTCAAGTTAGCCGGGCTGATGAGAGGTGTTACCTCGAAACCGGTCCGGTCCTCGGATGCTTGATTCCGGTCTGGGAAAGATATGGCTGTTGTAGTTCGGACTGGACTGTTCCCATGGGGCACAGGGTCAGAGCTGATTTGCATAAAGCCATTATCTGACCCAGGGTGGTGTGGAGTGCAAAAAACCGATGGATTTAGGCCCAGATCCTTGTACTGGGGTGAATGTAAGACATTGATCTACATTCTGTCCGTCAAATAGTTTTTTGTAATTTTCTCCCTGAGTGTACTGGGGTAGCTCAGACGTGGGTCCCAGAGCCTCCACACCACTGGAGTCAAGCTAGCCGGGCTGATGAGAGGTGTTACCTCAAAACCGGTCCGGTCCTCGGATGCTTGATTCCGGTCTGGGAAAGATATGGCTGTTGTAGTTCGGACTGGACTATTCCCATGTGGCAAAGGGTCAGAGCTGATTTGCATAAAGCCATTATCTGACCCAGGTTGGTGTGGAGTGCAAAAAACGATGGATTTAGGCCCAGATCCTTGCACTGGGGTGAATGTAAGACATTGATCTACATTCTGTCCATCAAATTGTTTTTTGTAATTTTCTCCCTGAGTGTACTGGGGTAGCTCAGACGTGGGTCCCAGAGCCTCCACATCACTGGAGTCAAGCTAGCCGGGCTGATGAGAGGTGTTACCTCGAAACCGGTCCGGTCCTCGGATGCTTGATTCCGGTCTGGGAAAGATATGGCTGTTGTAGTTTGGACTGGACTGTTCCCATGGGGCACAGGGTCAGAGCTGATTTGCATAAAGCCATTATCTGACCCAGGGTTGTGTGGAGTGCAAAAAACGATGGATTTAGGCCCAGATCCTTGTACTGGGGTGAATGTAAGACATTGATCTACATTCTGTCCATCAAATTGTTTTTTGTAATTTTCTCCCTGAGTGTACTGGGGTAGCTCAGACGTGGGTCCCAGAGCCTCCACACCACTGGAGTCAAGCTAGCCGGGTTGATGAGAGGTGTTACCTCGAAACCGGTCCAGTCCTCGGATGCTTGATTCCGATCTGGGAAAGATATGGCTCTTGTAGTTCGGACTGGACTGTTCCCATGGGGCACAGGGTCAGAGCTGATTTGCATAAAGCCATTATCTGACCCAGGGTGGTGTGGAGTGCAAAAAACGACGGATTTAGGCCCAGATCCTTGTACTGGGGTGAATGTAAGACATTGATCTACATTCTGTCCATCAAATTGTTTTTTGTAATTTTCTCCCTGAGTGTACTGGGGTAGCTCAGACGTGGGTCCCAGAGCCTCCACATCACTGGAGTCAAGCTAGCCGGGCTGATGAGAGGTGTTACCTCGAAACCGGTCCGGTCCTCGGATGCTTGATTCCGGTCTGGGAAAGATATGGCTGTTGTAGTTCAGACTGGACTGTTCCCATGGGGCACAGGGTCAGAGCTGATTTGCATAAAGCCATTATCTGACCCAGGGTGGTGTGGAGTGCAAAAAACGATGGATTTAGGCCCAGATCCTTGCACTGGGGTGAATGTAAGACATTGATCTACATTCTGTCCATCAAATTGTTTTTTGTAATTTTCTCACTGAGTGTACTGGGGTAGCTCAGACATGGGTCCCAGAGCCTCCACACCACTGGAGTCAAGCTAGCCGGGCTGATGAGAGGTGTTACCTCGAAACCGGTCTGGTCCTCGGATGCTTGATTCCGGTCTGGGAAAGATATGGCTGTTGTAGTTCGGACTGGACTGTTCCCATGGGGCACAGGGTCAGAGCTGATTTGCATAAAGCCATTATCTGACCCAGTGTGGTGTGGAGTGCAAAAAATGATGGATTTAGGCCCAGATCCTTATACTGGGGTGAATGTAAGACATTGATCTACATTCTGTCCATCAAATTGTTTTTTGTAATTTTCTCCCTGAGTGTACTGGGGTAGCTCAGACGTGGGTCCCAGAGCCTCTACATCACTGGAGTCAAGTTAGCCGGGCTGATGAGAGGTGTTACCTCGAAACCGGTCCGGTCCTCGGATGCTTGATTCCGGTCTGGGAAAGATATGGCTGTTGTAGTTCGGACTGGACTGTTCCCATGGGGCACAGGGTCAGAGCTGATTTGCATAAAGCCATTATCTGACCCAGGGTGGTGTGGAGTGCAAAAAACCGATGGATTTAGGCCCAGATCCTTGTACTGGGGTGAATGTAAGACATTGATCTACATTCTGTCCGTCAAATAGTTTTTTGTAATTTTCTCCCTGAGTGTACTGGGGTAGCTCAGACGTGGGTCCCAGAGCCTCCACACCACTGGAGTCAAGCTAGCCGGGCTGATGAGAGGTGTTACCTCAAAACCGGTCCGGTCCTCGGATGCTTGATTCCGGTCTGGGAAAGATATGGCTGTTGTAGTTCGGACTGGACTATTCCCATGTGGCAAAGGGTCAGAGCTGATTTGCATAAAGCCATTATCTGACCCAGGTTGGTGTGGAGTGCAAAAAACGATGGATTTAGGCCCAGATCCTTGCACTGGGGTGAATGTAAGACATTGATCTACATTCTGTCCATCAAATTGTTTTTTGTAATTTTCTCACTGAGTGTACTGGGGTAGCTCAGACATGGGTCCCAGAGCCTCCACACCACTGGAGTCAAGCTAGCCGGGCTGATGAGAGGTGTTACCTCGAAACCGGTCTGGTCCTCGGATGCTTGATTCCGGTCTGGGAAAGATATGGCTGTTGTAGTTCGGACTGGACTGTTCCCATGGGGCACAGGGTCAGAGCTGATTTGCATAAAGCCATTATCTGACCCAGTGTGGTGTGGAGTGCAAAAAATGATGGATTTAGGCCCAGATCCTTATACTGGGGTGAATGTAAGACATTGATCTACATTCTGTCCATCAAATTGTTTTTTGTAATTTTCTCCCTGAGTGTACTGGGGTAGCTCAGACGTGGGTCCCAGAGCCTCCACATCACTGGAGTCAAGCTAGCCGGGCTGATGAGAGGTGTTACCTTGAAACCGGTCCGGTCCTCGGATGCTTGATTCCGGTCTGGGAAAGATATGGCTGTTGTAGTTCGGACTGGACTGTTCCCATGGGGCACATGGTCAGAGCTGATTTGCATAAAGCCATTATCTGACCCAGGGTGGTGTGGAGTGCAAAAAACGATGGATTTAGGCCCAGATCCTTGTACTGGGGTGAATGTAAGACATTGATCTACATTCTGTCCATCAAATTGTTTTTTGTAATTTTCTCCCTGAGTGTACTGTGGTAGCTCAGACGTGGGTCCCAGAGCCTCCACACCACTGGAGTCAAGCTAGCCGGGCTGATGAGAGGTGTTACCTCGAAACCGGTCCGGTCCTCGGATGCTTGATTCCGGTCTGGGAAAGATATGGCTGTTGTAGTTCGGACTGGACTGTTCCCATGGGGCACAGGGTCAGAGCTGATTTGCATAAAGCCATTATCTGACCCAGGGTGGTGTGGAGTGCAAAAACGATGGATTTAGGCCCAGATCCTTGTACTGGGGTGAATGTAAGACATTGATCTACATTCTGTCCATCAAATAGTTTTTTGTAATTTTCTCCCTAAGTGTACTGGGGTAGCTCAGACGTGGGTCCCAGAGCCTCCACACCACTGGAGTCAAGCTAGCCGGGCTGATGAGAGGTGTTACCTCGAAACCGGTCCGGTCCTCGGATGCTTGATTCCGGTCTGGGAAAGATATGGCTGTTGTAGTTCGGACTGGACTGTTCCCATGGGGCACAGGGTCAGAGCTGATTTGCATAAAGCCATTATCTGACCCAGGGTGGTGTGGAGTGCAAAAAACTATGGATTTAGGCCCAGATCCTTGTACTGGGGTGAATGTAAGACATTGATCTACATTCTGTCCATCAAATTGTTTTCTGTAATTTTCTCTCTGAGTGTACTGGGGTAGCTCAGACGTGGGTCCCAGAGCCTCCACACCACTGGAGTCAAGCTAGCCGGGCTGATGAAAGGTGTAACCTCGAAACCGGTCCGGTCCTCGGATGCTTGATTCCGGTCTGGGAAAGATATGGCTGTTGTAGTTCTGACTGGAATGTTCCCATGGGGCACAGGGTCAGAGCTGATTTGCATAAAGCCATTATCTGACCCAGGGTGGTGTGGAGTGCAAAAAACGATGGATTTAGGCCCAGATCCTTGTACTGGGGTGAATGTAGGACATTGATGTACATTCTGTCCATCAAATTGTTTTTCGTAATTTTCTCCGAGTGTACTGGGGTAGCTCAGACGTGGGTCCCAGAGCCTCCACACCACTGGAGTCAAGCTAGCCGGGCTGATGAGAGGTGTTACCTCGAAACCCGTCCGGTCCTCGGATGCTTGATTCCGGTCTGAGAAAGATATGGCTGTTGTAGTTCAGACTGGACTGTTCCCATGGGGCACAGGGTCAGAGCTGATTTGCATAAAGCCATTATCTGACCCAGGGTGGTGTGGAGTGCAAAAAACGATGGATTTAGGCCCAGATCCTTGTACTGGGGTGAATATAAGACATTGATCTACATTCTGTCCATCAAATTGTTTTTTGTAATTTTCTCCCTGAGTGTACTGGGGTAGCTCAGACGTGGGTCCCAGAGCCTCCACACCACTGGAGTCAAGCTACCCGGGCTGATGAGAGGTGTTACCTCGAAACCGGTCCGGTCCTCGGATGCTTGATTCCGGTCTGGGAAAGATATGGCTGTTGTAGTTCGGACTGGACTGTTCCCATGGGGCACAGGGTCAGAGCTGATTTGCATAAAGCCATTATCTGACCAAGGGTGGTGTGGAGTGCAAAAAACGATGGATTTAGGCCCAGATCCTTGTACTGGGGTGAATGTAAGACATTGATCTACATTCTGTCCATCAAATTGTTTTTTGTCATTTTCTCCCGGAGTGTACTGGGGTAGCTCAGACGTGGGTCCCAGAGCCTCCACACCACTGGAGTCAAGCTACCCGGGCTGATGAGAGGTGTTACCTCGAAACCGGTCCGGTCCTCGGATGCTTGATTCCGGTCTGGGAAAGATATGGCTGTTGTAGTTCAGACTGGACTGTTCCCATGGGGCACAGGGTCAGAGCTGATTTGCATAAAGCCATTATCTGACCAAGGGTGGTGTGGAGTGCAAAAAACGATGAATTTAGGCCCAGGTCCTTGTACTGGGGTGAATGTAAGACATTGATCTACATTCTGTCCATCAAATTGTTTTTTGTCATTTTCTCCCTGAGTGTACTGGGGTAGCTCAGACGTGGGTCCCAGAGCCTCCACACCACTGGAGTCAAGCTACCCGGGCTGATGAGAGGTGTTACCTCGAAACCGGTCCGGTCCTCGGATGCTTGATTCCGGTCTGGGAAAGATATGGCTGTTGTAGTTCGGACTGGACTGTTCCCATGGGGCACAGGGTCAGAGCTGATTTGCATAAAGCCATTATCTGACCCCCCAGGGTGGTGTGGAGTGCAAAAAACGATGGATTTAGGCCCAGATCCTTGTACTGGGGTGAATGTAAGACATTGATCTACATTCTGTCCATCAAATTGTTTTCTGTAATTTTCTCCCTGAGTGTACTGGGGTAGCTCAGACGTGGGTCCCAGAGCCTCCACACCACTGGAGTCAAGCTAGCCGGGTTGATGAGAGGTGTTACCTCGAAACCGGTCCGGTCCTCGGATGCTTGATTCCGATCTGGGAAAGATATGGCTCTTGTAGTTTGGACTGGACTGTTCCCATGGGGCACAGGGTCAGAGCTGATTTGCATAAAGCCATTATCTGACCCAGGGTGGTGTGGAGTGCAAAAAACGACGGATTTAGGCCCATATCCTTGTACTGGGGTGAATGCAAGACATTGATCTACATTCTGTCCATCAAATTGTTTTTTGTAATTTTCTCCCTGAGTGTACTGGGGTAGCTCAGACGTGGGTCCCAGAGCCTCCACATCACTGGAGTCAAGCTAGCCGGGCTGATGAGAGGTGTTACCTCGAAACCGGTCCGGTCCTCGGATGCTTGATTCCGGTCTGGGAAAGATATGGCTGTTGTAGTTCGGACTGGACTGTTCCCATGGGGCACAGGGTCAGAGCTGATTTGCATAAAGCCATTATCTGACCCAGGGTGGTGTGGAGTGCAAAAAACGATGAATTTAGGCCCAGGTCCTTGTACTGGGGTGAATGTAAGACATTGATCTACATTCTGTCCATCAAATTGTTTTTTGTAATTTTCTCCCTGAGTGTACTGGGGTAGCTCAGACGTGGGTCCCAGAGCCTCCACATCACTGGAGTCAAGCTAGCCGGGCTGATGAGAGGTGTTACCTCGAAACCGGTCCGGTCCTCGGATGCTTGATTCCGGTCTGGGAAAGATATGGCTGTTGTAGTTCCGACTGGACTGTTCCCATGGGGCACAGGGTCAGAGCTGATTTGCATAAACCCATTATCTGACCCAGGGTGGTGTGGAGTGCAAAAAACGATGGATTTAGGCCCAGATCCTTGTACTGGGGTGAATGTAAGACATTGATCTACATTCTGTCCATCAAATTGTTTTTTGTAATTTTCTCCCTGAGTGTACTGGGGTAGCTCAGACGTGGGTCCCAGAGCCTCCACACCACTGGAGTCAAGCTAGCCGGGTTGATGAGAGGTGTTACCTCGAAACCGGTCCGGTCCTCGGATGCTTGATTCCGATCTGGGAAAGATATGGCTCTTGTAGTTCGGACTGGACTGTTCCCATGGGGCACAGGGTCAGAGCTGATTTGCATAAAGCCATTATCTGACCCAGGGTGGTGTGGAGTGCAAAAAACGACGGATTTAGGCCCAGATCCTTGTACTGGGGTGAATGTAAGACATTGATCTACATTCTGTCCATCAAATTGTTTTTTGTATTTTTCTCCCTGAGTGTACTGGGGTAGCTCAGACGTGGGTCCCAGAGCCTCCACATCACTGGAGTCAAGCTAGCCGGGCTGATGAGAGGTGTTACCTCGAAACCGGTCCGGTCCTCGGATGCTTGATTCCGGTCTGGGAAAGATATGGCTGTTGTAGTTCGGACTGGACTGTTCCCATGGGGCACAGGGTCAGAGCTGATTTGCATAAAGCCATTATCTGACCCAGGGTGGTGTGGAGTGCAAAAAACGATGAATTTAGGCCCAGGTCCTTGTACTGGGGTGAATGTAAGACATTGATCTACATTCTGTCCATCAAATTGTTTTTTGTAATTTTCTCCCTGAGTGTACTGGGGTAGCTCAGACGTGGGTCCCAGAGCCTCCACATCACTGGAGTCAAGCTAGCCGGGCTGATGAGAGGTGTTACCTCGAAACCGGTCCGGTCCTCGGATGCTTGATTCCGGTCTGGGAAAGATATGGCTGTTGTAGTTTGGACTGGACTGTTCCCATGGGGCACAGGGTCAGAGCTGATTTGCATAAAGCCATTATCTGACCCAGGGTGGTGTGGAGTGCAAAAAACGATGGATTTAGGCCCAGATCCTTGTACTGGGGTGAATGTAAGACATTGATCTACATTCTGTCCATCAAATTGTTTTTTGTAATTTTCTCCCTGAGTGTACTGGGGTAGCTCAGACGTGGGTCCCAGAGCCTCCACACCACTGGAGTCAAGCTAGCCGGGTTGATGAGAGGTGTTACCTCGAAACCGGTCCAGTCCTCGGATGCTTGATTCCGATCTGGGAAAGATATGGCTCTTGTAGTTCGGACTGGACTGTTCCCATGGGGCACAGGGTCAGAGCTGATTTGCATAAAGCCATTATCTGACCCAGGGTGGTGTGGAGTGCAAAAAACGACGGATTTAGGCCCAGATCCTTGTACTGGGGTGAATGTAAGACATTGATCTACATTCTGTCCATCAAATTGTTTTTTGTAATTTTCTCCCTGAGTGTACTGGGGTAGCTCAGACGTGGGTCCCAGAGCCTCCACATCACTGGAGTCAAGCTAGCCGGGCTGATGAGAGGTGTTACCTCGAAACCGGTCCGGTCCTCGGATGCTTGATTCCGGTCTGGGAAAGATATGGCTGTTGTAGTTCAGACTGGACTGTTCCCATGGGGCACAGGGTCAGAGCTGATTTGCATAAAGCCATTATCTGACCCAGGGTGGTGTGGAGTGCAAAAAACGATGGATTTAGGCCCAGATCCTTGCACTGGGGTGAATGTAAGACATTGATCTACATTCTGTCCATCAAATTGTTTTTTGTAATTTTCTCACTGAGTGTACTGGGGTAGCTCAGACATGGGTCCCAGAGCCTCCACACCACTGGAGTCAAGCTAGCCGGGCTGATGAGAGGTGTTACCTCGAAACCGGTCTGGTCCTCGGATGCTTGATTCCGGTCTGGGAAAGATATGGCTGTTGTAGTTCGGACTGGACTGTTCCCATGGGGCACAGGGTCAGAGCTGATTTGCATAAAGCCATTATCTGACCCAGTGTGGTGTGGAGTGCAAAAAATGATGGATTTAGGCCCAGATCCTTATACTGGGGTGAATGTAAGACATTGATCTACATTCTGTCCATCAAATTGTTTTTTGTAATTTTCTCCCTGAGTGTACTGGGGTAGCTCAGACGTGGGTCCCAGAGCCTCCACATCACTGGAGTCAAGTTAGCCGGGCTGATGAGAGGTGTTACCTCGAAACCGGTCCGGTCCTCGGATGCTTGATTCCGGTCTGGGAAAGATATGGCTGTTGTAGTTCGGACTGGACTGTTCCCATGGGGCACAGGGTCAGAGCTGATTTGCATAAAGCCATTATCTGACCCAGGGTGGTGTGGAGTGCAAAAAACCGATGGATTTAGGCCCAGATCCTTGTACTGGGGTGAATGTAAGACATTGATCTACATTCTGTCCGTCAAATAGTTTTTTGTAATTTTCTCCCTGAGTGTACTGGGGTAGCTCAGACGTGGGTCCCAGAGCCTCCACACCACTGGAGTCAAGCTAGCCGGGCTGATGAGAGGTGTTACCTCAAAACCGGTCCGGTCCTCGGATGCTTGATTCCGGTCTGGGAAAGATATGGCTGTTGTAGTTCGGACTGGACTATTCCCATGTGGCAAAGGGTCAGAGCTGATTTGCATAAAGCCATTATCTGACCCAGGTTGGTGTGGAGTGCAAAAAACGATGGATTTAGGCCCAGATCCTTGCACTGGGGTGAATGTAAGACATTGATCTACATTCTGTCCATCAAATTGTTTTTTGTAATTTTCTCACTGAGTGTACTGGGGTAGCTCAGACATGGGTCCCAGAGCCTCCACACCACTGGAGTCAAGCTAGCCGGGCTGATGAGAGGTGTTACCTCGAAACCGGTCTGGTCCTCGGATGCTTGATTCCGGTCTGGGAAAGATATGGCTGTTGTAGTTCGGACTGGACTGTTCCCATGGGGCACAGGGTCAGAGCTGATTTGCATAAAGCCATTATCTGACCCAGTGTGGTGTGGAGTGCAAAAAATGATGGATTTAGGCCCAGATCCTTATACTGGGGTGAATGTAAGACATTGATCTACATTCTGTCCATCAAATTGTTTTTTGTAATTTTCTCCCTGAGTGTACTGGGGTAGCTCAGACGTGGGTCCCAGAGCCTCCACATCACTGGAGTCAAGCTAGCCGGGCTGATGAGAGGTGTTACCTCGAAACCGGTCCGGTCCTCGGATGCTTGATTCCGGTCTGGGAAAGATATGGCTGTTGTAGTTCGGACTGGACTGTTCCCATGGGGCACAGGGTCAGAGCTGATTTGCATAAAGCCATTATCTGACCCAGGGTGGTGTGGAGTGCAAAAAACGATGGATTTAGGCCCAGATCCTTGTACTGGGGTGAATGTAAGACATTGATCTACATTCTGTCCGTCAAATAGTTTTTTGTAATTTTCTCCCTGAGTGTACTGGGGTAGCTCAGACGTGGGTCCCAGAGCCTCCACACCACTGGAGTCAAGCTAGCCGGGCTGATGAGAGGTGTTACCTTGAAACCAGTCCGGTCCTCGGATGCTTGATTCCGGTCTGGGAAAGATATGGCTGTTGTAGTTCAGACTGGACTGTTCCCATGGGGCACATGGTCAGAGCTGATTTGCATAAAGCCATTATCTGACCCAGGGTGGTGTGGAGTGCAAAAAACGATGGATTTAGGCCCAGATCCTTGTACTGGGGTGAATGTAAGACATTGATCTACATTCTGTCCATCAAATTGTTTTTTGTAATTTTCTCCCTGAGTGTACTGTGGTAGCTCAGACGTGGGTCCCAGAGCCTCCACACCACTGGAGTCAAGCTAGCCGGGCTGATGAGAGGTGTTACCTCGAAACCGGTCCGGTCCTCGGATGCTTGATTCCGGTCTGGGAAAGATATGGCTGTTGTAGTTCGGACTGGACTGTTCCCATGGGGCACAGGGTCAGAGCTGATTTGCATAAAGCCATTATCTGACCCAGGGTGGTGTGGAGTGCAAAAACGATGGATTTAGGCCCAGATCCTTGTACTGGGGTGAATGTAAGACATTGATCTACATTCTGTCCATCAAATAGTTTTTTGTAATTTTCTCCCTAAGTGTACTGGGGTAGCTCAGACGTGGGTCCCAGAGCCTCCACACCACTGGAGTCAAGCTAGCCGGGCTGATGAGAGGTGTTACCTCGAAACCGGTCCGGTCCTCGGATGCTTGATTCCGGTCTGGGAAAGATATGGCTGTTGTAGTTCGGACTGGACTGTTCCCATGGGGCACAGGGTCAGAGCTGATTTGCATAAAGCCATTATCTGACCCAGGGTGGTGTGGAGTGCAAAAAACTATGGATTTAGGCCCAGATCCTTGTACTGGGGTGAATGTAAGACATTGATCTACATTCTGTCCATCAAATTGTTTTCTGTAATTTTCTCTCTGAGTGTACTGGGGTAGCTCAGACGTGGGTCCCAGAGCCTCCACACCACTGGAGTCAAGCTAGCCGGGCTGATGAGAGGTGTTACCTCGAAACCGGTCCGGTCCTCGGATGCTTGATTCCGGTCTGGGAAAGATATGGCTGTTGTAGTTCTGACTGGAATGTTCCCATGGGGCACAGGGTCAGAGCTGATTTGCATAAAGCCATTATCTGACCCAGGGTGGTGTGGAGTGCAAAAAACGATGGATTTAGGCCCAGATCCTTGTACTGGGGTGAATGTAGGACATTGATGTACATTCTGTCCATCAAATTGTTTTTCGTAATTTTCTCCGAGTGTACTGGGGTAGCTCAGACGTGGGTCCCAGAGCCTCCACACCACTGGAGTCAAGCTAGCCGGGCTGATGAGAGGTGTTACCTCGAAACCCGTCCGGTCCTCGGATGCTTGATTCCGGTCTGAGAAAGATATGGCTGTTGTAGTTCAGACTGGACTGTTCCCATGGGGCACAGGGTCAGAGCTGATTTGCATGAAGCCATTATCTGACCCAGGGTGGTGTGGAGTGCAAAAAACGATGGATTTAGGCCCAGATCCTTGTACTGGGGTGAATATAAGACATTGATCTACATTCTGTCCATCAAATTGTTTTTTGTAATTTTCTCCCTGAGTGTACTGGGGTAGCTCAGACGTGGGTCCCAGAGCCTCCACACCACTGGAGTCAAGCTACCCGGGCTGATGAGAGGTGTTACCTCGAAACCGGTCCGGTCCTCGGATGCTTGATTCCGGTCTGGGAAAGATATGGCTGTTGTAGTTCGGACTGGACTGTTCCCATGGGGCACAGGGTCAGAGCTGATTTGCATAAAGCCATTATCTGACCAAGGGTGGTGTGGAGTGCAAAAAACGATGGATTTAGGCCCAGATCCTTGTACTGGGGTGAATGTAAGACATTGATCTACATTCTGTCCATCAAATTGTTTTTTGTCATTTTCTCCCGGAGTGTACTGGGGTAGCTCAGACGTGGGTCCCAGAGCCTCCACACCACTGGAGTCAAGCTACCCGGGCTGATGAGAGGTGTTACCTCGAAACCGGTCCGGTCCTCGGATGCTTGATTCCGGTCTGGGAAAGATATGGCTGTTGTAGTTCGGACTGGACTGTTCCCATGGGGCACAGGGTCAGAGCTGATTTGCATAAAGCCATTATCTGACCAAGGGTGGTGTGGAGTGCAAAAAACGATGGATTTAGGCCCAGATCCTTGTACTGGGGTGAATGTAAGACATTGATCTACATTCTGTCCATCAAATTGTTTTTTGTAATTTTCTCCCGGAGTGTACTGGGGTAGCTCAGACGTGGGTCCCAGAGCCTCCACACCACTGGAGTCAAGCTAGCCGGGCTGATGAGAGGTGTTACCTCGAAACCGGTCCGGTCCTCGGATGCTTGATTCCGGTCTGGGAAAGATATGGCTGTTGTAGTTCGAACTGGACTGTTCCCATGGGGCACAGGGTCAGAGCTGATTTGCATAAAGCCATTATCTGACCCAGGGTGGTGTGGAGTGCAAAAAACGATGGATTTAGGCCCAGATCCTTGTACTGGGGTGAATGTAAGACATTGATGTACATTCTGTCCATCAAATTGTTTTTTGTAATTTTCTCCCTGAGTGTACTGGGGTAGCTCAGACGTGGGTCCCAGAGCCTCCACACCACTGGAGTCAAGCTAGCCGGGCTGATGAGAGGTGTTACCTCGAAACCGGTCCGGTCCTCGGATGCTTGATTCCGGTCTGGGAAAGATATGGCTGTTGTAGTTCGGACTGGACTGTTCCCATGGGGCACAGGGTCAGAGCTGATTTGCATAAAGCCATTATCTGACCCAGGGTGGTGTGGAGTGCAAAAAACGATGGATTTAGGCCCAGATCCTTGTACTGGGGTGCATGTAAGACATTGATCTACATTCTGTCCATCAAATTGTTTTTTTGTAATTTTCTCCCTGAGTGTACTGGGGTAGCTCAGACGTGGGTCCCAGAGCCTCCACACCACTGGAGTCAAGCTAGCCGGGCTGATGAGAGGTGTTACCTCGAAACCGGTCCGGTCCTCGGATGCTTGATTCCGGTCTGGGAAAGATATGGCTGTTGTAGTTCGGACTGGACTGTTCCCATGGGGCACAGGGTCAGAGCTGATTTGCATAAAGCCATTATCTGACCCAGGGTGGTGTGGAGTGCAAAAAACGATGGATTTAGGCCCAGATCCTTGTACTGGGGTGAATGTAAGACATTGATCTACATTCTGTCCATCAAATTGTTTTTTGTAATGCACTCTAATGAGCAGCAAAGGATGGGGTACAGGCATAACATTTCCCCACAAATGAACAGTAGCACTGCTACTGCAACCAGGCATGTGCGCTCTCCCCTAACTATTGCCTATGGCTTATTAATTTGAAATACATCCAGTGACTTTACCACACTCCAGAGAGACTGTTCAGGATGGAGCTGGGTACAGATGCTCAATGTACACATTGCTGTTTTCCCACTTCCGGTTTCTTACACCTTGCTTGTGACAGCCCGGGTATGTCAAACTACTGGCTGCATATTTTCAATGATTGACAACATCACATGGCACCCCTCAAGTGCACCCCTAGAGTTGCGCTGTTGGGCTCTCTCAAAGAGCTGCTGTCTGATAGCGATCCTCCTCTTGGTCACCAAGCGTAGGGTTGCGCTGCAATGGGGTTGACGCACATTGCCGCTCGCAACTGATTGGCTTAAAGATGCAGCGTACTGCCAGCAACAGCTTACTGCCTTTTGGGAGCTCATGCCCACATGTCTCCGTCCTAAAGATATCTGGCATCCCTTGAAATGTACCTTTATGACTGAGCGGACACAGCAGAAAATGGATGAGCTGATGCAGAGACCAAGCCTTGAGCTCCATTAGCTATTGTGTAATCATAACCCACCTCAAATGCCACTAACTGTAGTATTTTGTAATTCACTGCATGATATGGATCCTATTACTCTGCCATCTTGATCGCAAAAGTTGTAGCATGTTTCTCTCTTTGGTCTGTTGACTCTTTTTTTGAATATAGATTCGACCCGGCAATAGCTAATGAGCTTCTTGTCAGAGAACAAGACGACATTCTTAATCTGCTATATGGTCACTGCCTGCTGAAATTTCTCCGTGCAGTAACAAACATCCCTGACTTGCTGTCACCGGTCACTATGGTGCACCAAATGGCTTGGTGTACTCATAGCAGAAACATTGCTATGGCATAGAAAGTGGTTCCAACACACTTAAGAATTAGAGGGGTTCTGCCGATGGGATGCCATTAGAATCTTGAAACTTGGGGACATTGGGTGGGCAATGTCATGTTTACATTTCAACGCCTCCTGGCCACATATGACTTGCACAAAATGCAATTCTACTGATACTTGCAGTTGTGTCACACCCTCAAAACACACCTAACACCCTACCTACTTGCAACCTCATAGAGGCATCCATTACTATGGAAAGACATAGCAAGAAGATGATTTCTCAACTGTTCTCCACCCTGGTGAATAACACTCCGCCCCATGTTAACTCTAAAAGGATGCTGGAAGCAAGATGTAGGTATTCTGTAAGAGAATGATTGGGTAGAGGCTGAAATGGCCCCCAGAATATTGGCCGGCCTTGAAGACTAAGGCTGATCCAGATTAAATACCATCACAGGGTGTATTATAGCCCCCTGAAATTTAATTAGATCAATCCAGGCACAGACCCCTACTGCCAAAGATGCGGTCGTGAGCGAGGAATCTTTTTTTTTTCATGAAATGGGACTGACCAAAAATACTGACGTACTTGTGTTGAATACGTAACACCCTATCATATCTAGTGAACCGACAAATAGAAGCAGAGCCCAAGATGATACTGCTGCGACCGATGAATGAACCAGTCTGTTAGTGGCCTTGAGATTCCTCATAGCCAAAAGAGACTGGAGATCAACACGGGCTGAATGTACCCGTGGAATGCAATACTGTGCTAAAGGTGGAATACGCTGTGTTAATATTTAAAAAGTCAATGTCACTGTGAACAGTGATACATTCACATACAGAAATGAAATGACATATTAATTGAGAAATTCACTTATTGTAAACTCCACGTCAACCCCGACTCAGAAATACATAGTTAGGCAGGCCCTGAGATGCAGGCCCGAGGTCCTGATTGACAGATCACCGGTAAACTGAGATCAAACCCTCAGAGAGGCACAGCGACATCACAGTCCAGGAAGATATGACCCAATAAAGCAGACATGGAAAGAGGGGTGCGCTCATTCCCAAAACACCATAAAGTCAGATGCCACATAAAGTTTGGAACACTCAGCCAATCAGGACACTATACACGCGGGATATGCAGTGATCACGCGCTCCCCATTATTGACATCTGGACATGTTATCTACTGGATGCATTGTGTCCACACAAGGTCGAAGGCCACCTGGATTCTTTATCCAAAACAATAATTTAAGGTTCCAAAGACACCTGTCCCCATTCCTTTCCAAAAAAGGACTGGCGGAACCTGTTTATCACTCCCAATGAACTATATAAAAGCCTATGTGAGACCATTACTACCAGATAAATAGTGATGCAGGATCTCATTACCAGCCTGTTGGACTACGGCAACACACTCTATGCAGTCACTACCTGAGAACTCATAAGAAGACTTCAAGCAACCCAGAATGCAGCAGCCAGACAGACCCTCAACATGCCCAAAAGGACACACATCACCCAGCACTTGGGAGACCTCTAGTGGCCTGTCCGGGAAAGATGCCTTTTCAAACTCTGGCCCACCCCTACAAAGCCCTTCAAAGCCAAGGACCCGCTTACACGAACCCCTACTTGAACTTCCACCAACCATCTAGAAACCTCAGCTCCGCCCATCTCAATCTCTCACAGACACCACACATCCGCCACTGCCAGACTAGAAGGTGCCTCTTCTTCCACCTCGCTGCCAAGTCCTGGAACACCCCCCTAGACCTTGGAACATCACCATCTCTGACAGACTTCAGGAGGAAGCTCAAAACCTAGCTCTTTCACTGAAACACACAGCCCAGCACCCGAATACCATCACAGGTGATAAGCCATGCTCTACAAGTACTGTATAATATATTTATTGATTGATTGTAAATTAAGATGGTCCTCAAACCCTATGCCTGTAACTTTTGTCCCAGTCACACTGTTTAATTAAAGAGACTGTTTCTGTCTTGCCAACTTCTCGTGTCTCTTGTTTTTCAAGGTATTTCATGTTCAAGCGACATTTTGGTGACCCAACCAGGAGGTGATTGGTACCTTGAACTCGACTGCAGCCAAAGGAAGGGACCAACACCAAGATGATTTCTCTTTGTGCACAGCAAGGAAGGTGGCAGACGCCATAACCAATTGACAGTTCTGCTGAACCTGCGGAGGACCGTCATGTAGCCACCGCTAGAGAGAGTAAGAGACTACATCAGAACCTTAGTACAGCATGTTGTGTGGAAAACTAGGGAGAAGCGCAAATATTTAACCTGAGTGACCTGCCACCGACAGAATTCAAGCATATTACCTATTTTATATGCCTTAGCTGAGTAGTCGCAAGGTGGCCTCGTAGACGATCCCGCAAAAGTCACCTTTTTCAAATGATTGCAGGTGAGGAAAGTTGAATATCTATTGTATTTGTTGTCTGAACCAACAGGCTAAAAGTGTTTCTCAGTGCCAACACAGATGGGACGCATTTTCCGATAGGCGTGACACAGACAGTATACTTAGACGGCTGGGCATCACACAGATGCTGCACAAGGCCCCTGTGTGTGATACAGGGTGTAAATCGTTGATATGCAAATTGTTGATGTACACATCATTGATGGGCCAATTGTTGATGTGCGATTGCTGATGTGAAAGTTGTTGATGTTCAATTTTTGATGTGCCATTGTTGATGTGCTGTGTTGTGTTGCTATTAACCCCTTCTATGTTCATGGCAGCGCAGTTCCATCATGAGCAATGGTGGGCGTGTGCTCATGACGGAACCTCTCTGTCATGGCACTCATCCATGGGGGAAGTGCTGGCGCTCCCTCCATGGGCAGCCCAAAAACTTCCCACAAAGGTGGATGGAAGTGTACCCACGACTCAAGACCCCCCATTCGAATCCCATGACATCAGTGCGCAAAGCGCGCACCGACGTCAGGAAGCCCAAGATGCGCTGGAAGCCATTTGCTTCCAGACGTCCGACAGAGGCAGGTAGGTTTCTTTGCTCCTCGGATAGTTTACTCTCTGCACAGAAGCATCTGGGGAGAGAAAAGTGTTTTTTTTTTTTTTTTTTTTTTTTTGTCCTCATTTGCCTTACCCACTGCTTAGGAAATGCCAACCACTTTGCGTGTCCCCGACCAAGAGAGGGAACCAAGAAGATGAAACCCATCTCTGGAACTGGACTCCGAGATATTTTACTGGTGGCAGAGAAGTCCCAAGGAGAAGGGAAATGTAAATTCTTAAGCTGACTCCATCTAGGTATGTCTCAACCTGCAGGACCAAAACACTGTATCGGGGCCAGACCCGGTCCAAGGAGTAGTGTTGGCATAATCATAGGACCCGGGAAAAAAAAAAAAAAAAAAACACCGGAACACTATCTCCACTGTGTCAACAGATCCCAAAAAGCCAGATTACGGTTATTGCAAGCTCTAGCCATGTCCACCTTTGATGTTTCGTATAGTGACGTGAGCCAATCCGAATATATTGGAGCAGATTTTTCCACCCACCTTATGCAGATCTGTCTCCTAGCCAACAGAATAGCATAAAACAGAAAAGATCTTGCTTCGCCAGAAATACTGTCCTCGATTCCAAAGATGATTAGTGGCAATGAAATTACTAATGATGTGTTCATAATGCAATTTAAGGTAGACAGCACTTCCTCCCAGAACTGACCGATGTTGGGACATTCCAAGAACATGTGAATATCTGAAGCTCCTGGTAAATTACATTTGTTACACTTCTTGTCTGGGAGAAATTTGGAAAGTCTCTGCGGTGTCATATAAGCCCGGTGTGCTGTGAACAAATGGTTACGCCTCAGCCATGATGGTTTCACCACTTTATAGAGGAGCGCAAAAGATCTTAACCATATCTCCTCACATTGTAAGCCCATTGTCTCGCTCCACAATTCATCTGGAAGGGTGAAATCCCCATCGGTTTCCTCCAGAAGCTGCCAATACCAGAAGGCCACCTCCTTACCACCCCTAGGTCTTTCTAGTAGCAGCTGCTCCAGGGAGCTTGATTTCCCGAATAATGCATCTTTGCGCCGCTGGGCTCTCCCCCAGCTTTCCAGCTGAATGAATTTAAATCTAGAGAAAGCTGGACCTATACGTTCATGCAATACATCCCAGGGAAGTATCGATCCATCCACCAATAACTCTCCCCATCTAGTAATTCCTGCTTCCTCTAGTGAGGAAGATAAGCTGTCCCTGAGACACTCCGGTAAACCCGGGGAGTCCCATATGGGAGCGAAGTTGGAATAGTAGGACAGCCCCAATCTACTTCTAATGGCTAGCCAACCCCTAGCCCAAGACTGTATAATTTTCAGTCTTATTTTCTTGAAGTACTTCTGACTCCCAAATTTAAATAAAAATCCGTCAGCTGGTAAATTTGCTCCGGTTAACATGGCTTTATACATTGCCACCTCCAGAAGACTCGATGGTGTTTTTAGTAACATCCTGGAGTAGGACAACTGAAAGGCCCAAGCGTAGTATACTAGATCCGGTAGGGCTAGGCCCCCCTTCTCCCTTCTCCTCCTCAACTTCTTCCATGCAATTCTAGTTGCCTTGTAATTCCAAATAAAGGAGTTAAGCTCTCGCTGACATCTGTCCAACATCTTCACATCAAACCCCAATGGAATGGCACCAAATATAAATATAAACTTAGGAAGGATAGACATTTTTATTAAGTTGACCCTCCCCATTATGGAAAGTGGCAAGTGTGTCCAAGATTTCAATAGGCCCTTACATTCCCTGAAAACTCGATCTAGGTTAGTTTGGGCAATGGTCCCAATGTCTTGGGTGATTCGGATCCCGAGATAACGCATAGAAGTGGTGATATTAATGCCTAACCGTGGGTCCGGGATATTCCAGACCATAACCTCGGTCTTACTTGAGTTGATATTGTAGCCCGAGATCTTACCGAACTCTTCCGCCTTCTGAATCACGGCAGGGAAGGACAACACCGGGTCCGAGGTAAAGATTAAGATATCATCGGCATATAATGCCGTCCGCCTCTCCCAATCCTTAAACTTGAATGATGGTATATTTTCGTCTGCTCGCAAAGCCTGGGCAAACGGCTCAATGTACAAATTAAAAAGGAGGGGAGAAAGCGGACAACCTTGCCTCGTACCTCTAGTGATCTTAAAGGGGTCTGTCAATATTTCGTTAATCAGCAGCCTAGCCGAAGGGGATCGATAGAGTAAGGCAATAGTTCTGCGAAAGCCCTCTCCAAAGTTAAACCTTTTTAACACTTCGTTTAGGTAGGGCCAATTGACCCTATCGAAGGCCTTAGCTGCGTCGAGGGTTAAGGTGGCCAGTGGAAGGGAAAAAGCAGAGGCTATATCTATAGCCCCTACCAAATCATGTGTAAGATCTGAAAGATGTCGCCCTTTAATAAAGCCTTTCTGATCGTGATGAATAATGGTGCCCATTACCTTACCCATTCTTGCTGATAGTATTGCGGCAAAGATCTTATAATCGCTATTCAGTAAAGATATTGGTCTATAGGACCCACATTCTGATACGTCCTTCCCAGGTTTGGGTATAAGAACAATAGTGGCCTCGCCCCAAGATTTTGGTGGTGGCTTTCCTTCCCTGAGGATAACATTAAAAAGGGTTGTCAATACTTGGACGATGTTCTCCCCCAATACTTTATAGATCTCCCCAGGGAGACCGTCTGGACCAGAAGCTTTCCCTTTTTTTACCTGTCTTATAGCTTCCTTTACCTCTACCTCTGTTATTGCAATCTCTAAACTGTTGCTCTGTGTTGTTGATAAGGTTGGGAGCACTATTCCATTCAGCCACGTGTTTCGTGCCATCTGATCATCAGGCAGTTCTTCCCTATAGATAGTCTCAAAGAATTCATAAAAGGCTTTACCTATCTCGTGACTAGCTGTCCTAGGTACCGCCTCCCCTTCCACCTTGATTTCTCTAATATATTTCTGAGCTTGGTCCGATTTAGTTTTCCACGCCAGTACTCTACCCGCGGCCTCACCAAACTCAAAATGAGAGATCTTACTTGCCTTCCATCTTTTGTTAACCCTCTCTTGTAGTGTATTTTCTAGTTGGTGCTTTAGCTCGGCCAATTTTAACTGCTCCTCAGGAGATCCTAGAGACTGACCAAAATTGGATTCTATGCCCTTCATTTCTTGTTCCAAACTATTTACTATATCTTTGTATTTTTTACTCCGATATGAGGACCTATTAGTGATGCAGCCTCTCAAAAAGGCCTTAAAGGCCTCCCAAACCACCACTGGAGAGGAGGACTCCATATTAATTTCAAAGAAAGCATTTGTCTCTGTGGCCAGGAATTTCACTTCATCTTCTTCAAGTAGGAGTGTCCGGTCAAAAGACCAAGAAGGATGTTGCCTCCTACTGTCTGATCTAATTGAAAAAACAAGGGCTGAATGGTCTGACAGGTGAGATGGAAGATAATCAATCGCTATTAAAGCGTCTTTCAAATTATAAGTAAACAGAGCATAATCAATTCTGGATGAGTGCTTAAAACGACTATTCCGATATGAGATCCCCAATTTACTGCCTGCTCTTTCCCGCCAAGGGTCCGCCAGGCCTAGCTGGACCATAATAGCTAATAGAGTTCGCCTAGACTTTGGTGAACTACAGGCCCGCGAATTTGCTGATTTGTCTAATTTAGGGTTCAACGCAATATTAAAATCGCCCATCCAAATCACCGGGTCCTGAAAAAGTAGCAAATGGTTTCTGACCGCATCCAAATGCGACGGATCATCTGAATTTGGTCCATAATAGCCCACCAGGGTGTACCGTTGACCCACCAACTGAACTCTCAATATCAGCCATCTCCCTGTATGATCCTCTATACACTCCAAGATTTGGGCTTTCGCGGCTCTTTTAAAAATAAATATAACTCCCCTAATGTTAGCATTGTGGTCGGTAGAGCTGAATTTATCCACCCATTTCTGTTTTTTAAGTATCTCTACTGCCTCTGATTTAAGAAGGTGTGACTCTTGAATTACAATAATTTGCGCCGGGGAGTCCCTCAGATACTGCATTATACGCTCCCTCCTACTTCTCCCTCGTAAGCCATTGACATTCCAAGACAAGTAGTGGAGAGCTGTCATTTTACCACCGCTACCCCCCTCGTATCAACCTTTCTCAGTAGCTCTTGCGGGAACCTTCATTTTTGCCATTTTTGATGTTGGACAGATGTCAGAAATAACCTTTCCGCAAAATAGTAGGCAGACTTATGAGGATTTTTTACTTTATTCCCCTTCCCCCCCTGCACCCACCCTCCCCAGGAAAACCCTCCCCTACTTACTCTGGCCTGGTGGATGGCCAGTTTTACACCCACTACGACTCTCCAACCTCACCTCTACCCTTTTGGAATAGTCTGTAGACATATTCAAAACAAATACGCTATTAAGAAGAGACTTTTGTATTGTGATGTCAGGGGACACTTACAAGGTGAAAGGAATGCGGTGAGAGGGCCACACTCGAATACACACAAACCATATTAGATTTTAATTTAACTTGTGTTTCCCCTACACTCACTCTTATCATGGGGTAGGTTAGGAGAAAGATAGAGAAGGAATTTGTTATAATATCATTACTAGTAGCAGGTGCAGTTATGTGTTTTTTTTTTTTGCATTTATTTATTTATTATAACTCATTCCTACTCACCCCCCTTTACTGTTTCCCTTCCCCCTTTTTTTATTTTATTTTAAGGACGGACGGAAAACATGGCGACCGCAGGCTAACGCGGCTCGCACACCCAGAGTCGGCTCTTCGGAACCTCACCCTGCCCTGTCAATTCGGGACCATGCTGTGGGACGTCTTTAGGCAGAAACTGATCTAGTGCGATTTGGAGGACACGCTCTGTAGGGCAGGGGCAATAAACGCAAGGTACACAACGAACAAAAAGTAACGTAGAAGCCGGGTGGCTGCAAAGCTTTTACTGACCCCCGGTCTCGATTGATGTGCCTGCCGGCGGCGTCCCGCCCTCTTCCGCCCGCGTTCCTGCCTCGCTGGAGACAAGCAGCCGTGGAGCTTCGGCGCGGCCGCACGGCGGCTGCCCGGGTGCTCCGAGGAGCCGTGGTGGCGGAGCGGAGGAGGAGAGGGGGCCAAGCCGAGACTCACGCTGCTGCTGTAAATCCGGATGCAGGCTCGAAGGTGAGCAGGGATACATCAGCGTGTTTGCAGGGCAAGGACAAGGTAGGCACGCCAGACTTTTCTGTAACGGGCTGTAAGGCAGTCAGAGACTCCAGCAGGGAATCTGACTCTGAAGGGGGAGATAAGCCCATAGTGCCAAAGAACGCTAGGAGTGGGGATAAGTGTTTAGAGAAAGGGCGCAGGGGTCTAAAAAAGAAAAGACAACCTCAGGGGGGTTCTGCAAGTGCCACTAGTGAATTGGTTAAAAACCCCAAGCAGAAAAGGGGAAAGAGTCAACCCCTAAAGAAACTCAGTGGCATAACCCCTTCGCTACGCACGTTTTTTAAAGCACTACCCCAAGTACTGGACATTACATCAGAGATGGCGGCTACCGGGGCAGGGGGGTCAGAGGTACAGACAGTTTCAACTGCAGTAACAGCGCCTGTAGTACTAACACTCCCAATAGCCATCAATGTCCCTAATACAGCAAATGGGTTAGCGGAGCCCCGCACACCTATTAATGAAACGGAGGTTACAGCAGTAAGTAGCCAGCAATCCCATGAAGGACACCAAGGGCCCCAAAAGGGGGTTGCCTTTAACAACGTAGCAACAACAGACGAAGGTGGAGGTGATGGCGATTTGGAAGGCCCAGGGGTAGGAAACACACTGGAGGCCTTAGTAAAATCAATAGCAGCAATGAGGGAGGAAATTCGCGCTGATTTCGCAGTTTCTAAAGTGAATCAGAATGAGATTAGAGCATCCTGCGACATGCTGGATCAAAAAGTGGACGGATTATGCACAAGGACAGAGGTTTTGGAAGGTTCGGTGGGATTATTGACATCTAAACTCGAGATAGCTAGATCCAAAATTCAAGTGCTGCAGAAGGATGGCGAAAATATGCGAGAGCGAGTCGAGAGTTTGGAGAATTATTCCCGGAGAAATAACCTGCGACTTTTAAAGATCCCGGAAGGAAAAGAGGGCACTAATCTTAAAAGTTTTGTGATCAAGATCCTAAAAGACTCTCTTAACTTGGAGGAGTCGGCTGAGATGCTCGACAACGATATCCAGCGAGTGCACCGTGACCCATTTCGCCTAAAGCCAGGGAGAGACAAACCTAGAAAGGTCTTGATTAACTTCCTAACGTTCTCACTTAAAGACAAGATCTTGAACCTCGCACTGAAAGCTAGATCACTACAGGGCCCAGACTTCTCTTTTGAGGTGCGATCAGACCTATCTAAAACCACGCTTGACAGGCAATGGGAGTTGGGGCAGCGCATGGAAAAATTTAGAGCTCTGGGCGCCACTGTCCAGATGAGGTTCCCAGCATTTTTGCGTATTATGTACAACAATAAAATGCATAATGTCCGGTTACCATCAGAAGCAGATGAGCTATTAGAATCTATTAGAGACCATGCCCAGGCTCAGGCTCAGTATATGGGATAGTGGTTATTTGGGTCTGAGATAGGCGAACCGACATTACAAGTTACGTCTGGTCTATACCAGTTATGTTAAAGTCTAAATAGCCCTGTATCACAATAGGTAATAAGCATGGTAGGAAGAAAAATGTATGGGAAAAAAAAAAATATATATATATATATTAATTAAAAAGAACCTTAAAAAAAAAAAAGTGTTTTACATCTCCTGTGATGTTTGTTTCCAAGGCATGTCTGCATCATGATCGCGTACAGTATCGCGATCTTGAAGCGTGCAGGAGAAATGCCCCCACTAGGCACCATGGATTTTTTTTATGGAAGCGACCCCTTGAGCAAGTGATGCTTCCTTAGGGGGCTCATATGTTGTGCATGTTTCTTTTGATGTTTGTTTCCAAGGCATGTCTGCATCATGATCGCGTACAGTATCGCAATCTTGAAGCGTGCAGGAGAAATGCCCCCACTAGGCACCATGGATTTTTTTTATGGAAGCGACCCCTTGAGCAAGTGATGCTTCCTTAGGGGGCTCATATGTTGTGCATGTTTCTTTTGCCCCCCCCCCCCCCCCCAGGGCAGATCATCCCTTTTTTCTCTTTCTGCCCGGGGGGGTGGGGCAGAAAACCCCTGTAGCCTCGAGGGATTCTTTTTTTATTGCCGATGGAAGCCAAGGGTTTTTTCCAAGGGGTTAAATTATATTTATATATTTTCTGCCCCCCCCTCCAGGGACAGATTCTGCCCCCAGGTGGGAGGGGGAACAGAAAGAAACCCGACTAGACACAAGGGATCTATTTCTTTTGCAAGGGGGCACAATCCTGTCTGTTGTTTTCTGTCCTCCTCGAGACAGATAGGGCTGGCAGAAAACCCCACCAGATTCCTTGGACAACATCTCCCCCCATTTTTCTTGGCCCTATTTGAAGGCCCATCAGGCAGATTAACAATTTAGGTAGTGACATAGCATGTTATAATTACATGTTATAATGTTAACTATTTTATTTCTTGTGAATTGCAATTATAACTTTTCTTTTCACCTTTTAATTCTAGTTCAAAGCTTTAGCTCTTTAGACTGATATACCAGATTGCGGTTTCATTACTGGTGGTTCTGCAGTTTGTGAAGTTGCATGTGTTTTTATTAAGAGAATTTCTTCTTGTACTATTTACGCTAAATGAGTTTCATTTCCCTAAATTAATGTGATTTTTGAAAACGGTGTAATAAAAGCAGTATGTTTGGCTTCTGTTTTTTGAGTGTCAAAATATTTTTGCTTTTGGGCTTGATGTGTATTTGGTCTTGTTTTTTCGTAATAGTGGGATATTGTTGTTTTTTGCTGTGTCTCTGCAGAAGTGGCGGCTCGCATAGGGTGTGCTGCAGGATGGTTGGGCAGGCCAGGAAGGGGAAGGGTGGGGTGTAGTAAACTCAGACATACACTTGAACGTCGGAAAGTAATTACTACGTTCTTCTGTTCCATCGTATATCCGAGTTTACTGCCCCTACCCTGCCTCTCCCCGCTCAACCCCGCCGCCCGCAGCATGCACTATGCGAGCCGCCACTGCTCTGCAGAGTAGGTGTTGGTGAGTGCCGATATCTTTGGCAAGTGAGTCATATTGTTGATCTTTATGATAAAGCTACACTTTGTTTATTACTTATTTTGCAAAGTGTTGGATGTTGTTGACTTGTTTGTGAAGTCTCCTTTCTTTGTAAGGATTACGGCTAGCCACTGGATTACTGCTCAGCAGGATGTTGATATGCTTTTTGAGTCTACCTCAGACCATGGTTTAGAGTCTTACTCTGCATCTGAGGCAGAGGAGGTAGTGGAAGATTCTGGCAGTGAGTTTCCTGTCCACAATAATCATCGGATGATGAAGCCATTCTTAGTGCAGATGACTTGTCTGTCCTAGACGAGGACACAGATGTGCAGTAAGAGACATCTGGGTTGCAGCCTGGGGCTGCAAGGACTCCAATTGATAGTGCTGACCTCTGGGCTGCCCCAGGCATGGTGCAGTTGACTTTTCCAGACTTTACTGGTGCTCCAGAGTGTAGAGTGGTTACTGAAAACTGTTTGCCTATACATTTTTTACAGTTGTTTATGGATGATGTCTTTTTGCCAGAGGTTGTTGAGCAGAATAATTTGTACGCTGAACAGTATTTGAGGGTCAACAGTGCCATCCTTAGGCGCCATGCTAGAGCCACCCGATGGACTCCCACACACCTGGAAGAAATAATGAAGAAGTTATTGGGTGTAACATTTTTTATGGGCTTGCTAAGGAAGCCATCAATGTCTTCATATTGGTCTACTAGTCCCTTGATGGTAACGGCTGTATTTCTGGCAGTCATGAGTTGTGAACAGTATTTGTTTCTGCTTTGGATGCCACATTTTGTCAATAATGGTTTAGAGTTGTCACAAGATCACCCTGATTGTGACTGTCTTTTTACGATTCGGCCTGCCATTGAGCACTTTGCAGATTGATTTTCTGAGATCTATGTTTCAGGGAAAGAAATAGCTGTGGATAAGTCTTTGGTCTTGTTCAAGGGCCGCTTGGTTTTTAGGCAATACATTCCTAGCAAGAGGACATGCTATGGCACTAAAATGTATATGCTGTGTGACAGTAGGACTGGATATGTCTCAATTTTCAGGGTGTGCACCGGACGGGATTGCAGGATTGACCCCCTTGGTTGTCAGCCCACTTTTGGAGTGACTAAGAAAATTATGTGGGAACTTGGTAGAGGAATTTTTAACAATGGTCACCATTTATATGTAGATACTTTCTACACTGGTATGCAGTTGTTCAGGGAATTGGCCAAAGTGGACACTGTTGCTTGTGGCACAATCCGCTCTAACGATAAAGGTTTCCCAAACGAACTTGTTTGTCAAAAACTTGTGCGGGAATAGTGTAGTGTTTTGCATAGCGAGGGACTTCTAACTGTGAATTTTGCAGACAGGAGAGATGTCTACATGCTGACTACCATCCATGATGGAAGCCCTTCACCTGAGACTGCTTGGGGTCAGGTTGCTGAAGTGTGCAAACCTGTGTCCATTTTAGACTATAAAAGGCACATGTGTGGTGTTGACAGAGTAGATCAGGGGTTGGAACCTTACATTGCTCTTCGTAAGGCTTACATTTGGTATAATAGGTTGGCTATCCATCTTTTCCACTTGGCAAGGATGTGGCTAGATTGAAAGATCGCTACTTTCCAGATCACATTCCTCCCATGCCCTTAAAAGACATTTCCAGTAGGAGATGTAGAGTCTGTTGGCGAAGAGGTATGCAGAAGGAGACTCATATGTACTACCCGAGTGTCTTTCTATCCCTGCGCTGTGTGCCTGCTTGTTTTAGAATGTACCACACTGGAAATAACTTGTGGGTGCATCCATGAGTGGTAAAGTGAACTGCCTGTTCTGTATTGTTTTATCTTTTTGTTCTGTTTTAAGGTTGGCATTAGTGCAATGTATTTCGTTTCAGATTTTGTGTTAGTAGATCTGTATCTATCTACAATTTGTTTGTGTTTTTTTGTATGAAAAACCCTAAATGTGATAAAGGTGTGTGTAGCCTGGTGCTTGGCTTGGTGTGCGTGTAGACTGGTGCTTGGCTGGGTGTGTGCATGAACTGGTCCTAGGCTGGCAGTGTGCATGGAGTGGTGCTTTTCTAGTGGTGTGCCTGAACTAGCACTTCGCTGGCGTGTGCATGAACTGACACTTGGCTGGTTGTATGCATGAACTGGTGCTTGGCTGACGGTGTGTATGTACTGGCACTTGGCTGGTTGGGTGCTTGGACTGACACGTGGCTGGTGGTATGAATGGACCCGTGCCTGGCTGGCAGTAAGGCGGAACTAGTGCTTGGCTGGTGGTGTGCGTTAACTGGTGCTTGGCTGGCGGTGTGTGAGTAGTGACTTGCTGCTGGTCACTACACACACTGGTAGCCAAACGTCAGCCAACTCAATCCGTCAGCCAGTGTGGTTGCTGTGTCAGGCATGTGGGCATTTGAAAGTGATGGCCCTTGAATGGCGCTGTCTGCTGACGTGAGTGCTGTAGTGATGGGCCCGTGGCTGGCGGTGCAAATGTTTTTATATGTGTCACACATATGAAAGGTGTATGAATGGCCTGTCAAGAGGTTGGTACCTTGTTGTGGCTTTACAGCTCACGAGCTGTGAGTCAATTGTACAGTTTCTTGTTCTTTCAATTATTAACAGTGCTTTTCATTAACAGTGAAATTTCTTGTTAATAAAGTTATATATACTGAACCATCACTCACCCTAATGCCAAATCCAAGCAGTATGTATGTGTGCTTAAGGAAAAGATGGTTGTGCAATAATATTTGTCTTTTCTGTCGTTCTCAAGCAGGATTTACCTGAATGCTGTAATGTGTTGGTTCTATGCCTGGTGGTGTGAATGGTCTTGTGTGTATTTGTTAGACCTGACATCATTGGTGTGATTCTCCCTTCCATTTTTGATGGATTGCCTCCTCTGGTGGAGAAGTGTGGCTCACTGGTTAGAGCGGCAGACTGTGAAGCAGAGATCGGGCCCAGGACCGGGGTTCAAGTCCCGACGTGGCAGGGTCTGGGGCTCAATCTCTGCGGAGTCGATAATTCTCGCCTCGGCTCCTACTCTAATCATGGGTCCCGCGCTGCAAATCTGCTTAATCTCCACAACGGCCCCAACAACACTGGGATGCCTAGCTTCACCTTGGGGGTGCCCAGGAGGGGCATCTCACAGGGAGAGCCAGGCAGGGTTACAAAGTGTTATACAGCGCTGAGACGCCCCGTTGGGGCAGCTGTGCACTTTACAAATTACACTACATTTGATATGTTTGTGCTGGATTTCTGCTTTGGGCACTGTGCCACTGCTAATCAGTGCCACAGTGCAAGTGCTCCCTATTTTAAATTGATGTACTGATTGGTTATTCCACAATTGGGTTATTTGATTTACTGTCAGCCCCTAGTACAGTGCACCATGTGTGCCCAGGGCTTGTAGATCAAATACTGCTGATGGGCTTGCAGCAATGGTTGTGCCACCCACAGAAGCAGGCTGTAAAGTCCTGTGTGTAGTCTTGCACTGCCATGCCGACTTGGCCAAGTGCACCCACTTGCCAGTCCCTAAACCTTCCCTTTGCTTCATAGTGGATACCCCTAGGGTAGGCCCAAGGGCAGGGTACATAGTTAGTATAAGGTAGGACATGCTCTGATGTGTGTAGCATGTTCTAATAGTGAATTACAGCCATTTTCGTTTTTCCCTATTGAAGGCTACCTATTCTAATAGGCCAGAATGGGCAGTTAAGATTGTTACATTCTTACAATCCTAACTGACTCAGGGAACATGGCAGAAATTCGAATTTAGTATGCCTGAATTCAGAATAATAAAATACATCCTTTAGTAAAGTTTATTTTAATATCCTGTGTTTGCAAATACCACTTTTGGAAAGCAGGTATTTGCTTGCCTAACCATTTGAGCCCGCCTCTGCTGAGTTGCGTATTCCTTGTTTAGGTTTGTGTGTGACAGGGCTGGGGAAATTCCAAAGACAGTCTGGGACAGCCCAGTGGTGAATAGAGAGATTTACAACTAGATAAGAAGGGAGGAGTGCACCTGGGACCTAAATAGGGCTGGGCCTTCCCTCTACAATGTCGGCTCCACCCCCTGTGGCTTGTCGGATGTCTCTGCCCTGTACTGTGAAGGTCATCAGTGATGTCACTGACCATGTCATGAATGATGTAATATGTGACATCATCAGCAGTGGGTTGCGGGTGCGCGATATATAGTTATTGCATCTAACTATATATGCGAATTTCTATGGTTTTGTGCGAGTAAAATAAGGTTTTGTAAATGCTAATCCCTAACTATATATGGCCTAAAACCTATGGTTTTTTCAGTGAATTTTCAAGGTTTTGTAAATGCTAATTCCTAACTATATATATGGTCTATAACCTATGTTTTTTTCAGTGAATTTCAATGGTTTTTTAATAGCAAAATATCAAAAGCTGTCAAATGTGAAGTACGGGATAGGTAAAAACATTTTCGTGTTTATGCACGCTGATGTGCTTTGAACGCTGCCCCCCCGCCTCTTTTCTCTTAGTAGTACTCTCTCTTTGCAGATAGTGAAGAGTAGTTAACGCAGGCCTTTGCCCCCGTTGTAATCCGTCGTGCCTGCTTGTCTCTCCATTTGATTGATTGTTATCCAAGCATTTACTGTTTTAGAATTGATTCTCTTTGGTTCATTCTCTATTTACAAACAAGCACAGAGTCGCAATACTCTGTTTAGTCTTTGCAGATAGTGAAAAATCGTGTAAAAAAACAAAAGTAATCAAGCAAAATCAGTAGGCCACTAATGGGATCTCTTTTTGACCTCGCTAAAATAGAAACATTAGGAACAACCCTTCATGAGAAATACGAAACTAGTGAGATGAACTGAGCTCCACACCATGATGGCTGCAAGACAGCTCGGCTCCGCCACCCACCCCGCCCAAAATAACGATAAACTCTATGCAAATATTATAAATATATACAACACACCAGCAAAGTAACAGGGTAAAACATTTTATTAAATAACTATTTACATAACTATTTTATACTTTTTGTTGCCTGATCCGGCTAGCTCAATCGATCGAGCATGAAACTCATGCACTCTGATAGCAAGCGTTGCTGATGATGCTATGCAGACAAAAACTGGTTTTCAGTTTGTACATTCTTCAAGATTTTTCCATCCAAGGCTGGTTGAGAGTTTGTAGAACGATGACTTCAGATTTTCAACATACGGTGTGGTGGCGCGGACTGGGAGGGGGCGCTTGGCTCCTGCCCCCTCCCCAAGTCGTGTTGCCCTGGTGTGGCCTAAGATCACCCCCGACATAGGCGGCCGGCTCCCGGGGTCCGGCGGAACTTTTTGCCTTTTGATGACTCTTCCATTCTGGACCTTGTCCCACAATCCGTTTGACCTGAAGACACGCTGAAGTGGGGCGCCCCTTTACCGTTTCAGTTGCCATTCCGCCCGCTTTTGCTACACTGTGCCTCTTCCGCCATTCAGCTGTTTACCGCCCGCTCTTGCGACTACAGCGTCTCGCTCACCATGTAGTTAAGTTGCTCCCGCTCTTGCGATGCAGCGATAGGCGGCTGCCACAGGACTCTCAAAATGGCGGCCGGCTCTTCAGATTTGGGCGTGGTCCACTAAAATAGCCCTGGGACACCTTGGAACTCGGACGCTTGTCTGATAGGGCTTGGGCCCCATTCTCGAAAGCGTCCCCTCAGCCTTGAAGATTCTACAAAAGTCTTGGGGGCCCCCGACTCCCGCAGGCTTCTGGTGGGGAGCGGCTGCCATGATTGCTCATGGAATGGCCACGACTGAGCTACGAGATGGTGGTGCTCTCATGCTGACGCCAGCTTCAGTCTGAAACATCCAGAAACACTGTAGACTACCAATTCGATCAGTTCCGGTAGCGCCCCAACGTGACCCGGTAGAGAAGAACTTGCCCTCCCCTCTTTGAATGATGGATCTTGTTGCCTGTCCCTTCTGTTGTCATTTAACAGAACTGTTTAGACTGCTGAAAGGGGTTGTGTTCCGACCGCTGGTTGGTGGAGACATTTTGACTATATTCTGGACCTACGTTGTCGCGTAATGCGTTATATGACACGCCGAGTTAGAGCACCCGGAAGTGCTCCGGTGCGCGAAGCGCAGCTTCCCGGAAGCGATCCGGGGCGCGGCGCGCAGCGCGTAACGTAAGCATAACAGGTCATGTGACTTGGTTTTAAAACTTTTCATTGGTTCATTTTACTTTTGTTATTCTAATGATGAAAGGCTTGGTCATATGACCTAAAAATTACGCTTTTTATTGCTTTCGAACATTATTTTTTCTTAAACATATATGTTATAATGTTCCAGGCTAATGAACTTTCCCGGAAAATTTACAACTGTCCTGCAAGTAAAATATATTCCTTTTTCTAGAAAAAGGGCGTTTCTTCGTCCCATGACGGAACCGTTGAGCAAAAGAGGATCGGCCTGCTGTCTTAGTCGCCGATACGCCTGAATATCAGATTCTTATCGATCACTTTATGTTGCAGGAGTAGAAAACACAACAGCCCGTGACCATTTATCTTTACTGCGTTCCTGCGTATTATACCTTTTATCCGTCATGTAATTGGACTGCTTTATTTCACTTGCCTTTTACTGATTCGAAAACAGTGACTAAAATTAAAAACTTTACCAATGTAAATACTACTACCATGTTTTGTTTTAAAAACCTTTATTGTGAAAATGTCAGTATACAAATACGAGCCTATAACCACGTGGGCCGGCCACGGAGCAAACTGGAATCGTATATGATGAGGAGACATTTACACTGTAGAGGAACGTAACGAGCGGGCCATTAGGTTGCAAGAACTAAGGTGTCTAACAGTTGCGGAATCGGTGGGCGTACATTTTGTAATTAAAATACGACAGGGCCACTTACAATAAAATTATCTAGATATACATTTGCGGGCAAGTACCATGGGTGACGTTAATTCGAACTTTCAATAGTACAGTAATCAATAAAACATCAGAACTTAATATCAATAGGGATGTCAAAATATTCAATCAATTCTCGTCCCCGCCCGCCATGTGCTTCAAAACTGCATACATATCTCGTGATATCAAGGTTGTGCAACCAGTACACAACAAGGAGTTACAAGTCACATTTATACCGGCGCATTTTGGGCGAGGCCGGGCAGGTCCAGGATATAGTCAAAATGTCTCCACCAACCAGCGGTCGGACCAGAACCCCTTTCGGCAGTCAAAAAAGGTTCAGTTAAATGACAACATAAGAGATAGGCAACAAGAACCATCAGTCAAAAGAGGGGAGGGCAAGATCTGAAGCCATTGTTTTACAAACTCTCAACCAGCCTTGGATGGAAAAATCCTGAAGAATGTACAAACTGAAAACCAGTTTTTGTCTGTAT
This sequence comes from Lissotriton vulgaris, assembly GCF_964263255.1. Lineage (NCBI taxonomy): Eukaryota > Metazoa > Chordata > Amphibia > Caudata > Salamandridae > Lissotriton > Lissotriton vulgaris. The sequence continues at coordinate 147,383,221 of NC_141695.1, read as the reverse complement.
AGCATCAGCAGCAACGCTTGAGTCAGCTTTGTGTGAAGCCACCATTTTGATTCAATCAATAGCGTCACCCTGCACACATTCAGGGACCTGGTCGTGTCTTCAGGTCAAACGGATTGTGGGACAAGATGCAGAAAGGAAAAGGAAAAAAGTTCCGCCGGACTCTGGGAGCCGGCCGCCTATGTCATGGGCGATCTTTGGCCACACCAGGGCAATAGTGAGACTGCAGCAGGTGCAAATAAGCTTCAGACAGTGTTACAAGCGCTGCTCAGAAATCTCAACTATGACACCACCTCGGTGCCATCCGGATCTTGGCGCCTTGTGCTGGTTCCGGCCTATTCACACATCGGTCTGCTACTGACACCACCTCACAGGCCAATGGGGCACCCCACGCCGACTTTCGGCGCAGCATTGTAGGATGGCAACACCAGTGCGGCAACTTGCTGGACACCACCTCGGTGCCATCCAGATCTCGGCGCGTTGTGCTGCCTTCGGCTTACTGTAGCCGCAAGTGCGGACGCAACTCAGCTGGATAGCGAGTGAAACATCAAGGGGGCCCCACTGCAGCCGAGGAGCCTCCATCTTGGGGGCGACGCACACCACCTCGGTGCCATCCAGATCTTGGTGCGTTGTGCTTCCTTCGGCCTACTGTAGCCGCAAGTGCGGACGCAACTCAGCTGGATAGCGAGTGAAACATCAAGGGGGCCCCACTGCAGCCGAGGAGCCTCCATCTTGGGGGCGACGCACAGCATCACATTGCTTTCCAATGCAGTCAGATCCTCAAACAGCCCCCACTGACTGACGCGACCTCACAGGCCAACGGGGCGCCCCACGGGTGCAGCATTGTAGGATGACCACACCAGTGCGGCAACTTGCTGGACACCACCTCGGTGCCATCCGGATCTTGGCGCGTTGTGCTGCCTTCGGCCTATTCGCACATTGGTCCGCTACTGACGCCGCCTCACGTGCCAACAGATTTTCTACGCTTTTTATAGCCCTATGCCGCATAACAGGTCATGTGACTTGTTTATAAAACTTTTCATTGGTTCATTTTACTTTTGGTTTCCTAATGATGGAAGGCTTGATCATATGACCTAAAAATAACACCTTTCATTGGATTAAAACATTTTTTTTTCCCAAACGATGAAAGCCCCACCTTGTTTCTGGATGTTTCAGACTGAAGCTGGCGTCAGCATGAGAGCACCACCATCTCGTGGCTCCGTCGTGGTCATTCCGTGAGCAATCATGGCAACCGCTCCCCACCGGAAGCCTGCAGGAGTCGGGGGCCCCCAAGACTTTTGTAGAACCTTCAAGGCTGAGGGGACGCTTTCGAGAATGGGGTCCAAGACCTAGCAGACAAGCGTCCGAGTTCCAAGGTGTCCCAGGGCCATTTTAGTGGACCAGGCCCAAGTCCGAAGAGCCGTCCGCCATTTTAAGAGTCCTGTGGCAGCCGCCTATCGCTGCACCGCAAGAGTGGGCGCAACTCAACTACATGGTGAGCGAGATGCTGTAGCCGCAAGAGCGGGCAATAAACAGCTGAATGGCGGAAGAGGCACAGTGTAGCAAAAGCGGGCGGATGGCAACTGAAACGGTAAAGGGGCGCCCCACTACAGCAGACGAGCCTCCACCTGGGGAAGCCCGTTCACGCCGCCTCCATTCCCCCCCCCACCCCCCGGGGCGCCCCACGCCGTTTTTTGGAGCAGCATTGTAGGATACCAAAACCAGTGCGGCAACTTACTGGACATCACCTGGGTGCCATCCACATCTCAGCGCGTTCTGCTGCCTGGGGACTATTCGCACAACAGACCGCTACTGACGAGGCCTCCCCCCGCACCCCCGGGACGCCCCACGCCGTATTTCGGAGCTGCATTGTAGGATACCAAAAACCAGTGCGGCACCCAGGTAACATCACCTGGGTGCCGTCCAGAACTCAGCATGTTGTGCTGCCTTGGGACTATTCGCACAAAACACAGCTACTGACCACTGTTGCTTCTTTTTTCAAAAAAATGTTTAAATGTATTTACTGTTTTTGTTGCGTTGTATATATTTATAAGTTATTAAAGTGTTATAATCCTACTACTTTGTTGGAGTGCTATATATTTTTAATGTGACACATAATTGTAAAAACTTTGATGTACAAAGAGGCATCCCTGGAATCTTCCGCTTCAGGCTCGGACCCACACACCCTCACAGTGAGAATCCCCTCCCCAAGCACAATACAGGATGGTTATCAGATAGTAGGAACGCATGTGGTGTGACGGATCTCATCGGGTTGGGGCTTTGATCTACTGTAACTCCTTTGAAGAGGAGTGATTCTCTACAGCTGGGGCCATAAACTACATCTGCAGGGCTAGGTGATAGCCTGGGACCGGCCTGGACAATCGGACACAGAGGAAGAGGAGTGTCAGAGGGTGCGGTAGTGAATAGGGTGAAAGGGAGGTGTCGGGCGGGCACAGGGTGTGATTCTCAGAGAAGAACAGCGCAGATGGGAGGAGGTTTCTGGCCCATGCATGAGAGAGAGAGCGGGGGTGACCAGTGCGTGGGGGAGATGCTTGCGAGGTTGGGGAACCATGCTGAGGATCGGCGGCGTGCAGAGAGTGGGTCTGGTCAAGGCATCTAAAATGGCTGCCGTGCACGACAAAAGTGTGGCATTGGAAAAAAAGCAAGATGGTGCACACAATGTTTATCAATACGGATTAATTTATAACAAGTATTTTTAACAATATATTTACTCGCAGTGTCAAAATGGCGATCAACACTTCCTAATTTCCTTTGAATCGAACGTTAACAGAAGTCAAGCGGCAAAAAAAAAAAAAAACGCTCACGCGCAACCGCTGGAAGACAAGTATCAACTTATATGAGCCTCCTCAACCACCCTCAGAAAACATAGGGGGTCAGGATACGTCTCCCATACCCCCTTATACCCAATACTCACATTGCTTTTCCTCCATCTAGTAATTTAATTAAATCGAAACACAAAATGCCGAATACACGTTTCGCTACCAGTTTGCGACCCGGTTCGCAAACCGAGAAGCGCTTCTATCGCGAAAAATCTAATTTTTATTATTTGCCCCACAGGACCCTTTAATAACCCCAACATTATTCCTAGGGGGTTAAGAGGGGTCTACCTTGCCCCCTTTCGTAAATTCCCCCTTCGTTTTTCTCCTCCTCTTGTCTCTCGATCCTACCGAGAGACAAGATGGCGGCCGCACCGGACTTTTTAGAATGTTGACAGACACCGGAGAGCCAATCAGCTTCGCTACGCAAAGCTCCGTTACGCGAAAAGTACGCGATCTGGAGCGCTATCTGGGACGCTGTCACAGATATATCTGTTTTTTTAAACGTTAATTTCTCAAAATCCACTGGAGCACATATATTGAGACCCAGCAAAGGCACATCGGGCTAACAGTCCCTATAATTTTGCCAAGTTTCGTGCAAATCCATTTAGCCGTTCGAGCTAAAAGTGAGGCCAAAGGCCCTATGGAAAAATAAATGGGAAAAACGCGTTTTGGGACCCCCCTTTTTTCTCCGCCCCCCCTTGACGGAACCCCCCAAATTTTCAGGGGCTGCTCAGAAACAAAATGTGCCATTTTCCTGAAAATTTCAGCCGATTCCGTCCACAACCGCCAAAGTTATTAGACATAGAATTTTCAAAAGCTCAATAGAGAAAAAATCCTAACTATAAATACCTACTGGCTATCGCCAGTAGGTAATATATATATATATATATATATATATATATATATATATATATATATATATATATATATATATATATATTCTCCAAAGAATGCCCCTGCATTGAAGACGCACTCCTCCAACCAGTAAGTTAACAAACTTTTTTATTGCTCAGGAACAGGATTTCAGCTCCGCTTTTATGTCCATTTACCTAAGGTGTTTCAGAGCATTCATGCTCTTTCATCAGAGGCAGATTAAAAAAGCACATATTTTTAGCACGTACCCACAGTTCCCTGCGTCCTCAATTAACTTGTTTGGCCTCCGGTGTGCCTTTCTTAATTAAATCAGTTGCAATTGCACGCTGGAACTTGTAGTTTCCATTCCATGCCCGATGTTACCTCCAGTGGTTTTGTGCCTTTTAAAACATTTTCTGGACCGATAACAGCCCTCCAGTCGGCCCCAGGGCTGAAAGCTTGCTCCAAAGTTAGAGCACCAGCTGCGCCGTCCATGTCCTGACTGGTTCAGGTCCAGCCCTAGAAGTTTGCACCGCCTTTGAAGAGGACAAAGGAATCGTCAAACCTGAACGAGTCAGAACACGGACGGCGCAGCTGGTGCTGTAAATTCAAAGCAAGCTTTCAGCTCTGGGGCCCACTGGAGGGCTGTTATCGGTCCAGGAAATGTTGAATTAAGGCACACAACCACTGGAGGTAACATTTTGCATTCAATAAAGACTACAAGTTCCGGCATGCATTTGCAACCTGAATTAATTAATAATGGCACACCGGAGGCCAATACAAATGAAACTGAGCATGCAGGGAGCTGTGGGTATGTGCAAAAAGAGATGTGCTTTTTTCAACCTGCCTCTGATGAAAGAGCATGAATGCTCTGAAACGTGTTAAGTAAATGGACATAAAAGCGGAGCTGGAATCCTGTTTTCTCAGCAATAAAAAGTTTGTAACTCATCGGCTGGAGGAGTGCGTTCTTCGATAAAGGGCATCTTTGGGTGAATATATATATATATATATATATATATATATACTAGCAGCCCGCACTAGCGTTGCCCGGGGCAGAAGGGGGCTGGCGGCAGCATTTTCGGCTTTTGTGCAGTCCCGGCAGGGCCACCGCCCGACCCGACATTGCCTACACTGCCTCCCGCCCCCCCGCCCACCTGCCTCGCGCCCGCCTGCCTCCCGCCTGCCTGCCTCCCGCCTCTGCCGTACCTGAGCCGCGCTCCGGACTTCACCACCACTCCCGGGCCCCCGCCCGCCCCGACATTGCCCAGACCGCCTCCCGCCTTGCCTTACCTGAGGCACCGCTCCTCCCCGAGCTCCGGACTTCACCGCCACTCCTCGCCGCTCGTCACCGCTCCTCCCCGCCTGTCGTCCTCACGCACGTCTAGGTCACGGTCAGCGCTACGTTGCGGCCGGCGCTAGTTTTAGGGGACTACTTTGTTTGTAAATTTTAATTTTGTAATTTACGTTTTATTTTTATATTATGTCACCTATGTCCATCTACACTCCCTGAGGATTCCAACAATGTATTGGGTGTATGGATTGGCGCTGTGGTTCCCGAGTTTACCTTGCCAAAAGGTTTCTGTTCTCTCTTTATACTAGTAGTATAGATATATATATATATCCGTTTCACTTCCTCCAATGGGACCGGGACACATAGACTGCGGTGCAATGCAGGGTCAGAGGGTTCCCTGCCAAATACATTCCATTTCACCAAACGCCCCAAACGTAGCATGAATGCACTCTAGTCCAGTGATAATCACCACTGCGTCAAACCATGGATAGTAGTTCATTATTGTTCAATTTATTTCCAGCATGACAAACAGTGCATGGAACCAACCCAACGCGTTTCACCGATTCCTCGGCTTGGTCACGGGTGAATTGTGTTCTCAAACCAAACTAATAAATAAAGTTTCAAATACCACTTCCTCATGTGAACATAAACAAAGGACTAGAATTGAAATCATAAACAGCGCAGCCATATTGGAACGGTATCCTGATAGTAAATTAAGACTTTTGACATATATTACATCATTGTTGAATATGCTACAGAAAATAAACTTATAACGAAAAGCACATTGGAGATATTCTATATCATTGTGCTCCGTGGCATGAATTACCTAGCCAATCAAAACCAATTATTATTGTGTAATGTAAAGTCCTAGTGGGATAATCTTTGCAATGAATCACAAACAATAGTAACAATGTCCTTGTAAGTTAGCAATTCTTTAGTCCCAAGTGGGAATACAAATTTTCTTGTACATTCATTCTTCTTCAACAGATATTACCTGTGTGAAAAGACAGAATAAAATCAATAAGTCTTGGTACTTGCTAGAACTGAAATGGCCTTAATGATTTGAACTGTGAAGTGCATAAAACAGACATTAACTAAATTATATAGTGATAAATAATAATGTGATGTTGAAAACAGAAGAAACACTAACAGGAGACTGAGAAAACAGCTATACATTCCTGCAAAGTTTAAAATCTTATTTACACCAAGTGGTTTACTCTCCCAGATGCCATTTTAATTCCTCCTCGGAATTCAGCCCACCCAGAATACGGGTTTCTAAGTAAAGAATGTATTTACTTTCTAGTTGCCGCAATCTTTGTATTCTGTCTCCCCCTCTTTTCATGGGGGTATCTTGTCAATCACAAAAAACTTTAAAAGATTTTGGTTACTTCGATGTAGTTCTTCAAAGTGTCGAGCTACCGGTGAATTTTGGTGTTTATTCTCAATAGCCCGCATGTGTTCCAGAATACGTTTTTTTGCAGGGAACATTGTACTCCCTACGTATTTTCATTTTGGAAATTAGGATCAGAAAAAATATCTTCCTTCCAGCTTCCCATAAACAAATTGGCAAAGCTGGGGAAAAAGCTAAATTCCATTGCGGTCCCGGTGGTTTGACGGTAAAGAGTACAGTTGAACATGAAGTTATTGTTTTTGAGACAGCAGTCTATCATCTCCAGGATCATCTACTATCTTCAAGGAATCCCAAGTGTCTGATATCTAGATAGTGTGTGCATGCCTCTAGTCCTTGTTGATGGTCTATGATGGTATAAAGACTGTGTACATCAAGCGTGATGAACCAATGGTCATGCCCCCACTCCAAGTCCTTTATCTTATTGAGGAAGTCCTTGGTGTCCCTCATGTAGCTGCAAAGAGTGCTGACATGGTCCTTTAGAAAATGATCTACATACTTAGAGATATGTTCCACTGCACATCCCCGTGATGAAACAATGGGTCGCCCTGGTGGATTGCAGGGATTCTTATGAACCTTCGGTAGAAGGTAAAGGACTGGGAGTACTGAGTTTCGGACCTCACAAGTCCATCTGGTCTAAACCATGGTTGCCTACAGATTGTGGGCGTCTTCCTGACCCTGTAAAAATGACCAAAACTATTGGGGTAATTTTCGACGAGAATCTGTCTTTTGATGTCCAGGTCAATCTCACCATGAGTACATGTTTTTATAATCTGAAAATCCTCAGAAAAATCCCTCCACTTATCCCGCCAGAATTGCATTGTTTCACTATTATCGCCCTGATTACTTCCCGGCTAGATTATTGTAATACCCTATACCTTAATATCACTGTTGCATTCTGAACAAACTTCAGCTGGTTCAGAATGCAACTGCAGGACTGATCTTAAACATCTGCTTAAAAAGGTATTTGTCCTTTACATTGGCTCCGTATAAAGGAATGCATTTTATTCAAGACCCTTACTGCAGTTTATAAGACAGTACATTGCAAGGGTCCTTCCCAACTTACATCTTTGCTTCATTAATATATTCCCTCTCTATCTTTAGAATACTCCTGAAAACTTGGTTATTTCCCATTTAACTGGTGGCTCTCTCCTCCTTTCTGCATCTGCTTAGTGCCTTGACACCTACGGGTATAGATCACTCTATAAATACTATCTCATCTTATCCTATCATACAATGTTAGAACAGGCAGGCAGTCAAGCCAACCAAAAACTTTTCAGAATGGAGGGGCAGGACTATTTATCCAGCGGTTCACCAACAACATATACTCCAGTACCATATACTCACCTGGGCCCATAAACTTACAGTAGGAAGAGTTGTTTTGTTTGGTCACAAACTGATAGGATTAGTTTATTCAATATCTTTGTTCATCTGTAACTAACCCTTCACAGATCAAAAAGTTATTTCCTCTGGTCGATGTACCATTATTTGAACTAGTTGATGGTAGAACATAAATTTAGCACAATGTATTCTGCCTTGGACTCATGCAATAATCAATGCTCAATGTGAGAGGATAGAAAGACAAGCTAAATAACATAAGCAAATAACCGAAATTATAATTAACAAGGATGTGTGGAAGACCAGCCCCTTGGCCAAAGGGGCGGAAGGGGTCCCCTGAGACATGTCAGGAGACAAAGACTTCAGGACAGGAATCAGGACAAGACAGTTCACCTCTTTAAAAGACTGACGGTTTTGTCGCACCCCTCTCTGATGATCTCTTCCTCCTCCAGTTTCTTTTGCAGTCTTCAGATCTCTGAGGCGTCTCTTCACCCCCGTGTAGCTCAGGCGCTGCTGCTGCACCATCCTGGTGAAGTCCGGATAAAAGTGCACCTCCGCATTTTGGTAGTGAAGTGGTCCATGCGATCTGGATGCTTGGAGGATCGCGTCTCGGTCTCTGAAGTTGAGGAGGCGCGCCACAATCGGTCGCGGCGACACTCCCGTTTTCGGCGGGCCCCCGGGTACACGGTGGACACGCTCCACTGAGAAAAAATTACTCAGTCCAGAGGGCGCCAAATGAGTCTTAACCAAGTCCTCCACAAATAGGTCAGCTGCGTCATTCTCGGATCCCTCCGGTACCCCTACTATGCGGACGTTCTGCCGCCTGGCTCGCCCCTCAAAGTCCTCCAGCCGCCTTGAGAAGAGATCAGCGGTCGTCCGCAGGTTGTGGACCTCAGTCTGTAACTCGGAAACGTCAGAGGTTAGGCTGGCGGTCTTGATGTCGAGAGCCTTCACACGCTCATTGGTCTTGCCCAAGTCGGCCCTAATGAGGGTGATATCAACAGCCATGGAGTCCACTTTATGAGTCAGGGTCTCGTGCTGCTGCTGCACGTCGGCGCGGAGGCTAGTAATGGCACCCATGATGTCCACGAGAGTGGGGTCCGATCCATCCGGCGGGCTAGTCGATGGGGTCCCTTTAGAGACGGCCCCAGATGTAGGTGGCGACTTGAGATTCACATATCGCTCCATGCGATTGTTCTGTGTTTGCGACTTGCCCCGACCACCTTTATTTGATGCCCTGTCCGGATCACCTCTGCCCGCCATGATGGGTACAGGAGAGCAAAGGCGAGGTGACAACAGATCTGGGTCCACAGCCGAGAGGCAGACGGATCAAGAAGGCAAGACCAGGGTGCCGAAGGCTCAAGCAGGAGCGCAGTTACTTCACCAACGAAGGCGGCAGGCGGGCACTACGCAGTCCGATCGTGCGAAGTGACGAAGTCCGGAGGGACAATGGCACCGTCACGGAGCGGAGTTCAGCTCGACGTAACTTTGCTCAGGATCCACCGATTCGGAAGCCGATTGCAGTCCCCACCTCAGTAGGCCACCAGCATTACAATTCCACCAACGTGGACCAGGATTTCAAACAGGATAGTTGCGGTGGGTCGGACGGTCCACGGAGCTCCGAGCTTACGCGGCCATCTTGGTCGCCCGCGAAGCTCCTCCCCGCAGTCTTCAGATCTAACCCAATTTGATCAGGATAGAAAAGTACTGCTTCAGGCTCTGCAATCAGCTCCCTCCACTCTCCTGGGCATCTGCTCCAACCGCTATTCGTTCTGCTCTCCCATGCATGCTTGCAAAGCTCTCTCCAGCTCTCGTTCCCATCTAAGGCAGCAATACTCTCCAATGAACTAACTAAAGTCACCTTAATTATACCTTTAATTTTTCCATGTTCCGCTCAATATAGTATCAATATAAGGAAACTTTGAGAATTTATTGGAAAGGCAAGGGTGGATCTTCCTCACACCATGCTGACATGTCAGTTCAGTCATTGTATGAAACCCATCCCCTTATTTATTTATTCATAAATTTCATTCCATTATATAAATTGTATCTACTTTGCAACATATAAACTTTATTCATGAATACAACTCTTCGCAGTTGAACTCTGCACGGTCATGTTCCCACAGATGATCTCTTGACCTTGGCTCCCATTCAAACATACTGTCATTGTTTTATGATTCTCTTCCAAGGAGCAGGCACAGACCTCGCGTCACTGAGTTCATTTCAGTTATACGTAAAAGGCCCAAATACGCACTAATGACAAAAGTCAAAAGACAAATAATTTCTCGAAATAAATTTTTGCACTGCATACCACCCACCTCTACTCTATCCCATTTCATTATTATTACTTTGTCCCACATCAGCATTAGTAAAATAGCTTGTTTGTATTTCAGATAAGCAGGTGCCATGCACACAACCCTTCAAGATTCTATTTTAGATGCTTCTGCTCATGCATAAGATTTTCCCTCCAAGCATTACATTGTTATTCTAGGAAGATGTAGTTGACGCATGCACAAAACAAATTTCCTGTTTTAGAGCGGTATTAGTCCTACTTCAGTGTTATCCGCATTAATACATGCATACGGAAGCTTCACTGTCCCACATGTTCATGTAATGCGTATTCGTTTTCACCAAACCATTATAACTTGTTAGTAAGTGAAACAAGTGGATCGCTTCCGAGCAAGTCTCTTTTTCCTCGAGACCTTGCTCCATCAACCCCTTCTCTGATGGCATTTTTATCCATCACAAAATTACCCATCCCATCCCAGATGCCAACTTCAGCAATTCTCAGTTTTTCCCTTCTTCCCTCTGAATTTCATCATTTACTTCTTTTCTTTCTAATTCTTGCATCTTCTTATATAGCTTTGCTTTTATCTCTTCTAATTGGATTTCTTCAATTTCCCTCTTCCTTTTCTTTCCTTTCGCATCTATTTTTGCACGTATTCTCCTTTTTCCCTTGCTCCTGCAACACTTGCATGTGATCATTATTATTAGTACTATTGTCATCATTAGAACTACTGGTAATAATATTTGACCTTAAAGAGTCTTTCCAAAAGGATAAAAACTATTTCATATAGATGTGATGCTCTTTGTTAGTCTCTCTCATATACCGTCAACCTCCAATTGGGTCAAATATTCATGAATACTTGTAATATTCTTAATATACCCTTTCATTTCCTTACTTTTGTCAGGAATGTAAGTGCAACAATGTTGAATTTTCAACATACCACAAACTCCGCCCTCTTGATTTTGCTAAACCATTGACCTTATTGTTAACCTTTCTGTGGTAATCATCAAGAATCCTCCAGCAGTATCAGTCAACTGAGGGTATCAATGCACCAAATATATCACCCATTATTTAAAAAAAACTAGCTATTTTTCTTCGTGTTGGTCCATTAGATATTTAATTGATTCCAGGGCGGCCATCGAGCGCAACCAAAAATGAGTACATTTATGAAACCCGGGAAGGTCATCTTGGTCCTGGCATGTCAATACTCTGGACGTAAAGCTGTCATAGTGAAGAACATTGATGATGGCACTTCAGACAGACCTTACAGTTGTGTCCTGGTGGCAGGCATTGATCGTAATCCACGTAAAGTAAAAGCCACGATGGGCAAGAAGAAGATTGCTAAGGGATCTAAAATTAAGGCCTTCGTAAAGGTTTGCAACTACAACCACTTGATGCCAACCAGATACTCTGTTGATATTCCCCTTGACAAAACCATTGTCAACAAGCATGTATTCAGAGACCCTGCTCTAAAACAAAAAGCCAGACGTGAAGCCAAAGTGAAATTTGAGGAACGATACAAGAGTGGCAAAAATAAATTGTTCTTCCAGAAGCTGAGGTTCTAAATTGGTGACAGTGGAACATTTGGAAATCAATAAACATTTATGTCATTGATTCCATTAATTCTGTCCTCTGGTAGATCTTGCTAAATACTATTCCAAAGTAACAGCTACCATACCTCTGTGCATGTAACCTATAATAGGCATTTTTCCCACACACATAGTATATTCTCCCTTTTAGTCCCCATCCCCCTATATTAGGAAGTTGTGTTCACACTCGCTGGAACCAATGAAAATGTTATTACACTCAGTATTCAACCTATGGAGGCAGAATTCTCCCTTCTTCTCAAAGTCTAGGGACATTTCAGCATGAGCCACTCCCTTTGCATAATCTCCCTCTTTCCCAGCCCAAAGAGGTACATGCAGCTTTATTTGTTAAACCCTGTCTCCTTTCTTCAACCAAATTAAAAAAACTATTTCTCTTCTTCACGCAATATACAAGTTAGATTATTCTTGTGTGCCTGTGCTATATCTATTGGGCTCATTGTTAAGACTAACTCGCCCATGAACTGTGCATCCTTACTGCTAAATACTGGATTCATATTCTTTTGAACAGGTCATTTGGAAAACACTAAATCTAAGTTTGAATAAAAATACTGCAGCTTTTCGGTTACATAAAATACATTTGATAGAACACTTCATGACACACCATATGTTAAAGGTATATGGTGGTAGGTTACCCCTTCTGATATGGATGAGGGTAATTTCATACAGACATAACAATCATTAATATCCATTGTATCAATGTACTCAAACAACAATATAGTAAACGCATTTAAAGTCGAATCATTATTTGATTCAATATGATGATACATATTCTCAACTATTTGCTCTAATTCTGTTCTATTTCTTTCCATAACTGTACCTACTTTCTCATTAGTAACTGTATTATTCTTGTTATTCGTTACCATTAATAAAGGCACCGCCACTGTTAGAAATAACCATATTAATATTAATAGTAAAATACTACATAGGAAAACTTTAAGACATCTTAGTTTTAAACTTCGTTTCGGTTGTTCAGTGACTTCAACTTCTGCCATTCTACAATCTGAGAATTTTTTTTTTCTCTTTTCTTTCTTTATTTGAATTTTCTTTAAATACAGTCTTTTTGTTTTAGGGTGATCTTATTTGCTTCCATTAATCTGTGCAACATGGACTCTCTCCTATTCTTCACGTAAATCAAAATTTTCGAATTCCTCTAGTATAACATATGGGCCTTGTATTTTCTGTTTAACTTCTCAGTCTCAGGGTTCTTCACGTAAATCTTGCTATTGGCTTTTTAGGTTGAGTTTGGCTTGAAACCTCAGTCACTTGCTCTAAATTTTTCCATGACTTTTTTCAGAACTATCTGAGGGCCAGATTCACAGAACTAACTTAAGACAAAATCCTAAAGCATTTAGTAGTAGTAAAGTTAAGATGTTGTCTTAACCCCTTCGGTGCGGCCGCGATTCTGCGTCTGTGCGGCGTTTTTCAAAGTGGGCGGGTTCATGACGGCCCCCAGCCGTCATAAGCACATGAGCACCGTGATGCATGACGGCTGGGGGCCGTCTTCAGCACTGAAGGGGTTAAGTTTGATTTAAGACAGACTTAAGACAGTTAGGATTTTGTCTTAAGTTTGTCTTATGTCTGTTTTAAGTCTGTCTTAAGTCTGTCTTTAAGTCTGTCTTAAGTTTGTCTTAAGTCAAACTTAAAACAAAATCCTAACTTTACTACTACTAAATGCCTTCTGTGAATACCAAAAGTAGTAAGTTTAGGATTTTGTCTTAAGTTAGTTCTGTGAATTGGCCCCTTAATCTTTTTACTCCACTTGGCCAATTATCACCTTTTCTGACTTTTGTGACCTGAACTGCACTTTCACCTTCTCCGTCTTTTTCTACGGTTCTTTTATTTTCATTTTGTCTGGGCACAATCTATTCTTGTTCTTTTTCACTTTCTAACTGTCTTTGCTCTGTATTTTCTGTATTTGGATCTTCTTCTATCTGTAACTTTTCAGGTCTTTTTGTTGTTATATCGTCTATTGCCTAAACCTGTTCTTCTTCTAACTGCTCCTGTTCAGGTCTTATTACAATGTGTTCTTCTTCTGCCTGAATATGCTATTCTACCTCTATCTGACCCTGTTCAGGTCTTTTTATAATTTGTTCTTCTTCTGCCTGAACTTTTTCTTCTTCTTCTAAAATTATCCTGCTCAGGTTTCTGGGTAGCTTTGTTCACTTCTACCTAAGTGTGTTCTTCTTTCTCTTTCTTTTCCTTTCTACATCCCTGTCTCCCTAACGTATTTATTCTTTATGTTTTGCTAACGACTTCAGGTGTTTCAATCACCGGTATCCACCCTTCCTGACTTGTACTTGGTTGCTCTTCATCTATTTGTCTGTCAGAATCTGTCACTCTAGATTCTTTGGGCCCAATTCACAGAACTAACTTAAGACAAAATTCTAAACTTTCTACCATTTTGGTATTCACAGAAGACACTTACTAATTTTGATATTCGCAGAATTTCACATAATTTCGCAATTTTACAAATGCTTCCAAATATTCATCATTCCAATCAATTGGATCCTTTGCTCTTATCTGAGTCAATTGTATCAATGGTTTTGCAAGCAAGGAAAATCCATTTATCCACTGCCTACAATACCCAAACACTCCTAAAAACATTCTTATCTTTTTCTGGGTCTGAGGTAGTTGCATTTGTCAGATTATTTTTATTCTTTATGAGGTCACTTTTCTAACTCCTCTTTCTATTTTATGCCCTAAATATTTACCTTCTTGATGACAAAACTGCAATCGCTCTGGAGACACCTTTGGGCATATTAGCAAGGGCCATATCGCCCCTTTAGCGCCACTTTTTCTTTCTAAAGCGGCGATATTTTTATCACCCTATTAGCAAGCTGTTGCTAACAGCAGTTAGCAACAGCTTTTAGGTGATAGCGACCGGTTTGGGGCCCGCTTTGCATGTCAGCGATATTTATCGCTAATGGCATGCAAAGTGGGTGTACCCAAACTGTTAGTGACTGAAAGCAGTCGCTAACACAGCTATCCCCTATTAGCAAGGAAGGCATAGCGATAAAAAAATTGTGCTAAGCGCAATTATCACTATAATCTAACGCCTGCTAAAAACATGACTTACCTGTTTATCCAATGGGAGGTGGATTCTAAGGTTAAGTCCCCATTGACGTTAATGCGTGAATATTGCTGGATTTCCAGCGATATTCTCGCATTTCGCCACTACCGCTGGATATTTTAGCACAATGGAGAAAAACTTTGCTAATAGCAGGTTTTCTCTGCAAACATATTCAGCGATGGACAGCGATAAAAAAAATGTGCTAAGTGCATTTAGCGATAAATATCGCTATTTCTTGCTAATATGCCCCTTGTGTCCTTCTTCGGCCAAATGGTTCAGTAATGCAATTGTGTCAGTAACACAATCCTCTTGTGTCTTTGATGCCACCAATAGGTCATCAATGTACTGAACCAGGACTTATTTCCCGGGCATAACTAGTGATTCTAGACACTTTTTCAGGATTTGGTTGAAAATCGAGGGACTCTCTGTGTATCCTTGAGGAACTCGGCATCATGCCAAAACACAATCTCCTAACCAGGATGCAAAAAGATACTGGCTGTCTGGGTGTAAAGGAATGGAAAAGAATGCCTGACACAAATCAATTACTGTATACCAACTTGCATTCCAGGGTATCAGATAAAGGATTACTGCTTGATTTGGCACCACTAGACAACAAGGCACTACAATTGTATTTATTTTAGGTGCATCCTGCACTATCCTGTACTTCAACCAGGCTTTTTGAGTCCATTAATTAGCAAATTACAAGGACTACCCATTATTTCTTTTGGAATTCATTGCTCAATCATTTGATCAATTACTGGAACAACTCCTGCTTTTACTTCTGGACTCATTTTTTACTCTCGTATGTTTGGATAAACTGCACCTTCTTTCACCACTATTTTCACTGGATCTACATTAGCCATTAGCCCTATATCTTTTCCTGAAAAATCCCACACCTCTGGGTTCACTAAGGTTTTCAATTCTTCAGGCAATTCACTTTCAGTTAGTGATGAAAACATCTCATCCATTTCTGTACCTTGCTAAGGTAGCATCATTTTATATGCAACATCCTCATCAGGTATTTGAAAAGCAACACCATCAAGAGTAAAGTAAATTGTGCAGTTCATTCTGCACAATAGGTCTCTTCCTAGCAAGTTAACTGGGTTTGAATCACATACTACAAACCGGTGCTTGTCTTTAAAATTTCCAATATATACTTCCATCGGCTTTGTAACTGGTGTTATAATCTGTTTGTTTGAGACTCCTACAACTTGGATAGTTTCTCCCAGGAGGGCTAGGTTTGGGATGTCTGCTGCTCTCACAGTAGATCTGGTAGCACCAGTGTTCAATAGAAAAGTGATATCACTACCTCCCACTTTCCCATCTATAAATGAACCTGTCTGGTCTACCAGCAAGGATGCACCTAGCATGCAGTCCTCTTCCTCTCCCTTCATGCACCGTCATTGCAAAAAGTCTGAGTCACTTTAAACATTCTGAAAAAAATATTGTGAAACTATTGATGTATTCTTACCACTTTCTCCGTGAAATCCGGTGTTCGCACTGTATTTTTGAATGTTCAAGGCAAAGGATCTTGTGGCACCTGATACTGAGGAGTAATTACCTGCTGCTTCTGCTGTTGCTGGTTCACAGCCACTTAATTCTGCATCTGTGGATTTAAATTTTGATTTGCCCCATTATTATTTTGGACATTTTTACACTCATTCTTCCAATGTCCATTCTTTCCGCACGCATGACAATGAAACTTCGACTATGCTTCCTCTCTACCCATTCGACACTTGTTCACTCTGACTCTGCCCTTTCGTCTGATTATCAGTTTGGGAAATTAAATGTATTTCCTGCTGCTCTGCCAACTTCACCTGTGCCTACATCTTTTTCACTTTTTACTTTCTATGTTTGCTTTAATATTGTTGCTACAATATTTTTTATATTTCAATATTTTGTCTATTGTCTTACTCTGCCAGCACAACATGTGCTGTTGAGTCATCTGACTAATCTCTGGTTCAGACCATAAACAAACCGGTATACAAAATGTCCCATATCCTTATTACTAATGTTTTTAATTGTACTTTACAGCTTGAACACCTGTATTAACCTCTCATAATACGTGTGCACAGACTCAGTCAGTCAGAATATCTTTATTCGACTTATTCCAAGTCATACAAAGAAACAAAACAATAAAACCATGAAAAGGAATACATACATACATGACCCTACAATTACCTAAAAACATCAGTCTGGATGCATATTATAAATACTATATACAAGATTAAATAAAAATACATTTTACAATTCATATCAAAAGAAAAACATAACAACTTTATAAAAGCTTTCTAAGGCGATATTTGGCCCCCCATTTTTGCCCTCGCAGCGGCCACTAAAAAGTTAGCAATACAGAAAGTTGTGCAGGGATTTGTCAGGAGCTGTAAGTAGAGCAGCGCCGGGCGCACCTGTGTGAAACCCGCCTCCTTCAAGATGGGGAGCAAATATTTTTTCCTCTGCTCATGGTACAAGCTACAAAACAAGACAAAATGCATTGTATCCTGCACAGAAAAATGGTCACAACTGCATGGGGGGGCTAGGTCTGGCTTCTGCCAGGACTTAAAAGAACCTAAATAAAAGTGTAACAGGTTAAACCTGAATTTAGTTAGTAAAAACCTGTGATAAGGGACAGTAACAAAACTGAGGTAGGGTGCGAGGGAGGGTACACTCACCAAAAGGTTGTGTGCCCTAACTGCTGGCTTCTGCAGTTCAACTTCCTCGCGACGCGCTTCCTTCATTTCCCTGAATAACTTTTTTATATGGCCTATGTCCAGAGCCCTGATTTTATCTGGGCTTGAGAAGAGTTCTGGACGACCCAATTCCGTAAATGATTTAGTTAAATAGGCCAGCCATGGGATACTACTGTGTTTATCAAGTGATAAGACATCCTTCAGAATTATGTGGTTCAAAGGAAGGTCATCATTCGACCACATTTTCAACCACAGTGTCAGGGGTGCTAAGCTCAATAAATCTGACAGGTAGGGTAAACCCACCTCTTTGTGTATGGAATAAGTCGGGGTTGACTGGGGAACGGAAAGAAGGGATCCTAAAAATCTATTTTCTGCCCTCTGAATGGGGTCAAGATTTACGTACCCCCACAAAGAGGATCCATATAGTGCAATGGCCACAGGCTTGCACTTATAGATTTTTAAAAGGGCTTCCATGGGCCTGGCTCCCAGCTTACCAGCAAAACCCAAGAGCGCTGAGGAAGATCTGGTGACCGCCAGCCTCTTTGCTCTTATCTGTGGCCCCCACGTTCCATTCTGGTCAAACAGTACCCCCAAATAGGGAAATGTGGTTACCTTAGCCACTGGAACCCCACTGCAAAAAAATGATTAATGTCTTTTTTTGAAACGCTCTCGCCCCATTACCATTGTATGTGATTTGGAAACATTAACCTTAAGGTCCAAATTTCCCATAAAGGAGCCAAAGGCGTCCAAGAGGCGCTGCAGTCCTACACCAGTGCGGGCGATCAACACGGCGTCATCCGCGTACAGGAGTGCCGGGATATGAACATCTCCTGCACGTGGGACGTCCGCTTCCTGGCCTCGCAGGTGTTCCCCCAGGCCATTAATATAGATGGTGAAAAGCGTGGGGGCTAAAATGCAGCCTTGCCGAACCCCCTTTAGAGATTTAAAAAGTGGGGTACATCTACCATTGTTTGACACTCGGACGGCTGCAAAAAGCTCCTGATGCATAGTGGCCATGAACGTAACCAAAGCTTCGTCAATACCCATCTCCAAAAGAATTGACCAAAGTTTTGCCCTATTGACGAGGTCAAAGGCCGAGGAGAGGTCCATAAATGCCAAAAACACGGAACCCTCCTTGGCCACCGTATACTTAGAAATGAGTAGATGCAGATTAATACATTGTTCAATGGTCCCTTTTCTCTCCCTAAAACCGTATTGCAGGTCAGACAGCCCACCACAACCCTCAACGTTCTCCCTCAATCTAGATAAGAGGACTCTACCCAGGATTTTTATGGTTGAGTCCAAAAGGGATATGGGCCTATAAAACGCGGGGTCGTCCCGCTGACCTTTATTTTTAAAAATGGGAACAATGGTGGATATGGCCCACGAGACGGGAGCTGGATTACCATTCACTGCATTAAACACATTTGACATAACCTCAGCCCACAGTTTAGGAGAGTACATAAAAAAGTCAGCGGGGACTCCATCGGGGCCAGGAGCCTTGTGTTTGGTGGTTGCCAAGAGAGCTTTTTCCACTTCTTGGGGATTAAAGATGATGGGATGTACTTCCACGTTGGGTAATGGACCCCTTTTAATACCCTCATCGTCACCCCCATAGACATTTTTGAAGAAAGACAACCATTTTTCATCTGTGATCACGCAGTCCATGGGTGCATTGCTGTCTTCAGAGAATAGGGGCTGTTTGATAATCTCCCAAAATCTCCTACTATCCTTAAGCACTGCCGCTGAAAGGAGATTGTCCCATGTTTCGCGTTTGATGGTGTCTTTACGATTCTTTATGGCTGCCCTATAGGTTTTCCTTAATCTCGAGATGTCATCTTTAACCCTTGGAACGTTTTTTAGGGCTGCCAACAAGTCTCTGTGGGATTTCGAGCATACAGAATCAAACCATCGCTTATGTCCTTCTGCTCCATGGATTGGTTTTGCTAAAAGATCCTTAGAGACCTGATTGCAAATTGACTCATAAGCTGCTACTATGTGTTTACCTTGCGTGCCCGGGTTTTTACAAAGTTCCACCTGGTCTTTGATTTTGGGGAAGCATTTTTCATAAAAATTTTCCGGAATCACTTTGGCCCACTTCACTCGTCGATCTTGGTCAGTGGTCCTCAGGGGATGTGCCGATTTTGCAGTGATTGGTGGCGCCCCCATCTGGGCACCCCTGGCCACTTCGAGTAAAACTGGGTTATGGTCGCTATAGTGTGTTGCGACTGTACGATAGGCCATGGTCCGATTTAGAATCCCTGGTGAGACAAAAATGTGATCGATCACTGTGCCATTTTGGGCACCAGTGAAAGTTGGCAATCTCAGGCCGCAGTCAGGTTCGTATAGGTCATAGTTAGCCAATAAGTCTTCAAGCTCCTGCCCCTCTGCGGAATGTTCAAAATGTGGTCCCTGTAAGGCCGCGTCATCAACCTCGTTGGCAACTCTTCCCTTACAGGCTAAATTACATAAATGAATATTAAAATCGCCTAATAAAATAAACTCGAAAACTAACTCGATATTCTGTACATCTGTGTTTAAAATACTGTCCAAGCTGGAGATATTGCGACCGCTATAGTTACTGTTCCCTGAATTGTAAAAATTAACATATAAAGTCCTACTTGTTTTGTTAATCACCCTTTCAACCATAAGAATGTTATCAGAGTCAGTGCTGATCTGCCTATAACTTCCTACTAGATCCAGCGAGAACAAAATCACCAATCCACCTTTTGCTCTGCCCGCCCTGCTAGCCACTGCTGGTTTGGTAAAGCAGGTGAACCCATCCCACCAGAGATTGTTGGATATATCCCAGGTTTCTTGGAAGGTGATGATATGATGCTTAGTAACAAAGCTCAGCCATGCGTGATCCTGACGTTTTGAGATTAGGCCTGCAACATTCCAACTAATGATCTTACAGGAGTCAGTGGGTAGCCTTGATTCATTTACATCCTCTAAGTCACCTTCAACTGCTGGTTGCAATAGTGGACCTTCATTGGTTTCTGCTCGGCAGAGGCTCTGTGTGTCCTCTCCCAACGTACTCGTATTGGCAAAAGCCACAGTCCGAGATGAAGTCATTTGATGCACAGGATTAATTGGCACTTGAGACTCTGATGCTACGTTGGGGACAAAATTATTAAAGTGCTCAACAATGTTTAGACCTCCACATATTAGTGTTGGGTTGTTCGACACCTCCCTTTCCAGATCAATTCCTGGTTCAAGTCAATCACAGGTATTTAAATCAGATAAAGGACCAAACCTGTTTCCAGTGGGAAAACCCCACTCAAGGGGAGTAGCCGCCTGACCCTGTCCATATAAAACTGGGTTCCACATAGGTTGTGGGGTATTTGGACGTGTAAGAAACTGGTCGTTTCTCAACCAATGTGTGGGCCTATTGCCCCGAACACTATGTTCGTAACCCAGAAGACCAGGACACCAACCATTAAGTCTTGGCTCATGTACAGGGACAGGCCTGTTGTTTAGCTCATTCAGGTAGTTGAGTCTTCCTGGCTCCCGATGTACTATGGGCTGAAACCAGTCATTAGAATGTCGAGATCCGGTACCCCCTCCCCAACAACTGGAATTAATGTTTCTTTTATGACTGGGGATATTGGGTAAGGTGGCAAACTGAGTCTTATCAAAGAAAAACTTAAGAGTGAGAGGAATTATAGAACCACTACGACGTTGGGGTGGGAAAACATTACTCAAAATGTCTGGAAGGACCTCGGCATTAGCAAAGTTTAGGATGACACAATCCCCTTTAAACTTTTTTGGCTTACTGCCAATCCAAGATACCCTCCTAGTCATGACAATGTCCCCTGCCAGTTTATCGAACCCTTGTTGAGCCATATGCATATTATTAGAGAGCCAATGTAACGCTTTATCTTTTAGATCCTGATTGGACTCTATTTTATCTTGTGATAGAACCGGGACATTAGCCAGCACCAGTACTACCGGCGAGGCTTCCAATATAAATTGGGCTGAAACATCCTCTTGATGTGTGACAACTATAGCACCAGTAGTACTGTTACGGGCGTCTCCAGCATCTGCAACTACATCCTGACCAGGGGCAGGTACTGATGGTAATGCTGGCGGAAGCAACAGCCCTTGTTGGGTGGGCTGTAAATTGCTTTCAATTGGGGTAACCTCCACATCCGTGGGTGTTAGATTTGTGACGAGGGAGGATAAATTCTCTACCTCATCTACTAGCTTAATATGTACCCCACCCAGTTTTTTGACCTCAGATGTTAATTTATCTAGTTTCCCGATCAGGGGTTTAATAATGGTCCTTATTTTAATGTCTATCATATCTTGAATCCTATTAAAGAGATCGTCATCGATAATGCGTTTTGACTCTATATCAATGTCGGGATCTACATATTTCCCCGCCCGCCTAGGGGGTGGTGTAGTGGGTTTTTTCCTTCCTAATTGTTTCCCCCCCTCTTTACTGGAAGTCTTCTGCAAGCTCTAACGGCCCGTGTAACAGGCTGCAGGGGTTGTAGGTCTTCGTCCGTAGTAGCTAACTGGTGGTTCAGATCAGTGAAAGCGCTATCTGATAGATCTATTAAGACTGTTCTATCTGTTGGAGGATCAGCATCAGCAGCAGCGGCAACCTCAGTGCCATTGGCTTGAAGATTAGAAATTGCAAGATCTGACGGCGGGTTTTCTATAAGTGAATCAGATATCGCTGTACTTAATATACTTGTGGAAGGACTTTCTATAGGCAGAATAGGTGATTGGCTTAAGCCAAGAGATTGCCTTCTCTTATTATTGATGTTACTGACCACTTGTACAAGATATGAGTCTAAAGTGTTCACTGTCTCTGCAGGGGCAGGAACCAGTTTTTTCCCCATAATTGGAGCAGTAACTTTAGGCAACCTTTCCAAGCTCAATTCAATTGGGTACAGTAGATGTTGGCAAAACGATGTGCTATGCGAGTCAATCAAAATCCAGCAGCGAAATGGCAAGCCAATGCCTCTATGATGGATAATATTAAATATAACAAACTGGAGACAGTACCTTATAGTCCGTATGATAGGTGTCAGGGGGGTGGCCTAGCCTGGCCTTATCGTGCCTCTGAGGGCCACAGAGGGCCCGCCCTTTGCCCGGCCTTAGCTCCGGCCGTCCCGCGAAGCTGGTCCTGCAGCGCTTTATTGCGCCTCCCTGGCGCCCTCGCGTTGTCACAAACGCGCGCCGCCGCGTAGGCTGCCGGGATTCGTAGTCCCAGAGCGGCGGCGCTACCAAACTGCAGGAAAGGTGACTCTTGGCGGTGGCGGCGTGGACCGTGGCCGTCTGGCAAGCTGCGGCGTGTTCCAGGTAGGTTTTCGTGTCTCCCCCTGCTCCGCCGGTCCTGCAGCGCTTTATTGCGCCTCCCTGGCGCCCTCGCGTTGTCATAAACGCGCGCCGCCGCGTAGGCTGCCGGGATTCGTAGTCCCGGAGCGGCGGCGCTACCAAACTGCAGGAAAGGTGACTCTTGGCGGTGGCGGCGTGGACCGTGGCCGTCTGGCAAGCTGCGGCGTGTTCCAGGTAGGTTTTCGTGTCTCCCCCTGCTCCGCCGGTCCTGCAGCGCTTTATTGCGCCTCCCTGGCGCCCTCGCGTTGTCACAAACGCGCGCCGCCGCGTAGGCTGCCGGGATTCGTAGTCCCGGAGCGGCGGCGCTACCAAACTGCAGGAAAGGTGACTCTTGGCGGTGGCGGCGTGGACCGTGGCCGTCTGGCAAGCTGCGGCGTGTTCCAGGTAGGTTTTCGTGTCTCCCCCTGCTCCGCCGGTCCTGCAGCGCTTTATTGCGCCTCCCTGGCGCCCTCGCGTTGTCACAAACGCGCGCCGCCGCGTAGGCTGCCGGGATTTGTAGTCCTGGAGCGGCGGCGCTACCAAACTGCAGGAAAGGTGACTCTTGGCGGTGGCGGCGTGGACCGTGGCCGTCTGGCAAGCTGCGGCGTGTTCCAGGTAGGTTTTCGTGTCTCCCCCGCACAGACTCTTTCGGCCCCTGAGTTGTTCTGTCTTTAGGAGGGATTTCTCCCTTCTGATGGCGTCCCTGTTTTGGAATCTGATGCATACTCCTCAGTCAGTCAATCAACTGTGATCTTACACTCCTTCCATAAATCATCAGGGACTACAATATCAAACAAACCATCCAGATCCTTCAACAGAACCTATGAAACTTTCACAAATCTTTCCACCTGTTTGTACCATTCAATGTTTTTTTTCTCAATCTAGGAAAATCATTTGTAAATGACAAAATATCCTGTCTGCTTCAAGGAACATGAACATATCCACCACCAGGATCTTCTCTCATTGGACATATTCTCTTTATCTTTTCCGACTCCCTTACTGCAAATGTAGATGAAGCTTCTTTCGCTCGTGCTTCCTCTTTCTTTCTTGTCCACCTGTTCCTCCATTTATCAATGTCTCCCCATTTTCTCAAAATATTCATCAACTCTTTTATCTGTAGTCTTTTACCGTAAGTATTTATATTTTCTAAATCCTTTTCAGTAAACTCCACTCAATATGGTTTCTGTAACAGTTTTGATCTCTCTATATGTGTCCAATCTCTGAGGCAACCTCTGTTAATTTCTCATATAAAATCTTTGCTCTTCTGGTTATGCTTTTGCATAAGAACCACAATTCCTCATCATTGTAAATGTTCTATCTTTCTGTGCTCACATTACCAGCTATCATTTCCTCTTAATCGACTTTTAATCTGCTAATATCTAGGACATTTGGTTGTGAGTTTCGTTTTTAGGTCTCGCTCTTCGATGCGCATGCGCATCGAGCTTGAGAGGATATAGGGCTTTAACCAGAGTTAAACTAACTGGGCGATTTGGTGCTGTGCCCGTGGCTTTTAGGTCAATGCGCAAGCGCATTGACCTAAAATGCGCGTGCACATCACCAAATCGCCATCTGTTCCCTCAGCCGCACTCCAGGCCCCTGCTGCTTTCACACCCTCTCCTCTCCCCGCTCCGCCCCCTCCCCTGCCCGCTGTGTCGCATTTCTCCTCCCCTTCTGCCGCCCCTGCTCTACTGAAGCCATAAACATTCCTAGCCTCTCGGGCCTTTTGTGTACATCCTGGGGGCTCACTGTCGTTGCTGCGTGTCCCCCCTCGTGAATTTGTTTTTAGCCCTACACGTCCTACTGCTGTTTTCTCTCTTTCCCGTAGCTGCCAAGACGTTCAGAATTAAACACAATCTTTAGGGTAGTTATTGGGCATCATATTTCTTCATAATGTCTCCCAACTCACCCTCCGGCCCCCAACCCTTTCCATCCCACTTAAAGCACTGTTCCTCGTGAGCTGCTTAATGCCGCTCTTTTGTGATAATGGTTGTACCAGACAAACAGGTTCTGGGCATTTTTTTCCCGGCAAATCGACCGTTTTATAGTTTTATTGGAACAGTTTGTGAAACTGCCGATCGAACCTGTTACACGGTGAAATCCAGCTCTCTGAAATGGACGGGAATTACAAAGAACCCCGTGTAAGCTACACAGTACCTTGAAGTGCATGACTCACAGCTGCTTGTAAACTTAGTGACCTGCAACACTAAATTGATATGTTTGTTAGTGCGGTTACGCCCGTCCCACAGATTAAAGGTCACTCGTATATGTTGTCATTTAGTTCCCATGATGTCATCTTGGCCACAAGCCACGCAGTCGTCGTCTCTAAGGTGAATCCAGTGCCACGTGACTCACTGTGACGGCAGCATCCGGCCTGAGGTCACGTGGTGGTATTTCCTGTAAACCATTCACGGCTCTAATTGTGCGTTTGATCTCTGATAATGCAACCTTTTGTGTTTTTTGGTCACCGAATATTAGCAAGTCTGGACCTGAAAGTGCAAACCGAAGAGCATGTCAAGTGTTTATGTCTGGCGTCAGCCCTGTACAAAGGAAAGAAAGACTCGCATGGCCGTGCAGTCCCTGCATTGCCAGGCTTGTAGTGCATCATTTCAGATGGGTGTCGTGGAAACGGAATTTTGGTAACAGAACGGCATTTTTGCCTCCAGTAATTGTCAGTCTGCACTTCAATCACCAAAGGGCTGACTCTCAGAAATGTGCAGCCTCATTTTTTTCGGCAGTTGGGTTCCCTTTCACGCCTGTAAATGCCAATGAAACTAATTACATTTCCATTTTCCAACTCCATGTTAAGCGTAGGAATGTAACTACACCCCACGGCCCTCACTCACCCTCGACGATCGATTAAGTGTGAGGTCGGTAGAGCGGATGAGACTTTAAAAAACAAAAGCAAAAATCTCAAAAGATCCTAGGGTAGGGACTGCAGTACTGAGAATAAATCAGTCACTTTACCCAACGGGTAAACGAGAAAAAAAATGATCACAACGTATCTTACTCCACCCATTCAAGCAGCTACGAAATAAAGGGATATTTTAAAACTGTTAATTCCACCCACCCGAGTTATCTAACCTATGACGTTCCCAACTCTCAAGAGTTTAAAAAAAAGAATTTTCTGGGAGATAATAAGCAACACCTGTTCAGTTGTAACAGGCTACCGAATCCGAATATTGCTGGTGGTAAGTCCAATGAATGCACCTTACGTACTTCAGAATAATCCTTATTCTGTTTTGAAGTCCTCTCCCTAGCCCTTCTTAAACAACTCTTGCTCCCAGCCAAATCTTGTTCGCTTTGTGATCCTTGCCATGAACGTATTTTGCACTTCGTTGATTATTCACTTAGGGTCAGTGACGAGAGCTGGGCAATCTGCAGAGAGAAACCCCAAGGGAACTACTTCACACCCCTGACTTAAACTAGAGATGACTGGATAAGGCTGTTCTTGATCAGTAAATAATTGTTGCGCAAAGTTAAGGTAAATGAGCACATTGCTGATAAAATACATTCCCATACTAATATAATCTTCTAAATATAACGTGTGGAATATTCAAATACAAAGTTACTTGCGCTGTGTGTATTTTGCTACTGACTAAAAACGAATGTCAGTGTGTGTGTATGTGTATGTATATATATCTATCTAAATTAATTGCATTTTTGTCATCTGTTTAATGTAATCAGACCCCCCCAGGATTTTGCGACTTTGGGTGGCAAATCCCACGACCCAAAAAAGCAACATTTGCAGCCGAAAACCTCGAAATACACTGTATTTTTGAGGTGGGCAAAAAAATGTGCCCGCCACAAAAATACTGCAGATTTGTGCTGTCACCCTCACAACCCTCACACTCCCTCACTCGCACCCCCTCACTCGCACCCCCTCACCCCCTCACCCCCTCACCCTCGCACCCCCTCACCCTCGCACCCCCTCACACCCTCACCCACCCTCACCAGCATAGCATAACAAAACATAGCATAGCATAACAAAACAAAGCATAGGATGGCAAAACTAAACCTAGTATAGCAAAACATAACAAAACATAGCAAACCACAACAAAACATAGCATAGCAAAGCACAGCATAGCATAATAAAACACAACTAAATATAGCACAGCGTAACAAAACATAGTATCGCATAACAAACCATCGCCTAGCAAAACACAGCATAGCCTAACAAAACACAGCATAGCATAACAAATCAAAGCATAGGGTAGCAAAACAAAACCTAGCATAGCATACAGCATCATTCAGCACCACCACAGCATCACTCATTCAAATATGTTCTCTCAATGTTTCAAGCTTTATTACAAATGTCACAAAAAAATGTTAATATTTCACTTCTGTTCTTGAATTTTCATCACAATAAAATACACACGTTATTTTCAAAAGTTTAAGCTATTGCCATTATAAATTACAATCACTTTTATTTAAGTATTAATTATTTGAAAAAATTAAAAGCCATTGTTATTTGTAATATCAATACATCTAAGTCACGTAAAAACAAAACATGTTGCATTACAAATGCTATAGGTGTCACATTCGCGAAAGTTATAACTATTGGCATTGTAAATGACAAAGCTATCAATTTAGCTATTTTAAAAACCAACACATAAATAAAATAATTGTCATTACAAGACCAATAGCTCCAACTTTTCTAATGCGAGACCTATTGCATTTCCAATGCTTGTTTATTTTCCTGTGCCCATCTTTCTAAATCCTCTCAAGTAACCATTGTTGAACCTCCTGTTTCTGTAGGGACCGTAGACCCCATTTCTTTCACATTTTCAGGTGTTGGAGTTTTGGCTAAGGGTTCCATAATTGGGAGATCCATTAATGAAATGACTGAATCACTCTCATTGGCCTGATCATCAGACATTACTACTCCCTTTCTGGAATTACTCAAAGGAACTCTCACAGCTTGAGATTTCGGGCAGCCCTTTTTATCTTCATATAATGGGATCAAAAAGTTATTTCTCTGGTCAAAGGACCATTAGGTGAACTAGTTGATGGTGACATATAACAAAAATTAAATTGAAAAAGAATTGAGGATTGGGGTCAAGCACAATTGCACCTATCCTTAGTACTGCTTTGTGTAAGTTTTTAATTGCCACGGAACGGACATTCAGAAGCCCCTAAATCTCCTAAGACAAAGGTTGTCTTACTCTCAAAATACAGCACACAATGGCCCAGCACACTAATTATAATTATATCTCAAATGTTGAACAGTAAAACCAATTATTATGTACAATGTTTAATACAAATCAGCGATAGCAGAATCAGTGGCGTTGTATGCAGTGCATTCTTTATTTATTATTCAGATAAAAAGACTGTAGCCGTATCCAACGCGTTTTGTCCTTCACGGAATTCTTCAGGGCAGAAAATGTAGTCATTTATCATTCATTTATTTTCAATATATCCCAATCAGATTCAGCTTGATCTCAAATTGCCTTACAAGTATTTCTTTCTTTTATTTTCATAAAAAATGTGATGAGTGACGTACTGTCATCGTTTCATGATTCTCTCCCAAGTGTCATGCACAGACCTTGCGTCACTCAGTTTAATTCAGTTACACGAGAAAAGCCCAAATGCGCACTAATGACAAAAGTCAAAAGACAAATGTTAATTTCTCAAAATAAGTGTTTGTGCTGTATACCACCCACCTCTACTCTATCCCATTTCATTAATATTACTTTTCCCCGCATTAGCATTGGTAAAATAGCTTGTTTCAGATAAGCGGGTGCCATGCTTGCAAGCCTTCAAGACTCCATTTTAGAAGCTTCTGCTCATGTGCAAGATTTTCCATCCAAGCATTACATCGTCATTCTGTGTAGATTTAGTTGTAATTTCCCGTTTAGAGCGGTATTAGTCCTATTTCAATGCTATCAGCGTTAATGCAAGCATACGCAGGCTTCACTATCCCACATGTTCATGTAATACGTATTAGTTTTCACCAAACTTTGTTAATACCTTGTTAGAGAGTTAAACGAGCAAGCCTCTTTTTCCTCAAGATCTTGCTCCATCACTAAGATGAGTCATCGAAGTGCTATAGAGAGGTAGAATAAATTGGTCAAGGAAGGACATATGGTGTTGGTTGGCAAATGCAATGGGACCATCCACATACTATATTCTTGTGATGCTGCACTGTCATGGAAACTGCTGATATATTGTGGGATAAAACATACAACTTAACATTGGGGGGGAGTCCATCATGACCATGGCTACTATCTCGTTTTACTGTTTGAGCCTGAGCAAGAAAAAGTTATCCTTCTCAATAAACATGCATAGAAAAGCTTACTTGGGCTTGCAATCTTAACAGTGGAGTACCTAAAATCTGTTGTCTTAGTCTTACAGTTCCAGTCCACACGATATATAAGGGGAGAGAGAAAGCTTACTAACAAAACAGAAGAAAGCTACATACTAGTACAGACAGAAGGAAGTCAGTTACAGAAACATGGAATATAGAACAAAAAGGATGAAAAGAATTATTTAACAAACATTAGATAGAACAAAGAGGGGTTGAAAAACAAAAGGAGACGGTCAATGTATATAAAAAACAAGACTTACTGAGGCCAGAAGATCTGTCTGCTAAGGCACTGGTTGTGGCAGCCCCGACTCCACCCTCACCTGCATTCGACGCAATCTTCTTGCCCTTGGGTGCAGATGTAAGAAATAAATGAGATTAAAAAAATATATTAGTGGTTCAGTTAATCTCCCCAAGAATATTTTGACAGCAAAGGCAAACGTATTTTCCTACATAGGATCGAACATAGTACTAGTATTGAGTTGACCTATTCCTAATTTCCTAAGCCCAAACCCTATTCCAAATTTCCTAAACTACATTTGGCCCTACTAATGCATTGCAATGAATGATCTTTGCTTCTCAACCCCCTTTGATGGGCCAACTGAGTCTCTCTTTTCAATGCATACATGCACAATACTGCACATCACTGGGAGATTGATTGGGACTGTCGAGCTACGTAAAGAAACGCACCGAGAACGCTAACTCACTGATTTACTACTACCACTATCTCAGTGATAGGACAGAGGAGTCTGCATGATTTCCTAAATATTCAGCCCAAGCAAGCCCCAACCACTATGATGAGGAAGCACAGTGCACCTGGCTAGCTTTAACTGGATAACATAATATTGATATGGTAAACTTAATTTACCTCTGCTGCTGGGTGCACTGGACCACAGTGCTCTGACGCATGCACCGGCCCACCCTCCACACAGCAGCTGATGTTTCTGCAGGATGTACCCACTCCCAGGCCTGCTGCCAGCATGGGGGGGGAGGTGGTGCTGTGCATATAAAATCAGTGTCGCCACCCCCAAAGCTGAAAAAATGGGATGGGATGGGCTGCACCCCTTCATGGGGCTTCTCCACTCTCCCTGCTCTGCCATAGCACTGGGTGGGAAAAAAAAGAAATAGGAAAAGTAGGAAGGCATTAATAAAAGAAGAAAAGAAGAAGTAGAGAAGTAAAGGGGAAAACCAAAACAAGCATTTGCAATGCAATCGGTCTCACCTTTGAGTCCTTATATATATTTAGCTATGCAGCACATTAACCTGGGTGCTGAAACATCTACTATTCTTTAACAAGGAGAGATAGTAAGCACCAAACTGTGTGACACGCCAGGTATGGGAACACATGGAGAGAAATATAACCTTTCAGATGGAAATGGCGTAGTCGAAAGCTCTGTTTTAATACAAAATCCGGGCCTTCATGGTCACATCACTAAAAATACTAGATTTGAAAAAAATATTATTGTCTACATGCGCTCGAGGAAGACAATTTCTTTTTTTTTTTTTTTTTTGTTTTTTTTTTTTTTTTTTTACTGTAAGACACCTGTCGGCATAATTACAAGGCCGCTGCATGTGATGTGCAAGAAATACAAAAAGAAAAGACCAGCCACGCACTGCAGAATTAGCAACTAAGTACTAAAAGCCTGGTTTCTAAATGCCATGATGATATTTTTACAAATACAAAAACTCCTCTGGGACAATTTTTCTACGCAGACTGCAGAGCCTTTAGTCTTCCCCACCGCAGAGCTTCAGCAGAACCTTCCTGTAATCTCCGGAAGTGTCTCCCTTGATAAATGAGTGCAGAGACTTCCCAAACATCTTCTTGAACTCAGACCGGATTTCCAGCATGTCTATTTCACAGCGAGAAACCATCAATCTGATCAGGGCGTCGTCATCAGTGCCAAGTCCCTTCATTGACTTGTAGAGTCTCTCAGCAAAAAAGGCAGGGCGGTTTTTGACGCACTTCACAACAGCGAGAAGAGAATCTTCCAGGTTTCCAGACATCTCTGATTTTATACTGGCTTCGATGTCCTTTTTAGAAATCTTTTTGTACTCCTCAAAAACCTTCAGCAGGTGGTTCCTGTTTCTTGTGCAGAGGATGCTCAGGAACTTCACCTCATCGGTCCCCCACTTCTTCTCGCCTGCTTCGTACAGATCCTGGGCATCCTTCTTGGCCAGCGAGTCGTCCACATGCGAGCTGGTGTCTCTTCCGCCTGCTGACAATGACACCAGGACCCTCTGGAACATGCCGGATGTGTCTGAGCAAATATCATCCTCCAAACTCTTTCCGTATTTGTGTTTGTAAGCCACGTTGATGCGATTGATTTCCTCAGGTGAGCGAGAAGCCAGAATCTCCATCAGGCATCCCTCGTCTGTGCCGGCACCCTTCATTGCAGCCTTCAGTTCCTGGACGTCATATTGTGTGATGGGCATCAATAAACCTACAATCACCTTCTCAAACTTTCCAGTCAGCTCAGACTTTACATCATCCTCCAAATCCTTGCCAACCGTGGCAGTTGCCAGAAAAATAAAAACAAGCATTTACAATGCAATGGTTTCGCCTTTTGTAATACTGCCGCTTTTTCCTCTAATACTGTGTAGTAAATAACTGTAGGAGGGGGCGAGCGTCAATTACTTCATGCTTTCTGTACATTTTCCTTACAGCACGTATTTGACAATAAGTAAGGCCTCATAGTCTTCCCGCCCAGGGGTCTCCTTGCAAAACTTTGATCTACATCATAAAATGTTAATGCCCATCGCATCATGATTCCTTAAAGTGTTACATCCCTTTTTTGGAGCAGTCAGCTTGACCCAGTGCAGCCGCTGTTCAAAGAGCACCCCAAATATTAAGTGACGGTTTTGAGGAGGTAACAAAATGGGTTGCATAAAAAAAAATCAGCACTGCAGAATAATCTGCACATTATCATTTATTGACAGAAGACAGCTCACTTTCCATTCGTCACAAAAAACAAAGACATGCAGCTGCTAGAAGAAGCACTCTTACACAGAAACACTAGCTCCTTCTTTTTATTATTGTTTACAGTTCCACATAATGTTAACTTGGCCCAAGGGCATTAGAGTGCTTTACATTACACAAGGAACGATTTTTATTGGGTGTTTTTTTGCGCTGGGAGATTATGTGATCAGATCAGCCCAGAATGAAAAGATGTTGAGCCGAAGCAGGGATTCGAACCTGGGGGCATATTACCAAGCAATAGCGATAATTATCGCTATTGCTTGGTTAGAGACAAAAATTTACCGCAGCGCTGTGGCGATTTTTACCGCAAATAAACCTTGGTATTACCAAGGTTTAACGCAAATGCGGTAAAAATCACCGCAAAGCATGAATATCGCTGAAAAGTCCGCGATATTCATGCATTAGCGAGCTAATGCTCTTAGCCATGTTATCCACCTACTATTGGATAACATGGCTAAGAACTGCTCAGGGCAGGTGTTAGCTTTTGGAGATATTCGCGCTAAGCGGGAATATCTCCAAAAGTTGGTAATAGGAGATAGCGATGTTAGCGACTGTTTTCAGTCTCTAACGTCTTGGCACGCCCACTTTGCATCTCATTAGTGATAAATATCACTGACATGCAAAGTGGGGCCCAAGATGGTCGCTATCTCCTACTAGCTGTCGCTAACTGGTGTTAGCAGCAGCTAGGTAATAGGGAGATAATTTTATCTCCGCTTTCTTGGCTTTTAAAGCCAAAAAAGCGGAGATAAACCCCCTTGATAATATGCCCCCTGCTTTCCCCATGTCGGCAGGTAATTTCTTACCCACCACTCAGCACTTTCTCAAACACACACCTATCTCTGTCCCTCTCACACACACAAACACATATAAACTCATACACACTCTCTCACACACACACTTTTCTGTTTCTCTCTTACACACACACATGCGTGCACACGAACACACTAGCACATACATAGATACGCGTTTAGGAAAGGAGGTGGGGTTGGGAGCAGATTTGGGAGCTGGGATTTTCCTGTTTACTTGAGATAAAGAACTCTCCTGCTTGTGGCCTCTCTGTTAACAGCATGTTCTGCTTTAACGACACAACTTGCTTGCACTTTTTTTCACCATCTTTGCCCCCAAGACAGACCAGTCAACACAATGCCTCTCTCCATAATTAGTCTGTTCCTCCAAGCGCCCTGGAGTAGGTCTGCATGCCGTCGATTTAATATCCAGCACTATATCCATATGTGCCGCCCTTGCCTGGTCCCAGAGCATATAAACTCCCCTATTAGCAGCCTTGACTGCTGTTTATGCAGATTTCTTTTTGTACCCGGCTGCCTGTAAAATTACTGTGTCTAACCTCTTTTTTTTCTCCGTTGCACCAGCTGGCCATTCTAATTAAATCGGCATAGGGAGAAGGGTCTGATTTGCAGTAATGGAGGCTGGCTCGCGCTGGCAATCTGTCCTTAGTGGGAGTTACAAAAGAAGTCAAATGCCTTCATCTGGTTCTCGCCTATCACTCCAAGGTGATTGAGTTCACTTCCTGATGCTTCCCAACTTTTCCTCAGGCTGTCCAAGCAGCGCATCCACCAGGGAGCCCCGGCCTGGCTTTTAACAGTCTCTGTATCTAGTGACAGGCAACTATCCACCCCCAAGCCTTTCAGATCAACCTTTTCTAACAAGGCCGCCCAGCGCCAATGAAATAACACACATCTGCATATCCGCTGGGTCCCATGTTTCTTGGGCTCATGGATTATGTATCTTGCAGCCTCTAATAAAGAAATGCAGTTCTTTGTTTTATTTTATTATTTATTTTATTTATGCGTTTTTATATAGCGCGGACTTTACCCGAAGGTGTCAGAGCGCTTCACAATAGGAACAGTAATGATACATGAGAACATTACAAGTCAGCAAAATACAAAAGCAAACGTTTCTTAAAGAAGCAAAAATGTTTATCCTGTGCTTGTTAAGCAAATGCTAATGTTGTATTGGAATGCTTTAGTGCTATTTGGGTTTTTAGCGATTTACAACGAGACAATCTGTTGTGAAGTAAATTTAGAGGGATGCATGTCGAATGAATTGAAAAGCAAGGGTCTGACACGAAGAGAAGGCGGCGCACTCTTCCCGCGCGCCTGTCTGGACCCCCGGGCTAACGTATCCGCGCCGCCGCCAGTTCCCGCACCTTGGGGCGCGCGGTCAACTCCGGCGCATTTCGAGAACGTAACTTCCCTCCCCCTTTTCAGTGTAAAGGTAAACAATGTCCTGATGGACAAACGGAACATAATAAAACCAGGCTTTTTATTGTGCGTTTCTCTGCCCGCCCTCGGTGCAGAGCAGAGTGCAGTGCTATCCAGAGAGGCCCTTTAAACGAGTGGCTAGGCGCGCCTCAAGGGCGGGGATCAGTGCGCTGTCCCGGGTAGCGCTCACTGAAGACACGCTTCTGTAGCGCAGCGCTTGGTCGGCCGCTTACGTTCAGCCATTCGTCCGCTCTTCAGCATTTTATTGTTTCCAATAACATTCGATTTAAAAGGGCTAGTCTGATAACGGATCCAGTGTGTGTCAGTTTACCTCACCTACCTACCTACCTACCAACCGAACCGATTGATTAACAATATATTTCACCCCCACTTTGTCTTTCGTTTGTTCTGACTCAGTCGGTCTCTCTCGAGCAACCCCCAAGCAACTTTGACTTATTCCTCCTTATTCTCTCCATCTATTTAACTAGCGGTCACACTGTCTGTCTCTCTTTCCCCGCCTTTCTCTGATGCCACATTTACAGACACACACAGCACAAACAACCACTCATAGGCACACATACACAACAGGCAGAACCATGCATCCACGCACACCACACAAACAATGTACCCACTCACGCACGGTTCCGGCTGGCATTCTTTGTGTATCCGCTCCGTTCCCAAGTGGAGCTGACGTACCGAAGGGGTTTGCAACCACGAAGCATTCGGTCCTCCAAATCGCAGACTTTGCCACTGAAAAACCTCCAGGCTCAAAGTACAAGAGGTACCAAGAGTCCCAACTGCCTTTGTTACGCATGATGTATGAACTGAGAAGAAGAGGGGTCTGTGAAACGAAATGTATCAAGGTTTGGAACTGCGAGTTTTATCGTCAACCGTTTTGACATTGGACTCTTCAAAGGGTGGTACTCCACCTGCAAAATGGAAGCCTCTCTTGTATGTCTCTCCCTGGCCCGTGAATCCACCCACATGACTCTTTTACTCATTTAAGAAGTGGCGTTTGGTGGCAGATAGCAACAGTTAGCCTTATCAGGTCCCGGGCCGGCAGCCAATCACAGCGCGGCCCGGGACAAAGGGGCGGGGCTTAAAAAAGCCCGAGAGACGCCCCCGAATCGCGTTTTCAAGAGAAAGCGCGATTGACAGCCTCTGTCTCCCAATGGCTAGCCTCCATTAACTGAGCTAGCCAATGAGAGGCAGAGGCGGTGCCGACATCCCTACCGAAAACAAAAGTTTTTGAACTGGGAGGGGCACTGACGTGCCCCTCGCCAGGTCGAAACCTAAAAAGAAGGTCTCTCAGTAGAAAGCAATTCTGGTATTTTACTGACCTCTACAGGTTGTTTTCTATCAAGACACTTAATTAGAGGCAGTTAAACAAGCAGAAAGCAATTCTGGTATTTTACTGACATCTACTGGTCGTTTTCTATCAAGACAGTTAAATAAAGGCTATTGAACAGAACAAAAAGTCCCTAAACGGGAGCAGACACGTCCTAGGGCTGATCTCCGGAGCCCACAAAGTACATACACATATAAGTATATACTAAAAGCTGTAAATTCATGACGAACTTTCATGTTCTGGAAAATTCAGGTGACATCTGCACTTGTTTACCTACACATTACATTCTTTGTTGTCACTTTATATTATTTTTCATTTTTGTGCAGTAGCACACCCTTTTTTGTTTGATTTGGTCCTGATGAAGGCAAGGACGCAGTAGTCCAAACTTGCTGAAACATGTCGACCTGGCTTTACCTTAGACAGTCCATTTACCTGTCTTTGGAGAAACCTTTTTAATCTTGGACAAGTGAGCATCATTTGAATAAAGTTTGTTTTACGCTCTCCCATCCAATTTTACCACATTTAGCTTATTATTTTTATTCACTTTTTCTGCACTGCACTCCAAAGTCATCACACTTGTCTCACTCATTAACTACCACTGAGTGATATACCATACTGTACTCGATACGGCAGAGTAGACTTTTTACCAACTTGATCTATCTTTGACTGTGACTTGGACATACTCATACGGATGGTATGGATAAATCCCAAGTGATGAAGGGCGGATCCGAGTGGTGACTGATGGTATTGTCCTCATCCACCTCAGATGTTGAAGTTTACCTTCATACTGGTCAAGTAGTTAAAGGGATGTGTATTGTCGGGTTGATGTCTATCACTCCTTAAACTCTTTCATTTTTTAGACCCTCTGATACTTGTTATAGTTGTTCATATTCCGGGATCTGTGTCTAGAGCTTGGTCTATAAATATTTTCCCAGGGTCCTACCCCACCGTTGTTTTTTATTGTTCCTTGAGCAGTCTTTCGACTGCGGACCCCATACATACGTGTGAACATACTAGATCACATAAGAATTTCACCACTAATAGTGGCTGAAAATTGCTTGCTCCTCTCACAGTGTGCTACCCTGACACATATTTTGTTCTATCATGGCTGAGAACCATGGTCTGTCCTTTACTGATAACGACCTTCTAGCAGCACTTGCTGAACACCCTGATCTAACAGAAACCTCACACGCCGTCATCTCTATTAATGAGGACGAAAGGGGTAAACTGTTAGGCCTTAAGAAATTACAAACAAGAACAGCACTACATGGTACCATAATGGCCCAGTACCTACGTAATGATAGTGCACCGACGGGTCTTATTGTGACAAATGCCCCGAGATTATTTCTAACAGACAAAGAGTTCCTGAAAATCTGGGCTATGATAGCCTGGAGATGTACCAGAGACTGGTTGATTTTAATCATACAAACTTCAAAACGTATAGCAGATACTATACTAATTGAAATCCAGATTTTGGAATCTAAAATTAAAACTACTCTCTCTTCTAAGGCCTTCCAAAAAAACCTCGATGATACCAACAAAAACAATAGGGAATATAGAGAATACACACTATCAGTAAAAATCGAGAAATTTAGGAAGGACCTTGATAAATTCAAATTTGAGAAAGTATACCCCTACTGGAGTGATTCCTATGTTCCTACAGACACTACTACTGGTCGTAGAACAGGTTCCACCTACGCCACGTCAAGCTCTGATGATAATAGCTCAGGGAGCGACACTAGCAATAATAGTTCTAACATGCGTGGTAGGGGGCGTGGGAAGAAGAACCTAAGAAACAACTGGAGGGGTAATCACCAGCAACAACAATGGTGGTCACCTAATCCGTGGCAATTTGGAGGAATGCCTCCCTTTTTCCACCACAACAATCAGGCCCCTTTCAACAACCTATGGGCCAGTTTGCACCTAACTTTCCAAACACTTTTCCACCTAACTTTCAAGGCAATTTCAATGGGCAGCCTTTTTTAGGGTTTGGCCGGGGCAGATCCTGAGGGAGAAGAAGAGGACAAACCCAACCCCAGGTCCACGTCGTCAGGAACGAGGAACCTGAGGAGCAACTCAGCCAAGAACAAGGAATCTGCCCAGAGCAGTGCAGCCCTGGAATAGTAATTAATTTGAGTCAATACAATCTGACACAGACCGAAGAACTGGCTCTCAACAAGGGGCTCGGCTTTGTACCGACTCACCAGAACAATCATTTTGAGACTTGTTTGGAACTTGCGAGGTTTCTAAGAAAAATAAGATTACATTTCTTTTTTTCTGGAAAAGAAACCCCTCAACAAGAGGAAAGAGAGAGCAATACAGGATTGAAATGCAAGTCCACTTTTACCCCACCTACCCATTTGATGCCACCACAGGTTATAGCGTATGAACAGGCGATTGAAAAAGAAATGGATAGCCTTTTCTCGGTGGAGAGTAAAGTTTTCTACAACTTACCAAAAGCAGAACATCTGGCTTTAAAATCCCTTACTGCTAACAAGGAATTGACCATCAAACCGGCCGATAAGGGCAGATCGATTGTTTTACTCAACACCACTGCCTATCGTTCGGAGTGTCTAAGACAACTCGACATGAGGAACGCATACCAGCCCTTGGATCATGATCCAACTGAAAAGGTGAAACAAACCATTAGGAATATGGTGGAGGAGGCTTCCTCCGAAGGGTGGATCACCCAAGCCGAAGCTTCTTTTCTGTGTACAGAGCATCCAAAAATGCCCTATTTTTATACCTTACCAAAGGTTCACAAAGTACAGCGGCCGCCACCCGGACGCCCGATAATTTCAGGGATAGGGTCGGCTTTGGAACCTTTATCCACTTTTGTGGATCATTTTCTACGACCGATGGTACAAGAGATGCCCACGTATCTTAAAGATACGACAGATTTGTTGCGACTTTTACCTGACATTGAATTCAACATCGACACAGATCTACTGGTTTCTTTCGATGCCGAGGCCCTTTACACCTCCATTCCCCAGGACCAGACTTTGGAGGTAATCCATCAACTCTTAGACTCCAAAGATCTGAGGAGCATTACACCAGTGCATTTCATAATGGCATGTGCCACTTTGGCAATGAAACAAAATTTTTTTCAATTTGAAGACAAGATCTACTTACAGGTGTCTGGCACTAGCATGGGGAGCATTTATACCCCCAGTCTAGCAAACCTGTATGTTCACTCCTTTGAACAGCAACACATTTTTTTCGATCTCAACCCGTACGTCGATAACCTAAGAACCTGGAAAAGGTATATCGACGACATTTTTGTGATCTGGAGAGGCACAAAGGAACGATGTCTCGAGTTACCAGGAATTCCTATCTCAAATTCACGGTCGAGGTAGGGAAATATGAACTTGCTTTTCTCTATTTATTGATACTGGCAAAACCTGAAGGCTTGCATTCCGAGCTCTATAGAAAACCCATCTCGAAAAATTCATTATTACTGTTTGACAGTCACCATCCTAAATCTTTAAAAGAAAACCTTCCTTTTGGACAGTTTTTGCGTGTCCAGAGAAACTGTTCCACCACTGCGGCTTATAAAAGACATTCCAACATCCTATGTAATCAGCTGGTTGCTAGAAAGTACCCTCCCAGGTTGGTCAAACAATCTATGAAACGGGCCATGAATAACAACCGGCAAGCCCTTTTAGAACCAACATTACCTAAAGCTCCTCTGGAACGACTGACTTTTGTCCATACATTTGGCACCTTATCCAACAGGATTCAAAAATTGGTCAGGAAACACTGGTCTATTCTGAATTCCGGACACCAGACCTTACAGCGTCCTCTATTTTCATTCAAAAGAGGTGCTAACTTGAAGGATGGATTGGTGCACACAAGACCCCCTGAAGAACAGCCAAGAGCAGTCGGATCACTGTGGAATCTGCCTCCAGTCACAGGTCATCATCCCTGTGGCACATGCCAAGCCTGTGCGCAAACAAAGAAATCCACTGAGATAGACATAGGCACGCAAAGACCTTGGAAGCAACTCAAATTTACTAATTGCAACAGTGACCGACTTGTGTACTTGATCATATGTCCATGTGGATATAAATATGTTGGAATGACAACTCGCAAGATACGCATCCGCATATCGGAACATAAGAGTACTATTCGATGTGCAAGACAGGCAACTAAATTGACTACCCATTTCCTAGAGGCCGAACACCAGAGCACTGAATTCCAATGGACAGTCTTGGAACAACCCTTCATTCCTTCGTATACCGCGGACATAGCCAAATACTTGTTGGTCAAAGAGCAGAAATGGGTACTGAAACTTAATACCCACCGTGAAGGACTAAATGACGATATTCCTTGGTCTACATTGTGACCTACATGACTTGGGTATACCTATGTCTATAGTATTCACTACACTAGTTCTCTAGATTGCCACTGTACCTCAGTTGTATTCATTTTCTGTATCTATGTATGTATCAAGATTGACTGAGAGCACCTTAATGTGAGCAACTCTTACTATCTAGTTAGCCACCATTGTGCTGTTAAGGAGATCTAAATCCACCCATGTATTCACGACGTGTCATACTTTCTAACACGACTGACATCTAGCTGATACTTCCTTCCACTACACATCTCTTGCATTACATCAGGTGCTAAACTTGTATAAACACTATATTTATAGTGTTTGTTTAACATAACATGACGCAGATACAATCCTATTGTCCTGGCAGAGCATTTTTAATCGCCGGTGACAGCTGCTAAAATACTGGGGCTTAACCCTTAGTCTCTAACGCTGGCAGACAGTTTTCATCGGTCCTGACGGTGTACGTTTTTTATAACTGGTGGTACTTGCCACGAGACCGGTGCCTAATATCCTGCACATAATATTCAACAACAAAAGGAGAGGTAGGGAGAATGAGGCACTCTCTTAGTCCCCGGTTAGTTATGCAAAAACAAGAAAAGAGAGGTCAGATCAAACTATTGATCAATCTAAGCGTAAACCATACAGACCACAGTTCATGGAGTTAACACAAGATTAGACTATCACATCCGATTTGGGTGATAAAGAAAGCCCTCACACACTGACCTAGTCAGTGTCATGCTTCATCATCGGGCCCCACCGACAGAGGCCGAATGCCTCTGCGGTGTGCTACGACGCCAGAAAGACTGCGGAGCAGGTTTTGTGTTTGGAGGGCGTGCTCTTGTTTACAGTGAAAGGTTAAAAGTGCCTAAAAAAGGGTATCGAAAAAATATATTTAATAAATGATCCCTGAGGCACAAAATAGGGAGTATTACGTGTCTGTATTTACATGCCAAGGTTTAAGGTTGGTAAAATACAGAATATACTCAATTTATTTCAGTCAACATGTTTCAGCCATAAGGGTGGTATATTACCGTGGCATTCTTCAGGACTAAACCCCAGCGGTATGGGC
Organism: Lissotriton vulgaris; assembly: GCF_964263255.1. Classification (NCBI taxonomy): domain Eukaryota; kingdom Metazoa; phylum Chordata; class Amphibia; order Caudata; family Salamandridae; genus Lissotriton; species Lissotriton vulgaris. Next base: position 147,342,260 of record NC_141695.1, on the reverse strand, counting down.
TCTCTAATCACCCACCCTGACCTGGGGACGTGAAAGTGAAAAATAAGAAGTGAAAAAAGTGCATAAAAATAATGGAAGAGTGAATTACTCAATTCCAAAAAATACTCCGTAAATTTGGAGTGTCACTGCACTTTCAAAAGGGGGCGCTACTAGCACCATGGGTCTCGGGAGGGGGTCGGAGCGACCTGGCACATCGCCCTCAGCGCTCTCGACCCGCTGTTAAACCTCCGGGTCCGGATTTGAGGCCACAACCAGGTTTAACAGCGGGTCGAGAGCGCTGAGGGCGATGTGCCAGGTCGCTCCGACCCCCTCCCGAGACCCATGGTGCTAGTAGCGCCCCCTTTTGAAAGTGCAGTGACACTCCAAATTTACGGAGTATTTTTTGGAATTGAGTAATTCACTCTTCCATTATTTTTATGCACTTTTTTCACTTCTTATTTTTCACTTTCACGTCCCCAGGTCAGGGTGGGTGATTAGAGAGCCCATACCGCCGGGGTTTAGTCCTGAAGAATGCCATTTTAATATACCACCCTTATGGCTGAAACATGTTGACTGAAATAAATTGAGTATATTCTGTATTTTACCAACCTTAAACCTTGGCATGTAAATACAGACACGTAATACTCCCTATTTTGTGCCTCAGGGATCATTTATTAAATATATTTTTTCGATACCCTTTTTTAGGCGCTTTTAACCTTTCACTGTAAACAAGAGCACGCCCTCCAAACACAAAACCTGCTCCGCAGTCTTTCTGGCGTCGTAGCACACCGCAGAGGCATTCGGCCTCTGTCGGTGGGGCCCGATGATGAAGCATGACACTGACTAGGTCAGTGTGTGAGGGCTTTCTTTATCACCCAAATCGGATGTGATAGTCTAATCTTGTGTTAACTCCATGAACTGTGGTCTGTATGGTTTACGCTTAGATTGATCAATAGTTTGATCTGACCTCTCTTTTCTTGTTTTTGCATAATATCCTGCACAACCACCGATACCATAGGGAGAAGTTGCATTTGCCATTTGAACTGCGCCCCATGATTGAAAGCCGGCTTTGTTTACCTATTACCGAGGCGGAGTGGGAGCAAGACGCCATCTTTGGTATCCATGACAACACCAATGAACAATGTAGCCTTGGTAATTGAACCAATGTGGAGCGCAATTGCATTTCTAACGCTATAAGAACCAATAAGATCAGGAGACCTTGTGCTCACGTGGTCCTCCTACCAACCAGCACCCGCTTTATATTAGAGCTCTTTCTTGCCGATCAGTGCCTCCCCAGTCGGTTCAGATGCCGGCATAGGAGCACCGACGGACAGGTAAGAGCGCGTTTAGATTTCTTCTTTAGGCGCTACTTAGGCGAATGAGAGCTATGCAGAATAACAATTTCGAGCCCTCTCATCATACGTTATACGAGTGGTTGTACTAACAACTTCACCCCAGAGCCTCTAATAGTAGCTCCTGTGACACACTATAGGGTGAACCGCTTTTTGTAATCAGACCACTATTTCAGTACTTTTAAGGCATATATGTGTTAGGTCCTTGCACTCTGTGTAAAACATGTTTGTTATTGTTTACATGTTTTTTAGAGCGGTGCTTCACTCATACCCTGAGCCGCTGCCAGGGGGGGTGAGGTCTTTGAATCTTACAGACTACGGTAAGATTTTCTACAGATGTTCGGAATATAAGATATATATTCGAATATTTAGATCACTGCTTCTTTACATAATTGAATTTATTTTTCAGCATTAAATTATCTGATTTAGTTATAGGTCCATACTGATTGTACCTAACTTTAGAATTAGTTTCATGTTGAGTGGTTACCTTCCTCTGATACTTATTCTCCCCTTTTCTCTGACTTCACAGTGAACAACACTAGCTGTAAATTCATGACGAACTTTCGTGTTCTGGAAAATTCAGGTGACATCTGCACTTGTTTACTTACACGTTACATTCTTTGTTGTCACTTTATATTATTTTTCATTTTTGTGCAGTAGCACACCCTTTTTTGTTTGATTTAGTCCTGATGAAGGCAAGGACGCAGTAGTCCAAACTTGCTGAAACATGTCGACCTGGCTTTACCTTAGACAGTCCATTTACCTGTCTTTGGAGAAACCTTTTTTATCTTGGACAAGTGAGCATCATTTGAATAAAGTTGGTTCTACGCTCTCTCATCCAATTTTACCACATTTAGCTTATTATTTGTATTCACTTTTTCTGCACTGCACTCCACAGTCATCACACTTGTCTCACTCATTAACTACCACTGAGTGATATACCATACTGTAGTCGATACGACAGAGTAGACTTTTTAACAACTTGGTCTATCTTTGACTGTGACTTGGACATACTCATACGGATGGTATGTGAGGTAATATGAATTTTATGGTCAGTTGTGTCCCCTATCGTAGACCCCACCGGCTCCATGTACGTGCTTTAAGTACATGTATGTTCCCTCCTCTTTCAGCTATGAAGACGCAAATACATTTGCGTCCAACGTTAACATGTCCTCTTTCAGATCCACCATGAATGGGTCAGATATTCCGTTCCTAAGCGTACCTTGCCAACGTCTTTATGTGGTGCACTTTCATGATTTCTAGCTCTGGCAAGTTAGGCCCTGATTTCTGCCATCGAGCCTCTTTCTGCCCTCTGTCTCTGAAAGCCGCAGCCTGCTGCTTCCTGACCCTTGACTTACTCCCTGCGCGGCGAGCTGTGCCAGGCTCGGCCTGCCTTGCCTGCCAAGACTGTATTCAACCTTCAAGTTATCTGCTCCGCTCCTCGAAAATACATTCCTGTCTAGTAGTTTACAAAAACATCCTTCCCAGCTGCAGAGCAAAGGGCCTGGCCTCACTGTCTCCATGCAAGTAATTCATAGCTTCCGTTACCATGGTAGGCCCATGGCCCCTCACGTCTCATGTAGACACGTAGGCACATATGCACGCACTAGCAGTCAGTACAGTATAGCCTCTGCCCGAGAGACCTTTCCTTCCAGACAATACAGTTCCTCAAACACCAGATACTAGATATGATTTCGGGATTAGGTTGTTCTGACACCCCAGACTTCTGTCTCCTCATGTAGGGCTAAATGTCAAGTCCCCTTCACCCTCCAGTTCCACGTCAAACATACGTCATGCTGCTGCGCGCGCATCTCTGCCACATATTTTCTGCTGACACTGCAGGATTCACTTATGGATCCACCCACTTGTAATACGTTTCACGTGACGTTGTCTAGCACACGCCTTCATGCACTCCTTCATGCACGCCTTCTGTTACGTACAAATGTTTTATCTCGTTTCTCTCAGCTGTTACGCCTCCTGCATATGTCTTAATGTAATGCATTGACTATATATATGATAACCTGTCAATAAAGTATTGTCTATCCCTTCCTGAACCTTCGCGGTGATGGAACATGATTGCCTGGTTTAAACCAATTCCTTTTTAAGGAATAAACCCCCTTTTAAAAACCTCAAATACCACGGATTCTGTCTCTTATTTTTGACTGAGTTATTCTTATTGTATTTTACCGCATAAATTCCGCATAGGTAATCTAAATTTACCACATAATTGGCGCCTGAACAGGTACCCCTCCCCCACCCCACGCGCCAGAGGTGCGTTGCAGGCCCGGTGCCCTGCCACAGCCGGGCGGACAACTACGCGTACCCGCAGGATTTCCTGTATCTCCCTCAGGCCAACGGAGGTGACTGAGGCTGCGATCGACACCCAGACGAGGCGGTGAGGAGTGCGGAGGATCCCGACCAGAGCCTAGCTGAGAGAACAAAGTCCGAGGTATTCAGAGGCCCACCAGGTTCCGAAGTACCTACGTCACGAGTCCAGTTCAGTCGAGTCGAGTCCGGTCCAGTCCAGTGTCGAGTTTCCGAGGCCTTCTGTTCCGTGCTTACCGGTGAGTACCGTTGCTGGGGACGCATCTAGACGAGCTCATTCATTTGTGCCGGTCAAGACGGGTTTGGGTACACAGACCCGGTCTGCACTGTTTTAGCGGTGTATCTGTACTGTTTAGCAGTATATCTAGTATGAAGGTAGTTAGTTTTATTTTAATTATTATTGTTCGTTCTTAAATGTGTCAAATGTGTTTTAATGTTGTGGTATGAATGATTGTTCGTTCTGCATTATCGTGGTTATTGTATTAATTGTGTCCAAGTCCAAGTAAGTATCGAGTAGTAAAGTTCAAGATGCCGATATTCTCTAAACTAAGACAGATAACAACTAGAAAAGGGGTTCTAGAGGAAGCTGTTCCTATTCCACCTGGGGACACTCCAGGGTACTTTATGTACCATAAGCATGGCCTAGATGCCGTATTATATCTCGATTTGTGGGTGGACTACACCAAAGATTTAGCAGAGAACCAGAGATGGCCCGCTGCTGGGACATGGGATGCCGATTGCATCATGAGAGTAGAAGAAGCATTATGGAAAAAGAAAGCCAGACAGTCACAGAAAGATGCCATTGAATTATGGCGTAAAGAATCGCATAGACGCACAGAGAAAGCACTTCGAAAAGAAGAGAAAAGTAGAGAGGATTCAGAAAAAGCCAGAGAAAACGTATTAGTTGAGGAAGGTATACGAGTAAAAGCAGAACAAGTAGACAGACAACGAAACACTCTTATGAATGGTATGTATCCTCTCCTGGCCGAGGGTTTACCTAAGGCCACCCCGGAAGTACCAAAAGACCTGCCACCTCCATTGCTCCCGACAAAATTACATCACAAGACCGCAAAGGACATTTTCCTTTCTTCCTATTTAGACGATGTAGCCCTCGAATATGTTAATGCTCCACCGCCACGCACACCACCTGTTGACGGCACTCCACCCCGAGATAATCTATCGCCACCTCTACAACGACATACTCCTCCTCCCGCTCCACCTCTTCTGCTTCCTCCTCCGCTTCTTCCCGCACCTATTCTCCCTGACATACACCCAACAAATCCTTTTGGACCTGGCACCTCAGGAAGTGCCGCAGGAGGTTTTCAAATGCCACCACCAGCACATCGATTGACTTATAGGGACTTAGCACACCAACGTACACCCCAAACAGCAGGTTACGACATACTTAATGAGCCTCTTACAGACTGTAGATATGATCCCGTACCCGGTAAAGACGACAGAATGATGCTATCATCAGTACGTCTACGACGAGTTGCAAATTATTTAATGATATTACCAGGAATGATTGATCATCTAGACAAAATATATCATTTTGTTCAGACGGGCGAAGGTCCTGAAAGTATTGGCGATGCCATAGCATACCAGAAAGTTGACACTCAGAAAATGATATTACGTTTTTTTATAAACTGCTTGATAAGAAACCAAGACAGGCCTGGTGTAGACCAGGAAGAAATGAAAGCACTTAATAAATGGGGTCAGAATATAGCGGACGGGAAACATGATAAACAGAATAGTATAGAAAATATGTGTCGAAGGATCCGAAAAGCAGTAGAACAAATACATGAAAGACCACGGCCCGAAAGAGAGCTAGAAGCAGATAAGACTGAATCCTCGGAAGAGGAGGAACAACAAGAAACGGCAACAGGATCATTACAGTTACCAGCTAGAGAAATGATAGCCTATGTAGGTAAGGGAAGGCCCTTTAATAATTCAATGCGTCCGGTACGCCCAGAAAGTAAGAGACTTTTTCAAGCTGCCATGTCAAACCCGAAGACGCCTGAACACTTATTTCAGGCTACCGATAAAATACTTCGAGAACGAATGGGGTACCATGTACTCAATTCTATGGATGAACAAGAATTAGCTAGGTCAGCAGTACAATGGGCTGACAGTCCTGATAAATATAATGATGATACATTAGCACAAACCTTTTTAAATCTTTCTCCTGATGAACAGAAATTAGCCGGAATATACATGATTCAGCATCTCCTTATATTATATAAAAACCAACATTCTGATCCAGGTCCCCTACCTGATATATTAATAGAATTACTCATGAATAGATGGAGAGGTCTAGGTACCGACTTAATAAAAATAATTCTAGAACACTGACACAGATATAGTGCCTTCCTGTGTCCGCAGTTCGATTCAGCTCCACCCGTAGACAGAAAAATGTATTACATAGACAGACAGAATCCCTTGCGAGAAGTACATCCAGTCAAGAATGATGATAATACCTTTAGACGCGTGTTTGTGTACACGCCCATAACAAAGATGGAACTATTAGAAATGAAGAAATTAGTGCCCTGCCATGACAAGGATCCAGCAGGTTTTCACCGTGAAATAAAAGACATGTTACTCATGGGTGATTACACCTATTCCGACATCATGAAAATATTAAAAGTATTATTACCTGCCGGTATTTACGAGAAACTCAAGGAAAAAGAATGGGAGGTGGGAGAGGCAAAGATTGATTGGGCTGCATTAGAGGACGAAGAAAATACTAGAACCCCAGGCCTAGGGCTCTGGGACAAAACCAAAGCATTACCAGGATTGTTAGTACAAGTATTACCACGTCTGTTAGCAACGAAAAAGGAAGACTGGGATGCAATCTCAGCCTGCAAACAGAAACACGATGAAGACACTAGTGATTTTTATTCCCGTTTTGAGAAATGTTTTGTTATTAATAGTGGCTTGAAACCAAGTAGCGAGTCATATCCACATCTTTTTGTATCTAAATTGGTCGAAAATTCACTGCCCCAAGTTAAGAATCGTGTTCTGAAAGTCGAGAGCACATGGCAAGCTAATACCCCTTCACAAATGTTACAAATGTTGCAGTACCACCAGAACAGAATTAGAGAGGAACAAGAACACGAACAAAGACGTATGAAAGACACGAAAATGAAAATGTTAGTTGCTCAGTCAGTTCCAGCTGACGGTCAGAAAAAGGGTCAGACACAGTCTCATAATTCAACAGCTCCTGTTAAAGGGATATGCAACTATTGTAAACAGCCAGGTCACTATATAAACGATTGCGCAGTTTTAAAACACAATATCTCTACAGGTAAAACTAAAGAGAGACCGCGTCCTCCTAGACAGGAACAGGTCCAACAACAAGTACCACAGAATATTCAACCTATGCAAGCATCTCAACAGACACAACAGACCGTAGCAGTTCCACAGCCACAACCTATTGCCGCAACACAAAACACGACACAGCAGATGTACCAGTATGCACAAAATGATTATCCCGACTATCAGCGTCAGCGTTACACATGAAACAGCCTAGAGAGGGAAGTTGGCTTGCCTCTTATTGAGGTTCCTGTAGATCAAGAAGGTCCTTATGTACATAGTCAAGTATTAGGGAAAGACAGAAAGTTTTTAATTGATACAGGGGCAAGCAGGACAACTATCAGTCACGATGAGGTTCCAGGGGCACCCCTCTCAGGCTCACAGAATGTTTCCCTTGGATTTTCAGGAAAGCCTATTATTAATGAAGTATCGCAACCACTTCCCCTTGCAGTTGGTCCATTGACACGTACTACAGATTTATTGCTAACGAAATCATGTCCAGAAAACTTGTTAGGTATAAAGACATTGAAAGCTCTAGGAGCTGTCATTTGCTGTTCTCCAGAGGGAGTCAGACTGTTCCTACGCGACTTTAAAGGTCACTATGTGTTGAGGGATATTGATCCCAGATTACAGAATGTTCCTGCACATTTATGGGCACAAGGCCCCACTGATGTAGGTTGTATGCACATTACACCGTATCGAGTCACACTCAGACCAGGAGTAGTCTTGCCAGGAATTCGACAATACAAGTTACCTCCAGATGCTGTAGCGGCTTTACTGAAAATCATTGACGAGCTCATTGCACAAGGAGTGGTTTTGGAAACCGACTCCAATGTATGTAATTCTCCCATTATTCCAATTCTTAAACGTACTGATCCAAATGCACCTCCTGTTTATCGATTAGTTATCGATTTGCGCGAATTGAATAAATGCATTGTACCACAATACCCCGTGGTCCCAGATATCTCGTCTCTATTGACTGCCATTGATCCTGAAGCAGCATTCTTTACTGTAATTGACCTGAAGAACGCCTTCTTTAGTGTCCCCATTGACCCGGAAAGCCAATACCTTTTCGGATTCTGTTTAAATGGACGAAGCTTCAAATTTGCACGCGCACCTCAAGGATTCACAGAAAGCCCCAGCATCTATAGCCAAGCACTGAAAAGACAGCTAGACAGTATACACATGCCTGATATCACTGCCCTGTTACAGTACGTCGTTGATCTGTTGATCACCGCCCGAAGCGAACCTGAATGTGAACAAGCATCACTGACGGTTTTGCATTTCCTGGCTGACAAGGGACACAAGGTATCCCCTTCGAAGCTGCAATTCTGTGTTCAGCAAGTTGTTTACCTTAGGCACTTGCTGTCCAAAGGGGGGAGACAGCTAACACCTGACCGTATTCAGTTAATTGTACACATGTCACAGCCCAAGACACAAAAGGAGGTACGAGCCTTTATAGGCCTCACTTCTTACTGCAGACAATGGATTCCTCAGTACGCATTTCTAGCAAAGCCACTCATACAGTTGACAACCCAGGAGGCAGCGTCTTCGACTGCCCTACCTTGGACTCAGGAACATACACAAGCTTTTGTCGACTTAAAGAAAGCCTTATGTCAAGCACCAGTTTTAGCGACACCAGCCTTTTACACTTTTTGTCACAGAACGCGAAGGTACTGCATTGTCAGTGCTGACGCAAGAACAAGCAGGATCACACAAACCGTGTGCTTATTTTTCTAGTACATTGGACCCAGTAGCCCAGGCTTTGCCTGCGTGCTTGAAATCAGTAGCAGCAACAGCTCTAGCAATCAGACAAAGTGATTCCATAGTGTTAGGACATCAGTTGACAGTACAGGTTCCACACTCCGTGGAAGTTCTTTTAAACCGAACACAGACCCAGCACTTGACTATAGCACGACTGACAGGTTATGAATTGACATTGTTTCAGCCACACATAGAAATCAGACGTTGCAACACATTAAACCCTGCTACACTTTTGCCATTAAGTGGGATAGATCCATTGGCACATGATTGTATCGAAGTCATTACTATTACGACGAAACCCAGACAAGACTTGACAGACACTCCATTACCAGATCCAGACCTGACACTTTATGTGGATGGTTCATGCATGAGAACAAGTACAGGAGAATTAGTGGCCGCCTATGCAGTCACGACAGAAACTGAGGTCATAGAAACGAATTGTATTGATATCCTGTCAGCTCAAGCAGCAGAGCTCATCGCTCTGACTCAAGCCTGTATTCAAGCTAAACACAAGAGAGTTAACATATACACAGATTCACGTTATGCATTCGGAGTCGTACACGACTTCGGTGTATTATGGCGAGAGAGAGGTTATTTGACTTCTCACGGGGCCAAAATTCAGCACGGTCCCCTTATTCAAACACTGATAGATGCAATACATCTTCCTACAGCAATATCGATCATGAAGTGCAAGGCACATACAAAAGTCACTGATATCATTTCCCAGGGTAACGACCTGGCGGACCGAACAGCCAAGCATACAGCTCAGACTCACACAACTGACTTGACAAAGACAATAGTCCAGACACCGACACATTGCCTGACAGTTAGGGATCCCTCCCTAGATGTAATTGACATACAGACACATGCTACACCAGATGAAATCAAGAAATGGACTGAACTAGGAGGGATCCAGACAGATCAAGGATGGATGACGAAGGGGAAATCTACATGGTTTCTCCCTGACTCTATGGTCCAAATAATCATTAACACAGTACATAGTCCTGCACATCTAGGAGAAAAAGCCATGTTAGACAGTGTTCAAAACATCTGGTTCAACAAACATTTATGAGCAGCAGCCAAACAAAAAGTGCGTACTTGCATGATTTGTTGTCAGTTCAACCCAGGTAAAAGCATTCCCGTAGAGCAAGGTGGATTCCATCCTCCTGATCACCCTTTTGAAGTCCTCCAGATGGATTATATTCAGATGGAACGTTGTCGAGGATTCAAATATGTCCTCGTAGTTGTATGTGCACTCTCCCGTTGGACAGAAGCATATCCAGTCCCAGATTACACTGCTCCGACTACTGCCAAGCAGTTGGTTCGTGAATTCTTCCCCAGATATGGTTTGCCCCGCGTCGTATATTCCGATAACGGTCAGCCATTCTCGTCCGAGTTAATGAAGCAAGTGTCTCTCCTGCTCGGCTACCAATGGAAGTTCCATTGTGTCCGACATCCCGAGGCAGCAGGCCTCGTGGAACGCCATAATCAGACTCTGAAAATTCGCCTTGCCAAGATCTGTAGAGAGAAAGGAGTCGACTGGATAGTAGCCTTGCCAGTTGCACTCTTTTATATAAGAATGGTCGCACACTCCAGAACAGGGCTATCCCCATACGAGGTGGTCTTTGGTAGGCCGCCGAATATGTGGGGGACGCCTTTGCCTAGAAAAATCACTGATGTTGACTGTATTATGCTGACCGATTACCTTGCCTCCTTGATGTCTGCACTACAATCTTGTCGTTCACAGGTAGCTGCAGCCTTTCCCGACAACACCGAGGTGAAGCCCCATGAAGTGGTTCCTGGCGATTACGTATTCATCAGGAACTTCGACCGAAGAAGTCCGTTGGAACCCCGTTGGCAGACGCCGAAATTAGTTCTTCTGACCACAAGGACAGCAGTGAAAGTCGAGGGCCGCAAGGGCTGGCTTCACTCGAGTCACATTAAAAAATTTCATGGACTGCTTCCAGATCTGAACTCTCAGCCGCCCGGCCCTCCTCCACAGACTGACTCAAAACTCCCCCTGGTCGAGAACACTTCTTCCCAGAATTACAGACTGAAATTGAGGTCTAGCAAGTCAGACAGTTTAATTGTTCAAGTCCTCCCCTAGGTGAATCGGTTGAACGAGTTTTCTGACATGTATCCCCTAGACCCCAATAGAGAGAGAGATAGACAGAAACAGCTCAAGAAACGTGAATATTGTAAATCTCTTCGCAGCCACTGCATTGTGACACTATTGATTATGTTTTTTCTAAGTCTTCTGATTATTGCTGCGAGTATATTGTTACATATCTACTACCCTATTTTCAAGCGTGCACATTCTCCCTTCAACGTCACTGCCGAGCATTCTTTCAGTGAACTACCCCCGCATGAATTATCTTACCGACTGGCGCTGCGCAACAACACATTCATTAGTATGTTACATCATTCCCATCAGACCAGCAATGCTACCAATTGTTGGATATGTGGCCGACTCCCTCCCTATCAGAAATATAAGGGAGTTCTGCCCCTCTTCCCGTATCCGTTTACACACAATGGTTCCTGTGGGGCATGGTTTAGTTTAATAAACTCTCTAGATTCCGATTCCGTAGTTTACCAGGGCAACTGGGTATGGGGTAACCTGAACATAGTTCTGCATAAAGTATGTTTTCCTGACGAGGAGGGTCTACCAAAAAGAACAGGAACTGATCTAGAAAATGAAGTATATGGATTAGGTAACTTTACGCTTAACCTCATGATTCTGAATGTTGAATCCGAATCCGAACCAGTCTTGCCTGCTATGTCCGTACTACCCGTCAAAGGTGAATTATGTGTCAGAAAGAATGGTTCAGTACACCTGGGTCATAGTAAATGTACTACTGTGATCGAATTCAGTGATAAGGGCAAGTCTGCGTTTAAAGCTTCACGTCATTCCTACTTCGTTTGTGGTCATACCGCATATATACGCTTATCTTTAGATTGGGATGGCACCTGTTACATTGCATTCCTTCTGCCACCTGTTTTCCTAGCCCCTCCTGATTATCATAGAAACACCCATCTAGTACACAATAGACCACAGAGAGATCTCCCGATTGTCGACTATACTGAAACGGCATGGGAACAATATACAGACTTCAATAAAGGTTTCTTCCCCTACTTAGGTGCTGTTTTCAACAGTAAACTGATACGAAAATTAACCAGAACCCTCGAAGCAGTAGTGAATGAAACTACCTCCGCCCTAGGTAACTTAACAGAAGAGCAGTCTGCTATGCGGATTGTTGTTCTTCAAAATCGTCTCGTCCTTGACGTCATCCTGGCCGATAGGGGCGGAGCCTGTAAGGTCATCGGGTCAAGCTGCTGTGTTTTCATTCCAGAAAACGCGCCATCAGTATATAAAGCCATCACTCGTCTTCACAAAATTGCAAGTTTGATACATCAGAATCCAGGCACCTGGACTTGGTCCGGTTGGTTCTGGACCACGTTGTCAGCCTGGGGATGGAAAATCCTATCCTTCCTAGGTATTGGCCTCCTCATAGTATTCAGTTGCTGCCTATGTCTGCAATGTGGGCCAGCGATTTGCGGCTTGTGTGCCACATCATGTATTCCTCATTCAAGTCCTCATTCAAAACGCCATAAGAAGAAAGAAGAGCAAATGATGTTACATGAACAGATTGATAGATTGATGAGGATTGATATATCATGAAGGGTCCGTAGGGGACAAGGAGGGAATGAGGTAATATGAATTTTATGGTCAGTTGTGTCCCCTATCGTAGACCCCACCGGCTCCATGTACGTGCTTTAAGTACATGTATGTTCCCTCCTCTTTCAGCTGTGAAGACGCAAATACATTTGCGTCCAACGTTAACATGTCCTCTTTCAGATCCACCATGAATGGGTCAGATATTCCGTTCCTAAGTGTACCTTGCCAACGTCTTTATGTGGTGCACTTTCATGATTATTAGCTCTGGCAAGTTAGGCCCTGATTTCTGCCATCGAGCCTCTTTCTGCCCTCTGTCTCTGAAAGCCGCAGCCTGCTGCTTCCTGACCCTTGACTTACTCCCTGCGTGGCGAGCTGTGCCAGGCTCGGCCTGCCTTGCCTGCCAAGACTGTATTCAACCTTCAAGTTATCTGCTCCGCTCCTCGAAAATACATTCCTGTCTAGTAGTTTACGAAAACATCCTTCCCAGCTGCAGAGCAAAGGGCCCGGCCTCACTGTCTCCATGCAAGTAATTCATAGCTTCCGTTACCATGGTAGGCCCATGGCCCCTCACGTCTCATGTAGACACGTAGGCACATATGCACGCACTAGCAGTCAGTACAGTATAGCCTCTGCCCGAGAGACCTTTCCTTCCAGACAATACAGTTCCTCAAACACCAGATACTAGATATGATTTCGGGATTAGGTTGTTCTGACACCCCAGACTTCTGTCTCCTCATGTAGGGCTAAATGTCAAGTCCCCTTCACCCTCCAGTTCCACGTCAAACATACGTCATGCTGCTGCGCGCGCATCTCTGCCACATATTTTCTGCTGACACTGCAGGATTCACTTATGGATCCACCCACTTGTAATACGTTTCATGTGACGTTGTCTAGCACACGCTTTCATGCACTCCTTCATGCACGCCTTCTGTTACGTACATATGTTTTATCTCGTTTCTCTCAGCTGTTACGCCTCCTGCATATGTCTTAATGTAATGCATTGACTATATATATGATAACCTGTCAATAAAGTATTGTCTATCCCTTCCTGAACCTTCGCGGTGATGGAACATGATTGCCTGGTTTAAACCAATTCCTTTTTAAGGAATAAACCCCCTTTTAAAAACCTCAAATACCACGGATTCTGTCTCTTATTTTTGACTGAGTTATTCTTATTGTATTTTACCGCATAAATTCCGCATAGGTAATTTAAATTTACCACATATGGATAAATCCCAAGTGATGAAGGGCGGATCTGAGTGGTGACTGATGGTATTGTCCTCATCCACCTGAGATGTTGAAGTTTACCTTCATACTGGTCAAGTAGTTAAAGGGATGTGTATTGTCGGGTTGATGTCTATCACTCCTTAAACTCTTTCATTTTTTAGACCCTCTGATACTTGTTGTAGTTGTTCATATTCCGGCCGGGATCTGTATCTAGAGCTTGGTCTATAAAAATTTTCCCAGGGTCCTACCCCACCGTTGTTTTTTATTATACTAAAAGTTATACAAGAGGTCTCGAACGCTCGCCCTAAACTGTTCAAAAAGTCACAAAAAAGTAGAGAAAAATGTAAAATAAACAAACTCAAAGAAACACACTGATAAAATAAAATTATATGAGTGGTTGATGAGTAGGTTTGGAGGAGGATTAAAAAGTTTGAGAATGGATAGATAAGTCAGGCACAAAACTGAAAATAGGTATAACAAAACGGCTGAGGCCATGCAAACCATGTGGTGCCGTTCGCACTTTGTTTGCATTGCAGAAAAGCAAATCACACTAATGGCACATAAAAATGCAGTGCGAGCTAGGTGACGAGCACTTCCGCCCGCTTGTGGAGTTCCCCAGAATTAAGCAGAGGTTTTTTTGATACTCTGCTGAATTCTGCAGAGCAGAACTCTGCGAGTTCCACCCAGGCCTAGTATCAAGTAGCCTTTTTGTTAAACTGAATATGAAACATTACAGGTCTCTTAAAAAAGGGCTAATCTGTAGTATTTGGTGTATTAACTTTGCTGACACAATTATATTTTAAAGTTTTGGGTTTTTGAGTTACATTTTCACAAAACACACTTCATGTTTTGTTTCTATCTCTGGGCATTTTTCTTTGAGAGAGCAGCCTAATTCTGCTATTACAGTGGATTCATCCAAGGGGGCTTCTCACACCTCCCATGTTCCAACTACATTCAAATATTCACCTTACCCAAAAGCCAAACCAAATAGCTTTGCTGAGAAGCTTCCTAAGTGTCTTGTTATTCCACCTGCTGCCCCAAGGTGTCCCCATAACACCGTTAAATAAAATGCAAGAAGCTGCATTTGTTTGACGCCGTGACAAGCAGCATTTTTTCATGCTCAGCCCTTGCTCCATGACCAGTTTCACAAAGCTTGCAATGCTTTAGAACAAGCAAATAGATAGATTTACATCTGTCCCCTTGTCACTTCTCTTCTTGAGCTGGGGGTCTTGGTGTATAACTACGCAGATGACCTCCAGCTCGTCTTTGATCTTTCTTCTTCTGCTGATTCTCTCCCTAAATTCAGTTCCACCTTAATTTTCATTTCCGAGTGGATGAGCGCCAACCATCTTAAGCTCAACCCCGATAAGACGGAACTTGTCCTCACGGGTGGTCCATCTAACCGTTGGTCCCCAGCACACTGGCCCCTTTCTTTTGGTCCCCCTCCCACACCTTCCTCCTCTGTTCGCACTCTTGGCATCAAAGTTAGTTCTGACCTAACAATGCACAGTCAGATTAGCTCTGTTGTGTCGTCCTGCTTCCTGTCCCTCCGCCTCATCCGGAAAATCTCACGTTTTTTCACTACTGATGCACTCAAAACCATAGTCCTGGCCTTAGTCATCTCCCGACTTGACTATGGGAATGGCCTGTACGTGGGCATTCCAGCCTACGAGTCCCGACGTCTACAGGCCATTCAAAATCAAGCTGCTCGCCTCATTCTCTCCCTTCCCAAATCCTCCCATATCACTCCTGTTCTCAAATCTCTGCACTGGCTCCCTATCCGCTTCAGATCTCTCTTTAAGTTAGCCTGCTTTGCCTTTCGAGCTCATTCCCGCTCTGCCCCTGTCTACATCTCCTCCCTAATTACATCTCACGCCCCCAGTCGCATCCTTCGCTCTTCTTCTCTCTCTCTCTTGCACATCCCCCGCTTCCGCAAATCCAGAACTGGTGGCACTCGCCTCTCTGTTTTGGCCCCCCCAGTTCTGGAACAGCCTCCCACTTCACATTCGTTCCATCCCCATCTACACCCATTTCCGAAAAGCCCTTAAAACCTTCCTTTTCACCCAGGCCTTTCCTTCTTAGGTTCCCCAGATTCCCTCTGTGAGCCCTGACCAGGTCCCCAGCGCCAGGAAGCCGCTTGGCAGCAGTGCGCTTTATTAAATATTTTTTTCATTCAGTTGGAGAAAATTAATGCTAAAAGTAGATTTTGCAGGGGTAAAATCCAGAAAAACACCTATTTGTAGTAGTACGGTTTTCCGGCATTATGTTTTTTCAGTAATGTTGAACAAAAATATGTTTTACATCAAATTTACACAATGGACCTCATTCACAATGAATTGGCATAGGGCAGCGCTGCACTTCTTTTTGCTGAGCTACCCTACACAAATTTGAAAGCACAGGAATGCACCATATTTCCTCTCCTTCCAGTTAGTGCACAATTTGCAGCCAACGCAGTCACTCTTGCACATGCGTTGTTGGCATGATTGCTTTTGTTCAGGGACATCTTTGTGCACAAAAACAATCCTTGGAGGCTTTTTCCTCATTCTACATTTCACATGGAAAGAGGAATGCCCCCGCATCCCCCATGGTGCGGGGGGCCCCCGAGCTGCAGGGGTTCCCTCAGCACAGTATTCAGGCCAGAGCACTCCAGGTTGAATCCAGAGTGGGGCCTCTCCGGGTACATTGCAGGGTGGGCCCTTAAACTTTTGTTACACCACTGCACAGCAACACCCATGGAATGCCTCCCTAATGCAGTGTAAGGCAACTCAGGGACTTGTTTTGCATTGCCTTACACCATATGTACGATAGCATGAAAAGCCAGGAGAGTGGCGATGCCTGGCTTGGTAGATATGAGTCTGCAGACTACGCTTCCAGAGCATCAAAAAAATGACACTCCAGTGGTGCAAATGTGCTGCAAGGGGCTTGTAAAATAGCCCCAATGTTTGTAAGGTTAACAGAATTTGCCAGTGACTGTGACATTTGTCAACTTGTCAACATAAAATAAAAACTGTTCTTCTTTTTTTTTCCAAAATAAATTTCTTAAAACATGCAGCCGCCTGTTTGGGTTTTTAAAAGACTAAAATTCAATCAAGTTGCAAGTAGTAAAAAACTTTGGCTGAACTATGTCATGTTTTGAATATATAATTTTATTAATGTAAAAGTAACTATAAATTTTAATTTCTACTGGTGCAAAATAATACTGATTGCCAAATTCCTTAAGAATATGTTATATTTAGCAACAGGGACAAAACATCATAGGGTGCCGAAACATTTTTACAATATGCAGAGCATCCGATTATGTCTAGGGGAGTAGCTTGAAGGTGGATGCAGAGGAGGTGGGATGTTAACTTCCCCACTCTCCCTTTCAGTCACTGGCTAGTTGAGGACCAGTTTTACTATGTCTAAGGACCCACTAAGAGTGTCTGATTTCTGACGGGCAGCTGATTGTGTTTCCAGGTAAGCTCTGAGGTCCAACTGGGGCACTGGAGGGAGAAAAAAAGGTTTTGTTAGGTTCTACTGGGGAGTCAGCGGGCCGATTGAGGGTTTCAAGGGAGACTGGGGGATTGTTTGCTAGGGGTAACGCAAGAAATTCCCAGTTACTCCAGCCAGCATGATGGAGGTATCCGAAGAATGCCAACAATCCATTGAGGCTGCTTGGAAGCACTTATGGAACAGGTGAAGGTAGGAGCCCTCCGAGGACCCACAAGAGCATGTTCATAGTAAGAAATTGGGTTATGTAGTTAATGTTGTGCAAGATATGAGTCCTGCGCAAGTAATAGGTCCACAATTGTCTTCTTACTCAGAACCAAGTGCCCCATTGTAGCACTTGACTGTCTCAGGGTAGCGAAGCAGAGCAGTCCAAGGCCTTACTCAGGGGCGGCTGTGGTGTGATTAATCTTCATCCGCTGGCTAAATATATTAGTGTCCTGCCGATGCTTTTACTTTGAGAAAGGAAATGTACATTTAGTGCACACGCTACAAGATACAATGCATTAATGAAAAAAATATATATATCAGACAGATGAAAATACCTTTGATGACGAGGGCGTGGCTTCCGCACCATCTAACATAGTCACCTGACTCGAGAGCTCTGCCACTTGACAGAACCTGCATTCTTTTTTGCTATTAAAGAAATGCTTTACACCAGAGGGAATTAGTGGTTGGGTAGTTGGAGCATCAAGGAAGTGACTCTGTGTCGTTTGCCAGCCAGATGGAGTTCTGTTTATCTCCTGCTCTGCAGCCAACGCTGCTTAGTCACTTGCAGCTGACATCTTGAAGTCGCTCTTCACTGACACGAGTTATGAAAGGCATGGCCATTCTGTGGAGCACATACCTGTCAGATTAGTAGCTCTCTGCTTTACTTTTACAAAACATCCCCTTTAAAAAGCTGCAATACTTTTCTTTTCTACATTAATCCAGCTTTCTTTTCAACCAGCATTTCTCTCCACAAACGTGCAGCATGTATTTTAAACTTCTCCTCACAGCAATTTTTTTTCACAAAATGAAATTGAATAAAATACTACTGAAGTTACATTTTTTAGCATAACTGTGACTGTTTTTTCCTCAGGCATTGCGCTCAACATATTTTACTTTTGTGCACCAATACCTTAATCTGCTCTTAACAAGATAAGCATGATACCCCATTCACCACCTGCATATTTTTTGTACGTTCCTTCAAGCATATTGCTCCCTACATAAGCCTACAATTGATGAAGATTTTTCTAAATTGTAAATAAGGACTCTGTGGTTCTGTCACTACAACTGTAATCCTTGTAATACTTGGGTGTGACATTATATGAATATCCTCTATACTGTTGTTGTATTGGTACGTCCAAAGAAACCAATCTTAAATCTCAACTCCAAACCTCAGCCTACCTCCACTACTCATGTAACATCCTGCTCTAGGGACTCCTTGATGAATAATCTGGTTTCTCCAATTGAAATGGCACATTCTTTTACTCTTTGGTCTCTGCTGTCTCTTCGCTGAAGGCTCGATCAAGGTTATGGAAACAAGAATGTCTTTGGTGGAGCAACAAGTCAACAATCCACAGGATGAGTATAGTAAAATTGTATTTTTTGGAGAAGGAAGTCTCTCAGCTGAAGAAACAAGCAGAGGACTTAAAAACAGGAACATACATAATAATCTTTGTATTAGTAGCCTTCCTGAAGGTACGGAAGGAGATAATCCTGTCTCCTGTTTTGTGTCCTTCCTTCCATAACTTCTGAATGTACCTCCTTTTTCTAATAGCAACATTCAACAAGAGCATAGACTGGGTCCTTGTCTCTGTTCTTCTACACTAGCTTCTAAATCATTTTCTTCTTTTTGAAGTTCGCAGATCTTTTGAAAATCCTCAACACTGCCAAGTCAACACAGTAATTCACATGGTCAGGCAGGAAGATTTTTATTTTGCAGAGTGTCTCTAATGCAAAATCTGACAGAAGGAAAGAATGTTTCCGTCTCTGTCTAGCATTAATCAATCTAGGTGCTTGTTACGGGCTCTTTCATCCATGCATTTTTAAGGTCACTTTCCAAAATAAGACCACTTCATATGAAGACCTAGCTGATCTTACAAAAATGTATAAAGTCTCATTTTGGTGGACAATATGGACACAGCTGGTCCCTCTTCACACTAACATTTTCCATAATGCTTTGCTATATCTTGACTTTATGCCTTTGGATAATCAGTTTTATACTGTTGAAGTTATATAGCTGTTAAGGTGTTTCTCCCCTTACACAGTATTTTTTAATCTGTTCATCCATCTCCAACTTATTTGCTGTTCCGCTGAGGTATGTCACCCCCTGGTCACAAGTGCCATTGTCATCTGTGTTGTCTTCACCCCATTCTCCTTCTTGTCAACTATCCAGGTATATGTTTTCAGTCATCAACATTTTGACATGTACCGTCGCCTTTTGGTATAGTTTCTTCATCTTCTTCTCCTTTAACCTCAATTTTTCCCTTCTTCCCTTCCTCCCTTTGCATCATCATTTACCCTGATTCCCTTTTTTCATCTCCGAGATACTGATATATAGTTATATTCCTAAATTGTCATATTTTGGGTAGTCCTCATGGTTTATTTTTTTTGTTTCTGTCGTAAAATCCAGAGCCATTGCATGGAATATTATAGGTTTCATTATTTCTTTCAAGTGACATAGAGTGTTGTCCCATTTGGCCAAATAAACACCAGATTCAGTCTTGCTTCAAGAAACCCACTTTACAGGATCTGAAGTGTTGAAACTTAAACGTGTCTGGGTAGGCTCTGTATTTTTATCTCCTATTTCCAATAAAACTAATGGTGCTATTGTTTTATGTAGGAAATCCCTTCATCTTGTTGTACCCTCGCAAGAAAAGAATGACTTGGGTAGATGGATTAATATTAAACTTTTAATAAACAATCTCCCTTTAACTATCTTTAATATTTGTGCCCCAAAATAACCGGAGTACACGTTTTGACCATCAATAAAACAAAAATGCATACATTCATACATACTTTATTCTGGGAGGTGATTGTAACCAAGTTATGGACCCATTTTAAGATAGAAAATCTCAGGTTCTGTTTTTTTCTCAGAAAATCTGTAAACAATTCTATTTCACTATCTGCCAGGGTGCTTTAGTTGACTCTTACAGAATCACTCATCCTACTACGCAGGAATAAACTTTTAGGCCGCTTCACACTGTACCCTTACAAGATTAGATTACATTTTTTGTTTCTAAACCTTGGTCACAACATATAATACAAAAGTCCATTAATCCTATATCACTCAGAACACGCCATGGTTATTATGGATTTCTACTTTGTTCCACCACAACCTGAGATTTGAAGATGGAGATTTAACAATTCCCTGTTAAAAGACTTACAATTTTTCTGCTTCTTTAATTTCTTCTGCTTCTGAATTTTTCTTGTTTAATGATTATTTCACTACACCCCCTCCTTTATTGCAGTGTGCCTTTAAACAGCTGTTTGTGGTTTTATCATGGACTATGTGTCCAGAAAAATAAAATTTGTAACAATCAATACAAAACTTTATAATCTTCCATTAAGACCTTAGAACAAAAATATTTCTTGTATAAATTAAATGCTGAAATTCCCTAAAGGCCAATTACATTGTAATGCTATATCAACTAATAATGCTTAATCCATCTTGTTACGAAATGATGTTAATTGTTATGGTGAGAGGAATAAAGTTGGTAAATTACTGGCTAGTTATTTGGAAGTGAAGAAGCAGCGTTTTAAGATTGATTCATTGCTCAACTCACAGGAAGTCTCACTAACTAACCCACTGATATTCTTGATTCTATAAAACTTTTTTACCCCTGAAACTCCGGTACTACCTTCTCAAACTGAAGACTTCTTATACTGAAGCCTTCATTCTAATAACTCTCACTTAGATTTTACTTCTTTAGAGACTAACCTTACCCTCAATGAAATTTCTCAAGCATTAAAATCACTAAAAAAGGAAAAAACTCCAAGATGAGATGGCTTTCCTGTAGAATTTATTTTTACATTTTTCAAACATAATTATTCCTCACTTGTCTCATTTGTTTACCTACTTCATTGATTCTTATTCCACTTTTGGGATTTTTCAAGAAGCCACAATATGTTTCATGAACAAAGATGGTAAAGATCCCATTCTATGTTAGAATTATAGGACAATTTCATTAATAAATGTAGACTGCCAAATTTTCGCTAACTTTTTGTCATTCAGTCTGGAATCCTTTCTTCCGCATCTTATTGGAAAGGAACAATCAGGATTAGACAAAGGACGATTGGCGTTGGATAACTCTAGACTGTTTCTCAACGTTTTTAGTAAATCCTCTCTTCAAAACAGATGCAGAGAAAACATTTCATAGGATTAATTGGGATTTCATGCGAAAATGTTAAGCTTAGCATGTTGGCCCCAAACTCATTGCCATAATCTTCCTTCTCTATAAATCCCAACATGTGTCTGTCCTGTTTAACGGTGTAATTTCTCTATATTTTCCTATTCAACGGAGTGTTGGGCAGGGTTGTCCTCTTTCCCTTTTATTATGTGTGCTTGCTCCTGAACCTTTTCTGACCTGTATCCGATGAAAATAATCCATATCTGTTCTTCGTTATGGTGATGGACACCTAAACTAGCAATTTATGTGGATGGTATTCTCCTATTTCTTTCATCCCTTTCATCTCTTTCTTTAAGTAATGCTTTACCAGCATTACTTATAAAATATCTCTTTTCTCTGATGTCTAGGGTTATAAAATCATCAAAGATAAAATGTAAATTCTTCCTCTAAATAATATCACATTTCAACACTGTTTTATTTACATAGCTCTTCTGTGGGCATCATCCTCAAAGGTTAAAAACCTAAAAAACCTAGGTATTTGGTTTACAAACTCAGTACAAACTCAGTACAAGACTCAGTTATGTTATGTTATGTTATGTTATGTGGTTTTTATTTGGCGCACAGATGCTCCAGCTAAGGAGCGTCCTGGCGCCCGACAAGGCAGCTACACAACACAACTAAATAAAAACAGCACAAGCAAAATGACTAAGGGAATAAAAATGTTTTCACGGCGCGACGAAAAGAAAGCAAATCGCTCATAGCGCGAATTGCCGGGGGTAAGGAATTCCACAAAGCAGCGGCCCGCACTCGAAATGAGCGTCCACCGGCCCTACTTCGCTTAAAGCGCGGTACCACGGCCAATTCGAGGTCTGCCGATCTTAAGGGTCGTGCTGGGATGTAGTTGGCCATGAGGGTCGTAAGGATCGTTGCCGGGGACCCCTTCAAGATCTTATAGGCGACGCAGAGGACCTTAAACTGAATCCGCTGCGCCACCGGGAGCCAATGCAGCGCTCGTATGGTGCTGGAGGTAGGACAGAATCTTGGAAGGCCTACCACCGCTCTCGCTGCGGCATTCTGGATCCGTTGCAGACGCCCGATCTCAGCTACGTTCAACCCGGCCAGCAAAGAACTAGCATAATCCAGCCTGGAGATGACGGTAGCTTGGATCATGAGTTGCCGAGTAGGGGCATCGAAGAACTTTAGCACAAGAACTATTAACATTAATTTTCAGAATCTTAGTGCTAAAATTGAGAGTTTATTGTCTTCTTGGAATCCTTTATTAATATCTTGGTGGGGTCATCTTGATTCTATTAAAATGATTATTTCTTCTCTATTAGTATACTTATTACTATTATGGTGGTTCCTATTCCCAAAGCTCTCTTTAAGAAAGTGAATTCTATGCTGACCAAATTTTTGTGGAATAAGAAAGCAAAAATGTCTCTGTCTCTCTTACAAAAATGAAAGCTTAAAGGAGGTGTGAATTTCCTAGATTTTAGGGGCATATAATCAAGGGGGTTTATCTCTGCTTTTTTGGCTTTAAAAGCCAAGAAAGCGGAGATAAAATGATCTCCCTATTACCTAACTGTCGCTCACATTAGTTAGCGACAGCTAGTAGGAGATAGCGACCATCTTGGGCCCCGCTTTGCATGTCAGTGATATTTATCACTAATGACATGCAAAGTGGGCGTGCCAAGATGTTAGCGACTGGAAACAGTCGCTAACATCGCTATCCCTATTACCAACTTTTGGAGATAATCGCGCTAAGCGCGAATATCTCCAAAAGCTACCACCTGCACCTGAGCAGTTCTTAGCCATGTTATCCAATGGTAGGTGGATAACATGGCTAAGAGCATTAGCTCGGTAATGCATGAATATCGCTGACTTTTCAGCGATATTCATGCATTTCGGCCGATTTTTATCGCTTAGGAGATATACCTTGACAATAGCAAGGTTCCTAAGCGATAAAAATCCCCGCACCTCGGCGATAAAAATATCCCCGCTAAACCAACATAGCGATAATTATCGCTAGTTGTTGGTAATATGCCACTTAGTCACTATCATAAGGCGCCTGGCTTCCTTTTGGATCTCCAACTTGACCTCGCATTTCCCTTTCCGTAGATGTGAAGTAGAGAACACTATCCTTCTCCCGTTTTCTGCAAAAGATGTCCCATCAATTGCTTCTAAAACTTCTATTCAGACATCCTCTAATTTTAAATATACTACTTCCGTGATAAGATCCAATTTTGCCCCCGTTCTGCTTACACCTGCTATTTTCTTTAATATGCCTATATGGTATATTAATCTTGTTAAAATTCTTAACAGGGTGATTTTTTTATGTTCTTGGGAAAGTAAAGATGCAGATAGCACAACTGTTTGGCAACAGGCCACTATCACCTTTCCACATTTTAGACATACCTTTCAATGTCCTCAATCTTCCCACACCCATTTCTCATTGCTCATAAATGTATTTATTTAAAAGATGTATACAGTGCAGAGCTACCCTACAGAGTTTCCCAGCACTAAACAAGGCAAGCAAGATTGCAGATATCTGACCAAGGATTAAACTTAATTATAAAGAATTTATTTTAGCTTTTTACGAAAGGCCAGAAGAGACTAACAGGTCCTAAGTTCCTTGGTTACCATCTGATCACACGACTGAAACCATAAATTGCCTTTAGAATTCTGAAATTGTTTTTTCCAAAATACTAAAAGTCTGGTAGGGCCTTGCTTAAGTCCCAGTAATATTTTAGAAAAATAAAAGCCAGTATAGTCAGGTTAGAATGTCTAGACAGAACCAAGCTATTTGTGGAGATAACATGGACCGGGTTGAGGAGCTCTACCTCACACCTTACTTGCACTTGAATGTCAAGGAATTGAGGTCCCTATGTAAACTTAAAAATATACTCATGGGCCTGCATCCAACCAAACAAGGGCTCCAGGAGCTCCTGGCTGAGTATGCAAAAGGCCACCCCTCTGAACAGGGTGACACCCAGTCAGAGGAGAGGAGGTGGAGGAACAGGATGATAGTAATCCCCCAACCATCTCTATGGAAGTAAGGGTCTCTGTACCCTTAACTTCAAGAGTTAGCTTCTGGGAGCCTGGGAACCACACAGGTGGACTAGGCCCCGGAGAACACATTGGGGAGAGCCCCAATGAAGAGGACAACTTCTTCAAACAGTTTAGGTCCAAGGTAGGAAAAAGAGCAGCCTCTCATATGTGTCATCCGCACTCTGGAAACAGAAAAGAGAGAGTGGTGGCCGATCTCAACTGACGGGTAGGTAGGCAAGATTTGACCAGGCTTTCTATGTACAATGGAGCCAAGCCATGCTTAGCTCGAAACACATAACATAGAGTGTACACACTTGTCAGGCCTGACCCTTCCCTTTTCTTACACATTGGACACCCCTATGGTAGGCCCAAGGTACCCTACTGTGCATGGCGCAGTGTATGTAAGAGGTAGGATATGTACTAATGTGGGTAACATGTCCTGATAGTGAAATACTGCCAATTTCGTTTTTCACTGTTGAAAGGATATCTTGCTCATAGAATAACATGGGGAATGCTGTATAACGTTTACCTGCATATCTTCCCATAACGGCAAGATAGACATACGGAATCTGGTATCCCTGAACTCAGAGTTTAATAACACATCTTTTAGTGAAGATAGTTTTAAAATTCTAATTTTGGAAATTGCATGTTTAGAAAGTGACTATTTTCTTGTTCAGCCTTTCTGTGGGCCACTGCCTGTTTGTGGATTGACTGTCTGGTTTGTGAGTGACAGGGGCTGGAGTGGCTCCAGGAGACTGTGTGAGTCAGCACTAGGCTTAATAGACCCATCTGCATGGTGGTGGGGAGGAGTAGCACCTGGGTCTGAATAGGGCTATGCCTGCCTTCCACAATGCTGGCTCCACTGCCTGTGGTGCCAGCCCTGGCCCACACTCTCAAAGGAAAAAGATGTGCCCTGGCAGAGTGCAACCAAAACTGCTTTGGACTGGGTCCAGTACCCCTCACACAAAAAGAATAAATACTTTTGGGTATAAAAGTAGAGCTGAGACCTATGTAAAATTAGATTAGGAAAGTTCATGATCAAGAAGGAACCCTGCCAAAGAAGAACAGCCAGGAAGACTGAGGAAAAGTGCTGCCTTTGCTGAGTGTCTGGGAGCTCACCTGAAATGCTGTGATTGCTGAGGAAGAAGACCAAGGGACTGTCTGCTGTGTGCTGTGTCCCCCTTACTTGAATAGGAGCTGTGTTGTGTGCTGTGGCCCCATATGAAGTCCACCTATCTCCAAGGGCATGTGAAGAGCAGGCCTCCTGTTATCAAACTCAGGGACACAAACATTTGCAGATGAAACCAACTTTCTGTCGCTGATTGTGTGTGGCTGCACCCTGACAGTGGTTGCCCTGCCTGCCAATGTGGTGTGGATTCGGTGTGCTTGTCGGCACACAGCGGGGCTCGGCGTGGGGTCTGCCATGCCTCCACAGTGAATCCCCTGAAGGGCTGTGTCGGCGCTCGAGAGTGCGTGCCTGTGCACTACTTGCGGCCGTAATCAAAGGGGCCAAGATCACTGCCGCAGGCCCGGTCCGAAGCAGGAGGAGAGAAGTGCTGTGTCAAGAAACATCACCTCAGCCGGCCCAGGGGCCTCGCCAGCACCATGCCCAGTCAGTGCCGACGTCAGGGGAAAGACTATTAACAGAGGGGCTCGTCAGGCCAGAGCCAAGCTGGGATTGGAGGACGCACGATGCCTCTCCTCGCTCTTCAATGAGGATACTGTAACTAAAACCGGGGACCCTCACGCACTGCCAAGCCCCCCTTTCGCATCGAAAAGGTAACCGGCTCTGATCTGCGACTGAAGCCAGTGCAGGGGCAATTGCAGGCCCGGACTGGCCGCTGCGGGCACCGGGCAATCCCCCGGTGCGCTGCAAGGGTGGGGGCTGGTTTTGGGCCCATAGGGGCCGTTTTTGTTACAGGGCCGTTTTTGCAGCATAGCAGCAAAATCAGCCCTGTAACAAAATCGGCCGAAAACCGGCCCTGGCCAAGAGCTCGGCGGCACCCACAACCCCCGAGTGGGGAGGTGGGGTGGCCGAGCACTTTGCCAGGGCCGGTTTTGGTTCCCAGTCCTGCCCTGGGCAATTGTGCGTAGTAACGCGCTGTTGCTGGCAGCACATTTGACAAGGGGTGATTTCAAGTGGAGGGGGGGGGACAATAGATAAGGAAAGCGTTCTGTTGGTGATCCATAACACAGCGGGGGCAATATTCAAAGACTGTGTCCTTTTTGTGGCCTGCGCATGCTCGCGCTTTGGAAAAGGGTGATTTTCCGAAAGGGAAATTGAGCATATGAGGGTATCACATTTAATGGTACAGCGGGGGCATTTTGCTGTTAAGGTTACCTTTTTTTTTACAGTGATACTCAAGACGCCAGGAGTGTGATTATTGAGAAGCACATTGTTGACATTTTTGCAAGTAACTTCCCTAAGCTAGCAACAAGGGCTCACTGCCATGCTGAGCCAACAAGTGTTTTTATCCTTACAAGAACTTTCTCCTATAAAAGAACATTATTTCAGTAAACCTTTTTTTTGACAACCCATGATTGGAAGAGATTGATAATGTATGTGATTTTTATGTCGTTTTGATCTGCCTAATCTATATAAAGTGATTTCTATTTTTATAAATAACTTGTGTAGTGTCCTTTTGTGATGTTTTATTATATTACTGTGAGTGTTGGTACAAATACTCTACACATTGCCTTGAGGGTAGGCCTGTCTGCTCGAGCCAAGCTACTAAGGGGTGGTCTGGAGTTATCAACAGTGTGTATCCCCCTTACCCTGATTAGAAGCAAGGGTCCCTATTTGGACAAAGGTATTTACCTGTGCCAACTAGAGACCCCCAGATCTAACAAGATGAAAGAGATAAAACAATCTAGGTATCATCTGCATAAGAGGAAATAGTCAACCCAGACTTTTCTGCAATGTCTGCCAAGTGGCGAACATAGAGAATAAAAAGCAGAAGACCCAAAATCGAACCCTGCAGTACTCCGGATGTAAGGGCTACTGAATTGGATTTAGTGGGATAAGAGAAGACTTGAAAAGAGAGAGTCTTTAAAAACTAGATCAACCACTGCAAAGCCACTTTTATAATACCAGAGGCTTCAAGACGATCTACCAAGTCCAAAAGTGAACTACTTTGGGAAAATTACCTTGGGGTGAACTGGGCGGTTTCTTTTTGGGATAGGGTTAAGTCACATTTTTATAAAGTTTTCCAGAACAGCTAGTTTACTCAGTCCCTAGTGGTTATGTACCACAGACTTTATATCATCGTTACACATTGTTCACGATTTTCAGTGAATACCTTGTCTTAATTCTGGTGTTGTGAGTTTACCAAAGCAATATTATGCATATTATGTTTGGATGGTTGAATACACTTTTCTTTTGACATAAATTCTAGTCACAAATCAATATTCATATTTGAAATACAACACTCTTTCACCTCACACATTCATCTGGCCTGTGTACTTAATTGCAAAACAGTAGCTATAATGCTGTGTTAAAGCACACTCTCCTGGGAGCACCATGCAGACCTGTGTTCTAATAAATACACAAAACAAAATAAAACAGTGATGGATGGAATGTTCGAATTAATCTCAGCAATTGGTAATTGCTCGGGCTGCACTCCAATCCATTGTTATTCTACACACCATACCACCTTAGATGGAAGCCAGATGTATGCAAATCAGTCTTGGTCCTACTCCAACACTAAAAGTCCAGCCTGAACTGCCAAGGCAAGCCCGCCTTGGAGCAGAGCACAAGCAATCCAGGACTGGTTTCACCTGTGGCTGGGCTGAACTTTTCCGATTGGAGCAGGGTCAAGGCTAATTTGCAAAGGCTGGGTAAAAACTGAGTTGACATGTTGTGCAAAATAATGATGGATTGGAATAATTAGCAGTGGATAAAATGAATTCAAGCTTTCTGTCTATCACTTTTTTGGATACTTTAGTGTGTCCCCCTAAGTGGGATGGGTATGTCCAGACGTGTGTACCGTGCACACTGTTTCACTGAAGCCAAGCTGTACCCAGCTGGTGAGCTAATAACTTGGGCAAGAGGTCCTGGTTTGCTTATGTTACGTTTCAGGGGGCGCTGGCTTGGCATTTCGGGCTGGACTGTTCTGACTAGAGCAGGGTCAAGACTAATTTGCATATAGCTGGGTCCAAACTGAGGTGACTTGGTGTGCAAAATAACAAAGGTTTGGAATGTGTCCCTGAGAAATTACAAGTGGATGAAATTAATTTAAACAGTCCATTCATCAGATTGTGTCACAAACAAACAAAAAGAGAATTCACTTCAAAACATTAAATTGTCAGCGAATGCTCACAGCAACGGTCTCTATTGATCTCATAGGGAGGTATACCATAGTGTGGTTTACTTACAGGAGACTTTCAAATAATGATCGAGGAAACAGGGATTCGCGCCGACAATTATCGGGTATTCACTGCAGATTAACCCGGTATACTGTACATGCCCAGCCATCCTTACTTAAATAAGCAGAGTGTCAAGTGGGGTCACTGAAAATCTGCAATCACCGCTTATATAACCCCCAAAGAGATCACAAGGACAAAGAAGCTCCCTCTCAGTCAGGCATCAGAAGAATATTGAGCTCTTCACTCCAGGTGAGTCACTCTTTATGCACTCAACCACACCCAAGATGGCCGCTCCCCAGGGCTTCTGGGAGATGTAGTCCGGGCAGCCAAAAGCAGTCTGCAAAGGGGATAAGGAGAATCAAATCTGGGCATTTGTCCTCAAATGAATAGCGCCACCACCAGGGCACTACAGGAACATGGTCTTGGGCCTTCTGTAAATCCATAATGTCATTGCAGTCACCAAGCACCGAGGTTGCCGCCCCATGGGCTTTTACATATGGCACGCCCCTAGCAGAGCGCACCTTTGCACAAACAGGCAGAAATCTATGAGCCTCAAGTCTGCCAGATCCTCTTAACAGTACCCACATGGTTGGGCAGGCCTTAGACCTCACATGCCGAAATTCTGACACCCCTCCCTATAAACATTGTTGTTTGCCCTGGGGGTGGGCACCCCACGGCCTCTTGAGGCTCAGGGTTGGGGTCATGCAGAGGTGTAGACTCCCTAGGGCATCCGTCACTACACACGTGACCCTACCTATAAATAAGACGGGGCGTACCTGCTCTTTGTCTTTTTAGAGTTGCTTCCATCCCAACCGCTGTGATGGTCCATCCTAGTGCTTTGAAAGCTTCACTGAACGTGTAAAAACAATTGAGATATAAATAACCATACTGTGGTATGGAATACAATGTAAGGAGTAATATGATAAGATAATGAAGAAATAGAAAGACAACACACTTCATCAAGGAGATAGGTGTAATATAATTAGTATCAAATCAGTGATGACAACAGAGGGCATTCCACCAAGCTCTAAAAGTTACTTTGTCTGCCTGTTTCCAGTTACCACCCACCCAGCCAGGACCTTGAGACCCTCACGGGTAAGTAGCGCGCTTACAATCCCCTAATTGATTGATTGAATAATTGAAATGAAGCAAATACCTTAATTCTAGCATTAGTGATCTCTAAGGAAACTCTTGTAGCATTCAAGTAGTAATGGGACGGCAAGTATGCAGGATGGGTTGGTTACACATTTCTGCTAAGAATCATGGAAGTCAATGAGGGACATTAATGCTCCTTACAAATATGCAATTACAAATTTGAAAAGTGACCCAAAACTTTTAATGGGCCTGAAGAATATGTTAACGTATCTCCTTGAGTAGTGGTCAACTTCTAGAGGACTGAATGTTGGGTGGATCTTGGTCAGTTTGGCCAAAGGAGGGATTTTCTTATGGTCACAGGCAACAGCAGCTGTTATGTAGGCAGTGAGGTGTCAGTGCAAGCATGCAAGGTAAGTAGTGTGTGTATATAAAAAGAAAAAAACACTTACCTTGCTTGCTGTATGACCTCCGACGTTCTCCGCTCTTCGGTCTCCTTGGGCCCCAATTCCCTGAGGCAATCCTGGCGCTACTCTCATGCTGGTAACCAGGATAAGATAAGGGCCTGATTGGAGGGAGCAGCTGCTGTCATCGCTCTCAAGAGCACTGAAGGCCTGTGCTCTCTCTATTCCAGCTCTCTTAATGGGGTAGAGAACTTTAAAATGAGTCTGTCTGGCTGCACATCTTCCTGCCGCCATTCAGCAGCAATGGCCCCGCCCTGTACTGAAACTCGGTGCAGGACAGGAGGATGGAAAATAAAAAAATGGTAACAATTGAACTTAATACCATTTTATTTTTCATCTCTGGGGAGCATTTTGGGCAGTGGGATGACTCTCCTCCATCCTAATGGAGGAACTTGTCTTGGTCACAGGGACACAAACCTGTGTCAATGAGGGTTTACATTTCACATCTGAAGAGCCTGTAAGTTTGGATGATATCAGGGTTCCATGGGGTGGAATAACTTGTAATGTACAGGGTATTGTAAGTTGTCTGTTACAACTTTGTCACAACTGTGGGGCATATTTACGAGAGAAGTGGCAGAGTGTGGCGTTAGCCACCTTGGCTTAACGCACACTCCACAACTTCCAAAACGCAGAGCTACACCGTATTTAGAAGAATAAAGTGCAGCCCTGTGTTCCCCCCAGCACTGGCGCTAATTTAGCTGCCTAGCGGCAACGCTTTGCCCTACCCATGCACGATAATACAAGGATGTCAGCGTTGCGGGGGAATGATTGTTTATGTGCAGGAAGGTGTCCCTTCCTGTATATAAACAATCTTTTAATAATGTTTTGTAACTTCTATGTCTGCGGCTTAATGCAGCACACATAGGAACTTGCAAAACAACACCTTCCTTCACATAAACAATCAATGGTGTTTTGATGTTTGTATGTGGGCTTCACAATGCAGTACACATCGAAACAGCAAAAGCGAGGAGAAATAAAGCATTCCTCCTCATTTTGACTGTTTAAGACCAGGTTTTCTCTGGTCCTAATTTTAACACTGCTTCCTATTTATACCACCCCTTGTAAATAGAGGGCAGCGTAAAAATCAATGGGTGTTGCAGTGAAACGCCCACCACAACATCCATTGCACTCCCCTTTCAGGCTAAGTATAGCGTGAAAGACTGCCTTACTTACAAGGCAGAATTACGCCGAGTTATGTGGCTTAATGCTGCCTTGTAAATAAGGCCAAGCCCCTATCGCCACCACAATGTCTGCAAAAGTGACATTGTGGTGGCAATAGGGGATTGTAAATATGCCCCTGTGTGTATTCATTGTAGTTTTTGGAAAGTGCAGTATAACGCTTTGGGTAGTCCTCAAGTGCTTGGAGAGGGTATACAAGATGTAAGATGAACACAGTAACACTTCAGATGATAAGATCAGTGAATAAATTGGTTGATACTGACGGTAGAAAGATAAGTCAAGCCTTTAAATAGGTGTAATAGGAAGAGTTATCCAAAGGTCTGGATGAAGAGGAGAGTTTTTCGGGATTTGTTGAATTTTTGGAAATTATTTCCAAGGTGGGCACCCGTTAGGCTTCTTCTTATCTGATTGGAAGTAAACAGCCTGGGGAGAAAGCTTTGGTAAAAATTGTGAAGAGCTTTGTGGGTGAGGTAGAGGATTGTAATTCGGGGTTCTGTCTTTTATTGGTAGCCAATGGAGGGGTATACATTTGGTTGAGAGTTTGATTGAGAAGTCATCTTGTTATTTTGGGGCAAATTTCAAGCAACATGATTTTGAACTCTGTAGTGTATAGAGCTATTTCTTGGAAAGTCTTGACAGGATGCCATTGCAGTAGTCCAGGTGTGGCATTACCACTGTGAGGACCAGTGAGATCTTCTGGGGCAGTTGGAGTAGAGGTAAGATTTCTTTTAAGAAGATGTAGTTGATGGAAGGTCGATTTCACAGTTATATTTACATGGGGTTGGAATAACCGCATGCTGATTAACCATATCACCAAATTGCATGCTTGTCTGCAGGCTGTTGAGGAGTGACCAGTGACTCTGATCTGTTCTGTAGGAGACAAGAGGGGTTACCTTTGCTGTGGAGCTGGTTTTGCAATTCTTGTTTAATTTGACACCAGGGGGAAATGTTTCATGTGGGCATTTCAGATGCCAACTCCTATGATTTATCTCTCCTAGTCTGGCACAATCAATCTTTCTGCCTCCCTATTCGTCTTTCTTTCTTTCTCTCTCTTATTGCCCCTCACTTTCTCTCACTCTCTCTATTGCTTTCAATCAGCGTATATTTGCCTTATTCTCTTTCATTTTGCTTTTAATCTACCTATCTATGCCTCCTTCAGTGTCTCCCTTTTTAGGTTTCGACCTTGGCCGTAGCACCGCAGGTGCTACGCCCAAGGCGAAAGCTTTTGTTTACACTAAGGGGAATTGAACACTCCCCTTCTTCCATTGGCTAGCTCCATAAATGGAGGCTAGCCATTGGAAGACATCAGCGTCAATCCCTTTCTCCCGGTCAGAACGCGAATCGTGGGCGTTTCTGACTATTTTTTTAAATCCCGCCCCTTGATGTCGTGTGTCCCGGGCCGCGCTGTGATTGGCTGTCGGCCCGGGACACCCCAGTGACGTCATTTCCCGGCCAGCGCTGTGATTGGCTGCCGCCCGGGACACCCCCGTGACGTCAGCCAATCACAGCACGGCCCGGGACCTGACTTGTTTGTGTAGGTATCGTTTATGTAAAGCTTGTAATACTTATTTGTTCTTTTATCCAACCCTGTGCCAGGAGCACAAGTAACGTGGCTTTGCACAGGGATGTTCATATCCACCTGCCTCTACTTACTCTCTTGCGCACGCTCGTCAAATCACGCACACTTGAATTTGGAGCTGTGACGCATGCACGTTCTCCCTTCTCCCCGCACACATACCCTTCACTAATGTAGCTCTTCGTGGCTATCTGGTAAGGTTGTTCAGTTTTCTGGGGCATGCGATCCGTTTTGTACCTTGCAATTTATCTTAAAGTATTTGAAATGGAGCGTGATACTCGCCCTCCATCTGCCTTAAACAAAAGCCTCCTCCGTGTGCCCCGTTTTTAATAGCCTGGATCATTGTTTGCAGCGCGCGCGGGCCCTTTTAAATGTGCGTGCAATCTGTGTATGCAGACAAGATGTCCTGCCGCCTGCCTGCAGCGCGGGCTGCAGGTTAATTAATGGGTCTGGGAGGCCTCTGCTGTCCTGACCCGCCATGCGTGAAGCCTTGGACAGTGGAGCCGGGGCTCTGATTAGCCTGAACAGCTGCTCGTCAGTGCATGGCCACCAGACCCCAGACATGCACGGAATAAGAAGTGGCTGCTTCTCCTTCAGAATTCTCTTGAAAGGAAATTGGCTTTTTGGATTATCCTGCGTCTGAAAACAACGTGCTTTTGTTGCTCCTACAAAATAATTTCTAGACATTTGCCTAAAACTATGCTCGGTTCAGGCAGAAGGGCTGATGCATATATCACTATGACACACAGTCTCCCACGCTCTCGGGACTGGTTGGGAATGATTACACTGCAAATGGAGACGGAAAAGCATTTTTCTAAAAGAAGCTGCGTTTGTCAACCATACCAGTGCAGTTCCTTTATTTCACTAACACCCCAGGCTGTATTTTTGTGCCCCTCTGCATTGTGTACATCGGAAAGGCTGCCGTTGGAGGGCTGCTGTGATTTTAAAGTTAGTGGCTGTGGCTTGCCGGTCAACAGGTGTGGGGGTATGTTTTGTGTGTCCTCCCCCTGCAGGCTTTACACAGATGTCTCCACGCAGGGTTTGTATGCGTGTTCCCCTGTCTTCACTTTCACACGTCCACTGTCTCTGTTGCTGCTCGCAACTAGCCAGAGTTTTGCTTGCTCCTGGCAAGCTATGGATTCTTGGGGGGAAAAACCAAGACTTTCCATTATAGCTAAAGTGTGACCGCCCTATGGAAGAAAATCTGGAAACCGCTTAATTGCATTTTTATGAAACTGCAGTATTTTATTTAGCATTTAATACGTTTACAAATAAATCCTAAACAGTCATCGAGGGGTAAAGTGTGTCCCTAAACTCGCGTGTCTGCTGATGGCTACTATGGCATATTAAATAACTTGATATGACGTATCATGCAGCACTCATGCGTTTCTAAGCGCTGTATATAAAGAATACATGTCACTATTACTCACTTTAATGGCACTTAATTGACCAGCCTCAGAAGGATGGAGGCAGAGTCTATCGTGCTGGGTTTCACACTTGTGCCCTGCAGATTCCTGCACGCCTCAGCTGAGGGAGTTTAGCTCACTGAGCTGATCTCTGCTCATCGCCTGTGGTATCCACAGGCTCGGGCACAGCTCTGCACTCGTACCCGGAAACTCTCAGAGTAGCTGTGTGATGCACGCCCAATTAGGGCGCAGAAAACACCCCAGGGATGTATTCTACAGCAGGAAACAACGTTTCTTGCTTATTGTAGGCTGATTACATAGCTGCATGCTGATGCAACGCCAAGCGTTCGGTCATGGGCTATATTTAACAAATGAGTGCTTTCTGGGAGTTGTAGTCTTGGCGGTGCCTTCAGTTGGACAAAGGCACACAAGAACTCTGTAAGAGGAGAGCTGAGCCGAGGAAAGCACCCCCTGCTGTCTGATATGGGAGATTTGGGAATTCTCTCTACCTACAGCCGTAAATGTTACTCGGGCTGAGTTTGCATCCCCTGGCTTTTGCAGGAGTCGGCTGGAGCGCCGGAGGAAGTCCAGGTGAGTGCTTGCTGTCCTGTCTTCCCCCGTCCCCCTCCCGCTGTCCGTGTGTGCCCGTTCCCGCCCCCCCTCCCGCTGTCCGTGTGTGCCCGTTCCCGCCCCCCCTCCCGCTGTCCGTGTGTGCCCGTTCCCGCCCCCCCTCCCGCTGTCCGTGTTTGCCCGTTCCCGCACCCCCCCTCCTGTTGTTCTTGTTTGTCCTCTTTTTCTAAAAGAAGCTGCGTTTGTCAACAATACCAGTGCAGTTTCTTTATTTCACTAACACCCCAGGCTGTATTTTTGTGCCCCTCTGCATTGTGTACATCGGAAAGGCTGCCGTTGGAGGGCTGCTGTGATTTTAAAGTTAGTGGCTGTGGCTTACCAGTCAACAGGTGTTGGGGTATGTTTTGTGTGTCCTCCCCCTGCAGGCTTTACACAGATGTCTCCACACAGGGTTTGTATGCGTGTTCCCCTGTCTTCACTTTCACACGTCCACTGTCTCTGTTGCTGCTCGCAACTAGCCAGAGTTTTGCTTGCTCCTGGCAAGCTATGGATTCTTGGGGGGAAAAACCAAGACTTTCCATTATAGCTAAAG
The DNA here is from genome assembly GCF_964263255.1 of Lissotriton vulgaris. Classification (NCBI taxonomy): domain Eukaryota; kingdom Metazoa; phylum Chordata; class Amphibia; order Caudata; family Salamandridae; genus Lissotriton; species Lissotriton vulgaris. Next base: position 147,306,513 of record NC_141695.1, on the reverse strand, counting down.
TGTGACCGCCCTATGGAAAAAAATCTGGAAACCGCTTAATTGCATTTTTATGAAACTGCAGTATTTTTTTTAGCATTTAATACGTTTACAAATAAATTCTAAACAGTCATCGAGGGGTACAGTGTGTCCCTAAACTCGCGTGTCTGCTGATGGCTACTATGGCATATTAAATAACTTGATATGACGTATCATGCAGCACTCATGCGTTTCTAAGCACTGTATATAAAGAATACATGTCACTATTACTCACTTTAATGGCACTTAATTGACCAGCCTCAGAAGGATGGAGGCCAAGTCTATCTTGCTGGGTTTCACACTTGTGCCCTGCAGATTCCTGCACGCCTCAGCTGAGGGAGTTTAGCTCACTGAGCTGATCTCTGCTCATGGCCTGTGGTATGCACAGGCTCGGGCACAGCTCTGCACTCGTACCCGGAAACTCTCAGAGTAGCTGTGTGATGCACGCCTAATTAGGGCGCAGAAAACACTCCAGGGATGTATTCTACAGCAGGAAACAACGTTTCTAGCTTATAGTAGGCTGATTACATAGCTGCATGCTGATGCAACGCCAAGCTTTCGGTCATGGGCTATATTTAACAAATGAGTGCATTCTGGGAGTTGTAGTCTTGGCGGTGCCTTCACGATTATTTAATTTTATGCTCTGCCTAGTCAGTTAATTTATTTCGGTGTGGGTCCGCTGCTCCCCGTTCCTGTTTCCACTGCCCGTGTCTGCTGCGGGGGTGGAGGGTTGGCCCGGAGTCGGGCGGCGCATCTGGCGGGACCGCATTGTGCTCCAATCTTAGGTTGACTTTTATTTAGTGGTGCAGCATTTTGTCGCCCGTGTCATTATCGTCCCATCTCCTAGCTAACAGGGTTTTGTTGTGCCCTTACCTTCGGGCGCTATGCCGCCCCCCGTGCTAGCACCAACGTGCGGTAGGTTGGTTTGAGGGGAGTCTTTGGGACTGAAGGTGGCCATTGGGGGAGAGTACATGCACATGGGATGGTAACGGAGGCCCCCTCCTCTCTTTCCCTGAAGGCTTTAGGGCGTTATCGTGCTGTCCCCTTTAGCGGCCTCAGTGTCCATTGCGGCCTGGAAGTTGGGTCATTGCTATTGTCTTTTGGTGCCATCTGTTCAGGAGCACGCCGTCATCGGGACCACGTAGAGGCCATTTTAGGTCCGTGCAGTCTTAGGTCACTGACTAAGCACACATGGGCGCCATGCCCCGGCCAGTTTAGCGAACATGGCTGCTTGGTCACTGCTCACGGGACAAGGGCAGCAGGCAGCGGCCATCTTAGCGACACGAGATGTCCCCTAGCACTGGAACATGGGCCTGCCATTTTGACTCCCCTGTGAGGATGTAGAGGGTGTATATAGCTCTTGGCCTTAGCGCTGGGGTACAGGGTCCGAGCATACCTTTGGCTTCAAAGTTCCGTATTTTCCGATGGTCTCCGGGGGATTGCCTAGGCTTTTCGGATGTTTGCTCCAGTATGGAGGATTTCCTTATGCTCGCGCCACCTCCCGCGTTTCTTGGACTACTCCGTTTGTCCGTCTTTTGGGTAGCGGGTGTTCCTTATTAGCACAATTCACGATGGTTTTTTTTTGTTGCTGGACCCTTGTGTCATGTACTTTGTTCTTGACAATTTGTGCCGCAATTTGCATTTATGTCTCGGGATGTCTATTGCCCCCCCCCCCGCGGTCCATTCAGCATAGTTTGCCCTCGCGCCTTCCCACGCCCCTTGTATTTGCACTCTGACCACGGGCCACTGCGAGCTGTCGGGCGGCATGTGTTTACGTTTAAGTCTTTGAGTGTGTCGGTGCTGTTGTCTCTGTTGCCCCCGTCTTATGTCCTTTCTATGTTTGTTTTACGTTGTCTCTGTGCTAAGTCTTTGCGTGTCTCCGTGGTGTTGTCTCTGTTGCCCCCGTCTCATGTCCTCTCCATGTTTGTTTTACGTGTTTCCGTGTCTTGTTGCTGTTGTCTCTGTTTTCCGTCAATGGAATGCTTTCGTCGGCATGTTTAGTGTTTAAGGTAAGCCTTTTGTTTCTTGGCATTTATCTAATTTGTTTTTGTTTATTTTTTTAGGTCTAACATGTCTTAGTGTGTGTGTGTATGTGTGTGGCTGGCTCTGGGTGTGTGTCTGTGGCTGGCTCTGGGTGTGTGTGGCTGGCTCTGGGTGTGGGTGTGTGTGTGGCTCTGAGTGTGTGTGTGTATGTGTGGCCGCATTGTGTGTGTGTGTGGCTCTAGGTGTGTGTGTGGTAGTAATTGCTGTCTGCTGAGCTCGTCGATAGGGTACAATAAGTCTCACATTTGCGAGAGATTTAGCTAATGGCAATGTAAATAACAATGCCATTTATTTATCTATTTTCAAAACCAACACAAAAATACAAATGTTGTCAATAGCTCAAACTTTTCCAAAGGCGAAACCATTGCATTGTAAATGCTTGTTGTGTATGGTTTCAGGGCAAGAGGAAGATGCACCTGCCAATAGCAATCTATGCCCAGTGTGCTACCATGAGAATTCCACTGAGCCCTGTGATGCTGGCATCAACATGATGAACTGCACAAAGAACGAGGTTGAATGTGTTACTTTCATTGGAAAACTGAAGAGAGCAAGTAATAATTCCTAAATATTTCTCAGGAGAGGGCACCGGCATGGGTGGGGAGCTTGTTTCTTTCAGTATTTTTTTGCCTTAAGTAATTTTTCAGAGCATTAGAGGGAGCATAATAGATAACACATGAGTCTCAGCACAAGCCTGAAATAAATGGGGTTATTGTTTGAGAGGTATGGAGGCCCGACTCAAATAATAAATGCAAACCTTGCCAGGGTGACCCACAAAAATAACAAAATAAACCTATGCTTGACCCGGTCGTAGCTTGGAACAAAAGCAGTTCGGCTTAACTTAGAAGCAATGCATAAAGTATTTATGCGGCACTCACACAGTATTAAAGGGACAACACAACACAAGAAAACCCCACACCAATTTAGAAAATTAGAGTGCATTTTACTAAATAAAATAACAACAAAATGAAAAAAATCAAATAAGTAGAAACAAAGTTTTGAATTTTTAAAATATAGCACCAAAAGCACAAAATTCCTATGGTGGTTATCTTGTGCTGATCAGAGAAAGGTCGACCACGATGGAACATGAGTCAGAAAAAGGGATCAGGTTCATACCTTCTTGAGTCTAATTCCACACATGTGGAGGTTTATTTTGGTAGGGGCCCACAAGGAGATTGTTGTTAGCACAAGAAGCAAGCTGTTGCTGGAGCTTTGCCTGGACGGTGTACATGGACTCTTGTCACTGGAGCTGGATCTTGGAGCTGACTCAAAGAGCAGGTCACCCCTCGAGATGCATGGGCAGTTGTTGGGCATGAAAAGACTGCAATGTGGTCACAAGGAGCCCATAATTTCTGTGTTTTCACTATTAGTTCTGGAAAAGTTCATATTGATAGCACCCAAGGGTCCAGGACTGAGGCCACCTCTTGGGGATCAGGACTCACTGCAGCAGAGGCCATCAACAGGGCTCAGGCAGGTCCAGGTTGGTCCTGGTCAGCGTGGCAGTTGCAGGAAGGCAGCTGGAAACTTGTTGTGTCTTGAAGCTCAAACAGGAGTTCAGCCAAATGACCCTTGGAGTAACTTCTGGGGAGACTGGCTTCAAGTCAAAAAGGTCAAGTCTTCCTTTTTCAGGCAGCTGGGCAATCCTTCTTTTGAATCTTTTGCAGGTCCAGGAGTGTTCTGATAAGATGATTTGAAGGTGTCACTTGTATCCCTAGTGCTAGCCTCTATAACGTTCTCCTTTCCTGGGTTTGGCTCCAGCTGTCTTGGGTAATAAAGAGCAGGCAGGCCCACGTGTGAGCCGCATTTGTCAGTGGCAGAGCAGGCAAACCTTAGAAAAAAGGAAGGTCTTGGGCACTTTCAGATTAGCAAACTAAAATCTGAGTTTACCATTAATGAGGATCTTAAATTATAATTCATTTCATTGGATTAAGCATTTCTCTATCTGCCCACAAACTGAAGATATCATGTATTAAGTGTAATAAGATAACTCAGGGTTAATCGATGGAAGAGATAGCATTACAATGGTAAAAAAGCAACTTTAGGAGAGTTTCACTAACAGACATGTAAAACTAAATATACATATACTACTCTTTACATACCAAGTCCCTGCCCCATATGCTACTCTAAGGGTAAATTATACGTTTTGAATAGGCAGGTTTAGGCTCTGCAAATTCATTATTTTACCAAGTCAAAATTGCAGTTTAAAACTGCACAGCAGTCTGCTGAGGCAGGCCTTAGACATGTTTTACAGGGGAAACTTAAGTGGGTGGCAAAACAAGTGCTGTAGCCCACTCCTCTAGGAGTAAAGTGCACAGAGTCCAAAAGCCACCAAAAACTGTTTCAGCAAAGGAAAGAAAACATCTCGGCTGACCTTGAAAATAGGGCCCAGTCCAACTGAACCTATGTGTGTTGAACAACCACTGTGAGATGTATGGACTAAACCATTTTCCAGGAGCCCCAGCCGGGGATCCTTAATAGAGTCTTCAAGGTGCAGACCTGCCTCTTGCGGTCCACCACTTACAGCCCCTTGCCTCTATCCACAACTGATAATTTTTTAACTGAACAGTGTTCATGAAACTACGACTTTTGTGTTTTTATGGACACTGCCAGTATTACAGTTTGCACTCTCAACCTTGTCTTCAGGCTACTCATAACAAAAGAGGAGTAGGGGCTGAGAAACGCTCCGTAGCTTCCAAGTTTCCTAAGTCCATGCATGACTAATGCCATGGTATGTTTTATAGAATTTAGGGACATGTAGTATAATTTAACCCAGCATAAAACCAAGACTAAAAGTCCCTGAATTTCAGGACTGGCCTAACTTGTCACCCCTGTATCACACAACGTTTGCCAGCTATGACAATTCATTTAGATAGTAATGTTTAAAAACACAGCTCTCTGTAGATGGGTCTCTGGATTGCACGTGTCTGAGGGGTGTAATCTAACTACAATCCCCCCACACAGGCACAATACATGTGATTTACCAGATATACTAGCATGCCTCAGGCAGGACTGTATATCTGTTAAAATGTAGCTGTCATGGCGCACTGCATCCTGGAGACCAATGAGGAACCACAGAGAGCAGCAACTGACACTGCTGCTATGCCGGACTGCTGGTTGGGAATCATGGCTGGCTGGTTCCAAATTTCAGTGCTCAAGAGGGGTGAAAATGACTACTCCCACTCAAGTCTGTGCAACAGTTGGGAAAGCGTTGGACAAAGGAGGGGTAAAAAACTGCTATTCCCACTCGACTCAGTGCAACAGTAGAGCACATTTTGGATTGCGGAGTGGTAAAATGTAATGTTTCCACTCCAGTAAACTCTACTATTCCGCCTCCATGCGGTGCAACAGTAGGGAAAGTGTTGAACTCGGGAGGGGTAAAATGTACTATTCCTACTCGAGTCTGTGCAACAATAGGGAAAGCGTTGCGCCCAGGAGGGGTAAAAATTACTATTCCCACTCCATTCCGTGCAACAATAGTGAAAGTAATGGACTTAGGAGGGGAAACATTTACTTTTCCCACTCCAGTCAGTGCAACAGTAGGGGAAGGTTTGGATTGCAGAGTGGTAAAATGTACTGTTTTCACTCCAGTCTGTGCAACAGTAGGGAAGGGTTGGACTCAGGAGGGCTCAAAATGTACTATTCCTACTCAAGTCTTTGCAACAGTAGGGAAAGGGTTGGAGTCTGGACAAGTATTAATGTCCTATTCCCACTCCAGTCTGTGCAACAGCTGGGAAAGTGTTGGACTCAGGAGGGGTAACAATTACTATTGTCACTCCATTCTGTGCAACAATAGGGAAAGCATTGGACTCCGTAGAGGCAAACTGAATATTCCCACTCCAGTCAGTGCAACAACACACCATCTTCACAAAAAAACTCACCCAGGATTACATATCTCCTAAATTTTTTTAAATCTAATTCCTGAAGCCTATAAGATCCACTACCAACCCAGCTGCCATAAACACCTTCATAAACTGAGGAAGGCCTTACAATCATCAATAAATTCATCTCTTCATTTTCCCACCTAAACACAACACAGTTTTCAATGCCTAACAATATTCCTCCCACCCCCCGATTTTAGTACCACACATATCAGCCCACATATTATCCCCACCGGAGACAATAGTTACTTCCTGAATGTTTTGTCACGGCCATCACCTGTACCACAATCGCCTACATGCTATACTTATATTCAAACCATCACTCTATGGTAGGTCCCATTCGCAGCTTAACAAAATCAACCAATCTCATCTCAGACATCACAGTTCTTACCCACACCCTACTCAATTATCTTGCATGCCTCATTCTTCACTAAGCAAGTAAAACTGAAGGCAAAGGCAAGCGTGGAAGGGTATGCTCAGATGTGAGTCCCTTGTTCACTGCACCATCAGGATTCAAGCAAGCCGGGCCGAAGACGGCTGTAATGCCAGAAACTGGTCCCCGGAAGCTTGTTTCCTTTCCAGTAAAAGAATTGGCTTGGTAGTTTGGTCTGCCCTATTCCCATGATGCACTGGGTAAGGGACACACTAATTTGCATGTAGCCAGGTTCTGAGCTGGGATGGTGCAGTAAGCTAAACAACGGTGATGGATCAAGCCCTGATCTTTTGACTGGCTACGAGTGTTCTGTTTAATTCAGATACTCTGTAGTTCCTAGTTTCCCACTAGGCCCTGCGCATTGGAATAACATAAACAGTAGTATCGACGTGGAACGGCGGATTATCCAGGCCTCCACTGACTATGCTAAACTTAATTGGGTTGTGTTACCAACTAGCTCAGAGGTCACTGGAAACTTTCTTCTCTGCATAGGAAGTGATCAGCTTCCTTGGCACAGACAAGAAGGGATTCAGCTTTCCAACAACCGTGCAACATGACAACTTTGCTCCTCAGATCAAGAGTCAATCTCTAGGGTCGTGTGAAACAATAGACATGTATTTCACTCAGTCAGTCTAGTGCAGTTTACTTTCACGAGATGTAGAGAATAGAGAGACGGGCGTTTGTCAATAAAGGGTTAACATTTATTGAACAGTCTTTCTTCTCGTACAAGAGAAATGTATTGCCACAATTGCAATAACTGTTATTATAAAAAGTACGTACAGTAAGATAAGTATTGCGAAATAGAACTGAAAAAGCATTGATATGGTTTCTTAGCCATACAATGGTTTAAAAGTAATAAAACATATATACAGTCATATATACATTAGGCTAACATACTCAACTGGTGCTTCTAACTAAGCCTACCCCAGTGTGCCTGACCTAAGCCTAACACGTGAAAGGGGAGTAAGTAAGTAGCTTTAAGTTAAGTTGGTTTTGCCAAGGTTTGTTTCAAGAATTCTCGTCTAAGGGTTTAGTCAACACCATACCTCTGAATAGAATGATGGAGGATTGGTATCTCCTTCAGGGGTCACTCTCGATATCCCAGTCACCCGCGAGGGTAAACCGGAAACGCCGTGGCTGGATTTCTCTGCACGAGAAAGGCAGCGGCTTCTCTTCAGCGCGTCGAGGAAGGAGGGGGGACAGCGTCCGCGGGCAGCTGGAATCTGCTGGATGTCTTCGCAGAGGGACGGCTGTTCAGCTCCTTAAGCGTACTGCACCATAGTTCGCGCTTTAGCGGCGATAATGGTATCAGCAGCTTCACCACCACAGGATAGCAGGCTGCAGCGACAGAGTGCTAGATTTACCAACACGGGGTCGTGCAGGCAGCTGGCTTCAGTAGCTCGTACAACAGGCATTGCTTAAGGCAACGTTGGTAATATTTATACCTGACAGGTGCCGGGTTTGACGCAAGTTTGCTGGACATAAGACGTCAATTAAAGATGTCACTAGGAAGTGATAGTTATCAGTTGCTCATTAGAGTTCCATTACTAATCAAAAAATAGCAAGCGGGGATTTCCAGGTTTGCTGAGTTTTTATCTTGTTGAAGAACTCGGAGTGTTATCTAGGAATATCAGATAGTGACTACTGCTCTGTCATTGCACTAATTGGTCGCAAAGGAAGTGGCAGAGGGAACTATGCTGGAATGTGGCTCTGTTCGTGTGAGGCCAGAGATGACTTTTCAGAAAATCGCACTTGAACGGTTATGCCAATATAGGGAATAAATGGATTTATAGCCGAATAGGGGCATAAGGTCACAGTATCGATCAGGAACCTAGATAAACACGCAACACCCACTCCACGGGTTAATGTCCATCAAAATTACTAAAACTAAAGCAATTAGATGCATGTGTAACATTGCCCACCCCAAAATACATAAATGCATTCGAAATAGGCGTACTTGTAATACATGAATTTAGGTACTGTACGTTTTTTAAAGCATAGTAATCATTCAAAAAATTATTGCATATGAAATCAATGAACGATTATGCAAAAGGAATTACACATGAAGTATCTCTGACAGAAGAAAAGGCGAGATAAATCATCACATAAAAATGCATTGTAATAACATGTGTGCTAGAGGCTGGTGTAATGTTGTTATGTCTCTAGATGTGTTTAGAAATAGAAGTGTGAAGCTTCTGTTCTCTAACAATAGTTTTTACGTTAAGCAAAGAATTGTTTGTGCCAAAAAAGGTCAATATTAGAAAAATTGTCCAATTCAAAGAAAATAGATTTCCAAAGCTCTTGGCAGTTTTTTTTTTTTTTGTTGATCAAAACTGAAGGCCGAATTCAGAGTTCATGGGAACGCTGTGTGTCGGAAAGCTTCTCAAAAGTTATTGTTTCTCTGTGGGTGAGAACATCGTATCAGACAGGCTCTCAAAGAATTGGTCTACAAATTCAGGTGATAGTTCAACCAAATTAGATAGCGCTGTAACCTGGCAGATGTGAGAATGATTGCTGTCATCGAAGGCAGGACCAGCAATGCTCACAGAACGTTGTACCTGGATGATGTTGCTTTTGTCACTCGCTCCACTGTTACCACTTGGCTGTAGTACAGGAGTCTCCACGAATGCCGTCATCAGGATTGGTAGCCGCTGGGGACAACACAATGCGTGAGCCGTTATTGGACTGAGCAAAGTATCGACGTCCATTGGTACTGCTGATGGAAGTGAAAGACAGATGTCCAACACGCATTCATCGCCGCAAAGCATACACCGTAGCACAGGTAAAATGCAATTTTGCCATATCGGTCTGAATGAAAGGAACCAGGTCATGTTTAGATCTCTCAGCCTGGCCAATCCAAGGACGTTAGTTATCCTGTCCCGGTAGCGCATTGCTAGGATTGTCTCTTCCATTCCCATGGGAGCTATGTCTGAGACGAGGCTTGCCATAACGAAGCTGGAGGGTCAAAAATAGAATCCCTGCGACGAGTCCCAAAAATAATGGTATGCCGCCAAAAATGGAGTGCACAAAATTAGGAAAGATTCCCAAAATTGCCTGGAAGGGTGTTAGCAGTCCCGAAAAGACTGTCTTAAATATGCCTGGGATGCTTGTTGCACTAGACATGTTAAGGAGTTGGCTGAACATTTCTACGAAATGCACGGGGCAATTTGTTGATAAAAGGTCATGAACTTCAGTAGCTGTCCTTGCAACTAGAAGATCATACGTCTCTTTAGATGACGTTATAGGCACTGTTGTCTGTAAAAGTACAGATTTCATTTTGCTTAATGTATCAATTCGTATAGAATAGAGATTCAGACGAGGCCAGATGGGAGTCACTATGTCTGGAGGCCCACTCGGAAACAATGCTTGCATACAGCATTTGACCATGGATGTTACTTCTACTAGATAACTTTTCCCTGGCGCGAGGCCACAACATCTGTGATCCGGTCTAAGAATGTAACTCCCGTTCGCGAGTTGCATAAAGAAGGGCTCTATCTGAGTTGCAGGTGTGACTAGCTGGTGGCATGAAAGGTTGTTTGAATTTCCATCACATGCTCCGTGTAAATTAATACCCTGACACAAAAGTATACCGCTTAGTGAATGTTTACAATTCTCACCACTAAGAAATACATTTTTGTCACTGTCACTATAGCAAGAATGAGTGTATGGTAATTTCCATTCGGATTTTATATATCCTTTACCCAATTGTTCATATTGGCCAGCAGGTATGTACTCAAGGCACTTTTTAAATCGGAAAGTTGTTATCGGAATTGTGATAATTCCGTGTATTATCTATTCAATGACAGGACTCTCTGACATTGTCAATGGTAATCTCTCGAGTTTTTCGATGCTCAGGATTGTATAGTCTGCTCCTTTCTGTGCCAAACTGATCTGTTTATCAGTAAGGTTAAAAATGGAAAATAATGACGTTGTGTTGATTAAACGCCAAGGCACATAGCCTGAACGAAGATTTTGCAGCGTCCAGCCTAATTCTATAATAAAGTGTAATTGAGACTGGCCATGTTGTAACATTAGCAAGTCTCTGTCTATCACATCAAAGGCAGAGGAGACAATATTGTCCAACGAATATATTCTGGAAGACAGAGTCATTAACCCATTGTCTACCACAGAAAGTGATTTCTCCAAATTAATACGATCAATTTCTCGTATTTTTTCAGCAGTTTCAATTTGCTTTACTTTCCAAGCCTCGTTGTAAGCAGCATAGATACTGGTCGCTATGAAACGCTTATGACGCTGTTTGCGTGGTCCAAGAATGAAATCGCGCAAATCAGCACCCTCTTTTAGTAAAGACAAGTGTTGCTTAATTTCAGCCAGTGTGGACGAAGTTAGCCATTCAAGGCAGAGTTTCCCTACACTGTATGTTGTTATAATCCCTGGATGTTGTCTCTGGGAGTATGTAGGGTCTAATCTGGTCATTTTTAACCCCTGTGTTTTATTCAGGAACCTATCTTGACAGCTATTTGTGTCTATAGGCCAGATTAACCACTTTTTCCAATCAGGATGTGTTCTGTTGAAATGTAAAATTTGTGACACCTCTAATTCAATATCTGTGGTTGTATTCTCAGGTATTGGCTTTGGTATAGACGGTGTTTTAAGGTCTTTGATCTTAGCTAGGCCAAGACAAGATGTTTGGTGTATTGTGTCATTTAAAAATAACATTTGTTCAGGTATCATGCAGGTTCTAAATAGTGCTTCAATGCCTTGCACCTGCCAATCTTTTGTACCCCAAATTGTTTTCGTTTCAATATTATTTTTCCAATAATCAAAACCAAATGTCATCATTTTGTCATAAAATGCTTCTGAATATATCAATTTAGAATTTGTCAGCATTGTTTTCATTCCTGTTTTATCTAACAGTTTGTAATAAAACTTTTCGGCATCACTGGTGTTAAACCCTGAGAAGTATTTGAATTTCTCAAAAAATGCTTTAGAACTGCTTTTAGGTGGTGTAGAACAATGTTCCCATTGATTATACATAAAAACATTTCTAGGCTGTGCAGATTTATGCAAGTAATGATCCCCATAGTGGGTGTAACAGAATAACTGCTCATAACTAGATGAACCTTGTAAATAATCATGATCTGTGAATCTAGCTGACATTACTAAATCAGACATCATGTCATTAATACTGTTAAAGTCCCAATCATCAGAGAATGTACTTGGTGTCACAAAGTCACTTAAGGAAACCTTTAGTTGATGAGGATACTTCAGGATTTCGACCGGACCATAGATTTCATAGTCTGTTTTCTCCCATACTACCCCACCAGGTATTGGAATTGCTGTGACATTTACTGTTGACAGTTCTCTTTTCTTCACGTGGGATGATCTGTGTGGTTTCAGGACTAGGTTGATGTTCTGACTTGCTGTGTCCATTCAATTGTAATGAACTTCCCTAAAATTAAAACTAAAATTAGGCATAGTAGGAGTATGAAAACCCCTGAGATAATCCAATGCTCAATCAACGGTGAATCCAGATATAGTTCTTTGATTTGTTGAAGGAGTCCTGTTGTATTCTTTAGAATACTTTTTTTTTTCTGGCATCACTTCGGGGTCATTTTGATCTTCAGAGAAGTTGTCGAAGTTGATGAAATAACCAGAGGCAGTTCTGTCAATTGATGGGATTGTTCTTTCAATCTGTCTTTCGGTAGCACTTTCTGATGCCACATCATTGTAGACTGGTGTTGTTTCTTGACGAACTGTTTCAATCTGTGTTTCAAGAGGCACGAGTTCCATGGCATTATTGCATAGTCCTTCATTGTGCACTGCAGGCTGATCGAATGTGATTAGTCTTTCAGTTTGAACCTCTTGGATTGTTGCAAGTTTGGGTATTCTGTTGTTTCTTGGGAGTCCACTGGGCCTACTGTTGATTATAGGCCACATGCTTGTGGTTTTACCAGATCGATAGACACGACTCTGTTCTCCTTTTTACCAGCAAGGGGCGGTAGCACAACTGATCTTGTTCCGGTGACTGCTAAGACAGGTACTGCTTTTCTGTAAGAAGGCCCAAATTCCTTTTTCACCGCGATCTTTTCTCTGACTAGATCCCCAATCTTTGGAATCCAGACAGGCCTTGCTGGGGCTGTTGCGGGTGGTGCCTCGTCAGTGGTACTTGGCTGTTGCTTTAACTTTACGTTGCTTAAGGATTTTCTTGTTTCATTCAGTTCCTGTAAAACAGCCAAACGATCCTTTACATCAAAGTGCGTTGTTTCTTCTTGTACCACTGACATCTGACTATCGAGGTCCTGAACTCGCATTCTAATTCCGAACAATAGTTCGTATGGGCTGAAACCTTTTAGAGAATTTCTTGGCATGTTGTTAAGACTAGTCTGGACACTTATTAAATGTTTGACCCACCCAGCGCCTGAACCTAATACCTTCGCTGTTATAGATTGCTTTATGTCACGGTTTTTTCTTTCTACCACACTATTCCCTTCCGGGGTATGACGGACAAGAATACCGCAACCCAATTCCCATGCTAGCCATGGCCTCCTTATAGGCTCGAGAGCTAAAGGCAGGACCCTGATCAGAATGGAACGTGGTAATTGCGTATATGCCGATATTGACTTGCAAATCTTTTATAACCGTTCTAGCGTCAGCCGAGCGCTGGGGGCCTCATTTTTTTAAGTGCTTTTCATCTTAACTGTTAATAGGACGCAGGACGGGGTGTAGGCAGCGTTATGCTCTTTCTGACTGGTAGCCGGTAGCAAGGTTCGCTACTCCGATCCCTATTACAGTTTTCACAGTTGTTTGCAAATATTTGGTGTTCTACACTCATTCCCGGCCACCAGAATACTGATTGTAATTCAGTCAGTGATTCCTTGATCTCTCTGTGCCTTAGACCCAAACCATGTGTGCGTCTGCTATTAAAAATATTCTCCTGTTCATGTTTGGAATTACTCTGTCCCCCACTCCAGGGATTCGAGCAAAAGGAACGGAGTTTGCATCGATTATGTATGCATAATTGAGTGGATAGTTTACGGGTAGTGCTGCACAGTCACCTTTTACGGTCGTTTTTACTGCCAGCATGGTTTCCCCGTCTATGTATTTATCTGTTCGCTTTTTTGTGGCTACGGAAGCCGGTTTAGTTGCTTCCGCTTTGGCTGTATTAACCAATGAATTCCCTGCAACGTGAACGCCATCACGCTGAAGACTCTGTGCGTGAATCACGTGAGTCTTTTGTAGTTCTTTGTATAAAAGAGCTACCTCGTTCCAGAGCAATTTATGCTATATTGTGGCACCTGTGTCATCTTTGTAGTCGTTTTTGATCCAACTCTGCAGTTTATTGTTGTAAGAGTTGACGCAAAAATGAGAATCGCACACTATGAGTGTCGGGAATTCACGTTCTGCATTTTCGAGCGCCATCTTTAAAGATCTGATTTCAGTTCTCTGAACCGAACAGTTTCTTACAGATTCAGGTTTTGTTACTTTCGGTCGGAATTTACCGCACAGCCAACGACCTTTAATAATCGCACATGCTGCATCGTTGGATTTTCTCTCTACGTTGAAATGCTGTACAAAGCTATCTGTATAGATTATACAGGCATATTGTGGGAGAGGCAGAATTTCGATTGGCAGAGGATATTCTTCTTCATACTCTAAATCATTCAGTTCTTCAAATTGCGGGGCGAAATAGTATTTCACGTCTTCCGCTCCTAGAGAATCTATGCACTGTATCCATTTCGGATCCAGTGACACTGTAGGCAGGTTTACTGGGCTGAATAGCGCCTCGAAGGCGGATTCCGCTGTAAGGATATTAATCCGTTTGCCGTGTGCTAGTTCTCGTTCATTTGCTAATGCGATTTGCACTGCTTTCACAGTTCTTTCTGTGTGACTGAATGTTTTTTCTGCTTGTGTGTACAAGTGAGACTTAATTGAAATAGGTACCTTTTCTCCCTCATTAGAGGTTAGGTATGTGAATCCGCATCTTCCTGGGATGACTCGGATTACAAGATCGATCGTGTTGTCACGTGTATCTAATTTAGTTTTTGCTAACATGTCTGTTTGCAGTGATCTCAAAATTTCTGTGTGTTTTTGAGTCCAATTGATTTGTTTAAAATCAGGTTTAATTAGTTCGTAGAGAGGTTTAACCCTCTCTGTGTAATTTAGTATGTAAGTTCTTCCGAAATTCAGAAAACCTAGAATGGATTGTAAATTCTTCAGCGTTTTTGGAGCTTGGAGTACAGCGCACTTCTCTAAGAAGTTGTCCGCTAGGCTTTTCCCTTCACTTGATAATTCGTACCCTAAAAATAGTACTGTCAGATGGGCAATTCGGGACTTTTTAAAGTTGAATTAGTAACCCTCTGCTGCGAACCCAAGTATAATGGTGTTCACTCTTTTCAAGTGAGTATCCAAGTCGTCGTCTGTGAGATAAATATCATCTACGTAAGACAATGCTTCATCATCATAGATTTGTAGTAACTCTGTTACCCTAGCTGAGAATAGTCCTGGGCTGTTCTTGAACCCCTGTGGGAGTCGACAGAATTTTTCCTGTGACCCAAATGCGGAGAAAGCGGTCAAATATCTGCTTTCTGGTGCAATGTTTTGACAAAAGAAACCATTAGAAATGTCTAATGTCGTTTTATATTTTTTCCTAACTATGTTATTCATTAGGGCTGCACTATGCGAGTTTTGTGCTGCAAAAGTTTTGCAACATGTATTAAGGTGTCTGTAGTCCAAAACTAGACGATATGAATTGTCTGGCTTGGAGACAGGAAACAAAGGATTGTTCATTTGAGAGGTGCATGTTTCAATCACCCCCTGGTATTCAAGTTGATCTAAGATCTCCCTGACTTGTTTTTTAGCTTCTTGCTTTATGGGATACTGCCGTTGGGCAGTTGGTTCACTTTTTAATTGGATTTTGTGAGGAGGTGAATCCTCATCCCATCCCACATGATTTTTATATAATGCAGGTGCCTGGGCTACTACCCATTTCCTTGCATATGTGTATTTTTTGTGAATCGGAATGTGATTCGAGAAGGCAGGCATAATCACGTCTTCGCCACGAGGGCACTCCCTGACAAACTCTGGGGGCCAATCTTTTTCAGCTAACAGAATATCATAGCCTTTTGAGAGCTTATCCCAAAATAGACCCTTAATTTTCCTAGTCTTATCACCCTCTATACGCAATGTTATTTCGTATATTTTATGGGGCTCGCTAAGTCTGGCGTCGGCAGTTTCAACTTGAATGTATTCATTCGTGTCCACTGTCTCCAGATGACTCATCAAGATCTTGGGCGCTATACTGATTTCTGCTGCACTGTCCAACATTGTCAATGCCCACTCCCCGTTTTTCAACTGTGTCCTCAGTATTCTCGGCATGGTTGATTACTCTAATACTGGCTACCTTCTTTTTCTGAAATTGAGATTTTTTACTCTGAGCAGGTTCCTTGTCTTTGGACTTGGTGTGCTCTCCTGGGTCTGACCGTCCTCTTCTTTCCGAATTCTGTGGAAGAGATCGAGAGGGACGTGTATCAATACTTTGATATCTATCAGGTTTTTTCAGATTATCCCTATTTCTAAGGTTATATCTTTTCTCAGAGGGCTCCCTCTGGGGAGACTGGCGTTCTCGAGTCGGAGTTCTTTCCCTCCGTCGAGGAGACCTTCCTCTGGACTGGAAAACTTTTTCCTTGGGAGTGGATTGTTTATTTCCATACCAGCTCTTTTTAGGAGTGTTTAAATTATTTTTAATATATAATTTTTCAGGATTTTCGAGCAGTTGGGGCTTAACTGGTTTTCCACCCAAGCTGTCTCTACCTAATTCTTCATAGCATTTTTCCATGATTTTGGCTAGCTCAACAGGATATTTTATATCTGTTTCCTTCAACTTCTGGCGAATCGCCACAGATGCTGCTTCTCCCTTGATGTTGGCTAATAATATAGCCGTGACCTGCTTGAAGTCTTTCAGTAATTTCATACCTAGATTTAAAGCGGGCTCTGGGCCGAATTCATTTTGAATCTGTTTTAGCACCTCTGGTATTACCGCCATAGACGGAACACCGTGTGTTTTTGTGTAAATGGAAGCAAAGACTGTACCCCAAGTGTCGCAGTCCTCCACGTGTGGTGCGATTCCCATAGGAAGGCAGATGGTCAAGATTCTGTGTTTCTCAATAGGGGTAGTATCAGGAAATACTGCCTCTATTTGAGTGATTTTCTGGGCTAACCAGAAAGGAATTTGTTCCCGTTTTACGGGTGTTTTACCAAGACATGACTGTATGTTCTGTGGTGTAATTTTATTTGTGTTCCCCTGATGAGGGGTCAGCTGTGGTGTATTAACAGCTGGCTGGACTGTTGCAGTCCGCATTACATATTGGACTAATTGCCTATGTATTTTTATTAATGTTTTTAGCTGTACTAACAGCTCTTCTCTAGACATTTTTATAATGTCAGGATGTGGTGTGTAGCTGGCTAGAACCGGCCACGTGGCTCCTGGTCTACCTAGTGGACCGAGCCTAGTTATTTGATCAGTATGTTTTAGGGCGCCATTAAACCAGAGCAGGTGCTCTTGAAATTTAAGTGGAATTTCAATCTCCTCGAAAGGAGCGTACTCTTCCGGAGGTTTCTCTATTTTGTAATAGTGAAACTCTTTTGTTATAGCGTTTACCGCTGGAAAGTTTATCCATGAATAGAATACCTCTGTCTGCCGATATTCGTGAGCCTCTATCACGAAAATTACTGTACCACCTTGAGGTGTCAGTCCGTTTTCTATAAGTTTTAACGTTATAGATCTTCTTAAGTGGACCGGGATGATAATAGCATCCGGGTCTGTGTATTCGGGACCTTGCTGAGTCGCATCTGCTGCGGCCCCAGAGGTTCCGTTTTCTGGCATTGTAAAAATGCGAGGTTTGCAGAGTAGGTCTCCAAGGAGACAAAGATTAGGTGCACAATATTTTGGAACACTGTATCCTTCAACGTTGAATAAACCAGAGCTTTACATAGGAATCTCTTCCTACTGAGTTCGGGCGGATTTTAACCTTTCACCCACTCCAGACGTCTATTGGAGTATTTACGGGAGAAAGGGTCTGTGTGAAATATGCACGACTGAGTTACTCTAACTGTCTTGCGTTAGTTTATCGCCTTACCAAACGTTGGGCACCATGTAGTGTAGTTCCTAGTTTCCCACTAGGCCCTGCGCATTGGAATAACATAAACAGTAGTATCGACGTGGAACTGCGGATATTCCAGGCCTCCACTGACTATGCTAAACTTAATTGGGTTGTGTTACCAACTAGCTCAGAGGTCACTGGAAACTTTCTTCTCTGCATAGGAAGTGATCAGCTTTCTTGGCACAGACAAGAAGGGATTCAGCTTTCCAACAACCGTGCAACATGACAACTTTGCTCCTCAGATCAAGAGTCAATCTCTAGGGTCGTGTGAAATAATAGACATGTATTTCACTCAGTCAGTCTAGTGCAGTTTACTTTCACGAGATGTAGAGAATAGAGAGACGGGCGTTTGTCAATAAAGGGTTAACATTTATTGAACAGTCTTTCTTCTCGTACAAGAGAAATGTATTGCCACAATTGCAATAACTGTTATTATAAAAAGTACGTACAGTAACATAAGTATTGCAAAATAGAACTGAAAAAGCATTGATATGGTTTCTTAGCCATACAATGGTTTAAAAGTAATAAAACATATATACAGTCATATATACATTAGGCTAACATACTCAACTGGTGCTTCTAACTAAGCCTACCCCAGTGTGCCTGACCTAAGCCTAACACGTGAAAGGGGAGTAAGTAAGTAGCTTTAAGTTAAGTTGGTTTTGCCAAGGTTTGTTTCGAGAATTCTCGTCTAAGGGTTTAGTCAACACCATACCTCTGAATAGAATGATGGAGGATTGGTATCTCCTTCAGGGGTCACTCTCGATATCCCAGTCACCCGCGAGGGTAAACCGGAAACGCCGTGGCTGGATTTCTCTGCACGAGAAAGGCAGCGGCTTCTCTTCAGCGCGTCGAGGAAGGAGGGGGTACAGCGTCCGCGGGCAGCTGGAATCTGCTGGATGTCTTCGCAGAGGGACGGCTGTTCAGCTCCTTAAGCGTACTGCACCATAGTTCGTGCTTTAGCGGCGATAATGGTATCAGCAGCTTCACCACCACAGGATAGCAGGCTGCAGCGACAGAGTGCTAGATTTACCAACACGGGGTCGTGCAGGCAGCTGGCTTCAGTAGCTCGTACAACAGGCATTGCTTAAGGCAACGTTGGTAATATTTATACCTGACAGGTGCCGGGTTTGACGCAAGTTTGCTGGACATAAGACGTCAATTAAAGATGTCACTAGGAAGTGATAGTTATCAGTTGCTCATTAGAGTTCCATTACTAATCAAAACATAGCAAGCGGGGATTTCCAGGTTTGCTGAGTTTTTATCTTGTTGAAGAACTCGGAGTGTTATCCAGGAATATCAGATAGTGACTACTGCTCTGTCATTGCACTAATTGGTCGCAAAGGAAGTGGCAGAGGGAACTATGCTGGAATGTGGCTCTGTTCGTGTGAGCCCAGAGATGACTTTTCAGAAAATCGAACTTGAACGGTTATGCCAATATAGGGAATAAATGGATTTATAGCCGAATAGGGGCATAAGGTCACAGTATCGATCAGGAACCTAGATAAACACGCAACAGTAGATAGACAAGAGCATGCCTATCTTCATCAGTTATCAGTTCCCTAGTAGGGAGCTCAGAGGAGGCTTTTTCTGCACAATGTTGAATTCCAAGTGTGGGATTATGGTAGTGTCTCAGAAACACAGACACATTAAGGGCACTAAGCCAAGAAGAAGAGATAAAGGGACAGAAATGGGAGACTAAAGCCTCATTCAGATGCCCTGCCAACGCGGCCCAATCCGAGTGGTGACTCCACCCTGCTCCTCACGTATGGCGTGCATGCATGCTGCATCACACTCACACTGCAGAGCGGGGGCTGGCCATAAAATCATGTCCAGGGCCGCTTTCGCGAGCTACCAGATTGACGGCCCTGGGACCGACTCACTGTCTTCACCCGCATCATCCGCCTGCCTACTGCGCATGTCACGTCACCACCACTAAGGCACCACCAGCACCACCACTAAGCTAGGTGGTGGGGTGCGTGCATCACGGTGCGTGCACAGACAGTGACGGACACGGACTAGTTCCCGTCCCTACCTCTTATTGCCTGCGGTCCTGCACGAGCGCGAGAATGCTGTGCGCAGCGCTTTTCCATTTCATTCACTCTGCGGTGCCGGCGCGCGCCGCGGCGGGGCCCCCTGAGCGCGAGACCCTGGGCAGCTGCCCATACCGCCCATGGCTAGGACCGGCCCTGGTGCCCCTGATTTGTGTGTCTGCCCTGAGGCGGCGGATCAGGGAGCCTGGAGCGGTGGTGGATGGCCCACTCCTGAAGGTGGAGCCCTGGAGACATCGGGAGAGGGGCACAGTCTTTGTGCGCTATGGGCGCTGCGTGGGGCCCGGCGCTGAGTGCGATCTCTGGAGCAGGAGGTGACCCAGACCCCTGCCGGCGACGCTGACCTGGTCAGTGGGGCCTCTATTTGTTGTGGCGGCGGCTGGAGGTGTTGGGTTTCCCTTCAGACTTCATCAAATCTTTCTCCGGCCCCAGGTGGCAAAGGCTCCGTGCCGGCCTGAGGCGTTGTCCCAGTGGACCCCCCAGGAGAACAAGGCCCCGGCTCATGATCGACTCTCGGATTGGGAGGCTTCGGGCGCATGGCATCTGGCCGTCCCCGCCCTGGACACGCTATGATTGATGGGTGCCCCATCCTGGGTGACCTGTGGTGCTGCTGGTCACCCAAGGCGCTGCTGCTGTGACCCACGATAGCTGTGCTGCGGCCGGTGGTGGGTGTTGGCCACCACGTTGGGTGGTGGGCCATGCCGCTCGGCCCCCCGCCTGCCTGTTTGGAGATTGTTGGTGAGACCGGGAGGACAGTAACGGTGACTGAGGGGGCTCCCCGACCTGCCCCGGGCTTGCTGTTGTGAGGGCCTGACCTCCCCGCTGTCTACGGGCCAGGTGCTGTGCTGTGGTTGGTGTGGGGGGCATCAGCCATCGTGTCGGGTGGCACGCACCTGCCTGCCCCTCCTCTCTTATTCTTCGGGGACATGGGCAGGAACACTCAGACCCCCATCCCCCAACCCAAACAAAGATGAATCAATTCACCAAGTTAGACCGAGACACCGGGGCCAGGCCCTCGCCTGCCCCTTGGACCACTGAGGGAGATCCCCCCACCATCCTGCAGGCGATAAGCGTGTCCCAGGCCTCGGTGGAAAGCAAGATCGGGGCCCTAATTCAGCAGGACCTCTGGAATGCCATGGCGCGTATCACGGAAACCCAGATCTCCTCGGTGGAGGACGCCGTGGGTGCCCTCAAGTCCCAGGTGGCCCGCCTTCAGATGCCAATCTCGGAGTTACACTGCAGGGCCGAAGATGCCAAAAACAGGGCACGGAGAAACAACCTGCCCCTCCTGGGTTTTCCGAAGGGGGGGAGAAGGGCCGCACCGACACCTTCATTGAGGCCTGGGTCCGCTCCTGGATGCCCAAAGAGAAACTCTCCCCCTGGTTCGCGGTGGAGGGGGCTCACTGTTCTATCGCTCCTAAATACCCTCCCAGGGCCACGGCCCGTCCCATCATCCTTTGAATCTTCAACTTCCCGGACAGGGATGCAATTCTGGGGATGGCCAGGGAACTGGGTCCGTTGGTCTTCCAGAACTCCAAAATCATGGTATTCCCGGATTACTCCAGAAAGATACAGACTCAGCGCCGGTTCTACAACGAGGTCAAGCAAAACCTCTGGGCTATTGGGCTCCACTACCGTCTCCTCTTCCCAGCACATCTTAAGGTGATCTTCCAGGATAAGACATTCTTTTTTGACACCCCCCAGGCGTCATGGACCTGGCTCAGGGAGTAGCGTCCCCTCCTACCTGATGCGGCCCCCTAACCTGCCCAGAGATCGCCGACGCAGTCAACACATGATGCGCCCAAGGCCCAGAGGCGCCGAACTGGATCTCAAAGACGGGGCAATCGCCGGGGAGGAGGTTCCCATTCACCGGGGGCCTAGTCCCAGCGCTCCCCAACTCAGCCCACGAACTAAATAGCCTCTTCCCCCACCTTGGCCTGTTCTTTGATCGATATGGGGAGTATCTCCGGGCCGGGCGTGAATCTATTGAAGGCCATGTCAGACTCTGACCTGTCTGGGAGCCCCGTGATACGTGGCTCTGGTGGTGAGGAGGGGGTGTAACGAGCCCTGCAGACTGTGTAACTTGCATTTCACTCGTCAAGACTCTCCGCAATGGGTTTGCTCTTGACCCTCTGAGCGGGGTCCTACCTGGCTCCACTGGGTGGCCCGATCAGGGGTTCACCTTTCCAATGCAGTGCCGGGACTGATTCATCCTGTTAATATTATGCTTATCACATCTTGTCTTTTTCAGCTGTTGGCATTCATCCATATACATCGAGGGAGGTCCACTTTAGCCACGCTCCTGTTTGTTTCTTGCTAACCCTTTTAGATTAGCGAATCACCTCTTAGAGGGGTACTTAGAGGTTTGGAATTTTTTGGGGGCGACAGATGCTTCCACTTCCGAAGTGTAGGGTGGGGGAGTTGGGTTGTGAGGGTGGGGGGGGAGACCGATGTCTCCCAACAGTTTGTTATTTTTAGCCACCTTCGGCCCGCTGTTCTTTGTTCTCACTGGCAGCCGTGATTCCCTAGTTGTCCTCGCAGTTGACAAGCAGATCACCACTTTACATGCCTTTGCCCCTGGGTCCTGGGCCCGAGTGGGTACCCCCCAGGGGTGGAACGCTCCCACGTCTATATCCGCCCCTCCACACATTACTCTTTTAGATGGCGAGCGCCCTCAATAGGCCTATCCATATCCTTTCCTGGAACCTCAATGGCCTCCTTGATCGAATCAAACGCGCAGCTGTTCTTTGCGCAGCCCACCGCCACATGCCGGACATCCTGTTTCTCCAGGAGACGCACCTCCTGGGTACACAATACAATTTCTTAGCCCGATATGGATTTTACAGGGTCTGGCATTCTGGCTTTGTGCGGGGTTCCTGAGGGGTGGCTATCCTACTAAGAAAAGGGTTTGCCTTTTCCCTGGCTAGAGCCGAGACTGATGCACAGAGCCGATATGTGTCCGTCTCCGGAACGATTGAGGTACGTCCCATGAACCTCCTATGCACTTATATTCCACCTGCACTACTGCCCTCCACCCTTTGGCATCTTACGCTGGTCTTCTCTTCCTTTCCGCAGGATCTCACGGTGGTTGGGGGGGGAATTTTGGTACACATACAAAATATCGATTTTTAAATATCGATATGCAAAAATATCGAAGTTTAAATATCGATATACAAAAATATCGAAGGTAAGTAATATCGACAGTCTAAATATCGATATTGGTATGATATCAGTAATATCGAAGTTGTAAATATCGATGTTAATAATATCGAAATTAATAACTTTGATGTTACTAATATCAATTTTTAAATAAATTTAGTGTATATTATATTGTATTTATTATGTTTTATTATTTATTTTTAATGTTATTTTATTAAATATTGTCTTTTACTACTGCAGCGGGTTGTGGGTTTATAGGGGAATAGGGTGGGAAGTAATTTAATTATGTTAAATTAATTATTAATTAGTAGGAATTATTAATTAATTAATTGAGAATTAATTTTAAATAATTTTTAATTAATTTATTAATTGATAAATATGTTCTGTAGCGGGTTATGGGTTTATAGGGGAATAGGGTGGGAAGTAATTTAATAATAATTAATTAATTGATATATGTTTGTACATATTTTAAATAATTAATTGGTAATTAATTTCTAGTAATTAGTTAATTAATTATTATAATTTTTTTCATATTTATAATTATTAATTAGTTGGTAATTAATTATTAATAATTATTTAATTCAATTAATTAAAGTAATTTTTATATATATTATTTATTGTTATTCTTAATTAATTAATTGTGCAAAATAATATTAATTATTAAATTAAATTAATTACAGCAAATGTGCTAATATATTTACTTTATTGTTATTGTTAATTAATAATTAATTGGTAATTAAATAATATTAATTATTTTGGGTACAGGGGTATTTTTAGGGTTCAGGGTCAGTTTTCAGTTCATGGGTACAGGGGTATTTTTAGGGTTCAGGGTCAGTTTTCAGTTCATGGGTAAAGGGGTATTTTTAGGGTTCAGGGTCAGTTTTCAGTTCATGGGTAAAGGGGTATTTTTAGGGTTCAGGGTCAGTTTTCAGTTCATGGGTAAAGGGGTATTTTTAGGGTTCAGGTTCAGTTTTCAGTTTTTGGGTAAAGGGGTATTTTTAGGGTTCAGGGTCAGTTTTCAGTTCATGGGTAAAGGGGGATTTTTAGGGTTCAGGGTCAGTTTTCAGTTTTTGGGTAAAGGGGTATTTTTAGGGTTCAGGGTCAGTTTTCAGTTTTTGGGTAAAGGGGTATTTTTAGGGTTCTGGGTCAATTTTCAGTTCATGGGTAAAGGGGTATTTTTAGGGTTCAGGGTCAGTTTTCAGTTTGTGGGTAAAGGGGTATTTTTAGGGTTCAGGGTCAGTTTTCAGTTCATGGGTAAAGGGGTATTTTTAGGGTTCTGGGTCAGTTTTCAGTTCATGGGTAAAGGGGTATTTTTAGGGTTCAGTGTCAGTTTTCAGTATTTGGGTAAAGGGGTATTTTTAGGGTTCAGGGTCAGTTTTCAGTTCATGGGTAAAGGGGTATTTTTAGGGTTCTGGGTCAGTTTTCAGTTCATGGGTAAAGGGGTATTTTTAGGGTTCAGTGTCAGTTTTCAGTATTTGGGTAAAGGGGTATTTTTAGGGTTCTGGGTCAGTTTTGGGTTTTTGGGGTACAGTCGTACAGGGTAAAAATTAAATAAATTTAAATTAAATCAATTAAATGAAATTACAAAATATAAAATTACATTAAATTATTACGTTTTTAATTTATTTTAAATGTATATGTATTAGTTTTAATTTTTTAATTATGTTTTAATATTTTTATTTAATATTTGTAACATTATATGTATTTTATAATTATGTTAACATTATTATTAATACATTTTAAAAAAAACGATATTTTTAATTTCGATATTTTTGTACTACGATATTATTTTTTCGATATTTTTGTACTTACCTTGTTAGGGATAGGATTCCGATATTTTTGACTTCGATATTTTTGTCCCGATATTTTTGTATGTCGATATTTTTGATTTCGATATTTAGTCAGACATTCGGGAATTTTAACGCCGCCCTTCAACCCCTTCATGATGCGACGGGGAACCCATCGGAGGGTCGTCTCGCCTCCGCGAGGGCCCTCTCGTGTTGGTCATCGGACCTGGGCCTTTGTGACATATGGAGGATCTGGAACCCTAGTAGGGAACAATACACCCACACGTTGGCTGCCCAACATACCCACTCCCGTATAGATCTCCTCCTGCTGCCTGCAAAGGACTGCCTACTGGTCTCTGGGGCCAAGATACTTCGGATACTCGGGGTACTC
Organism: Lissotriton vulgaris; assembly: GCF_964263255.1. NCBI lineage: Eukaryota > Metazoa > Chordata > Amphibia > Caudata > Salamandridae > Lissotriton > Lissotriton vulgaris. The sequence goes on along the minus strand of NC_141695.1, from coordinate 147,281,636 downwards.
TCGGATCACTTGCCCGTCTCCCTTCATCTAGGGTCCTCCATCTAGGGTCCTCCTCTGAGGGTCCGCGAGCGACTTGGCGGTTGAACGACTGGTTTCTGCAGGAATCCAAGCTCTTCGAATCAATTGGGCAGGAACTGCATCACTATTATTCCACAAATACGGGCTCGGTTCCCTCACTGGGCATGCTGTGGGAGGCCGGCAAGGCTGTTGTCCGAGGGGTGGACAGGGAACTGGTCCACACGAAACGTGTGGAGCAGACAGCCCAAATTGTACTGCTGGAAGCTCAGGCAGCACAGCTGGAAATAATCCAATTGGCGAACGGTTGCGGATACACCTCTTACCAATTGGCAGTGGTCCGCGAGGAGATTCGGCGGATCTTATTGGAATCCGCGAAAAAATGCTCTGGCGTTCATCAGTGGCACGGATCTACAGCTGGAGTGACACAAGTGGCAAGCTCCTACACAATATAGTATCCTATCCCAAGATCAACTGCGTTATCCCTGAGATGCGCTCGGCTACCGGGCCCACCAGGTGACGTCTTCATCCATAGCACAAACTTTTTGCTGAATACTACGTCACCTTATACGCTGCTCGCCATCCTGGTGCTCCACTGGCAGAATGGCTGGAGAGGACCGGTGCCCGGCTGTCGTGTCTCCTGCGGGGGAAGGTGGAGGTGTTAGACCACCCCTTCACCCAGAGGAAAATCACGAGGCAATATCACTATCGCACCCCGGTAAGAAGCCTGGTCTGGATGGTTACCCCCAGGAGTACTACGCGACCTTTCGCGAGATCCTGGTCCCCCACTTAGTGGAGCAATTTAACCATGTGGCAGAGGCAAGATCCTTCCCACCTGAATCTGACGTGGCCACCATAGTGGTCATTCCAAAAACACAGCCGCCCTCCCTGGACTGTGTGGACTATCGCCAGATCTCGCTGTTTAACACGGTGCTCAAGATCTTCCCTTCCGTGATAGCCCAGAGACTCAGACCCCTTCTACAGGACTTGGTCCATCCCGACCAATGCGGGTTCATGCCTGCCAGGGGTACAGGGGTACTCGTCACTTCATTGGTCGCCTTCACTTGACTATGGCCCACCGTGGTCGCCTAACCCCGTATCTGGTGTTGCTCTTCATTGATTTTGAGAAGGCCTTTGATACAGTGGACTGGACGTACTTTGAGGATGTGCTGGAGAGGTTGGGCTTCGGCCTTCCCTTCCGCCACTTGGTCAGGGTCCTTTACACCAACCGTGTTCTCATCAACGGCAAGCTTTCTGAGACATTCCGGAGGGGTACGCGACAGGGTGCCCGCTCTCACCCCTCTTGTTCGCGCCGGTGATGGAGCCCCTGGCGGCGCTCATCCGGCATGACCCACTCATCAGAGCTTTATGCGTACGACGTCCTGCTTTATCTGGCGGACCCGAAAAGTTCTGGCCCCAGATGCCTGGAGGTCCTCTCCGCTTTTAAACGGGTCTCCAGACTCCGGCTCAACCCGGCAAAATCGACTTTGGTCCCTTTACATCCCTCCCGGGCCTGCTTTGATTGGCAGACGAATATTCCCCTACGGAGGCAATGGTTCAAATACCTGGGTGTCTGGATCACCCTTTTGCCAGAGCTCGAATGGGCTTTGAATGTCGCGCCTTTGGTTACCCGGATACAGTCCGACCTCAAGAGATGGTAGGCCCTTCCCCTTAATCCCCTGGGCAGAAGTGTGCTCTTTAAAATGATGATTCTACCCCGCTTACTTTACATTTTGCAGAACATCACCATTCACCTCCTGGGAAGTTGGTTCCGGGAACTGGACGGCGTCCTTACCCGGTTTCTCTGGGGAGGCGGGAGGCCACGTCTATCGCTTGCGCACTGTCGTATCCCCCCCTTCGATGGAGACATGGGAGTGACCAATCTCCACCTGTACTACTTGGCCACGAGGCTTATCGTGATCCATTACTGGTTTGCGGGTGTAGTGTAGTTCCTAGTTTCCCACTAGGCCCTGCGCATTGGAATAACATAAACAGTAGTATTGACGTGGAACTGCGGATATTCCAGTCCTCCACTGACTATGCTAAACTTAATTGGGTTGTGTTACCAACTAGCTCAGAGGTCACTGGAAACTTTCTTCTCTGCATAGGAAGTGATCAGCTTCCTTGGCACAGACAAGAAGGGATTCAGTTTTCCAACAACCGTGCAACATGACAACTTTGCTCCTCAGATCAAGAGTCAATCTCTAGGGTCGTGTGAAACAATAGACATGTATTTCACTCAGTCAGTCTAGTGCAGTTTACTTTCACGAGATGTAGAGAATAGAGAGACGGGCGTTTGTCAATAAAGGGTTAACATTTATTGAGCAGTCTTTCTTCTCGTACAAGAGAAATGTATTGCCACAATTGCAATAATTGTTATTATAAAAAGTACGTACAGTAAGATAAGTATTGCGAAATAGAACTGTAAAAGCATTGATATGGTTTCTTAGCCATACAATGGTTTAAAAGTAATAAAACATATATACAGTCATATATACATTAGGCTAACATACTCAACTGGTGCTTCTAACTAAGCCTACCCCAGTGTGCCTGACCTAAGCCTAACACGTGAAAGGGGAGTAAGTAAGTAGCTTTAAGTTAAGTTGGTTTTGCCAAGGTTTGTTTCAAGAATTCTCGTCTAAGGGTTTAGTCAACACCATACCTCTGAATAGAATGATGGAGGATTGGTATCTCCTTCAGGGGTCTCTCTCGATATCCCAGTCACCCGCGAGGGTAAACCGGAAACGCCGTTGCTGGATTTCTCTGCACGAGAAAGGCAGCGGGTCTCTTCAGCGCGTCGAGGAAGGAGGGGGGACAGCGTCCGCGGGCAGCTGGAATCTGCTGGATGTCTTCGCAGAGGGACGGCTGTTCAGCTCCTTAAGCGTACTGCACCATAGTTCACGCTTTAGCGGCGATAATGGTATCAGCAGCTTCACCACCACAGGATAGCAGGCTGCAGCGACAGAGTGCTAGATTTACCAACACAGGGTCGTGCAGGCAGCTGGCTTCAGTAGCTCGTACAACAGGCCTTGCTTAAGGCAACGTTGGTAATATTTAGACAGGTGCCGGGTTTGACGCAAGTTTGCTGGACATAAGACGTCAATTAAAGATGTCACTAGGAAGTGATAGTTATCAGTTGCTCATTAGAGTTCTATTACTAATCAAAACATAGCAAGCGGGGATTTCCAGGTTTGCTGAGTTTTTATCTTGTTGAAGAACTCGGAGTGTTATCTAGGAATATCAGATAGTGACTACTGCTCTGTCATTGCACTAATTGGTCGCAAAGGAAGTGGCAGAGGGAACTATGCTGGAATGTGGCTCTGTTCGTGTGAGGCCAGAGATGACTTTTCAGAAAATCGCACTTGAACGGTTATGCCAATATAGGGAATAAATGGATTTATAGCCGAATAGGGGCATAAGGTCACAGTATCGATCAGGAACCTAGATAAACACGCAACACCCACTCCACGGGTTAATGTCCATCAAAATTACTAAAACTAAAGCAATTAGATGCATGTGTAACATTGCCACCCCAAAATACATAAATGCATTCGAAATAGGCGTACTTGTAATACATGGATTTAGGTACTGTACGTTTTTTTTAAAACATAGTAATCATTCAAAAAATTATTGCATATGAAATCATTGAACGATTATGCAAAGGAATTACACATGAAGTATCTCTGACAGAAGAAAAGGCGAGATAAATCATCACATAAAAATGCATTGTAATAACATGTGTGCTAGAGGCTGGTGTAATATTGTTATGTCTCTAGATGTGTTTAGAAATAGAAGTGTGAAGCTTCTGTTCTCTAAGAATATTTTTTACGTTAAGCAAAGAATTGTTCGTGCCAAAAAAGGGTCAATATTAAAAATGTCCAATTTAAAAAAAATAGATTTCCAAAGCTCTTGGCAGTTTTTGTTGATCAAAACTGAAGGCCGAATTCAGAGTTCATGGGAACGCTGTGTGTCGGAAAGCTTCTAAAAAAGTTATTGTTTCTCTGTGGGTGAGAACATCGTATCAGACAGGCTCTCAAAGAATTGGTCTACAAATTCAGGTGATAGTTCAACCAAATTAGATAGCGCTGTGACTTGGCAGGTGTGAGAATGATTGCTGTCATCGAAGGCAGGACCAGCAATGCTCACAGAACGTTGTACCTGGATGATGTTGCTTTTGTCACTCGCTCCACTGTTACCACTTGGCTGTAGCACAGGAGTCTCCACGAATGCCGTCATCAGGATTGGTAGCCGCTGGGGACAACACAATGCGTGAGCCATTATTGGACTGAGCAAAGTATCGACGTCCATTGGTACTGCTGATGGAAGTGAAAGACAGATGTCCAACACGCATTCATCGCCGCAAAGCATACACCGTAGCACAGGTAAAATGCAATTTTGCCATATCGGTCTGAATGAAAGGAACCAGGTCATGTTTAGATCTCTCAGCCTGGCCAATCCAAGGACGTTAGTTATCCTGTCTCGGTAGCGCATTGCTAGGATTGTCTCTTCCATTCCCATGGGAGCTATGTCTGAGCCGAGGCTTGCCATAACGTAGCAGGAGGGTCAAAAATAGAATCCCTGCGACGAGTCCCAAAAATAATGGTATGCCGCCAAAAATGGAGTGCACAAAATTAGGAAAGATTCCCAAAATTGCCTGGAAAGGTGTTAGCAGTCCCGTAAAGACTGTCTTAAATATGCCTGGGATGCTTGTTGCACTAGACATGTTAAGGAGTTGGCTGAACATTTCTACGAAATGCACGGGGCAATTTGTTGATAAAAGGTCATGAACTTCAGTAGCCGTCCTTGCAACTAGAAGATCATACGTCTCTTTAGATGACGTTATAGGCACTGTTGTCTGTAAAAGTACAGATTTCATTTTGCTTAATGTATCAATTCGTATAGAATAGAGATTCAGGCGAGGCCAGATGGGAGTCACTATGTCTGGAGGCCCACTCGGAAACAATGCTTGCATACAACATTTGACCATGGAGGTTACTTCTATCAGATAACTTTTCCCTGGCGTGAGGCCACAACATCTGTGATCCGTTCTAAGAATGTAACTCCCGTTTGCGAGTTGCATAAAGAAGGGCTCTATCTGAGTTGCAGGTGTGACTAGCTGGTGGCATGAAAGGTTGTTTGAATTTCCATCACATGCTCCGTGTAAATTAATACCCTGACACAAAAGTATACCGCTTAGTGAATGTTTACAATTTTCACCACTAAGAAATAAATTTTTGTCACTGTCACTATAGCAAGAATGAGTGTATGATAATTTCCATTCGGATTTTACATATCCTTTACCCAATTGTTCATACTGGCCAGCAGGTATGTACTCAAGGCACTTTTTAAATCGGAAAGTTGTTATCGGAATTGTGATAATTCCGTGTATTATCCATTCAATGACAGGACTCTCTGACATTGTCAATGGTAATCTCTCGAGTTTTTCGATGCTCAGGATTGTATAGTCTGCTCCTTTCTGTGCCAAACTGATCTGTTTATCAGTAAGGTTAAAACTGGAAAATAATGACGTCGTGTTGATTAAACGCCAAGGCACATAGCCTGAACGAAGATTTTGCAGCGTCCAGCCTAATTCTATAATATAGCGTAATTGAGACTGGCCATGTTGTAACATTAGCAAATCTCTGTCTATCACATCAAAGGCAGAGGATACAATATTGTCCAACGAATATATTCTGGAAGACAGAGTCGTTAACCCATTGTCTACCACAGAAAGTGATTTCTCCAAATTAATGCGATCAATTTCTCGTATTTTTTCAGCAGTTTCAATTTGCTTTACTTTCCAAGCCTCGTTGTAAGCAGCATAGATACTGGTCGCTATGAAACGCTTTTGACGCTGTTTGCATGGTCCAAGAATGAAATTGCGCAAATCAGCACCATCTTTTAATAAAGACAAGTGTTGCTTAATTTCAGCCAGTGTGGACGAAGTTAGCCATTCAAGGCAGAGTTTCCCTACACTGTATGTTGTTATAATCCCTGGATGTTGTCTCTGGGAGTATCTAGGGTCTAATCTGGTCATTTTTAACCCCTGTGTTTTATTCAGGAATCTATCTTGACAGCTATTTGTGTCTGTAGGCCAGATTAACCACTTTTTCCAATCAGGATGTGTTCTGTTGAAATGTAAAATTTGTGACACGTCTAACTCAATATCAGCTGTTGCATTTTCAGGTATTGGCTTCGGAATAGACGGTGTTTTAAGGTCTTTGATCTTAGCTAGGCCAAGACAAGATGTTTGGTGTATTGTGTCATTTAAAAATAACATTTGTTCTGGTATCATGCAGGTTCTAAATAGTGCTTCTATGCCTTGCACCTGCCAATCTTTTGTACCCCAAATTGTTTTCGTTTCAATATTATTTTTCCAATAATCAAAACCAAATGTCATCATTTTGTCATAAAATGCTTCTGAATATATCAATTTAGAATTTGTCAGCATTGTTTTTATTCCTGTTTTATCTAACAGTTTGTAATAAAACGTTTCTGCATCACTGCTGTTAAACCCTGAGAAGTATTTGAATTTCTCAAAAAATGCTTTAGAACTGCTTTTAGGTGGTGTAGAACAATGTTCCCATTGATTATACATAAAAACATTTCTAGGCTGTGCAGATTTATGCAAGTAATGATCCCCATAGTGGGTGTAACAGAATAACTGCTCATAACTGGATGAACCTTGTAAATAATCATGATCTGTGAATCTAGCTGACATTACTAAATCAGACATCATGTCGTTAATACTGTTAAAGTCCCAATCATCAGAGAATGTACTAGGTGTCACAAAGTCACTTAAGGAAACCTTTAGTTGATGAGGATACTTCAGGATTTCGACCGGACCATATATCTCATAGTCTGTTTTCTCCCATACTACCCCACCAGGTATTGGAATTGCAGTGACATTTACTGTTGACAGTTCTCTTTTCTTCACGTGGGAAGATCTGTGTGGTTTTAGGACTAGGTTGATGTTCTGACTTGCTGTGTCCATTGTAATATATTTTCCTTCAATGAATTTTCCCAAACACAGTACCATGACGAGCCAAAGCAAGAGGAAAAATACACCTAGACCGAACCAGAACTCTAGCCAAGGGGAAATAAGGTAGATTTCCTTCAGTTGATGAAAGAGTTCCGTTGCTTTTTCTTTAAAAGACTTTTTTGTTTCTGGCATCACTTCGGGGTCGTTTAAATCTTCAGAGAAGTTGTCGAAGTTGATGAAATAACCAGAGGCAGTTCTGTCAATTGATGGGATTGTTCTTTCAATCTGTCTCTCGGTAGCACTTTCTGATGCCACATCATTGTAGACTGGTGTTATTTCTTGATGAACTGTTTCAATCTGTGTTTTAAGAGGCACGAGTTCCATGGCATTATTGCATAGTCCTTCATTGTGCACTGCAGGCTGATCGAATGTGATTAGTCTTTCAGTTTGAACCTCTTGGATTGTTGCAAGTTTGGGTATTCTGTTGTTTCTTGGGAGTCCACTGGGCCTACTGTTGATTATAGGCCACATGCTTGTGGTTTTACCAGATCGATAGACACGACTCTGTTCTCCTTTTTACCAGCAAGGGGCGGTAGCACAACTGATCTTGTTCCGGTGACTGCTAAGACAGGTACTGCTTTTCTGTAAGAAGGCCCAAATTCCTTCTTCACCGCGATCTTTTCTCTGACTAGATCCCCAATCTTTGGAATCCAGACAGGCCTTGCTGGGGCTGTTGCGGGTGGTGCCTCGTCAGTGGTACTTGGCTGTTGCTTTAACTTTATGTTGCTTAATGATTTTCTTGTTTCATTCAGTTCCTGTAAAACAGCCAAATGATCTTTGATGTCAAAGTCTATTGTTTCTTCTTGTACCACTGACATCTGACTATCGAGGTCCTGAACTCGCATTCTAATTCCGAACAATAGTTCGTATGGGCTGAAACCTTTTAGAGAATTTCTTGGCATGTTGTTAAGACTAGTCTGGACACTTATTAAATGTTTGACCCACCCAGCGCCTGAACCTAATACCTTCGCTGTTATAGATTGCTTTATGTCACGGTTTTTTCTTTCTACCACACTGTTCCCTTCCGGGGTATGACGGACAAGAATACCGCAACCCAATTTCCATGCTGGCCATGGCCTCCTTATAGGTTCGAGAGCTGAAAGCAGGACCCTGGTCAGAATGGAACGTGGTAATTGCGTATGTGCCGATATAGACTCGCAAATCTTTTATAACCGTTCTAGCGTCAGCCGAGCGCTGGAGGCCTCATTTTTTAAGTGCTTTTTCGTCTTAATGGTGTGCACTGGGACGCGCTTCTCTTCTTTGATTGCGCAGATAGACCGCCTTATGCTGTCTATCAGGGATCCTGAAACTACACTGGCCTGTTCATTACTGCGATCTCTATTGCAGTTATCACAATTTTGAGCAAAACATTGAATATCTATGCTCATTCCTGGCCACCAGTACTCTGATTGTAATTCTTTCAGAGAGGCTTTGATTGTTTGGTGTTTCAGACCCAACCCCATGTGTGCTTCCAGTAAGAGGAAGCCCCTCCTGCTCCTCTTTGGAATTACTCTGTCCCCCACTCCAGGGATTCGAGCAAAAGGAACGGAGTTTGCATCGATTATGTATGCATAATTGAGTGGATAGTTTACGGGTAGTGCTGCACAGTCGCCTTTTACAGTCGTTTTTACTGCCAGCATGGTTTCTCCGTCTATGTATTTATCTGTACGCTTTTTTGTGGCTACGGAAGCCGGGTTAGTTGCTTCCGCTTTGGCTGTATTAGCCAATGAATTCCCTGCAACGTGAACGCCATCACGTCGAAGACTCTGTGCGTGAATCACGTGAGTCTTTTGTAGTTCTTTGTATAAAAGAGCTACCTCGTTCCAGAGCAATTTATGCTTTATTGTGGCACCTGTGTCATCTTTGTAGTCGTTTTCGATCCAACTCTGCAGTTTATTGTTGTAAGAGTTGACGCAAAAATGAGAATCGCACACTATAAGTGTCGGGAATTCACGTTCTGCATTTTCGAGCGCCATCTTTAAAGATCTGATTTCAGTTCTCTAAACCGAACAGTTTCTTACAGATTCAGTTTTTGTTACTTTCGGTCTGAATTTACCGCACAGCCAACGACCTTTAATGATCGCACATGCTGCATCGTAGGATTTTCTCTCTACGTTGAAATGCTGTACAGAGCTATCTGTATAGATTATACAGGCGTATTGTGGGAGAGGCAGAATTTCGATTGGCAGAGGATATTCTTCTTCATACTCTAAATCATTCAGTTCTTCAAATTGCGGGGCGAAATAGTATTTCACGTCTTCCGCTCCTAGAGAATCTATGCACTGTATCCATTTCGGATCCAGTGACACTGTAGGCAGGTTTACTGGGCTGAATAGCGCCTCGAAGGCGGATTCCGCTGTAAGGATATTAATCCGTTTGCCGTGTGCTAGTTCTCTTTCACTTGCTAATGCGATTTGCACTGCTTTCACAGTTCTTTCTGTGGGACTGAATGCTTTTTCTGCTTGTGTGTACAAGTGAGATTTAATTGAAATAGGTACTTTTTCTCCCTCATTAGAGGTTAGGTATGTGAATCCGCATCTTCCTGGGATGACTCGGATTACAAGATCACGTGTGTTGTCACGTGTATCTAATTTTGTTTTTGCTAACATGTCTGTTTGCAGTGATCTCAAAATTTCTATGTGTTTTTGAGTCCAATTGATTTGTTTAAAATCAGGTTTAATTAGTTCGTAGAGAGGTTTAACCCTCTCTGCGTAATTTAGGATGTAAGTTCTTCCGAAATTCAGAAAACCTAGTATGGATTGTAAATTCGTCAGCGTTTTTGGAGCTTGGAGTACAGCGCACTTCTCTAAGAAGTTGTCCGCTAGGCTTTTCCCTTCACTTGATAATTCGTACCCTAAAAACAGTACTGTCAGATGGGCAATTCGAGACTTTTTAAAGTTGAATTTGTAACCCTCTGCTGCGAACCCAAGTATAATGGTGTTCACTCTTTTCAAGTGAGTATCCAAGTCGTCGTCTGTGAGATAAATATCATCTACGTAAGACAATGCTTCATCATCATAGATTTGTAGTAACTCTGTTACCCTAGCTGAGAATAGTCCTGGGCTGTTCTTGAACCCCTGTGGGAGTCAACAGAATTTTTTCTGTGACCCAAATGCAGAGAAAGCGGTCAAATATCTGCTTTCTGGTGCAATGTTTTGACAAAAGAAACCATTAGAAATGTCTAATGTCGTTTTATATTTTTTCCTAACTATGTTATTCATTAGGGCTGCACTATGCGAGTTTTGTACTGCAAAAGTTTTGCAACATGTATTAAGGTGTCTGTAGTCCAAAACTAGACGATATGAATTGTCTGGCTTGGAGACAGGAAACAAAGGATTGTTCATTTGAGAGGTGCATGTTTCAATCACCCCCTGGTATTCAAGTTGATCTAAGATCTCCCTGACTTGTTTTTTAGCTTCTTGCTTTATGGGATACTGCCGTTGGGCAGTTGGTTCACTTTTTAATTGGATTTTGTGAGGCGGTAAATCCTCATCCCATCCTACATGATTTTTATATAATGCAGGTGCCTGGGCTACTGCCCATTTCCTTGCATATGTATATTTTTTGTGAATCGGAATGTGATTCGAGAAGGCAGGCATAATCACTTCTTCGCCACGAGGGCACTCCCTGACAAACTCTGGGGGCCAATCTTTTTCAGCTAACAGAATATCATAGCCTTTTGAGAGCTTATCCCAAAATAGACCCTTAATTTTCCTAGTCTTATCACCCTCTATACGCAATGTTATTTCGTATATTTTATGGGGCTCGCTAAGTCTGGCGTCTGCAGTTTCAACCTGAATGTATTCATTCGTGTCCACTGTCTCCAGATGACTCATCAAGATCTTGCGCGCTATACTGATTTCTGCTGCACTGTCCAACATTGTCAATGCCCACTCCCCGTTTTTCAACTGTGTCCTCAGTATTCTCGGCATGGTTGATTACTCTAATACTGGCTACCTTCTTTGTCTGAAATTGAGATTTTTTACTCTGAGCAGGTTCCTTGTCTTTGGACTTGGTGTGCTCTTCTGGGTCTGACCGTCCTCTTCTTTCCGAATTCTGTGGAAAAGATCGAGAGGGACGTGTATCAATACTTTGATATCTATCAGGGTTTTTTAGATTATCCCTATTTCTAAGGTTATATCTTTTCTCAGAGGGCTCCTGTTGGGGAGACTGGCGTTCTCGAGTCGGAGTTCTTTCCCTCCGTCGAGGAGACCTTCCTCTAGACTGGAAAACTTTTTCCTTGGGAGTGGATTGTTTATTTCCATCCCAGCTCTTTTTAGGAGTATTTAAATTATTTTTAATAAATAATTTTTCAGGATTTTCGAGCAGTTGGGGCTTTACTGGTTTCCCACCCAAGCTGTCTCTACCTAATTCTTCATAGCATTTTACTATGATTTTTGCTAGCTCAACAGGATCTTTTATATCTGTTTCCTTCAACTTCTGGCGGATCGCCACAGATGCTGCTTCTCCTCTAATGTTGGCTAATAATATAGCCGAGACCTGCTTGAAGTCTTTCAGTAATTTCATACCTAGATTTAAAGCGGGCTCTGGACCGAATTCATTTTGAATCTGTTTTAGCACTTCTGGTATTACCGCCATAGACGGAACACCGTGTGTTTTTGTGTAAATGGAAGCAAAGACTGTACCCCAAGTGTCACAGTCCTCTATGTGTGGTGCGATTCCCATAGGAAGGCAGATGGTCAAGATTCTGTGTTTCTCTATAGGGGTAGTATCAGGAAATACTGCCTCTATTTGAGTGATTTTCTGTGCTAACCAGAAAGGAATTTGTTCCCGTTTTACGGGTGTTTTACCAAGACATGACTGTATGTTCTGTGGTGTAATTTTATTTGTGTTCCCCTGATGAGGGGTCAGCTGTGGTGTATTAACAGCTGGCTGGACTGTTGCAGTCCGCATTACATATTGGACTAATTGCCTATGTATTTTTATTAATGTGTTTAGCTGTCCTAACCGCTCTTCTCTAGACATTTTTGCAATGTCAGGATGTGGTGTGTAGCTGGCTAGAACCCGCCACGTGGCTCCTGGTCTACCTAGTGGACCGAGCCTAGTAATGTGATCAGTATGTTTTAGGGCGCCATTAAACCAGAGCAGGTGCTCTTGAAATTTAAGTGGGATTTCAATCTCCTCGAAAGGAGCGTACTCTCCCGGAGGTTCCTCTATTTTGTAATAGTGAAACTCTTTTGTTATAGCGTTTACCGCTGGAAAGTTTATCCATGAATAGAATACCTCTGTCTGCCGATACTCGTGAGCCTCTATCACGAAAATTACTGTACCACCTTGAGGTGTCAGTCCGTTTTCTATAAGTTTTAAAGTTATAGATCTTCTTAAGTGGACCGGGATGATAATAGCATCCGGGTCTGTGTACTCGGGACCCTGCTGAGTCGCATCTGCTGCGCCCCCAGTGGTTCCGTTATTTTCTACTGACATTGTATAAATGCAGGTTTTGCAGAGTAGGTCTCCAAGGAGACAAAGATTAGGTGCACAATATTTTGGAACACTGTATCCTTCAACGTTGAATAAACCAGAGCTTTACATAGGAATCTCTTCCTACTAAGGTCGGGCGGATTTTAACCTTTCACCCACTCCAGACGTCTATTGGAGTATTTACGGGAGAAAGGGGTGTGAAATATGCACGACTGAGTTACTCTAAAAGTCTTGCGTTAGTTTATCACCTTACCAAACGTTAGGGCGCCATGTAGTGTAGTTCCTAGTTTCCCACTAGGCCCTGCGCATTGGAATAACATAAACAGTAGTAACGACGTGGAACTGCGGATATTCCAGGCCTCCACTGACTATGCTAAACTTAATTGGGTTGTGTTACCAACTAGCTCAGAGGTCACTGGAAACTTTCTTCTCTGCATAGGAAGTGATCAGCTTCCTTGGCACAGACAAGAAGGGATTCAGTTTTCCAACAACCGTGCAACATGACAACTTTGCTCCTCAGATCAAGAGTCAATCTCTAGGGTCGTGTGAAACAATAGACATGTATTTCACTCAGTCAGTCTAGTGCAGTTTACTTTCACGAGATGTAGAGAATAGAGAGACGGGCGTTTGTCAATAAAGGGTTAACATTTATTGAACAGTCTTTCTTCTCGTACAAGAGAAATGTATTGCCACAATTGCAATAATTGTTATTATAAAAAGTACGTACAGTAAGATAAGTATTGCGAAATAGAACTGTAAAAGCATTGATATGGTTTCTTAGCCATACAATGGTTTAAAAGTAATAAAACATATATACAGTCATATATACATTAGGCTAACATACTCAACTGGTGCTTCTAACTAAGCTTACCCCAGTGTGCCTGACCTAAGCCTAACACGTGAAAGGGGAGTAAGTAAGTAGCTTTAAGTTAAGTTGGTTTTGCCAAGGTTTGTTTCAAGAATTCTCGTCTAAGGGTTTAGTCAACACCATACCTCTGAATAGAATGATGGAGGATTGGTATCTCCTTCAGGGGTCTCTCTCGATATCCCAGTCACCCGCGAGGGTAAACCGGAAACGCCGTTGCTGGATTTCTCTGCACGAGAAAGGCAGCGGGTCTCTTCAGCGCGTCGAGGAAGGAGGGGGGACAGCGTCCGCGGGCAGCTGGAATCTGCTGGATGTCTTCACAGAGGGACGGCTGTTCAGCTCCTTAAGCGTACTGCACCATAGTTCGCGCTTTAGCGGCGATAATGGTATCAGCAGCTTCACCACCACAGGATAGCAGGCTGCAGCGACAGAGTGCTAGATTTACCAACACAGGGTCGTGCAGGCAGCTGGCTTCAGACAGCCCAAATTGTACTGCTGGAAGCTCAGGCAGCACAGCTGGAAATAATCCAATTGGCGAACGGTTGCGGGTACACCTCTTACCAATTGGCAGTGGTCCGCGAGGAGATTCGCCGGATCTTATTGGAATCCGCGAAAAAATGCTCTGGCGTTCATCAGTGGCACGGATCTACAGCTGGAGTGACACAAATGGCAAGCTCCTACACAATATAGTATCCTATCCCAAGAACAACCGCGTTATCCCTGAGATGCGCTCGGCTACCGGGCCCACCAGGTGACGTCTTCATCCATAGCACAAACTTTTTGCTGAATACTACGTCACCTTATACGCTGCTCGCCATCCTGGTGCTCCACTGGCAGAATGGCTGGAGAGGACCGGTGCCCGGCTGTCGTGTCTCCTGCGGGGGAAGGTGGAGGTGTTAGACCACCCCTTCACCCAGAGGAAAATCACGAGGCAATATCACTATCGCACCCCGGTAAGAAGCCTGGTCTGGACGGTTACCCCCAGGAGTACTACGCGACCTTTCGCGAGATCCTGGTCCCCCACTTAGTGGAGCAATTTAACCATGTGGCAGAGGCAAGATCCTTCCCACCTGAATCTGACGTGGCCACCATAGTGGTCATTCCAAAAACACAGCCGCCCTCCCTAGACTGTGTGGACTATCGCCAGATCTCGCTGATTAACACGGTGCTCAAGATCTTCCCTTCCGTGATAGCCCAGAGACTCAGACCCCTTCTACAGGACTTGGTCCATCCCGACCAATGCAGGTTCATGCCTGCCAGGGGTACAGGGGTACTCGTCACTTCATTGGTCGCCTCCACTTGACTATGGCCCACCGTGGTCGCCTAACCCCGTATCTGGTGTTGCTCTTCATTGATTTTGAGAAGGCCTTTGATACGGTGGACTGGACGTACTTTGAGGATGTGCTGGAGAGGTTGGGCTTCGGCCTTCCCTTCCGCCACTTGGTCAGGGTCCTTTACACCAACTGTGTTCTCATCAACGGCAAGCTTTCTGAGACATTACGGAGGGGTACGCGACAGGGTGCCCGCTCTCACCCCTCTTGTTCGCACCGGTGATGGAGCCCCTGGCGGCGCTCATCCGGCATGACCCACTCATCAGAGGTTGGGCATGGGACTCGAGTCAGGTTGACAAGATAGCCCTTTATGCGTACGACGTCCTGCTTTATCTGGCGGACCCGGAAAGTTCTGGCCCCAGATGCCTGGAGGTCCTCTCCTCTTTTAAACGGGTCTCCAGACTCCGGCTCAACCCGGCAAAATCGACTTTGGTCCCTTTACATCCCTCCCGGGCCTGCTTTGATTGGCAGACGAATATTCCCCTACGGAGGCAATCGTTCAAATACCTGGGTGCCTGGATCACCCTTTTGCCAGAGCTCGAATGGGCTTTGAATGTCGCGCCTTTGGTTACCCGGATGCAGTCCGACCTCAAGAGATGGTAGGCCCTTCCCCTTAATCCCCTGGGCAGAAGTGCGCTCTTTAAAATGATGATTCTACCCCGCTTCCTTTACATTTTGCAGAACATCACCATTCACCTCCTGGGAAGTTGGTTCCGGGAACTGGACGGCGTCCTTACCCGGTTTCTCTGGGGAGGCGGGAGGCCACGTCTATCGCTTGCGCACTGTCGTATCCCCCCCTTCGATGGAGACATGGGAGTGACCAATCTCCACCTGTACTACTTGGCCACGAGGCTTATCGTGATCCATGACTCGTTTGCGGGCTGCTGGTCCGACCCGGCATACCGAGTGGAACATGCCACGACGGACTTCGCGCCGATCCAGTCCTTCCAATACGGTAGCCCGGTGCCGCAGGCCCTACCCCCTGTCACGAGAACGGTACCCCAGGCGCTGGTCCTCCTGGACTTATCCGCCGCCTTTGACACGGTTGATTATTCCATTCTTCTCACCCGTGTCGAGGCGGTGGGCATCAGAGGGTCTGCCCTGGCTTGGCTCACTTCTTTTCTGAGCGACTGTACTCAGGCCGTTCATCTGGCAGACTTTTCTGCCTCCCCCCGCAAGGTGCAGTGGGGTGTCCCCCAGGGTTCCTCCCTTTCCCCCCTTCTGTTTAATCTATATATCTTTCCCCTCATTTTTGCTTTATCGGAGCTGGAGGTTACGGTCTTCAACTATGCAGATGACCTCGAGCTTATCTTTAACCTCTCCCATTCCCCTAACTCCATTCACAGTTTTCAATCAGTTATGATTTTTATCAGGGACTGGATGAATCTTAACCATCTTAAACTTAACCCTGATAAAACCGAGTTAGTTCTTACCGGTGGTACATCCAGTTCCTTGACCCCCACTTTTTGGCCACCCTCCCCGGGTCCCCCCCCCTACACCTTCCCACTCTGTTAAAATACTTGGGATTATGCTTAACCAACATCTTACTTTGCACTCCCAGATCAGCATGGTGGTCTCTTCTTGTTTCTTTACCCTTCGCATCATCAGAAAGATTTCCAGATTCTTCCTGCCCTAACACTTATCTTGATGGCGATGGTTCTATCACGCCTTTACTACGGCAACATCTTGTACAACGGCATCCCTCCCTATGCCCTTAGGCGTCTCCAACTAGTCCAGAGCCAAGCGCACGCCTCATCTATGGTCTTCCTAAGTCGCACCATGTTACTTCGCTACTAATAATAATAATAATAATAAAGTAGTTTATAAAGCGCATGGTGACGCCATCCCGGCGTGTCCCTGCGCTGTGTAGAGAAAAGGAGTAAGCAAATCTCAAGGAGGCGGATGGTCAGACGCCCCTTCTTAAAAGTTGTACAGGTGAGTTTTTAAAAGCGTTCTGAACTTGATCTCAGATTTTTCCAGTCTGAGGCAAGGCGGAAGTTTGTTCCAATTTTGGCTCCCCATCAGAGAGCGGGCCCTCTTTTAGATGGGATGGACCACATTTCAGGCCGGCGCCGGAACTGCTCCAGCTTTTATAAACTCGGAAATTAAAAACTATAAACCTGCCAGAGAACTGCACTCCTCCACCCAGTCTCTTCTCTCTGTACCGCGGTTCAGGAAGAATAGAATGGGTTGCATGAAATTTGCCGTTCTCGGCCCCACCTTCTGGAATGCCCTTCCCCCCACCATCAGATCCCTGCCCTCATATACTGAGTTCCGCAAGGCACTCAAAGCCTTTCTTTTTAAGCAAGCATTTTCGTCCTAATTTCCACCCCTCTGGCTCCCAGGTACTCCATTCCTCAGCGCCAAGAAAGCGCCTGGTATATGTGCGCTTCATAAATGCTTTTAAATTCAAATTCAAATACTCATGGCTTGGTGCACAGACCTGCGCCATGTGTGGTGGAACCGTAAGCTCACTCGACAAACACCGCTCTGGAGCGGGGCCTGGCTATGTGAGGTCTCGTCCCTACAGGGGTTCCGCCGCTGGGATCTCGTCGGAATCTCGTTGCTTGGAGACGAATGGGTGGGAGACCACATTCGATCCTTTGCCGACCTGCAACAGCGACATGCCCTTCACCTTTCCCAATTCCATAAATATTTACAACTCAGAAATGCCCTCCATGAACACATTCCATCCCCTGCCTCTTTTCCAGAGTTCAGCACGCTGGAGGCTCAGGTGATGATGGGGAATCTGGAGAGGGTAGGGGTGTCCAGCATAAACCGGTCACTAGTTAATAATGGCCCGCATCCCTAGACCGGCTCAGGGCACGATGGGAGGGATGGTTGGGCCCCCTAGAGGAGGCGGATTGGCGAGATGCCCTTATGGCGCCCAAAACCCTGACCACGTCCTCCAAGTTGCACCTGGTGCAACTTTATTACCTGCATGTAGTCTACCTCACTCCGCTGCACCTATTACGGGCCCGTATGAGACCTTCCCAAGCATGTACGCGCTGTGATGCCGCACAAGCTGACTTCTATCACATGGTATGGCAATTCCCGGTTTTAGCGCCGCTCTGGAGAGGGGTTGAACTTGAACTTACGCAGGCCTTGGGATGGGAGGTTCCCCCTGACCCGATAAGTCTGCTGGGGGTGTTCGACGGCCTAAATGGCTCCAGGGCAGATACGCGCTTCTTCGGGACGGCTGTGGTGGTGGCAAAAAGGAATATTGCGGCGCTTCGGTCCCAAGCTAAGGCGCCGGTGCAAAAGTGGAGGAGAGGAGTGGACTGCTGTGCGATGCAGGAGGAGTCTCTCTTCGAGGCCCGGGGTTGTCCGGAGTTATTTGGTAAACTGTAGGGTAAATGGTTTAATCTGCTGCCACTGTGATGATCTGTCTAATTTTATGTATCTGCAATGAATATCTGATCTGCAGTACCTGACTCGGCCGGGTAGCCCGTGTCCTGTTAACTGTGAACAATGCCATGTTCCTATTAATTATGATCCATCTGCTGCCAATTAATTTTTCGTGCTTTGAAAATCCAATAAAGTTGATTATCAAAAAAAAAGAAACAAAATTCAATAAAATTTGATTAAAGAAACCTAAGTGGAGAAGTGCCTAAGTGCCGGTTGTAAAAAAGAACCCCCAACTCCACGTAACTCTGTTCAAATGAAATTACTGACCTCATGAGAGAAGAAAAGGACAAAGGCTAAATCTGATGTTCTTCCAGCGGTCTCGAAAACCAAAATGACCACAGCACATAAACAGGCATTCTCCTGCCAAGAATATGCAATTAACAACCAGAACACCTCAGATACAAACCAAGTAATTTTGCATTCTGAAAGAACCTAAAAACTCACGTTTTTATAGAATGTACCTATCAATCTAAAATGTCTAGTCTCCTCATCCATAGGCTGTGATGTTCCTAGATTTATGCTTGATTTTACTTGTGAAGAGCTATGTTGCCCATGTCACTAATCAGTGGTATACAAATGCATTTACTAAATAAAAAAACTTTAAAATTACCAGGTTAGGGTGAAAAAAAAGTCCAAGCACTAACGAGAAAAGCGCAGGAGTGTATACATAAATATCTCGTGCAAAAAAGATGTTTCCTAGATTCGAGTATTTGCAAATATGTACCAGTATTTACCTACATCTTCTTCTTGCTTTACAAATCCACCATAAGCAATGCACATACCTCATTTTCAGTGCCTTGCAAAATTAAAATAAGGCAGAAAAAGTTTTTAAGTTCCACTTGTACCATTGTGGTATGAAAGGTAGTAAAACGATGGCAAATGCAGTTCCTGTACAGTATTCCAAATTCCCAGGAGGGAAACAGAAATGGGGGCGAAACTGAGCTAATACTGTGAGATAACCTTATTTCTCCAGATGGTTTCTCCACTCACTATAGCAAAGCCCCTTATTGGGGTCATTCGTACCCTCCCAAATGTCTGTAAGTCAGAATGTGAGTCAGCTAGTGAGTAGGCCATTATTTAGGGGAAATCACCAGATGTATACCAGGCCATGACTGAGCACATGTGTCATGCGAGTTCTCCCCTGGCCATTCTGAAGCTGGGTCGGAGTATATGAGATTGTGAGTGGGTATTCAATGCTGTACCTCTTGATATGAAACAACACCTGGAGAGTGGAGACAGTTACAGGGCATATGTGGCTGTCCCTGGCATGTGTGTTATTTTCCCCTGGTCTATGTGGCATCAGCCCAGTTGATACATAGAGCCAACTAAAACAGATGTTTGTTTTAGTATATTTTTAATTATTTAATTGCAGTTGCAAAAGTCATAAATTTACTATTGTTCAGACAACATGGAGCTGCATGAAAGATTGCAGCACTGCTTGGCATGAACGGGGAAAAATTGTGCAGGGTCAGCGATAGCAAGATCTCTGTGCAAATGAGGTTACTGGAAGCACACACTCTAATCAAGCATTAAAAATGCAATAGATCTCGCCTTTAATTAAGTTAGAGCCATTTGCTTTGCTAATGGTATTGTATAGCAAAGCAAATGGCTTTAACTTAACGAAAGGCAAAACGTATTGCATTTGTAATGCTTGTTTATACTGTGGAACCCAGCATACAAAACCATACGCCCAGTTAGTGCTAATAAAAACATGTACATGGACGATATATATATGCATATATATTCGTATGCCTGTATATATGTGCATATATATGTGTAAACATGTGTATACATGCATATGGTATTCAATCCAACAAGAAATGTTCTAAATAAATGCGCTCTCAGTCACAAAGTATCGCCAGGCAATCCATAATCCAAGGGTGTTTATTCACTTACAACATGTTTCAGCTTGCTGGGAAGCCTTGTTCACGTGGACAAAAAACATGTGATGAACAATCACGAATACATGTATAGAAATTAATAGGCCCACAGACACACACACACGTACACTAAAACAAACCTACATCGTGGCAGTCCTGGAGAGATAAACACACAAAGAAGCACACAAAAAGAGGTAGGAATGCAGAACCTTTGCCCTTGACACCTACACGAACGTAGAAACGCACGGATACACATTTGACTTACACACGCACATCTTCTTTTGTAACCCGGGCTTACTGCCGTTCTCACTCTCTGGTATGACTTTTAAAAATGGAAATGGCAAGTGTTTCTAAAAATAGACTCAGATAAAAGGCGAGCCGACCCTCTAAGTTCGCCATTGGAAGGAGGATCCCATAGATGACACGCGCTGCTCCAGCGAGGTACACAGCAAAGGTACGGGCGAATTATTTCTTGCGACGAAGAGGCATGTAGGAAAAGAACACACCGCCCCATAATAATTATGCAAATTTATACAAACACTTTGTATTGGATGCATGTTCCATGCTAAACAGCGCGATGACATCCTTACTAACACGAATCGACTCTGTTAAAATAGATGTTAACGAAAGCACGGTGTGCAGTTTGGTCTAGTGAGGACTGTGAAGGGGTTCCATGATGTGCATAAAATGTTTTTTTTTTCAAGAGCATAGTGCCAATATCGGCAACATTCACCAATTATCTAAGGGCAACATACATAAGTAAATAAACCACGCAGCACCTATTTTAGTGGAGAAATTTGCTGCAGGTTTATTTGCATAACCAATATGCCAACATGGTGGGTTATCTTACGGGCGATCCCGAGGGCAGGCTGACTTTCTTGTCCTCCTCTTTCCACCAAGCATACGAGCGTCCTGGCCATGTTGGTCCAGCAGAAGCAAGGTAAAGATGTCCAGGAATTCACTCCTCCATATGAATTATGAATTCCTTAACCGCCATTGGCACCTCCCAGGACAAGGAGCTGTGGCCTGACAAGAGCGGCGCGTGAGTGACTGGTGTGGGACCAGGTGGCGGCCCCGGGAGCTGCACGGTGCCAGCATTTGCAGCTGCCACAAGCTGAGTTGCTGCAACTGGCTGGAGAGTTGAGGAAGGAGCGACTGAAGTAGCACTGGGCACGGCCTGAGGGGGGATAGTAACTGAAGTGGCGCTGTGCACGACCTGGGGGGCGATAGCCACAGTCCCCCCTACCGCAAGTCCTCTCACCTTCCCATGTTGACCCCCACTAGTAGTCTGGATACCTAGCCCAAGCACACCCTCCCTACCCGCAGCTCCTTTACCATAGCTCATCCCTTTTGAACCACTCCCTGTCTGAGCTCCTAATACGAATGGCGTCACGGGGGGTGGGTAGCTTTTTCAACTGTATGAAGCTCCCCTGTAAGGCCCACACATTGGCTGCTGCTGCTACCTCAACCTCCCCACTGTTCGCAGTGGAGGCCCCACTATTCGAGCTAGCCCCAGCGAGGCCAGCTCTGACTTCAGCCATGAAGCTCTTTAGAGTGTCAGTGAGCTTACCCAGGTCCTCATTAGTTGTGAAGGTCACTTGCGGCGGGCTGCCGGACGGGGGAGGGGAGGATGGTCCTTGTGTCATGGGCAGGGCAACATGGAGCGGGGCAATTCGGGTAGTGCCGGATGGCCGACTCTTGGTTGGCGGCGGATCTGCAGGAAAATCTCTGACTGTTGCCTTGCGAATACGCTTGGGCCGGGAGGGGCCTGCCTCTTCACTAGGCTCCTGCTCTGCTATCTACCCCGCACAGACGATGCCGGAATCCTCCGGGTTGCGCGCATGCAAAAGTTCGGCGGCCCGAGCCACTCCCTTTGACTTGGCCATTTCGACGATGGCCGCTAGCTGTGCGTCTTGGGAAGTGCTTAGCTGCGATTCTTCTACTTGGGACATCAACGAGAAAAGCGAAGGGGATCCCTGGCTAGCCATATTTATCCTGAGCAGGAGGGAACACCTGAAAATAGAAAAAGTAATGAGCTACCACCCTGACCTCATTTAGGCCCTCCCAAGATGCTCCTGTTATGTGTTGTGTGATGCTCAATCCTATGTCAGTACTTACTATCCTGGTGCGGAAGCAACGAGCTTGGAAGGGTGACAGTCGATGGGTGCCTCTATGAATTCTGAGGTGGAGATGAAGCAGAGGTTAAGTTAGCGCACCCCCCAACGTGTTCTTGCACCCTTGACCCCAACCCGCTAAATTTCCTAATGCTGTCCTTATTGCCCATCCCAAGCCTTCGTACTTACTCTCACGAATGTGGGTATCTTTCCTAATTGAAAGCAGCTCAGAAAGCTACCTTGGCGAAATCTGTGTCGGAAATGAAGCAGAGGTGAAATTAGCTCCTGGCAAACCCTTAACTGTTCACCCAGAGGCATTTCCCCCGAGCCTGAGAGGCAAGAAAGCCCTCAGACCCCACTTATACGACTGCGGTATGGGCCCTCATGCCGTGTGCGAGGACACTATTAACCTCCTCCTCCCAAACCTGCCCTGTCCTCCTCCTGTAAGTACCTGGTTATTTTCTGTCGGAGAGATCGGTGGGTGAGGGTGAGGTAAACCGGCAATCCGGGTGACAATTCTGCTACTGACCTGCTTGGAGAGAAGACACGTATGATTGGTGAAATAATCTCCCCCTGTATGCCCCCGGTGGTTATCACGACCGGCTGTGTCATCTTATGCCTATTTCCGATTCCAGATGCAAAAACCCTTCGTGCCCTTGCTTACCACGCTTTACTATAGATGCGGAACTCGTGCCACCCGCAGGCCTGCTGGTAGGTGAGAAGTCGTTGAAGTACTCTGTAAAACAAAACGTTTGTGAGACATCCACGAACCCCAAAACCTCAGGTGACTTGACAGGGGGTGGGACACCTGGAGTCAAACTCTTGCTCCCCGCACCCTAGTCATTAACACCTGTGACATCACAATTGTTCATGGAACATGCATGCAAGAAAAGATTTAAAAATGAATGCCTACAGTGAGGAAATATAAATTTTATGGTCAAGAAATGTTCCCTAACGTGTACCCCACCGTCTCCATGTACCAGCTTAAAGTGCATGTAACTTCCCTCCTGTGCCAGCTATGAAGACGCAAATACATTTGCGTCCAACGTTAACATGTCCTCTTTCAGATCCACCCTGAATGGGTTGAATACTCCGTTCCTAAGTATGCCATTCCAACGTCTTTTTGTGGTGTACTTTACACGTTTTTCAGCTCTGGCGAAGTAGGCCCTGAATTCTGCCATCGAGCCTTTTTCTGCTTTCTGACTCTGAACGCCTCAGCCTGGGCTGCCTCTGTACCCGTGACCTCTGCCTTACTCCCTGTGCGGCTAACGGCGCTTGGCTCAGCCTGCTGCCTGCCAAAACTGTATTCAACCTTCGAATTATCTGCTCCGCTCCTCAAA
The DNA here is from genome assembly GCF_964263255.1 of Lissotriton vulgaris. Classification (NCBI taxonomy): domain Eukaryota; kingdom Metazoa; phylum Chordata; class Amphibia; order Caudata; family Salamandridae; genus Lissotriton; species Lissotriton vulgaris. The sequence continues at coordinate 147,258,199 of NC_141695.1, read as the reverse complement.
CATACATTCCTGCCTACTAGTTCAAGTAAACATCCTTCCAGCTGCAGAGCAAAGGGCCCGGCCTCACTGTCTCCGTGCAAGTAATTCATAGCCTCTGTTACCATGGTAGGCCCATGCCCCCTCGCATCTCATGCAGACACTTAGACGCTTATACACGCACTCACAGTCAGTATAGAATAGCCTCTGCCCAAGAGACCTTTCCCTCTAGATAATATGGTTCCCAAACATCAGATATCAGATATGATATAGGTACGAGTTGATCTGACATGCCAGACTTCTGTCTCTTTCCGTTAGTGTAAATGTCAAGTCCCCTGCACCCTCCAGTTCCACGTCAATCACGCGTCATGCAGCTGCGCGCGCATCCAGGCCTCAGATTTCTGCTGACATTGCCAAATTCTGCTAAGTACCCACCTACTCGTGACACTTTCTGGTGACGTTTCTAGCACATACCTCTATATTCACGCCTAGTTCACGCCTTTTGATTACGTATTGCTAACACGTGTATGCTGTTATCTTGTTTCTCTCAGCTGTTACGCCTACTGTATTGGTATTCATTATATGGTTTAAGTATAAAAGTTATGTCTTGTCAATAAAGTATGCTCTATCCCTTCCTGCACCCCTGTGGTGGCAGGAACCCGATATCCGGTACCTGTACCATTCCTTTTTAAGGAATAAAACCCCTAAGAACTCTAACACCACGGACTCTGCGTCTTTCTTTCCGATTGAGTTATTTTTGTTAAAGTACTTACCTGCATAGAAATTAGGACGGTAAATCAAATATTTACCACATTATTTTGGCGCCCGAATAGGGACCCCTCCCCCACCTCACGCGCCGGTTGGTGCGTTGCAACCTTTGCCCCCTGCCATAAGTCAAGACGGACCACTACGCGTACCCGCAGGATTTCCTGTATCTCCCTCTGGCCCACGGAGGTGACTTAGACTGCGATCAGCACCCAGACGAGGCGGTGAGGAGTGCGGAGGATCCCGACCAGATCCTAGCCGAAAGAAGCAAGGTCCGAGGTGTCAAGAGGCCCACCAGTTTCCGAAGTATCCACGTGTCGAGTCGAGTCGAGTCCAGTCCGGTCCAGTCAAGTCGAGTTTTCCGAGGCCTTCTGTTCCGTGCTTCCCGGTGAGTACCATTGCTGGGACGTATCTAGACGGGTGCATTATTATGTATCCGGTAAAGACGAGTTTGGGTACACAAACGCGGTCTGCATTGTTTTAGACAGTGTATCTGTACTGTTTAGCAGTATATCAAGCATACAAGTTCTTGCACTGTTCTCAACAGTGTATCTGTACTGTTTAGCAGTACATCTAGTATCAAGGGTAGTGATATATGTTCAAAATGTTTTCAATGTGATAAATGTTGTGGTATGAGTGACTGTTTGATGTACATTATTGTGTTTTTGTGTAACTAGCTGTATTCAGAAGTAAGTAACAAGTATCGAGTATCCAGTACTAAGCAACAAGATGCCGTTCTTCAATAAACTAAGACAGATAGGAACTAGGAAAGGGATACTGGAGGAAGAAATTCCTATCCCCCCTAGGGACACTCCTGGAAACTTTATGTACCATAAGCATGGCTTAGATGCCATATTGTATCTAGATTTATGGGCCGATTATACTAAGCATCTAGACGAGAGACACAGATGGCCCGTTACAGGAACATGGGATGCCGAGTGCATCGTGAAGGTAGAAGAAGCGTTATGGAAAAAGAAAGCCAGACAATCTCAGAAAGACGCCATAGAATTTTGGCGTAAAGAATCACATAAGCGTGCCGAAAAGGCCCTCCGTATAGAAGACAGACATAGAGAAGAGTCAGATAGAGCCCGAGAAAACGAATTAGTTACTGAAGGGATCCGAGTAAAATCAGAACAAGTAGACCGCGCGCGAAACAATCTTGTAAATGGCATGTATCTTGTGGCCGAGGGTTCGCCTGAAGCCACTTCAGAAATACCGAAAAATCTGCCGTCACCATTGGTTCCGACTAAAGTAAATCACAGGACCACCAAAGACATATTCCTTGCTTCCTATCTAGACGATGTAGCACCCGCTTACACCAATCCACGTGCCCGCGTCCCGCCTACTGACGGTGACGGGGACGGAGGTGGCAACCCGCCTCAAGACCATATCCCGCCATTACCGCAACAAGGTTCCCCCGTTCGACAGCCTGCTCCATCTGTTCCTCCACCACTTCCCGCACCTAAGATTAATATACCAAATCCGATTGTGCCCGATCCCAGTAAGAGACAAGTTCAGGTACACATACAGACTCCACAGAGAAATAATGCTCAAGCCTCTGGCTCAGGAGGTGCGACAGGAGGTCTCCAGACCCCGCCAGCAACACACAGATTACACCTTAAAGACATGCTGAAGCAACACACACCCCAATCACCCCGTCTCGACAGACTCAAAGAACCCCTTCCAGTTTGCAGATACGATCCAGTACCCGGTAAAGACGATAGGATGTTGATAGCATCACTACGCTTGCGACAAGCAGCAGATTATCTAGTGTTATTCCCAGGGATGACTGATCACCTAGATAGAATATATCATTTTGTCCAGACTGGAGAAAATCCCGATAGTATTAAGGAGGCCCTGGCACACCAGAAAGTTGACACTCAAGCATATATATTACGTTTTTTCATAAATTGCTTAATAAGAGACCGAGATAGGCCTGGGGTAGACCAGGATGAAATAGAATCACTAAACAAGTGGGGTCAAAATATAGCCGAAGGAAAGCATGATAAAATGAATTGTATATCAAGCATGTACAAGAAAATCAGAAAGGCAGTAATAGAAATACATGAAAACTAAAAAAGAAAGTGACAAGAATAACTCCTCCGAGGAGGAGGAAGGACCTGTAGAACCAGAAACGACTACAGATACGATAGCGTATGTAGGTAAGGGAAATTACCTTAGGAAAGGCATTCGTCCAGAAAGCAAGAGAGTTTTTCTCTCTGGCATATTAAAACCAAAATCGCCTGAACATCTGTTTCAAGTTACCGATAAAATGCTTCAAGAACAAATGGGGTACCATGTACTCAATTCTATGGATGAACAAGAACTAGCCCGGTCAGCAGTACTATGGGCTGACAATTCTAACACGTACAATGATGATACAGTAGCACAGACATTTCTGAATCTTTCCCCAGACGAGCATAAATTAGCTGGTATATACATGATTCAGCATCTCATTACGTTATACAGACAACAACATTCTGATCCAGGTCCCTTACATGATACATTAGAAGCACTACTTATGAATAGATGGAGAGGCCTAAGTACAAGATTAATTCAAATAATTCTAGAACAACGACGTAAATATAACGCTTTCTTAGGCCCACAATATGTCCCAGCTCAGCCACCCGAAAGAAAAATGTGTCACTTTGAGCATTTTGACAGGCAGAATCCGTTACGAGAAGTACACCCAGTTATGGGCACCGATAATACCCTGAAACGTGTGTATGTATACACACCTCTGACTAAGTTAGAATTGTTAGAAATGAAGAAACTAGTACCGTGTCATGATAAAGACCCTGCAGGTTTTCACCGAGAACTTAAAGACATGTTACTCATGGGTGATTACACATATACAGATATTATGAAATTGCTAAAGGTATTGCTGCCCACCGGCATCTACGAGAAACTCACGAAAAGGAATGGGAGGTGGGAGATAAAAAGATTATATGGACAGAAATAGAAGACGAGAAAAAACTTCGTACTCCAGGGCTAGGACTTGGGGATAAAGCAAAGGCATTACCAGGTTTAATAGTACAGGTCTTGCCAAGATTATTGACAACTAAAAAGGAAGACTGGGACGCAATCTCAGCCTGTAAACAGAAACACGATGAAGATACCAGTGACTTCTATTCAAGATTCGAGAAATGTTTCATTATTAATAGTGGCCTAAAACCAGGTAGCGAGTCGTACCCGCATCTTTTTGTATCAAAGTTAGTCGAGAATTCCCTGACAGCAGTTAAAAACCGTGTATATAAAGTTGAAAGTACATGGCAAGCAAACACGCCATCCCAGATGTTACAAATGTTACAATACCATCCGAACAGAATTAGAGAAGAACAGGATCACGAACAAAGACGTATGAAAGACACGAAAATGAAAATGTTAGTGGCCCAGTCGGTTCCAGCCGACGGCCAGAGAAAGGGTACGACTCAGACAGGTAATGCCGCAGCTCCCGTTAAAGGGACATGCAAGTATTGCAAGCAGCCAGGTCACTACGTACATGAATGTCCAGTCCTGAAACACAATATAGCAACAGGTAAAACTAAAGAAAGACCGCATCCGCCTAGACAAGACCAGGGCCAGCAACAGACTTCACAGAATTCACAACCTATGCATGCTCCACCACATACAGCACAGACAGCAGCGGTATCACAGCCACAGCCACAGCCCATTGCCGCGACACAGCAAGTTTCACGACAGATGAACCAGTATGCCCAATCTGATTATCCCGATTATCAGCGATACACATGAAACAGCCTAGAGAGGGAGGTTGGCTTGCCTCTTATTGAGATTCCTGTAGATCAAGAGGGTCCTTATGTACACAGTCAAGTATTGGGAAAAGACAGAAAGTTTTTAATTGACACAGGGGCAAGCCGCACAACAATCAGCCATAATGAAGTCCCAGGGGCACCCCTCTCAGGCTCACAGAATGTTTCCCTTGGTTTTTCAGGACAGCCTATTGTAAATGAGGTATCGAAACCAGTCCCCCTGGCTGTGGGTCCATTATCACGTATTACAGACTTGTTACTCACGAAATCATGTCCAGAAAACTTGTTAGGTATAAAAACATTGAAGGCTCTAGGAGCTGTGATATGTTGTTCTCCGGAAGGAGTTAGACTTTTCCTGCGTGACTTTAAGGGTCACTATGTATTACGAGAGTTTGATGTCAGATTGAAAAATGTACCGAAACACCTGTGGGCACAAGGCCCGACCGATGTAGGTTGCATGCACATCACACCATACCGTGTTACACTCAAACAAGGAGTTGTTTTACCGAGAATCAGACAATACAAGTTACCACCCGATGATGTAGTGGCTTTACTGGAGATCATTGAAGAGCTAATTGTCCAAGGAGTGGTCGTAGAGACCGACTCCAATATCTGTAATTCTCCTATCATTCCGATTCTTAAACGTACTGATCCCAATGCACCGCCAGTATATCGGCTGGTGATTGATTTACGAGAACTAAATAAATGCATTGTTCCACAGTACCCTGTGGTTCCCGACATCTCATCCCTATTGACTGCTATTGATTCGGAAGCAACGTTCTTTACTGTAATTGACCTCAAGAACGCCTTCTTCAGTGTGCCCATTGATCCAGAGAGCCAATACCTCTTCGGATTCATTTTAAATGGACGAAGTTTCAAATTTTCACGCGCACCTCAAGGATTCACAGAAAGCCCCAGCATCTATAGTCAAGCACTGAAAAGACAACTTGATTGTATTCAAATGCCAGTTAACACCGCCTTACTACAATACGTCGATGACCTGCTGATCACCGCACGAAGTGAACCCGAATTTGAACAAGCATCACTGACAGTTTTACATTTTCTGGCCGACAAGGGACACAAGGTGTCTCCTTCGAAGCTGCAATTCTGTGTTCAGCAAGTTGTGTACTTGGGTCACTTGCAGTCCAAAGTGGGGAGACAGCTCACTCCTGACCGTATCCAGTTAATTGTAAATATGCCACAACCCCAGACACAAAAGGAAGTGCGGGCCTTTATAGGCCTCACCTCGTACTGCAGACAATGGATTCCCCAGTATGCATTTCTAGCTAAACCACTCATTCAGTTGACAACACAGGAGGCAGCGACTTCAACTGCCCTTCCTTGGACTCAGGAACATACACAGGCCTTTGAGGAATTAAAGAAAGCTTTATGTCAAGCACCAGTTTTAGCGGCACCATGTTACAGCAAACCTTTTACACTTTTTGTTACAGAACGTGATGGTACAGCGTTGTCTGTCCTCACTCAAGATCAAGCAGGTTCACATAAGCCTTGCGCTTATTTTTCAAGTACATTGGATTCAGTAGCCCAGGCACTCCCTGCGTGCTTAAAGTCAGTCGCAGCGACAGCCCTAGCAATCAGACAGAGCGATTCAATTGTCTTAGGACATCAATTAACAGTACAAGTTCCACATTCTGTAGAGGTTCTTCTAAACCGAACCCAGACTCAACACTTGACTATAGCACGACTGACAGGTTATGAACTGACACTATTCCAGCCACACATAGAAATCAGACGCTGCAGCATTCTGAATCCCGCAACATTGTTACCTTCGAGTATGACTAATTCAGCCCCGCATGATTGTATAGAGATCATTAATGCAGTAACAAAGCCCCGACGAGACTTAACAGATGTTCCACTGACAAATCCAGACCTGACACTTTATGTGGATGGTTCATGTATGAGAACAAACACAGGAGAATTAGTGGCCGCATATGCAGTGACCACTGAAACTGAAGCTAAAGAAACATATCGTATTGATACACTGTCCGCTCAAGCAGCAGAGCTCATCGCTCTGACCCGAGCTTGTATACTAGCCAAGAACAGAAATGTTAACATATACACAGATTCACGTTATGCTTTCGGAGTCGTACACGACTTCGGAGTGTTATGGCAAGAACGAGGTTTCCTGACCTCTCACGGTGCCAAGATCCAACACGGTCCCCTCATTCAAGCACTGTTAGAAGCAATACATCTGCCTTCAGGCATATCCATCATGAAGTGTAAAGCACATACTAAAGTTACAGATTCCATTTCCCAGGGTAACGACCTGGCTGACCAAACAGCAAAACATACAGCATTGACTCACACCCAGACAACTGATCTGACAAAGACAATAGTACCGACACATTGTATGACAGTTAGGGATCCCACACTAGATGTAATCAATATTCAGACACATGCTACTTCAGATGAAATTAAGAAATGGACTGAACTAGGAGGGATCCAGACAGATCAAGGATGGATGACGAAGGGAAAATCTACATGGTTTCTCCCCGACTCTATGGTTCAAGTCATAATAAATACAGCACATAGTCCAGCACACCTAGGAGAAAAAGCTATGTTAGACAGTTTACAGAATCTCTGGTACAACAAACATTTACGAGCGGCAGCAAAACAGAAAGTGCGTACTTGCATGATCTGTTGTCAGTTCAATCCAGGTAAAAGCGTCCCTGTAGAGCAAGGTGGATTCCATCCTCCCGATCACCCTTTTGAAGTCCTCCAGATGGATTATATCCAGATGGACCATTGTCGAGGATTCAAGTATGTCCTCGTAGTTGTTTGTGCACTTTCCCGTTGGACCGAAGCATATCCAGTCCCAGATTACACTGCCCCGACCACTGCCAGGCAGCTGGTTCGAGAATTCTTCCCACGGTACGGCTTGCCTCGTGTCGTGTACTCAGATAACGGACAGCCATTCTCATCCGAGCTCATGAAACAGGTTTCCCTTCTGCTAGGATATCAGTGGAAATTCCACTGCGTCCGACATCCCGAGGCCGCTGGCCTTGTAGAGAGGCATAACCAGACACTGAAAACACGCCTTGCTAAAATCTGTAAAGAGAAAGGGGTCGACTGGATAGTCGCCCTGCCAGTTGCACTGTTCTATATGAGAATGGTCCCCCATTCGAGATCAGGACTATCACCGTATGAGGTGGTCTTTGGCAGACCACCGAATATGTGGGGGACGCCCATGCCTGAGAAAATGTTGATTGTAATATGCTGACAGATTACCTTGCCTCCTTGATGTCTGCACTCCAATCATGTCGTTCACAGGTTGCCGCAGCCTTCCCCGACAACACTGATGTAAAGCCACATGATGTCCGTCCCGGAGATACTGTGTTGATTCGCAACTTCGACAGGAAAAGCCCGCTGGAGCCCCGCTGGAAGGAGCCGAAGATCGTCCTTCTGACCACGAGGACGGCGATAAAAGTTGAAGGAAGAAAGGGGTGGATCCACACGAGTCATATTAAAAAATGTAATGAACTGTTGCCAGAGACTGACTCGTCCACCCCCTCAAAGGACTGCCTCAATACTAGAGACTTTAAAGTTCCCAAAAGAGAGAAAACTCCCCAAGAGGAGTACAAAGAGAAATTACGGTCTAGCAAGTCAGACAGTTTAATTTTTTAAGTCCTCCCCTAGGTGAATCGGTTAAATAGTTTCTGACATGTATCCCCTAGACCGAGATAGAGAGAGAGAGAGACGACTCAAGAAACATGCATATTGTAAATCACTCCGTAGTCACTATATAGTGACATTATTGGTTATGTTTTTTCTAAGTCTTTTGATTATTGCTGCCAGTATATTGCTGCCTATATACTACCCTATTTTCAAGCGTGAACAATCTGCTTACAATGTCACTGCCGAACATTCTTTTAGCGAATTACCCCCTCATGAATTATCTTACAGACTTGCGCTGCGCAACAACACCTTCATTAGTATGTTACATCACTCCCATCTGACTAATAATGCTACAAACTGTTGGATATGTGGCCGACTCCCTCCCTATCAGAAATACAAGGGAGTTCTGCCCCTCTTTCCGTACCCGTTCACACACAATGGCTCATGTGGAGCATGGTTTAGAATAATTAATTCCTTAGATCCTGATATTGCTGTTTTCGAAGGAAACTGGGTTTGGGGAAACTTGAACTTAGTTCTGCTTAACGCCTGTTATCCTGACAAAAAGGGACTTCCCACTAGAATAGGAACTGATCTAGAAAATGAAGTATATGGATTAGGTAATTATACAATTAACCTTATGATTCTTACTGTCGAATCCGAAGCTGCACCAGTTCTCCCTGCTATGTCAGTATTACCAGTCACAGGTGACTTATGTGTCAGAAAGAAAGGTTCAGTACACTTAGGTCATAGCAAATGTACTACTGTAGTCGAATTCAGTGATCAAGGCAGATCTTCCTTTAGAGCTACTCGTCATTCCTACTTTGTTTGTGGCCATACCGCATACATACGCTTACCTCCAGATTGGGATGGTACCTGTTACATTGCATTCCTTCTGCCACCTGTTTTTCTAGCCCCTCCTGATTATCACAGAAATACAAATCTAGTAAAGAATAGACTCCGAAGAGATCTCCCAATTGTCGACTATACTGAAACGGCATGGGAGCAATACACAGATTTCAATAAAGGATTCTTTTTTTTCACAGGTCCCGTCCAAAATAGTAAACTGATACGAAGATTAACTAGAACACTCGAAGCAGTAGTGAATGAAACTACCTCCGCTCTAGGCAACTTAACAGAGGAGCAATCTGCCATGCGGGTTGTTGTTCTCCAAAATCGTCTTGTTATTGACGTCATCCTAGCAGATAGGGGCGGAGCTTGTAAGGTCATCGGGTCAAGTTGCTGTGTTTTCATTCCAGAAAACGCGCCAACAGTATATAAAGCTATTACACGTCTTCATCAAATTGCAAGTTTGATACATCAGAATCCAGGACTTGGTCCGGTTGGTTCTGGACAACATTAACCGCTTGGGGATGGAAGATCCTATCCTTCCTAGGCATTGCTCTTGTCATAGTATTCAGTTGCTGCCTGTGCCTACAGTGTGGGCCAGCGATTTGTGGTCTGTGCGCCACTTCATGTATTCCACAGTCCAGTTTTCACCCAAAACGCGAAAGGAAGAAAGAAGAGCAAATGATGTTACAAGAACAGACTGATCGGTTCATGAGAATCGATATATCATGAAGGGTCCGTAGGGAACAAGGAGGGAATGAGGAAATATAAATGTTATGGTCAAGAAATGTTCCCTAACGTGTACCCCACCGTCTCCATGTACCAGCTTAAAGTGCATGTAACTTCCCTCCTGTGCCAGCTATGAAGACGCAAATACATTTGCGTCCAACGTTAACATGTCCTCTTTCAGATCCACCCTGAATGGGTTGAATACTCCGTTCCTAAGTATGCCATGCCAACGTCTTTTTGTGGTGTACTTTACACGTTTTTCAGCTCTGGCGAAGTAGGCCCTGAATTCTGCCATCGAGCCTTTTTCTGCTTTCTGACTCTGAACACCTCAGCCTGGGCTGCCTCTGTACCCGTGACCTCTGCCTTACTCCCTGTGCGGCTAACGGCGCTTGGCTCAGCCTGCTGCCTGCCAAAACTGTATTCAACCTTCGAATTATCTGCTCCGCTCCTCAAACATACATTCCTGCCTACTAGTTCAAGTAAACATCCTTCTAGCTGCAGAGCAAAGGGCCCGGCCTCACTGTCTCCGTGCAAGTAATTCATAGCCTCTGTTACCATGGTAGGCCCATGCCCCCTCGCATCTCATGCAGACACTTAGACGCTTATACACGCACTCACAGTCAGTATAGAATAGCCTCTGCCCAAGAGACCTTTCCCTCTAGATAATATGGTTCCCAAACATCAGATATCAGATATGATATAGGTACGAGTTGATCTGACATGCCAGACTTCTGTCTCTTTCCGTTAGTGTAAATGTCAAGTCCCCTGCACCCTCCAGTTCCACGTCAATCACGCGTCATGCAGCTGCGCGCGCATCCAGGCCTCAGATTTCTCTGACATTGCCAAATTCTGCTAAGTACCCACCTACTCGTGACACTTTCTGGTGACGTTTCTAGCACATACCTCTATATTCACGCCTAGTTCACGCCTTTTGATTACGTATTGCTAACACGCGTATGCTGTTATCTTGTTTCTCTCAGCTGTTACGCCTACTGTATTGGTATTCATTATATGGTTTAAGTATAAAAGTTATGTCTTGTCAATAAAGTATGCTCTATCCCTTCCTGCACCCCTGTGGTGGCAGGAACACGATATCCGGTACCTGTACCATTCCTTTTTAAGGAATAAAACCCCTAAGAACTCTAACACCACGGACTCTTCGTCTTTCTTTCCGATTGAGTTATTTTTGTTAAAGTACTTACCTGCATAGAAATTAGGACGGTAAATCAAATATTTACCACAACAGTTCCTGTTATAGAAGCGCCTTGACCATCCGAGGATAGTCACAACAAGACCAGAAATGCAAAATAACTCACATTTAGATCGTATTAGATGCTTGCACAAGGGCAACCAGTGCCTACGTAGCGTTTGTTCTTGTGCTAGAGTGGCTACCATATTTTGCAGTATTATACCTCTGATTGTACCTAGTTTCTCTTGTAACCTGCACACATAGTCCATGTTTCCTCCTGAAAGCCCTGAATCTTGAATCCTCACAATTGACACTCGTACCTCATGTAATGTGACGTTTCTATTATGAAACGTGCCCACTTGTAATTTACTCTTCAAAAGAGAGCACGGATAATATTTACAATAAACAATACATATTGAGAGTTTTTTGCCCCAGTTCACAGAATGTGGATGTGACCCCGAGGCTCGAACCCTGGTCTCTGGCGCCTAAGTCTACAATCTAGCTGTCCGACCAAATCCGCTCAAATGAATACGGTTGATAATGTGAAACGCCCGACTGGGCTCAAAGCCACCCGGCCCGCGACATGTCGCCACACAAACACACCCTGGCTTCCAGGAATACCAGCAAGCCGACGGGTCCTTGGGAAGAGCCGCGCCTAGCAACAAGGTAATCTGGACCTCCCTGCCAACCCCCGACCGAGACACGCTGCAGACTCGACGCGCAGCAGGCCCCGAGAACCTGCAGCTCCTTTCTGGTTAGATTGCGGAGGCAGCAGGGCCAACCCCACAGCAGTGCGGAGATCCACACGGTAAGCACCTGGTTCCTGCTCATGTCTGGCCGGCCGCCGGCGGAAAAGAAAACAAGCTGTGCACAATGCATCTCCCACCAAAGGCACAGGGAGATTGCACGAATTGCTTGTTATTCACAACGCCTTTGCCTAAGGACAAATCGGACCGTGCCAGTGAGGGGCGGGGGGAGCGGTCACCCATGACTCCGGGTGCCATTTTGTTACCTCCCGGTCCCACCTCACTAACCGGGACCCGCAAGCCACCCCCCCACGCTCTTGCCGCGAGGAAGTAACCGCTAGTTAGATGCCGCGAAATGCCATAAAACTAGATGATGCCCGGGACTGTCGTCGGTGTTCAGGCCATCAGCCTCCGAGCGCCATTTTGATTCTCCCGATCACAGCTCCCGCTCCCCTCCCGGGCCACGAGACCCACCCATCACCCGATTTTTGGAACTCTGGCCAGATCACCATAGGCTGTCCGTAAATTCCTGGAGGGGAGTGCATAGGCACAAATTCTCATCCTCAAGTACGGTGCTCCTTTGTCATGTAAGACTTTGTTAACCAGGATCAGAGTTTTAAAAATAATCATCTTTTCCAAAGGAAGCCAGTGAAATGCTTTCAAATGCGCGGTCATATGAGTTAGTGGAAAAAAGGTTATTTGTGTTTGGAAGGTGAGTTCATTGTCCATTTTAATTCCTAAATTCTTTACCATAAGCGTGTGAAAATGCTAACTAAATTATTTTACTTTGCCAGGTTGTTTTGGCTTACGGGGAGTGCCCTTAGGCCCGAACCTACTCCAAAATTCTGGCAAAATGGGGCTGAAAAACACAATCTTCTTTTTGGGGATTACATTTTAGTTGGTTGGTGGACAGCCAGTTGAACACATTGAAGAGGCAAGTTTTAATAGCTCCTTATTAGAAATGGGGGTCTCTAGTTGGCAATAGTTTGTACCTTTGTCAAAGTAGGGACCCTTCTTCCTAGTTATAGGAATATAAAAAGAACCCCTGCTCACCCCCTTGGTAGCTTGGCCCGAGTAGACAGGCTTATCTTAGAGGCAGTGTGTAAAACAGGTGTCCATGCATATAGTAACACAGTGAAAACACTACAAATGGACACCACACTTGTTTAGAAAAACAGGTAAATCTTTATCTAAATCGAACAGACCAAAAACGACACAAATCCAATCCAGATAACCTTTATATTGCAGAAATAGCTTCAAACACAGTTCTTCTGAGTCAGTAGCTCCATCAGGGGCTACCGTTATACTGCAAATTACAGATTCTAACAATTCAAGTTAACTGTGTTAGTGCGGGACAGCTAAAGCGAAGACAGACTCAAAACTGTTCCTTTTTCACTGCGGCTGACACGATGGTACGAGCTGGTCAGGACAACCGTCACAGTTGCATTGCAAATTGGAAGAGGTGCAGGGTGGGGTGCCCTCTAAATGCGGTGTAGGCAGCGGCTTGGTGACGATCATCCAGAAGGAGTGTGAGGTCAAGGCTTACAGTGCAGGGTCAGGCAGTGATCGATGCAGTGCTGGCAGGCTGCAGTTCAGGCGACGGAGCCTGTCTATAAATGGGTGGGAAGCGACAGTGACGTCCAGGCAGGTTGAAGCAAGGCGGTGCCCACAGGACCGGGTTCGAGAAGCGGCTAAGTGACGATCATCAAGGAGGTGTCATTAGCCCAAGGACGTGGTGGGAAGTGCAGCAGTGTCCTCTGCAGGACCTTCAGGCCACTGAATCCTGCGACAGACTCGGAGACAGAGTTTGTTTCCCTTTTCTTCTGCGGCAACTGAAACCCGCAGTTCCAGAGACGTGCCCATAAGGATGGTGAGGTGTTTGCTAGTCCTGAGACTTCTTGAAAAGGGGGCAAGCTCCACTTCAAGCCCTTGGATCCAATTTGCAAGCAGGATACACACACAGTTCATCTCCTTGGCAGAAACAGCCACTGTAGGCCAACCCCAGAAAGCACACAGCAAAGGGGCAGTACTCCTCCTTCTCCAGTTACTTCCATCTCTTCTCCTTGGCAGAGGTTCCTCTTGATTTCCAGAAGTAGTCTAAAGTTCTGGGGTATGGGCCCCAATATATATACAGCAAAATCCTTTGTTCTCTGGTGGCAGAGAAGCCTTGTGCCCAGCCCAAACCAGTTCTGTCCTCTATGGTGAAGCTGCACAGCAGGAAGTGGAGACAGCATTGTCCAAAGCAGACCAGGCCCATTCAGGTGTGAAAGGAATATCCTCCCCCTACTCAAAATGCAGCCCAGGTCTTTTCAGCCCAGCCCTACCTCACCCTTGCAAAGCAGGACACACCTTACCCTCACCTGCCCAAGTGGCTGTCCGAACAGAATGCACATCCCCAGCCCCTGCCACTCCAAAACCAGACAGCCAATGCACAAACCTAGCAGAGGCACACAGGATGACTAAGCAAAAAAATACCCCCTTTCTAAAGGTGGTATTTTCAAACACAGAATGTAAAAATCATCCTCACTAAAAGATGCATCTTCACGTTCTGAGTTAAGGCATACTAAACTTTATTTTCCTTTCTTTTTCTCATTATTAGTTATACTTATAAGATGTTTTAAGTTACCTCCCCATTCTATCTTATAGAACATATAGCCTTGCAATGGTGAAAAACGAAATTGGCAGTATATCACTATCAAGACATGCCACACACATGAGGGTATGTTCTACCTTTTAGATACACTGCACTCTGCCCACAGGGCTACCTTGGGCCTACCTTAGGGGTGACCTACATGTAGGAAAAGGGAAGTTTAGGGCCTGGCAAGTGGGTGCACTTGCTAGGTCGACATGGCAGTACCAAACTGTGCACAGACAGTGCAGTGGTAAGTCTGTGTTACATTTACAGGATGCTAATGTGGGTGGCACAATCAGTGCTGCAGGCCCATTAGCGATACCAAAAGGGATTATGGATGGAGCGTTTGAGCAAATCAAACACTCATCCCCAGTCAACTGATCTGGGTTTAATCCATCATCATTCTTTTGCTCACTCCACCACCCCAGTTCAGACATGGTCATATGCAAATCAGTCTGACCCTGTGCCTCATTGGAACAGTCCAGTCCAAACTGCCAAGCCACGTCTTCCCTGGATCGGAAACAAGCATCCTGGGACCGGTTTTGGGTTCAAAACCCTCTGTTATCGGGCACTCTCCCAGATATCTGGCCACCATCTCGGTGAACAGAAGGACGGGTCAGGGCCCAACAACAGGACCTCCATTTTTCTCCGTTTAGTTTTAGGCAGTTAGTCTGCATCCAGGTGTTTACCTGTGACATGCAGTTGTTAAAGCAATCGTCTGTCTCGTCCAAGTTGTTTGACACTGACACAACCACCTGGGTGTCATCAGCATAAGATACCACAGAGAAACTACACTGCCTAAAAATCGAGGCCAACCGAGTCACATAAATATTGAAAAGGACATTCTCCTGTCATCCCACGCTGGGTGACTACAAGAGTCAGCTGATTTACCTGTGCTACGCTACAGGGACACAACAAGCTGCAGAGGCCTTCCGTCAACTGCCCAGCTGATCAATTGCACTGGACCTGCCTGGACTAGCATCTGGACCTGCCTCAGCCCTGCTGACTTCTACTGGACTGTGTTCCTGATCCCCAAGTGGTGCCTCCCCAGGTCCTGGTCCCTTGGCTGGCATCAGAGAGAGCCCCTCCAGGCCTATCTAAAGGTTCTGCTAAACTTGGCATGAAGCACTGTAAAGGTCCAGTAAGGCTCGCCACACAGCTGCAAGCTTCATTGGAACTGACACACCGTGACGCAAAGCCTCACCACACAGCTGTGTGCCTTATCTGAATTTACTTAGATTGACGCAAAGCCCTGCAAAGTCTTACCGCATAGTGTCAGCTTCTTTCAAACCATGAGGCGTGAGGTCCCACAAAGACCTTGCCACACAGCTCATCTGAACTGCGGCAGAGTAATGCAAAGACCCACAAAGCCTCACCTCACAGCTCTACCGGAGCCAATTTAATAATTTGATTTGATTTGTCAATTTATATAGCGCCTGTATGCCCGAAGGCGTCTGGGCGCTGGATTTGGCAGAATATTTGAGGTGGCGGGACTGAGCAATGCTATATAGATTTCGTGAGCTCAGCTGGAAAAGAGCCATGTTTTAAGTAGCCTTCTGAAGGTCATGAGTGAGATACAGTTTTTTTATCGACAGTGGCAGTCGATTCCAGGTTTTTGCTGTTCCAAGTACGAAACGTCTTCCTCCCCAGCAAACCTACTTGTACTTGGGTACTTGTAGCAGTTTTGAGGGAGATGATCTGAGATTTCTGGCTGGTACGTACTATTTCAAGTGCAATCTCAGATAAAGTGATCCTTTACCCTGAAGTGCATCATAGGCAAGGCATTGTGATTTGAAAATGATTCTCTTTTTCACTGGGAGCCAGTGAGGGGCTCTCAGTCTATGGGAGACTGCTTCATATTTGGGAATACCCAGTATAAATCTGGCAGCAGCATTCTGTAGTCGCTGTATGTTTTGTAGTTGCTGGGATTGTAGTCCTCGATATAGTGCATTACCGAAGTCCAGTCTGGAAAGAGCCAATGCTGTCACCAGTGTCTTTACTGCTTCCTGGGGTATGAAAGGACAACTTTTTCTGATTATCTTTAAGATTCCCCAGAAGGAGGATGAGAGCCTCTTGATTTGCCCCTCAAATGTCAGTTTGTCATCAAAGACCACACCTAAGTTCTTAGCATTGGAAACTGTTATCGGTCAATCTCCCAGATTATCTGGCCACCATCTTGGTGACCAGAAGGACGGGTCAGGGCCCATCAACAGGACCTCCATTTTTCTCCGTTTAGTTTTAGGCAATTAGCCTGCATCCAGGTGTTTACCTGTGACATGCAGTTGTTAAAGCGATCGGCTGTCTCGTCCAAGTTGTTTGACACTGACACAACCACCTGGGTGTCATCAGCATAAGAGACCACTGAGAAACCACACTGCCTAAAAATCGAGGCCAACCGAGTCACATAAATATTGAAAAATGTGGGGCTCAGAGAGGAGCCCTGAGGCACACCACATGGCAGTTCAAAGGATTTGGATGGGGAGCCTCCCAATTCTACTGAAAAAGTTCTGCCGGTTAAATCAGATGAGAGTAGATTAAGGGCTGATTCCTTAAGGCCGAGCTCCGCTAATCTGCCTATTAATATTTCGTGGTTAACTGTGTTGAAGGCCGTCGATAGATCTAACAAAATCAAGTCTGCCTTACCACCTGAGTGTAATGATCTTCTAAACTCCTCTGTTGCCATGATCAGAGCAGTAAAGAAGCAATCCCTCGCAAAGCAAAGCTGCGCAGACCGCAAACCAAGTGCATAAGGTACAATCCTCAGCAGGGAAAACTTGGTCCTGTGCCCGACCTGTAGTCCATTTCGGTCAGTCCCAATGTGTGACTTAATCCCGGTCAACCACAACCAGATACCCCCAGGTGGCGCTTTGCACCTTCAGCATTACTGATACCTAAATCTTTAAAATGGCATATTTCTGGGTCAGTTCAGTTCATTAATCTTTATTCAGATACACATATTCACGTTCATTGTCCATCATCATTAAAAATAAAATTCAGCGTTAAAAATATTCAATTAAAATATTACTAGGTTATCCGAATCTTTGATATCGTCAACAATGTTAAAGTGACAATGTGCAAAGTGCAATTTTTCGCAATGGAGCAGCTAGGAATGAACAGGTCGTTAAATCTCAGATAGGTTACAATTAGCAGCATCAAATCAAGTGTAAATGTGCATAGTGCAAGGTATAAATACAAGCTATACAAAAACCAATAAATACATACGGTACAGCCTAATCCAACAATCATCAATCCATAGAAGAACGTGAGCGGTTGGCCATTTTCAGAAAGGTGCACACTCAATATATTATATCATTATCTTTGAGCTGGAGAATAATTTTGTATGCAACCTTAAAATCCGTTATGCCTTTTGCCCTAAAAAAACGGTATCAATAGCTGCATACTGTAATTTTGATAAAAAGAACAAAAGAACAAAAAAATTAACATAGACTGTTTCCCTAGGTTACCACATGGGCAGGCCAAATTCTCGATATTAGGTTGATAACCTATAGGGAAACACAACAAATACTTTATTGGCCCTGACCCGAGACGGAAAAGAAGGCTTCGCTCCCAGCATGTAATATCTTTTAAAAGATAACTAATGGGTGAGCACGAAGGAGGTCCACCCTCGCCTGTCATTAAAATATATTGTTTCACAGATTCTTTGGCTGATTCCTGAGCATATCTTGCATCCCCAAAGTGTTTATATAAAATTTTGCGGATGGTCTTTCCATCAATTCCATCTAATTGATCAGGATTATTGAGGATAATGTCAAGATTAACTGCAATCAAATTCGCCTGTACTTGGGCCAGCCAGGGGATATCACCGCCCTTATCACATTTTATGCAATCAGCCAAAAATGTCCCTGGTTAAAGTGGCTGCTGGATTTTTCCAAACCTTTTGCCAAAACAGGACAGGGCTAGACCTAATATCGTCCTCCAAGTAAGGCATTGTGTCCTATAGATTTTAAGTAGGACAGTACCACCTCAATTTTTTTTTGGTTGAGTGAGATTTAATACTGAGTTTTTGGCTCTTAAGAATTTAGTCTGTCCATAAGTCAAATGTGGTATCAAGGACCCATTTTCGGAGAATTGTATGCCCAAATAAGGAAAAGTGCGAGTGCATATCAAAGAATCATGGCCCAAGATAATACTATTAACAGAGCGTTTCTTAGGGCCACAACACATTAAAAAAGATGTTTTTAAATGTGTGCAAAGATCCAAACTGTTCATAAAATCTGAAAATCCCCTAACAAAAATTCTCAGAGCGTTAGTTGTTCGACCCATTAAAACAGCATCATCGCATATAGTAAGGCGGGCAGTTTGTTACCATTAATTATAGGGACCTCGGTGGTTTGGTTAGACAAAACATCATGAGGTTCATTGATATATAAAATAAATAAAAGTGGGGCAAGAACACACCCTTGTCTAACACCTCTACCGACGACTGTGTCTCCTGACACAGCCCTATCCATACTTATCCTTACCGAGCCTTTAAATCTCGATGCAGATATGCTAAAAAGTACACCCAATCTTTATCTAATCCATAATCTAAAAGACGTTGCCAAAGCCTCGATCTGTTAACAAAATCAAAAGCGGACGAGAGGTCCATAAATGCCAGGTAGAGAGGAGTGTGTTGGGTTATGGTATATTTCCCTATTATTAAATTAAGATTCAAACACTGTTCCACAGTACCAAGATGGCTACGAAAACCCAGCTGACATTTATTTAATATATTTTCATCCTCTGCCCAGGTCCTGATCTTGTTAAATAAAACTCTCCCCAATATTTTAAGAGTATTGTCGATTAGGGAGATAGGCCTATAGCAGCTTAGATCAGATCTATCTTCTTTTTTAAAAATGGGGATAAATACAGAAGTTGACCATGTACTTGGAATTTATGTTGTGATTAAGTTATTAAAAACATTTAGTAACAAAGGAGCCCAGAACTCTGGCTTGGATTTTATAAGGTCAATGGGGAGCCAGTCTGGGCCTGGGGATTTATTTTCCACACTCTGGAGTATTGCCTCCTCAACCTCACTCAAAGACATTTGAATTTGGGTAGGCATAACATTTTCCAAAATGTCTTCACATTGGGGCGGGAAAGCATATATTTTCGAGAAATGAGCGACCCACACTTCACTAGTAATATTACAGCATAGGGGGGTGGATGTATTCCCAAAAGCTCTCAGGGACTCAGTGGCAGACCAAAAATTGTTTGTGTTGTTGAGTTTAGCAGCGCAGGCCAGGTTATTCCAATATTCTTTTAAGACAGTATGACGCCTACATTTTATTACACTTTTATAATTATGCCTTAGAGTTCGAATAAGGGTAGGATCTCTAGGGGAAACTGATAAAGCTGCTCTGAGATCCCTGTTAGCCCTAGAGCAGATATTGTCAAACCACCTAGGATCAGATTTGTGTGGGGCTGCCGGTCTAGAAATCAGTTCTTTAATGCTTGCGCATAATAGAATAAAAGCAAAAGCTGCCTCTGGGTTGGGGTTTGCCATGGTAAGACAAGTCTCACAGAGAGATGAATACATTTTTATCATCTTCTAGAAGGTCTCCCTACAATCCATACTATCCATTTAACTCTTAGGCTGTCAGTTGAGAGTTATAAATTTCCCGCTCCCAGTTCTCTTCTAATGTTAGGACGCGGGGCTACCTTTAATGAGACTGCGATGGGGTTATGGTCTCCAAAGGTAGATGCCCTAACCTCTGCCCCAACTAAGTGATCTTGTAATGATGGAGATATGAAGTCAAAATCTTTGGTTGAGACTCGTCCTAAACCTCTATAGGTGGGAAGTGGGTTATCATTAGTATTTATGGCTGCAATATCCATCACATAAAAAAAACTGCAATTTGATAGGTGGTCTAATAGCTTATAACCTCTCTTACATGGATTGTGTGGGCCCCCAGTAATTCCTTCTCCTATCTCTGCGTTGAAATCGCCCCCAGGCATATCCCTGCCAGTTTGTACTTTCCCAATGAATTATCCGGGTCCTGAATAAAGTTAAAAAGGTGAATAAAATCAGCATTTGGTGTGGTTAAAAAATCATTATTATAAAAATTTATGAAACAAATGGAGGCCCCCCGTGTATAAATCAGAACTTGGAAGTTAACATTCCCAGTGGGATTGATTTGACTCTACCAACTGAGGCAACACCTCTCATCAGCCCGGCTAGCTTGACTCCAGTGGTGTGGAGTGCCTGGGACCCACGTCTGAGCATCCCCAGCGCACTTATGGCGAATTTGCAAACAAAACAGGTGATGGACCGAATGTGGATCAATGTCACACATTCATCCCAATCCAAAGATCTGGGCCCAAATCCATCGTTTTTTTGCACTCCGCACCACCCCGGGTTAGACAATGGCGATATGCAAATCAGCTCTGACCCTGTGCCCCATGGGAACAGTCCAGTCCGAACTACAAAAGCCATGTCCTTCCCAGAACGGAATCAAGCATCCGAGGACCGGACCGGTTTCGAGGTAACACCTCTCATCAGCCCGGCTAGCTTGACTCCAGTGGTGTGGATTGCCTGGGACCCACGTCTGAGCATCCCCAGCGCACTTATGGCGAATTTGCAAACAAAACAGGTGATGGACTGGAGTCAAGCTAGCCGGATCTTCGGACTGGGGTGAATGTGTGACATTGAACCACATTCTGTCCATCACCTGTTTTGTTTTCAAATTACGCCCTAAGTGCGCTGAGGATGCTCAGACGTGGGTCCCAGGCACTCCACACCACTGGAGTCAAGCTGATGAGAGGTGTTACCTCGAAACCGGTCCTGTCCTTGGATGCTTGATTCTGTTCTGGGAAGGACATGGCTTTTGTAGTTCAGACTGGACTGTTCCCATGGGGCACAGGGTCAGAGCTGATTTGCATATCGCCATTGTCTAACCCAGGGTGGTGTGGAGTGCAAAAAAATGATGGATTTGGGCCCAGATCTTCGGACTGGGGTGAATGTGTGACATTGATC
Source organism: Lissotriton vulgaris (assembly GCF_964263255.1). Taxonomy (NCBI): domain Eukaryota; kingdom Metazoa; phylum Chordata; class Amphibia; order Caudata; family Salamandridae; genus Lissotriton; species Lissotriton vulgaris. The sequence goes on along the minus strand of NC_141695.1, from coordinate 147,236,934 downwards.
CACATTCTGTCCATCACCTGTTTTGTTTGCAAATTCCGCCCTAAGTGCGCTGGGGATGCTCAGACGTGGGTCCCAGGCACTCCACACCACTGGAGTCAAGCTAGCCGGGCTGATGAGAGGTGTTACCTCGAAACCGGTCTGGTCCTCGGATGCTTGATTCCGTTCTGGGAAGGACATGGCTTTTGTAGTTCGACTGGACTGTTCCCATGGGGCACAGGGTCAGAGCTGACTTGCATATCGCCATTGTCTAACCCAGGGTGGTGTGGAGTGCAAAAAAACGATGGATTTGGGCCCAGATCTTCGGACTGGGGTGAATGTGTGACATTGATCCACATTCTGTCCATCACCTGTTTTGTTTGCAAATTCCGCCCTAAGTGCGCTGGGGATGCTCAGACGTGGGTCCCAGGCACTCCACACCACTGGAGTCAAGCTAGCCGGGCTGATGAGAGGTGTTACCTTGAAACCGGTCCGGTCCTCGGATGCTTGATTCCGTTCTGGGAAGGACATGGCTTTTGTATTTCGGACTGGACTGTTCCCATGGGGCACAGGGTCAGAGCTGATTTGCACATCGCCATTGTCTAACCCAGGGTGGTGTGGAGTGCAAAAAAACAATGGATTTGGGCCCAGATCTTCGGACTGGGGTGAATGTGTGACATTGATCCACATTCTGTCCATCACCTGTTTTGTTTGCAAATTCCGCCCTAAGTGCGCTGGGGATGCTCAGACGTGGGTCCCAGGCACTCCACACCACTGGAGTCAAGCTAGCCGGGCTGATGAGAGGTGTTACCTCGAAACCGGTCCGGTCCTCGGATGCTGAATTCCGTTCTGGGAAGGACATGGCTTTTGTAGTTCGGACTGGACTGTTCCCATGGGGCACAGGGTCAGAGCTGATTTGCATATCGCCATTGTCTAACCCAGGGTGGTGTGGAGTGCAAAAAAACGATGGATTTGGTCCTAGATCTTCGGACTGGGGTGAATGTGTGACATTGATCCACATTCTGTCCATCACCTGTTTTGTTTGTTTATTTATCTTAATGCAGCAGGCAGTTCAGTCCTCTGAGGTACACAGCAGGCTACAGGCAGCAGGGCTGTCCTCTGAGGGTCCTTTACCAGGTCCAGAAGTAAAATGCAGAGAGGGTCTGAGGGTCCTTTCATTATACCTGAAGCAAGCTTCAAAGTGGAAGAACTTCTGGAGTTTTCACCCACAACAGAAGAATCTGGACTGTCCTACCTCCCTGCCCTGGTTTTGGTCTGTCTGGGGGCACCTACCCTGGTTACTCTCTGTCTGGGGGAAAAATAGGCTAGTATGAAAATCATTATGTGCTTAGGAAGGATCTTGAAATGCATTTAGGGCTGTACACAGCCCACATCCACATCTTGGTTGAATGACCCATCCTGCCAAAACCCAGTGGCTGTCTGAGAGGAACACACAAAGGCCAACTGCCATCTACACCTAGTCATACAACTCAGAGTACAGGCTGCAGGTACTAAATGGTTAGGACAACAAAATGCCAATTTTCAAAAAGTGTGGTTTTCTGAATTGGGACTTAAATTCTAACTTCAACAAGAGGGGTTTCAATTTCAATTCTTTAAAGACAAAACTCGATATTCTTACCTTCTCCCAATCAAAAGTTGTTACTTAATAAATGTAATAAGGTAACCCAAAGTTAACCTATAGGAGAGGTAAACCTAGCAACAGTGAAAAACGAGCTCAAATATTTTTCACCACCAAGACATTTAAACGTACATGTACAATTTTTTTAATACACTACACCATGCCTTATAGGTGGTTTAGGGCCTACCCTAGCCTACCCTAGCTGACTTATTTGCATTAAAAAGTCCTGGCAAAAGGTTTATTTTGCTCAGACATAATGGCAGGTTAAAACTGCACTGAGGCTGCAAAGGCAGGCTTGAGACAAGTTAAAAAAGGTTGCTTATGTGTGTGGCACAATGCCTGCATCAGGCGCTTTAGAAGCATTCAGTTTAAAGGCACTGGATACAAGTAGTACCACTTTACCGGGGACTTTTAAATACATTAAATTAGTCAATTAGGTGAAAGCTATTTGCTCCATGTTTTAGGGAGAGAGAACAAGCACTCCAGCATTGGTTAGCATTGTTAAAGTTCACAGAGTCCTAATGCACTAAAAGAGATATTAACATGCGAAAATGCACACAATGTGATCTTATACAGGTGAGTTCCCATTTTTGCCAGAAAGTGCATAAAACTCAGGACCGGGTCCAGATGGTATTGTTGTAGTTAAAAGTGTCTTTGTGCCTGCTGTCAATACGAGGCGAAGTGACGCCACAAAAGCAAGGCCTGGCTGCTCCTTAGCAGGAGCCTTACCCTTGCCCCACCCCAGATCCATTACTGGCACTATTCACTGGTGCACCGGCCTTGATCCCTTTTACCCTTAAGCCCGTGTGAGCGAACCACAGGCGATGACGAGCTGAGCTCGTCATGAGCCCCGGAGCACCGTGGCTCATGACGAGCTCAGCTCGTCATAAGCATGGAGGAGGTTAACTATGCCACTAAGGGAGCATTCAGGGGAAGCCCTCACCTGGCATAACAGAGGCTATGAAGGATCAACCTAGTTAACGGTGAGATCGAGTTTGTCCTAGGCCAGCCTTGGCAGAGGCCTCTGCTGGGGGTGCACGTACCAAAGCTTGCTGGATGCATGTTATGGGATCAATGTGGGCTGGTCAGGGAATACAGGCTATCTTGCTAGGCTAGCCTATAGATCAATTCTGTGTTGGGTGTTGTGTAGAGACTGCATCCACTTTAAAGTCAGGGATACCGGATGTGTTTTTATAGGCTTTCTCTGGATCTAAGTAAGCAGACAGGTTGTTTCGGGATACTGTCCCGAGATCCGGGAGACCTGCTTGTAAGCTACAGGTCGTGTAATGGCTAGGTGACCAAAAACTGTTGCCAGCAATCTAATTAGGCTGATTAAAATAGAAAACAATGATTGTATCTCGTCAGTCGTTTAAAAAATAAACAGATATGGAGAAAAGCAAAATACAAATATATACCAATCTATATCATGCTAGAATATACTTCATCGCCGATTTCTGCTAAGAGTCCAAGGAAAGCATCAAAACACACAAGATGATGGATGTAATGTTGCACAATGGCAAAAACATTCGCCCCCATTCACGGATCTGGGTTTAATCAATCGTTATTTTGCTCACCAAGCCACCCCAATTCAGGCATGGCCATATGCAAGTCAGTCTTGAACCTGTGCCTCATCGGAACATCCAGACCGAACTGCCAATCCATGTCTTCCCTGGACCGTAATCAAGCATCCTAGGACCAGTTTCTGGCTATCAGACTTCATCAGCCAGGATAGCTTAACTCCAGTGGCGTAGTGAGCACGGGACCCACGTCAGACGTTTAAAAAATAAACAGATATGGAGGAAAGCAAAACACAAATATATAGCATCCTATATCAAGCATTTCATGGGGATGTGGGAGTTTCTTAGCAGTGTGGTGAGGGGTTCCATATAAATGTTGAAAAGGTTTGGGGAGAGAACTGACCCTTGTGGAACTCCTCGGCTAACTGGAAGGGGGTCAGATTCAAAGTTGTTGATTTTTATTCTTTGTGTACGGTTATGAAAAAAGGAGGAGAACCATTTTAGAACCGCCTTTTCAATGCCCGCTCTCTCCTGGAGGACTTTGAGGAGCAGGGTGTGGTCCACAGTGTCAAATGCGGCCAACAGTTCTAGGAGGATGAGAAGGCTACATTGGTCAGAGTCGAGTGACATGTGAAGATTGTCTAAGACGTTTAGGTTTGCGATTTCGGTGCTGCAGCCCTTTCTGAATCCTGATTGGTGTGGGTCCAGTAGTTTGATGTTCTCCAGGTGTTGGGTTAATGGTGGAAGAACACATCTTTCTAGAATTTTGGAAAGGAGAGGAAGATTCGATACCGGTCTAAAGTTGTTCATGTCCTTAGGGTCGAGGCCTGTTTTTTTAATAGCGGCGTGACTTGTCCAATTTTGAGGCAGTCTGGAATGCATCCCTCGCTCAGTGAGCTGTTGTTGATCTTGCACCAAATTGGGGCTAGTGTAAGCTTCAAGTCTTTAGTCAGTCTCGAGGGTAGCTGATTGAGGGTGTGGAAAGAGGGTTTAGTGGTGGCAATCAGATTGTTTACCACTTCTTCCTGGACGGAAGGAAGACCAGCGAGTAGGCGTGATAATTGAGGTACTGATATTGGTTGCTGGTGTCTGGATTTCCAAGTGGGTGGCGGGCTTAATGCTGAGCGATCTATCAATTTTGGCGATTTTTTCATTGAAAAAGCTGGTAAAGTTGTCACAGTGGTTTTTGGACGCCTCCATGTTGGCTGTCACTGGTTTAGATGTTTGGGTCTTGATGATGTTAAAGATTTCTTTGGGGTGGTTTTTAGCATTGTCTAAGGTGGAGCAGAAGAATGTTGTATTTTTGCTCTTGATGAGATTGTTGTACTTTCTGCGTGCTGCCTTGAGTTGATCCCGATGGGGGAGGAGGGGTTGTTTCTCCAGGTTCTTTCTAGGGTTCTGAGTTGCCTTCTTTCCTCATTTATGTCTGTGGTGAACCAGGACCTGGAGGTGGTGCTTCTAGGTTATTTTAGTTTCAAGGGAGCCAGCCGGTTCAAGGTGAGTGCCAAGTTGGGATGGTAGAGCAAAGTGAGTTCCGTGGTTGGGAGGTGATCTGCTGTGTCTGGGAGGAACGTGCTTAGACCTTCTTCCAGTTTTTCTCGGGGGACTTGGGAAGTGTTCCTGACCCACAAAGGAGTGGCCAGAGTGGAGGGTTGGGATAGGGCCGGTTGGATGATATCAAAGAGTATGATGTGGTGGTCGGACCAGTCCACGGGGATGATGAAGTCAATAGTGATTGCATTTTTTTCTGCGATGATTGCATCCAGGATGGCTCCTCTATGATGTGTTTCCTCTGAACAGTGTTGGATCAAGTCGTTGTCTAGCAGGAGGGTGTTGAGAGATTGAATGAGCAGGTTTTTTGTTTCGTTCCATTCTAGGTTGAGGTCAACCAGAATTATGTTGTAATCATTGGTGAGTGCGGTTTGGGTGATCAGGTCCGATATCTGCGCACCAAATTCGGTGAAGTTGCCTGGAGGGTGGTATAGGAGGTGGCATTGAAGTGAACTGTTTGTGGGTAATTTGATGCTGACCCAAAGGCCCAAAGGCAAGAGGGACTTTCTAGGATGGAGAAATTACTTTTTTGAATAATTGCAATGCCGCCCCCTTTGTGCTCAGGTCTATCTTTGAGGATAGTTGCGAAACCGGGTGGTACCAATAGGTCCATGATGGGGTAGGACAGAGAGTTCAGCCAAGTTTCCGTGATGAAAGATACATCAAGGTCATGGGAGAGGATGGCTTCTGCTATTTCCATTGCATGTTTGACCGCAGACCTGCTGTTGATAAGCATACAGTTGAAGGAAGGTTCATCATTTGTTTTCGGAATGCCCAACTTCACTTTGGGGATAGAGGAAAGGTACAGAGCTCTTCGGTGCGGAGGGTCCCTACCCAGTCCCGTAATTACTTGGATCAGGGAGGTGGGAGTAGAGTTTAGGGGCAAAGCCGCTGCTAACTGGATATTGGGGTGATCGTAGGATGCGGCGACTGCAGTCGCTTCCTGGGGAGAGAGGGAGGGCCTGGTTCTACTGGGCCTGTCTGCTCGTGACTCATTCCAGGGTTTGGAGAGAGATGGGCGAGAACCTGGAGGGGTCGGAGACTGGTTGAGGGGAGGTGAGTCATTCCTAGTGGGAAGTGGTGGGATGGAGGTGATGTGGAGAGATGGCTGGGCAGAGAGATTTTCACTAGGGAGGATAAGGTTTCCTTCAGGCCATGAATCAGGGTTCCAAACTGCGCTTCCGGAAGATCGAGGCGTTCTGTCATCTTGTCTGAGGGGGTGAGGAGGGGAGGATGGGCGGAGGTGAGCCTTCTGGGTGAGGGGCCGCAAGTAAAATCAGAACTGGTGGGGAAGGGAGGAGGAGGGGGTGCTGATTCTGGCTCAGAGTTCGACAGTGGAAAGGCGTAAGGGGGAGGGGGGATGTGGTCTAGTTGGGGATGGGAATAGAGTTCCTCTCTGGGGTGGTGGCAGAGTACTTGAAGGGAAGGGGTTAGCAGGGGGGCTGTGTGTCGGATTTGCTTGGGAGTTGGGATTCTCCTTGGACAGGTGACTGAGGAATGGGAGTTTTGCGGATGATGGGGTTGGGGGCCGCGGCTCAGTTGGGGTTGTGAGGGGGACTGAGTTCTGGGAAGCTGGGAGAGATTCGAGGTGGAGGGGGTCGGGTGATAGGCGGTGCTATGGAGGCTGGAGGTGCGGGGCTAGTGGATTGATGAAACGTGGGGGGATGTGATCTCTGTGTTGGCAAAATTAGGAAGAGATGGCTAGAAGGTTGTGAGGTGCTGCTAGGGGAGGATAGAAGGGTGTGAGTTGTGGGATGTTGCTGTGTTTAATGCTGGGAAAAGAGAATTGAAGAACTCGAGGTTCTCGCCTTTGGCCTGAATTATTATGGTAACGTTATCAACGATGGTAATAGAGATGTCTCCGGTCAGGGACTGTTGTTTCAAGGGGGAGATGGTTAGTTTACCATTGTGGTCCGTGATGGTGGTTTTGGAGACGTGGAGGTGAGAGTTGAAGATAATGACCCAGAGGTCAGGTCTGTTGGTATGGAAAATGAAGTCCATTTTCCTCTGCCCTCTAGAAGATCAGTGGTAAGTGTCAACAACTAGTGTTTCGGCGTGTTGCCTGATTAATTTCTGTTTAAAGCGTTTTTTGCTTTGAGGGAGAGACTATGGGGCCAGGTTAAAGCGAAGGTGTTCTGTCCGTGAGGTGTCAGGAAGTTAAAAGAGTGAGGTAATTGAAATTTTTATGGTCAATTGTGTCCCCTAACGTGTACCCCAACGGCTCGATGTACGAGTTTCAAGTACATGTAATTTCCCTCCACAACCGAATCTGAAGACGCAAATACATTTGCGTCCAACGTTAACATGTCCTCTATCAGTTCCACCATGAATGGATCGATAATTCAGTTCCTAAGTATGCCGTGCCACCGTCTTTATATGGTGCACTTTCACGTTTTCTCCTGGCTCTGCCGAGCTAGGCCCTGAATTCTGTTTTCAAGCCACTTCTGTCTTTGCCTCTGAAAGCTGCAGCATGGAGATACATCCCTGACCTCTGCCTTACTTCCTGCCAAGCGAGCGGTGCCCGGCTCAGCCTGGTCTGTCTGCCAAAAACAGTATTTTACCTTCAAGTTATCAGCGTAGCCAGCTCAGCTCCTCGAAAACACATTCCTGCCTAGTGATTTAGGTAAACATATCCCCGGCTGCAGAGCAAAGGGTCAAGCCTTCCTGTTCCCCTCATGAAATTCATTGCTCCCGTTACCATGGTAGGCCCCAGCTCCGTGCATTGCACTTAGACACATATGCATTCAGTATAGAATAGCCTCTGCCCAAGAGACCTTTTACTCTAGATTAAACATCCTCCAAACACTAGATATCAGATACGTTATAGGGACAGGTCGATCTGACATGCCAGACTTCTGTCTCCTCTACTAGTGCTAAAAGTCAGACCCTTAGCTTCCTCCAGATGCACGTCAATTACACGTCATATTAGCTGCGCGCGCATTCAAGTCACAGGTTTCGGCTGACTTTGCAAGAATTCTTTATGCATCCACCCACTTATGACACTTTTCTGTGACGTTTCTAGTATACGCCTTATAGCACACCCCTGTTCACGCCTTTTTGCTACGCACATGTGTTCTTATCATATACATTTCACTTGTCACGCCTACTGCATTCGCTGCTACTGTGTCATTTTACTATATATGTCATGTACTGTTAATAAATCGTTGACATCTTTCCTGCCATCATTGCATACCCGAACCCTTGTATTGATGGAATAGATTTCCATGACTCGAGTTATCATTTATGATTAAAGCCCGTATGACTCTGATGCCACGGACTCTGCCTCTCATTTGATTGAGCTATTTCTTTACTTGACCGAAATTATCTGGCAAACTCGTATACGGTAAAATATTTACCACTAGAGGGGCATCTAAAAATTGTCTAATTGCATGGCCAGGGGCATCTTCGGTCGGTAGGGGGAGGCGAGGGTCCTCGGGTGTAGGGGCGGGGGGTGTTATGTCGGGTGGGGGCTAGGCTGTTTGATAAGGGGGGAAGATGGGTATATCACACTAATATCACTCTTTAGGGGAGGACTGTTGGTGGGAGGGGGGGAGGGAAGCTGATTGCCAAATAGGAGGGTAGTAGGAGCGGTCAAGGGACCGCTCTGGGGGCGGGCGGAAGAGGCTTGGAGTGCAGAGGCCCTCAATTCTCCTAGTTAAGGGAGTGGGTAGGATCGGAGGCCTCACTAACCTGGAAATGCTGAGGCATTGAGAGACTGTTCTGCAGGAGCTGCCCTGGATCTTAGCAGAGTGATCCTCTTGAGGGCTGAGCTGGGTATTACCTTCCCAATGTTCACTTGAGGATTTCATCCAGGGGGGTCCTCTAGTTGGGTTGCTATGGGTCACTCCGCCACCTGGATGATGAAGGGGGGGCGTTGCTCCTGGGACCAAAATGAATTGAAGTGAGGAAAGGAGGCTTTACTGATGCCTTATAGGATTAGGCGGCCCCCTAGAGTTAATGTGCGAAAGGCGCCAAGTCCTCGGGGGAGTCTTAAAATTAGAAGTTAAAGGCGGACAATGGTGAGCTTCCCACTCCAGGCTTGAGCATTTGGTGTATGAAACATGGTGGCCATTTTAAGGTCAGGCAGCCTCTTTGTCTAGAGGCGAGCTGGAGCTTGCTATTCTCAGGTGAGGCCGTGCAATGGGTGTCCCTTTGGGATGAAGCGCGGGTCCGCTTTCCTCGATCCGGCGCAGACATCAAAAAGGTCCGATCTGGTCAGGGTGTCCTCATTTTTGGATGTTGAAGGCAAGCGGGTGGCCATTTTGAGGGCAGGCAACCCCAGAGGAGAGTGGCTGCCATTATACCGATGATGAAGCCAGCATTTACTTATAGAGGGGAATCAGCAGCTGGGACGGAAGTTTATTGAGGTCAGTCTTCTGCTTATGACCTCCGCTGGGCCATCGCCAGGTGGTTAGAGTCCATGCCATTTGCTCCTAACTTGAGAAGTCAATGTCTGGAGTTGACGGCCATTTTACAGTCAGGAGGCCTCAGATGGGAATCCAGTTGGGGCTCGAGGTTCTTCTGCAGAGCCACGAGTTTGGCACCCCTTAGGGACGGCGTGGGGTCATCTTGCCGCGCTCCAGGGCTGGGAGCTAATTGGGGCCGTTACCGAATGTATGGCCTCACTTTTTTCCCCCAATGGTCTGATTAGCGGGCGGCCATTTTTGGGGCAGGCAACCCCGGCGGTTAAAACGCAGGGTCACCAGTGATGCCCGCGCCCTCCCGCTGAGGGTCCCCTCCTCTGCTCCACTACACTAGGAGGACAGCGCTCAGCCGGAGCCTCGGCTGGGCCCTCAGATTCCGTTGGGCGAAAGGGTCCGGAATCACCGCTGCTCGTGGCCGCAGGGCGCTGCGAGCTTCGGCGCGGATGCCACGGGCCAATTCTTGGTCTCTCCACACTCTGGTGAGTGCTAGAATAGGCTTCCACTTTTGGTTGGGTGTTCCTTTGGGGCAGGGAGGCTCTCCGGTGACCGAGCCAGGTAGGGGGGGGGGGGGGGCTCCGGCGGGTTTGGTTGTGCACTTCGACCACTATGCTGACTCACCCGTGTATTCTGGAAGTTGAGGTTCTTAGGTTTTCGACTTCGTCCCGTATTCAGCCGCTATTTTGTGTCCCGTTGCCATTTTGTGTTGCCCTCACTCAGGCAGCACGGCGAACGGAGTGTTTTTGCCTTTTCCAGCTGCCTTTTCCGTGTCTCTTCTGTTAAAAACCCCCTGCCCTTGTTTACGAAACCGCTAATCCATGTCTAGGTTGATTGATCCCTGTCCCGACTGACTGTTTGGCTCTCCCTATTCTTTCCTTACTTTATCTTATCCGACTGGCCTTCGCTATTCTCTCCTTGTATTCTCTTGTTACACAACTACACTTTGAGGCACACAAATACGTCCTCCCACCTGCAAATTGGATTGTAGGCACTATCACTGATTAACTTGTGGGGAGGGATGACACACAGGGTCTGATAGAAGGGCGTATTTGGGACACTTGATAGCTTGTTTTCCAACTTTTCCTATTGGCTAGCCTTGTATGTATTGGGAGTATACGTTGTAAATATGTGTGCTATAAAAGATTGTGCGCCACGGAATAAAGTAGCAGTCTCCTAAGAACCTACTCTGTACTTATGGGACAACTGTGGTTAGCTGCAGCTAATAAACCTGGTTTTCTATGCCTAACAGAGAGTCTTGTGTCTCTGTCCGACAAGGCAGGTGAACTCGGAGATTTAAGGAGTGCCCAGTGCCGCAAGGCCCATAAGGCCCAACGTGGGGCGGCTTCAGTGGTAGCGGTTCAGCCCGAGGGTCGTGAGGAGCCTCGCAAGAAAATTCCGGAGTATTCGCGAACCACGTCAAGCGACCTCAGCATGTCGAAGTGGACAGAAGGTCTTTTGCAGCGCGGCTACTCCTTTCTTACGGCTGCTGACGACTGCTGCCCTGACTGCCACCTTGCCTTGGCCCCTTTGGTGACGACTGGTATTGCCAGACGTTAGACGGATCTCTGTTGGCGTAAGAGAACACTTAGTTAAGTATTCGTGGGTAGCGCCCACTTCTTTGTTTTTTTTAGGGGGGTTTGTTATTTGACCATAGCCGAAGCCAAGGGGTGAGTACGTTTGTGCTGTGTTATTTGCTCTAACCCCTTGAAGTTTGTAAGCAGACCAGTGAATTAAAAATGCCTGGTCTTAGCAAGTTTAGGAAGCTTTGCTGTCTTGGTTGCAATAAGGATTCCCGGCTGGAGGACTCTTGTCCAATTCCTCCGGTTGGAACTCCCACTTATGAGCTTTATTCGAAACATGGTGTTGGCCCCATTGCCTTTAACAAGGCATGGATCCGATACACACAGAAAGATGGTGTTCTGCAGTAGCCACAAAATGGTAGCTTTGAGCCTGACATATTAGACAATCTAGAAGCAATTTTGTTCAAAAGAAAAGCCCGGCCCGAAAAGCCCGGCCGGCAATGTTTGACTCTTTACGCCTCTAGCATAAGGAAGCCAAACAGAGAGAAATTAAGCAGGTAAAAAAGAGATAAAAAAGTGAAAGGTATGACCATTATACAGGCTTCCAAGCAGTTTAAAGATAAAGAGATTGATCAGGCGATTGAAGTCTTAGAAAGACAGCATCGTATGGCAATAGATAGATGTTACCCTGTGTTGCCTACTTCTCCACAGAGAAAGGATCTTGACGAAGATCCCTTAATGTCCCATTTGTTGAGATTGCCTCCGCCCTATGTACAAGGTGCTAATGCAACCCCATTGTTACCACTTGTCCAGCCACCTGTTGTTCCGCCATTTATCCCGGCTCTCCCACAATTGTCCCTTTCAGTATTGACACCCCTGCCTCCTTCGCCACTGACTCCTGACCCTCGGACTCCTGTACCTCAGTCTTCTTTACCCCCAGTTTCTCTTGTAACTGTCAGCTCCTCTCCTGCTTTGCTTAATAATTTGTCTCCCGTTTTACTGTCAGATTCTCCCACAGCTCGTAAACGATTGGTCGATACTGTTTCTGGCCTTTTTCTCCCCTCTTAGGGTCTTTTAACCTGACTCCTGCTCTTTCTCGAAGGCAATCCAGTAGTCAACTCCCAGGTCCCGACGAGCGAATTGTGTTGGACCCTCTTGCTCACAAATGGATCATGAGTGGTTCACAGTATAGCATGCTCGATATCATGAGCACCTTTCACCAGTGGAATGCGCCCACGCAGAGATATGTTTTTAAGGGTATGTGTGACACTCTTGTCAAAGGATGGGAGGATATGGATTTAGGTTTAGCTCCCCAGGGTCTGTTAGACGTACAGGCTAAATTTGATAAAGGACTTATTGTGGGTTCTGAGGTTGAGGACGCGGTGAGGGCACTTGTCACTCTCAGGTCTTTATTTTCTTCTCAGGCTTTTCTTGAACCTGATCATGCAGTTAGACAGAAAGTGAAACATTATCCTATGAGAGAAGTTCCTCCAGTATGGGGAGTAGAGGTTCCACAGGCAGGTAATATTCCGCGTGTCCCTGCTCATTTCCAGCGTATATGGGTGCATGTCCCCTGGAAACAATCTGAAGTTTTGGCGCTTGAACAGTCTTTAACGGACCCTCATAAAAATCCTGCTGGGTATTATAAAGAGCTGTCCCAGACTGTTGATGCGTGTATCATGAATTTGGCCGATATTGATATGCTGATGGGAAATGTAGTCCCACAAGCGTTATGGGCTCAGATTCGTAGGGAGGACCACAACCAAGCTTTAGGTGGTAATTGGGCTGCTATAACTGCCGCGGATGCAGCACAGGTAGGTGGTGCTAAACCCGATGATTTGATTGCACAATTGCCTGGTAGGATCATCACTTTAATGAAAACGATGATACCTGCCTTACGTGTTAACTGGGATAAGTTAGCTGCGTATAAACAGAAGAAAGATGAGTGTCTCCGATTTCTTTACCCGTTTCGAGGAGACATTCATCGACCACAGTGGTCAAGATATGGGTACTGAGGATGGACAGCGATTATTCGTGGATAAATTTGTATTTAATTTACTTCCAGTATTATCGCATAAATTGAAAGACTCCGAAAGTTCGTGGGCTGTTTCTTTGTCTGCCCAGATATTAGCCACTGCTCAGTATTACGAGAATAGGGATAAGGAGGAAAAGGATAAACTCGAGAAAAAGACTAAAGGATTCAAAACAAAGGTTCTTTTGCAACAGGCTTATCCCCCTCATTCTGCTCTGCGCCAATTTCAACAGCCTCCCCAGTTTCAGAGGTTGTTACAGAAACCTGACCCCTTTGTTCTGCGACCTTTGCTAGGTCCTAAACAGTGTGCCTATTGTAAAGAGGAAGATCATTTAAAAAATAGCTGTCCGGTTTTATTGCAGCGTAATGGTGGATTGCCAGGGCCACGAGGCAGTGGTGGTTTTCAATCAGCACTCAGGGGTAGAGGGCGAGGCGCGTTGTCTCAGGGTCAGCGTTCCTTTCCCCCTCAGAATTCTATGAATTATGTTGACCAGCAGAATACTCAGTCTGTACAATATTACAATGAGGACTATTGTGCTGAAAGTGAGAATCAGGATTTTCACACTAGCTAGGACAGCCAGTGGATCAGAATGGGTCTTATGTTGAAGTTGTTGCATTGGGTGTTTCAGAGCCATTTCTTTTGGATACTGGTGCAATGAGAAGTTCTATCATTCACTCCAAACTCCCTGGGGCACCTTTGTCTGGCTTAACAAACGTTTCTGTAGGATTCTCTGGCGCCCCAGTTCGAAACCCGGTTTCTTGCCTTTTGCCTATCTCAATTGGTCCTTATGATTTGGAGGCCCCGCTCATTTTAACGACTGGTTGCGGCGAGAATTTGCTGGGTTTGGACTTATTGAAACATCTTCATGCAACATTGTATTGTTCCCCCTCTGGTGTACATCTTACTTTAGGTAAGAAATTGGTTTCTCCTATGTATTTGTCTAAGGACCAACTCCCACCCGAATTGCATTCCCTTCCTGCTACGCTTTGGGCTACGGGTCCGAATGATGTTGGTCTGCTCCAAATTCCACCTTACGTGGTTACTGTCAAGCCTAATGTTAAAATTACCACTCATTCCTCAGTATAACATTTTCCACGATGGTGAAAGAGCTCTGTTGGCTATCATCTATGATTTAGTTCAGAAGGGTGTGGTTGAAGAAACAAGAGGAAATGTTTGCAACAGTCCTTTTCTACCTGTTCTTAAACGGACTGATTCTTCTCAACCCTCCTGTATATAGTTTTATGATTGATCTCTGGGAGGTTAACAAGATTGTTGTACCCCAGTTTCCTGTCGTCCCAGATATCACTGCCTTGCTCACAATGATACCTGCTTCAGCTGCCTGGTTCTACGTTATTGACCTCAAAAATGCTTTTTCAGCATTCCTATTGCTGAGGAGAGTAGGGATATTTTTGGCTTCTCTCTCGGAGGCCGATGTTTCCGATTCAAACATGCACCCCAAGGCTATTGTGAGAGTCCCTCCATTTATATTCAGGCTTTGAAATCTCAGATTGATGCTTTCACTTTGCCCCCAGGTGCCACTCTTATTCAGTATGTGGATGATTTATTGGTTGCTGCTGATTCAGAGGATGTTTGTAAGAATGTGACTGTTTCGCTGTTGCGTCATTTGTCTGACCTGCATCACAAGGTGCCACCCTCTAAACTACAATATTGCCGCCAAGAGGTTACCTACTTAGGTCATCTCTTGTTGAAGGAGGGAAGGCGATTGACCCCAGAACGTATTCAAGCAATCGCACAAATGTCTGTACCATCCACACAAAGGGAGGTATGTGCCTTTCTGGGCATTACCTCTTATTGTAGACAGTGGATTCCAAAATTTTCTTTGTTGGCCAAACCTCTGCTGGCACTTACTCCGAAAGACACACCCCAAACTCTTCCTTGGACTGACGAATGTCAGAAGAGTTTTTCTAACTTATGTACTGCCTTGTGTTTTGCCCCTGTGTTAGGTACTCCGGATTACAGTATGCCTTTCACACTCTACGTTCATGAAAGAGAAGGTTGTGTGTTGTCAGTTTTAACGCAACAATTTGGAGACAAACAACGGCCATGTGCCTATTTTTCAGCTACATTGGATCCAGTAGCCAAGGCATTGCCCAGTTGTCTCAAAGCTACCGCAGCAGCAGCGATCTCCATTCGTCAATCTGCTGGATTGGTACTGGATAACACTCTCGTTGTTATGGTACCACATGCAGTGGATACTCTTTTGAACAGAACAAAAACACAACATCTCATGAGTGCCCGCTTGTCTGGGTACGAGCTGACGCTCTTGGCTAGTCATTTACACATCAAGCGATGTGATACTTTTAATCCAGCAACACTGGTACCCATTCCAGAAGAGAAAGACACCCAAGAACAACATGATTGT
Source organism: Lissotriton vulgaris (assembly GCF_964263255.1). Classification (NCBI taxonomy): domain Eukaryota; kingdom Metazoa; phylum Chordata; class Amphibia; order Caudata; family Salamandridae; genus Lissotriton; species Lissotriton vulgaris. The sequence continues at coordinate 147,221,894 of NC_141695.1, read as the reverse complement.
TTTCTCCGTACAGCGGAGGAAATGAAAGGCAGAATAGACTTAAAAGATACACCACTCGTGGAACCGGATGGGATCCTATAAGTGGATGGGTCTTGTTTCAAACTTCCCAATGGCGAGACGACTTCAGCCTATGCTGGTACCACCTTTTATACAGTAGTGGAGACAGCACGCATTAGACATAATTCAACCCAAGCAGCTTAACTGATTGCCCTGACGAGAGCGTGTGTGTTGGCTAAGGGAAAGAGAGTGAATGTTTACAACGATAGCCAGTACGCCTTTGGCTGGCTCATAGTTTTGATCGTCTGTGGAAGGAAAGAGGATTCTTTACTTCCCATGGGACATAAAATACAGCATGGTCAGTTGGTAGCTGACCTTCTCGAATCGCTTGCTTTGCCTACCCAGATAGCAATTGTAAAGTGTAGTGCACATAAAAGGATCACTGATGATGTGGGTCGCGGGTATGCTTTTGCAGACAAGGTAGCGAAAGAAACAGCGAGAGATGCTACAAGTCGCATGTATGTTGCAGGCCCTGCAAGATGGGTCAGAGAAGGAGGAATGTGTGAGGACACAATAGAAAGTGTGAGAATGATTCAAGAAGAGGCTACAGAGAAGGAATTGAGTAAGTGGAGAGAAAATACGGGAATGCTGGATGCGACAGGGTGTTGGACGGAATTGTCAGAACACCAGCGTTGGCTGTCACCAGACGCCCATGTAATGCCTGTAGTTACTATGGCGCATGGTCCAGCCCACAACAGTGCGAAAGGGATATGCAAACTTCTGGCTCCAATATGGCAGAATGAAGGAATCCCTAAATGTGCGGAAAATGTGGTGAAACATTATATCGTTTGTTTGGTGTATAATCCAAGAATGGGAAACCCAACTCTGGCAGGTCAATTTGCTTCCCCTACGCATCCTTTTGAAGTATTACAAATCGATTACATTCATATGGAACGTTGCAACAATCTTAAGTATGTTCTGGTGGTGGTGTGTGCCTTTTCCAGATGGATAGAGGCCTACCCCCTAAAGGCTAATACTGCTTTGTCCACTGCCAAAGCCCACTTGAAGGAATTATTGGTTTGCCGCGAATTGTCTGGAGTGACAATGGAAGTGAATTTGTAGGCCAAATTATGCAGAAGGTGTGTGCGGGTCTTGGTATTAGGCAGAAATTCCATGCGGCAAACCACCCTTAGTCAGCAGGCTTGGTAGAGTGCTATAATGGCACTCTCAGGCAAATGGGTCTTGCTTGGCCCGATACTTTACCTTTGGCACTCCTATCTACGAGAACAGCTGTACACTCTTGCTTAGGACTCAGCCCATACAAGGTTGTTTTTGGGCGCCCAGCTAACGTCTGGGGAGTCCCTCGACCTAAAAAGCACTCCGATATTTCGTATCCTATGTTGATTGACTACTTACATGACCTCACCACTAAATTGCGTGTTCTTCACCAACAGGTTCTAAAAGCCTTCCGTTTTCTTACGAAGGTTCCGCTTGGGCCTATTTGGCCATGTTTTCCAATGCATACCAGAATCAACTTCGACATCTTCCTGTTGGTCCATATGGTGGTGGAGCAGATTTAAGTCATAGATAAAGGGAATAGTGGCTATGGCTAGAATTGCCTTAAGTGGTAAGATCCCCGAGCGTATGATGGTTGGAACGTGACTCGTTACGTTACTAGCCTCACAGATAAGGCTAGATGAAGGAGATCCCCACCAATTTTGACCATACCTCATTGAGGCAATTTGTGTTTACAGATAAACAGTCAAAATATTAAAAACCAACAGGAAAAGAGTGTTTGTTCCCATACATACATCTATTCATCCCAGAGTTCTTCACCGTTAGTGACATCTCAGAGCACATACTTTGTCTGCCACGACAGAGCCTACACGTGGCTCCCCACCTACTTTTCAGGAACGTGTTATGTGGTTTTCTTCTCCCTCCGACATACACTGCTCCTTCAGGTCATCACAGAAAAAGATATGGCAGAGGGGTTATTGATTCCAAAGACACAGCAGGACAAGAGGGAGGGGACTTTTTCAAAGGGTTTCTTCCTTTCTGGGGTCCAATGGCCAATAGCAGAAACATTAGACAGTTTGTGTTGTTGAGGCTACCATAAATGTGACTTCTGGAGCCTTGAGTAATCTAACAGCCGAACTTCAAGCGGACCGCTTTATGACTTTGCAGAACCGGATGGTTCTAGATATTGTTCTTGCAGATCGTGGAAGAGTCTGTAAATTGATCGGGTCTAGTTGCTGCATTTATATTCCAGATAATGCCCCTACGGTATACCAAGCCATCTCTAAATTGCACATAATTTCCGAGTCAATTCACCATGACACAGGAGATGGTCTGTGATGGGATAGATTTGGGGACTACTGTCCACATGGGGATGGAAGGTATTAACCTTTCTTGGAATGGTTTTGGCCATCATTTTCTCTTGTTGTCTTTGTTTACAGTGTGGCCCTGCCATCTGCGGTCTTTGTGTCACCATGTGTGTCTCAAGGCCTGTGTCAGAGAACATTAAAATGATGTTGCAGCAACAGCTCAACGACCTCATGGCCATTGACGTCGGCTCAGACTAACTTGAGTCCTTTGTGTTTTGCCTGAATAATGGCAAAAGGAGGATCTGAGGTTCTTCGGTTTTCGACTTCGTCCCGTATTCGGCCGCATTTTGTGTCCAGTCGCCATTTTGTGTTGCCCTCACTCAGGCAATTGCAAAAAATACAGTTGATGGACAGAATGCAGAACAATGTCTTACATTCACCCCAGTACAAAGATCTGGGCCTAAATCCATAGTTTTTTTGCACTCCAGACCACCCTAGGTCAGACAATGGCTATATGCAAATCAGCCTTGAACCTGTGCCTCATGGGAACAGTCCAGTCCGAACTACCAAGCCATGTCTTTCCTAGACCGGAATCAAGCATCCAAGGACTGGTTTCTGGCTATCAGCCTTCTTCAGCCTGGATAGCTTGACTCCAGTGATGTGGAGAGCCTGGGACTCACGTCGGAGCATACCCAGCCCACTCGGGGTGAAAATTGCAAAAAACACAGTTGATGGACAGAATGCAGAACAATGTCTTACATTCACCCCAGTACAAAGATCTGGGCCTAAATCCATCGTTTTTTGCACTCCACACCACCCTAGGTCACTCACTCAGGCAGCACGGCGAACGGAGTGTTTTTGCCTTTTCCAGCTGCTACGTGTCTCTTCTGTTAAAGAATAACCCCCTGCCTTTGTTTTTTACGAAACCGATGTCAGGGACTGGCCGAGTCCACTAATCCATGTCTAGGTTGATTGATCCCTGTCTCGACTGACTGTTTGGCTCTCCCTATTCTTTCTTTACTTTATCTTATCCGACTGGCCTTCGCTATTCTCTCCTTGTATTCTCTTGTTACACAACTAACCTTTGAGGCACACAAATACGCCCTGCCACCTGCAAATTGGATTGTAGGCACTAGCACTGATTAACTTATGGGGAGGGGTGACACACAAAGTCTGAAAGAAGGGCTTCTTTGGGACACTTAATAGCTTGTTTTCCAACTTTTCCTATAGGCTAGCCTTGTATGTATTGGGAGTATATGTTGTAAATATGTGTGCTATAAAAGATTGTGCGCCACGGAATAAAGTGGCAGTCTCCTCAGAACCTACTCTGTACTTCTGGGACAACTGTGCTTAGCTGCAGCTAATAAACCTGGTTTTCTACACCTAACAGAGTGTCTCGTGTCTCTGTCCGACAAGGCAGGTGAAATCGTAGATTTAAGGCGTGCCCTGCCCCGCCAGGCCCATAAGGCCCGGTTCTTCAAAGTCCGTGGTCGCGGGTACCGGTTCTTTTGCGGGGCCCGTTGCTGGACGTGTCGTCGGTAGGGGGGGTTGAGTTGGGTCGTTCCGGATGGCGGGATTTACACTATATTGATCCCTTGTACCATAGCTCAACCCAGTAGATCCCTCCTTGTGGACATCTTACTGGCCTGCCCTGCCATTTCGGCCTGGCAAGATAAACCTGTTGCCTGACCTAGGCTTTCGCCTTTTATGCATACAAGTCCACCGTATGATAGGCATGGGACAACCCAGAGTGCAGCAAGAAATGTATTTAAAAGGCAGGACATGTACTTGTACATTTTCATGTTCTGGTATTGAAAAGTCCCCAAGTTGTTTTTCGCTACTGCAATGTTAAAGGGATAGTTAAGTGGGTGGCACAATGAGTGCTGCAGGCCCACTAGAAGCATTTAATGTATAGGCCCTGGGAACATGTAGAACACTTTACTAGGGACTTATAAGTATATTAAATATGTCAATTGGGGATGAGCTGATATTACCATGTATGGGAGAGAGCAAGCCGTTAATATCAGATTAGAAGGTAAAGTGCACCGACTCATAAAGACAGCAAGAGCGAATTCAGGAAAATTGAGCGAGGCAGTCGAACACTTGGAGGAAGAACACCCTAAGGCTGCCAGGTTGAAGTAATGAAGTCAGTGGCCAGGATGTAGTTTTAAGTTGATTTATAAGGTTGTTGCTACAAGTTGAGAAGATCCTGTAAACAGCCCAAGTTACAAGTACATCAGTAGTATAAGCTCCACCAGGAGCAGACTCCCTGCTGCTCAGCCCAACTTTAACTGTCAACTCTCACACCAGGCATCCAAGCATTCCAAACATGTCCATTACACCAACATTTCACACAGAACAATTACACTGGCTGAGCAGCTAGGAACCAGGTACAGTATAAGCCAAACAATAGGATATTACATATCTGCTCCCCTTAAAATTGAAAATTAAATAAAAAATACCAAAAGGTCACAACTATGCACAACAATGTACAAATGAAGGAAATAATCCAGGTCCCAGGGACGCAAGGAAAAACACTGCATCACTAGAAGGAACAAAGAGTAACCAAAGGAGGAAAGAAAATAAATAGATACACACATGAAATTACACTCATCCTCTCCCTTTAATATTAAAAACAAAAAATATAGATTAAAAAAATGTTACGCTCATGAGAACAAAGTGAGACACCACCACATGACAAGACACGTGAAACCAAAACTCATGAAAAATGCAAAAGAAGCATCCAACCATGCACCGCAAAGCAGGGCAAAGCACTGTGAAGAGAAAACATGGGAGACACCCAGAACTTTATCTCTATTGGTGATCTGAAACCCACGAATATACTCCTCATAAAAGGTACAACAACAACACTTTGGAGAAGAGACTGAAACCCAACTAGACACCCCTCATGAAAGAGAAAAGCATGCAAAAATAGGACTTTGACCCATAATGAAAACTGATAGATGGGGAAAGCACCCATTAAGTCAGCGAACAAGACGTGCAGCACAGGGTGACTTTTACACCATGAAAAAACAACAAAAAGAACACGGGTAGCACAAGGTGAGTTATACACCGTATAACCAACGTGCAGCATAGGGTGACTTACACCCAATATAACAGTTTAGAGAAAACTTGCAGCACAAGGTGACTTATGCACTATGACAACGTAAACTCCAGGAATGGGACTGGAACCCACTTTAACATCCCTAATATAGGGTTTTGTAATGTGAACCATGTAAATGGGACTAACCATACTAAGACATCGAACAAAAAGTGCAACAAAAGGTGACCTACACACAATAAAACAATGTGCAACACAGATTGACCACACACATTTAAACTTTAAGACCACACTCATGTAAAAGTGAGTAGAGCATAACGAAGAAAGGGGAGAAAAACATCACGCCCATGAGAATTAGATCGCAAATGTTAACAGAAATTAACTTTCTGAACAGCTTATCACACTACAGTTAAAAAGGAACAAGGACAAACTTCCTCCCAACAGTCAAAGATGAAACCATTCATGCAGGGATGCTTGTCATATATCAAACACAATGCATAAACTTATAGAAAGCACAGAATGACACTAAACAGGCAGCAGTAAAGAGAACAAGAAAAGGCATACAAAGCTATATTTCCAAATAAATAGAACATTACAACGGTGAGCGACCTCTCACCTGCGTCATGCGACAATGGCCTATTTTTAGAATAACGTTATTCTTTGGTATTTTCCTTTAACTGTAGAGACACAAAAAAATGTACTGGAGGAATTTCAACATTATGCAGCTGTGATCACGAGTAAGTAAAGTCATCTAAGGAAAGCACAGGAAATGCACGTGGCAGACCTTGGTAATCTTCCCAAGTGCAATATAAAATCCACACTCAAAGTTTTGAAAAAGGGTGACCACATGACACTTCTACATTACACAAAGGTTACTCTTCTACACAAGTACATGTGGAGCAGGAATGGACCAAGATCTAGTGAGGTTGCCATCACAACCATCCATAGTTCATCACCCCTACTGATCGTGGTTGTACATACAAGATCCAACACTTGCTGGAGAAAACCCGACACACCGCAACCCTTGAACTTGTGTGCTGTTCCAATCACAAGATGGCAGCATGCAGATAATGCTGCTTCGGATGGCTCAAGGCCCGTCCCTGCAGCAGAGCATCCCACAGCAGCTCTGAAAGTTGCTTAGAAACACAAACAATGTTGAAGAGTCTCTGTGCGACTCCATGGAGAAGGTAAGTCTGTGCATGCTTCAAAGGGCTTGTGCCTTGATGCTCAAACCCCAGCGGTTAAACCACCCTCAGTCAAATCGCTTAGACAGAGTATTTGTCTCACACCAGTAGCCTCTTTCCATCATCCAATAAGAAGATCATGCATTACAACATGCATGCTGTGATTCAATGAAGTAATCACCACTGCATGTAGCTGGCATGTAGAAACAAACATTACTGGTACTGACATACTGTCAGATGCTGCATTCCAGAAACCAAACGCTGCCTCCGAAACCCAAAACATGATGGCACACTCTAGCTGATCCCCTTTCACAGTACACAAAGAAGTTAGTGAAACATGCTGAATCTTTTAGACAATAGAAATTCTCCTTTACAATTCGACAGTTTCTTGTTGACAGCAACTGGTGGGCAGACAACGCTGTGAAGAACATTTTCCAAAGTTCAGTTGGGTGGAAGTGCTTAGTTTCACATTAATTTTCCAGTTGGATGAACACCACAATTTATAGGCATATACAGCATGTCCAGGCCGGGGGGCTGTCGGATGACAATAACACTGGAAGAGCTGCAAGGCCGGCTTCTCCATATTCTCTTTCTACTTGATGACACCTGTTTTCTTCTGTGAGCATCTTCCTCATTGGAATGTAAATAGCACTGTCAGCATCTGTAGTTCCTGTACATTTCTCCAATCTTCTTTACCTTTTCCTTAGGTTATCCTTAAAACTAGTAGTAGAGATGAGTCTGCCTCCAATTCGTCACCCAAAATGTGTAGTAATGAAGTCGGTGGACAGGATGGAGTTTCGAGTGGAGTTATTAAGTTATAGTTACAAGTTGAGAAGATACTCTAAACAGCCCAAGTTACAAGTACATCAGTAGTATCAGCCCCACCAGGACTAGCCTCCATGCTGCTCAGCACATCTTCAACTGTCAACACTCACACCAGGCACCCAAGCATTCCAAACATGTCCATAACACCAACATTTAATACAGAACACTAACACTGGCTGAGCAGCCAGGAACCAGGTACATAGGTACAGCATAATTCAACAACAGAAAATTACATAGGTCTAACAACCCTCTTTAATGGTAAAGACCGATTTTTCATTACAATTTTGAAACTGCCACTTTTAGAAAGTTGGAGCAAGAAGCACAGGTGCACCACACAACAAAATTGAATCAGTAAGAATAATTGCAATGTCCATATCCAATAGAAAGAGAAAAAGATTCCTCAGTGTTTTCTCTTTATTCCATTTTCATTTTGCGTAGAAAAAATAGAGTCCAATTTAAACATTCAGTACAGCCGACGCGTTTCGTCCTAGTACAGGACTTCTTCAGGGCACTGAATAATGGTGGAGTCAAAATGCTCCATGGGCTGAAGAGGGCATAGAAAAATTTCTGCTCTTAGGCTGTCTCCCGTCTGACAAAATATTATATCAAGTCTTTAAAAGCCGTCTGTGTAAGAGCCACGACTGGTCAATAATTACAAAACACGACCCGCAAATCTGGAGTCCAGAAATTGCCACAGTGTATTTTCAATGGGGTTCAGTTTTAAAACCTATAAAGATTGGTCTTCAATGTATCACAAGGAAGTCTAGGGATAAGCTAAATAACACCAATTAATGAGAAATAGACTTGTTAGGTGGAAAACGCAGCTGGACCTATAATATCTCCAATTTATGGAAACATCCCATCGTCAGACAACTCCTCGCTGGTAGCCAATGTAGGCAGGAAAGCAACAGCTGCAATACGATGGTTGCGATCAAAGGAAACCTCTTGGACACGTCATAGCAAGAAAGTCCCCAAATTACATATTTGATGTACTTAAAAGTCCCTAGTAAAGTGCTATTTTCTTGCCCTCATCCCTTGTGCCCACAGACTGTCTTGGGTGACATGACTCGGTGTAGCCGACAGTTACACTCTGTTAATTCCTCCCAGACCGTCACAGAATAGATGGATTAGGTATGCCTCAATGGGCCATTCTGCCAGGCTGGGGGACGCGTGGGGGTGGAGCTGAGCACATCCCCTCATGCACCAGAATAGGCTGTGTCCTGTCTCCACATAAAAGGCTTAACAACCCTGTATTTTCACTGTAGCCAGCTTAGAGTAAGAAAAGGGTAGTCAGGCAATTCCATGCACTTCAAAGAACCTTTCCAGAAGCTTCTCCCACCCTCCAGAAAAAGAGAACCAGGGTATAAGAATAGTAATTTCAGACTTCAGTTCACTACTGGACCTGTGGAAGGACTCTCTGAGGACTTCCTTCTTCTGCAACCTGCTGTGCACTCTTCTAGACTGCTGCTGTACCTGGAAGAACTGCTTTGCTGCCTGGAGCCCTCTCTGACCCCTTAGAGGCAGTTTAACCTGCACCCAGATTGCCAAAACTGACTTTGAGGGCTAGTTTGCTGGACTCTTGTTCTGAGCCACTGGGACATAAATAGCTAGCTCCATCTTGAAACCACACCTAGACCTAGCCTGAGTGAGTACTGAACCCTCAAGCGGAGTTCCACTAGTTCTGTACCCTTGGTTGTGGTGCTAAAGGTGTCTGAATGGACAATTTCCAAAACGTAGAACTTCAACCTAAACTTGGCCACAAAACTGCCATGAGAACCAGGAGGAGACCAGGACCAACCTATTCACCTCAACTCCCAAGGTGCATCGCCAGTTAGATATACGACGCAGCTTCTCACACTACATTTTTAACGCAGCAGCAAACCATTTTCAGTGGTTCTTTGCCAAGGGGACATCTGACCATGTGGACCTGTCTTCTGCTACAGACCTCTGCCTTGTCCTGCTTGGAAATGTTTGACTTCCATTTTGGTGACTAAGTCCAAAGGTAAAATTCTTCACTGCAGCTTCACTCCACATCCACCTGACGACGAAGCTCCCTCCTCGGAGAATACTGTAGACTTGCCTCCATAAACGTTTACCTATTCAAACATTTGTCTTCAAGATTTTTCTAAGTCTGAAAGTAAGCGTTGACTGGGCCAAATCCTCTTCTTTTATCCAAACCGTGCTCCATTGCGGTCAACCTTAACTTTCGACTTTGATCTGGTCTCACATGACCGGTTGTCCATGGCTGGTGCTTTGATCTTTTGGACACTAAATTTCAATAAAAACGTAAAAAATTAAAAACTCTGGTTTTACAGTTTGGAATTTTTTTGTTTTTGTGTCAAGTAATTTATTAAAATGTGCTCTATTTTTCTCAATTGGTTTCTGATTTTTCTTGTATTCTCTTTTCATTTTATTACGGTTTACACATTGCCTCTACGGAAAGCCTAACTGCTTTTTGTGCCAAGCTACGCAGGTCTAAGGTAATTTAGTGCCTTTTATTGTTCACCCGTCGAGGAATTGTGTCTGTTTCTTGATTAGGGCTCACACCTCAGTAAACCAACAACCCCATTTCTCACATTCCCCTCACCAGCTAACACGAATCTCTGCCCCATCTCTATGGCATTTTAAATCTATTTAATGCACGGAGACAACATCTTAAGTTCAGTAAAATATAGACCCGAGGAATCTTATCAGGACCAGGTGCCTTATCTTGTTATGCAGATCCAATTGCATGCATAGTCTCTTCTAGTGTAAAAACTAGGCCCTCGTCACTATACACTGTCATCTAGACAGTTAGTACTTTATCCACACCTGCATTTATTGGGGTGATTGAGTATGAGTCACTAAAATGTTTCACCCTGCATTGTGGTTGTATACAACACTCTTTTCACTGCTGTACATATAGGTTGCCTTGGGTATAAGTTGGCAAAACATATTATGGTCCTTCTTTTTTGCTACTTCAATATGCTTAGACAAAGTAGCTTGCTCCCAGGGATTTCTAATCTAAGGTACTTGATTTTTATCGTCTCGGTCCCCATTTCTTATTGCCTTAACTAAAAAGCGTCTAGTCCTTCTACAGGTCCTACAAAACAAAGATTTATCATCCCTCCTTGTTCGAGTTAGCTCTGATTGCTTATGCCTTAAACACTGTAAATAATTTAATGGATCACTGACAAAATATCGACTACAAAAATATCAACGTAAAAAATATCAGAGCCAAAATATTGATGTTCACAATTTCAAAGTCCTATAGACATTATGGAAAGTACAAAAATAACGAGAAATAATATCTTTGTAAAAAATATTGTTGTTAAAATATTGTTTTTTTAATGTTTAAAAAATCATGTAAAATAAAGGTAATCAATATAATTAAAAGAAACATTTTTAAAATAATTTTAAAATGTTTAAAATTATAACGAATACATATAATGTAAAAATAAATTAAACATATATACGTACAAAATATAATATATGTACTTAATAATATTTATCAATTGTTATTTTAATGACTTATACATTTTTAAAACACATTTTAAACATTATAAATTCATATACACAAAAAACAATAACAGAAATACAAATTAAAAAAATTTATATAACAAATTAAAAAATTACAATATTTGTAATCTTTCAAAATAATGTATACACTACATTAACTAAGACAGTACAGAAAATATTGGATAGAAGAGGGGATACAATTACTATTCCCACCCCAAAGAGTGTAACAGTAGGGAAAGTGGTGGATAGCATAGGGGTAAAAATTACTATTCCCACTCCATAGAGTGCAACAGTAGGAAAAAATGTGGATAGCGTAGGGGTAAAAATTACTATTCCCACTCCATATAGTGCAACAGTAAGAAAAAATGTGGATAGCGTAGAGGTAAAAAGTACTATATCCACTCCAGTGAGTGCAACAGTAGGGAAAGTGTTAGATAGCGTAGGGGTAAAAATTATTATTCCTACTCCAGAGAGTGCAACAGTCGGGAAAATGTTGGATAGCATAGGGGTAAAAATCACTATTCCCACTCCCGTGAGTGCAACAGTAAGAACAGTTTTGGATAGCATATAGGTAAAAAGTACTATTCCCACTTAAGTGAGTGCAACAGTAGGGAATGTATTGGAAAGCGAAGGGGTAAAAATTACTATTTCCAACCCAGTGAGTGCAAAAGTAGGGAAAGTGTTGGATTGTGTATGGTTTAAAATTACCATTCCCATGCCAGATAGTGCAACAGTAGGGAAAGCTTTGGGTAGCAGAGGGTTAAAATTAACATGCTTATCCATTTAGTAATTTTTTAAATAAATAACCAATTAACATTTTAATACCAATACATTAAAATTATTAATTACTTTAATAAAATGTGATTATTTACCACCCTATCCCCCTATAAACCCACAACACTCTCCCCTATAAACCCAAAACCCGCTACGGTACTAAAACGCAAAATTTACATTAAAAACAATTACTAACTTCTAAAAATGTAATACATATATTTAAAAAAATACAATACTTAACATAAAATATAGAACCCATACATACTAAAATACATGTTAAAATACATAACACTGATACAAACATCGATATTATTAACAACAATATTTTTACAAACGATATTACTGACTTCGATATTAACAAAAATGATATTTCTTATCTTCAGGTAGATATTCTGGTCACCGATATTCTTGATGTCGATATTCTCTCCCTTCGATATTTCCAACTCGATATTTCTGTAATTCGAAATAAAAAACTCTATATTATGTCTGTGCAGCTAATTTAATATGCGCAAGGATTACTGTAAACCGATGATTGTCTAATCCTTCTGCTTCCATAGAATCTCTAACATGTTTATAGATGTTTGCTAGGATTTTGGGATGCTGTGTTATATATTTCCATTTTATAGATCTCCTATTATTGGAAACCAACAAGGGGCAATTTAGTATGTGATATGTGCCTTTGATTGTGTAAGTAAATCTTTAAGAGATACGTTCAATGCTTTGTAATCACTTTCTATACACTTAGTTACTACAATGTTCTCCAAGGCAGGCCACAAAGTGCTGCTAAGCATAATATAGACAGTATGACATGTGCACCCAATTCCATTACTAGTACGGACCCCCAGTTTATCGAATAATTTTTTCACTCATTACATGCCCTAAGCCAATTGGATAAATTGAACAGCAGTAGATGTCCAGGATTTAATTGGTGGAAGATCTAACAAAGATATCCACATTTTTCATCCTCCTGTTCGGTTAAGGACAGCAGATCATTGAACAGTTCATTTGAAGTTTTATACAAAACAATGGGGACAGTGGACCACTTTTACACCCTCAAAGCACCAACCCATATATCACCAATATCTATATAAAGTTTTCTTTCATTTGAAGTATTGAGGTTTCCGGCTAGGATTATTTGCCGCATGACAAGCTCAGATTGAAAACTGTTTGTAAGGTTTCAGATTCAGAATATTTGTCTCTACTACTATTATTAGTATTAACCTCTGAAGTGTGGGACTTCAACCCCCTAGTGCTGATTTCTATTTTTTCTATTTTGGGTAGTTCATGCTTAGGCCGCCATAATATTTTTTCTACATAAGGTATACTTGGCAAATTTGTTTACTTTTTTTCCAACCTCATGGGGATTGTAAAAGTAACCAGGGTTTGTGGATTCCTTTGGAGCGGAATGGGAATATAGCCCAAATTTAGCTACATTTTATGTTTTTGGGGTAAAAAAAAAGTGCTATGGAGAAAAGTGTCTGTTTTTCTTATGAAAATGACATGAAAAAACAGTTTGCTGTGCTAAAGTCATCTTCTTTCCCGGCTTTCAGGAATATGCAGATCTGAATACAAAAACAAGTTTACCACAGTTTTGTCATTTTTCAAAGAAGTAGCCCATTTTTCCATGTTTGTGCTTTCAACCTACATATAGTGTGTGGTGGAAACCAGTGTGAAACCCATGGGTGAGCAAACAAAGCTATAGTGTTCTGAAACGTGGAAAATATATTTAGAATTCAGCATGTGTAGATCACTCAGGTTTTCCCAAACAAACTAAACATAGATATATCGCAAACGAATAGGAAAAACAGCCATTTGTGACAATGTTTTCGTCTTTAACTTTTTATCACAATAGCCAGTTTACAAAAGCAATGTAACATTATGCTTGCTAGACCCTTTTGGTTGTGAGGATATATTGGGTTTGTAGGTTCTCCTATAACCTGAGGCACCCAGAGCCAACAACTGAGCTGCACTGCACAACGTTTTTTAATTGTGTACTGAGTATGGACCGATTCATGTAGTGAAATATATAGAGTGAAAAATAGGTATTATGGTAACCATTGTGTTTCTGAAATTTGCTTAATATATTTAATTTAGGAGTAGTGATTATTTGTACATCTCTAAAATTATGGGTACACATAAGAGAATGTAATTTAGAGGATATTTTTCAAAATGCCTTCTTCTTACTCACAGGATTACATTTGGAAGGCACAAATCTAGTGAAATCCAATTGGCAATAACAAATATCCTACTATTCTATTGGTCTACATGTATTCTCATAACAAGGGTACCTCATTTGAGTGTATAGGATTAGTGCCTGGCACAAGAAAATGCCAAAAATGCAATATGGATACATCACATTTTTCAACTCAAAACTGACCTGCTTTTTGCAAAGCGGGTAGCTTTTGATTTTGGGCCAGATCTCAGTTTGCACTTAGGGAAACCTAGCAAACCTGTAAACTAGACATCTAAGGGGAATCCAGGATGGGGTGATTTTTGTGACTTTCACCAGGTTGTTTTTCCTGGAATCCTTTGCAAAACTCAAACTTTGACTGAAAAAACACATTTTCCTCACATTTTTGTAATGGAAAGTTCTGAATCATGTGGGGATCCACAAACTTCCTTTCACCCAGCATTTCCATAGATCTTCCGGTTAAAATGGTACCTCACCTGTGTGGTTAGGCCTACTGCCCACAACAGGGAACATCCCAAAACGCAACACTTATACATCACATTTTTCCACTCAAACCTGACCAGTTTCTTGCAAAGTGGGTAGCTGTGGATTTTGGTCAGCCGGCACCTAGGGAAATTTTGCCAACCTGCATATTTTTGCAAACTAGTCACCTGGGGAAATACAGGATGGTGCGACTTGTGTGAACCCATGAGGTTGTCTTTCCCACAGTGCCCTGCAAACCTCAAACTTTGCAAAAAATCACACATTTTAATTACATTTCTGTGATGAAAATTTCCGGAATCTGCAGGAACCCACAAAATTCCTACCGAACACCATCACCCCACCTGTGCTGATAAAAACTCTTCTTCACTAGTGAACACCCACACTGTACCATAGCCGACACCTGCATTAAAAAAATTAAATAATCTGCTACTATAGGTAGGTCCAAAATATCTCCCGAAGCTTAGTGAAAACTACTTGATTTTGCATGCCAGGTCATTACTGTCCCAGATTAATCAATCAATCAATCAAACATTTGTAAAGCATGCTACTCACCCGTTAGGGTCTCAAGGCGCTAGAGGGGAGGGGGGGAGGAAGAAGCTACTGATCGAACAGTCAGGTCTTGAATAGTTTGCCTGAAGGTCTGCATGTCCTGGGTCCGTCTCAGGGGGTGGTGAGGGTGTTCCATGTCTTGGCAGTGAGGTGGGAGAATGATCTGCCACGGGTGGTCGTTCGATGGATGCGTGGGACGGTGGTGAGGATGAGGTCAGCGGAGCGAAGCTGGCTGTTCGGGGTGTAGAAAGTGTGTCGATTGTTGAGGTATTCTGGTCCGGTGTTGTAGAGTGCTTTGTGCGCATGGGTGAGGAGCTTGAAGGTGATCCTCTTGTTCACTGGGAGCCAGTGCAGGTCTCTCAGGTGGGCAGTGATGTGGTTGCTGCGGGGGATTCTGAGGAAGAGCCGTTTTGTAGGCGTTGGAGTCTTTTCTGGAGTTTGGCCGTGGTTCCTGGGTAGAGGGCATTGCCGTAGTCCAGCTGGCTGCTGACGAGTGCTTGGGTGACCGTCTTTCTGGTTTTGGTGGGGATCCATCTGTAGATCTTGCGGAGCATGCAGAGGGTGCTGAAGCGGGAGGAGGAGACAGCATTGACTTGCTGGGTGATGAGTCCTGTATGAACCCCAGGTTGCGTGCCTGGTTGGTGGGTGTGGAATTAATAAAGCTCCTGATGTGCTACCCACCACTTTATGTGATGCCTCTAGGGTAAATGAAAGAAACCCTGATCTGTAGCCATGTGCCAACATCAATGGCTCTTGAAAGAGGCAAATGTAAAACTGGTCCACAACACGCCCCATTTACTATTGCTAAGTTTGGAATTTAAGCAGCAACATTCAGGCATTGTTCCAGGACAAGATCTCTATCCCAACCCATTCAATCACTCAATAGCGGAATTATAAGGGCAGCCAATCACCCATGGGGGGATAAAGGCTCTGGCATTGCTAACTGCTTCGGGGTGATATGTTCATTTGAACATCCAGGTCTTGAGTTCTTTCCCGAATTGCTGGAGCGATGAGGCTGTCCTGAGGTGCAGGGGAAGTTTGTTCTAAGCTTTAACCAGTAGTTGTGAGATGGTGCGTCCTCCGCTGTTGCTTTAATGGGTTTGGGGGTTGTTTGTGAGCAAGAGGGAGGATGATCGCAGGTGTCTAGTCGGTTGGTGGAAGGTCAGTTGTTTGTTGATGTATGGTGGCACTTCGTTGTGCAGGGCTTTGTATGCGTGGCTCAACTTCTTGAACTGGCATTTCCCCTGGCTCAGGAGCTTCTTGAGGTAGGGTGTGATGTGGGTCCTTCTGGGTAGGTTGAGGATGAGGCATGCAGACACATTTTGTATTGTCTTTATTCTCTTCAGGAGGTGCTCAGTGATTCCTACATAGAGTCTGTTCCCATAGTCCAGCATGCTGCTGACGCGTACCTGAGTGACGGTCCTTCTGGTGTTGTCTGGGAGAACCCTGAAGATTTTGTGCAGCATGTGTATGGTGTGGAAGCAAGTGTTTGAGACTACATTTGCCTGCTTCTTCATAGATAACTTGCTGTCCAAGATGATGCTGAAGTTACTGGCGTGGGCTGACGGGATGGGGAATGGGTCGAGTTCAGAAGGCCACAGTGTGTTGTTCTATGGCAAGATTTTGTTACCAAAGATTAGGACTTATGTTTTGTCCAATGAGAGCTTGAGAAAGTAGCCCTTCATCCAGTCAGCGACGTTCATTATTCAACTGTTGAAGTTAGTTTTAGTGGTGGAGGGTTTTTTCTGACAATAGGATGAGCTGGTGTCATTGGCATAGGAGAATATGTTGAGTCTGTGTGATCTGATGGTGTTGGCCAAGAGGGTAATGTAAGCGTTGAAGAGGGTGGGGCTGAGGGATGTTCATGGGGATGCCCGTCTTGGGTTCCAAGGTGAACAGTGGGAGATGGATTCCATGGCTCAGTCTTTTTACCTTGAGTTTTGCATGAGGGAACTATATATTCTATTCAGTCTCTCTGATTGTGGAGTGAGAATGTCTTGATCAACCGTGAAATCTAATTTCTTTTTTGGAGAACATATTTTATTAGGAGAAGATCCATCCCTGATATTTCTCTACTCCTGTATGATGTCATTTACTACATTTCAGTTCCAATGGTTTTCCCTTTGAGCACCACTATTGTTGGTGTTTTTCTCATGCTCATGGTATTTAGTGTCAGGTTTTTTTCCATGTTCTTGAGTGTGGGTTTGTATTTTAATTGGAAACTGCTTTTGTGGTTAGCCAGTGAATGACCATCCACAAAGATGTGCGGAAATAGGAGAAATTTAATATAATCATAACAATCTGGAGTCAATGAACAACATTTGGCTATTTTAATATCTAATATATTAGGGACTGGCACTGTTAAATACTTCTTATCTAAAAGATAACCTTCTTTGTCAGTGAATCTGTTTAGGGACATTTAGCATATATACCATCTGGTCTTTGTTTCTAAGGCGGAGTTCCGGGAAATGTTTGAATTGTGTAACCCCCAAAAATGAATCCTTAAGGTTCGTGCTATACACCCATTACTGCAATTTCCTGCCCAAGTGGGTCTCATATGGTCTCTGGCTGGCCTCTTTTGAGAAGCCATTTGGTCTAAAGAGGTTCTAGTGTGGCTATTCCTATTTCTTTATTCAAACTATAAGGAACAAAAAATGGACAGATTGCTGAACAATGCAAACATTCACCTCCAGTCACAAAGATCTGGGTTTAAAACATTGTTCTTTTGCTCACCGCACCACCCCAGCTTGGAGAATGTTTGACAATGTTCAACATTGAGTCCAGAAGTTCTGGCTGGACTGTTCCCAAGAGGAACAGTGCCAAGTCTTATTTGCATATGAATGGGTCCAAACTGGAATAGTGTGGTGAGCAAAATAACAATGAAGTTAAACCTAGATCCGTGACTGTGTGTGAACGTTTGACAATATTCAACATTCTGTCCATCATCTTTCTGTGTTGCATTTTCACCCGACGTGAGAAGGGTATACCCAGATGTGAGTCCTGTTCTTGCTACTCCACCGGTTTCAAGCTAGCATGGCTGATAAGCCATGATGCCCTGAAACTAGTCCCAGGGTGCTTGTTTTCCGGCCAAGGGAGGACTTGGCCTGGCAATTCAGGCTGGACTGTTCCCAAGAGGAACAGGGTCAAGGCTGATTTGTATACAGCGGGATCCAAACTGGAATGCTATGGCGAGCAAAAATGTGATGGATTTAACCCCTATCTGTGACTGGGGGGTGAAAGTATGACAATGTACAACGTTCTATCCATCATCTTTTTGTGTTGCATTTGTGCACACCATGTCATCAGCTGTTGTGTGTGTATGCAAAACAGGTTTAGGCTTGGGTTCACTAGGTGTATTTAGTGTAACATTTCTTTGCAGTGGCGCCTTTTTTGTTAGATTGAATGATAGTTTTGCAGACTCTGTTGATGTAAAAACCAGGGCCATATTTTATGGATTTTGGCAACACTTGCTCTCAGTCAATGTGCAACTTCCTCATTTTTTTATATGAGTTAGAACTTGCATAGGGAGTGAGCCTTGTGCTTCTACTCCCTTATCAGCTACTGACGTCTGCCTTTCTAAATATACAACACCATTAAGCGAATAAAATGCTTTGATGCCACTTAATAAAAATTATTCTAGTGGACACAAACATTATTCAAATTTAAATATGAATAACGACAGTGACTTAATTAGACCGCTTAAAAAAAGCACTGCAATTGCGGCTGCTGTGAATCAAGTTAACATCGATTAGTTACATTCAACATTGACTTAGTAGGGTTTGTTTTGCTCGTAATGTGACCGAGGTTGCTACTGGCTAGAGACAATAATATGAGAAGAGCTTAAAGCTGAACGTAAACATTTCCACCCAAGGGGTAGGTCGACTGGCTAGACACACAAAAAAAGTGAAGTAGACTTTCTTGGTTGTGGCGCATAAGAAACAAGAGAGAACCAGATCCTTTGTTGGAAAAGCAGCCAGCTGAAATAGCACTAATACATGTTATGTGGGCCTAGGGAAATGGAATGTCAGACATGGTTGCAGACTCCAGGGCGTATAAGAATGCAGAACTGCCCATGGATGCTGTTTCTTGGCAAGCTCGGCCTTATGGATAGTCTAAGATTGAAAGTTTGTAGCCTTGTAGGGGATCTTTTGAAGGTAATAAAGTCCAGTTTTGAGTTCCAGGCCTTATCTAGGTAGAGGTTGCTTAAGGCCAGCTAAAAGGACCATTGGCCATGAGTTTTTGTGTTTGGCTGCCTTCTCATTTCCAACCAACACAAGGCGGCTGGTGAAGCTTAAGGGGCAGCTCTAAGCTTCCAACAGAGTTTATTTAATAAGAGTGCCACTCCTGACCGGGCTTTGTTGGAACAGGCCGGACTCCAGTCTCACCCAGGACTAGGATATATATATTGTGGAATCTGGAAGATACGTGTAAACTGGCTCGATCGGAGCTGATTAAATGATGTCGCAGTGCTCCCCTTTAACAATTCGGAGCCATACGTAGGTGAGGGAAGACACTTTTCCCTTATGGCGTGTAATAAATGGTGCTGTGAAGAGTTAAGAGTGCCGCTCGTACATAGAGGTGTTTCCTGCATCTTTCCCTGCCTGACACTCGCTACTGGAGTAGCTACACTTCCTGCCAAAGTCCACTGCTGCCGAGGAAGGAGAAAAGATCAGCGAGGCCGCAGAGGAGGTGAGAGGCGCGGCCCCGGGACTGCGAGGGACAGCGTTATTGACACCAGCTGTCTCCTCTTCCCGAGGGTGCCGCGCCCCCTCCCAGTGCCCGCCCCCAGGCGTTCATAATCTCTCGCGGCCCCCGCTCCGCGGGTGCCGCTCGTACATAGAGGTGTTTCCTGCATCTTTCCCTGCCTGACACTCGCTACTGGAGTAGCTACACTTCCTGCCAAAGTCCACTGCTGCCGAGGAAGGAGAAAAGATCAGCGAGGCCACAGAGGAGGTGAGAGGCGCGGCCCCGGGACTGCGAGGGACAGCGTTATTGACACCAGCTGTCTCCTCTTCCCGAGGGTGCCGCGCCCCCTCCCAGTGCCCGCCCCCAGGCGTTCATAATCTCTCGCGGCCCCCGCTCCGCGGGTGCCGCTCGTACATAGAGGTGTTTCCTGCATCTTTCCCTGCCTGACACTCGCTACTGGAGTAGCTACACTTCCTGCCAAAGTCCACTGCTGCCGAGGAAGGAGAAAAGATCAGCGAGGCCGCAGAGGAGGTGAGAGGCGCGGCCCCGGGACTGCGAGGGACAGCGTTATTGACACCAGCTGTCTCCTCTTCCCGAGGGTGCCGCGCCCCCTCCCAGTGCCCGCCCCCAGGTGTTCATAATCTCTCGCGGCCCCCGCTCCGCGGGGGCCGCTCGTACATAGAGGTGTTTCCTGCATCTTTCCCTGCCTGACACTCGCTACTGGAGTAGCTACACTTCCTGCCAAAGTCCACTGCTGCCGAGGAAGGAGAAAAGATCAGCGAGGCCGCAGAGGAGGTGAGAGGCGCGGCCCCGGGACTGCGAGGGACAGCGTTATTGACACCAGCTGTCTCCTCTTCCCGAGGGTGCCGCGCCCCCTCCCAGTGCCCGCCCCCAGGCGTTCATAATCTCTCGCGGCCCCCGCTCCGCGGGTGCCGCTCGTACATAGAGGTGTTTCCTGCATCTTTCCCTGCCTGACACTCGCTACTGGAGTAGCTACACTTCCTGCCAAAGTCCACTGCTGCCGAGGAAGGAGAAAAGATCAGCGAGGCCGCAGAGGAGGTGAGAGGCGCGGCCCCGGGACTGCGAGGGACAGCGTTATTGACACCAGCTGTCTCCTCTTCCCGAGGGTGCCGCGCCCCCTCCCAGTGCCCCGCCCTCTCCTCTTAGACTTAAAAGCAAGAGCTACAACGCGCATCGCGGGACGCGCGCGTGGCGAAGCCCGGGCCAAGGGCGGGCCCGTTTAAGCCCGTTCAAGCCAGGGCAAGTCTGGTCTGGGCCAACCCTCTTTCAACCGTATTTTCCCGCCTTGTACATTACCATCCGTACTGGGAGTCATCCACCACTATTGTTTTAGCTTTACACCCTAAGGGTGTTACTCTGCTAACATGACTACCAGGGCTATGAGGAACAAAACGGCCCATGGAGTGGGTGAAGTAATTGGCCCAATCGACCAATTCATTACCAAAGCTAACGATGCCATCAATCAGGGAATTGTTTTGCTTGAAAGACGCGTCTCCCAGGACCTTGCTGCAGCACGGAGGTCTTCTATGGGCCTTCTCGCTCTAGCCAAAACACCCATCCACCAGGAAACCAACGCTCCTTTATTACAAGAAATTCGTGCTGAACTTCACACCATCCCAATGAGCGTCGACTTATCAGTCACTCATCTCTCACTAGGGGAAGCCTCAATGGACGACCTGGAGAAAACTCCTACTCTGGTGATCAGCCCCACTCAACCCGTGTCTTCAATTTTGATAGAGTCACAACCTCAGCCCTCACCCTTAGCTGTAGCCTCACCCCCGAAACCCGAGAAGGTGTCCAAGGAGGGAGCCATTCCCAAACAAACCAGTGTAAGGTCAATACCAAAGTCTAAGTTGCACTGTCCACCGAAGCGCACTAGGTCTAAAAAACCTCCACGTACTAACCCTCCAAAGATCTCTAGACAGTCATTGCCTGACAACGTGGATGACTCTTCTCTTTTGGCCACCTCGACGGAGGAGACTCATAGGGGTCATGACACTGTTAAATCTAATCATCTAGAACTCACTGTACAAGTTCTTGACTCAATTAAGGATTTTATAAAATTGCAACTACTCCCAATCGAGCGAACGCTAAATAATATTGAGAAGCAGCTCGCTAGACTAACAAACCAGGTTAACCATCTCAAACCTTCTGTTACCACCACAGTGCCGTTAGTCTCTACGACCACTAAACATGTCCAGGCTGTTACTTTACAGAAACCAGCGCCTCAACCTACAATGCACAAAGCTCCCCCACCTATAGAAAAAAAAAAAAAAACTCCAACTATTATCCAAACTACTTCTACAGACACTACGGGTTCCACCAAACAAGCACAGGGAAAACCAGCAACAAGTGTAGATCCCACCAGTAAGAACTCTAAGCCCCCATCACCTAAACCCTCGGCCACTCAACAGGCTGCTGAAGCACCCAATAAACCAGCTGGCCCAAAGAGACCAGTCCATCTCCCCCCTGAAGCAAGCCCCTACACCGTGATCCTTACAGGGGTACCAGAATTGGAAGAAAACATGAGTGAATCCACCTGGTCATTAAAAAACAAAGTCATGCAGTGGCTCCAGATTAACAGACCCCTTCCCTCACACTGCAAAAGTAGACTGTCCATGGTACGAAGAGTCCCGTGGATAGGGGATACAAGGAAAAGAATAAAAGGGGATTGTATCATCATCAATTTTGATAACCCAGAGACAGTGAGTTATATATGTTCCTGGTCAACCCTGGAGAGAAAGGGAAGCATAGACACCAACCGTCTGTCCTTCTTTTACCCACCGAGGTTTCCACGTGAACAAGATTTCCCCCAAAATTGGGGCCAATCCCCAGGCTGGAGTTGGTCTCAAGTCGAAACACGTAATAGGAGGAGGGACTGGGATTACCCGCCCTGGAACCCAAGAAGAGATCATCCATACGAAGAGGGGTGGAGAGGGGTCCCAACTAGTAACTACTTTTCAACTTTAGAAATGGTCGACTGACCATTAAAAAACTACTTACCGTTTAACAGCAAGCCAAGGTCCCCCAGGTCTCCTGTTAGCCCAGGGATGACCCCAAGCAAACATGGAAACCTTGCCCCTTCCCAACCCACTGAGGACTCCCTTAACCTGGCTCTGTCACACGGCCCTTCTGAACCGGAAAGCTCACAAACCAACGACTCCCAGATTTCTTTTTCAACCCCAACTTCTGACCTGAATCACCCAAACTGCACCCCAACACATTCCATCGAGGACAATTATCTCTCTATTTTATCTTGGAATATAGCCGGGCTTTCAAATAAAATAAATGACCCAACCTTCCTGAATTACATACACACCTTCGACATTTTAGCGTTCCAGGAATGTTGGGATCTGACGCCCACAAATCTGGATGGTTATAGCACACATTTCACTCCCTCTACTCTGTCCCATAGAGGCAGATCCTCTGGAGGTCTCTGCTTGTACGTTTCAAATAGATTAAACGCATCATTAGAACGCGTTGACCTCCCGCAAACTGATCATAGCCCAAAGTCCTTTGGCCGCCTACTTCAGGCCTTTAAAATATCTGGGAAAGAGGTTGTCAACTCTCTCATAATTAATCTATACAACGGTGCACAGAGAGACGATCAAACAAAATTCATGGAGTTTCTTTCTACAGTAATAAAGAAGGGTATGGGAGGGTCCTCTTCAGACCAGCGCTTGATCATTCTAGGTGATTTCAACTGTCACTTATGCCCATATAGTGGAACTAGGGTTTGTGATCAAAGAGCCCCAAATGGAGAACACACCACCCATTTCGAACATTCAACCATGGGTACCCAACTGAACAACTTATTACACGAGTGGGATCTGGGTTTCTTCAACGATCTAACTGTGCCCCCGACTGATTTTCTACCCACATTCCATGGAAGGGGATCGCTCACGACAATAGACTTTTTCCTCTTGTCCCATACTCATTATGGAGACGCTTTAGAACTTAATAGAAAGGAGTTGGTTCTGAGCGATCACTACCCCATCAGCATTAAAATATACTCCCCCTCCAGTGGTACTAAGTCTAGGAGCATCGTGGAAAACCTTTTTTCACACATTATCTCACTTTCGTCAAGAAACGGATACACCTTAAAATGGGCTAAAATTGACACCTCGAAATTTCTTGAAAATTTGATCAAAACGGCTCCTGACCTTTTCCGGACCTGTTTAGAACTCCCACCCAACCCCTTGGAAATTATTCCTGCCTTCGATCAAATCGCCTCACAAATTAGAAAAAACTTGACCAGAAATAACAACAAAATCAACACTCCTAAGAGCCAAAGTTGGTTCGATCACGAGTGTTCTAACACTCGCGACATCTTGAAGGCCAGCCTCAACAAAACTCCAACAAACCAGGTGGAAATCAGATCCGCCCGTGCCGCTTACAAACAGGCAATTAAGAACAGAAAAAAGGAACTGAAAAACGCGGCCTGGGAAGCTCTGTTGAAAGCCAGTACTTTAAGGGACAACACGGCATTCTGGAGGGAGGTGAACGCCCCTTTCTTTAGTGACAGGACAACCGACTGCATAGAAATTGCCATCACTGAAGATGTCTGGATAAACCCCTTCACTGATCTCTATAAACTAGATGACCGAATCGAACCAATGGAGAGCAATGAATGGCTAATCAATAACCCAGAGCCGTTCCCACTTTCCATCTATTTTAACTACTCGGAAGTGGAACTGGCTATTCTTGAAAGTTCAAATGCCAAAGCGCCCGGCCCAGATGGAATCCCCATAGATTTATTTAAAGACAACATCAAATTATGGGCACCTATTCTTACCAACGTCCTTAATTCCTATGCCCGTAAAGGATTCCCTACAACATGGCAAGAAGCGATTATAATACCCATTTTTAAAAAAGGAGAAAGAACGGACCCAAAATGTTATAGACCTATCTCTTTATTGGACTCCATGATGAAGGTGGCCGGGAGAGTCCTTTTAAATCAACTACAAACATGGGCACAGGAGAATAACATTTTATCTAAATTTCAATATGGGTTCGTTTCTGGTCTCGGGACAGTGGAACAATGTTTAAATCTAGCCCTGATTATTGACAAACATGTGCTGGCAAAAAGAGGCAACCTATATATGACTTTTGTGGACTTAAGCTCTGCTTTTGATTGCCTCAACCATAGCTTACTCTGGTCTACCCTCAACAACATGGGCGTTGATCCAAACATCTTATCATTCATAAAAGAACTCGTGGAGCTGGGGCCAAGGTTCGATATGGGAAGGACGGAGCATGCACCAACAAGTTCCCTATTAGAAAGGGGGTCAGGCAGGGCTGTATCCTTGCCCCCTTTCTTTTTAATCTGTATATCAACAGCGTCGCCGACTGCTTGGCCAAATTAGATGTGGATTATCCAAAAATAAACGGCCTTGCGGTTCCAATTCTTTTATACGCGGACGACGCCGTGATTATGTCCAGGACCCAACTAGGGCTCCAAAAAGCGCTGTCCGCCTTTTCTACCTTTATGGACATGAGAGGTCTCAAGATCAATGTAAGCAAAACTTTTACAATGTGTTGCAGCAACAAAAAAAACATCACTTGCAATACATACATTGATGCCAAAAAGATCAGTCTCACAAAAACTTTCACCTATTTAGGTATACTTTTTTAGCAGGACAGGCACTTGGAAGAATGCTGTACACACCCGAAACCTGGCCTTTACCAGACAAATCGGAGCCTTAAAAAATTTTTCGACCAAATTAGGTGGGAAACCAGTAAGAATCCTGCTGGACATATATGCTGCCAAATGCGTCTCCACCGCAACATACGGAGCAGGTATCTGGGGCATGGCGGACTGCGGAGAGATCCAAATCAGTGAGAACGCGTTTTTAAGATTTTTGTTGGCTGTTCCCCGTTCTATTTCAACCACAGTCTGCCACAATGAGTTAGCACGAGTATATATCTCTGACATAATTAAAACCGCTCCAATCCTGCTATGGCACAAAGTCTGGTCCTCGGATAAAACGGTGTTAAACCAGGATATAATTAAGGACTGTATGGCCCTAACCAACTCTAGGAAAATACCCTGGCTCGCCTATGTACAGAAATTTTTAACTTCCCTGGATCTAGCTGATATGTTTACCAACCCCACAACGTGCCAAACGATTTCCAAAAAAGACCTTAAAGCTCGCTGTTTAGGCTTACTTATAGACAGACGCTCCTATCTTGAAGGGAACAAACAATCGATTGCTAAACACAACCTCTTACTACATGATGACGGCATCCCATCCTATCTTTCCCCCTTCATCACCCCCTATACGAGAATGCTGCTGACAAGGATGAGGACAGACTGCCTTTTCCGCCTACTAACATTTCCCACTGTAAACGATTGGTCGGTTACACCGGCGGTCTGTCCTTGTGACAATGTCTCCAAACAATCCAACATTCACGTTATTTTATTCTGTAAATTCTATGACTGGGGTAGAAGGAAACATCTTCTCCCGCTTCTTAAATTGTGGGGCTTAAGACAGTGCCGGCCAGCCTTACTTAAGCTATATATGCTGGAAGATGAACTTGTAATCAATGCAGCTAGTAGCTTCTTGAAATTTGCAGTAAGGTGCAGAACATCAATGAATTAACTGTCTTCTGCTCCCCACCAGCCAAAAAACTTTACATGATTTTTTATAAACCTAAACTTTTAACCTGTTTTTAATATGTAGCATGTTTTTCGATCGTATTTCATAGTCATGTTATATTGTATTATATGTGCTTTTATGGTTTTCTCTGCAAAAATCGAATAAAGCTTTATTTGACTGACTGACTGAGTTACGATCTTTTATTTCAGTAGTCTGAAGGCAAACTGTAGTTTGTTGGCCAGAGCTTCTCTTCGATTGAGGTGATCTCTAAATGATAGTCGGCATCCATGGTGGCACCAGGTCTAAGAATTTTCCGGTGCCTTTTCACTTGAAAGTAGGATAGTTGCTCCTGCAATTGGTCGAGAAGCATGCCACTTTCGTTTTGGTGTGATTTAACTCCAGACCCTACGTTTGGGTGTATTGTGCCAAGTGGGTATTTAAACGCTTGCGGCTGATCGGGGTTTGGCTTACAAGAACAATGTTGTTAGCATATTAGAAACATCTGAGGGGTTCATTTGCCAGGTTAGGAGGATCACATGCCACTTCTATGTGTTGAATGTCCTATTAAATAAACAGGGGGCTAACAAGCACCCCTGCCTTAGCCCTGTGGGAGTGGCAATCTTGCTAGTTGGTCTGTGGCCATTACCAATTTTGATTTGGACCCAGGTATCACAGTACAGAGGAATCATAGCTTCTAGTACTTTTTGGTACTGCCCCACTGGCCATTTTAGTCCAAAGACCGGACATTTGCACCCTGTCATCTGAGCTTTCAGATCCACTAGCAGGCGTAGAGTTTTGAACTTTTTACCTTAGTCTTTTCTACGCGGAGGCGGACTTCGAAGAGGTTGGTTGTTGTGATCATGTCTGCACTGAAGCCGTCTGCATTTTTGGCATTATATTTGCAGAAGAAGCCCGGGCTTCTGGTCTACTAAAAGAAGAGGGGCATAGATCTTTGCTTCAACATCAGTGAGGGCAATCAGTCTATAGTTTGCTGGATTGGCCTGAGGGCCGGATTTGAAAATGGGATGCAGAAAGCTGCCTCTCCAAGTGAGAGTAATATCCATCTGCTCAATGTGAGACCAGATAACCAAGGGTCGATCCTGGCTTCCCCACTTAACCAAAGTGTATGATCCTAGGTATCAGCATCTAGCTGCTGCACTCAGCTGGATCAGGAGGTCCCTGACACCTTTCTATACATGCACACAGAGAGAGGGCAGACGAGAATGAGAAAATTGTCATTAAATAAAAAGAAAGAATGTGCTAACAGAGAAAGAAGGAAATGGAGAGAAAGGATAGGAAAGTCAGTAAGAGAGAAAAAAGATGTAAGAATGATAGAGGAAGCAAGAGAAAAAAAGCAAAAACAGGGAAGGCAAAAGTACATTATAAAAAACATAAAAGAAAGCTCAAGAGTCCAAAACTCCTTGCATCCCTGACAGCTGCCTGTACCTGATTAAGGCCCCTCCACCATCCGGGCCTCCTGCCACAAGCATCCACTCTCCCCTTAGGCCTCACATACTTCTTTACAGCAACCGGTCTGGCACAGACTGGGTTTAATCTGTAAAGGCACCCTTTTCCATGTCGTCACAGGATGCCATGGGATCAATGATGTCTGTTGACCCTCCCCACCCTGTGACGACATAGGCAAGGAGATTGGGCAGCAATGAGTAGCATGCAGTCCTAGGGAGTACAGGAATGAATCCCAAGTGCCTGGACTGCTTTGAAAATAATATGCTGCTGTACATCTTTTGAGGTGGATCATAGAGACCCCGATGAATGGAAGAACTGGGCTGTTAAGAGGTAAGCCCCTGGCCAAAAAAAACAAATGTACCCTGTCTGACACTTGCGCACCACTGCAGGGGTCTGAAAAATGTGCCTGAAGCTCACATTAGTGAGAGTGAGAGAGTGTCAGCGAGGCGCTGTTTTGTGCAGCGATGCACATTCAATATTTTAGTACCGCGCCGCCCCCTGCCCTCCCTTCCCGCCACCGCCGCTTGTCCCCGCCCCTTTTGTCTTCTGTAACCCTCCCCGCTCCCGCCTCCCAGCTGCCCCGCCCACCCGCGCACTTCGCCTTAAATGGCGACCGTGCGAACGCGCAGCGGTCACGCGCAGCGGGCGCGCCGATTGTGCGCCGAAGGCGCGCCAAAGGTAAGCCCGTCTGCGCCCGTCCGCGACCGGATCGCGACCAGCGCCAGGACCCCTGGCCCCCGAAGAGCCCGACCGACCCGCCTGACGTACTCAGCCGCCACCCTCATCGCTCTCAACACCGGCCGACTCCCAGAATGCCACCAAGCCACTCCAAGACGCACCCACGGACCTTTCAGCTGCCACGCCTGCAAGTTCTCATGCATCCGGACCAGCCCCGCACCAGCACCCGACAAGTCGAACACCAGCAGCACCCACCTCAAGTGCATCCTGCTCAACACCCGCTCCGTCCACAGACACGCCATCGAACTCTGGAACCTCCTAGACGCCACAGCCCCTGACGTTGCCTTCCTCACGGAGACCTGGATGAACGCCTCTTCAGCTCCCGACATCGCCATCGCTATCCCAGAGGGCTACAAGATCGTCCGGAGGGACCGAAACGCCAACCAGATGGGAGGAGGCATCGCCATCATCCACAGGAACACCATCCGTCTCACGACCAGCACCGACAACACCCTGACCAGCGCCGAACACCTGCATTTCCAGATCCACACCAACCCGAACACCACCCTCAGAGGCACCCTGATCTACCGACCCCCTGGACCACGCACGCAATTCAGCGAGGACATCGCCGACTTCGTCAGCCCGCATGCCCTCCCCTCCGCTGACTACATCCTCCTGGGGGACCTCAACTTCCACCTGGAGAACAACAACGACCGCAACACCAGCACCCTGCTCGACAACCTCGCCAACCTGGGACTCAAGCAACTGGTGTCCACCCCCACCCACCTCGCCGGACACACACTCGACGCCGTCTTCTCATCCAGCACAGACATCGACTTCAGCCACGCCACAGAGCTTCAATGGACGGACCACAGCTGCGTCCACTTCACCTTCAAGAGAACGACGACCCACCAACACCAGCAACCCACCGCCCGCAGAAGCTGGAACAAGATCACAGCAGACCAGCTCGCCACCTCCCTGAGCCAACACCCTCCTGCCAGCTCAGCGAACCCCAGCCAGGCCGCCGATAACATCACGAAGTGGATCAGCAACTGCGCGGACATACTCGCCCCGCTGAGGACCCCGCCCAGCAGACCCGGCAGCAAGAAGGCCCCATGGTTCACCGACGAACTCAAGAGCTCCAAGAAGAACTGCCGAGCCCTCGAGAAAGTCTGGAAAAGGGACCCGACACCGGACAACAGGACCTCCTACAAACTGGCCACCCGGAAACACCACCAGCTGATCCGCGCCGCCAAGAGAACAGCATTCAAGGACCGGTTGGACAACAACGCACACAACAGCAAGGAACTCTTCAACATCGTGAAAGAGCTTTCCAACCCCAGCGCAGGAAACAACGACATCACCCCATCGCAAGACCTCTGCAACTCCCTCGCCTCATACTTCCACAACAAGATCACGGACATACACAGCAGTTTCAACAACCAACCAACGCACACCACGACCGACCAGCCACCCCCCCCCACCACCACCCTCCACGCCTGGACCCCGATCAGCACAGAAGACACCATCCGCACGATGAACTCCATCCACTCCGGATCACCAACCGACCCCTGCCCTCACCACATCTTCAACAAGGCCGACGCTGTCATCGCACCCCACCTGCGAGACATCATCAACACATCCTTCGACACCGCCATCTTCCCTGAAAGCTGGAAACACGCCGAACTCAACGCTCTACTCAAGAAACCAACAGCGGACCCCACCGACCTCAAGAACTACCGCCCCATCTCGCTTCTCCCGTTTCCAGCCAAAGTCATCGAGAAGACCGTCAACAAGCAGATGGCCGCCTTCCTCGAGACGAACGGATCCCTCGACCCCTCACAGTCCGGCTTCCGAGCCAAACACAGCACCGAGACCGCCCTCATCGCCGCCACCGATGACATCCGAGCCCTGATGGACAATGGAGAAACAGCGGCCCTCATCCTCCTAGACCTCTCCGCGGCATTCGACACGGTCTGCCACCGCACCCTAATACGGCGCCTCAGCAACATCGGAATCCAGGACAAGGCGCTGGAGTGGATCATCTCCTTCCTCGACGGAAGAACACAGCGAGTCCGCCTACCACCGTACAAGTCAGAGGCCTCCAAAGTCATCTGTGGCGTCCCCCAAGGATCATCCCTGAGCCCCACCCTCTTCAACGTCTACATGAGCCCCCTCGCGGCCATCGTACGCAAACACCACCTCAGCATCATCTCCTACGCCGACGACACCCAGCTGATCCTCTCCCTGACCAACGACCCCGCCGCCGCCAGAGCCAACCTGCACGAAGGGATGAAAGAGGTAGCCGAGTGGATGACGACCAGCCGCCTGAAACTGAACTCGGACAAGACGGAGGTCCTCATCCTGGGCTCTTCACCCTCCGCCTGGGACGACTCCTGGTGGCCTCCCGCCCTGGGCACCGCACCCAAACCGACAGACCATGCACGAAACCTGGGCTTCATCCTGGACTCCTCCCTCTCCATGACCAGGCAAGTCAACAGCGTCTCCTCGGCGTGCTTCAACATCCTACGCATGCTACGGAAGATCTTCTGGTGGATCCCCACAGAGACCAGGAAGACCGTCACCCAGGCCCTCGTCACCAGCCGACTGGACTACGGCAACGCCCTCTACGCCGGGACCACCGCCAAGCTCCAGAAGAGACTCCAGCGGATCCAAAACGCCTCAGCCAGACTCATCCTCGACATCCCACGATCCAGCCACATCTCCGGACATCTGAGAGACCTTCACTGGCTCCCCATCAACAAGAGAATCACCTTCCGCCTCCTCACCCACGCACACAAAGCCCTACACGACCAAGGCCCGAGCTACCTCAACAGCCGAGTCAACTTCTACGCTCCCAAACGACACCTCCGATCAGCCAACCACGCCCTCGCCGCCGTCCCCCGCATCCGAAGAGCGACTACAGGAGGAAGGTCCTTCTCCTACCTGGCCGCCAAGACCTGGAACTCCCTCCCGTCCGACCTGCGCCTGACCCAAGACCACATCTCCTTCAGGAAGAAGCTGAAGACCTGGCTGTTCGAGCAGTAGCGGCACCCCCCCTCCCCAGCGCCTTGAGACCCTACGGGTATGTAGCGCGCTTTATAAGTGTCACTGATTGATTGATTGATTGATGGTGTTAGAGATGACCATCCTCGTTACCAGCCTGGGGGCGCATCCCCAAGCCCAAGCTCGGCGGCCACTGCTGCAGCCCAGAATTGTTGGTCGTGTTGAACAAGGCATTTACCCACAAACAGCAAGCAGTCAATTCTCTTCCTGCATCCCAACGCCCCAGGCCTAGTTTAAATCATCCTTGCCTCCAGAGTCAGGCTGTGAAGCACTGCAGCACTGCTACACTGCTCCATAAGCTTTAGATTGCAGACTTGAAAAAAGTAGCGCTATCGAATGAGAATGCACTTCCAATAGAAGATAAAGGCAGGAGAATGAGGAAGGAGAAGCTCTATTGTATACACCTCAGCCACAGCCTACTCGAACTGAGCTCAACTGGCTCATGGGTGACACCAAGGTTCTACTTTTGTAGTCCCTTCTCCAGAGACAGCAACTTGAGTGAAAGATACCAAAGGGTAATTTGTTCTAAAGTTGAATTACATCAACACTGATACATTTGTTTTAAGAGAGTAAGTGCTACCTTGATCCAGTAGTCTTGAAATGCATTAAGACGGCTGAAAACAAAATAGACAGTCAGAGCTCGATTTGAGCCTCTGAGAGGCGTGTGTGTGGGGGGTGAGGGGATGCTCCTTAATTGTATCACCTCACAGCTAACTTGCTGCTTAATAAAACCTCGAAGTTCTTAAACTTTATTGAATCTGATCCTATATTACTTAAGCCTTATTTAATTGACTATGCTGATTAATTTGTTGTTAAACTGTTATCTGTAGGGACACATTTCCTCGTATTTACTTGAGGGTAACCGTGACCTGATAAAAGAGCATCAACACCTGCAATGATTACGCTCTATTACTCATTGAAATAAAGTATACAAAAATAAACAGGGGAGATAATGTGTCCCCAACATTCAAATACAACAACCACTTCATGCAAAAAGATGTAGAACATCTGATAGAAAATGATGTTAAAAATGAGACAAGTACAACACAGTGCTTTGACCCCTTCGGTCCTTTGGTGTTATACAGAGCTTTCTTCCAGTGGGTGGTCAGCTGAGAATGCTTCAGTAAAGACAGAATAAGAAAGGATTCCAATTGGAATTTAGAATCACTGCTGCCCTGAGGTTTGTTCAGATGAACTGGAGACCACAGGACTGCGAGTACTGGACTCCATGAAGGTATGTCTATCTTTATCATGAAATGTAGTAAATATTCACACCATATTACAACTTTGTCAAGTCCTTTCATTGGAGCATCCTGCCGCAGTGAACACCAAGGGATAACCCCTTCGGAAACACCTCTTGAATCTCTAAAGAACATTCAAATACAAACCACAAATAACAACAGTTCCTAGAATATTGGTCATGCATTGGAATATTGGAACACACAAAAGAGAACAACACAATATAAACAAAGAACTACTACTACATATCTTTCTTACTTAAACAAAACAAAAAGGAAAAGAAAAATACAATTTTCTGTAACTCATATAAGACGAAATCCTTTTTCCTCTCCACCACATTAGAAAAATCATGAGAATCAGTGGAGATCACCTTCCAAATGAACTACTTCTTTGTTAATAGCATCAATAACTGACTCACTACCAAAATCTGATTGAGAAGTGAAATCAACATCCTTTGGAATCATTTTGTTTACCTCAGCTAACCTCGTACTACCTCACCAAGATCCAATGTGAAGTAATGGAAACGACCTCCCAACTTTAAGCACTTTAAACACACCAAAACATTTAGTTTGGCCTTTTTTAACATAAACAGGTAACTTGATTTGAACAAAGTCACCTATTTGTAATGGCTTTCTTTTCTTCCTTCTAACACATGTATTGCCAATCATTTTAACTCCAAACTCACAATTGGAGTTTGCTTGTTTAAATATTTCTCTTACATCAATGTATTTATAATTAGTCAGAATCCCATTTGAATTCGGTTCATGTCTTGGCTTCCTTCCCTTGAGTAGCTGAAATGGAAAAAGTGTTGTAGTACAATGTGGGCTAGAATGATATGACCAAATCAAACCTGACACATGTTTTTTAACATTGAAACATGCTTTCAATGCCAATCGAATACCCTCTACCAAAGTCTTTCTACTAGGCCATGCATATTTGGCAAATAAAGTGCAGTTCTTACATGTTCAATGCTGAGATCCTTCAAAAATGTTGAAAACACATGTGATGTAAATTGTGTCCCATTATCAGACACAAGGCTTATATGAAAACATTCTTTTCTAAAAACTTCTTTTAAAAAGTCAGCAATTTTAGGAGCATCAACCTGAGAAACCCATTTGTTTCAAACAAAGTAGAGAAGTCATCTATGACAAACATGATGTACACTTTACCAGAATCAATTCCTTCATATGGCCCCAAAATATCAATAGCCTGTTTCTCCAATGGCTTCTCCGGCATTGACAATCTTACCAAATCAGAATGTTGCACTGTAAGCACATTGTCAGAATCCATACATAACAAACAATTTCTAACATAACTGACCACTTCACTGTCCATGTATGTCCACCAAAATAAATCACTGAGTTTCTTACTTATACTTGTTTGACCTACATGACCTAGATGGTCAATAGAGATCAATGTTCTCCTGATACCAACTGGTGGCACAAACAGTTCACCCTTCATGAAAAAATCATTAGTAACATTAATTTCTTCTCTCACCTTCCAAAAACACCACATTCTTTAGAAAAAAGTTCTCCAATGACTTACCATCTACGATATACTTTTTATCATTTCCAACATTCATCCTTCAAACTTACCTTCAACCATTCTTCTCTAGAAACTACTTGTGCTACAGCCAATAACACATCTCCACATTCTACAGTTGTAACTACACACTCCTCCTGCTGAAATGTACACTGTAGCGGTTGCAACTCATTAGTAAGTCTCAACAAACAGTCACCTCCTACATTCAAGTTTCAAGTTTATTTTTATTTATGATTACGGAACTCTCATGAGATCCACATAAAAGACATAGCATTACATTCCATAAAATCTTGAATAAGGGATATAACATTACATAGAATAATGAATAAAAATACAGAGTGAACTGGACGTCAAAACAACCACCTAATACAGAGTAAAAAACATTTAAAAAAGTTATACAATTTAAAACAGAACATTTCATTAGGGGGGTTGTTCATAGCCGCAATTAAAGCAGTAGCAGACAGAATATTTAATTGGAGACAGATGGGTCCTAGCCACGTTCGCCTGTGCGACTTTAGAGCTGGGCAAACAAAGATGACATGGAGCAAGTCCTGATTTTTCATATTGCAGAGATCACATAAGGCTGATGAACCATACCATCTGGATAAGAGAGATTTCAAAGGAAGTAAGTCCTGCCTTAGTAAAAACAATAGACGCCTGACTCCATGAGGAATGTTCCAAAAAACATAGGGTTGCGCATTCCTCACCACACAGGAATCAATAACTGGAGTGGTGCCTTTTTTTAAGAATACGAGTCTCTCTATCCAGTCTAAACCCTAATTCCCAAGATGCGGACTTCAGGAGGGTTTTCAGCTGATAAGCAGATAAAGAAAACAAAACAGCTTCATCTAGTTGTATTTGGCTCAGAGCACATCTAAACATTTTTAGAATTAAAGAGTAATCATTAAAATTTCCCAGCAGCTCAGTTTTTATAAGATGTCTTAATGTGCCAGGCTCACCCTTTGCCAGGCTAAAGACCCAGCGCACACTCCCCGCTAGACCTTGAACCCAGCTGCTACGTAATCCGAATTCCTGTCTAAGAGCAGCTGTTGAACTAGCTGTGTTGACAGATAAAAGGCTACGTAGGATTTTACCTTCAGAGGAGTTCAAGAAACTCCGGCTTTTCATATTGATTAACTCCATTCCGTAAAGTAAAGAGGCAGGAATGTTTGCTCGATATACCTCAAGCAGTATCGAGAAATGTCTTCTGCCTGTGGCCTTATATAGTGAAACCAAACTCTTTCCCTGGACAATAGCTTTTCGGGTGTTATTAGCTATGTGAGCTTTTTCACTTAAGTTGCTCGTAACAATTTTGCTAAGAAAAGTATAAGATTGCACTACTTCCAACTTTTGGCCCCCCACAGTCCAATGAAAGTTCGCATATTTAGAATTCTTCCTACCCGTCAAACACATCACTTTACTTTTTGCAATATTTATCAGCAGATGATGCTTTCCTGCATAATTGTACAAAGCATGCAGGCGATTATTCAACCCTTTAGGCGTTAGGTCAAGAATCAAAATGTCATCAGCATACATAAGACATACGATTGGGGAGCCCCCCAAGTTCGGAACAATACCTGTACATGCAGAAAGAACCTGGGGTAGATCGGCTATATATAGGGAAAACAGCAAAGGAGCCAATAGGCAGCCTTGCTTTAACCCATTAGCTGTGGAGATAATTCTAGACAGTCCTCTTTCCCCACCCAACAACACTCTGCACCATGTATCCGAATGCAAGGCACGGACTAATCTGATAAGAGTGGATGGCATCCCTAAATCGAATAACTTTCCCCACAGCAATGTTCTATCCACTTTGTCGAAAGCTGTGGAGAAATCGATAAAGGCGCCATAAACTTGCCCTCCACGAACCTTGACATATTTCTCCGTTACAACCTGGAGTGCAGTCAGATTATCTAGGGTACCGTGCCTTTGCCTAAAACCGGTTTGCTCATAGGGTAGAATTTCGGCCTTAGACACCCAATCGTTAATTAAATTAAGAAGACATTTTGCAAAGACCTTGCCAATAGCATCTAATAGAGCGATTTGGGGTAGTTTTTAGGTAGGTCTCTAGCCCCTTTTTTAAAAAGAGGGACTAGTATGCTCCCTTTCCAAGATGGAGGAACTGTTCCACTAATATAACA
Organism: Lissotriton vulgaris; assembly: GCF_964263255.1. Lineage (NCBI taxonomy): Eukaryota > Metazoa > Chordata > Amphibia > Caudata > Salamandridae > Lissotriton > Lissotriton vulgaris. Next base: position 147,185,569 of record NC_141695.1, on the reverse strand, counting down.
AAATTTAAACACTGGGTAAAGGATTTTACTCCATAATTCACTCTGATGTTTTAGAACAGAAATAGGGACCTTATCCGGACCCATCGCGCCAGAAGAGAGCATGCCCTTGATAGCTAATTTGATGTCCTTTTCGGACGGGGGATCATAGGGAAGATTGTCCTCGTAAAGAGAATCATTATCCCGTTGCGAGCCATTACTACTATACAAATGCTTAATACATTGCACCCAGATCTGCTCATCAATAGAAATTGGCGTGGGTCTGGATCTAGAACCGCAACCTTTGCCAATTAATGACCAGAATGTCCTGGCTTGACCCTTATGAGAGGATTCCCGGAGTTTGATCCATAAAGAATCTTCCTTATCTCTTTTCAGTCTGGCCTTCAACCTTGTTCTCCTTTATTTTAACATGACTCATTTATGGTACCTTTCCTGGTTAAATAATAAATATTGATCCCTTATCAATTTATTTATTTCAATATTCAATTGCCGAAGGGGTTTAGGGATTACTGTAGGTTTTTTAGCAGGAAGGGCTTTCTTTGCTGTTGAGGTTACTAATTTCAAAAAATCTGAAAAACCTAGGAGTTCCCTCCCATCCCATTGGGACAAATTCTCCACAGTAGATACCAAGGTACTCAGCAGACTCTTGATAGCCCCAGAATTCCAGTAACATTTCCCTGACTTGGCTCCAAAATTCACCCAATAAGTATCAATGTGCCAGGAATCCGACAGAGGGAGCTTGAGATCAACTGTAACAGTCAACACCTTGTGGTCACTTAGTTCCGAATTAACAACCAAAACATCCTTCAGGAAAAAGAAGAAGGAGCTATCTGCTACTACATAATCAATAATTGATTCTCCATTTTTTGATTTATGTGTAAAAGCTGCAGGGATGTCAGAGGGGAGCCTTCCATTCATTACTAGGCAATCAACCTTAGATAGACCTTCAAAAATTAATTTCCCTCTTTTGTTGGACTTAATATTCACCGGGAACTGAGCTTGCGGAATATGGAGAGATTCTTCCTTAAGCCTATTCCTGAACAAGTCGAGGCCACAATTAGAAATTTTGCAGTTGAAGTCCCCTAATAACAATATATGCGGAGGGGATGTAGCGTCCATAAGCTTAAGTATAAAGGAGAAAAGCGACTTTAGGCCAACATTAAAGCAAGTGTCAGGTGGAATGTAAGTGTTTATCAGGACAAGCGATTTAGTTGGGCCATCCCTAACCGAATTTTTCAGAGTTACTGCCTGGAACAATTTATTTGGCTCTAAAAAATGGGAAAAATTCCAATTAATCTTATTGGAGAGTAAACAAGCTAATCCACCCATCGCATGGCCTCTCCTAGAGGGGAATTCACTACCATCTAAAACATAATACTCTTTTTCCATCGTTAGTTTCCCCTCCACCCAGGTCTCCTGAAGGCAAATAACATCAGCTTCTAGGGATTGCAAGAATGACAATTTTTCTGGACTATTCTTCAAACCCGCAATGTTCCAAGAAATCATTTTTAAATCAGTGTTAAAAATTTAAATGCGGTTTAAGGGTAGAGGTGGATTTGCTTGAGAGAACGCCAGGCAACCAACTCCATTTAGAAATGTCATCCATCAAAACTGGTTTAGAAGGAGGAGGATTTTTATAGATTACTTGTCGTTCGTTTTTTGATACACATGTTTTTAAATCCTCAGTTTTAGCTGAGGACCAGTCTGTAGAAACCGGATTTACTCCGTGGATTGTTGACAGGTTAGTGGATAATTTGTTACCCTGTTCCTCAATGAAGAAAGGGGTAACATCTATCCCTCTTATTTGTAATTCCTCTGCCCAGTGAAAGATATGACTTAATACCAGTTTAGAATGAAATTTAACCTTGGCTGTTTTCCCTATGGTGGAGTTCAGAAGCGATACCAAGTCTAGATCGGAAAATTTAATTGGTTTTAGACTTTCGATCTCTCAGAAACATTTGAGAAGTACCAATCTATTTAAGATAAGATCGGTATGAAAAAGAGGAATAAAATCCAAGAAGGCGGTATCTACACTTTCTTTCTCCTAAATAGGCAGAATGGGGACATGCTCAATTATAGGCAAATCCTGAAATGGCTTAGCCAAAGGATTAAGAGTTGGGAGTAAAGCATTTATGGGAAAAATCGATTCAACAGTTTGAGAATAGCTTGAGGGTCCTGCAGATTCAATAATAATATTCGCTTGGTCCCCTTTGGATGCACCAGTTGTGTCATCAGGTAGGTTAGGTGACAGCTCTTCAGGGCAGGATTTTTCTGGCGAGGCCTCTAAATTGCTTTCAAAATTAATTTTCTTCGTTTTTTTTTTTAGAATCTTCGGATGGGTTTCCTTTTTTAGCTCTATTCATTTTTTGCATTGAGGGTACTACCTTTTCATCATTATTTGGGGGATCCGCACGTGCCTCTTTTTCTTTTTTTATATGAGGGGCAAATATAGGAAATATAGGAGGCGTTTCCATGTTTTGCATGTCAACCGAGTCAATCAAGGGTTCTATCTTTTCATCAAGGATGGTGATACAATTGCCTCCAGCTGAAACTGCATTGTCGACTATAAACTTGCCGGGATAGCCGCTATCTTATTTCCAATCTGACCTTCGGAAACGAGATTCAGGTCCATTTGAACTGGGTCTAAAATTTCCATCTCCTTTGTTAACCTCTTGTCTTTACTCGTGTTCACCAATAAGTTGGCGGACTCAAGATGCGACCCAAAATCAAGAAGTCCCACCTTTATTATGTAATAGCACCCTAAGAATTTGGGTTACCGTATCAAGGACACAATCTGAGCCTCCAACAAATTTTTCTAATAAAAGTAGAATGGATGATAACAAGTTTTCTAAGAGGACAAGGATTTAGAAATTAAATTATCGTTGCCAATAAGAGAACTAGGGAGAATGTTATTCATATTAGTGCCAGGGCTAGAGATGAGGTTTAGCTGAGATAGTGAAAAATCTAATTTGTTAGAGGGAGTGCTGCTGTAGAGATGAAGCCTAGGGGTTAAAGGAACTTCTTGAGCATTTGCATTGACCAAAGCTTTAGCATGAGCAAGTTCTGAATACCTCTTTTGGGACTCTAAATCTATATCAGGTAATGTAAAATCACCCTCCATGATTACAGGGGTATGAGGTGAGCCAGGAGAGACTTTTGATTCCTCCTTAATTGGATGTGTTGGGTTAAGCACTACTAACTCAGATAATTTTAAAGAAATGTCATTACAGGTTTTTAAATTGTTAAAACCTAAAGTCCCAAGGGGGTAATCCATTTGCCTCTGTAAATCTATCAAAACAAGAGGCAGACCCCCAACCATTTCAGAGGAGAGTTTCCCAGGGTGGGGCGTTAAGGGAACCTCAATCTGAATGATATTATCCTTAACAGGGAGAGAAACTGCCTCTGACTCTTTGCCCTTTAATTCATCAGAGTTTAGAGCATCAGACACAACTTTATCCTTTCTCCTTTCCCATAAACTGTACAGTTGGCATTGATCTTTCAATTGCAGGGTAGAATTAATTTTATTCCGCAGGGGATTAGATTTTGTTTTAGAACATGACCTCCCCACTAATACTCGGCCTGAATGAAGTTTTTTTGCCGTCATATAAAAAACAGAAGAGCACAACAGAAAGAGCAAAACAATAATATATCACTCTTAACCAGAAATAGAATAAGTCCAAAGAACAAAGAAAAAAAATTGAAAACAAAATACAGTGATGGCTAAGAGTGTTGAAGTGCCTAGGGGATTTAAAATGCAAACAACTAAGTGTGGCAAATTAATAGAACAAGCCAAAGGGACGGGGCCCAGCCCAGCCTACTTCAGCCTCTGACAGCCGCAGACGGTCCCGCCCTTGTCCCGGGCTAGGGAGGAAGAATAGGTAAAGGGGCGGGGCAGGCAGGGAGAGTAGCCCAGGTGGTAGCAATGGGCTCCCAGGGACTCCTGGGATATGGAGTCCCTGATGCTATGCTCGCAGCCCTGACTCAGCACACCCCTAGGACCTTTCAGGCAGCGCAGCCCTTCTGCAGCTTCAACTCCCGCTGAAGGATTCAGCGCTGCGGGACCCGCAAAGCGGGTCCGGCGGGTTGTTGTAGGTGGAGGGGCAAAGAACAGCAGCAGCAGTTAGTCCCGTGGCAAGGCAGCAACAATAGTTCCTCAGACAAGTGGAGAATATCCAGAACAAGCCACAGGTATCTGCTTTTACTCCGTTGATAAGGGGGCGGGGCAGGCAGGGAGAGCAGCCCAGGTGGAAGCAATGGGCTCACAGGGACTCCTGGGATATGGAGTCCCTGATACTATGCTCGCAGCCCTGACTCAGCACACCCGAGGACCTTTCAGGCAGCGCAGCCCCTCTGCAGCTTCAACTCCCGCTGAAGGATTCAGCACTGCGGGACCCGCAAAGCGGGTCCGGCGGGTTGTTGTAGGTGGAGGGGCAAAGAACAGCAGCAGCAGTTAGTCCTGTGGCAAGGCAGCAACAATAGTTCCTCAGACAAGTGGAGAATATCCAGAACAAGCCACAGGTATCTGCCTGTGCCTCCGTCGATAAGGGGGCGGGGCAGGCAGGGAGATCAGCCCAGGTGGAAGCAATGGGCTCACAGGGACTCCTGGGATATGGAGTCCCTGATACTATGCTCGCAGCCCTGACTCAGCACACCCCGAGGACCTTTCAGGCAGCGCAGCCCCTCTGCAGCTTCAACTCCCGCTGAAGGATTCAGCGCTGCGGGACCCGCAAAGCGGGTCCGGCGGGTTGTTGTAGGTGGAGGGGCAAAGAACAGCAGCAGCAGTTAGTCCCGTGGCAAGGCAGCAACAATAGTTCCTCAGACAAGTGGAGAATATCCTACATTTTGCATCTCAGGTTTATTTGTCACTACAAAATTATAATCATATAACTTTGCCAATAGCCTCACCAACCTTGATGATGCCTTCCTTACCCCATTTTTAGCCAAGGATTTTAATGTTTTGTGATCAGCCTGCATCTTGAAAGTCTTTCCCCATAGATATGTCTTGAAATACTCTACAGCCCAGGCACAACCTAAAGCTTCCCGTTCTATAGTGGAATACTTTGCGTCTGTTAAAGTAAGAGGCCAGGAAGCAGAAGCAATTGTGTTTTCCACAGCTTATTTAACTTGACTTAAAACAGCACCAAGACCACTTGCACTGGCATCAACAGTGACCACATTTTCCGCAAATTGAGAAAATGGTGAAAGAGGTTTTCACTCCACAATACCACTTCTTATAGCACTGACAGTTTGAGCATGTTCCCTTGTTCACTCAAATTTGGCCCCATTTTAAGCAACATTCCTAAAAGAGGAAACTACATCACATAATTTGCACACAAACCTAGAATAATATTCACATAGCCCTAAAAATGACTTAAGTTGGTCTTTGTTCTGTGGTTCTGCTAGATCATAAATTCACTGCAAAAGATTTTTCTCAGGTGACATACCTTTACAATTAATCTGATGACCCAAATATTTCACCTCTGATACAACGAACCTACAGTTATCCAAACAGATTGTCATTCTCTTCTCTTCCAGAATTGACAGTACATTAGTGACAATTTCACGGTGTTTGTCCAAAGAATCTGAATAAATCAACATATCATACTGTAATGCTACTACCTCGTCAGTGTTTCCAAACAGACAATTCATAAGTTTTTGAAACACTGACGCCGCAGAAGACAGACCAAAAAGCATCCTAACATAGCTAAATGTGCCTTCAGGTGTGATGAAAGTAGTAATATCGCTTACATCTTCTGTGAGTTTAATTTGATGTTAAGCCAACTTTATATCTATGGTAGTGAAATATTTAGCACCATCCAACTTTGCTGAAAGTTCCTAAATCTTAGGTAGAGGATGACATTCAGCTACTATTTGTTTATTCACTGACCTCAAATCAATGCACACCCTAAGTTCACCATTTATTTTTATCAGTTCAATTGGGGACACCCACTCTAAAACATTTCCAGGCTTAATAACACCTTCATTACATGACTTAGTAATCAATTAAGACAACTCATGTCTTACCAATAATGGTACATTCCTCAATTTATGCCTGGGCGAAATGGCATTTTTTAAAAATGGAATCTTGAGTTAAAATCATTTAATTCTTCCAAATTCTTCTCTAAACACTTCTTTAAGTTTGCTCAACATATTCTCCACATCTTCACTATACAACCCCTGATCATTCTGTACCATCAAAAAATCTCCTGCCATGCGCACCTGTATCTTAGAATTAGGGTGCAAAGAATGTTGAATTTACCTTTCTGTCTCCAACCAAGTACTTTGCAGTCCATCTACAGCAACATAGACTTTACCAATAATGTTTTTATCTTTAAATGAAATACTCTAACATCTGAATTACTTTACCACAAAAACAAAAATATTTATAATATTTGGTTCCAATATCTTGTTTTTCTAATTTTTGGAAAATAAATGTATAGGAAATTATGGTATATGGGGATCCTGAATCTGCAGTTACTCCCAACTTTTTGCTATCAATATTAATTTCATACAACAGAGGTGCATAACATTCATTATCCGTATCAGCAACTTCGACGGAAAAGAATACCACCTCACTCAGTACTTTTTTCTACTTACATCTGTAATTGAATCATTTGCTTCCATAGAGGTGCACCCCATGCTATCCTAAACAGTTTCATTCATGTTTGCCTCTCTCACACCGAGAACTGTATTTCCCACCACAACATCACTGTCCATCTCTTCCTCCACATAGGTTTCCATCACACTGGATACTCTTCTGTGAATGTTTTTACACATAACTCTAGAATGTCCACTTAACACCTTGGGTGCTCATGACGGCTCCCGGTTGTCATGATTCACAGTAGGCATGTGCTAATGACGGCCGGGAACCGTCCGAACATTGCGGCTCCGTCCACGTGGTATTAATTCCCTGCCTGTGTGAGGGAATTAATCAGTGGGCGGAGTTCGGATGGCTCCCGGCCATCATGAGCACCCGCCCACTGTGATTTATGACGGCCAGGAGCCGTCCTCAGTACGGGAGCGCCACGCCGAACCCAGCCCCCTCGCACCGCAGCCGAATTGGCCCCGCAACAAAGGGGTTAAAACACTCTCAGCCTTTAGCTGGACAATGTTTAAACTGATCTTGAACCTCATTGGCAACATAATATTTTTCCGCTGTTGACATTTGAAGAAAAAGATTGACTGATTTTCACTTTTTGTAAATTCTGCTTCTGTACACCTTTAACAATATTGACAGTAATAGTGTTAAAATATGTATCAGAATGTTCTACACTTTACCACTTCAATAGCTCCTTGCAAGGTTGGATTGCATTAACTGGACATCTGTTCCTAAATTTTCTTATTGTAGCGTCATATAATTAACTGATTTCTGAGGTAAGTGTCTACCTGTGCGCCAATCTCACACTCTGCCACTGAACTCCCTAACCTGCATACATATAAATCAACCTATTACTCCACTAACTAATGTTGTGCAGAAAAGTGATATAATTCAAACGCAATGTGGTCGATTCCGATTTGGGAAAAAACGCTTCAAATAGCCGTACAGAGCGTTTTCCCATACGTACCGTACCCTGAAACGTCGCCCGTACGTACGACGAAGTATGATTCGTAGCAGGAGCTAGACTCCGTACGCATCGTACAGAGACCGTAAGAATCAAATCCCTGTACGAATCTCCCTCGGAATCCGCTGTACGCGACCTCCGTATAGTTTGCGGCTGCTTAACCCGACCCGGCAAGTAATATTTGTCTGGGGTACGCACCGTACAACGCTTTTTCTACTTGAGCCAAAAACATCCTGAGAAGCAGAGTTTGCCTCGAAAAAGGTAAGGGATGCCTCCCCCCTGGTACGGTGCGTAAACCCTATGATCGCAGGGGTACAGTGCGTACCCCTGCAATCATTGGGTGTACGCACCGTACCCCGTAATCATGGGGTGTACGCACCGTACCCCATGTTTGCTGGGTGTACGGTGCGTTCACCCTGCGATCGCAGGTTACCGTGCGTACACCCCATGATTGCAAGGGTACGTTGTGTACCCCTGCGATCATGGGCTGTACCCACAGTACGGTGTACATGTGATTGTGTGCTTTTTTGTACGAATCGCCCTTAGCTGACGTGGACCGTATGGATCGCGCCTCATACCCCGATCCGGATCATACTCGTCGGGTCATACGGCATGTGTACGAGTCGTACGAAGAGGGCTCCGGATAGGATTCGTACGGATGGTTTTTTCCATCCATCCACTACCAACAAGTAGGTCTTGAACTGTTTAAGCCATTTGTCCCATTTCATACTGCGCTGATTGGGTCCTTAAGAAAATGGTGGTGGTGGATTCCCGCACACATTACTCGTGGTGTAAGCAACAGCCCAAACTAACCACAACAGAAAGAAAGAAAAAGAGCAGAGAAATGGAAAGAAAGAACATTTGATTAGTATCGCATGACTTTTAGTACTAAATATTTGCTATCTTCACAGATATATACTAACTATAATGCAATATTAACTGTTCTCACCTAGCATTCCACATAAAACACAAACATTATTATTAAAATGTTAAAACTCTATAAATATGGTAAATAATGCATATCTCTTTCCAATAGTCAAGAAAGTGTGTGCATCACTGAAACCTCTACGGTGTATCTGTCACTTAACACTGTGCACATCACACAACCTTCTCCATTGTTACCGACTTGGGACAGTGCAGTCAAGCATAGAAGCAATGTGTGCGTCACTGGTATTTTCCAGGTATGATAAACAGCTCTGATTCCTAGTATTTCATCACCAAGTTCCATGTGTATCAGAATGTATCCTATATTCTTGCCTGTAAATATGTACCTGGGATGTGTGGTATTTTGCGCACAACTTACAACCAGATTTCTCTATTATTCAGGGATCAGAAGTTATGCTCCCACCTTAAAATAGTGCAGAAGAACTCTTAACAGTGATGTTTTGAACAGACTCTGAAGTCAGTAGTTTCCACAAAAATCATTTGTGCCCATTGAGAACTTAAGGCCTGATTTACACCTTGGCAGATGGGTTACTCTGTCACAATGTTGACAAATATTCCGTCTGCTGAAATATAAATCTCTTAGTATATAGTAGGATTTAAATTTTGGCTGACAGGATATCTGTCACAGTTGTGATGGAGTAACCTGTCCACCAATATCTAAATCAGGCCCTTTGTCTGGATTACTGACATATGCCTGCAAACTGGAGAAGCATATGCTTCTGTAAGTTACTCCACATTTACCAAAGTTACAAACAATGTACATATGTTTGTTATTGATGTACTGTCTTAAATGGCTTCAAAGTGTGCAGGAGAAGTGGTCAGAAAAATTCAAGAGACTTCTTGTTAAAAGTGTGGGGCCAAATATACTAAGGGCTTGGGTTGACATTACATCACGCAAGGCAATGCAAGCCCTTGAATGGGATTTACTAAGCCATGCAAAGCCACCTTGCGTGGCTCTGCGTGGTTTAGTACATTTAAGTAAATGCAAGGCAGTACATTTTTCTGACTTGCATTACTTTTCATCAGGGAGGAGTTCCCTAGATTTTGCCACATTCATAGATTTACAAAGAGTTGTAGCCTGGGAATGTGTCAAAATGATTTGCATCGTAGACCCAGGCATAACAAGGAAAAATGTATCCTTGTTGCTTCCTTTTCTCTGTGTGATGCATTCAGAAGTGTGTTACAGCAAACAAATGATGGCCGGAAGGCTGACAATGCAAGCATTCTCACCCAGTCAAAAGATTTGGGTTAAATTCGTCCTTTGTTTGCCCACTAAGCAACCCCAGTTTGAACCCAGTCATATGCAAATCAGTCTTGACCCTGTGCCCCATGGGAACAGTCCAGGCCAAACTGGCAGGCCAGGTTCTCCCTGGACCGGAAATAAGCGTCCTGGGACCGGTTTCAGGGTATGTCACCCTTCTTCAGGCAGGCTAGCTTGAATCCAGTGGCACAGTGAGAAAGGGACCCACTTCCGAGCATACCCATCTCACTTAGGGCGAAAAGTGTTACAGCACACAAATGATGGACGGAATGCTGACAATGCAAACATTCTCACCCAGTCAAAAGATCTGGGTTAAATCCATCCTTCTTTTGCCCACTACGCCACCACAAATTGAACCCAGCTATATGCAAATCAGTCTTGATCCGCTCCATGGGAACAGTCCAGACCGACCTGCCAGGCCAGGTCCTCCCTGGATCAGAAACATGCATCCTGGGACCGGTTTCAGGGTATTTATTTATTTTATTTATTTATTTGCGGGTTTGTATAGCTCTAGGATAAACTCCCAAAGGAGTATCTCCACGCTCAGAGACAGCAAAACAAGCATAAACATGGACAATGGCAGTGGTACCGTACCAGATCGTGTAGAAACCATTGAGCTTTAAAAGTCGTAACTCTTAACTAGTTTTGCTTAAACAGAAAGGTTTTCAGCTGCTTTCTAAAGGAGAGATGGTCGGAGCACTGTCTCAGTTGAAGGGGAAGACCGTTCCATAAGATAGGACCCACCACCGATAGAGCTTTACCACCCAGTCTAGTCCTGCTGATCTTAGGTACCCTCAGCAGTAACTGTTTGCTTGACCGGAGTGTGCGTGTTGGGACATATGAAACAAATGTAGTAGCCAAATAGGCAGGTCCCGAATCATGTAAGCCTTTGTGTATAATGCAGCAGGTCTTAAAATTCACTCTTTGGCGTATGGATAGCCAATGAAGTTTATCCAACAGAGGTTTAGAAGGAGATCTGGGGGGGGGGGGGCATTGAGGACCAGCCTGGCTGCAGTGTTTTGCACCACTTGCAGTTGGTCTAGTACCTCTTCATTTGCCGATACCAGAAGACCGTTGCAATAATCAAGTCGGCTCTGTTATATCTGCCAGGGGGGCCACATAGGTGTTAAAAAGAGTTGGGCTCCAACATGAGCCCTGTGGCACCCCCTTGGTGATCTTAACCTCATCCGACCTGAAATCACCCATGGTGACACATTGGGTGCGGTCGGAGAGAAAGCTCTTTATCCAGTCCAGTGCCTTGCCACCGAGTCTATTCACAGTCAGTCGTTCGATCAAGATATTATGCAAGATGGTATCGAAACTGCCGATAGATCCAGTAGCACCAGGACAACGGAGAAACCCCTGTCCTGGTACATACGGAGGTCATCCAGCATCGACAGCAAGGCCGTTTCGGTGCTATATTTCAGCCTAAAACCAGACTGTGAAGGATCACGCTTCCCGATTGTACCAGGAAGTTGGACAAATGCTTTTCGATGATTTTTCCCAGAAAGGGCAGCAGGGAAATAGGCCTGAGATTGGACATATTGGTCCATGGGAAGGAGGAATTCTTCTGGATGGGTCTGACAAGGGGTTTTTTCCATTCCCGTGGGACACATCCCGTTGTTAATGAGAGATTCACCAGGCTCTGAATATCCGGACCAAGTATTCTCCCCACTGTTCCCCTTAATCTAGCTGGTAAAAGATCAGAAGGGCTCCCACTTTTGATATTATTGATCAGCATCTCTACCTCTGGCAAAGAGATCTTAGGAAAATTGAGAAATGTATTGGAATTTGCGGCAACTACTTGCACCGGAGTATTGACATCCGAGCTGATTATGGGTGGAATACGTGCCTCTATTTTCTCATAGATAGCGTCAATTTTCTTAGAAAAGAAACTCGAGTTATTGTCACAAAGCTGTTGGGATGCCATGTCCGCACTTTCACATGCCACTGGTTTTAAAAAGGTGTTTACAATTTGGAAAAGCACTTTCGGGTCATTGCCTGCTGCTTCCAATTGCGAGGTGACATGGCTCTTGCGTGCAGATCGGATGGCTTTATGGTAGATGTTTATCGCCATCTGATAGTTGATTTTATCCTCCTCCAAGTGCGACTTTCTCCAAATGTTCTCAGTTTTCCTAGCAGTACGCTTAAGGCACCACAGTTCTTCGGAAAACCAGACTTCCTGTTTCCTTGCAGGACGACTTTTAAATATTTTTAGCGGGGCAATCTGCTCCACTGCAGTATGCAAGGCAGAATCATATTTAAATAGGGCCAAATCAATGTCATCAGTAGCTAAGATGTGTGGGGCAGTATAAACCTTTCCAAAACTTACGTCTGATACTTTATGCCATTGCCTTCAACAAACCGGGATTTGTGAAGAGCAGTTGGAAAATATATCACTCTTCGGCATCGAGAACTCAAGTACAAAATGATCTGTCCAGTTAGTCTGTATAGGCGTGTAGCACTTAATACCAGGAATGTTGAAAAGAATCAGGTCTAAAGTGTGGCCCGCCAAATGCGTAGGCCCATTATTACACTGTTTCAATCCCAGCATAGATAAATTGGTCAGAAAGGATTGAACCTCCATGCAGTCTTTCTTCTCGCTATGAATATTAAAATCTCCAAGCAGTATAAAATCTTTATATGCATCAACATAGGGCGCGAGGGCTTCCACTAATAGACTGGAAACTCTTTTTATGGGGCCTGGGGGGCGATAAACTAATGCTCCCTTCCTGCTGTGTTTGGCAGATGAACCGACCTTAAAAACCATCATTTCGAAGGCGGAGTCACACCATTGATCTAAAACCGAGACCGTAATGTTGTCTCTATGTACGATCGCTATTCCCCTTCCGACCTTCTTGGGTCGATCCAATCGAATAATTTTATACCCTTCCAGAATCCCAAGAGTAATAGCCGGGATGGAATGGGGTTTAAGCCATGTCTCCGTAAGAAAAAATAAATCAGGTTTATGTGTGGTAATGAGGTCCCAAACCTTGATAGAGTGTTTGGCTAGAGACCTTATGTTACATAGCAGGTTCATCCCACCCTGAATGATTTCAGTGGGCTTATATGTAGTGCGTTGTTGAGATATATTAATAGTACTGGGGAATGTGTCATTTTCAGCTGGAAATTGGAATTGACATTGCCTGCATGAGAATGGCCCTTCGGGAGGGCGATGTTTATTTTTTACCCACAAAATATATGTGTGTTAGATCTTAAACACATCAGAGCCTGAGAGGAATAGCTAACCCTTGGTTTTTTTTGGGCATTGGATCCAGATGGAAATGCCGCCATAGCCCCTGGCCACGTCCAGTCGCGGACGGGCGCAGACGGGCTTCTCTCTGGCTATGTCACCCTTCTTCAGCCAGGCTAGCTTGAATCCGGTGGCAGTGGAGAATGTTTGCATTGTCAACATTCTGTCCATCATTTGTTTGCTGTAACGCATTCAGCAGTGTAACAAAGGCACCTTGCACCATGGTGCAAGGGTGCATTTGTTGGCACTAGGCAGCACACAGTGAGCCACCGCAGAGAGGCAGCAAAAATGTGGCATATCTTCGTAAACATGGCAGATTTCTGATGTCTCCCTTTCACGCAATGCAGCACAAGTTACCTTGCTGCGCTGCGTATGGTAAAATGTTAGATATTTGGCCAGTGGAGTATATCCTCCATTGTATGTTTTCTGCTTTCACCAACAATTGTAAGTGTAATTTCACAGAGTTATCTGCACTATTAAGTTGCAACTAAGATCCAGGTAATGCTTTTCATTTACCTACAGCTAATGGAGAGAAGTTGGAAGGGCTGGAGTGCAACAGGAGGTGCGAGACAGTTGTCCCAGTTTACATCCAGCTTTTCAGCCATGGTCTGTGAATTTGGGCTGCTTTTTTTGCAGACGGCTGTATTACTGAAGTAAACAGACACATTTACTTCTTATATTTCTGTCCTTTTGCTGTGCAAACAGATGCAATAAACATTGCTCCACACACCACCAATACTAGCATATTCTCCTAGCAGTCATCTGTTACAAAGTTGATAGGATTTGGCATCTCCGGCTGAAAAAATGCCTCATGTAGAATGTTGTAAATACTATTTTACTTTGTTGTTAATTAGTCTGTATTCCAACTCCATTAGTTCTTTGTCACTTCTAGAATACTGTCAATGTTCCTTGCACACAGGAGCTGCATGTTTGTTTCTGTTCTTCAATAAATATCTACTCTATTTCCCAAGAAGTGGTCTTTGGATTGATTGCTTCAACTTACAACATTTTGGCGACGAGGATGGAATGTCAAAGAGATTGAGTATTTGGGTTATGTACTCTCTGCTGATGGTGTCAGGTCTCCGTTACTAGTACAGAGGGAATTCCTTCATCAATAAATACTCTTTTAAGAAAATTGATAGTGGAATCAGTTGAAATTTCACTCACAAAACTCACGGTAAGCCACTTGGAGTAATTGTCAATAACAACAATAGCAAATTGTTGGCTGAACGGTAGTTCAGACATTGGCCCTATGAAGTCTAGGCTAATAATATGCCACGATTTCTGAGGAAAAGATATTTTCTCACACCCTTGACATCCCACAATTTTTAACCTCGTTTCACCTTCTTTACAAGAACTGCAATTCTGAACATGAGAAACAACATCAGAATCAATAGTAGGCCACCAAAAATTCACTTTGATTCTTCGCTGAGTGAAAGTTTGTCCCAAATGTCCCTCGTGGGCTAAACAGAGAGGTTTGTGTCTTAGAGAATGAGGAGGAACAAACCTGTCTCCCCTCATGATTACTATACTTTTGCAAACAGATAAGTCATCCAGTACTTTCAAAAACAGTCTAACAGAAGGCTCCACTGTACTCTCTCGTCTCGAACCAATTCTAATTAGATCTATGACTTTTTGTAATACTGGATCATTCTCCATAGCACAACTACACTCTTCTTTTGTGAATGAATCATTGCCCAGCAAAATAGCATCATTAAAGAAAGCAACATCAGCTTCCTCTTGAGACTCTGTCAAGCTATTGTCAACCCTATTATCAACAGCATGAAGTCTGGACAGGCAGTCAGCTTGAATATTCTTCCAACCCTGAATAAATTGCAGATCAAATTGAAAATCTTGTAGCCTCGAGGCCAGCCTCGCTAATCTAGGTGAACCCTTACCTGCCCCGCCAGGAGATAACACATTCACCAAAGGCTTGTGATCTGAACGTAATATGAATTTGGTACCCCACAAATACGTTCTGAAATAAGTTGTTCCCCAGACAGCAGCAAGAGCATCCCTTTCTATAACTCAGTAGTTGGATTCAGAGGAAGATAAAGGTCTTGACGCAAAGGCTATTGTCTTCTCTTCATTGCCATGCTTCTGTAAAAGGATTGAGCCAAAGCCAATGCCACTCGCATCTACCATGAGAATTGAAGTACGCTTAATTTCAAAAGACGCTAAAACCATTGCATAACTCATGCTTAATGAGGTTAAAGCATTTTGTATGTTCTGCATCCCACAAGAATCTTACACCCTTCTTCAATAAATTTCTTAAAACGGATGTCTTGCTGGAAAAAAAATTCACAAATTTTGCGTAGAATTCAATTAAACCCATGAAGAATGTAACCTGATCTTTATCAACTGGACAGAGAGCTAGGTCAATGGCAGCTAATAGGTTTTCCTTTGGCCTAACGCCATCAGCAAAGAGTACATAGCCCAAATACTCAATCTCTTTGACAAAAAAAGAACATTTCTCTTTCCTTAGAGTGAGACCAGCTTCATCAATTCTTGTCAAAACTCGATTAAGCACCTCATTATGTTCAGCTTCATTATCCCCAAAAACGAGTATGTCATCCTGAAAAAACAAGACTTTTGTTATTCCTCTAAAAAATTTCAGAAATCATCCTCTGAAAAACACTGGCTGCAGATATTAGGCCAAATGGTAATCTAGTGAACTGGAATGTCCCTTCACTGGTAATAAAGGCTGTGAGATGTTTTGACTCTTCATGTAAACGGATCTGATGATAAGCATGTTTGAAATCCTACTTGCTAAAGAACTTCGCATCCTGCAGTGTAGTGACTAATTCGCCTATGTTTGGTAATGGAAAAACGTCAGCCACAACATTCTTGTTTAACGACCTACGGTCAACACAAAATCAAATTTTTTTCTGGTTTCTGGGTGATAACGACTGGAGAAATCCATGTGGAAGCTTCTACTGGTTCTATTATACCACTCTGAAGCATTTTCTCAATAACACTTTTGACCTTACTTTTGACCTCTTCTCTCACCGATATAGGTATTCTTCTAGCTTTGTGCTGAGAAGGGATTGCATTATCCTTTAGTAAGATTTTATGAACATAACCTTTCAGTTCCCCTAGCTCTTCTCTAAAGACATTTTTGAACATCAGTAAAATATCATTGACACTAAAGTCATCAACCACCATGACTTGTTCCTCCACCCTTGCATTAACAATTATATGAAGATCGAATTGATGCATCCAACCCAAAATTGCTGGACCATCCACCGATACATACACTTTCCCAAATGTTTTTCTGTTCTTGAAACATATGTCACACTCAAAATAACCAAGTAAATCAATTCTTTTACCTTGGTAACCTGCAGGTGAAATGTCACTGAATTCAAGTAATCTATTAGCCCAAACATGATTTAACATAGACTTCGGGATGATAGTCTACTTAGAACCGCAACCTACCATTAGACATATATTCTTTTTATCAATAACAAAATTTGCTTTTGGTCTTATCTCTCTTTTCTCTTGAGATACACACACAGTAGAACATTTTGTTCATATCTCATCTTATGCTATCCTGATCGTCTACCAGAGCTACTTTACTCTTTGCTTTGACTTTACCCATATTTGCAAAGTGCCCTAATTTGCCACACTTCAAACATTCCTTGTTGTTAGCAAAACAAAATCTTGCATTCGAGTTGTGGGAGTAACTGCCACACCATGAACACATCTTGTTTTGGCTGTTGCTAGTGGCATTATCCTTTTGTAATAAGTATCCTTTTTTCCTTACTACAGCTACAGTACCAGACTTCACATCACTATTATCACTGACAATAGAACTCTTGTCAGATATCTTCATAATTCTTTGTTCTGAACCACATTTCTGTAATTCCCTCATACATTTTTCGGATTCTTCTACAACCTTGGCTAGGTCAATGGCAACATTTAGCGATGGATTTTTTTCTGCGTAATCTCTCCTGAATCTTGCGATTGTTGCATTGAACAATTAACTTGTCACGTATTAGCTCACCGGTCATTTGACCAAAATTGCATTTTACAGACAATTCACGTAAGCGAGCAGCAAAGTCATCTATGGACTCTTCGTCTCTTTGTTTGTTCTTATAAAACTTATAACCGTTCATTACTAAATTTTCTTCTTCAGCAAAACTTACCTCAAGTCTGGCTACTGCTTCTTTAAACTCATCAAGACTAGCTTGACTGTTTGATGCTAGAACTTGAGGTAAATATTTAAATATCCTCTGACCCTCCTTACCTAACTTGGTCATTAATATTGCTTTTTTCCTCTTTGGAGAGAAATCCTCACCATCTAAAGCTTCTATATAGTTGTGAAACATTGCTATCCAATCTTCCCATGAGATTGTGGAGTTCCCTGGTTCACTTAAAACCTGAGGTGGCAAGGCTACATTAACTTGCTGTGACATGTTTCTTTAAAAAGCAAGAAACACCCTCGTCTTGTAAATACAGAATATAAAATACAATGACTGAAATTTGTAAATAGGTATTAATTATAGGAAGTAATACTTTCTTATGAAATATTCATTGCAAATGTATAACTATGGCACCTAGGAAGGAAAGTGATGTTAATATGACACACAAGAAAGGAGCCACTTAATAAAATAGTCACAAAATAACATAAAATGACTTCAAAAGCGGATGATGATAACAGTATTACAGTATATATCCTCCGATTGTTTCTTCTTTTAAAGTTCCTTACTTCGACAAATTCCTTGCTTAGTCAAATGAAACTGTCGAATTGTCTTTCATTAATCTGTTATACTTCTTTTCCTCACGAAGGGTTTACTTTGATGCGTGATGACCCAGATATTCTTTGGTTAACGCTCAATCTATTGATGATAAAGACGCTCTTGAGTATGTCACTTTTGTTGTCAATAATGGCCGCCGATGTCTTGACGTCCTACGCGGATGCGTGAGGATGGTGAACGCTTCCTTCAGACTTAGTTGCTAAGATACTCTTGGTGACACTGAATCTGCTAATACTGTACGTCACTGGATCACGTTGCTAAGTAACGACAATGTTGTCAGTACGCTCTCAGGCTCAATCGGCTCGCACGCTTCCTTCAGTCTCCGTTGCTAAGATACACTTGACAAAGCTGAATGCGCTAACACTGTACGTCACTGGCTCACGAGCACTCTCAGGCTCAATCTGCTCGCGCATACATTCAAAACCAATCATAAAACTTGCTAAATATTAAACTTTTTCCCGCTCCTTGATATTATAATCATACTGATTCGATGCTCTGCACACATTTTTCTTTTTCGTTGGGTTCCTGCACTGCTTGTAATCTGTAAAGGGTCCGCTATTCAATAAATTGATCCACTGCCTGGTCAGACGTTTTTCTGTCGCCAAAATGTTGTAAGTTGAAGCAATCAATCCAAAGACCAATTCTTGGGAAATAGAGTAGATATTTATTGAAGCAAGGAAACAAACATGCAGCTCCTCATCTGGCCGGGCTCCAACTGTCTACAGATGGAACACCAGGCAAACCAGAGTGTGCAAGGAACCTTGACAGTATTCTAGAAGTGACAAAGAACTAATGGAGTTAAAAAAATAGACTAATTAACAACAAAGTAAAATGGTATTTACAACATAGAACCCACTATGAGATATTACAAGAAGCATCAAGGAGGCTGTTCACATTCCTTTCAGTATCCTACTTGCTAAACAAGTACAGGCACCAAAACCTTAGCCTCTACAATTCTTAAGCGGAGGTCAGGCATGACTCCAAAGGCTTCTGCTAAGAAACTGTCCTTTCACAAGCAGTCAGAAGTATCCTGGCCTTCGCCAAAAACTAAACTTAGGAAGCGATTGAAAGATTAAACAAAAAATAATTGCCAGCATTGCGGTGTTTTTAGTTTCAAAAGAAGGGAGCGAGCCAGAGACCAGCGGTACCTGGAGGAGAGAGGGTGCATTATGGTCCTGCCTCTTTACAACTGTATTCTCTATTTCATTTTTAAATAACATAACATGTATTTGTTATATGCACATTCACCCAAGGGTATCTTTGCACTGAATAACAGATGTTTATTGTTACCCACCTTAATGCTACACATTTTATTAACCTCAGAAGAATGGGTAGACCCACTAGGATTTGAACCTTTGACCCCTACAGTGGATGCATTAGTCCACTAAAACACCAGACCTTGTAAATAGCTCGAATATAAATTATATTCCAGGACATTTTATGTGTCATTGCCCAACGGGATAGTATATTGAAGACCAAGCCGTTCTTACATCAGCGACCAGGCCATTCTCGGACTCTGCATGTGACTCCTAACTTAAATCAGTTTTGTGTGGCTTTTGATTTGCGGTATAGGACATCTGTGGCAGTCCAGAATAATGATAGAGTTTTCCATTCAGATCTCCAGAAAGAACTCCACACAATTTTTTAAAAGTTCAAGAATATTCGGAGAAGAGCTAAACTCTCATATTTGTATCAAACTGGCATGGTGCTGACCAAGACTGGTACAACAAGCATTGGTAATGACAATAGGTCTGGCTAATGTACCTTGTGTCTCAATTGGTCCTCATACATTTACTCTCTCACTCATTGTTACACCCATGCATCCACTTTTACAACCACTGACTCATTCTTGCATTCACCCTCTAACACAATCACAATAATACACATTCAAAGTTAACAAAATCTTCTCAATAAATTAAAAGCATACAAGTAGAAAAAAAAAAACCTGCTGCTGTCTAAACACTGTGGGCATATGCTTGCAATAAGTATGCATGGGAAGAGCTCTTGTATCACTTCATGGAATTCAGAATAGTTTCTTGAGCAGTATGAGTATTGCTAGGCCACTCCTAATAGAGTCCCCTTGGCTGCAGAGGGTCATTGGGGGCACAATTGTTGCAACAAGTAAGTCCCCCACAGTGGAATTGCTGAGACATCGGGGTAACCCAGGACTTCCAAGCATATTTAACGATAACACTGCACGCGGCTGGCTTAGATTTGGTGTAGTTGTTTTAGGAGACCTATATGGCACACAAGGATTTCTGGAATTTAATACTCTTAAAATACTATACGATCTGCCTGAAAATATGAGATACAAATATATACAAATACATGATTATTTGATTAATAAAAAACAAATCCTGGAGGCTACTGAATCTGACATATGGACTAGTCTATATTCACTAAAAAATAAATCTGTAATAAGTGAAGCATATAGATCTCTTAACAACTATTAATCAAACGACTGTACCACACTGGCCGGCAAATGGGGAAGAATACTGGGCACAAACATAACATCTAAACAGATAGAGAGTTCACTGACAAATATCAACAAACGAGTGTGATCATCTAGCTTAAGACTTCAACAGTTTAAAACAACCTGTATGCTATATTATACTCCGGAAAGAATCTCTAAATGGTCATCTAACAACACCCACAGCGACCGCACAAAATGTCCTAAATGTCTTACAGAAGCAGCTGACTTGGTTCATATGCTATTCTCATGCCCCAATCTTAGGACCTTTTGGTGTGAAATTGAAAATGTTCTAAAAATAAAACAGATACAGTTACCCACGTTAACGGCCACTTCGGTTCTATTAGACACTTACCCTGTCTCCTGTCCACAGGCCGCTCTGGCCACGATACTTATAACTTGCGCCAAGCTAACCTTGGCTAGAGCATGGACCAGCCCAGAAACACCTAGGGTTTGGGATTGGTGGGCATTGGTAACCGAGATAAATTCTATGGAATTAGCTTTAGCAAATATTAGAGGTATCCGTTCTTTGAAAAAATATGAAAAAAACTGGGGAACGTTTATAGAGCGATAATGATATACTGTGATCTCTCTCCGGACTTATTGGAAATATTACTATGAATTGATGTTGGATAAAACTTTGTATCCCTGCTAAAAAGAAACTGCTATAACTTTCTTTTATTCTTTCAGTTGGATTAGTTTCCCTTTTTCTTCTTCTTTCCTTCTTTTTTTCCTTTTTATAAATAACTTCTGACCTACCCGCTTTATTATATGCTTTACATGATTCATATATGTCAAACTTATGTATTTATGTTTCATGTACATTTTGCCTCGTCAACCTGTTTACAATAAAAGAGAATATAAAAAAAAAAGGAATTGCTGAGACATCATCGGAGGCCCGCCCATTTCCTCAACCCTTATGCAAACGGGCCTCCTGGCACACTTCTAAATGAGGGATGAAGTCACCTTGAAGGCTGAAGGCCATTGGAGGCCAAGATTCCCTATTGGTATAACAAGTAAATCCCTAACAGTGGGACTGCTGACGTTGTTGTCGGAGGTTCTTGTCCCCTTTGTCAATCACTCTGCAAAGGGGCCTCTTGGCCACCACTGGTTGGCTGATGAAGTCCCCTTGCATGCTGAGGGTCGTTGGGGCCCAAGAGCCCCTATTGTTGCCATAGGTAAGACCCCCACAGTGGGAATGCTGACACGTTGACATAGGCCCATTCCCTTTCTCAACTACTCTTCAAAGGGGTCTCCTGACACAATACTAGTTGGAGGATTAAGTCCTTGGCTGCTGACAGTCATTGCGGGCCAATAATATTTTCGCAAATTATTTGCGATTCGGTAGAAATCGCAATTTCTACCAAATCGCAAATATTATGCGATTTTCAAAGTGCGAATTCGCAATTCCCATTGATCCCTATGGGCCAAAAGGCCCATAGGGATCAATGGGAATTGCGAATTCGCACTTTGAAAATCGCAAAACCTGATTGCATTTCAAGGGTGGTGAGGGGGGTTCAAATGAACCCCCCTGCACCCATGAAATGTTGTTTTCGCATCATGTTGCACACACACATGTCCTAAGGACATGTGTGTCCGTAACATGAATGTTTAAAAAATGCATTTGCTGCGTTTTTAACACTTTTTGCAAATTTACCGAGTGGTTCAACCACTCGGTAAATTTGACACCCTAATTGCGAATTCGTAATTTCAAAACTAATCATGCATTGTTTTTAAGAAATCGCAAATTTGCGATTTCTTGAAAGCAATCGCATTTTTAGAAATCGCAAAAATGTTGCGATTTCTGAAAATGTATGATGCATTCCAAAAATGGATTTTGGAATCTCAAACGGCCGATTTTAAGGAATCGCACCATTTGCGACTCCAAAAACCCTGGAAGCATGTGGGCCATGGTCTATTAACAGGTCCAGCAGTGCATCTATGTCTAATGGCGCAACCAGCTGTGATCCTAGGCATATGTCTAATATGCATTTGTGATCGCAAAGCAGGCAGTAGAATGTAGGCCTGAAGGACAATAACCAGTTCTCATCCAGTTCTCGAAGTTGAAGTGTCCCAAACGTGTGAACCATATGCTCATGGCATCGTAGCACAAGCAGTGCTGTCTCCATTCGAAATCGAACTGGGATGCCCATTGTTATCTGTCTTTCTGTCCGATCATATTCAGAAAGGTAGTGTTAATGTAACACCACTGTATGAGGCCAGAACGTAGTATTTGCAACGGCCAGCTCAGCATTACGATGGAATGTAATTGTGACTGTCCATGTTATAAAATAGACATGTTCAGGTGTATTATGTCCATTGCAGAAGACACAATGTTGCCCAGTGAATTCATTCTGGATGATAAAGTGGTTACACAGTTGTCAACCACAGCCAAAGCACTTGGCTGGTGGTGTATGTGGACTGGCGATTGGCTAATGGTGTGAATGGACTGGTGTTTGGCTGCCAGTGTGTGTAGTGACCAGCAGCAAGCCAGTCAAGTGCCAGTTCACACACACAGACAGCCAAGCGCCAGTTCACGCACACTGCCAGCCAAGCACTAGTCCATTCACACCACCAGCCAATCGCCAGTCCACATACACCACCAGCCAAGCGCCAGTCCAAGCACACGACCAGCCAAGCACCAGTCCACGCACACTGCCAGGCAAGCACTAGTCCACGCACTCTGCCAGGCAAGCGCCAGTCCACACACACAGACAGCCAAGCGCCAGTTCACGCACACTGCCAGCCAAGCACTAGTCCATTCACACCACCAGCCAATCGCCAGTCCACATACACCACCAGCCAAGCGCCAGTCCAAGCACACGACCAGCCAAGCACCAGTCCACGCACACTGCCAGGCAAGCACTAGTCCACGCACTCTGCCAGGCAAGCGCCAGTCCACACACACTGCCAGGCAAGCGCCAGTTCATGCACACCGCCAGGCAAGCACCAGTCCACACACACCACAAGCCAAGTACCAGTCCACGCACACCACCAGCCAAGTGCCAGTCCACACACACCACCAGCCAAGCGCCAGCCTACCTACACCGCCATCACATTTAGAGTTTTTTTAATACAAAAAAGAAAACACAAACAAATAGTAAATAGATACAAATCTACTAATGCAAAATCTAAAACTAAATACATTACACAAATGCCAACCTTGAAACTGAACAAAAAATATCACACAATACAGACCAGGCAGTTCCCTTTACCACTCCTGGATGCTCCCAAAAATTTGATTGTGTGTGCTACATTCTAAAACAAGCAGGCACACACAGTGCAGGGTTAGAAGTACACTCGGTACAGTACGAGAATTAAAGCCCCCCCAGAATTAATATGTCATAGTAGGTTTCAGTTCCTTCACCATAACTTCCCAAAAAAACTTCTAGTGCTGAAAGATGCTCGGTCTCGTGGGTTCTAGTGAAGGAATTATAGAAATTTACCGCTAGCAAAGTTGGTAAATTCTTTTCTGACAGTTCCACAGCTAGCACATGGGGCAAATAGGAATCAATCAATTTTAAGACTAAACAATAAAAGAAGACCCCCCTGGCTCTGCCCATGATGGAGGAGCAGCAAATTTACTGAATGATACAAAACCACCCAAATAAAAATGATAGGTTGACTCCCATGTTTCTTGTAGAGCAATAATGTGGTGTGTGACAAGGAAATGTTCACAGAAGATGTCACCCTTTTTTTACTTCAGTCCAGCTATGTTCCAAGAAAGTACTTTCGTCATAGCATCATCAGTAACAGTTGGAATGGAACACAAATTTGCTGAGTTAACCCATAGTAATTGAGTTGGAAAGCAAAGTTCAATTGGATGGGAAGGACCATCAACAGAGACACACGCTACCACAGGAGTAAAATGGGGGAAACTATCAGCAGGGCCAGGTGCTGCTGCACAAGGAGGTAGTCAATCTTGGGTGTCCAATCCAGAAAATATCTGAAACCTATTAGATGTGAGAGTTGGAGGGGTGACGTTAGGACAGGGCCTGTGGTTTGGTTTGTATAAATAACCAAGGGGTAGTTAACAGATATAGATGCTGTTAGATGTTGCAGCCTCACAGCCCCTTAATAAGTATTTCACCAAGACTGGCCTGCGAAAATGTATTACAATGCAGTCCCTCTCAATGTTTTTTGTAGATGCGCCAACTCACCCAAGTCTACGTACCATAATAAAGTCCTTCGTATCGGATCCGTGGAACCTTCTTTACCTCAATAACCAATCTGCACATTTATTACATAATTGAGCCTATGACTCATGCTGATTCCTTTTTAATGTTGGTACCCCTGTCAAAACCAGCACGTAGGGACACGCAGCAGGTGGCAGACTCAAGACATCCTTGGTAGCTACCGGGGAATTACAGTTTAGGGAGGCTAAAGCGTTACTACTCTAGCTACCGATCAATGGGTTCTGATCTACTCCTTTTGGTCTACTTGGACCATTTGCATTCTCCTGAATGAAGTGAGTGTGTGGGGTGGTGGTAAAATTGCTAGTAGATGCAGTGCCATGCCTGCCAGGGTTTGATTGGGGGCTGGGGAGAGTTTGGTCTG
This sequence comes from Lissotriton vulgaris, assembly GCF_964263255.1. Taxonomy (NCBI): domain Eukaryota; kingdom Metazoa; phylum Chordata; class Amphibia; order Caudata; family Salamandridae; genus Lissotriton; species Lissotriton vulgaris. The sequence goes on along the minus strand of NC_141695.1, from coordinate 147,160,767 downwards.
GTGACACGCGTGGGTTACTTGCAGAAGTAACAGCTCTAATGGTAGGGGGTTGGGTTCAATGTAATACATGGTTTGGTGTGCTTGTTATTATACCCTTACCTCCACCTCCTACCATTGCAGTGGTGGACGTTTGTACATTCCCTGTTGAGTGTACTGCCCCCCTATAAGTAAAGCAAAGTTATCTATGCAAGCCTTAAGTGGGGCAAGTTTCTACTGCAAGAGTTCATTAATTTGTTTATTCACTAGCGCGCCAGCAACAATGGTGACAGTGTCCCCACAACTCTGAAAACAAAGTGTTACCTCGGTCTGTGCACTGTTTGAGCAGCTCAGCTTCGTGTTCAGTGTTGTCATAGGAGAGTCAGAAATTTCAAGATTATCATTAATTAGAGATGGCTGTATCCAGGCAGAAAGACAGGTTTGAATGGGGGTGGTATGGGTGGGCTGCTTCCTTTTAGTGCAAGTAGGTTTCCCAGCCTTCCTCTTCCATTTGCCCGCAGGGATTCCAACAGGTATGGCTGTATTAATACCTGGCTGTAACTCAGCAGATTCAACTATGTCCTGCCCGGTTGTGCTCCCACTAGCAGTAGGAGATTTGTTGGTTACAATTGCCCAGTGCTGGGGCAAAGTTTGATCTTGAATACAGTTTGTTAAAGTACGTCTAAAATTTGAAATGGCCACCTGCTCCTCAGTATCCAGGGACATGCACCGCTCCGTGAGTTCTATTTTGCCCGAGACAATCCACCGCCCTCTCCAGCATGCTGTCGATACTAGCGGTTAATGGGCGTACTGGCGGAAGCATGGTACGTTTTCCCATAATGGCTGTTTGTGGTGGTGGTGCGTTGGTGTAATATAGGGTAATGCCAGTAAAATCTATTAATAGACAATTGGGCACTCACCCATGTTGTCACTGATTCCAGATATTGCTTCGAAGATGGGTGGCCCAGCCCAGCCCAGCCAATCCCAGCCTCCCGGTGTGGGAGCTCCTGAGAGGCTTTGCAGGTGCCTCCTGGCGCATGGAGGAGTGGCAGTGTTGGCGGCAAGTTCGCGGCCGCAGGGGGTGCTGGGAGGTGTAGTCCTCCTCCTGGCTCCCAATCTCAGCAGGCTTGGTCCTGGCCCTGGCAAGAGGCGAACAGCTAAAGTGGCTAGTTTGAGCTTCACACCCTGCGGGAGCGCCTGTGAGACTTTGTAGGTGCCTCCTGGAGCTTAGAGGAGTGTCAGCGTTGCCGGCAACCTCGCTGTGCCGCTGGGAGGCGTAGTCTTGCTCCCGGCTCCCATTCTCAGCAGGCTAGGTCCCAGCCCCGGAAAGGGACAAACAGCTAAAGTGGCCAGTTTGAGCTTCAACACAGTCACCGGCAGCCACCAGCAGCCACTGCAGCCACGCCCTCTCTTTGTCAGGTGAGTGCATGGTCACTCAGTTTAAGTTTCCATCAAAACGCGGTGGCCAAGAAGACCACCACAAGTTCACGGCTAGAAGTTAAAGCGAAACAGAAGGAGTGCTAAGGAATAAAGCAGGGACGAAGGAAATGAGATCACGGAAAGTTTGTCAAGTGGTGACAGGCAAAAAATTAAAAAAAATAAAAAAAGCATTCGAGGAAGGCTCACCTACAAGCCAAAAAGAAAGTCTGCAAGATCGAGAGAGAGGCTGGTCTCAGCGACGACTCCCGAAATAACAACGCTGAGCCCGAGAAGGTAAACCGGGATTTACAAATTCTTTTACTTAAAGGATCCTATGGCGGTGATCTATGCACCAACAGCAGCCGAGGCTAGCACAAGAGGAGGATCCCTGGTTAAACTCACTTTACTTTTCTAATGACCCCAATTTTTTAGAAAGTTTGGAAATAATAACCCAGAACAAAGAACTCCAAGCGAACCCCTTGCTAGCAGTAACTTGTACCAAAGCTCAACAGAGCAGTCTGGGAATGGTGGTTTCTACCCCACGAAGTCCCCTTGCTAATAAAGATCAAAAATGGGTTGTACTAGACAATAGCAGAGGTTCTCTAACTAAATTAAATCATTTGAATCTCTCAGCACCTCTAACAATTTCCTCCATTAGTACGATTGATTATGAATTAGGGGTTTCGCGGAAGTGCCAGGAACAACAGCCCAGCACTCAATGGAGCCAGACTTTGCTAGGCACCCTGGATCAAGCAATAAGGGTGACCTAATCGCTGGCCACATCTCAGGCATAAACGCCAAGATGGACTTACTTACGTCGCTACTCACTAACAGGGGGAAACCGGAGCTTCAAACACACAAGGACAAACAACAGCCTAACTGCGGCTGTGGGGAATTGGCAAGTCTATCGGACATTTGAAAGGCCATTTTAGGGGCCATAAAACTAACCTGTAATAACAAGCAGAATAAGGAAACGCAACATAATCTGGTGGTTATGCCGGAAAATTCAAAATGCAATAACTTAATAACAAATTTAAGTAGTAAAGCAAAAGACCATCTAGAGCTAGTGGTTGTCGACGAGCAACCGGAAACAATAGTTAATCTAATGGAAACAACACAGACCTCCCACAAGACCGCACCCATTGTAAAACCAACAAAAAGGCAAAGAAAACGCGCAAGGAAGGCAAGGCTTAAATACAAAATGCAACAAAGCATAGACTCATGAAAAAACTTTTCAATATTCAAAACAAGAACACCCCGTGGAGGAAAAAGATAATTATTGAATATGTCCCCGTGTGGAATGGCATTAACTGATGTAGCTCAACGGAAATATAATTCAGTTTCCATTCCAACGGAAGGAAGCCCTGTCTCGGTAGCTAACATCGCCCCCATCCTTCAAAAAATCAAGACACATTTTATTTTATTTATTTATTTATTTTTTGCATTTGTATGGCGCTCAGCTACCCAACAAGGGTTTCCCGGCACCTTTGACATTAAGTTGGTCAAAGGAGAATGCTGAGTTGGTTGTTTAGCATAGTTGTTTCTGAAACAGCCAGGTTTTTACGTATTTCCAGAATTTAGTGTAGCTATCCTCTTTCCGGATATGCAGGGGGAGTGAGTTCCATAAAATTGGTCCTCTGACAGAAAAGGATCTCCTGCCAGTTCTTTGTAATTTACGCATCAACTTCTCCCTGTAGATCAAGGTCATCAACCAACAAAAGAAATAGAATCTAAAAGCAGACAGGAAACACAGATACCTGAAAAACCTGAACCAATCAAAAGTGTAGGGCAAACAGGAACATCCCAAATCAAAGACATAATCGCTTCTGAGGACAACACGCATCAAAAAACAGCAATAGGAGTAGGCCTGGGCGAAGCACTACGCTACGCTCGCGGAGTTTGCGAAGTTTGCGCAACTTCGCACTACGCGAGCTGCACGTAGCACAGTGCGAACACGCGTAGTGCAGCGTAGCGTAATGCAGAGCTCTTTTTTTGCTTGTTCACGGTCCTGAATGTCATGTTCGCGACCACGAGCAAGCAAAATGACATCAGTTTTCCCACTCTTATTTTCAGTTAAGAGTGGGAAGTCTAGCCGTAAGGTCGTTCTCAAATAGATGGTCTAGTGGGGGCATGGTGGACTGTCCAGCTTGCCCAAGTGTTCCTGAAACCATAGGCCACCTTCTATTCGAGTGCCCAATGTATGCAGCACCAAGGCGGAAGTGGCTAAAGCCGATGTGTAGGTCATTGGGAACAAGGGAAGGAATGACTGCAGTTAGACTTATCCGTACCAGTCCTAATATGTCTGTGTATATTGCGGTGGCAAAATACCTAGGTTGGGCATGGACGATCAGAGCCCGGCTTCTGAAGGAATAACACAGTACCTAACATTGTAAGCTGGTTGCCTCTTGTAAGAACAATATTTTGCTCATTTGTACAGTTTTTAAGGTTTTCTTGCGTTTTTTAAATTATTTATTATGAAATTGGTATTTAGTTTTTTTAATGGTTTTACTACTAGAAGTCTATACATGTACTTTTATATGTGGAACATGCTTTTATGACAATTGTCGAAATAAAGCTTACTTGAAAGGACATCCCGGTGAGATTCTCAACGCGGGAGGTAAGGTTTCTCATTGTGAGTGGTTGCGCATGCTCGCGACCGCTCTCAATGAGAAACTACCAGTTCGCGTTGAGAAAGCTGCAGCTCGAGTAATAATCTACTCGAGCAGCAGAAAACTACAGCTCGCACTGTGCAAGATGCTGTTTTCAATAATTACACAGTGCCGGATGCTTGTCCGCACTGTGCAATCATTGTAAACACTTCTTGCACAGTGCGAACATGCTACTACGCAGCTCGCGTAGTGCTACGTGAAGTTCGCGTAGTGCGAAGTGCACTTCGCGTAGCTTCGCGTAGCGCTACTTCGCGAACTACGCCCACCCTTAAATAGGAGAGGAATTTCCACATCGGAATATGGGAAGTAAAACATAGAGAGCACCAAGAAGACAGGAAGATTTAATAAACAATATGAATCTGGAAAAAATACAAATAAACCTCTAACCAAGCATAACTCATTGAAAGTTACAATAATTGGAAAGGACCGAAGATGTATGCTACACATCAGGGAACCAGACCCTGTTCCAACAAGGATAAGGAAAATAAGGATTCTGGGGAAAACAGGGAACAAAACGTGGAGGTGAACGAAGAACGACCGGAACCATAAGCTCATGCCAAGTGTGACTCGTTCACAATTACCAATTCTGCAGCTGTTAAAGATGATACCTCACAATTGCACGAAGGCCATCCTCATCACACAGCGGAGATCGAATCAAAACTGACATTCATGCCAGAATATCCTCCAAAGGAAGGTAGGATATCCTGATCGAGGGAACTTTTTAAAATTGTTCAAGGAAATCCCAGAATTGAAAGAGATAACCTCCCAGGATTTAATAGCAGTTGAATTTCAACAAAAAAGACAAAATCCAGACACTGAAGAATCCTTGACAACTTGGGCCACAAAGGACCTGGTGGACAAGATATATTCTGTGTCGGCCAACATTTGGACACTGGGGAATTACTTTGATGCTACATAAACGTCCTAGGTACCCTTATCCCCTACTAAATAGTCCAAGAAACTCAAAAAGGAAGATAAAGCAAGGAAAAACCAGAGCACATGCGTACAAGGTGCTTGCGCCTCCACATCAGTATCACCAACCATCGGAACAGGGCCAACACATACACAATACGTAGAAATTCGAACACTGGACAGGATGGATTGGTCATGGGTACCAAAGGCGTTAAGCAAAAAACATACCTAACGAAGATTCAAAAATAACAATGGCAGCAAAGTCGCAGGACCAAATCCAGAAGGAAAAATGGTTGCATAGCGTCACGTTTTGCTCTTGGAATGTCCATGGTTTTAAAGAAATGGATCAGGACCATGAAACCCAAGCCTTTTTTCAGCAACAAGACATAATCTTGTTTCAGAAAACATGGAAAATTACCCCAACTTCAATTCCAGGATGTAAAGAACACCACATTTTCGCAGACAGATTTTCACCTTTTGGGCATCCACGAGGCGGATTATGAATATACGTAGCCCAAACGTACGATTGTTTAACAGACGAACAAGAATTGGGGGTTAATTGGGTTCAAGTGATTAAATTAGTGACAAGTCCCCACTAAAGAAACAAAAGTGGCAACTTCTACTGATTAATGTTTACATTCACCCAGAGAGGAAGACCCAGAAAGAAAAATATTCTACTTTAATGTCCCTGATAAAAGCGATGCAAAGATCTTACGCGCAATGCCAAATGTTCATCTCAGTAGACTTCAACTGCAACCTCACAACTAAAAACCAGGTTGAAGGGAAGACGCAAGTGATCTGTGGTGGACGAAAAATAAAGAACATACTAGAAGACCTGGGATTGACAATTTTAAACGGCAACACAAAGGGCGACATACCAGCAGCAGTTACGTATTTGAGTGGCAAGGCTCGCTCAACAATAGACGTCACAATTATTAGTAATATGTTACTCCCCAGTGCCGAAACATTTCAAATTGCCCAACACATAGAAAGCAGTCACTTCCCCCAAATAACGAGAATGAACAGCTCTCTCACTTCGGCCAGGGGCTTGAAAAGTATCCAGGAGACAACAAGGGATTATGTGAGTAAATTGGGGACACAGACAGAGAATGAACGCATAAATAACTGGGAACAGCTGGCCTAGGTCCTTATCCGGAATTTCCAGCGTTGCCGGGTAGTCAAAGAAGACAAAACACCAGGAGGGAGCCTTGGTTCAACACGGACCTACGAGACCAAAAGAGAAGGGTCGCAAGAGAGTTCAGACTACAAACGCGGGCAAAAAGAATGGGAAGAAGCCCAAATAATAGTAAAGTAATGGAAGTAAGGAACGTATACAGGAAGATGTTGAGGAACACCATAACTGCACATAAGGAAACCATCTGGAACAAATTATTGTGCGCAGACAATTTGCCAAATAGCAGGGACTTCTGGTGTGTTATAAATGATCTGAATAAAGGAGCAAGACTCCAACAAGACGCTGGAATTGGAGAGGAAATGTGGGTTCAGCATGTGCGAAACATGTACTGCAGTACAGACATAAGCACTATTGAAGGTTTCCGCGGGACCGTGTTGGAAGTGGGAAAAAGAAAAAGACATTTGAGTCAGGATAACGGAAAAAGATAGGGAACAAAAGATAGGGGGTAATGAACAAAATTCTCTAACCACCAACGAACAATTGCGAGGCATAATACTAAAACTTAAGACAGAAGGAGCGGCAGGTCCAATTGGGCTGCCCAACGCATTTTTTAAGAACGACCCAGACTTCTGGTCAGAGATCCTAACACCTCTCTTCAACCATATTTATGCACATACTGACGTCCCTGTCTCTTGGAAAGGGAATATAATACACCCAATATTTAAACAGGGAGACCATCGCAAGCCAGCGAGTTATAGGTTGATATCTTTAATTGATGTTGAGGCCAAACTTTACGCTTCTTGCCTTCTAGTACAACTGCGAGATTGGATGGACGATACAAACATAATTCCCAAGTTCCAAACAGGCTTTAGGCAAGGGATGGGAACAATAGCAAAATTGGATATTTTGGCGCTTTTAACGGAAAAAGCAGTAAAAAAGAGAACACAGCTGTACGCATGACATAAAATCAGTGTTTGACCGAGTGAGCAGAGAGCATCTCTCGGTAAACCTAAATGCATGGGGACTGCAGAGCCAACTACTTAACGCAATAATCGCCCTACACAGCGACACTTGGGCAAGAGTGAAATTAGGCGACGGTTGCAGCACACCTTCGAGCATTGACACGCAGCAAGGCTTAAAACAAGGATGTGTGTTAGCACCAAGCCTATTCAACTTGTTCCTTTCAGACATCAGCAAAGTCATGGAAGCAGCTGATTGTCATCCGCCGATTATGGCCAACGAGCTGATTACTATATTAAAAAATGCGGACGACATTGTAGTGCTAAGCCAAACTCCAATAGGCCTACAAAGAGCAATAAATAACCTAGCATCCTATTTGAACCAGGAAAAATTGGAACTAAATAAAGCAAAAACAAAAGTTGTTCACTTAGTGGATCCAAAAAAAAATCAAGTTCAAATGGACGGTGAATGGGGCAACGGTGGAAGAGCCCTATAATTAAATCTTGGTATAATTATAGGGCAGGGCTTAACACACAAGGAGCATAAATTGTCAATAAAAGCCAATTTATTTTTGCATATCGATTACTAAAAACAAAATAGGATTGCCCGAATCACAACCATCTTTTAAAGGTGATGGCTACTCAAATCTGGCCCACCTTGTCTTACGGTTTAGTCACTTGGTGTGGCAAGTAAGCGGACCTACTAAATGACCTCCAGACGAAGATCTACAAGGCCGTTTTCAACCGGCCAAAATCTGCCTCTCCATCGCAAGTGCGGCTCAAATTTGGCCTCCAACATCAGAAATTTCGGAGCATGAGCGCCTTCGTGAAGCTATGCCAAAAACTTTTTTCCACAGTCCAGACACAATGGACAGCTTATGCTGTGAAGAAATCATGTATCAGGTAGACCAAGAAAGATCGAGTTCCTCTGGAAGTTATTTGAAAACTTGTTTGGCCGACCTTGACATAGAAACAGTATGGGAAAACAGGGCAGACAAAGCAAGTATCAGTAAAGCGGTCAATGGTGCAGCAAAAAGGAAATCTTTTTTGGAGGATAAAAACACAATCTCTAAACGTCGGCATGGTTGGACCGTCATTACCTCCTACAAATCACTTAAACCGCAAGCATACCTAGTATCATACTTTAGCGGACATTTAAAAAAGAGCTACACAGACTATCGGATGGGTTAGCATGTTTCAAAAGATCTACAGCCACCCTGGAAACACAAAACTGTGTGCCTTTAAAATATGCAGACAGGCTATAATAAGCTGGCTGGGTGGCTCCTCCATAATTCTGGCCTGCCAGGGAGTAAAATTCCTGGCAGAGGTATGAAAACACTTATGGCAAGCCGATCAGGAGGAAAACAGAAAAGAATGATTCTCCAGGCTTGGACCCTAAGGGCCAACCGCGCAACATATGAAGTGAATGTAAAACAGATTAAGAGTTTTCTTAGTAGGCCGGATCATAGAAGCTGCACTAGATCTAAATTGTAATCATTGCATTTATAACATTTTATACGATAGCCAATCATATGGACCCTAGTTATACAACTAATGCGTAACTTTTAACGGTGTTTGGTATTAATTGTGACTATAAAGACATTTCTTTTTTTTATATTTTGGGATGATTGTAAAGATTTTAATTAATCATACAATGCATTTTGACTTATACATAGTCACTGGATCCAAATTAATTTCTCCTAGGTATATCACTAGGTCACTTCACTACTCCTCAATATCCCGTTTCTTTTTCATACATATTCTCTGCAAGTACCCACAACTGCTTCACGGTGTAATAGCCACAAACTCAGCAAGAGCCTGTATTACATCCATTCACCAATCCCTAAATGCTAAAGCAGTTTCAAGATCTGAAACATTGACACTCCCCAGTCCTATCACCTCTTTTCCAACACTTCATGTTCTTTTTCCTTCAGTAGCTTCCATGTGTAATCCACACTTCCAATGTTCCACTCCACAGGCATTTACACTGCCATCCTGTAACACATTTGACATCCTTCATCTAAAACTGTTATTGCGCCAAAATGCGTAACAAAAAACACAGACACGAGAGGAAGACTTGTTACATCTCCTTCCGACCATCCCTTCTGTTCCTTCCTACCTGGCCCGAATATACCAAAATACTTTCCCCATATTGCCACATCAATGGTTGATGACTCCAGAAAATCTTCTATAGCAGCAGTTCTCAACCAGGGAGTCCAAAACACCAATAAGCGGGGTCTGTGACTGCTTGAAATACTAAATAATATGAACAGATTAATATATGGTTCCACATTATCAACGAGGTGTGTACAATGTTGGGATCTTAGGAGGACCAACAGTAGATATCTGGAAGGTTCATTCATCTTTGTTTTAAATGCAAACTCTGGTTTTCCCTCTATGAAAGTGAACCTTGGAAGAAAACTAAATAACCTTGTTTCTCTCTTACTAGCATTCATGGCTTTTTGGCTAAGACTATCTTCATATTTATTTCTTAGATAATACCCAGCAACAACAAACCTTTGAGGGTTTTACATGTCCCGAGAAAGGGTTCAAGCATGCTCTTCTCAAAGAATTGTCATCAAGGATTGAGAAATATTCTAAGATAGTCAGCTAGAGGATTCCCCACTGTAAATAACCATGAAGGTTTCATTCACCTTGTCATTTCATTTCATAAAGCTTTATTCGGAACATTTGAAAACATGTCCATAAAAGCACAAATAATACAGACATTTCATACAATTTCATAGAAGAAAACACAAACTATAAAAATATAGAATTATCAATTACACACAATATATATACAATACAGATCAAAAAAGAAGTACACATATTACAAAATATCCAGAGGGGGGATGGAATAAATATTTAAAATGTACATATATTTTAAAAACACATACTTTTCCTGGCGCTAATCGCTTTGAGTAAAAAAGATGCAGTAAAAAAGCAAATGTCCGGGTCGTTCAGATTAAAAATCAAATTCATAGCCTCTGTAATGTTACTCACTCCAAATCTAATGAATAATGGCTTCAAGTAGAATTTCCGTAACTCAATGTACAAATCACATGTTAACAAAAAGTGCTTAGTGCTTTGTTCAGTCTTATTGTCACATTTACAGGGACCAACAGGGCGCATTTTAATGTTAGGGCACGCAACCAGATAATGTACTATACCCATCCTCATTCTGGTCAGTACAAACTGGTGCGAAGTTCTTGTCACCTGTGATAGATATGGTCTAAAACCAGTAAATTCATTCATGCTATTGTATAGTACACAAGTAGTTAATTTAGAATCCTCTAAGAGATGCCTTTCATTACAATGATTTAAAAATATTGTTTTCACATTAGATTTGGGGATTTCCGAAAGCCTGTAGGGGTCCGTTAATACATTGATCCCAAATAAGTTTTGTACACAGTCAATAATATATTTGATCCAGGGGATCTTCAAGTGTTGGTCCAGTAAAAGGCAGTCCTTAATAATTGCTCTATTCAATGTGGTACCATCACTGAGCCAGATGGAGCGCCACAGTAGGATGGGCCTTAGCATGATCAGATCGTTTAGGGCTTGGATCCCTGTTTCGTTGTGAACCAAGGAATTGGAAGTAGACTTGGGTAAGCATAAGAGCTTTTACAGGAAGAGGTTCTCCTCTACCTGTAGGCTCTTGGCAGATGACAACCCCCAAACTCCTGCCCCATAAAGGGCAGCAGAGAGACATTTTGCTTGGTAAATTTTTAACATGTCTTTAATACGTCTATTCCCCAGTTTCTTGGCAAACAGAAAGACTCCATTGGCGCTCCGAATCATCTTAGTTCTGACCACCTTATGTTCAGTGGCCCAGCTCCCATTATTAGAAAAGGTAATTCCCAAATAACAAAAGTTATCAACTTTTTTCACTTGTTCACCATCAATAACGTAGTGGGTTTTACTTATTCTTTTAACTTTTCCAGAACAGCATTCCATTACATAAGTCTTAGCCTTATTAATCACCAGTCTCCTATTCTTAATGAAGGATACAAAACAATCCATTAGGCGTTGGAGGCCCAGGGGTGTCCTAGACAGTAACACTGCGTCATCCGCATAGAGTAATACTGGTATGTTAAAGTTATTAACTCTAGGGGCATCTGCAGCGACTGCCTGCAGGGCAGATTCGACCTCATTAATAAAAAGGGTAAAAAGCAGGGGTGCAAGAACGCACCCCTGCCTGATGCCCCTCCCTATCCCAAACTTAGTGGTACATTCCCCATTGGGTCCATAGCGGACGCTGGTGCGGAGTTTTTCGTACAATCGGGCTAAGAAATAAATATTTCCTTCTGGGGCACCCATTTCCAGTAATTTGGCCCATAGTATTGCGTGGTCTACCAAATCAAAGGCACTACTAAGGTCGACGAAACAGAGGTAAAGCGACCCATTTTTTGCCTGGGTATATTTTCCCACCAATAGCTCTAAATTCAGACACTGTTCTATAGTGCCACGGCCTTTTCTAAAGCCAAACTGGCAGTTACTTAAAATCTCGTTTGATTCTGCCCACTCTTCTAATCTTACAAGGAGGACCCTACTCATGATTTTAACTGATGAATCCAATAGGGATATAGGTCTATAATTTTTTGCATCCCCCCGATCTCCTTTCTTGAAAATGGGGATGATTATTGACTCTTCCCAGGTAGACGGTATATTACCGCAAATAGCTGTATTAAAGATTTTGGTAAGCAATGGGCCCCAAATATCTGGCGCGGTCTTGTACACGTCTATGGGAACGCCATCTGGCCCCTGGGCCTTACCTCCTTTGCTCGCTCTTATACTAGCCATAGTCTCACTGATGGTAATATCTAAGGCAAGGATGGGCCGTCTATCCCCATAGGTATCTGTTAAATTACTAGAGTCAAATATATTAGAAAAATGCTGGATCCATGAATCCATGCTCACGTTAGAAGTGAGTTCTGGGACCTTGTCATCTTTTAAGAATGGGCTATTCACCGTGGACCAAAACAGGGTACAATTATTCGTGTCCGCTGCTTGGGTGAGATTATCCCAGGCTTCTTGCTGTAATTCAGCTTTTCTACGTTTGAGGGTCGTGTTAAATCCCTGTCTAAGTTGGACCACCAAAGCTTTGTCCCTTGGTTTAGCTGCAAGGGCCTCTTTGAGTTCTTTCCGGGCATTGGAACAAGCATGATCGAACCAACCCCTTGGGCACCTCGCTTTAGACCCCGCCTTTTTAGTAAACTTTTTATTAATAATGGAATTAATACTGTTAAAGTGATCAATACTGTCAGGCGAGGTGTCTTCACATTCTAAAATTGCCGTGATATCTATCAGACAACTAGAAATAATGGAATCTGATGTTATAGCGGCTTTTTCTCCTTTCCACCTCAGTCTATAACCATTCTGTCTATGGGGTTCAATATTATTGATAATAATACCATTTTCACAGACATGATTTTTTTCCCAGAAGGTTAATTCAGTAGTCAGACAGTTATGGTCACTCAACATAATATCTATCACATTAGGCATCGGGCATAGCGGGGCAATAGTTGATGACATGCATATAAAATCAATAACGGTATTAGCGCCCCTTCCTTTAAAAGTTGGAATATTTCCACCCATGTCATTTTTAACATTATCCATGATTTCCAAGTCATAATGAATCATAAAATTATTCAAAGTTTCCCCGTAGGTGTGATGGGGAAAATGGACTTCAGCTTCCCCCAGTCGGTTATACACACCACAAACCTTCTGGGTGGATAATGGGCACACAGGTACATTAAAATCCCCCACAAAAATAAATTCAAATACATTATTAAAATTCCTCACGAAATTATTCACTGCCGTATCTAATTCATTAATTGCTAAATGTCTAGTGTTGTCAAATACATTGTTATAAAAATTTATCAATAGAATGTTTCTGCCAGATTCTTGTGTAAGCCATAAGATTTGCGAATGCGCCCCCACATTAACAAATTTTTTCACAAAGATGGGTAATTCGACAGAAATTAACACCAACAAACCGCCTTTGGCTCTACCATGGGATGAGGGCAGTGCTGGGAGCTCATAGGACACATACCCCTCAATGCCTTTGAAGTTTTTACTCCATGTTTCCTGAAAACACAGGATGTCAAACAAATGCACAAAATCAATCCAGCCTAAGGCATCCTCCTTGGCCATAATTCCCGCAATGTTCCAGCTAGCAATATGACAGGTTATCTTCTCTCTTTCTTTGCTAGCATTAGGCAGTTCAACACTAGATATGGGCATGTTATTCTCTATATTAAAAAGCTCTATGTTAGGTATAGGGTTTAGGGTGTCTCCCCCATTCAACGTACAGTTCAAACATACATTACCCGTTTCCTCAGTTAACAAAACGGCCTCTTCATTAGGAGTACTAAACTCTAGATCTCTAGGAGGTTCAGTCTCATGTCAATCGTTCTGATCTAGGTAACTCAGGGACTGAAACCTGTTCTGAGTAGGGACCTGGTATACCATTCCGTTATCATACAAAGGGGTGTTGCCAAATGGTACAAATGGGTTGGGGGTATGCATTAAGGGAACATTCCCCCCGAACATAGGGTTCCCCATATGCAGCGATGGAGTAAATGGACCATTTTTTGGGCCAAAGAAGAAGTTAGGCATCAATGGTCTATTTACCATATGGGGATAGGTATGATTGCTCGGAGCCTTCTCCTTACAATTTGGTGGAGGTTGGCCACCGAGGTGGTTATAAAAATAGCCCAATGGTCTAGCAACCACTTCAGTCTCCGACTGTGTAATTGAAGCCGCTCTAAGCAAGACCGTTGCCACATGTTGTGGATGCTTGAAGTTTATTATCACGCAGTCCCCCCGCCGTTTTTTTTGGTATTACCTATCCAGTTTACTCTTCTGATGGAGATAATTTGGTCAGCATAGCCAACTGGATAGCCACAATGACGGTTTAGCCAGGAAATGGTTTTATTTCTCAAAGAATCAGGTGTCTCAAATTCACTTGGGGATTGAGTGAGAATGGGGACATTAGTTAAAACCACCACGTAAGGTACACAGTCGAGTGGTAGATCAACAGGGCGTCTACAAATCCTAGTGGGCACCCCATTAGATCCTCCCATCGTATCAGTTGGAACTGTCACCATGGGTGCTGATACTTGCGTAGGGGCTTGCACGGGGGCTGATAGTATAACACCCGGTGAAGTGCTTGTAACCCCATGGTTGGATGGATTTGAGGATCTTCCTCCCTCCTGGGATGATGTGGGTAGTGGTTTCTGTGGTTTCAGCTGATCTTTAGAGGAGTGTTTCCTAGTAACAGTGGGAGGGGCACTAGTAGAGGCCTGTGACTGCTCCTTATCCCTAGTGGGAGCAGTAACAGGGCAGGTTGACTTTTTAATGTCCGCTAAGGACTTTTCTAAATTGTCTGCATGCTTACCCACCAAGCCCCTTAACCTGGCTACTTCGTCCTGGAGATCTCCTATCTTAGTTAACAATGGCTCTACCACCATACTAAGTTTACTAAGAATTGCACTCGTTAGTGAGTCAATTTGGTCAGGCTTCAAGGAAACATATTTATCTAGGATCGGGGTTACTAAGTCATCAGTATGTTCCAGTTGGGTCGTATCTTTTTTCCTCCTAGAGATGTGACTACCTCGCTTGGGAATTGGTTTTCTACAAGCTCGCATAAATTTGGAGGCCCTCCCAGATTGCTGAGGTGTCCCCCCATCATTATTACCCTGGTCTTCTTCCCCCATTATTGATTGGTCTAAGGCCTTAGTCGCTTCGACATTTATGCTAATAGTGCTATTATCGAGTTCCACAGGGGCGACCATCTCGTTAGCAGTATTATCAGAGTTTACATGATTATTTGCATCGATGGACAAAGTAAAAGGAGGATCTGCAATAGTACTTTTTCCCAGTGACTTCCTCCTGTCGCTGTTGATTTTAGACACCACTTTCAGCAAGTAGTTATCCGGCAATGTACTTTGGACTGACATTTCTGGGATTAGTATGACAGTATCCGTTGAACTTTGGTTAAAAAATAAAGGGGAAACAGGTGACTTTTCCACGAAATGTCCTACAATGGTACTCACAGTTCGTGCCAAGGGGGGTGGCCCAGCCCGGCCTCTTCTGGCCCCTGACGGACACAGACGGCCCCACCCTTGTCCCGGGCTTCTCCCGGTCGCTCCCGCGCGCGACTCGCGGGCCGAGAGGGGGTATCAGCCTTTATCCGCCGCCTCCGGCGCTCACTGCGCGTCACGGGCGCGCTTCAAGCAGAGGGAATGCTGGGGAGTGTGGTCCGGTCTCACGGGACGCCTCCCTCGCCTCCCGGCGTGTGCCTCCGCTGTTCGCTGCTCCCGCCGTTCCCCTCACGGCAATGCCCATTGGCAAGTAGGTCAGGTAAGCCTGGTGTTCCCCCACTGGGCTCCCGGGGGGTCAGCCTTTATCCGGCGCCTCCGGCGCTCACTGCGCGTCACGGGCGCGCTTCAAGCAGAGGGAATGCTGGGGAATGTGGTCCGGTCTCACGGGACGCCTCCCGGCGTGTGCCTCCGCTGTTCGCTGCTCCCGCCGTTCCCCTCACGGCAATGCCCGTTGGCAAGTAGGTCAGGTAAGCCTGGTGTTCCCCCACTGGGCTCCCGGGGGGTCAGCCTTTATCCGGCGCCTCCGGCGCTCACTGCGCGTCACGGGCGCGCTTCAAGCAGAGGGAATGCTGGGGAGTGTGGTCCGGTCTCACGGGACGCCTCCCTCGCCTCCCGGCGTGTGCCTCCGCTGTTCGCTGCTCCCGCCGTTCCCCTCACGGCAATGCCCGTTGGCAAGTAGGTCAGGTAAGCCTGGTGTTCCCCCACTGGGCTCCCGGGGGGGTCAGCCTTTATCCAGCGCCTCCGGCGCTCACTGCGCGTCACGGGCGCGCTTCAAGCAGAGGGAATGCTGGGGAGTGTGGTCCGGTCTCACTGGACGCCTCCCTCGCCTCCCGGCGTGTGCCTCCGCTGTTCGCTGCTCCTGCCGTTCCCCTCACGGCAATGCCCGTTGGCAAGTAGGTCAGGTAAGCCTGGTGTTCACGGTGTAATAGCCACAAACTCAGCAAGAGCCTGTATTACATCCATTCACCAATCCCTAAATGCTAAAGCAGTTTCAAGATCTGAAACATTGACACTCCCCAGTCCTATTACCTCTTTTCCAACACTTCATGTTCTTTTTCCTTCAGTAGCTTCCATGTGTAATCCACACTTCCAATGTTCCACTCCACAGGCATTTACACTGCCATCCTGTAACACATTTGACATCCTTCATCTAAAACTGTTATTGCGCCAAAATGCGTAACAAAAAACACAGACACGAGAGGAAGACTTGTTACATCTCCTTCCGACCATCCCTTCTGTTCCTTCCTACATGGCCCGAATATACCAAAATACTTTCCCCATATTGCCACATCAATGGTTGATAACTCCAGAAAATCTTCTATAGGAGCAGTTCTCAACCAGGGAGTCCTAAACACCAATAAGGGGGGTCTGTGACTGCTTGAAATACTAAATAATATGAACAGATTAATATATGGTTCCACATTATCAACGAGGTGTGTACAATGTTGGGATCTTAGGAGGACCAACAGTAGATATCTGGAAGGTTCATTCATCTTTGTTTTAAATGCAAACTGTGGTTTTCCCTCTATGAAAGTGAACCTTGGAAGAAAACTAAATAACCTTGTTTCTCTCTTACTAGCATTCATGGCTTTTTGGCTAAGACTATCTTCATATTTATTTCTTAGATAATACCCAGCAACAACAAACCTTTGAGGGTTTTACATGTCCCGAGAAAGGGTTCAAGCATGCTCTTCTCAAAGAATTGTCATCAAGGATTGAGAAATATTCTAAGATAGTCAGCTAGAGGATTCTCCACTGTAAATAACCATGAAGGTTTCATTCACCTTGTCATGCATCCTGGTTGCGGGCATGGCTTTAGGTAAGATCAAAGTTTATCATTTTTGTAAATGATAATGTTTCCCCTTTTAATGCATTTCTCTTACAAATTTATGTTGTTTTTGTGTGATGATGAGGATGCATAAACCCTGAAACAACCACAAAGCTACAGTGATATGGTGGACAGTGATACTACAAATGGAGATGGCCTAGAAGTGAGAGGAAAAGAAGCAACCCACCCATAATGGTTGAGTTAGCATTAATATGGTTCCCTTGGTCAGTGATGTTTCAGTGCCCAGGAAAGGCAGTCCTACCGATTACTTTGGTACCTCGAGGTGCAGAGTTCAGAAAAGTCTCAAAGATGCAACCCAGCCTCCCGAAAATGTGCAGCTAGATAGAAGAGGAATAATCAGTGCTAGACCTGACATTCTTGGTGTTGTCTTGCCCCAAACCTTTTGCCTTCACTCCTCCTGTTTTGTGAGATTAGCTTTTGTTGGCTTTATTTCTCCATGCTTTTTACCCCTGGTAATCAGTGCTTAGTTGTTTGTGTTCCTTCCCGTAAAATATGGAAGAATTGGGTCAAACCAAAGTGTCACATTTTATTGACTTATAAGTCCCTAGACTATGGTAATACATGCACCCATTGTCGTTATAAGCCTGCTAGTGGGCCTGCAGCACTTATTGTTCCACCCGCTTAGACACTATTTAAAACATGTGTCAGACACACCATTACAGCTTGTGTACAGTTTTAAACTGCTAATTCGACCTGGCAAACAGAACCTGTTGTCAGGCTAAGCTTTCCTTTCTAATACATTGACATCATTGTTAAGGTAGGCCCTAAACAGCCCCTACAGAAGTGAAAAACTCACATATTCATTTTTCAATACTGCGAGGGCTACCTCTCCTCTTCTCTTCTAGGATAACATTTGGTCATCTTATTACATTTAATGAGGATGCTTGGAGGCAGGCGGAAGTGTTATGTCTAAGGAATTGTAATTTATAATCCTCTTCAAGGAAAAAGTTGGATTTTAAGTTACAAGTCTGAAAATGGCACTTTTAAAAAGTTTGCAATTATTTGCTGTCTGCAGTCTATTTCCTGGGTCAAATGACTAGATGTAGTTGACATTTGGCTTTTGAGTATTCCATCCAGATGCCACACAATAAGTGCTGCAGGCCCACTAGTAGATTCAATTTATCAGTCCTAAGTATAGAGCATACCACTTTACTAGAGACTTTTAAGTAAATTAAATATGCCAATCAGTTGTAAACCAGATTTTTTCCATGTTTTAGTGAGTGCAATGGTTAGCAGTGGTAAAGTGCACAGAGTCTAAAGGCCAACAAAAGCAAATGCAGCATAACAGGAGCGGCGAAGTCAACTCATTTGGGGGAAGACCTTCCTATTACTGACAAGTCTAACAAAGTTGTAAGTTGTTTAGTTGCAAGTTTTTTACCTACACTGGCTGTTGACCCATTTTTACTAGGAGTCCACTGCATAAAAAAGCCTATGTTTAGCTTCTAAATTTAGAGGAGAAGTACTATGTTTAGGGAAATTCCTAATTAATATTTTTAAATATGATTCTTTTTGCCATGGATTTGGAATAAAGAGAGGGCTATGCTCAGAGAAGACATTAAAAATGTACGTAGGGCTGAATACATCATGTCGCACAAAAGCAGCATATATTAGGCTTCTCAAAAAAATATTTTTAAAAAATGCAATAAGACAGGATGCTCGTAGACTATTAGGCATTTTGTTTGAATCCTTACTTTTCTTACTTTCCTGTCTTAGTAATTGTTATAGAAAATATTTTCATGCTTGCTACCCTATATTAGAGAATAATAAAGATTGCAGGCACAATCTAGGTGTGTTTCTTGTCTCCTCAGAAGCAAAGAAGGTGACCCTTCTAAAATAATAATGCTAGGGTCCATGGGGGGTCTACGAATGCTTCATGTGCAATAATCCAGGGTCAATGATATCCCTAAAGCTCTCTCCTCTCCCGGCTCATAGGTTATTATCACAAGTCTGGGGGCCAAGTGAGATCTACCATGAATACTAACTTTGCATCTTACAGCCCCATCCACAGCCAATGCCTTGCAATGGCTGCATGTTGGGGTTGCAGAGCATTGGGATAGGGAGACTACCACTTCCAACCAGATCATATTGAGGCCAATGTTCTTTATCCTTTAAGTGTATTTATAAAGTTCTTATACAACAGTCTCCTCTGCTTTTTCTGGTTAGCAGTCGTGCTACCGAAGGGAAGCCTAAGGATCTGGTTTTGTCAGCGCACAAAACCAGACCGTGGCTATCTCTGCCTCAGCCTTTCCAGCACAACGTCTATCAATACTGGATACATGCTGCACTACTACTCCTTTAATAATACTACTGCTACTACTACTACATCTGCTGTTGCTACTGCTGCTGGTACAACGTCTTCTACTAACGTTACCTCTAATAACCATAACTGTAACGGTAATTGTAACAGAAATATATATAATGATTATAATAGTTATATTATTCTTTTATTTGTATTATTATTGTTATCATTATTATAAGTAGTGTTAGTGGCCTGAACAATACTCAATCATTATTATAAGCTTTAGTATTCTTAGTGGACAATGGCAATATGATATTAATACTAGTAGGATTATAATTAGTATTTATAACATCAAGGAATTGTTGTTATTATTGTTGGTAGTAGTGGTAGTAGTAGTAATAGAATTGCTAACATCATCATTATTACCATTATTTTCATCATTAGTATATACTCACATAGAGTGTTAATGTTATTATTGGACAACAACAATAAGAACAGAAACGCAATAATAGTAAAAACATGTGTTGTGTTGTGCTATGTTTCTGGAATTTTTCAAGCGCTCTCTTACCCTGGCGTGTCCTGGCGCTGAACGCTACCAGCCGATAGAACATCTATGACTATTAGCTAAGATGACCACTTAAATAAATAGCTATGTTTTTAATCCCTTCCTAAACACTAAGCTGTTTCAGCAGCAGTCTTTTGTCCCAGCTAAGATAGTTTCATGCCACCATGTGGTACATTCTTGCCACCCCTTCATCTAAACATCAACACCTAGACAATGTTACATGGTGCCTGTAAGTAATTGGGTCATTAGCTGAGGGGTGGTGCGAGCCCCACAGTATTGTTAGGGTGAACTACAAAGTATCACTAAATAAACCTGCCCTTAACCCTCTCGTAGAAAAGCTTCTCTTAGAGGCTATGTGTAAAGTATTTATGCAGTACACAAATAGTAATAAAGTGGCAACCTCACACAAGAAAAATCACAAACTGATTTTGAAAGCTAGAATATATTTGAATAAGTAAAATGATACCAGAACAACAACTGTCCAATCAGTGGAACTAGAGATATTAATTTCTAAAGGTTTACGTACAAATCCCACACCAAGTGCCACTTATCTGGTCGTCATACACTAAGGAAAAGTGATAACCGGGATGGCACTGGTCAGAAATAGGGACAAGGTTAGTCCCACTAAAGACGTACTTTCTCAAGTACGGCACAGAGAGTTCCATTCATAATGGTGGAGCGAGCGTGCAAGATGTAGGCTTTTAGCACAAGGAGCTGGTCAAGTATTGTGGCTGTTGCACGAAAAGCCCATCTTTGCTGGAGCTGTGTGTAGGTTGATCGTTGCAGGCAGTAGCTGTCAGCATAAAGAGCAGGATTCACTTTGCCAGTCATTGTGGACTGTCTTTGTTGGTGCAGTGAGCAATTCCTCAGGAGGCATCATTGGCAGACCTGGTGTCAGATTTTGTGTAATTCCCAGTTTTGCACAAAAAACTGGTTCTGGTCAGTTCTTCTCATTTCCCTGGTCCTAGCTCCAAACTGTCTAGGGTGACAAAGGCAAGGGCGGGCTTAATTTACTGTTGTGTGTGCTGCCGTCAAGGCCGCTTCGAAATGTAATCAGGGCACGGTATAGCCATCCAGTCTGGAAGATCCTCCCCCTCTCAAAACCAATGCACAAACCGCAAAAGGAAGGCCAATCTCAAACAGTTAGGTGACCCAAGACAGTGGTTAAATGGCACAGCTGGTTTGGTCAATAACATGCTATCTGTCTAAAAGTGACATTTCTAAAATTGTAACTTATAATCGGACTTAATGAACCTTTTTAATGACAATCCATTTGAGTGTAAACAGCATATCTATATCTGCCCTTAATTGAAAGTTAGCACTTAAGTGTATCAAGGTAACACAATGTTAATGAGAGAGGCCCTACTACAGTGAAAATGACTTTACGAGCTACACATATCCTATTTTTTAAATACCATACAACCTGCACTGTTAGCTTTTAGGGTCTACATTAGGCGTGACTCATAAGTATTAAAAAGGAAGGTTTAAGTTTGGCAAAAGGTTTATTTTGGCAGGTTAAAGTGTCAGTGTAAAACAGAACAACAGGTTGCAGAGGCAGCCCTGATACATGTTTTACAGTGCTACTTTAATTAGTGGCACAATGAGGGCGGCAGTCCACTATTAGCATTTAATTTATAGGCCTGGGCTACCTGTGGTACCATTTACTAGGGATTTACGAGTAAATTAAATGTGCCAATTACATGTAAGCCTATTTATCCATGTTTTGAGGAGAGAGCACAAGTAATTTAGCCCTGATTAGCTGGGGTAAAGAGTACAGAGTCCTACTGCCAAACAAGCATTTGCAATGCAATAGGTCTCGCATTAGGAAAGTTTGAGCTATTGGTGTTGTAAATGACAAATTTTGTATTTATGTGTTGGTTTTAAAAATAGCGAAATTAATAGCTTTGTCATTTACAATGCCAATACTTTTAACTTTCGCAAATGTGACACCTGTAGCATTTGTAATGCAATATGTGTTGTATTTACGTGACTTAGATGTATTGATATTACAAAGAGGATTGCTTTTAATTTTTTTAAATAATTAATACTTAAATAAAAAAGTTATTGTAATTTATAATTGCAATAGCTTAAACTTTTGTAAATAATTTTTGTGAAGATTGCGTTCAGTGTATTTAATTGTGACGAAAATCCAAGCACTGAAGTGAAATATTAACATCTTTTTGTGACATTTGTAATAAAGCTTGAAACATAGAGCAAACATATTTGAACCAGTTGTTGTTGGATGGTTGCACAGATTGATGCAGGGGTGGCACTGAGTGATGTTGTGGTGGCGACGAGTGATGCTGTGGCGTTCAGTGATGCTGTGGTAGCGCATAGTGATGTTGTGGTGCCCCTGAGTGATGCAGTGGTGGTGCTGAGTGATGCGATAGATAGATAGAGTGTAATTATGTGGCATGTAACTATGTTGCACTGAGTGGTATTTGGAGTGAATGTTGCATTGAGTGCAGTGTTATTATGTGGCATGTAATTATGTAGCACTGAGTGGTATTTGGAGCGTATGTTGCATTGAGTGCAGTGTAATTATGTGGTGTGTAAGTATGTGGCACTGAGTGGTATTTGGAGTGTATGTTGCATTTAGCGCAGTGTAATTATGTAGCATATATTTATGTGGCACTGAGTGGTATTGTGTGGAGTGTATGTTGTATTCAGTAGAGTAACTGTGTGGCATGTAATTCTGTGGCACTGAGTGGTATTGTTTGGAGTGTATGTTGCAATGAGTGCATTGTAATTATGTACCATATAATTATGTGGCACTGAGTGGTATTGTGTGGAGTGTGTGTTGCATTCAGTAGAGTGCAATTATGTGGCGTGTAATTATGTGGCACTTAGTGGTTTTGGAGTGTATGTTGCATTGAGTGCAATGTAATTATGTGGCGTGTAATTATGTGGCACTGAGTGGTATTTGGAGTGTATGTTGCATTGAGGGCAGTGTAATTATGTGGGGTGTAACTATATGGCAGTGAGTGGTATTTGGAGTGTATGTTGCTTTGAGTGCAGTGTAATTATGTAGCGTGTAATTATGTAGCATTGAGTGGTATTTGGAGTGTATGTGGCATTGAGTGCAGTGCAATTATGTGGCATGTAATTATGTGGCACTGAGTGATATTTAGAGTGTATGTTGAGTTGAGCGCAGTGTAAATATGTAGCATATAATTATGTGGAACTGAGTGGTACTGTCTGGACTGTATGCAGTATTCAGTAGAGTGTAATTATGTGGCGTGTAATTATGTGGCACTGAGTGGTATTGTTTGTAGTGTATCTTGCATTGAACGCAGTCTAATTATGTGGCATTTAATTATGTGGCAATGGGTATTATTTGGAGTGTATGTTGCATTGAGTGCATTGTAATTATGTGGCGTGTAATTAAGTGGCACTGAGTGGTATTTGGAGTGTATGTTGCATTGAGTACAGTGTAATTATGTGGCGTGTAATTAAGTGGCACTGAGTGGTATTTGGAGTGTATGTTGCGTTGAGCGCAGTGTAAATATGTAGCATATAATTATGTGGCACTGAGTGGTATTTAGAGTGTATATTGCATTGAGTGCAGTGTGATTATGTGGCACTGAGTGGAATTCGGAGTGTATGTTGCCTTGAGCACAGTGTAATCTTGTAGCATATAAATCTGTGGTACTGAGTGGTATTATGAGGAGTGAATGTTGTATTCAGTAGAGTGTAATTGTGCGGCGTGTAATTATGTGGCACTCAGTGGTATTGTTTGGAGTGTATGTTGCATTGTAATTATGTAGTATATAAATATGTGGCACTGAGTGGTATTGTGTGGGGTGTGTGTTGCCTTCAGTAGAGTGTACTTATGTGGTGTGTAATTATGTGGCACTAAGTGGTATTTGGAGTGTATGTTGCATTGAGCGCAGTGTAATTATGTAGCATATAATTATGTAGCACTGAGTGGTATTGTGTGGAGTGTATGTTGTATTCAGTAGAGTAATTGTGTGGCATGTAATTATGTGGCACTGAGTGGTATTGTTTGGAGTGTATGTTGCATTGAGTGCAGTGTAATTATGTGGCATATAATTATGTGGCACTGAGTGGTATTGTGTGGAGTGTGTGTTGCATTCAGTAGAGTGTAATTATGGGGTGTGTAATTATGTGGCACTGAGTGGTATTTGGAGTGTATGTTGCATTGAGTGCAGTGTAATTAAGTGGTGTGTAATTATGTGGCACTGAGTGGTATTTGGAGTGTATGTTGCATTGAGTACAGTGTAATTATGTGGCGTGTAATTAAGTGGCACTGAGTGGTATTTGGAGTGTATGTTGCATTGAGTGCAGTGTAATTATGTGGCGTGTAATTAAGTGGCACTGAGTGGTATTTGGAGTGTATGTTGCATTGAGTGCAGTGTAGTTATGTGGCATGTAATTATGTGGCACTGAGTGGTATTGTGTGGAGTGTGTGTTGCCTTCCGTAGAGTGTAATTATTTGGTGTGTAATTATGTGACACTGAGTAGTATTTGGAGTGTATGTTGCATTGAGCGCAGTTTAATTATGTGGCGTGCAATTATGTGGCACTGAGTGGTAATTGGAGTGTATGTTGCATGGAGGGCAGTGTAATTATGTGGCGGGTAATTATGTGGCACTGAACGGTATTTGGAGTGTATGTTGCATTGAGTGCAGTGTAATTATGTGGCGTGCCTTATTTGGCAGCTTCACTTCCATTGCAGTTGATACAGCCATTTAAAGCTGTCAGGGTGCTTACTGCTGGATATAGGTCCATATTAAATAAAAAAATAAATAAGTACAGGCACTCACTGAGCCCATGAGGAGTCAATCAATTGTCAAGTGGCTGAATGCACGCAGCATCCCATTAGTCAATTATGGCTGTCTGTGTTTGCACTGGACAAGCACATAATCAAAAAGTTGAACACAAAACTACTAATCCCATAATGCAGTGCTACTGGCAAAAAAAACAACAACAAAAACAGAACTTGATAAGTGGAAAACCAGTTTCTTTCATTTACCACTTAGCATATTTTCCTTACAAGGAAAGTACATGATAAGATTAGCAAGAAAGAGTTCCGAGCTGCCTGCAGCTGGAGATACCACAGTTTACCTAGATATATGTATTTTCTAGTTTACCTTCCAGCCACTTCAGCATTGTTATCAAAAAACAGGAACCTACGAAAGCCAATATACACAGTTCGAAACTATTTGTGCTTGAGGCTACAGTTTCTGGTTAATGGGAGTGTTCTTTTTATACTCCTCAGACATTCCTATCGGTGTGCGGAATGGAGAAGTTCTGGGAATTCCCATGGTTACACGGATACCTCAGAAAGAAAGAAACGTGCTGTGTCTTATTTGCTCTAGAAAGAATAAATGTTGAGCATTACGGTTATTGGAAGAATAGCTAAACCGTGTTAAAAATTAATAGCACCTGAAATGTTAAAACCAACATCTGAAGTTATTTTAATACAGTTTGCATGCAGTCAACTAAAAGCGCAACACATGCAACAGTAATGTAAAGCTCCCAATGGACCTTAATCTGAGTGCGTTTCTGATTTAAAAGGTAAAGCACGAAATAAGTTAAGCGCATGTAAATTAGAAAGGAGAAAAAACTGAAAAAGCTATTAATATTGGGATAGAGTTTACGACCTGCAGAAACCACACAGGTTAAAGATGCAATCTGGCTCGGGTACAAATGCCCACAGGCAAGACAGCAAACTAGAGAGCGCTAGAGTAAGAGTCTACAAGGAACAAGGAAGTCAGACATCCTTGCCCGTGACATGGGCGGAGGCTGTGACGCGGCCGGAAGAGGCCGGTGTTGCGCGTTGTTGTGGGGCTCCCATGAGGAAGAGAGAGCCCTGCGGTACCGGTGGAAATGCAGAGAAGTCCCAGGAGGGGACCGAAGTGAAGTGGAGAGGCGGGGTGTGTTTCGGCATCGCACAGCAGCCCGGTGAGTGGGGCCCGCTAGTGCGCTTAGGCATGAAAAGTGGGGTGTGAGGGGGGAATGTGTGCGTGCATGTGTGTGTGTATGTGGGTCTGTGTGTGCGCGCATGTGCCTGTGTGTGTGCGTGTGGCTGTTGCGTGCGTGTGTGTGGGTGCCCGTGAGTGCATATGTTCTCGGCTTCCTGGCAATCTGATGCAGGGGAAGGGCACGGCGCTGGCCTGGACGTGCTCGTTCACGAGGTGCAATCGACGCGCGTGTCCGACCCCTGTCTCAGATTCCAAGGAGACTGACAACAATAGTTGTCAAGCTAGATGCATGCTTCGCATGCGCACTCTAGCTCGACCTAAAAACAACTTTAGCAAAGTAAGGGGTTGAAGGCAAAAGGTTTCAGAAAATACCATCCTCCTAGAAGTTATACTTTCAAATCAGAACCCTACTCTTAGGTATTCTAAGTACAAGTGTTTCACCGGTAAATTGAAAATTCAACCACAGATCTTAGATTCTCCCACAGTAAATGGCCGTTGTACCCAACTTTACTGGCATTGCCTAGAGACATTTGTTAGGGAGAAAAGGTTGAGGGACAAGAATCGCAGTCTCAAAACTAAAAATCACGTCTCTTCGAATAACACTTTGAAGAACACTACTTCATGAAGCCGTAGTAGTACATTCTCTCTCCTTTAGAATTAGCTACTGCTCTCATCACACTGTAGCTGTGTTTTTGCCTATGATCTGGTACTGGGCTCTGAGGTCTTTCAGCTAGGTTCACACTATACACATACAACATACATACACATTTCGCATATACCTTAAGGACACTATGGGTAAACATGGGTACGGAATTGCTATCATGTTCTAAATATTGTTTATAAAACTATTGCGCATTGTTGTAAATAACAGGCGATCTACACCCAATAGGGCAACACTTTTGTAAACAATATTTAGATTATGGTAATTAGCCCATGGTTCATCAGGGTGGCTATGGTCATTTTCTCTGCCACTCAGGCTGAACTACCACCCATCATATTTTGAAATCTCAGCTGGCCTTGCAGCAATCTCTATGCCTTCAAAGTAATGGCCATCACAGTTTCACGGAATGCAATGAACATTTGATGAGTGGCTGCAATGTTTCAGGCAGCCAATCATCAAACCTTTTTGTTTTCCAAGAACAAGAGGTTATTTTTTAAAAAGTAAAGCTAATGACCTTAGTATATTTTCTCCCTGGCTGTGGGGGTTTTTTTCTGTTTGAGATCACCAGACTTTCTGTGGCATTCTAAAACAGAAAAATGTGGGGAGACAGTCTGATGTACCCACACCGACTGGCCCAACTTTGTTGAGCCATCAGTTTAGGGTGCCTGAACGGGACAGTAGCATAGGCACAGACATGGGAACCGTTATAGTGTGACCGACTCTCAATACTTTGGGCAGCTCATTAGCACTCTATGTTTGTGGCAGAGTATCCTGCCCCCAAACTTTACTTCATGCCCCATAATATTTGGGACTGATTTTAGAGATTAGTGGACAAGGATTACTGGCACGGGTGATATGGAGAATAGAATATCCGTCACATTTATAACGGAGTAACCCATGCACCAAAATCTAAATCAGGCCCTTAATGTTTTCTGTGGACTATATTGTTTTAAAATGCCAAAAATTATTATTACAATACATCCCTAGCCATATCGGACATCGACATTCCTCAATTAAGGTTTGCCATACTCTCTGCTGCATCAAACCCAACATAATTTAAAACTCATAAATAGGAACATTTCATAAGGCTAAGGAGGCATTGTTCAGTCTTTCATTTAAATATACTGAGAACGAGTTTGTGAGTGGAGGATGTTACACAATAGACTTCATCTGTAAAGGTGATATGGGGTTTTTTGCTATACTGATTGACTGAACTTCCAAAAGAGGTACTCTACTTTCACCATCCCACTGGTCTATGGGTATCATTTCTTACCGAAAAGATGCTGTGTTTGGAGATATTAATGCTTCTTACTTAGTATCACATTCTTGTTCTAGTCTTTTCTCTTGCACCTTAACAAATTGTGCCATATTTTCCTGTGAGCAGTATCCATTACAGCTATCTAACAATACATTCCAGGAGTGAACAAAACTGGCTTACTGCCTGTAGGAAAGTGTCAGTTTTTGACAAATGCCTGATGCAATTTCGAACTCTAAGTGCACTGGGCCCCTGCTAACTAGGTTCCTAGTGGAAGATCTCTTTCCCAGAAAACTGTACCATGATTGGCACAAACTGATCTACCTCTGTAAATCCCTAGTAAATTGTACCCCTGGTACCTGGGGCAAGGGTACTGAAAAGGGTCCACTGGGATACATCACTGGTTGTGCCACACCAGGACCCCCTCACCAAGGCTAGGCATCCTGTAATTGCAGGCTACGTGTCTTAGTGCAGAGCTGACATGGCACACAGCCCTACGTGCCATGCCAGCCATACACTGCATAAGATAAAGCTATGTCACCCCTGCTGCAAGCCTTTAGCCCTACTGCAGGGTGCACTATAGCACTATATCCTATACATGGGCATATTAGCATGAGAAGATATACCCCTACAACATCCAGTCTATTCTGTGGTGTTGTAAGAGTACATGGCCTGGGTGCTTGTCAACACGAGCTTCCTAACTCCATGATAGCGTTACTGATTTCTAAGATTTATAATACCAAATATCTTGTATTAATAAGTCCTCACTAATGCCAGTGCTGGATTTATTATTATATTCACACAGGAGACCCTTTTGGAGGTTCCCCTGAAATGTAACCAAACACTAGGGGGGTCTCTGGACAGTTTTTACCAGCCTGTCACCACCAGACATTTTATGACCTCATGGGATGAGATGAAGTGCTCTCAAAGGACATAAATAATACCTGCTCTGTGCGGGGGTGCTTCACACCTCCTTCAGGACAGGGTGACCTTCCCAGGAGTAAAGCTTTCCTGCTCGACCTTTGATGGAAGGAAAGCCGGTAAAATTAATTGGATGATGAGGAGGGTCCCCCTCTGCCTGCACCACCCCTAGGGCAGAGCATGTGAGGTGAACCCCTCTGCAGAAATTCCACCATCTTGAGATGGATGGAAAATCTCCAATCAGGGCTAGGGTAGTGCCTCTTTTCACAGGAAGTGGTAACTAAAGGATGTAGACACCCTAAAGGCAGATAGCCATTTGGCTATTAACTGTCTCCCCTTATAACATCCCTAAATACAGTATTTAGGTGGCTTGCCAAGACTTGAACCTCAGATTCATTGGACACAAGCAGACTAGGACAAAGAAGACACATCTGCACAAAAACTGAAGCCCTGCTGCAGAAAGAAAAGACGCCAAACCCTATCAGCTGCAAGAGGAATTTGACAATCGCTGCTGCTGTTTCATCCTGAAGCCTGCAAGGTTTCGAAGAACCCTGGAGCATCTCCAGCCTTTGAGAAACTGTCAAGAAGCTCCCTCGGAGTGAAGGTATCACTACCCTGCACACTGCAGGCAGGAATCCCATGTCAACTTGCGATTTCAAGTGTCCCCCTTCGTCTTTGCGCACCAGGTGAACTTTGTGAAAGCATAGCATGATTTCAGATGCAATTTTCTATTTTCTTTCCACTGATTCCTATAGTGGGTAATTGTGCACAAATGTGATACTTTTTCCAAACTCCTTAAAATTCATAACTGGAAAAATACTTACCATCAAACTGTATTCTTAGTCTCTTAAAATACATAATGCCTTAGATGTGACTACATTAAAATGCAATTTTTTTAACAGTATTGTTGTCACATTACAAATGTACTTTCGCTAACAGCTTTTTTAATGCTATGCTTGTGATTTATATACATATATATGTATCCACAAGTTCCGTTTGGCTTAGCACAAGCCACTTCCATGGTGGGCACACGGCAGGGGTAGCCACCCCCCAAATACCGACAATAGTCCAATGCGTCACAAGCTTTTTAGGCAAAAGGAAAACACTGGAGCCGCGGCCATGGATTCAAGAGTGTTTATTGACCCCACTAGGTCCCGACGCGTTTGAGTTCCCTCACTCCTTTTTCAGGGGAAAAGATTAGTGCATCATCATTTTCATTTAAAGCAACTTGTGCTTGTGTTGTGCAATAGATATAGAAAACATACTTTTTTCATTTTCACAATCAATAAAGTTACAAATGCATCAATCAGTATGTGAGGAGTACCCGCTGCATAAAATATACA
Source organism: Lissotriton vulgaris (assembly GCF_964263255.1). Lineage (NCBI taxonomy): Eukaryota > Metazoa > Chordata > Amphibia > Caudata > Salamandridae > Lissotriton > Lissotriton vulgaris. The sequence goes on along the minus strand of NC_141695.1, from coordinate 147,130,809 downwards.
AAAACTAAATAACCAAGAATTCTGTAAATGCGCATATGTTAGCACATAGTTTTGCCACATCACGCTGAATAGGTAGAAAACAGAGAAATATTAAACGTCCTGCCCGGACGGAGAAGGAATGGCAATCATGGTGACCACTAGAGACAGCAGGAGATGGTATGCAGCAACTAAGCTGTTCATGAGATCGTTAGAGCCACTTGGGAATAACCCTCTGCAACCAGGCAATGAAACTGTGCAACAGACAAGAAAAAGTCTGGGATAATCTGGGGAAAATTTTAAAGAAAGAACAATCTAAGTGGTGGGAAGCCATAGCTCTAAAGCAATATGTAGAATGCAACAGAATACCATGTGGGCTTAGAATTCTCATCACCCCCACACTACAGAAACCAGATTTGGATATGAGGAGTGGATGACAAACAACCATGCTTGCTCGTTGATCATGCTAAAAATATTGATTAAATACACGGAAAATGAATGTCTTAAACTTACAGAGGAAAGTGAGGATATCATCAAAAAACTTAAAGAATTATACACCAAGAAAGTTTGAAACAGAGATGGGTAAAATGGATAAAAAGCTTGAAAACAGGACATTAAAGCCAAGAAAGTAAGTAAATTCCATTGTGATGAAGTTGACTATAACAGAGGTCAAATCCTCACGTTTGGTAAAAAATTCGATCAATTAGGAAAAGGGACAAAAGAACATGGAATGAAAGGAAAAGAAAGAGAACAAGAATTACCATCTACATCAGGGGGCACCACCCACACTGAACCAATTGAAACTGAGAGAATTACAGTGGAGACACCAGACAGCTATAACAGTAAAAGTGATGTCTCTCTCACAAAAGAGCCCAGTGCAGTAAAAGCTTGCATTTTAAAGGAATTTACGCTGATGGCCAAAGAAAGAAAGAATATACAGGCACACAGCGAGAGCCCGGCAAGGGGTCGTGGTTGCGGCGCAAGAGGAGGAAACAAAACAAGATTCACAAGCAGCAACTCTACAGACAGCCCTGTGGAAAGGCGTACAAGGGGCAGACTTGCGAAGAAATATTGGCAAACATGACAGTGGTACATATTTCTAATTATTCATTGACTAAGGACCAACTTGAAGTTTTATCTTTGGGATCATCATTTTGCCCCACTTTTGAATTTGACTATACTCAAACTTGCATTGATTCGTTTTGTTTCATCAGGAAACTCAAATTGAAAAAATGGTTTGCTACCAATAAAGCTATCAAACAAAGATTAGCACAGACAGACCCTGCAGGCCTTACCATAAACAATGTAGAAACATTACAGGTGGTACTGAAGACTCATTTGTCAATCTGATAAACACTTTCTTGATTTAGAAATGGGAGGTGACAAGTGTTTTAATCCGAAATCTGTTTTTATCCCACAGATTAGTTATGAAGCCATAAACTGTTTTGAGAAGGGTATGATCAAAGAGCTTCAGAAACTTGAATTACACAAACCTAATGTGAAATCGAATTTGAAAAAGTCACATAGAATCGCTTTGAAAGAGTTAGAGGCCAACACTGATATAGTTATCAAAAAGTCAGATAAAGGTGGTAACGTCGTAATTTGGCCACTTGACATGTACCTTAATGAAGCATACAAGTCAAGTAATTGTCTGATAAAGATAGCTACTGCATTTCCTCTAGAGCAGAATATGATACAGCCAATAAAGACGTTTTAACTAAAATGGTGGGGTTGGTGTACAAAGGACTGTTAAATAGAGACAAATTTACTTTTTTAGCATGTAAAGATTCCAAAATCCCTGTACAGTACCTTCTCCCCAAAATTCATAAGTGCGCCACTATTCCACTCGGAAGAACTTTTGTTTTGTCTAGAGACAGTGCGCTGGAGAACACATCTAAGTATGTGGACCATTTTCTACAGCCGCAAGTCCAAGCGTTACCATCATTCGTTAAAGACACGAGTGCTTTCCTAAAAACCATCAATGATATCATGTGGGATGAAATCTATCTGGTAATGAGTATGGACGCCAGTAGCCTAGTCACATGCATCCCCCAAGACTTAGGTATCTAAGCATGCAGGTTCTTAATGAAGAACAGATCTTTATCTTTCCTTTTCCACACTGAAATGATCCTGGACATGATCCAGATGTGTCTCAAAAACAATTTATTTTTATTCGACAATAAGATATACAGACAAATCCAGGGAACAGCTATGGGAACCTGCTTCGCCCCCAGCTGTGCAGGATTGTACCTCAGCTGGTGGGAGAAGCAGGTTGTCAATGACAGCAGACAATCTGCTGACCACGTCGTCATTGGTTGAGGTATATTAACAATATCTTCTGTGTCTGGAGAGGTACCAAGGTCCAGGCACGAGAGTTTGTCGATGTCCTCAACCATAACAGCTTGAACTTGCAATTTACGAGTGAAACCAGTAAAAACTGTAAAAACAGTATTGAATTCCTGGATCTTAAACTTGAGATCAAAGACAACAAAATCACTAGCAGGTGCTTTAGAAAGACTACAGCGGGGAACAGTTTGCTCCATGCCAACAGTTGCCACCCCAAAAATCTAATCTGCAGCATTCCTTTTGGTAAATGATTAAGAGCCAAGAGGAATTGCAGCACAGAAATTCGTTTTCAAACTGAAAAATAGATCATGACTAACAGATTTGTGGCACGTGGGTATAGCAGAACCCTTATCAAAGAAGCCACTGCCAAAGTGGAAAAACTCAACAGGGATGAGAAACTTTTTCCTAAAGAAAGAGAGAGCGCAGTGAAGAAAGAGCCTATAAGGTTCATTACTAAATACAACAATCAAGCTTAGGAGAAGTATTAGGAGAAGTATGAAGACATTTTGGGAGGTCTTAAGGAACAATGATGACTTGAGGGAACACTTGGGAGAATACCCTTCCCTCACGTTCAGGAAACCACAATTATTACATGGTATATTGAGCAGGAATCAAGTGCCAATAAATACTAAATGCACTGATATCAAGGGGTTCTTTACCTGTAACCAATGCAAAGCATCCACGTACAGTACTAGATGCAATTCCATTAAACTCTGTAAGGATAAAGCTCCTTTTATAATCAATAAACATGTGAACTGCAATAGTGAATATGTGGTTTAAGCAGTGAAGTGCCCGTGTGATAGATTCTATATAGGGAGCACCATCCATAAAGGAAAAAAGAGAGTGTTAGAACACTTACGCATGATAAAGAAAAATGATAAGCAATACCCAGTCGCCTGACACTTCAGCGAGTGTCACAAACAAAATGTCAACCTTCTCAGATTCTGTGTCCTTGACAGTGTACCACTAAGACCGGGGGGGGGGGGATAGCACTATTGAACTGAGGGGGTTAGAATCTTAAATGATTGTTAAATTCAACACTTTATCCCCCACAGGCTTGAATCTTAATGAGGAAATGTCCGTACATTTGTAACATTGTCTAAAGTTATCTGTTTTAATGATCTGCTGCTTTGTCTTTTAAGGTTTTGTGTTGAGTTATATTCTTTTGTGTACTACTTTTATACATTTTAAAAGGTTATCTTTACTCACTTGAGCATAATCCCTAGATTATACCTTTACAGAGAGCTGTTAGCCAGGCTGCTTGACTCGCCTTGAATAACATTGTCCCACTTGGGATATTTTTGACGTAACAGGATTAGTTAATCTATTATGTGTTTTGTGTACTGAAAGCTATGGTTATGAATAGCCCACAGGGGCTGTAACATAACCATGCTATATATGAGTATTATGGACTGCGATTGCATTACTATTGAGTTTTTGCATGCGGCAAAGTTTAATATGTCTCTGTGTTCTCTACGTATTTAGCGTGATGCGCCAAAACGATGTGCTAACATGCGCATTTACTAAATGCATGGTTATTTTGTTTTTATATATTTTATGCAGCGAGTACTTCTCACATACCAATTGATGCATTTGTAACTTTCTTGATTGTGAAAATGAAAAAAAGTATGTTTTTATGTATCTATTGCACAACATAAGCACAAGTTGCTTTAAATGAAACTGATGATGCACTAATCCTTGGTCGTAAAAAAGAGTGAGGGAACTCCGAAACGCGCCAGGACCTAGTGGGGTCAATAAAAATGCTTGAATCCGTGGCTGTGGCTCCAGTGTTTTCTTTTTGCCTAACAAGCTTGCAACGCATTGGACTGCTGTGGATAAATATATGTATATGTGATCAAGGCCCGAAGCGGGCAGAAACGCGTCATGGCTGTAGAGGCCGTAAAGAAATAAAAAATACTTCTGCTACACAACACTGTGGACCGTGCCCGTGTTTTTCAAAGAAATGGAATTCCCAAGATGGAGCGAAAGGATGATATAACATTTTTTCAATGAATTGCTAAGGTTTTTTAAATAATAATTCCTAACTATAACTTGACTGAAACATATGGTTTTTTCAGTGAATTTCAAAGGTTTTTTAAATAATAATTCCTAACTTTAACCTGCCTGAAACTTATGATTTTTTCAGTGAATTTCAAAGGTTTTTAAATGATAATTCCTAATTATAATGTTCATTCAGTATATCTGTTTTTTTCTATCTTTTTTAATTATCATCCCAATCTCAACCTAGTAAAAATTGCAAATATCACCACTCTTCAATTGATTCCTTCTGGCAACAAAATCGCCACAAACCACTAAAGAAACAGGAAATAGCTCCACTTACCAGTAACAAATTAACATCAACATTTAACTTGCAGAGGAGGTCGACCATCGACTGCGTGAATTACACCCAACTCACAGCCATATTTAAAGACGAATATGTGATAGAGGTACTAATCATGCACCTCGGACACCTAACAAAATCACAACACCCAGTGCCACCACCACCACAACCACCCCCCGGATCCCTCCCCCCTACTTCCTCAGAGCCAGCGCAAAACAGGACAACGGACCTTCCCAAGATACCATATCCTCTCAAACGCACAATATCTGAATGTTCAGAGATGTGGCAACCAACTATGTATAAGGGAGTAAATTCCCACATCAACAATAATTTACAGAATCTCAAGTGTACCGATGATGTTCTATTCACAAATCACTATAGAAACAAAAAACGTTTCCATGTGAAAATATAGAATTGATACCTATAGTGTACTGTAAAACATTTTTAAAAAAAATTTATAGTGTACTGCACAGTGGACGCAACCATATTATCTCAGACTCTGGGGAATATCTAGGTGAAAAAGCTGTGTTGTCTCCCCCCTTTTCAAGCAGAAGTGGAGTGGGCTGGTCCAATGTACGTAACTCCAGCATAAGAGTATAAATAATAAACCTACGCTTTGGTTGTGGTTCACTTATGCAAAGAGAAAAGACTCTGCCACAGCAAAGGTCCTCACCCTGCCACGTGGCTGCCGCCATGACCAAGTGCCTCCTCGATACAGGCCCATTCCGAACTCAACGCCACAGCACCGCAGACTTATGTCTGTATCGACTACTGCCTTCAATCTACACTGCGGACAGCACAGTTTACAACTTGAATTCAGCTTTGGATCTACACTACGGACAACATTGAATCAAGCCTTGCTTTATTTAATGCAGAGGCAATTGTACTATATGTTTTCCGATTTGGTAAAAGGATGTCACAAAAAGCATTTGTCTATATTTGTCCTGACTACTGCCTTCGATCTACACTGTGGACAGCAGGGTTCACAACTTGAATTAAGCTTTGGATCCACACTGCGGACAGCATTGAATCAAGCCTTGTTTTATTTAAGGTAAAGACAATTGTACTCTATGTCTTCCGATTTTGTATAAGGATGTGACAAAAAGACTACTGCCTTTGATCTACACTGCGGACAGCAGGGTTCACAACTTGAATTCAGCTTTTCATCTACTCTACAGACAGCATTCAAGTTAGCCTTGATTTATGTAAGACAGAGACAATTGTACTGTACGTGTTCAGATATTAAAATAAGTGACAAAAACCATTCGTCGATATCTCTGCTGACTACTGCCTTCGATCTAAAGTACGGACAGCAGGGTTCACAACTTGAATTCAGCTTTGAATCTATACTAAGAACAGCATGAAATTTAGCCTTGATTTTTTTTAAGTTAGAGATAATTGTACTTTGTGTCCTCAGATTTTGTTAAAAGATACAACAAAAATAATTTCTTGATGTCAGTGATGACTACTGCCTTCAATCTACATTGTGAGGGCTCATGATTCAGGTAAAATGGCGATTGTACAATATGCATTCCAGTAGACAAGAGACATTATACCACTGCGACACCCCCCCAACCACGAATCATCGCAGGGTATGCACACGCTGAGTTCTTTCAGTACCACTAACTCACTGCACCACAAGTTATCTCCCCTTAGTCTTATTAAAGCAGAATTCACTAGGCAAAAAACATTGCTCCCAGTGCAGCCCCCCTGCACTACACATTATCACAGGATACGTACAAGCTCAGCGCCAACGAAACTACTAACTCAGTGCACCATAAATCATCGCAAAGAAGAGAGAACAGTTTTATGTTACAGCAAGACATACTGTCCCTTTTAAATGAAATTCATGCAGAATCCAATCGATAAAAACCCATCACTCCAATTACTGTGCTCCCCCGACCACGCATCATCACAGGATATGTATATGCTAAGTGCCAATGGTACAAGTAACTCAGTGCATGAAAAACCATTGTCACGTGGCCTTACTAAGACTGAATTCACAAGACAAAAAATATTAGTACAGCCTACCCGGGCCACGCATCATCACAGGCTCTACAGAACCTTGTTGTTTCAGGTACCACTAAGTCAGTGCAAACCAAACTAAGCATAACACCTATCAAACCAATACCATATCCCTTTAGTATGCTTCCTTCAAAAACTTCTTTTATATCACTTATAGATTTAGTTGAATAATAAAAATCACGCTGCAAGTTCAAAGACACACTTAATGTCAGTGTACACTGCAGCCAGCGCACGTCACAATTTGAACTATTATGTCCCTGGACCATACATATTTCAACAATGTATTCTATACATGTTCTATCTTTCATTTCGATCATGCTTACAGATGATGTAGTCCACCCTAAGATATACACTGCGGACAGAAGGGTTTAAAACTTGAATTCAGCTTTGCATCTACACTGTAGACAGTAGGAAATTCAGCCTTGATTTACTTAATGCAGAGACAATTATATTGTATGTATTCAGATTTTGTTAAAATAAGTGAAAAAAAGCATTCTTCTATAACTGTGCTGACTAGTGGCTTCGATGTACACTGTGGACAGTAGGGCCCACAACTTGAATTCAGCTTTGTATCTACACTACAGACAGTAGGGAATTTAGCCTTGATTTATTTAAGGCACAGACACCATACACAATACTCTTGCGGCACTGCTAGTATGTGCAAGCACATTTAATCCCTGCATCCTGTGAACTATGTTCACAAAGAATGTAGAACACAGCGCCAAAATGTGCCTCCACCACCGGCAATACCAAGTACCTCTGGGGCATCACCTTCAACATCGCCACCAGACATACGTCCCCATTTTGAGAAAGTTATAATGCACTGCGTGAAATGCAATTGTTTAATTTGTTATGGGGTGCAATCAGTAGACCTAGTTTGCAGAGCAATTGATAACCATCGATGGTAGGTTTATTTTTTCCCCCTCAAACTTCATGCAGTCCAGTATGCAGCAGTCAATTTATGGAGTACAGACCGCTCAAACCAAGCATCATCGTAGTGTGAGCACACACTGAGCACCAGACGTATCACTAACTCAGTGCACCATAACTAATTGCCACGTGGCCTTATTAAGGCAAAATTCAGTTGCCAAAAGACATTCTTACCAGTGCCTTCTGCCTGAACCACGCATCATCGCAGACTCCACACAAACCAATCCTACCTTAGTGCACCACAACTCATGAACCCATTACGACAGAATCTTCCGTGTATTATTTCACATATAGTGCTCCTACCTTTGTACAGCAGAAGTCTTACACCGTTTATGATTGAATATCTGTGTATGATATCATGATTACTATTCTACTTGTTACCAACAGCAACGTAATAAAATGGAGTCAAGCACCCGTGCCCGTACCCACTTCAACTATCTATCTGTGTCTGTGTACTTATTATGTTTGTAGATTGCTGCTCCTGCGCCCTACCACATTATATTGTGTTGTAAACAGCGTATGCAACCATCTTACCTCTGCCAATAACAAAAACTTTGATTATATATTTTTCTCTCGCACATTCTAGAAATACAAACGTACAAAGTGGATCATTACAATGCTGCAAAGAAACTGTATAGTCAGTTTATAATTGTGTACTATTTCTTTTATTTTTGTAAAAAAAATGTTTGCATATTTATATAGCGCGTAGTCGGCCTATAACTATATCAACAATTTACATGGCCACCATATTTACAGTACATTTTCAGGCACGCATTGATTACATCAATACTCTACAATAACAGGATGTGGACGCGACTCCAAGCCTCAAACAATGATTTCCAGCACAAGTTCAACAGTATACCTGAATGACAAAAAACGTATATTTATTATCTGTCCTTCATGTGCCAAAAACTGCAACCTAAATTTTTACAGCCCTGTTTTACTACAGCTACAACACTCCACTGAATGTACAACAAATATTCATATTGGCAGAAATACGTCATGTCCAACATCTTTTATGTGTGCATCGATGGATGAATATAGGGTCAGTGATACCCCGTACATTCCATGTTAGCCATATTGAGGGACTTTACAGACATAATTACACATTTGCGTGTAAGACCCGGTTGACAGCAGCACTGCAACACGGACACCCAAATCGGTAGATTATTCATATAGCTCATGATGTAACCATGCCCATAGCTCCGGGGTCATCGTTCACAGCCTCGCGCAGCACTGGCATACGTCAGTCCAGACAACTCTGCTTACGCTTCCGGGAAAACACAACAACGGTACGTACATGGCCCAGATTTCCATTGTAGTGGTTTATTACTTCCAGGTCTAGTTGTCAGAACGGCACACACAAACTCCCTCATGGCTGGTATACACCCACACCACACCCATCCAGCACATACGTCACTACACACGTGACCCTACCAGACGGGGGCACATGGTCTACGCCATTTTAGAGTTGCTCCCATCGCAAGCACTGTGATGGCCCGTCCTAGTGGTTCGGAGGCCTCATGTAGGCCCGAACCACTGAGCAGGGCGGCCCACCACTGTGTGCGTGGCCTCTTTGGTCACTGAGTTAGTGTTACCGCGAAGACTGAGTGGATGAGCAACCTGTGATGATGATGGGAGCGCGAGTATGTCCTTAGCCATAGCGATATCAAGACTCAGCACCATATGTAAGACTTCTTGGTGGCAGAGCGGGACTGCATGATGTAGAAGGTGCCCTGTCCACGAAAAGGTGAGCAGTGAGGCCTGGGTGCCCAGCGGAGGAAGTAGATGGGGTGCAGCAGACTGGATACAAAAGGCGACGCAGCGATTTAGGCGTACGCAGTCCTATATACCATATTTATTGCATTTGTATTTTTTTTTCAATAGCAGGAAAGTTTTTATAATCGGTCAAATGTCCATCGCTCGTGATGATCGAAACCATGTACATCACTGCGCCCCACTTGCTTTCAAAACCAGATTAAAAACATTACTACTATACGCATTTTTCAAAAATCGAAGCCTATTAAACAAGTTGGAACAGTACAAATAGTTGTTTTTTAAATGCAGGAGGGAAGGTGTGTGATAGGGTGATGTAATTCTACTCCTCATTAAGATAGTAATAATTACCAATCATAACATCTTTCTTTTACTATCTTTTAGATGTAGAGCTTCAGAGTGCATTATGTCTCGGCACGTGGTGCAAGACACACCGGTGACAGAAAGGTGAGCTGTGAATATTATTTTCAGTCACTCTTTCACTTCCTCTCTTCTTTGATACAGAAATTATGCACAATGTTATCTTCCTTTTTATCTAACAGGTTCTGTTTCACAATTTAGGGTCCCCCCACACCTCCAAAGCTCAACGTTTGAGGATTCTGCGATGATGCGTGGCTATCGTAATAACGTCTGAGAAGGCTTCTTCGACACGTAGTGCACCCTCTTTGAATCACGCCAATGGCACAAGGTGAGCAAAGAAGCTTGTTTCCGAAGCAACAAGAGTGGGTAGTGTGCAGCAGCTTGACTGTGAAGGAATGTACAGTTACCTACAAGCAGTGAGAATAGATAGGTTGCAACAGTCTGAGGGGCAGATTTACAAGCCTCTTGCCCCACTTTTGTGTCACTTTTAACATGGGAAAAGTGACGCAAAAGTGGTGCAAGGAGCTTGTAAATTTGCCCCTGAGTGCGCAGGAAAACGCACTCACCTCCGGACTCTGGGAGTCAATGGGGTTTAACAGTCTGGGTACACAGGAATACGAATTCACTGCTATGCAGTGGGAGTGCATAGGGTATAGTACTTTGGGAGAAAAAGAGCACACAGACACCTCCTTGCAGTGTAAGTTGATGTAATACAGTATCCTGACTGTGCAAAGACATAAAGTAGAAATATACTTGTGCAATTGTATGTACTCTGCTATTACTAACTCTATACAATCTTTCAGATCACTAACTTGAGGGTGCACTATGAACCAGCACGTGCTTGGACACACAACGGAGGCAAAAAGGTAAGCTACAAATATGTTCTCCAGTATTAACACTACATCTCCTGCTCCATCTATTACTTTCTCTCTCTCACACTTTTAATATCGTTTTTTCTCTCTTTCTCTCTCTCTCTCTCTCTCTCACATTGTTTCTCTTTCTCTTTTAAAGTTATGGATGCTGCTGTCCACTCTGCCAATAAAAAAATCAAGCCTGAATTTAACAGTCTGCAGTGTAGAACCAAAGCAAAACTCAAGTTGTGAATTCTGTTCGCCACAGTGTAAGCAGAGCCTCCAATTAAATGTGTTCGAAATAAACAATATTGGCCTACATAACAACGTGATCTCTCACCTAATTCTGTCTCATCTCTGAATCATTTTAAAGACCTGTTGGTCCATACTGTAAATCTGACGCAGTAGCCACTTCCGTACAGACACCTCTTCAACGCGGGCCTATAAGAGAGGTGGAATGTATCAGGCACACTGCACACATGCAAATAACCAAATATTGCCAAGTGTTACCTCATTCAGTCACATCAATCTAATTTCAAACACTTATTTTCATTTTTGTTTTGCAGGTTACCTACCCTCCTTCTATTTGAGTCCATTTCACATTTTGGGCCAGATGTAGGAGCCCTAATACCGGTCGGAAACGGCCAATTTCGGCCGTTTCCAACCGGTATTAGGGTTTTCAGATGTAGGGGCATGTTATTGTAAGAATCGGTAATTTTACCGATTCGGTAAATATACCGATTCTGTAAAATACTGAATCAATATATTTACCAAATCTGTAAATCCATATGTAGGTGACACTCCTAACAGTGCCACAGGCCCTTAAGGCGATAATGGACTTCAAAATCCTTTGTTATCTTACCAGAAGTTTTTTCAACATTGCTGTTTGCTATGTAAGAGTGAGAGCCGAGGCTCTCGTCCTGCCATAGCAAACTTGAGGGTATATTATCAAGGAGAGCATTAACATTTTCTGGTGTAAACCTGGGCTTCTATTGGAATTCTCACATATTCTCAAAAGCCTATTACTAAGCCATTATGGACACTTTAACAACACTTTCCTAATGCTAAAGCAACGATAATTATAATGCTGTCCTTGTAAATATGCCCCCAATATCGCAAGAAATACAATGAAAATTTATGTTCGCAAGTGAAAAGCTTATGAATATAGGACTGTGGACTCAGCGTATCAATCCACCTCACATATTAAACATGCTTAAGTCTACTTCAGAAAAGATGTTAGGATCTGGCATAAACCACAATTAGCGAGAGTTTTCCTATCGGTCCTCAAATCCAGGGCCGCCTTGTAAATACAACGCTATTGTCATACCTCCATCTTCGGTTTTATATTCTCATAGAAACACCTACCTTGCCACTGAGAACACCTACATTGCAACTCATTGGAGATACGAGGAGAGCCCTTAGCAAACCGGCTGCTAACATGCATTAATGCATCCTAGCGTCACCTACAAAATAGGGCGATATAATTTTGACCGCATTTTTGGCTTCTTGAAAAAAATTGGGGGGAAATGGCACTTGTTATTATGCCCTCAAGTTTACTATGACAGAACGTGAATCTCGACTCCCACCCTGCCATACCAAATAGCAGTATCCCGGGGGTAGACACCCCGAGACACAGCCGGAGCTGCTCCTGGGGGGTGGTGTTCCCCAAGGCTTTCGACTCCTCCAGAAGGGAGACCACGCGCCCCCCCTCTTAAAAAATAAAAAGCTCCAGAGGGTGGTTATCCTCGGGGCTTAGATGAACCTTTGAGCTCCCTCACCCATTTATTTTGTTGCACTGAGGAATGGCGGTCCATGGGCTACAGGGCCCCTCTGGACCCCCATCGAATGTAATATTTTAGACCCCGGGATTAGGCCCTCCCAGGTAGGTAATTTTTAAACAAGCACAGGAGCCCCCGTTTCGTTTTTATTTTTATTACGGCGGATCCATGCACTCAACCCACATTTCTACGTTTTTTCCAAACCGGACCCCTAAGGAGGTCTAGATGATCAAAATATTTCTTACATGCCCGCTTTATACGTTTTGAACACTTGTCCCACTAATTTCTAGATCCTCGCTTTTACAGAGGCACAAAATGGCTGCCAACAATTCCTGGTTTCGAATGTTAACAACCACTTGATAGCCAATTAGCATACAGCGCGTGATCTGGACGGTGCGCTTAGAGTACGCGCAAGATGCGCGGATCCACCAAGGTCATAGATATATATATATTTTTAATTGTTATTGTCTCAGGAACTACTGAACGGATTTACACCATTTAAGCAAAAGACATGAGTCTGAACCTAGGACTACCACTTTGCTAATTTGGTGTAATTCCGTTCAGCCGTTCGGGCTGTAGCCGTGATGAACGGTTCTTATGGAAAATTGCATGGGGAAAGCACATTTTGGGACCCCCCCCCTTTTTTTTCTCTGCCCCCACTTCAAATGCAATATTTTAGACCCCGGGATTTCTTCTTCCCACATACCTATTTTTTAAACAAGCACAGGAGCCTGTGCTGCATTTTTTTTATTTTTGTTGATGGCGGATCCATGCACCCATGGCACATTACTCAGTGTTTTTCAACAAAAAAAGAATAATCTTTTTTGGGCCTTAGGGCTCCTTGTGGGACCCCTTAAGCAGGTCTAGAGGGTTAAAATATTTCTTACCTGCCCCCTTTATACGTTTTAAACACTTGTTCCACTAATTTCTAGATCCTCACTTCTACCGAGGCACAACATGGCTGTCAACACTTTCTGGTTTCGAATGTTGACAACCACTTCACAGCCAATCAGCATTCTGCGCGTGATCGGGACGGTGCGCTTATAATCCACACAAGGTGCGCGGATACACCGAGGCAATAGATATATATGTAATTTTAATTGTCATTTTCTCAGGATAGAAAGCGCACAGCTGCCCCAGCAATGGGGCGTCCCGGCATGTATACAACAATTAATCAAATATCTGCTAGCCTGCACATTAACATGCTAAGGATGCTTCTGGTTTGAATGAATTAAGTATGCCTTTTATTTTATTTACTATCATGGTTTCAAATTTGTATGTTCCAGTATATGCCAGTGTCAATATGAACAAGGCTGGAGATATTTAGAAACACAATAGATTGTTATTGTAAAAGACAATTTAAAACAAAATTAGATATTAGAACCATAATTGTAGGTCCTTCCTTGAATCTAGGACTCTTAGCTGAAAAGACAAGAGCCATTTTTATCTGCAGATGTTGCCTGCTGCATCAGCATAGTACCTGTGGTAGCAAATTCAGGGCCATATTTATGACCCAGTTCATGTCGATAATGCACCACACAATGTGGTTCAAGACCAATGCAAACCTTAAGTCAGATTTCTGAAGGCAAAGCGACTTTGCATAGCTTTGATTGGCTCTAAAAATCGGGATGAACGTAATGCAGCGCAAATCAACGTGTTTCTCTGCCCCGGGAATGCGTTGTATGGATGTTCCCATGCAACTCCCATGGTTTTCAAACGATTCCCAGATTTACAAAACCTTGTAAACCTGAGAATCCTGCAAAAAAATATGCCTCTACAGAGGAGGCATAATGAAGAGAAATAACATTCTACTGCTCACATATACAGGAATATGTCTCTCAGGATTGTTTTTGTAGAGGATGATGTCCCTTCCTAGACAAAAAGAACCCTGAATGCAACACAGACTTTTTTGCACCATGGAGCAATGTCCTGCGATGACGCTAGGCTGCCCATTGTGAGCCAGTGATGGCGAATAAGCCAGGAATGCACCGTCTGCCTTAAATACAGAGCATCCCTGCCTTTTCCCAGTGCAGCGGTGCAGCACAGCAAGGTGACCTGCTGTGCTGTACTGTGCCTCTGTTTCATAAATATGCCCCTCAGGGACTAGGTCATTTGAACTCACGATTTTCACAAAGCATGGGCACATCTGGGTCCTGTCTGCGACAAGGGTCGCCTCAATCTGGCTGTGACTCTCCCAAAAACAAATTGAGCTGCTTGATGTCAATAAAAATGCAACATTTTGGTTTAGTATACTTGTAATTTACTTTCTTTACATTGCAGTGAGTCATTGGGGTTTCTCAGTATCTTGGAAGCACCTGTGTGTGTGGAATAAACAACCGATTTCTCTGGCATTACACCTGCCTTGCAGGATGTGCCAATGACTGTGTTTCTTGCTGTCCCTTAGGTAAGGCCCTGAATTGCAACAGCTGTACTGCAAGGAGCAAGACCACCTGCACCGGGGACTCAGTTAGATGCACGGGGGCCACCACTGCCTGCTTGACTAGCTCGGAGCTCTCTGGACAGGGTGAGTACCCGTGTCTGAAGCAATGACACAGTGGTAGCCATAGACAGAAGAAACAAAGGACCAATGAAAAAATAGTGAAAAAAGACAGTCAAAGACACATAAAATAGATTAGGCGAGAAAATAGAATAAGCCTAGACAAAGCTAATAAGTATCGTCTCTGGAAGGCCAAGCTGTTGGTTGTGCTAATGCTTTTTGTCAATATCATCAAGATTGAAATTCTAATGAAAACCCATTTCAAGATTGCTACATATACCTTACACCCACGGACAATGTATTTCCCTCACAGCCACAGACTTGATCTAGCAGATAGTATTAGTACAAGCTTCTGTTATGTCCTGTGAGACACGTTCTAGTGTCTCGACCGGCATAGAGTTGATAGCCACTCCGCTATGGGAGTGGGCCCACTGGCACCCTCACACGCATCCCTCAGCGGCGTCACGAGTGATGTGAGCCTGCTAATAAAAAGGCCTGGGTGCATGTGCTCGTGGCCAGTTACCACTGCACTAAGCATGTCTGTGTGTGTGTTATTTATCTAGCATGTGGGCCGGGGGCCCACAACTCCACAATGGCGACGATGCGGGTCTGACCCGGCATGCCCGCTGCAAGGTACTCCATCATCCCTCAAGGGAGGAAATGAGCAAGATGATGCGACATCCCCCACGGTGCTGCCCTTCAGTTTGCCACTGGATTCAAGCAAGCTGGGCTGAAGACGGCTGGAATGCCAGAAACCGGTCCTCTGAAGCTTGTTTCCGGTCCAGGGAAGACATGGCTTGGCAGTTCGGGCTGGACTGTTCCCATGAGGCACAGGGTCAGACTGATTTGCATATAGCCATGTCTGAACTGGGGTGGCAGAGTGGGCTAAAGAACGGTGATGGATTAAAGCCAGATCTTTTGACTGGGTGTGAGTGTTTCATTGATTCAGATGCTCCGTCCAACACAACACCCTTTTGTACCGCTTTTGGCCGCCATAAGTGTGGCAGGGTATGCTCAGACGTGAGGTATAACAAAGACTGTAGGGAGGCTCACCGTAACCTAGTCGAAAAAGTTAAATCTAGAAACTTGTCTGATGTTAAGGAAGCCAGGAAACAGTATAAAAGAGTACAGTGGGAAGCAAAGAGGGCGTGGGAGGATGATTACTGGGCTGATCTTTTGGATGCCACCAAGTCAAACAACCAGACTAAATTTTGGGACATAGTAAAATGGGGGAAGGATGGTGATTCCCGTATTCCTACTAACCATGTGTCCCCAGAAGCTTGGATAACCCACTCTTCAACTCAATTTAGCTCTGAAGGCATTGACCCTCCACCTATTTTGAATAAGTTGTATGTTATGACACTCTGTGAACCAACTCTGATCTTCTCCAATATAGAGACAGAATTAGCCCTTGGTTTAACCCAGCGGGGGAAAGCTCCTGGTTTGGACCTAATACCAGCCGATTTGTTTAAATCAAACACTGCTCTTTGGGTACCATATATAACAAACATTGCTAATGCTATAGCAAAGGGCGCTTGTATTCCCAAAACATGGAAGGGGGCTGAGATTCTTCCCATATATAAAAAAGGAGACAGATCTAATCCGGGCAATTATCGCCCGATTAGCTTAATCGACTGCCTCCAAAAGGTCATCGCCCGTATGATCTTAGCCAGAGTGCAGGGGTGGATGGACACCGAAAACATGCTATCTCCCATGCAGGCGGGCTTTAGATCTGGTACGAGCACCATCGATCAGGTGCTCCGATTCTGTATGATCTTCTGGAAGGTGGTCTTGCTAGGCGGCGGTACCATCTTTGCTGCATTTATAGATCTGAAGTCAGCCTTCGATCTGGTACCCAGGAGTAAATTGTGGCAGGTATTGAGGGATTTGGGAATGCCAGGAGCACTACTGGAGCTGATCATTAGATTGCACGAAGAGAACTACGCCAGGGTAAGGTGGGGAGCACAGGGACAACATACGGATTCCTTCCCTGTAACCCGAGGAGTACGACAGGGGTGCGTCCTCGCGCCCACTCTCTTCCTGCTTTTTATAGATCAAGTTGTAAAATTCTTCTCGGCCACCCATACAGATGCCCCGACTCTGGCAGGGACCAAATTCCCCATGCTTATCTTCGCCGACGACACCCTACTCCTATCCAAGACCCGGGCAGGCCTACAGCGGGCCCTGAACTGTTTTGAGGAGTTTTGTGCGAAAAATGACCTCCAGGTAAATATGGGTAAAACCAAGTTCATGGTTTTAACCAGGAATAACATCATACGCAGTAACGTTCAAATGAGCGGGGTCAACCTGGAACAAGTTCAAACTATGACTTATCTGGGGGTCACTTTGGACCGCCGTTTGTCGTGGAAAGACCAAACCGCGACGCAGCATTTAAAATTTGCCCAATTGACTGGCTGTCTTCTGCGTGAGCAAAAGAGATCTATTACCAAACGGGTCATCCCCGCCCTGAGAATTTATGACACTAAAATAAATGCTGCCATACTCTATGGGGCTGAGCTATGGGGATATATGGACCTCTCCAGTCTTTACAAAATTCAGTGCAGATTTTTACAGAATTTGGTAGGGTTACCGCAGTCTTCTCCATCGATACCCCTTTGTCATGATATGGGCTGCCAATCAATCGCAGACATGGCGAGATTCCGAGTAGTGGCTACCTGGAGGCGCTTATGGACCTGCCCGGATCTCACATTATTTGCTAAAGAGTTAGCAGAGGTGAGGTCCATGGGTGGTTCAAACCGAATTCCCTGGCTTCGTTCGGTGAAAAAGAGCTTGCATGACATGGGCCTAAAACATCTGTGGGTCTCCCCAGGCACCAACTCTTTTCCATCAAAAAAAGAATTCAAAGAACTATTTTGGTCTTCAACCCGCCATTCTTTGGTAACTGCTTCCAGCTCTGGTAACCTCATGGGGCGATTCTTAAGCTTTAAGCTAGACCCATCCCGTGAGACTTACTGGGACATTATCACCAGACTACTGGACTAGAAACTTTATCATCAGTTTCGCGTGGGTGCCCTACCTTTGTATTCATTTACTTCATCCTGGGGTAAAACCTCTTCTAGTTTATGTAGCTGGTGCCCAGATCAAAAAGAAACAGAAGGACATTTATTGTTTGCCTGCCCGCAGTATTCTGTGCCACGTTCCACGTGGGTAAAACCACTGTTCAAATGTCTTTCTTGCAGAGGCAATCTGGATGTTGAAAACTAACACCTCGGAAATTTTTCAGATGCTCCGTCCATCACCACACGCAGATATCAAAATTAAAGAACATCTGATGTGTTTAAGTAAATGTGCCCAGACATATTTTATATTGCACTCACCCGTATTTGAAGGGGAGAGGACCTCACATCGCCTGGCACTCGCTCAGGACACTGAGGCCACGCTCTAAGCCAGGATGAAAAACATAAAAAGTTTGTTTTCAATTTAATAAAAGCACTTGAAAACCTTTTTTCACACCACAGAGGCATGCCATCATCGGAATTAAAATTATGTAATTCTGCCATTGATAACAACCCCCCTCCTGTTGTAAGTCACTGTAGGAACACCCTTGCACTTTCAGGCAAGGTACTTACATGAAAAATATGTCCATGTAAATTTTTATGTCTGGGCACATTTACTTAAACACATCAGATTTTCTTTAATTTTGATATCTGCGTTGCTATTTGTATTTTCTTTTGTGTTTCCCCTTCCGTAGGATATTTCATGTCACTACAATATGAGACTGCCTAAAAGTTAAGACAGACTGGTAGGTCTACATATTTGTTTTTCTGTTATCATTCACTGTTGCAGTAGTGTATAGCTACAATCACTTTTTTCCTTTGTTTCACTTGTTATAAACACTGCAACCTGTACCCCTAGCTCACTTCTTCTACCCACTGGCTGTCAATCTAACTAGAGGATCCGTGACTAACACCTCTCAAAACATTCTAATTGAGGCGCCCAGCGGATACCAGTCTCCTCTTTCAAAAAACCCAGATGACGAAGTTCCGCCAATGGGTGGGTGTCTTGACAGGCTTTTTGGCTCTATTTTGAGTGATAAAGACTTTAAGCTTGCTCACATCTATAGGCTGTATTCTTCCCTTTTAAGCCCTTTCTTCCAGACCTAGAAGAGGATAGCCCTTACTCTAATCCATCTATTGCCTATTGGCTTTGCCTTTCATTATTTTGCCTATAGTAGAGGGTGGATCCTGTGGTCCTGACTTTATATTACACATGGGTATGGTTTGTGTAGGTACTCTTACAGAGCTAAGGGTTATTTCATCCTTCTCAGGCCTACAAGGCCCAGAACTAGAGAGACTCCATGTTGATAGAGCTGAGCTGCTTTAAGGGAAAAGGTAATATTTTGGTTTTGAGCTGTTGTTCGCCCTAAGCGAACCGGAGAGAACCCGCCAGAGCTGAATCTAATCAGGAAGTGTCTCTGGGCTCAGGTCTCTAGACGAAACAAGCAGCTGGTCACTGTGGGAGCGTCTAGCGCAAGGAGCCTGGTACATGGAATCGGTGGGAGGAAGCTGCTGGCTGGAACTTTCCATGAGGAGACAGGATTCTATATTAGTGAAGTGCAGAGGCGGAGTTAGTGAGTCGAGTTGAGCTGAAGTGGTAGAAGCCGTTGAGTTGAATTGGAGGAGCGGAGAGTGTTGGTAGAGTTGGAGGAGTGGAATTGCAGGAGGAGAAGAGACAGAAGATGCTTGGAACAGAGAGAAGACAAACAGACAGTCAGTGAGTTGGAACTGAAGGAAGCAGTTACTTATCAGGTGGAGTTGTGAATAGCTGGAGTCTGAAGTAATGCCTTTTAGAAGAGACGGAAGTTATATCGTGGATTAACCTGTGGGAGCAGCTGGAGTTAATTGGACATAAGCACAGAGACATTTAAACAGAGTGAACAAGCTAGTGGAATGAACAGTTATCAGAGCGTCAGAAACCATTAGATTGAAGTTGGAAGGTGGAGAGAGTCCGTGGGGGAGAGAAATCCAGTGCAAAGTGATCAGCGCAGATGTGTGTCCAAGAGTGCAGGAGAGAATCTAAGATGAGCTAAGGCACAGACGAGAGAGGAGCCCAGATGACAGCTAGAGCAAGACTTCATACTCCCAAGGTGACCTCGTTCCTTACTTTACAAATATTAACCTTGTCCTTATACTGTATGTCTAATCCTTTTCTTTCAGCGGTGTGTTAAAAGTTCCTGTTAGTCATAGAGACCCCGCAGATTTATGTATGTGTATTCTATTGCTATTTTGTAATAAAGATACCCCAGTTCTTAGTGAACTAGTGTGCATGCGTTGTTCTTATGAGAGAGAGCGTTTTTACTCCTGCATATAGAGTGTCTCCTATTCTTAAAGCATAGGTAACCTTTCCTTCTATATCACAACAATTAATATCTGGGGGTCAAAATTAGAAAAGCAAGTTTGACAGTAAGAACCACTATACCGGACAGTAACAGTGAGAAATGATAGTTGGAGAGTGGTCGAGTCAAGACTCAAGGGTACCAGGAGGGAAATATTGTTCCCATCAGAAGCCACACTGTACCGCCCTTATTATCATCATATGGGATCTCCTTACCCAGGAGACAAGACGGCCGGTAAAAATTACCGTGACCGAGATGTAGTATGAGGTATGAGAGCAGAACAGAGGAGTGTGGTAGTGGCTAATGAAAAAAGCAGTGTATAGTGATTTGGAGTGGAAAAGTGAAGAGTACTAAAATTAGGTGAATGGGTGGTAAAAAGAATTTTAATAATAACCCCCAAACCCTAAGGTTAAAAGGCAGGTGTGGGTGCAGGTTTTAAATAATAACCGCACTTATTGGTGGTCGACATGTTTCAGCATATTGTAAGATTTTCTTAATGCATTCCTCAGGACCTATATATAGTACACTACTGCTTTCGAAAAAATGAATTAAAAGATGTCACCTGAAAATCCAGGCGTGCTCAACCGTATACTGTCAGTGAAATGGTAAGGGATCCAACATGTAAAACAAAGCAACAAACAAACAGACAAATAACACAAAGCACGTTATTATTTGTATTCATAGTGACATTGTAATATGTTCAATCATACCTGATCATTATTTCGGGTATGCACTCACCCTTACGTGTAGGCTGAGGAGCTTCACCCCACCTGGCTGCAGCGCAGGTAAAAGGAGCACCGCTCTGTGAGAAATCACATAACGTTTAATCGAGCGGCAAGTGAAAAGACACTAACCCATTTGAATAGCAAAATATACTTTGAGATGGCAGGTTATCTGAGCCTCTTATAACCAGGCTGGGCGTAAACGCCGTACTCTATCATGACTCAGGAGCAACGACCACACAGAGGGGATAAGTAGAGCAAAAGGGCCGATCCACGTCAGTTAAAATTGGGAGACACTGACGGAATTCGCTTCATATTATAGATCACGGAATAATATCTAGCAGTGTATCAGTTTAACTACAGAAAACGCACACTAGAAATCCGCTACGTATTGTTGAGCAGCATACAGAGTGGGGAAGCGCGCATGAAAAGCGCTGCGTGTGCTCGATGGCAGGCTGGCCTCTAGCGACATGTACGCGCTGGGCGAGGCAGCCGAAAGTAACGCATAATGCGTTGTCTAATGCGTCTACTCACCTAACCGTCGGCGTCTCCAGGCAGTCTTCAGTACTGCTCGGGGGGGCGCCGACCGCCGAGTGAGCTAGTGTTTTGTGTGCTTCACAGACCAAGCGTGATGACGAACAATCACGTGACAGTAAGACTTCTGGGAGTTGTAGTCCACTAACGAGTATTGTCTCTATAAGATGAAATATTTTCTTAATGGTTCTGCCAAAGTCTAATGTAGGTCCTGTGATATGTGCCATGATGCGCAGTTGTTTACAAATAACTGTAAGTAATACATTACTTGAACGAAGTCATAACGGCATAAATCTTATGAAGTGTGCACATATGCGCAGTGGGTTATAGATGGATGTTGAAATTACAGACGACTGTTCGTATTAATGTTAATATTAATGCGCTCTTCAAAGGGATTATGATGCGCTATTAATGCCGGCTCTTCATGAAGGGAAGGAACCTTGTTTAATATGTGCCCTAATGTGCGATGGATTATCAATATCTGTTAATAGGCAGTGGAAACAGATTACCAACGGGTATTTGTTTTCTTATACAGTGTGAAGGCGTCAATGAGTGGAACATGATGATTACGACCATTCAGAGGGACATCCAGGGTATGGGTTCGTTAAGGCCCTCCTTGTCACTGTTGATGCGATATACCCATTTCTGTTCTATCTTGAACAAGAACCTGCTTATGTCTGCGCATGAGTCTGGAATGTGCGGTTGTTCAAGGACTGTCCAGTAAAAATCTTCGGGACCATGGCCCTTCTCCAGGAAATGTGCGGTCAGTCTGGTTGCTTGCTTACGGCACCGCACAGTGCTTTTGTGTTCCTGGATACGTGTGCGTACCTTTCTAGTAGTCATACCGACATACCGTAGTTCACAAGGACATTTGATCAAATATATCAAGTTACTGCTGTTGCAATTAGTAAACTTGTTCTGTGTCCATGGGCGATTAGTGCCAATGTCAACTTCTGTAGATTTGTTAGTCTGAGGGCAGACAGAGCAATTACCACATGGGTGGTGACCAACCACAGCCGGTAAATCCCACAGGGTGCCCACTTGTCTCTCTTCTTTGCTGCGTGGGCGTGTGTGAACCAGTTGATCCTTCAAGTTAGGTCCTCTTTTATATGCGAACATGGGCTGGGGAATATTGTCACCTCCAGTTTTTAGGATGGACCAGTGTCTCTTTATAATTTTCTGCAACTGGTTGGATCGGCTGTTAAAGGTGTTTACAAAGGCAATCCGGTCTGATTTTTCTTTCGGAGGGTTGATTGCAAGAAGGGCGTCCCTATGGTTGTTAGAGGCCCTCTTTTTGGACCTGCGAATGATTTTCTTAGGGTATCGTTTCTCCTTCAGTTGTTCCTCCAGGTTTTTAGAGTGTGTTTCGAAAGACTCCTTCTTGGAACAGTTTCTTTGTACCCTTAAGAACTGGCCAAAAGGTAAATTGTCCCTCAGGGCTTTTGGGTGGCAACTGTCATACCGCAACAGTGCGTTCTTGGCCATGGGTTTGCGATATAACTCAGACTCGATGCCGGTTGGGGTTGCGTGTAGTCTCAGATCAAGGAACGCCAGTGAAGTTCTACTGTGCTCGATGGTGAACTTCAGGTATTGGTTCACACTATTTAACCAGCCATGAAATGATATTAGTTGTTCTTCAGTGCCCCGCCACACTACCAAAATATCATCAATATAGCGTTTCCACACATGTATTGATGATAGGTATGGGTTGGTGTTGGTAAATACATTCTGTTGTTCAAAATGGTGCACATATAAATTCGCCAGGCTCGGCGCGAAAACACTGCCCATGCTGGTCCCGGACGTTTGTAAATACAACGTATCTTCAAAACGGAAGTAATTTTCTTTCATCGCCATTTCTGCTAATTGCATTATAAATGGTATTGGTGTCATCGATTGATGGTTATTCTGCTCCAGAAGTGCTCCCACTACTTCTAGGGTCTCAGTTTGAGGGATCGAGGTGTATAGGGATTCGACATCGAACGATACTAGGATGTCAGTCTCCATATTGTATTGTATCGACGGAAGGAGTCTTAGGACATCTTTGGTGTCTTGGAGAAAGGTGGGCATAGCTTTAACCATCGGGTTAAGGAAGTGGTCCACAAAAGTTGAAAGGGGTTCTAATACTGACCCAATGCCAGAGATAATAGGCCTACCGGGTGGTGGCCTTGTTGGCTTGTGGACTTTGGGCAAGCAATAAAAGTAAGGAATTGTAGGGTGTTGTGTGACCAAATATTGTCCTTCCTGTGAGGTTATCCATCCCTCACTCGTGGCTTCTTCTACTAAGGCACTTATTCTGTTTTGTAGACCTTCAGTTGGATCCGATCTCAGTGGTAAGTAGGATTTGCGGTCACTGAGCTGTCGCAGACACTCATTTCTGTACACTGTAGTGTCTAAAATTACAGTCGCTCCGCCTTTATCGGCCGGTTTAATGGTGATGTTTTCGTTAGAAGTGAGTGAACGCAAAGCTTGCTGCTCATCTCTAGAGAGATTCATGAATGGCTTGACATCTTTTTTGTATAAATCCGTGACATCCTTTTCAACAGCCGTTTCAAAGGTAAGAACTTTGGGCGGTAGTGTGGCACTGGGTGGATTAAATGAAGAAGGTCTCTTCAGGCCAGTGTTGATGTCCATGGAGATGGTCTCCAAAGTGGTTGTTTTCGCAAAGAAGTAATGCAACCTTATCTTCCTGAAAAGCTTGGAGAGTTCAATTTGGGCCAAAAAAGGGTCACCTTTTTGAGTGGCCACGAATCCCAAACCTTTGTTCAGGAGGAGTTCCTCATTGGTAGACAAGGTGTGTGAACTGAGGTTTATCACGATGCCGGCTGGTTGCTTGTTCCCGCAGCTTCTTGGGGGACTTTCTTCCCGCTGCGTAGACCCATCCCCGATTGTTGCGGGATGCTCGTATCCGTGTTCCAATGGACTTGCTGTTGCACTGCCCCTTGTCTCCTCCTGCCTCGGCCTCGTCTCTGGCCAAAACCTAAAAAAGGAAACGATCCCGGGCCTTGTTGCATCTGTGGTGGATAAAAGGGCGGACCCATTTGTGGAGGGCAGTTTGGACCCATCATCCATGGGTTGATAGGCCACCATGGTTGGTGGTTACCAAAGTTTTGTGATTGGTTTCTCCAATTTCTCTTATTTCCACGACCCCGCGGGGCTTGATTGGATGATCCGGTCTGTGATGCATCTGAGTCACTGGATGTCCCATCTGAACTGGAAGTGCCATAGTTAGAACCGCCTCTTTTGCCACTGCGACTAAATGTGGGTGCTATATAGCTGTCGCTACTGTAAGGGTATATTTTCTCCATTGAGAATTTCTCCAGATCCTTTTTAAACTTCTCTAATTTTATGGATAAGATTGATTCCTTGAAATCCTTATTGGTCTTATCCGTGTCGTCCTGTCCCTTTTTAAACTGTCCACTTTTAAGAGTGGCTTTTATGTGGTCTTCGAGGACCTGAATCTCAATCAGAATGTTGTCCGCGACTCTTTTCGCGGTTTTTATGATCAGGACTAGCCAGTCTCTCGTACATCTCCAGGCTATCAGTGCCCAATCTTTAAGAAATTGTTTATCGTCAAGAAAGAGGCGTGGTGCATTATTGACGATGAGGCCTGTGGGTGCACAGTTGCCCCTAAGATATTGGGCCATGATGATGCCATGAACAGAAGTTCGAGAGTGGGATTTCTTTAGGATCAAGACTTTGTTCCAATTATCATCACTATTTACTGCCTGAGGTGGAGCGGACACATTGTCCAGAAGGCTAGGGTTTTCATCTAAGATGTTTTGTACTTCGGCACTTTCGAATGCTAACCCCCAGTTGGTAGCCATCGCTCCGAGTAGACAGGTGTAACAGTCAAGCCTCAAAGCGAGATACTCAAAGTATATTTTATTGCATTGGTGACCAGTGTGGTCAACTAAAGAATTTAAAAAGACCCACAGCCTTAGCTGTACTAGTAACACAACAACAACAAGTGAGGAGGGTCTGAGGGCAAGTTTACCGACCAGCCAGATATACGCCCCTAACACAATATATCACAACAATTAATATCTGGGGGTCAAAATTAGAAAAGCAAGTTTGACAGTAAGAACCACTATACCGGACAGTAACAGTGAGAAATGATAGTTGGAGAGTGGTCGAGTCAAGACTCAAGGGTACCAGGAGGGAAATATTGTTCCCATCAGAAGCCACACTGTACCGCCCTTATTATCATCATATGGGATCTCCTTACCCAGGAGACAAGACGGCCGGTAAAAATTACCGTGACCGAGATGTAGTATGAGGTATGAGAGCAGAACAGAGGAGTGTGGTAGTGGCTAATGAAAAAAGCAGTGTATAGTGATTTGGAGTGGAAAAGTGAAGGGTACTAAAATTAGGTGAATGGGTGGTAAAAAGAATTTTAATAATAACCCCCAAACCCTAAGGTTAAAAGGCAGGTGTGGGTGCAGGTTTTAAATAATAACCGCACTTATTGGTGGTCGACATGTTTCAGCATATTGTAAGATTTTCTTAATGCATTCCTCAGGACCTATATATAGTACACTACTGCTTTCGAAAAAATGAATTAAAAGATGTCACCTGAAAATCCAGGCGTGCTCAACCGTATACTGTCAGTGAAATGGTAAGGGATCCAACATGTAAAACAAAGCAACAAACAAACAGACAAATAACACAAAGCACGTTATTATTTGTATTCATAGTGACATTGCAATATGTTCAATCATACCTGATCATTATTTCGGGTATGCACTCACCCTTACGTGTAGGCTGAGGAGCTTCACCCCACCTGGCTGCAGCGCAGGTAAAAGGAGCACCGCTCTGTGAGAAATCACATAACGTTTAATCGAGCGGCTAGTGAAAAGACACTAACCCATTTGAATAGCAAAATATACTTTGAGATGGCAGGTTATCTGAGCCTCTTATAACCAGGCTGGGCGTAAACGCCGTACTCTATCATGACTCAGGAGCAACGACCACACAGAGGGGATAAGTAGAGCAAAAGGGCCGATCCACGTCAGTTAAAATTGGGAGACACTGACGGAATTCGCTTCATATTATAGATCACGGAATAATATCTAGCAGCGTATCAGTTTAACTACAGAAAACGCACACTAGAAATCCGCTACGTATTGTTGAGCAGCATACAGAGTGGGGAAGCGCGCATGAAAAGCGCTGCGTGTGCTCGATGGCAGGCTGGCCTCTAGCGACATGTACGCGCTGGGCGAGGCAGCCGAAAGTAACGCATAATGCGTTGTCTAATGCGTCTACTCACCTAACCGTCGGCGTCTCCAGGCAGTCTTCAGTACTGCTCGGGGGGGCGCCGACCGCCGAGTGAGCTAGTGTTTTGTGTGCTTCACAGACCAAGCGTGATGACGAACAATCACGTGACAGTAAGACTTCTGGGAGTTGTAGTCCACTAACGAGTATTGTCTCTATAAGATGAAATATTTTCTTAATGGTTCTGCCAAAGTCTAATGTAGGTCCTGTGATATGTGCCATGATGCGCAGTTGTTTACAAATAACTGTAAGTAATACATTACTTGAACGAAGTCATAACGGCATAAATCTTATGAAGTGTGCACATATGCGCAGTGGGTTATAGATGGATGTTGAAATTACAGACGACTGTTCGTATTAATGTTAATATTAATGCGCTCTTCAAAGGGATTATGATGCGCTATTAATGCCGGCTCTTCATGAAGGGAAGGAACCTTGTTTAATATGTGCCCTAATGTGCGATGGATTACCAATATCTGTTAATAGGCAGTGGAAACAGATTACCAACGGGTATTTGTTTTCTTATACAGTGTGAAGGCGTCAATGAGTGGAACATGATGATTACGACCATTCAGAGGGACATCCAGGGTATGGGTTCGTTAAGGCCCTCCTTGTCACTGTTGATGCGATATACCCATTTCTGTTCTATCTTGAACAAGAACCTGCTTATGTCTGCGCATGAGTCTGGAATGTGCGGTTGTTCAAGGACTGTCCAGTAAAAATCTTCGGGACCATGGCCCTTCTCCAGGAAATGTGCGGTCAGTCTGGTTGCTTGCTTACGGCACCGCACAGTGCTTTTGTGTTCCCGGATACGTGTGCGTACCTTTCTAGTAGTCATACCGACATACCGTAGTTCACAAGGACATTTGATCAAATATATCAAGTTACTGCTGTTGCAATTAGTAAACTTGTTCTGTGTCCATGGGCGATTAGTGCCAATGTCAACTTCTGTAGATTTGTTAGTCTGAGGGCAGACAGAGCAATTACCACATGGGTGGTGACCAACCACAGCCGGTAAATCCCACAGGGTGCCCACTTGTCTCTCTTCTTTGCTGCGTGGGCGTGTGTGAACCAGTTGATCCTTCAAGTTAGGTCCTCTTTTATATGCGAACATGGGCTGGGGAATATTGTCACCTCCAGTTTTTAGGATGGACCAGTGTCTCTTTATAATTTTTGCAACTGGTTGGATCGGCTGTTAAAGGTGTTTACAAAGGCAATCCGGTCTGATTTTTCTTTCGGAGGGTTGATTGCAAGAAGGGCGTCCCTATGGTTGTTAGAGGCCCTCTTTTTGGACCTGCGAATGATTTTCTTAGGGTATTGTTTCTCCTTCAGTTGTTCCTCCAGGTTTTTAGAGTGTGTTTCGAAAGACTCCTTCTTGGAACAGTTTCTTTGTACACTTAAGAACTGGCCAAAAGGTAAATTGTCCCTCAGGGCTTTTGGGTGGCAACTGTCATACCGCAACAGTGCGTTCTTGGCCATGGGTTTGCGATATAACTCAGACTCGATGCCGGTTGGGGTTGCGTGTAGTCTCAGATCAAGGAACGCCAGTGAAGTTCTACTGTGCTCGATGGTGAACTTCAGGTATTGGTTCACACTATTTAACCAGCCATGAAATGATATTAGTTGTTCTTCAGTGCCCCGCCACACTACCAAAATATCATCAATATAGCGTTTCCACACATGTATTGATGATAGGTATGGGTTGGTGTTGGTAAATACATTCTGTTGTTCAAAATGGTGCACATATAAATTCGCCAGGCTCGGCGCGAAAACACTGCCCATGCTGGTCCCGGACGTTTGTAAATACAACGTATCTTCAAAACGGAAGTAATTTTCTTTCATCGCCATTTCTGCTAATTGCATTATAAATGGTATTGGTGTCATCGATTGATGGTTATTCTGCTCCAGAAGTGCTCCCACTACTTCTAGGGTCTCAGTTTGAGGGATCGAGGTGTATAGGGATTCGACATCGAACGATACTAGGATGTCAGTCTCCATATTGTATTGTATCGACGGAAGGAGTCTTAGGACATCTTTGGTGTCTTGGAGAAAGGTGGGCATAGCTTTAACCATCGGGTTAAGGAAGTGGTCCACAAAAGTTGAAAAGGGTTCTAATACTGACCCAATGCCAGAGATAATAGGCCTACCGGGTGGTGGCCTTGTTGGCTTGTGGACTTTGGGCAAGCAATAAAAGTAAGGAATTGTAGGGTGTTGTGTGACCAAATATTGTCCTTCCTGTGAGGTTATCCATCCCTCACTCGTGGCTTCTTCTACTAAGGCACTTATTCTGTTTTGTAGACCTTCAGTTGGATCCGATCTCAGTGGTAAGTAGGATTTGCGGTCACTGAGCTGTCGCAGACACTCATTTCTGTACACTGTAGTGTCTAAAATTACAGTTGCTCCGCCTTTATCGGCCGGTTTAATGGTGATGTTTTCGTTAGAAGTGAGTGAACGCAAAGCTTGCTGCTCATCTCTAGAGAGATTCATGAATGGCTTGACATCTTTTTTGTATAAATCCGTGACATCCTTTTCAACAGCCGTTTCAAAGGTAAGAACTTTGGGCGGTAGTGTGGCACTGGGTGGATTAAATGAAGAAGGTCTCTTCAGGCCAGTGTTGATGTCCATGGAGATGGTCTCCAAAGTGGTTGTTTTCGCAAAGAAGTAATGCAACCTTATCTTCCTGAAAAGCTTGGAGAGTTCAATTTGGGCCAAAAAAGGGTCACCTTTTTGAGTGGCCACGAATCCCAAACCTTTGTTCAGGAGGAGTTCCTCATTGGTAGACAAGGTGTGTGAACTGAGGTTTATCACGATGCCGGCTGGTTGCTTGTTCCCGCAGCTTCTTGGGGGACTTTCTTCCCGCTGCGTAGACCCATCCCCGATTGTTGCGGGATGCTCGTATCCGTGTTCCAATGGACTTGCTGTTGCACTGCCCCTTGTCTCCTCCTGCCTCGGCCTCGTCTCTGGCCAAAACCTAAAAAAGGAAACGATCCCGGGCCTTGTTGCATCTGTGGTGGATAAAAGGGCGGACCCATTTGTGGAGGGCAGTTTGGACCCATCATCCATGGGTTGATAGGCCACCATGGTTGGTGGTTACCAAAGTTTTGTGATTGGTTTCTCCAATTTCTCTTATTTCCACGACCCCGCGGGATTTTCAGGTGACATCTTTTAATTCATTTTTTCGAAAGCAGTAGTGTACTATATATAGGTCCTGAGGAATGCATTAAGAAAATCTTACAATATGCTGAAACATGTCGACCACCAATAAGTGCGGTTATTATTTAAAACCTGCACCCACACCTGCCTTTTAACCTTAGGGTTTGGGGGTTATTATTAAAATTCTTTTTACCACCCATTCACCTAATTTTAGTACCCTTCACTTTTCCACTCCAAATCACTATACACTGCTTTTTTCATTAGCCACTACCACACTCCTCTGTTCTGCTCTCATACCTCATACTACATCTCGGTCACGGTAATTTTTACCGGCCGTCTTGTCTCCTGGGTAAGGAGATCCCATATGATGATAATAAGGGCGGTACAGTGTGGCTTCTGATGGGAACAATATTTCCCTCCTGGTACCCTTGAGTCTTGACTCGACCACTCTCCAACTATCATTTCTCACTGTTACTGTCCGGTATAGTGGTTCTTACTGTCAAACTTGCTTTTCTAATTTTGACCCCCAGATATTAATTGTTGTGATATATTGTGTTAGGGGCGTATATCTGGCTGGTCGGTAAACTTGCCCTCAGACCCTCCTCACTTGTTGTTGTTGTGTTACTAGTACAGCTAAGGCTGTGGGTCTTTTTAAATTCTTTAGTTGACCACACTGGTCACCAATGCAATAAAATATACTTTGAGTATCTCGCTTTGAGGCTTGACTGTTACACCTGTCTACTCGGAGCGATGGCTACCAACTGGGGGTTAGCATTCGAAAGTGCCGAAGTACAAAACATCTTAGATGAAAACCCTAGCCTTCTGGACAATGTGTCCGCTCCACCTCAGGCAGTAAATAGTGATGATAATTGGAACAAAGTCTTGATCCTAAAGAAATCCCACTCTCGAACTTCTGTTCATGGCATCATCATGGCCCAATATCTTAGGGGCAACTGTGCACCCACAGGCCTCATCGTCAATAATGCACCACGCCTCTTTCTTGACGATAAACAATTTCTTAAAGATTGGGCACTGATAGCCTGGAGATGTACGAGAGACTGGCTAGTCCTGATCATAAAAACCGCGAAAAGAGTCGCGGACAACATTCTGATTGAGATTCAGGTCCTCGAAGGCCACATAAAAGCCACTCTTAAAAGTGGACAGTTTAAAAAGGGACAGGACGACACGGATAAGACCAATAAGGATTTCAAGGAATCAATCTTATCCATAAAATTAGAGAAGTTTAAAAAGGATCTGGAGAAATTCTCAATGGAGAAAATATACCCTTACAGTAGCGACAGCTATATAGCACCCACATTTAGT
This sequence comes from Lissotriton vulgaris, assembly GCF_964263255.1. Classification (NCBI taxonomy): domain Eukaryota; kingdom Metazoa; phylum Chordata; class Amphibia; order Caudata; family Salamandridae; genus Lissotriton; species Lissotriton vulgaris. The sequence goes on along the minus strand of NC_141695.1, from coordinate 147,099,570 downwards.
CGCAGTGGCAAAAGAGGCGGTTCTAACTATGGCACTTCCAGTTCAGATGGGACATCCAGTGACTCAGATGCATCACAGACCGGATCATCCAATCAAGCCCCGCGGGGTCGTGGAAATAAGAGAAATTGGAGAAACCAATCACAAAACTTTGGTAACCACCAACCATGGTGGCCTATCAACCCATGGATGATGGGTCCAAACTGCCCTCCACAAATGGGTCCGCCCTTTTATCCACCACAGATACAACAAGGCCCGGGATCGTTTCCTTTTTTAGGTTTTGGCCAGAGACGAGGCCGAGGCAGGAGGAGACAAGGGGCAGTGCAACAGCAAGTCCATTGGAACACGGATACGAGCATCCCGCAACAATCGGGGATGGGTCTACGCAGCGGGAAGAAAGTCCCCCAAGAAGCTGCGGGAACAAGCAACCAGCCGGCATCGTGATAAACCTCAGTTCACACACCTTGTCTACCAATGAGGAACTCCTCCTGAACAAAGGTTTGGGATTCGTGGCCACTCAAAAAGGTGACCCTTTTTTGGCCCAAATTGAACTCTCCAAGCTTTTCAGGAAGATAAGGTTGCATTACTTCTTTGCGAAAACAACCACTTTGGAGACCATCTCCATGGACATCAACACTGGCCTGAAGAGACCTTCTTCATTTAATCCACCCAGTGCCACACTACCGCCCAAAGTTCTTACCTTTGAAACGGCTGTTGAAAAGGATGTCACGGATTTATACAAAAAAGATGTCAAGCCATTCATGAATCTCTCTAGAGATGAGCAGCAAGCTTTGCGTTCACTCACTTCTAACGAAAACATCACCATTAAACCGGCCGATAAAGGCGGAGCGACTGTAATTTTAGACACTACAGTGTACAGAAATGAGTGTCTGCGACAGCTCAGTGACCGCAAATCCTACTTACCACTGAGATCGGATCCAACTGAAGGTCTACAAAACAGAATAAGTGCCTTAGTAGAAGAAGCCACGAGTGAGGGATGGATAACCTCACAGGAAGGACAATATTTGGTCACACAACACCCTACAATTCCTTACTTTTATTGCTTGCCCAAAGTCCACAAGCCAACAAGGCCACCACCCGGTAGGCCTATTATCTCTGGCATTGGGTCAGTATTAGAACCCCTTTCAACTTTTGTGGACCACTTCCTTAACCCGATGGTTAAAGCTATGCCCACCTTTCTCCAAGACACCAAAGATGTCCTAAGACTCCTTCCGTCGATACAATACAATATGGAGACTGACATCCTAGTATCGTTCGATGTCGAATCCCTATACACCTCGATCCCTCAAACTGAGACCCTAGAAGTAGTGGGAGCACTTCTGGAGCAGAATAACCATCAATCGATGACACCAATACCATTTATAATGCAATTAGCAGAAATGGCGATGAAAGAAAATTACTTCCGTTTTGAAGATACGTTGTATTTACAAACGTCCGGGACCAGCATGGGCAGTGTTTTCGCGCCGAGCCTGGCGAATTTATATGTGCACCATTTTGAACAACAGAATGTATTTACCAACACCAACCCATACCTATCATCAATACATGTGTGGAAACGCTATATTGATGATATTTTGGTAGTGTGGCGGGGCACTGAAGAACAACTAATATCATTTCATGGCTGGTTAAATAGTGTGAACCAATACCTGAAGTTCACCATCGAGCACAGTAGAACTTCACTGGCGTTCCTTGATCTGAGACTACACGCAACCCCAACCGGCATCGAGTCTGAGTTATATCGCAAACCCATGGCCAAGAACGCACTGTTGCGGTATGACAGTTGCCACCCAAAAGCCCTGAGGGACAATTTACCTTTTGGCCAGTTCTTAAGGGTACAAAGAAACTGTTCCAAGAAGGAGTCTTTCGAAACACACTCTAAAAACCTGGAGGAACAACTGAAGGAGAAACGATACCCTAAGAAAATCATTCGCAGGTCCAAAAAGAGGGCCTCTAACAACCATAGGGACGCCCTTCTTGCAATCAACCCTCCGAAAGAAAAATCAGACCGGATTGCCTTTGTAAACACCTTTAACAGCCGATCCAACCAGTTGCAGAAAATTATAAAGAGACACTGGTCCATCCTAAAAACTGGAGGTGACAATATTCCCCAGCCCATGTTCGCATATAAAAGAGGACCTAACTTGAAGGATCAACTGGTTCACACACGCCCACGCAGCAAAGAAGAGAGACAAGTGGGCACCCTGTGGGATTTACCGGCTGTGGTTGGTCACCACCCATGTGGTAATTGCTCTGTCTGCCCTCAGACTAACAAATCTACAGAAGTTGACATTGGCACTAATCGCCCATGGACACAGAACAAGTTTACTAATTGCAACAGCAGTAACTTGATATATTTGATCAAATGTCCTTGTGAACTACGGTATGTCGGTATGACTACTAGAAAGGTACGCACACGTATCCAGGAACACAAAAGCACTGTGCGGTGCCGTAAGCAAGCAACCAGACTGACCGCACATTTCCTGGAGAAGGGCCATGGTCCCGAAGATTTTTACTGGACAGTCCTTGAACAACCGCACATTCCAGACTCATGCGCAGACATAAGCAGGTTCTTGTTCAAGATAGAACAGAAATGGGTATATCGCATCAACAGTGACAAGGAGGGCCTTAACGAACCCATACCCTGGATGTCCCTCTGAATGGTCGTAATCATCATGTTCCACTCATTGACGCCTTCACACTGTATAAGAAAACAAATACCCGTTGGTAATCTGTTTCCACTGCCTATTAACAGATATTGGTAATCCATCGCACATTAGGGCACATATTAAACAAGGTTCCTTCCCTTCATGAAGAGCCGGCATTAATAGCGCATCATAATCCCTTTGAAGAGCGCATTAATATTAACATTAATACGAACAGTCGTCTGTAATTTCAACATCCATCTATAACCCACTGCGCATATGTGCACACTTCATAAGATTTATGCCGTTATGACTTCGTTCAAGTAATGTATTACTTACAGTTATTTGTAAACAACTGCGCATCATGGCACATATCACAGGACCTACATTAGACTTTGGCAGAACCATTAAGAAAATATTTCATCTTATAGAGACAATACTCGTTAGTGGACTACAACTCCCAGAAGTCTTACTGTCACGTGATTGTTCGTCATCACGCTTGGTCTGTGAAGCACACAAAACACTAGCTCACTCGGCGGCCGGCGCCCCCCCGAGCAGTACTGAAGACTGCCTGGAGACGCCGACGGTTAGGTGAGTAGACGCATTAGACAACGCATTATGCGTTACTTTCGGCTGCCTCGCCCAGCGCGTACATGTCGCTAGAGGCCAGCCTGCCATCGAGCACACGCAGCGCTTTTCATGCGCGCTTCCCCACTCTGTATGCTGCTCAACAATACGTAGCGGATTTCTAGTGTGCGTTTTCTGTAGTTAAACTGATACGCTGCTAGATATTATTCCGTGATCTATAATATGAAGCGAATTCCGTCAGTGTCTCCCAATTTTAACTGACGTGGATCGGCCCTTTTGCTCTACTTATCCCCTCTGTGTGGTCGTTGCTCCTGAGTCATGATAGAGTACGGCGTTTACGCCCAGCCTGGTTATAAGAGGCTCAGATAACCTGCCATCTCAAAGTATATTTTGCTATTCAAATGGGTTAGTGTCTTTTCACTAGCCGCTCGATTAAACGTTATGTGATTTCTCACAGAGCGGTGCTCCTTTTACCTGCGCTGCAGCCAGGTGGGGTGAAGCTCCTCAGCCTACACGTAAGGGTGAGTGCATACCCGAAATAATGATCAGGTATGATTGAACATATTGCAATGTCACTATGAATACAAATAATAACGTGCTTTGTGTTATTTGTCTGTTTGTTTGTTGCTTTGTTTTACATGTTGGATCCCTTACCATTTCACTGACAGTATACGGTTGAGCACGCCTGGATTTTCAGGTGACATCTTTTAATTCATTTTTTCGAAAGCAGTAGTGTACTATATATAGGTCCTGAGGAATGCATTAAGAAAATCTTACAATATGCTGAAACATGTCGACCACCAATAAGTGCGGTTATTATTTAAAACCTGCACCCACACCTGCCTTTTAACCTTAGGGTTTGGGGGTTATTATTAAAATTCTTTTTACCACCCATTCACCTAATTTTAGTACCCTTCACTTTTCCACTCCAAATCACTATACACTGCTTTTTTCATTAGCCACTACCACACTCCTCTGTTCTGCTCTCATACCTCATACTACATCTCGGTCACGGTAATTTTTACCGGCCGTCTTGTCTCCTGGGTAAGGAGATCCCATATGATGATAATAAGGGCGGTACAGTGTGGCTTCTGATGGGAACAATATTTCCCTCCTGGTACCCTTGAGTCTTGACTCGACCACTCTCCAACTATCATTTCTCACTGTTACTGTCCGGTATAGTGGTTCTTACTGTCAAACTTGCTTTTCTAATTTTGACCCCCAGATATTAATTGTTGTGATATATTGTGTTAGGGGCGTATATCTGGCTGGTCGGTAAACTTGCCCTCAGACCCTCCTCACTTGTTGTTGTTGTGAACCTTTCCTTCTAGTCAGGGGTTACAGCCAGAACAGATGCTGCCCCTGATCCGGTAAGTAGCCTTTGAATAATTAGGGAGAGAGAGGAGCCCTTGAGCTAGGGAATTATTGACACTAAGTGATTCGCCCATCCCATAATATTATTGTAGTAGCGAACCTTTAGTGAATAGTGAGAGAGACTTCCCAACATAGAGACAGAGAGCTGAAGGTATTCATCGGAAAGTGGTCGTAAGGGAGTGAGCACCGGGGGGACACGGTGTGTAATGAGATCGCCTCTAGGGAAAGTGGCGTTAATGAGAACACCAGGTAGGAGACTGCTGCTTAGGTCCGCCGGATTGTGGACCGGATAAAGAGTGAGCACTGGGGCTGCAGCCCAGTGTGTAGGCACGCCGGATTGCGTGTCGAGTGAGCACTGAGGGTGAGCAGTGTGTATACCCGCCAGATTGCGGCTTGAGTGAGCACTGAAGGTGAGCAATGTGTAATGGTAGATAATCAGAACTGCCCCAAGGAAGATTAGTCTGGACCCATGTGGTCGCGAGACTATGAGGTATGAGTGTGGTGTAGGGCATGGATGTCCTTAGTAATCAGTGAGTATTCTTAGTATCCCTATAGATTTAGTGGTGTTTCTGATGATATGAGCTTGTATATTGCGAGTTCCCCATCCTCAGGTAGGTACCCAGGTGCCTGGATAGATGGGTCCTGAGGAGGGAGGTGGTTACGTTCCGGCTGGGTTGGAGGGGCTCTCAGGAGCTGATCCCATCTGGTCTAGAACCCGGTCGTTACAGTGGGCTGATGGGTATTTGTCTTTTTCTTTTTTTGTTCTCTCCTACGGTTTTATCTCTGTTCTTTCTTTAGACACTACATTTGAGTTCTAATTATAAGATTGCACCACCCACCCTCAGAGGTGAACAGCTAACACCGCAAGCCACGAAACAGGCACGCAAAGTGCCAGAAGAGGGCACCCGGAAGATGTCCAAGAGCATGAAGTTCGAGGTACCCGACACACGGCGCCCACTGCTGAACACAGAAGGGAGATCCTCTACATCACACAAAATTGAACCCTGTGCTTTTGTGTGGGAAAAGATTCCAAAATGACTAATAAGAAAAATGTGCAGGGAAAACAGACCACATAAGTACATTGGTTTATATGCGCAGAATCTACCTCAAGAATAAGCATCAATCGATATACAAGCCAGGGAGGCACATGAATAAAATAGAAATAGAAAAATGTATTAAAAATATATAACAACATTTATTAGGTACCTCCCTTTAGGGTTACAATCTAAAATATATTAAAAAATCATAATACTATGATGCATGTAGACAATTAAAAATCAATCAGGTTACAATACAAAGTAGTCAAAAACAGTCGACGCAGCGTTTCGGTGTTGTGTAATGGTGTCACCTTCTTCAGGTTAAATTGAAGAATTTATTCTTGAGGTAGATTCTGCGCACACAAACCAATGTACTTATGTGGTCTGTTTTCCTTGCACATTTTTCTTATTAGTCATTTTGGAATCTTTTCCCACACAAAAGCACAGGGTTCAATTTTGTGTACTGTCCACTCCCCTCCCTGTGAAAAATATCAGGGGAACCTTCCTAATACTTTTTGAAATCCTCTACATCATCACCATGCCAGTGAAGCGCCTCAGTGAGCCGGAGACAGCACAGTGTCCTCCCTCACACTGCCTCAAGCAGGAGTCGTCAGTGAACCAAGGCTGACGAGAGGAGAGTCGTACACCAAAAGTGGCCAGCCGCCACCACAGCTCTCTACTGCCTGTGGAAGCCATTCCCTGGAGAGGGAACACCCAGAGTAGGAGCGTCAAGAAGCTGCCTGAAGAGGGAGCACCCTAGATGAGTGGCTGCTCGCCATACAGCCAAGAAGAGCGACTGAAGTTTCGCCTGTATGGTCCGGAGACCATTGAAGTGAATAGACCCGTTGGCCTTGTTAGAACATCGTGCATGTCACTGCACCCGGAGGAGAAGCAGAGGAAGAGTAGAGATTGTGTCACCCAGAAGAGCTGGACAAACGCAGGTGTATCAAAGACAACGAGAGGAGAAGCATGAGGACTCATAGCACCACAAGCCAAGAACACCTCCAAAGACACCAGACTCCCACCATGGAGGACTGACGGCCCTGGCAACAGCACCAAGGGAGAACAACATATAAGCTGCAGCAAGCGCAAACAGCGTTGGTCCCATCGCTTCACAGTGAGACCGTCCAGCCCCAAGTGTCGGCAGTTGGAGTCAAACAGCATCCCTGCCCCTGACCGCAAATGCCAGAGGTGCAAGAGAAGATTCAGACAAGGCGGTCACGTGGTAACGATGTCCATCCAGAAACTTCCTCTCCTAGTTAATCATCGCCACCTGTCATCCAGCTACATCGTGAGTGCCATGTGCATGACACCGCACTCAGCTGGAAACTTGGAAGTGTAACCGGAGAGTCTACACCAAGAATCGGACAACCAGCTAAGGTCGAAAGGGGAAGTCGTGAGCGGCAGGGCCAGAAGATGAAGAAAACCCAAACTACAACAGGAGTGCATCCTGACACAGCGACAGCAAGGGAAGATGAGGATAACACAAGAAGGAACTAGCAACGGCAGAGCGGGAGTCCGAGAGTAAGCCGCACAGCCTGCGCAAACCTAGTCTCAAGCCTTATGTTTCTCAGTGTGTTCATCACTCCTCCATCTTCAAAGTCCCAACAGGAGACTTATGGAGTGCAAAAAAAACGATGGATTTAGGCCCAGATCTCTGTACTGGGGTGAATGTATGACATTGTTCTGCATTCTGTTCATCAACTGTTGTTTTTGCATTTGTCACCCCGAGTGGGCTGGGTATGCTCAGACGTGAGTCCCATGCTCTCCACACCACTGGAGTCAAGCTATCCTGGCTGATGACGGCTGATAGCCAGAAACCGGTTCTAGGATGCTTGATTCCGGTTCAGGAAAGACATGGCTTGACAGTTCGAGCTGGACTGTTCCCATGAGGCACAGGGTCAAGACTGATTTGCATATGGCCATCTCTGAACTGGGGTGGTGTGGAGTGAAAAAAACGATGGATTTAGGCCCAGATTTCTGTACTGGGGTGAATGTATGACATTGTTCTGCATTCTGTCCATCAACTGTTGTTTTTGCATTTCTCCGAAAAGTAAAAGCTCAGTTTTCCCAAAATTGCACGAAGGAACTTATTTTTCTTCCAATGTGAGATGGCACTCATACCCAAAGAGAAGGTCTCCTGGACAGTGGGAGGGAATTCATTGAACGGGAAGAGTAGCTGTGTATTGTCGGCAAATGATATTGGAATAAACTCATTTTTTTTTTTTAGAACATTGGCTAAGGGAGCCACATCGATAATGAATGAAGTAGGACTCAAGCAAGAGCCCTGTGGAACTCGCTTGGACAGTTCCATGGGTGCCAATCGATATGGGCCTAGGTTACCCGTCTGAGATTGACCAGATAAAAAGCTTGACATCCACTGAAAGGCGGGGTATCTTAGTATTATTTGAAATATTTGAAATAGAATTATAGAGTGGCCCTTGTCTAGAGTGATTCTGATGTTATGACTACTAGCAGGGCTGATTCGGTGCTATATGTGGGCCTAAAGAGTGACTGAGAGGAATCTAAGCACCCTGCAAGTTCGACATGGTTTAAGAGATGTTTGTTGACATATCTCTCTATTAATTTACTCAGAAATGGTAGGAGCCGCCCCATCGCTAGCGGTAGGGTCCCAGTAAGACGCCTAATTTTGCCAGACATCTCCTGTGATACAAGCCCTCCAATCAACATGAATAATTGTATTTGTTCCCCATACCCATTGAAACATAAGGGAAGTCCCTCAAGGGTGGTGACATTATCTGGAGTAACTGGACCAGGAGGTGGTGGGTGGGGTTTAGTTTAGATGGGAAGTTTTTATAATGTTCACGTTTACTTATAAAATGACACGTCATTGGGTTGACATTGTAACTATACTGCACATATTTTACGAATGATATGTCGGTTCTTGACTGCAATGATTGGGTTTTCCTCCGACAAGATATACTGACTTAAGAGTATGTTATGATTATGCCTACCTTTGTTTTTATATACAAGGAAGGGGTAAATTCAGAAAAGGCTGTATGATTAATTATGTCTGCGGCACTATCATTATCATTTCTGCAGTCGACAATAATGTGTGTTTAAAAATAAAAAAAGAAATGGAAGGAGCGAGATGGGACAAAGATTGGTCAGATCAGTCAGAGGGGCCTTGGTGCTCTTCCGAATCGGCATTATCTGTGCAGCTTTCCATTCCGATGGAACAAAACCTTCCTTTATTGAAAAATTAAGAAGATGTTCAATCAATGGACATAGTTGAGGGATTAGGGTGCTGGCTACTCTAGCAGAAATCAGAGCGCACGGCGAGCCAGATTTCGATTTATGCATTAGGGCCTCTACTTCTCCTGTAGTTAGTGGGGGAAAATTCTCAAGCAGCATGGAAGGAATTGATTCTGGAATTTCTGTGGTCATAAGAATCTGATGTGGGTTTCCTGAAGAAACTATTTTTCCATAAATGAGTTCTAATTTTTGTGAGAAATACAATGCAATGTCATTTCATAGTGTTTGTGAGGGTGTTTCAACATTGTCACAGGCCTAAAGTTTTATAAATGACGGAAGAATGTTGTATAGAACCTTCAGAGCATTAACAGCTAATGTAAGTTGGGTGGCAATGTCATTTTTACATGCAGTTTTGATACCACTATGGTAGCTTGACAAAGGCGTTAGAAACTGAGTATTGTCACTTTCCTCATGGGTAATATGCCATTTCCTCTCGTATTTCCTACACAGTTTTTATTTGTATATGTAACTGGGTGGAGAACCAGGCAGCTTGCAGGTGTTTGGAATGGGTGGGAGAACGTTTAAGAGATAAAAGGGGGTCATGGTCCGGGTTAATGCCAAGTTGTAGTTGGTTAAGGCTTCTTCTAAACTGTCTGAGGAATTATTTCATGGTACTTCCAGAGATTCTTGAAAATTCTCTGGAGAGAATTTTTGCTATTTCCTACGAGTCATGAAGGTATCCGAATGTTGACCTCTATGTTCTACTTTGTGGCCCTTAATGTAAAATTCAACTAAAGCATGGTCAGTCCATGTTAGTTGTAGTGGTTACTCACACATACATAGGGGAAATTAGACAAAATAATATCTAGCATATGGCCAGCCGTATGGGTGGGACCTTCATTCTGTTAATTTAGGCGTGAGAGTGCAGAGTCATTCAGAAAAGCTAGTGACTCAGCATTGGTGCTATATTCGCTATGGATAATAAAATCGCCTAGTTATAAGAAATTATTACATGCAAGTACATTGGGAGCTATTAATTCAATAAGTAAAAGTGAAAAATCTGCTAAATGAACTGGCGGGCGATAGACTAAGGCCCCCTTCCAACTGAATCGAGGTGAGAGATCAATTCGAAAAATAAGAACTTCCATATTTATACTACAACACTCATCCAATACAGAAACATTAATGCTGTTTTTATGAGCGATAGCAAACCCTCCCCCTTCTTAGGGGCATATTATCAAGAACGGAGTTAAGATTATCGCCGCTTTAGCAGCAGGAAACTGACACTAAAGGAGCGATAATGGGCTTGATAATATGCCGTAGAGAATTCAATCAATCAATCAATAAATCAGAGCATTTGTATAGCACGCTACTCACCCGGAGGGTCTCAAGGCGCTTGGGGTGGGGGGGGTCCGCTACTGCTCGAACAGCCAGGTCTTGAGTTGCTTCCTGAAGGCGAGGTGGTCTTGGGTCAGGCGGAGGTGGGTGGGGAGGGAGTTCCACGTCTTGGCTAACAGGTAAGTGAAGGATTTTCCTCCCGTTGTGGCTCTTCGGATGTGGGGTACGGTGGCGAGGGCGTGGCTGGTCGATCGAAGCTGGCGGGTGGGAGTGTAGAAGTTCAGGTGGTCGTTGAGGTATCTTGGGCCTTGGTTGTGGAGAGCTTTGTGTGCGTGGGTGAGGAGTCGGAACGTGATTCTCTTGCTGAAGGGGAGCCAGTGCAGGTTTCTCAGGTGTGACTGTGTCGGGGGATGTCCAGGATGAGTCGTGCTGAGGCGTTCTGTATGCGCTGGAGTCTTTTCTGGAGTTTTGCAGTGGTTCCGGCATAGATGGAGTTGCCGTAGTCCAGTCGGCTGGTGACGAGGGCCTGGGTGACCGTCTTCCTGGTTTCGGTGGGGATCCACCGGAAGATCTTACGTAGCATGCGAAGGATGTTGAAGCATGAAGAGGAGACGGCCTTGACTTGTCTAGTCATGGAGAGGGAGGAGTCCAGGTTGAAGCCCAGGTTGCGTGTGTGGTCTGTTGGTTTGGGTGCGCTGCCCAGGGCAGGTGGCCACCAGGAGTCGTCCCAGGCGGAGGGCGACAATCCCAGGATGAGGACTTCCGTCTTATCTGAGTTCAGTTTCAGGCGGCTGTTCATCATCCACTCGGCTACGTCTTTCATCCCTTCGTGTAGGTTGGTTCTGGCGGTGGCGGGGTCGTTGGTGAGGGAGAGGATCAGCTGGTTGTCGTCGGCGTAGGAGATGATGTGGAGGTTGTGTTGGCGTGCGATGGCCGCCAGGGGGCTCATGTAGATGTTGAACAGTGTGGGGCTGAGTGATGATCCTTGTGGTACGCCGCAGATGACTTCGGTGGCTTCTGATCTGAATGGGGGGAGGCGGACTCTCTGTGTTCTTCCGGCGAGGAAGGAGATGATCCAGTCCAGTGCCTTCTCCTGGATTCCGATGTTGTTGAGGCGCTGCACTAGGGTGTGGTGGCAGACCGTGTCGAACACCGCGGAGAGGTCCAGGAGGATGAGGGCTGCTGTTTCCCCGTTGTCGAGCAGGGTTCGGATGTCGTCGGTGGCTGCGATGAGGGCGGTCTCGGTGCTGTGGTTGGCCCGGAAGCCGGACTGCGAGTGGTCGAGGGATCCATTTGACTCGAGGAAGGCGGCCAGCTGTCTGTTGACGGTCTTCTCGATGACTTTGGCAGGAAACTGGAGGAGCGAGATGGGGTGGTAGTTTTTGAGGTCGGTGGGGTCTGCTGATGGTTTCTTCAGTAGAGCACTGAGTTTGGCGTGCTTCCAGCTCTCTGGGAAGGTTGCGGTGTCGACGGAGGCATTGATGATGTCCCCGTAGATGGGGTGCGATGACAGAGTTGGCCTTGTTGAAGACGTGGTGAGGGCAGGGGTCGGTTGGTGATCCAGAGTGTATGGAGTTCATCGTGCGGATGGTGTCTTCAGTGTTGATCTGGGTCCAGGCATGGAGAGTGGTGGTGGGGGGCGCTGGTGCGGTTGTAGGGTGCATCGGCTGTGTGCTGAAGCTGTTGTGTATGTCTGTGATCTTGCTGTGGAAGAACGAGGCGAGCGAGTTGCAGAGGTCTTGCGATGGGGTGATGTCATTGTTTCCGGCGCTGGGGTTGGAGAGCTCTTTGACGATGTTGAAGAGTTCCTTGCTGTTGTGGGCGTTGTTGTGCAGTCATTCCTTGAATGCAGTTTTCTTGGTGGCGTGGATCAGTTGGTGGTGTTTTCGAGTGGCGAGCTTGAGGGTGGACATGTTGTCTGGTGTCGGGTCTCTGCGCCAGGTTTTCCCAAGGGCTCGGCAGTTCTTCTTGGAGCTCTTGAGTTCGTCGGTGAACCAGGATGCTTTCTTGCTGCCGGGTCTGCTGGGAGGAGTCTTCAGCAGAGCGAGGTCGTCTGCGCAGTTGCTGATCCACCTCGTGAGGTTGTTGGCGGCTTGGTTGGGGTTCGCTGAGCTGGCGAGAGGGTTCTGGCTCAGGGATGCAGCGAGCTGGTCGGCTGTGATCTTGTTCCAGCTCCTGCGGGGAACCTGTTGCTGGTGGTGGTGGAGCGTGGTCCTTCTGAAGCTGAAGTGTACTGAAGTGTGCTGAATAGACGCCCATGTTCTTACAAGAACATGTTCTTCTATGGGAATTTAGTTGCAGTTTCCTGCCGCTAAAGCTGCGATAATCTTAACTCCATTTCTTGATAATATGCCCCTTAGTTGGTCTGTCCATCCTAATAAGCTCATAGCTTTCTGGTATAGCAAGAGCGACAGAGGGTGTGGAATGGGTCTTTAGCCAGGTTTCAGTTAAGAGCCCAAGCTCAGGCTGTGTAAAATAAAGTAAGTCCCAAATTTCATTTGACTGTATAGGCAAAGAGCGAACATTACATAACATGTTTTTCCATGTCCTCTGGCTTCCATTTATGGAATTCATACCACATGGAGAGGGGACAGGCTTTGTGCAGGGAGGAGCCTTATTTTATAGAGAGTAATCTGGTGTTACACAGGTTGGCCCTGCTTCATCAGCATTACTCTGATACTGACATAGTCTACACGCAAAAGAACCTTCAATTAGTGGTACAAGATTATGTTGGCAGTGGAATATATTATTGATTCTGAGATCAAGCGGCTCTTGTCTAGCGTAATGTTAGGTCTTACTTGCAATGCCCAGGTCTGGGGTAGCTTGACCAGGGTCCTGGCTTCTGGCGCCATCCTGGCGTGAACGGGTGAAGACGGGCTTGCCACTGCACGTTGCTTGTGGTATCCGGTTGAAATAGAGGTGGTTGAGGCAGTAGAGTGCCGACCTCCATGCACTGGATGAGAGTATGAATGTGCAAATTTCATAGTTTAAAACCTCCCCCACAACAAACGAGCAGCGCTCGCGGTGCACCGGGTAGTCGAAGGCAGGTCTTACAGGGTGAGCAGCATATTATTTTAAAATCAACTTAAGCAACACAAAAGATTTAAAGAACATCCCTGCTCACCACGACCAGCCATGCATCAAATTATACTGCGTGAATTCTTGTGAGTCCCAACAGTGCTATGTATATTGCTTAAATGAGCTCACCCGATTTTCAATATGTTCAGCACCGTACTTGTCAACACTTTTATATTGAATAGTCCTGTAGTCTGAGATAATGAAAGTAAAATATCACACATTGCTTAGTATCCTATACTCCTTTCAACTTATAAAACTTATAAGGCAGTGTGATATTAAGTAGCTCATTTCCTTAACTTGCGGTATCTCTATTCTTTCAAAAGACAACGAAATGTCACGGTCAATGTATTTCTAGTTCCGCACCGGAGCCATGATAAGTTCCATCTAATGTCAAAACAGACCTCGTATCAATCTTATAATGTCTTCTGTTATTTTTCTATGCTTCTAGATATTATATGCTCTTTTGTGACTAAAGCTGCATGCACGCTCCAAAATACCCTCTATATGACATTCGTTTTTTTTATGTATCGTCGTCTATAGACATATGTAAAACAGCCCATTTGTACTAGACTGTACATATGAGAGACATTGACTCCTTGCAGCGCATTTCAGCGATGCCATTACTGCCATATTCGCTCCATTTATCACACTTCTCCAGACTATATTTATAAAACTATCTCCGCCCCAGTTTGCGATATCTATTCTGTAGCCACGGCGAGTTAGTCTGTGAGCGCCCAACTCTATACCATTACTGCCCTTACTCATTCCATTAACCACATTTAACAAGATTATAGTTGTAAAACCATCTCCGCCTACTATTTGGCAATATCTCTTCTAAGGCCACACGTTTATGTCTATGGAAACTCCACTCTATATACTCTAACACATATTACTAATTACGCTACTGCTTCCCTCTTATTACAACCATAAAAACTGCAACCTATTAATCGGTCATGCCCGCCCTTACCGAAAAACACCAACGTTCTTATCTTAGAGGTCCTTTCTCAGCCGAGTTTTCCCTTGTTTTCTTTCCATATCGCGTGAGTTAACAAGCATTTACAATGCAATGGTCTCGGCATCATTAAAGGTAGAGCTATTGGCATTGCTCATGACATTTCTTTTTTTTTTAAATCATCAATGGCATTGTCATTTAGATTGACAATAGCTTAATATTTAAATAAATGGCATTGTCATTTACAATGCCAATAGCTCCTCATTCCAGCTGACCTCCTGTCTCCTGAATGGTCTGACTTAATTCCCAACAGATAAATATTTTGGCGTCCCTATTTTTTTTCTTTTTTAGCAGTTGTTAAAGAGAGGGAGAGGAGAACAGTTTGTGGTAAGTGAAGTCCCAGGCATTGTCTAATTCAACATAAACAACAAGCCTCCAATTCAACCATAACTCTGACTCACCACACACCCCAACCCAGCGCTTTGTGAGTACACAATGAATGGTGTCACGACAAATCTCAACATCCCAGGTGACGTCACCAGAGGACGCCACATTCTAGCATGCCTGTTGCTGGTGACTGCTAGTGACGCAGCAGTGGGCAAAGTGGTGTGTTTGTGTTCCCTGGGTGGCCCCTCGAAGTCAACTCTGACGGCTAGTACGCCCTGAGCCCTAGCACTTTATCCCTAGCATCAGTATCACCCCTGGGTAGAGCTAACACTGCTACCACCCTGTGCTGACCCTGACAGTAACAGTACCCCACATCTAACTGTGGGGATAAATAAACCTAACCTCCCTTCCCAAAAGTAAAGCTGTCAGTAGATCAGCTGTCCGAACATGTCTGGAGTGCACAGGACTGAGTCCCACAGCAATGCTCTTCAGCCGCAGCCCTCTGCCCAGTGTACCCGGGCCTCACTCACATGGCAGACATTGCGTACCGCGCTGTGTGCCCTGCAACACACCTGTGTAGTGTCCGGAGACACGGGGCATGGGATGCCTAGGCCGCAGAGTGGGGCCTAACTATAACTTTCAAATAACCACACGACACTGTCTGATAGTTAGGGCCAAAGAACCCGAGCGGTCTTCCGGCCGTTTATTTATACCCAGGGGCTACCCCGCCCCTGAGGCGTATGCGTGCGTGTGTGCGTACGTGTGCGGGCCGGGTGGCTCAGTTACTACATCCCTCCAAACTTACAGATCAATAGTCCCGGCCATGATTAGCCTATCATTAGTTCATAGTCCATGCATAGTCCTTTAGCTTTTGGCTGGGGATCGGATTCGGTCGCAGGTGGTATCTTTGGCTTTGGCGACCTTCCGAACCCTCCACCTCCGCTGGTGGCTCAGGGCGATGTTGAGTGTCGCTCGAGGTGTTTCCGTGACTGGATGGGCGTCCCGGCTCGAGTCTCGGTGGGGTCGATCTTGTTTCTTCTGGTGGGGTCGTGGGTGACTCCTCCTGCACCGGCTCCAGGTCTCCGTCCTCAGCACACTCGGATGCAGAGTCATCTCTTCCATTCTCACGGGAGACACGCTTGAACCATGACACGTTCCTGGTCACGGCTCGTGTGCCTCTGGATGCGGACACCATGGTGCCGTGTATGTTCACGATCTCCCACACTTCCGGTTCAAAGGCAGGGTCGTACTTTGAGTGTCGGTGTCTGTTTTTGAGGACTACTTTGTCACCAACTACCAGTGACCTGGTTTGGGCCCTCCTAGCCTGACTGGCCTTGTCATTCGTGCGCTGTCGTCGTTCTTGGGTGGCTTCCTGATCCATCTCTGGGGGACACCAGGTTGGGGTAGCTGGCACGCAGTCTCTTGGTACTCTTTTGAACACCAGGTGCGCTGGGGCGCAGCGTGTGGTCGAGTGGGGCAATTGCCGATATGCGCTGAGGAACTGTGACAGGCACTCCTCTGCGTCCTCACTTCTTTCCATTCCAATTTGCAGTGCGCGGTTCAGGGTCCGCATAAATCTCTCGACTTCCCCGTTTGCCTAGGGCCATTGTGGAGTGATTTTTCTGTGGCGAATGCCCCTTGCAGCTAGATATGCCTGAAATTCTCGTCCCTGAAAAGGAGGGCCATTGTCAGATCTCAGTTCCTCTGGCAGGCCCACCATGGCGAACACTTTCTCTAGGGCTTTCTTCACGTGAGTGAACGCTGTGGAGGGTACGACCTCTACGATAGGAAAGCGAGAGTGGGAGTCAATCAGGACGAGGGTGTGCCGCCCATCCGGGAAGGATCCGAAATCCACACTGACTTTTGACCAAGGCTCTTTGCAGGGGTCCTCGGTGATCACTGGGTGGGGAGCCGGTTCTCGGCCTGTGATGGTGCACGAGTGGCAGCTGCCAACTTCCTTCTCTACTGCTGCGTCCATGCCGGGGAACCATACCTTGCTGCGCAGGCGTCCTTTGGTCTTCGACGCGCCTTGGTGTCCCTGGTGCGCGAGGCGCACAACTTCCTCCTGTAGCCTTGCAGGTATCATGATCGCCGTCCCTCGGAGGATCACACCATGGGGTCTGACACTCAGTTCACTCTGAGCCCTCCAAAGTTGTTGTCTTGCCAGCTGTTCCTGAGGCGTAAGGGCACTGACCCCATCCAGGAAGTGCTTCCAGCTCCTGTTGGACAGTGTGGTTTTCACTTTGAGGAGACACTCGTCCGCGTCTGTGGCCTTTCCGATGTCTTCCAGGGTCAGGGCTACTGGGCAGGCTTCCCGAGAGATCATTCGCACGTACTCCTCGACATCTTCCACTTCGTCCGTGGTTGGGGCCGTATCGGCGGTGCCAGGGTGCCTTGAGAGGAAGTCCGCTGGATTGTCGGCGCCTGGCCGGTATATGACTTCGAAGCGGTATGATTGAAGTTGGACAGCCCACCTCTCAATCCTGGGGGGGGCAAGCCTGGCTGTTCCAGCGAAGAGAGGTACAAGTGGCTTGTGATCGGATACTACTTTGAACTCGTGTCCATATAGGTAAAGGTGAAAATGCTGGCAGGCCCATTTGATGGCCAGTGCTTCGCGTTCAATTTGGGCATACCGCATCTCCGTCGCAGTCAGTGCCCTGCTGGCATAGGCTGTTGGTACCCATTCGTGTGCTTCGGTCTCTTGCATGAGGACAGCCCCCAGGCCAACGGGGCTTGCGTCAACGACTACTTCTGTGCGTCTATGTGGTCTGAAGTAGGCCATGACCTTGTCGTCGATCAGAGCAGCTTTGATTGCTAGGAAGGCTTCGTCTTCCTTGGCGGTCCACGCCCACGGTTGGCCCGACTTGGTGAGGGTACGTAGTGGCTCAGAGAGGGATGCCAACCCGGGAATGAAGCGTCCACAGTAAGTGGCCATCCCCAGGAAGCTCCTGACCTCAGTGGCGGAAGTGGGTTGGGGAGCCGTGCGGATGGCCTCCGCTTTCTTCGGGTCGACCTGAAGCCCCTCCCGGGAAAAGATATAGCCGAAGAAATCCACGGATTCCTTGTAGAAGGAGCACTTTTCCTTATGGAGAGTGAGGCCGTGATCGGCGAGGCGTTGCAAGGTGGCTCGAAGGTGGACGTGGTGTTCCTCTAAGGTCTTGGAGAAGACAAGGATGTCATCGCTCAGGTTGATGACTCCTGTTAGCCCTGAGAGCGTCTCCCTGATGGCGTTTTGGAAGACTTCGGCAGCTGACGACACCCCGAAGCTCAGCCTTTTGTATCTCCGGAGTCCGACATGGGTGGAGAATGTCGTGATGTTGCGACTGTCCGGGTGCAGCTCGAGCTGGTGATATCCGGCGTTGAGGTCCAGTTTGGAAAACCAGCGAGCGCCGTTGAGGTCTGCCACGATGTCGTCCATAGTTGGCGTCAGGTGCCATTCCCTTTTGACTGCCTTGTTCGGGAGACGCATGTCCACGCATAGGCGTATAGCGCCTGGCTGCTTCGGTTTTGGGGCGACCACAAGCGGCGACACCCACGGTGTCGGGCCCGACACCTTTTCGATCACCCCTAGCTTCTCGAGTTTGCGCAATTCCTCCTCCACTTGCGGCCGCAGGTGAAATGGTACTCGTCTGTGTCTGAGGGCAGTGGGTCTGACAGTTGGGTCCACATGTAGCTTGAACGTTTTTCCTTTAAGGCAGCCGAGTCCTCTAAACAGGGTCGGGAAGTCTCGCAGAATGGCTTCCGCGTGTAGTTCATGCACTTGACGCGCGAAGAATACTAGTTGCAAATCTTCAGCCGTGTGGCAGCTCAGAAGCGTGCCGCGCCTGCCACCCGTGACATGGAACTTGGTCTTGACTTGCTGATTATTGCACGAGGCCGTCACCTCGATCACTCCTCTCAGGGGAAGCGGGTCGTCGCTGTCGTAGGTGTAGATTTTGGCGCTTGAGGGTGACAGTGGTGGGCGGGGTGACAGTAGTTCGTATTGGGTGCTGTCCATCACGTTGACTGATGCCCCGGTGTCAATGAGTGCCTGCACGGGTGAGCCGGCGATGGAGATTTCGCACATCGGGGGTGGTCTTCTTCTGGAGCCTTCCCTCCCCACGAAGGAGACGAAGAACACGTCATCGTCATCATCATCAATGCGGAATGCTGATCTGGAGGCATCGCCACATGGGCCCGGATCATCCAAGGAGAGTTGCCGCACCGCCTGTGCAGGGCTGTTCCCGCTCGAGCTGGGGCGGCGGTTGCCGCTGCTCCGGCACACTTTGGCGAAATGGTTCATTTTTCCGCAGTTGGAGCAGACTTTCCCTCTCGCAAAACACTTTCCTCCAGCGGGATGGTCCATACCGCAATTCCCACAAGAATTCCGGGAAGAAGCTTGTGCGGCCCCTCTCTGGGTTGGTGGCCGGCGTCTGATGGCGTCCACGTGTTCCTCCTTGATGTGAGGGATCTTCACGGGAGCGCCGGGTCGGTCGAGGGCAGCCTGCATCGCGTCTGCCCTGGCGTTAGAGAGTTCATGCGAGCGTGCCAGGACGAGGATTTCATTCACGGAAATCCGCGGCTGCCTGAGGATGAGGCGTCTGAGCTGAACCGACCGGCACCCTTGGATCAGTTGTGCGCGAATCTCTAGGCGCTGGTCTGGGAGTTCGCAGGCTATCGCCAGCTTCCGTAGTCGGGCATAGAACGAGTCGATGGGCTCCGTCTCACCTTGCCTGGCCTGACGCAGCTTGAACCACTCGTAGTTGGGGTTTACCCTGAGGTCAAAATACAGGTTCAGCGCTCGTACCGCGGCGTCGTAGTCCTGTTCGCCACCCCGATCGGGCAGCGTCTCGAAAAGCTCATACAGCTCATCTCCGCCATAACACATGAGCAGGGAGCGTTTGACTTTGCCATCAGTTTCACGGACGCCGACAAAGTAGTGCTCCAACCTCCCAATCCACAGGCGCCATCTTGCCGCAGCCGTGGAGGGATCCGCGAGTTCGCTGAACGAGGCCATGCCCCGGGGGTGCCGGCGCAGCGGCCGCTGCAGCGCCAGGAGCGGGGCCAGCACCAGGAGGCGGCATCGTGGCCGGGGGCCCAGGTGGAGCAGGGGTTTGGTTCTGAGCAGGAGTCGCGGCCGTGGCACCACCGGCATCCTGTTGGACGCTCATTGACGCTGAGGTGGGAGCACGTGGCAACGTATGCAGAGCGAGGCTCGGAGAGGCCTAGTTGAACAGGCGTGGAGGGAAGCAGGTCCCACGTGGCAGAAGAGGGGCGGCGCCGGGCGTCCTGACTGTGAGGCGCGAGCAGGAGTAGGCCCCAGGAGAGCAGGACGGCCAGGGGCGTGAATACAGAAGATGATGCAGCAGGTATGGCCGTAGGCGTGATGATGCAGCAGGTATGGCCGTAGGCGTGTAGGGAGCGCAGCCGGGCTGAGGGCCGAACACACCCCCCGAGTGTAGAGAGACGTCCGCCCGATGCGTGAGGGAAACGCAGGGCTCTTCACGCCGGTCGGCCGCCTGAAGCGCGAGCTGAGCAGGGCTTACGCTAACCAGCGCGGTGTGCGCACGCGCGAGCCTGGAGCTCCCAGCGCGGCCGCCGAGGGCTGGGCGCGAGGGCCGAAGGACGCCCCCCGAAGCGCCGGCGGCAGACAGAGGAGCGCACACCCGGGCAGCAGGAGGCTACACGCTGCGGGAAGGTGAGCGCAGGCGTGAGCGCAGGCAGGCCGCTGGGGGCAGGCAGGATGGCGGGCCGTAGGCCACGGCCTCGGAGAGGCGCGAGCTCACCTGTTGCACCACGGCCTGGTGCAGGTCACACGCGGCAGTGCCGACGCCGGGGCTCGTCGGAGCAGGGCCCGGGCGAACACGTGGGCACTGGAGGACTGGCACCGCTGCGTGGCGAGGCGCGGGTAACAGAGACCGCCTCGTCGCCAGTGTAGTGTCCGGAGACACGGGGCATGGGATGCCTAGGCCGCAGAGTGGGGCCTAACTATAACTTTCAAATAACCACACGACACTGTCTGATAGTTAGGGCCAAAGAACCCGAGCGGTCTTCCGGCCGTTTATTTATACCCAGGGGCTACCCCGCCCCTGAGGCGTATGCGTGCGTGTGTGCGTACGTATGCGGGCCGGGTGGCTCCGTTACTACAACCTGGGCATAGATGTTCCTGCCATCGCCAGGCCATGTGAACATACATTGGCTGACGCTGCTATCAGTAATTAATGAACTCAACAACAATTCGAGTAAGATGCAAACGTGTATCTGTTTCCTCACACATCGGCCTTAGTTTTGGTGCTTTTAAATTTACATGTAAGAAAAGCATGGCTCTGCCCAGGTCCGACTGTGGAACCAAAGCAAGTGGGGAAAAATCTCACCCCCCCCTCTCCCTGCCCCCCCTTCATCTCTTTCAGTGTATCAGTTCTCCCCCCCCTACTCTCCTCCCTCGCTTTCCCCCTCTATCGGCTCCTTGTCTCCCATTCCTCTTTCTCTCCCTTCTTCAGGCTGAAATGTATTTGTGGACTTGAGGACAGAGAGAGGCCCAGGCTGGAGCCAGGGCTTTCCAAGCCGACCTCTGGCTCCAGCCCACCGGGGAACCGGCCGGTGGAATGAAAGGCCAGTCTGCCCAGCCCCTCCGGCTCCACCTGAACTGCAAGGTGAAATAACTCAGGCTTGGGAGCCCCGCCCCAGAGAAGAACAGTGGAGAGGACATTTACTACCCCCCACCCCCCAACATCAGTGAGGTAGTGTTATCCGCATTGCCGACCCTTTATTCGCGCCTAAACAAATACAACGACTTGTGACTGTTGCGCCCGCTACTGAACGACGTAAATCCGGGAACATTTGGTGATAAATGCATCTCATATAAATAACTTGGTCTGTCGGTACTATAGCGCTGGGAAGGAGAGGGCAGGGCTGGATTTCCAAAGGAAGCCGGCCGTGCCCACAAGGAAATGCGAAATGACACTGCCAGGTCACAGCGAAAAAAACATGAAGCCGAGAGCGAGCCGCATTTAAAGGTCTCCCGGTCTGTGTTAACAGAATCCAGCAAGTCTGCTCCACTCGGGATCGGTGTCAAAACACAGGGCCAAGGACAAAAGGGAGAAGGAATGGGATCAACTCCAGCCAGGATAAAAATACACGAACAAACAATGACTGGAAACTTCACGCCTTTATAAAAACAAAACACATACACAATAAGCAAAATGTTAACAATATGACAACAAATCATAGAGGGAGAAACGGTGGAAATAAACTATGGTTTCAATAACACATCATGAGAAGAAACTGACAGCTGTCACGCTCCAGGCAACGACATTGAAGAAGAAGCCCATTCACACATCCTTATCCAGGCGGATGAGAAAACAGAGCACTGCCCACAGAAGCACCGCGCACCCACTGACACACACTGCGCTGCCGGACAGAACCGTCCCAAGCACAGGGCTGGGGTCGTCCCAGAAATGCACTGCACTTTCCTAGCTCGATAACATCTTCGAGACTCCCTCGGACACTTCTTACCTACCCAAGCGTACCCAGGATCAACCACACTACTCCGACGGACAGAACCAGCGCCCTCAGTACGATGCCGGGATTGCCGCTAGCAATAATTTCTCAGTTCCTACCTTGAATACATCTCCTACCAGGCGTCTTCACGATATGTCACAAAAAAACACTACCCACACATACCCACCCAGGAACAACTGCACGCCACCACCGGGCCAGAACCGATACATTTTCGTAGCTCCACAACATCGTGTTCGTGATGCCCATCCGTTCCCTCACAACACCCACTGCTCACACAAACCCGTGCACTCGCCGCCGGACAGACCCACTCTCTTGGATATTCCTGATTCTAGCACCAGTTGCACTTTCATGGGGTCTATAACATCTTCGTGGCCCACTCCTCCGGGGGGCCCTCGCCGCAGACAGGCCGGGCCTTGTACACAAATGCAGGGAGAGGTGTGAGGGTGGGTACCTGTGCTGCCTGTCAGCCGTGCAGCCACAAACGCAGCACAGAGGCCCCGTGAGTGCCCGGAAATCTAAGCACACGGGAGTGTAAACAAGACTCTGCAGTTAAACAAGTGCCCCCTTCACCAGCGGGGTTACTGTACAGGGTGCCAGCGCCTCCAAGCCTGCCCCTCGTCCAAGCACAAGCCCACAGGCAGCCCCCTCGGGCTCAGGCAGCCTCTTACTTACACTGATGCGGGCTGGAAATTCACACCATTCGCCACTGGCTCGGAGCTTCAAGTACAGAAAAAAGTTCCATTTCCTTGGCGTGGGGAGCTGAGCCCCCGGCTGCAGCGAGGGGAGAAACCAGGGATGGGGGTTCTCTCCGGATATCCAGTGGGAGCGGCCCGTGGTCGGGGGAGCCCAGCGAGGGTCTGCAGAAGGCGGCGGAAGGGGATCCTCTGCGGCGGGTGGATGGGTGGCTGCGGGCTGGATCCTTGCACTGGTGGTGCCCAGGTGGGCACGAGGAGGGTGGCCTTGCAGCGCTGCCGGCCATGCAGGCAGTGCAGTCAGGGTGCTCAGGCTGCGCTGCCGGTGAAGCAGGTAGGGTACTCAGCGGTGCAGGCAGGGTACTTGCAGCTGGGAACTCACGTACGCTCCTACCTGACAGATCAGCACCAACGCCGGCCACCGTTCCCTAATCGAGGCCGGGGATCCGCGATGAAAAATAGAAGAGTAAATAAAAGCGTCAAAGAAAAGAAAAGAAAACACCGAAGCCCTCAATCCAAAAGACGAGGTGGTGTTGTGTCGGAGGATATCAACGACTTTGTCGCAAACGGAGAACAGGAAACAAAACATCAAACATCAGATAAACAGCAGTGCCCTGTGTGACAGTGTATGCATGAGAAAACTAGGATTTTTGATTTTTTAAATTTGTTAATGCATTTTTATATAGCGCAGGCTTTACCCGAAGGCGTCAGAGCGCTTCACAATAGGAACAAAAAGATTACATGATGAGAGTATTACACGAGAACAGATTTACAAAAGCAGACGTTAAGTTACATAAGTTAAAAGTGACAATTGTGAGCAAACAACAATACATGAGGTAGTAAAAATTGTAAGAGATGATACAAGATGAGACCATTACACGAGAACAGATTACAAAATCAGACGTTAAGTTCCATAAGGTAAAAGTGACACTTGTGAGCAAACAAAAATCATGAGGTAGTAAAAAATTGTGAGCAACCAAAAATACATGAGGTAGTAAAAAGTGCACAAGAGGAAACAAGAAAAAGTGACAAGTGTGCAGGTTACAAGAGAAACAAAGTATAATTTGAGGTATAATACTGCAAAATGTGCTAGACACTCAGGCACAAGAACAAACGTTACGTAGGCAAAGGTGGCACTTGTGCAAGTATCAAAGGTAAAAACATGTGAGAGGTAGCAAACCGTGTGTTACAGGGGCAAAGTGGTGTGTGCATGTTACAAATGGGTACCCAATACAAGTACATGGATAGTACTGTAAAAGAGTCGAACGCTCCAACCACAAGAACACACTAGGAAGGCACTTCCATGATCATGGAAGGTAGGCTTTTCAGTAGTGGGAGGTCTTCCTTCAAATAACAAAGAGGACGTGAGTTATTTTTGGAGGTGTCTCTGGAGGAGGAGAACTTTGAGGTCCCTTTTGAAGGCCTGGGAGGAGGCGGTGGTCCGGAGCTGAGGCGGAAAGGAGTTCCAGATTCTCACTGCGTTCCCTGAAAAGGATTGGGCCATCGTTCTTTCCTTCTTGAAAGTGGGAGGTTCAAGCAATAGATTCTCCGCATTGCGTGAAGGTCTAGAGCCTCCAGAGAGTTTCAGTTTATTTGCCAGATAGCGAGGAGAGGAAGAGTGGAAGGCTTTGTGGGTTATTCAAACGGTCTTGTAGATAGCTCTAGCCTCGAAGGGAAGCCAGCGGAGGGTGGATAACATCGGTGTGATGTGATCGCTTCTTTTGGCCTCATAGATGAAACGAGCTGCTGAATGGAAAACAGACTTCAGTGGGGACAAGTGGGATTTGGGGAGGCCCGTAAGAAGAGAATTGCAGTAGTCAAGTCTGGAGAGGACCAGCGATTGCACCAGGGTTGTAAGGTCCTGCTCCGGGAAATAGCAACGGATTCCCCAAAGAAGGCGCAGTTGGAAACGAGCAGATTATGCAATGGAATTGATGTGGGGAATTAGATTGAGTTTTTTGTCTAGTATGACACCGAGGGATTTTGCACTGTCGACAATGATGGGTTTATTGTTTAGTAGATTCATCTGATCCATCCATGATTGAACCGGGGGAGGAGAGAGTGAGGAGGAGAAGAGGAGGAATTCAGTTTTGGAGGGATTCAGAATCAGTTGATGAGTTGACATCCAGTTATGAATGGAGTCGAGAGTAGAGCTTAGGATGGAGAGATCGTGAGTGGAGGCAATCTTGAGGTAGAGTTGAGTGTCGTCTGCATAGAGTTAATAGTGAATCCTGGATTTACTTAGGAGATTTCCCAGTGGTTCTAAATAGAGATTGAATAATGTGGGTGCGAGTACAGAGCCTTGGGGAACACCTTGACCTACCACCACAGGAAATGAAAGACTGTTCGCTATGTTGATCATTTGAGATCTGTCAGAGAGGAAGGATGCAAACAATTTAAGCACAGTGCCCTCCATGCCCATTCTCTGTTGAACAATATTGAGGAGGGTGTTGTGATTGACAGTGTCAAAGGCTGCAGAAAGGTCAAAGAGAATTAGAAGACAGGACCCCCCTGAATCGAGGATCCTCAGCGTATCATCGACCACTTGCAGTAGGGCTGTTTCAGTGCAACAGTTTTGGATGAAGCCGGACTGACAAATGTCAAGAAGATCATTGTCCTTGATATGACGAGAGAGTTGTTTAGCTACACATCTTTCTGTGATCTGCGCAAGAAAGGGAAGGTTAGTAATGGGGCGGAAGTTGTTGAGGTCATTGGCATCAGCAGTGGGTTTTTTGAGAAGAGGAGTGACCTGCCCAGTTTTGAAGGAGATAGGAAGGGAGCCTTGCCAGAGGGAGAGGTTGATCAGAGTGGTCCAATAGGAAAGGGAATGGGTATAGAAGTCAATGGCAATGGCACTGGGGATAGGGTCAAGAGAATGGTTGGAAGGCTTTGTTTCGCGTATGCACATGAGAAGGGCATCTTCAGATATGGGGTCAAAGCTCTGCCAAATAGCTAGGGATTTGCGCTCCTCTGGAGGGGTAGGATGAGCGACCTGATCCACAAGTGATTTCACTTTTTCATTGAAGAAAATAGCAAAATCCTCTGCTCTCTTAGTAGAATCCTCCACCTTGGAGGTTGGGGGAGAGCTGCTGGGAATCTTGATGAGATCGAATAGTTTTTTGGGTCTATTTTTGGCGGAGTCAAGGAGTGTTTTGAAGTGCGCCGCTTTTTCAAGGAAGATGTGCTTGTGGTACTTGGATTTTGTTGAGCGAAGCATGGCCAAATTGTCAGTGGAGGGCACTAGCCTCCATTGTTTCTCCAGGAATCTTAGCTGCTTCCTTTCCTCATAGAGGGGTTTATTGAACCAAGGTGCTGAGGGAGTGGGCCTTATCCTTTTGCTTTTGAGTGGAGCACCGTTATTAATTTCAGCTTCAAGAACTGTGAGGCATTGGGAGGTGAGTTCGTCAACAGATAGGTTCGGATCTAGCCTTGGAAGTGATAGCAAAGCTGATTCACAGAAGGGACCAACATCAATATTTTTGGCATCACGGAACCAGGAGAT
This sequence comes from Lissotriton vulgaris, assembly GCF_964263255.1. NCBI lineage: Eukaryota > Metazoa > Chordata > Amphibia > Caudata > Salamandridae > Lissotriton > Lissotriton vulgaris. The sequence continues at coordinate 147,073,246 of NC_141695.1, read as the reverse complement.
GGCCCTTTTGGGTTGGCCAAGAGTTATAGAGTGTGAAAGTTGAAGAGAGAATGGGATGAGGAGGTGGTCAGACCAATCTACATGAATTGGGGTATGGGAAGAAATCATGCCTGCTTTAGAAATAACAAGGTCCAGGATTGCGCCCTTAGAGTGTGTTGATTCAGTGCAGTGTTGGATAAGATCATTTGCAGAGAGGAAGGTGGCCAGTGAGTTCGCAGAGGAATCTTGCGGTACGCCCCAGTGGAGATTGAAGTCACCCACGAAGGTTTGATTTGATTGTCACTTTGCGAGTATTGGTCGCAGATGAAGTCAGTGAGATCTTCCATAAACAAAGGGCCACTACGAGGCGGCCGGTAAATGACATGGAATCTGAGGGGTGAACGGTGTTGCAGTTGAAGCTCCAGAGAGAGGCATTCAAAGGTTTGGGAGGAGTTGCTGGGAGAAGCCTTAAGTTGGAGGGTGTTTCTAAATATGACTGCAACACCTCCCCCTGTGTTGTCAGTTCTGTCATTCCTAAAATAGAATAACCTGTGGGTAATAGGAGATAAAAATAGAGTGAGAGGTATCTCTGAACCAGGTCTCTGTGAGGAAGAGCAAGTCAATGTTATGAAGGGTGATGGTATCAGAGATTTCAAGTTTGTGTTTTACTGCAGATCTGCAGTTGTGAAGCAGACAGCGCAGCTCTGTCAAGACTGTTTTGGTGACGGGGGCACTTGGGCTCTGAAGGGTGACCGGGATATTGTACTTATGCGGGGGTGCTCAGAAGGGTTTAGGTGGATGCTTTGTTCCGACAGAGGTGATGGTCGGAAAAGTGTAGATAGTAGGGTTGCTAGGGTGTGCCGGTTGAAGAAGGGTGGCGTTTAAGGGCTTGTGTGAGTTACCTAAGTTTGCAGACGGAAGGTTGAGCTTGGCTGTATTGGGATGAGGGGGCGAGGTGCATCTCGTGGGAAGTTGGGAAGGAGTAGAGGTGCATGGAGGGGTGGAGAACTTAGAGCATAACAGTGAAATGGCAGCTGTAAGCTGGGAGATGGAGGTGATAAGAGAGCCTAGCGTATTTTCCAGTGAGAATGAGGCAGAACACGCAAGGATGGGTGGCTCGGTTGAAACACGGGGGGGTGGAGTTGGTGGTGGAAGGCAGATAGAGGTGGGGGGACAGCAGATGAGTTGGGTAGTGGGGTTCACAGGTGGGGAAAGGTGGAGGTTGAGAGCGGGAGTTAGTGCATCGTAGGTTAAGGGAGAGTTGTCTTTGATGGTGTAGCAGGAGGGAGAGGAATTAAGGACAAATTTACGGGGAGAAGGGAGCGGAACATGGCGGTAGGGTAGAGGGAGATGGGAGGCCTGTGTGGAGTCATGGGAATATAGGAGGTTTGGGAGGAAAAGAGGTGCGGTGGTTGTGGAGGTCCTGTCAGTTAGGAGAGGTGGCTGTGAGGGAACGGGCATCTGGCAGAGTGAGGGGGGTTTGTAGTGTAGTTCCTATTTTCCCTACAGGCCCTGCGCATTGGAATAACATAAACAGCAGCGTAGACGTAGAAGTGCGGTCTTCTAGGTCTCTACTGACTATGTTAGACTTAATTGGGTTTGTACCAGCTAGCTCAGAGGTCACTGGAAACTTTCTTGACTGAATAGGAAGTGATCAGCTTCCCTGGCTCAGACAAGAAGGGATTCAGTTTTCCAACAACCGCATTAACATGACAACTTTTGCTCATCAGAATAAGAGTCAATCTCTAGAGTCGTGTGAAACAATAGACAGCTATTTCACTCAGTCAGTTGTGCAGATTTTACTTTCACCAGGATGCAGAGAATAGAGAGACGGGCGTTTTCAATAAAAGGTATTATTTATTGAGCAGTCTTCCTTCTCATGCAAGAGAAATGAATTGCCACAATTGCAAGAATTGTTATTATAAAAAGTGCGTACAGTAAAAGGAGTATTGCGAAATAATACTGTAAAAGCATTGATATGGTTTCTTAGCCATATGATAGTTAAAATGAGTAAAATATATACATTCATATATACATTTGGCTAACGTCCTCAACTTGTGCATCTAACTACGCCTACCCCGGTGTAGCTGACCTAAGCCAAATACCTGGGAGGGAGTAAGTAAGTAGCAGTTTAAGTTAAGTTGGTTTTGCCAAGGGTTTGCTTCAAGAATTCTCTCTAAGGGTCTAGTCAGCACCGTACCTCTGAAATAGAATGTTGGAGGTCTGGTATCTCCTCTCAGGACTCGATATTCCAGTCACCCGCAAGGGTAGGCTGGAAACGCCAGAGCTGGATTTTCTCGGCAGGAGAAAAGACAGCGTCTTTCTCAGCGCGTCAAGGAGGAGGAGGGGCAGCGTCCGTGGGCTTCTCGCATCTGCTGGGCTCTGCAAGGGACAGCTGTTCTGCTCCTGTATTCACCACCACCATCGTGTGTGCTTAAGGCAACGTTGGTATTATTTATACCTGAAAGGTGCCTTGTTTGACGTACGTTTTTGGACATAAGACATCAATAAAGATGTCACTAAGAACTGGTCATTCTTACAGTGCTCGCAAGAGTTCTATTACTAATCAAAACAAAGCAAGCGGGGCTTTCCCAGGATGCTGGGGGATTTTTCTGTTGAAAGAACTCGGAGTGTTATCTAGGAATCTAAGGAAGTGGCTTCTGCTGTGTCATGTACTTAATGAGCTGCAGAGACGAGTTACTTAAATATGGCTCTGATCGTTTATGCCATTATAGGGATATCTATTGATTATAGCCGTATAGGGGCATAAGGTCACAATATTGATCGGGGTCCTAGATAGAACACAACACCCACTCCACGAATTTATGTCCATCAAATTACTAAAAACTAAAGCAATAAGATGCGCGTGTATTCCTACCCACCCCAAAATACATATTGCATTTGAAATGGCGTATTTGAAATCCATGAAAATATAGGTACTGTACGTCTTTAAGCATAGTAATCATTCAAAAATTATTGCATATGTAATCAGTTGAACGATTTTGCGAAAAGATTACACATGAAATGTCTCTTAATACAGAAAAGAAGGGCGAGACTATTTTATCATATATAAATACAATTGCTGTAAAATGTGCTAGAGGCCGTGTTCCTCTTTTTCTTTTTTTTAGATCTACTAAAAATAGAAGTTCTGTTCTTTATGAATAGTTCTACTTTAAGCAAAAGTATTTGTGCCGGAAAAAAGGTAAATATTTTCAAAAATGTTCAAGTCCCAAAAAAATTTCTCATGGTGAAACGTGGGAATAGAGTTCCAAACTCTTTTCAGTAGTTTTTGTTGATCCAAACTGAAGGCCGAATTCAGAATTCATGGGAACGCTGTGCGCCGGAATGTTTTTTTCCAAAATTCATTGTTGCTGTACAGGGGAGAACATCATATCAGACAGGCTCTTAAAGAATAGGTCTACATATTCAAGTGACAGTTCTACCAGGTTCAATAGTGCAGTAACCTGGCAGTTGTGAGAATGATTGCTATCATTGATGTTTGGATCAGCAATGCTCACAGAAGGCCATACCTGGGTGATGTTGCTTTCATTTACCGCTTCACTGCCGCTACCTAGTCGTAGCGCAGGAGTCTCAACGAATGCTGTCATCAGGATTGGTAGCCGCTGGGGACAACACGATGCATGAGCCGTTACAGGACTTAGCAAAGTATCATATCCATTGGTACTGCTGATGGTAGTGCAAGACAGGTGTCTAACACGTATTCTTCTCCGCATAGCATACATCGAAGCACAGGTAAGATGCAGGTCTGCCATATAGATCTGAATGAAAGAAACCAGGTCATGTTCAGATCTCTCAGCCGGGCCAATCCAAGGACTCTAGTTATGCGGTCCCGGTAGCGTACTGCTAAGATCGTTTCTTCCATCCTTGCCGGAGTCATGTCTGTGTTTTGGCTTGCCATATCGGAGCAGGAGGGTCAAACATAAAATGCCTGCTACAAGTCCCAAAATTAGGGGTATGCCGCCAAAGACTGAATGGACAAAATTGGGAATAATGCCCAGAATTGCTTTGAATGGTGTTAACAGTCCAGAAAAAAACGTCTTAAATACGTTTGAGATACCAATGGCATCCAACATATTTAGGATTTGGGTTAGCATTTCTGTGAAATGCATGGGGCAATTTGTTGATAAAAGGTCATGTATCTCCGATGCTGTCCTTGCAACTTGGAGATCATACGTCTCTTTTGATGACGTGATGGGCACTGTTGTCTGTAAAAGCAGAGACTTCATTCTGCTTAAAGTATCAATTCGTATAGAAGAGACATTCAAAGGAGGCCAAATCGGCGTCTGGGAATCTCCAGGGCCGGTTGGAAACAATGCTTGCATACAGCAAGTGACCATGGAAGTCACGCTTACGAGATATGCTTTCCCTGGCACCAAGCCACAACAGCTGTGATCCGTTATTAGAATGTAACTCCCGTTAGAAAGTTGCCTAAAGAAGGGTTCTATCTGTGTTGCAGGTGTGACGTGTTGGTGGCATGAAAGGTTGTTTGAAGTCCCTTCACAGGCCCCATGTAAATTTATACCCTGGCACAAAAGTATACCGCTTAGTGAATGTTTGCAATTTTCACCACTAAGAAATACATTTTTGTTGTTGTCACTGTAGCATGTGTGTGTATATGGTAATTTCCATGATGAATTATTGTACCCTTTACCCAATCGTTCATACTGGCCAGTCGGTATATACTTAAGGCAAATCAGCACCATCTTTAAGTAAAGATAAGTGTTGCTTAATTTCTGCCAGTGTGGATGATTCTAGCCATTCAAGGCACACCCTACACTGTATGTTTTTACTATCCCTGGATGTTGTCTCTGGGAGTATCTAGGGTCTGGTCTGGTCATTTTTAACCCCTGTGTTTTGTTCAGGAATCTGTCTTGACAGTTATTCGTGTCAGTAGGCCAGATTAACCACTTTTTCCAATCAGGATGTGTTCTATTTAGATGTAAAAAAATTTGATACGTCTATTTCAATATCCGTGGTTGCATTATCAGGTATTGGCTTTGGAATAGACAGTTTGTTAAGGTCTTTAATCTTAGCTAGGCCAAGACAGGTTGTTTGGTGAATTATGTCATTTAAGAACATTATTTGTTCTGGGATCATGCAGGCTAGAAATAATGCTTCTAGGCCTTGTACCTGCCAATCTTTTGTACCCCAGATGGTTTTTGTTTCAATGTTGTTTTTCCAGAAATCAAAACCAAATGTCATCATTTTTTCATAAAATGCTTCTGAATATATCAATTTAGTATTTGTCAGCATTGTTTTCGTCCCTGTTTTATCTAACAGTTTATAATAAAATGTTTCTGCATCACTTGAGTACAACCCTGAGAAGTATTGGAATTTCTCAAAAAACGTTTTTGAACTACTTTTAGGTGGAGTAGCAGAATGTTCCCATTGGTTATATTTAAAAATATTTCTAGGTTGTGCAGATTTATGTAAGTAATGGTCTGCGTAATGTGAAAAACAGTACATCTGTTCATAATTAGATGAACCTTGTAAATAATCATGTTCTGTACATTTTGCTGACAACACTAAATCCGACATCATATTATTTATACTTTCAAAATCCCAATCATCAGAGAATGTACTTGATTTTACAAAGTCAGTTAATGAAACCTTGAACTGGTGAGGATATTTCAAGATCTCGACCGGGCCATATACTTCATATTCAGTCTTGTCCCACACTACCCCGCCGGGTATTGGAATGGCTGTGACATTTACTCTTTTCTTGACGTGAGATGATTTGTGAGGTTTCAGAACTAAGTTGATGTTCTGACTTGCTGTGTCCATTGAACTGTAATAAATTTTCCTAAAATTAAAACCAAAATTAGGCATAGTAGGAGTATAAGTACCCCTGATACAATCCAATGCTCAAACAGTGGTGCATTCAGAAATGCTTCCTTTAGTTGATGAAAGAGTTCTGTTGTTTTTTCTTTAAAAGTCTTTGTTTCTGGCGTCACTTCAAGGTCGCTTTGATCTTCAGAAAAGTTATCGAAATTGATGAAGTAACCAGAGGCAGTTCTGTCAATTGTTGGAATTGTTTTCTCAATTGGTCTCTCATTAGCACATTCTGATGCCACAACATTGTAGACTGGTGTTTCATGACGAACTGTTTCAATTTGAGTTCCAAGAGGCACGAGTTCCATGGCATTATTGCATAGTCCTTCTCTGTGCACTGCAGGTTTATCAAATGTGATTAGTCTTTCAGTTTGAACCTCTTGGATTGTTGCAAATTTGGGTATTCTGTTATTTCTTGGGAGTCCACTTGGACTACTGTTGATTATAGGCCACATGCTTGTGGTTTTACCAGGTCGATTGATACACTCGGTTCTCCTTTTTACAAGCAAGGGGTGGTAGTACTACTGATCTTGTTCCGTTGATTGCTAAGACAGGTACTGCTTTTCTGTAAGAAGGCCCAAATTCCTTCTTCACCGTTTTTTTTTTCTCTGACCAGATCCCCAATTTCTGGAATCCAGACAGGTCTTGCTGGGACAGGTGGTGTGTCTTCAGGGGTAGTTGGTTGTTGCTTTATTTTTATGTTGCTTAAGGATTTTCTTGTTTCATTCAAGTCCTGTAAAACAGCCAAACGATCTTTGATGTCAAAGTCTTTATTCTTATCTTTTACCACTGAAGCCTGACTATCAAGATCCTGAACATGCATTCTAGTTCCGAACAATAGTTCGTACGGGCTGAAACCTTTTAAAGAATTTCTTGGCAAATTATTAAGACTACGTTGGACACTTATTAAATGTTTTACCCACCCATCACCCAAACCTAATACCCTCGCTGTTATAGATTGCTTTATGTCACGTTTTTTTCTTTCCACTACACTGTTTCCCTCAGGGTGAAATGGACAAGAGAATCGCAACGAAATGCCCATACTAGTCATGGCCTGCTTATAAGCTCGAGAGCTGAAAGCAGGACCCTGGTCAGAATGAAACATGGCAATTGCGTATGTGCCGATAAAGACTCGCAGATCTTTTATAACAGTTTTGGCGTCAGCCCAGCGATGGGGCCACATTTTTAAAGTGAATGTAGTCCTATACAATTAATAGGACGCTGGATTGCATATGGAAAGCATTACGCTACCTACATACCAGGCCATGGCATTACTCCTCTTGACTCGCTGCTGCGATATCTGTAGCAGTCCGGACAGTTCTTTACATATTTATAGTGGTGCAGGCTCATCTCCGGCCACCAGTACTCTGATTGTAATTCAGCCAGAGATTCCTTCATCTGTTTGTGCCTTGGACCTTCACCCATGTGTGCGTCTGCTATTAATAACTTTCTCCGGTTCGTGTTTGGAATTAACCTATCCCCCACTCCAGGGATTCGAGCAAAAGGAACGGAGTTTTTATCAATTACGTATGCATAATTGAGTGGATAGTTCACGGGTAGTGCTGCACAGTCGCCTTTTAAGGACATTTTTACTGCCAGCATGGTTTCCCCGTCTATATATTTTTCTGAACGTTTTTTGTGGCTACGGAAGCCTGTTTAGTTGCTTCCGCTATGACTGTATTAGCCAATGAATTCCCTGCAACGTGAACGCCATCACGTTGATGACTCAGAGTGTGTATCACGTGAGTCTTTTGTAGTTCTTTCTGTAAAAGAACTACTTGCTTAAAAAGCATTTTATGCTTGATTGTGGCACCTGTGTCATCTTTGTAATCATTTTGAATCCAGCTCTGCAAATCATTATTGTAGGAGTTGACGCAAAAATGCGAATCGCACACAATTAGTGTCGGGAATTCACGTTCGGCATTTTCAAGCGCCATCTTTAAAGATCTGATTTCAGCTCGCTGAGCCGAATATTTTCTCAGTGATTCAGTTTTTGTTATTTTTGGTCTGAATTTTCCGCAGAGCCAGCGACCTTTAACAATCGTGCAGGCTGCATCGTAGGATTTATTTTCTATGTTGTAATGCTGGACAAATCTGTCTGTATAGATTATACAGGAGTATTGTTGTAAAGGAAGAATTTCGATTGGCAGAGGATATTCTTTTTCATGATTTAAATCATTCAGTTTTTTTATGTGCGGGGCGAAATAGTATTTCAGGTCTTCTGCAGCAAGAGAATTATCCCACTGTATCCATTTCGGATCCAGTGACACTGTAGGCAGGTTTACTGGGCTGAATAGTGCCTCAAAGGCGGATTCTGCTGTGAGAACAGTGATCCTTTTGCCTTGTGCTAGTTCTCGTTCTTTAGCTATAGCAGTTTGCACTGCTTTTACATTATTTTCTGTGAGACTGAATGTTTTTTCTGCTTGTGTGTACAAGTGAGATTTGTAAGCAATTGGTACCGTTTCTCCCTCATTAGAGGTCAGGTACGTGAATCCGCATCTTCCTGGGATGACTCGGATGACAAGGTTTCGTGTATTGTCACGTGTTTCTAATTTTGTTTTTGCTAACATATCTGTTCGCAATGATCTCAACATTTCTGTGTGTTTTTTAGTCCAGTTGATTGGTTTAAAATCAGGTTTAATTAATTCGTAGAGAGGTTTAACCCTCTCCGCATAATTTAGAATGTAAGTTCTTCCGAAATTCAGGAGGCCTAGAATCGATTGTAAGTTCGTCAGCGTTTTTGGTGCTTGGAGTACAGCGCACTTTTCTAAGAAGTTGTCCGCTAGGCTTTTTCCTTCACTTGATAATTTGTATCCTAAAAATAATACTGTCAGATGGGCAATTCTTGATTTTTTAAAGTTGAATTTGTAACCCTCTGCAGTGAACCCAAGTATTATGGTGTTCACCCTTTTCAAGTGAGTATCCAAGTCGTCGTCTGTTAGATAGATGTCATCGACATAAGATAATGCCTCATCATGATATATTTGTAGTAACTCTGTTACTCTGCCTGAGAATAGTCCTGGGCTGTTCTTGAATCCTTGTGGGAGACTACAGAAATGTTTCTGTGACCCCATTATTGAGAAAGCGGTCAAGTACCTGCTTCTGGTACAATATTTTGACAAAAGATCCCAATAGATATGTCTAATGTCGTTTTATATTTTTTGCGAACTATGTTATTCATTAGTGCAGTACTATGCGAATTTTGTACTGCAAATGTTTTGCAACATGAGTTAAGGTGTCTGTAGTCCAAGACTAGACGATATGAATCGTCCGGTTTGGAGACAGGAAACAACGGATTGTTCATTTGAGAGGTGCATGTTTCAATCACCCCCTGGTATTCAAGTTGATCTAAAATCTCCCTGACCATTCTTTTAGCTTCTTGCTTAACTGGGTACTGCCTTTGTGCAGTCGGTTGACATTTTAACTGGATTTTGTGAGGAGGAGAGTCCTCATCCCATCCTACATGATTTTTATATAATGCTGATGCCTGGGCTACTGCCCATTTCCTTGCATATATATATTTAGTATGAATTGGAATGTGATTTGAGAAGGCAGGCATAATCATTTCTTCGCCATGAGGGCACTTCCTGACAAACTCTGGGGGCCAATCTTTCTCAGCTAACAGGATGTCATAGCCTTTTGAGAGGTTATCCCAAAATAGACCCCTTATTTTCCTAGTATTATCACCGTCTATACGCAGTGTTATTTCGTATATCTTATGAGGTTCGCTTACTCTGGTGTCGGCAGTTTCTACTTGAATGTATTCATTTGTGTCCACTGTCTCCAGATGACTCATCAGGATCTTGCGAGCTATGGTGATGTCTGCTGCACTGTCTAGCATTGTCTGTGCCCACTCCCCGTTTTTCAGCTGTGTCCTCAGTATTCTCGGCATGTTCGATTACTCTAATACTGGCTACCTTCTTTCTTGGAAATTGTAATTTTTTACTTTGAGCATGTTCCTTGTCTTTGGACTTGGTGTGCTCTCCTGGGTCTGACCGTCCTCTTCTTTCCGATTTCTGCAAATCTATCAGGCTTTTTCAAGTTATCCCTATTTCTAAGGTTTTATCTTTGATCAGAGGGCTCCCTCTGGGGAGACTGGTGTTCCCGAGTCGGAGTTCTTTCCCTCCGTTGAGGAGACCTTCCTCTGGACTGGAAAACTTTTTCCTTGGGATTGGATTGTTTCTTTCCATCCCAGCTCTTTGTGGAGAAGTGTGGCTCACTGGTTAGAGGATGTTTTTAAAAAAATGGGGTGACCCTGTGTCCCTCAGAACCTGGGTATATGTGATTCACAAACAAGTGGTTCTGTTGGGAATTGACAATCTCTTTCAGGTGGGCTGAAGACAGCTCTAAAACACACAAACAAGCTAAACTCTCTGATAGGCAAAGTTTTCATATATTAAAAACAAGAAAAAAGAGACAATATATTGGAATTACTTCATTCCACTACATTACTGACGAGTACTTATCAAATACGTGAGTAGTGACTGTGGTGATTCAAGTGACAAGTGCAATATCTATAGTGACACTTATTTACAAAAATATTTATTTACAATAAAATCACAGAAAAGGGACCGGGGGAAGTTAGAACGATGTGATTTCTATCGTTTTGTGGCCAGTTTTATACGAGTAAATGTTCCAAGGAAGACAAGTGGTTAGTGTCCATATTCCTGGAGTTAGCTTGGCCAAATGTAAGAGCGTCGACGTTTCGACCCTGGTTGCGCCCCAGTTGGTGGTCATTGTGTATTAGTCATTAGTGACATTTTGCAACGATTTCGGCAACGGCCCGGTGAGGCCTTGCTTACGTGGATGATACGCCTTTATGAGTTAGGCGCTGCGGGTATCATGTTAGATGCAGGAGATGCCTTGAAATTTTGTTCTTTAAGTTCCGATTCCACTGTACAAGATCATTTCCGGAATTATAATGGTGTCGGTCAAATTAGTCTGCTCCAGTTAGCGACTGATGGCTGTAATCACAAATACCCTACTGAATCTGATTGGCCTGTGAATGACAAGCCGTGGTACACCTTGCGCGATGCGGCGCAACGGCTGAAAGAGGAGGTAATGAAAACTGCGATTTTTCTGAGTATATCTGACAGATTGTTGGATGGTTTGTTAACATCTTCTGTGCGTAATCGCATTATCCGTTCTTCCCCTGTTGCTTATAAGCTGGTTATGATGACTTTGTTGATCAATCAGACTGGCAATGCTTTGTCTATAGTGCTTGAATCAGTCCGTCAGCTTGGTGAGCTGGGCGAATGGCTTAAACCTGAGAGGCAGTCCAGGCCTTAGGGTTGTACTGCTGGAGGTTATAAATTCACTAGACGTGATATGTATCTTGCTTTACTGGCTGATGGTGTGAAGAGTGAAGACATTGATGGTGAACCTAATAATCGCTTGTGGGACATGTTTCGCAAGCGTGGTTTGGATCAGAAGGAGGATGCCCGACGTGTGCGAAAGAATGATTGTGATCGTGAATATTCTGATGACAGTGGAGACGATAGACGTCGTGATGATCCTGATCGTCGTGATGGACGACGGCATGAACGTGATGTGTCCCCTCAACGTGAAAAAGAGAGAGGGCGAGAGGGGGAAAGAGAAAGGGGGAGAGATGACCGTGTTAACAGCAGATATAGGGATGAAAGGGATCAGTCCCCCGAGATGAGGAGAAGGGAGGATCGACACAGATTTTCTGATCGAAATTCACAGTACCATGCAGACGACAAGAATCCATTTCGTAATGGGGATGGATATGAACATGACATTTTATCGTCTAAGAAATATGAGAGCATTTACCCTGATTTGTCCTGGTTATCAGAACGTAATAAAAATGACTAGGAAATAGGTCAAGCTCCAGTACGCAGGTGGGCTCACAGAGACAATAGACCCTATGTAGATATTGAAATTTTTTGGAAACATCGTAATATCCAAAGGGCCCGAGCATTGGTAGATACAGGAGCGGAGGCCACTCTTATTCATGGATATTTCAAAGAAATTTAAAGGTCAATTTTTCACAATTACTGGTTTAGATGGAAAGGAAACTCCCGCAGTGCAAACTACACTTGAAATGAAAATAGGTAGAATTCCCTGAAAAGAATATTCTGTTTTAGTTGTGCCACTTTTGGAATACATAATCGGAATTGACATTTTGAAAGGAATGACATTGCATTTAGATGATGGCTGTTATCAATTTGGAAGTAAAAACTATATATCATCCAGACCTGAACGAGTTGTTCGCTTAAGAATGCCCCCTATAAAAATTCCCCAGGCTACACAGGTTGTTTCCTAAAAGCAATATCGTATCCCAGGTGGCCATGAAGAAATTAGTGCTACAATTCAAGATTTGGTGGATGCAGGAGTTATAACTCCGGTTACTTCTGCTTGGAACAATCCCGTTTGGCCCGTACGTAAGAGTGATAATTCTTGGCGTATGACTGTTGATTACCGCGAATTGAATAAACATACACCCCCTTTGACTGTTGCAGTACCAGATATAATTACTTTAATTGAGAGAATTCAAAAGCATCCAGGAACATGGTATGCGTCTATTGATATTGCCAATGATTTCTTTTCAATCCCAATTGCCCCTGAGTGTCAGGAACAATTCAGTTTTACATGGAATGGACGTCAAATGACGTTTAGAAGTCTTCCTCAAGGCTATGTACATAGTCCTACGATTTGTCACCGGCTGGTGGCGGAACATTTGTCTGAAGTACCCGTAAATCCACAAATTCAGATGTGTCTTTATATTGATGATATTTTGATTCAAGGTGAGACACAAGATCAAGTTAAAACCCAGTTAGACCAAGTTATTGATCATTTACGCGAAAAAGGTTGGGAAATCAATCCCGACAAATTGCAAGGTCCATCACAAAGTGTGAAATATTTAGGCATTAATTGGCATAAAGGTCATAGAGAGGTGATTCCGCAAGTAAAACAGAAAATTCTTGATTTTGCAGTTCCAAGAAACCGAAAAGAAGCTCAAAGCTTTATTGGTTTATTTGGCTTTTGGCGTCAACATATCCCACATTTGAGTCAGATATTGGCCCCTGTATAACAAAGTTACTCGTAAAAAGAATGTGTTTGAATGGAGTAAACTGCAGCAGGATACGTTTGATTTGGCGAAAGAAGCGATTCAGTATGCTTTGGATTTGTGGCCCGTGCGTGACGGCGATGTGGATTTGAATGTGTCCGGGGTTAGGCAAATTGGAGTTTGTGGCAAAAACAAGACAGAAATAAAGTACCATTAGGTTTTTGGACTAAAAAGTTACCTGATGCTGGTGAGCGTTATACACCTTTTGAGAAACAATTACTTGCATGTTATTGGGCTCTGGTGGATACCGAGCAATTGACTTTGGGGCATGATGTGATTTTGAGACCTGAGATTCCTATAATGCAGTGGGTTTTGAGTTCGCCAAAAACTCATCGAATTGGACATGCTCAAGAGGCGAGTGTGATTATGTGGAAATGGTACATACAAGACATGGCACGTGTGGTACCAAAAGGTGTGGCATCATTACATGAGCAAGTGGCGCAGGCGCCATCGATTGAGACTGGGAGTGATTGCTCCGTACCTGTAGTACAGGAATCCCCTGTTAAGTGGGGTAAGCCATTTGATGATCTGTCCGCGGAGGACAGAAACCATGTGTGGTTTACGGATGGTTCAGCGAGGTACATAGGAGAGGAAAGGCATTGGAAGGCAGTGTCCTATAATCCCATCGCACAAAAATTGCTGAGTACAACTGGTGAAGGAAAGAGTAGTCAATTTGCTGAATTATATGCTGTTTACCAAGTTTTAAAACAAGAGTTACCCGGTGCATTTTTACTGATTCCTGGTCCACTGCTAATGGACTGGCGGTTTGGTTACCAAACTGGCATTCTCATAATTGGGAATTGCATTCTAAAGAACTTTGGGGTAAAGAATTATGGCAAGAAATTTGGGAAATGCTCCCACAAAGTACTGTTACAATCTTTCATGTGGATGCTCATACACCAATAGACTCCCTTGACAAATTCTTTCATAACATTGCAGATGAGAAACCTAAAATTGCTGAGGCAGTGGTGGACATGCAAGATTCTGATTTGGTGGGATTGGCGAAATGGGCCCACCAGAAAGCAGGACATTTTGGAGAGAGAGCCACTAGCAGGTGGGCTGCTGATCGAGGAATTTATATTCCTTTAAATTTAATTAAAGACAAAATACTGCATTGTCCTATCTGTCAACATTCTAGACAGCGAAAAGTACCCCAAATTGTCAAAGGACATTTACACCGAGGAAAATTACCTGCTCAAATTTGGCAGATTGATTATATTGGTCCACTCCCTATGAGTAAAAACTGCCAATATATTTGCACCATCGTTGATACATACAGTGGCCTTTTAGTGGCCTTTCCCTGTAATCGAGCTACCCAAGTGAATACCATTAAAACATTGGAATTGATTATGCTCTATTATGGTGTTCCATTTCAAATTCAATCTGATAATGCATCCCATTTCAAGGGAAGATTGGTGCAGGAATTTTGTGTGGAGAATAACATTGAATGGATGTTTCATATACCATATTATCCACAAGCATCAGGCCTTATTGAAAGAATGAATGGTTTGCTAAAAGAGCAACTGCATAAATTAACTGACAATAAATATAAAAATTGGAGAGATTATTTGTTTCAGGCACTGTTGATTTTGAATAATCGTCTCTTGATGAATGCTGAATCTCCATTAATGCATTTATTTCCTCCAGCTATTGATGCAAAGCCAAACACCATTGGCAATACTGTAATGTATTGGGAAATTTCCCCTGGAGCATTAGCTCCATGCAGAGCAACACCAGGTTCCGCAGGCTTGGACCAGCATGCCATGAATGATGTTACCATAAAAAGTAAAGATTGAGTTATCATTGACACTGGCATTGGTGTTTGTATACCAACTGGACATTTTTGACTGATTGCCCCTAGATCAGGCCTGGCCTTAAAAGGCATTCAAGTACTCGGAGGAGTCATTGATAGTGATTATCAGGGAAAGATTAAGGTGCTCCTGCTGAATAGCAGTGAGGCTGATTTACTGATTCATAAAACTGACCGAATTGCTCAATTGTCAATCATGCCTGTTTTCAGTGGTGAGATTCAGAAAGGCACTGCCCCAACTTTGCTAACTGTACGAGGACAACAAGGTTTTGGCTCCATAGATAATCCAGGAGCGAGAGTGTGGGTGCAATCGCGTAAAAATCCCCCTGAACAAGCTGAAGTTATTGCAACCGGTCATGATAATACAATTCTTATCATGAGACCAGGGAAAGATAGCTGGGAAGCTGTATGGCTGACAAATGTTATTTACGAGAATGAATAATGCCTGTATTTGACTTTCTTTCAGACCACTCTCTGGACTGCTGTTGCAGGATGTGCCGGCGTTGGACTCCTTTTGGCCTGCTACGTCGGGAAAGGAGGGAACCCACAGACTTTGGTTGATTCGATAACCCAAGTACCACGTTCCTTTGCTGCGTGGGATTCATCATCTAACTTTTGGACTACTCTGGCACGAAGAGTGACCAACTCCCCACATTTCTGTTTAAAACCGATGCGTTCGGTGACTGATATACTAGCGACCTGTTTGGTTGCTGTCCCTGCTTCGTTGGAGACTTTATCCCATGTCTTTAATATATCAAATGCCCGTCCTAAGGTTATTCTTGGAGACTTTGCCACGCACGAGTACTGTCCTTTATGTACTGTGCTTTTAGATCCAACACCCCCGATTCATTCCCAAATAATTATGTATAACATCACCCAGGGTGATTTATGCTTTTTCCTTACCTGCGATACCAATGCGATTACTGAATGTGTGCGTTTAAAATTGAAAGGTGCCACTTCCTTTTC
Organism: Lissotriton vulgaris; assembly: GCF_964263255.1. NCBI lineage: Eukaryota > Metazoa > Chordata > Amphibia > Caudata > Salamandridae > Lissotriton > Lissotriton vulgaris. Next base: position 147,057,548 of record NC_141695.1, on the reverse strand, counting down.
AGCTCATGAACGAACTTTGTGTTCCCGAAGATCCCCGAAATCATGTATTTCTGTTAAAAATAATATGACCTGCAAGAGTTTAGTAGTTACCCCTAGTCATTATCGTACAATGCTTTTACCTTCTGGATGGCTTTTCTCTTGTGGTAATACGTCCTGGCCCTACATTCCCGCAAACATTTCTGGAGGAACCTGTGCCATCACTAGACTGAGCTTATTGATGTTTTCTTCACTTCCTAATATGCATTCCCGTGTTGTTCATGATGCTGTAATGTTACATGACGATTGTGACTCTACACTACACTTATTTTCTAAATCTGAATATCTTAGTTTAGCTTTTTCGATTGTAGGTGTCCCTGCCTTAGCTGTCTACAATGCAAAGTCCATTGGGAAGATGGCCTGTTGGATGGTTAATGAATGAGGAAGGGTGTTGCACTCGAAGTTATAAATGCGTGTTCACAGTATTAAAGCGATATGTGTGCTGTACCAGATTAGTGCCTGCCTACTATACGAAAAACAATGTATATGGCCTAGTGTTGTGAATCACTAGGACTCTGGTACGCACAACAAATTCAAATTTTTCTTTTATACGATTAAATTTATTTAAATCAATATCTATAAACCATCAGTGTGTTACATTCACATATTATTTGTCATACATTTCTGTTAGAAGATCAATAATATAACTCATAGTAAATGGTGCATATTAGCAACAAAAGCAACATTTAAACAACAGCCCAGGTTACAAGAAAAGAAAAAACCCAATGCATTTCGGGGCTTGTGTTGCCCCTTCGTCGGGGGTCTAGAAGAAAAGGAAAATACAAACAAGGAGGGCATTACTCGATTATTTTTGAAAGTTTCATATTAATGCTATATGTATTTTTAGGCCATTGCTTACCTAGATAACGTGGGCTGGTATGCAGCCTATGAGGGGTACGTTTTACCTATTTATAGAAGTTCTGAAACACCAAACAAAACGGATATTCATGTTAAGTTATATGCAGCATATGCTTAGCATACAGTGCGTTTATAGACTTATGCCTACATTTTGTTTACCTGTACTTTAAACAGTATCTCATCTGTAAATGAGGAAAAAGCAAAACCTTAGTAATTTTAGAAGTTTATAAAGCCAAAGAACACCTGGCTTGTATGTTTATTGAGGGCTCACCTGTATAATGTAGGTCTCACAAACTTGACGGCAACCTATATAAAATAAATAACTACCATCAATAAGATGTTGCGTTTTTATGCAGTCAAAGCGGTTTTGCTGAATGCAGCGTTGTCCATTACCTGCGAGTCTAATTAAAGTAGCATCGATCTCGCCGCTGTTCCCGTGCTGTTGGATGGTTAAACCTATCAATCATACTTCTACAATTTTATCTGACATGTTATTGGACGCCCAGGGTGAACGCAGAGCTATTTTGCAGAACCGGGCTGCCATCGGCTATCTTTTGCTTAAACATGGACATGACTGTTCTGACATTGAGGGCCTTTGCTGTTTCAATCTATCAGATCATACCAGATCCATTCAGGCTCATATTGACAAACTTCATGATTTGACCGAAGAAGTTAGAAAACATATTGACCAGGGCTGGTTTGACTGGCTCTTCAATTGGTTGCCTTACTTACATTCTTTACGACAGATATTAGGGGGTATCATGATTACTATTTGCATTTTAGTAGCTATTTGCTGCTTTATTCAGTGCATTCCTTCTTTACTTCAGACCTGTAGATGTGGTACAAGAAATAGATCAGTTAGTTTTGTTTCATATTATTCCTCTACGGATGTTAGTTCTATTTAGCGAATGATTAGTAGCCTAAAGTCAAGGGTGAAGTGTTCTAACCGACTTTTTTGCCCCTTTCTTGAGTGAAGGTGATTGGAGGTGACTTTAGTCTGCTATCATTCTAATAGGAGGACTAGAGCCTTTGATAGGGCCTATTTACAAGGCGTTTGATATAATTCCATACCCTTTCCTTTAGTTTAGGGCTTATAAATCTATGTTAAGGGATAGATTCCTTAGTAAGGGTAGTAATCCGTCCTTTTATAAGAGTGCTAGTATATTTCCGATGGAGTTAGGCTTATTTCGGGCCTTGTAGGTCTCAAACGAGAGAGACTCCATCTTGGGATGCTTCTAGGTCAAATGTAATGTTTTAGTTACGAGGTGTTGTTCGCTTGGAGAGAACCGGCTCAGGCTGGCCCTTATCGAAAGACTGTATTTTTCTCCGTGTCGAAGACATAACATCAGGCCGGCCGGCTGAGAACGTGTCCTTGGTACTGGGAGGTACAAGAATTTGGTGGGCGGCAGGTTACTGGCCGAAACGTTCCATGAAGGGACAAGCTTCCATATTAGCGAAAGCATGAGGCCGTGAGTCAGTCAGTCTGTAGGCGGCAACTAGTCGTTAGCATCAATGCAATTAATTATTTCAAGGCAGACAGTCGCCATTTTGAAGTCCGAGAAAGACCGAGAAGCTGATACTCTCTTAGAAAGATTGAAGTTATTTTAGTTGAGCAGCTGGCGATCTTTGACATTAAGATCAGAGCATAAAGAGTGAAGCAGTAAGTTGAGAGAACGAATACCGGAGTGGTAGGAACTGAGTTATAAGATCAAAGCTGAGAAGTGAAGACAGTCCATGATTGAGAGGTGAGAGGAGTAGTGCAGATCAGCCAAAGAGAAAGCAGCTGATAAGAGGAACTTTCCAGTGACTTGGAGGGAAGCGGAGAAGAAAGAGCATAGCGGTGCAGACGTGCATCCGTGACTGCAGAGGTGTGACCCTAAGACGAGCCAAGGCACAGACGAGAAGGGAACCCAGATGACTGCTGAGTCCAGACTTCATATTAATAAGGTGACGTCGACCCTTTCTTATTAGCGTGCACACACATTCTAACCTTTCCTTTTCCTTTTCAGGCTATATGTTATAGTTTAGTATTATATTGTTGATATTATTATATTAATCAATAAAGATACCCCGGTTCTTAGTGAACCAGTGTGTATATTTTGTTCTCCTACAGTAAAGTTAGCCTTTCTTCTAGTCAGATGCTGTTATATGAACGGATGCTACTCCCGTCCAGGTAAATGGTAACTGAATTATGAGGGAGAGAGGAGCCCTTGAAATAGAGAATAAGTTGTACACCGTGTAATTCGGCCATTCTTGTGTGATCCATAATATTGTAGTATTGTACCTCTAGTGGATAGTGAGAGATTCCCCAACATGAAGAACTAAAGGTATTCATAGGAAAGTGATCGTCGTTGTAAGGCGGCGTTAATGAGAGCACCAGGGGGGAAACTGGTGTGTAATGAGATCGCCTCTAGGGAAAGCGGCGTTAATGAGAGCATTGACTGAGGTCGATGTGTATACCCACAGGATTGTGGCTTGAGTAATAGTGAGAGCACTGGGAGGATCCAGTGTGTATACCCATTAGGATTGTGGCTTGTGAGAGCACTGGTAGTAGCCAGTGTGTAATGGTAAGTAATCAGAACTGCCCCAGGGTAGATTAGTCTGGGCCCATGTGGTCGCAAGACTATATTGTATGAGTGTGGTATTTTAGAAGATCTAAGCATGTATATTGCTAATTCCCCATCCTTGGGTAGGAAACATAGATACCTGTTGTAAATAGGTCCTAAGGAGGGAGGTGGTTACGTTTCGGCTGGGTTAGTGGTGTCTTGGTGAGCTGATTCTATCTGGTCCGAAAATCCGGTTGTTACACAGGTGCAGCAGGCACTACTAGATGTGCAGCTGAGAAAGATCTAAACAATGCGCTGGCACTACTTGCTGTACATCGGATTGATGGCCTGGACGGTGCAGCTGGCACTGCTTGTTGCGTAGCTGAAAAAGCCTAAACGATGCAGCTGGCACTACTTGCTGCGCAGCTGTAAAAAGGCCTAAACGGTGCAGCAGGCACTACTTGCTCCGCATCTGTAAAATGCATAAACGGTGCAGATGGCACTACGTGCTGCACAGCTGTATAAAGGCCTAAACGGTGCAGCTGGCACTACTTGCTGTGCAGCTGTAAAAGGCCTAAACGGTACAGCTGGCACTACTTGCTGCGCAGCTGTAAAAGTGTACAAAATAAATTACCACACACAATGAAAGAGTTATGCGAACGATGCATTTCACGTAGACACCCGCAGGATTGTTCGGTTGCTGCAGGAAGCACTGGTCGTAGAAGTGTAACATCTTGGAGACAGGCTGTGAGCTCACTGAAAGGCGCCGTCGACTTATAAGCTAGTAGTATATATGTAGTGTCGCTACAGACCGCATCGCTGTGGTTTTCCTACCCATCGCCGCGTCTTCAGTACACACTCTCTTGCCCAGGGAGTCAATAAGCACATCTCCGGACTGGCGCTGGGGGGAGGGAGGGGGCACCAACACTCACAAGCTATTTAGTGCCCAGGTTATCTGAGCCTTGCTGGCACTGGGCATTGGTACTGGTTTGTACTGGCACTGGTACAGAGCCTCACTGGCACTGGTCTCCAAGCATTTGGCATTCAAATCCCGCTAAACAGGAGAGAGGAACAGGAAATATGCAGTACGACTGATACAGAAACAGAAACAAGTGGTCTACAGGGCAACTTCTGCACCGTTCTGGGCAACAGCAAAAACAACAAGAACAAAAAATGGCGGCCGAAAATTTTCAGATTGGGGGGCATGTTTTTTGCGCCCTGAGTGACAGACGACGTTACAGGGCTAAAGAAAGCAAGAAATCACGCCCCTGAATACGAAAAAGACGGAGCCTATTCGGAGGGACGGCTCTCTCCTCCAATGGCTGGCCTCCGTTTAGGAAGCCAGCCAATGGAGGGAGAGCCAAAAAGAGGAAGGGATAAAGCAGCCCTCTTACTGACAATAATTGTCAGACTTCCGGTCTGTCGATATTACCGAGACTTAAAAATCCACGCTCTCTGCTGTTATACGTGAAAACGGACTAGGCACAAGTAAGGACTGTCCTTGATTCTACCCGAACGTGGTGGCCATCTTAAAAACACAAGAGAAGCGCATTACATTAAGGTTGCAACCTACGCTTGAAGAATTAAAGGAGTATGCTGGCTATTACTTTATGTCCAACTTTGTATACTTATTTTTATATCGGGTAGTGGTGACACCTGATGTCTGTCCCCCCAAATGACATCCAAGCGCAAGTAAACAAATTAAAACAGCATGTATGCAAATATCTTTTCCTAGATGTCATCATGGCATTTTTGCCTATATGTCCAGCATTCAAATCATTTAATTAATGTTAATATTCTAAAATAATTAAATCCCATTACTGGTTCATGTTTACAATCTTATCCTAGCATGTTTTTGTACAATAGTATATTTTAAGACAATACAATTTTTGAAACCCTGTATATATTTCATTCTTTTCATTAAAACTATTATCCACAGATAATGTACTAGATAGTTAGAATACTAGCTTATATTGTGACTACAAATTAACCATTGAGTTATGTGATATATATGCAATGTATCCCACTTTCACCTAACTTTTGCATCTTATCAAGCTGTTGATATATGTTGATCTAACTGATTCATCTTGCATTTTCATATATTTATGTTACACCATTGTGTTACAATGCCAGCTACTTTTTTGCTCGCAATGCAATACATTCCTTGTTTTCAGAGCTATATGTTTTTCTACCCAGCTTATAGGAACTCAAAGATCTCCTTATCAGTGTTTACACCTAGTTCTACAGCCCGAAGAGAAATGATCAATTTACTTTCCATTTGTCCTAATCTCAGGGTTCTATTACCTCCTCTTGCTCCCGCTACTGCCACATCTATGCCATGGAAACCTATTCGATGCAATTCATTATGTGCATGTTCCATATTAAAATGTACTGCAAATGGGTATTGTGAGTTGTTGTTCCGTATGGCTCGTATGTGTTCCTGTATCATTTCTTTCAAAGGCCTTCTTATACTGCCTATGCAGAACTAGAAATACATTGACCGTGACATTTTGCTTGCTTTTGAAATAATACCGCAAGGTAAGGAAATGAGCTACACACTGCCTTATAAGTTGAAAGGAGTAGAGGATACTAAGAAATGTGTGATATTTTACTTTCATTATCCCAGACTACAGGACTATTGAATATAAAAGTGTTGACAAGTACGGTGCTGAACATATTGAAAATCGGGTGAGCTCATTTAAGCAATATACATAGCACTGTTAGGACTCACAAGAATTCACGCAGTATAATTTGAGAAATGGCTGTTCATGGTGAGCAGTGATTTTCCTAGGTTACTCTTTTTTTTCCTCACTTCACACCTAAGGGGTTCATTTGGCCTTTTTTTTTTTACCTTTCAAGTCATCCGCCATACCCCCCCCATCACCCCTACCCTCCTGCGAAACAAGTCATCCGTCAGCAACCCTGCTGCCCTTACTGGCACTGGGTGGCAAACTTAGGGTCTGCCCCGGGTGGGGGTAGGTCTGGCTACACCACTGAGTCTACAACAACTGTAGCTTTCCAGTCATACTCTTGGAAAGATTTGTGAAGTGAAAATGTAGTCATTATTTGAATCTTTATTTCGCCCAATTGCAGCATTGCGGGGTATATTACCAAGCAATAGCGATGATTATCGCTATTGCTTGGTTAGAGACAAAAATTTACCGCTGAGCTGCGGCGATTTTTACCGCAAATAAACCTTGGTATTACCAAGGTTTATCGCAAATGCGATAAAAATCGCCGCAAAGCATGAATATCACTGAAAAGTCAGCGATATTCATGCATTACCGAGCTAATGCTCTTAGCCATGTTATCCACCTCCCATTGGATAACATGGCTAAGAACTGCTCAGGGCAGGTGTTAGCTTTTGGAGATATTTGCACTTAACGCAAATATCTCCAAAAGTTGGTAATAGGAGATAGCAATTTTAGCGACTGTTTTCAGTCGCTAACATCTTGGCACGCCCACTTTGCATGTCATTAGTGATAAATATCACTGACATGCAAAGTGGGGCCCAAGATGGTCGCTATTTCCTACTAACTCTCACTAACTGGTGTTAGCGACAGCTAGGTAATAGGGAGATAATTTTATCTCCGCTTTCTTGGCTTTTAAAGCCAAAAAAGCGGAGATAAACCCCCTTGATAATATGCCCCTGCATATCTTCATACAACACTGTTTGAAATAATCATCATAAGTAAAGTGCAAAGAACAGACTATTTACAATAGCGTCTATAGTTTAAACAAGAGTAAATACACATACATAAAACGAGGCAGGAGTAGATCTTGCCCTACAATAGATACAATTCAATTTATCTTATTATGAATTGCATATAAAAACTGAATCTAGTCATGCATGTCCTAAGGGAACAATAAAATAACAAAACACTTTAAACTACTTTCTAACTGCCTCGCGCATATTAAAATGTGTCAAAATCATATATATTGATCGTCAATTCTTTAAATTCATCTTAAGTGCATAATTATTCTGCCAGAATTTGTGTCTTAACCTCCAGGCATTGTACACATATTTAATACATGGCCTTTAATTGCTTCTTCTGTTATTAGATTGGAAACTGGCTGCTGACCGAGTGGCAGTCACCGCCTTGCCTTGAACAGGAATGCCTGTCTGCGTTAGTGAGAGGTCACTATGATCACTATCTGCTCTCTCTATACCCTTCATATCCCTCATGTTTACTCATAAGCGCAAGTCCAGCAGGATATAATCAATATTACTTTTAATCATGGCCCTACTGAAAGTGTGCCTAGGGGTGCGATCAGAGAGTGAGTGACCATTCCATGCCCGCAAACCATGTGCAAGAGCAAATCATTCAAGCTGGGATGCTGGCAAATACATATTTTTTTGATTTTCATTCCAGACTCCTCCTCTTTCCTGTGCAGAACATCTAACCTGGGCTTTAATTGGAATTCGATACCGCATATCGGCAAGCCCATTATCTCAGTTTTAGCAGCAGTTTCCTCCCGCTAAAACTGCAATATTTTTCACGAGGTTCTTGCTAACATGCCCAATGGTTTAAAGGACATATTGAAGTAGCCTGCAACTAAAAAAGGCTGACTAACAACATCATGACCCAAATTATCATCCAGAACATGCATGGCATGGTTGCAGAATCCCTTTTGGACTTTGAACAACGATTATACACATGAAAATGTTTCACAGAGAGGAACATGTCAGAGGGAAATGAGAAGCCCCGCATATCCAGGGATCTTATATCTAATAGCTTTTTTTATGTCAAGTGATACTTTGATCCAGATGGTTAACCCCCACGCCTTCAGACGCAAGACCAGTGGTAGATGGTATTGCAGCTACACTGAAATTAAGAACATCAGGTCTATGAAGTGGCGAAACTGCCCAAGTTTCCTTTAAAAAGACACATAGAAAGAATCAAACAAACTGTCCCAGCTTAGGTCCACAGACTTTGAGTTCTGTCCTGCTACGTTCCAAGAGAGTAGGCTCAATACACCCTGGTCCAGAAAATGGGCATTACCAATAGGAGGATCAAGTTTCGGGGAAACACACCATCATTCCAGAAAGACAATTACACCAGTGCCTGATCTAGTGCATTACCTTATTTTTCATAAATTTTTTGTACTCTCAAGAGGCAGAAAAAATCTTTGGGACATTTTTCATAAACAGAGTCTGTCCACCAGGATTATCCGGCACATAGTGAGGAACTGTATTATCATATTGTGGGCTATACCTGCCCGGTCATGGATGGTTACATTGAAAGGACTTCCTGTTTCCTAGATCAAAGAACAGTAGCACGCTTGAGTTTGTAACTTTGGGGGGCTTGCAACTAAAGGTGCACCAATAACTCTATAAACCCCATCCGATCCCACCTTGCCACGGGAGCCCCTCCCGCCAAAGGCTATTCTCTTTGGTGCAGGCGGTGTTCGGTAGTCTCTTCCGAAGGCAGGATTAACTATCCATACCTTCCTCTGTCTTACATGAAAGAACTAAAGATTGTAAGGAAACCACCTTTAAAGATAAATCCTGCACCTGGGGTCTTAACTGCTTAAACTCTTCACTTAGTGAGAATAGCATGTCTTTAACCTCCTCTCTGAAAGTATCATTATTGTTTACACCAGTCAAAGACATCACAGGGCTAAAAATCCTTTAGTTCTCCGGTTATTGATAAATATAGCGGTTAAAACAGCACAACAGCTGGTTTAGATGGCAAAAGAGTATCCAATCTATTATGGCATTCTACCCAGGAACGCTTGTTTTAATTGTGGTTGCCAAGGATCCCTTAGCAGGCTCTATGAGCTTTCCCATCAGTTCAATGTTGTGAACATTAAGCAGGTATGTTATATCACTACTGGGTCCTGGAGTCTGTGGATTCGTGAGTGGGCCAAGTGATTGCTTTCGAGACGCATGCTTCATTTTTCCAAACGTAGGCAGGACCTTGGAGATAGTTTAGTGTGCTTTAAAATTGATACCACCTCTTCTATCAAGTCATCGATTACTTTATGTGTACAGCTGGACACAACATGGCCCATAGATTTCTTTAGTTTCACTGTATTATGAGGACTATCAGCGGCTTTTCTCTTCCCCATCCTAAAGGAGCAACCACGTTTTACTTTTCCAGTCAGTGAGTGGGAACAAGAAGGCTAAGGGGGATATTCTCAAGAACGTGTGATGATTATCACAAAATGTGTTAAACGCAAGTCTTCACATCGCAGTCCATCACACGAAAATAAAGCTGTGTTAACGTTGTATTCTCAACACGGCGTTACCATGCGATAGTCTCACTATAACACGTCAAATGACGCCAATGTCCCAAACTGCGATACAAAAATCAGTGATAACCAGCGACAGGCCTGCAATTCCCATGCTTCATGCAGGAAAATGCACCAGAAAAGTAGTGAATAAAAACGGTGATATAACAATGTACGAGTACAACCCCACATCTGTGAAGTAGAACAAATGTCCATTGTCCTGCCTCAAATAGGCATCTCCTCACTAATAGTCACATTGTACATTGACATGCAGTCTGCATGTAAACTGCGACAATGCGGAAACATACATGGAACATACTGTGAAACCCCATCTCCCCTTTACATTGCAGAGGTACAATCAACAACTTCTGCACACAGACGTCTCAGGTCCATGATCAATCAAGTGTGAAAGCATGGACGAATGCAGGGGCAGTGACTCCCCCTTATTTATTTATTTATTTATTTATTTACGGATTTTGTAAAGCGCGCGGCTACCCCCAACGGGGGTGTCCCGGCGCTAAAAACTGTCAGCAGGAGGAGAAGAAGCAATCTAAATAGATGAAAATAGCCACGTCTTCAGGCGTCTGCGGAACAGAGCTTCGGATGGGGCAAATCTAAGGTCGATCGGTAAGCTGTTCCAATGTTTGGCTGCAAGAACAGCAAAGGCTCTGCCACCCATTCTTGTACGACGGAATCTTGGCACAAGCATGAGACGCAGATTGTTGGAACGAAGGTCTCTAACAGAGTGGGACAGTCTCAGTCTCTTTCTTAAATAGTCTGGACCAGTTCCGTTCAAAGCTCGAAAAGCAAGAGTAAGCGTTTTAAACTTAATACGGTTGGCTATAGGAAGCCAATGGAGCTCTTTGCGAAACGCTGAAATAGGGTGTCTGTAAGGGATATTGCCAATCAATCTTGCTGCAGCATTTTGAACTACCTGGAGGCGTACAATTTGGTATAGAGGGGCCCCCGCATATAGACTGTTGGCATAGTCCAAGTGGGAGGTAATTAAGGCCTGGGTGACTGTTCTGCGTGCCTCGATTGGAAAAAATGGGAAGATCTTTCTCATCATTTTTAATTTACCAAAGCAGGCCGAAGTAACCTTGTTGATTTGAGAGCTGCAGGATAGCGTATCGTCAAATATAAACCCCAGATTGCGGGCAGAGTGAACCGGGGTAGGGGGGGGTTGAGTACCGTTGGCCACCATAATGAGGGTGGGATGGTCATTTTTTGATTAAAAAACAAGACCTCCGTCTTGTCGGTGTTAAGTCGCAGGTGGTTCGTGGACATCCAAGAACAGATTTCGCCAAGACAATGGCGGAAACTGGAGAGGCTGGAGTCAGAGTGATCGCTAAAAGAAAATATCAGCTGAGTATCATCAGCATAAGAGATCACTCTGCCTCCGCATGCCTCCACTACCTTGGCCAGCGGGGCCAGGTAAACGTTGAAAAACAGAGGACTCAACGCTGAGCCTTGAGGGACTCCGCGTACAAGAGGTTTGCATTCTGATTTGAAAGGCTCGAGAAGAACCCTCTGTGATCGTCCTTGGAGAAAGGAACTTATCCACGACAGGGCAGTGCCGCTCAGTCCAATCTGCTCCAGTCGGTCTAGGAGGATTTTGTGGGACACCGTATCGAAAGCGGCGGACAGGTCGAGGAGGACCAGCATGGCCTCCTCGCCCTTATCCACACACTCTCGCACAGTCTCCGATACCTCTAGCAGTGCGGTCTCAGTACTAAATCCAGCACGGAAGCCGGACTGGGAATCATGTAGAAGGGAGTTGGTCTCTAGGTATTCTGCGAGTTGTAATTGGACTGCCTTTTCCAAAACCTTCGCGGGTTTCGGAAGAAGGGAAATGGGCCGATAATTACTGAATTGCGTGGGGTCAGCATCAGATTTCTTTAAGATAGGCACAAGCAGGGCTTATGAACATGTTGCTTATGTTGTGGGACTTGAGTCACAGGGTGCATCCCTGCATAATGGTGGTACCTATTTGACCCCAAAAGAAGCCCTGTTGTAACTTTTAGGTCACAAATGACAGCCTACATGTAATAATTTAGGACACATGTGAAACGGCGAAGAGTGAGATTCGGTACTATCTGTAGCACACAGAACTGGCATTTCGAATACGTGACACCGTAAACAAACTCTCCGTACAGAGGTAACACACCCACCATCTATCATCAAACTATGAACTTGTTAGCACTACATGTTGCACTTACACTTGTCTGAGTGATGTGCTTGTACAGATGAGTGACGTGCACTCAGGAAATGTGTCTTGGAATGCATTTATTTGCACATGCTGTCCCTGTGGTCATTTTGTACTGTCCCATGATTGCTAAGGACTGTCACAATGTGACGTGCTCATGTGTAGAAATTGTCGATGATGGTGTTCCTAAGGGATATTCCTGCTGTGCCTGCAGTGGGGTGTGGTCCACCTACCTCATCTTCTTCATCATCATCCGGTGCATATGGCACTTGTATCCATGAGGCATTGGTGCGTACACATATGTTGTGCAAGACACAACATGCAACGATCATCTTGCACATGATGTGTGGGCTGTACAGGAGCCTTCCACCTGTGATGTCCAGGCACCTGAAATGTGACCTCAACATGCCAAAGGTGTGTTCCACGATGAGCCTGGTACATTTGTGGGCCGCATTGTACTGCTTATGGGCCTGTTTGTTCAGGACTCAAAGGGGTGACATCATCCAATCGCAGAGTGCATATCCTTGATCAACTGTGACAGTGCAGAGAGACATGAGTGAATATTTTGTTCTGCATGATGTGTTGGCAGGCTCACTGGTACATGAGTGTGTGATATGTGTGACTTTGTGATTCCTTTTGGACATGTACTGCTTGTAGCAAATGTGCAGCATCAATGTGTATTACGTAGCCTCATTACTGCTCCTCCTATTGTGTTTTTATCTAGGAACCTAAATCAATATTGCTATTTTATGCCCTTGTACGGCTATAATCAATAATATCCCTATAATGGCATAAGAATCAGATCCATATTTAGTAAATAGCCCTTGCCGTCCAAAGCACGGCAAAGCTACTTCTTTAGAATACTAGAGAGCACAACGAGTTCTTTCAACACACCAAACCTCCAGCAACCTGGGAAATCCCCATTTGCTTTTGTTTTGTCATTGAACTCCTGCGAATACTAAAGGAACAGTCAGTTCTTAGTGACATCTTTATTGACGTCTTATGTCCAAACCTTACGTCAAACTCGGCACCTTTCAGGTAAAAATATACCAACGTTGCTTTAAGCAAACACACAGTGGCAGTTTTGGAGCCGAGCAGCTATCTACTTGCCCGAGAGCCCAGCTGATGCAAGAGCCCACGGACGCTGCCCCTCCTCTTTGACGCACTCAGAGAGACGCTGTCTTTTCTCCTGCCGAGAAATCCAGCTCCAGTGTTCTCATCCGCCTTCGCGGGCTGCTGGGATATCGAGTCCTGAAAGAGAGATACCAGACCTCCTGCATTCTATTACCCAGGTACGGAGCTGACTAAACCCTTAAAGAGAATTCTTGAGTCAGATTCTTGGCAAAACCAACTTAACTTAAACTGCTACTTATTTACTCCTTCCCACGTATTAGGCTTAGGTCAGGTACACCGGGGTAGGCGTATTTAGAAGCACCAGTTGCGTACGTTAGTCAATGTATATATGTATGTATAGATTTTATCGATTTTAAAGTATCTTATGGCTAAGAAACCATATCAATGCTTTTACAATATTATTTCATAATACTCCTTTTACTGTATGCACTTTACTTTACATTAAGTATTGCAATTATGGCAATTCATTTCTCTTGCATGAGAAAGAAGACTGCTCAATAAGTTACATCTTTTATTGAAAACGCCCGTCTCTCTTTTCTCTGCACTCTGGTGAAATTAAGTACGCACAATTGACTGAGTGAAATAGCTGTCTATTGTTTTCACATGACTCTAGAGAGACACTCTTATTCTGAGGGAGTAAAGTTTTCATGTTATATGGTTGTCAGAAGATAATCCCTTCTTGTCTATCCAGGGAGGTTAAACTCCTCCTCGTTTATTTGAGAATGTTTCTAGTGACCTCTGAGCTAGCTGGCAAACCTTAAGTCTAATATAGTCAGTAGAGACCTAGTCGACCTCAGTCCTACGTCTACACTGCTGAATATATTATTCCAATGCGCAGAGCATATTGAGAATAAAGGAACTACACTTCATGGCGCCCAACGTTTGGTAAGGCGATAAAACTAACGCAAGACGTTAGAGTAACTGTCGCGCTTTTTCACGCAGACCCTTTCTCCCGTAAATACTCCAAAAGACGTCTGGAGTGGGTAAAAGGTTAAAATCCGCCGGAACTTAGTAGGAAGAGATTCCTATGTATAGTTTTTGGTTTAGTCAACGTTGAAGGACACAGTGTTCCAAAATATTGTGCACCTAATCTTTGTTTCCTTGAAACTTGATCTGCAAACAAAAACTTTCTGCCAGTAAAATGGAGGACAGTGAAGACAAAAGGGAGGCAGCTCGAATAGCAGCTCGACTCCTAGAGGAGGACACGAGTCTTCTACAGAATGACCCGAATGTTATATTCATTCCGGTCAACATAAGAAAAACTATAACTATTAAACTTATAGAAAACGGACTGACATCACGAGGTGGTACAGTCATATTCGTGGTAGAGGCCCATGAATATCGGCAGACAGAGGTATTCTATTCATGGATAAACTTTCCAGCAGCAAACGCTGTACCACCCGAATTCTACTATTACAAAATAGAGGAACATCCGGATGAATACACTCCTTTCGAGGACGTTGAAATCCCACTAAATTACCAAGAGCACCTGCTCTGGTTTAAAGGCGCCCTAAAACATCAAAATCACATAACCAGGCTCGGTCCACTAGGTAGATAAGGAGCAACGTGGCCGGTTCTAGCCAGCTACACACCACATCCAGACATCGAAAAAATGTCAAACCGGGAACTTTTAGCCCAGCGAAAAGTACTAATTAAAATACATAGACAATTAGTCCAATATGTAATGCGGACTTCAACAGTCCAACCAGCTATTAACATTCCACAGCTGACCCCTCATCAGGGAAACACAAACAAAATTACACCACAGAACATACAAGCATGTCTTTGTAAAACACCCGCAAAACGGGAACAAATTCCATTCTGGCTAGCACAAAAGATAACTCAAATAGAGGCAGTATTTCCGGATACTACCCCTAGGGAGAAACACAGAATTTTGACTATCTGACTTCCAATGGGGATCACACCACATGTGGAGGATTGTGACACTTGGGGCACAGTCTTTGCTTCCATTTACACAAAAACACATGGTGTTCCGTCCATAGCCGTAATACCAGATGTGCTAAGACAGATTCAAAATGAATACGGTCCAGAACCTGCTTTAACTCTGGGTATGAAATTACTGAAAGACTTCAAGGAGGTCTTGGCTATATTATTAGCCAACATAAAAGGAGAAGCAGCATCTGTGGCGATCCGCCAGAAATTGAAAGAAACAGATATAGCAGACCAACCAATTGAACTTGCCAGAATCATAGAAAAATCCTATGAAGAACTAGGTAGAGATAGTTTGGGTGGAAAACCGGTAAAACCCCAACTAACTGAAAATCCTGAAAAGAAATTTAATAAAAATTATCTAAACACTCCAAAAAAGAGCTGGGATGGAAATAAACAATCCACTCCCAAAGAAAAAAGATTCCAGTCCAGAGGAAGGTCACCCCGGCGGAGAGAAAGTTCTCCGGACCAAGGAAACAAGTCTCCCCAGAGGGAGCCCTCTGAGAAAAGATGCAACCTTCGAAATAGGGATAATCTGAAAAAGCCTGATAGATATCAAGATATTGATACACGTCCCTCTCGATCTTTTCAGACTTCCTCGCAGAAATCAGAAAGAAGAGGACGGTCAGAACACAGGGAAGAGCACGTCAAGTCCAAAGACAAGGAACCTGCTCAAAGTAAAAAATTACAATTTCCAAGAAAGAAGGTAGCCAGTATTAAAGTAATCAAACATGCCGAGGATACTGAGGACACATCTGCAAAACGGAGAGTGGGCCCAGACAATGCTAGACAGCGCAGCAGAAGTGACAATAGCTCGCAAGATCCTGGTATTACCAAGGTTTATCGCAAATGCGATAAAAATCGCCGCAAAGCATGAATATCGCTGAAAAGTCAGCGATATTCATGCATTACCGAGCTAATGCTCTTAGCCATGTTATCCACCTACCATTGGATAACATGGCTAAGAACTGCTCAGGGCAGGTGTTAGCTTTTGGAGATATTTGCGCTTAGCGCAAATATCTCCAAAAGTTGGTAATAGGAGATAGCAATGTTAGCGACTGTTTTCAGTCGCTAACATCTTGGCACGCCCACTTTGCATGTCATTAGTGATAAATATCACTGACATGCAAAGTGGGGCCCAAGATGGTCGCTATCTCCTACTAACTCTCACTAACTGGTGTTAGCGACAGCTAGGTAATAGGGAGATCATTTTATCTCCGCTTTCTTGGCTTTTAAAGCCAAAAAAGCGGAGATAAACTCCCTTGATAATATGCCCCTGCATATCTTCATACAACACTGTTTGAAATAATCATCATAAGTAAAGTGCAAAGAACAGACTATTTACAATAGCCTCTATAGTTTAAACAAGAGTAAATACGCATACATAAAACGAGGCAGGAGTAGATCTTGCCCTACAATAGATACAATTCAATTTATCTTATTATGAATTGCATATAAAAACTGAATCTAGTCATGCATGCCCTAAGGGAACAATAAAATAACAAAAAACTTTAAACTACTTTCTAACTGCCTCGCGCATATTAAAATGTGTCAAAATCATATATATTGATCGTCAATTCTTTAAATTCATCTTAAGTGCATAATTATTCTGCCAGAATTTGTGTCTTAACCTCCAGGCATTGTACACATATTTAATACATGGCCTTTAATTGCTTCTTCTGTTATTAGATTGGAAACTGGCTGCTGACCGAGTGGCAGTCACCGCCTTGCCTTGAACAGGAATGCCTGTCTGCGTTAGTGAGAGGTCACTATGATCACTATCTGCTCTCTCTATACCCCTCATATCCCTCATGTTTACTCATAAGCGCATGTCCAGCAGGATATAATCAATATTACTTTTAATCATGGCCCTACTGAAAGTGTGCCTAGGGGTGCGATCAGAGTGCGTGAGTGACCATTCCATGCCCTCAAACCATGTGCAAGAGCAAATCATTCAAGCTGGGATGCTGGCAAATACATCTTTTTTTGATTTTCATTCCAGACTCCTCCTCTTTCCTGTGTGGGACATCTAACCTGGGCTTTAATTGGAATTCGATACCGCATATCGGCAAGCCCATTATCTCAGTTTTAGCAGCAGTTTCCTCCCGCTAAAACTGCAATATTTTTCACGAGGTTCTTGCTAATGTGCCCAATGGTCCCTTTAAGTTTAAAGGACATATTGAAGTAGCCTGCAACTAAAAAAGGCTGACTGACAACATCATGACCCAAATTATCATCCAGAACATGCATGGCATGGTTGCAGAATCCCTTTTGGACTTTGAACAACGATTATACACATGAAAATGTTTCACAGAGAGGAACATGTCAGAGGGAAATGAGAAGCCCCGCATATCCAGGGATCTTATATCTAATAGCTTTTTTTTATGTCAAGTGATACTTTGATCCAGATGGTTAACCCCCACGCCTTCAGACACAAGACCAGTGGTAGATGGTATTGCAGCTACACTGAAATTAAGAACATCAGGTCTATGAAGTGGCGAAACTGCCCAAGTTTCCTGTAAAAACACACATAAAAAGAATCAAACAAACTGTCCCAGCTTAGGTCCACAGACTTTGAGTTCTGTCCTGCTACGTTCCAAGAGAGTAGGCTCAATACACCCTGGTCCAGAAAATGGGCATTACAAATAGGAGGATCCAGTTTCGGGGAAACACACCATCATTACAGAAAGACAATTACACCAGTGCCTGATCTAGTGCATTACCTTATTTTTCATACATTTTTTGTACTCTCAAGAGGCAGAAAAAATCTCTGGGACATTTTTCATAAACAGAGTCTGTCCACCAGGATTATCCGGCACATAGTGAGGAACTGTATTATCATATTGTGGGCTATATCTGCCCGGTCATGGATGGTTACATGGAAAGGACTTCCTGTTTCCTAGATCAAAGAACAGTAGCACGCTTGAGTTTGTAACTTTGGGGGGCTTGCAACTAAAGGTGCACCAATAACTCTATAAACCCCATCCGATCCCACCTTGCCACGGGAGCCCCTCCCGCCAAAGGCTATTCTCTTTGGTGCAGGCGGTGTTCGGTAGTCTCTTCCAAAGGCAGGATTAACTATCCATACCTTCCTCTGTCTTACATGAAAGAACTAAAGATTGTAAGGAAACCACCTTTAAAGATAAATCCTGCACCTTGGGTCTTAACTGCTTAAACTCTTCATTTAGCGAGAATAGCATGTCTTTAACCTCCTCTCTGAAAGTATCATTATTGTTTACACCAGTCAAAGACATCACAGGGCTAAAAATCCTTTAGTTCGGGGCGTGGCTTGGCGGGCGAAGATGGCGGTCGCAGCCTTGTAGAGCTCCCGCCGGCCCGGACTTAATTCGATCATTTATCCTGTCCCCCGAGCCCGCTGTTGGTGCCCAGTGATTGCTTTCGATCTGGTGAAGTCTCCTGTCTACTTTGGTGTGCTGATCCTGCAATTCCTCCCTTCCTGTGATCGACGGGAGGCGGCGGTGGAGTGCGGCCTGGTGGCCGGCCGGAGACCGGGGTCCTCGAGTTTCGCGACGCCTGGTGGCAGCTGCGACCTGGCGGGTGCGGGTGGCATCCGCTACGCCGCCCTTGGCTCATCTCTTCGACCGCGATCGCCTGGAGATCGGGACGGTGCCGACTGCTCCTACCCATCGGCTCATCCCCTGAACGACCAACGAGCGGTGGCGGTGAGGCGTGGCCCCGCGACAGTCTGGGGACAGGGTTCCTTGTGCCCGGAGGCGGCCGGGGATGGACTAGTGGCTGGTAGGGGCTTTTGATCCGCCTCCCCTGGCTCGGCCCGCTGGATACGGCTGCCCACAGACGGCGGACCCGCAGATTTCTCCTGCTATACCCTGGACGGCTGCTTGTGGGGACGAGTGTGGTTACGGCCTGTTCTGCCGGGGTGACGCCGGGGCCTCGATTTTCGCGACATCCGACCGCGGCGGCCGGCCCGCATCCCTCCCTGGGGCCTCATCTGGGCCGCCCCGCTCAGGATTTGTGACAGTGCCCGACGGTTCGAGGGTGGTGTCCGCCCTGCCCGGCG
Source organism: Lissotriton vulgaris (assembly GCF_964263255.1). Taxonomy (NCBI): domain Eukaryota; kingdom Metazoa; phylum Chordata; class Amphibia; order Caudata; family Salamandridae; genus Lissotriton; species Lissotriton vulgaris. The sequence goes on along the minus strand of NC_141695.1, from coordinate 147,038,545 downwards.
CTTGCCATGACCAGGGACAGAGGAGGTGGCCCGCCTAAACATGGCCCCATCGATAAATTCACCGGGCTGAGTGGTGGCGCCGGGGCGGCCGGTGGCAGCGGCGGCCCCGGGCCGGACAATGCAGCTATCCTAGCGGCCATCACCCAATCTAGAGACATGCTTGATGCCAAGATTGGAGCGGTTGGGGCGGATGTCACGCTCCTGCGCCAAGACCTTCGCAACGCGGTGGAGCGGATCGCTGGGGCCGAGACCCGTATCACTGAGACTGAGGCGGACATTAGTGGCCTGAAGAAGCGCCTAGCGGAGGTGGAGAGCGTCCAAAAGACACTGGCGGCCCGCGTGGAGGATGCAGAAGGGCGCGCGCGGCGCAACAACCTCCGCTTCATTGGATTTCCAGAGCGGTGCGAGAAGGACAAGATGGAGCGGTTCCTGACCGGGTGGCTGGAGAGCTGGCTCCCCGAAGGGGCACTGTCTACGTGCTTCGTGATTGAGAGGGCCCACAGGGCTCTGACCCAGCGGCCACCGGAGGGTGAGCGCCCACGGCCAGTTATCGCTCGCCTGCTGAACTATCATGACCGGGATGTTATCCTGCGGGAGGCGAGGAACAAGGGCTCCCTCACCTTCGAGAATCATACCATCATGATTTTCCCGGACTACACGAAGATGGTGCAGCAGCAGCGGCAATCCTTCATGGACGCTAAGGCTAAGCTTCGGGGCCTCAAGCTCCAATACTCGCTCCTGTATCCGGCTCGCCTGCGAGTAATATATCAGTCTCGGACCCATTTCTTCGACTCGCCTGAGGAGGTGTTCCGCTGGACAGATGAGGCGGTGCGACTCCGGCCCCATGCCCAGCCGGGGCTGGACCCGGGCAGGTCTCAGGGATCGTCGCCGGAGCGGACAGATCGCCAGCCCAAGAAGGGCCGCCATCGGAGGTCTCGCTCCAAGAAAAGATCGGCTTCCGCCTGTGCATCGCAATCGGGCGGTGCCAGGGACTCAGAACACTCCGATGCGGGCAGCTGAACACTGTTGGGCCTACTCGCACTTTGTACGCTGCATACTGACTTGCCCTGCCTTGGCTGGTGAGACTGTTTCATTTTGTCCTTGATGTGCCAGCCGATTCCCTTGTGCGGACTTCAGTTATAGTCATGGGACGCAGTGTGGCTCGGAGGGTACCATATGTGGGCCTCAGACCCTCACGGATGTGAGTGTTGTTGGGGGGGTGGTGAGTGTGTGTCATGGTGGGGTTGTGGGGATCCATTGGTATGGCGGGCCCTGGGTCCTCTGTTTTGGGCCCGGGTCTCTCCATGCCGCGACAGGTACTTCAATGTTTTCTGAGGTATTGGGGTGGTGGGTGTGGGGTGTGGGGGGGTGTTTTGGTGTTGCAATTGTTGGGGGGGTTCTGGGTTGGGAAGGGGGCGCTGAGTTTGCGGGCTGGGGGGGTGGGTCCACAGATGTCGGGGGCTGTGATTCTTGTCGATTTGCGGGTTGCACCTGGGTGGGAGGGTGGGCCAGATTTTGGACTGTATATTGACAATGGCTGATGCTGCGATTGTGTCTCCTTCAAAGACCCTGCGGGTGGTGACATGGAATGTGCGGGGTATTCTGGATAAGATCAAGCGTGGGGCTGTGCTGCGGTGGGGGAAGAGGGAGATGGTGGATGTCCTCCTGCTTCAGGAAACGCACATGCTGGGCTCCAAGGCCCTTAGCCTCCAGAGGTTCGGTTATCACTAGGTCTATCATGCTGGCTTTACGAGGGGATCACGGGGGGTGGCCATATTGATACATCGTAGGGTGGCCTATGTTCATGAGAAGCAATGGATCGACCCTCAGGGCAGGTTTGTCTTTGTTAAGGGCCTCCTGGGTTCCGAGCCGGTGGTCTTTGGAAGTGTTTACGCCCCTCCCCCCCTGCAATGGGCACTGTCTGAGCGGCTGTTTGCGTTGTGGGATGAAATCCCCGAGGTCCTGACTGTGGTGGGGGGTGATTGGAATGAAGTCATGGATGTGGGCCTGGACCGCCAGCGGCGTGCGCGTGTGGTGTCTGACCCCCCCCCCGCGGCTGCCCCCACCCGGTTGTGTGCGACTGTGCGCAGTCTGGGCTGGATCGATGTGTGGCGGCATTTTCATCCCGCTGTGCAGGCCTTCACGTATGTATCGGCGGTGCATGGGTCGTTCTCGAGACTCGATTATTTGTTTGTACCGGGTGCCTGTCTGAGCCGTGTCAGGGACGCTGCGATACTCCCCAGGGGCCTCTCGGATCATTCCCCTGTCTTAGCCACCCTGACCCTCCCCTCTAAACGACAACCCTTTCGCTGGCGTATGTCCGCCTGGCAGTTGCAGCGGCCAGAGTATGTGGCGCACCTACGCGAAGAGATCGATCACTTCTGGCGCGAGAACTTGGTGGGGGGCGTCGATGCCGTTGTTGTGTGGGACGCGCTGAAGCCCACGATCCGGGGCGTTGATATAGCTTGGTGTGCGGCCACTCGGCGGGAGCGTCGGGAGGCCATTGTGACTGCCGCGGCCCGCGTGGAGGAGCTGGAGCAGCGTAGTCGACTCGGGGGTGACGAGGGCGTCGTGCGACAGCTCCTGCAGGCCCAGCAGACTTATTCCTCGGTCCTGTACGAGGAGGCCCGGCAGGCGTGGCTCGCCACGCGCAGCAGGGTGTATCAGTGGGGCGATAAGTCCTGCACCATGCTCCATAGGCTTTGCCAGGCGACTTTCCAGCCCCTTGAACTACCCGGCCTTACGGCGGGGGATGGCTCGGTTATGACTGACCCGGATCGGTTGGCGGCTAGCTTTGCCCGCTACTACGAGGCACAATACGCTCCTCGTGACCTACTGGTGGAGGGCGAGATTGCCTCATACTTGGATGACCTACTCCCGCAGGCAGTCCCGGAGGAGACTAGAACGGCCTTGGAGGCCCCGCTTACGTCCGAGGAACTTGGGGAGGCCCTTGGCCAGTTGAATACTGGGAAGGCGCCCGGCCCTAGCGGTTATCCTGCCGAATTTTATAAGAAGTTTCATGTCCAGCTGGGACCCCACTTTCGCAATGCCCTAGAGGCAGCTCGGTCTAGAGGCGAGCTGCCACCTGACTGGCGTCATGCTGAGATTGTGGTCTTTTTGAAGCCTGGCAGGGCGCCGGACCGCCACGACTCTTACAGGCCAATCTCCCTCCTCAATATCGAGGCCAAGATCTTGGCGAAAGCCCTGGCGAACCGCCTTCTGCCCCACATCGCCGACCTGGTCCACCCTGACCAGGCCGGGTTCATGCCACACAGGGCCACCCGACATAATATCCGGCGGGCGCAGGCAGCGATCGATGCCATGTGTGCTAGGGATGAACAGGCCGCGCTCCTCCTCGCGGACATGGACCGGGCCTTTGACTCGGTGAGTTGGGCATATTTGTTCACCTTGTTGGCCCGCCTCAATCTAGGGCCTGTTTTCTTGTCCTATATCCGCCTCCTGTATACCAATGTTACGGCATCGGTCCGTGTGGCCGGTGCGGTCTCAGGGCGCTTCCAGATCGGCCGTGGTACTCGGCAGGGCTGCCCGCTGTCCCCCTATCTGTTTGCCCTGGCCATGGAGCCCCTGGCGTCGCGGATACGAATGGATGCCCATCTGCGTGGCTTTGTCTGGAACGATACCCTTACAGATAGAATTGCGCTTTACGCGGACGACGTCCTCCTGTTCCTTACCGACCTGCGGCGTTCGGGCCCTCGAGTGTTGGAGATCATGCGGGGGTTTGGCGAAGTCTCAGGGCTCCGCCTTAACCTGTCTAAGTCGACCCTTTGGGTATTACGTGGCGGAGTGGTTGCCGACCCATGGGCCGCTGACCTGCGCGTGGCGACGGACGGCCTGAAATATTTGGGTGTTTTCCTCTCGACTTCGCGAGCCGTGGCCTGGACACGCAGTGTCTTGCCGGTGTGGGAACGGGTCCAGGCTGATGTTAAAACATGGTCCAGAATGCCACTTACAATCTTTGGGAGGTCGGCCATCTTTAAGATGGTGGCGCTGCCGAGACTGTTGTACCAACTTCAACATTTCCCGCATCCTATTGGCATGGAGTGGTTCCGTCAGGTGAACTCTGTGCTGAGCCGCTTCCTGTGGGATGGCGGAGCAGCCAGGGTGGCCCTGAGGACTTGCTTTCTGTCCACCTACTGTGGTGGTTTGGCCACATCCGACCTCCTCTCCTACTACCAGGCGTCACATCTTCTTGTCCTCAATGAATGGTGGTACGGGGACAGGAGTGACCCGGCCTATGCCCTGGAGAGGCATCTTATGGGTGACCATACGCTCCATACCGTTCTTTACTCGGCCCGTATACGCCGTGGGTTGCCGTCGGTGACAAAAGTGGTCTTTGCAGTGTGGCGGCAGTCCTTGCGCCGCATGGGTTGGTGGGGCAAATTAACGGCTGAAACGCCGCTGTGGCACAACGGTTTGCTCCCAGAACTGGCGGCCCTGGCCGGGTTCGAGGGCTGGGAGGCTATTGGAATTACGCAACTGGGCCAAGTCATGGCGGGCGCTACCCTCAAGACCTTTCAGGAAATCCGAGTGGAGTTCCAGATGCCTCAGTCCCAGTTCTTCCGTTATTTACAGCTGAGACATGCCCTCGCCCCAAGCATTGCCGGCCTTGACTCCCTACCGGAGTTCAGCCCGATTGAGGCGAAAGTGTTTATGGGAGACTTGGGTGACAAGAAGGTCTCTAGGATTTATCAGTCCCTTGTTATTCACTGCTCATCCACTCTCAGCTCCCTTCGGGAGGCATGGGAGGCAGACGTGGGCGCCTTGGATGAGGACGACTGGAGGGAGGCACTGGAGTCCCCGCGCGGCACCGCTATCGCGGTTCGGCTCGGCCTGATACAATTCAAGTACCTGCATCGTGCCTATTACACACGTGAACGACTGTGGAAGGCTGGTTTGATTGCGTCATCGGAGTGCCTGCGCTGTGGGGGTGTGCCTGGCTCCCTGTTGCATACGGTGTGGTCGTGTGGTCGCCTGGCTGGATTCTGGAGGGGCGTGTGGAATTGTTTGGCTGAGGTCCTGGGCTGGGATCTTCCTCGAACCCACAGGCTGGGCCTGCTGCACATCATGGAAGGGGTTGGGGGCAACATATATAAACGTCACCTGTTGCTCCTGGGCCTGGTGGTTGCTAAGCGTGACTTGGCTCGGGCCTGGAAATCTGTGAGGGCCCCCCCCCTGTCTGCGTGGAAGGCTGGGCTGGACTACTTTATGGGTCTCGAGAAACCGGTCTTTGAGGCGCGGGGCTGCCCACGCAAACACTTCAAGATCTGGAAGCGGTGGGCCGACTACCGTGGCCTGTCCTTGGAACCCCCGGTGGAGCAGGAGGAGGACATTTGATCGCAGTGACTTTACTGGCCTCAATGGCAAGACCCAGGTTGCACTATACCTGCTTCCTTTATGTGAATCGTCTTTGTGTTGCTTCTGTACATGTGTGGAGGGGGGGGGGGGGGATGGTGGGTACGGGTGGGGGTGTAGTTGGGGTTGGGATGGGTTGTTAGGGCATTTCTAAAGCTGAGCTTCATTGATACTTGCTTCGTAAATACTATGTATGTCATCATTGCATTGATACTGATGTGGTGATCTTGGTGTGTGAAGATGCCACATTCTTGATACTCTTCTGCTCAATAAAATTGGTTGTGAAAAAAAAAATCCTTTAGTTCTCCGGTTATTGATAAATATGGCGGTTAAAACAGCACAACAGCTGGTTTAGATGGCAAAAGAGTATCCAATCTATTATGGCATTTTACCCAGGAACGCTTGTTTTAATTGTGGTTGCCAAGGATCCCTTAGCAGGCTCTATGAGCTTTCCCATCAATTCAATGTTGTGAACATTAAGCAGGTATGTTATATCACTACTGGGTCCTGGAGTCTGTGGATTCGTGAGTGGGCCAAGTGATTGCTTTCGAGACGCATGCTTCATTTTTCCAAACGTAGGCAGGACCTTGGAGATAGTTTGGGAAGATATTACCTGTTTAGTGTGCTTTAAAATTGATACCACCTCTTCTATCAAGTCATCGATTACTTTATGTGTACAGCTGGACACAACATGGCCCATAGATTTCTTTAGTTTCCCTGTATTATGAGGACTATCAGCGGCTTTTCTCTTCCCCATCCTAAAGGAGCAACCACGTTTCACTTTTCCAGTCAGTGAGTGGGAACAAGAAGGCTAAGGGGGATATTCTCAAGAACGTGTGATAATTATCACAAAATGTGTTAAATGCAAGTCTTCACATCGCAGTCCATCACAAGAAAATAAAGCTGTGTTAACGTTGTATTCTCAACACGGCGGTACCATGCGATAGTCTCACGATAACACGTCAAATGACGCCAACGTCCCAAACTGCGATACAAAAATCAGTGATAACCAGCGACAGGCCTGCAATTCCCATGCTTCATTCAGGAAAATGCACCAGAAAAGTAGTGAAAGAAAACGGTGATATAACAATGTACGAGTACAACCCCACATCTGTGAAGTAGAACAAATGTCCATTGTCCTGCCTCAAATAGGCATCTCCTCACTAATAGTCACATTGTACATTGACATGCAGTCTGCATGTAAACTGCGACAATGCGGAAACATACATGGAACATACTGTGAAACCCCAACTCCCCTTTACATTGCAGAGGTACAATCAACAACTTCTGCACACAGACGTCTCAGGTCCATGATCAATCAAGTGTGAAAGCATAGACGAATGCAGGGGCAGTGACTCCCCCTTATGAACATGTTGCTTATGTTGTGGGACTTGAGTCACAGGGTGCATCCCTGCATAATGGTGGTACCTATTTGACCCCAAAAGAAGCCCAGTTGTAACTTTTAGGTCACAAATGACAGCCTACATGTAATAATTTAGGACACATGTGAAACGGCGAAGAGTGAGATTCGGTACTATCTGTAACACACAGAACTGGCATTTCGAATACGTGACACCATAAACAAACTCTCCGTACAGAGGTAACACACCCACCATCTATCATCAAACTATGAAATTGTTAGCACCACAGGTTGCACTTACACTTGTCTGAGTGTTGTGCTTGTACAGATGAGTGACGTGCACTCAGGAAATGTGTTTTGGAATGCATTTATTTGCGAATGCTGTCCCTGTGGTAGTTTTGTACTGTCCCATGATTGCTAAGGACTGTCACAATGTGACGTGCTCATGTGTAGAAATTGTCGATGATGGTGTTCCTACGGGCTATTCTTGCTGTGCCTGCAGTGGGGTGTGGTCCACCTACCTCATCTTCCTCATCATCGCACCAGTGCATATGGCACGTGTATCCATGAGGCATTGGTGCGTACACATATGTTGTGCAAGACACAACATGCAACGATCATCTTGCACATGATGTGTGGGCTGTACAGGAGCCTTCCACCTGTGATGTCCAGGCACCTGAAATGTGATCTCAACATGCCAAAGGTGTGTTCCACAATGAGCCTGGTACATTTGTGGGCCGCATTGTACTGCTTATGGGCCTGTGTGTTCAGGACTCAAAGGGGTGTCATCATCCAATCGCAGAGTGCATATCCTTGATCAACTGTGACAGTGCAGAGAGACATGAGTGAATATTTTGTTCTGCATGATGTGTTGGCAGGCTCACTGGTACATGAGTGTGTGATATGTGTGACTTTGTGATTCCTTTTGGACATGAACTGCTTGTAGCAAATGTGCAGCATCAATGTGTATTACGTAGCCTCATTACTGCTCCTCCTATTATGTTTTTATCTAGGAACCTAAATATTACTATTTTATGCCCTTGTACGGCTATAATCAACAATATCCCTATAATGGCATAAGAATCAGATCCATATTTGGTAAATAGCCCTTGCAGTCCAAAGCACGGCAAAGCTACTTCCTTATATTCCTAGAGAGCACAACGAGTTCTTTCAACACACCAAACCTCCAGCAACCTGGGAAATCCCCATTTGCTTTTGTTTTGTCATTGAACTCCTGTGAATACTAAAGGAACAGTCAGTTCTTAGTGACATCTTTATTGACGTCTTATGTCCAAACCTTACGTCAAACTCGGCACCTTTCAGGTAAAAATATACCAACGTTGCTTCAAGCAAACACACAGTGGCAGTTTTGGAGCCGAGCAGCTATCTACTTGCCCGAGAGCCCAGCTGATGCAAGAGCCCACGGACGCTGCCCCTCCTCTTTGACGCACTCAGAGAGACGCTGTCTTTTCTCCTGCCGAGAAATCCAGCTCCAGTGTTCTCATCCGCCTTCGCGGGCTGCTGGGATATCGAGTCCTGAAAGAGAGATACCAGACCTCCTGCATTCTATTACCCAGGTACGGAGCTGACTAAACCCTTAAAGAGAATTCTTGAGTCAGATTCTTGGCAAAACCAACTTAACTTAAACTGCTACTTATTTACTCCTTCCTACGTATTAGGCTTAGGTCAGGTACACCGAGGTAGGCGTATTTAGAAGCACCAGTTGAGTAAGTTAGTCAATGTATATATGTATGTATAGATTTTATCGATTTTAAAGTATCTTATGGCTAAGAAACCATATCACTGCTTTTACAATATTATTTCATAATACTCCTTTTACTGTATGCACTTTACTTTACATTAAGTATTGCAAATATGGCAATTCATTTCTCTTGCATGAGAAAGAAGACTGCTCAATAAGTTACATCTTTTATTGAAAACGCCCGTCTCTCCTTTCTCTGCACTCTGGTGAAACTAAGTACGCACAATTGACTGAGTGAAATAGCTGTCTATTGTTTTCACACGACTCTAGAGAGACACTCTTATTCTGAGGGAGTAAAGTTTTCATGTTATATGGTTGTCAGAAGATAATCCCTTCTTGTCTATCCAGGGAGGGTAAACTCCTCCTCGTTTATTTGAGAATGTTTCTAGTGACCTCTGAGCTAGCTGGCAAACCTTAAGTCTAATATAGTCAGTAGAGACCTAGTCGACCTCAGTCCTACGTCTACACTGCTGAATATATTATTCCAATGCGCAGAGCATATTGAGAATATAGGAACTACACTTCATGGCGCCCAACGTTTGGTAAGGCGATAAAACTAACGCAAGACGTTAGAGTAACTCAGTCGTGCTTTTTCACGCAGACCCTTTCTCCCGTAAATACTCCAATAGACGTCTGGAGTGGTTAAAAGGTTAAAATCCGCCGGAACTTAGTAGGAAGAGATTCCTATGTATAGTTTTTGGTTTAGTCAACGTTGAAGGATACAGTGTTCCAAAATATTGTGCACCTAATCTTTGTTTCCTTGAAACTTGATCTGCAAACAAAAACTTTCTGCCAGTAAAATGGAGGACAGTGAAGACAAAGGGGAGGCAGCTAGAATAGCAGCTCGACTCCTAGAGGAGGACACGAGTCTTCTACAGAATGACCCGAATGTTATACTCATTCCGGTCAACATAAGAAAAACTATAACTATTAAACTTATAGAAAACGAACTGACATCACGAGGTGGTACAGTCATATTCGTGGTAGAGGCCCATGAATATCGGCAGACAGAGGTATTCTATTCATGGATAAACTTTCCAGCAGCAAACGCTGTAACACACGAATTCCACTATTACAAAATAGAGGAACATCCGGATGAATACACTCCTTTCGAGGACGTTGAAATCCCACTAAATTACTAAGAGCACCTGCTCTGGTTTAAAGGCGCCCTAAAACATCAAAATCACATAACCAGGCTCGGTCCACTAGGTAGACCAGGAGCAACGTGACCGGTTCTAGCCAGCTACACACCACATCCAGACATCGAAAAAATGTCAGACCGGGAACTTTTAGCCCAGCTAAAAGTACTAATTAAAATACATAGACAATTAGTCCAATATGTAACGCGGACTTCAACAGTCCAACCAGCTATTAACATTCCACAGCTGACCCCTCATCAGGGAAACACAAACAAAATTACACCACAGAACATACAAGCATGTCTTTGAAAAAACACCCGCAAAACGGGAACAAATTCCATTCTGGGTAGCACAAAAGATAACTCAAATAGAGGCAGTATTTCCGGATACTACCCCTAGGGAGAAACACAGAATTTTGACTATCTGACTTCCAATGGGGATCGCACCACATGTGGAGGATTGTGACACTTGGGGCACAGTCTTTGCTTCCATTTACACAAAAACACATGGTGTTCAGTCCATAGCGGTAATACCAGATGTACTAAGACAGATTCAAAATGAATACAGTCCAGAACCTGCTTTAACTCTGGGTATGAAATTACTGAAAGACTTCAAGCAGGTCTCGGCTATATTATTAGCCAACATAAAAGGAGAAGCAGCATCTGTGGCGATCCGCCAGAAATTGAAAGAAACAGATATAGCAGACCAACCAATTGAACTTGCCAGAATCATAGAAAAATCCTATGAAGAACTAGGTAGAGATAGTTTGGGTGGAAAACCGGTAAAACCCCAACTAACTGAAAATCCTCAAAAGATATTTAACAAAAATTATCTAAACACTCCAAAAAAGAGCTGGGATGGAAATAAACAATCCATTCCCAAAGAAAAAAGATTCCAGTCCAGGGGAAGGTCACTTCGGCAGAGAGAAAGATCTCCGGACCAAGGAAACAAGTCTCCCCAGAGGGAGCCCTCTGAGAAAAGATGCAACCTTAGAAATAGGGATAATCTGAAAAAGCCTGATAGATATCAAGATCTTGATACACGTCCCTCTCGATCTTTTCAGACTTCCTCGCAGAAATCAGAAAGAAGAGGACGGTCAGAACACAGGGAAGAGCACGTCAAGTCCAAAGACAAGGAACCTGCTTAAAGTAAAAAATTACAATTTCCAAGAAAGAAGGTAGCCAGCATTAAAGTAATCAAACATGCCGAGGATACTGAGGACACTTCTGAAAAATGGAGAGTGGGCCCAGACAATGCTAGACAGCGCAGCAGAAGTGACAATATCTCGCAAGACCCTGATAAATCATCTGGAGACAGTGGACACGAATGAATACATTCAGGTGGGAACTGCGGATACCAGAGTTAGCAAACCTCATAAAATATACAAACTAACATTACGTATAGAGGGAGATAAGACTAGGAAAGTAAGGGGTCTGTTTTGGGATAACCTTTCAAAGGGCTATGACATCCTAATAGCTGAGAAAGACTGGCCACCAGAGTTTGTCAGGGAGTGCCCTCATGGCGAAGAAATAATGATGCCTGCCTTCTCAAATCATATTCCAATTCATAGAAAATACACATATGCAGGAAAAGGGGCAGTAGCCCAAGCTCCTGAATTGTATAAAATTCATGTAGGATGGGATGAGGACTCCCCTCCTCACAAAATCCAGTTAAAATGTCAACCCACTGCACAAAGGCAGTACCCAATTAAGCAAGAAGCTTAAAAACAAGTCAGGGAGATCTTAGATCAGTTTGAATACCAAGGGGTGATAGAAACATGCACCTCACAAATAAACAATCCTTTGTTTCCTGTCTCCAAGCCAGACGATTCATATCGTCTAGTCTTGGACTACAGACACCTTAACTCATGTTGCAAGACATTTTCAGTACAAAACTCACACAGTGCAGCATTAATGAATAATATCGTTCGCAAAAAATACAAAACAATATTAGACATCTCTAATGGATTCTTTTGTCAAAATATTGCACCTGAAAGCAGGTATTTGGCCGCTTTCTCAATAATGGGGTCACAGAAAAATTTCTGTCGACTCCCACAAGAATTCAAGAATAGCCCAGGATTATTCTCAGCAAGAGTAACAGAGTTACTACAAATATATGATGATGAGGCCTTATCTTATGTCGATGACATCTATCTCATAGATGATGACCTGGATACTCACTTGAAAAGGGTCAACACCATAATACTTGGGTTCGCAGCAGAGGGTTACAAATTGAACTTTAAAAAGTCACGAATTGCCCATCTAACTGTCCTGTTTTCAGGATATGAATTATCAAGTGAAGACAACTTCTTAGATAAGTGCGCTGTACTCCAAGCACCAAAAACACTGAAGAACTTACAATCAATACTAGGTTTCCTGAATTTTGGAAGAACGTACATTCTAAATTATGCAGAGTGGGTTAAACCTCTCTATGAATTAATAAAACCTGATTTTAAACCAATAAATTGGACTCAGAACCACACAGAAATGTTGAGATCATTGCAAACAGACATGTTAGCTAAAACAAAATTACAAACTCGCGACAACACACGCAACCTTGTAATCCGAGTCGTCCCAGGAAGATGCGGATTCACGTACCTGACCTCTAATGAGGGAGAAACGGTACCAATAGCTTACAAATTAAATTTGTACATAGAAGCTGAAAAAACATTCAGTCTTACAGAAAATATTGAAAATGCGGTTCAAACTGCTGTACCAAAGGAAAGAGCCCAAGCCCAAGGCAAAAGAATAACTGTTTATACAGCAGAATCAGCACTCGAGGCGTTATTAAGCCCAGTTAAACTAAAAACGGTGGCATTATATCCAAAATGGATACAGTGGGAAAATTCTCTTGCTGCAGAAGACGTGAAATACTATTTTGACCCAAACATGAATAAACTGAAAGATCTAAAATATGAAGAAGAATATCCTCTGCCAATCGAAATTCTGTCTCTCCAACAGTACGCTTGTGTAATCTATATGGACAGATTTGCACAACATTACGATGTGGATAATTAATCCTACAATGCGGCGTGCGTGATTGTTAAAGGTTGCTGGCGCTTTGGTAAATTCAGACCAAAAATAACAAAAAACTGAATCACTGAAAAACTGTTCGGCTCAGCGAGCTGAAATCAGATCTTTAAAGATGGAGCTTGAAAATGCTGATCATGAATTCCCGACACTAATAACGTGCGATTCACATTTCTGCATCAAATCTTACAATAATGACTTGCAGAACTGGGTTCAAAACGATTACAAAGATGACACAGGTACCACAATAAAGCAGTAGTTCTTTTGCAGAAAGATCTACAAAAGACTTACGAGATACATACACTGAGTCATCAACGTGATGGCATTCACGTTGCAGGGAATTCATTGGCTAATACAGCCACAACGGAAGCAGCACAACCGGCTTCCGTAGCCACAAAAAAGGGTTCCGAAAAATACATAGACGGGGAAACCATGCTGGCGGTAAAAGGCGACTGTGCAGCACTACCCGTGAACTATCCACTCAATTATACATACATAATTGATGCAAACTCGTTCATTTTGCTCGAATTCCTGGAGTGGGGGATAGAGTAATTCCAAACACGAACATGAGAATCTTCTTAATAGCAGACGCACACAAGGGATTGGGTCTAAGGCACCAAGAGATCAAGGAATCTCTGAAAGAATTACAATCAGAATACTGGTGGCCGGGGATGAGCCTGCAACATTACAAATTTGCAAAGAGCTGTCCAAACTGCAACAGAGATCGCAGTAGAGAACCGACCGGAGTATTGCCATGGCCCTTCTTGTAGTTAGCATAAGGCTATCTATACGTAAAATCCAGCATCCCATTAATTTCTTTTTAAGACTAGATTCACTTAAAAATGCAGACACCAGCGCTCGGCTGACGCCAGAACTGTTATAAAAGATTTGCGAGTCTTTATCGGCGACATACGCAATTGGCATGCTACATTCTGACCAGGGTCCTGCTTTTAGCTCTCGAGCTTATAAGGAGGCCATGACCAGCATGGGCATTGCATTGCGGTACTCTTGTCCCTTCCATCCTGAGAGAAATGGGATTGTGGAAAGAAAAAAATGGGACATAAAGCAATCTATAACGGCGAGGGTATTAGGTTCGGGTGATGGGTGGGTCCAACATTTAACAAGTGTCCAACGTAGTCTTAATAATCTGCCAAGAAATTCTCTAAAAGGTTTCAGCCCGTACGAACCATTGTTCGGTACTAAAATGCATGGTTAGGACTTAGATAGTCAGACTTCAGTGGTAGAAAGAAAATGCTTTGATATCAAAGATCGTTTGGGTGTTTTACAGGACTTAAATGAAACAAGAAAAGCCCTGAGACACATAAAGTTAAAACAGCAGCCAACAGCCACTGAAGAAAAACCACCTGTCCCAGTAAGGCCTGTCTGGATTCCAAAGATTGGGGATCTTGTCAGAGAGAAGATCGCGGTGAAGAAGAAATTTGGGCCTTCATACAGAATAGCAGTACCTGTCTTAGCTGTCAGCGGAACAAGATCAGTTGTACTACCGCCCATTGCTGGTAAAAAGGAGAACAGAGTTGTATCAATCGACCTGGTAAAACCACAATCATGTGGCCAATAATAAGTAGTAGGCCCAGTGGACTCCCAAAAAATAGCAGAATACCGAAATTTGCTACAATCCAAGAGGTTCAAACTGAGAGACTAATCACATTTGATAAACCTGCAGTGAATAAAGAAGGACTATGCAACAATGCCATGGAACTTGTCCCTCTTGAAACCCAAATTGCAACAGTTCGTAAAGAAACACCTGTCTACAACGATGTAGCCTCAGACTATGCTAATGAAAGAAAAAATGAAAAAGCAAAGGAAAATTCGGAAGCAATTCCTACAATTGACAGAACTGCATCTGGCTACTTCATCAATTTCGATAACTTTTCTGAAGATCAAAGCGAACCTGAAGAAATGCCAACAACAAAAACTTTCAAAGATAAAGTAATTAAACTCTTTCACCAACTCAAAGAAACCTATCTGATTTCTCCATGGATTGAATTTTGGATTGTGTTAGGTGTACTTTTCCTCTTGCTTTGGCTCATCTTGGTACTTTGTTTGGGAAATTCATTGAGGGAAAATATAGTACAATGGACACAGCAAGTCAGAACATCAACTTGGTCCTAAAGCCACACAAGTCATCTCACATCGAGAAAAGAGAACTATCATCTGTGAATGTCACAGCCATTCCAGTACCCAGTGGGGTAGCTTGGGACAAAACGGATTACGAAATCTATGGCCCGCTTGAACTTTTGAAATATCCACATCAGTTCAAGGTTTCATTAAGTGACTTTGTAAAACCAAGTACATTCTCTGATGATTGGGACTTTGAAAGCATAAATAATATGATGTCAGATTTAGTAATGTCAGCAAGTGTAGCAGTGACGCCAGACGCGGGGAGAACGCGCCAGGAGGCGCAATAAATTCCCTGCAACCCCGGCGGAGCGGGGGAGATTAACATACCACCGCCGAGAGTCACGGAGAATCGCCGCAGGTACCAGCCGCCACCGCCAAGAGTCACGAAATCCACAAACACCGTGCCGCCGCTCCGGGGGACTACAACACCCGGCAGGCCTCACGGCGGCGCTTAGCAGTGACGCCAGACGCAGGGAGAACGGGCCAGGAGGCGCAATAAATTCCCTGCCACCCCCGCTTCGCGGGACGCCCGGAGCGAAGCCTGGGCAAAGGGCGGGCCCTCTACGGCCCTCATTGTCAGGAAGAGGCAGGACCAGGGCCAAGAACACTGCCCAAAAACACTCAAGTAAGTTATATACTCCCACAAACCCCTGTATGTGCCTGGGATACCACATTGACTTAAAACCCCACGGACCTGCATTGTTGTAACCTTGTAAAATTGATTGGAAAATGTCTAAAACTAAAATATCAACAGCTCCCATCAATACCATAGACAATTACATGGTTCAGAAAGTTGCCAAAATTAATCATGACAGGAGATCATCCCTGGGATTGAGTTACTCGCCAGACTTGCTTATTGATAACACGCCTTTACCTACTCCAGCTCTTGATATCAGTAATGAGGTGTTCCAGACCCCGGATAACAACCCACTGACCCAGCTTCTAGTAGCCATCGCTGAACCTGCTCTCGAGAGCGGGCCAGATATTGACATTATCACTCTAGAAGAGGAGGCCCCAACACCGGTCCCAGCTCCTAGAGTAATCAAGGGGGGAAAAGAATATACCTAAACGGGGTGGTCTTCGATCAAGTAAAAAGCGCCCGATGCTTCCCCACAGGGAAATAGTGGAGATGATACTAGGAGTAATGCAGGAGGAAAGGTCCTTTTGGATGAAGATCAATTTAAGAAGTTGCTGAATGCCGTAGACAACAAAATTAAAACTATTACCAAACCACTCCTAAGCAAAATAGACCAGCTCACAGAAGAGGTCAATAGACTGGGGGTACTTTTGCAAAAATTATTAGAAGAAAAACCAAAAACCGCCTTGTTAAAACCACCTACAGTTGATCCAAAATCTACACAAATTGCTCTTGGGACAGATCTATTTGCAAATACTCCCCGGAATACTGCGAGGAGACCAGCCCAAGGGGGGGAGGGTTCCAGAGACCCAGATCCAGATATTAATATTGGGGACTCTGCAGGGCCGAGCTCTAGAGGTATAAAAGATCCTGATAACCTAGAGAAGGGGCCCGTTGAATTAATAGTGGACGCCTCTCCATTAATATTGGTCCTAGCAAATGTCCCTCAACTGGAACCAGGGCAAGTAGAGAACATCCCTTCTTTGATAAACAAATCACTTCATTGGCTATCGAAGAATATGGCTTTTAAACCGGGAGGCAGGGACCAGTTGGCACAGGAAGTAGTTAAAGCTAGAAGAGTTGAATGGATCGGGGGTGGTACCAAAAAATTCAAGGGGGATTGTGTGGTGCTACATTTCTCAGACACAGAAGTTTTGCCAAACATTCTAGCTAATATATACCCCCCTCAGCGTAGATCTACTGAAATAGTGCCACTAACGTTGGATTTCTTTTATATAAAAAAAGGAAACATCCTAAATCCAACATTGCTAAAAACGAAATGGAACCCTGTACTAAGAAAAGCCAAAATCCCTGAAAATAGAAATAACTGGGGCATCTCGACCGAAAATAGGTTCTCGGCCCTTTTGGGTCTAAGCCAATGTGATTGACTGAAAGAATCGTCGAGCTTGGGGAAAGCTAAGGCTGTAGAGGTTAACTACGGAAATAATAGCATTCTCACGAAATCAGAAACAGATTGTTGTGAGGGCAAGGTCCCCGACCATAGAGATTATACCCCTAGTATAGTAGTGAACAATCCACCAGTTATTCATACCAGTATTAATGGTGAGGAAACTACCTCTCCATCCCCCTTGCTCCCCTTTAATCAGAGCATACCTTCATATGAGGGGAATATTGAAGAGAAAGGTAGCATTAAGCTCATTTCATGGAATATAGCGGGTATCCACCATAAATTAGAGACTCCCGAATGGTGCGAGTTCATTGACCGTCATGATGTTATCATGCTACAAGAAACATGGTCAGTGGCACCAGTTTTTCGTCAGGGCTTCCTAAATTTTCATGTACCTGCGAAAAAGAATACTAAGGGGCGCCCTTCTGGGGGTCTAATCATATGGATACGCCAATCATTGCAATGCACCATCAAGCAGAGTCATATTATTAACAGTGACCTACTTTCTATAGTGCTCACCTGGGCTGATGGTCATAATCTGGCGATATATAACATCTATGCCAGGGGAACCCAAGGGGGCACATCTTCTGATGTGATAGGAGCTTTAGATAATGATCTAGAGACGCTACCTACGCAGTATACTATCCTGGTGGGGGGAGACCTAAATACAACATTTGAACCTCTAGGTTGTGAGGATAACGATCTGGCCCAAGAGGAAGATACCAAATGGGAAATTCCTCAATTAGACCTCCCGCTGGTAAAAAAGTGGACAGAAGTAGCAATACAGGCTAAAAGTTTATGCCTATCCAGAGGACTGAGGGCAGCCAATGGCCGCACCTCCTCTGACCTACAGGGTAAGCACACCTTTGATAATTTAAGATCAAGTAGCAGGATAGACTATATTCTTATAGATGTCAGAGGTTGGCACAAAGTGGTCGATATGCAGGTGATTCCAAGATTGGAGAGCGACCACAATCCTTTGTGTTTGCTCTTCAATATGGAACAAAGTGTAAACTCAATAAACCCGGCTAGGGATCTTACATCATTAGACGTTGTTACATCTAACAATCTCCGTCACATTAAATGGACAACTTTGGTAGACAACCCTGGGGATATGCAGGCCCTCGAGGGGATAGTTACTGAAGAGGTAACCAGACTACAGACTTTGATTAATGACACAAATTTTAAACAGTTGATTGAAGAGTCACAGCCAAAGTTTTTTGCTAATATACAGAAGTTATTCTTTAAAAAAACCAAGAAGAGGAAGGGTGATAAACCTCCTATAAAGAGAGGATGATATGACCATTCCTGTAGAATAGCGAGACAAAATCTCAGTGTAGCGCTGAGATCTAAAATAGGAGTTTTAAAGGCCAGGGATGAATACAGAAAAACACAAATTAGGGCAAAAAAATTGTGGGATGAGAATTTATGGTTAGACCTGAAGAAAGCATGTGCTGACAAACATCAGAAAGAGTTTTGGGCCATTTTAAAGTGGGGCTCTGGGGGAACAGCTGATTGTCCGAAAAATCATGTAGCAAAGGAGGCTTGGGTGGACTTTTTTAAACCTCAATATGCAGATAAATTGGGTTCACAAATTGATTCCCCTCCAGTAAGGGTATTTTATACTCACAAACTATTCACAGTGAAAGATGTAAATGAGGCAATGGATGGAGTAACCAGAGGTAGGGCGCCAGGAATTGATGGAATACCGGCGGACGTGTTTCTATCGGACAGGGCCAGCTGGTGTAAATACTTTGTCTGGCTTGGTAATGCCATTGCACAAGGAGCAAAGATTCCAGCAACATGGAAAGGAGCGGAAATAATACCTGTCTACAAAACAGGGGACAAGGCTTCACCAAGCAACTATAGGCCCATCAGCCTTATCGATTGTGCACAAAAACTGATGGGCAGGATGATACAAAACAAAATACAAGCCTGGATAGATGATAAGGATATCCTCTCCCCGTATCAAGCTGGTTTCCGCCCTTTAACCAGCTCTGTCGACCAGGTATTCCACTTTTTAACTATGTACTGGAAAAACGTAACCTTGCTAAATGGTCCACTGTTTGCTGTTTTCGTTGACTTGAAGTCAGCGTTTGACTTAGTTCCCCGGCAAAAGCTATGGGTTGTCTTACGGGATCTCGGAATAAGCCCTGAATTACTGACTTTGCTTGTAAGGATGCACGAGAACAACTATGCCCGGATTAGATGGGGCGCCCAGGGAGATGTTACGGAATCTTTCCCCGTGGATAGAGGAGTGAGACAGGGCTGCGTTCTGGCCCCCACTTAATTCTCCCTCTATATTAATGGCATAGTTGACTTTTTGAAGCAATTTCCGACGGATGCCCCATTACTAGATGGGGAGCGAGTTCCAGTACTAATGTTCGCAGATGACACCTTGCTGGTCTCGCGGACCCCTAGCGGATTACAAAAGACAATAAACGCATTTGGTGACTTCTGTCGGATCCGGGGCTTGGAAATAAACACATCAAAGACTACAATCATGAATCTGAATCCCGCTAAGAAATTTTAGGGGAAAATGATCTACAATGGTGTTTTTTCTGGAGGAAGTGAACGCTTTTACCTACCTAGGCATCTCCCTAAATGCCAACATGAACTGGAAATCCCACATGGACTCTGTGGTGCTAAAATTTGATCAGCTGGCAGGGGCAATAGCCCAAAAGCACAAATCTTCATTCACAAGACCCATCCAGCCAATAATGGAGATTTACAGTATGAAAGTGTTGGGCGCTTGTCTTTATGGATCAGAATTATGGGGTTTCACTAATTTGAACTCACTAGTAGTTGCAGAAAACAAATTTCTTCGCCGGATAGTTGGTGTCCCCCAGAGTACCCCCTCGACCCCATTTCAATATGATCTTGGGAGGAAAAAGATCGAGGATACGGTCAGACTGTGTCCCCTCCTCTATTGGAGGCGTATAAAAACTACTCCTGAGTTGAGCCATTATGCAGCTGCCCTTTTGGATGTTGTTAACTCTGATACGTTTCATAAAGTACTCTGGCTCAAAGAAGTAAGGAAATTACTCCAAAAATTGCACCTTGAGCATTTGTGGACTGCAGTAGACCCAGATGATTTCTCATCAAAGACCACATTGAAAAAAATGTACTGGGACATGATAAATAATACTGTATTGATTTCCAATCAACCATCTGTGTTGACATCCCAGTTCTTGGAATTTAAAACTATTCCAAAATTTGAACAGTACTGGGATTTGATCACTAAGCCTCTAGACAGGAAATGGTATTTTCAGTTTAGAATTGGCTCTTTACCCCTCAACGCCTTCACGGTTAAATGGTCTCCTGATAATGTAAATACTTGCTTTTACTGTAAAACACATGCAGAGGACATCCCACATTTTCTTTTTGTATGCCCATTATATGCTGCCCCAAGAAGCAGATGGTTAAAGCCAGCCTTCAGAAATTTGGGGACAAGGAAATATTTAGAGGCCCTAAGGATTTTAAAATCAAATTGTGCCCCCAACCTTGCAATTGCTGTAGCTAAATATATGGGGTGGGCTTGGATAATACGTGCGCGCACTTTAAAACTTTAAAATTCTAATTAACTATCTGAATGACAAAGTTACTTTACCTAAAACCTTGTGCTGTGACTTGATTTTACAAATGTATAATTTTATTGTGCTATTCGTCAACAAAGTATAAGAAGTATGAAATTTAATATGTATTTTAACATTTTAGAGTAGTATTTATTTTGTTTAGCTTAGGGATATATGCTTTTATGACAATGTTGTCGAATAAAGTATTTAAACTTGACTTGTAATGTCAGCAAAATTTACAGAACATGATTACTTACAGGGTTCGTCGAATTATGAACAAATGTACTGCTACAATCACTTTGCACATCACTATTTGCATAAATCTGTTCAACCTAGAAATGTTTTTAAATATAATCAATGGGAACATTGTGCAACTCCACCTAAAAGCAGTTCGAAAACATTCCCATACTTTCAGGGTTTAACACAAGTGATGCAGAAACGTTTTATTTTAAACTGTTAAATAAGACAGGGATAAAAACGATGTTGACAAATACTAAATTGATTTATTCTGAAACATTTTATGAAAAAATGATTACATTTGGTTTTGATTTCTGGAACAACCAAATTGAAATTAAAACCATCTGGGGTACAAAAATTTGGCAGGTCCAAGGTTTAGAAGCATTATTTAGAGCCTGCATGATCCCAGAACAAATAATATTCTTGAATGACACCATTCAACAGACTACTTGTCTTGGCCTAGCTAAGATTAAAGACTTAAACAAACCGTCTATTCCAAAGCCAATACCTGATAGTAATACCACTACAGATGTTGAGATAGACGTATCCCACATTTTACACCAAAACAGAACACATCCTGATTGGAAAAAGTGGTTGATCTGGCCAACAGACACAAATAACTGTCAAGATAGATTCCTGAACAAAATACAGGGGTTCAAAATGACCAGACCAGACCCTAGATACTCCCAGAGACAATATACAGGGATAGTAACAACATACAGTGTAGGGAAACTATGCCTTGAGTGGCTACAGACATACACACTGGCGGAAATTAAGCAACACTTGACTTTACTTAAAGACGGTGCTGATTTGCGTGATATCATAATAGGACCACGCAGACAGCATCAAAAACGTTTCATAGCGGCCGGTATATACGCTGCATACAACGAAGCTTGGAAAGTAACTCAAATTGAGACAGCAGAACAAATACAAGAAATTGATCGTATTAATTTGGAAAAATCACTTTCTGTTGTGGACAATGCGTTAATGACTCTGTCCTCCAGAATATATTCACCGGACAGTATTGTATCATCTGCTATCGATATAATAGATCAGGACTTACTAATGTTACAACACGGTCAGTCCCAATTACGTTCTATTGTACAGCTCAGCTGGACGTTGCAAAATCTGCGTTCAGGCTGCGTGCCATGGCGTTTGATAAACACAACATCATTATTCTCTATCTTTAACCTTACTGATAAACAAATCAGTTTGGTACAAAAAGGAGCAGACTATACGATTCTGAGCATTGAAAAACTTGAAAGATTACCATTGACAATGTCAGAAAGACCTGTCATTGAATGGTTAATACACGGAATAATTACAATTCCGATAACAACTTTCCAATTTAAATACTGCCAAGAGTATATACCAGCGGGCCAGTATGAAAGGTTGGGTAAAGGGTACATTAAGTCATCATGGAAATTGCCTTACACACACACATGTTATAGTGAAAAGCAACAGAATGTATTTCTTAGTGGTAACAATTGTAAACAATTACTAAGCGGTATACTTCTGTGCCAAGGTATTAATTTGCTTGGGGCCTGTGAGGGGACTTCAAATAACCTTTCATGTCACCAGCACGGCAAACCTGCAACACAAATAGAGCCATTCTTTAGATGGCTTTCTAACGGGAGCTATATTCTAATAATGGACCACAGCTGTTGTGGCATGGTGCCAGGGAAAGCCTATCTCGTAAGCGTTAGTTCCATGGTCACTTGCTATATGCAAGTATTGTATCCAAACAGCACTCCAGATACGGAGGCGACGATTTGGCCTTCTTTGAATATCTCTTCTATTCGAATTGATACTTTAAGCAGAATGAAGTCTGTTCTTTTACAGACAACCGTGCCTTTAACGACATCTAAAGAAACGTATGATCTTCTGGTTGCAAGGACAACGGCAGAGATACATACCCTTTTATCAACAAATTGCCGCGTGCATTTCGTAGAAATGCTAAGCCAAATCCTTAATATGCCTGATATCAGTGGTATCCCACATATATTTAAGACAATTTGTTCGGGACTGTTAACACTCTTCGAAACAGTTCTAGGCATTTTTCCTAATTTTGTCCATTCTGTCTTTGGCGGCCTACCACTAATTTTGGGACTCGTAGCAGGAATTTTATTTTTGATCCTTCTGCTCCGATATGGCAAGCCAAGTCGCAGTCAAGACTCCAGCAACTATGGAAGAAACGATCCTAGCTATACGCTATCGGGACCGCATAACTAAAGTCCTTGGATTAGCCCGGCTGAGAGATCTGAATATGACCTGGTTTCTTTCATTCAGACCAATATGGCAAAATTGCATCCTACCTGTGCTTCGATGTATGTTATGCGGAGAAGAATGCGTGTTGGATGTTTGTCTTACACTACCATCAGCAGTACCATTGGATACAGATACTTTAATAAGTCCTGTAACGGCTCATGCATCGTGTTGTCCCCAGCGGCTACCTATTCTGATGACGGCATTCATTGAGACTTCATCACTACGAATAGGTGGCAGTGAAGTACGAGATGAGAGCAGCATCACCACGGTACGACCTTCTGTGAGCATTGCTGATCCTGACATCGATGATAGCAATCATTCTCACGACTGCAGTGTTGCGGCATTATCAAACTTGGTTGAACTTTCACCTGATGTCGTAGACCAATTTTTTGCCAGTCTGACTGAAATGATGTTCTCCCCTGAACAAAAAGAATAACTTTTAAGCAACGAGCACACAGCGTTCCCCTGAACTCTGAATTCGACCTTCAGCTTTGATAAACAAAAGCTACTGAAAAGATTTGGAACTATTTTTCCACTGAAAGCGAAATTATTTTGTTCAAACTTCCAAAATATATACCTTTTTCTGGCACATGTCCTCTGCTTAAAGTAGAACTATTCTTAAAGAACAGAGCTTCTATTTTTAGGAACTCTAGAGACAATATATTACCTCAGCCTCTAGCACATTTACAGCAACTGTATTTATATGTGATGGAATGGTCTCGACCTTCTTTTCTGTATTAAGAGCCATTTCATGTGTAATTTTCGCAAATCGTTCAGCTAATATATATAAGCATGTTTAACTGAATGATTATACTGCTTGAAAAGCGTACAGTACCAATAATAATTTTCGTGTAGTTCGCATACACCATTTCGAATGCAAAAAAATTATTTTGGGGTGGGTTGGAATACACATGCACCTTTAAATGTTTACTATTGCTTAGTTTTAGTAATGATGGACATAAGATCGTGGAGTGGGTATTATATTTTTATCTAGGAACCTAAATCAATATTGCTATTTTATGCCCTTGTACGGCTATAATCAATAATATCCCTATAATGGCATTAGAATCAGATCCATATTTAGTAAATAGCCCTTGCAGTCCAAAGCACTGCAAAGCTCCTTCCTTAGATTCCTAGAGAGCACAACGAGTTCTTTCGACACACCAAACCTCCAGCAACCTAGGAAATCCCCATTTGCTTTTGTTTGATTTGTCATTGAACTCCTGCGAACACTAAAGGAACAGTCAGTTCTTAGTGACATCTTTATTGACGTCTTTATTGATGTCTTATGTCCAAACCTTACGTCAAACTCGGCACCTTTCAGGTATAAATATACCAACGTTGCCTTAAGCAAACACACGGTGGTGGTTTTGAAGCCGAGCAGCTATCTACGTGCCCGAGAGCCCAGCTGATGCCAGAGCCCACGGACGCTGCCCCTCCTCTTTGACGCACTGAGAGAGACGCTGTCTTTTCTCCTGCCAAGAAATCCAGCTCCGGTGTTCTCAGCCGCCTTCGCGGGCTGCTGGGATATCGAGTCATGAAAGAGAGATACCAGACCTCCTGCATTCTATTACCCAGGTACGGAGCTGACTAAACCCTTAAAGAGAATTCTTGAGTCAGATTCTTGGCAAAACCAACTTAACTTAAACTGCTACTTATTTACTCCTTCCCACATATTAGGCTTAGGTCAGGTACACCGGGGTAGGTGTATTTAGAAGCACCAGTTGAGTATGTTAGTCAATGAATATATGTATGTATAGATGTTATCCATTTTAAAGTATCTTATGGCTAAGAAACCACATCAATGCTTTTACAGTATTATTTCATAATACTCCTTTTACTGTACGCACTTTACTTTACATTAAGAATTGCAATTATGGCAATTCATTTCTCTTGCATGAGAAAGAAGACTGCTCAATAAATTACATCTTTCTTTGAAAATGCCTGTCTCTCTTTTCTCTGCACTCGGGTGAAACTAAGTACGCATAATTGACTAAGTGAAATAGCTGTCTATTGTTTTCACACGACTTTAGAGATACACTCTTATTCTGAGGGAGCAAAGTTGTCATGTTATATGGTTGTCAGAAGCGAATCCCTTCTTGTCTATCCAGGGAGGTTAAACCCCTCCTCGTTTATTCGAGAAAGTTTCTAGTGACCTCTGAGCTAGCTGGCAAACCTTAAGTCTAATATAGTCAGTAGAGACCTAGTCAACCTCAGTCCTACGTCTACACTGCTGAATATATTATTCCAATGCGCAGAGCCTATTGGGAATATAGGAACTACACTACACTCCATTCTCCCGGGCCAATTTACAATTGTGCACAGCATAGTTGCATCACTTGCACTCCTTCGGCACACCATTGTCATGCTTGTCTGCGCATGTCTACAAGCCTGACAACGACACTGTGATGTTGTGCACTGAAGGGGGGCTACCAGGTGTGTGTAGGCCTATGGTAAGGATATATCAGACACAGATGTAGAGTTCATGCCTGGCTGAACTCACCATGCGGTTGAGAGTAGACCTTTGGCTTATGCTGCGGTAATAGGAACACGCACAACAGTTTGCATGTATGATCCCATACCCCGGGCAGGCTTGCGCTCCCCCATTTATCTCTTCGGCCGAGCCCGCACTCTGAGGGCATGCTACATAGCAATCATTGCCCATTGCGGGACAGGTGGCCCCGACACTACAAAAGAGACACACGCATTAGTTACTTCCTTGGCAAGGCCTAAACTTAACCATGCCCAGAGCCCCGGGTCGATTAACCACACCCCTACGCTGGACTGCAAGTCCACTCCGCTTACGCTCACAGGGGATTTCAACACAGCTACAAGGCCCAGGTATTACCCACTGCCTGAGGGGACATTTTGCGTCCGCTGTACACAGCACAATGTAATCTGGCAGGACCTGGGGCCCTCATGTATACATACTGACCACACTGACAGACTTATATTGTTTGTGGGACTGGCTATGGGCACATGTACCTGGCCCTGTTTTATTGTTAGAGTCACATTTCCTTTGACGCTTGTGCTGGATGAGTGTGGGGTGAGTGTAAGCTACCACTCGGGGCGGGTTGGTGCTGGCAACAACTACAACAGTGATCAGACAATCAGAAGTTCAAACAGCAAGAGTCCATTACTTGAGCTGCAGAGTGTTATTAACACTGGGTGCACTGCAGCCGGCATAGGCACACCACCACGGGATGGTGCACTGAGGTAGGGCCACGCGAGCTGAGCGGTTCCTCGTCGATGTCGAAGGTGAATGTCGCGGAGGGTTGCAGGTGTCAGTGGAAAGTGTCCTCTTGGGCATGATGCAGAGGGTAGAAGCCGGCAGAAACAGGAAAATGGAGGAAAGGAATGCTACAGCCTCGTTTTTACCACCAAGTCAGTATCACCTACATGATGAGGAAGACAACCCCCAGGCCATAGACACAGAAGCCACTAAAAATCAACAACCAGAGAGTGTCCATGAATGTCGGGGCACAGAGTTAGTGTCACCAGAGCTAAAAGGAGATGCAGTCTGCGATGAGGCCTGTACAATGATATAAACTCTGCCATAAATAAATCAAGACTCAGTTCCAAATGTGTGACCTACCCAACCGCAGTGTAGGCCGGAGACATCGGACAGCAGGGGCACACAGCCACATGCCATTGGCTCACGATGCACAGGGTTAGTGACATCAGAGCAGTTGTTGGTAGTGTTCGATCACCTTCGTAACGATGATCCTGAAACGCGTCTTCCTCTTACACCTCTTCTTGCGTGCAATGATATGAACTCTGCCATTGAGAAATCAAGAAACAGTTCCAAATGTTTGCCCTACTTGACAGTAGTGTAGGCTGGAGTCAGCGGTGGAGTACGTCAACGAGAAAGGAGTACCGCGGGCCTTTGTGGCGGAGGAATGATGGTCTGAGGAGGTTGCCAAGGTCGCCGGCCTCGGGCTTGTAACTTGCTCCGGCAAGTGATGGGCCCTCTTTGACACAGGCCGGTGTCGGCAAGTGAGCAGTGAGGCCTGGGTACGCAGGGGAGGGCTAGACGGGTTTGGGGACCAGCAGCCCGGGGTGCAGCAGGTGCACAGGATTGCAGGCAACGCCGCTCACAGAGACGGCGTCGGCCTCATGGCAGGGTGAGAGGCATAGCCCTGGCAGACAGGTTGGGCATTCCGGAAGAGAAGCACCCTATGCTTTTTATTTACACCCCTACGCTGGCTTGGCGTACACCAGGCCAGCCCACTCCTCTCAGGCTTACTGGGGGGATGTAACAAGATATATTTCCGCGATCTTCCCCACTTGCTGAGGTGACATGGTTGCGTCCACTGTCCACTACACTCCAAACACCAGCAGTGTATGTCGACATGGATATGTCTGTGGTCTGCATACTGCAGTCTGTCCAGAACATCCACGCCACACTTGGCATTGTGTACATTCTCATTCATGGGTCACTTACCTCCTTTGCACATGCCTGGTTCCCACCTCTCCCCACATTCGAATATTGTGTGGCTGAGGTGCCATGCCGTTGATGGCTCATGTACATGGCTAGCCCAGGTTACCACAGTAAGTTGTGCTGTCATTTCTGGTGGGTGGGCATGTTGTTTGGCATTTTGTATGTGAGTTTGTAACATGTGCATTACCAAAGTTGTGAGTTGCATGGTTGTGGAGTTGGGGGTGTGGTGTGTTCATCTGGTACTTAACAATGAGCAGAGCATTTCCGTAGGTGCAAGCGCCGGTTGATGATGGACTGTCAGAAGATCTAGGAATCATTCACACTGCCTGGGTAGTTGGCGACGACGTTGGTGAAGAGTCCCCGGTGGTCCACTATTGCCTGCACATTGATGGAATGTGTGTGCTTTCTGTTGCAGTAATTGTGTGCAGTGTCGGCAGGGGGCACAAGTAGGACATGTGTTCAGTCGATTGCCCCCAACATGTGTGAGAAGCCAGCTATGGCGTAGAAGCCTTGCTTGGTCTCTAGCTGTTCCTGGGCAGTGTGGGAGAAGTGAATGTACTGGGGTACCAAGCTGATGATGGCATCCAAGGCAGTTGTGAGGAACATTGATAGGGCTGGCTGTGAGACTCCTCCCACTCTGGCAGATGTTGGTTGGAAGGTTTCAGAGGCCAACAGACGCAGCACAGCCAGCAGCTTTGTCTGCAGAGGGATTTTGGTTGTCCGCTGTGTTGGTACCATCAGCCTGTGGGCTATGATGTTCAGGATGCCGAGGATGGTTGTCCTTTTGAGCCTGTAGTGGGCAATGAAATCCTCTGGTGTTAGGTCTGTGAGGCTGGTGCGTTTTCTGAAGGTCCGTTGTCTTTGTCTGCGCTGCCTCTGTGGTTGTCCGGGGGGGTACGGTGGGGTCCAGGATGTGGGGGCCTGGGGGTGGTGGCGGTGCGTGTTGTGTCCCTCTTGGGGCTTGGAGCTGCATGACCAGTAGCTCCACGGCATCTGTTGTTCTTCTGGTGTGACTCTGGTCGGGGCTCCCTTTTATGGTGCAGGTTGTCATCTGACTTTACACCAGGTAGGAGCAGTTGTTAAATCCCTGCTGCTAATGCACCTTATCGCATGTTTTGGGATCTTGTCGCCGATCTGGCTGGTCTTTGAGAATGTTGGGGAGTGGTGTTTTTGCTGCTTTTTACACTGGAACGCCTACTCAGCATATTATTAGTGTTATTTGCCGGGGTCATTTGGGGCGATATTTTGTGCGGCTGCTATCACAGGTAAACTTGTGATATGGGCTCTTAGCACCAGCTTGTGAATGGGGCGATACATTTATCGCCACTTTGGCTGTGATAAAGTGCTGATAAGTCAGTGATAAGTCCTTGAGAATATGCCAGTTTAACTATTGAGGAAAAAGACAAACAAGTAATATTTATGACCTATACCAGAAATAAAAGAGACACTTGCAGACCATGCAGCCAAGAGGGGTGGTCTGGTCTGGCCTCTTCTAAGTGATAGTGGGGCTGGTCTTGTCCTGGGCTT
The DNA here is from genome assembly GCF_964263255.1 of Lissotriton vulgaris. NCBI lineage: Eukaryota > Metazoa > Chordata > Amphibia > Caudata > Salamandridae > Lissotriton > Lissotriton vulgaris. The sequence continues at coordinate 147,009,647 of NC_141695.1, read as the reverse complement.
GTGCCCAGGCATGCCCCGTGCAGGTCCCGTGCAGCGGTGCTCCCAAAGCACTTATGAGTGTGAGCTATGCACTGCCCTCTGCTCCTCCTAACTGTGACCTTCAAGGGCTACTGGGGGATGTAGTCCCACCCCAGCAGCACAAAACATGCACATGCAGCAAGATTTGTGTAGCTAATCTGTGCTCATTTGTAGCAGGTGAAGATTTACTACTTTCTTGTGAATCAGGCCAGTGTGCTTTGAGAAGGCATATTTTTTATTTTGCCTGAATTGATGAAAGGATGCAACATATCTTGCAGCAGGCATTTTCTGCTGCTGTTTGACCTTATCTTCTTTCTGGTACAATCACACATTTTCTTTAGAAACCTTTACATTTTTAGAGATCACAGCAAGCTAGATAGCTAATAAACTCTTGCCCAACTTATTCACACAGTTTAGCTTACCACCAACGAGCCCCTACCCCCTACCCACAGGCAAGGCGTGAGTTTCCAGCTGGGATAATCTTTCACCCCTTAGCAAAAGGCTTTCCTGATTATCCTTCTTTTACAGATCGTATTACAATTTGTATGGAAAAGCTTGTGCAAAGTAATCAATATGATCGGAATAAAATGCACTGGGGTCCACATTGTGGTCCATTTGCCGTATGTAGCCAAATTTATATCAACTGTTTGGGTTTTACATTCCGAGCACAACATTGGGCCTTATTTTTGAAGGCCCAAGACGCTTATATGGCGCCGTTGCGTCACATTTTGTGACACTGCAGCGGCGTACATAATGAGCCATATTGCACCATATTTACTTTGTAAAGGCCTGTGCTACATTACAACTGCAAGATGTGTAATGTATGCAGGGTGGGCCTTCCCCCGCAATAAAGGGTCATAGAAATTGTGCAGTGACACTTCTAGGACTCTACTGTGTCAATATCTTATGCCTGCCTCACAGCAGGTATGAGACTGACGCAGGCCCTTTCACATGGGGCTCTCCAACATTACCCAGAGCGCTATTGAAAACAAGTCTTTAGCGGGTGTCGTTGGGGTGTATGGTTGAAAGCCTTCATTGAATTTGAGGAAAACATGCATCCATTAGGTAATCGGCACAGTAGTACGCGTGTGTTTTTCAGTAACTAAAAACAGCAGAAGCCTTTTCTTTAAACTGGCCCACCCGTTACTTTTTTTCAGATTTGCTAAACAGGTCCCAGAGACAAGATTCACTGTGTCTGAATAAAATAAAAGAAAAATGTCTTTACTTCAAGGTGCGTGCTGCAGGAGCTTTATTTAATCATTTTGACTGCAACAAAAGGACACGTGTGACATTTATGCACTTGATCATTCCAGCAATAAACAAAAATGGGGTGCCAGTGCTGATATGAATAATTTAAATAAACAAATCACCAAACAGAACTTGAAAAATTATTCAAGAACGGGAGTTACTACTTAATAGCTTTTTATTTTGACATTTTTGAAAAAAGAAACTTATATTTTTTACATCATCCAGAAGAGCATATTCAAAAAGGACACATGAAAATAGGGAAATTAGCTACTAATCATCAGTCATTCAATATTACAGACATATCACAGGCATTCAAAGCGCATTCAAACCACTTGGGGAAAGGGACTACAAAAAACATATAATACAGTCTTAAAATATGTACAGTCTATACTACAAAAGAAACAAGAAGCCACAATCTGCAACCACAGTTTTACAATAGTAAAAAATGAATAATTTCTGTAATGTACGTTCCTGTATATTAAATTAGATCTTCAAATTAAACTTTTTAAACTAATGGTTCTCGGTAATGTACGAGCGGCAGGGAGAAAGTAGTTTTATGATCCTGTCGCTCTCGCAGACACTGTGCGGCAAGAGCCTACGCGTTTCGAATCCCACTGATTCTCTTGGGATTCTCTTCAGGGCCTCATGTAGTATCACTAAGTGAGAACACCAGATTTTAGGGAAACATCGAGGTAATCGGTGAAATCTGTTGTCTGTATCTCATATACAGATCGTGTTGGTTATTATCTTTGAGTTAGAAGCCAGAAGGGAGATCAATGAATGAAAACGACAGGGGCAGTGGAAATAGCTACCAAACAAGGAAGGTCGTCCGTATCAGTGAGGTGGGCGGAGTGGAATATTCATTTGCAAGAGCCGTCTAAGTCGGTGTGAGTCCGATGGTCAGAAGTGTGGTGAATATCACGGAAATGGAAATAATTTAGGATCGCTTTTATTTGAATTTAGATGACAGGGGCGGGTGAGGATGAATACGTCATTTAAATACCGCCCTATATGCTGATGAAGACTTTTACGTTATTGGAGCGGTCTGTCAAATAACAACGCCATGCAGCTTATTCAGGTTTTAAGACGACCGTCGGACCGCTCGCGTTCTAGTCGGCACTACCCCTTGGCACATGTGTGTGATCATTCTAGCCACTGCACGCCTCACCCATCAACGAAAGGGCCATTTATGGCAATACAAGCCTCTACATTTTGACACTTGCTTTGAACTTAATTTTGAATTCGACAATACCACCAATTGGTTTCACAAAAGCAACCTTGTAAGTTACATTCATTTTTTTAAATGTTAATACTGAGACAATGAAAGTCTTTTGATTTAAGTCACCCTCTGATGTAGTTCTTTTCTTTTCTTTTCTCTTTCTGTGTTTGTTGTTGGGTGTTGTATTTTCGAAACCTTAATCATTAACTCATTGGTTTGAGATGTGGGTTTCACAGTGAAGGAAATGGTAAGACTCTCAACTGATGCTAGCATTCATGGTGGCAGCGCACTTTTTTAATTAGGTTCTGTAAATAAGAATTTCTTTGGTTTTTCTTTTTTCATAGTTAAGTTTGGTCCTGAAGAGAACCATTCAATGAAGAGGGTTTGAAATATGTGGACCTTGGGGGCAGATTTACAATTACTGGTGCATCCCTGCATATCGGCAGGGATGCGCCAGTAATTGTGCGCCGCTGCTCCGCACCCTTGATGCGCCACATTTACAATGCGGCGTACCAAGGGGCAAAAATGGCACAGATGCGCCACGCATCTGTGGCGCATTGCTGGAGTTGAGTCGCAAGCTCGACGCAGCTCCAGCAATGATCAGGGGAGCCCTATGCTGCGTCAATCCTTATGCCTGCTTCAAGCAGGCGCAGGGTTTTGACGCAGCATGGGCCCAAAAGTGACTGAGTGAAATCTTGTAGATTTCACCCAGCCACTTTTGGGATGCATTCCTGCGCTGGAACGCCTCCCCCTGCGAAAGTACGCCTCTTCTGGTGCAGGGCTTTACAACGTGACGCAGCGGGGAGATGCGTCACATTGTAAATACCCTGCACCTTGGCGCATCTTTTGCTCCGCCGCTGCATCACAAAAGTGATGCAATGGCGGCGTAAAAGTGCGCAAGGGGCTTGTAAATCTGCCCCCTTGTGTTTTAGGATTGCAAAACAAACATTGTTTTGAAAAAAAGTTTATTTTCTGTGCACTTTTAAGAAAACTATTGTGTTCAAGCTGAAAGAGAGAAATAGAGTGTTGTTTGGCGTAGGTTCCTTGGTTTAAAAAAAGAACACATATTTAGTTAACCAAGGTTGTGATATGTGAGTTTATTTAATGGTGAATGTGAGTGAGATTGAATGAGGTATGATGTATGTTTGAATATTGAGGATTGAGAGTGGTAAGGTAAGCCCAATTGGCGGATACACATTGTTGTCTATTTTCTTAAATATTTTAGTGGTGTTTTGTACAAAGAAAAAATATTGTTATACGAAAAAGAAAATAACAATTTAATTGAATCAGCCATTCAAAATAAAACTATTGGCTAGTTACGGCTGTAATTGATATTGTGTTTATGCGCCATTCGAAGTGATTTGAATTGAGTATCAGTATTGGCAGTTCTGGTGTTTTTTTTGTTTAGAGGCTCAGCCTGAATGATTAGAGCCAAACCCATTAGTGTTACCTTGGTCATTTCTCGGGTGCCTATCCGCAAGGTTTTGGGTTGAAAAAGATTCGGTTAGCATGATCCACCGGGATTTGCAGACATTGGTTGTTAATGCTTAATTGTTTTGTGTTTTGTTTTTGGCAATTTCACTTCACTTCTTAATTTTGCTATCATAGACAATGACTGAAAATTATACTCTTGCTTGCAGTGAAGATCATATAAAGAAACTCATGAACGCTCCACCGTTCTTTGCTTCGGCCTCTTTGAGTGTGACAGCTAAAACGCAAACTGAATTCGACAAATTGATACGACTTAAGAAAAAGCAAATTAGAACGGACTTGCATGGATATTTTCTCCTAGAACACCTTAAAGCGTGCACAATTCCTGGAGGACTTCAAATAAGAAACATTCCAGTCATCTTCACCGATGATCCACTTTATAAAAAGTGCTTTTGTGGTATAGAGACGAAATGCAGTAGGGACCTGGTGATCCACACTGTAGAAACAACACTTAGGATGTCACAACAACAACTGGAAGAAATAGCTTCATTGGAGACTGAGATCAAGAATAATCAAGCGATAACAGACACAAAAACTCTTTTAGAGAAAGTGGAAAAAGTAATTTTGGAGTTCAAGGATTACACTATCAACCAAAAGGGAAACAACTTTGAAAAAGACAAAAAAAGCTTTGTCTTGGATAACGTCTATCCATATTTAGTGGCAGATTTATATTAAAGAGCAGAATCACGTAGATATCTTCCAGAATACCAAGGAAGATCAGAAAATCTATTTATTTCATTTTTGGATACTTCATCATCCTCTGGAGGTGAAGCAAATAGTAACGAGGGACGGCCCAATACAAACAGAAGATGGAATACCCAACAACAACCGGGGCCATCTTTTTTAGTGAGATACCAGCGAAAACCAAGAGGATGGACCAGATTCAACAATCAACCTTGGGAAATGTCCACCCAAAGACAGCATTACAAAAGCTATCTCCATCCCCTATCTATAATTTATCAGAACGTCTGCTGACACAGGCTGAAGAAAGTATTCTAAAAAAAGGTATGACGTTTGTCCCTACAAGAACCACTGACTTTATAAAAATGAACACAAAAGCAATTGAGTTCTGTCATAAAATCTGCCTACAAATGTTCTTTTCTGGAAATAATCTTCCCACCCCAAATGAAGTTACAGGTCTTCGTAGAAAATCCATTTCTGCCCTCCTTCGAATACATTACATAAGGACGTTCCAACTTTTGAAAGAACTATTTTGTCTGCTATCACTAACATGGAGAACAAAACTAAATATGTGAAACATAACATCACAAAGACACAAAGAGAAGCTATTGTTTCCTTAAAAAATTATATGTCAATAATCATAAAACAATCGGATAAGGGGGGGTTCCATAGTGCTCTGGGGTACCCTGGAATATACCGCAGAAGCATCTAAACAACTCAACGTTCAAGCATGTTATAAACGAATTTCAAAAGACCCTAGAGTTGAACTCCAAGAAGGCTTTTTCCTATCTTTAAAAACAGGTTTGATCGAGGATTTTTAGGGCTAAAGGAATATGATTATTTACAAAAAAAATATCCAAGGATTCCAGTATTTTTTGTTTTACCTAAGGTCCACAAGAATGAGACGTGTCCACCAGGAAGCCTCTGGTTGTGATTCTCTGATTGAACCCATTTCAATGTATGTAGACCATTTTTTAAAACCGTTCATCGATGAAGTTCCATTATAACTCCAGGATACCACAGACTTCATTAACAAACTGGACAACATCAATTTTGAAGCCAATAAGAACATCATGGTGACCCTTGTTGTTACACCATTATATTCCCAAATTCCACAGGACGATGGTTTGGCAGTTCTGACATACTTTTTGGAAAAAAGAACTAAACCTTTAAGGGTCCCCGCAGAGTTTATTATTGAGTTGGCCTCATTTGCACTTATAAATAACTATTTTACCTTTGGCAGTGACTTCTTTTTCCAGACGAAACGGGTAGCCACGGGATGCCCCTTTGCTCCAGAACTGGCAGTGGTTTTCATGGCCATGTACAAAGAAAGTTTTATCTACAAAAACAACCCTTTCAAACAATTCATAGTAAAATTGGATGCGCTTCATTGGCGACATCTTCATGGTTTGGACAGGATATGTCGACTAATTACTTGAATTTCATGAATGGCTCAATAAAAGAACACCAGATATCAAATTCAGTTTAAACGATTCAATTCATCGAATGGCTTTCTTGGATGTGGAAGTTTATCCAGCTGAAGATGGCCTTGTAAAAACTCTGTATAAAAAACCTATGGACAGAAACAAGGCCCTACATTTCTCAAGTAACCATCCGAGAAGTTTGAAAGAGAATTTACCTTATGGACAATATTTAAGAATTCACAGCAATTGCTTTTACAAAGACGAATACACTCTACATGCTAATAACCTACGGAATAGGCTCCTTGTTCTAGGCTACCCCCAATAAATGGTAAAATCAGCTAGAAAAAGAGCGTGGTGAAAGCCCAGGGAAACATTGTTAAATAAAAAAGAAAAAGAGCCCATGCAACGGCAAGTTTGTGTCACAACTTTCTGTCCAAACACCAATCAACTAAAGAAAGTCATTAACCAGAACTGGCATCTTGTCCAGAACCTTGACCAATTATTTGCAAGTGCACCACTTCTTGCATTCAAAAAAGCAAAAAAAGTATCTCCAACCATGTGGTTAGGGCAGCAATGAAAAAAACTCCAAATCCATCACTAAGGGAACTCATGGGCCTGACACCAGTGATGGGAAACCACAAATGTGGGACAAGTGTATGTTGCGAACAGACAATTGAAGGAACCCTGTTTTCCCATAATGGCATCCATTGGAAACATGAGACTTTTACGAATTGTACATTTTCATTTGTAGTTTAAGGAATGCTATGTCCCTGCTCAATGTTGTACATCGGAAAAACAAATCAAAAGGTTCATCAGAGAATTTCACAACATAAATCCTGAATCAGGAGAAATATTGAAACAGCAACCTTGGGGAACCATTGTAGAAAAAAATCCCATTCAGAAAAAGATCTACAATGGACCAATATATCAAAAGTCGAATATGATCCGAGAGGAGGCAATATAGAGCAGAAACTCATCTAACGTGAGGCAATGCTTATCGGTAAATTTGACACTGCAATAAATGGATTAAATGAATTATCAGAAATCTATAAGCTGTAACGTGCCACCAGATCGCACAATTCACAAACAATCCTGGTATACAACTGTGTCCATGAGATGCGCTTTTTTCCCAAGAGTGTAATGTTTTTTCACTCTCATGATTGCAGGATTCATAATGGAGATGTCTTCAAAAGCATCATCTTTTGCATTCGGGCAGATTTTTTCTGCGAGAATTGACCAAGAAACAAGCATCAATTGAGATGCAGCTCAAGACTACAGCTTCCATAATCCATAGTGGTGGCCCCACAATCCTCTGGTACAGCCGCTCTCCAATATTACTCCGTGCGCTATTGAAAACAAGTCTTCAGCCGGTGATGTTGCGGTGTTTGGTTGGTAGCATTCATTGAATGTGAGGAAAACGTGCATCCATTAGGTAAGCGGCACAAACATACACGTGAGTGAGTTTCAGTAACTAAAAACAGCAGCAGCCTTTTCTTTAAACTAGTGCCCCCCCCCCCCCTCCCCCCGTTACTTTTTTTCAGATTTGCTAAACGGGTCGAAGAGTCAAGATTCACTTCGTCCGGCTAAAATACCACCAATCGGTTTTACGACAGCAACCTTGCAAGTTCCATTCATTTTTTTCACTGATAACACTGAGACAACAGTAGTCTTGTGATTTAAGTCACCCTCTGATGTACTTCTTTTTTTTCTCTTTTTGTGTTTGTTGTTAGGTGCATTTAGAAAACCTTAATCATTAACTCATTGGTTTGAGATGTGGATTTCACAGTGAAGGAAACAGTAAGACTCCCAATTGAGACTACATTCCTGGTGGCAGCGCACTTTTTTAATTAGGTTCTGTAAGCAAGAATTTATTTTGTTTTTCTTTTTTCACAGTTCAGTTTGGTCCTGAAGAGAACCCTTCAACGAAGAGGGTTCAAAACGTCTAGACCCTGTGTTTTTGGATTGGCAAACAAACATTGTTTTGAAAAAAAGTTTTTTTCCGTGCACTTTTAAGAAAACTATTGTGTTCAAACTGAGAAATTTTTGTCATTTTTTGCAGTGTAGAGAAAATTGTGTTTTTGTTCAATAGAGTGTTGGTTGGCGTAGGTTCCTTGGTTTAAAATTAAATTAATGAGGTATGATGTATGTTTGAATATTGAGGATTGAGAGTGGTAAGGTAAGTCCACTTAGCGGCTACACATTGTTGTCTATTTTCTTATATATTTTGATGGTGTTTTACGATTTTTGTACAAAGAAAAACATTTTCTTATACGAAAAAGAAAGAAACAATTCAATTGAATCATCCTTTCAAAATAATACTATTGGCTAGTTACTGCTGTAGTTGATGTTGTGTTCATGCGCCGTTCGACGTGATTTGAATTGAGTATCAGTATTGGCAGGTCTGGTGTTTTTCTACATTAAATACTTAGTCTCCATGGTGTCATACGGCTGGTGCAGTGACTACTCTTGGATCACTGTTTTCATGGAGCAATATGACAGTTTTCATAAATGAGGCCATTAGTCTTGTCTACTCCAGAGAAGGAGACATTTCCTTGCTCAAGTCAATGAGGAGAAAATTACCTAAATACTGGAGACGCCATGAGCCAAGAACATGAAAACCCTAAACCAAAGGTTTTGGGTGTTAGGCCGCCAGCTGGTGTGACATGCCTCTGCCAAAGGCAAGCCCGTCTGCCCCCATCTGCAACCCGACCTCGACCAGCGCCAGGGACACTGGACCTCCGACCTCCCACGGCTATGACTCAGCTGCCCTCCTTGCGCTCAACCCAGGAAGGAACAACAACTATCAGCGGTCAGCGCCAAACACCACCCATGGCCAGTCTTCCTGCTGACACTGCTGTCAATCCTTCACCATCCACAGCAACCCCTTGATTGCCACACCCACAACAGATATCCGCACCGCGAAGCCCTGAAGTGCATCATCCATAATGTACGCTCCCAAGACAGACACACTGTTGAGATCTGGGACCTTCTTGACACCCTCTTGCCAGATATTTCCTTCTTCATGGAAATCTGGACAAATGTACTGGATACAGAAGAAGGACAACCCCCACCTCCCAGGAGGTAGACTCGCCATAGCGCACAAGACCCTCCACCTCCATCAGGAGCGACTCCCTCTCCAACAGCAAACACCTCCACTTCCACATCCAGACCAACCCCTGAACAATGCTTTGCAGCATCCTCGCTTACAGACCCCTGGGGCCTTGTGCTCCTTTCACCACCACCATTACCAACCTCCTCACACCCCACATCATTGCCTCCACGGACTGCGTACTCATCGGAGACCTGAAGTTCCACCTCTACAACTACAACAACCCCTACTCCACCACCCTCCTGGACAACCTAGACAACCTCGGAGCAGCTTGAAACCACCATCCACACACAAGGTCGGACACATCCTCATCTCCATCTTCGCAGGAGGGACCAGCATCCACTTCAGCCATACCTTGGACAGACCACCACTGCATACACTTCTCCTTCAACATGACCACTGTACACAAGCCTGCCCCATGCCCGCACAAAGGAATTCTAGCAAGGTCACCGAGGAGCACCTCAACTCCATCCTTACCCACGACCCCCCTCCGCCACGACCAATGCCAACTCTGCATCCAAGGCACTACACCACTGGATCACCAGCTGACAAGCTCGCACCCCTCTGCCACCCACATAAACAATGGCCCCTGAAGGACGCATGGCTCACCACTGACCTCCGAGAAGCCAGAGGCTCCTGCAGACATCCCGTGAAACAGCAAAACCACCAAAGACCAGACCACCTTCAAAAACGCCATGACAGAATACCACTAATGCATAAGAGCTACCTAGAGGACCTTCATCCGGAACAAAATCCTCACCAATGCCTGCAACTCAAAAGAACTCTTCAACATTATTAAGCAGTGCACCAACACCCCAGTGAAGCCACGGATGTCACACCATCTCATAACCTCTGCATCAAGCTCCACTCCTACTTGCACCTGAAAATCAAAAGCCCTCTAAGACAAGTTCAGCTAACAGACTCCAGAACCCACCCTCCCCACCTGGATACCAGTCACATTGAATATATCACCACAACCTTGACGAGCACCCACACAGTAGCCCCTATGGACCCCTGCCCAACACACATCTTCCACAGAGCTGAAGCTGCAATAGCACCAGAACTAGGCAGGACCATCAATGCCTCCTTCATATTGGGCACTTTTCCTGACTCCTGGAATCAGGTAGAGGTTAAGCTCCTCCTCAAGAAACCCTCGGCTGACCCATTTCTCCCCTTCTCTCCGCCGCAAAGGTCACGGAGAAATTCGTCAAACCCCAGATGACCACCTTCATCGAAGAGAACGCCGTCCTCGACTCTTTCCTGTCTGGATTCCGCAGTACCCTACAGCACTGAGACTGCCCTCCTTGCTGCCACCGATGACATCCATGTGCTACTCGACCAGTGGCCCTCATGCTGCTAGACCTCTCTGTAGCCTTCAACACTATCTCCGAAAGCACTCTGCAGCCAGACTCCACAACATTGGCATACATGGTTCTGCCTTTGACTGGATCCGCTCCTTCCTCTCCACCAGAACCCAAAAAGTCAGAATCCCACCATTCTTCTCCGAACCCACAGAGCTCAACTGCGAAGAACCCCAAGATTCATCACTCAGGCCCCCACTCTTCAACATCCGCCTGGTCCCCCTCACCACCATTGTCAGACAACATGGGCTCAGGATAGTATCATACGCCGACAACACCCAGCTCATCCGCTCCCTCACAAAGAACCTCAAAGACACCAGTCTCCGCTTCCAGGAAGGAATTAAAGATGTTGCAGCCTGGTGAGCAACAGCTGCCTAAATCTCAACTCAGAGAATACAGAGGTCTTCGACCTTGGAACATCCCACACCGCTCGGGACAACACCTGGTGGCCCTCCGCCATCAGAAACCCACCCACCCTAATGGACCATGCCCGAAACCTTGGCATTATTCTAGACTCCTCCCTCACAATGATTTGACAGATGAACACCGTTGTCTCCACCTGTTTCAACTCCCTCTGCATCCTTCACAAGACCTTCGAAAGGATCACCCCCCCCCCCGAAGCCTGAAAGATGGTCACATATGCACTCATAACCAGCAGGCTAGACTACGGTAACGCCTTCTATAGTGGAAACAACAAATCCCTGCTACACACGCTCCAGACCATCCAGAACACCTCAGCCAGACTTGTCCTCTGGACCCCACAACATGAGCACATGACCCAACACCTGCAAGACTTCCACTGGCTCCCCATAGAGAAGAGTAACCTTCAAGCTACTCACCCACACCTACAAATCCCTCCACAACATCCGACCCAAATACCTCAATGAAAGAGTCTCTTTCCACGTACCCAAAAGACACTTCCGCTCTGCAGACCTCGCCCTAGTAGATCCCCCACGCATCTGCAGAACTGTAGCAGGTGGAAAAGACTTTGTGGCCAATGCTTGGAACGTGCTCCCAGTCAACATCAGATGCTCCCCTACCCTACACACCTTCAGGAAAAACCTCAAGACCAGGCTTTTCGGCTGACCCGGAGCTGCACCCCCTAGTGCTTTAAAACCCTCACAGGTGAGTAGCACGCTAAAATAAAACCTGATTGATTGATTGAACATATCATATTGAACTGGATGTTCAGATAGGAGAAGAGCAGACGGGTCCTAGATGACTGCACTACCTGGAAAGTCACATAGTATGATGTAATTGTCCACCTCAACTAATTAGCTGTGCCTTAATCACAAATATAAACATATACTAACATTGCCATGGAGCACTGACCATCGCAAGCACTGGACCACACTTACGAGTTTTAAAGGAAAGTTTCTACAGATGCTGTCTGATCCCTTACTCGTACACCTTCCTCATGGCCTTCGCTAATAAAAACAGTTTCCTCTTCTATAACAGGCTCAATAACAGCCTTTTCATTTATGCACAACTGACGATATAATCTGCACGCCATCTTTATCGGTAAGCCAACTATTCGTGGAATAGTCAAACTCTACCTCGTGCACTCTCATTTGGATGATTGAGATTCATACACAGTGATTTTAGCCTAAAAACCCACTGGTTGGGTGTGTGTCTCTCCTTCTCCCTCTCCCTCTCCTTCTGCCTCTCCCTTTCCCTCTCCATCTCCCTCTCTGTCTCCTTCTCCCTCTCCCCCCCACTGCGCACATGCCTCTGGAGTCACACCTCAAAACACACTTGGTCCCGATCCTACCTTTTTCTTTCTCCTTCGCTTCCTTCCCCTGCCCTTCTCCCACCTTTACACTAGTTTTCATCAAACCTATGACTCCTTGTCAACTCGTTCACCAAATACTGTTGTCTCTGACCTACAGTTTTTTAATACACATGTATATTGTATGCCATTTCAGCCCTGAAGAAGCTCCTGTTTGGGCTTAATGTGTTGGCTGTTTGCTAATGAAATAAAACTACAAACTACAAGAATTTTGACTGATGACCCCGTTTTTCTGTGTTAAATCAATTAACTTGCTATCTGTTCATATTGCCTCTCATCCAACCTGTATATATGAACTGGATGTTCTTGGCTTTCAGATAGAACTGAAAGACCCATTTCTTAGACTTTACCTCTCAAACTAGCTATCTGTTCTGCTTTAAACATCTTTCCTCTATGATACCTGCAGTTTATCCAGCAGCATCTGATATTACCTGACCCCCTCTGCTCTGCTGCCTCTGTGCCTAGGCCTGCTCTGTCTACATTCTAAAAACAGATAACAATTCATTCTCTGGAAACCAGCGATAGAGTGGGGTTAGTACTGTGTGCGGGAATTTTTGATTATTCAAGCTGTGGTTTAAGTAATAAACTCCATTCCTGTATTTTGCATGTTATATTGTAGGTGGTAAAGTGTTCACAACATTCAGCAGGTCTTGTTCCATTATCCCAGAAGATTACTGTAACCAACTCTTCAGCGCTTCCAGTCATGAGGAGTACATTATTCGGGTTCACCTAGAATGCTGCGACTCTACAGATAACTGCAACAGAGGCCCCTACAACAGTGAGTACAAATGGGGAGCCTAGTACTGTAACAAGGGTGACCACTACAATGTGCACCAGCATCGGACACAGTAGAGTACCCTGGTGGGCAGAAATGAGAGGATACAAGACATCCTGCATTACAACATGCATGACTGAAGTTTGACATCTATTATAACCCTGAATGTTATCCTGAGTGGAGCTTGAGTAATCAGCCTTGCCTCACATTTATTATTGTCTGCCTGCATTCTGAGTTTAACAAAAGTGAGACGTTACACCATGCACCATAAATAACTGTAGTCTGCCTGTTGGTTCAAAGATTTAGGCAACTAATTCCAATAGCTTCAGTGTTCTGGCAGATTTTATCAGCTATTAATTAATTTGGATAGGGACCATCATTTCAGGGTTTGCGGTTAATAGCGGTGGTCATTGTACATTCTAATAATTTCTTTGTTATTAAGTAATTTTGCTATAGTACTGATAAGCCCTATGTTAGGATTGACAGTGTTCTCTAAATAGTAACATGTATGTGCAAGCACTGCCATCAGTAACTCATTTGCATGAAGTTTGGTACCTGTTTTTCTTTTCCACACATCAATCATCCATGCACACAGTTCTTTAGGTGATCCTGTAAGTTGTGAGACCAACAACGTGGCTTGATCAGAAGAAAGCGCTAAGCATACCCTCAGGCTAACAAGACTACTCCTGCACAATCATTCTTGAATGTAGTGCCTAGGCTGAGTTATGACATCCAGAGTCAATGTGTGTGTGTACTCTGTGTATGTGGTGCTGTTAGCAGAAATTAGAACTCCGCCAACTAGAGAGGAAGTGGAGACACGGCTACCACGCCACAGACAGATCATTATACACGACAGCTCATAAAAACTATAAGAGCGCTATCTTATCTGCCAAAGCAACTTTTTTCTCAGAAAAAATCTCTAATGCTCAAAACAAATCGAGGGAAATTTTCAGAGTCGTAAACGACTTATGTAACGATTCCAGAACCTCTCCCTCTCAACCAGCATCCCAAATGTTGTGCAACCGGCTCAACGATTTCTTCAAGGAGAATATCGACATCATAAAAAATAGTATTCAAACTAACCATGTCATGGCAGACTACTCGGACATCAGTAGAAACCCTAATACACTCCAGGATATCCCCCCCATCGACCCACCCAAATTGCTGGAACTGATGAACCGAGTAAAATCTGGCTCCCCCAACGATCCTTGCCCCCCGCATATACTGAAGGAAGTTTATGCTGCACTCCCTCAAGGCATACTCCCCATCTTGAACACTTCCCTATCACGAGGAATAGTCCCCAATTCCTTTAAAAATGCCACCCTAGTCCCTCTAATTAAGAAACCGGGTGCCGATCCCTCCAACCTTTCCAATTACCGCCCCATTTCCCTTCTCCCTTACGGCGCCAAGCTGCTTGAAGCCCATGTAACCAGCTGCATATCCAACTTTATAGAAACATCAGACTACCTTAAATCCAACCAAGCTGGATTCCGCCAGGCACACTCCACCGAGGCGGTGATCCTCGCTGTCCAGAATACTCTAAGGACCAATGCCGCCAATGGAATCCACCAAGCCCTCGTACTCCTTGACCTGTCGGCCGCGTTCGAGACGGTGGATCACACCATCTTATTACACCGTGTCGAACAAGCCGGCCTTAGCGGTGCGGCTATCGATTGGATTAAGTCCTTTCTGACGGATAGATCCCAGACTGTAAAGCTGGAGAACTTTATAGCACCTATACTCTCCACCACCTGCGGTGTCCCACAGGGCTCTTCATTATCTCCCCTCCTTTTTAATTTATATCTTAAACCGCTACTGCACTTTCTGAAAAACAGGAAAGTCACCATTTACAACTATGGTATTCCCCCTCAACTCACCGGACTCCATTGAGGAATTCCAAAAGACCACCCTGCACATCCAGAGCTGGATGGATCAGAACCATCTCAAGCTCAATCCAGGAAAGACCGAGCTTGTACTCCCCAGTAAAAGCGCACTAAGCTGGGGCCCCCACTTCTGGCCATCCTCAATGGGCACCCCTCCATCCCCCTCTCAGTCAGTAAAGAGCCTCGGGGTCACTCTTTGCTCCGACCTCTCACTGAAAACCCAGACCGGAACAGTGATTTCCTCCTGTTTCTTTCAGTTAAGAAAGATTAAGAAAATCGCCCATCTCCTGACTCACTCCGCTCTCATCCAGGTAGTACTCGCATTGATCCTCTCGCGATTAGACTTTTCCAACTCCATCTACTTGGGCCTACCCCTCGCCATTGCTAAACGCCTGCAGATTGTTCAAAATCAAGCGGCTAGATTAATAGTCAAGAGCAATTGCAGGAAGTCAGCCAAACCTCTGTTAGCCTCCCTTCACTGGCTCCCTATAGCCCAACGGATTACCTTTAAGGTAGGCTGCATAATCTTCAATGCTCTCCACGGAAAAAGCCCCAGGTTCGTCAATCAACTCATAAATAAATACGAACCGACCGAGACCTTCGCTCTGCCCACCTGTCCCTCCTCACGTTGCCGACATTTAAAAAGAAACTACTTGGCGGATCCTGTTTCGCATACCTTGCCCCAAAAACCTGGAATTCCTTGCCCCTGTCTATTCGGAACTGTACTAAGCTGACAGAGTTTAGGGGAGCTCTGAAGACCTGGTTATTCAAACAAGCGCACGGTTAGAGCATTGTTACCATCTGTCTCTTCATTTACCATCTGTCTCATTCAGCGCCATGAAACCCCTGGGTGACCGTGCGCTTAACAAATTCCGAATAACAATAACAATAACAATAACAATGCTAGTACATTCTTTGCCAGATTGCTGGATCCATTTTGGTAAGCCCATGGTACGACTTAGCACACAATGGGTATTATGGCTTAGCCACCCCAGAGAAGGTAAACAATTGCTGGCTTTTCTAGATTAGAGTGAACAACCACAGGCACTGAATTGTGGGAGGATGGAGGCAGGCCTTGTGTATCTCCCATAAGATCCTACAAGGCAAGGGCCCACCTATACAGAGACCCCTTATCAAGCGACACAAATCATCCCGACAACTTAGATCGGACACCCTGTTTCTAGCAGAGGTTCCCAGAATAAGGAAAGGCCGTGCTGGTGGTCGCAGCTTTGCTTATAACGCCTCTAAACTCTGGAACAGCCTTCCCCTTAACATCCGGAAAGAAAACAATCTTCTCGCATTTCGCAGACTGCTGAAAACCTGGCTGTTCCCCCAATAAACCACCCCTAGGAGTAACGTCAAGCTTTATGATAGCGCTGGGACGCCCGAGGGTAGCTACACGCTTTAGAAATCCCAAATCAAATCAAATCAGGGCTGCTGCAGAAATACACCAGGGAGCCTATTGCTGAGGGTTGGCAGATTATGTCCCTCAAGAGCACTGCTATAAAGTAGTGTTTAGGGGTAGGTCAGTCTGCTGTTTTTTTTCAGATGTAAAGGGAGTCTGTCAGACAGGTCCCTCAAGGTTGTCTTCTCTCAAATGCAACTCCCAAAAGGGCTGATGACAGCCAGGAGCAGAGATTTACACTTGATTGGGCTGCTGTGGTGGCTGCTGCAGTTGAGACAGTAGATACAAATACTATGTCTGCTACATGGAGGTGGCATAGAACTATCCCAAACATGTTCAGGCCTTTGGCAATGAGACCTACATTAGCTGTATGGTAAATAACAATAAAGTGCGAACCAAACGTTCCCACTTGGTTCCAGTTTCTTCATTAACCAAGGGAGGAGTTATTCTCAAAAACATCTGACAATCCAGGGAGAGGGTCTTGTAGAGTAAGTGTCCCAGAAGTGGATGGACATCACCTAAAGTTGATGAGAGGAGCTGCTGCCTGCTAATGAGCTTGCAGCTGATGGGGCTAAAAAATAATTGGAATGCTAATAGCTTAATCATACTCATTTTATGCGGTGTAGCGGAGCGGTGGCACATGGGTACGCTCACTCTTCATACCATCCTATATTCGGCCTCTACACGTAATGCCTTGCCATCTGCCACCAGGGTGGTTTTTCAAGTGTGGAAACAGGCCCTGCAGCGGATGGGGTGGTGGGGCAGGCTGACGAAGGAGACTTCCCTTCGGTCTAATGGTAGACTGCCACAACTTGCCGGCCTGGCGGGCTTTCAAGACTGGGACAGCATTGGGATTTCTACCCTGGGGGATGTTATGTGTGTCACGGTCCTTGAATCTTTCCAGGATCTTCAGCGTGATTTCCAGATGCCAAAAACACAATTTTACAAATATTTGCAGTTCAGGCTTGCTGTCCTTCCCAGTGTTCAGGATTTGGAGTCCCTTCCAGAATGTAGTCCCATTGAGGCTAATTTGTTAAATGGCGACCTACAGGACCATAAGATATCTAAGATCTATCAGTCCTTGGGGACGAACTGCCCCACTACACTGGATAAACTGGGAGGAGGAGTTGGGTCCATTGGAAGGTGACAACTGGTCGGAGGCACTGGCTTCCCCTCGGGGTGCGGCAATAGGAATGCGCCTCCGACTGATCCAATTCAATTATCTGCACCGGGTATACTACACTTGGGTCAGAGTGTGGAGGGCGGTTTGAGACCGTCCCCGCTTTGCTTGAGATGCGGTCAAGAGGATGGTACTCTGGTTCATACAGTCTGGCAGTGCACACCAGTAGTAAAGATCTGGCGGGGGTGCTGTCATGCCTGGCTGAGGTTTTGGGGTGCGAACTTCCATCTTCGCCTAAACTGGTATTGCTACATATAACGGAGGGTGTGGGGGGAAATATTTATAAGCGCCTTCTGATGTTATTGGGATTTAACACTTGCCAAACGTGACATAGCATATCAGGGTACTGGAAGGTAGAGTCTCCGCCCTCGGTATCAGCATGGAAAAATGGCCTTGATTTTAATATGGGCCTGGAAGCTCCTATTTTTAAAGCCTGGGGGTGTCCAACAAAGCATTTTAAGATCTGAGGTGGACAGACTATGGGGCCTCTACATTGAGCCCATCTCTATGGGAGATGTGGCTATTTTGGGTTTATTAGATGGGGCAGTGGTGTGGGGACCAAAGGGTTTCAGTGGAATTAGTCAGTGGTGCAGTGATTGGGTACTTGTTGCTTAGTATATGGTGCATAGACAGTGCATGGGGGAGTTTTGTTTATCTCTTTATTGCCTTTTGCAAAATATGTATATTAAATGTCCAAAAATGTCTTTTTTGCATTGTAAAAGTAGGCAGTTAGACTCTGGGGTACAGAGCTCTGCATTGTATTCGTAGTTTGGCGCAATAAAAATTGTTTTAAAAAAAATCACTCATTTTAACATATCAAATCCAACAAAATGATGATTCAATAGAACATAAATTATAAAGACCCATTGGAAACGTTAGTCAAGTGCCTTTAATCTAGGGAATGATTTCCAGACTACCTCAGAAAGTGCAGCCAGTATGTGTTACTCTCATTATCAGCATGCAGGCTTGGTGCTTTGTCAAGGTTAGGTAAGGTTCTTGCACATACTGATGGTCCAAAGGTTGGTCTGGGGGCGGTTGGTGTAGCATGATGAAATCATGTTACTATCCAGCCTGAGAAGCTTAAACTCTGTATCCCCAGAGTGTCTGCATTTCCAAGGCTGTAGGGCATTGTCAGTCCTTTAGGAGAGAAATCTTGTTGCGGTCTGAGTGGGCCAAGTAAAGGATTGCGGGTGGTATGCGATTGTCCTTTCTGCTGCCGCCAGTATCTGAAGCTGATGATCTGCTGAAAGAGGTAAGGGGTGCCTGACCTCTGCAAGGAAAAAATGCTTAGAAGGAAAAGCCCAACTGCTGTGCTCTGCACCATGAAGGCAGGACCATGAAGGCAGTTTCAGAAATCACAGCATGGCTGGAGGAGTGTAATCCATGCCAACCCACGTTTGGTGTGGGTCTCGCAGCTTCTGAGACCTAATCTCAAATCACCCATTCATACCCTATATGAACAACTGCTGCAGTTAAGAGTGACTGTGACCTGAAATAGATAGAGTTGTAAGTAACCCTGATCTGAAACACTAACAGCACGAGCGACAGCTGTGATTCCCCAGAGGACATAAATACCAAGTGCCTAAGTGACTGTTGCTGTCTCTGCCAACCAGCACAGTCTCCATGCACTCATCCACATGTCCACAGACTCCCCTACCAGATCGAGGTGGCCTATATGCTGAGTAGCAACAAACAGATGTTCTGTGAGCATCTGTAAAAGTTGGGGCTGTGCTTTTTTTAACTCTTGGACACCAGGCACACAGGGATCGCATACTGACTATCAAATCCAAGGTAAAGCCTGGAACTGTTGAACTCTCACATGCACCTCATGCATTGAACTAGAGTGAGGTGGGACAACACCTTAACTTTAAAGAATCCGAGATCTATTTACAAAGGCAAGTTTTCATGTGTAGATTTACTCACATGTACGTTTTAAGTTTGTTACTTTAAGGTGTAGACTTACAGGTCTACAACCCCCTAAAGCAAAGAACGGAGCCAAAATTATGAGTACCTTTCTCATATGTAGGATAGGGTCTCTTCACCAGGGCAGAGCCTGGGCGCAAGTAAAAAAGTATAATAAAGTAGAATACACTTTAAAATAGTAAAGTAAAATAATTTTAGTGTTAAACATTAACGTCAAATAAAACTAGACTACCATTGATTTTTTCACAGCACTCTGTTCTTAAAAGTATACTTATTAATTAAGTAAAGTTTTTTTTTAAAAATCCCACCTACAATAAAAAAACGTTTTAGTGTAGAATGTATTCAGTATTTATTGAAAATTACTAAATGTAATGTATAAAATATTTTTTTTCTTTCTTCAGAATTTGAAGGTTACATTGAATTACAATGTTTTAAAAGGTATTAGAAATATGATATAATATTTACATTTAAAGATATATATTTTTTAACATGAAATAAAATGTATTTAAATGTGGAACTGGATAAAGACTAATTCTGTGCACCCCCACCGGATACGTTAGCATGTCTGTATCGGCTAGCTCACAGTGCCACTATAACCACCTCTTACCGAGAAGAGAAGAGATTCTGGCAACCTTAGAACATGCCAACCCTCATCCCTCAGGATCGTGGAAACATTGGTATAGAGACAAAATATCGACTCCAAAATATCGACTGGACATAATATCGAGTTTTAAATATAGACTGGACAAAATATCGACTGGACATAATATCGACTACAAAAATATCGTTTTTCAGGTAAGTGAAGTAATATCGACTGTGTAAAATATAGATAGCAAAAATATCGATTTTTTAATAATATATAATATTTTATAGTGTATTTTTATGTAATAATATGTGTGAATAGTGTGTATTAATGTTATAAAATATTTTATTACATGAATTTTGTTTTGTTAATAATTGCGTAATGTAATTCTGTAGCGGGTTGTGGGTTTATAGGGGAATAGGGTGGGAAGTAATTTAATAATAATTAATTAATTAATATATGTGTGTTAATATTTTGAATTAATAATTAATTGATAATTAATTAATATTAATTAGTTAATTAATTAATATAATTTTGAATATATTTTGTATTAGTAAATAATTGTTAATTAATTAATTGTAATTAGTTAATTACATTAATTAGAGTACATTTTTAATATATATAATTTTGTGTTATTTTTAAGTAATTAATTTTGAAAAAATAATATTAATTATTAAAATAATTACACCTAATTTTCTAATATATTTATTTTATTGTTATTGTTAATTAATAATTAATTGGTAATTAAATAATATTGATACATTTTGGGTAAAGGAGCATTTTTAGGGTTCAGGGTCAGATTTCAGTTCATGGGTAAAGGGGTATTTTTAGGGTTCAGGGTCAGTTTTCAGTTCATGGGTAAAGGGGTATTTTTAGGGTTCAGGGTCAGTTTTCAGTTCATGGGTAAAGGGGTATTGTTAGGGTTCAGGGTCAGTTTTCAGTTCATGGGTAAAGGGGTATTTTTAGGGTTCAGGGTCAGTTTTCAGTTCATGGGTAAAGGGGTATTTTTAGGGTTCAGGGTCAGTTTTCAGTTTTTGGGTAAAGGGGTATTTTTAGGGTTCAGGGTCAGGGTCAGTTTTGGGTTTTTGGGTAAAGGGGTATTTTTAGGGTTCAGGGTCAGTTTTGGGTTTTTGGGTAAAGGGGTATTTTTAGGGTTCAGGGTCAACAAATAAGATTTAAAAAAATTATTTTTATTATTTTCATTTATTATTTAATTATTATAATTTAATTTAAGTCGTTTTAAGTATATTTTAGTAATTAAAATTTAATATTAATTTAATTTAACACTGTTTTGAATAAAGTCGATATTTTTTACATCTATATTTTTGTTAACGATATTTTGTACTCGATATTTTTGTACTTACCTGTTTGTAGATACAAACTCGATATTTTGACTGTCGATATTTTGTCCACGATATTTTGGCAAGTCGATATTTTGTCAGTCGATATTATTTCAGTGATCCGGAAACATTGTAATACTCTTCGCTCAGTCTCTCGTGCTCACTTAGTTTGTCTCAGAGAGAGACACAGAATAAACAGGCTGGGCGTTTTCAATAAGAATGTACTGAACAGATGTTATTCTAGTATAGAATAGATGAGCTGCAATTACCATTAGACAGTAGCACGGTCATATGATTAGAAGCACTACAAAAGTAAAGGGATGGTAACGCTCCACCATCTTATATTAATCATGAATACATACGAGTATATGAAACACATGATAAAAAGTGCGTACTTCTACGATGCCTCTCTAACTAGATGTACCTAAATGTACCTAGCATCTATATAGGTGTTTTGCCTAGAATACCTCTAGGTTCTACTCAACCCGATTACCTGAGAATGAGAGAATAAGGGACCCCGTCCTGGTCTCAAACCGTGTTAAAGAAACATTCAGTGAAGCCCATAATGGCTACACCTTGTGTGTCGGTGGAAATAATACTTGCATACAACAAGTAACAATGGAGCTCACAGTTACCAGATATGCGATGTCCAGGAGCATTTCGCAGCAGTCTTGACTGTTCAGCATCAAGTGCCACCCATTTGAAAGTAGCCTTAATGCTGGAGTAATCACTGCAGCCGGGGCATCCCTCAAATGGCAGGACAGGTTTTCTATAGAGCCATTACAAGCCCCACAGTTTGTACCGCTTAGAAACTCTTCTCGATCCCCATTCCGGCATTGCAATCTATATAACACCCATGATCCCTTAATGTATTCCATACTCATTTCTTCCTATCTGCATGCCTGATTTTTCAAGGCAATACTGAAACTGAACACTGCGCCTTCACAATCAAAATCAGGTACCCACATGTTTGTCCCAAATAAGACATCATATGGAGTGACCCCCCTTCGTAGAGAATTTCTTGCCATGTTATTCAATGCTTGCTGCACTCCATACATATGTTTTACCTGACTCTCACCCGTGCCTACTACTATGGTCTCGTTTTTTTCTAACCACAACCAAATTTCCCTCTGGATGGTATGGAGAGGAGTACAGCAATGCTACACCCAATTCTCGCATGGCCTCCTTGTAAGCCCAAGAGCTAAACGCAGGACCCTGGTCAGAATGTAATGTGCCAATTGCATATGTCCATATAAAGACTCGCAAATCTTTTATATCAGTTTGAGCATCAACCGAGCGTTGTGGCCACACCCCTAGGAATCTTGAGCAGGATTCCACTGCAACCATGATATACCTATAAGCCCCATCTCTTTGTAAGGGGCTGCAGTGGTCCAAATAAACACACGCTAGTGGTTTGTCTGATATTAAGAAAGGTGTCTATTCTGGACGTGTTACAGTGGAACCTTTCATCTGCTGGCAGATGTCGCATTTCAAGACCTAGGGCCCAATGTAGGTGGCAAATACCGGTGGGAAACGGCCGAATTCGGCCGTTTCCGACCGGTATTTGGCATCTTGAGATGTAGGGGGCCAGATTTTACAGATTCTGTAAATTTACCGAATCGGTAAATTTACAGAATCTGTAAAATACCGAATCAGTATTTTTACCGATTCGGTAATTCCAAGATGTAGGTGGGACTCTTCTGAGTCCCATAGGCCCTACAAATTCGGTATTTTACCACCTAATCCAATTGGGTGTTAAAATACCGAATTCAGGTGTGCATGCACACCTGAGCATGCACACCTAGCCATGTGACAGACAGACATGCCCTTAGGGCATGTCTGTGTGCCACATGGCGCACATGCCTATTTTTGGGGTGCCAGAGGGTGTCAAAGTGACACCCCCTGCACCCTTGCAGAATTCGGTATTTACCGAATCTGTAATTACAGAATCAGTATTGCCCATTGATTCCTATGGGCTTTAAGGCCCATAGGAATCAATGAGCAATACCGAATCGGTATTTACAGATTCAGTAAATACCGAATCTTAACGATTCGGTATTTACAGACTCTGTAATACCTACATCTCCCCCCTTCATATTTACCGACTCTTAAATACCGAATCGGTAAAATTCGGTATTTAAGATTCGGTAAATATGAATTATCTACATCTGGCCCTTAGTCTTTAGTCTGCTTTGTTAACCCAGGCCACCAATAGCGTTGTTTCAATAAAGAAACAATTGCCGTAACTCCAGCATGTGCAGAACCTATCCCTTCGTGTGCTGCTAGAATGAAACCTAACCTACGATCCATGTTTGGAATTACTCTATCCCCCACTCGAAGAATCTGAGCAAATGGAATGTTATTGGCATTTAACTTGTAGGAGTACTTGAGTGGAAACCTTTTTGGTACTCCTTTGCTGTTTTTGCGTGAAGTAATGACAGCCTCCATAATCTCACCATCTATTCTCCTTTTGAAGGAGTAATTACAGTTAGGGAAGCAGTGAGTACAGCCCCCTTTGCGGCTTCACCCGCCAGTGAATTCTCTTCAACGTGAACACCATCACGCTGTATGTGCAAAAAGAAAAGGAGGAATGTTTGCATTGTCAGCATTCCATCCATCATTTGTTTGCTGTAACACGTTTTGCCTTAAGTAGGATGGGTATGCCCAGACGTGGGTCCCTTGCTCACTGTGCCACTGGTTTCAAGCTAGCCTTGCTGAAAAAGGGTGAAATACCATGAAACTGGTCCCAGGATGCTTGTTTCTGGTCCAGGGAGGACCTGGCCTGGCAGTTTGGTCAGGACTTTTCCCATGGGGCACAGGCTCAATACTGATTTGCATGTGGCTGGGTCCAAACTGGGGTGGCATAGTGGGCAAAAGAACAATGGATTTAACACACATCTTTTGAATAGAAGAGAATCTTTGCATTGTCAGCATTCCGTCCATCATTTGTTTGCTGTAACACAAATCAGTGTATGTATCACGTGAGCTCTCGGTAGTTCGGATTTCAACTCCACTACCTGGTCCCATTGCATTTTGTCCTTCATTGTGCCACCTTTTGCATCTATGAACCCGTTTTGAACCCAGTGCTGCAAATATTCATTATATGTTTCTACACAGTAAAATGAATTGCACACAATTAGTGTGGTGAATTCTAGATCCTTATTTACCAGTGCCAGTATCAAGGCTTTTATCTCTGCCAGCTGTGCTGTGCAGACTCCTGGAGATTGCATTTTTCAATCAATCAATCAATCAATCAATCAATCAGAACATTTGTAATGCACACTACTCACCCGTGAGGGTCTCAAGGTGCTGGGGGAAGGGGTGCTGCTACTGCTTAATAGCAAGGTCTTGAGTAGCCTCCTGAAGGTAAGTAAGTCCTGGGTCTGCCGTAGGAGGATGGGGAGGGTTTTTCAGGTTTTGGTGGCGAGGAGGGAGAACGATGTGCCGCCGGTAGTCGCTTTTTGGATGCGGGGGGCGGTGGCGAGGTCGGCGGAGCGGAGCGGACCTGGTGGTTTGGGGTGCAGAAAGTGAGTTGTCTGTTGAGGTATGCCATTCCAGTGTTGTGGAGTGCTTTGTGTGCGTGGGTGAGGAGCTTGTAGGTGATACTCTTGTTGACGGGAAGCTAGTGCAGGTCCCTCAGGTGGGGTGCGAAGTGGCAGCGGCAAGGGATATTGAGCATTAAGCGAGCAGAGGCGTTCTGTATGTGTTGTAGTCGTTTCATGAGTTTGGCTGAGGCTCCTGCATAGAAGGTGTTTCCGTAGTCTAACCTGCTGCTGACGAGGGCCTGGGTGACTCTTTTTCTTGTTTCTGTAGGGATCCACCTGTAGATCTTGCAGAGCATGCGGAGGGTGTTGAAGCAGGAGGATGAAACAGTGTTCAATTGCTTAGTCATGGAGAGTGTTGAGTCAAGGATGAACCCTTGGTTGCATGCGTGCATGGTCAGTGGGTGCTGCTCCAAATGTGGTTGGCCACCGGGAGTCATCCTATGCTGAGGGGGTGGAGCAGAGGATGAGGACTTCCGTCTTGTCCAAATTCAGCTTTATCCACTCGGCAACCGCTTCATTTCTTCGTGGAGGTTGGTTTTGGCAGTGAGTTGGTAATTGGTGAGGGAGAGGATCAGCTGGGTGTTGTCGGCGTAGGAGATGAAGTTGAGATTGTGCTGTCGGGCGACGTGAGCGAGTTGTGCCATGTCAATTTTGAACAGTGTCGGGCTGAGGAAGGATCCTTGTGGTACGCTGCATATTATATTGGCGGCTTTGGATCTGAAAGGGGGGAGGCGGACACTCTTGGTTCTGCCAGAGAGGAAGGAGGTGGGCCAGTCCAGTGCTTTGTCTTGGATCCCTGAGTTGTGGAGGCATGTGCGGCGGCGATAAGGGCAGTTTCTGTGCTGTGGTTGGTGCGGAACCCGGACTGGGATGGGTCCAGGATGCTGTTATCCTCGAGGTAGCGGGTCAGTTGTCTGTTGGTGGTCGTCTCGAATGACCTTCGCCGGAAATGGGAGTAGGGAGATGGGTCAGAAGTTCTTGAGCTCCTTCGGATCAGCCTTGGGTTTTTTGAGTAAGGCGCTGATCTTGGCGTGCTTCCAGCTCAACGGGAAGGTCGAGGTCTCGAAGGAGATGTTGATGGCCTTGCGGAGATGGGATGCAATGATGGTGCTGGCTTTGTTGAAGATGTTGTGTGGGTATGGGTCTGAAGGAGAGCCCGAGTGGATGTTGTTCATGATTTTGATGGTTTCGTCGTCGTTTATTTTGGTCCAGGCTAGCAGGGCAGTTATGTGGATGGTGGCCATGGGGTCGGAGGTCTCAGTGGCTGTCAGGGCGGTCAAAGTTTTGAAGCTGTTGAGGATGGCAGCGATCTTCAAGTGGAAGAAGGTGGCGAGGGAGTCTCACAGGTCTTGCGAAGGTGGAATGTCGTTGGTGTTGGCTCAGGGGTTGGAGAGTTCCTTCACAATATTGAAGAGCTCTTTGCTGTTGTGTGCGTTGTTGTCTAGGCGGTCTTTGAAGAAAGCCCTTTTGGCAGATTTGAAGTGTTGATAGTGTCTGCGGATGGCGTTCTTGTGGGCTGCATAGCTGTCCTGTGTCTGTTTGTGGTGTCATTTCTTCTCTAGTTTTCAGCAGATTTGTTTGGAGGCTTGGAAGTTCACGGTGAACCAGCTGGCTTTCTTGTTGGTGTGTCTGTTGGAGGGTTTCTTTATTGGGGCGAGAGTGTTGGCGCAGTTGTTGATCCACTGTCTAAGGTTGCAGGCGGCAGTGTTTGGGTCGGTGGGGTCTACGGGTGGGCTTCAGGTGAGGGTGGTGTTCAGCTGGTCTTCAGTGACTTTGCTCCAGCAGTGACAAGGGATCTGCAGAGTGTGGTGGTGTGTGGTGGGTTTCTGGAAGGTGAAGTGGATGCAGCGATGGTCCAGTGGAGTTCGGTGGTTTGGCTGAAGGAGACATGGGAGCTTGTGGTGAATATGGGGTCAAGCGTGTGGCCGGCAGAGTGGGTGGGTTTTGTGACGAGCTGTCTGAGTCAGAGGTCGGCAAGGTTGTCGATTGGGGTGGTGGAGTTGGTGTTGTTGATGTTCTCGAGGTGGAAGTTCAGGTCCCTGAGGAGGATGTAGTCTGCGGATGCCAGGGCGTGCGTGCTTACGAAGTCGGCAATGGAGTCTCTGAACTCCCATCGTGGTCGGGGGAGTCTGTAGATGAGGGTTCCTCTGAGGGTGGTGTTGGGATTGGTGTGGATCTGGAAGTGCTGCTGTTCGGTAGTGCTGAGGGTGTCGGGTGCTGGTCGAGACTCTGAGGGTGTTCCTGTGGACGATGGCGATTCCTCCTCCTGTTCGATTGGTGCGGTCTCTGAGGGTGATCTTGAAGCCATCAGGGATGGCTAAGGCAATGTCAGGTGCTGAGGAGGGGTTCATCCAGGTCTCTGTCAGGAAGGCGATGTCTGGCACGGTGGAGTCGAGTCGGTCCCAGAGTTCAACAGCATGTTTGCAGGTGGAGCGGTTGTTGAGTCAAATGCATCTGCGGTGGTTGTATCCTTTCTTGATGGGTGGATTGGCAGGTTGGATGCTGGTGAAGATGTAGTTCCAGCAGGAGAAGGGTCCTTGTGTGTGTTTCAGGGGGGGCCGGAAGCAGCTGTGTGATTATCCGGGGTTGAGAGCCCGAAAGGTTCAGGCATCGTAGCGGTGTCGGGCATCGTGGTGTTTGCGGGAGCTAGGAGGTCTGGCGCTGGGCACAGTCCACGTTTCCTAATATCTTCCCTATTACTAAGGTTATACCTTTTTTTGGAGGAGTCCTGTGGAGGTGATTTACCTCTCGATTGAGATCTGTTTCCTTTAAAGTTCTGTTTTTTTTTATTGTCCCACTTTTTTGTTGAAGCACGTGTCTGCTTGGAAGTGTCCTTTTCAGGATTGCCCATCATTTATGGTTTTAAAGCTTTCCACCCAAACTGTCTCTGCTTAATTCTGCATATGCAGTTTCAAATATTTACAGTAGTTTGTGTTCCTGTTCTAGAGGACTGAACTCCCTTATGCACTGGCGGATAGCCACTGAAGCTACTTCCCCTTTCATATTAGCTAATATTATGGCTGATACCTGGGCATTGTTACCCAGTAACTTCATCCCTAAGTCATACTCGTTTTGTATTTGTCTCAATACGTCTGGCATTACTGCTAATGACGGGATACCATGAGTTCTGGTATAAATTGCATCAAAGTCTGTACCCAAAGTGATACAATCCTCTACTTGTGGTGTTATCCCCATGGCCAAGCAGATAGTTAGCATTCTATCCGCCCGATTCATCATCGGCATGTTTTGCGAGTCTGTAATAGCGAATAATAAGGAATCGCTATTACAGACTCGCAAAACGGGATTCATGTAGGAATCGCAAAATAAATTGCGATTCCTGCACATTCCTTATTTGCGATTAGCAAATTGCTAATCGCAAATAAGGAATAACTCCCCATTCATTCCTATGTGCCTAAAGGCCCATAGGAATGAATGGGGAGTTATTCCTTATTTGCGATTAGCAATTTGCTAATCGCAATAAGGATGCGATTTCAAGGGTGCTAGGAGTGTCCAAAAGCACCCCTGAAATGTAATCTACATTGGTGTTGCGCACACACATGTCCTTTGGACATGTGTGTGTGCAACATGCAACTTAGAGAAATGCATTTAAAAGCATTTTTCTAAGTTTTCGCTACTTACCACGAGGTTTGACCTCGCGGTAAATAGCGGCCCGAAATTGCGATTTCGCAATTTATAAATGGTTAATGAATTGCATTTAAGGAATCTCAAATAGAGATTCCTTAAATGTAATTCCTCGCAATTTAGCGAAATTGCAATTACCGATTTTTGCATTTGGGATGATGAATCCCAAATGCAAAAATTGCGCTTGCAAAGGGCCAGATTCTTAGAATCTGGCCATTTGCGAGCGCAATTAAGCTTCATGAATCTGGCCGTATGTTTCTTATACGGGTAGTATGCAGGAATACTGCCTCTAGCTGTGTTATTTTCCGAGCTACTTAGAAAGACATTTGTTCACGTTTTGTGGGCATTTTACCCATCACTGCGTGTAATGTTTGTGGTATGATTTTAGATGCTGTACCCTGAGTTTGAGCTCCATTTATTGCAACCATTGTTGGTTGTACTGTAAGTGTGCTCATGACGAACTGCGTCAAGTTTCTGTAGATTTTTATCAATTCTTTGTGTTTTGTGAGCAAGTCTCCTGGTGGCATTGTTTCAATGTCAGGATATTGTGTGTAGGCTGCTAATATTTGTCATGTTGCCCCTTCTCTTCTGAGCGGGCCAAGTCTAACTCTTCTTCTAATGTGGGTTAGGGTGCCTTTAAACCAGTATAAGTGTTCCTGGCACATCAGCGGAACCTCAATGTCCTCAAACGGACAATATTTCGCTGGTGCATCTCCTTCTGTGTAGGAGTGAAATGTTTTAGTTCTTGCATTTGCTGCAGGGAATGTAACCCATAGATTAAATACCTCTGTTCTGTGGGATTTGTGTGCCTCAATCACCAATACTACTATGCCACCACTAGTTGTAAACCATGCTCTAGCGGTTTCAGGGTGACTGTATTTCTAACATTTTCTACACTATATTGTGTCTGCATCGTCTTCTCTGGCTGAGAGGTGTAGATCTGCTATTACGTTATCTCTGTCATATTTTTGTAAAGAAGAGCTTTCCAAAGGAACTAAGATAAGGTGTTATGCACAATTTAGGAAGAATGTGTCCTTCAAGCTTCAAGGATTTTTTTAGCCTACTAAGCTGGGGCTTGTGCTTGGGGTTTGTGCCCACCCACTCCAGAAGTCTTTGGTGTTTTGTGAGTAGGTGTCTCTGAGAATAGCATGACTGAACTACTCAGATTTTACTGTTAAATAAGTACCTGACCAACGTTGGTGGTGCCATGTCGTGTAGTTCCTATACAAGCTATACGGTATCTTCACGTTTGGATAACAAAACTGTGGGACTGGTGGCTGACAGATGTGGTGCACCCTCTCCGGATATGTTAGCCTGTCTGTATCAGCTAGCTCACAGGGCCACTATACTCTCTTCTTACCAAGGAGAGAATAGATTCTGGCAAACTCAGAACATGACAACCCTGATCCCTCAGGTTCATGGAAACACTTAGTTTGCTAAGAGAGATACACAGAATAAACAGGCTGGCCGTTTTTAATAAGAATGTATTGAACAGTTGTTATTCTAGTGTAGAATAGATGAGCTACAACAACCATTAGACAGTAGCATAGATATATGATTTGAAGCACTACAAAAGTAAAGGGATGCTAAAGCACTACCCTTTACAATAATCATGAATACAACTGATAAAAAATGTGTACTCCTACAATGCCTCCCTAACTAGATGTGCCTAAATGTACCTAGCATCTATGTAGGTGTTATGCCAATAACCTTTCAAGGATCTAATCAGCCCATTACCTGAGAATGAGAGAATATGGGACCCCGTCCTGGTCTTCAGTTTGACACCCTGCGAGGGATGTTAGACCATTGCGAGGTGCAGTGTCTGCATGCAGGAACCTTAGCATCTCTGGTCAATATGTCAGCAGGGAAGGTTCGGCTTCCTCTGTCCTTCTAAGTGAGATGTGACGTATATATACCCATGGTTTTCCTCCGGGGTCCTACCTTGCTGTGTTACTTTGTCAGCCTAAAGGACGACGTCAGGCCTGAGGGTACCTATATGGAATATAACAGTGGACCAACAGAGAGGCTCAGAGAGAGAGCTACAGAGAGGCTTCTGGCACAGGGATAGGGACTACAGGCAAGCCCCCCAGTGGTTTCTCCCACAAAAAAGCATGGAAGCCAATAAAGCTGAGCTCTGAGTACTGAGCTGAGGAGGTAGGAAGTTGGCACTGAAACAGAGCATGAGAGTGAGAACACAGAGAGGCCACCTTCACTGGGTGCTAGGCTTTGGCCAGTGAGGTGAGGTGAGGGGGTATAAGGAAGTTGCCTTGGAAGTGATTCGCCTTACGTCAGTGCTGCTCATTCAAAATCAACATCAACATTTCCATTTACTTTTTTTGCTACCCTTCTGTTACCCTTTACAGTGTCAGACACCAGCCGCCAGCCTCAAGCCACCTTTTTAAAAATACAACAGCACAACATTTCAACTAGAAAATATGTCAGTAGGAAAGCAGGGAGGATATCAAACAATACACCTGCAGAGTTCCCAGAGAACCCACCAAGACCTTCAGCATATACGTCAGCAGTCCCATGTCAGTAATACCTCCATCCCCAAAAAGTCATACTACTGGAGACACCTCAGTAGTCCCGAAGCATTTTCTTAGTGGTAAAGCAAAAGTTGTATGGCCTCATTATCGCATGCACTTCACTTCACTTATTTTCAGCTAACAATCGTATGAAAGGTGATAAAAGACGTAAGCTTTGGAAGTGGTTCCCCATCGACCTCAAGAGAGGCAGCATTTCCCAACACAATTGGAAGCTCTCACACAGGTTGTATAACTTAATGCACATTTTTGCCATTAGTAAAAGGCAAGTAAAGCCCTAATATGAGGCCAGGGGAAAGCAGAGATCACCTCGATTCCCAGAACATAAAAGCTCCAGGATTCAGGCCTCTGTTCACTTAAATAAGTAAATATTTCACTAGAGAAACAAACATACAGCTCCTTGTTCCATGTGGCTGAACGCACTTCAGCACATCATGAGTGCATCAGAGAAATGGGGGAAGGTCCAGGACATCAAGCAGTCAATGTGATCTCGATAGAAGACACACCAACGCCTGTCCCAAATTAGCAGAGCAACTTTCAATAATTGAACAATTGAACTAATTGAGCTATCTTCCACATCCATTTCCATTGAGAGCAAACCACATGAGCTGTGGTTGACAGAAAAGAAACCTGCCTAAAGCTTCCATGCCCTCACTAAACAACATTATCATCTCCACACCTAATACAGTTAACATCAGGGGGCCAGGTACTCTTGAGGGCACTAGAACACCAGGAGGCTGCAGAAGATTAGGCTGTTGGGGATTCTTACCTCCCTTAGAATAGTCGGATTTATTTATGGAGTGCATGACTACCCAGTTTAACCCCACTGGGAATGCACTAGCTATAACCAAAAAGAAAGGGACAATTGTAATGAAAGGGATACAGAATAATCACACAGCAACAATGAGCATCACATCCAAATTAGCCTCTTACACCACAAAACAATATTAACATCAATAAATTTGACACTGGCCTAATGCCCTTACATGGAAATCACACAAGTTAGAGCTACAAATTGATATCATTCAGACTACTATAGCAATTGTAGACATGGAGAAGTGTGGCTCACTGGTTAGAAGCAGCAGACCCTGAAGCAGAGGTCGGCCCGGGACCAGGGTTCGATTCCATAAGCAGCAGGGTCTTGGGTCAATGTCCGCGGACTCGATAATTCACGCCTAGGTGCCTACGCTAACCATGGGCCCCACTCTGCAACTCTGGGCAATAGCTTGCTTAATCTCCACAATGGCCCTATCAGCGCCGGGGATGCCTGGCTTCACCTTGGGGGTGCCCAGGATGGACCATCTCACAGGAAAAGCCAGGACGGGTTCCCCAGCGGTATACAGCGCCAGGACGCCCTGAGATGGGGTAACAGTGTGCTTTACAAGTATACATACATTTACATGGCAATGAAAATAAACAGGCTGGAAGTAAAGCTTGGGTCAGTAGGTGAAACACATGTCAGTGCCTGCTATTCGTTGAGAAACATAGCTCTTTACCTGAAGTATTTAACTCACTGGTCACTGACTTAAAGAACATCCAACTCCAATCTTTGAACTAACTGGTCAGTCAACAAGGGAGCAGCAGTAAACCACAAGATACAGTGGCTGAGATGCCTGATGCAGCAAGGGGAAATAACATCATCACTCCTACCAGAACAAAGAGCTATGATCCATCAGTTGCAGGAATACACTGCACCGGCTCCAAACACTGTGGTACAAACACTGAAAGTGTATACACTGAGGCCCCAGGTAGACAAACCACTATCTCGAAAGGCGCAGAAGTGCTTGAAAAACCCCTAAAAAAACCAGCAACTCTGATGGACAAGAGGATTATATAGACAACTAGGATCTCCCTGCAAGAACAGGGAGGACAGTGATTGCAAGCAGGAGCGTAACAAACACCCCTGCAGCCCCCGTTGTGCGGGGGCCCCTCAGCACTTGGGTGAGAGCTGTGAGAGAGAGGCTTGTTAGAAAGCAAGAACCTCTGTCTCTAAAGCAGCAGCTGCAGTGTCTGCAGGCTCTGAGCCCCTCGCTCTGACCCAGGACTGAAAGGAACAAAGTAATTTGTTACATTGTTTCTCTTCAGTCAGAGCCACGAGCCAGGCCTGGAAAAAGGATTGGGGTGGGGGCCCCAGAGTTACAGCAGGCCTGGGATGTGTATTTAGATGGATCTATGTAAACAGGTCTGTTAACCCAGTGATCTGGGACATCTTAAGGAATTTGGGGGCTCAAGGCAAACGGATTTTGAGGGCCCCGGTTCAGAACAGTTTTTAATTTCTGATCCTGTTTCAGCTCTATTATGCCATCTTTGGCCAGGTCACGGAAAATGCACAGAATCACTAATCCAAATTCTAAATGTGTTTATTTCTAAAATTCAGGGACATTGCTGTGTGTTTTCAATATTGTAACACAGAAGCAGCAAACTAATATTACTGCAAATAATCTCTTGAGACCCCCTCCCATTTCTCATATATGGGATCTGGTTTTGATCTAAAAGAATAATATTTATGGATGTTTGATGAAACCAACACGCAACATTTGTCTGCAAAATCCCTGTAATAGACTCTCACAGATCACCCACATCAAAATAGATTAAAGGTAATCTGTATTTAAAATAATTTGTATACAAATTAGTCAAAATCATCAGGGCAGAATAGTACTGGCTCTGTAAGGGGGCCACTTTCTAGTATTGAGAACACTGCACATGTAAGTATTTTCTGCTTCCTGCAGACTGCACATGACAAAGATTGCCTTGTTGCCATCCCTCCCTGCACACCCTGAGCTCACCCACCCCATGGTGCCAGCACAGCCTGGCAAACCTCGGACCCTGCACATCTGAGTCCTCCCCTGGTGCAAACACAACTTGGCAGGCCTCAGACCCTGCCCACACCGAATCCAGGAGGCCCACCTGCAGGACCCAGCCCCAAGCCATGGTGGGGCCATCGCTGCTGCTGCCCCAAGTCCTGCATGGCCCCCGCCTGCTCCTCCGCCTGAGCACCCCCTCTGCCGTCCTGCAGCACCCCCAGGTATCCCCTGCTGCTTTGTAAGTGTGGGTGTAGCGATTCGCACCAGCTGAGCTGCTTCAGAGCACTGGAGGGCGAGGGTGAGTTGGCAGTAGATGAGAGGATAAGTGGATGGCAGAAGAGAGTAAAGTTTGAGTGTAAAGTAGACATGGCTTCTTCCCTCTCCAATACCTAGCAAGCCCTCCCGACCCTGGCTTTTCGGTACTCTCTGCAAAACCAGAGGCACAACTAATTCAAATCATGCACACACATGCCCCAGCCTTGCACAAACCTGCATGCACACATGTGATCCCACCCATGAACCCCTATCTTCACATAACCACGTGTCCAACCCATGAAACCCTACCTGCATGTACCCATGTGTTCCAGCCGCGCACCTACTTGCATACATCCATGTGTCCCACCCATGCATCTACCTGCATGTACCACGTGTCCTACCCATGAACCACTACCTGTGACCTCACCCCCAGGCCAATGCCTGTGGTTTTAATTTATGGCATGTCCCCTGCCTACAAGGGACAGGAGACAAACTGTGCCCCCCAGGCTTGGCTCCACCCTCACTCCCGGGAGGGAGAGGTCCTACCCACGCACCCTATGCTGGGCCTCATCAGTAACTAGGAAGTGCCTTTGAGGAAAAACGGAAGGTGGCCAATCAACAAAAGCCGCCCAGGCATTAAGTTGCAGGGACACCCAGCTGCCCACTCCTCCTCATCATCCACACGGTTTAATAATCCTACGACCTTCCTGTTACTGGGTCGAAAAAGTTGTTCAGAAGACAGCCATCCAATCGTTGGCCTCTCTGTATAGCGCACAGAGCAATTGGTCACTAATGCAATTGCCATTTTGTGTAATGTTTGCGCTGGAGATACAAAGCTGTCTAAAGGCTGATAAGGCAAAATAAAATACAGTGTTTATAGACGAGTGGGTGCGTTGTGTGTTTGAGCGATTAAAACACTCTGAAGATCACTACAGCTTCCACAGGTCCCACAATTTCAGAATTTGAAAAAATCAATCGTAATCATTTACAGCAAAATAATCGCTGTTGCTTATTTATCTTGAAGAGCTAACAATCATTGATAAAACTAATAGTCCTGGCTGATTTTAGGTTGTCAGTTGTGTTATATATCTGGATACAAGTACAGAAAAATCACAGAGGCACCAAAATACCGATTGCAGAATCACAGAAATCTAGGTTACTTTTTAAGTCACATCCTTAATTACATAGACCACCCCCGTTTCAGACACCCCTGCTTTTTTGAATCCCACATAAAGCCCTTGTCAGTGGCGTCAAGAAGGCTCCACATGGGACTGGCTGCATCATTCTGTATTAGGCCGGTCCCTACACATTCTTCTGCTGTATCTCGATTCTTGTAGTGAAGTCTTTTATAGGGCTTCGAAACCCACTTAATCAGCTCTAGTTAGGGTGACCAACTGGCATGGGTGCAAATTCAGGACAGTCAGTGTAAAAATTGAGGACAAAGGGTCATAATTCAGGACAAAAGGTACGTTTTACAGACACATCAGAGGAGGTTGCGCACAAGTGTAAAACGACAACCACTTAAGTACAAGTGAAAATTAGTTTATATTAGGTTGAGCCAATTGTGCACTTCATGGTTTTTCAGTATGCACAGCTTTGAGCAAAACTGTAGGTCTGTTTGTAATAACAAAACCGCCCCACCCCACCTTTCCAGCCTCCCAGAGAAACGCATGCTGCCAGGTCCAGCCAGTCCGGCCTTGCAACCACCCTCCATTGGTGCCCCTAATCTCCACAAAGACCCTCTCTCATGTGTATTTAATTTATTTTCTAGTGCTACTCATCCCAAGTAAGTAGGATAGGGTGTTGGGTGCATTACATCACACACATATTATTTAGAGACAATGGCTCAAATAATTGTGAAAGTCAATGTAGAGGAAATGTTACTTAAGATAATGGGCATTTTAAAGTGTCATCATTCATTCATTCATCATTCTTTCATTCATCATTCAATCTTTCACCATTCATTCTGTCTGTTCATCTGTGCCCATCCATATCAATATTCAACCATTTGCAAACCTATCCATCATCTATCCATCCATCCATCATTCCACTCATCTATCCCTCCATCCACCCTTTCACTCATCTATCACTCCATTCATCCTTTCAGCCTATCAATTCACACAGCCAACAGACTCGCCTTAGATGGGTACGCCCACTTTAGTATTCCTGCTAAACCAAGCGTGGCAGGGAGAGCAAAGGGTGGTCTATCCACACTATTCTCACTTAACTTGAAAGGGAAAGCTAAACAGCTAGAGACAGGCTCCCCTCACTGTCTAGCAGTAGAACTGCTAGTGACGAACTCACTCACTATTTTACTTATTAATTTTTATAACTCCCCAGAATTCGTCAGTACAAATCAACTCATAGATTCCCTTGAGGAACTTCTAGATAATTACAGAATATTCAATAATAGTTTCGAGGTTATCCTCATGGGTGATTTTAATATACATCCCTGCCACCTGGATTGCACCTTGGCAGACAAAGAGGGGCCACCTTTTTAGCTCCTCATGCATTTTGAACACACTAAACATGGGGAAGCCCTGGAGAACCTTTTGG
This sequence comes from Lissotriton vulgaris, assembly GCF_964263255.1. NCBI lineage: Eukaryota > Metazoa > Chordata > Amphibia > Caudata > Salamandridae > Lissotriton > Lissotriton vulgaris. Next base: position 146,972,873 of record NC_141695.1, on the reverse strand, counting down.
TCTCCTTTAATCTTTACGAATCAAGTTGCTGTCCACTAGGCCCTAGACCCCCAACGTTTAAAGGGATAGACACAGGTTCAGTCATAGATTATATATTTTTTTATCATCCTTTATTTTGTCTTTTATTTTAAGTTATAACGTAGCAGACTCTATTTTTAGCGATCATAACCCCGTGATATTGGAGATTGCTCAGGGGGGGTTACTAGATTTTAAAGACTTCGAGGCGCGATGCGCGACTGATTTGATAACCAAAGATCAGGGTAGAAGGTTGAAATGGTCTAAAGTGACCCTGGTCACTTTCTTAAAAGAGGTACTAGCAAAGGTTAAAGAGGAGGTCGGTATTTGCTTAGACCCTGTTGCCTCTAACATCAGAATAGTTGAGGCCTTCAATTCAATAAGCCAACAAGTAAACAACGACTTAACGCTTAAAGTAAAAGCAGGGGGGCAGAGAGAAAAACGGTGGTTTGACACTAACTGCACCAAGGCTCACTCCGCCCTTTTAAAGGGACTAAAGGAGACACCAAGAAATAAAATACATATAGCTTTACGCTCGGAAAAACCAGATTAAAGAACAAGCTTGGAATGAACTGCAATCGGATGAGGTTTTACGGGATAGTTCCAAATTCTGGGAGGTGATTAATCAGCCCTATTTTTCAGGGGTGGAGAATCACGGCGCAGAATGTGTCATCCCGTATGAGCAGTGGCTCTCCCACTTTGGTATCATTTACAGCCAGCCTACCTCTGGCCACATACAGGAGCTTATCCCCCATCCTGGCTCAGAGCTAATCCAAGGTTTCGAGGAGGAGGATGTAGAAAAAGCAATAAATGAAACACTCAAGAATAAGGTGCCGGGCCCTGATGGGGTCCCTGCGGACCTATATAAATCTGCACCTAAATTTTGGGCCAAGATTTTGACAAATGTTTTTAATTGTGCAAGAGAAAACAACTTTCCTCAGTCCTGGGCTAGGTCTATAATCATTCCAATTTTTAAAAAGGGTCAAAGGGGTGACCCAACTTGCTATAGACCTATTTCCCTAATAGACTCTGCTGTTAAGATCTTGGGCAGAGTCATTTTGGGCAGGATAACAACTTGGCTAGAAGGTAGAGGAACCCTGTTGAATACCCAGTATGGTTTTAGGTCAAAGAAGAGCACACTGGATCAATGTTTAAATTTACATTTGATCATTAGCAAATATACCATAGTGAAAGAAGGTCTTTATGGACCTCTCCTCAGCCTTCGACCTGGTTAACAGGTCAAGGCTATGGGGGTCCTTTTGGATATGGGTATCGAGCGAGAATTGGTGGGCTTCTTGGCGGATTTCCATCAAGGAGTACAGGCCTCTGTTAGAGTCACCCAAGAAGGAAGATGCACTAGCTTTTTTAAATCTGAGAGGGGGGTGAGGCAAGGGTGTATCCTTGCCCCTCTCCTATTCACTTTATATATAAATGCACTTGAGCCTGCGCTTACCACCTCGGCAGTTGACGTCCCGCATGCAGGAGAGACCAATATCCCGGTCCTCCTGTACGCGGATGACGCAGTCCTTCTGGCCCGAACAGGTGTGGCCCTTAATAAATTATTGGCCTCTTTTGGTGACTTCCTGACCTCATTAGACCTGAAAATAAACACCCAAAAATCACAGGTCATGATTGTGGGACTAAGGAGCAGGAAAAAGAAACCTATAACCTTTTCTTGCACAGGGAAAGAAGTACTGAGGGTCTCTTCTTTTACTTACTTGGGCGTGATTTTCGATGACAAAGGAACTTGGGGCGCTCAACATAAGTCTAAAACAAACGCAGTTGCTAGATCCGCTGCAGCCCTCCTGAGTTTTGTTAGAAGAATGGGGTTTATGACCAATGGAGGCTATTCTTAAAGTGTACAAAGCCAAATGTCTGGCTATAGCCACCTATGGGTCTTCAATCTGGGATACACAAAACCAGACACTATCCAGAAGGCGGAGAATAGATTCCTTAGATCACTACTTTCCGTCCCCCAGTCCACTCCCACCTTCACCACACATTCAGAGTTAGGCATTGGGTTTGTCACAGACCAAATAAAATCTGCCCCTGTTATCTGTTGGCTAAAAACCTGGCTTAACGAGGACATTTCTTTAAACCATCTGATCCTTAAAGATTGCCTGGCCCTGGACGGGCCCAAAAAATCCCATGGCTGGCCTATGTAAAATCTATGTTATCATATGTGGGGCGCATAGATCTTTTCTATTCTCCTGATAGTATTAAAAAAGAGGATGTTACGATGATAAAATCTATATTGATAAACTCATTTATGGCAGAGCGGGAGGAGATAGAGATGAAAAAACGCCTGTTAGAAGAAATGATGCCCTTATCACTGTCTCAGGCACTGAACCCTACCTAGTTTTTGTAACCTAACCATTTCATCGTTTCCTTTTAACCAGATTTCGTTTAAATTTGATACACTTTTTGTTGGGCTTCTATGCTACATGGGATACTCCTGTTCACGCAAGTCCTTGTGATTGCGATCATTTTTCGTTACAGGACACTTTACATTTTACTATGTTTTGCGATCATTATGCACTAATCAGGAAAAAATATTTACTACCAATTCTTCGAGAGGCTGGCTCCTTACAGGTCAGGCCAGCACTCTTGTTTTTACAACTTTTGCCCAGTGCACATATTACTTTCCATGTAGCAAGCTTTTTAGTGGCAGGAGTCCGCATAAACAAGAAGCGTAATAAAGCACGGCAAGGACACATTTTAACTGAATTATTCTAGTAAATGCCATTGCTTTATCTTTTAAAAGATTTATTTTTTGACAACGTAAGAAATGTTTACATATACTGCTTTTATTGAATCTATGAAATATGCTTATTTTAAACATGAAATATTTTTGTAAATATCTTATTGATGTATTCTATTGCCTTTTTGATGATCTGTATCTTGTGTCTTTTTTGTGATTTTTTTTAAATCGAATAAAAGTGATTGACTGACTGACCACTCATCCTTCCACCCATTCACCCTTTGTCACCCACCCATCCTCCGTTTCTCTCTCCAACCCCTTTCACCTAGTCATCCATCCATCCATCCACCCATCCATCTAGTCATCCACTCATGAATACATTAATTGACCCGATCACTCATACATCCTTTCACTCATCCATCCATCTATCCTTTCTCTCATCCATCCACCCTTTCACTTTTTCACTCATCTATCCATTCTTTCTATCATCCTTCTACCCTTTTACTCCTTCACTCATCTATCCACCTTTTTGTCCATTTACCCTCCCTTGCAATCACTCATCCAGCCTTACATCCGCCCGGTCACTCATCCATCCATCCACTTATCAATTCATCAATCCTCCTATCAGTTCACTCATCCATCCACCAATTCACTCGCCTGTCATCCACCCTTTCAATCATCCATCCACTCATCCATCCATCCATTTCCTCTTCCATCTACTCTTCTACTCATACATCCATGTATTTACCGTCCCTCATCCATCCGTCCACTCCCTTATTCAGCCATCCTTTCTCTTATTATCCATTCATTTGCCCTTTCATTCATCCATTCACCCATTCACTAATCCATCCAGCCATCCACCCATCCCTTCACTTACTCACTTTTTTCACACTAATTATGAACTGAGCCTTTGTCTGCAGAGCTGCAGACAGAAGGGGCTCATCAAGTGCTTCACCCCTGCTGTAGTTCCTAAAGCAAGTGGTGGGACGCGGGAGGGCTCACTATACCCCTGTACATAGGCAATCCACAAAGTGGAAGTCATGAGTCATGCATGTAGCACAGTTCCACTGTGACATGGTGTTTTTTTCAGGGCTTTAAGCAGGATGAAAAACTGGGGGGGTCTCTCAAAAGGGGGTGTTCAATGTAAGAACATGGCTTAAAACAACTAAGCTAAAAATGCCGCCCGACTGGTAATTTGCTGCTGCTTTCATTGTATCCAGATATATAACACAACAAGCAGAGTTACATCTACAAGCCAGAACTATTGGCTTTGTCAATGGTGGTCCGTTGCATAAAATAAAAAGCAGCAACCATGGCTGTGTTGGATATAACACTGAAAATGCATCCGTTTTAAAATGATGAGACAGTTAAAGACCCATAACCTTTTTTTTTTTTTACTTGTTTCAACCCCTTCTTTTTGTGAACCTGATTCTTGTGTAGCAGCATGGGCGTGTTTGTGCATTTCTTCCACCTCACTGAATGCCCTGCCCTAGACCGAGGCAACAGGAGGCTTACCACATGCATTAAGAGTGCAAACAGTCCCATTGTAATTCTGTATGTGGCAATCAGCCTCATACAAAATGACAATGGATGGATTGGGCTTGCCTTGCGCTCAGTGCGCTCCGAGGATGAGTGCGTGGCGGCCCCATCAGGGAGGTGAGGCTTCTGGCAGGGGAACAGTGAGGTTCATCAATGCCCAAAACTACGAACAAAAGGTGTCCGTAAAAGGGATCGTCATCGACAACTGACGTGAGATCCAAATTATGGATGGTCCATGAAAATTAGACGGTTGGTCACCCTAGCTCTAGTTGAGTCAAGTGGATCACCTTTCTCTGAAAGTATATGCATTCTCTCTTTTTATAGAGCACAAAACGCAAGACCAACCTTTTAAATGTATATAGATTTAGTCATTTTTTTGTAAAACGCAAGCACACAACCGTTCTGCTTTTAGTTATTTAGGCTCTGGTCTCCTTTTAGTTATTTAGAATCTCACAATACAAAGAAGGGTGTTTGATGTATTTTTTCACTAGATCTGATATAGTGTGCCGTTTTGATTATATTCCTATTTAATTTTGTAACTGCACTAGATTGTACCGGCTCTGTTTAGGGAAATGAATAACATCTCCAAAAATGCAACATGCTATTCACTCGAAGGTCAGGACTGTTTGGAGTTTGTCATATCTCACATAGCTTACTTGGTGGGGTGTCACATAATTTATTAAAAAAAGGTTTCGATAATTGCAACGTTTGGCTCTGTTCTCAATATCTATCAGATATACAATCTCCTCTTCATCAGGCCCTTAGACTGGTATTAATGTATAGTAAGTTTACAGATAGGCCATGTCACCAGGGGCACCCTATTCCGGGCATTCTTTGTCTTTTACAAAGAATTGTCATTTGGAATCTAGGTATCTGGCCAAAATAGAGAAATAAGGCTTTACATTTTAAGGATCGCATATTGTAATAATCTTTGCAATTAAGACAACCGAAGAAAGTTTTTCAGAGCGTACATTGCCAGGATGAATATATTTATTTCACAAAACAGAAAGTGGCTGACACAAGAAGATTCTGAAAGTAAACGGTTCTTATCGGCATTCTGTTTGCCTTCTGCTCTTCATTTTGATCTACCTGCCATGGGTCGCAAGGGGAGTGCCATGGGTCGCAAGGGGAGTGCCATGGGTCGCAAGGGGAGTGCCATGGGTAGTAAGGTCTCACAGGTGCGATCCCTGGTGACTTCTAAATGAAAATCCATGGCTTCATCCTTCCTTTTGGTACTTTTCATTGAGTCCTGCCACTGCTGCAGTGCCTCACTAGGAGCCCCTGCCTTGCAGCTAGCACTGACTACAAGAGAAGAGCACAAGCCACCAGCCTCTGGCGGGCCTAGGATGACCAGGTGTCCTGGATTTGCCAAAACAGCCCAGGTTTTTCACCAGCTATCCCATTAGATTTCAACAATTTTAGCACATGTCCTGGTTTTCAGAGAGGGTCGACTAAACACAGATAGAGGCACGTTTTTATGTGTTTCATGGGCAGTATGGTGGTTCGCTGGCTTGAGAGATCTTGGCTTGCACGGAGAATGGGGGGCTCCCTCCATGTACTTTGCAGGGGGGCCCCCTCAAGTTTCGTTACGCCACTGATTGCAAGGTCCATGATGCCTTAAATGCAGACCAGCTAAAAGGGTGCTTCAAGTCTTTCACACAAATTACGAGCAAATGAGGTTCTACCAAATGAGTTTTTCTCAGACCGGGAACAATGGCCCAATTCTGCCCAGTGACCTCAAAATCAGTGACCCTAAAAACCATGTAAAGGTAATCATGCCCGAATATACATCTAGTGGGAACATTGATATTCTAAACAGATCTAACAATCTGCAAATCCTGAAACACATCCCAGAACTGTCACTGTATACATCTGATGACATAATCCAAATCCAATTCAGGACAATAGATTGCATCGAAATTGTCCATGGTAGTCACTTGGAAACACTGTGCACAAGCTCAGAAGCTTCTGGCGGTGAAGGCTCAGTTTGCTTTCTAGGGGATCATGGTCCGGACAATCCAACAACGACGGGACACATACTGATGAAAAAAACAAGCACAGAGCCAGATGCTCAAGGACGGGACGTGCATTTAGAGGAACAAACAATCGAGCTATTCCTTGACCACTAAGTCATCTAAAACACTTTCAGCTACATAAGACTTTGGTGAATATCAACTGTAGGCAGGGATAGCTGGACATGCCTTCTTATGAATCCAATTATTTTGATCTAAATGCGACCCAAAAAATCATGATCATGTCAGTTGAATCTTCTAATCTCCAGGTCCGCTGTGATCTGTCCCAAAAAATCATGATCATGTCAGTTGAATCTTCCAATCTCCAGGTCCGCTGTGGCCTGTCCCAAGTATTCTCTGTCATGAATTTCATTTGAAAACCACTGAAACATAGCATATAGAATCACAATCAGCCCAAAGAATATGAGATTATTTTCCTTGAGATATGCACAAACACATCTGCTTTTACATTCAAGATGGATCTATTCTGATGCGCAGCCCTGTACCAGATTGAGCTTTCCTGCATTAGTGACTCTCATCCCTCAGTTTCCCAACAAGTCCTAGTCCATCCCTACATGTTACAGGATGGGGGCACTCATGACAGTATTCCAAAACTGTGGGGTACCATTGATTTGAAATGTCCAGGTCAACCCCTTTTCCAACTTAAAGCGCAGCCAAGATTATAAATTTAAAGAGATTTATTTAATTTATACAGGGGATTAATTAATTGAAATACATCTAAATTCAACATTGGAAAGTGAAAAAAGAAAAGCGGGAGATCAAGAAAGATAGAAACAAGGGGTTAGGAAGAGAGGAGGATGACTTAAGTACAAATGAAACAACATTGCATAAATGCCTGACTGTAAGTATCAAAAAAGCATGAAAATATGAATCAAACAGTAATAGTTAGATAAGATAAATGTTACATTAATGAAGGAGGGGTTTAAGTACTTTTTGAGCGACATTTGAAAGTGTAGAAGATCTTTTGGAAGAGGCATCTAAAATCTGAATAATTGGTGTCCAGAGTTTTTGCCATTTTGTAACAAGTGACATAGGGTGCATACAGACAGGATCTAATCTATGATTGTAACGGACTGCGTACCACCATACTTTTGACGACAACTGCCTAACTTCCTTCCAATGCTTAGTGATTTTTTGAAACGCAACTGTCAACAAAAGGTCTTATATTAGCTCATTAACTAAAACATTAGCCCACACAGTAGAGACACCTCCTATGAAAACATTTAAAACAGAGTAAGGAGTATTTAAACAAAATATGGAATTAATTTGATTCCAAACTTGGTGCTGGAAAGTGGAAACATAGGGACAGGTAAAGATTAAGGGCCAGCTGTATCAAGCCTTTGTGCATTCCCAAATGGGCAGACTTGCAGAATCTGCCCATTTGCTAATGCAAAACATTATTTTCCTAAGTAGCAAAGCCAGGTTTGCGATTTGGTAACCTGTTACAGAATCACAAAATGGGTTTGCGATTTGGTATCAGGAAGGGGCGTGTCTCTTCCTAATACCGAATAGCATGGGTATGTATGAATGTGTTGTGACCCTAAATGCTGTTGCAAAACATTCACATTTTACCACCTACTTCAAGTAGATGGTTACCCATTCGCGAATCAGTGGCGTAACGAAACTTGAGGGGGCCCCCTGCGAAGTAGATGGAGGGGGCCCCCTCCAACCACAGTCTGGAGCTCTGAGGCCATCGCAATGTGCTGAGGAGACCCCCTGGAGCTCGGAGGCCCCCCCACAACAGAGGGTCTGCTGCGGCCTTTGTTACACTACTGCTCGCCTTCACAGCCACAATAATGATATCATGAAACTTTAGAAATACTACCTGTTGATTTTAGCTAAATGAAACACAGCTTTTGTTTATATAAACCACCTACTTCCAAAGCTAATGAGAAGAAACCAGGGGTCTGTATGTTATAGTGGAGAGGTTAATTGATCGCAATCCCTTCTAAGCTCTGTTTGCTCATTCAAGTCAAGTAAACAAAGCTTTATTTCGATATGAAATATCTTAAAAGCATTTTTACAGTGAAAAACACATTTCATAATAAATATGGTTAAAAAAAAAAACAATCATTATTACAATGAAATAGTAAAAATATATTAAACTATAGCAGCTTTGATAAAGGCTTAAAAATTGATAACCATACAGATTCATCATAGAGCTTTCGATCTTATCAACCAAGCCCAACTTAGATATTTTGCCACCCCGCAAGCTAAGGTTGTATTTGCATCTGCTTGGAGGATTCTGAGAGCGGTAAAATAATTCCTGATCTCAAGCTTTCGGCATATGGGTTTTAACCACTTCAGTCTGGGTTTAATGTAAGCCGGACATGCAAAGAAAAGGTGTGGAATATTTTCGACTACACCTACACAGTGTGGGCAGTCAGCAGACGTTTGGTGAGGAGGCTTCCCTTTACTTTTACGTTCATGAACAGGAAGAGTTCCCATTCTAAACTGAATAAAAAGGGCCCTGTCTCTGGGTTTCTGAATAAAATCTAGGTGGGTCTCGAGACGAGGCACCAGCTTATGCTGGCAGAACTCGTCAGTCAATCTACCCAGATTGGGATCTCTATGCTCCTGGTTATCGATCCATGCCCAGAATGCTCTCTTAGTTTCTGCTTTGGACAACAAGACCGCTAACTCCCATGCAATATTAAAACCAGTGGCTAAGAGGAGCCTTTTTTACATTTACTAGCCAACCAATCTTGTGGGATCCCTGGAGGTTCATTACTTCTCTTAGGCCGTCGGCATATCTGGATAACTTGGGGTGTTCCATAGCCGAGCCCAATAAAAGAGGGGGCGCAAGGTAATTAAATCCTTGATTAAGTGACGACCCAGGTCACTCAGAAGTGGCTTAGAGGGGGTTCCCCTAGGAAGCGAGGCAAGCTCTCTGAAGAACTTATTTTCTGCTGTGACAAGCCCATCTACGCTACCGAAGCCCCAAAGTTCAGCACCATATAATGCACAGCCCACAGCCTTTGCAGCGTAGATCTCCAAGGCAGGGGCAATTGGCCTAGAGGTTAAGGCACAATGTTCCCTCCCTATCACCCCCAAAACCTGCTTATGACTTAAAGCCATTTTTTTGATGTGTGGCTGCCATTTCAGTTTATCTGAAATTCTAATCCCCAGATAGTCAAAAACATTGACACGCTCTAGGGGTGCACCATCAAGTACAAGGGTGGATTTGGCCGACCTACTGGGATTAAAATAAAGGAGCTTCGTTTTAGAGGTATTAATTACGAAGCCCCTTAGTTTGCAGAAGAGGCAGAACCGATCTAGTAACTTCTGTAAACCCGCTGAACTTTTCGATACCAGCAGTGTTTGCTCATTACTTTCAGTTGCTAATATTCAAGGCCACTGGAATCATGTAGCAGGGATCGATCAAATTATGTGGCAGGGTTGACTATATTATGCTGCAAGAAAAGGCAAAGTATGTTGCATAATGCGGCACAATGTTGGGATAGCATTGCCTCATATTTTTTTATTTTTACTCACGTTATAAATGTTTGGGCAAATGTTTCATCCCATTAATACAAGTGCAGTCAGTCTTTCATCCTTCAAAGGTCAATAGCAAGAGTATTATTGAGTTGAGTTGCACACATTTGTTATACAGCACTAAGACATTAATTGAGATGACCGTGTGCTTTACAAGAGCTCATGTGTGTTTTTTTTGTCCTGTGTATTTCTTGAAAAGCCATCCTGCTCACAGCGTTGAAATTGGGAGGTCTGTTTTAACATTGTGCCCTAAACTTACCGTCTTTTATACTGAGCAGTGCTGAGAGATATGGTGATATTTTTTTTTTAAATGAGGAGTGTTAGGGGGTATGGCCTAATATGAACTTCTTTTGAATTGTGCAGTGCTGGTGGGGTATGGCCTGTAATGAACTTCTTGTGAACACTGCAGTATTTGGGGATATGGCCTGTAAAAACCTTCTCTTGAACTGTGCAATGCATGGGAATATGGCCTGAAATGACCTTCGTATGAACAGTACAGTGCTGGGGGATATGCTCTAAAATCACCTTCTTTTCAACTGTACAGTGTCTTTGGGACATGGCGTGAAATGACCTTATCAGTGGAGCAGTGCTGGTGAGTATGGCCTGAAATGGCCTTCCTTTGAACTTTGCAGTTCTGGTGGGAGATGACATGAATTGACCATCGTTTGAGTTGTGCAGTGCTGTGGGATATGGCCTGAAAGGACCTTATTTTGAACTGTGCAGCGCTTGGGGAAATGGTCTAAAATTTCCTTTTTTAGAACTGTGCCGTATTGGGTGATATGGCCTTGTTTTGAGCTATGCGGTATTGGGGGATATGGCCTGTAATACCCATATTTTGAAACGTGCAGTGCTGGGGGAAGTGGCCTGAAAGGACCTTTTTTTTAATTGTACAGTGCTGGGGGTTATGGCCTTTTTTTAAATCTATCACAAGTACTGATATTTAGCGTCTTGTTATTTATCTTAGCCTTTGGAGCAGGAAGATAGAACAATCTACCCAGGATCACACAGTTTGGTTAGGCGCGGTGTAACTAGTCCTAGAACATTGCTCCCTTATTTACGTTCAGGAGCTAGGCCACTTGACTACCTCAACACTTGCCAAAGTGGCTGTGAGCTGGCCACTGCTACCTGCAATTCGACCCCCATCCCTCGCCCACTCTGGTGAACAAGCTTGGTGCCGGGGTGCCTAATACCAACGTTGGCAAGTCAAGATTCCATCTCCTGCCTATTTCTTCCACCACTTTCCACCTCAGACTTGTTTACCTCAATCTTGCAGTTTCTTTTTCATCACTGCTTTCTCCCATTGCCAGAGATTTCCTGTCTTTGTTTCCCTCCCCTCTCTCTTTTCTGCCTTTCTCTTGCTTTATTAAAAAAAAGTCTGATAATTCCAAATAATTCTCTCCGAAAAAAGAGTGCCTTTACTTAGGGTTGGATAAAACCTTTTGGGGGTCTGTGAGACCTGTTCGTTTTGGGCATGTAGTGTGTTAGTGCCAAAGAGACCATCTTTCAACTACACCTACGGTGTGTCTACAGTATGCTTGAGTTCTGGCTGGGAAAGGGGAGCAGTGAGGTGGCGTTTCAGCATCCTTAGGCCTCACTTTGTTCTTCAGTGCAGGCCACTGGCCCTCGTCATATAGGGGGAGTTGGGCTTCCAGGACCACAGAGAAGTGTGTTGGTCAGTAGCAAGTAGTAGGAATAGGACACTTTTTGAAAAGACACTCTTGATCTTGCTACAGCCTGGACCAGGGGCTGGAAAAGGCCAGGGCTTCACACAGGGACCGGTCTTTCAGCCCAGCAGGTAAACACAGCCAGGACTCTTTCCTTCACCCCAGGATCCCTTTCCATCTGAAGGACCCCTGCCTTCAGCTGCCCACTCCATCCATACTGCATTAAAGGCTAGGAAGGTGGGCGAAAAGCACTCTATGTCTAGCAGAGCTGGAAGCAGCCAGTCACTTTTAAATCCTGGTTTTGGACCTATGGGTGATAACTTAAAGCATCTTATTCAACAACCGCATTTACATCTTCTTCCCGAAGCCACCCCCTACGCTATTAACTTGGGTCACGTTCCGGCACTGAAAAAAGAGCATGAAATAATCAGAGGTAGATCCGAGGCATAAGGTGTTGCACTGGATACAGTGAGAGCAACAGCTGAATGGATCTGAGGAGACACTAAGAAAAGAGAAATCATATGCTTGCACCCCTCTTCCTGGGCCCATCCTCCGCCTAGAGGCTGGTCTGATTTTTGTGGGGTGCCTGCAGCATCCGCTGTGATGCTCCCTGCCTCGATGCTGCCCCATGAGGACTGTCAGTGGGACGCTCCTTACAGTCCTCCCTTTCCCCGCTGTGTGATGACCTAAAATACCACATCTTTTGTCCCTCTCAGGTATTGGCTTTACTGATGAATGATGACCTTGCACACGCCTCTTTCATCCCTACAAGGCATGGCATGGTGCGCATGCACTCCTGGGGCCCGGCCTGGCCTCAGAGGCTCTTCATGAATTAAATGGTCCGCACGCCCAGCCTCTTAATATGAGGTCGAGCGTGCGCACCATTTAATTAATGATGACCATTTAATTCTTGAAGAGGCTTTCGAGCGAGGGGGGCCCCGGAGCGCAGGGGATGCGGGGGCCTGTGTTACGCCACTGGATATTAGGGCAGCAACCTTTGCAGGTATGATGTCCGTTGGAGACCACAACTTGGCTGATTTCAACATTTTCTCCATGTGTATACTTGTAAAGGAGTAAAGCTGTCTAAGAGGAGCATTGTGTTAGTTATTATGGGGGGGTGAGAGAAAGATTTAATAGAGCTATCAGTGCTGGTGGAAAATGAGGCATAGATTTTATTTTATCTTTCATGGGATTAGCGATATCATCGCATAATCCTTGTGAGGGGGAAGTAGTGTCCTTAGCTACCATGGGATTTGAAACAGATTTAAGCATTTTGTACCAATCATTAGAGGAGTTTCCTGCTTGACTAAGTTGGAAAGCAATATGAGTTTTGCACTTAAAAAAAAAGCAATTGCTAGAATAAGAGTGCCTCCAAATCACTATCTATGAGGCCAAGTCTGATTAGCTGTAGTGCCTTTACTTGCCCTCCTAACCTTTCCAGAGAGACAAGTGATTTGTCACCCCAGTACAAAACGCTCACAACCCTGTCAGGGATTGCGGTAACATGACACACCCTCTTTCTGTTACTCATATTTGTCCACAATTAGATCGAAAAGAGACACAATGGACATTTACAATGTTTATTTAAACTATTGAGCTTGAGAATGAAATAATTGCGCCACAATTATTAAAGAGATGCATATCAATAATGCAATCATCATGGTTAATAAACCATATACAATAAAAAAAAGTCCTGTCATATTATCTGACAGATCTCCCTAAACCCCCCACCTCTACTAAAATTAAGTAGTAATAGATTAGAGATCTCTGGGTTTAGTGGCAGACCCCATACCTTAGCATACAGTGGCGGACCCCATACTTTAGCATACATAGGTGGATGTTCTGCATCTTCACTGACACAGCACTGTTGTCTCAGGACCTTTGCTTTGTCTGTGTTTTTCCAGAACCCTTGTCCCAAGTTATATGACAAGATAAGTTTATTCCCAACAGCAACTGCATTTTTCTATTATGTCAAGGCGCTAGGGTCTGACCAGAGTGAATAACAAGGGGCTATGTTGTTTGACCTTGCTTAGACTGTTCACACTAATTCCCATGAAAATAATAAAATACAAAAACATGCTGGTTCTGTGTGTAAATACAATGTGGCACAAAGCAAGCGTGATATTTAGCAACGTGTGTAAAATCAAAGCAACCGACAACATACATGATTAGACTAACATAGGGAAAACAGCAATGGTCCATGTAGGAAACACATGACACCAGTACCCCAAGTTAAGGAATGGACTTCCCTTTGGTACCAGAATTGTGTAGCTGTTTTGACATCTGAAGATACTCTTCTTCTTTAACTGAAAAGACAGGTGAAACCAGAGAAAATAATTCTTGCTGCTCTTCCCTGTGAAGTTGGCACTAAGATCATCACCCGATTAGAAAGCCATATCGCTGTGTGCTAAATGGGATACTAGGTGCTAGTCTGTCTAGAGAGGATCCACCTCTAATTTGCAGACATGCATAACGTTATGCTACCAGAGACCAGCTTCAAGGTCCAAAGAGATCGCCTTCCAAGAAGCCATAAGGCTCTTCAACTGACCTAGAACACATATAACACCAAGATCACATCTGGCGTTTGTGCCACTATCTCTGCAGTCCAGGATTCAACTATGCTAACACAGTGCATCTAAAGCAATGCTGTGGTATATATGCCACAAAGTTATAAACTAACACCAAAAATAGCCTAGAGATCTTGTACAGCTAGATAGCGAGGAGTGCATGTTGGAAGCAAAATAAAATCTGGAAGGTAAGTGAGGGTTTGGTGGGATAAGAGAGAGGTGTAAGTGGTTGGAGCTTCTTCCCCACCAAATCTCTGGGTCCCCTGCCTTAAATAAAGGTGGGGAAAACACCAGGTTTCGGATGGCATCACATACCTCCCCTATTGGAAAACCTTGACTAGTAGCACATCCGCCCCAGGTGGAAGTGTGTGAGCATTAGATTACCTACTCTATTTAAAGTGTGACTTCCAAAGTGCCTAATTTCTCTCCAAAACTGCTATGGGAGTCATGGTGGGCAGTGCAAGAAAATGAAAACAATTTTCACTGCATGCACAGAGAAATCTCTGCTTCTGCGGTTTGTTTCTGAAATTGAAACACACAAACATCTTTAAAAAGAAAAATGCAACTAGAATGCCATCCATCTGGGGCACCTTTTGAAGAAAAATGTTTTAAAAAGAAGCTGCAAACTCAGGCTATAGTAGGTGGGCTGTCACAGGGTATCCAAGGCCTCCTTTCCACCACTTCGGTCGTTTACCAGATCACATGCCATATTCTAAATAAAGGAACACTTTGGTCATGTCTCTAAAGAGATGGCCTCACATAACTCCCCTATTGGAAAACTTTGACTAGTAGCTCATCCACTCCAGATGGAAGTGTGTGAACATTAGATTACCCACTAGTGAAGTAGTGTGGCTCACTGGTTAGAGGCGGCAGACCCGAGAGCAGGGGACGGCCCGGGACCAGGGTTCGATTCCCGGCGCGGCAGGTTTCTGGACCAGGGTCAGCAGACTCGATAATTCTCTCGCCTCGGTGCCCACTCTGATCAGCGATCACACTCGGCAACTCTGGGCATTAGCTTGCCTCATCTTCACTAACGGCCCCACCAGACCGCCGGGGATGCCTGGTCTCACCCTGGAGATACCCATTAAGGGACCATCTCTCAGGGAAGCCAGGAAGGGTTTCGCAGCGGTCGAAGCGCCTTGGGACCCTCCGGGTAAGTAGTGCGCTATATAAATGCCTATACATTTACATATTTAAAGTGTGACTTCCAAAGTGCCTTCTTTCTCTCCAAAACTGCTATGGGAGTCATGGTGGGCAGTGCAGGAAAATGAAAACAATTTCCACTGCATGCACAGAGAAATCTCTGCTTCTACGGTTTGTTTCTGAAATAGAAACACACAAACCTCTTTAAAAAGAAAAATGCAACTAAAATGCCATCCATCTTGTAGAAATCAATAAACCTTCTTAGGGAACCCACTGACACTTCGTCCTTTTAAACCGACAAAGAAGAAATTGGCACAGAAGCTGAAATATAAAAGTTACATCTTTATTAACCTTAAATAAGTCAGACTATGTCACACAGAAGCCTTAGCAACTGAATGAGGCAGTCTGAGGAGTGCAGAAAACAGAGGCCTTATATATCCTTAGGGTTACATAGTCATCATAAGACCAAGGGGCAGTCCTGGCTCTTGTAAGCATGCAAAATTACTAATATGGGTATAGAAGATCTGCTTGCTCAACTAAGTGGGAGGAGAGTTACTTCTCCATACAGCAGCAAAAATAGCGTGACAGTTATACTAGAGAATCAGGTGCATTCTACTAGCCAGGCCCTTCTGGGCATGTGCGAAGGTGGAAGATGCTAAATATAGTTTGTTTCTAGGCAGATTACAAGAGCAGTCAACACTGAGGGAGGACAGAGCACATGGCGAGCACATGGCAGCACATGGCAAACAAAATGGCTGCCAGAAATACAAAATGGCTTTCACAAAACGGATAGGATAACTTCTAAATACAGGATGGCTCCTGCTAATGCTAACCCATTGCTGTCAATTTACAACAATCTGGAGCATCTTTGAAGAAAAATGTTTTACAACGCACCAGCAAATTCAGGCTATAGTAGGTGGGCTGTCACAGGGTAACCAAGGCCTCCTTTCCACCACTTCGGCTGTTTACCAGATCACGTGCCATATTCTAAATAAATGAACACTTCGGTCATGTCTCTAAAGAGATGGGTGTTTGGTGAACCACAGCTGGGAGGTGGACCAAAAGAGACTGGCCTACACTTCAGGAACCATGGGCTAGAATTCCAGAAGCATGCACTCCTGGGGCCCGAACAGGCCTCAGAGGCGTTTCATGAATTAAATGGTGCGCACGCCTGGCCTCTTATAAGAGGCCCGGCGTGCGCATCATTTAATTCATGACGAAGAGGCTTCCTGAGTGACAGTGCCCCCGCAGGCCCCTGGAGTGCGGGGGCCCCCCGCAACGCAGGGGCTGCGGTGGCCTGTGTTACGCATCTGTCAGGAATGGGAAGGAGACCCCAAGGGAGCTCTTCCCATTTGTGAATGTTTGTAAAAACATTTTTAAGGGGGGTGTGGCCAAGATGGCGACGGAGTAAGACGTGCCTGTGAGCTCCTCCGGCACCCGAGCCATTCATAGCTTTGTGTAGCTGCATTGGGGCGATTCTCAGTCCCGGAATTGACTCTCCTGGGGTCACTAAGGTGCCCTGAATGCGTTTGAGCCTTCTCCCGTCGAGCTACGACCTGGAACGGCGGACTTAGCCGAGGTGTCGGAGTGGTGACGCACGAGCGCTGGAGCGGCCTACGGAGCCTCGCCTGGGTTGCATCGGCTCTTAGCACGAGGGGACCCTGAAATCTAGCAAGTTGACTAGTGTAGTGCTTGCTTTGCGGGTTCCCCCAACTGGGATTGTAGCGAGCCCACCTGGCTATTGGCGCCTGAGCGGAGGTGACGAGGAGGCGCCGACCTGTCTGGCGGCTGCTGGACAGCTCAGAAGGCTGTGAGAAGAAGAGGAGGTGCCATCTTGCCCCTAACCCTCTATGCCTTGGGGGCGATTCAACGGGCGTTGAGCGACACGGCGAGTGCTGCCTTCTGATCGCATCGGCCTCCCAGTGACTACGGAGCAGAGATCGCGGAGGGTGTGACGGAGCGTGGCTTGCTATCCGAGACACTCCGGGAGGACGCGAGGAGCCCAGAAGTAGGCTAAGGCGCCGCACCATGAAGACGAGGAATCGCCTGAATAAGCCAGGGAAAGACGGTTCTGGGAAAGGGCCGTCCGGATCGCCCCTCGGCTCTAGCAAGTCCCCTGCCAAGGACGACGGAGAGGGCCCAGTCACAAAGGCCTTCTTGATTGAACTTTTTGCATCTATCAAAGACGATATCACAGAACTGAAGTCGCAACTGGCTTCCGATCTCCGTGAGGTCCGTCGGGACGTGGACGGCATCGGAGAATGGGTTGCGACCCTGGAGGACCATGATCTGGGCCTCAATGGTGACGTCCATCAGCTACAGCAGGACATGCTCCGGCTACGCGAGCAGAATTTAGATCTTCAGGCCCACTGCGAAGATTTGGAAAACCCGTCCCGCCGTAATAACATTCGGATCCGAGCGGTACCCTGGGAAGGAGAGGGTGAGACCTTGCAGGAGTATGTGGAGGCCTCGTTTCTGCAAATTCTGGCGGAGGACGACCGCACGGAGGTTCGCATGGACAGAGTACACCGGGTTGGACTGCCGCGTGGCGCGCGCTCGCCGCCACCTGACATTTTTGTTTGTGTCCATGATTTTCAATTGAAGGGGACAATCCTGCGGAAGGCGAGGGACACCAACAACTTGCTTTTTCGTGGGCACAACCCTCAGCTTTTTCAAGACCTGGCGGCTTCCACCCTGCAAAAACGACGGGACTTCCGCCCGATCACAGCCTTCCTGAGGGAGCACAGGGTGTCCTACTCCTGGGGTCACCCCTTTCGGCTCATTTTCAGATGGCAGAATAGACTGGTGCAAGTGAGATCTCTAGCAGCCGCCAGGGAACTTCTAGGCATGGAGGAAGCAGCCGCGTCGGCGGGCGCCAGCGCCTCCCCGAGACGACGTCGCCGCTCCCGCTCCCCAGCGTGGCAGAGAGTGGGCCGACATGGTGTGGCGAAGGGTCCGACTCCATTGGCGAGCCAAAGTGAGAGGGGAGAGGTTTTGGCTTCGCTGGCCCTGGTGAGTGAGTCGAGCCGGGTGGACAGCTCTTCAGCGGCCTAGGCTCCCCCGACAGCAGCCCGTGGGGCCGGGGGGGCTCTACCATCTCAGGTACTCTGAGGGACCGTGCTCCAATGGAGGGTTACCCTGACCCTGAACTCGGGGGGGGCATTACCCGGGTCTTCTACCCCCGACCCTTATGGTCATGTCAGACTTTCAATGTTCTTTTTCTAGTTCTGATTCTCTCTCTTTTGTATATTGTTTTGAGGCTCCTTTGGATGGTGGAAGGGTTGTTTGGGAATGGGCTCAGTGGTGGCGGCAGGGGATTTGGTGTGACTGCGAGTGTATTCGGTTTGATTCTGGCATTATGGGGGGCACTGATTGGAGCGGGGGGGAGGGCGTTGACTAAATGATGCCTGTTACGATAGGCTCCTGGAATGTTCAGGGCCTTAATTCTCCTCAAAAACGTCAGAAAGTGTGGAAGTATCTTCTTGATCATCATTTGGATGTGGTAGGTCTGCAGGAAACTCATTTGGCCCGTAAAGACGAATCTAGGCTTAAGCACAGGCAGTACCCCCTGATTTACAAATCCTCTGCCACTACTAAGCACCGAGGGGTGGCACTTCTGTTCCGCTCTACACTTCAGTTTCAGCCCATGGGGGCGCGGGGCGACAAGGAGGGTCGATGGCTGATGGTGAAGGGGTTGCTCCTGGGTAAGCTTTGCACGTGGGTGGTTGTCTATGCACCGAATGCGGGCCAGAATGTGTTCCTTGAGGCCTTTTTGAGGGAGGTGGGGGACTTTGGGGAAGGTGCATTGATAGTGATGGGGGATTTTAATTTGGTTTGGGACAAAAGTCTTGATTGCTCGCATCAGCAGAGGTCGGAGGCGGGTCTCTTCTCCCCTGAGTTGCGCGACATATTGGTCAGTCTAGGCCTTATTGATAGCTGGCACGCCCTCCACCCCCACACTAGGGATTACACGTTCTATTCCCATGTTCACCACACGTATTCACGGCTCGATTACATCTATCTAAATCAGTCTTTACAGGGTGACTTGCGGGACAGTAAAATATTTCCACTCTCTGTGTCAGATCACAGTCTTTTGGCGACGTGCTTGACCTGGGCCCCGGAGACGTCCCCACACCGCAAATGGTACTTCCCTATCTCCCTTACGCGTGATGAGGAATCCTGCAAAAAACTTAGGGCGGCCATTGGTGAGTTTTTTGAGCTCAACAAAGCTGGAGACAATGGGACGCCTTTAAGGCGACGACACGGGGCACGTGCATTGCGCTGAACTCCGCCCTGAACAAGCTTAGGCGCGAGGAAAGGGAGGCGCTGGAGGCGGAGCTGGCGACACTAGAAACTGTGCATAAGCAGAATCCTTCTCGAAAGACCATTCGCCCTCTTGCTGCGGGGTAAACTCAGGGCCCACTATAATAATCGGGCCGAGTATACCCTCTTGCGCTTAAGGCGCCTCTCTTATGCTCAAGGCAACAAAGTGGGGAAACATCTGGCACGGCAGCTCCGTGATAAGCGTGAGAGGGAATATGTGGGTGGCATCCGGACGCCCTCCGGCGCTGTGGAACATAGGGATGCGATCAAGGCCGAGCTTTTCGGCGACTTTTATGCCGCCCTCTACTCGGCAGACCACCTGGCGCCGGCTGAACAGCAGGAATACTTAGAGGCTTCTCCACTCCCGCAAGTCTCCAAGGAATGGAATGACCTCTTGGAGGCCTCCTTCACTAGGGAGGAGGTGTTGATCGCCATTCGGTCCCTTAAACCGCAGAAGGCGCCTGGCCCGGACGGCTTTACAGCTCCCTTCTATCAAACGTTTGCGTCTGAGCTGGGGGACTATTTGGTGCCTCTTTTCAATGGCATGAGGGAGGCGGGCCAAACTACGGGCACCATGGCGGAAGCAATGATCTCGATTATTCCCAAAGCCGAGAAGGATCCCTCTAAATGTGGATCGTACCGGCCCATAGCCCTGTTAAACGTAGATGCTAAATTGTACTCTTCTATCTTAGCTGCCCGGCTCCAGGACCTCATGCCTGCCCTTATTCACCCCGATCAATCGGGCTTCATAAAGGGTCGCCAGACCCACGACAACACCAGAAGGTTGATTCACCTGATCGAGAAGGCTAATCGCTTTAAGATCCCAGCGGTCTTGGTGGGCCTCGACGCTGAAAAGGCGTTTGATCGGGTGGATTGGAACTTCCTCTTTAGTACTTTGCAGGCCTTTGGTTTTTCTCCCAAATTTATTGATATGCTTCGGGCCAACTACCATGGTCCACGCTCGAGGGTTATGGTGAACGGCCATGTTTCACCCTTTTTTGCACATTCCCGGGGTACAAGGCAGGGCTGCCCCCTATCTCCTCTACTCTTTGCGCTCAGCATCGAGCCTCTTGCCCTTAGGGTATGGGAGGACCCGGATATTGTTGGTCTCCCCTTTTCGGGGGAACAGCATAAAATAGCCCTCTTTGCTGACGACGTTCTGCTGTCACTAACAGACCTGGGGACTTCGCTCCCACGTGGGCAGGAAGTGCTTTCCCAGTTCGAAACGGTGGCGGGGTTTCGGTTCAATCCCGGCAAATCCTACATCCTCAACCTCACGCTGCTGCCCGCTGAGGTGGACCGCATCCGAAAGCTCACGCCCCGGTCATGGTCTAGTTCCTCCATACAATATCTTGGGGTCCGGCTGACCTCGTCCGTCGCTACCCTATATGCGGCCAACTTCCCTCCCCTGCTGACCCAGATACAGACCGAGCTTAATCGTTGGAAGCCCATGTTCATCTCCTGGTTGGGACGCGTGCATGCCATTAAGATGACGATGCTCCCCAAGCTCTTGTACCTGTTCCAAGCTCTCCCTATCACTTTGGAGGGGGATTTTTTTAGGCGTCTTAAATCTATGATTCTGCGCTATATCTGGCAGGGAGGCCGAGCTAGACTTTCCTTTCTTACGCTGCGTCGGCCTTTGAAGAAGGGCGGGGTTGGCCTCCCAGACATGCATCTCTATTATAAAGCGGCGCAACTCCGGGTGCTGGCAAAGTGGATCCAAATGGAGTCGGAGAAGCACTGGTTACATATGGACAGGAGTGTGCCGGGACGATCGATATGGGACCTGGTTTGGAAGGCGAAGGGGGATCGGCCTCGCAACGCCTACATCAGCACTCCTACGAGTACCACTCTGAAGGTCTGGGACTCGGTCTCTAGTGACGAGAGGTGGACCTCCTTCCCATCCCCCTTCACGCCTATCCACTTTAATCCGGCCTTTCCGCCGGCTCTCGTTGAGGGGCCCTTTGACGGGTGGAGGGCGGGAGGTTGCCACGCACTCACACACCTGTTTCATGGGTTTGAGCCGCTCACATTCCATAATTGCATGCGTGACTATGCGGTGCTACCTACCGAGCGTTACCGGCACGCCCAACTGCTCCACTGGGCATTGTCACCAGAGGTGCGGGATGCGGCGACGAGGCCTCCCACAGATTTCGAATCCTATATCACCCGCACATCATCTTTGAAAGGGGTGATTTCATTCCTCTATGATCTGCTATTGACTACTGCTATCTTGCCTCGCCCTAGATACATGGGTCTGTGGGAAGAGCACCTGGGGCGAGATATCTCCGACGAGGAGTGGTCCCGCCTCTGGCATGATTTACACAGATTCAATAATTCTATTGATCTTCGGGAGGCCCATATGAAGACAATGATGGATTGGTACCTGTACCCGACCCGATTGAAAAAGATTTTTCCCTCTGCATCAGATAGGTGTTGGCGGGGCTGTGGTTTCCTTGGGGACTTTCGCCATATCTGGTGGGACTGCCCCATCATACGCCCCTACTGGGAGGAGATACTGTCTCATATCAGGGAAATGCTGGGCTACCCGATTCCGGACTCCATAGGCTTCGTGCTCCTGGGTCTTCGGGACCTGCTTTTGGAGCATCAGACCAAGGCAGATAAACAAATCCTTTGGCTCTGCATAGGTGCTGCCAAGTTGACCTTGGCTGCAGCATGGAAGAAGAAGGAGGCCCCTGCACTTTCCCTCTGGTTTGCTAAGTTGTGGAAGCTGTTGAGTGTGAAACGTATGGCTGATATTTTCAGAAGTGACTTTAAGAATTTCATTTTCAGGTGGGGCCCATTAGTCCGCTTTCTTTCTCGAGGGTTGCCATCGGCGGTCTGTCCACCCACCTTACGCGCCTTACATCTGTTTCAGGTGTGAAGACTGTTTGAGCGAATGCCTGTTGCTAGGCTGCCACCACTGGGGGGAGGGGGGTTGGTAGATGGATGGAGCCTTTGGGGGGGGATTAGGTTTGTTTTTTTTCAGAGGGGGGGTGGGGTTTTTTTTGTTCGACCTCGCTGCAATGTCTTTCTCATGGCCAAGACACATGGAGGCGCTATTTGAACTGGTCGACTGAGCCTCGGACTTGGACAGCTTTTGCCTGGTGCCAGTGTGGGTTTATGCCCCTCCAGGGCTTCTGGGGGGGATCGACGCTGTTACTGTGACTTTGAGCCTTATCTTGCCTAGATCGGTCACGCTGTACGACCCTTCATCAATGTTACTGCTTCTTGGTCATGTGGAGTTAGCTCCTGCGAGGGCTCTTCTTTGCATTCCATATGTTTCCATCCCTTCTCTCTTCTGTTATTTCTTCCTTCCTGTATTCTCAATAAAAATATCTTTAACAAAACATTTTTAAGACCAGGCAGTGGTCTCACGGACCACTGCCTGCTCTTAAATAATGAAAAGAAAACTTCATTTTTCTTTTTGTAAAGCATGGAAAACTGGCTGCTTTACAAAAAAAAATGTTTTATTTGAAAGAAATCACAGACATGCTGGTCTGCAAATCTCACCGGGCTGTGATATTTGAGATTACTAGGCGGTAGCAAACTGCGACCTACATCATTATTAAAGCGGTATCTTAGATGTGCTCTTAACCAAAATCGAGTGTAAAGTCAAACACACGAAAGCCTGCAGTCGGGTATGACTTAAGTCTGTTAAGAGGATGCCAATACTCTCTGCAAACCGAGTGCGGTTCCCAATGTGTCCTCTCTCCGGGCCGTGTTCCTGTTTGCCAAAAGCACATCTAAGATACCGCTTGGATTTGAAATATTATTAAGGACACAGGAAGTTTTCCCTCACGTGCACCTTATATTGGGTGTGAGACCAGTTGTTTGCATTTTCCTCATTGATGGTCACAGGCCCGGCTGGGTCGGAATTATCACCAGCTGAGCGACCTACTAATCTCAATACAGCCCTATTAGCCCTGAGGATTCGCAATAGCGATGAAACACGTGTGGGCTGGCTGTTTGACTCAATAAAGGACTCCAACTGACAACTCTCCCTCTGGAGATTCCTAGAAACCTTCTGTCACACTGTATGTGTTTTACTGCTTATTGAAAATAAAGAATAAAAGAAGACCTTCAACATCTCTGAGAAATATTTCTTCATTGTGCTTAAACACCATTTGCACTTATTGTTTTCATGTTTTGTGGTGCACCTTTGCGGTTGTTTGACCTTCTGTCACTTTGTCTTTTTGTACTGAATCGTTTTTTGTTACTTAACTCATTTTTCACTGTATTTGAGTGCATTGGGTAACCCCCTTATTTCTGCAGTTGGTAGTTTGGACTACTCACTTTTGAGTGGTTCTAAGGGCTCTCCACTCACCCTTTGCACCACCAGATATAAGTCAACCAATATCAAGTGTGTTGATTGTTAGGCTGTGCACCTTTGTTTTCTCTGACTACAAGCCCTTCGGTAACCCAAAGTAGTCCATTAGTTCTCCAAGATGGCCAGGGGAGAGGCCTATTATTTAGTTGTATAAAACGATTGTACCAGATTGGAGACTCCCAAAAAGCTTCTAGATGTGTAGGGTGATTTGGAATGAAAGAAGCCAATAGTTTACATGTATGTTAAGAAATCGGGGTACAAAGCTCCCGAGGCATGTGCATAAATTGAATGATTTCAATAAATGAAAATGGAGAGAGAAACTCTTATTCTAAGTCTAGCCATAAAGGAGTAAATAAAGAATAAGAAGAAATCCAATGAACAGATTGCTTTAAAATAAATGCTTTATGATAGTTGGCAAAATCTGGAAAATTAATTCCCCTCACCCTCTGCTTTAGGAAGTGTCAATTTGGATAAGGACATACAAGGTTTTTTTTAATCCAAAGAAAAGAGCATATAATAGAATGCATCTTTGTATATGATTGAACCAGAATATTTAGTGGAACACTAGAAATAGTAAATAAAACAATAGGGGTTAACATTATTTGAATTGGAACTAACCTGCCACACCAAGATATGTATAAAGGGTGCCATCTAGAAGTTAAGGAGGAAATCCTGTGAATGCACACATCTAAACTAATGGCAATAGAAGTACTAAGAGATTGAGTGAATTGGAGACCCAGAGGGAAGCAACTTCTGACGAAAAAGAAAGGAGGGAGGAATGAGGTTTTGACGTAAATAACAAAATACTGTCTGCATATGCGGCTAGTTTGATATGTTGAGCATTGTAGGAAAACCCGTTGAGGGGGGTTTTGTCTAATTCTGGACAAAAAAGGTGTAAGTGCACGAATAAAGAGAAATGGAGATAGAGGGAATCCCTGTCTAACTCCCCTACCCAGAGGAAAGAAAGCAGAAGTAAGACCATTAGGACAAACAGCAGTTCGTGGTGACGAGTACAAGAGAGAGACAAAATTATTGATTTTAGGACTAGGAGTATGTATTAAAAAAAGGCCAACTAACACTGTCAAAAGTCTTCTGAGCATCTAAAGCGAAGGCTGCCAAGAGTTCAGGGAGGTCAGCAGACTTCGATATAATAGACAAGTGTTGTCTGAAAGGTATCTACCTGAGACAAACCCTGATTGCTCTTTCCTGAGAAGAATGAGCAGAAGGGGTTGTAATCTAGTAGCTAGTGCCTTGGCAACACTTTTATAATCTAAATTGACCAAAGAAATGGGTCTGTAATTTTTTAGCATTGCAAATCTTTCCCATCTTTCAGGATAAGACAAATAATTGGTTTTAGAAAAGATCCAGACATGGAAGAATCAGAGAAAGATTTAATTAAGGTAAGTAATTTGGGTAAAAGAATATGAGAACAATGAATGTAAAATTCTGCAATAAAGCCGTCAGGTATAAGAGTTTTATTTTTTTGAAGTGACAGCATAGCAAAATGTAACTCTAAAAGCAAAAGTTCCTTTTCCAAATAGGAAAAATCGATTTGGGAAAAATCTGTTTTTTGAATAGAGTAAAAATAACGTATAATTTTTGATCTGAAGATGAATGTTCAGTTATATATAAATCAGCATAAAAATACCTACATTGATCCAGAATATCTGAGTCACTGGAGTAAGTATGACTACTATCATCTGTAATGGAGTCCATAAATAGTCGGTTTTGTTTTTTTAAGATGATTTGCTAGCAACTTGCTAAATTTATTTTGACCACTATAATATTTGGCGCTATACGTAAGAAGATAAGATGAGGCAGATTCAGTGGATACATTGTGAAATTATAATTTAGCTGTAATAAAGTTGCTGCAAGGAAGGCTCTGTACGAGAAGTGTATTAAGGAAGTTCAAGGCATTTGATGTTCTGAAGTAATATTTTGGAGTGAGCCTGGGATGCTTTCCATTTTTTGAGACAAAATATATAAGAAAGTCTTGAGCTGAGGTTTAAAAGCATCCCAAATGGTGCAGAAGGAAATGGTATCTGAAATAATAAAATAAAAGTATTCATGAAAAAAGGAAGAGAAGGAGGAATCAAAATTCGTATCCATCAGTAATAAGTTATTGAATCTACCCTGTTTAGGAGCGTCACATTTAGGTAAAAGGTCTAGTTGAAGTGACACTGGGGAATGGTCAGAAATTAAAATGGTGCCTATAGCTGCAATTTGGAGAGATTGGGTAAGATGATGGGAGAGAAAATATGATCCATCCTAGATTGTGTATAATGAAGTGGTGAAAAATACATGTATTCCCTACAGGAAGGGTTGCAAAGTCACCAAGCATCTGTCAAGTGATCCTGTCTAATTGCATGTATGACTGCTTTTTGTGATTTGTTAGGGATAAAGTGTGCTGAAGAGAGCCTATTTACAATGGGATCAACGCAATGATTTCAGTCCTCTTCTAGTTTTAAATTATCATCTGAATGATGTAAGAGTTTCTGGGCAATAGTGGTCCAAAACTGACAATCAGGACTAGTAGGATACAGCCAAGATTATAGAACGGATCCAGCTAGTGGTTTATATAGTTTTTGCTGTTGCTTAACTGTGTATGTCCTTCTTCTGTTTGTTTGATCTTCTGTTATTTACTTGTTCATTTTACTTGTGTTTTTGATCTGTTCTGCTGTGCTCAGTGCTCGGTTACCCTTGGACCACATTCGTACTTTATAAAACTCTTTAAATAAATAAATAGACAATTTGGGAGGGTGCGCCTTACATACCAAATATGTTGCAATTTGACAATAATTTATAAACCCATTTTACAATTTGAAAATAATTCCAAAATTATGAAATATGTTTTGCACAAACAAAAAAGTGACTTTGCAGTCAGAAATCCTATTCTTATATCAGTTGTTTGCAAGCACAAAAAATGTTTGTATATCTGCTCCGAAATCTCTAGTCATTTTTAATGTGGGAAACAGTTACAACCTTAAAAATGTGTTGGTGACTAGGCCCACAACTTGCCTAGATGAGCAGGTTTATACACATAACATGTTTGGAATGGCAACATTTCACATTTGTGAGTATTCAGGGTAAACTCACATTGCAGGACTGCATAATTGTTTACATTAGAAAAAATGCATAACTTCCATTCAGGAGAATATCTATAGAACACCTATATTTTCTAAAATAACCCTGTCTTTCCTAACCTACCCCAGATGCTGCATAACCCAGGGACTTATAACTCACACTTCTGGTATTCTCCCCAAATCCTACTGCTTAACCCCACCCACATACCTTCTTCTCCCCAATGTGTTGAACCTCCTCTACAATTGAGGGCTCTGTTGTGCTTTAGTTGAATCTGTGCTATATAAAACCTTATGTATCCTCTTTTCTTTGGCTTCCAGTTCCAGCCGATAACCGCACAAAGAATGGGGTGGTCTGTCCATCATGCTTTGAGACCCATGTATTCAAGGAGTGTGAGAGCAACACCACAATCATGGAGTGCACAGGCATTGAGGAGCAATGTTTTTCTTTTATGGGCAGCCTCCGAGAAGCAAGTAAGTGCCTATAACCATGAGTAGTTGCAATAGTGAGTTAATGAAGCGAAAACTACAAGTTCAGATAGTGAACAGACACACACCGACTGAGTGAAATACTAGATTTTCATGTGCCTAATAAAGAATAAGGAAATTTATACCACCATTCTTTGGGAGCACACAAGGGTTCACATATGTCACATACTGAAGAAAAACACTTGTAATCTACCGCAGCAGAAAATGCATTGGTTCTGAAGTTGATGCACCAGTTTCAAAAGGGATGTGCCGGTTCTGATCCTGCAACATCCGAGATGCTTTGATTCTGCTCCTGCAGCACAGGATGCATCAGTTTCCCTAGAGCAAACAATTTGAGCCCACTTGCATGGGTCTATGACTCGGGTGGACCCACTTGGCAGGGCAGACTCACAGATGGCAAAGTCCAGGTGCAGGACCAGGGTAGTTGAAAGTCATTTGTGTCCCTGAGACTTGAGATCAGGAGGCCCTCTAGCTGGCCCTTGGAGTCACTCTGGGCTCAAGTGATGCAGGTCCAGGCAAGCAAGAGAGAGCAGCAGTCAGTAGAGCAACACAGCAAGCCAGAAGTCCAGCCAACACCAGTACAGCAGAGTAGCAATCCTACAGCAGCATAGCACTTCTTCGTCCTAGTCACAGGTCCAGAAATTTAGTGAAGTGGTGAGGTCAGAGGTCAGAGGTCAAGTAGGTATACCCAGTTTAGCCTTTTAAGTAGGGGAGACTTGAAAGATAGGCCTTTAAAGTACACAGAGCTATTGTACTTCCTGACCTGACTCCAGACTCACTTTAGGGGGGTATTCAGCCATTTCTATGGGAGCAAGGCACAGCATATTCAGGTGTAAGTCAGGCTGGGTCCAGCTTTTCCATCCCATCCTCCCAGTTTGGCCTATCAAGTCACATTTAAACTCCCACTGCTAGTGGCTGTCCAGTTAGAATACACAAAGCCCAGATGTCACCCACTCCAGACAAGTGTCCAGTGACAGGCGGCAGGAACCAAGTAGCTAAAGTAGGACAATGCAAACTATTTAAAAGTGGCATTTCAGAATTGCAATTTAAAATTTGACTTCACCATAAGTTGTGTATTTAAATCGTGATTCCAGAAGACACCAGTCTTGAACGTCTTATCTCTGCCTGTTAGACATTGGGTTTCCGGTTGCCTGGGATGGAAGCCCTGGTCAAACAGTAATCACAAGCCTAGTCATGGTAAGTCACAAACACGCCCTAAATTGACCTGCGATTACCCTCTGGTAGCTTGGCACTGAGCAGTCAGGCTTAACTTAAGAGGTGTTAGACCTGGCACCATTGGCATGAGTCTCCTTTCCATTTTTGCTGTTGCCTCATGTATTTTTGCTGGTGTTGTATGCTTTGGGCACTGTTCCACTGCTATTCAGCGCCACAGTGCAAGTGCTCCCTATTGTAAATTGATGTATTAATCAGTGGTTCCATGAGTGGCTATTTGGTTTACTTGTCAGACCATAGTCTAGTGCACTTAGTGTGTCCAGGGCATGTAAATCCAAATGTTGCTAGTGGGCCTGCAGCACTGGTTGTGCAACCCACAGAAGCTGCTCGTGAAAAGCTACCAAGGGGGTGAGCAGGGGTTATTTTATTAGTATAATCCCCTTATTCTGACTAGAGGAGAGGAGAGGGTCTCTATTTGTCACATGTACCTACCAGTGCCAACTAGAAAACCCCAAATCCAACATTGGTGGCAGCGGTGGGATTTGAACCCACGCCATCGTAATGACTGGAGGAGAGGGTCCCTATTTGTCACCTACCTGTGCCACCTAGAGACCTCCAACTCTAACAAGAGGCAATGTGTAAAGTATGTGTGCATCACTTCAAACAGTAAAAAAGTGAAAATAGTACACAAAAAGATTTCACACCAAATTAAAAAAATAGCTCCCAAATTCAAAACGACAAGACCCAAATGACAATAATTCAATAAGTAGAACTTGGGATGGGATTTTTTAAAATAATAAACTGTACTATAGCTCTTAGAAGCAATAAGTGCTTATTTGTGATAGTTGGATCCACAGACCCAATTAGGCCCTAGGAAGAAGAGTACCTTAATCTTGGTTGCGATAAAGATGCAGGGTGCCATTCAGTGATCCGATGGGGTCCATCTCGCAGTCAAGGTGATATGTCGAATTTCTCCACACCATTAAGGAAAATGGGGTAACCCGTAAGGTATGGACCTGGGTATATTATGATATAGAAAAACAATGGTCCTGAACCTATTGATTATAATGATTCACTTAGTCAATTATAATCTCCAACGTTTTTAGTATAGAACAACAACAAGTCTGCTCTACTATACTCAGTTTTCTTAGTACAAAGTGATAAATCTCCACCACGGTAAAGGAAATGCTTTTAATTCATTAGTTCAATTTTGGCAGTTCATTTATTACAGCAAATGTAACTGAATCTATATGAGATTATCATTATGTTTATGTACAGTTGTGTAAATGCATGACCATCTCAATAGTATGCACCTATAGTAAATTTGACCAAATGTATATATGAGATTATCAAAATGTTTTGTAAAGATATGTTCATTCAACATTATATACTAAGGTATGGAATACTGCAGACATTGTTTGACTAGTCCTTGACACACTATACAGGAAATGTTAAAATTCTGGATAATTTGTGTGAGAATAGGTTCCTTTTTGACACTTGTGCATGTGTGTAATTGTGACCCTTATTCCAACTGGATGCTTACATATAATGATATAATCTTAGATAAGCACTTGGATGCTCACATGAGTTAAAAGAAAAAGAGTTGTTGGGTTTCCATCTCTATGATGATCGGGGTTTTGATGCATACAATTGGTACGTCCGCAACCCATTTTCTCTACTTCAGGATAAGTTTAAATACAGGCACTGTGTGCATATACAACAGGGTAGTGAATCAATAGGTTCAGGACCATTGTTTTTCGAATTTCTCCACCCAGCAGCGGTGATGCAGTGGTTCTGAAGGTGATGCAGCATTCCAAGAAGTGGCAGCTCAGAAAGTGATGCCCGGTGTCTATATGCAGCAGAGGTGATGCGTCAATCTTCTCCACACAGAGCTGCCTTGCTGCACTACCCCAAGCCAAAATGCCCATAGTGTGCAAGAAGAAATCACTTACACATGAGGGGTGTGTCAACCCCAACTTTGTACTACGGTACAATTATGCTCATATTTCTCATAGAAAGATAGGCAGTACCTTACTCAGTAGATGCAATATGTAAAGCTTGCATCTCATAGTATATTCTCCTGTCTTTCAACAACAAAGGGATGCTGGCCTTATCTGAACATCACAGATATTAAAGAAGATGTACACATGGATCAGTTGCTGTATTTAGTAGGACCTTTGCGAATATCTGAAAAGTAAGGGAAAACTAGTATAAAACCTGGCAAATAATAGAATACATCATAAAAGCATTTGAGTGTTATTCCAATTGCTTCTTAAGCTCCCCTTGAGCCTTACAGCCGGTGATTTAGCCAATCAATCACAGTGACTCTCATGAGGTTACGTAGGTGTGTGAGCCTCTTATCCAGCTGAGATTCTAGGTTCAAAATATTTAATTGCTTATCTTAAGTTAAAAGACAACACAAAAAACTGTACATTAATGGTTTATATGTAGTACAGATATAAATAACAATAAAATGCACTTATTGCATTATAAATATACCTAAAATATGTAACTGTCATGAGTATACTAGAAAAGACACACTGAATAAAGAACAAATAAGAGCTATTTCTAATGAAACTACAGGGCTTCTTTATGAGCCCCTTTCGCTGCCGGTGCGTCACTTTTTGTGATGCACTGGCAGTGTAAAATACGCGCCATACTGCAACATATTTACAAAGGGACGCATCTAAGCAGATGTGTCACTTTGTAAACCCGTGCACACTATTATATGCTTGCATCAGGTATAATGTATGCAGGGTTGGCATTCACCCACAAAAAATGCTTGTAGAAGTGTTGCTTTGAAATCTGGGACATTTCACTACGACACATCTAGGACGCCACTGTCGAATCCTTACGCCTGCCTCACAGCGGACGTAAGACTGACTCAAGCCCTTTTACATGTGGGTTGCCCATATGAAAGGACACATTGCTGGAGTTGCGTCTGTTTTCAGACACACCCCAGCAATGTGCCACTTTTGCACCTACAGATACATCAGGAATACTGACGTAGTTGAAGATCCGTGAGACACGGAGCACTGTTCAGTAAATACGGCTCATCCATGGAGTCTCAAGGAGGGCACAGCAGCAATGCAACACTTTTCCTAAATGAGGCCCTTGATCTATATAAGAAATAACACATATAATCAATAGATACCTTAATCTACGTAGGTAGATAATTATCAATCGGGCTCTATAGCTTTTGAAATGAAGCAGAATTTTTACATGTTACATTAAAGGATAGTTGGACTCCATATCTAATAAATGTAACATAAGGCGACCAAGCCTGGATTAATTAGATTTGATGAATTTATTGGTTATAGAAATCAGGAGATTTAAACAGAAGATCGACATTGTAGGTTTAAACTCCAGACCGCTGTATTACAATGACAACAGTTGGAGTTTAAATCGGGCTGGGAACATGACTGGATTCCAGTCAAAAAGGCCTCTGAATCTTTTAAGGATGCCATTTCCGCAGTCGGGATTATGATTGTACTTTCCGACAGCAGTTCCATGTCAGCGTTTCCTACAAGCAAGTGCTGTCTGAAATGGCCTTTGGGGGTCTATACCAGGGACTCCTTCCCCCCTCGCCCTCCGCTTGTAGTCCTGGGAGGCACCTATTGTGGCCTCCTTTACATACTTGCACTGTGTGGCAGGCACCGTGCAGGGATGTTTCAAAACTCCCATTTTTCAATGGAAGCTTGTGCTACGGATAGTTTCAGCCTGCCACACAAGCTCCCATTGGAAAATGGCATCAAAATTAGGGTGTTGAAACTGCCAACCTAAGTTCGCTCAGTTCCTTCCCTACATGTCTGCCCAACATCGTAATGACGGCCTCAGTATGTTCTCCCAAGCAAGAATATGTAAAACGTATAGAAACTTTTAATTTTATTCCTTATCCTGAGGGAAATGCACTAGTTGGCCTGGTGCCGCTTTAGAGCTTATTTCTCTAATGTGCTCCAGTACAGCTCTGATCATCTCAGAGGTGATCTGCATAATGACAGCCTACACTTATTAAAGAAAACAGTGACTATAACCTCTGCTTTTACATGTCTGCCATGAACCTTGGTATGAGAAGTATCTCCCCGGAGCCAACTGCACCCTTCGTCTTTTGTGGGGGCAAAGAATTGAGGCGCATCTCATTGTTGATCCGTCCATCGGAGAGAGAACTGCCAGCCTGAGTCTCTGGGACGAATTCCGAGGAGCCGGAGGAGAGGGAGACTTCGACCCACGTCACAAGGACGGATATTGAAGAGCCAGAGAAGAGGGCGAGCTGAGCCTGCACCTCGAGAACAGAGCCTGAGGAGCCAAAGCAAGAAGGTCTTGAGTTAGAGAGAAAACTTGATAGGCCAGAAGGGGGGAACCCGCACCCTGTCTGCCGGCTGGACTCCGATCCCAGCCACGTCCCGGGATGGACGTGGCTCAACCAGATGCATGACAGGCTCTAAGTAGAACCTATAAGAGAGAGGAAAAAGCTCAAATGGGAGGCATATTGGAATGGGCATATTGGAATGGGGGCATGGATTGGAGATGGGTTTAAAGGGACAAATCTGTGAAATGGGGTGAGGAGGAGTTTTGATGACATTTTGAGCAACGTTAGTCATGTTGAAAGCCTAGAATGCTTAAATTGTATTATATTTTTTTCTTTTCTTTTTCCTTCTCTTAATTATTATCCTGTTTTGTTACCTTCTTCCAGTCTCGGTGACCACGGTTTCTTTCTTAACCTTCCATTAACCTCACACAGTAAGAAAAAGGTCACCACTCTAACCAACACATCACTGGAAATTAATAAAAACAGTAGCTCACCTGGTTTCTTCTTTCTGTTGGGGATACCAGCAGACAGGAACTCCAAATGCCCTGCAGAAAACAAGAAGATGTTTTATTGATTTTGGACTTATGGCTTCATTTGTGTATATTTTAGGAGATTGAAAATAAAAGGATAGTGAGTTAAGCCTAAAACAGACTCTGCTTCCATTAATCCATCTAGCCCAGTTCATAATGTCATTAAAGGAAATGTATATTTATACACTTAAGTGCTAGTGTTTTCCTTCCTGGTGTTGTGCCCCTTTTTGGTGTGTGGAGCATTTTTGCAGCTACACCTTGTTAGACTTGGCATGGTTTCCCTTGACTTTTTGCCTCAACCTCCTGCATTTTGAATGTGTGATGGATTTCGTTTTTGCTGGCTTCGGTGTTTTGGGCGCATTGCAACAGCTGATTAGTGTCAAAGTGCAAGTGCTCCCTGTGTAAATTGTTTTTGATTGGTTATCCATGATTGGCATATTTTATTCACCAGTAAGTCCCTAGTAAAGTGCACTTAAGGTGCCAGGGCCTATAAATCAAATGCTACTAGTGGGCCTCAACACTGATTATGCCACCCAAATGATTAGCTCTGTAAATCTGTCTCCGACCTGTCACTGCAATTTCTGTGCATGCAGTTTTAAACTACCATGTTGACCTGGCACGTGCCCCCACCTGCCAGGCCCTAACTTTTACTTTTCTAACATGTAAGGCTCCCCTCAGGTAGGCCAACGGTAAGGTACCCCCATAAGCAAGGTGCAGTGTATGTAAAAGGTAGGACCTGTACTGATGTGTTATAGGTCCTGATGTTTAAATACTGCCAATTTAAATTTTCACTATTGAAAGGCTATCTGTTCGACAGGCTAAAATGGGAGTTGCTTTGTAACATCCACCAAGTATAACTTTCGACTGGGACAAGATGAGGAATTGAGTTTAGGCTCTCTGAACTAAGAATTTACTACACATCTTTTTAGGAAGTATGAGAAAAGGAAGTGATGAAATGCACTCCAAATGTATGCTCAACTTAAACGGTTTGGAAAAATCTTCAATGATACATTTTTGCGTGCAAGCCAGAAGTACGCAATATCCCTAGATAGCAAAGCAAAAAAATAATAAACATAGAAAGTAAACCAAGCAAAAATGCACATAGAGAAACAGCTTTTACACATTTTTCTATTCATGTAGAGATGTTAATTTGTATCTCATTTAAACTACATGCACTACATCCCCATCCCATCCCATCCATAGGACTTGGGGTGGGGATGCGTAGTTGTTTGCACAAGTATTTTCTCTGTTTCTCTTTTCGTTTGGTTTACTTTTCTATGTTTATTATTTTTTGTGTTTGCTATCTAGAGTGTCACTCATTTGGATTGGTTGCACCTGCGGAGGTTACCATGAGTTTAAAAGAAGTCGTTTATTTCACACACAATTGTGTTGGTTTTATGCACTGCAACACAACGGAGCACAGCGTCAGGTTACCGTGATCAGAGATTTCACATCAGGGACCACATGAGTACATTGCTAAGCTTGTGTATTAAGTTCAGTTCAGAATGCATTATGAGACATTTTATTTTGAAGTCTCCTTCTGTTTTATTCACTTGCAGGAGTTTATATATATGTATGTTTTAGAAATATTGATTTTATTCCCAGAGCACATAGCATGTTGGTGTGGTTAGACACACTGCATGATGGTGGTTGTGAGTTCAAGATTGTGCACATGGTTCACTTCAGCATGGGACACACGACTTTTTGTTTTTTTGGCACTTAATTTTATTCACACACAGCGTACAACTTTTTTCTGCAAGCATGGTTTTTCACTTATTAAGCACGTTCATGACTGGCGTTATCTGGTACAGTGCATGATGGATTTTGTAGGCTTGTCCATTTATGAGGTACTAAATTCCCTATGACTCTCATGGACTTTCTTTATGTTACAGTTACCCCTGAAAAAGGGCCACATGTCCGAAATGCATTGGGTTTTATGACCGCATGGTGACCCAGGACGTAAAGTGAATTCTGTTGTGCTTTGGTAAAAAGGCCTGGATAGGCATTTCTCTGGCATCTGAAGCACAGAATGACATTGCCTCTCTTTTGAAATGGATTAAAATTTTTTGAATAAACATGGATTACCTGGATGAACACTGGATTCAAGTTTCTCGTCCTTTTTGAGACTGTATTGGAATGGCGGTGCAGCATGAAGTTGGTGCGTGATGGCGCACCAGATAGTTGTAGTATATTTATGTGCTGTTGGGATATAACGCACTTCTGGCTTTTCCCAAACCGTTTAAGTTGAGCAAAAATTTGGAGTGCATTCCATCATTTCCTTTTCTCATTGTTACAATATTGTCCATCAGTTGGTTTGCACAAACAGTTTCATTGAACAAACTGTCGTGTGCCGCTTTAGGCTTCCAACATATTGTGCACCTTATCTTTGTTTCCTTGAAACTTGCTCTGCAAACTTTCAGTCAACAAAATGTCGAATAACAGCAACACCACCGAGACGGTGGAGCTGCAGCCAACCCAGTCGTTGCAGCTTTTAATATAACAGGTTTCCAAGAGACCGACAAGGATGCTATAGGCATTCCAGAAATTTTTTTAGAAAGCCATCCCTATAAAACGTATAAAAAATGGCCTATCAGCAAGAGGTGGTAGGGTAGTTTTTGTGATAAAGGCACACGAATAGCATCAGACAGAGGTATTCTATTCATGGATTATCTTCCCTGAAGCAAATCCAGTAACTAAAATGTTTCACTTCTACAAAGAAGATGAACCTCCAACGGAATACATTCCTTTCTAGGATGTTGAAATTCCATTAACGTACCAAGAGCATGCGCTCTGGTTTAAAGGTGCCCTAAAACATATAAATCACATTACTAGGCTCGGTCCACTAGGTAGACCAGGAGCAACATGGCTAGCTTTAGCCAACTACAGACCGGATCCTGACAGTGAAGCAATGTCAGACAATGAATTACTAAGTAATATACAAAGACTAGTAGAATTACACAGTTAAAGGTCTATATTAAAAACACACCTACTACTTCTAAAAAGAAGTGGGAGAACACTAAACAAACTTCTAAAGAGAAGCGTTCTCAATACAGAGGTAGGTCTCCTCAAAAGGAGCCCTCTGAAAGGAGTATAACCTCAGAACAGGGATAATTTGAGAAAACCTGATAGATATCAAGATACTGATACACTTTTCTTTAGTACATTTCAGACTTCATCACAGAAATCCGAAAGAAGAGGACGGTCACAACAAAAGGAAGAACATGTGAAGTCCAAAGCTGATCAACACGTTCAGAAAAACAAGAAAACTCAATTTACCAAAAAGAAAGTTGCAGGTCTAAAAATCAGACATGCCAAGGATCTTGAGGACACAACTCCAGAATGGGGAATGGGCTCAAACGATGTTGGACAGTGCAGCAGAAGTCACCAGAGCTCGCAAGAACTTGAAGGATCATCTGGAGACAGTGGACTTGAATGAGTACATCCAAAAAGAAACTGCAGATACCAGGGTTAGTGTCCCACATAAGTTATATGAAGTAACACTCCGGATGGAGGGGGACATAACTAGAAAAATAAGAGCACTCTTTTGAGAGCGACTCTCTCAGGGTTATGACATTCTTCTAGCTGAACAAGACTGGCAACCTGAATTTGTCAGGGAGTGTCCACATGGTGAAAACATCATTATGTCAGCTTTCGCCAACAATATTCCAATTCATTTAAAATATACTTATGCCAGGAAATAGGCAGTAGCCCAGGCTCCTGCATTATATAAAAATCACTGAGGAAGGGATGAGGAATCTCCTCACCATAAAATCCAGTTGAAAACTAAGAAGCTAAAAAACAGGTCAGGGAGATCCTTGATCAACTTGAATACCAAGGGGTGATTGAAACATGCACCTCATCTATGAACAACCTTTTGTGTCCTGTCTCCAAACCAGACAATACATATTGTCTAGTATTGGATTACAGATAATTAAACTCTTGTTGCAAAACTTTTGTAGTACAAAATGCACACAGTGCAGCACTAATGAATAACATTGTGTGTAAAAAATATAAAACCACATTAAATATTTATAACGGTTTCTTCTGTCAAAACATTACACATGAAAGTAGGTATTTGACCGCTTTCTCAATTATGGGAACACAGTGTCACTTCTGTCGTCTCCCACAGGGATTCAAGAATAGTCCAGGGTTATATTCAGCCAGGGTAACAGAGTTACTATGAACCTATGTTGACGAGGCATTATTATATGTCGATGACATCTATCGAATAGACGATGACTTGGACAGGCACTTGAACAGAGTGAATACCATTTTACTTGGATTCGCCTCTACAGGGTATAAATTAAATTTTAAGAAATCAAGAATTGCCCACCTCAACAACCTTTTTCTGGGATATGAGTTATCAAGTGAAGGCAAAAGCCTGGCAGCCAAATATTTAGAAAAGTGTGCGCTCCTCCAACCTCCAAAAACGCCTCGATTCGAGGTTTCCTGAACTTCAGAAGAACTTACATTCTAAATTATGCAGAAAGGGTTAAACCTCTCTACGAATTATTCAAGCCTGATTACAAGACAGTTAATTGGACACAAAAACAAACCGAAATTTTGCGTTCGACCAAAACAGACATGTTGGCAACAACACATTTACAGACGCATAAACGTACGCGACTTGGTGATCCGAATCATTCCAGGAAGATGCAGATTGACGTACTTAACCTTCAATGAAATAGAAAAAGTACCAATGGCTTACAAATCACATTTGTACACACAATCAGAAATGAAATTCACTTCAACAGAGAATATTCTGACAGCGGATCAAACTGCAGTAGCAAAAGAGAGAGCCCTTGCATAGGGTAAATGCATTATGGTCGTTACTCCTGTATCTGCCTTAGAAGCAGTGACAAAAGCAAGCATTTCAAATGCAAAAGCTTTACATCCAAGATGGATACAATGGGTTAATTCTTTTGCTGCAACAGACGTTTAATACTTTTTAGACCCTTATTTGAAAACACAAGAATTTCTACAATACGAACAAGAATGTCCTCTGCCTACTGAAATTTTGTCTCTAGAAAAGTATAAATGTATCATTTATACTGATGGATCAGCACAGCCCGCATTTGGGGGTAAACAAGCTTATAGTGCTGAGTGCGTGATAGTCAAAGGTCGCTGGCGTTATGGTTAATTCCGACCTATGGTCACCAAAACTCAATCTCTAGGAGATTGTACAGCTCAGCGAGCTGAACTACAAGCATTCAAGATGCACTTGAAAATATTGATTGTGAATTCCCCACACTTAAAGTGTGCGATTCATATTATTGCGTTCAATCTTACAATGAATACTTGCAGAACTGGATTCAAAGATGCAAAAGGTGGCACAATCAAGCATAAGTTGCTTTGGGAACAAATAGTTCAGTTACGACAAGAACTACAAAAGGCTCACGTGAAACATACACTGAGTCATCAACGTGATGGTGTTTACGTTGCAGGGAATTCATTGGCTGAT
This sequence comes from Lissotriton vulgaris, assembly GCF_964263255.1. Lineage (NCBI taxonomy): Eukaryota > Metazoa > Chordata > Amphibia > Caudata > Salamandridae > Lissotriton > Lissotriton vulgaris. Next base: position 146,934,021 of record NC_141695.1, on the reverse strand, counting down.
GAAGCTGCAAAGGCAGAGGTGCAAACGACTTCCATAGCTGCAATCACTCGACAGCGAAATAATGCAAGCTGTCAATGCTTAAAGCAAAGACTGTGGTAAAATATTACCAAAAGGCTTTCCACTCAAATACTCGTATATAACTGATGCAAAATGTTTTATAGATAGAGTAATTCCAAACATGGAACATAGTTTAGGGCTCCTCTTAGCAGCACATGAAGGGCTCTCCTCTGTACACGGAGGTGTTTCTGCCACAGTGTCATTATTAAAACAGAGATACTGGTGGTCGCGCATGAGGAAACTGACCAGAAACTGTTTTGGAATGTGAAATCTACCAAAAGATGAAAGTCCCTACTGTGAAACGTCCTGCGCAGATGCTCCTATTAATTTCAGGAAAAACCATTAGCTTGCGTTTACCTAGATCACTGCGGTTTCTTACAGAGGGATGGTAACTATAAATATATCATGGTCGCAGTAGAGTCATGCTCGAGATTCATTTAGATGTGGCCTCAGCGCTCGGCTGATGCTCAAACTGTAATATAATATTTGCGAGTATTTATTGGCACATACGCAATCGGCACGCTACATTCTGACCAGGGTCCTGTGTTTAACTCTAAAGATTACAAGGAGGTCAGGGCCAATCTGGGAATCTGTTGTATTCCATCCTGAAGGAAATTCGGTAGTGGGGACAAAAAAACGGGACATAAAGCGATGTATACCAGCTAGGGTATTAGGCTCGGGTGGTGGTGGGTCAAACATCTAATAAGTGTCCAACGTAGTCTTAACAATCTGCCAAGAAGTTCTCTAGGGGGTATCACTCCATATGAAATCTTTTTGGAACTAGTAGGATTGTGCTGGACCTCGATTGTCACATTTCACTGGTAGAACAAAAACCCTTTGATATCAAAGATTGTTTGGCTGTTTTGCAGGACTTACATGAAATTAGATCAAGACAAAGTAACATATTCCTGAAGCCAACAACCATTGAAGAGAAACCCACCGTCCCAGCAAGGCCTGTCTGGATTCCAAGGATTGGGCATCTAGTCAGAGAAAAGATCTCGGACAAGAAGGAATTTGGGCCTGCTTACATACAACCAGTACCTATCATAGCCATCCATGGATCAAGAATAGTTTAACTGCCGCCCCTTGCTTGTAAAAAGGAGTACAGGTTTGTGTCTATCAACCTATCACATCATGTGGCCGTTCATAAGTAGTAGGCCAAGTGGACTCCAAAGATGTAGCAGACGCCCGAATCTGGCTTCTATCTAAGAGGTTCAAGCTGAGAGACTCATCACCTTTGAAGAATCTGCAGTGCGAAAAGAAGAACTACACAGCAAAGCCATGGAACTTGTACCTCTTGAGACCCAGAGAGCAATTCCTCAGAATGGCTGTGTACAATGAAATAGCAAATGACTGTACAAATGTAACAAGTGATCAAGTGGTTCCAGTGATTTCACCGAATCCTCATGCAATCCCTACAATTGACACAATTGCCTCTGGCTATTTCATTAACTTTGATAAGTTTTCCGAGGATCCCAGTGAACCTGAAACAATGCCAATTAAAAGAACTTTGAAAGAACAAGCAACAGAACTTTTTCATCAACTGGAAAAGACTTATCTGGTTTCACAATGGAGTGAGCTTTGGATTGTGTTGGTTGTACTTTTTCTTCTACTTTGGTGGACTCTTATGATAACTTTGGGAATGCTGATAAATGGAAGATATGTTAAAAAGGACACAGCAAGTAAGAACATTAACTTACTACTCAAGCCACAGGAATCATCTCATCGTGAACAAAGCGACTTGTCATCAGTGAACATCACAGCCGTTCCTATACCTGGTGGTATAGCTTGGGACAGAACTGATTATGACACCTTTGGTCCGGAGCTGTTGAAGATTCCACACCAGTTCAAGATTTCCTTAAATTTGACTTTGTTTCATCTAGTACCTTTTCTGATGATTGGCACTTCAAGACTATTAATATTATGATGTCAGAGTTAGAAATGTCTGCAAAATTCACAAATCATTAATACTTAGAAGGTTCATCAGATTATGAACACATGTATTGTTATAATCACTATGGTCATCATTTCTTGCATAAATCTGCAAATCCTAGAAATGTATTAACCTCTTTACTGCGGCGTGAATTCCGCCGCACTGCTGAACATTCGTATTGCGGGCGTTGTCATGACGGCTCCCAGCGGTCATCAGCACACGCTCACCGTGACTCATGACGGCCGGGCGCCGTCATGAGCATAGAAGAGGTTAACTTACAACCAATGGGAACATTGTCCTATGCCATCAAAGGGTAGCTCAAAACATTTTATGGCAAATTTCCATACTTTTCAGGTTTTAATGTTTCAAATCCAGAATAGGGATTCGCACGTAATGCGACTTGCTTGTATTCAGTCCTCTCGACATAACGTTAATGTACTAATCAACATGTTTTGTCCTTTTAATATTGCATTACATGACATCTAAGTGAAGCTTGCATATGTGCTTTTACTAATGATAATCCGCTTGCATTAATATGGCCGCTGCTTCGCGGGATTTCTTACTACACATGCGTTTGTCACACTCATGTGACATGATAGTTAAAATAAAGTAATGAGAATAGAGTAGAGATACGTGGTATACAGTACATTCAGTTATTCTTTGTTCTAAAACTGTTTCTTTTCTATTGCTCATATGTATCGAACTTTGTGCCTGACATTTATTACTAAACTCCATCTTTGGAGGAACTGCGACTGCGCAGAAAAGCTCAAGTCCATGAAGCACTGACCTGTGAAACTCGGCCAACTCCTGACTTGCTAGAAGATGTTCATGGGAACGTCAACTCCTGACCCCTGTGAAGGAAGCTGAACTAAAATATGGACTACATTGTAATCATTATTGATACATTCACTGCGGGGTTGAATAAAAGTAAATGGGAAAATAAAATTGATGGACGGGAACGCAAGCATTAATATTCATTCTAAAAGTTTCATTTGGTATGGTGTGATGACCTCTCCTCATCCTTTTGTCCAATCGAAATTGGTGATCCTTATACTTGCAACATTGGGGGGGTGGTACACTGACCTGGAAAATAGTATAACTAGGGTAGGCTTAGCTAGTTAATTTGTCCGACTTGTCCGAATAGCTGACCTGTCACTGACCCAATGCACTCAATATGTGATCATGAGCAGAGGTGCAGGCGGAGCTCTCTGTCAGAAGATTCGATATTCCAATCGGGGTTCGGGAGTAATGGTGCTGACGGAGCACTCTGTCAGAGAATTCGATAACCCAATCGGGAGTTTGTCTGTTGGCTGCAGAGAGGGTTGTAGCGCTGGCTTATCAACTTCAACTGTGGGTGCCGGTCCTAGCCTGTGGTGGTCCTGTCCTGATCCAAATCTGGTTGCACCTGTCCGAATTTCTGGTCGGCACCTGTTATCTCGCTGGTACTTGCACTTTGGGCTCTATCCTTTGACTGATCCATGGCCAGGGTTGGTCTCCACACCATTCTAGGTAATTATGTGGCTAAATGTATTGCTTCCTTTTTTTACCCTCCCTGATATCAAATGCTTAATGACTGTCTAATAAAATCTTTCAATATCTTCATCTTAATCGTTATTTTTCTAATGGAAAAATATTTGATGTTTACTATTTGGATTAAGACATTTAACAAATTTAGACAAAGAGTTTTAACCTTTCCCGAGTTTGTGGTTATTATATAAGTTCAAATGTTATTATTCTACCTATTATTCTAACTCCTTTGATCCCTTAGGACTTTAGGTACCGATGATGAAGATTGGTAAGTCAATGGTATAGGTCCTAAATAAAATTTATAAATCACTGATTAGAGTAAGTGCACAGGTTACCTGATTAAATGTCATCATAAGTTGTTTATCACATTGTCCTATGCCACCAAAGGGTAGCTCAAAAACATTTTATGGCAAATTTTCATACTTTTCAGGTTTTAATGTTTCAAATCAAGAATAATTTTACTTTAAAAATGTTAATAGGATAGGAATGAAAAGTATGTTGGCAAATACCAAGGACATTTATTCTGCAGCCTTTTATGCTCAGATGTCTACAATAGGTTTTGACTTTTGGATAGACAACATTGAGACAAAAACTGTCTGGGGCACAAAAGATTGGCAAGTGCAGGGGATGGAAGCCTTATTTAGAGCCTGTATCATCCCAGAGCAAATAATGTTTTTGAATGGCACTGTTCAACAGAGATCCTGTCTTGGGTTAGCCAAGATCAAGGAGTTTAACAAACCGTCCATACCCACACCTACACCAGAGGGGTCGTACATACTATTTTGCATCACAACAGAACAGATCCAGATTGGATAAAATAGTCAATCTGGCCCACAGACACAAACAACTGTCAAGATAGATTCCTGATAAGACACAAGGGTTCACATTCCCTATGCCAGATCCAAGATATGTTCAGAGACAGCATCCAGGGATAGGAACATCATAAAGTGTAGGGAAACTGTGCCTTGGGTGACTACAAAAATCTACACTAAAGGAAGTAAAAGAAAAATTATCTTTACACAAAGATGGCTCTGACCTGAGCAACTTCTTACAAGGACCTACTAAGCCTACATAAACGTTTTATATATGCCGATATCTTTGCCATGTATAATGAAAGATTACGCAAGCAAAGACTGCAGAACGAATATGAGAAATTGATTGTATTAATTTAGAGAAATTGCTCTCTGTAGTTGACAATGGGTTAATGACTGTCGTCCAGGATATATTCTTTGGACAGCATAGTATTCTCTGCCATAGACATAATGGAACAGGACTTGGTCATGCTGCAACATGTTCAGTCGCAACTACGTTCTATTACGCTATTGGGCTGGACGTTACAAAACCTTCGTTCAGGCTATGTGAACGAAGGTTTTTAATCAATACTATGGCGTTTAATCAATACTATGTCACTGTTTTCAGAATTTAATCTCACTGATAAACAGATCACAAAGGCACAGAGGGGTGCAGACTATACGGTGCTGAGCATAGAAAAACTAGAAAGATTGCCATTAAATGTCGCTGAAAGACCAGCCACAGATGGGATCATACACAGTACAATCACTCTGCCTCTTACAATTTTCCATTTTCAGTATTGCTTAAAACGTATACCAGCAGGCGTATATGAAAGGTTGGGTAAAGAATACATCAAGACATCCTGGGATTTACCATACACAATCAGATGTATGGTGTTTTAGGATCCGAGCTAAATTTACTGATTCATGCCCTTATAAGGATACAATTCACATTGCCCTCATATAGGCATACAAATCATACACATATTTAGACATAGCCCATGCAGTCCAAATACAGGCATGGCGACTTCCACCCGTTCCAAAAAGCCAGAACGATTTCTTGGAAAAATTGACTTAAGCAGTCAGGGACATCCGCTTGCTTGAATATTGATTTGTCGAAAAACTCATGGAGTATTCAAAGAACTGCCATTCCCTTGGGGTTCTTTTCTAACGTTATTATGCCTGACTTTACATCAAACCAGGCACCTTCAAGGTATGAATATGCCTGCACTTGCTCTATCAAGGACACAGTAGTTTGGAGTAGCTCGACTATCTACTTGCCCAACGCAGCTTGCTACAACAAGTGCCGAAGGAAGCCGACCCTCCAGCTGACGCACTGATCGAGAAGCTGTCCTTTCTCGCGCTGAGAATCCAGCTCCAGTGTTTCCAAGCTCTCCTTGCGGGGTGTTTGGAAATCGAGTCCGAGACAGACATACCAGACCTCCTTCAATCTAAAATAATGTATGGAGCTGATTAGACCCTAAGAAAAGTCTTGGATAGATTCTTGGCAAAGAAACTAAACCTATGCTACACCACACTTACTTCTTCCCTCGTACAAGACTTAGGTTAGGTACACCAGGGTAGGCGTATTTTAGAAGCACCAGTAGAGTACTTTTAGCCTTTGTTATTTATGTATCTATTTATCTATGGTTTAGAAACCATACAATGCTTTTACAGTATTATTTTATAATACTCTTTTTGCTGCATGCATTATACTTTGCAGCCTGCGTTAACATTGTAGCAGTTCATTTATTTTGCATGAGAAAGAAGACTTTTCAATTAATCCTTTTATTGAAAACGCCTGTCTCTCTATTTTTCTGCATCTCTGGTGAAACGAAGCATGCACGATTGACTAAGTAAAATATATATCTATTGTTTCCACGACTCTGAAGATGGGTTTATTCTTGGGGAAACAAAGTTGTCATGTTTATGCGGTTGTCAGAAACTAATCCCTTCCTGTGTACTCGAGAAAGTTTCTAGTGACCTCTGAGCTAGCTGGCACTCACAATTAAGTCTAATATATTTGATGGAGACCTAGTTGACCTCAGTCCTATGTCAAATCTATAGGACATATTATTCTAATGCGCAGAGCCTATTGGGAATATAGGAACTACACCACAGTGGGGGGGAAGAAGTGTTCCTTAGTGGTAAAAATTGTGAAGACGCACTAAGCGGTTCTCTCCTTTGTCAGGGTATTAATTTACACTGGGCCTGTGATGGTTCCTGCCACCTGCAATTTTCACCAGCTGCAGTGATTGATCCAATTTTTGGACAACTTTCTAATGGAAGTTACCTCATGTTGAATGATCACAGCTGTTGTGGCATGTTGCTAGGTTTACCCTATCTCGTAACTGTGTCAGCCAGTGTCACTTGCTGTATGCAAGTACTGTTTCCAAAAACCAAGATAGACCGGGAGTTGCCTTTATGGCCTTCACTGAACATCTCTTCTATACGAATTGATACTTTAAGCAGAATGAAAGCCATTCTTTTGCAAAAAACTGTGCCATTGGCCTCGGCCTAAGAGACGTATGATCTGCAAGTTGCAAGGACTTCAGAACAGATACATGCCCTTTTAACCACAAATTGATCTATACAATTCTCAGAAATGTTAAGTCGTATCTTAAACAGGTCTGATACGAGCGGTATTATACATGTATTTAAGACAGTTTTTTAGGGACTGTTAGCACCTTTGTAAGCAGTCCTAAGCATATTTCCAAACTTCGTTCAATCTGTGTTTGGCGGACTGCCTCTCGTCTTCGCAGCAGGGATACTATTTTTGCTCCTACTGCTCCGATATGGCAAGCCAAATCACCAGAGATACCCAGTTCACCATGAGAAACACACTTCTGGCAATGAAGTGTCGTGAGCGCATAGTCTAAATTTTGGGATTAACTCGTTTAAGAGAATTGAATACCACACGGTTTATGTCATTTAGACCAATATGACAAGATTGCATCTTACCTGTTCTACGCTGCCTGCTATGCGGAGAAGAATGTGTGCTAGACATCTGTCTGATACTCCCATCAGTACAGCCAACAGATGTTGATACTTTGCTTGGACTAGTACAGGCTCATGCACTGTGTTGTCCCCAACGACTACCAATCCTGATGACGGCATTCATTGAGATCTCACAGACGCAACATGCTACTGCAGAGGTACGAGAGGATAGCGGCACACAGGTACCTTCCAAATCGAACATTGCTAATGTGACCAACGCTGACGGCGATGCTTCACATCTATGTGCGATTGATCTTTCTAGTAAGATAATCCAACTCTCTCCTACAATGGTAGACAAATTCTTTACAGACTTAGAAGACTTGATGTTTTCTCCAACCAATAACACTGACTTTTGATTTGGCACGCAGTGTGCTGAGAGACTCTGAATTCGACCTTCCTTTTTCAAAACAAAGTTTCTAACTTTGGAACTCTATTTTTTCTATCATCAAACTTTTGTTTTTCCAAATTTGTGATGTTTATGCGGTTGTCAGAAACTATTCCCTTCTTGTGTATTCGAGAAAGTTTCTAGTGACCTCTGAGCTAGCTGGCACTCACAAATAAGTTTAGTATATTCGATAGAGACCTATTTGACCTCAGTCCTACGTAAAATCTTTAGGATATATTATTGCAATGTGCAGAGCCTATTGGAAATATAGGAACTACACAGGACAACATCACTTATAATGGAGGCGACCTGAGAACATGAGGTTATATCAAAGTTGATCTGTAAGAAATGCTTGTTAACATCAAATGTCTAAATGTAGAGGTCTGTAGACTTTTATGCATTTTTCCGTTTTTTCCAGAGATGTTAATTTTTACCTCATTTAAATGACATGCATTTATTCTGTATTTCAGTAGGGATTTGATTGGGATGAGTCGTTTTTTGCATGAGCATTTGCTCTATGTTTCCCTTTTTGTTTGGTTTCTCTTTTCTATGTTTATTATTTTTTTGGTTTGCTATCTAGAGAGTCACTCATTTGGATTGGTTGCACCTGGGGAGTTTACCATGGGTTTAAAAGGAGTGGTTTATTTCACATACAATTTCGTAGGTCTTATGCACGGCAAGGCGGCGGAGCACAGAACTGGGTTACCGTGATTAGTGATTTCACATAGGGAACCACGCGACTTCATTGTTAAACTTGTGTATTAGGTTTAGTTCAGCACATATTATAAGACATTTTATTTTGATGTCTCTTTCTGTTTTATCAACATGCAGGAGTTTTTATATATATTTTTACAACTATTGATTTCTTTCACAGAGCACTTAGCATGTTGGTGTGGTTAGACACTTTTAGAAAGTAGGCATTTTCTTGTTTAACCACTGTGTGTGCCTCTGTTGTTTGTGTATTGACTGTCTGGATTTAGAGTGTCAGAAGCTAGAGATGTTCATTCACTGTAGATAGCCACAAGGGGGGTTGAGGTGTGTCCTGCCTTTCCTGGGTATAGCCCTTCACTGGACTGACTGGACCTTAGTTGCATTCAGAGTGGTGGGAGAAGTTTCCTTACACCTGAATAAGCTGTGTCTCCCCTGCCCAATGCTGTCTCCATCTCCTGTGGTCCTGCTGCACCAGAGAGTACAGAACTGGTTTGGATTGGGCTTAGAGCCCCTTGCCACAAAGAGAACAAATAGAAAATAGGGTATAAGTATTCTACCTAAAACCTCAGAAAGTTAGATCACTTCTGGATTCAAGAGTACTGCCCCTTTTCTGTGTGTGCTTTGCTGGGTTGGCCTGCAGCTGCTGCTTCTGCCTAGGAGAGGACAAATACTGGAACTTAGCTGTGAACCTGCTTGAAGAAGAATGTCCAAGGTCCTGTGTGTGCTGGCCGCCTGTTCTGAAGTCTCTGGGACACAAATACTTTACCTGCAACCCACTGACCAGCACCTGGACTCCTGTGTTCAAAAGGGCCCCAACCAGTTCCTGGGCCCTGAGAATTGTGTGTTTGATGGTGCAAAGCAAGAAAAACAACTCTGGTGCTGTCAGCGACGCTGCTAGTGATGCCACAACCTGCACCAAGGCTGGGGGAACCACTTGTGAAGAGCAAGACATATCAACTTGTCTGCACCACATCTCTGTCGCCCTACTATGTCTGCCGATGCCTGCACTTATCGGACTTCCTAACACCAGCACTTGCACCAACGTCATCACCGCCAGCATCCCGATAGCCGACGAGGGTGACTTTGTAAACTCTTTGACGTTAGATTGCCTTACCAGAACCAACACCTCATTACCTATGCCACCTAATTTCCCTGTCATAGACTCGGTGCCTCACCTCCTCACGGACTCGACGCCTCACCTACCCCGTGGAAGAAAGGAACCGACTTCACCTCGCACCAATGCCTCACCTCCATGACACCATGCATTTCCGGTTATCTTCGTTTTCCAAGGCACTGTTGTTTTAGGGTCCATGTGACTCCATGCATGACCCGCGAACCTAGCACTGCGGCGTGCCTAGAGGGAAATGCTGGGGGGACTCGCCACAGCAGTGCAAGATGTGCTGGTTCCTCATACCCAAGACTGGTTCCTGGGCGTGACGTTTGTGCTGAGGACTTTAGAGCAGGGCACTGTTAGCCAACAATGAAGATGAGGAAGATGAGAGGGAGTGGCAAAACAAATGTGGACAAGAACAGTGGATTACCAGCGCTGTTTGAAAGATCAAAAGAACTGTGAGCGTGTGTGCGCAACATTATTTCAACATCAAACAACACGTGCAAAGCAGGCTGGAAAGTGAATATCTACCAAGACGCCAGCTTTCTGTGAATAATTTTCGTGAAGTGCTGTGCTCATTTTTATTGAAATTAGCTGAACATTGCAATCTTACCCACATGCTTTTAAAATCCACATCAAAAAAGACATTTTATTGTTGAAACGCATCTCTGGTCAAACAAAACAGCAATTGAATAAAACAAACGTTCTTAGCCTTATATATATCAAAATTAAGTGGTATCAACAAAAGGTTGCTGTGCTTACATTACCATCTATGCAGCTTTTAGGAACCAGTAGTGTTGTTAAAGTAAAACACTTTTTGATCTCAGCTTGTGCATTGTTCTTACTGGACCATTGTATCAAATTGCCTTGATAAAAATAACACTGACTTTTGATTTGGCACACAGTGTGCTGAGAGACTCTGAATTCGACCTTCATTTTTCAAAACAAAGTTTCTAACTTTGGAACTCTATTTTTTCTATGATCAAACTTTTGTTTTTCCAAATTTGTCATGTTTATGCGGTTGTCGGAAACTAATCCCTTCTTGTGTATTCGAGAAAGTTTCTAGTGACTTCTGAGCTAGCTGCCACTCACAAATAAGTTTAGGATATTCGATAGAGACCTAGTTGACCTCAGTCCTACGTCAAATCTTTAGGATATATTATTGCAATGCGCAGAGCCTATTGGAAATATAGGAACTACACTACAAAACAGGACAACATCACTTATAATGGAGGCGACCTGAGAACATGAGGCTATATAAGCGTACTCCACTTGTATGATTGGACCTAGCACCTGCACCAGGAAAGGCTCCAAAGCGCAAAAAGAGCAGATCACATTTTCCCATTTCAATTTCACACCAGCCCTTTTGCAAATAGGGTAGGTATGGATTTTGATCCTGGGCTCAGCTGCCACCTATGGAAGCCTATCAAACCCAGGCATTAAAATAAACTAGACCCCGAAGTAAGTCCAGGGTGGATAGATTTGTTTGCCCACAACATCATTCCAACCGCAAACTATGCATTTTCCCCCCACATTTCTCAGAGAGAATGTTATGTACTTGGCAGAGATCTAAAAATCTACTACCACCTAGCGCTCCCATGCTTCTAACTATAAAAATTGGTACACAAAACACAGAAGATGATGGACGGAATGTTGCACAATGGCAAAACATTCACTACCCAGTCACAGATCTGGGTTTAATCCATCGCTATTTTGCTCAGCTAGCCACCCCAGTTCAGACATATGCAAATCGATCTTGACCCTGTGCCTCATGGGAAAAGTCCAGACCGAACTACCAAGCCATGTCTTCCCTGGACCAGAATCAAGCATCCTATGACTGGTTTCTGGCTATCAGCCTTCATCAGCCAGGATATCTTGACTCCAGTGGCGTAGTGAGCAAGGGACCCACGGCTGGGCATACCTTTCCCACATAGGGTGATCAGCAAAACACACAAGATGTTGGACGGAATGTTGCACAATGGCAAAACATTCACCCCCAGTCACGGATCTGGGTTTAATCCATCGTTATTTTGCTCACAAAGCCACCCAGTTCAGGAATGTGCAACATTCCGCCCATCATCTAATGTGTTTTGCTATAAAAATGGTACCCCACTTGTGTGAGTAGGCCTATCACCACGTCAGGAAAAGACCGATTAAACACGGTGGGAAAATAAAATTTCTCCACTCAAAATAAACTTTTCTTTTACATGGGAATGGGGTCAGCTGCCACCGAGTGAAACCTACCTAACCCAGTTCATTCTGAGAACTAGACATTAAAGGGGGTTTAGAGGGTTTAGGGAGGTCTGGTTCCTGTTGACCCCCTACATTGTCATCCCCACATAGCTCTATAGCCTAAATCTTTAGCAAAATAACACATTCACCTCATATTTCAATGACAGAATTTCTGGTATCTGCAGGGTACACAAATTTCCTACCTGCCAGCTTTTCCTCACTTTTCACGATTGCACTGGGTGTGCCTTGTGCCCGCTACAATAAAGGCCCCAAATGAAATCATGGGTAGATTAAATATTTCCACTGAAAACTAGCCCCCTTTATTGCAATTTGGATAGCTGTGGATCTTGTGCCTGGGCGTGTCTGCAAACCAGGGAAACCTACCAAAGCGAGACAAAAACACAGACACACAAGGTAGTATGGTTTTGCTTGCATGGATCTCCTACCTTTTCTCAGCCACTAGGGCCTTCAAACCTCTATTGACAATAAAGAACTATTGTTCCTCATATTCTATGAGAGAATTTGCTGGAATATGCAAGATCCAGAAATTGGAGGTTTTGTTCCATTACTGGGTTCAGCCCGAAGCCTTTATGGGCTTCTCTCATCCCTTCTTTTTAATCTTTTATTTCCTGGTGTCTCATGGGTTTTCTCTCCTCAGCCAGTGGCAAATTGGGGTTATAATGTACCCCAGGGGAGATAGAATATCAGTTGTATCCATTCCTTTGTGGGGATGTGCCCCATGCCAACTTTGTTTTTGGCCTCTTGTCTGTACTGTGTAGTGGACTTTCATTTCAAGATGGCAGATTGGGATTATACAACATCAATCCATCCTCAAAGAAGAAGACAATCTGCTGCACCAGTTCTATTTTGGGGCATGGCCTCATGCTTGGTCGGTCGCCATGTACCTTTTTATTTTTATCAAATTCAAAAGGCTATCCCTGGACTAGTTCAAGGACGATAACACTCACTAAGCTCTATTCTCTTCATATACCATTCACTCAGGACATCACATAAATATATTGCTTTAGTTACCAATCAACTAAAATGTAACGTTCACAGTCTTTTATTAAAAATTCAAAGTTTCTCAAAAGCGAGACACAAAGGTTTTTTTAAAAAAAATAAAATTTCAGGAAAAGTGCTTCTCTGAAAACAATTCACATTGAAACATTTCATACAAATACAATAAAATATGATAAATCATTCAATAATGCATCAAATTAGTACAGCAAATATCTATATAAAAAAGAGAAACACATATACATTAACCTAATTATCATGTGTAGTCATATCCTACACGTTGAATTAAAAACAAGCAATGAAAGAAAAATATGAAAGAAAAACCCCTTTCTTAGTTGAGACAGTCAATACTGCTACAACTTGATGAGATCCAATGGTTTTAACATTAATCACGTTTGGCTTCCAGTATCCAAGGTTGGGATATAACTGGTACCCCTTAGACCTTATTTGGATCTGACCTGAGTTCCACTTTGTTCAGTCTATGTGGCTGCAATTTCATGGCACAGAATTCGGGCGCACTACAGCACGAGTCGGAAACCGGGAATACGAGCAGTTATGTTGCCCAATCTCTCAGACACGCTTGTGTGACCTGCTCCCTTGTTGCCATCTTCCGCCTTTCCCGGCCTCCCCCCTACCCATTTTAGGTTCCCTGCTATTATCGGGGACGATGGTTATTCCAGTTATCCTTTTTTTATAGAACGATCGCCAGCTTCTGTTAGCTTCCCACATGTGCACCTGCTTGCCGCATACCTTGTTACCTACCCAAACTGATATCCCGGTTTCAATCACAGGTAAGCCTAAGTGCTCATTTCCCTGTCATCAGGCCCTTTATCACGTATTTTTAGCGCACTCATTGGAATCTCATCTTTTCCTCCATAGTGACATTGCGCACGCACACCCCCTATCCGGTATGCCGTGCATGTCAGCCTTTCTCGCCTAAGCAGGTACCATATATATGTGACTTTTTTACATACGTTAACAGTATTTATTTCCATATACTTTATATGTCCTATGATTGATTTATCCCCATATTACATTTGGGAAAGTCTTAACTCCCTACGCTGCCACATAATACTTAGTATGTTTCCCCATTTAAGGCTTTGCTAAGAATTCCTTCATGGTTCATCTCGGGATTATTGCTGTATTATTGCTGTATTCATCTAGTGTGTCTCCCGCTCTGTACATCGCTTTTATCGTACAGTAAGATATGAACCAAATGTTCAGGATACAAGAAATTATTTTTTTGTGTCCCACCCACCTCTTCTCTCTCCCCCTTCTTTTCCCTTCCCTTTGACTTAGGCTACCACCACGAGCAACTAAATATCCTTGAGCTTGTTATTTTTACATTACAGTGTTGTATCTTCAACGCAGACCTGATCACAGCCTTTTACATCTTTTGCTCATCTGACCTGGATTATCTAAACGTTACATCCAGACTTATTTATACTATTGGGTTTATCTCAATGATAGGTAATGTATCCGGCCCGGTCTCCGTCTCCATCTGTAGCACTGGCATAGCTCTTTCCTATTCCATTCATTCCAGGACCCTCTTTCTCTTTATAGATTTATCTACTTGGCGTCAAGGTTCATATCACCCCCAGTTCCAAAGCCTTTGGGACTCCATGAGGTATTATTACCCATGTCTGCCCTTATGATTAACTCATTTTTGTACCTCTATAAGATACTCCATTTTTGAGTGAGTTACCCTCTTTCTTTCCTTTTTTCTGCTGTTTATTACAATAACTTATGGTGTATTCTGATCCAGCACTTCTATTCACAGTTTGGGATATCACTTTTCTATCTCATCATGCACCTTTAGGTGTCTTGCCATTGTGGTTTTTTTCTATCTTTTGGTGAAGGATATCTAGCATATTTGGCGCAATATCTAGTTTAATCAATATGTGGCTTCCAATTATGTTTTCATTTTCTCTTTTTTATGAGTTTATTACCATCTCCACTTCTCTGGTATCCAATTATATAGTAGGACCACCTTTTTAAATTCATATTGTACATGAATCCTCTTTTCTAGGTCTTAATTGTATATGTACATGGCTTCCTGATGAAGTCACACAGCCGAAACGCGCGTAGGACACAGATTTTCAAGAGCCATGCCAGAAATGATTGTCCTCTGTATTAATGATATGCCTATTCTGTCTTTATGTTTTTGATTTAACTTGAATATTTGAACACAGGTCTTCATATATCCATGATAGACACTGTATATACCATACTTGTTCTCAGATTGTTGTAAAAAATAGTCATGGGATTGTTTGAATCAAGTACAAATATAAGAGGATTGAAATGTTGTATGCACCTGTTTTGTATCTAACTTTACTAATTTATAAAATCAATACAAATAAAAATATTTTTGATACTATTCTACTCAGCTTGCATATACATGTTGTCTACTATTGATAATTAGGTCCACCAGTATTTTCATTGTTCCTAAATGGTGATATTTACACACTAGATAATTTCCCTGATTTAGGAATTTGTGTCATGGGTACCCCTAGTTTTTCATACATAAGAGTCGATCAAGCCTGTAATGGCCCTCTCAGAGGAAACCTCAATTAAGTAGGGAGGCATCATTGTAACAACATGGACACAAGATGTCCTAGTTTCCGAAAATATCAGTAAATTGTTTTCTCACCCCCCAGAAAAATATCAGATCACAAATCTCCAGATTTCGCGGGCACTTTTGTAAAAAGCACAATCTTTTTACAAAACTGCTGATTTAATTTTTTTTTACTAATCACAAAATCGCGAAATCCTGGAGGGTCTGACTATTCCATCATTGAAAGAGATCCACTAGCAGCATCGTGGGGTGCGGAATATTTTCGAGTGTAGTTGTGGGGAGCAAGGTTTGTTTTAAGAATGGATCATAAGCAATTGAACAAGATTTTATCTGCTGGCGAGGCTGGTAAAGGGTCAGCAAGACTTGCCAGATTTGCTGCAAGATTACAGGAATATCTCTATGATTTTGAGTATGTACATGAATAAATGAATTTGCAGGCGAATTGTCTGTCATGAATGTCATTGGATTGGGAGACAGTGGCTGGGCCAGCTGTTAAGAATTTGGATGTTGAATGTACAGTATAGACTGTTCACAATGTGGTACAGTGTGGCTCAGGCACTTTTACTCGGTTGGTATGGGAGGAGGAGTAGTGCTCAGATGAGGTGTTAAAGGAGGTGATGGTAATGATCAAACAAGCATTGGCACAGCCAATTGGTCTTGCTTTGCAGAATATCCTTGGTGCAACAACACCAACTGTTGCATGGCTAAAACACTTGTAAGGTCCCAAATGCGAGACCTATTGGCTATGCCAATGCTTGTTTAGATGTGCAAACTACACATGCCTACAAAATGATGTAAACCAATTCTTTAACAGTGGATCTGTAAATAAAATCTTAAGTAGTGTGATAGTGCTTTGAATTTTTTTTATCCCTGGTTGGGGAGCAACACATAGTGGAAACAGCACGTAGGGTTATGGTGGGGGAAAAGCAACGTGGTAGAAGAGGGAGCCAACACAGAAGACCGACGTGAGGAGGACAGCAATGAGCTAGAGTGAAGTGTGCTGGAATGAGGAAGCAACACAGGCAGTGGTGTAGAAGCAAATGGCGAGAGCAACATGGACTAGGTGGGGAGAAGCGCATAGGCGAGAAATCAGTGTGGGGAAGTACACAAGTGCAGCATTGAGGGAGCAAGGAGAAGCACACGGGTGGCAACATAGAATACAGAAGGAGAGAAGTGCACGAAAGAGATGGCTGGAAAACACAGGCACTTCAATCAGTGCTTTAAACAGAAAGATAGAAATGCCGGTACTCACTCTTTAGAGAACCCGTTTGTCCCTCAGAAGTGCTGGCACTCTTCCATTAATTGTGTAGCAAGGTGCTAAGAAGTGCAGGCATTTTCCCTTTGAAATGAAAGAATTGCAGGTACTCACTAAGGGACAGTACATGTCCTTTTAAAGCACTGACTCTCATGGAGTGCTTAACACAAGAGAAAAATAGTTATTGAAATGCAAGCAGTGTAAGGATAGAAGCCCACCAGTCAAAATATGGTGAAGAGGCTTTGCTCCAGATCAGCTGGTACACAAATAAGAGGCGGGCCAATAAGTGAGTGACAGGCAAGCCCACCACAGGTAAGCAATGGGCGGGCGCCAAGCCATGTATGTTTTTAGCAACCCACAATGTATGCGTGCTTACCTAATGATAGCAGAACTAATATGTAGTGTCAACAAACTAACTTCTACCTGTCTGTGTAGGCGCTGAAGCCTCTGAAAAAGAGGTGTGGCACCGCGGCTAGGGCGACTGACTCTGGAATCTGGGGATCACGGTTTGATCCATGGCACCGGCGGCAGGTTAGCCCAGTACCATGTGACTCTGGCTATAGCTTGCTTAATCTTCCCGATGGCCCCCAGCGCCCAGAGACCCTTACGGATGATTGTGCGCTTTACAAATGTGGATTATTATAAGCCTTGTAGAAATACCCATACCATACTCTTTTCGCATTAGACTCCTGCCAGCACCCGGACACTCCCATTCCTTACTGCAACCCGGGCCAAGCGACCGCTCCCGCACTGCAGAGGTACATGACACCCCCATGTGAAGTACACCTTAAGTTCGCTCAACTTCGACGCAGTGTATTGAGAAAAACAAGATCAGGTTCCACTTGTCCTTCTCCTCTGGAGTGCCGGAATCAACAAAGCGCTGTTACATAACGTCTATTTATAAGCGCTGGCCGCAGCACTGCAGGCAGACACGGGCGGTCGGGGGGGCTGAAGACACAGCGGCTTGGGTTTTTTTTAATGAGCTCTCTGGCTTGCTCACATTCCAGGTCCGCAGGAGATGGCATGCTGCAAAGTATGTCACTGCTGACAGCAGGTGTGTGGCGAGAACTTGTAAGATGGAGATGTTGCTATGGTTTCTCCTCTACAATTCTGGCTCCCTTCCTCTCGCCTCCTCCCTGCCAGAGATGTCCTGCCTTCACTCCTGCCCTCGGCTGCATCCACTCAGAGGTCTGTGGATGCTCTGTGCTTTGTTTGCTACTGTTGTTGTGTGTCCCCGGCTTTGGTTGGGGGACCCCAGCCTCACTATCCTGCGCATTGAAGTCAGGTTAACCGCATGCAGGTGGTGCCAGACTAAGGAGAAACCAAATAAGTTTTACAATCCCTCTAAATAATACACAAACCCCTTCGGTATCGGTATGTAGTGCTGGAAGACTGCGGTGGGAGCCTGGAGACCCCTTCCAGACCGGTTGTCAACAAAGTGTATAGCCAGTTTATCCAAACTCTTCACAAAACTGTAGCGTAGGGGCCTCTAACTTTTGTGTCCGTGTGCTCAATTTTTAGCAGGACTGCTGCATGGCCCTTCGGCGTCCTATACAGGCCTTTTGACGCTGCCTTCCCTGGCAATACAGCAGCGTGGCAAAAAAAAAAAGCTTGTGCGGCAGCAGGGGGAGGCGCGCGCCTTGTGCGACAGCAGGGGGGATGAGGGGGCCCTGCGCGATTCACTTGCGGGAGCGATAATTGCTACCATATGGAGGCACTCACTCTGGCAAGTGAATCACCACACGTGCACGCGTTGCCATTAAAGGCAATGGAACGCATGCACGTTTTTGGCTGAAATGCCGTACCAATAACAAAAGGTCTTTTTGCCTATGTAGCACATGTGCGCTGCGTAGGCGAGACCTAAAAAGGGGTTGTGAGGGGAAACACTGTTTCTATCCCAGCCAGGCCTTTCTGGAAGAATTGACGGTAAGTGACCTGGACAGCAGTTATGAGAGGTGATCGTTTTGTGCCACCTGTATGGGTTAAGGTCTTGCATATTTAAGTTGGCGCATGAGGGACACTTAGGTCATGGTATGAAGAGCAGGAGACTTAATGAAGAATTTTGGTGGCCGGGAAGGGATAATGAAGTCTAGAGGTGGGTTGCAAATTTTAGTATCTGTGAGGAAAGTGAGAAGAGATTGAGAGTTGGCAGTCAGAGAGTGGGAGGTTATATTGAAGATCCGTGTGAACCTTGGCACACAATATGCTTAGATTTCATAGGCCCCATGTCTGAGTTACCATATGAGATGAAGTTTGCTCAAGTTATAGTAGATATTCCTTCTAGGTGTTTGATTGTGAAATATATGAAAGATGTGACTACCAAATCCACCATAGCAACATTGAAGAACATTTTTGAGAAAGAAGGTATCCCTAATGTATTACTTACTGGTAATGCAACAGGAAACTTCCAACGAAATGCTCTGATTTCTGGAACAATGTGGTATCATAAACTCTCACACATTCCTTAATATTCCCAGGAGAAATAGAATCGTGGAGAGGGCTAATAGGTTAGTCAAAGAGACTATTCAATGTATATTGTACAATGGAGGTTCTATCAAAAAAACACATGGCAGATAGGATATGGGGGTATCGCACTATGATATAAAGTGTTACGTGCAGATGTCCTTTTATTTATTTACAACTTCTACCCGTGGGTGTCTTTTCAAAAAATGCGAGGATGTTCACCGGGAACTACATTAGTTCCCACATGGTTCGGAGGTGAATATCTCTGTGAACAAAGTTGTGCCAAGTTTAAACAAGCATTGGCATAGCCAATAGGTCTCGCTTTTGGGACCTTATAGGGGATTAGTTAGGTCTCTCTTTTCTACACGCTTGCTGCCTTCACCAAGGTTCTGTCCTTTCTGTTCAGCGGCCGGGCTTGGCTCCGCCAAATCACCGCAGTTACCGACCGGCCGTGCTTGGCTCCGCCGGCCGGACCACAACCCCCAGCATCCTCAAGGGCCAGCGACGACGACGCCTGTAATCAGCGCGCCAGGAGGCGCATAAAGCACCGGCAGGGGCCGAGTCCCCTGTCTCTCTTTTCTACACGCTTGCTGCCTTCACCAAGGTTCTGTCCTTTCTGTTCAGCGGCCGGGCTTGGCTTCGCCAAATCACTGCAGATACCGACCGGGCGGGCTTGGCTCCGCCGGCCGGACCACAACCCCCAGCATCCTCAGGGGCCAGCGACGATGACGCCTGTAATCAGCGCGCCAGGAGGCGCATAAAGCACCGGCAGGGGCCGAGTTCCCTGTCTTTCTTTTCTACACGCTTGCTGCCTTCACCAAGGTTCTGTCCTTTCTGTTCAGCGGCCAGGCTTGGCTCCGCCAAATCACTGCAGTTACCGACCGGCCGGGCTTGGCTCCGCCGGCCGGACCACAACCCCCAGCATCCTCAGGGGCCAGCGACGATGACGCCTGTAATCAGCGCGCCAGGAGGCGCATAAAGCACCGGCAGGGGCAGAGTCCCCTGTCTCTCTTTTCTACACGCTTGCTGCCTTCACCAAGGTTCTGTCCTTTCTGTTCAGCGGCCGGGCTTGGCTCCGCCAAATCACCGCAGTTACCGACCGGCCGGGCTTGGCTCCGCCGGCCGGAGCACAACCCCTAGCATCCTCAGGGGCCAGTGACAACGACGCCTGTAATCAGCGCGCCAGGAGGCGCATAAAGCACCGGCAGGGGCCGAGTTCCCTGTCTCTCTTTTCTACACGCTTGCTGCCTTCACCAAGGTTCTGTCCTTTCTGTTCAGCGACCGGGCTTGGCTCCACCAAATCACCGCAGTTACCGACCGGCCGGGCTTGGCTCCGCCGGCCGGACCACAACCCCCAGCATCCTCCGGGGCCAGCGACGACGACGCCTGTAATCAGCGCGCCAGGAGGCGCATTAAGCACCGGCAGGGGCCGAGTCCCCTGTCTCTCTTTTCTACACGCTTGCTGCCTTCACCAAGGTTCTGTCCTTTCTGTTCAGCGGCCGGGCTTGGGTCTGCCAAATCACTGCAGTTACCGACCGGCCGGGCTTGGCTCCGCCGGCCGGACCACAATCCCCAGCATCCTCAGGGGCCAGCAACGACGACGCATGTAATCAGCGCGCCAGGAGGCGCATAAAGCACCGGCAGGGGCCGAGTCCCCTGTCTCTCTTTTCTACACGCTTGCTGCCTTCACCAAGGTTCTGCCTTTCTGTTCAGCGGCCGGGCTTGGGTCTGCCAAATCACCGCAGTTACCGACCGGCAGGGCTTGGCTCCGCCGGCCGGACCACAATCCCCAGCATCCTCAGGGGCCAGCGACGACGACGCCTGTAATCAGCGTGCCAGGAGGCGCATAAAGCACCGGCAGGTCCCTCGTCCCGCGAGGACATGCGCGGGACGCGCCGGATGAAACCCGGACTAAGGGCGGACAGTCTAAGACAGTCCGAGACAGGCAGAGACTGGGCTGGGCCAGTTACTCTGCCCGAACTTTCGAGGTGAGACATTGTTATTGCCGGAGGTATATCAGGTCATTCTATTTCCTGACCAATTTGTGGATGTTCTACACTGAGGGTTTGTGATTTTTCTTGTCGACGGCCCATAAAAGGCTTAGGGAGGGTTTTGTTCACTGGTCTATGGTGTGCTATGTCTTCCAAAAAGAAATCGCCTGCTAAAAACACTATGGACAACTATCTAGTTCTGGTAGTTGCCAAAATCAACAGTGAAAGGAGATCCTTACTTGGGCTGGGTGCATCATCCACATCAATTACACCGACTTTGCCGGTACCAGACCTACCCCAATTTTCTGAGTTAGACAACACCAGTACCAGTGTAGTTGTTATACCTGATCATGCTGTTAACGTCACAACGATTCAGTTAGATTGTGAGGCGTTAGACAGTGATAATGAGGAGGAGGCTGAACAACATTTATCTGAGGAAAAAGCCCCCACTCCAGTGCCTGCGCAACGCACCACTAGAGGCGCCAGAAAGGGCCAGCCCAAGCGTGGAGGGCTAAGATCAAGCCGGAAAAAGCCTGCCTCCCCTCCCAGTAAGATCTTAGCGGAGGTTGATGATGATGTTTGTATGACTAACTAATGAACAACTTAAGAATCTGTTGGACATGATAGACACCAAGATACAGGGAATTGTTAAACCGTTAGTAGGCAGAATAGAAAAGCTCACAAAAGAGGTCAATCGCTTAGGGGATTTACTAAATAACACCTTAGCTGAAGTAGGTAAACTGCCTGACGAGGTTGCTAACAGGGTTGAGCTAAAGAAGGGCCCCTCCATGCAGGTGGGTGGTGGGGTCTTCCCTCAATTTGACCATCCGGTGGCTCCCCTGGTATCCTCATTGGATGGTGTGCAAGAGAAAGCTGTTCCTCCAGTTGTATCTACTGTTCCGGAACCTGTGAATGGCTCGGTTGAGTTGATAGTCGAGGCTTCTCCTTTAGTACTGGTCCTTGCTAAAGTCCCCAAATTGGCCCCAGGGCAGGTTGAAACTACTCCTTCCTTGTTGTCTAAAGCCTTACACTGGCTGACAAATAACATGGTGATAACTCCCTGGGGCAAGCAACAGTTGGCAGAAGAACTAGTCAAGGCCACGAGGGTGGAGTGGATAGGAAACAGTGTAAAAAGATTCCGGGGTGACTGTGTTGTTTTACATTTCTCAGATCCAGAGGTACTATCCAACATATTGCCCAATCTCCTACCCCCACAGCGAAGACCCACCGAGATCATCCCACTCACCTTAGATTTCTTTTACCATCGTAGTGGGAGGGTTTCTAATCGCTGTATGTTAAGAACGAAGTGGAATGTTGTTTCAATGAAGGGGAGGAGGGTAGAGCAGCCCACAGAGTGGGGACTAAATTTGGAAAATAGGTTCTCAGCTCTTTCTAATCTAAATGATTGTGACTGACTTTATGAGGGCAAAAGTGTAGTACCTCCAGTTATCACTGATCAGAGTTTACTTAGTTTGCCTGCCCAGAATGTCAATTGCCACAGTAATGGGATGAAGAATAACCCAGTAGCCATAGTAGCAGGTGACATTAGTATCCAGAACTCTACATCTGAAGCGCTAGTTGGTTGCGTGACTGGGGTAGCTAACCTAATCTCCTGGAATCTGGCTGGGCTGCCCTCTAAACTAGATTGTGGGGACTGGCTTGGGTTCGTTACCCTGTTCGATGTATGCATATTTCAGGAGACATGGGCATGTGAACCTGTCTTTGTGTTAGGATACCTGAACTTCTCTGTGCCAGCGGTAAAAGGCCCAAAAGGTAGACAAATGGGGGGCTCACCATTTGGATTCGACAGACCCTAAAATTCACAATAAAAAGTATAGCGACTAGTCATAACGATATTCAGTTGATCAGGTTAACTACTGATACCCTAGGGTCACTTGATATCTATAACATATATGTTAGGAGTGCTAAGGGTAGTCGATCCGAAGTATTAACAGCCTTGGACAACTTCCTTGATGCACATTCACACGAGAACAACATTGTTATAGCAGGTGACCTTAATCTGATGTTTGAGCCTTTGGTTTCGGGAGAGGCCTCCACCGGAGCTGAAGAGGACTCTCTCTGGGGCATCCCTGAGTTACAACTGAAGCCAGTTACTCGCTGGACTTAGGACATAATAGCCCTCAATGCAATGTGTCTTGAAAAAGGTCAGAGCTTTGAACGGAAGAACATTACGGGATAAGAACGGCTCTATGACTTTTGATAACGGGAGACATAAAAGTAGAATTGACTATGTAATCTGTAGCTTAACGCTGTGGCCAACTCTTTGTGATATGGAGGTTGTCGAGAGACCAGAAAGTGACCACAACCCCCTATGTGTGACACACAAATGGTGGGCTGTGGAGTCAAACTCTACTTGTACGAATGTCCTTGTTCCACCCCTGATTATCCCAGAGAACAATATGCGCAGGCTTAGATGGGATACTGTAGCCAACAATCAACAGGCCATTGACACTATTAATTATGAAACTGACCAAGCCATTTCAGCTATGGAACTGATTAATGACACTTCTTCTGGCTTGGGGGATGTGGTCAATATACATGACACCCTCTTCGCCAAGATTAAGGCGCACTTTTTAAAATCTGTCAAGCGAAATGGGGCAATGGTCCGTAAAGGTGCACGATGGTATAACACTGAATGCAGGAGGGCAAGATTTGCCCTTGGGCATGCTATAAAGAGGAGAGAGCCTGAGTCCATCTGTCTCGCCAGAAAGGCTTACAAAGCATGCATAGCAAAAGCCAAGAGAGAATGGGACGAGCAACATTGTTGCAAACTGAAAAAGGCTAGCGATAGGAAGGATTCCAGAGAGTTCTGGAATATTGTTAAATGGGGCACTGAGAGAGTTGTAGAATCTCCAAATAATAATGTACCTCAAGAGGCCTGGGTAGAATTTGTTAGTTCACAATACACTCTTAACACTCAGGCTACAGGCGTGGATAGTTTTATTATGACCTTTTCTCAAGGTAATCTTTTTACCTAAAATGAGATTATGTCTGCTATTACCGCAGTAAATAGAGGGCGTGCGCCCGGCTTAGACGGTGTCCCCGCTGATATTTTTCTAAAAGACAAAGATCGTTGGTGTAAATATATCCATTTACTTATTAACTACAGAGTTTGGGGGTCCCGGAGGAATTACTAACTCTGATAATACGCCTCCATGAGTTTAATTTTGCATAAATCCATTGGGGCGGCCATGGGATGGTCACAGCTGACTTTCCTGTTGAGCGAGGAGTTAGACAAGGGTGTTTAATGGCTCCAACCTTGTTCACTTTGTTTATAAACGGGGTTGTCCCTCGTATGGTATCTGCGCCAGTTGCCGCTCCCTCTCTTTCAGGTCTAAAAATTCCAATACTAATGTTCGCGGATGACACGCTCATTCTATCTAAAACCCCTAGTGGCATGCAGCGTGCACCATCGATATTTGAGAATTTTTGTGGGGAACACGGACTTGAGGTGAATGCTACTAAAACTAAACTCATGATTTTTAAGCCGCATCACAGCTTTAAGTCCAAAATTGTGATGAGTGGTCGGCCACTAGAGTTAGTTAACTCGTTTACATACTTGGGTATTCAAATTGCTGACAATAACAGGTGGAGCCAGCACTTAAACACTGCTGTACTGCGACACAAGCAACTAGCGGGCGCCATCAACTCTGAGCATAGGAAGTCCCTGACTAAACCAATTAAGCCAGCTTTGCTAGTTTACGAAGCTAAGGCAATTGGGTCCGCACTCTACGGTGCGGAGATGTGGGGCTTCGAAAATCTGAACTCCCTGCAAGCCTCAGAAAATAAATTTCTACGGGTACTTACTGGCACACCTAAAAGTACTCCGTTGTTGCCTCTACAATATGACCTCGGTAGGAAACAAATTAGTGATCTGGCCAGTCTACGCCCCATTCTGTACTGGCGAAGACTATGGACTACTCCCAAGCTCTCACATTATGCGAAGGTTTTATGGATGTCATCAAGGCTGATGGCTTCCATAAAATTAGCTGGCTTAACTCATTAAAAGCAAAACTGTTCGAGCTTGGGTTGAGTTCTTTATGCCTGGACCCTGCTAGTGCATAATTCCCCACAAAGTCTGCCCTAAAAAACATATTCTGGGAAAATGTTGCTAACAAGAGACTGAGCAGATCTAGCATCGGGTCTATGTCTATGTGTTTCCTCGAGGCCAAACTGTATCCTGTTTTGGAGGCTTATTGGGATGTTGTCTCAAAGCCGGGTGACAGGAAGCTCCTATTTCAACTTAGAGCTGGAGCACTCCCTATAAGAGCATTGACTGTTAAATGGGGCCCAGGGGGAACTGATATTTGCCCAGCCAGTGGAATGGGGAAGGAAACACTGGGTCACTTCTTGTTTTCCTGTAAAGCCTACTGTGCACCAAGGCGTGTCTGGTTAGCACCTATGTGCAGGAACCTTGGGACCACTTGTAGCTCTGTAGCCATGCGCATTATATGTTTTAGCTCCCTTACCTGGATTTTGATAGCCACAGCAAAATATGTTTGTTGGGCGTGGGCGATCAGACGGAGACTGCTAGTTAATTAACTATTCTCTGTCTGGAAAATCTGTCCCCATGAAATTGGTAATACTACTTTTTAACCACCTAATGTTTTTTGTATTCAGCCAGAGACTGCTAGTTAGACAACTATTCTCTGTCTGTAATATCTGATTCCTTGAATGTTTTAATACTGCTTTTTAAATCACCAACGTCTTATATCTTTGTAAAATTTCAACAATGTATTAATCTCTTTTTAATCATTTGTCAAGTATTGAAATGTAATTTGTTAAGTGAGTATTTTTTTGACTCAGTAGTGCTGTGTCATTGTGATTGACTGTAAATTTAATTCAATTTTAATATTTTGTGTGCATTTCTGCTTTTATGAGTAATTACTCGAATAAAGCACTATTTGACTTGACTTGACTTGATTAGTTATCCAGCACAATATCCTTGGTGCAACAACATCAACTGTTGAAGGGCTAAATACTTATAAGTTCCCAAAGGCGAGACCTATTGGCTATACCAATGCTTGTTGAAGCTCCCGCCGAGTGGGAGAAGACATGGCTTCCTCACAAGAGAGACTGCAGGTTAGTGCATCAATCCTCATGATCTACTGAGGGTGAGGAGAAACTTGTGAAAGATATGAAGGGTTGTGGCATTGCAGTGGACAACCCTTGGGTAAGCTGATTTGTGGCTGCATATGCTTGGAAATGACTTTACAGAAGAATTGATTATCTTGCACCACTCTGGCTAGCTAAAGTGGGGTGCTACCTTGTATTGTTCTTTGTCTATTTTGCAACCCGTTTTTGTACCAACTGGCAGGGTGTAAGTAACTGTCAGTGGGCAAGAAATGTAATACCTGATTATTCATTCAACAGGTTGTCTGCAATTGAACTTTAGGAATTATTGCAAAATTGGGGCCTGTTGCCAGGACAGACTTTGGAGAACCCGAGTCTGGGTAAAAGGAGAAAGTGGACTGAGAAATTATGTTTGTGTAATAGTAAACATGGGCATTTTGTTACCTGAACTTAATGACACTGTCTGGGACAAAGGGTGAAACAAGAAAGTTAAGTAGAATGTTTCTAAAAGCACGGCGATGTAACAACTTTCATCTTTTTATGCACGTTACAAAAATATTTTAAAAGTTAGCCCCCACCAACCACAGTTCCCCGCCATTAGAAGTGCAAGAAGGAATGTTACCACTTAATACTGGACTGTCATGGTAACACAGATCTTTTCATAGGCTTAAAATCGCACCAAGGACCATAGGTGTTCTAAAATACATCTCTTCCCTTACAACCTGGCATGACGTCATTCTGTAACTTCTCCACTAGTGAGAAGTGAGCAGTGTGAGTATGTGCACATCAATGTGCCTGCTGTCACTGCAGTCCAGTGGGAAAAACAGACTGCCTGTGCAACTGTAAGGGCACAAAAAAAAGCCCAATAGAGACACGTTTCGAGGCCCCCTTTAAAAAACTGCTGGTGCTCAGCACCGGTGAGACCCAGCCCACTTAAAGCCCTGAAAGTGCCACTGGGCTGGGATAATAATAAAAAAATATCACTCTTGTTTACAGGGCTTCAAGGATGAAAATTTGTGACAGTGATATAGATTTTGGTTCGCTTTCACCACTAACCCTGGGTTCTAGAGTAGTGTGCTGCCCCCGCATAAAGCGTTTCATACACTTGTCAGGAATTGTAAGCGATTTATAAATGTTATAACAATACACTACTGCTTGTTAAAGATGAGCAGGAGGTGTTGTTGGCAGCTTGCGCCCCCTGGACTGCTCTCCGAGGAGGCAAACACTCCCCACTCCTCCGACCTCGCAGCGCTGCAAAGTTTCCATCCATTTTACTTCCCCTCATTTGGCGGTAAACCATGAAAAGAAATGGCCTCCGTCTTGCGGTGGCGGCCCAGCACTTTGATGTATTGCACAAATAAAAAGCCCATTTTCAGGAGGCTTGATTTCCGGGGCAGGGAGGCAGTCACCAGGGCAGCTGTACCGCCTTGTACCAGAGCTGCTGGGGGCTGCTTGGGGAGTGGAGGAGGCTATTGTGTGAGAGTTGTAACGAGAAGGGCTTGCTTCAGGGACAGGCTCCTAGAAATGTGTTAGTGTGCTAGTGGACATATTGTTAAAGAGGGTTTGAGGGAAGGGGAGACTTAAGAAGAGGGTGAGAGTGAACAGTCATAGGCGAAAGGAGGCAGAGCGGGCAGAGAGATGCGTGTGTGTGAAGAAGATAAGTGGGGGAGCAAGACAGACGAGGGGGATCTAGTCAGAGCAAGAGCAGCAGAGAGAGAGAGAAAACGAACTGTGGAGAACAAACTGTGGTTGCTCTGAAAAAAAATCGAGAGGGGAGAGGAGTCTGGCAGCTGCTACAATGGCTATGCAGGGCACAAGTCCTAAACCAGCACAAGCGCAAGGCAGCAGGGGGAGGGGGCCTGCTCGGTTCCCTTGCGGGAGCGTGCAGCAAGGCACAATGATTGCGACCATATGGCGCCACCAAATGGCCCTGCGGGCTCCCGCAAGGGAATCGCCAGACGTGCACGCGATGCAAGCAATGCAACACGTGCACGTTTTTGCCCCCAAAGCTGTGCCGATGGCTAAAGGTCTCTCTCCAGTGAGGCGAATGTGCGCTGCGTAGGCGATACCTTAAAAGGAGATTGGGTCAAAATAAGATCCGGTAGGGGGAAAGAAGGACTGTGCAAATTTAGAGGTCCATTCCATGTACAAAGTTTATTGCGGTTATAGAAGGTGGTGAAAGGTGGAATTTGAGGAATGTGGCTTTATTCCAGAGGGGCGGAGAGTGTGTGAAGAGGGAGGAAGAAGAAGGATGTTCTGGTGCCATGTTTATGTGTGACAAAGAGGTCAGTAGTGATCGGATTTGTGACCATCAAGACATATTAGATGGGACTGGAGGTTCTAGGATAGTAGAGGAGGCCAGAGTTTGCTGACCTCCCCTCTATTTGCAGGATCATGTGAGAATGTGAATTTTCTCACAAGCTTATATTTCAGGCCAACTTTTGTAAGGGTTTTTCAGCTAGATTCATGAAAGGAAATTGCACTTGCAAAGGGCCAGATTCTGAGAATCTCTTCTTTGCGAGCGCAATTTTTGCATTTGGGATTCATCTTCCCAAATGCAAAAATCGCTATTTGCGAAATCGCATATTTGCGAGGAATTGCATTTAAGGAATATCTATTAGAGATTCCTTAAATGCAATTGCGAATTCGCAATATTTGGCCACTGAAAGGACCGACTTCTGATGGGAAGTGCACTTTGTGCTCAAACAAAATGTTGTCACTCACAATGAGCAAAGCCAGTTGCTGAATATTGTACAAAAAGCTGCTGAACTTATTATCTTAGATATCTTCTCTTCTACATGATTTATATGTTTTCTTTCTACGGTGTTCAAAATGGGCATTTCTAAAACCCAGGGCTTTATTTACAAGTTTTTGACGCAGGACAGCACAGTAAGTCACTTACCTGCGCTGCACTGCGTCAAAAGGTAAGTGCAGGAATGCCTGATATATCGCCATTCCTGTCCATTCCCACTGTGCTGGTTCAGGTTTGGCTGATTTGCACTAACACAGGCACGCTTGTACCACGGTGCAAGGGTGTCTACATTGCAGGAATGCTTGTTTTTGTGCAGGAAGGGACACCTTCCTGCACACAAACAATCAATGGAGGGGTTTTCGTCTATGTGTATTGTAGAATGCTCTCACAGCGGGGAGTTGGCTCCTGCACAGAGGAGGCTGCGAGCCTGGAAGAGACAGGCCCACGTGCTTTCTTCTTATTGGTGGTTTCATCTTTTATTTCCCCCACCGTGCCTTTTATGTCTCCATACCCCTCCCGCGGTTAACTTTGCTTCACACAGTACAGGCCCGAGCTGCTGTTACTGGACCTATTTTAGATACTATCTGTACTACCTACAGGCCTCGATTGGGAAGCTGACGCAGCGCTGACAGAAATATTCAAACCAGCACGCTCCCTTCCTCCTTTCTACCTCTCCTATTGTTAGGTCTCGCCTGCGTAGGCTGCGCACATGCGCAGTCTCGCTGGCAAGATTTTATGATTTTTTTTTGTAGCTTTCAGTAACGAGCTTTAAGCCCTGCCCCTCTTTCCCATTGGCTGGCGCGGTGGCCACTCATTGGGAAAGAGCTTTCTGTGACGTGCACTTTTGCCTTTTGTGGACGGCCCACTTGGACGGGCTCGTCTGACTTCCTTCTGCTGCAGAAGCTTTCTTATCTTTATGAGGCCATGTGTTTCAAACAAATGGCCCCATAAAGACAAGAACCTTTTTGTGACGCTGGTAGGTGTAGGGTGCGTGACGTGTAAGGTAGATTTGTTTGGTGGGAAATCTGCTATCAGTGACAGTCAAACTCATCTTAATAAAACGACTGGTTACCTTCCGCGATGACCCTGCAAATGCGCAGCCTCAGCTCTCCCAGCTTTATTGTATGCCCCACTAAGTTATTCTTGTGTTGGCTAGAAGCTCCCAGAGCCCTGGGGCCCAGCAGAAAATCCAAAGCCGACTGCAGCAGCAACATTATTGGGGCGCTGTGCGGGATTCGGTTACCCTAGCTTCTTCTGCGGAGGTGTTCAACGATTCACGGTCACCATAGTCAGTGCGCCAGTTCCGCCCTGCTCCCAACCCTTGCTATCTCCGGCCGCCATTATCTCTCCCCCACACTCGCAGCACATTAACCATATCTTGACCTAGCGCACGTGCTATCTCTTTTATTCCCACACACACGCACACAAACTCTCTCACACACACACACTCCTAAACTGCAAACCCGACCACGCTGAGTGAGCACGGCTCTTTGAAGTGAGCCAGGGTCCCGGAGGGCAGCTTCGGCTCTGCCTCTCTCTGCCAGCACTGGGCGGCCACAGATTTCAAGCTGTCCCATGCCTGGGTTAAAGACTCATGGACTTATGCATTTAATATAATGTAATGTCCATCATCCCCTTTTGTATCGCTTTGTTCGCCCTAAGTTGGCAGGGTATGCTCAGACGTGAGTCCCTTGCTCACTGGATTCAAGATAGCCTGGCTGATGAGGATTATGAATCCGAAATCGGTCCCAGGATGCTTGTTTCCGGTCCAGGGAAGACATGGCTAGGCAGTTTGGGCCGGACTGTTCCCATGAGGCACACGGTCAGAATGATTTGCATATGGCTATGTCTGAACTGGGGTGGCTGAGTGAGCTAAAGAATGGTGATGGATTAAACCCAGATCAGTTGACTGGGGGTGAGTGTTTGATTTTCTCAAACGCAACGTCCATCATCCCCTTTTGTATCGCTTTAATATAATGTATGGCATTGGTACTTTTGATTTATAATCATCTAAAACCAAGAACTGCAAGTACCAGAATACAGTGCAACACTCGCAGCACCGTGCATTTACTCCTTGTTTACAGTGTATGCTATCTTGAATCTGGATTCAGACACTGCATCTTGTGTGTTGCGGCTTGTGATCTTTACAAGCGCAGATGTATGCTGCCCTCAGATGTCTCTGTAGCCCTCCGAAGAAAGAGTGGCTGGGTCCCCGAATCCAGTGCCTTGTGCGATGGTTGCGTTTATTTGTGGTTGCTGTGACAAGGGTTTCAAATCCTACTGGATCCCATTGCAGGGTATAAAGTGTGCACTATGTCTTGGGTTGCCTTAGTCAGTGAATGACTTTGGGTGCCTTGCCCATGCATGCTTTTAGTGTTACTTGGGTGAACAACGAGATCCTGCACTGTGGTCTACGCCTTTGAAAAGTTTTGGTTAACTCGTTGAGTGTCCCATGTGTAGCTTTATTGAGACTCCGCACCCAGAGAGTGAGCTGTTTACTCCCTCGCCCCGGTTTTATTTTTCTTTGACACCCGAGCGGTTCTCCCATGGCCGCGGGTACAGCTTGTGATGCTGCTGTGTCACTGGGGGTAGCTAGGGCAGTTTTAGGTTACGGATACCTACCCCCACTATCAGGGGGGTAGGTATCGTCGTGCAGCAGGTGCAGTGGCACCAAAGCATGCCCCTCCCCAGATATGACTATTACTCTACAGATCACGGAAGGGGGCGGGACAATGTAGCCATGTTTGCGTTCGGGCAGTGGCTCTTTTGATAGTGAAAGGCGAGGCTAACAGAAAGAGAAGGTTTTAGAAATGTAGCAGGGTGCACTTGCTGTGCCCCATCTCTACCGCCGGCATGCCCCCCTAACATCCAAACCCCTCTGGAGTTCTGGTTCATTCCAGGCACACAATCGTTAGGTGCCCTAGGACTCTCCTTAAACATTTGCGTGCAGTGCGGCACCACCCGGGTGTATGTAAGACCCTGCCACTGCTCCTGTTTACGTTAAGAGCCTCGTGTGCTTGGACGTAAGTCCCTCTTCTCTCGGATAAGGAGGTGCGCTAGTTCCTCTTTGGTCAATCTCTGTCTAGATGTCTTGCCGATGTCTCTCTTCCTGCTGCACTGTCTCCCTCTTGGCTGTTCCCAAACGCCGGCCTGTGTCTCTTGGTACAAAAGGATGGGTTAACCCCATCTAGTCACTGGGACCTGGGTGCTAGAACGATACATATACAAGGGGGTCGCAGTACATCAAACAGTCAAGCAAACATACAAAAAAATGATTGAAAACACTACTAATCTTAAACATTGTCACACTTGTTTTACTCACAGTGTGAGAAAGAAGCAAAAAGTACAAACATTACAAAGCAACAGAGGCATTTTCTCACCATCATAGAAAAGTGTACCCCAAGGAGTGGAAAGGAGGGAAAGGTAGTGCAACATGAGGATAAGTACTAATGGATCTTAGCATAATCTAAAGTGCAATAACAACTTCATACTTTGTAGAACAATACATAATTCACCCTGGCTTCAAACGTGAGCCAGTTATGCAAGTAGACAACAATTGTTCATGGACTTTCTATTGCGACAACGTGCTCAAGGCGCTTCTACATGTATCAGATTCCTTATTAGCGCAAGCCGTTGTTAAAATAGGGACAAAGTCGACGTTTCGACCCCAAAAGGATAGTAGGCGACAGTTACAGCCTCAAAACGGGGTCTTCATCAGGACGTGGGGGAGGAGTGTGTGAACGGGCAGATGAGTCTAAAGGGAAATGAACAATCATGAGTAAACTGCTAAAAAAAAGTGACTGAATCACACAGCAATATTGTAGACACCCGAGAGTGTTTACCATGGCGGGGACATTAGGGAGTTTGGTCCGGGAGGCTCCAAATCCAAAAGAGCGCAGGAAATCTAAAATAATAATAATAATAATGACACTCATGTATACTCGAGGTCTCATTGATAAACACCAATGTCAAGATAACAGCATCAATCATGCGTTATACTCACTGTATTAATTAAATACTGATCACCCAGAACATGAATTAATGAGGTGATGTCATCATGACAATGAATAAATTCTATAAGAAACTGAGAGATAAATGCAAACCAGAACCATAATCTTTATTCCATGAAACAGGACTGGATTACCTGTATTGGTACAGCAACAATCACATTATTACTCACATGATTGTCGGAAAAATCTTTCAAATCGGTAAACACGCGCCGCTTGTGAAGTCGGCATCCACTGCAACATAAATGAAAAAAGGCTACAACCACCACACGGTCAAAAACGTCTAAAAACATAGTATTTACACCGGGGGCCTAGCCCCAAGAAAGTCCTAGTGAGCAAAAAGATTGTACCTTGTAGGTCGACCGCGAAGCGGCCTGTCCATAAACGTGTTCACCTTTGAAGTGCGCCTAACCCGGCAGAGCGGTTCGGGCCGATATTAAACAAACGCCGTTAGGGAAGCGTGCACGTAATCACGCAAAAAGCGTGAGAGGCGCCAGAGAAAAAAGACTATGTCCCTCGCTGGTGGCCAAATCAGCAGAAATGGGTCACTCATTGTATGTAAAAATAAAATAAATAAAACAATAAAGTGCTAACTACGCTTGGCGCATTAGGGGCAAGTGATACACATGAATTTCAACAAAAATGAAAGATCTCCATAATGTTGTTACGTCGGGGCAACTCAACCATTGTAACTTATGCAAACTGAATATCTAGCAATCGTTGGGCTATATGGTGCAAAATACACATGGCCCACACTGGATAGGTCATCCCTTAGTTATCATTGATATTTATATGATAAATAGACCTCTGCGGCACAGGGGTACAAACGCCACCTTCGGTTACAGATTTACAAGCCTCAAATTACATTCTGCATAACCCTTTAGTTATTTATTATTAGTGTGCACAAAGCGTGTACCTCCCAGGCACGGGGGTAAAGGCACCAACATTTGTGATGTCTCTATTAACCTGCATGGAACAATGCGTACCTCTCAAGCATGAGGGTAAAAGCGTTCATAGGAAGGGTGCATAGCTTCTAGGTGTGTTGAATGTGGGAGGAACTGTTAGTGATGGTCTGCCAGTGTATCTATAAACAAACCAGGACGTGGGTAGGTCCCTCACATGAGGATTAGATATGGACTAAGGCCAAGGTTAAACTATGTGTAAAGGCTAAATCGTAACTCATCGCATCAGAGTAGCTAGCTGGGCATGACTACCCTCCACTTCATTGAGACCATTATCAATGGAGTCAAAAAAGGCCATCCATTTCGACTCACGGACATTCAGAATCCACGTTATGTCACCGCCCCTTGGGCCGAGTGTTACTTTTTCAAGTGCAATCCATTTCAGGTGCATGTCCACATCTCTTGAAATGTTCAACTAGAGGTGCCCCTGCTACCTCGCAGCGAATCCGGCTGCAATGTTGGAGTATCCTGGCCTGTGTCCCTTGGCAGACACGTGGGGGCCGAGGGCACTTCACCAAATGAACTTTTCTTTCCCTTGGACTCTTGTCAGGTCTGACGCTTGTGGGGTTTGCTTATTTTGGGATGGTGTCTGCTCATACATCTATATCACACATATGATGGATGTGCCTTGGTTTCTCTTTCACTGGATATTTTTTTGTACTTTGAAACAGTTCCTCATCCTACGAAAGACTTCACTTCAGTTTGATAACCCTGGACTCCACCAAACACCTGACCTGAGTGATGCAGGCTTGGTTATATTTTGCTGGATTTTCTGCCATCTTAGTTACATAGTTGTAACATCAGAGTACACCAGTGCGGTGTTCCAAGGACTCTTTGCTAAATCAAAGTCCCAGAAAGTGTTGACATGCATCTATTCTGCGGTCTCAAGACAGTAACAGCACTGAGAATCTTATGCAGTGACTGGGGATCTGTTGAGTTGCGATACCTTCACCCCAACGTAGTGTTCTAAAGTTCTGCAGCTTCGATACAGTTGAGGCACCTTCCCAAGTACCTTAATTCTGGATTGCATAGTTGAGCTTGGTGGCAGGCAGAAGTCAGAAAAGCCAAATTACTGCTAGGGGAAACTTGTTTCCATGAGTAGTTCCCTTGAGAGCTCACCCTCTTCCTCTGCCTTTCCTGTAACTCACCCGACCTCTTGAGTTCCTCCATTTCCTTCCTCGCAAAGGCAAGTGTGAGGTGGCAGGTGTCATATTGAGAAGACAGGGTTGATGTCCTGGTGAGCTGAAAATACAAAACCTAATTGGGTGACTGCGTCTAGACATGCAACTTCTGATGGCCCTTTGGGATTGGCGATGAGTTCCCAAGAGCAGGCGTTACCCAGGAGGCATTTGATGGCACAGTCAGAAGAAAGCATTGTTTTTGCTTTGCTGTCAAACCCAGCCACTGCACCCAGGAGGCCTAGGACATTTGATGACTGCAACATGGTTCATCCATTATACATGTATCCCTGTACAATTCTGCCCCTTTCTGTACAATTCTGCCCCTTTCTGACATTATGCCTAATTCTGCCCTGCTGGTTTCAGAACCTTGCAGCCCTACCTCATGTCATGCTTTAACCTGCATTTCCCTATGTCTCTAATGCCCATTTGTGAGTTGTGTGTGTGATGTGTGTTGTGGATGTGACCCGTTGGGTGTATGTGTGTGTGTGTGTGTAGTTGTTGTCCCTGCTACTTGCAGAGGCGCGCATTGTCGGTGCAGCTCCTGTTAGTGTATGTGCTGGTTGGTTGTACTTCAAAAGGGAGGAAGATCGGGGTCGGTGACTGCACACGACAGCAGTATCGTGTCTCCCAGCTCCTGTGCCAACAGAATTCTTTCCTTTGTTCCCTTCCTGCTTGTGTTGTTCGACTTGCAGCATAAAAGTAAGAGTGCTGGGGGAGCCATGTGTACCACAGGACACTGTGAAATGCACATATTTAGTTCTACACAGTAGAACAAGCATTAAAAATGCAATAGGTCTCGCCTTTCATTAAGTTAAAGCCATTTGCTTTTCTATTCAATACCATTAGCAAAGCAAATGGCTTTAACTTAATCAAAGGCTAGACCTATTGCATTTTCAATGCTTGTTCTTTCATCTCTCTCTTTCCTCTGTCTCTCCTAAAGCACCTGATGTGCCTCTGAAGTTAACCTGGGGGTCACTGCTAGCCCCCATGCTGCATGCAGCAGGGTACATCATATTTGGTTACATCCTCCCAGGTCTCTTACTCCATTAATAGAGGAATCATGCTCTCTTTTTATAAAGTACTTGCAGGGAACCTTTGTTGTACTTAAGTCATGAAAATCATCTTAATAGGAATTACAGCATTTTACAGTGAATGTGCCAGAAAACAAAGAATGTTACATACACAGATTGGTGACCTCTGTTTACAACCCGTCCACTGTAGCCCTGTGCCCTCACGGTCAGTGTCTTTTATAGCCTGACAAATAACTTGCAGCCTACAAGCAGGCCCACTTTGGAATGCGAGCAATAACATTCAAGCCATTTGTCAGACCATAAACTAATTAACAGTGCCTGCTAACGGATTCCTTGAAATAGCAACAGGGAGTTCGCAGGTATATGGGTGTATGCTGTTTCAGTGTCACAGCAGCTGTGAGTGTGCACTGCGGCTACTAGCCAGCTACTCGCTAGCTGGACGTGCAGCAAACACTGACACTGACTGTAATGCAACAGAATAAATAAATACATTGTTGTTTCCTGTCTGTATAACATAAACGGAGCCACTAGAATTGTGCAACTGGAGAGGGCCAAAATATGGAACATGGTTAAGTACATTATACTGCAACTTTATTGATGTCATAGCTACAGTTTTACAATTGCTTTATTAACCTTCTTGCTTTCTCAAATTTGCTTGAAAATTCACCATTTGCCCACTCTTTTTTCAAATGTGCCTTGGGTAATTGCCCCCCTCACCCACCCCGGTACCTCACTTATGCTGCTCAGGCTCGCTCCCTAAGTTCGCTTGCCACACTGCACTCAGACGCAAATGTTACGCCACACCACTTTCAAATGTCACCAGCCGCCACTGGTTTAAATGAAGAGAAATAAAGTTAATTACGTCTCCTCTAGGGAGGCTTAGCCTTTTGATGCATTCCCACGCACACAAGTCCTTCTAAATCTGGGAATGCATAAAACTCCAATGGCTTTGCATGGGGACACCCACAGCACTGTCCATGGAATGCCTTTTTGATGGGGAGTAAGGCAACACAGTGACTTGCACTGCTTCGTCTTACTCCATATCTACGAGGCCATGACAAGCCACACAAAGTGGCTTTCCATGGCCAAGTAGATATGGTTCTGCACTCTGCACCCTGCCTGTGTGTCAAATAAAATGACACACCAGTGGTGCAAAGGACTTGTAAATAAGCCCCCCAGTTTTCAAATTTGCATGCTCATGTTGATTTCCAATGCCATTGAGCTAGCCTTTTTTCCAAAGAATCTGCATAAATACATTTTTTACATCTAGTATCCAAATGTATGTGACCAATAGTAAATTCTAGGTCTAGTGATCTTCAATGACCGATGGAAGATTGAATGTCAGCAAGTGATAGGAACATATTTCAAAATTGCATAGAGGAATGTAAGACAGCAGAAAAGGCTGACCAATCAAGAGATGACCAGTCTGTAAAGCATGACTGCCAAGTGCCACACACCAGAGGTGAGACTACGCTTATCAGTGCTGATGCCCACATCACTGCACTGACATGTATTGTCATGCTTTCAGAGTTCCTCTGTGCCTCTCAGAGTTGCTTAAGGCCCTCTCGGAGCTACAGTGGTATTCCCAGTATGTGCTGTTAGTCTGCAGCTGCTGGGGCACAGACAGTGCCTCGCTGTTGAGATAAGCTGAGGTTGTCTTGGATATTTGACATGTGTCATGACTCATTGGCTGGTGACTGGGGTTGGGGCATGGACTATCCAACACTTGCTGTACGTCACTGGCTGCAGTAAGCCATACGCATTTTACACTGCTTTGGTCTTGGTGCAAATGACAAGCCTAGGCTCTGCCCTCTGGTTGGTTATTACAATTAATGGTTCCTTCATGGAGCCAACCTTTAAAGTCACAGAAGTCTCACACTTGCAGAGGAGATGTGTCATGATTCCCGTATATATTCCCTAGATTCTTACCATACATGGAGCAACATTATATGCCGTAACATTTAAAAAAACTGTTTTTTGTACAACACACATCCTGAACTCACAAAGTATAGGGTGATCTCATATGTGATAATGAAGAAATAAGAGGCTTGATAAAATATTTGTTACGGATCAAACCGTTTTTGTCAAGTGGGGAAGGTGGGTTTGATCCCAGGTTTTCTGGTGTCACATTGTGATTCTCAGGCACTAGATGGGTATCTCTATGGGCTGTACCTGAAGGCTATTTTAATCCTAAAAAACCAGACCCCTTTTAAGTCATTAGGACAACCATCAACGTGCTCCCTCCAAAAGTGGAGTTTCAGCCCGACTGGCAACAGTAGCTGTGCCGGACGTAGGACGTAGGCCTGCGGTCTGAATATGCACTCTATCTCTTTCTTTCTCCTGGTTATTATCAAAGGTCAATGTTTTGTCTTTAGTTCTGGGCACATAAAGTTATAATGTGTGTGGCAGGCAGAAATTATTTGCAGGCTGGGTTCATTTTGGGTTGTGGGGTACAGGAGGACCTCTAGCTAAGCCAGAGCGAGGCACCTAGCTGGATCAAGTGTCAGTGCCTTGCTGCCTTCATACAGAAGTATGTCTATTTAATGAAATGAAAAATTATATTTGTATACCGCGTAACTACCCGGAGGCCTCGCAGCACTTGACTGATTACTGTGGCGGGCTACAGGGTGAATTAACACGCTTTTGCAAACAGATGGGTTTTCAAAGCCTTCCTGAATGCCATCAGGTTATTATTCTCTCTGAGATCCAGAGGAAGAGAATTCCAGATGTCAACTTCTATAAGTCAGGGAGCACTGCCTCAGTCACTAACTCTGCATCATCAAACAATCCACCAGATGATACAGAATTCCACCTGAAAGTCCCCTCTGCTCCACACACGCACTGCTTCAAACACTGCCTGCACCTCATGCAGACCTGAATGTGAATGAATGAATGAATTCGGATTTCTAAAGCGCGGGTAGCTGCCCTGAGGCGTCCAAGCGCTAAGCATATCTCTGAGGTGTGAGTTAGGAGGAGGGCAGATTCAGTACCATGGTTATGTGGTGAACAGGAGCGTTTTCAGCTGTTTGCGAAAAGAGAGAATGTCGGGGTTTGATCTGAGATGCTGGGGTAGGGCGTTCCACTTTTTAGCCACATTGAAGGAGAAAGAGCGGCCTCCGGATCTTGATTTCTTTATTTGCGGTACAATGGCTAGATGTGCAGAAGTGGAGCGCAGCTGTCTAGTGGGTAGATAGGGTGTGATGAGAGGGAGGTTGATGGTCGGGCCTTGCGACCAGAAAGTCTGGTGTGCGATGCAGAGTGATTTGAAGTCTACTCTTTCCTTTACGGGGAGCCAGTGCAGTTTCCTCAGTCCGGGCTTTACTGAGGATCTGCGAGGGATTTGTAAGAGTGTTCTGGCTGCGCAGTTCTGTATTAGTTGTAGTTTGCGCAAGGTGAAGTGGGGAGCTCCGAGATATAATGCGTTTCCATAGTCCAGCCGCGATTGGATCAGGCCCAGGACTACGGTTTTTCTTGCTTCAAAGGGGAGTAGCGGCAAGATCTTCCTGATGACTCTCAGGATACCAAAACAGGTGGCAGAAAGTTTTGTAGCCTGTTGGTCAAAGGACAGGGACCTGTCGAGCCAGACACCAAGGCTCTTAATGGCGTCTTTGGGTGTTGGGGCCAGGCCTAGGCTGGTGGGCCAGAGATTGTCTATGGTCGATGGTAGAGTGTGACCCAGGAGCATGAGCTCTGTCTTGTCTCCATTAAGTTTGAGACAAGACTTGGTCATCCAGCTTTTGACCGTATCCAGGCAGCCTGCGAGATCTACATTTGCTGACGTACCGCCCGCCTGTGCCAAGGAGACCACCAGCTGGGTATCGTCCGCGTAGGTAATGATCTTGATACCGAACGGACGGACGATCTCAGCCAGCGGCCTCATGTAGACGTTAAATAACGTCGGGCTCAATGAAGATCCCTGTGGGACCCCACATCCCAGAGGCTTGCTGGAGGAAGTGACATTGCCCTCATACACCTGGAAGGATCTTTCACTCAGGTAGGACTTGAGCCACTCCAGAGCTCTGTCAGATATTCCGGTGTCCTGGAGACGCCGCAAAAGGATACCGTGATTAACGGTATCGAATGCGGCGCTCAGATCGAGGAGGATGATTGCCACCGATCCTCCCCGATCTAAGATTCTCCTGGACTCCTCTGTGACTGCCAGCAGTGCTGTCTCGGTCCCATGCCTGGGGCGGAAGCCAGTCTGGGATGGATCGAGAAGTTGGTGTTGTTCGAGAAAAGTTGTTATGATACTGTTTATATGTTTCTCCAGGATTTTGGCTGCCCAAGGCAACAAGGAGATCGGGCGGTAATTGCTGAGGTTCTTGGTGTCAAGATTTGGTTTTTTAATCAGGGCCCTTACCATAGCCTGCTTCCACGCTGCTGGTACTATGCTGGTGGTGATCGAGGTATTGAGTACTTCAAGCAGTGTGGGGAGGATGGTTTGAATCGCCGAAACTAGAACATATGGGGGTGCTGGGTCTCTAGGGGAGCCCGACTTCACCTGGTGCATGAGGGAGGTGAGGTGGTCTGCCTGCAACTGGGGGAATTCCGCCAGCACCGGGGGGTGATTGGATGGGTGATCTGCCTGCAACTGGGGGAGTTCCGCCAACACCGGAAGGTGATTGGGTGAGTGGATTTGAGGGGGACAAGGGGCTGCTTTGATCAGAGCGGTCTGGTCTGTAGAAGGGAAGGATGAGTATATAAGGTTGATTTTCTGAGAAAAGAAATTAGCCAGGTCTTCACAGCGGAGCTGTGGGTTCTCCGTTATAGACGGGGGTGTGGGGAGAGTAATGAGGCTTTTTACTATGCTGTATATCTCTTTTGAGCTGGAGCTGGCCTCTGCGATCTGGTTGGAGTAGTATGAGGATTGCGCACTTTTTATATCTTTTTTGTATGACCTGATGGCGTCTCTGTAGATAGTTTTATCTGTTTTCACGTAACCTAGTCGCCATTTACGTTCCAGTCTCTTGCAAAAACGCTTTTTCTCCCTTAGTTCAGTGGAGTACCAGGGAGCTGAAGTTCTGGATCTTTTAAAAACTGTTTTCTTCAGGGGGAGCGTGGCGTTTAGGGAACTCAGAATCCATTCATTGAATGTTTCATTGGCCTGTGAGGGAGTCTGATCGATTGAGGGAGTGGATTTTTGTAATTCCTGGGTCCACTGGGTCAGCGGTATTTTAGACCAAATTCGAGTTTCTTGGACAGTGGGTGTAGGGGGTATAGATTTCTCTGTTGTCCAGAGCAGCGGGACTAAGGCATGGTCTGTCCAGGGAAGTGCTGTAGGGGGACAAGCCTTCAAATGTGTGCAGTTGCTGAAAACTGGATCCAGCAAGTGGCCTTTCGTATGCGTAGGAGATGAGACCAGCTGGAGCAGCTGCAAAGCAGATAGGTCCCTACTTAGTTTGTTGGCGATGGAGTTATTGGGGTCGTCAAAGTGTATATTGAGATCACCCAATAACGTGTAGTTGGAAGGCGATAGGGCCAGATCGGCGACTAGCGGTGGCAAAGTTTCATAAAACTGTTTGGGAGTGCCTGGTGGGCGGTATATAAGAGTCCCAGAGAAGCTCAAATTGGGAGAGAAATCCGAGCACCTCCTTGAGGCTCAACCCCACTAATAAAAAAGAACAAGTCCAGACCATGGTCAGTGACATGAACTGTACTGGTTTTAGCTTCCAACTTTGTCCCAATACCAAGTAACTTAACTTCACCTTGGACACTCACCTCATTCCCAAAGGACACAAGGAGCAAGAAACCAAAGGTAGCCAGATCTCTCAACTTAAGAGGGAGAATTTGTTTTCCCATAAAACAAGTTTAATAATGCTGTTGAAGCTCTCATACTGTTAGAGCCAGGACACCATTGGGAGGGAGGCAACACAGTGTAAAAAGAAAAAAAAGCCCCCAGGCCTTCTCTGTGTGCCCAGAATCTGGGAGAACATATCTCTATCCAGCAGAGCCTCTTCAACCCTGCTCCACTTTAGGAAAGAGCTGCATCTCTTTAAAGAACACATTAATTATCATGCAGTAAAAGTCCCCTTATGCTCCAAGAACCCAACACCCTCTCCAATAGTTGGTTGTCTGAATCTTTGCCTATAACTTCACACACTGCTCATTGATATTCAGACTTGAAAAAGTGGTACATGTGATTGTCAGGCCGCTTTAGGGTGGCCGTAATAAACCTACCCATCAGGAAGAATCCTGCAGAATATGTCTGGCATGTTCTTCTATCCTGATGCTTGTTGCCGCAGGTCACACATTCAAAGAACTATCTGACTCTCTTTGAAATACAATATAACAAATGTCCACCTTAATTATACAAATCTCTATCAATGGTGTATGAAGCTGGGTCCATGCCAGATTTTCAGGATAGTCACAGGCAATATGTGTTCATAGAAAAAATATTAATGCAAGTCAGTTACACAGTCTGTGTTTCTACGGAAAATCTGGCATGGGGCGATCCTCGTGGAACCTCTGTCGAAGACAATCTTGTAGGATAATGGAAAGAGAAATGGCTTGCAGACACAGAGGACAGGAGATCAAGGAGAATAGATATGTTACATAGTGACGGCAATGAAGGACCACATCCAGTCCAACCCATTTCACACTTGCAGTAACACTGTTGACACGACCTGATTTCCATTTCTCTGTTTATCAATGTAAAGTAACTCAGAATCACTTTCCATATACTTTGAAAATATTGTAAGTCTGAGGATATGGAAATACAAATGGAGTAGAACAGTCAAGTCTGCCATACTTAAATGTTTCATCACTAAAGGACGAGATATCATTCAAAATGGCATCCACTTTTGAGAGTAAATGTTGGTATTTTCTCTTCCAGATGACAGAGTGGTGCAGTATGCTTTCAAAGGGTGTGCCTCAAAAGGTGCCTGTGATCTAAGGCTGGAAGGATTAAGAGGAACCCGACCGGATGGAGTATACACATTGACATGCCACCATGATCATCATTAGATATTGACCACTCTCCCAACAATATATACTGTTCCAAACATCAGGCTTTGGCGCTTTTGTGAGACACAAGTTTATTTTTAAAACTGATGCTGTAGATGTATTACCTGTGCTTGTATTACTGACAAATAAGGAATTAAAGCTTTATTTCCCACAGCGTGAGTCCTTGAGCTTGTTTCTTTATCACTTTTTATATTTAATGTTTGTCTTTAGAATGTTTTGTATTTAATCAGGTAGGAAATCAGAAGACAATGGTAATAGTGCTTGGCAAAATAATGATGCACACTTGTCTTACATTCCTGAAGGCACTTTGTGGTTGGCCGATACAATGACTGACCCACCTGGGCTGGGCATCTGAGTGTTCTTGGATATCCCTGGTCGCCTCAAGGCTGTGGGCTGCCTTTTGGATGGGTGCGCTACCATGGTGCAGCCCTGTAAAATTTCTACAGTCCTTATATACCGCGTCCCCAGACCCTAAAAGAAATTTCATAAACTATTTGACCACTTGAGCCAATCATTTATGAACCTAACCTTGTGATTTTCGGAGATTTTAATTTTCATTTGAATGTCAGAACAAAAGCGAACTCACATTAGGTGATACAATGATCTCTTTGTGTTTTAACCAACGTATTGATTTTCCTACCCGTAGTGCTGGTCGGAGCTTATACACCATTTTTTATTTTTACTATTATTACAACATTGCTTATTTAGAACAAAAAGTCTTTTAAAAAGTATTCACAACAGTTTATCGTCAAATACTTCTAGACAGCAAAGCAACTTTTAAAATCATTTAAAACTAAAATAAATCTCTAAAGAAGCACAGAAAACATCTATAAACTGCATGGAGAATACAAGGGGCCCGATTCACCAAAGTAATCTGAGACAAAATGTAATTTAATTTAATTTAATTTGCGTGTTTATATAGCGCTAGAATCACTCCCGCGCTTCGACCGCTGCGAAACCCTTCCTGGCTTCCCT
The DNA here is from genome assembly GCF_964263255.1 of Lissotriton vulgaris. Classification (NCBI taxonomy): domain Eukaryota; kingdom Metazoa; phylum Chordata; class Amphibia; order Caudata; family Salamandridae; genus Lissotriton; species Lissotriton vulgaris. The sequence continues at coordinate 146,890,011 of NC_141695.1, read as the reverse complement.
GAGAGATGGTCCCTTAATGGGTATCTCCAGGGTGAGACCAGGCATCCCCGGCGGTCTGGTGGGGCCGTTAGTGAAGATGAGGCAAGCTAATGCCCAGAGTTGCCAAGTGTGATCGCTGATCAGAGTGGGCACCGAGGCGAGAGAATTATCGAGTCCGCTGACCCTGGTCCAGAAACCTGCCGCGCCGGGAATCGAACCCTGGTCCCGGGCCGTCCTCTGCTCTCGGGTCTGCCGCCTCTAACCAGTGAGCCACACTACTTAACTTAACTTAACTTAACTTTACGACTTTCGGTATTCACAAAGGGCACTTAGGAGCAGTAAAGTCAAGATTCCTAACTTAACTACTTAAGATTCCTAACTTTACTACTTAAGATTCTTAACTTTACTACTCTTAAATGCCCTTTGTGAATACCAAAAGTCATGAAGTTAGGATTTTGTCTCAGATTACTTTTGTGAATCAGGCTCAACAGGTACTGCAGACATTTTATGTGATATTGGGCTAGATGTATGAAGCTCAAATGGGTTCGCAATCTCATTTGAGCAAAATGGTATGTATGTAGCAAATTTCAGTGCAAAATAAGGAATCGCAAATTTGTGATTCCTTATTTTGCGAATGCATGTATGCGAATGCATGTAAGGAATCGCAAAATTTCAATTTTCAAGTTGGTGGTAATTTGCAGATTTCTTGAAAAATGCTCATTTTTGCATTTTTCAAAGTTACATGTGATGCACATACATGCCCTAGGGGCATGTATGTGCACCACTGGTGCACCCATGCTTATTTCAGGGGTGCAACAGGGTGTCCTTTGGACACCCTTGCACCCTTGACATTATTCTCAATTTGCTATTAGCAAATTGCGAATCGCAAATTGAGAATAATTTCACATTCACTCCTATGGGCCTCCAGGCCCATAGAAATGAATGGGAAATTATTCCTTGATTGCGATTAGCAATTTGCTAATCGCAATTAAGGAACTTTAAGAAATCGCTAAGAAATAGAAAATTTCTACATACATACCATTTTGCAACTCTCAAATAGCGATTCCTTAAAAATCGCTATTTGAGAATCGCAAAAGTGTATCTTGATACATCTAGCTGTACTTTAAAAATGTAGACACTCTATACCAATATGAACCGAAGTGCAATACCTTTTTTAAAGCACAATTTCAAATAGTGTTCGGGTTTCCTAAGGCCTTTAAGCCTGGTGGATGTGCATAAAAAAATGTAACCCTACACTGAACTTTAAAATTGTCCTGTGCATGTGTTGTTATGGAGGGTAACATAAGTATGTGAATGTAGAGTGTTTCTCCCATGATTGTTTCAAGTGAATAGTAGAGTCCTGGACCACTAGATAGTGAAGCCTCAAATGCCAACACCTTCAGTTCTGTTTTTAGAAAGTACTAAGGAGAGGGCTAAGTTATGATCTTCAGTAGTGGATTGGGTTGCCAAAGAAGCTCGAAGTTTTCTTAACTCTTTTTCCCATCTAAGTGAAATGAAATGAAATGAAAAGAGATTTGTAAAGCGCATGGCTGCCCTTGAGCGTCCCAGCGCTGACACCAAACACAGGACCACCACCCAAATACAGCAGAAACAAACCTAAAGGGGGAAGAGATAAGTTTTCAGTGCCTTGCGGAAACGCACTAGATTGGATTCTTTCCGCAGGGCCAACGGCAGAGCATTCCATAATTGGCCTGCATTAATAGAGAACCGGCGACCGCCGGACTTCACCTTTTTGGCTCTGGGTATCACCACAAAATTACCATCATCCGAGCGAAGGGCTCGCGTAGGTTTGTAAGGGCGCACCAGGTCTCTAAGGATTGGAGGGCCTGATCCTTGCAAAGCTTTAAACACGATGCTAAGCTCAATTGAGATGATTTAATCTTTACACAAGATTGCCACTGTTGGACTTGGCCTTTTCCCCCAAATTGTTTCGCTTTTTGCCCCCCTAATTTGAATGTCTCCCCCATGGTATTAAATATGTATGGACCATGTGTGGTAGGAGTTGCCCTGTTGTAAAATTGAATGTAGTAAATGGTGTACAGAAAATATTCCCCATTTTAAAAATGTACCTGACTAAAATGTACTGTGTTTAAAATGGATGCCATGGCCTTGGGTTTTGCCACCTGACTGCGTTAGGTTGGCAGTCTAGTTATTAATACCCAGCCTCCTCTAGCTTTTGGAGGGAAGCCTGGCACCCAGGGTGCTCAACCCCTCCCCTTGAGTCAGTGTGAACCAGTTTTCCCCAACATTCCGGAAGGTGCTGGCTCTGTGAGGGAGGAGGGTATAAGTAGGGAGAAGTGCCACCAGAAAGTCAGTCAGCGCTGGGACAAGGAAGAGAGGGGACCTGCTGTGAGGTGCTACCGCCAAATGGGCCTGTGAGCTGGGCCCTGCACCCCTATAAATCCCCCCTCTGCTGTCCCCATGGGCCCCTGACAAGGGAGGACCCTACCTAGGTCCCTGATGCTGTGGGACCTTGAACTACGCCAGCGCTGAGGGAAAGAGGTGCCCAGAAGAGGAGGAATGCTGTGGGCTTGAACCCCCCAGGAGGTGAGGAGTGTGCCCCTGGGGCTGGCTGTGGACCTGTTTGCCCCCCCTCCGTGAGGTGTGCCTGTCAGACGCTGTTTGGGGAGGTTGTTGCCCCCAGGAAGCTGTGGCTCCTTTGGAAGTGCTGCTGCTGCATTGCCCTTAAGCGCTGGACTGGGAGGAGCTGCGTGTCCTTAGAAGCCCTGGACTGCCTACCCAGCGCTGTGGGAAGGAAAGCGTTTTGTTCAGAGGGCCTGCTGTGCTCCCCCTAGGAAGCGTTATAATTTGGAAGCGCTAATCTGCCCCAGAACTGCTGTGTGGGCACAAGGAGCAGTGCGCTGTGAATAGCGCCGTGGTTTGAGGAGTAATGCGCTGTGGAAAACGCTGTTTTCTGAGGAGACTGTGGCAGCCTGTGAATAGCGTTGTCTGTGAGGCGCGCTTTTGCCGCGAAACAAAGAATTAATTAAAAGGGAGCCTACCCCTTATTGCCGCTGTAAATCACTGCCGCGGCCCGGCGCTGTTGTGGGGATCCCCCCACTGCTGTGGGCATCGTTGCGGCTGCCCTCGGTACCAGGAGAGGGACGCCGAAGTGAGGAAGGGGCCGCGCTAGGCCTGCCCCCATCAACGCCACGCAGGGATTGGTCGCCGGCCCGGGTGGCCGGGAAGACAGGAAGAAGCGGAGTAAAAGCCCCAGGTCCCCGTGAGGGAGGGAGGACCCGGGTGAAGCTCCGGTGCAGGGCCCCCGTGGTCAGGAGGGAGCCCTGTGAAGAACAACCGGAGCGGGAGTCCACCCCGCCGGTCTGCTGCCCGGATTGAGGAGGCCGCGAGGAGCGACACAAAGCCCTGGGTCCCCGTGTGGGACGGAGGACCCAGGCGAAGCACCGTTGCGGGGCCCCCGTGCCAAGGAGGGAGCCCCGAGAGAAGCGACCAGAGCGGGAGGCCACCCCGCCGGTCTGTGCCCCACGCGAGGGGCCGGTAAGGTAGGTGGGGCCGGGGTACACTGCCGGTGCCAGCCCCGCCTCCCGACCTGTGGGAACCAGAGAAGGAAGCCCCGTTGGGGCAGCACAGAGATGCCGTGACCCCTCCCCGGGCCCCGAGAGGAGAGGGGAGGCCCGAGTGATGCCACAAGGAGGGAGGGGCCTCGAGGCACATTGCCGGTGCCTGCCCCCTCCTCTGGAAAGGAGCCCTGCGTCCCAGTGGAAGAGGAGCCCAGACCCAGCAGCCTAAAAGCGGCCGGTGAGTGGGGCTTTGTGTAGCGGAGTTGGAGGGTGTGTCGGGGCATAACTCAGTGCCCGCCCCTGGAACAACCCTGAATTTACAGGTGCCCCATCTGGCAGCGGGCACCTGCACCTGAAGAGGTCCGGAGTCGGGGTACAGGGTCGGTGCCCGCCCCCTTCTCTGGGGAGACTGTTGTTGGGCCTTGTTGACCCTAAATCACCAGAGAGAGAGTCCTGGAACTGGGCAAGGACCTCAGTTAGGCCCCGGGACCGATACAGGGAAATGCTGAGGCTGATGGGGAACTGTTGAACCTACAGGGGAGTGGGTCACTGAAATCCCTTATGTTTGCCCACTAGGTTGTGAAGGCCAGGAGTCCCTCTTCTGAAGTGCCAGGTCAAATAAAGAAGTTGTGCCTATTTAGATGCTACCCCCCCTTGTGAATGCTAAAGAACGGCCTGATGCTTTTGTTGCAGGTGGTGGGCTAAGGAGGCATATGCCCAGGTGCTCCTATTGAGGCCTCTTGTGGATAGCTAGGCCTCCCCCACAGTATTGCCTCTTTTGTAGTGGTATAGAGGGGACTGTCACTGGAAATGTTGTGACCTGAGCCTACGGTCACTATTGATGTTACCGCAGCCAAGGTATACTGATGGTTACCCCTGAAAGTGGATTGTATGCCTTTGTGCCCTTTTATTGCAGGTGTAGCCCTATGCTGGCCTGATGAGTTATTTCAGGCCCCTGTTTATGCCCCAGGTTTATGAGCTGCTGTACTGATTTGGGGTGGGGATTGGCGTAAAACGCATGTGATGTATGTGTGCTAATGTGGGATTTAAAAATTACAGCCACCCCCTAAGGAAGAGAGCCTGAGTTGGCCCCGCCAGATTGGCCCCAGGTCTACTGATAATTTAATCACAATCTGCTTTATTTCAGCTATGGACTATGGACTCAACCCTTTTGTCCCATGTAGATAATTCCCAGTCTCCAGTACGCTAACGATACTAGGGTGGGTCTTCAAAGAGCTTTAAACAGCCTGGCAACATACAACAAGGAAAATGACCTACAGATCAATGTGAGTAAAACCAAGATAGTAATCTTCGGTAAACACCACCATAAAAAAGAAGCAACATGGTCCTTGGGGGAGCACCGAATTATTACTGCCTCATCCTATAACTATCTGGGAGTCTGGGTGTCTGAGAGGGCCTCTGCAGCCAAACACCTAAAGGAGCTAAAACCAAGAATAGACAAAATAATTCTGTCTTTAAGACGCTAAAGCTACCGCTTGGCCAGCCCCTCAATAGAACCGATGCTGACAGTCCTTAGGGCAAAACTCATACCCTCCATTACGTATGGCCACATTGCCTACCCTGGTGCACTCGAGAAAGTAGTCCACGTGGCCCAGGCGAAAGCGTATAAGATGGTGCTACAGGCCCCTAGACAGGCCAGGAACAACAGGTTAAGGCTAGAAATATGCCTGAAATGACCAGAATTGGTACTACTGGGGGACCTGATAAAATACTGCACCAGAGCACTGAAAGCTCCCAAAAACACCCTAAAGCACTTCCTAAAAACTATATTTGGTGAAGTGGGCTCCCCATGGCACCCCAAAGTGGCACAAGGCATTGACTTATTGAAAATCGAGGGTAAGAGCTCGCCCCTTCATGAAATTCCATACTCTGCTGGGCCCAAGCCGTAAAGCGCCAAGTCCTGACCATCTCATTCGAGCTTGATCTTTTATCGTTACGGCACAATCCATTAACTCTGGCCCTGGATAAGAATTACATTCCTGGCAAACACCAACCATACCTGCAAGATGCACTAACAACCCATGCGAGAAAGAAAATCCTATATCTGCGCCTGTTGGCCCTCACGATCACAGACTTCAACCCAAAATGGGCATGAATAGATGGTGTCATCGCCTGCCGATTATGCGACTACCGCAGAGAGTCTTGGTTACACCTGCTGTGCTGGTGTACAAAGTTGGTTAGCGACCGTCATCGCTTGATGCGCCCGGTCTTACAGAATCTAGGCCTTAGAACATGCAGAGAGGCCTCGGACTGGTGCTTCTAAGAAACTACGACCCATCTATTAGCTAGGGTCGGTAAGTTCGCTCACCAAGTCAAAAGGGCACTCGACCTCCATCAAAAGGCCACAGATCCTAAAGGTCCCTACACTGTGTAAGGAGCGCCATCTGGAGCCCTATCGATGTCAGCTTACAGCTAACTTAGGGAGTTCCAGTAAAGTAACTGGATCTACTGGACCCAGAAATTAAATCAGAGTTAGACAAGGGTCCAATAAAGAACCCATCCACTATGAATTGGCTGTGCAGTGTGAATGACCATGCCGAACTTCTACACTTCCCCTAGAAGAATCCATCCACTGTCAACTGGCTGTGCAGTGTGAATGACCACGCTGAACTTCCACACTTCCCCCAGACTCTAGAAGGTGTGAAGTTAAGGAACATACAAAACCCTTTCTTCTTTTAATAGTACTTGATTGGACAAAGTGGTAAAAACAGTCAGTACTCTATCTTAAAATTGTACATGTGGTTTTATGGGAGATGGGCTTGCTTGCTGTAAAGATTTTAAGTAATCGCACAGTTTAATAAAATTTACTTACAGGCTAAATTAGATTACTTTGAAAAGTCTGTATCTCAAACTGCAGGTATAGAAAAGAGTATATATGGATGTAAAAACTGTGGAGTAATTTTGCTGTGTAATTTGAATGTAGAAGAAGGATTAGTAAAAGGAGCAATGGGAAAAGTTGTTGATTTTGTTAGTTTTCAAAATAGAGATGGCATAGAATGTTTTATTATAAAATTTACTAGATTAATGAGGTAAGACAGATTGGGCATTGTGTTGTACGTTTTTTGCTTGTGAAAGACTTGCATGTTCGTAGACAACAGTTTCTTCTATCACTAGCATATGCAGTAACTATTCATAAATCTCATGGTTTAAGTATAGACAGAGATTTTGTAAATAATGGAAGTACAGTGTTCAAAGGGAAAATGGCATGTGTTGCATTGTCTCAAGTAAGAACTTTTGTCTGGTTTGTATTAGATAGATTTTGATGAGAAAAAGCTTAGTGCAGATGTTAATTGGGTAAGAGACTACAATCGTTTAAGAAGACTTTATGCTCCTCATTTAGGTGACTATCCAATATATGAAAAGCGTATCGTGTGTCCGAAGCGGAAATATATCAAACATTCAACTGAGGTTGAAAATAAGAAAACAATTGAAGAGAAAGTTGAAGGCATAAAGAAAAAAGGGTAGACAGTGATGTCATTGTAGGATATCAGTTAGAAAATAGTTCAGTATCAACTGGTATGCTAATGTGATTCTGAATGTCATATTTCATTTACCACATCTTCATCATGAAATCATGGAAAATCATGAAATAGATTCTGTTCTACACTACATCATTGTTTTCAGTTGGTAAGTGACAGAAGTAAAATACATACTACTTCTGGCATTCAACATCTTTTAGATATATGTACTGGTTCATTTACATTTACTCTAGACTTAGAACAAGATGCACAAGAATTTCTAATTCTCATGCTTGGTGTATTAGAACATGAAGGAATACACATTCATAACTTATTTGGGCTAAGTTAAAAATTGGACCATAACTGTGAAGAGTGTGTATTTACTTCTACCACTCAAATAGAAGCAGAACGATTCCTGTACTCACCAATACCAGACAAAACATCAGTACCTTATAACAAATTGATTAAGCAGCAAATCAGGATGTAACATGTTCATATTGTTAATCAGAGATGTTGTCATAGCCCTGTGTGTGCTGTTACCCATAGCCCTGTTTGTTCTTGCACCGGAATGACAGAACGTGATACGCCAAGATCGAGACTGAGACACCACGCTGTGCTGCGCTGCGGTGCTACAGACGGCGGAGAGCGGTGGCAAGCAATAACCATGGGAGATGGAGACGGTCCAGGACATGGACCTCGAGGAGAGAAGTGGTGGCAGAGGGCGGCAGAGGGTAAGCACGACCAGGAGTGCTCTTCCAGCTTGCCCTGGGGTTCCCTAGTGTGATTCTCTGCCTCCCATCCACCTACCAATTTTGCCTGCTTCCTACCCTGCCCTGTGCTCTTGCCCTGTGCTCTGATGGACCCTACTGCCCGAAATCCGGGGGGGCTAAGTGCAGCGGTTGGGTCGTGCTGGGGGAGCACAGATACCGTACCATACCAGGCTGGTCTGGTCTTTGGCGTCCCGAATTCTGCACCATCCCATGGAAGTAATCTGCTATGTTCTTTTTCCTTTTTCCTCTTTCCTCCATTTCTCCTCTGCTTGCGGCTGTGTGTTTGATCTTTTTTCCCCCAGCATGGGGCTTTTCTAAAGCTTCTAGTTCAAGCTTTAATATTTATTTATTATTGCAGGCAAATAGGGACTCGGATGAAAATCTGTGGACTAGACTGTTACACGACTCAAAATCAAACATCAGCGCAAGATTCTGGCACACAAATAGCAGCCTAGCCAAACCGAATGCTCTAAGAATCAACTCACACCTAACAGAGGAAGCTTGGGCCTCTCATCTGCTTCATCATTTAATTTCTGATCAAAAGCAAAGCACACACTATATTCCTGAGGTAATCCCTCCCAATCACAATGTCACTCCAGAAAATAAGCATTTTTCGTTCACTACTCATCAGATTAAGGACAGGATAGCTGAAGGCAAGCAGAAGGGCGCCCCGGGTCACGATGGGATTCCTCCAAGATTATTAAAAAAATTATTTAAAATAGACCCGGAATACTGGGCTTCCAAACTGTCACCGCTGTTTGCGCAAATCTCAGGAGGAAACACCATCCCAGACTCTTGGAGGGGTCAATCATATCCCCAATATACAAGAAAGGGGGCAACAATTTAGCAAACAAGTACAGTCTGGTGGCCTTAATTAATATGGAAGCAAAATACTATGCTGGCCTACTTCTGGACAGACGATAAATCAATCATACCCATAAAACAAACAGGCTTTTGCAAGTGCATGGGAGCAACTACAAACATACTTGCCCTGTCCCTATTGGTAAATAGGGCGAGATTAGCAAACCACTCTCTATTTATGTGTTTCATTGACTATTCATCAGAGTTTGACAAAATCGACAGGAGCATACTCTGGCACAAACTCAAGGAGAAAAAAATTCCACCTGCTCTCCTAAATAAGTTAATACGCCTCCACACAAACTTGTCGTAAGTTTGTGTCCCGGAAAATCCCAACAACCATGGAGCTCAAACGGGGGTGCATCTTGGCACTTACACTTTTCAACTTGTGTTGGCCGTCGTGCAGCGGATGCGCTCTACTTGCTGGTAGGCTTCCTAGCTTACAGACAGTGCGATTTAGGCACTCCTGTATTGTTATTTTAAAATACTTGCAAATTGCATTTTAAATTGTGTCACGGTATCCGGACTGCAGCGCTAGCTGCGCATTCATCTCGTGACTCACCCCACTCTTGGGATTCCTCCTAACCTCCCCGGTCCACCGCGAACCTCGCTCGATTGATGTGGAGGGAGTTCTTCACCTATCCTTAACTCTTTTGACACTTCCGGCTGGGGCGCGAGAACGCGGTCTAGTGGCAAGCCGCTTCTCTCCCCATAAAACCGGATGTGTTGGCCGTCTGCGACAGACCGGGGCCAGGGGCCAGCCACCATGCCCGACCCTTAACTTACTCAGCTGACAGGCTGAAATCTCTGCAGCCCACCCTCGGGATAGACCCGGCCCTACTCCACTCCTTAGAGCAGCAGGGACTTCCATACCTAATATCCAGCTCTTCCACATCAACGCCCTCACAGCTTCACACCGGAATACCCATTGCCACCACGCCACCCATCAAAACGGCAGCAGAGCCTACGCCTCTTATGAACAGGGAACATGACCGATCTGTTTTTTACCTTAATACTCGCTCTCTGGGTAAGAGTTATTCTCGATACACACAAGCCAGATATTCTGTTTTTAACCGAAACATGGCTCTCCCCTGATTCCTCCCCGGACATTTTGGCTGCTATTCCCGAACCCTATTACTAGAAGCCCAATCCTCCTTCCTTGCCTGTATAGTCGTCTATCGACCACCTCTATACATTATTATTATTTTTATTATTATGTTTGCACTTGTAAATCGCGCTGCTACCCGGAGGTTTCCTGGCGCTGTGCAACGCTGGGGAACCCGTCCTGGCTTTCCCTGTGGGATGGTCCCTGCTGGGAGTCCCCAGGGTGGAGCCAGGCATCCCCGGCGTTGGGGGGGGGGCCGTTGTGGAGATTAGGCAAGCTAATGCCCAGAGTTGCCGAGTGAGACCCCAGATTAGAGTAGGCACAGAAGTGAGAATTATCGAGTCCGCTGACCCAAGTCCACGACCCTGCCACGTCGGGAATTGAACCCTGGTCCCGGCCGACTTCTGCTCCCGGGTCTGCTGCCTCTAACTGGTGAGTCACACCACTCCACATGCCTTCTTTTCCGCTGGATTTTGGCGACCTAATTGCCCAAATGGTGATTAATCACTCAAGAGTACTGATAGTCGGTGATTTCAATTACTGGCCGGGCGATATAAAAGAGAGTTTATCCTCCCAAGAATTCACAGAAACTTTGACGTGTCTAAATTGCACACAGCACGTACGTGCAGCTTCGCACAATAAAGGCCATATCTTAGACCAAATATGGACATTAAATTTAGATATTACAAAACCTCTAATTCAGCCTTGTACCTGGTCAGATCACAGTTTAATAAACTGTTCGATCTCGAACACCGTGCTGGCCCCAACTACTAAACCCAGCAGCATATCAGCCAGAAACTGGGGTCATGCCTGTCTTGAGTCTTTTAAAACTATTTTAATTAATACAGCTCCTTCGACATCCGAATCCCCTCTCAGCACTCAGTCCAAAAATCTCACCACCTGGCTGGAATCGGCCAGTGACAAAGTCGCCCCCTTTAAAAACATCAAAACCCGCAGACCACATAATGCGCAACAATGGTTTTCCCCTACCTTAAAAAAACTTAAATTAAGTCTCCGACAAGCTGAGCGTAAATGGAGAAGGCATTACGAACCGGAGCTAAAACTAACCTATTTGTCTCTTTTTAAGGAATACAAAACTACTATTATCTCTTGTTAAACTGAGTTTATAACGCAGAAAGTTTTACATTCTGCCAATAAAATTGGAGAAATCTTCTCAATTGTAGATGAATTTACAGACCTTGAGAGGGTCTCGGCGCAACCTGTGCTCTCTCAGGAACTCTGCGACTCATTAAATCACTACTTCTTTGAAAAAATCGACACGATAAAAGCCAGCATCCCAACCTCTAATTCACCTACCTCTCCTGCCTCTCCCTGTCACCACCCATCCTCTTTCAACTGCTTCCCTCCTATCACTCCTGAATCCTTCTCTAATCTGCTGCTCAAAGTTAAATCTGGTTCTCCCCTTGATAGCGGCCCATCCCACATACTACGAGAAGCTTTTAGTGCTTGCCCCGACCCCCCCCTATCTCTCCTAAACACCTCACTTCTTAGCGGCACAGTCCCCAACTCTTTCAAAAATGCAGAGATCCTTGCCATCCTAAAGAAACCTGGTGCCAACCCTCTAGTGTTGAGCAACTATCGCCCCATATCCCTTCTACCCTATCTTAGTAAGATCCTGGAGGCGCACGTGGCAGGATGTCTGAGCTCTTTTGTCGAGGACTCTTGCTATTTGGAACCCCATCAGGCTGGTTTTAGGCCAGCCCACTCGACCGAAACTGTCATCTTGACCGTCATGGATGAGCTACGTACTGGAGCTGACCTTGATTCTCCCCAAGCCCTGATCCTCCTCGATCTGTCCGCTGCATTTGACACGGTCGATCACAACATCCTGATCGACCGTGTCAGCAGCGCGGGCATCGGGGGCCAGGCCCTAAGCTGGTTACAGTCTTTCTTGACGGACAGATATCAATCCGTCCGCCTGGGTAACTTTTGCTCAAAAAAAGGCTGCCTCACCTGTGGTGTCCCACAAGGCTCTTCGCTATCCCCACTCCTGTTCAACCTGTACATGCAGCCTCTGATTACTGCACTGAAGGACATGGATGTCCTGGTGTTTAATTACACAGACGACCTGCAATTAATCTTTAACATCCAACCCACAAGTCATTCTGAACTTAATCTGCAGGTCATAATGACCTACATCAGTAAGTGGATGAACACCAATCAACTAAAATTGAACCCATACAAATCAGAGCTAATTCTGACAGGTGGAGCGATGAACCCCTGGAACACCAATTTCTGGCATTCATCCCTGGGCCCTCCGCATGAACCTGCATCCTCGGCAAAAGCCTAGGGATTGAGATTAGCAAGGACCTGTCGATGAAATCTCAGATCAGCTCAGCGGTCTCGGTCTGCTTTCTCATGCTACTGAAAATAAAAAAATAAAAAACGATTCCTCTCAACGGAGGCCTTGACTCTGGTCGTCCTCGCTCCCATCATCTCGCGACTCGACTACGCCAATTCACTCTATGTAGGAATCCCGACATGCCAACTACAACGCCTTCAATTAATACAGAACCATGCGGCTAGACTCATTTTCCAGCTCACGGCCCGTCAGCATGTAAAGCCATTACTTAAACAACTGCACTGGCTCCCTGTAGAACAGCGCAGCGTATTTAAGTTAGGGTGTATCGTGCACAAGGCACTACTAGGGGAAGGTCCTAAGTTAATTTTTAAAAAGATAAGGAAATATACCCCCTCCCGTACTCTCCTCTCATCTTGTCAACATCTTCTGATCACCCCGAGATACAAGCGCCTTAAACATGGCGGAACCCGATTTTCCACATTGGCCCCCCCAAACATGGAACTCCCTTCCCCTCTCATTACGCTCCACTCACTCTCATCTCCAGTTTAGAAAAGAGCTGAAAACATGGCTGTTTCGTCAGGCCTTTTCTACCTGATTTCCTTTCCAGTAACATAGAGTGCTGTCTCCAAAGCACCAAGAAACCTATCCGGTGTACGTTGCGCTAAATAAATATTTTAACATAACATAACATAACATAACATACATGTCTCATCTATCTTCTGTACTGGACGCTTGTAACTTGCATGCGCCAAACATAGGAGGGCTGCTACTCTCCAACCTCCTGTATGCAGATGACCTCATGCTGGTGAGTCGAACCCCCCCTTGGCCTTCAACATCTATTAGACACAACCAGTAGATATTCAGCAAATAATTGTTTAACCAACTATGACAAAACGAAGGTAATGAGGATTCATCCAAGGAATGGAAACCTCCAAGTTCTGCTGGCACCTTGCTAACTCAACATTTGAAGTAGTTGACCAATACAAATACTTAGGAGTGATAATAGACAATAAAGGCACATTCAACTCACAATAAAATGTTAATCAAAAGAAGAGACAACTCTATTGCAGCAGCAATAAAATCCATAAAACATATAACGACCGGTCCAAATCTTACTCCACTTTAACAAGTCTGGCAAGCTAAGCTCATTTCGCCAATCACTTATGTAAGCGAGTGCCTGAGGGAAAGAGATGGGGCCATACTAGACAGCACTGCCTCAAGAGCGTCCAGAATGATCTTCATACTACCAGATTATGTTTCACCGGCCTAAATAATGTTGGAATTTGGCCTACAAAGCCAAGAAATAGCCCACAAAGGAGCTTACCCCAAGAGCTGGTACAGGATCAAAAGGGCTGTAAAGGATCAACGAATTCTTACCTATGGAACGAAATACATCGAAAGAGGGAGAGTGCAGCCATGAACTACCTGACAGCATCAAAAGAGCGTCTGGATCTGGGGGAACTTTGGGCCGCCTCAGGGTCTTACCATTGCCTTAAACAAATCATAAATAAGACAGCAAAAAAACTATCACCAGTAGAAGACAAGGCAGCATTCACAAAGAAACCCACAGATGGTTTGTTGTGCAAAACTGACATCAAGTCCTCTCCGCAATCCTAACTAGGGGGGTCATTATGATGACGGGCGGACTTAGTCCGCCCGCCATCATACCGGGACACGGGACGGGCCGCTAAAAGGGCGGGGTTCCGATCAGGGCATTAGGATGCACCCGCCACACAGGCGGGCGCATAGTGTATATGTACCATTTCGGCATGCAGAGCAGAAATCTCCGCCCGCCGCAACGGTAAAAGTGCAAGTTGTGCTTTTCTAAGCGCGACATGACAGGCATCGCTCGGTGCCTGCCATGGTGCACTTAGAAATGCGGGGGGGTACCATAGGTACCCCCCCATGTGCACCCTTCAAACCACGGACTCCCAGGGGGCCTGCAAGGGGCACCCACAGGGAGTCTCCACATGCCTTTCCGTGGTGGCATTGCCGCCACAGAAAAGCATCAGCAAAAGCCCATTGTAATAAGGCGGGCGGTGTCTAACATTAATATAATTAATATGTCCATAATAATAATTTCCCGCCCCGGCCACAAGGCGACCGGGGTGGAAAACAGGAGGGCGGTGTTACACACCGGCACGGTCCCCTCCGCCATCCTAATATGGCGGGGTGGGGGAATAAGGCAATAGATGTCGGGCGGATTTGTCATATCATGGGATAAGAACCTGCAGACAAGCAGTGATGGCATGCCTCGGAGAATGGAATGTTCAGCTGGCATGCGGCTTTGTAAAATTTATGGAAGCGTCTGAGGAGAAATTCGGTTGTTAAACGACTGGTATGCTCTATCACTGCAACAAAAAGGTTTTTTTTAAGTGTCACTTCACATCAAACAACAAATATTTAGGTTGCCCTTCACCCGGACTACATATGCCCCAGCATAAGAGTCAACAGCGATCTACTTCTGCTGTTGTTCATATAGCTACTGTCCTATTGCACATTTACCCCTCCACTAAGAACAGAGTATCTGTTTTATCAAATTTTTATCTTCTCTTTTACTTTCCCTCCTACAAATGCTCAGGATCTGAAAGAGGACAGTATTAGCAAATCACTTGGCAATCCGTCAACATGCTGAGAGGTTAAACCCCTTATCCATGTTCTGTGTTAGACAACAATTATGGATAACTACATCATTGATGTTAGTATACTGCACAAATGTTTTATGAAATGTTATTTATTAATTAGTCCTAAACAATGAACTCTGCAGCTGTAACTTTTGTTCCTTTTTCATGAGAAATGTAAAGGTTTTAATTGACCGGGCAATAAACTGTTACTTACTTGCTTACATTACATATAGAAAGATTTGGAAAAGATGGCATTTTAATGTTACAATGTTGTAGAGCAAATGGAAGAAAATTTAAAACAAAAAGTACACATTTTTGAGGAAGTCAAAGTTCTATTTCAGGAAGAACTAATACAACAGTGGCTTATATTTTCCATGATGTTCCTACTACAACATCTGGACACTATACTGTTTATTTGGAGTGTAACAAAGGATTGACACTTTGCACAGATGCCCACTTGGAATGCAAACCTAATTTGCCTTCTCAATTACCAAATTCTTATATGTTATTTCTCCAGCCAAAGTTGTGAGAACATCATTTGGTCTATTGGGGAAGATGTCAACAGCAAATATGATATTTCAATGTTACAATTTTGTAGAGCAAATGGAAGAAAATTTGAAACAAAAATTACAAATTTCCATTTCAGGAAGAGCTTACACAACAGTGACTATTATTTTCCATGATGGTGCTACTACAGCATCTGGACACTATACTGTTTACAAGAGTAACAAAGGATTGACACATTGCACAGATGACCACTTGGAATTCAAACTTAGGGCTTGATTAGGATCACGGTTTTCCCGCATCCTCCGGGCCGGCGGGAGCCACCGCCGGCCCGGAGGATGCGGGAAAACCACTGCGGAGGCACAGAAGACCCACCGCCAAATTAGGATGGCGGTGAGTCTCAAAATCCGTCCGCTGCTTTTCCGCCGCGGTCGCCTACCGACCGCGGCGGAAAAGCTCTAACATGGCTAGCGGTGTCTGTCAGACACCGCCAGCCATATTGGGATAGCGGTAAACATATGCTTTTCCACGGCGGCTTTTAAGCCGTGGAAAAGCATATGGAGATTGCCTTCGGGGGCCCGTTGCGGGCCCCCTTGGTGACGGGGGTTGGGGGGTGCACATGGGGGTACCTAAGGTACCCCCCTGCATTTGCGTGGACAAAGCGGCGGGCACCGCACAGTGCCTGCTGCTTTGTGCACGCAAATGCCGGGCATGCTTTTTTAACATTGCGGCGGGTGCAGCTTGAAGCTGCACCCGCCGCAATGTTACAGTTTGAGGATGTGACCGCCACCCTGGCGGTCATATCCTAATCTGCACGGAGGGACCTCCGCAGCCCCTGTGGACGATCCCTCCTACTCTATGGTGGCGGACGGACTCAGGTCCGTCCGCCATCATAATCGGCCCCATAATTTGCCTTCTCAATTACCAAATTAATAAATGTTATTTCTCCAGCCAAAGTTTTGAGAACATCTTTTGGCCTATTGGGGAAGATGTCAACAGAAATTAAACCAATGAAATCTATTAATGTTTATTATTAGTGTTTTGATTATTATTTTGCCTAATTGATATTATATTTTGTAAATTGTTTTTAAAAGCAAATTGTTTACATACTTGTTGTCATTATTGTATCAGATATAAATAAGATTGTACAATTATTGAAATGTATTTGTGATAAATATTAGAGTTAATGTATATGAAAGAAGCGATTAACAAAGTATAGATAGGAGAACGCATAGTTACACATTTTGACAATGATGTACTATGCTGATTTGGGATTTTTTGTACAATCAACTTGATTGTTTTTTCTGTGCTGTTCAATGATGAATATACATTCAAATTATTGTTTATGTGGAAGTCATGTGCAATCTGAGAACAGCAAAAAAGGGAAACTGAAAATGTTTTCTAAATATAAATTAATGTTATGTTCTCAAAAATGTAATATTATAATTTCTCCAATATGTTATCATTAAATAATAATAATAATAATAGATAATACTACTTGAAAATAGATTTACTGAATGATGTATCTAAATTACTTTAAAGGCAAGAATACATTATACAATATTTTTGATGAACTGGAGAATTGTTTAAAATATATATATAGTTGTTTCTAGTATAAATGATTTGGATTAAGATCCGTAAATCGTCCAGAGCTGCCTCTCTTACACAAACACTTTTCTTCCTTTACAATCGACTTCTTTACACGCCATCCCTCCTTCACAAAAGATTCCCTGTGGTTCCAGACCTCTGTTGGTCTTGCTCCACCCCCGGTGCCACACTTTTTCACATGCTTTTTCTATGTCCTCTCACACACGCTTTTTGGACTAAAGTGTGGGATCAACTCAATTCTATCTTCCAGACTTCTATCCCTTTCTCTATTACTGACATTTTCCTTGGTTCACTCTCCCCTTCCTGGACTGCAGTTGAAACAAATACCCAGGTTATTGATTTGTTACTAGCTGTTGCGTTTCAACAGATCACTGTTAACTGGAAAAATTCCGAGAGTATTACTTTCAAAGCCTGGTGGTTTAATGTCTGTTACAATCACAGGTTGGACACTGCATTCGTTTACCCCGTTACTTTGGCCCCAAAACGACATGCATTATGGCTCCCTGTTACCCTTTATCTAGATGTCTGCGCCAAACGATCCTCTCACTTACCCCCATTTCAGCAAGAAGTTTCAAAACCCCCTTGAATAACCTTTTGTTCCTTCTATTTCTTTAGCATTTAACTCCCCGCACGTTTTTGTTTTATATCCCACGTTACATTGCCTCTGTGAGTGTACACTTTAATTGAATAGCCTCATTTGCTTTTTATTTTTGTATTCCCTTTTTCTTTTCCCTCCCCTGCATTCTTTATTATATGATATTTATTGTGGTAACCTAGTTTAATATCCGTTTTTGATGATGTTGTCTTCATTCTTGCTCTTTGTAACATTAACTTTATTTCTCCTAATAAAATTCTACTTGAACTTAGTATAAATGATCTACTACTTTTAGGCTATTTGAAAAATATCATCCTAATCCTGAGGAGCAGTATCACACTCTCCTTCTGGAAAAGTGCACACCATCAAAAGCGGTATAATAATAGTTGGGCTTTTGTTTCTTTATTTTTTAAATAATTTGTATTTAATAATTAAAATAGTACCATAGTTACAAATAGCATACGGAAGAAAAGTAACATGGTAACTAGAGAAATATAATAGGACTATATACCCCCTTATGCATGGGAGTTAAAGCAACAATTAGGTAGCTATTAATTAATAATTGTGAGTATATTTTTTGAATATGGGAAAAGAAGGAAAAAGAAAGGATAGGTAGGGAAAAGGGAAGAAAGGAGGGAGGGGAATAGGAAGAGGAATAGAGAGTAGAAATATAATTACTAATTAGTGTAAGGATGAGTGTGGAGATAAAAAGGTAGTAAAGGGTAACTAAAGTAAGTCAGACTTAATTTTTGAGGTATTGAAGAAGAAGACACAGTAGAGATTCTATGATCATCACAGACAAAGTTCTACCAAGTTAGGATACACATTTTTGAGTTGTCTTTCCAACAAGTAAGATTAACTTTTAATACCATAGCAATAAAAAAGATCAAGTACATTCAACCTCATTGAAGTAAAATGAAGATCATTAGATATGGAACCAAGAAATACGTTTTGAATAGATAATAGAATTCAAAAATGAAAAATCTTAGAACATTTGAACCATACAGATTCCCAAAATGTAAAAACAATAGTACAGTAAATGAAGTAAAGTACCATTAGAAGATAAACAAGACCAACAAAGAGGAGAGTAAGAAGGGTTAATTATTTGTAGGGAGACAGGTGTTCGATAAGCTCTGTTATATATAAAAAAAACAGCGATTGTGTGATATCAGCAGATTTAGAGGTGGTAATAACTTTGGGGCAGAGGTACAAGCCTCTTGCACCACTTTTGCGTCCCTTTTCCCAAAGGTAAAAATGATGCAAAAGTGGCGCAAGGGGCTTGTAAGTAAGCCCCTTTGTGCCATAGCTTATCCCATACTTTGATCGAAAAAGCTATCAAGAGATCCAGTTCCCAAGCTAATTCAATCAATGTTTTTGGTCTTTCGGAGTTAGAAGAGGAAAGAAGTGTATATATAAGAGAGGCTTTCATATTCAAATCAGGAGAACTGTTCTACAAAGGGGTCCAGGAGGAAAGTTAAATAACATTAAGTTGAACATTGTTATTTGAAATAAATGCCTGGAGTGCCCGTGATATTTGAGAATGTTTAGGTAGAGGAAGGTAAATCATAAAATTCTTGTGAAGTATGAAAAGGAATAACAAAATTATGAGAAAGAAGTTGATGGACATAAACAATATTCTTTTCTTTCCAATGTTTGAAAATAAAAAGATTTATCTCTAAATTTAATAAATTTGTTATACCAAATAGAGGAGGCAAGGAAAGCTTGATGAAAGTTGGACCAGTACTAAACAGTGAGTGTAACAGATGCAGTGAATATTTTAAAATAGGGTGCTTAAATATAAATGTACAATTGGACATAAGCAGGTTTTGAAAAATGAGAATTCATTTAGTGGACGGCATTCAAAAGTGATCCAGGTGGGTATTGGTTCATCGTGATATTGTTTGTTTAATGCGTACTCTTGTCTGAGTAAAAAAGCGGTGTGGTAACATTTAAAATTAGGAAATCATACAGCCCCTTTGATTTTTGGTTTGATTAATTTAGATAATGGAAAATGAGCAGGTTTGTTGTTCCGCAGAAATTTTGAACAAAGGGAATTGAATTAATAAAAGTAATAATTAGGAATCTTAAAAGGTAACATAGAGAGTAAAAATAAGATCAGTGATACTATCATCATGTTGATGGTGTCTAGTCTACCTCACCAAGATAAGTGAAGAGGAGACCAGGTGGAGAAAGAATTTTGAATTTTCATATTTAATGTGCTAAAATTATGGGATAGAGTTTTAGGAATGGCAGGAGAAAACCAAACATCTAGGTATTTAATTTTGGAAAACAGGAATTGATAGCAAAAGAGATTTAGAAGTAAAATCTCAGTTTAAAAATGTTTTAGTTTAGAACCAGATAACTTTGAGTACAAATTAATTTCTTGTAAGAAGGGAGGTAGAGATGTTATAGGTTTAGAAAGATAAATAGGAATGTCATCTGCATATGCAGATAATTTATTTTCATGGGATTTATGTTGGAAACCAGATATCAAGGAGTTATGGCGAACGTGTTAAAGAAAGGGTTTAAGACATAAAAGAAATAAAAGAGGGGAAACGGTACAACCTTGCCTGGTGCCCCTCTGTGTAGGTAAAAAAAGGGGGAAAGGCGGTTGGACAACAACGCACACAACTGCAAGGAACTCTTCAACATCGTGAAAGAGCTTTCCAACCCCAGCGCAGGAAACAACGACATCACCCCATCGCAAGACCTCTGCAACTCCCTCGCTTCATACTTCCACAACAAGATCGCGGACATACACAGCAGCTTCAACAACCAACCAACGCACACCATGACCGAACAACCGCCCCCCACCACCACCCTCCACGCCTGGACCCCGATCAGCACCGAAGACACCATCCGCACGATGAACTCCATCCACTCCGGATCACCGACCGACCCCTGCCCTCACCACGTCTTCAACAAGGCCGACGCTGTCATCGCACCCCACCTGCGAGACATCATCAACACATCCTTCGACACCGCCACCTTCCCTGAGAGCTGGAAGCACGCCGAACTCAGCGCTCTACTCAAGAAACCCACAGCGGACCCCACCGAACTCAAGAACTACCGCCCCATCTCGCTCCTCCCGTTTCCAGCCAAAGTCATCGAGAAGACCGTCAACAAGCAGATGGCCGCCTTCCTCGAGACGAACTGATCCCTCGACCCCTCACAGTCCGGCTTCCGAGCCAACCACAGCACCGAGACCGCCCTCATCGCCGCCACCGATGACATCCGAGCCCTGATGGACAAGGGAGAAACAGCGGCCCTCATCCTCCTAGACCTCTCCGCGGCATTCGACACGGTCTGCCACCGCACCCTAGTACGGCGCCTCAGCAACATCGGCATCCAGGACAAGGCGCTGGAATGGATCATCTCCTTCCTCGACGGAAGAACACAGAGAGTCCGCCTTCCACCGTACAAGTCAGAGGCCTCCGAAGTCATCTGCGGCGTCCCCCAAGGATCATCTCTGAGCCCCACCCTCTTCAACGTCTACATGAGCCCCCTCGCGGCCATCGTACGCAAACACAACCTCAGCATAATCTCCTACGCCGACGACACCCAGCTGATCCTCTCCCTGACCAACGACCCCGCCGCCGCCAGAGCCAACCTGCACGAAGGGATGAAAGAGGTAGCCGAGTGGATGACAACCAGCCGCCTGAAACTGAACTCGGACAAGACGGAGGTCCTCATCCTGGGCTCCTCACCCTCCGCCTGGGACAACTCCTGGTGGCCTCCTGCCCTGGGCACCGCACCCAAACCGACAGACCATGCACGAAACCTGGGCTTCATCCTGGACTCCTCCCTCTCCATGACCAGGCAAGTCAACAACGTCTCCTCGGCGTGCTTCAACATCCTACGCATGCTACGGAAGATCTTCTGGTGGATCCCCACCGAGACCAGGAAGACCGTCACCCAGGCCCTCGTCACCAGCCGACTGGACTACGGCAACGCCCTCTACGCCGGTACCACCGCCAAGCTCCAGAAGAGACTCCAGCGGATCCAGAACGCCTCAGCCAGACTCATCCTCGACATCCCACGAACCAGCCACATCTCCGGACATCTGAGAGACCTTCACTGGCTCCCCGTCAACAAAAGAATCACCTTCCGCCTCCTCACCCACGCACACAAGGCCCTAAACGACCAAGGCCCGAGCTACCTCAACAGCCGAGTCAACTTCTACGCTCCCAAACGCCACCTCCGATCAGCCAACCACGCCTTCGCCGCCGTCCCCCGCATCCGAAGAGCGACTACAGGAGGAAGGTCCTTCTCCTACCTGGCCGCCAAGACCTGGAACTCCCTCCCGACCGACCTGCGCCTGACCCAAGACCACCTCTCCTTCAGGAAGAAGCTGAAGACCTGGCTGTTCGAGCAGTAGCGGCACCCCCCCCCCCCCCCCCCCCCCCCCCAGCGCCTTGAGACCCTACGGGTATGTAGCGCGCTTTACAAGTGTCACTGATTGATAGTAGACCGTTGACTGAGACACACGCTTGAGGAGCTGAATATAATAATTTGATAAAAGAAGTACATTTGGGACCAAAACCGAACCAATGTAAAGTTTTGAACACAAATTGTCAATTTATACGATCAAATGCTTTCTCAGCATCTAGTGATAAAGTAGCTAGGGGGTCAGGATAACACTTTGCCATAGCAATGATATTCGAGAACATCCTAGCGTTATCAGAGGTGAATCTCCCCTTGATAAATCCAGATTGGTCAGATTTTATAAGGAAGGATATGACACCCTCTAATCTAGAGGTAAGGATTTTTGCAAAAATGTTGCAGTCATTATTAATTAATGATATTGGGCGATAATTTTCACAAAGGGAATGGTCTTTATCAGGTTTAGGGATAATGACGATGAGGGCATCAATAAAGGAGCCCTCAGGTTTGGAATGTGATAGAAAGGAGGTGACAAGATCATGTAAACGTGGGACAAAATATGTGAAAAAGAGGAGATAAATTCAATAGAAAAGCCATCAGGGCCAGGGGCTTTAGCCCTTTTCAGGGATTTTATTGCATCTAAAATCTCTTGATATAGAGAAGTGTGGCTCAATGGTTAGAGCGGCAGACCCTGATGCAGAGGTCTGGCCCGGGACCAGGGTTCAATTCCCCGCCTCGGAGGGTCTTGGGCTCAAAAATTCCACGGACCAGATAATTCTCGCCTCGGTGCCTATTCCAACCATGGAGTCCCACTCTGCAACTCTGGGCAATAGCTTGCTTAATCTCCACAACGGCCCCCACAACGCTAAGGATGCCTGGCCTCCACCTTGGGGGTACCCAGGAGTGGACGCCTCACAGGGAAAGCCAGGATGGGTTCCACAGCGTTATTCGTACAAGCGCCTTGAGACCCTTGCTGGTGAGTAGTGCGCTATACAAGTATCAATTCACATTCACATATGAGATATATTTTTCTAAGAGAGCCATAATGTCCGGTGTGGAAGTGGGGGAAGGTAGATCATCAAAAAATGAATGGATGTTATTAACGGAAGGATTATTATCATCAACATATATGAATGGTAGTAAGATTCAAATGCATTGACAATGTCTAGATCAGAATGTAGTAAAGTGTTGTTGATGATTTTGCAAATTGGACCAACAGTTTTCCTTTCAGATTTAACTTTTAAATAATTGGCCAAAAAAAATGCCTTCTTTATTCTGGCCTCCATGTTATTTGGATTTTATTTTAAGAAGGATATTACAGGCATAGATTGTGGCAAGTTTATTTAAATCAGATTTTGCTTTGATGAGGTCTCGCAGGTGGACAGGAAACTTCGAGGTATAATAAGTGGGTTCAAGGAATTTTATCAAATTGAGGGTGGAAAGATATTGTAAGTTTAATGATTTTTTCATTTTTGCAGCGTACAAAATAGTAAATGCTCTGAAAAATGCTTTAAAAACATTTCAGTTGTTATGGACAGAAGTGTCACTTGATTTGTTAAATTGAACAAAAAACTATTATAAAACAGGTAGCTTCAGAAATAAAGGCTTGATCAGATAACAAAAAAAATTGAATCTCCATCTAGCATGCTTAGATGTAATGAATGATAAGTCCAAATTAAGAGAAACAGGGGCATGGTCAGAATAAAAATGGAACCAATCTCAGAACATTGAATTGAGGGGAGTAAAGATTTCAAGGCGAGAATGTAATCAATACAAGACATGGTATGATGTACATTTGAAAAGAAAGTACATTTTCATTTGTCAGGATTACAAATTCTCTAAGCATCAAAGAGTGGACGAGAAGCAATAGCAGTTTCAAATGCTTTATGAGATTTATCAGGTTTGAACTTACAATCTGATTTCCTGTCAGAAAAGGGGTCCAGCCAATCATTGAAGTCACCAGCAACAATGATATTGAGGTTAGTATTTGAGGATAATTTTATTTTGATGGAATGGCAAAAGTCTGGGTCAGATTTAACTGGTCCATAAATACTAAAAATGGTGATTTGCTTATCATAGACCATGGCATTAATGATTGCCCATAGTCCACTCATCATTTTCAGTCGATAACATTTGCAATTTCAAAGATTTATGGCAGAGAATGGCAACATCACCCCTACAATTAAAAGCTGGAGAGAAAACCACCTGACCCACCCATTGGTGTTTTAGTTTAAACAATTCAACATCATTACAATTAGATTCTTGCAAAAAAGCAATTTGACAATTTAGTTTAGATAAATGAGAAAGTACCTTTTGACGTTTGATCGGATGACTCAAACTACAAACGTTCCACGAAACATCATTAAACATGTTGATGACTGAGAAACAGGGGGATGGATACAATAATGACAAACTGTATGGGGAACAATGGAAACAAAAGACAACTCATATCAGAAATTAAATAACATGACAAATATAATGAACATATATGGAAATAAGACAAATATACACTAATGAAAGCAGTAAGGTTGAGGACAATAGATTTAAGAAAAATGTGGAAAAGGAGTGGAGAATAGAAACAATGATCAAAAACATCAGACAACAGGATACCATTAAGAGGATCATACTTAAGCACATAGAATAAATACTCAAGCAAATAAGAAGAAGAAAGAGAAAATAAACAAAAAGAGGGAAAATAAAGGAAAGGGAACAAAACAGGACAAAGTAGAAAGAAAATAGAAAAAAAAGTAGAAAGAGATAGATTAAGGGTAGAAAGCCAGATCTCCAGTATGCAGAGAAAGATACAAAAACTGGGCATTTCCGCACACATGGACAAGGGCAGCAACTGAGAAAGGTTTGAGAGGAAGAGGATAAGAAAAGTGTAGAAAATAAGACAATTAGAAATATATAGGAAATAGAAGAAGTAGAAAAGAAACTATTTAGACAGCATAAAACATCATAAATAGATAAGGAACATTAAGAACCAAAACAAGAAATAGTAATGAAATGTAAAACAATAACAATCTAATGATATGAGAGCATAAAAGATTTTAAGTAAGAATGCAAAAACTGTTTCAACTTGAGAGGATCTTCAAAAGAGCGGGAAACACCTTCATAAGTGATTTTGCAGATACAAGTAAGATGCCATAATCAATATCCATAGATTTAATCTGTGGTTGAAGGGCTAGGAATTATTTGCGCCTACCATTTGTAGCATTAGAAAGATCCTGTGGAATGTAGATGTTATGTCCCGACCAAACAAGACAACATTGTTCTCTGGCAATTTTGAGAACATGCATCAGATTGCTAAATTCAAGAAACAGCATAATTATGCCACGTAGTTTGGTAGAATGAAGTTGAAGATGACCAAGATGATGTGCCCGCTGGATGTTGAGGGGGGTCGAAGATTGAGGAGGTAAGCCAAGAATGTTTTCAAAAAAGAGAGGAGATCCAGACCTTTGATATTTTCTAGCAGTCCATAAAGCTGAAGATTGTTTCTTCTGCTAAGATTTTCCAAATCCACAGTGTGAAGTTTTAGTTTGTGAATTTCTTGTACTAACAAAGGTATTTTAGTAGACACATCCTGAAGATTACTTATACGTTGCTCCATTTCAAACATTTTACCCTCCATTTTGATCCATCGATCTTTAATAAGCTGTAGTTTTTCATTAGTAGCGTTCATGAAAGGTTTTAAAGCACATGGTTCCTCCAAGATAGAGTCCAAGACTGGATTGGAAGAAGATTGAATTGGAGATGGGCCATAATTTTTGGCTCTTTTGACGTCGAGAAGTAGGGCGATTCTTAAGAACAGAGATCCTTCCCATAAATAAGATTACCAGTATTGTAGAACACAATGAGGGTGTGCAGATGTTTCACACACAATATGGATAGAGATAATGGGTAAAACAAAGGATGGAGACTGTTATTTATAGCATGGACATAAACAGTGACTAACCATCCATGATCTCCTAAAGGTAAATCACTTGAGAGAAAAACTAGAGGTCAAACAACCCCAGTTAGCGACATATGGGTATTATTGATGACACTAGCCCTGAGAAGATGCCACAGCACCAAATGCCTGCTACAACAATATGAGATAGGCTGGTGATATCCTCAATTACTTCACAATATGACAGTTGGCATATTGACATATTGACGCATGTAAGGAGGACCTTGCACTCACTGTAAATCATAGGGTCACAGGAGCGGGAAAAGTAGAGGCAGAAGTAGCTGGTATTGAAGGAAAAATGCTCAAAAGACAAAGTGACAAAGGACTTGGCAGTGATGAGAATAGGATATAAGGAGTGCCAAGGCGATTCTTAAGGAACGTGCACTGTCGCAGGTAAAACGCAATTTGGTTGTTACTCCGTATGCTGCATTAGAGGCAGTGACGAAAGACAGTGTACCATATTCCAAAGCGTTGCACCCTCTGCGGATACAATGGGCCACGTCCTTGACGTCTCGGGATGTCGCGTTCATTTTCATTCCTCACTGCAGGCTCAAGAGTACTTGCAGTATGAATTTGTTCATCCTTCTCCCCTGACTAACGGCCCACTTGATGATTGCCATTGTATCATTTACACTGACGAAAGTGCGCAAGCGGCTACGGGTTCAAAGCACGCATATTCTTTGGCCTGCACAGTTGTGGTTGGTACTATGGTGGATGGTGAATTCAAGTCCCATGTTGTACATACTCAGACATTAAGGGACTGTACCGCCCAGTTGGCAGAGCTCCATGCTCTGATGCTTACATTGGAGTACACGGACCCCAGTGCGCCCACTCTAATTGTAAGTGACTCTTACTATTGTGTGCAATCCGACAATGACAATCCACCCTTTTGGACTCAAAATGATTATCGTGACTCCAAGGGGGGCACAATAAAACATAAAATGATCTGGGTTCGAGTGGCTGAGCTTAAAGAGAGGCTGCCACTTGTCTTTGTAATTCATACTCCAGGTCACCAGCGTGTTGGAGTTCATGCTGTTGGCATCTGGATCGCGGGCGAGGCTGCGAATACAGCAGTTGCAACATATGCAGTAGCAGCGGTTACGCGTTCCAAAAGTTAGATTGATGATGATATCTTGGCAGCTATTGCCGCAACAGGGAAGGGAGGTAATTACCCTAGAGGTTTCCCTTCTAAATACTCTTATCATTTAAGCCCTGATGAAGTTCCCTATGTGATAATTAACGACGTTGGTGACAGGGTAATACCCAACGCGGACCGCAGGCAGGCTTTGATTACAGCAGCCCACGCCTGGATGGCTTTAACACATGCCGGTCAGCTACTGTTTCTTGGCGGGGTTTTGCAAACAAACGTGTGATTAGGTCCTTCAATGTGGCATTTGTCAGCAAATGAAACCTTCTACTGCTGCGTGTCTGCCCCAAATTCAGTTGTACATATCTAATAAACCACTTGCATGTGTTTATTTTGATGACTACGGTCCTTTCTCATCTGATACTGCATACAAGTACATCTTAATAGCAGTTGACTCTTACACACGCTTTGTGTGGCTATGGCCTCAAAGGAGTGCTGATTCCAGAACTGTTGTAAGGGATTTGTGTGTCATTGTGGGAATTTTTGCGTGGGGTACCTTCCATTCGGACCAGGGTCCAGCGTTCGCCTCTAAGGCGTACAAGGATGCCATTGGTTCATTGGGGGTCCAGGTCAAATTTTCGTCTCCATACCAGCCTGAGGGTAATAGTGTTGTGGAGCGGATGAACCGTGACTTGAACCGTAAGCACCTTAGACCAATCTTCTGTAAAATGCAGCAACTGCTCTTTCGGCACTGTGTGTGCGAAACTAGGGAGGATTACCTCCTCCCCTTGGGGAGCAGCTAAGACCAAGGGTGGGGGGCCAGTCGACCTCCACCAACAAAACATCATAGGTAGTAGTTAGATTTTCCCAAAATACCCCTTTTATGATACTTTCTATGTCACCTTCAATTACAAGGACAATTTCATAAAGCCTGTCAGGGGAGCCACTCTAGTATCTGCTGTCTCAATGAAGGTGTCAGTCGCTGTCACCTTTAGTAGTGGACGCAGGGCCGCTCGCATTATGGTAATCTCTGCTGCGCTGTCCAACAGCGTCAGAGCCCATGTCAAATTCCAAAGCTGCGTTCTAACTATCTCTGGCATATCTCGCTGTTACTGCAGCAACTTTCTTCTTTTGAAACTGGGGTCTTTGTTGCTGTGATTCGTCTTGCTTGCCTTTTTGGTCAGCCTTGTGAGGCTGCTCAAGGCTCTGTTGGGCACCTCGACCTCTGCGGCCGCCTCCTCCACTGGTGGATGAGACCGATGTTTCCTGAAAAGAGCGAGGAGACCGTTGTTCAGGAATCAGGTAACTTAATAGTACTGCGGTCACACAACTCATATGTACGCTCAGTAGAGGCAGGTGTAGGTGAAGCAGGACAGGACCCCTGTTTCTGTTGCTGCTTCCCCTGTTTTTTGTTCTTACTCCAATTTTGTTTCTGAACTTTTGGGCATTCATCTTTATCAGATGACTCCTGCTGAGTTTGCTGCTTTGTTTCCTTTTCAGCAAAAGGCTTAACACCCAAACTATTATGGCCAACGGTTTTAAAAGCCTCCGTAATAATTCTCAGTAACTGACGGGGTTTTTTCGGCATCGGGGACATCGTGCAAAGCATTAGACACCTGGAAACTATCCGCATCCCCCTTGACATTTGCAAGGACGAGATCACGTACCATGTCAAACGCTCCCACGTGTATCAGTCCCAACTCCACAGCCGCCTTCGGCCTGTGTTCATCCTGAACACGCTTAATGACGGAGGGTAGGGCAGCCATTGACCGGGTGCTGAAGCACCTAGTATAGACAGCTGAAAAAATTACACCCCAAGCTGTACAGTCATTTACGTCTGGCACTAAGTCTTTCTGCAAATTTATGGTAAGGATCCTGTGTTTTTCCACAGGAGTAGTATTTGGAAATACTGCTTCCAGTTGGTCGAATTTCTCGACAAGCCAAATAGGCATCTCATCCTTATCCTGGGGACGCTTGCCCATGACCGCATTAACCATGATGGGACTAAGCTTCAGCCCGCCCCACAAACTGGATGCGCTGCACAACCCGGGGCCCCACCCGGGAGGTTGCACGTAATGTAATGAACCAGACCTTAAATAACTGCCACAGCAGAGACATAAAGGGGTCTCCGTTGCGGAGCTGTTAACTGCCCCGCATTAGGATGCGGGGTATAAGCAGCTAAAACAGGCCAAGTAGCGCCTGGGATTGACAACGGCCCTTGTCTGACCGCCATTATTATGTGTGGGAGGGTGCCATTAAACCTAACGGCATGCTGCCTAGCAGAAATGGGAACTTCCACTGTCCTATATTGAGCGTACACTGCAGGCACATCAGCAGGGGTGTAAGTGTGAAATACACCAGACACAGCATCTACCGCAGGAAACGTGACCCATGAGTAAAACAACTCAAATGTGTACACTGCATCAACTGATATAACAAAAACAACTTCCTGCCCCTCTAATGGAATTAGGTAATCCTGCAAGTGATTCCGCACAGCCAAGCGAATGTGTGCTGGGATATCAACGGCAGCGATAATGACACAGTGATAAAGAAGTACAATGCAATAATAAAAGGCACCACAGGGTAGTAATTCAACGGAAAACCGTTTTAAAATATCAAGCTTGAATAGACTTATGTCAATATAGGTAGGTTTTATCCGTCACTACTTTCAACCGGAAACAATAGTGAGGGGGTCATAGACTGATATAAGCACTACTCAAGTGTCTCAAAATAAGACCACACTCGTTAGCGGCACCATGTTGCAAGGATCCTGCTCATACACAGATGTGCACAGAGACCTAGGATGTCAGTGAATCGTGGGGTACCAGAAACTCACCTCCGTACCTTGAAAAACCCCAACCAGCTAGCATCAGTGTCACATTATCTCTTCGTCCTATAGCAAAGTAACCAATGATTAGACAACCTAGAACATGCTACTTAGGACCATCTCAGGAATGGTGGGAAGTGAGAACACTCTTTTGTTATACTCTCATACCAGTCCACAACAGAAGTAAATAAGAGACAGGGTAAGGTTAAAATATTTGTTTTAACAACCTGATCTCATGTGCAGTATCTTAGCAAACATAAGCAGACATATGATTAAAAATAATATAGTCAGCATAGTTACAATTCCAAAAAATACGAAAGGAGAAATCATATTACAATGATGGTGAAAACAGGTACTATAGTGCCTAGTTTTAACACCCTCCATATATAGGAGCTATGTATTATAAACTATAAAAGGCCTCTTAGGCTTGTATTGGGGGACCCCACTACTTTCCGCTCAGTAAGAGTAGTCCTGCCTATGCAAAATCAGGCAATGTGGCAGGAACGTTCTGCAGCCTGCCGCCCGGCCAAGATGTTCCTGGCTGCGCATCTGAGGCATCTTCCTGCTCTTTCAGCCTGGCAAGCTGAACAAGCCAGTTTCCATGCATTGTCTTCATGAGCTTATACATTGATGATGTACTGCACTAATATTTTTTTTCAGACCCGCGCGAAAGCACTTTTTTTGGTCATTTACTTTCTTCTGCCCTCTGAAATGGAGAAATACATTAAGATCACACTCTCCTTCCTGTTCCTC
This sequence comes from Lissotriton vulgaris, assembly GCF_964263255.1. Lineage (NCBI taxonomy): Eukaryota > Metazoa > Chordata > Amphibia > Caudata > Salamandridae > Lissotriton > Lissotriton vulgaris. Next base: position 146,859,625 of record NC_141695.1, on the reverse strand, counting down.
GGTGGCTCCTCTTCATCCTCAGTTTGATTCTGCTCCCCCTGTTCTTCAAAATCAGCAAAAGTTGCCATTTTACATTTTCTGTGAAAAGGCAAAAAAAAACACCCAAACCCTTCCAAAATAGCTTCTTCTAGAAGGAATGTGTCTGTTGCCAACCCCACCCTGATGTAAAAGAAAGAGGGTGGGACCTAACTAGGTTAATGATGACAGAATGTTTAATCAATCAAATAATTTTTTTGGGTGTCACATAGGGTGTGGACCCCAATGCGGCAGCATGGCGTACCCAACGCAATTCCGCAATTTCTTTTAATTTTACATTGGAATGATTTTCGATGAATCTTAACATTTTTGATTTACTGTACCTTTTCATTTAAAATAAATTAAATGAATCTATATCTATATATAATGTATTGTAAAATAATCTTTAGATTTGCGTCTAATTCCGCGAACCCGGAAGTACATGCGGCCTATGCGGACGTACCGCTACTCCTGAAATTATTATCAAAAAAAGTTGTAATAATTTTTTCTTATTGATATACAAGTTTCTTTACTATCTTAGTAAAACTGTACCCTTTAACGTGAGCATAATACACTATATATATATGTCTTTATATCACAAATAAGTCCTGACCGCGATACCGCATGCACATGTTGTAAACAAACAAGGAGATACAAAATATTTGAAAAAAACAATAAAAGTAGTATTCAAATCATAATTGTGAACAAACATAAATATAATTTTTAGACATCATGCTGGAGCCGCGATTCCTATGCGGTCCTGGAAATAAGGCCTGGTAGTGTGCGCAATAGTTTCACAAACCCACAAAATACCTACATTTCATTTTCAAATTGCCTTTGGCATATTTACATATTCATTTTTTACTCTAGTTGTAAACTACTACCCTTAAAATAAGCATAAAGTATTAATCTCACTATATTTTACACTTGTAAATATATAAATGGGCTCAGGAACAAACGTGGGGTACGGCGTATGGTATACAACTCCATTTTTATATTTTAAAAAATGTTTAACTTTTTTGATACATAGATATATAAAAAATATATCTATATTTATGTATATATATATATATATATATATATATTCACTGAAAAAACCATAGGTTATAGACCATATATAGTTAGGAATTTGCATTTACAAAACTTTGAAAATTCACTGAAAAAACCATTGGTTATAGACCATATATAGTTAGGGATTAGCATTTACAAAACCTTAATTTACTCGCACAAAACCATAGAAATTCGCATATATAGTTAGTTTCAATAACTATATATCGCGCACCCGCAATCCACTGCTGATGATGTCACATATTACATCATTCATGACATGGTCAGTGACATCACTGATGACATCACTGATGACATCATCCAGTGTTTGTATGTTTCTGTAAAGTTAAAATATGTCTTACATATTGAAGAATGAGTGGATGTATAAGTGTCTGGATGAAGGATTTAGTAGGTGCATGACTGACTGTATGAGAGAGTGATTAAATGTGTTTCACTGAGTGCATGGGTTAGTGACTAAACTGTCTTAATTTGTGCATCATTATGTTTGTTGTTCTGTAAACTGCTGCATGTGTTGATCAGTAGCTATATGAGTAACTATATGGGTTATTGATTGGTTGCCCAAATATTTGTATGGGAGAGTGAGTGTGTGTGTGGGGGTGGCTGGGAGGTGTATGACTCTGTGCATAGATGTGTGAGCAGTTGATTCACTAGATGTATGGGTTCAAACGTGCATGTGGAAACAGCTGTATGGGCAGTTGACTGTGTGCATGAGTGTATTGGTGAGTGAATGGATATCTCAGTGCTACATGTCAAAGTAAGTACATATGTAAAACACAGTACATGTGAGAGTTGACATATATAAATAACTGAGCATAAGAGCCAGTGAATGTGTGAGTGGCTGTATGGATCATTGTGAACTTGTATCAGTGATTGTATAATTGAGTAAATATGTGTTAGTATATGTTTGATTAAGTAAGGTGTATATAACTGTATAGTTGAGGAAATGGAGGTGTGATTGATTCTTTGCATGACTGACTAGGTGTGTGAGTAACTCCATGGATGAGTGACAGTCTGTGATGTGATCAGTAATGCCAAATTAATATCCCCCTCATCAATCCTAGGGGGTCAGAAGGGGTCTACCTTGCCCCCTTTCCTTCATTTCCCCCTTCGTTTTGGCCTCCTCTTGTCTCTCGATCCTACCGAGAGACAAGATGGCGGCCGCTCCGGACTGTTTAGAATGTTGACAGACACCGGAGAGCCAATCAGCTTCGCTTCGCAAAGCTCCGTTACGCGAAAAGTACACGAACTGGTGCGCTATCCGGGACGCTGTCACAGATATATCTGTTTTTTTAAATGTTAATTTCTCAAAATCCACTGGAGCACATATATTGAGACCCAGCAAAGGCACATTGGGCTAACAGTCCCTACAATTTTGCCAAGTTTCGTGCAAATCCATTCAGCTGTTCGAGCTAAAAGTGAGGCCAAACGCCCTATGGAAAAATGAATGGGAAAAACGCGTTTTGGGACCCCCCTTTTTTCTCGGCCCCCCCTTGACGGAACCCCCCCCCAAATTTTCAGGGGCTGCTCAGAATCAAAATGTGCCATTTTCCTGAAAATTTCAGCCGATTCCGTCCACAAACGCCAAAGTTATTAGACATAGAATTTTCAAAAGTTCCATAGAGAAAAAATCCTAACTATATATACCTACTGGCAACCGCCAGTAGGTAATATATATATATATATATATATATATATATATATATATATATATATATATATATATATATATATATATATATATATATATATATATATATATATATATATATATATATATCATAGAAAACAACAAAGGTTACAGGAACGATATAAAAAACCTTAGAAATTCACTGAAAAAAACACAGTTATCAGGGATGTTATAGTTAGGAGTTAGCATTTCAAAACCTTAGATATTCACAGAAAAAAACAAACGTTACAGAAACGTTATTGTTAGGATGACATTTCACTTGTACTGAACCAGAGAAATGTAGCTGTTATAGTTAGCTGAGCTAACTATAACTCCCGCCCTCGCAATGCACTGCTGATGACGTCACATATTACATCGCCCATGACATGGTCAGTGACATCACTGATGACCTCTCAAATGACATATCTGATGACATCACTGATGACATCATCTAGTGACTGTGAGTGTTTCTAAAAAAACATAGCAGGTTTAATTTATTATGTGTTTGATGCAGTGAAATTGAATTAGCGGGGTGGCAACCGCAAGAAAAAACGGAGAAAACTAGAGTCAACTTACATAATTAGGCTTAATAGCAAAGCCTCTGGGGGTCTAAATATGGAAGAAGACCTAGATACTCATCTGTAATTTACTTGCTATTGTACATCCTCCGTCCCTGTTTGTTTTTAAGCATTTTTATATTTTCACATTTTTATGGGGTATAGAGTACACACACATTCTACAGCACCAAATGTATGGACAAAAATTGTCAATTTATGAATGATTGCGCACTTAGGCTTTATTTATGATAGAACGGTTTTTCTTTGGGGTCTAGCAATGGTGATTATGTATATTTGCAATGATACGATCATTCATTAAATTGTGCTTTAGATTATGTTCTCTGACAGAAAATAATCATGCAAATTAATTGGGCACTTGCATTTTAATACAGTGTGGAAATATTGTGCATAAGAACAAGCAATTGTTTGGCAATGTTGATATAATAGTGCAGAATGAGAAAATGCTGCATTATTATTTGTAAATATTTAATTGATTGACAGGGAACACAAGCACAATATTATGTGAACCCCAATTTTGGTAACATGGTTGTTGCAGAGGACTGATGTTCATTAATACCAATGGTTTAATAGGTAAAAAATACTAGTCTTTTTTCCAATGCACTTCCGTTGTAGTCCTAATCATTTGACGGCTCTATTTGGAAGTTTAAAATTGTGGCAACTTTTATTCACATTGTTGGTGAACAAGCCTGCAGGTCAGGCAAAATGCGTCCAGCAGCCGTCGGAAAGATTAATTCTTTATGAAGCAAGACATGGCTTCGTCTTACTATACTTTTGGTAAAGGAGTTTTGTAATTAATTATGGACTTTGCCCAGTAAGCCCGTTTTGGACGATGTGCCCTTTGTTCTGGAGACGCGGCAGTTGTAACTCGGCACACGTAGTTTTATATATATATATCGTCATGAGGCACGGTGCTCTGGTGCTCATGACGAGCTCAGCTCATGAGGAGCCCAGCTCGTCATGAGCATGGGGGCGCTGTGCGCGTCCCCCGCCTCCAGCACAGCGGGGGAATTACCCTCCGCAGCAAAGGGGTTATAGTTAGTTCTTCTAACTATAACTCGTGCACCCGCAATGCACTGCTGATGATGTCACATATTGCATCATTCATGACATGGTAAGTGACATCTCAAATGACATCACTGATATCACTGATGACATCATCCATGTAACAATCTGATACACCTCATCATACACTAGTATAACCTTTCATCTCTCACTGTAAAATACAGAGTACCATATTTGAAACCATTGACACACCAATACCAGTTACTACATACCCACTCACTGATTCCTAAGTCTACGCATTCAACAACAGAATCATTTATACATGCAGTCACTAATTAATAGAACACTTTCAAAATGCACTTATACACATATATAAACATTGACAAATCAGCAGTCATCTTAGTCAATTATGCAGTCATCCTACTCACTCATGAAAAAAATGAATCACACTTGCATTTACTCACTTACACAATTATCCAACAACACCTCATTTATTCAAACACATAGTAACTCATAATTAATATGTTACAAAATCACCATTACAATTATACAATAATTCATATAGTTACTCTCACAATCATTGACTGTTACATATACTTATTTATATACACCAACTCTAACATAAAATGCCTTTTATTTTTTTACTTTGTTGAAGATGTACAACTAAAACATATATTCGCTCACTAACACACAAATAAATACACTCAGTCACCCAAACAACTGTTTACAAATGCACTCTTAAACCTATACACCTAGTCAATCAACCATTCACACATCTATGCATAGAGTTACACACACCCCATCCAACCACACACAAACTCAGTGTCCCCAAAGGTAAAAATGATGCAAAAGTGGCGCAAGGGGCTTGTAAGTAAGCCCCTTTGTGCCATAGCTTATCCCATACTTTGATCGAAAAAGCTATCAAGAGATCCAGTTCCCAAGCTAATTCAATCAATGTTTTTGGTCTTTCGGAGTTAGAAGAGGAAAGAAGTGTATATATAAGAGAGGCTTTCATATTCAAATCAGGAGAACTGTTCTACAAAGGGGTCCAGGAGGAAAGTTAAATAACATTAAGTTGAACATTGTTATTTGAAATAAATGCCTGGAGTGCCCGTGATATTTGAGAATGTTTAGGTAGAGGAAGGTAAATCATAAAATTCTTGTGAAGTATGAAAAGGAATAACAAAATTATGAGAAAGAAGTTGATGGACATAAACAATATTCTTTTCTTTCCAATGTTTGAAAATAAAAAGATTTATCTCTAAATTTAATAAATTTGTTATACCAAATAGAGGAGGCAAGGAAAGCTTGATGAAAGTTGGACCAGTACTAAACAGTGAGTGTAACAGATGCAGTGAATATTTTAAAATAGGGTGCTTAAATATAAATGTACAATTGGACATAAGCAGGTTTTGAAAAATGAGAATTCATTTAGTGGACGGCATTCAAAAGTGATCCAGGTGGGTATTGGTTCATCGTGATATTGTTTGTTTAATGCGTACTCTTGTCTGAGTAAAAAAGCGGTGTGGTAACATTTAAAATTAGGAAATCATACAGCCCCTTTGATTTTTGGTTTGATTAAGTGGAGAAGTGTGGCTCAGGGGTTAGAGGCGGCAGACCCGGAATCTGAGATCGGTCCTGGACCAGGGTTCAATTCCCCGCCCCGGCGGGTCTTGGGCTAAAAATTCCACGGACTCGATAATTCTCGTCCCGGTGCCTCCTCGACTCATGGGTTCACACTCTGCGACTCTGGGCAATAGCTTGCTTAATCTCCACAACGGCCCCTCGCGGCGGGATGCCTGACTTTCACCCTGTGGATACCCTGTCGGGGCTTCTCACAGGGGAATACCAGGACGGGTTCCCTAGGCAAGCGCCAGGATGCCCTTTGTGGTGACAGGTTGCGCTATATAAGTATACCTACATTTACATTTACATTAATTTAGATAATGGAAAACGAGCAGGTTTGTTGTTCCGCAGAAATTTTGAACAAAGGGAATTGAATTGATAAAAGTAATAATTAGGAATCTTAAAAGGTAACATAGAGAGTAAAAATAAGATCAGTGATACAATCATCATGTTGATGGTGTCTAGTCTACCTCACCAAGATAAGTGAAGAGGAGACCAGGTGGAGAAAGAATTTTGAATTTTCATATTTAATGTGCTAAAATTATGGGATAGAGTTTTAGGAATGGCAGGAGAAAACCAAACATCTAGGTATTTAATTTTGGAAAACAGGAATTGATAGCAAAAGAGATTTAGAAGTAAAATCTCAGTTTAAAAATGTTTTAGTTTAGAACCAGATAACTTTGAGTACAAATTAATTTCTTGTAAGAAGGGAGGTAGAGATGTTATAGGTTTAGAAAGATAAATAGGAATGTCATCTGCATATGCAGATAATTTATTTTCATGGGATTTATGTTGGAAACCAGATATCAAGGAGTTATGGCGAACGTGTTAAAGAAAGGGTTTAAGACATAAAAGAAATAAAAGAGGGGAAACGGTACAACCTTGCCTGGTGCCCCTCTGTGTAGGTAAAAAAAGGGGGAAAGGCGGTTGGACAACAACGCACACAACTGCAAGGAACTCTTCAACATCGTGAAAGAGCTTTCCAACCCCAGCGCAGGAAACAACGACATCACCCCATCGCAAGACCTCTGCAACTCCCTCGCTTCATACTTTTTATAAGTGATTGTTTAAGAGAGTAAGTAGGTGTAAGTTTTCTTAGAAGTAAAGTGGTAGTGTGTGTATTGCTGTATATGCAAATAAATGGATGTTCAATAGTTTTTTTGCATGTGTGAATATGTGTGTGAGTAACTTTTGGATGACTGTCGAAGTGTAACAGGATGTATAGGTGTATCACTACATATAATGAGTGAGTATATGTATGAGTGACTATATAGAACTGTTGGTGAATGAGTGGATGTGTATATAGATGGTGGAATTACTGAATTGTTTGTTGTAACTGGTATGGGTATCTCCATTTTTTAGAAAATGTTAAATACTATTTTTGAATATGTGTTTCAAGGCTTACATTACACTGAAAGGAGGTCTCTCACTCTGTCACAAGGATGGTGTCATCAGTGATGTCATGAGTGATGTCACTGACCATGTCATGAGTGATGTAATATGTGACGTCATCAGCAGTGCATTGCAGGCGTGCAAGTTATAGTGAGTCCAACTAACTATAACGTGGGAATTTCAATGGTTTTATGTCAGTAAAATTTCCAGCTCACTATAACTGGTGTGAAACCTATGTTTTTTCAGTGAATTTAATAGGTTTTTTAAATGCTAATTCCTAACTATAACTGGTGTGAAACCTATGTTTTTTTCAGTGAATTTCATAGGTTTTTTAAATGCTAATTCCTTTCTATATCGAGTTTCTAACCTATGTTTTTTTTTACAATTTGCTGTTTTGTGTAAGTATTAATTTGAAATTTTTTTTTTTATCATTTTTTCCTGGGGTGCTCTGGGTGCACGCTACGGTAAGCTCTCCGGAAAGCGCACCCAGAGCGCTACTTTCGTTCGTGAAAAAAATATGAATGAAAAGTTAATAATAACGCAAAACATTTCGTACCATACAAATAAAAGCTGTTTTTTTAATAAGGAAATGAAAATGATTTTGCATTTCCGTAAAACTATGAAGACGTCACTTCGGCGCGCAACATAAGCGCCCCGGAAGCGCCTACATTCGCGCCGCGTATGCGCCCCGGAAGTGCCTACGTTCGCGCCGCGTATGCACCCCGGAAGCGCCTACGTTCGCGCCGCGTATGCGCCCCGGAAGCGCCTACGTTTGCGCCGCGTGTGCGCACCCGGAAGCGCTCCGGTGCGCGCAGCGTCAGCGCGTCAAGTCATGTGACCTTAAAATAACACTTTTCATTGGTTGCTTACATTTTTTTTTACAAAGAATGAAATCCCCACCCATTTCCTTCACTTTTGTGACTGAAAGACCTCTTTTTTGCTCCTGGATCTTTCTTGGTTTACCATGGCTGCCAGAGAATCCAGCAGTGATGAAGAACCTGAATTCATCAATGAAGAGCCTCCTCAACCAAAGGTGAAGGAACATTTTATTTGGAAATTTTTTAAAATACCACCTAACCAAAAAAAGGTGAATGCTCCAAAAGTGGAGTGCAGGATCTGCAAACAAGTCCTGTCACGGAGTGACCCAAAAAAAAATACTCATTTGGGAACTTTACGATGATCCGGCATGTGGAGAGGAAGCACCCCCAGAATTTTGCCCGGGAAAGTGTCAGGGCTCTGGCACAAGAGGTTCCCAGTGATGGGGCCTCTACATCCACCAGAGGAGCAACTACTTCTGGGAGGGGGCAATCGCAGGAGCTTGTGCCAAATATTCAGCCTGCTTTAACCATGGTGTCCTGAGATGCAGATACTGCAATCAACTCCTTACCTTTGGGTGCAAAGTGTCCAGCTCATGGTTCGAGCATTGGAGAACCATCACTGCCCTTTCCACCCCTAATTTTCCGGTTTTTTTTTCTCCTGTTGAGCAGTTTCTATTCCCTGTTTTTGTTCCTGTTTTGAAAAAAGAAGAAAACAAAAAGTTCTTTTCAGAACTACCTCCAATTCTCCACAAAGAGCTATATTCTTTAAAAAATGAAAAAGAGTAAGTGAAATGGAGTGCATTGATAATGGAAAGGAAAATGAGTAAGAAAGAACAGAAAGGTATGAGAGGAGAAAGGAAGTGAAGTAGGGGGACTGAAAGAAGGTGAGTGTTGGGAAGGAAAGTAAGGAGAAGAAGAGTGAATATGGGGAATGTTGATATTCAAAGAAAATGTTGAAAAGGAACGGGGGTCTGGAAGGGTAAGAAAAGATGCATTGCTGGAGTTGAAGGCTGAAGGCCTCATTTATGAAGCCATGCGTCACCTTAACACCACCAGAGCGTCACTTTTTGTGACGCATCAGTCCAGTAAAAAATGCACCTTATTTATTCATATTTACAAAGTGGCGCATCTAGGTAGATGCGTCACTTTGTAAGCCCCTGCGCCACATTATTCCTACGTCAGGTGTAATGTATGCAAAAGGGACGTATTGACGCAAGAAAGGGTCGTAGATGTGACGCAGTGAAATCTATGACATATCACTGCATCACTTTTATGACGCTGTTGCGTCCAAATCTTACGTCTGTTTTACAGCAGGCATGCAGGCCCTTTCACATGGGGCTTGGCCCCATGTGAAAGGGCTCATTTATGAGGCCATACGTCACTTTAACACAACCAGAGCGTCACTTTTTGTGATGCACCAGTGCTGTAAAAAATGAACTTTATTCAGTCATATTTACAAAGTGATGCATTTAGGTAGTTGCGTCACTTTGTAAGCCCCTGCGCCACATTATTCCTACGTCAGGTGTATTGTATGCAAAAGGGACGTTTTGACGCAAGAAAGGGTCGTAGAAGTGACGCAGTGAAATCTATGACATATCACTGCGTCACTTTTATGACGCTGTTGCTTCCAAATATTACGCCTGTTTCACAGCAGGCGTGCAGGCCCTTTCACATGGGGCTTGGCCCCATGTAAAAGGATGCATTGCTGGAGTAGCTTCATTTTTGTGACTGGTAGCCCGATGTGCCTTTGCTATGTCTCAAGATATGTGCTCCAGTGGATTTTGAGTAATTTAGGTTAAAAAATATATATATATATATGGGCGGAGCCTAACCACACATCTGATCTGATTGGCTGTCAGCACTTCATCCAAGAAATGTTGGCAGCCATCTTGGGACCAATATACATGATAACACCTCATTAAAAAGCATTGTAGTTAATAGAGGGTTTTAGTACTTTAGTTATATTATAAATCATTTGTTGATGGTACCATACTCATTTTAGGAATTGTGGTGTGTTCTAAGGTGATTTTACCATGTGAAAAAGCCTTCTGGTGTGATATCATGAATCATGTTTGAAAGAAAACTAATATCTCATGATTTTCCCACAGTGGTTTGGAAGGGGATCTATAAGGTAAACTGAAAGCATATTTTCTGTAAATTCACATTATCTTTCTCAGTCATGTGAGAATGAAGTCTGACATTCTCAGTAAAACATGTACATCCAACAAGGACAGAGACTGTCAGTTGATTCCTTTGTGTTCTACTGCAGCCTCCTAGAGTGTTCTAAAGAACAACTAGAGCGCTAACAGTCCTACTTATTACAAAGGTATAGCACACCTGAAGCCATCGTGATGGGAATAAAGTGGTAACTCTTAAAACATTTAATTTAAAAAGGAACAAAATGAGGGGGTATATTATGCCATAGAAAGTATTATTAGTGCTGCAGAAAGAAAAATTAGGGCACATTTTGAGTGACTTCTCAAATCCTCTTCTATTTCATTAAAAAATTCTGACATGCAGACTCCCAAGATGCCACCAGAGACAAAAGAGCCCAAATGTAGCCCAAATATCACCCAGATGTAGCCCAAGTATAGCCCAATGACAGAATGTCCCAGAGTGTTCTAAAGAACAACTAGAGCGCTAACAGTCCTATTTATTACAAAGGTATGGCACACCTGAAGCCATCTTGATTGGAATAAAGTGGTAACTCTTAAAACATTTAATTTAAAAAGGAACAAAATGAGGGGGTATATTTTGCCATAGAAAGTATGATTAGTGCTGCAGAAAGAAAAATTAGGGCACATTTTGAGTGACTTCTCAAATCCTCTTCAATTTCATTAAAAAATTCTGAGATACAGTCTCCCAAGATGGCCACCAGAGACAAAAGAGCCTAAATGTAGCCCAAATATCACCCAGATGTAGCCCAAGTATAGCCCAATGACAGAATGTCCCAGAGTGTTCTAAAGAACAACTGGAGCGCTAACAGTCTTACTTATGAATGACAAAAGTATGGCACGCCAGAAGCCATCTTGATTGGAATGAAGTGGTAAGTCTGAAAACATTTAATTTAAAAAGAAACAAAAGGAGGGGGTTCATTTTGCCATAGAAAGTATGATTAGTGCTTCAGAAAGAAAAATTAGGGATCATTTTGAGTGACTTCTCAAATCCTCTTCCATTTCATTAAAACAATTCTGACATGCAGACTGAAACATGCACTTTGAATACCAGCAGCAGACTTCCCTGGTGAGCAGTAGCTTTACTACAGTGATCTAATGAGCAACTAGAGTGCTAACATTCAGAATTCATGGCAAATGTGTGACACTTCTGAATGCCTTCTTGATGGAACCAAATTAAACAAGCATTGAAAATTCAATAGATCTCGCCCTCGTTTAGGTTAAAGCCATTCTGTTTGTAATGAGGTGGCTTTTTAGCGTTGCTTTTATTAGTGTTTTTTAAACTTTCATGTAAATAACATGCATCTGTATGCATATATGTATATGTATGCATGCATTTAAATTTGTATTTATATAGATATACAGATTATATATGTTTATATATGTATGTATATATATATGTATATACGTACACATACATATATAAATGCATATGCATATATATGCATATATATATGTGTATATGTGTGCGTGTAGAGAGAGGTAGAGAGGTAGAGGTTTAGAGGTAGAGAGGTAGAGGTAGAGAGGTAGCAGTAGAGAGGTAGAGACTAGTAGAGAGAGAAGTAGAGATAGGTAGAGAGGTAGAGAGTAGAGAGTGAGTAATAGAGAGTAGAGAGTGAGTAGTAGAGAGTAGTAGAGAGCAGTAGAGAGAGTAGCAGAGAGTGAGTAGTAGAGAGTAGAAGAGTGACTAGTAGAGTGAGTAGTAGAGAGTAGTAGAGAGTGAGTAGTAGAGAGTGAATAGTAGAGAGTAGTAGAGAGTAAGTAGTAGAGTGAGTAGTAAAGAGCAGTAGAGTGAGTAGTACAGAGTAGTAAAGAGTGAGTAGTAGAGAGTAGTAGAGAGTGAGTAGTAGAGAGTAGTAGAGAGTGAGCAGCAGAGAGAGAGAATAGTAGAGAGCAGTAGAGAGTGAGTAGTAGAGTGAGTAGTAGAGACTAGTAGAGAGAGAGTAGTAGAGAGTGAGTAGTAGAGAGTAGTAGAGAGTGAGTAGTAGAGTGAGTAGGAGAGAGTGAGTAGTAGAGAGAGAGTAGTAGAGAGTGAGTAGTAGAGAGTAGTAGAGAGTGAGTAGTAGAGAGTAGTAGAGAGTGAGTAGTAAAGAGTGAATAGTAGAGAGAGAGTAGAGAGAGTAGTAGAGTAGTAGAGAATGAGTAGTAGAGAGTGAGTATTTGAGAGTAGTGGAGTAGGAGAGAGTAAGTAGTAGAGAGTAGTGGAGAATATTCCAAAGTTTGGCACAGCACCACTTGCACAATACGTCCAATCAAATCATATCACTTAGAGTCCTTATTGAAGCGCTGAATCTTGGTGTATATTCAAATGCTTTTATTTTCCTTAAGTTTATGTACCACAGCCAGCTGAAACGTTTCGTTCTGTACAACAGAACTTCTTCAGGGCGTTCTTATTTCCTTCAAGTTATGTCGGCATCCTGTTGTCATATAACTAGATATTTCTTCCAAATGTTAGACGAGACGTAAGTATATTCTTCTTCAAAGTGACTAGGTATCAATTTTACCCACACAATTCGGGCAGACTTGAGTAATTTATAGCATCCTCAAAGTCAGTCTTTCAAAAATTCCAAAGTATAGGACATGATAATCCAAATCCAAATGTTTCTCAAGAAAAGTCATTTTCAATCGTTCGGAATATCGGTGTTTGGGCAGATATGACCCAGGGACCCCCAGTATGCAAGGGGAATTAGTCCCCCCTCTGCAAACGCGCCAGTGTAAAAAGGGGCATAGCCTCATTACACCTCTGTGCAATGCAGCCCCCTGGTGCATACTGGAGGTTCCAGGTGGGCTAGTTGGCCCCCAGGGACCCCTAGTATGCAAGGGGGAATTAGTTCCCCCTCTTCAAACATGCACGGGGCTGCGTTGCAGAGAGGTGTAAAAAAGGGTGTGGCCTCATTACACCTCTCTGCAATGCAGCCCCCTGGCGCATACTGGAGGCTCCTGGTGGGCTAGTTGGTCCCCAGGGACCCCCAGTATGCAAGGGGAATTAGTTACCCCTCTGCAAACGCGGCAGGGGGCTGCGTTGCAGAGAGGTGTAACAAGGGGCATAGCCTCATTACACCTCTGCAATGCAGCCCCCTGGCGCATACTTGAGGCTCCAGGTGGGCTAGTTGGCCCCCAGGGGCCCCCAGTATGCAAGGGGAATTAGTTCCCCCTCTTCAAACATGCACGGGGGCTGAGTTGCAGAGAGGTGTAAAAAAGGGCGTGGCTTCATTACACCTCTCTGCAATGCAGTCCCCTGGCGCGTACTGGAGATTCCTGGTGGGCTTTCAGGTCTTATATAGTTAGGAATTAGCATTAAAGAAACTTTGAAATTCACTGAAAAAAACTTAGGTTTCAGGCCTTATATAGTTAGGAATTAGCATTTAAAAAACCTATGAAATTCACTGAAAAAACCATAGGTTTCACACCAGTTATAGTTAGGAATTAACATTTAAAAAACCTATTAAATTCACTGAAAAAACCATAGGTTTGACACCAGTTATAGTTAGGTGGAAATTTTACTGACATAAAACCATTGAAATTCCCACGTTATAGTTAGTTGGACTCACTATAACTTGCGCGCCTGCAATGCACTGCTGATGACGTCACATATTACATCACTCATGAAATGGTCAGTGACATCACTCATGACATCACTGATGACATCTCAAATGACATCACTGATGACAACATCATTGTGACAAAGTGGCAGACCTCCTATCATCATAAAATAACCTTTGACACACAAATTCAAAAATAGAAACTAACATTTTCTTAAAAAATGAGAAACCAATACCAATTACAACAACTTATTAGGTAATTACAACATCTACATACACATCCACTCATTCACCAACAGTTCTATATAGTCATGTACTTACTCATCATATGTACTCATACACCTATACATCCTGTTACACACTAATACTCATCCATATAGTTACTCACACACAAATTCACACATGCAAACAAACTATCAAAAAACCATTTACTTGATTATACTGCTATATGCAGACCACTACACATACTTCTACAGAAACGGAAACATATTTACTCTCTTAAACAATCAATTATAAAAACACATACTCACTAACCCACCCATACACACAATCATCCACCCATACAGCCTTGCACACATGCTGTCTTCAAAATGCATACAAATAGTGAGTCACTCATTCATGCATATGTGCTCTAAGTAATATCCCCCACCGAACAATACAGACACTGATACTGATACTCAAAAAAACAACTAATAACCCATATACACACTCATGTAGCTACTCACCAACCCATGCAGCCACTTATACACGAAGTGAGACTCAGATACAGATATTTAAATATTTAAACATTACTCGCTAATATATGTATTCACTAAGATACATTTAATAAGTCAGTTAACCAGTCAATTTTACACAAAAAAACATCCATTTAGACATTTATTTACCCATTTATTCTTCCATCAACCTCTAGATACACATATATAAAAAATATTTATTTTTCAGAAAGATACACGTTCACTGGATGATGTCATCAGTGATGTCATTTGAGATGTCATCAGTGATGTCATGAGTAATGTCACTGACCATGTCATGAGTGATGTAATATGTGACGTCATCAGCAGTGCATTGCACGCGCAAGTTATAGTGAGTCCAACTAACTATAACGTGGGAATTTCAATGGTATTATGCGAGTAAAATTTCCACCTAACTATAACTGGTGTGAAACCTATGGTTTTTTCAGTGAATGTAATAGGTTTTTTAAATGCTAATTCCTAACTATAACTGGTGTGAAACCTGTTTTTTCAGTGAATATATATATATATATATATATATATATATATATATATATATATATATATATCCATACTCTTCAGCGAAAGTCATGCCGGCGCCTTCTCAGTTTGTGGCGGGCCTCGACGGGGTATCGCCACTCCCCTTGTAAATCCAAACAAATTACCGTCTTTTCTTTCACAGACAGAGAGTCGAGGCCCAGATAGCTTTTCAAGTGTTTTTAATCTGCAACACTAACACTCAACGCGTTTCGCAGCTTCCGCCGCTTTCTCACGAGTGAATAGCAGTGTGAAATAATAAAGTTTTATACAATAACAAAAAACAATTAATCATGTGACTTTTCCAAGTGAAAGTGAAAACATACTATTATCTCATTTTACTTTCTTTTGCACATTTCGTCATGGGTTGTCAGGAATAAACTAAATAAACAGGAGATCATTTTTAGTTAAATATACTTGTGAAACATATTCAACCATTATCAAATGAATCAGCAGTGCGTTTTCTAGACATTCAGTCCGCTTTTCTCTCACGGACTACCATACCCATAAGTCAGTATTTCTGAATTGGAACGAGTAATCGCTGCTCCTGAATTACTTCATTCAGGTTCACAATCCTGGAAGTTAGGCAATACAATAACGCAGCACCTCTAATGGTGGTTTAAGGCGGATGAAATGTTCGGCATTACATTAACTCATGAATGCGATCAATCAGTTCATTACGCGCACAATCCTGCTACACTGATCCTGTTTCTCAGTGGTTTAGCTATTTATGCATCGAGCCCCAGTGGGCGTAATCCGCTTGAATGCTGCTGCGTGCTGACAGTCCCCACTAGTGAGTAACAAAAGTTGATCACTCACTAATAGTGTAGTGTCCTCTTGCATAAGGCCCCAGTGGGCATTTTCCATATGTACTGCTCATTCAAAATACTGCTTGAATCATTTCAAGATCTGCGAGTGACTTTCATTCCATTCATGCCTTTGATTCACCCAATGTGACCTGTAAAAATGGAAAAGTATATTCATTAAAACATATTCTCAGTTATCGTACGTGCATTAAAACAAACATGATTCTTAGAATACTCTGCAGGCTTTAGGATTCAACGTTAGTTTTTTGCTAGACGCTTGCTACTTTCCTAAGTGAGATGCTAGTCCTTCATCAATATTATGTCCTTGAGGGGTCAATGTCTGGAATCCAATTATAAATCTGGATTCAAGTCTACGTAGCTCTTTCGTCCTGTCTCCTCCTCTCTCTCTTTTAGGAACATAATCCAACACCACAAATGACAAAAGATTCGTGTTTTGGTTATGTTCACTGAAAAAGTGACGGGCAATGGGATATTGTTGGTCGTGATGGTTAATGGCCCTTAAGTGTTCTAGTACTCTTTTCTTGGCCTTGTGGATCGTGCTCCCTATGTAGAATAACTCACATGGGCATTTGAGTGCATACACTGCATATTCAGTTTCGCATGATGTATGCTTCAAAATTCTAAAGGGCTCAGTGTTCTTACTTAACTTAACCCTTTTACAGTTCTTGCTGTTTTTGCAGGCTTTGCACTTGCCACAAATAAAGAACCCTTGTACTGGATTCAATTTTTTGGGGACAAGTTTCGGCAGGTTCGCTGGGCTTACTAGGTCACTGATAGATTTACCTTTTCTGAAGGTGATTTGGGGATAATCTCTAACTGATTTACCAATCTCAGGGTCTGTCTGTAGGATGCTCCAATGTCTTTCTAGGCATTTTCTGACCTCCTGAGACTTGTTGCTATACGTCGTTACAAACCTGATTGTTTCTTCACACGGTGTGCTGCCTAACACCAATTCTTGTGTTAACAACTCGTCTCTAGTTCTTAATTCTGCTTTGGAACAAGCTGTGGAAATATTCTGGTCACTGTATCCTCTTTCCTTAAATCTTTTGGTCATTACTTTGCACTCTTCTCTATACCCCTCCGTCGTGCTGCAGTTGCGTTTGGCACGCAGCAACTCACCATATGGGATACTTTCTATGAGTTTTCTCGGGTGGCAACTCCATGCATGTAACATGCTGTTGCCAGCCGTAGCTTTTCGATGGAGTGCAGTTACAATTTTGTCATTTTCAACCTTTAATACCACATCTAGAAATTCCATCTGGGTTGGATGCACCTGATGTGTGAATGACAAGTTCAATTGATTGTCATTCAGATGTTTCACGAAGCTGTCAGCTTCTTCAACTGTCCCTTCCCACACACAGAACACGTCGTCAATAAATCGTGACCATTTTTTGACATGTTTTTGGTATAATTTCTGGGGTCTCACTACTTGTTCCTCCCACCATCCCAAATAAAGGCAGGCAAAGCTCGGGGCAAAACAAGTACCCATCGAAGTCCCCATCAATTGCTTGTATACCTGATTGTCAAACAGGAAGTAATTTTCCGTCAGGCATGTTTCAATCATGCTTAACAGAACTTCTGTATGTCTGAGGTAGGAGATGGATCTGGCATTCAAGTAGTGTTTACACGCCTGCAATCCCAAATTATGTGGGATGCTAGTGTAAAGACTGGAAACGTCTAAACTTAACATCAGATACTTATCATTCCACTCAAACTCATTCATCATTCTCAGAAAATCACCCGTGTCCTTAATATATGAAGGTAATTCTCTCATATATTGTTGCAAAAAATAATCTGCATATCTAGATGTGTTTTCGAGGCTAGACCCTCTAGATGATACTATAGGCCTTCCCGGTGGGCTTTCTTTATCTTTGTGCACCTTCGGTAACAAATACAGTACTGGCAATTTAGGATATTTGCAGAATAAATATTCATATTCATTCTGCTCAAGTAAGCCTTTTTGTTTCCATACAAACAGTTCTTCAAAATATTTTTTGTTGGACTCTTCAAAACATTTTTTGGAACTTTTTTCATATTGTGTAATGCTGCTCAATTGTCTCAGACCTTCCTTGACATATCTGTCTCTTCCCCACACCACCACATTGCCCCCCTTGTCAGATTTTTTTATTACAATGTTAGGGTCGCTCTGTAATGTCTCAATGGCCACGACCTGTTCCGTGGTCAGATTTCTCTTTACTTTGGAGTTCATGCCACTTATTTTCTTAAGGCCATTCTTAACTCCTTTTTCAAAGACATCTAATGCCTCATTCATTATTTGTGGCATAAATATGGATGTGGGTTTAAAGTGGCTTTTGCTACTCAAATCGATAGAAATGTCATCATTAAGCAAGTTCAGTATTGGATCGCTATTGAAGTTTGCTTGGTCCCCCAATTCATTTAACAAGTGCAATGTCTCAATGTCACCTATGCACAGATTACTAACCTCCTCACTGCTGGTCTTTTCTTTCTCCAGGGTCGCCTTAGTGGAAAACCATTTCTTCAGGCGCAACTTTCTCGTAAAATAGAAGAGGTCGATTCTTGTCTGGGTGTAATCATAATCATTAGTTGGGACAAACGTTAATCCCTTGGAAAGGACATCAATTTCAATGTTGGTCAGTTCGCGATCTGATAGATTCAATACTGTTTTGGTTTTTAATTCGGTTTGTTCCATTCTTTTGTTCTTTTTTGCCAACGTGTGCGAGATCCTACCGGACTCCCCATTGCATCTTTTGGCGTATTCTGCAGCCTTTCTACGCCTCTTCCTGCGCGTCCACGACCTCGTCCTCTTTGGTTGATCGATTCGATGGGTTCTGGTGCTGTTAGTCTGTCTTGTGCTAACATTGAGAATTCCATTAAAATTTTGTCTTTTACTGACATATTGGGATTCTGGGCCTGTTCGCTTGTTGTGGCTCTGGATTCCGGTGTCTTGTCTACAACACTTACTCCATTCATTTGATCAGCGTTGTCCAATGATGTTTTAGTATTCACATTTTGACTCCTCAACCGATCGAATTTTTTGGCAAAGGTTAATATCTGTCCTTTCTCATAGTCTACGAAATCTCGTAAAAATTTCCTCTGCTTTTTTTCTTTTATGTCTTTTTCAATTCGTTCCAGCTTAGTTTCAAGTTTTGCCATTTCTAGATTAAACTCCGCAGTATCACAGAGTGTCTTTAGTTTGGCTGTTACTTCTTCTATTTTGCCACTCAGCGTTTCGCAGTCACGATTGGCGTATTTCACCAATAATTTAAGCATCACCGTTGAACAGTGGTGATTGTTTTCAGCCCATTCACCGATCAACTCAGGGTCTGGATCACTGAATGTAGGGGTGATAAAAATCCGGAGTCCTCGAGGCACTCTCCCTGCCTCTATGTACTTTTGTAGTGTAGTCGCCTCCCACCATTTATTTTGCTCTGCTTTCATATGTTTCCAAAGCAGATCCCATTGTGCTCTTTTTGACATATTTTCCCCCACAGAGGACACAGCATTACTCACTTCACTCGGCGTCAGCGCTGATGTTTCAAACATTTTGCTCGCTGCCTCACAGCGTTTCTCATTTCTCGATGTTGCCATACTGGTATGCTTAGGGTCAGTATGTTATACACTTCTTTTAGCCGGCCGCTTACTTTGACGTTTTCGTTACTTCGGCGGGTTTCCACTTGCCTTATCGTAAATGTTCTTTCTGCTCGGCTTGTTGCACGTTAGCATTCACGTGTTTGTAGATGATTTCCGAGGTGCCTCTCGCAGCGTTTCTTCCTCTCAGTTATCGCACTGAACGCTTGGGGTCCTCTGTAGTTAGCCGATTCAGTAGTAGGCGGGCGCTGGCTTTGACACTAATGATCCATACTCTTCAGCGAAAGTCATGCCGGCGCCTTCTCAGTTTGTGGCGGGCCTCGACGGGGTATCGCCACTCCCCTTGTAAATCCAAACAAATTACCGTCTTTTCTTTCACAGACAGAGAGTCGAGGCCCAGATAGCTTTCAAGTGTTTTTAATCTGCAACACTAACACTCAACGCGTTTCGCAGCTTCCGCCGCTTTCTCACGAGTGAATAGCAGTGTGAAATAATAAAGTTTTATACAATAACAAAAAACAATTAATCATGTGACTTTTCCAAGTGAAAGTGAAAACATACTATTATCTCATTTTACTTTCTTTTGCACATTTCGTCATGGGTTGTCAGGAATAAACTAAATAAACAGGAGATCATTTTTAGTTAAATATACTTGTGAAACATATTCAACCATTATCAAATGAATCAGCAGTGCGTTTTCTAGACATTCAGTCCGCTTTTCTCTCACGGACTACCATACCCATAAGTCAGTATTTCTGAATTGGAACGAGTAATCGCTGCTCCTGAATTACTTCATTCAGGTTCACAATCCTGGAAGTTAGGCAATACAATAACGCAGCACCTCTAATGGTGGTTTAAGGCGGATGAAATGTTCGGCATTACATTAACTCATGAATGCGATCAATCAGTTCATTACGCGCACAATCCTGCTACACTGATCCTGTTTCTCAGTGGTTTAGCTATTTATGCATCGAGCCCCAGTGGGCGTAATCCGCTTGAATGCTGCTGCGTGCTGACAGTCCCCACTAGTGAGTAACAAAAGTTGATCACTCACTAATAGTGTAGTGTCCTCTTGCATAAGGCCCCAGTGGGCATTTTCCATATGTACTGCTCATTCAAAATACTGCTTGAATCATTTCAAGATCTGCGAGTGACTTTCATTCCATTCATGCCTTTGATTCACCCAATGTGACCTGTAAAAATGGAAAAGTATATTCATTAAAACATATTCTCAGTTATCGTACGTGCATTAAAACAAACATGATTCTTAGAATACTCTGCAGGCTTTAGGATTCAACGTTAGTTTTTTGCTAGACGCTTGCTACTTTCCTAAGTGAGATGCTAGTCCTTCATCAATATTATGTCCTTGAGGGGTCAATGTCTGGAATCCAATTATAAGTACATATGGAAAATGCCCACTGGGGCCTTATGCAAGAGGACACTACACTATTAGTGAGTGATCAACTTTTGTTACTCACTAGTGGGGACTGTCAGCACGCAGCAGCATTCAAGCGGATTACGCCCACTGGGGCTCGATGCATAAATAGCTAAACCACTGAGAAACAGGATCAGTGTAGCAGGATTGTGCGCGTAATGAACTGATTGATCGCATTCATGAGTTAATGTAATGCCGAACATTTCATCCGCCTTAAACCACCATTAGAGGTGCTGCGTTATTGTATTACCTAACTTCCAGGATTGTGAACCTGAATGAAGTAATTCAGGAGCAGCGATTACTCGTTCCAATTCAGAAATACTGACTTATGGGTATGGTAGTCCGTGAGAGAAAAGCGGACTGAATGTCTAGAAAACGCACTGCTGATTCATTTGATAATGGTTGAATATGTTTCACAAGTATATTTAACTAAAAATGATCTCCTGTTTATTTAGTTTATTCCTGACAACCCATGACGAAATGTGCAAAAGAAAGTAAAATGAGATAATAGTATGTTTTCACTTTCACTTGGAAAAGTCACATTATTAATTGTTTTTTGTTATTGTATAAAACTTTATTATTTCACACTGCTATTCACTCGTGAGAAAGCGGCGGAAGCTGCGAAACGCGTTGAGTGTTAGTGTTGCAGATTAAAAACACTTGAAAAGCTATCTGGGCCTCGACTCTCTGTCTGTGAAAGAAAAGACGGTAATTTGTTTGGATTTACAAGGGGAGTGGCGATACCCCGTCGAGGCCCGCCACAAACTGAGAAGGCGCCGGCATGACTTTCGCTGAAGAGTATGGATCATTAGTGTCAAAGCCAGCGCCCGCCTACTACTGAATCGGCTAACTACAGAGGACCCCAAGCGTTCAGTGCGATAACTGAGAGGAAGAAACGCTGCGAGAGGCACCTCGGAAATCATCTACAAACACGTGAATGCTAACGTGCTACAAGCCGAGCAGAAAGAACATTTACGATAAGGCAAGTGGAAACCCGCCGAAGTAACGAAAACGTCAAAGTAAGCGGCCGGCTAAAAGAAGTGTACAACATACTGACCCTAAGCATACCAGTATGGCAACATCGAGAAATGAGAAACGCTGTGAGGCAGCGAGCAAAATGTTTGAAACATCAGCGCTGACGCCGAGTGAAGTGAGTAATGCTGTGTCCTCTGTGGGGGAAAATATGTCAAAAAGAGCACAATGGGATCTGCTTTGGAAACATATGAAAGCAGAGCAAAATAAATGGTGGGAGGCGACTACACTACAAAAGTACATAGAGGCAGGGAGAGTGCCTCGAGGACTCCGGATTTTTATCACCCCTACATTCAGTGATCCAGACCCTGAGTTGATCGGTGAATGGGCTGAAAACAATCACCACTGTTCAACGGTGATGCTTAAATTATTGGTGAAATACGCCAATCGTGACTGCGAAACGCTGAGTGGCAAAATAGAAGAAGTAACAGCCAAACTAAAGACACTCTGTGATACTGCGGAGTTTAATCTAGAAATGGCAAAACTTGAAACTAAGCTGGAACGAATTGAAAAAGACATAAAAGAAAAAAAGCAGAGGAAATTTTTACGAGATTTCGTAGACTATGAGAAAGGACAGATATTAACCTTTGCCAAAAAATTCGATCGGTTGAGGAGTCAAAATGTGAATACTAAAACATCATTGGACAACGCTGATCAAATGAATGGAGTAAGTGTTGTAGACAAGACACCGGAATCCAGAGCCACAACAAGCGAACAGGCCCAGAATCCCAATATGTCAGTAAAAGACAAAATTTTATTGGAATTCTCAATGTTAGCACAAGACAGACTAACAGCACCAGAACCCATCGAATCGATCAACCAAAGAGGACGAGGTCGTGGACGCGCAGGAAGAGGCGTAGAAAGGCTGCAGAATACGCCAAAAGATGCAATGGGGAGTCCGGTAGGATCTCGCACACGTTGGCAAAAAAGAACAAAAGAATGGAACAAACCGAATTAAAAACCAAAACAGTATTGAATCTATCAGATCGCGAACTGACCAACATTGAAATTGATGTCCTTTCCAAGGGATTAACGTTTGTCCCAACTAATGATTATGATTACACCCAGACAAGAATCGACCTCTTCTATTTTACGAGAAAGTTGCGCCTGAAGAAATGGTTTTCCACTAAGGCGACCCTGGAGAAAGAAAAGACCAGCAGTGAGGAGGTTAGTAATCTGTGCATAGGTGACATTGAGACATTGCACTTGTTAAATGAATTGGGGGACCAAGCAAACTTCAATAGCGATCCAATACTGAACTTGCTTAATGATGACATTTCTATCGATTTGAGTAGCAAAAGCCACTTTAAACCCACATCCATATTTATGCCACAAATAATGAATGAGGCATTAGATGTCTTTGAAAAAGGAGTTAAGAATGGCCTTAAGAAAATAAGTGGCATGAACTCCAAAGTAAAGAGAAATCTGACCACGGAACAGGTCGTGGCCATTGAGACATTACAGAGCGACCCTAACATTGTAATAAAAAAATCTGACAAGGGGGGCAATGTGGTGGTGTGGGGAAGAGACAGATATGTCAAGGAAGGTCTGAGACAATTGAGCAGCATTACACAATATGAAAAAAGTTCCAAAAAATGTTTTGAAGAGTCCAACAAAAAATATTTTGAAGAACTGTTTGTATGGAAACAAAAAGGCTTACTTGAGCAGAATGAATATGAATATTTATTCTGCAAATATCCTAAATTGCCAGTACTGTATTTGTTACCGAAGGTGCACAAAGATAAAGAAAGCCCACCGGGAAGGCCTATAGTATCATCTAGAGGGTCTAGCCTCGAAAACACATCTAGATATGCAGATTATTTTTTGCAACAATATATGAGAGAATTACCTTCATATATTAAGGACACGGGTGATTTTCTGAGAATGATGAATGAGTTTGAGTGGAATGATAAGTATCTGATGTTAAGTTTAGACGTTTCCAGTCTTTACACTAGCATCCCACATAATTTGGGATTGCAGGCGTGTAAACACTACTTGAATGCCAGATCCATCTCCTACCTCAGACATACAGAAGTTCTGTTAAGCATGATTGAAACATGCCTGACGGAAAATTACTTCCTGTTTGACAATCAGGTATACAAGCAATTGATGGGGACTTCGATGGGTACTTGTTTTGCCCCGAGCTTTGCCTGCCTTTATTTGGGATGGTGGGAGGAACAAGTAGTGAGACCCCAGAAATTATACCAAAAACATGTCAAAAAATGGTCACGATTTATTGACGACGTGTTCTGTGTGTGGGAAGGGACAGTTGAAGAAGCTGACAGCTTCGTGAAACATCTGAATGACAATCAATTGAACTTGTCATTCACACATCAGGTGCATCCAACCCAGATGGAATTTCTAGATGTGGTATTAAAGGTTGAAAATGACAAAATTGTAACTGCACTCCATCGAAAAGCTACGGCTGGCAACAGCATGTTACATGCATGGAGTTGCCACCCGAGAAAACTCATAGAAAGTATCCCATATGGTGAGTTGCTGCGTGCCAAACGCAACTGCAGCACGACGGAGGGGTATAGAGAAGAGTGCAAAGTAATGACCAAAAGATTTAAGGAAAGAGGATACAGTGACCAGAATATTTCCACAGCTTGTTCCAAAGCAGAATTAAGAACTAGAGACGAGTTGTTAACACAAGAATTGGTGTTAGGCAGCACACCGTGTGAAGAAACAATCAGGTTTGTAACGACGTATAGCAACAAGTCTCAGGAGGTCAGAAAATGCCTAGAAAGACATTGGAGCATCCTACAGACAGACCCTGAGATTGGTAAATCAGTTAGAGATTATCCCCAAATCACCTTCAGAAAAGGTAAATCTATCAGTGACCTAGTAAGCCCAGCGAACCTGCCGAAACTTGTCCCCAAAAAATTGAATCCAGTACAAGGGTTCTTTATTTGTGGCAAGTGCAAAGCCTGCAAAAACAGCAAGAACTGTAAAAGGGTTAAGTTAAGTAAGAACACTGAGCCCTTTAGAATTTTGAAGCATACATCATGCGAAACTGAATATGCAGTGTATGCACTCAAATGCCCATGTGAGTTATTCTACATAGGGAGCACGATCCACAAGGCCAAGAAAAGAGTACTAGAACACTTAAGGGCCATTAACCATCACGACCAACAATATCCCATTGCCCGTCACTTTTTCAGTGAACATAACCAAAACACGAATCTTTTGTCATTTGTGGTGTTGGATTATGTTCCTAAAAGAGAGAGAGGAGGAGACAGGACGAAAGAGCTACGTAGACTTGAATCCAGATTTATAATTGGATTCCAGACATTGACCCCTCAAGGACATAATATTGATGAAGGACTAGCATCTCACTTAGGAAAGTAGCAAGCGTCTAGCAAAAAACTAACGTTGAATCCTAAAGCCTGCAGAGTATTCTAAGAATCATGTTTGTTTTAATGCACGTACGATAACTGAGAATATGTTTTAATGAATATACTTTTCCATTTTTACAGGTCACATTGGGTGAATCAAAGGCATGAATGGAATGAAAGTCACTCGCAGATCTTGAAATGATTCAAGCAGTATTTTGAATGAGCAGTACATATGGAAAATGCCCACTGGGGCCTTATGCAAGAGGACACTACACTATTAGTGAGTGATCAACTTTTGTTACTCACTAGTGGGGACTGTCAGCACGCAGCAGCATTCAAGCGGATTACGCCCACTGGGGCTCGATGCATAAATAGCTAAACCACTGAGAAACAGGATCAGTGTAGCAGGATTGTGCGCGTAATGAACTGATTGATCGCATTCATGAGTTAATGTAATGCCGAACATTTCATCCGCCTTAAACCACCATTAGAGGTGCTGCGTTATTGTATTGCCTAACTTCCAGGATTGTGAACCTGAATGAAGTAATTCAGGAGCAGCGATTACTCGTTCCAATTCAGAAATACTAACTTATGGGTATGGTAGTCCGTGAGAGAAAAGCGGACTGAATGTCTAGAAAACGCACTGCTGATTCATTTGATAATGGTTGAATATGTTTCACAAGTATATTTAACTAAAAATGATCTCCTGTTTATTTAGTTTATTCCTGACAACCCATGACGAAATGTGCAAAAGAAAGTAAAATGAGATAATAGTATGTTTTCACTTTCACTTGGAAAAGTCACATGATTAATTGTTTTTTGTTATTGTATAAAACTTTATTATTTCACACTGCTATTCACTCGTGAGAAAGCGGCGGAAGCTGCGAAACGCGTTGAGTGTTAGTGTTGCAGATTAAAAACACTTGAAAAGCTATCTGGGCCTCGACTCTCTGTCTGTGAAAGAAAAGACGGTAATTTGTTTGGATATATATATATATATATATATATATAAATATATATATATATATATATATATATATATATATATATATATATATATATATATATATATATATATATATATATATATATATATATATTACCTACTGGCGGTCGCCAGTAGGTATATATAGTTAGGATTTTTTCCCTATGGGATTTCTGAAAATTCTATGTCTAATAACTTTGGCGTTTGTGGACGGAATCGGCTGAAATTTTCAGGAAAATGGCACATTTTGTTTCTGAGCAGCTCCTGGAAATTTGGGGGGGGTTCGTCAAGGGGGGGCCGAGAAAAAAGGGGGGTCCCAAAACGCGTTTTTCCCATTCATTTTTCCATAGGGCGGTTGGACTCACTTTTAGCTCGAACGGCTGAATGGATTTGCACGAAACTTGGCAAAATTGTAGGGACTGTTAGCCCGATGTGCCTTTGCTAGGTCTCAATATATGTGCTCCAGTAGTTTTTGAGAAATTAACGTTCAAAACAAGATATATATCTGTAACAGCGCTCCGGGCAGCGATCCGGTCCGCTTACTTTTCGCGAAACTGAACTTTGCGCGCAGAAAGCTGATTGGCTCTCCGGTGTCTGTCAACATTCTAAACAGTCCGGAGCGGCCGCCATCTTATCTCTCGGTAGGATCGAGAGAGAAGAGGTGAAAAACGAAGGGGGAATTTATTGAAAGGGTGCAAGGTATACCCCTCTTGACCCCCTAGGATTGTTGTTGGGGTTATTAAAGGGTCCCGTGGGGAAAATAAAAAAATATATATTTTTCACGGTAGAAGCGTTTCCCGGGCCGCGAACTGGGCCGCAAACTGGTAGCGAAACGGGAATTCGCCATTTTGTGCTTCGTTTTAATTGTTTAGAGACAAAAATTATCGCCGCACATCGGCCACAATGCATGAATATCGTTGAAAAGTCAGCGATATTCATGCATTATCCAGCAAATGCTCTTAGCCATGTTATCCACCTTCCATTGGATAACAGAAAGCTGATTGGCTCTCCGGTGTCTGTCAACATTCTAAACAGTCCGGAGCGGCCGCCATCTTATCTCTCGGTAGGATCGAGAGAGAAGAGGTGAAAAACGAAGGGGGAATTTATTGAAAGGGTGCAAGGTATACCCCTCTTGACCCCCTAGGATTGTTGTTGGGGTTATTAAAGGGTCCCGTGGGGAAAATAAAAAAAAAATCATTTTTCACGGTAGAAGCGTTTCCCAGGCCGCGAACTGGGCCGCAAACTGGTAGCGAAACGGGAATTCGCCATTTTGTGCTTCGTTTTAATTGTTTAGAGACAAAAATTATCGCCGCACATCGGCCACAATGCATGAATATCGTTGAAAAGTCAGCGATATTCATGCATTATCCAGCAAATGCTCTTAGCCATGTTATCCACCTTCCATTGGATAACAGAAAGCTGATTGGTTCTCCGGTGTCTGTCAACATTCTAAATAGTCCGGAGCGGCCGCCATCTTATCTCTCGGTAGGATCGAGAGAGAAGAAGAGGTGAAAAACGAAGGGGGAATTTATTGAAAGGGGGCAAGGTATACCCCTCTTGACCCCCTAGGATTGTTGTTGGGGTTATTAAAGGGTCCCGTGGGGAAAATAAAAATAAAATTATTTTTCACGGTAGAAGCGTTTCCCGGGCCGCGAACTGGGCCGCAAACTGGTAGCGAAACGGGAATTCGCCATTTTGTGCTTCGTTTTAATTGTTTAGAGACAAAAATTATCGCCGCACATCGGCCACAATGCATGAATATCGTTGAAAAGTCAGCGATATTCATGCATTATCCAGCAAATGCTCTTAGCCATGTTATCCACCTTCCATTGGATAACAGAAAGCTGATTGGTTCTCCGGTGTCTGTCAACATTCTAAATAGTCCGGAGCGGCCGCCATCTTATCTCTCGGTAGGATCGAGAGAGAAGAAGAGGTGAAAAACGAAGGGGGAATTTATTGAAAGGGGGCAAGGTATACCCCTCTTGACCCCCTAGGAATGTTGTTGGGGTTATTAAAGGGTCCCGTGGGGAAAATAAAAAAAAATTGATTTTTCACGGTAGAAGCGCTTCACGGGCCGCGAACTGGGCCGCAAAATGGTAGCGAAACGGGAATTCGCCATTTTGTGCTTCGTTTTTATTGTTTAGAGACAAAAATTATCGCCGCACATCGGCCACAATGCATGAATATCGCTGAAAAGTCAGCGATATTCATGCATTATCCAGCAAATTCTCTTAGCCATGTTATCCACCTTCCATTGGATAACATGGCTAAAAACCGCTCTGTGCGTGAGCTTTTTTTTTTTTTTTTTTTTGCTGCGTGACGTTTGTTAACGTTCGATTCGATGGAAATCAGGAAGTGTTGAACACCATTTTGTCACTGCGAGTAAATATTTTGTTATAAATGAATCCTTATTGATAAACATTGTCTGCGCCATCTTGCGTTTTTGTCCAATGCCACAATTTTGTCGTGCACGGCAGCCATTTTAGATGCCTTGACCAGGGCCACTCTCTGCACGCCGTCGATTCTCAGCATGGCTCCCCACCCTCGCACGCATCTCCCCCACGCAATGGTCACCCCCGCTCTCTCATGCATGGGCCATATACTTCCCCCATCTGCGCTGCTCTTCTCTGAGAATCACACCCTGTGCCCGTTCGACACCTCCCTTTCACCCTATTCACTACCGCACCCTCTGACACTTCTCTTCTTCTGTGTCCGATTGTCCAGGCCGGACCTAGGCTATCACCTAGCCCTGCGGATGTAGTTTATGGCTCCAGCTGTAGAGTATCCAGACATGCCAACCCTTCCGTTTCAGGTGTGAGACTACTGATTTCAGTGCTAGTCTTTCGCTTCCCGATTCCTGCAAGGAAAAACCCGGGGGCATATTTCCAATAACTAGCGGTAATTTTTGTCTCTAACTTGTTTAGAGACAATAATTATCGCCGCACTTCGGCAAATTTTATCGCACATAAACCTTGCTATTAGCAAGGTTTATCGCAAATGCGATAAAAAACGGCCGCAATGCATGAATATCGCTGAAAAGTCAGCGATATTCATGCATTAGTCAGCAAATGCTCTTAGCCATGTTATCCACTTCCCATTGAACAAGCGCATGGTCTTTTAAAGATTTGTGAAGTACTCGGGGCGGCGGTGTGTGTGTGTCCTCTTTCAGGAGCGGGCGGGGGGGCACTGGCAGCAATTTGCAGGCCAGGCAGTGTTCAACACGTGCATCACCCTTTCTCTGCCTGCTATTGCGCTCCATGCTTCGGAAAGGTAAGAAAAAGAACGTGCATTTGAGTTTGAAATGTCCGATCTTGTAGCAGTACACTTGCAAAGCCCACACATGACAATAACCCGATTCAAGGCCCCATTCACCCAATTTTTAAAAAAAATATAGTACTCCAAGACAGTTACATTTTAAAAGTTTATTAATATTTAAATATAACGAACGCAACAAAAACTGTAAATATATTTAACCATTTTTTGAAATTAACCAGAACTATAACGATAACAACAACAACATTAATATAACTTTTATGCCTAAATTACGCAAACATTTAGCTAATCTGCTAAAGGGGGGAGTCGCCATTTCTTTACAATAAGCAATAATGAAAAATCCACATCAATAGGGTTGCCCGTTTTCTCGATGCAGCACTATAGTGCAATATACACAGCACCTGGGGTGTCAAGAGTGAACAGGTCTTTCTTTGTTCCTTAAGATGTTATCTCCGAGAATGCTGATGCATTGGTGTCTGTACACTTCTTTGTCAATTCTGTCAAGATGATAACTGCTTCATAAACAGACGATATCCTTGTTAAGTCATTAGTGTTAAGTGTGTCTGAAACTACAGTGCCCTTCTGTTTTTTTTTCTTCAGGCTCTACAGAGTTTTGTGTGTTGTTCTTTTGAGCGACAATTATTCCAGAGGTTTCAGGTTCACTTGTTTTGTTCTGCAGTGAGTTAACAGCTTTAGAGAGTTCATGTTTATTTGCTATGTCCTGCTGTTCGTGAACTGCTTCAGAGACGTCAGCCTCATTTTTTATGTTTCAGTAGAACCTGGACCTGCCCGGCCGCGCCCAAAATGGCGCCGGTGTAAATGGGACTCGTAACTGCTTGTTCTGTACTGGTTGCCCAACCTTGATATCACGAGATACATATGCAGTTTTGAAGCACATGGCGGAGGCTTGTCTGCTGTAGTGGGGCGCCCCTTTATCGTTTCAGTCGCCATTCCGCCCGCTTTTGCTACACTGTGCCTCATCCGCCATTCAGCTGTTTACCGCCCGCTCTTACGGCTACAGCGTCTCGCTCACCATGTAGTTGAGTTGTTCCCACTCTTGCGGTGCAGCGGTAGGCGGCTGCCACAGGACTCTTAAAATGGCGGCCGGCTCTTCGGATTTGGGCCTGGTCCAGTAAAATGGCCCTGGGACACCTTGGAACTCGGACGCTTGTCTGCCAGGGCTTGGGTTCCATTCTCGAAAGCGTCCCCTCAGCCTTGAAGATTGTACAAAAGTCTTGGGGGCCCTCGACTCCCGCAGCCTTCCGGTGGGGAGCGGCTGCCATGATTGCTTGCGGAATGGCCACGACGGAGCTACGAGATGGTGGTGCTCTCATGGTGACGCCAGCTTCAGTCTGAAACATCCAGAAACAAGGTGGGGCTTTCATCGTTTGGGGAAAAAAAATGTTTTAATCCAATGAAAAGTGTTATTTTTAGGTCACATGACCTAGTCTTACATAATTAGGAAAAGAAAAGTAAAATGAACCAATGAAAAGTTTTATTAACAAGTCACATGACCTGTTATGCTTACGTTACGCGCTGCGCGGCGCGCTCTGGATCGTTTCCGGGAAGCTGCGCCTTGCGCACCGGAGCACTTCCGTGTGCGCTAAGGCGTCGCGTCATATGACGCATTACGCGACAATGCAGGTGCAGAATATAGTCAAAATGTCTCCACCAACCAGCGGTCGGAATTCCACCGCTTTCAGCAGTCCAAAAAGTTCGGTCAAATCTTAAGAGCGGGAGCAACTCAACTACATGGTGAGCGAGACGTTGTAGTCGCAAGAGCGAGCGGTAAACAGCTGAATGGCGGAAGAGGCACAGAGTACCAAAAGCGGGCGGAATGGCAACTAAAACGGTAAAGGGGCGCCCTACGACAGCGTGTCTTCAGGTGAAACGGATTGTGGGACAAGGTCCAGAATGAAAGATTCTTCAAAAGGGAAAAAATTCCGCCGGACCCCGGGAGCCGGCCGCCTATGCCGGGGGCGATCTCAGGCCTCACCAGGGCAACACGACTTGGGGAGGGGGCAGGAGCCAAGCGCCCCCTCTCAGTCCGCGCCATCTCACCGCCCCTCGGGGGCCTCCGTCAAGCGGTTTAGGGAGGCACCGTATCACATTGTTTTCCAATGCAGTCAGGTCCACAAATGGACCCCACTTACTTTGAATAGTGAAGCTGCAGCAGGTGCAAATAAGGTTTAAACAGTGTTACAAGAACTGCTTAGAACTCTGAAGTATGGCACTCAATAACCAAGACTTATGCCATTTATGTAAGGCAGTGACATGGAAGCAACTCAGGGACAAAAAGCATGAACGAACATTCACGTATGAAAATCTTATTTGGAGAAGGGGTAGAATCCAAACGCCCCCTGCCAGTTCGCGCCACTACACCGTATGTGGAAAATCTGAAGCCATCATTCTACAAACTCTCAACGCTTGTTATCAGTGCATGAGTTTCATGCTCGATCGATTGAGCTAGCCGGATCGGGCAATAAAAAGTATAAAATAGTTATGTAAATAGTTATTTAATCAAATGTTTTACTCTGTTTCTTTGCTGGTGTGTTGTGTATATTTATAATATTTGCATAGGGTTTGCCGTTATTTTGGGCGGTGTGGGTGGCGGAGTCGAGCTGTTTTGCAGCCCTCATGGTGTGGAGCTCAATTCATTTCACTATTTTCGTATTTCTCATGAAGGGTTATTCCTCATGTTTGTATTTTACCGAGGTTAAAAAGAGATCGAATTAGTGGTCTACTGATTTTGCTCGATTACTTTTATTTTTTTACACGATTTTTCACTATCTGCAAAGACTAAACAGAGTATTGCGACTTTGTGCTTGTTTGTAAATAGAGAATGATCCAAAGAGAACCAATTGTAAAACAGTAAATGCTTGGATAATAATCAATCAAATGGAGAGACAAGCAGGTACGACGGATTACAACAGGGGTAAAGGTCTGCGTTAACTACCGTTCACTATCTGCAAAGAGAGAGTATTACTAAGAGAAAAGAGGGGAGTGGGGGGGGGGGCAGCGTTCAAAGCACATCAGCGTGCATAAACACGAAAACCTTTTTACCTATCACGTACTTGACATTTGACAGCTTTTGATGTTTGCTATTAAAAAACCATTGAAATTCACAGAAAAAACCATAGGTTATACTCCATATATAGTTAGGAATTTGCATTTACAAAACCTTGAAAATTCAATGAAAAAACCATTGGTTTTAGGCCATATATAGTTAGGGATTTGCATTTAGAAAACCTTATTTTACTCGCATAAAACCATTGAAATTCCATATATAGTTATAAGCGCTAACTATATATCGCGCACCCGCAATCCACTGCTGATGATGTCACATATTACATCATTCATGACATGGTTAGTGACATCACTGATGACATCACTGATGACATCTCAAATGACATCACTGATAACATCTCATTTGACATGACTGATCACATCACTGATGATATCATTCATGTGATAATACCATGAACCTCTTCAGACTCTAATATAACCTTAGATACAATCAGTGTAAACAGACAGTCACTCATCCATGGAGTTACTCACACACCTAGTCAGTTATGCCAAAAATCAATCACACCTCCATTTTCTCAACTATACAGTTATACACACCTTACTTATTCAAACATATACTAACACATATTTACTTTACTCTCTTATACAATCTCTGATACATGTTCACAATGATCCATACAGCCACTCACACATTCACTAGCTCTTATGCACAGTTATTTATAGATGTCAACTCTCACATGTACTGTGTTTTACATATGTACTTAATTTGACATGTAGCACTGAGATATCCATTCACTCACTAATACACTCATGCACAGTCAACCGCCCATACAGCTGTTTCCACATGCAGTTTTGAATCTATACATATAGTGAATCAACTACTCACACATCTATGTACAGAGTCACACACCTCCCAGCCACCCATACACACACACTCAGTTTCCCATACAAATACTTGGACAACCAATCAATAACCCATACAGTTACTCATATAGCTACTGATCAACATATGCAGCAGTTTGTAGAACAACAGATATAATGATGCACAAATTAAAACAGTTTAGTCACTAACCCATGCACTCAGTGAGACACATTTAATCACTCACTCAAACAGTCAGTCTTGCACCTACTAAATCCTTCATCCAGACACTTATACATCCACTCATTCTTCAATATGTAAGACATATTTTAACTTTACAGAAACATACAGTCACTGGATGTTGTAATCAGTGATGTCATCAGTGATGTCATTTGAGATGTCATCAGTGATGACATCAGTGATGTCACTAACCATGTCATGAATGATGTAATATGTGACATCATCAGCAGTGGATTGCGGGTGCGCGATATATAGTTAGCGCTTATAACTATATATGGAATTTCAATGGTTTTATGCGAGTAAAATAAGGTTTTCTAAATGCAAATCCCTAACTATATATGGCCTAAAACCAATGGTTTTTTCATTGAATATATATATATATATATATATAAAATTTCTATGGCAAAATGAAACCCCTCATTTTGTTCCTTTTCAAATTAAATATATTAAGCGTTACCACTTTATTCCAATCAAGATGACTTCGGGTGTGCCATACTTTTGTCATAAGTAAGACTGTTAGCGTTCTTGTTGTTCTTTAGAACACTCTGGGACATTCTGTCATTGGGCTATAGTTGGGCTACATCTGGCTGATATTTGGGCTACATTTGGGCTCTTTTGTCTCTGGTGGCCATCTTGGGAGACTGCATATCAGACTTTTTTTAATGAAATATAAGAGGATTTGAGAAGCCACTCAAAGTGTGCCCTAATGTTTCTTTCTTCAGTACTAATCATAATTTCTATGGCAAAATGAACCCCCTCATTTTGTTCCTTTGCAAATTAAATGTTTCAAGTGTTAACACTTTATTCCAATCAAGATGACTTCAGGTGTGCCATACTTTTGTCATAAGTAAGACTGTTAGCGCTCTAGTTGTTCTTTAGAACACTCTGGGACATTCTGTCATTGGGCTATAGTTGGGCTACATCTGGCTGATATTTGGGCTACATTTGTTTTTGTTTGTCTTTGGTGGCCATCTTTGGGCTACATTGGGCTACATTGGGCTACATTTGGGCTCTAACATATATATAGCCCAATGTAGCCCAATATATATTTTTTCAAAGTTAATTTTCGTAAAAACCACTGGAGCATATATCTTGAGACATAGCAAAGGCACATCGGGGTACCAGTCCCTACAATGTTGCTAAGTTTGGTGGAAATCCATTCAGCCGTTCGGGCTAAAAGTGAGTTTGACCGCCCTGTGGAAATTAACATGGAGAAAACACGTTTTGGGACCCCCTTTTATCCCGGCCCCCGCTTGACGAATCCCCCCCACATTTTCAGGGAAGGAGCGGAGTGGGCCACGAACTTTGAAAAATTTGTGAAGATTCGTCCACCGGCGCCAAAGTTATTCCCAATAGAATGTTGCGGATTTCCTATGGAAAGTAGATCCTAACTATAAATACCTACTGGCGACCGCCAGTAGGTAATATATGTGTATATATATATATATATATGTTCACTGAAAAAAACCATAGGTTTCACACCAGTTATAGTTAGGAATTAGCATTTAAAAAACCTATTAAATTCATTGAAAAAACCATAGGTTTGACACCAGTTATAGTTAGCTGGAAATTTTACTGACATAAAACCATTGAAATTCCCACGTTATAGTTAGTTACACTCACTATAACTTGCGCGCCTGCAATGCACTGCTGATGACGTCACATATTACATCACTCATGACATGGTCAGTGACATCACTCATGATATCACTGATGACACCATCCAGTGAATATGTGTCTTTCTGAAAAATAAATATGTTTTATATATGTATATGTAAAGTTCGATGGAAGAATAAATGTTTAAATAAGTGTCTTAATGGATGTTTTTTCAAAAAAAAATTGATTGGTTAACTGGCTTATTAAGTGTATCTTAGTGAATACATATATTAGCGAGTATTGTTTAAATATTTAAATGTTTGTATCAGTGTTTCACTTTGTGTATAAGTGGCTGCATGGGTTGGTGAGTAGCTACATGTGTGTGTATATGGGTTATTAGATGTTTTTTTAGTATCAGTATGAGTGTCTGTATGGTTTGGTGGGAGTGTTACTTAGCACATAGATGCATCAATGACTGACTCACTGTTTGTATGTGTTTTGAAGACAGCATATGTGCAGGACTGTATGGGTGGATGAGTGTGTATATGTGTGTGTTAGTGAGTGAATGACTGTCTCACTAGTGTCTTTATCAGTAACTACATATGTTTTAATCTAGTATATGTGAGTATTGATGTATATAAGTGAGTATATGTGAGAGTGAGAGATTGAAAGACTTCTTGTTTAGATAAGTATGTGTTTCTATAAGGGATTGTTTAAGAGAGTAAGTATGTGTAAGTTTCCTTAGAAGTAAGGTGGTAGTGTGTGTATAGCTGTATATGCAAATAAATAGATGTTCAATAGTTTATTTGCATGTGTGATTATGTGTGTGAGTAACTTTTGGATGACTGTCGGTGTGTAACAGGATGTATAGGTGTTTCACTACATATGATGAGTGAATATATGTATGAGTGACTATATAGAACTGTTGGTGAATGAGTGGATGTGTATATAGATGGTGGTATTACTGAATTGGTTGTTGTAACTGGTATGGGTATCTCTATTTTTTGAAAATTTTAGTTTCTATTTTTGAATATGTGTTTCAAGGGTTACATTTCACTGAAAGGAGGTCTGTCACTCTGTCACAAGGATGGTGTCATCAGTGATGTCATGAGTGATGTCACTGACCATGTCATGAGTGATATAATATGTGACGTCATCAGCAGTGCATTGCACGCGCAAGTTATAGTGAGTCCAACTAACTATAACGTGGGAATTTCAATGGTTTTATGCGAGTAAAATTTCCACCTAACTATAACTGGTGTGAAACCTATGGTTTTTTCAGTGAATATATATATATATATATTACCTACTGCCGGTCGCCAGTAGGTATATATAGTTAGGACCTAGTTACTATAGGAAATTCCGAACATTCTATTGGGAATAACTTTGGCGCCGATTGGGGGATCTGCCTGTAATTTTCCTTAAATTTGTCTCGCTGCGCTCCGCTCCTTCCCTGAAAGTTTCGGGGGGATTCCTCAAGCAGGGGCCGAGAAAAAAGGGGGCTCCCAAAACGTGTTTTCCCCATGTTAATTTCCATAGGGACATTCTGACAAGGCTACAGCTCGAACGGCTAAACGGAATTACACCAAACTTGGCAAAATGGTAGGGACAGGTATGCAGTAGTGCCTTTTCTATATTTAGTGAAAATTCCTCCAGTAGTTCTTGAGAAAATTGATTTGAGCAAATTATATATCTATATGCGCTCAACATTCTATTGGGAATAACTTTAGCGCTGATTGAGGAATCTGTGTGTAATTTTCCAGAATTTTGGCCATCTCCGCCCCGCTCCTTCCCTGAAGTTTTCGGGGGGATTCATCAAGCGGGGGCCGAAAGGGGGGTCCAAAAATGTATTTTCCCCATGTTAATTTCCATAGGGACCTTTAGACACGGCTACAGCCTGAACGGCTGAATGGAATCACACCAAGCTTGGCAAAATGGTAGGGCCTGGTATGCAGATGTGCCTTTGCTATGTTTGGTGTAAATCCCTGCAGTAGTTCTTGAGAACATTGAATTTGAAATTTTTCAAATGGCATTTTCTATGGGACCTTTAGACACGGCTACAGCCCGAACGGCTGAACGGAATTACACCAAACTTGGCAAAATGGTAGGGACAGGTATGCAGTAGTGCCTTTTTGGTGAAAATCCCTCCAGTAGTTGTTGAGAAAATTGGATTTGAGCAAATTATATATCTATATGCGCTCACTGTACGCGTACGGTACGCGTATGGTACGCGTGCATGCGCGTACCCTTACGTGCACGAGCGAGTTTCTGATTGGCTGGCAGTCGACTGTCAACATTCCAAACTGTCTAAACCAGGAAGTGTTGGCCACCATCTTGTTTTTCAGGAGAACTGAGGCACAAGAGAGCCCAAAACAAGAGTGGAAAAAATGAAAAGGGGGCAGGGTAGAAACCCCCCAACCCTCTATCCTTTTCTCAGGGGGTCCCAAAAGGACCCTCAAAGGCAAAAAAAAAATTCAAAAAAATCGCGGGTTACGCGCACCGTACGCGTACGGTACGCATACTGTGCGCGTACCCTGCAAATTAAAAAAAATATTAAAAAAATTCCGCACTTGGTGGTCCTTCTGGGACCCCCTGAGAAGGGCTAGGGGGTGAGGGGGTCTCAACCCTGCCCCCTTTTTGCATTTTCCACTCTTGTTTTGTGCTCTCTTGTGCCTCAATTTTCCTGAGAAACAAGATGGCTGCTCAGGTGGTCCCAGAAGGATAATAACATATATAAACGTTATCCGCTAATAGAATTAGCATTTACAAAACCTTTGAAATTTATTGAAAAAAATATAGGTTTCACGCCTGATATAGTTAGAAATTAGCATTTAAAAATCCTTGCAAATTCACTGAAAAAAACATAGGTTTCAAGCTTTATATAGTTAGGAATTAGCATTTAAAAAACCTTGCAAATTCACTTAAAAAAACATAGGTTTCAGGCCTTATATAGTTAGGAATTAGCATTAAAAAAAACATTGAAATTACTCCTATATAGTTAGTTGTACTAACTATATTTCGAGCACCCGCAATCCACTGCTGATGATGTCACATATTACATCATTCATGACATGGTCAGTGACATCACTGATGACATCTCAAATGACATCACTGATGACATGTCATTTGACATCACTGATGACATCACTGATGACAACATCCAGTGACTTTGTGTTTCTGTAAAGTTTAAATATGTTTTACATATTGAAGAATGAGTGGATGTATAATTGTCTGGATGAAGGATTTAGTAGGTGCGTGACTGACTGTATGAGTGAGTGATTAAATGTGTCTTACTAAATGCATGGGTTAGTGACTAAACTGTCTGAATGTATGAGTGACTATATGAGTTATTGATTGGATGCCAAAGTATTTGAATGGGAGACTGAGTGTGTGTGGATCAGTGCCTTAATCTACAACTGCTGGTGGATAAATATACTAAGGCCAAGGATAGGTCAATGTACCTGGGGGTTCATGGACCTTTCCTTGGCTTTTGACCTTGTAAATCGCACAAAAGTTTAACGCAATAAATGCATAGAATTTTAACTTTAGCAAAGTCAGAATCAATATGTGGGTGTGGACTGCTTGCTGAAAATTGTGCAACCTCCATCTTGCAGCTCGAGCAAAGTTCTTGGGGTGCAAATTCTTCACGTGTTGCACCATATTTGCTGTGCCAAAGGAGTATTTTTTACATGGATCACCCCTTGAAAGAGTTGTTTCGCAAATTTTACAAGTTACTTTTGGAGCATTAACCTTTTTTTGACCTTCTGGAAAAGTGAAAAACTTCCAAATTAGAGCTTCTTTCCTCTTCTTTGGAGGTTCTTCAGGAATTAAATCTCCTTCTATTTGAGAAGATTCTCAGAACAAATGCTTCTTCTTAGAAAGTCAAAGTCGAATAATTATAATGGGACGGAACTTTCCCCAGTCGCAATAGGAAAAGTCATGCACCAATCAAATCTACTTTTTAAGTCACCTGGCTTTGCGTACGCTTATCATGCGCTTGCGCAACTCTTTCAATACGAGTACGCATGATGTTCTACCGCGATTTGTGTAATTCTTTTTAAAAGTAATATATGATTATTACATGTATTAAAAAAAATCATACTTATCCTAAATGTCTGCCCTTAGTATGTACATTAAATACATACAGGTTTTAAACTAAGTAGAAACATTGCCCCCTTTCGCAGACAGAACGCTGTACATGACGTCACACCGAAGCTTCAATGCGACGCGTAACATCAAAGCATATTCGTACTGTATGCGCGGGTACATGCTGAGTATGATAAGCAGTACAAACTATGGCGCGATCACCTTTCAGTGACAAATCAGAGCTAAGGGTGCGCCAAGGAGAATGATTAGAAGTGGTGGCTCATTGCAGATCCGATTCTGGGCCTGCCTCTGCGTACATTATAACACTGCCCCCATCTCTCTCTGTTGTTAATTATTAGTGCACACACTCATACTCGCACATGCGCTGTGTACGCCCGCCCACACTACACACATGCCACCACCAAGCATGCTTGCTATCATTTAGCCTGGAAACCAATATATTAGCCAATGGGATGTCCCCCAGGGCCATCATTCTTGCAGACCACGAAAACGCTACCAATAACGGCCCTGGGCTTGGTTTGGTCAGTCCCGCGGTTCCCATATAATGCGGTCACTGGCGTGAGCACGCTCTCTTTTGCCTGCCTCTGCTGCGATGACACACAGACTGTCGAAAACACCCCAGACTTAGCGAAACCACAGCCTTTCAAGACAGGACAAAAGACGACAAAAACAAAGGTAAGAGAAGACGTCACAACATCAGCCCACAACATCAGCCTCCACTGTAAATTGTATATGCATAATACTATTTTTTATCCTTCATACGGCTTTCCTACCCCTCAATGGTTTTAAATTGTACTTACGTAATTGAAATATTTCTTTATAAGTCACGAGGTCCTATACACCTCTAATCCTAAAAATTGTGCGTGCATAAATTTCTGTGCCGTATTTCTGTACTACGCCACGTGCTTAGGCCTCTAATATTATTAATTGTGCGTCCATGATAGTATTATTTTTTCTGCGTCACAAGGCCGTCCCAGGCCTCTATTAATTTATTGATCTTCCTTTGTTTGCTGGAGCTGCAACAGTCTTAACTACGGAATATTAAGAACCCACATTAAAATTCACTTTTGATAGT
The DNA here is from genome assembly GCF_964263255.1 of Lissotriton vulgaris. Classification (NCBI taxonomy): domain Eukaryota; kingdom Metazoa; phylum Chordata; class Amphibia; order Caudata; family Salamandridae; genus Lissotriton; species Lissotriton vulgaris. The sequence goes on along the minus strand of NC_141695.1, from coordinate 146,819,112 downwards.
AGTTACGCAACTCAGTTTACGATGACTAATCAAAATGTCCTTTTGTTTCCTTCAGCAAACATCGTTCAGAAGCAACTACGGCCTATCGAGCAACAGCAAAGGAATTCTCTGCAACTTATTGAATATACTTTGACGTATAGAAGCAGAGTTCAAGTGGAGTGGTGAACTCCGGTGGCCGCACCATTAATACAAGGTAAGCACAGCAGCCTAGATCTACAAAGCCTTCATAGGAATGCATTAGAAATAAGTCACCATAACGGGCATCAGTAACGCAGTAGGCACTTCCATATAGACACTACTTGAATGCGGCACTATAACAACTGAAATATACCAGGTATACTGCACTCGTAAATCTGTAGTGTTAGCTTTATTTGTGAAATGAGAGAGGGCCATATTATCAAGCCTTGGCGACAAAATTATCACCACTTTATCGGCAGGAAAGTGGCGATAATGGGTTTGATAATATGCTCTATGGAGTTCCAATCGAAGGTCATGTTAGATGTGAAGGACATCAGACATGAGCTTCGATTGGAATTCCATAGAGCATATTATCAAACCCATTATCGCCACTTTAGCGACACTTTCCTGCCGATAAAGTGGCGATAATTTTGTCGTCCAGGCTTGATATTGCTTCTTTTTAAATTCTATAATTACCTCCGAGCAGTGGCAACAGATAGGTTACAACAGTCCGACAAACAGATCTACAACCTTAATATACCACTTTTGAGTCACTTTTAACATGGTTAAACTGATGCAAGGAAAAAATCTCAACTCCAGACTCTGCAACACAGTTTTAATGTTGTTTTCTCTCTCTTTCTCTCTCTCTCTCACTCTCTGTGACATATTTTTTCTTTCTCTCTTAAACTTAGACACTGCTGTCTGCTTAAGGATGTAGAAGAATTGTTGAAATCCAGTTGTCAATCCAACTGCCTGAAGTGTTTTGCCGCAAGGTTTATACAACGGTGAGCACAGAGGCCGAGATCTACAAATCCTTCATAGGAATGAATTAGAAATAATTCGGCATAACGGGCGTCAGCAACGCAGTAGGCACTTCCATATAGACACCACTTGATTGCAGCACTATAACAAGTAAAATTTACCAGGTACACTGCACTCATAAAACTGTAGTGTAACTTTTATTTATGAAAGGAGAGAGGGCCATATTATCAAACCTTGGCAACAAAATTATCGCCACTTTATCGGCAGGAAACTGCCGCTAAAGTGGCCATAATAGGTTTGATAATATGCTCTATGGAATTCCAATTGAAGCTCATGTTAGATGTGAAGGACATCTAACATGAGCTTTGATTGGAATTCCATAGAGCATATTATCAAACCCATTATCGCCACTTTAGCTACACTTTCCTGCCGATACAGTGGCGATAATTTTGTCGCCCAGGCTTGATATTATGGCCCAGAATTTTAATGTTTTCTCTCTCTCTCACTCTCTGTGACATCATTTCTCTTTCTCTCTTAAACCTAGACACTGCTGTCTGCTTGGAAGTGTAGAAAGATTGTTGAAGTGAAGTTGTGAAGTCTACTTCCTTATGTGTTTTGCCGCAAAGTTTATACAACGGTAAGCATAGATACCTAGATCTACAAATCCTTCATAGGAATGCATTAGAAATAATTCGGCATAACGGGCGTTAGTAACGCAGTAGGCACTTCCATATAGACACCACTTGAACGCGGCACAATAACAAGTAAAATGTAGCAGGTACATTGCACTCGTAAAGCTGTAGTGTTAGCTTTATTTGTGAAACAAGAGAGGGCCCTATTATCAAGCCTTTGCGACAAAATTATCGCAGCAAACTGCCGATAAAGTGACTATAATGGGTTTGATCTATATTTACCTCCGGGCAATGACAACAGATAGGTTACAACAGTCTGACAAACAGATCCACAACCTTATTACGTCACTTTTGAGTCACTTTTAACATGAATAAAGTGACGCAAGGAAAAATCTCAACTCCAGACTCCGCGACACAGTTTTAATGTTGTTTTCTCTCTCTCTCTTTCTCTCTCTCACTCTCTGTGACATCATTTCTCTTTCTCTCTTAAACTTAGACACTGCTGTCTTCGACGTGTAGACGTGTAGAAGAATTGTTCAGAATAAGTTGTGACACCAACTGCCTGAAATGTTTACCCGCAAGGTTTATACAACGGTAAGCACAGAGGCCTAGATCTACAAAGCCTTCACAGGAATGCATTAGAAATAAGTCGCCATAACGGGTGTCAGTAACGCAGTAGGCACTTCCATATAGACACCACTTGAATGCAGCACTATAACAGAACTGGAATATACGAGTCACACTGCACACATAAAACCGTAGATTTACCAAAACTTGTAGGGGCATAGTATAAAGAACAGCGATAAAATTATCGTCGTTTCAGCAGCAAGAAACTGCCTTTAAAGCAGCGATAATGGGCTTGATAATATGCCATTGTAAATTCCCATAGTAGCCCAGGTTAACTCCAGAACATGCACTGCAATGGGAATTCACAACAGCATATTATCAAGCCCATTATCGCCGCTTTAGCTGCAGTTTCCTGCCGCTGAAACAACGATAATTTTATCGCCGTTCATGATCATATGCCCCGTAATGCTTTAGCTCATTTACTCACATCTACATAATTCTAAACTCTAATTTTCTTTTTTCTTTCGCAGATTAACAATCGGACACCTTTTGGAATCCATTTCACAATTTGTTCATTCCCTTGTTTAAGTTATTTTCCAGTTCTAAGATAGTTATAATTGAGTTTCGTTTATATCTATTTGTTTAATAAAAGTTAATTATATTATAAAATATTTTATTTTGTGGGGGAGGGGTATGACGGCCCACAATAAAAATAATGTTGAAATACTCTAGTAAGATAGTCAAGACTAGGATTGAAAACTACGGATTTCTACTAAAATGGCGGTGGACGGAGTAAGTAATCAACATTTGGCTCCTCAGCACTACCTTTCAAATAAATATATAAAAAATAGGACTATTAATACTGTACAAAAGTACAGCAGCGGGTGACACACGAACCGGGAAAAGAAAGCAACAGATTTACTAACTGATATAAAGAAAGGTTTGCTTGTTGAACTTGAAGAAAAAGAAAACATGGGCTTGGAAAGTACACTGAGCATGCAAAGAGAGTACAACTGCTACACCAAAAAAAGGAAAGCTTTTCATACTATCATAGAAATGAAGGAGCATATTATCAACAAAAGGCAATACATTATCAATGCTTTTATCAACATTAAATTGCAGATAAAGTGGCGATAATGTGCTTGATAATAGGCCCTTGTAACTTCCCATAGCAGCCCAGGTTCTGGTGTTAACCTGGGCTCCTATGGTTATTCACAAGGGCATATTATCAAGCCCATTATCGCCGCTTTATCAGAAGTTTCCTGCTGATAAAAGCGATGATAAATTATCTCCTTTTGTTGATAATATGGCTCATTGCTCTTCTTTTGACCAGTAAACTTAGGTGCATATTATCAAAGACCGGTGTTAAAATTATCACCGTTTTATTGGCAGGAAACTGCCGATAAAACGGCAATAATGAGCTTCATACTAAGGCCTTGTTATTTCCCATAGAATATGTCTATTAATACTGTACAAAAGTACAGCAGCGGATGACACACACAAACCGGGAAAAGAGACAGATTTACTAACTGATATAAAGAAAGGTTTGCTTGTTGAACTTGAAGAAAAGGAAAACGTGGGCTTCGAAACAATGCTGAGCATGGGAAGACAGTACAACTGGAACACCAACAAAAAAGGAAAGCTTTACATACTATCATAGAAATGAACGAGTATATCACCAACAAAAGGCGATACATTATCGTCGCTTTTATCGACAGGAAACTGCAGATAAAGCGGCGATAATGCGCTTGATAATAGGCCCTTGTAACTCCCCATAGCAGCCCAGGTTCTGGTGTTAACCTGGGTTCCTATGGTTATTCACAAGGGCATATTATCAAGCCCATTATCGCCGCTTAATCAGCCGTGTCCTGCCAATAAAAGCGACAATAATGTATCGCCTTTCGTTGATAATATGGCTCATTGCTCTTTTTTTGACCAGTAAACTTAGGTGCATATTATCAAGGACCGGTGTTACAAATATCGCCGTTTTATTGGCAAGAAACTGCCGATAAAACTGCGATAATGACCATGATAATACGGCCTTGTTATTTCCCATAGAATCCCATGTTAACACCAGAACATGGCTCCTATGGCAATTAACAAGATCATATTATCAAGCCCACCCTCCCAACATTAATAAAAAACCATATGCCCTTGTAAATTCCCATAGCAGCCCGAGTTCTGATGTTTACCTGGGCTGCTATGGTTATTCACAAGGGCATATTATCAGGCCCATTATCACCGCTTTATCTGCAGTTTCCTGCCAATAAAAACGATGATAATATATCGCCTTTTGTTGATAATATGGCCCATTGCTCTTTTTTTGGAGCAGTAAACTTAGGTGCATATTATCAAGGACCGGTATTAAAATTATCGCTGTTTTATTGGCAGGAAACTGCCTATAAAACGGCGATATTGAGCTTCATAATACGACCTTGTTATTTCCCATAGAAAGTCATGTTAACACCAGAACATAGGTTTCTATGGGAATATACAAGGATGTATTATCAAGCCCACCCTCCCAACATTAATAAAAAATTCCAGACAATGCAGGTACCCGGAGCTGGAAGGTAATTTTACATATCACTGCCCCAGAAATGTGGCGTTCCCCGCGAGGTGTATGGGGAGAGAGCAAGAGAGAGCTCAAAACATATATTTTTTTTTAAAAGACCCGAGGGGTGCCTCTCACCGAGACTGCGGGGAGTACAACCGTAACCCCCCGCATAATTCAAAATAAAACTAGAGGAGTTCCATTCCCCAGTGCTCGGGGCACCTTACAAGCCCCCATTATGCAGAAAAATTTCCCCCGTAATTTGCCCATTAACCTAATGACCTAATGAATAAAACTGACTTCTACTTTTTTCACCTTTTCTACTGCGTACAACTACTGCACGAGTACCCCGCCATTTATTATTTTTTTTAAATAAAAATTGAGCCTAAAGATCCATGTACCACCCCCTGACCAAGACTATAGGCTCACAATGTTCCTACCCTGCCCCGTTTCCTTATTTCTCAACTTTGTTTTACTGTTTTCTTCTGACTCTGCTCTCCCGACAAACAACATGGCTGCCAACACTTCCTGGTTTGGAGTGTTAACAGCCAATCAGCATGCAGCTCCTGCTCATAATTGTACGTATTTCCATACGCGTACGCCCCGATTTTTCTTTAAACAAAATAGAGCCTAAACATCCATGTATGACCCCCTGAGCAAGCCGTGAGGGTCAGAATGTCTCTACCCTACCCTCTTCCCTTATTTCTCAACTCTGTATTACTGTTTTCTCGTGACTCGGTTCTAGCGAGGCACAAGATGGCCGCCAACACTTCCTGGTTTCGAGTGTTGACAGACAGTTCACAGCCAATCAGCATGCAGTTCGCGCTCGTAATTGAACAGATTTCAGTAGGCGAGCTGAACTCCGTCTCTAGATATTGCTATGATTTTACTTGCAATTTTCTCAGAAACTACTGAACGGATTTACACCATTTAACAAAAAGCACAATCTGCGAACAGAACTCTACCTCTCTGCAAATTTTGTGTAATTCAGTTCAGCCTTTCGGGCTGTAGCCCTGGCTAAAAGTCCCTATGAAAAATTGCATGGGGAAAACACGTTTTGCAACCCCCCTTTTTTCTCGGCCCCCAATTGACGAATCACCCCCAAACTTTCAGGAAAGGAGCGGAACGAAGATTGGTCCACCAGCGCCAAAGTAAATCCAAATAGAATGTTGTGGATTTCCTATGGAAACTAGGTCCAAACTATAACTACCTACTGGCGACCGCCAGTAGGTAATATGTATATATTAATACTGAGCACGCTTATCTCACCTCTACTCATTAGTTACTTGTCTTTGGTGGTAGAAACTATACTACTTTTTACTTTCCTTTTTCCTTGTTAGTGATGATGTCACTCTTCTGTTGATCGTTAACCTATATATTTGTATATACATA